>NC_091622.1:104086939-106823189 GCF_027580195.1 Bos mutus | reverse complement strand
CTGGTTGTATCTTCACAGGATGGAAGCAGAAAGGAGGCTGTGTAGGGCCCCTTTCATAAGGGCACTAATATCATTTATGAGGGCTCCACCCTTATGATCTAATCACCTCCCAAAGGCCTACCTCTTAACGCCATTGCAAAGAGCCTTAGGATTGCAGCATGTGAGTTTGGAGGGACATAAACATCAGACCATAGCAGGACTGAAGCTGAAAGATGTTAAGAATATATACACAATTACACAGGTAGTGAGTAGCTCAGCAGAATTTAAATGTAGACAGACCATAGAATCCATGAATTTAATCATAACACTGTATTGAATTTGGACAAGCAAGGAAAAAAGGAAAAGCCAATCAGTTTCAGGAAAAAAAAAATGTGATCAAAAATAAGGAAGAGGGGAACATGCAGATAAATTTTGGGAGCCATGGTAGCCTAGAACCCAGTGCATGAGCAAAAGCAATAAATATGGAGGCGGAAAGAAGTTTGAAATCAGGTCATGGAGTGGGTTAGATGGAAGGCAGGAAATGTTTTAGAGATTTATTAAAACAAAAATCCAAGACCATTGGAGGCAGAATTGGCATAACATATCTTGGCTTTCTAATGATGGGGATAACAATTAGAAATTATATGTTCTAACAAAAAGTAACTGATGTTTATTATACTATTTATAAAATATTTTCCAAAGTATTTTGACTCAAAAATATCCAATTTGATTATCAACAATTACTTTGTTACCAGTATTATTAACTCTATTTTATAGATAAGAATCAATAAATTAAAAATAATGATTCTCACAGAGAAAAGCACAGTTGTCACAATTGTTACATCTCATGAAACGACTTCAGTGTTAGACGACTTTACATGTGTTGTTCCTACTTACAAGGAGGCAACATTGCCCAGAACTGAAGAGCAAGGACATCAAACTCCTGACTTTGAATATCAACTCTGGGCTTGCTAGCTATCTGTCTCCAGAGAATTTATTTAACTTTGCTTTGCCTCCACTGCAGAGGACTCTATAAATCAAATGAACTAAGAAGTACAAAATGCTGAGACCTAGACCTAGTATTAAATAAACTCTTTTAAGTATTTTGTCATGTATGATCCTCATAATAATTCTGTGGGTGCTGCTATTTCCTTTTAATACACAGAGGATTGAAGTCTAGTCTAAGAACACCACACTCCATGAAAGAAACAAGAAAAAAAAAAAAGACAGGACAGGAAAGCCCTTGTCAAGAATAATAAACACAATCATTCTTTCTAGAGAATCTGTGCATTATCACAGATATGGAAAAATGGCAATAATTATTAAGCCATCAAACACGAAAATAAGAGTCAAGCTTCTCCTTCATTGAGAACAAAATAGGAAGAGACAATGTACGATGAAGAAGAGGTTGACAATCGTCTAGCAACAATGAATTCACTGAGAATTTGATGGTCAAGCCCAGTTAAAGCCTTGATCCTCAAAAAAAAAAAAAAAAAAAAAAATCCCCCCTTATCCAATCTTAATATCCATCTTTTCTGATCACTTGCTCCTCCTGCAGCCCCCTTGATCTGATCTGGGCAAGGTTCAAGAGCACTTCTGGACACCAGATCAAAATTCCAGTATTTCTTTTCTAGTCCTGTGAACCTAACAAATCTATTTAACTCTCTGTGCCTGCATTTCCTCATACAGAAAGTGAGCATAACAGTTCTTAACTTTGAAGCATCTTCAAATTAACAATTTACCAAGTAAATGCATGGTGTATAGTCATCATTTAAGAAAAACCACGAGATTACTTGCAAATAATTTTTGTGGGTATATACAGGAGTTTCAAATGCTTTAGTCAAAGCAACCATTATTAATTTTTAGTAAATGAATGGATTATCTTGAAACTGTTAACACAGATATGCTGTTTTATTTTTCCCCCTTTTCAATGTCTATTGTTCCTTTACTTTTTTTTTTTTTATAAAATTCTGTCTTTAATCTTTCCTTGTGGTTGTCTCAGTCATATGCCCCAAAGGGTGTTGCCAAAATTCAGTAAGATATAATAGTGTTATAGTGTACAGCATGTAATGATCATTAGCCAGTGAGTCTAGGTTGCAATGTACAGTCTCGTAAACTTGCTGTACTTCAATATTCTAACCTGAAACCTGAAGGTATATTACTTGCAATGATGCAGCAAAATTTAAAAATCAGTGGATAGAAAACCACCTGGTACATAATCCAAATTGCTAATTCCCTCTTCCTTCTCATGGCTCTTCTTCTGTCTCTACATTATCAGGAGACACTATTCCTCTTTAATCCTTTTAGCAGATATTTCTGAATGTCTTGGAGATTCAGACCTGTGGAGGCCTCAACAAATCCAACAGTTAATGGATGAGGTGAGCTGGGCTGAGTTGAGATTTCCTAAAACTTTCATGATTCCTTTAGGATTGGGTACAAACCTAGCATTTATTCCTTCAGTCAGTTCAGTTCAGTCATTCAGCCGTGTCCTACTCTTTGCAACCCCATGGACTGCAGCATGCCAGGCTTCCTTGTCAATCACCAACTCCCAGAGCTTACTCAAACTCATGTCCATGGAGTCAGTGATGCCATCCAACCACCTCATCCTCTGTCGTCCCTTTCTCCTCCTGCCCCCAATCTTTCCCAACATCAGGGTCTTTTCTAATGAGTCAGTTCCTCACATCAGGTGGTCAAAATATTTGAGCTTCAGCTTTAGCAACCACCCTTCCAATGAATATTTAGGACTGATTTCCTTTAGAATTGACTGGATGGATCTCCTTGCAGTCCAAGGGACTCTCAAGAGTCTTCTCCAACACCACAGTTCAAAAGCATCAATTCTTCAGTGCTTGGCTTTCTTTATAGTCCAACTCTCACATCCATACACGACTACTGGAAAAACCATAGTTTTGACTAGATGGACCTTTGTTGGCAAGGTAATTTCTCTGCTTTTTAATATGATGTCTAGGTTGGTCATAACTTTTCTTCCAAGGAGTGTCTTTTTTTTTTTTTTTCAAGGAGTGTCTTTTAATTTCATGGCTGCAGTCACCATCTGCAGTGATTTTGGAGCCCAAGAAAATAAAGTCTGTTACTGTTTGCATTGTTTCTCCATCTATTTGCCATGGAGTGATGGGACCAGATGCCATGCTCTTAGTTTTCTGAATGTTGAGTTTTAAATTCCTTCACTGACACTATTCATGCATTCAGTGCCTTTCCTTCTCATTCAATGTAAAATTGGTTGCAAGACCAGAAGCAAATGTCTTCCAACTCTTATCCCTAATCCATATCCCTGAACTCATCAGATGTCCTCTTGTTTGCTGTTTTGCCACCACCCTGCCTCCTTAACCTCCAGGCTTTACCCACTTCTGTCTGGAATTCCCTCCTCATCCAGGGATTCCCATACGTAGCCTATAACTAGAATGTTCTTTGCATTTTTTCTTTCTAACTTTCACGTGGTTATTCATCTGTTATCTTCCTCCCTCCTTTAACATATAAGGCCCATCAGAGCAGGGGTGGGGTCTGCTTTGTGGACTGTTTGGCATGGAGCAGTTGCTCAATACCTAGTGAACGAGTGTGCCTTTGTGCTCAGTCACTCAGTCATGTTTGGTTCTTTGTGATCTCATGGGCTGTAGCCTGCCAGGCTCTTCTCTCCATGGGATTCTCCAGGCAAGAATACTTGAGTAGATTGTCCCTTCCTACTCCAGGGGATCTTCCTGCTTTAGCAAGTAGATTCTTTACCACTGAGCCACAGGAGGCCCTAGTGAATGAACAGATGGATACCTTCAAAACTGCTCATTCAATAAGTGCTTTGTGCAGGTGAACACCATGGTGAACACCATAGTGAACACAAATAGTTGTAGTCTGTGGCAACCTCCTTATAGACTAAGAAATTGATAGTAAATAAAACAATATCTAAAATAAACATTTGTAACAACATCTGCTGATAATGGGTCTTGGTGCCCTCATGTCTAGACTTTGTCCCTGTCCTGGTCTGCTGAGTATTAGACAGTACCTGGCCCTGTGGGCTTCTGGCTCAGTCTGACTGATGGATGTTAGTAGCATGTGTTTAGAAGGCCAGGAGAAGAGCGGAACTGGGCATTTGCCCTCCTCTCTTCCTCTGGCAGTGACTGCATCTCCTTTGTGAAGTGAAAGCCCTTCTTCTTGTCTTTCCCAAGTAGGGTTCCTAGTAGTTCCTTGTTGGTGTTAATATCTGGGTTGTCTCACTTTCTATTGTTTTGTTTCTCAATTCCTCCATCAGTCATGGAACTAATTATCTACTTTATATTTCCTCCTCTGAAACCTGGACACATTTCTGGCTGTTTGTTTGGATTTTGTTTTTCTGCCTAGACTCTGATTGGTGCACACCGTCAACTGAGTTGCTTCCAGAGGAAGGCACAGTGCATGGGACAGCATATAACAGGACCCCTTCTGGCCCAATGGAGCTATCCAGGGAGACACGGTCTGGAGTGGTGGCATGTTATTCTTTGAGAATTGAGCATGAAAAGGAGTCACCAGAGAAAGCAAGGGCAGGGTGCTTTTCAGACAAAGGAAATGGTGTATATGCAAAAGCCCATTTCCAGGAGGCAGTTGGGACTTTCCAATAAGAGAATGGAGAGTACCAGCTCTGGAGTATTAGGAAGAAGCCCTCAGATAAGGTGAAAAGAATTGGTCAGTCATTCTAAGTCATGTTGGCTATGTTTAGGGGCTGATCATATAATCCATACAGTTCTTCCAGAGTAGGACTTTAAAGAGGGAAAGTCAAGGCAGTGGCCTCATCTGAGGTGTGCTTTGTAAAGGTGATCAGCTGCAAGTCTGGAAGCTGGGAGGCCAAGTAAGAGGCTGCAGTAGTGTAGGCTTGAGGTCAGAGTGGTTTGAATCAGGATGATGACTGAGATCCAGACGGGACATGGAGAGGCCTGAGCACCTCCCTTCATTCTCCTTCCCCTCCCTAGACTGCTGAGTGTCACCTCTGTCCCTGTGGGCAGCAGGGGCTGCCAGTTCCATCAGCTTTATTTTCATGTCAGTGCCCGAAAGACTCACCTCAGAGAGAGGAGCCTCTAAAGACAGTGAGAAAGGCAGCCAAGTGAATAAACATTTGCTTTCTTCATCTTCTCCCCACAAAGCAGCTGGAGCAAAAGTTCAAAATAACACGAGGCTGTTAGTCAAAAACTGTCAAAACCTCTCCTCTTTCTTGCGTGGTGGCAAACTTCTCCGGAACACGCCACGCTTGATTGTTCTGATTCTGGGCCAGCTCCATCTTCCCCTGTGAGCTGACTGGGTTCCTCAGCTCTCCTCACATCTGTGTCTTTTGGGGGATTTCCAGGAGCTCTAAGACTATTCCTGTGTCTTTAATGAGAACTTTGGGAACCGCTTATACTGCTCCTTGAAACGTTCCTTTTGTCACAAGAATAGATCTATGAGAAAGCAGAAAAATAGGACAGAATGATATTATCTAATAAATATGGCTATTTCATGTCTGGTGAAGAGATGTTAAATTTGAAGCCAGAAGGTGTTTTATGAAATTTCTGTCCTTATTCTATGACCCTGGGAATCATAAAGCAGAGACTTTGACTTGCATAATAGTTACTCAAGTATACTGAACATTAGTAGGAGAGGGGCACCAGGCTAAGCTTTCTACAAATTATTTCATTTCATCCTCTCAACCAACTTCAGGAAGGAGATTGTTTATTTTCTCCATTTCTGCAGGAAAGGAAATAAGCTCAAAGAGATTAAGGGACCAGCATGAAGTCACATGGCTGACAAGTCACTGAAGGACTTGAACTTGGACCATGTAAAGACTATGCTATGACTATTACCCCCACAACCGGAGCTACCAAGAATATGAGGTTTAGAGCCCATACTGGAATTTCAGTCTGATGACACCTCTGCTTTGTTAGCTGTGTGATGCCAAGCAAACACCCTGGCCTCTCTGAACTTTGATCTCCTTTGTCTATGAAATAATAACAATAACACTCTCTTTGTTGAGGCGTAGAATTCTACAGGATACAGGACACTGTGGGGGGGATTTTAAGAGAGTATA
Source organism: Bos mutus (assembly GCF_027580195.1). Classification (NCBI taxonomy): domain Eukaryota; kingdom Metazoa; phylum Chordata; class Mammalia; order Artiodactyla; family Bovidae; genus Bos; species Bos mutus. The sequence continues at coordinate 106,817,173 of NC_091622.1, read as the reverse complement.
TATGTATACATGAGGCTGATTCACTTCCTTGTACAGCAGAAACTAGCACAACTGCAAAGTAACTTGTAAAGCAACTATACTCCAATAAAAACAGAGAGGGTGATTATGTATAGAAAATACCTAATCCACCAGCTCCCCATGATTCCCGGCTCAGTACTTCAGACATTCCACATCAGCTCACCCCAGCCTTGCCTCTGAACAAGCTGTGTAGCCTTAAATGAGTCTTTAAAAAACTTGAGTTTCACGTGTATGGAGTAGGACCAAATCTGACTTACCTAAAATTTTTATAAAGATTAAATAGGAAAATATGATATAGACTAACCTACACATCATAGGTGTTTATTTTCCTCTCCTTGGGGAGGCTTTACTGTTCTTTCTGCTTAAAATATTTAAGCAGTAAGTGCTTTACCCATATCACTATGTCAAATAGAGTTATTCTTTTGATATAATTAATTTGTAAAGCACAAGAATACTATATAGAAACTAAAACTTACTATCATTACTTAATGATTTAATTCTATGAATATTTATCAAGAATGGGCAATTAATACCATGACTAAATTGCGTAATGCTTTTTAATTTAACTTATTCATCTTTTCAGGGCCCCTCATTTTTAACTCATTTCTTTTTCTTACAAATAAGAGAAGAGTGTGCCTCTTATCTAGTCAGTTTCTAAGAATTGTTGATCCTAGCAGAGAGAAGATATATTTTTTAAATGAGCTGTAACTAGTGGATATAAACACTGATTCAAAAACTCTAATAGTCTTGCGCTATCTTTTCTTTATTATTTCACAATTATTCCATTGCTGATGATCAATGCCCCCATTTCTGGGTGATTGCCCTATTAATGACAGAGTGATGAGAATGGAATTAAATATTTGCTCTATGGGCTATGCTTAATTGAGTTCCTTCTCTGCTTATTGCAAGCTTTGGATTTTGAAATTAAAGCCAACAAAAATGATGCTATTTAGAAATATGGCTAAAATTAGAAGTCTTTTAAATATGATAAAATGCTGGGAGATGAGGATTTAACATTTTTTATGTTCAGACATGTGGTGTAATTTTAGAAACAAAGCACACTTCTTTTTCCTAATTAAAAAAAAAAAATGTGTCCAGATTATATCAAGCACTTACATTGTTCCAGAAACTGTCAAACACTCAGGAATGAAATAGAAGACAATGTAAACTCTAAAGCAGTTTAATATGCAACATTATCTCACTTAACCTCCAATGCATCTTGAAGAAGAGACTATCACTATCCTTATTGGCAGAGACAACACTGAAACACACATTCATTCAAGCACAAATATTTATTTGGGATCTGGGATGTTGGGTATTAGGATCTACTGTTTGGCAGGCATTACACTTGGCATTTGTGATATATCTATGAACAGAATATTCAAGACATCTATTATGGCTCTACTATTTTTCTAGAGGTGTAAACAGAACACAAAATTAACAAGGAAAAGAAAACCCAGAAATCTGTTAATTGTGTCAAACACTGAAGGTTGAAAATAAGCCTGCCTTGGGAAGATTCTACAGAAGAACATTATAGAGAGAAAAGCAGGAGCAAAGACCTAGAAAATGGACAGAAGCAACACAGCAGACAAGCAAGTGGACAAGGGGAGTGTGGTGGGAGCCAGTTCAGTCAGGTGGCATGCAGAGCCTAATCCATACAACTTGTATATGATGGGAAAGAGCTTCTACTTCATGGTGAGAATAAGGGGAGGCAGTAAAAGTTTTAAAGCAGAATGGCTATGTGATTTAAAAAAATTTATTTGGTTGTCATTTTCTGGAAAATGGACAACAGAGTGTGAGAGAAGAAGCAGGGGATCCATTTAAGATGCTGTTCAGGTGGCCTGAAAGGAAGATGATGCGAACTTATACTAGGATAGGGGTATTGGATGGATATGGGACTCAGGAGTTTCCAGAAACTGCATTGGTGTCAGATTGGATATGGGAGAAAGAAAAAGAGGGCAAAATTTGTAAAATTTCTGCACAAGCAATTAGATTCATGAGAATTTCCTTTGCTGAAAAGAAAAACATAGTTTTCTGTTTCATTTTATTTTTTATTAAAAAAAAAACAGTACAGGGAGATATTAATTGTGCCACTTGGACATGTTGTTTGGAATATAAACCTGAAGATGTCCAGGAGAGAGCTGGGCATATATGGTTTAAGTTCAAACTGTTTTCTTGCAGATAATACTTTGGGTTTAGAGTAGATGAATGCTTTTTAAAGGCATGAGATCACCTAAAGGAAGTTTATGTAGAGAAAAGCAGGGAACATAAACCTAAGCCAGGGGCTTATTCTCTCAGAGAAGATAAATAATTTGCTCTGCCTTTCAGGGCAAATGGCAAACTTAAATCCTGTCTGACCCCAAAGTCCGTACTTTCATGTTTTATCGCCTATTGGATGATATTTTAAGTGAGCTTTTAAAAATGAATAGACTTTTGATATCCAGGAATGCTGAGAAGGGCACTACAGGCTAAGGACACAGTAATATTTATGGTATAAAAGTGGAAAGGGACACAGAGTGTCCAGTGGGTGGTTTTGTTGTTCAGCCTGGTTTTAGTATAAGGCCTGGGGAGACACATATCAAGAAACGAATCCAACTAATATGTAGGGCAGGAGAAAGAAACAGCTGGGGGCTTTTTTTCTTCCACTGACTGAGGATTCGTAATGGAGATGGTGTTCTATCATGCTGATTCTGAAAATAGATGATCATGTGTTTGGATGATTCATCATTATTATACATGAACTGAGCTTCCCAGGTGGTGCTGTTTGTGAAGACCCACCTGTCAATGCAGGAAACATAAAAGACGTGTGTTCGATCCTTGGGTCAGGAAGATTCCCTGGAGAAGGGCATGGCAACCCACTCTAGTATTCTTGCCTTGGGAATCTCATGGACAGAGGAACCTGGCATGCTATAGTCCTTGGGGTCGTACAGAGTCAGACAAAACTGACACATCTTAGCACGTGCACCTACATGAATCAGGGCTTCCCTGGTAGCTTGGTGGTAAAGAATCTGTCTGCAATTCAGGAGATGCAGGTTCAATTCCTGAGTCAGGAAAATTCTCCCCAGAGAAAGAAATGGCCACCAACTCCGGTATTCTTGCCTGGGAAATCTCATCTACTGAGGAGCCTGCCGGGCTACAGTCCAGGGGTTCACAAAAGAATCAGACACAACTAAACAACAGACCAAACATACATGAATGTGGACAAGGTCAGTGACTTCCAAAGTTAGAATTAAGAACAGACATTTTTGAGAGTCAGGTTTAAACTCAACTAATAAAATAGTTCCAAAACTGTCTGACCTGTATAAAGAATGTTGTTTCAAGAAGTTCTCAATTATCACAAGTGTTCAAACACATTAGATACAGCATTCAATAAAAATGGTCCTTATTTGTCACATTTTTCCCCCTTTCAGCTTTTCAGGACATAAACCATATGTTAGTCTGTATGGGCTGCTTTAACAAGAATAATAACAACTAGGAGTTTTTAACATCAAACATTTATCTCACAGTTCTGAAGACTGGGAAGTCCAAGATCAAGGCACTGGTCTATTCAATTCAGTGAGGATTCATTTTCTGGTTCACATTTGGCGGTCTTTTCACTGTGTCCTCACATGGTAGAAGCATCAAGAGACTTCTCTGGTTGCTTTTTTAAGAACACTGATCTCATTCACTGGGACTCCATTCTCATGACCTCATGCTCTCCAAAAGGCCACACCTTCTATTACCATCACCTTGGGGTTAGGATCTCAACATACAAATTTGGGGGAGGGACGTACATTCAGTCCATCAAACCAGATTTAATCCAAAATGTTCAAACTGTTCCTTCTTGTACAAGTTCTTTTTGGAAGCATTTGTTATTCCCTATTCCTTACCCAGCTCTATATTGATACCAATTTCTGACATATGTGAATAGAATAAAGTAAAATAAATTTTCGTCTTTACTTTGGTGTTGCATTCATGACTCTGTAGACAAAGTCTTACTGAGACAGAATCAGTATAAAGTATGTAGCTTCACAACAATCAGAGAAAGAAATTGAGAAAAAGGGTAAAGACAGTGTAAAATCAAGAAAAAGAAAAATGATGAAGATTTAAGTTTTCTATAATTATAATAGATTTGATATGCAATCTGTACATTCTCGTTACCTATTTTTCATATTATATCAGTACTGTGGTGGATAGAGATGTGATATTAATTACAAGAATTGCTATGAATTGTTTGTGTGTGTGTTAGCAATTCAGCCCTGTCTGATACTTTGTGACCCCATGGACTGTAGCCCACCAGTCTCCTCCATCCATAGAATTCTGTAGGCAGGAACACTGGAGTGGGTAGCCATTTCCTTCTCCAGGGGATCTTCCCTACCCAGGAATTGAACCTGGGTATCCTGCATTACAGACAGATTCTTTACTATCTGAACTACCAGGGAAGCCCTTAAGAACTTGTTGCTATTGTTATTATTGTTCAGTCCTTAAGTCATGTCCCACTCTTTGCAACTGCATGAACTGTCACATGCCAGGATTCCCTGTCCTTCCCTATCTCCTGGAGTTGGCTTAAACTCATGTCCACTGAGTCAGTGATGTCATCTCATCCTCTGTTGCCCCCTTCTGCTCCTGCCCTCAATCTTTCCTAGCACCAGAGTCTTTTCCAGTGAGTCAACCCTTCACATCAAGTGGCCAAAGTATTGAAGCTTTTAGATGTGAGATTAATATTGGAAGATGGGCAAGAGATCTGAAGGAAAAAATAATTTGTTAAGCTCCCATACTTACAAATACCTAGCTATATTGTCTTTAGTATAGAGCAAACTTCTTGAGCCTCAGATCCTGATCTGTAAACTCGAGATGGCAATGCAGTCTTGTTTGAACATTGAAGGATCAAGTGAGATAACAAATGTAAACAATGATGATGCTTCATAATCAATCACTAAAAATCACCTCCTTTTTGTTAGAATGAAATGAGATGAGAGAATACACCCTCTCTGAGGTGCAAATACAGTAGGGATTAATAGCTTTAAATAACTACCTTCTGGAATGTTTTTGCACAAGTTCGTGTCTTGGACTTGAAGTCAGCTAAACAAAGAACAAAACAACCAAATCCAGCCTTTATTAGGAAAGCAATAAACTTCAACCCTGCGAGTTAGAGCTAATATTTGACACTGAAGGCAGCATAGAGTACAGGAAATACAGGGCAAGATTGGCGTGAGTTTATATACGTGTGCATGTGTGTGTGTGAGTGAGGTTATGAGTGGGTGTGGATGCCTGTGCGTGTTTATGGTTGTTAATTTATGTGAATGCTCATGTGTGTGTTTGGGGAAGGGGAGAAGATACAATGGTCTCTGAGAGCAGAAATAACATGATGAATAAGCACATGCAGTTGAACGGTAGTTACATAGCATCACTAACACCAAAGGAGGAAAGGGATACAAACACCATGATACGTTAAGATTACGTGGTTCTCACCCCCCTTACACCTTTTGGTTTTTTTGTTTATTTGCTTGCTTTTCTCTTACATTAGAAGTAGTACGTTTTTATTATATATTAGAGCATAATTTATTAGCAATATATTAGTTTCAGGTGCGTAGAAAATGATTCAGTGATACATATATCTACTCTTTTTCAAATTCTTGTTCCATTTAGGCTGTGACACAATATTGAGCAGAGTTCCCTGTGTATCCAGTAGGTCTTTGTTAGTTATCCATTTTAACTATTGCAGTGTATCCACGTCAACCCCAAACTCACCGCTTTACAGCTTTTGAGATTGTGAGAGGTTTCTTGGATAAGTTCAGATGAACTGAGAATGAAATACCTACATCCAGTGATGGTGACTACACAGAGCACAAGTTTTGCCAGCTGCATGCATAAATAGATGGGAATGAATGGGGGATAAATTTCAGCATACAGCCTGCTTGCCAAGTCACGTGCCCACCATGGAGCTGCCTCCTCAGAGGAAATGAGTGTTTAATTATGTTTTATTTCTTCTCGTTTATATAAAGATGTTCTATGGGAACCTGGTGGTCCTTCCTAGACCAGTATCTCCAGGCCATACTAGAGAAATGGGAAACAAGCATAGGTAGCACTGCATTCTTCTTTCATATTTTTTGAAGCATGAATATTGACTCACAATGCAAAGATATAAGGTTAAAAAGGAACAATGAGGGGCTCATAGAGAAAAGATAGCTTCCCCCCCAATTTTTTTTTTGAGAAGAATAATGCCCTTAGAATTATTAAAAAGTGGGTACTGAAGTGTTATGTACTTATGAAGTACATAACTTCATAAGTGTTATGAAGTGAAAGTATTAGTCACTCAGTCTTGAGGGACTCTTTGAGACCCCATAGACTGTAGCCTGCCAGGCTCCTCTGTCCATGGAATTCTCCAATCAAGGGTTGCCATTCCCTTCGCCAGGGGATCATCCTGACCCAGGAATTGAACCTGGATCTCCTGAATTGCAGGAAGACTCTTTACCCTCTGAGGCTGGACTGAGTGATGTTCCCCAAATACACATATTCAAGCCTTAATCTCCAATGTGACTGTTTGGGCTTAGTGTCTGTGAGGAAGTGATAAAGGTTAAATTAGGTTCTAATTTCAGGGCCCTAAGAAAGTGAAGAGGAACTAAAAAGGCTCTTGATGAAAGTCAAAGTGGAGAGTGAAAAAGTTGGCTTAAAGCTCAACATTCAGAAAATGAAGATCATGGCATCTGGTCCCATCACTTCATGGGAAATAGATGGGGAAACAGTGGAAACAGTGTGAGACTTTATTTTTTTGGGCTCCAGAATCACTGCAGATGGTGACTGCAGCCATGAAATTAAAAGACACTTACTCCTTGGAAGAAAAGTTATAACCAACCTAGATAGCATATTCAAAAGCAGAGACATTACTTTGCCAACTAAGGTCCATCTAGTCAAGGCTATGGTTTTTCCAGTGGTCATGTATGGATGTGAGAGTTGGACTGTGAAGAAGGCTGAGCACCGAAGAACTGATGCTTTTGAACTGTGGTATTGGAGAAGACTCTTGAGAGTCCCTTGGACTGCAAGGAGATCCAATCAGTCCATTCTGAAGAAGATCAGCCCTGGGATTTCTTTGGAAAGAATGATGCTGAAGCTGAAACTCCAGTACTTTGGCCGCCTCATGTGAAGAGCTGACTCATTGGAAAAGATTCTGATGCTGGGAAGGATTGGGAACAGGAGGAGAAGGGGAAGACAGAGGATGAGATGGCTGGATGGCATCACTGACTCGATGGACATGAGTCTGGGTGAACTCCAGGAGTTGGTGATGGACAGGGAGGCCTGGCATGCTGTGATTCATGGGGTCACAAAGAGTCAAACATGACTGAGTGACTGAACTGAACTGAACTGAATCCTGTAGGGCTGGTGCCTTATAAGAAGAGGAAGAGATACCAGACCTCTCAGTCTCATAAGGACACAGCAAGAATTTGTCTGTCTGCAGGACAATTATTTCAGATGTTTGAGGAAATAAAGTCCAATTGTTTAAATGACCCAGTCTGTGGTATTTTGTTTTTTTAGGTAGCCCAAGTTGATTTATACATGTGGCTTCTTCATAAGAGCACATACAAGATTATTTCTTATAACATAGTCAAAATTCCACAAAAAGCTATGATCCAAGTCCTGTGTTCTTTGCTGACAGACCCAAGGATTAATGTATATGGCCAAGCCTTATATTATTTCTCTAAATGCATTTTAGTTAATTCAAACTTCTACAACAAAGCGCCATCATAGGTGTGCTTTAAACAACAGACATTTATTTCTCACAGTTATGCGACTGGAAATCTGAGGTCAGGGTTCTAGTCAGGTTTCAGTCAGGTTCTTTTCCTGTTCTTTCCAGTCAGCCTTTCCATGTAAGAAAGGCTCACATGGCCTTTCTTCCAAGCATGTGAATGGAGAAAGAGATGTTGGTCTCCCTTCAGATTCTTATAAGCACACTGATCACATTATGAGGGCCCCCACCCTCACTACCTAACTTAATCCTAAATACCTCCTAAAAGCTCCACCCCCTCACCCAAGTATCTTCACACCGTGAATTAGAACTTAGATATATGAGTTTTCTAAGGATATGAATGGCCAGGCCATAACATTTAATGTGAATTAGATGGTCATTTTTTACACATTAGGTAGCATGGCACAAAATTACAGTACCAAATTTCTGAATAACCCTGATGGACACTTCTGAAACTAAAATTCTCTGATCCAGATGACTGGCTTTGACAAGCAGCATAACATTTTTACCAACTTGTATCACCTCCTTGATCTGCATTTTTCTTCAATTTTTGCAAACAGTACATTCTTAGTCAAGAGATACCTGGAGTAACCGGCACATTTGGCCTTGGAGTATACAAAATGAAGCAAGGCCAAGGCTAACAGAGTTTTGTCAAGAGAACTCACTGGTCGTACCAAACACCCTCTTCCAACAACACAGGAGAAGACTCTACACATGGACATCACCAGATGGTCAATACCGAAATCAGATAGATTATATTCTTTTCAACCAAAGATGGAGAAGCTCTATACAGTCAACAAAAACAAGACTGGGAGCTGACTGTGGCTCAGATCATTAAATCCTTATTGAAAAATTCAGACTTACATTGAAGAAAATAGGGAAACCACTAGACCATTCAATTATGACCTAAGTCATATTCCTTACAATTATATAAGGAAGTCACAAATAGATTCAAGTGATTAGATCTGATAGAGTGCCTGAAGAGCTATGGAGGTTTGTGACATTGTACAAGAGGTAGTGATCAAGACCATCACCAAGGAAGAAAAATGCAAAAAGGCAAAATGATTGTCTGAAGAGGCCTTACAAATAGCTGAGAAAAGAAGAGAAATGAAAGGCAAAGGAGAAAAGGAAAGATATACCCATTTGAATGCAAAGTTCCAAAGAATAACAAGGAGAGATAAGAAAACCTTCCTCAGTGATCAATGCAAAGAAATAGAGGAAAATAATAGAATGGGAAAGACTAGAGATCTCTTCAAGAAAATTAGAGATACCAAGGGAATATTTCATGCAAAGATGGGCACAATAAAAGAAAGAAATGGTATGAACCTAAGAGAAGCAGAAGATATTAAGAAGAGGTGGCAAGAATACACAGAAGAACTACAAAAAAGGTCTTTATAATTCAGATCATATGATGGTATGCTCACTCGTCTAGAGCCAGGCATCCTGGAATGAGAAGTCAAGTGAGCCATAGGAAGCATCACTACAAACAAAGCTAGTGGAGGTGATGGAATTCCAGTTGAGCTATTTCAAATCCTAAAAGATTACGTTGTTAAAGTGCTGCACTCAATATGCCAGCAAATTTGGAAAACTCAGCAGTGGCCACAGAACTGGAAAAGGTCAGTTTTCATTCCAATCCCAAAGAAAGGCAATGCCAAAGAATGCTCAAACTACCACACAATTGCACTCATTGAGCTGACAAAATAATGCTCAAAATTCTCCAAGCAAAGCTTCAAAAGCATGTGAACTTCCACATGTTCAAGTTGGATTTAGAAAAGGCAGAGGAACCAGAGATCAAATTCCCAACATCCACTGGATCATCATAAAAACAAGAGAGTTCCAGAAAAACATCTACTTCTGCTTTATTGACTACGGCAAAGCCTTTGACTCTGTGGATCACAACAAACTGAGGAAAATTCTTAAAGTGATGGGAATACTGGAACTCTGTACCTGACTCCTGAGAAATCTGTATGCAGGTCAAGAAGAAATAGTTAAAACCAGATATGGAACAACAGACTGGTTCCAAATTTGGAAAGAAATATGTCATTTGTATATTGTCACCCTGCTTATTTAACTTATATGCAGAGAGCATCATGTGAAATGCTGGGCTGAATGAAGCACAAGCTGGAATCAAGATTGCTGGAAGAAATATCAATAACCCCAGATATGCAGATGACACTACCCATATGGAGGAAAGTGAAAAAGAACAAAAGACCCTCTTGATGAAAGTGAAAAAGGAGAGTCAAAAAGTTGGCTTAAAAGTCAACATCCAAAAAGCTAAGATCATGGCATCATCATGGCAAATCATGCTACCACTTCATGGCAAATAGATGGGGAAACAATGGAAACAGTGTCAGACTTTCTTTTTTTTTTTTTTTGGCTCCAGAATCGCTGCAGATGGTGACTGCAGCCATGAAATTAAAAGACACTTGCTTTTTGGAAGAAAAGCTAGGACCAACCTAGACAGCATATTAAAAAGCAGAGACACTACTTTATCAACAAAGGTCAGTCTAGTCAAAGCTATGGTTTTTCCAATAGTCATGTTGGATATGACAGTTGGACTATAATGAAAGTTGAACACAGAAAAATGTATGCTTTTAAACTGTGGTTTTGAAGAAGACTCTTGAGAGTCCCTTGGACTGCAAGGAGATCAAACAGTGAATTCTGAGGAAATCAGTCCTGAATATTCATTGGAAGGACTGATTCTGAAGATGAAACTCCAGTACTTTGGCCACCTGATATGCAGAACTGACTCACTGGAAAACACCCTGATGCTGGAGGAGGAGAAGTGGACGATGGAGGATGAGATAGTTGGATGGCATCACTGACTCTACGGGCATAAAAGCCTGTCATGCTGCAGTCCACGGGGTCGCAAAGCGTCAGACAGACAGAACTGAGCAACTGGATTGAACTGAACTGAACATTTTTACAGAAATCTGTTAGAATGTAAAGTCTGTAGTCAGCCTTAAGCATATATCAGTCAGTTCAGTTGCTCAGTCTTGTCTGACTTTTTGCGACCTCATGGACTGCAGCATATACATGTATGAATAAAATGATATTGGATATTCAAAACATTGAATTTGGAAAAAACAAACAAACAAAAAACCTAGATTGATTCTACAACAGTAATTTTATTCTATCAATTAAAAATTACTGTTGGTAAGAAAATTTATGTTTAGTTTTGCTTTTCTGAACACCTAAAGTTTGCTTGTGTGGACACTGGAATTAGAACTAGATCCTCTATCACCTGGGCTTCCCATCTGGCTCAGTGACAAAGAATTCTCCTGTAATGCAGGAGCCACAGGAGATGTGGGTCCTGTTCTTGGGTGAGGAAGATCCTTTGGAGTAGGAAGTGGCAACCCACTCTACTATTCTTGTCTGGAGAAGCCCATGGACAGAGGAACCTGGAAGACTACAGTTCATGGGGTTGCAAGGCATCTGACATGCCTGAAGTGACTTAGCACACACCTATAACCTGGTCCAGGCCACACATTAAATCTTTCCACAGGTATATATTTATGTATAAGGTCCATCATATACCAGATTTGTGCTCAATGCTATAAGATTAACTGTCTCTAGAAGGATATTCCTGTAGATATTTTAGGGCCCTTATAGTCAAAGCTATGGTTTTCCCAGTAGTCATGTACAGGTGTGAAGGTTGGACCATAAAGAAGTCTGAGCATCAAAGAATTGATACTTTCAAATTGTGGTGCCAGAAGAGACACTTAAGAGTCCCTTAGACTGCAAGGAGATCAAACCAGTGAATCCTAAAGGAATTCAACCTTGAATGTTCACTGGAAGGACTGATGCTGAAGCTAAATCTGATGTGAAGAGCCAGCTCATTGGAAAAGACCCTGATGCTAGAAAAGATTGAAGGCAGGAAGAAAAGTGCATGACAGAGGATAAGATGGTTATATAGCATCACTAACTCAGTGGACATGAATCTGAGCAAACTCCAGGTGACAGTGTTAGGACAGAGGAGCCTGGTGTGCTGCAGTCAATGGGGTCGAAAAGAGCCTCACATGCCTTAGTGACTGAACAACAACAACAATCCTGGGACCAAGACTGGGAGAGAGTGATGGTACCAGTAGTGAAGAAAGGCACCTGGAAAGTTGAACCAGAGGACCTCTGCTATTTCACGGCCTGAAATTCCCCACATTCTTCTGAGAGGATGGTAAAACAGGAAAGGCTTCAAGTCAGGATTAAAAAATATTCTATGAGAATATTTTACAATTAAGGAAGAGTAGAAAGTCCTGGGTAGCCTTGACACCTGACAACTAGAATCAATTTGCTTTGTTACCATGCCCTAATTTCTGCTTTTATGTTTTAAATTTTCCAGTAAAGAAAGAACCTGTAAAATCCTAGACAACTCATTCTCAGACCTTATTAAATCAGTTAAGTTCATTTCAGTCACTCAGTCGTGTCCGACTCTTTGCGACCCCGTGAATCACAGCATGCCAGGCTTCCCTGTCCATCACCAAACTCCCAGAGTTCACTCAGACTCACGTCCATCGAGTCAGTGATGCCATCCAGCCATCTCATCCTCTGTCGTCCCCTTCTCCTCCTGCCCCCAATCCCTCCCAGCATCAGAGTCTTTTCCAATGAGTCAACTCTTCGCATGAGGTGCCCAAAGTACTGGAGTTTCAGATTTAGCATCATTCCTTCCAAAGAACACCCAGGACTGATCTCCTTTAGAATGGACTGGTTGGATCTCCTTGCAGTCCAAAGGACTCTCATGAGTCTTCTCCAACACCACAGTTCAAAAGCATGAATTCTTCGGCGTTCAGCTTTCTTCACAGTCCAACCCTCATATCCATACATGACCACTGGAAAAACCATAGCCATGACTAGATGGACCTTTGTTGGCAAAGTAATGTCTCTGCTTTTCAATATGCTATCTAGGTTGGTCATAACTTTTCTTCCAAAGAGTAAGTGTCTTTTAATGTCATGGCTGCAGTCACCATCACAGTGGTTTTGGAGCCCCCAAAAATAAAGTCTGACACTGTTTCCCCATCTATTTCCCATGAAGTGATGGGACCAGATGCCATGATCTTCGTTTTCTGAATGTTGAGTTTTGAGCCAACTTTTTCACTCTCCTCTTTCACCTTCATCAAGAGGCTTTTTAGCTCCTCTTCACTTTCTGCCATAAGGGTGGTGTCATCTGCATATCTGAGGTTATTGATACTTCTCCCGGCAATCTTGATTCCAGCTTGTGTTTCTTCCAGCCCAGCATTTCTCATGATGTACTCTACATAGAAGGTAAATAAGCAGGGTAACAAAATACAGCCTTGATGTACTCCTTTTCCTATTTGGAACCAGTCTGTTGTTCCATGTCCAGTTCTAACTGTTGCTTCCTGACCTGCATATAGGTTTCTCAAGAGGCAGGTCAGGTGGTCTGTTATTCCCATCTCTTTCAGAATTTTCCACAGTTTATTGTGATCCACATAGTCAAAGGCTTCGGCATAGTCAATAAAGCAAAAATAGATGTTTTTCTGGAACTCTCTTGCTTTTTCGATGATCCAGCGGATGTTGGCAATTTGGTCTCTGGTTCCTCTGCCTTTTCTAAAACCAGCTTGAACTTGGAAGTTCACAGTTCACATACTGCTGAAGCCTGGCTTGGAGAATTTTGAGCATTACTTTACTAGCGTGTGAGATGAGTGCAATTGTGTGGTAGTTTGAGCATTCTTTGGCATTGCCTTTCTTTGGGATTGGAATGAAAACTGACCTTTTCCAGTCCTGTGACCACTGCTGAGTTTTCCAAATTTGCTGGCATATTGAGGGCAGCACTTTCACAGCATCATCTTTCAGGATTTGAAATAGCTCAACTGGAATTCCATCACCTCCACTAGCTTTGTTCATAGTGATGCTTTCTAAGGCCCACTTGACTTCACATTCCAGGATATCTGGCTCTAGATGAGTGATCACACCATCATGATTATCTAGGTCATGAAGATTTTTTTTGTACAGTTCTGTGTATTCTTGCCACCTCTTCTTAATGTCTCCTGCTTCTGTTAGCTCCATACCGTTTCTATCCTTTATCAAGCCCATCTTTGCATGAAATGTTCCCTTGGTGTCTCTAATTTTCTTAAAGAGATCTCTAGTCTTTCCCATTCTGTTGTTTTCCTCTATATCTTTGCATTCATCACTGAGGAAGGCTTTCTTATCTCTTCTTGCTATTCTTTGGAACTCTGCATTCAGATGCTTATATCTTTCCTTTTCTCCTTTGCTTTTCACTTCTCTTCTTTTCACAGCTATTTGTAAGGCCTCCCCAGACAGCCATTTTGCTTTTTTGCATTTCTTTTCCATGGGGATGGTCTTGATCCCTGTCTCCTGTACAATGTCATGAACCTCCGTCCATAGTTCATCAGGCACTCTATCTATCAGATCTAGTCCCATAAATCTATTTCTCACTTCCACTGTATAATCATAAGGGGTTTCATAGGTCATACCTGAATGGTCTAGTGGTTTTCCCTACTTTCTTCAATTTAAGTCTGAATTTGGCAATAAGGAGTTCATGATCTGAGCCACAGTCATCTCCTGGTCTTGTTTTTGTTGACTGTATAGAGCTTCTTCATCTTTGGCTGCAAAGAATATAATCAATCTGATTTTGGTGTTGACCATCTGGTGATGTCCATGTGTAAAGTCTTCTCTTGTGTTGTTGGAACTGATTTCTGCTTTTCTGTTTTAAATTTTCCAGTAAAGAATGAACCTGTAAAATCCTAGACAACTCATTCTCAGACCCTATTAAATACAGAGCCTCAAATCTGTACTTACTCTCTCTTTCACTTTCCATTGTCTTATTTTGTAATCTTCATGTATACTATAAACCCTCCCCTATCTGTGAATAATAGATTGTCTTCTTCGAAGTTACCTGATGGCTTCTTACTGAAGGGTGTCCTCTTCCAATTGTAAGAACCATGAGAGCTGATTCAGACACAACATTGACTCCAATCTGGGAAATATCTGTGGGGTTCATCATGAGTAGTATGGGCCCATGCAAGTGCCTCCAGATTTCCTAGACAATAATGCTGCATCCCACAGATTTTGATGTCATATTTTTATTTTCACTTAGTTTATGATATTTTCACAACCAGTTTTATTTCTCATTATCCAATTTTTATACTTTTAATTTTTATTTTTATATTATAGTCCTAGCTAGATTCTCTGGTATAATGTTGAATAGAAATAGTGAGAATGGGCATTTCTAATAGTCCTTAATCTTAAAATGAAATCATCTGGTCTTTTGACAGTTATAATAATGTTGTCTGTGATCTTTTTTAAAAAATGTCATTTCTCAGAAGAAAGCTTCCTACTATTCCTAGTTTCTTAAGTTATTTTTTTTCATTATGAAAGCATGTTGGATTTAACCAAAAAGTTTTCCCTATATCAATAGAAATGATCATGTGTTTCTTGTCTATTATTCTATTTACATAGTGTATGACATTAACTGATTTTCAGATATTAAACCAACTTTGAATTCCTGGAATAAAGTTCACTTCATCATGGCAAATTTTTACTTTAATTTTTTGTAATATGCTTCTAGATTAGTTTGCTGGTATATTGTTAAAGATGTTTGTGTCTATGTTCATATGAAGTCTTCTGTTCTTAATAGATTTTAGTAGACTTCTTCATTTTCTTTTCATTTTTGTATGACCTTAGGATAATTTCCAGCTACTTTAAACAGGTTTGATTTTTATATATAATACATATATATCAGACACACTGTGTCTGTGTATACCATTTTTGTCCTTTTCATTGGTGAGATCTTTATACCAGAAGTCCATGGGAATAATGCACTGGAGCCTATATTCTTGAACTAATATGCTATAAAGCCCACATTTCTCTGGATGTGATTGTTGACTTCAGATATAAATGAGTAAATGCAATTAGAGAGTCTCAAATCAATGACACACATTAAAATGTTGAACCATTATAGCAGTGGACCTTGGATATTTTTTCTGTTTTTTAATATGTAACTGACTGATCTCAACTCTTCTCAAAGAGCTATGTGGCACAGTTGGCAATCAGAGCTAAATGTTTGTTGTAAATTTAGATATAGCCAATCATGTCTAGAGTAAAACCATTATATGTGAAGGAACAAAGAGGCTTAGTTGAACAAATTTTTACTAAAGGAAAAGAGGGTTATTCAACAAATATTACTGGGATCCTTTCCATAGGCCATGACTTTATGATGTATTGTCCACACAAGGACAATTTTAAGAATAAAAGAGAGCACTATTAGTAATTATGCCAGACAGTATGCACAAAGTATGACTCTTCTGAGTAAACCAGAATGTATTTAATATATTCATCCCACTTATATAGCAGGTCTCACACTAAGCTTTGCATATCAAATAGTAATTTGCCATTAAGGCAAGTTCATGTAGCTCTTCCAGCAGAGTGGAGGAGAATATGTTAATCAAGTAATTATATAAAAACCTAATTACAAACTCTGATGAGGTCTATGAAGGAAATGGACCAGGGGCAATGCAGATGTTTACCAGGGAAACCCAATATAGGCTGGAGATTCGGGGAAATTTTTTCTTAGGAGGTCTGTACTGAGAGCAACAATGTGAATAGGCATTAATTAGGTGAACAGAGAGAATGAAAAGAGCTCCAAGCAACAGGAGCATGGGGTGCAAAGGCCCCAGGCAGAAGGGAACTTGACAGATTCAAGATGAGGGGTAAATTGGTATCAGATAAAGACAAATAAAGGCAAAGACTAGATTATAAAAGCTCTGTTATGCTTTGTTAGTGCTTTAACAAACCACTATGGTGTTTTATGGCTAACTCTGTGTGTGTGTGTGTATGTGTGTGTGTGTGTGTGGTCACTATAAACAAGATCTTGAAACAGAGCCCTGAAGACCAGACTCTGTAACAGAATAAACTGAAGTGGTTAAGATATAATTCACCATCACTCATTCTCTATCCAGTTACATAGACAACAAGTCATCACTTCCAGGAACTGACAATGTCTTCCAGAGTTCTACTAATAGGGTTCCTGAGCTTTTGTTTCAGCCTCCACTCAACTGAAAAGAGAGGACAGAGCATGACTGCTTTCCCTACTTATGTGACCGTTGTCAATGAGCAATATGCTTGTGCTCATGACATTGTCATTAATATGAGCTACTTTCTAGGGTGCGACTTTGTCCCTAATGATTCACAGCACAGGACCAATAGATGTATCGAGACATATGTGAATCAACAAAAAATTATCTATGGACTTTTCTTAGGTACTGTCATTCTACTAAATTTTATATAGCTGCACATAGTTTTAGCCCCAAATACTCTGCTCTTTGTGAATTGAAAAAGGAAGGATGGTTGGGACAAGGAGTGGAGAGAGAATAGAGTAGATATTCTAATTAATTTAGAAAAGACTCAATTAGTCTTGCCACAATAATGCTCATAACAAGCCATCTCAAAATGCAGTAGCTTTCAATAACAATTTTGTTCTCATGCCCCTTGGCTATTTATATCCACTGTGGTTTGTCTGTTCTAGACTCAATGATTCCTTTTTAGACTGTGGTTCACCTGGGCTTCATTCTAGGCCATAGGCTTTGTTCGGGTCCACTCCAATATAAATATATATGTATTTATATATATAATATAAAATATATTTATATATGTTTTCCTTTCTTTTCTTTGGATAAGCAGGAAAAATGACTTGAGTCTAACCTCAATAAGTGGAAAAGATTGCTATGTCCACAGTAAAAGAGAAAGGAGACAAATATTTGCTGAACAATAGCCCAAATTATACTCAGCCTAAATCGGGCAGTTCCATAGCTTGTCCTTTTAACTTGAAAGCAAACACAGATGTCAATCATATTATGACCATTTCTTCTTGCAGGTAAAGTGCCTTGGTCCTCCCTCTAACCTGGACACAAGTTTACTAAATTGTAACTTGAAAGACAACTTGCAAGATTCATCTTTGGAAATTCAAAATGCAAGATGGTAAAGGATTGGCACTGCATTTAAGTCCCATTAATCTCACTCTTCACTTCTTCACATCACGTATTGCTTTCAGGCACTCAAAATTACTGGGTGGGTCCTTCCCTAGTGGACCAGTGGTTAAGAATATGTCTTCCAATGCAGGGGACACTGGTTCAACCCTTGATCTGCGAAGATCCCACATGCTGTGGAGCCCTCAAGCCACAGCTACTAAAGCCCATAACCCTAGAGCCCACGCTCTGTGACAAGAGAAGCCACCGCAACAAGAAGCCCACTCACTGCAGCCAGAGAATGGTCCTTGCTTGCCACACTAGAAAAAAAGCCCCACACACAGTAACACCCAAAGCCGCTAAAAATAAAAATAAATAAATAAATAAATATATTTTTAAATTGCTGGATTGTTTCATTATCCATGCTGTTGTTCATAATGCACCTTTTTCTGGGAATGCAATCTCTGCCCCCTACTTTGCCATTTTAACAAATACATTCTTTTCTTTCAAGATTCAGATCACGGGACTCTCTTCTTGGCAAGTTTCCAGTGTTTGGCAGTCAGTAAGTGGCTAATAGTTTTTTGTTGTTTTTGAGTAAATAATCACATCTAAATCTATTCATCTACACTGAATTAAACTGAGACTCTGAAAGTAAAACTGACTGATTCCAAGTCTCACTGCATGCCATCTTAAAAATTTTTTTTCATTCAGAAGCAGCCACAGATGTAAACCTGCAGGTCACCAGTCCTTAGCAATTTGAATCTGTTTGAGCCATCCTAATAGCCAGCTCACAAAGATTTTCAGATTAGCTCTTAGAAAATCAATTGACTTGCATGGTCTTAATTTTAATATCATTTCTTTAATAATTTAAGATCATGCTACTTTTAGAGTCAGCTCTCTCCTTTTTAAGTAATTAACTCAGAGTTGATTTTCGTCTACTTGGTCTAACTAAAAAGCACTAGACAGAAGGACACATCTGAAATAAACCCAAGAGAAGGCATGAAGCAGAGCCTACTGTCAGAGAAGTTTCATGACATGTCATGGGATGTTTGGGACATTTGCTGATGCTAGTGGTAAATAACCTGTATGTCAATGCAGGAGATGTAAGAGATTCAGATTTGATCTCTGGATTGGGAAGATATCCTGGAGGAGAAAATAGCAACTCACTGCAGTATTCATGTCTGGAGAATCCCATGGACAGAGGAGCCTGGCAGACTACAGTCCATAGGGTCTCAAAGAGTCAGACACAACTAAAGCAACTTAGCATGCACGCATTCATGTGATAGGAAATGACTGAGAGCAAGACAAAGCAAACCTGGTCTCATGGCTATCTGTGGTTTTCATTTCCCTGGGACATATTCATCCTTATTTTGCCTTCATCAATCTTTATTTTGTATGTAGAGTTTTCTTCCACCTTTCAAGAACAAGTGGTTTAAAAGGAAGTGAAAAGAAAGAATGCTTAATATCAATGATTATAAGAAGACTGAATCCCATAGCTTTTTCTGAAACTCTTGGGATAAAAAAATCATATTTTCTGTTGATCTTGGACATAAAAGACTGCACATTTAGCAGTCCACATGGCTTCTTTTCTGACAGAGTAATTGTCCATTAGAACTGATGGTGGGAGAAGAGTTAAGTCTTTAAATTCATTGGATATGGTGATGCCTGATAGGAATTCTCATGTAAGTGACCTGTGATTTCCACCCCTTTTTTTTCTACACTAGTTTGACTTGACTTTTGAAAGTGAAAGTCTTTCAGTTGTGTCTGACTCTTTACGTCCCCATGGACGATATAGTCCCTGGAATTCTCCAGGCCAGAATACTGGACTGAGCAGCCTTTCCCTTCTACAGGGTATCTTCCCAACCCAGAGATTGAATGCCTTCTGCATTGCAGGCAGATTGTTTACCATCTGAGCCATCAGGGAAGCCCAAAGAATTAAGGCAGATAACGTGTAGTCTTTGAAACTCGGAAACAAAGTGAGAAATTGGTGACTAAAACATAGCAAAAAATTCCATTTTTAAAAGTTATTGAGTTTGTAGCCTCCCTGCCCACACTGCTCAGGCTCTAGGTTGCTCCGTCAGGAACCATCCATGGCCAACCCTGGGCTGCTTGCACCTCCCAGGTATAAGCCACTCAGGTTCAGGCACTCTGGTAGTCCTCAGAGGCGCAGACTCAGTTGGGCCTGCATTTTGTGCCCTTTCCAGGTCCGAGCAGCTCAGGTGATGAGGTGTTTGGCAAGCGCGATTGCTGCGACTTATCACCTCCCCGCCACTTGGTTATCTAGGTGTACAACCAGCACACCTTCTCAGGCGGATGTTGACTGTCCAGACCCCCAAGAAGTTTTAGTTAGCAAAGGAGCCTGCTTACAGTTTTGTAGATAATGTCTCTCTGGGGCTGCGATTGCCCCCTTCCGGCTCTGGCTGCCTGTCACCGGAGGGGGACGGTCTGTAGCCGGCTATCTCTGTACAGTCCTTTGTTCCGTGCGCGGGCCTGGTGGTGTCTTAGGTTAGGGCTGGCTTTTCACGTGGTAGATATCCCAGAGTCTGGTTTGCTAGCCCAAATTATTTCGCTCAGATAGCACTCGGGGTATTCAGGCCAGATCCTTACGCTAAGTGATGCAGCCCGCGCCGGGCCTCCCTGCCCAGCCCCCGCTTGCTAGTGGTGTGTGCAGGCGTCTGCGCTGCTTCTCCGCTGGGGGAGTTACCATAGGGCTCATAATCTGTGGGTTTTAGTTGTTTATTTATTTTTCCTCCCTGTTATGTTGCCCTCTGTGCTTCCAAGGCTCGGCACAGATTCGGTAGTGAGAAGGTTTCCTGGTGTTTGGAAACTTCTTTGTTTTTAATACTCCCTTCCCAGGACGGAACTCCATCCCTCCCTCTTTTGTCTCTTTTTTTGTCTTATATATTTTTTCCTACCTCCTTTCGAAGACATGGGTTGCTTTTCTGGGTCCCTGATGTCCTATTCCAGCATTCAGGAGTTGTTTTGTGGAATTTACTCGGCGTTTAAATGTTCTTTTGATGAATTTGTGGGGGAGAAAGTGTTCTCCCTGTCCTACTCCTCTGCCATCTTAGCTCCTCCCCCTCCTCTACATAGAAAATCCTAAAGACTCCACCAGAAAATTACTAGAACTAATCAATGACTATAGTAAAGTTGCAGGATATAAAATCAACACACAGAAATCCCTTGCATTCCTATACAATAATAATAAGAAAACAGAAAGAGAAATTAAGGAAACAATTCCATTCACCATTGCAATGAAAAGAATAAAATACTTAGGAATATATCTACCTAAAGAAACTAAAGACCTATATATAGAAAACTATAAAACTCTGGTGAAAGAAATCAAAGAGGACACTAATAGATGAAGAAATATACCATGTTCATGGATTGGAAGAATCAATATAGTGAAAATGAGTATACTACCCAAAGCAATTTATAGATTCAATGCAATCCTTATCAAGCTACCAACAGTATTCTTCACAGAGGTAGAACAAATAATTTCACAATTTGTATGGAAATACAAAAAACCTCAAATAGCCAAAGCTATCTTGAGAAAGAAGAATGGAACTGGAGGAATCAACCTGCCTGACTTCAGGCTCTACTACAAAGCCACAGTCATCAAGACAGTATGGTACTGGCACAAAGACAGAAATATAGATCAATGGAACAAAATAGAAAGCCCGGAGATTAATCCACGCACCTATGGACACCTTATCTTTGACAAAGGAGGCAAGAATATACAATGGATTAAAGACAATCTCTTTAACAAGTGGTGCTGGGAAAACTGGTCAACCACTTGTAAAAGAATGAAACTAGAGCACTTTCTAACACCATACACAAAAATAAACTCAAAATGGATTAAAGATCTAAATGTAAGACCAGAAACTATAAAACTCCTAGAGGAGAACATAGGCAAAACACTCTCCGACATACATCACAGCAGGATACTCTATGACCCACCTCCCAGAATATTGGAAATAAAAGCAAAAATAAACAAATGAGACCTAATTAAACTTAAAAGCTTCTGCACAACAAAGGAAACTATAAGCAAGGTGAAAAGGCAGCCTTCAGAATGGGAGAAAATAATAGCAAATGAAGCAACAAACAACTAATCTCAAAAATATACAAGCAACTCCTATAGCTCAATTCCAGAAAAATAAATGACCCAATCAAAAAATAGGCCAAATAACTAAATAGACATTTCTCCAAAGAAGACATACAAATGGCTAACAAACACGTGAAAAGATGTTCAACATCACTTATTATCAGAGAAATGCAAATCAAAGCCACTATGAGGTACCATTTCATGCCAGTCAGAATGGCTGTGATCCAAAAGTCTACAAGTAATAAATGCTGGAGAGGATGTGGAGAAAAGGGAACCCTCTTACACTGTTGGTGGGAATGCAAACTAGTACAGCCACTATGGAGAATAGTGTGGAGATTCCTTATAAAACTGGAAATAGAACTGCCTTATGATCCAGCAATCCCACTGCTGGGCATACACACTGAGGAATCCAGAAGGGAAAGAGACACGTGTACCCCAATGCTCATCGCAGCACTGTTTATAATAGCCAGGACATGGAAGCAACCTAGATGTCCATCAGCAGATGAATGGATAAGAAAGCAGTGGTACATATACACAATGGAGTATTACTCAGCCATTAAAAAGAATACATTTGAATCAGTTCTAATGAGGTGGATGAAACTTGAGCTATTATACAGAGTGAAGTAAGCCAGAAAGAAAAACACCAATACAGTATACTCACGTATATATATGGAATTTAGAAAGATGGTAATGATAACCCTGTATACGAGACAGCAAAAGAGACACTGATGTATAGAATAGTCTTTTGGACTCTGTGGGAGAGGGAGAGGGTGGGATGATTTGGGAGAATGGCATTGAAATATGTATAATATCATATATGAAACGAGGCCAGTCCAGATTCGATGCACGATACTGGATGCTTGGGGCTGGTGCACTGGAACGACCCAGAGGGATGGTATGGGGAGGGAAGAGGGAGGAGGGTTCAGGATGGGGAACACATGTATGCCTGTGGTGGATTCATTTTGATATATGGCAGAACGAATACAATATTGTAAAGTTTAAAAATAAAATAAAATTTAAAAAAAAGTTGTTGAATGACTAGAGGCTCAGAGTCAACTTTTTATCCGAACTAAAAAAATTAAGATAAGGTAAAATATCTATACAGAATGTACACTTTGTAAATGCTAATGATTTTTCCCATAGATATAAATAAAGGAGAAATTAAAGGATTGTCATCTGTTAAGTTTCAAAAGTAGAAAGTATATGGTGTGTTTAGGGAATGATAAGTACATTTGGTATAATTAGGGTAAAGCACACGAGAAAGGATGTGATGAGTGATGATAAAATGCCAGTTGAGGCCAGGTTGTGAGAGTACATAGGAATCTTATTGCAAGATATGTGCTATGTTCTTGAGGAAAATGAAAAGACACTAGAGCTAATTATGTTTGTTTGTTTTTTTCTTTCTCATTCCTTCTCAAGTTTAACTCGGAGCTTATCCACATCAAATATAAATTGCGCTGCATCCTAGGTCAAAACTCTTATTTCTACCTGGTAAGAAATAGAGTTGGGTCATTAAATCTACTTGGACAGCTTTTCTTTTAATCATTTGCTTAATATAATGTGTTTTGTCATTCAGAGGGAACTGTGGAAGTTGGTTTCTAACTTGGAGTCTGTGTGAGACCAGCTAGGTGAAAGCTGTCACTTTTCATGGGAAACTTTTGAAGCTAATTTTTCTACTTAGCTGCAGATCTGCTACTAATTAATTGTGTGATCTTGGGAAAGCAATTCTCTTCTTTTGAACTTGTCTCGCTATACCTAAAATAAAGTACTCCGATTCAAACTCAACAGAGATAAATGGTCTATTCTATGTCTAATATCCTGAGCACCATTGTAATGAGGAGTACATGGAGGTTTGTTTCTCAATGTGCAAGTCTTCTGAGGATGCAGAGGGATAGAAACAGATCCTAAGGCTCCTGGGTTTATAAGTTAGAGCCATGTAGACTCTTCTCTTTGGAGCAAGCAACACTATGATTTGTGACTATAACTGGCTTGTGATGACCCTAGACCACCGACTTTACTCATAGCTGGTTCTTAGTGAAGACGTGTCTTTGTTTAATTTTTGTCTGGTTGGTTGTTTTGTTGAATAGTTGGTTATACTGTTCATATGAGTGAACCTAGATTTTTCTAGAACCAGGCTCTCTGACCAACATTTCATATTATTTTCATTTACTTTTGCTGATTTCCTTTTCCTAAGTAGACAATTCACAGATGGATATATACATAAATATATAAGGTGGATATATTTATAAACATATATTTATTTATTTATTTATTTATTTATTTATTTATGGAGAAGGCGATGGCACCCCAGTCCAGTATTCTTGCCTGGAAAATCCTATGGATGGAGGGGCCTGGTGGGCTGCAGTCCATGGGGTTGCTAAGAGTCAGACAAGACTGAGCAACTTCACTTTCACTTTTCATTTTCATGCACTGGAGAAGGAAATGGCAACCCACTCCAGTGTTCTTGCCTGGAGAATCCCAGGGATTGGGGAGCCTGGTGGGCTGCTGTCTATGGGGTTGCACAGAGTCGGACACAACTGAAGCGACTTAGCAGCAGCAGCATGTTTATGTTTATATTTATAAATATATATGGCTTTCCCAGTGGCTTAGTCAGTAAAGAAGCCACCTACAATGCAGGATACACAGGAGACACAGGTTCGATCCCTGGGTTGGGAAGAATCCTTGGAGGAGGGCATGGCAATGCATGCCAGTATTCTTGCCTGGAGAAGCCCATGGGTAGAGGAGCCTGATGGTCTACAGTCCATGGGTTTGCAAAGAGTTGGACACAACTTAAGTTTTACACACACACTCCAGTACTCTTGCCTGGAAAATCCCATGGATGGAGGAGCCTGGTGGGCTGCAGTCCATGGGGTCGCTGAGAGTGGGCATGACTGAGCGACTTCACTTTCACTTTTCACTTTCATGCATTGGGGAAGGAAATGGCAACCCACTCCAGTGTTCTTGCCTGGAGAATCCCAGGGACGGGGGAGCCTGGTGGGCTGCCGTCTATGGAGTCGCACAGAGTAGGACATGACTGAAGCGACTTAGCAGCAGCAGCAGCAGCATACGTATACGTGTGCGTGTGCGTGTGTGTGTGTGTGTGTGTGTGTATGGTGATATGCCTACACTCAAGTTGACTTATTAATAGGATTATTTTTAAAGAGGTGATATGCCAAGGTCATCAAGCCCAATGTTAGGACTAATTGCCACTGTTTGTTCCCTGCTTACAGGCCTTCAGGGCAAGACCACCTTACCGAGTCTTTTGTTTTGGTGCAAAACAATGTGTGAGTTTCTTGACCGAAAAGGAATTTGTAGTACTTGCAGCACAAAACAAGAATCCAGCTCCAGCTATTCAGTCCTGATCCAGCTATTGCAGATGACCCAAAACTCTTTTATATACTATTTATTCCTATCATTTAGTTTATCTGATTGATTTTTGATACTTTACTTCAGCACTTTATGCAAATTGAGCATTGCCATTTAGCTTAGACACAGGACATGTATATAAGCATTTTTTTACATATGTTTCACTCTTTACCTAAGATACACGGCATATTTACAGATCTACTTAGGAACTTTTTTTTCCCCAGAATTTGTATTATCAGTTCAATCTTTTTCCCTGGTGTTACGGACTGAATTATGTCCTCCAAAATTTTTGAGAGTCCCTTGGACAGCAAGGTCAAATCACTAAATCTTAAAGGAAATCAACCCTGAATATTCATTGGAAGGAGTGATGCTGAAGCTGAACTTTCAATACTTTGGCCACCTGATGCAAAGAGCCGACTCACTGGAAAAGACCCTAATGCTAGGAAAGATTGAGGGCAGGAAGAGAAAGGGACAACAGAGAATAAGATGGTTGAATGGCATCACTGAATCAATGGACATGATTTTTGAGCAAACTTCAGAAGACGGTGAAGGACAGAGAAGCCTGGCGTATTGCAGTTCATGGCAGAGATTTGGACACAACTCAGCATATCTCAAATGTGCCTGTGTTCAGAATGGACACTTTAAAAGGTAATTAAAATAAAATGAGGTTATATGGATAGACTCTAATCCAATATGACAAGTGCTCTTATAAAAAGAGAAGAGTGGACACAGATATGTACACAGATATAGAACACTGGACAAAAGAAATTGAACTGCTTACATCTTGATCATGAATGTCTAGCCTCTAAAACTGTGAAAAATGCATTTCTGCTCTTTAACTCCTCCATTTTGTGATATTTCATTATGTAAGCCTGAGCAAAAATAATATACCTACTCAAGTGGATTGCACAGAAACCATTCTTGCAAGACTACATCAGTGTTTATGTAACTCAGGTATAATCAAAGTCACATAAAGTCATGTTCCTGCAGAGTATATATTCAAAGAAACAGCATGTCAAAAAGCAAATGAGAGAGAGAGAAGGAGAAAGAGGAGGAGAAAGAAGGGGATTATTGGGAAGGGAAAGAGCAATGGAGGGGAAGGAAAAGAGGAAAAAGAAGGAGGAGAAGAATGATTTTTTTTGTGTCTTTTATTGAAGATACATGCATAGTTTTGTGCCTCTGATGCATCTTATTAATGATCAACATGCACACAATATTAAAAATTTTATCAGGTTCCTGCAACAAATCTTTTCCATTAAAATTACATCCTTCTGTCTTCTTTTGAATCATTTCTTTCTGATTTATAGTGCCCAATCCATTTTTGGTTTTGCTTGATTTTCTCTTGCTCTTCTGTGTACCCTGGATCCATGTTTGCAAACATGTCAGGGCCAATTGCTTGTAACCCCAGTGATCATAAATCCTCTTCCATCATCTCAGACTAGTTTACTTCTGTGTCACAACATCCTGACCAGTGGAGAATTTGTCTCAGATTTGTATTTTAATGGGATATTATTTGCATGGAAAGAAACATAAATCTTTTAATACTCACTTTGTATTTTTAACTTATGTCATGGTCTCCTCCAAATGCATGTGAGATGCATGTAGAATGAAGACGATTCTCATTCAGTTAAAACAAAGAATAGCTCATTTTCATTTTCTTAACTTTTTCAGATGAGGCAAAATTAACACCCCTCTTCCAAGGAAAATTTACAGGATGCTTAGTGACTCAACAAAGCATCCCACTTACTTTTTAAAGAGGTGAGAGAAGCAGTCAAGATGGGCTCTTCTGTTATCACTTGGAGCAGCAGGACATATTTATTGCCTTGACCTTCACTTTGGTGGGTGAGAAGCATAAAATTGTCAGGTCACCATCCCTTGGATCCCGTAGCAGAGGGGTAAAGTTGTAATTTACTGCATGTGAAATAAGTATAGAAAATAAAGGCTGAGAATTCCTGTCATAGAGCAGATAGACCTCAATTTGAATGTGTTGCTGGGCAAAATCTTGGCTTTCTCTGCACACTGAAGTCAAATAAAAAAATACGAAGACAGAGTTTGGAGGTAATAGAAAAGTAGTTTGAATTCTCAGCCCAGCCAGTGGAGAGGGGAATGCAATAGGCTCATGCCTCAAGAACTGTGCCCCGCCCCATGAGGAGTCTAGGGGCTGATATAAGATGAGGGTTTGCCGCCAGGAGTCAGTGATGAGGAGCAAAGGTGTTGGGATCTTTATTTCTTCCTCTTGCCTTGTTTCAAAGACACTCATAGGCTGGTGTCAGTAACCCAGTCATTGAGTTCGGCAGTTCCTTGGCTCTGTGGCCTTCCCTCTGATATGTAACTACAAGAAAAAGGGTGTTGTGATGTATTTAGGATAGAGTCAAAGAAAAATAGGTGTGAAGTGTAGCCCCTGCAGAATTAGGGGGCAGAAAAGCAAACTTAGTTACAAACATGCAGATTTAGGAGTCTTAAAGTCAAAAAAAAAAAAAGGAATGTTCAGGCCTGCTCACTGTTCTCTTTGTTATTAGGAAAAGTAAAGAGGAAAAAAAACTCATTCCTTCTTTTTTTTCTTTTTCATGGCAACAAATGTTCTTACTACAGTGGTTTGTTCCTTTATTATATGATATAAGCATCAAGATATTAACAAATTAATTGATAGTACTTCTTTTGCATTTCAATAAGCTGCTGGTGGCTCAGATGGTAAAACGTCTGCCTACAATGTGGGAGACCCAGGTTCAATCCCTGGGTCTGGAAGATCCTCTGGAGAAGGAAATGACAACCCATTCCAGTACACTTGCCTGGAAAATCCCATTGATAGAGGAACCTGGTAGGTTACAGTCCATGGGGTCACCAAGAGTCGGACACAACTGAGTGACTTCACTTTCACTTTCAAGCTGCCTTGGCATCTCTGAGTGGAAAAAAATGAAAATTCACTTCTAATAAAAACAATTCCTTAATTACCACTTCCCCAAAAAGTTGACAATGAACCATTTGTATAATATGCTTATCAAACATGGCCACCATAGAGCCATGGTGCATCTCTGCTTACATAAAACCTGGGAGATGTGTCAGCTGTTACTTCAAAGACTACATTTTCCTTTATGAAAACTGCATCCAAACACTTCACATAAAAAATTCATTTAACTCTATTTTGATGGGTTTTGTCTGTATCACAGAATCAAGTAAAGCTTTTGAAATATTTTTGTTTGTTTCACATCAAACATCTGACAATTTTGTGAATGCAATTGTAAATTCAGTTAAAAATTCAGTGCCAAAACAGCATTATTTATTTTCACAGTGATAATATTAGTATAAATTTTAGTAGGATTCTACTAAAGGGCACTGCTATTGGTTAATCACAGAAGGACAGTATTGCTTTATTTAGACATATGTGAAGCATAAATGCAGTTGGGGTGGTTTGGGGTTCATCTATATATTATAATTGCTTCCAGACCAATAATAGCATAGTATTTATTGAAATAAAAGCTGTGTTTCTCAAAAATACAAATAGCTATACTTATACACACTTATAGTAATACTACAAAATTTTTGTTATTAAACTGATGTGGAATAAGACAAATATATGCATAAGTATAGTATATGTGTTTCTCTTCGCTCATCTTCTCATTTTAAAAATGTCTGAATCTACTTTATTAATCTCTCTAAGTATCTTAAGGTGAAAGTGGAGATGTGTAAAATAAATTATTGAAATATTCTTCAGATAATTTTCAAAATCAATTAGAAATTTTGACTGTAGTATGTATTGATTAAAATTGAAAAATAAAAACCTCAGCTTTGGAAGCTTTTGATGAATTTTACCTTGTAAACAAGAAAATCTTGGATTTATTTATTCCACAGCAAGGGAAGGACTGAACAAAATAAACCATGAGTCCAATATTTCATTTTACTATTAAATAATTGCACCTTGAATACTTGAACCTAAGGGAAGAATATCTTGACAGGGTTTCTATATTTTACTGGGTGAATTTATTTTCTGTTAAGTGTAATGTAATTGAGAAGGACTATGATTTTGCTGCAGCTAAATTCTCCAGGCAAGAATACTGGACTGGGTTGCCATTTCCTCCTCCAGGGGATCTTCCCAATTCAGGGATTGAAACCCAGTTTCATGCATTGCAGGCAGATTCTTTACTGTCTCAGCCACTAGGGAAGCCCTAAATTTGGTAAAATAGAAGGATATAGGGGCAACTTAGTTGACAAGTTTCTTATAAAAACATCCATCAAATGAATTCTGCCTGAGGGTGGGGGAAATACATTATCTTTGAGTATATCATATTTAGAATAAAACATTTAAATAAAAATTTAAGTTGAAAATGCATTCAATTTAATGAAATTATTCTCAATTTACTTGATATCTTAGCAATTTACTTAATTAAAAACATTGTCCTACAGAGAAGAATTAATTGAAAGTGTCAAATATTTCAAATTTATTAACCATAAAAATACAATTTTGAACATATAGTCCATCAATATAACCTGTTAATCAATTTAAAATGTATGAAACATATTTTGCATTCATTTTCAATCTTAAAAGTGAATCATTTTTAAAATAAATATATTTACTTATGTACTGGCTTTGTTAGGTCTTTGTTGCTGATTGGGCTTGTCTCTCATCATGCACGAGTAAGGCCTACTCTGCAGTTGTGGTTACTCTCTAGCTGTGACTACTCTAGCTTCAGGGGCTTCTCATTTCAGTGGTTTCTCTCATTGTGGAGCATGTGGGCACGTGGGCTCAGAAGTTGCAGCTCTCAGGCTCTAGAGCCCAGGCTCAGTAGTGTGGCCTGTGGGCTTAGTTGCTCCACATCGTGTGGAATCTTCCTGGGTCAGGGATCCAACCTTTGTCTCCTGCATTGGCAGGTGAATTCCTTACCACTGAGCCACCAGGGAAGCCCAAATGTGAGTTATTTTGAACATACACGTCATTCCTTCACTGTCCTCTTAGACCTGACAAATAATCTCATATTGATGAAAAACAAGAGTAGGACGGCGAATCCCCACTGCCTACCATCATCACTGTCATTGTTTAGTCACTAAGTTGAGTCTGACTCTTTGCAACCTCATGGACTTTAGCCCACCAGGCTCCTCTGTCCACAGAATTTCCCAAGCAAGAATACTGGAATGGGTTGCCATTTCCTTCTCCATGTTATCTTCCCAACCTAGGAACTGAATCTGTGTCTCCTGCATTGGCAGGCAGATTCTTTACCACTAAGTCACCAGGGAAGCCCACTGCCTATCATACATTCATCCTATTTATCTCTGTAGTGAATCAAAATTATCTTTTGCCAAATTAGTGTGTCTTAAGGTATCACTCAAGAAGCACCTGCTGTCCAACTTCTGAATTATGTGAGAATCATTATGAGTCCAGATTCAGAGACATGACTCCTGACACATAGAATCAAAATGTGGGTGGAGGGCAGAGACAGCATTTTTATCAGCCTTCACAGAGGGTTATTTAAAGTTTGAGACACCATAGAGAATCTGAAGAGCACTCTCATTCTTGTCTATGATTCAAGTGTGGCATATTAAATGCAAGAGCCTACTGTATGCCCAGTCCAGGGACTTTTACACTTTACATCAAAAAATTGAATTTTCTCCAGGAAATGGAGTCCATCCTTCTAGCCCAAATATTGTATGGCTTAAGAATTGATTTTATGACTGGATATTAAAATATAGAACACAATGAAGAGAGAAGTAAGGGGGAAAGTAACATGTCTACTGATGTATTAGATTAGAGAATTTTTCATTTCCACCTATAAAAAATTTGTTTTCTCATTACCTAGTCAACACAGTCACTTTAGTCCTATTTCTCAAAACTAGGGCCAGACAGTGAAGTCAGAATACGGAACACTGAGGTCTCTGTCCTGAGCAATGTTGCTGTTTCAAGCCAGAATAAAGTATAGAGAATTCGGAGTAATATTTAATCTACCAACCTTAATATCTTAAATAAAATGGAGAAGCCATCATAATCAACAAAAGAGTTTGAAATGCAATACTTGGATGCAATCTCAAAAATGACAGAATGATCTCTGTTCACTTCCAAGGCAAACCATTCAATATCATGGTAATCTAGTATATGCCCCAATCAGCAACACTGAAGAAGTTGACATTGAACCATTCTATGAAGACCTATTAGACCTTCTAGAACTAACACCCCAAAAACATGTCCTTTTCATTATAGAGGACTGGAATGCAAAAGTAGGAAGTCAATAAACACCTGGAGTAACAGGCAAATTTGGCCTTGGAGTACAGAATGAAGCAGGGCAAAGGCTAATAGAGTTCTGCAAAGAGAACGCACTGGTCATAGCAAAAACCCTCTTCCTACAACACAAGAGAAGACTCTACACAGGGACATCACCAGATGGTCAACACCAAAATTAGATTGATTATATTCTTTGCAGGCAAAGATGGAGAAGCTCTACACAGTCAGCAAAAACAAGACTGGAAGCTGACTGTGGCTCAGATCATGAGCTCCTTATTGCCAAATTCAGACTTAAATTGAAGAAAGTGGAGAAAACAACTAGACCATTCAGTTATGACCTAAATCAAATCCCTTATGACTATACAGTGGAAGTGAGAAATAGATTTAAGGGACTAGATCTGATAGACAGAGTGCCTGATGAACTATGGATGGAGGTTCATGACATTGTATAGGAGACAGGAATCAAGACCATTTCCAAGAAAAAGAAATGCAAAACAGCAAAATGGCTGTCTGGGGTAGCCTTACAGATAGCTGTGAAAAAAAGAGAAGCAAAAAGCAAAGGAGAAAAGGAAAGATATACTCATTTGAATGCAGAGTTCCAAAGAATAGCAAGAAGAGATAAGAAAGTCTTTCTCAGAAATTGATGCAAAGAAATAGAGGCAAACAATAGAATGGGAAAGACTAGAGATTTCTTTAAGAAAATTAGAGATAACAAGGGAACATTTCATGCAAAGATGGGCACAATAAAGGACAGAAATGGTATGGACCTAACAGAAGCATAAGATATTAAGAAGAGGTGGCAAAAATAAACAGAAGAATTGTACAAAAAAGATCTTCATGACCCAGATAATCATGATGGTGTGATCACTGACCTAGAGCCAGACATCCTGGAATGTGAAGTCAAGTGGGCCTTGGGAAGCATCACTACAAACAAAGCTAGTGGAGGTGATGGAATTCCAGTTGAGCTACGTCAAATCCTGAAAGATGATGCTGTGAAAGTGCTGCCCTCAATATGCCAGCAAATTTGGAAAACTCAGCAGTGGCCACAGGACTGGAAAAGGTCAGTTTTCATTCCAATCCCAAAGAAAAGCAATGCCAAAAAATGCTCAAACTACCACACAATTGCAATCATCTCACACGCTTGTAAAATAATGCTCAAAATTCTCCAAGCCAGGCTTCAGCAATACATGAAATGTGAAATTTCAGATGTTCAAGCTGGTTTTAGAAAAGGCAGAGGAACCAGAGATCAAATTGCCAACATCCACTGGATCATCAAAAAAGCAAGAGAGTTCCAGAAAACCATCTATTTCTGCTTTATTGACTATGCCAAAACCTTTGACTGTGTGGATCACAATAAACTGTGGAAAATTCTGAAAGAGATGGGAATACCAGACCACCTGACCTGCCTCTTGAGAAACCTATATGCAGGTCAGGAAGCAACAGTTAGAACTGAACATGGAACAACAGACTGGTTCCAAATAGGAAAAGGAGTACATCAAGGCTGTATATTGTCACTTATTTAACTTATATACAGCATACATCATGAGAAACTCTGTGCTGGATGAGGCACAAGCTGGGATCAAAATTGCCAGGAGAAATATCAATGACCTCAGATATGCAGATGACACCACTCTTATGGCAGAAAGTGAAGAAGAACTAAAGAGCCTCTTGATGAAAGTGAAAGAGGAGAGTGAAAAAGTTGGCTTAAAGCTCAACATTCAGAAAACTAAGATCATGGCATATGGTGCCATCATTTCATGGCAAATAGATAGGGAAACAGTGGAAACAGTGGCTGACTTTATTTTTTTGGTCTCCAAAATCACTGCAGATGATGATTACAGCCATGAAATTAAAAGACACTTACTCCTTGGAAGGAAAGTTATGTTCAATCTAGATAGAATATTAAAAAGCAGAAACATTACTTTGTCAACAAAGGTCAGTCTAGTCAAGGGTATGGTTTTTCCAGTGGTCATGTATGGATGTGAGAGTTGGACTTTAAACAAAGCTGAGCACCAAAGAATTGATGCTTTTTAACTGTGGTGTTGGAGAAGACTCTTGAGTCCCTCGGACTGAAAGGAAATCCAACCAGTCTATCCTAAAGGAGATCAGTTCTGGATGTTCACTGGAAGGAGTAATGTTGAAGCTGAAACTCCAATACTCTGGCCACCTGATGTGAAGAGCTGACTCATTGGAAAAGACGCTGATGCTGGGAAAGATTGAGGGCAGGAGGAGAAGGGGACGACAGAGAATGAGATGGTTGGATGGCATCGCTGACTTAATGGACATGGGTTTGGGTGGACTCCAGGAGTTGGTAATGGGCAGGGAGTCCTCGAGTGCTGTGATTCATGGGGGTCGCAAAGAGTCGGACACGACTGAGCAACTGAACTGAACTGAACTGAACCAACCTTATGCTACTTGTCTTCAGCAGAAATCTCCCTGAGTTGTGGGTTGCCTTGATTGCCAATAGTAGAGCTTTTACACATATGTTCATACCTTAAAATACAACTTGAGTTGGACTTAAAGTTAGATACTGGTTTGCTCATAGAGTTTTAAATAATGTGTTCATGTTCACCACTCAGTCATATCTGAATCTTTGCCACCCGATGGACTGTAGCATGCTAGGCTTCCCTGTTCTTCACAATCGCCCAGAGCCTGCTCAAACTCATGTCCATCAAGCTGATGATGCCATCCAAACACCTTATCCTCTGTCATCCCCTTCTCCTCATGCCTTCCATCTTTTCCAGCATGAACATCTTTTCCAATGAGTCACTCTTCACATCAGGTGGCCAAAGTCTTGGAGCTTCAGCTTCAGCACCAGTCCTTTCAATGAATATTCATGACTTATATCCTGTAGAATTGACTCTTTGGATCTCCTTGAAGTCCAAGGGACTCTCAAGAGTCTTCTCCAACACCACAGTTAAAAAGCATCAATTATTTGGTACTCAGCTTTCTTCATGGAACAACTCTCACATCCATACATGACTCCTGTTAAAAACATAGCTTTGACTAGATGGGCCTTTGTTGGCAAAGTAATGTCTCTGCTTTTTAATATGCTGTCTAGGTTGGTCATAGCTTTTCATCTAAGAAGCAAGTGTCTTTTAAGTTCATGGCTGCAGATGACATCTGCAGTGATTTTGTAGCTCAAGAAAATAAAGTCCATCACAGTTTCCATTTTTTCCCCATCTATTTGCCATGAAGTGATGGAACCAGATGCCATCATCTCTGTTTTTTGAGATGTTGAGTTTTAAGCCACTTTTTACTATCCTTTTCACTTTCATTAAGAGGCTCTTTAGTACTTCTTCACTTTCTGCCATAAAGGTGGTGTCATCTGTGTATCTGAGGTTATTGATATTTCTCCTGCAATCTTGATCCCAGCTTGTGGTTCATCCAGCCCAGCATTTCTCATGATGTACTCTGCATATAAGTTAAATAAGCAAGATAACAATATACAACCTTGACCTACTCCTTTCCCAATTTGGAACCAGTCCATTGTTCCCTGCCTGGTTCTAATTATTGCTTCTTAACCTGCATACAGGTTTATCAGGAGACAGGTAAGGTCTTCTGGTATTTCCATCTCTTTAAGAATTATCCACAGTTAGTTGTAATCCACACAGTCAAAGGCTTTAGTGTAGTCAGTGAAGCAGATTTTTTTTTTTTCTGGAATTCTCTTGCTTTTTCTATGATTGAATGAATGTTGACAGTCTGATTTCTGGTTCCTTTGCCTTTTCTAAATCCAGCTTGAACATATGCTGGTTCTTGGTTCATGTACTGTTGAAGCCTAGCTTGGAGAATTTTGAGCATTCCTTTGCTAGCATGATCTTCCCCAGTGGCTCAGCTGGTAAAGAATCCTCCTGCAGTGGGGGAGACCTGGGCTCAGTCTCTGGGTTGGGAAGATCCCCTGGAGAAGGAAAAGGGTACCCACTTCAGTATTCTGGCCTGGAGAGTTCCATAGAATGTTTAGTCCATGAGGTCACAAAGAGTCAGACATGACTGAGAGGTTTTCAGTTCATTTCACTTTGCTAGCATGTGAAACAAGTGCAGTGTGTGGTAGTTTGAACATTCTTTTGGCACTGCCAAGTTTTCTTGGGCTCCAAAATCACTGCACATGGTGACTGCAGCCATGAAGTTAAAAGATGCTTGCTCCTTAGAAGAAAAGCTATGACAAACCTAGACAGTGTATTAAAAAGCAGAGACATTGCTTTCCTGACAAAGGTCCATATAGTCAAATCAATGGCTTTTCTAGTTGTCGTGTATGGATGTGAGAGTTGGACCATAAAGAAAGCTGAGCACTGAAGAATTGATGCTTTTAAACTGTGATGTTGGAGAAGACTCTTGTATCCCTTGGACTGCAAGGAGATCAAAACAGTCAATACTAATGGAAATCAGTCCTGAATATTCATTGGAGACTGATGCTGAAGCTCCAATACTTTAGCCACCTGATGCAAAGAACTGACTCATTGGAAAAGGCCCTGATGCTGGGAAAGATGGAAGGCAGGAGGACAAGGGGACAACAGAGGGTGAGATGTTTGAATGGCATCACCAGCTCGATGGACATGAGTTTGAACAAGCTTCAGGAGTTGGTGATGGACAGGGTAGTCTGTCGCGCTGCCATCCACGGGGCAGCAAAGAGTCAGACATGACTGAGCAACTGAACTGAACTCTAATTGATGTCTGTTACTGAAAACATTTTAGTGTTTTGTCTTTTTTTTTTTTTTTCTGAAAGAGAATTGAGAAGGAGTAAACTGCTGTATGAATGAGATTTTATTATTTTATTTTACTTTTATTCATTAAACTTTTAGACCACTCGATTTTTGGTAGTGTTCAGGTTGATATCCCCATGAAGTGGTCGATAATAGACAATCTTAGAAATCTAAAGACAAAGATAAGAGTTCCACACTGAAGACAGGGTTGAAGTCATATGATATAATGCACTCCCTGTCCTAATCTTCAAAAGTAACTGTCAACATAAAAAGCATGGTATACCATTTTACTCTTTCACATAATTAAGATAGAACAGTGAACTCTTTTTGAGAAAAAAATATGAGAAAAAACTGGCCAATCAAAGATAATAAGAACAGCAGGAGAGGATACAGAGGCAGGACAATGTATCGACAAGAAGGTTAATGGACGGAGAGATTTCAAGCAGCCAAAGCTTGATTATTCTTTTTTTTTTTTTCCCCCCAAGGATAGAGAGAACTGATGAAACAGTCATTTGAGAATTATCAATGAGCAGTTTCTAACCCAATTTTTATTGATTTCTCAAGAAAATAGCCAGATTGCAAGAGATTAAAAAGCCTCTTCCACTCCCTAAGACACGATTCTCGAGGTCCCTGAGACTTGCCAGTTAGAACTCTGGTGATGCTTTTCTGTTCTTTGAATTGACCACCCAGCTCAACTTGGGACCTCAAGGATCATTGACCACAAATAAGACAAGATCCTCCTCTGTTCCTTATCACAGAGAATAATCCTTAGTACACTCACACTAGAAAAAGCCTAGAATTTCAAGTTGCAGAGTGCTTTGAGGAGGGGAGGATAAAATCTTGAAATACCTATTATTTTAGTTTTTTAAAATGTCTCCACGTAAGGGAAAAAAAAACAGACCCTCTGCTGTAAGCATTTCATTGAGCAGTTTTTCAAATTAATGCAGTTTAACTGTTACATTAACTTAATGGCTATTTTCCCCTACTTTAACCATGTTAAATGTGCCGGCAATAATGAGCTTCTAATGCTGTCTCTTTTAAGTCTCAGAGGCATCTTTAGAGCTGCTGCTTATCTCCTGGATCATAAAGCTGCATAATTTAGTATTCAAACAATTCATTTAAAACTGAAGCCCTCAGAATTACCGTAAAATTAATCAGAACAAAGTCATCTTAAACCATCAGTTTGGTTTATCTCTAGTTAGCAAATTTGCAAATGAAAGTGAGATAAATAAGAGCATTGACTGAACTCCAATTTTCTTCTTCTGAGTATAATATACTACTCCCAGAGATACAGATAAGGTTTTGATAAAGGTATGGGCCATAGCTGTAATGATCCTTTCATAATTGTAATAAATCAAGACTTCATTCTTATTTCATGCTTTTAACTCCAGGGCTACTTCTCACTTGTG
This sequence comes from Bos mutus, assembly GCF_027580195.1. Lineage (NCBI taxonomy): Eukaryota > Metazoa > Chordata > Mammalia > Artiodactyla > Bovidae > Bos > Bos mutus. Next base: position 106,779,709 of record NC_091622.1, on the reverse strand, counting down.
TGTTGTTTTACTCTTGCTTTACTTCATTATATTTTTTACTAATTCATTCATTCATTAAACCCAAGTTTGACAACTAGGGAAAATTTTGCCTCAAGTTGATGTGACCAATATGTTCTAAATACTTTTCCATAAATTTTTAATACAACTTTAGAAAATTTCCAGTTGTTTTGAGGAAGCCTTCCCATTGTTAAGTTTTTTCCTGGAGACTCAGGAAATTCAATTTCCAGAGTATTCAATTACTAAAAAACTTAGAATATTAGAATTTATCAAAACATATATTAAAATTATTAGAATTTTCTGAATCTCTAAAATATTCTAAACTGTCCTGGAAGTTGTTGTTTAAAGGAATATTCCAGTTTCTCAAGCATACGTATAGTTCATATTCAGGAACAGTTAATCTTTTTCACTGAATTTTAAAATTTTATTCTAAAATGTGAGAAATAACTCAGCTATGAGTTATAATTATATGGTGGAGAAGAAGCCTGGTCTCTTAATGTAAGCCCAGAGTGGCATTTCTCAAGCTGTAGACCTTAGTCAATGTTACTAAAATAAAGGATAGATGTAGAAAGGATGTATTGAATTTATTTTTCCAAAATATTTTGGCCCTGTTAGATCTTTGAATAGTTTGGAGCAGAGATTAAGAAACTTTTTTAGTAAAGGGTCAAATAGAAAATATTTTAGACTTGGCAGGCCATCTGTTCTCTGTGGCAACTCAGCTCTCTGAACTCTGCCATTGTAGTACTAAAGCAGCCATCGATGACATTCAAAAGAAGGGGCATGGCCTTGTTCCAATAAAACTTTGTGCATTAAAAAAGGTGGCAGTTTGCCAAGACCTGGACTAAAGATCACGAATCTCTAATAGAAAAAACCTATTAGGACTTTACCACCTTTCTGCTGTGAAATCTTTTTTTTTTTTCTTTTGTTTAAGAATCATCTTGCAAAATATTGTGCTGAACAACACTCAGTGGGGGATAGTAGTGTAGTGGGAAGAGTGGGCTTAGGGTCTAAGTGACACATGTCAGCTTCTTAGTGCTTCCACTTGATAAACTTATGACCTCTGACAAATCACTTAATTCTTTCAGCCACAGTGGAACCATTTGTGAAGTAGGAATCACCAACCATACTTTACACAGTTGGTGTCAAGGTTAAAAGAAAATGTGTATATCAAGTTTCTGTCATGTAGTACCTTCAACAAACATAAAAGAGTGTAAGTCATTTAGTCCTGTTGCTTTTTGTTACCCCATGGACTGTAGCCCACCAAGCTCCTCTGGCCATGGAATTTTCCAGGAAAGAATATTGGAAAGGGTCACTATTTCCTTCTTCAGAGTATCTTCTCAACCCAGGAATTGAATCCTGGCTCTCTCCTAATGTTTATTTTCTTTCAGATTATTCATACTGGACTTAGTGTATTTTACATTTATTGGACTGCAGGGAGATCCAACCAGTCCATTCTGAAGGAGATCAGCCCTGAGATTTCTTTGGAAGGAATGATGCTAAAGCTGCAACTCCAGTACTTTGGCCACCTCATGCGAAGAGTTGACTCATTGGAAAAGACTCTGATGCTGGGAGGGATTGGGGGCAGGAGGAGAAGGGGACGACAGAGGATGAGATGGCTGGATGGCATCACGGACTCGATGGACATGAGTCTGAGTGAACTCCGGGAGTTGGTGATGGACAGGGAGGCCTGGCATGCTGCGATTCATGGAGTCGCAAAGAGTCAGACACGACTGAGTGACTGATCTGATTTGATCTGATCTGATTCTTTTAGTGGGGCTTCCCCAAAGGCTCAGCTGGGAAAAAATTCACTTGCAATGCAGGTGACTACCTGCAATGTAGGAGATACGGGTTTGATCCCTGGGTCAGGAAGATCCTCTGGAGAAGGAAATGGCAACCCACTCCAGGATTCTTGCCTGGGAAAACCCATGGACAGAGGAGCCTGGTGGGTGACAGGCAGTGGGTCACATAGACTTGAACAGGACTTAGTGACCAAACAACAACAACAACAGCTATAAGCCATGCTCTCAGCCATTTCTAGATATTGATTCATTTAATCTTCAAAATAATCCCACAGGGTTGTTACTAATTTAAATCCATTTTTAGAAATAAAGAAGCTGAGACACAGAGTGCCTGCCTGGCTGCCCAAGGTCACACTGTTGACAAGTGAAAGACCCAGAATTTAGAAAATTCAGGCTGGAAAATTCAGCAACTTTCTTAAGTAAATGTTTTTTGAGGATTTGCTAAGCCATTTTGACTGTTTTAAATGAGATGGTTTTGTTACTCAGAGGCAGCATTGTACACTGCAAAGAACACAGGGTTAGAGGTCGGATGAGTCTTGATTGAAACTGACTCCACCACTCAGGGCTTAAGTGACCTTGCACCATTTAGCCTTTCAAAGCTTCAGTTTCTGCAGCCCCAAAATGAAGATAATTATACCTGCCTCATACATCTGTTTGAAGAATAAAAGATTAGTTACAAAATCACAGTCCCAGGTATTTAAGAGGTCTCCTGCATGCTCTTCCCTTTCCACCTCTTTCTTCATTATGATCTGAGAGGTCTCAAATGGACCCATGCAAGCCAGTAACTGTTTGTTATTTCAAGAATTGCACTTAAGAAAAAGTCAGCTTCTAACACACCTTCCCCTTTGTTTATTCCTGATGATTCAGTGTTCTCATGCTAGGGTTTGTTGGTTTTTTTTGTTTGTTTTTGGTTTTTTTGTTTTTATAGCAAATAGTAGTATTTTCTTGCATGAGAGGAGGAGTGAACTTACAGCCTCCTTTGCCATTTTAGTCCAGCCTTAAATCCTGTGAAGGAAAGCATTGCTACCTTGTGTGTAAATGAGAAAACTGACTCTTACTGTGAAAGTTTCTTGTATAACCAGCCATTAAGGAAAGGTGACAACAGGGTTTGAATCTTCTCATCCCGATTTTGAAGAGCAGCCTCCATAGTAAAATGATTGTGCGGCTGCTGCTGAGTCGCTTCAGTCATGTCTGACTCTTTGCAACCCCATGGACTGTAGCCTGCCAGCCTCCTCCATTCCTGGGGATTCTCCAGGCAAGAATACTGGAGTAGGTTGCCATACCCTCCTCCAGGGGATCTTCCCAACCCCGGGGTTGAATCCACGTCTCTTATGTCTCCAGCATTGGTAGGTGGGTTCTTTACCACTAGTGCCGCCTGGGAAGCCTACCTTTGAGTTCCAGGGATACTGCTCGGTGTCACAGTGAACACAAAGCGGGAAAGACAGTCTTCCTTCACTAAATTTAAGTTTCTCTTTTTATTCATGTGACATCCCCAAAGATCTCCTCTCCTGATCTTTGAGCCCTTTTCCAGTTTGCCTAGAATAAAGAGAAAAAGAAAGATGTATGTGCTCACATACATGCAAATAGAAAAAAAGAAATAACATATACACATAAAGAAAGAAAAGGCCACAAAAAATTGGCATTTTTTTTTAGTCTTCTACAAAGCATATTCACATTTGTTAATTTCTTGGACTGTATATAACAATCTGGTGAAATGAGAAAGAGGTATATTTTCCTATTCACAGGGGAGAAATGGAGATTGTGTTTCTATCCAAAGCCTCATACATTAAATTTAAATGGCAAAAAAAAAAAAAAAAATTGAAATGGCAAAGGAGAAATTGAGAAACTGAGGATTGGCTCATGCATCATCCATTCTGTCCTCTTTCAGTCTGGAAAGGCTGAAAAGCTATAAACTTCATTTGTACAGCCTCCTTGGCTGCTAGACTTCTACGTATCTTGGGAGATATTTGGGAGATAGCAATGGGTCAGAGGTCATGTCCTAATGAAACGGGGCAGGGCCCTGTGGTCCTTGCCCTGTCCATCTCCTCTGCCTGCCTTTTGCCTGTGGAAAACTTTGGTCAAAGAATAAGTTTAATCAGAGAAATGAGAACATGCAAAATACTCAGACTAGGCCAAATAATAATGATGTACTTATTAAGCATAGTCAAAGGCTTCCCAGGTGGCACTAGTGGTAAAGAACATGCCTGAAAATGCAGGAGACATAACAGATGTGAATTCAGTCCTTTGGTGGGGAAGATCCTCTGAAGGAGGAAATGGCCATCCACTTCAGTATTCTTGCCTGGAGAATCCCCATGGACAGAGGAGCCTGGTGGGCTGCTATCCATATCATCACAGAGAGTGGGACACAACAGAAGTGACTTAGCATGAACACAAGCATAGTCAAGGACGTTTAGTTCCCTCTCAAGGGCTGTAGATAATATTCTGAGCCATGACCTGTGAGCTGTCTCATAGATACTGAAACTTTCACCAGGAAGAGACATTAATTACATGATGACCAGATTGTAGCCATGACATAAGCTGCCTCAATTCTGAAAACTGGTCTCAAGGAAATGGGAACAAATCAAAGCTGGAACCAAAAACTAACTGCACTTAAAATCAAGATGGTGCTGGTCAGACCACCAATGACCAATTTCAAGATGACTGTCAGAGCTGACCATACTGTTTCTGCATGTAGCCCCCTCCCTCTATCTATAAAAGGTTCAGTTACTCCACTGACTGTCAGTGAGGGGGATTGGCCTTTGGACAGAAGTCCACCATCCTCCCCAGTTGCCAGCTTTTGAAAAAAAGCAAATTTCCCTTCCACCATCCTGGCCTGATTATTGCTTTTAGGCATTGTGTAGCTGGATCCCATTTGTTTCAGTAACACTGAGGCCCAGGCTGTTAGTACTAACTAGATAGTACATTCATGAGGTCTTCTCAAAGCAGCTTTTCAATGTTTGTTCTCCAGATTTCTCTGTGTTGAGAAGCTGAAGCCATGGGAGTTTCTTCATATGACTTTCTGATCCTAAAATTTCAGTTCCACTGACTATGTTTTCATGTGTGAGCCTCCTTGCAGAATTGGTGAAGCTCCCGGAAGCAGGACCTCCCCTAGAGGAAGAGTTTGATATTGTTCTGGAATGCTCTCCAAACTTGCTTCTTCAGCTTTTCCAGTTTTGTTAAGTAACTAATTCCCCATATTGAATCCTTTCCTGGTAAACACTTTAGTGCTTTCTGTTTCCCACACTGAAATCAAATACGCTCTCAGGTAAGAGATAAAATTTTTGCCAGAACTTCTGGAGGCAATCCTTTATTGCATTTCAAACAAAAAGAAAGCCAATACCCAAGTATATTGAGAAGCAACAACCTACTTCACATTTTTTAAAAATCAATTCAGTTCCTATTAACTTGCCTGGAAAATATAATGCCTTCTTAGAAATACTTAAAAAAAAATCAAGGGTCAGAAAATAAAGAAAAATATACAGGCTGTTACTTTCCACCCTTGGTAAAGTACACTCATCATAATCCTTAGTAGATTTATATATTGTATTATGTTTTATGAAGCATTCATAATATCTCTTTCAGTTCATGCAACAGACTACTGAGATAAGCACATTCTAAGTTACATTCTACCCGTCAGAAAACAAGGAGCTTTATGAAGCTTGGGCAATATCACTATTTTCCTTTCTGGGGCTATGTATTTAGCACCTGTGGTGTTTAGCAAAAAAAATAAGCACACAGTAAAAGCTCAATGAATGAATAAGTCTGTAAATTAAGGTTAGGAATCCTGCCATGATCACAAAGATAGTAAGTGATAGAAAAAAGATCTCAGAAACCAAACTCAATGCAGGTACACCAGAGCAAACTCATTAATAACATTCGCATGATTTCCTGAGATCCTGCTTAATGCTCATCAGACAGAACAAAACTGCTGTGGGGCCAAATTCACCGATCTCGTTAAAATCACTCACACTAAGATTCAAGTCTTGGCTCTGTCACTTTTTAGCTTGTGACAATTACACCAAGTCTCAGTTTCTACATGTATAAAATGAGACTTTATTGCTCCTTTATACTTGGTAAGGCAGAGACCACGTATGGATATTCATTGTCACCCAGGGACAAAGCTTACAATGCTTACAGTTTGTATTTTATAAAAGCAAATGTCCAGAGTACAGATGCTAATGGGCTGAGTGCTGATGTGGATGCACTGGCATTCATCCAAAGTCTTCATTTCCTGTTTATAATTTACATAGAGCACCCACAGCATTTTGACTCTTAAGCAAAGATATGTTAACTGTATCTGGTATATTGAGAAGACTGCTGTCTCCCACACATTTGGCTTCTGTCACTGGGGAGATCACTCCTCCTTGAGAAGATCTGAATTAGAACCTCCCCTGAGTGCCAGTCACACTGTAGGCAAAGGTGAACAGGCAGGTCAAGCGGCACGACGGACTCGGGCCCAGGGGCCGGTCTGCTGGGCATCTCCAGCAACTCAAACGCCTCATGGGACCGTGTCTCGTTTTTAGTGACATGAAGAAGCTGGAGTTCATTGCTAAGTTCGTGTTTGGTTCTGAGAATCTTAGATTTCAACTTTGTGTGTATGTGTTGTTTCTTTGTCTTTCCTTGTTTTTTAGGTGTACTTTCCAGAGGTCTTTATATAAAATTTATTTGGCAATCCCAGCTATTACCTAAATTTTAAAGCAAAATGGATATTCTCATCAAAAGAGACACTGGAAATGCTCTCTGTAAACCACTCTGCCAACAAAGGTCCATCTAGTCAAAGCTATGGTTTTTCCAGCAGTCATGTATGGATGTGAGAGTTGGACTATAAAGAAAGCTGAGGGCCAAAGAAATGATGCTTTTGAACTGTGGTGTTGGAGAAGACTCTTGAGAGTCCCTTGGACTGCAAGGAGATCCAACCAGTCCATCCTAAAGGAGATCAGTCCTGAATATTCATTGGAAGGACTGATGCTGAAGCTGAAACTCCAATACTTTGGCCACCCGATTTGAAGAGCCAACTCTTGGGAAAAGACCCTGATGCTGGGAAAGATTGAGAGCAAATGAAGGGGGAGGTAGAAGATGAGATGATTAGATAGTAATACCAACCCAAGAGACATGAATTTGAGCAAACTCTGGGAGATAGTGAGAGAAAGGGAAGTCTGGCATGCTGCAGTCCCTGGGGTCACAGAGTCAGACAGGACTTTGCAACTGAACAACAAAAACAAAATTATTACATTAAGTCCCTTACATACAAACTTTCAAGTTGCAAACTTTCAAAGATGCAAACATGCCCCTGTACGCCAGCTGTTGTACTGTACTTTTCAAGATACTATTCTATAAGGTTAAAATGTTTTCTTTAGTTTGTGTTTGTTTGCTTTTTATGTATTATTTGTGGGAAAATTATTATAAACCTATTATGTGTGTGTATATGTGCTCAGTCATGTCCAACTTGGCAACCTTATGGAAGGTAGCCAGCCAGGCTCCTCTGTCCATGGGATTTTCCAGGCAAGAATACTGGAGCGGGGTGCCCTTTCCTCCTCCATGGGATCTTCCCGACTCAGGGATCTAAGCCAGGTATCCCACATTGAGGTTTCTTCACTGCTTGAGTCACCGGGGAAGCTCATACAGTACCATATAGCCCATTGTGCTAGCTGGGCACCTAGTCCACAATTTGTTGGACTTACGAACAAATTGGACTTAAGGACACTCTCTCAGAATGGAATCTGTTTATATATAGGGGATTTACTACTTGAAAAAAAAAAAAATCTGGCAGGACATAGCTTCCAGATGGCTGCACAGGTAAAAGCTAGACTAGTCTTCCAGACTCAGTTACAAGCAAATGATCACCAAATTCCAAATTAAAAAGTAAGTAAAAAGTTCTAAGATTACCAGTCTCAGCGGTGTCAAAACTTTGATATTTTAAATTTCAGCTTCCCTTTTTCAGGGACATATTTCAAGAAAAACACAACACTGGGTATTCTCGCTTCCCTCTTGCACCAAGTATTTCATCTTGATTACCAAAGCCACGAGAAGCAGCAGCTGACTTAAAATTCCATCTAAGTTCCTAAGTAGCACGGTGACTTTGGGGAGGAGCAGACAGCTGATGGACAGTTGTCCTACTTCCTCATCCGGCACCAGCAGAGGCGAGTGGTAACTTGATGCCCTTTCTTCTTCCGCTGTTTGTGCAGGTGCCTCCTGAGACTTCTGTGTTCACATCTGCTTGCCCATCTCAGGATACGTGTTGATATACATCCTCAGTGAGATCACTTTGTCCTGATGACAAAGCCCTTGAGATGACACAGATTCTCTCTCTGCAGTCTTCCCCAAAGACCTGGAAAGGCCAGCTGCAGTCTTGAACTTCCTGGGGAGGCAGGACAACAAGTACAGCTGCCTTTTTGTCTCAGCCTGGTTGACTTGAGGCCATGACGGGAAGGTGACCTCTTTAAGAACCTCAGGTGACAAGTTGGTCTGTGCTTTCCATGTCCAGATCCCAGACCCATTACTTTTTCCCAGCCTGAGAGCTGCACTGGGGGTGTGTGGGTAGACTGCGAGGGAGCATGGGACCCACCTGCAACCTCCCTGTGAAAAATCTGACCTTGAAGCCTTTTGATCTGACTGTATCCATGTATCGTTTTTCTGGAAAAGTTTTATTTTTTTACTTGGGCAAAAGAAGAAAAACTGGCTCAGGAAGTATTCCAATTCTATTGTATAAGCCAGAAGTCTGCTTTAGGAATTCAAAAGCCAATAATTGAACTATTTTGCTCTTAGAGAACAAATTCTCAAGACAATGGATACAGTAGAAGGAAGTAAGTTGTAGGGGACAAAGGGAGATTATTACTTCTCAGTGGTATCCTGCTGTAAGAGTAACTGTACAACTTTTCTTCTGATCCTTAGGCAAAATGACCTTGGTGATGATTGGAGATGAAGGGTGAAAGTTCCATTTCCTCCCCAAGCTAGTATAGAGAAATCTGTCTAAAGAATAAAAACAATGAATAGTACACTTTAAGTGGTGAACTACACAATTGTGTATTTTATAACAATATATAATTCATTATTAATATTAAATAATATTACACAATTACTTAATACTTCCTTGGTGGCTCAGACGGTAAAGCGTCTGTCTACAATGCAGAAGACCCAAGTTTGATCCCTGGGTTGGGAAGATCCCCTGGAGAAGAAAATGGCAATCCATTCCAGGACTATTGCCTGGAAAATCCCATGGACAGAAGAGCCTGGTAGGTTACAGTCCACGGGGTTGCAAAAAGTTGGACACGACTTAGCGACTTCACTCACTCACTCACTAATTACTTAATATATTAAATAGTACATTAAAAATAAAAACCAAATACCTATCATTTGCTAAGTCCTCATGAGATAAATGCATCATACTTCTTGATTTTCACAATGACCCTTTGAAATAGCTACTATAGCTTATGTTTGAGAATAAAATATATATGGATAAAAATACAAGTTCATAGAGTTTAAATGTTTTAACTGAAATCACACAAGTAATAAAAAATTGATAAAGATGAAGTTTTGCAGCTAGATGTGTATGACCCCCAAGCCAGCACTCTTTTCTGCCACCTTGACTGCTGCCTGCAAACTTGGAAAAGACAAAATCCATAAATTATAATCCCCCAAAAGAATATTCAGAAATAGCACTGCTTTTCTGTACTGCAAAAGAGGATGGTGACATTTAGCTTGAATCATGTTTTGCTGGTGCAATTTTAAGTATGCTTAAAACTATATGGATCTCAAGTAGCACTAAAAGACTGGCAAAACTGAGAATGTGCTGCTGCAGATTTTAATGTTTGCAACATGAAATCAAAACATAAAATTAAATTTAAAGGAAAGTTAACAAAATCGAATATATGCCTCAAGTGGACACTCCATTTATTGTCAGGTAATCAACTAACTTTGTGGATTTCAATGTAAAGCATGCATATTACTTTCATGAGTATTAAATCATGAAACTTAACTCTGCACACTATTGTAATGTTTCTTTTAAATAAAAATGACTAATTTTTTGGTAAAAATTACATGGAGGAAATAAATTGCATAAATGTGTTCAGGAAACAAAACAAAACAGAACAAAACTCTGTGCAACCATACTGGACCACTGGTGCTAAAATGCTCTCACAAGGTGCTGCAGGCCTTGGAGACACCCAGTGCGTAGTGCCCTCAGGGGTCACTCATCTACCTAAGCTCTTACTGTGTCCAAAGGCAATGGCACCCACTCCAGTACTCTTGCCTGCAAAATCCCATGGACGGAGGAGCCTGGTGGGCTGCAGTCCATGGGGTCGCGAAGAGTCGGACACGACTGAGCGACTTCACTTTCACTTTTCACTTTCACGCATTGGAGAAGGAAATGGCAACCCACTCCAGTGTTCTTGCCTGGAGAATCCCAGGGACGGGGGAGCCTGGTGGGCTGCCGTCTATGGGGTCACACAGAGTCGGACACGACTGAAGCAACTTAGCAGTAACAGCAAGGATTTTTAATTTAGGGCTAAATCCTAACCTTGAGTAGCACTGGCTCCCACAGAAATCCGGACTTGGATAAAAACTATGCTTAAGAAAAGTTTGTGCAAAGGAAGAGAGAAACCCCATAGTGGCTTTGAGTGTGGGGGTATCAGAACAAAGGAAGGCTAATTTCTTCATTTACATTCAAAAAGGGATAGATATGCTATGAGATAAAGACCATTAAATCTCAGTGCATGTATTTGACAGAGTAGAGGGATGCAGTCTCAAAGAGTGGGACAGGACTGATTGACTGAACTGAACTGAACTGAGAGGGGTGTAGTCAGGATAGGTAGACCTGGGGTGAGGGGCTGAGGAGAAACTGGTCATAGAGCAAATGAGGCCATATTCTGATTTATAGGAGTTTGAGGAGAAAAGAATGACTCAATTAATGAAGAACCAAGCTAGTGAAGAGATAAAGGTAAAGCTATACAGCTAAAGAAAGGAAATGAAGTTGAGATTTGATAGCTTCTGGCATCTTTTACCTATTTGAAGACTTCAGATGCATTTTTAACTTGAATTATATTACACTGTTGGCTTCCCAGGTGGCCCAATAGTAAAGAATCTTCCTGCCAATGGAGGAGTCACAGGAGAAACGGGTTCAGTCCCTGGGTTGGGAAGATTCCCTGGAGGAGGGCATGGTAACCTGTTCCAGTATTCTTGCCTGGAAAAATCCCAAGGACCGAAGAGCCTGCAGGATTACAGCCCATGAAGTTGCAGAGTTGAACATGACTGAGCAACTGGGCACATATCACACTATTACACTGCTTTTTTTCTTTTTTCTTTTTTTTATTGTTTTTACCCTGATGGTCGTATATCAGCAATTTCTTGTGTCACTAAGAATTCTATGAAAAAAATAGCCCTGATATTTTAATTTCCAATAAATTCTTGTTCATAAAGGCATTATATAAAATAGATGAAGAAGAAGCTTTTCACAGGTGACAGTGAATTCTGGGCACCCAAGTGATTGGTGCTTTGTCATTTTTCTAATGCATCATGGTGTCATTTTGATGATAGATTTATTCTGAAAATCTACTTTTGGAAGGGGTGGGAGTGAGGAAATCTGGGGATGAAGGTCTGGGGTCCTAGAACTCTGTGTACTACTACAGATGGGTCACTAGGAACACTTTTATATGAGTGTTCTTTTGTGTAAAATGAGAAGGGTGAATAAGGTGAACTCTAGGATCCTTCTCAGTTTCAAAACGTCATCTTTAAAAAGTCCCAAGATTGAATCAAAATATCACACTATAGATGGGTATTCACAGGTGGCATTAGTAGTAAAGAATCCACCTGCCAATGTAGGAAGTATGGGTTCAATCCCTGGGTGTGGAAGATCCACTGGATTAGGGCATGGCAACCCACCCCAGGATTCTTGCCTGGGGAATCCACAGACAGAAGAGTCTGCCACAGACAGAAGAGTCTGGCGGGCTACATTCCATAGGGTTGCAGAGTGTTGGACACAATTAAAGCAACTTGGCACGCACACACATGACTCATTATTGTGTACATTACTGTTGTTGTCTTGGTTTAGTCAGTAAGTCATGTCTGACTCTTTTGCCACCTCATGGTCTGTAGGCTACCAGGCCCCTCTGTCCATGGGATTTCCCAGGCAAGAATACTGAAGTGGGTTGCCATTTTCTTCTCCAGGAGATCTTCTAGACCCAGGAATTGAATCTGCATCTCCTGCATTGGCTACAGTGTTCCTTACCACTTAGTCACCAGGGAAGCCCTATTGTGATTACCTCTAGACATTTCTTCTGAACCTGACTCAATGGACTGCAAATTGCCAAAAACATCATACTTTTGCAGAAACTAATTTCAAACCAGATAGATGACCTTTGATCTACATGAGCCTGGAGACTTTCCTGGTGTGCATGATTATTTATATTCCCTGAAATTAGGATAAAGCCTAAAAGGAGACATTATTTCAGATTTCTTCCAGTTGTACAATTTCACCACTCTATATTCCTTTCCCTCATCTGTCTAAAACCCATTGTACCTCCATGTGGCTTTACCGTACCATGCCGTTCACTTTGCTCTTTAATTCTCATAAAACAAAAGGTGATACATTAGACTTTTTTAATCCTGATTCATGAAAATTCTTAGCATCAATTATTGAAATGCCTTTCTGTAAAAAGTAAAGGGAAAAAAAACCACTCTTTCAGCTTTAACTTTTCATGGTACATTTGGCAAAAAGCGTGACTTATAGGAAGAAAAACGCTGCTGATCTCAAATTAAATGTGGATCCAGAAAAAAAAAGCCTTTTTTCCCCCCCTCTAGACAGATTAGGGAGTGGAGAGGGGACTTTATAATGAATAATGGGTACCTGAGACCCATTTTCAATTCTGGGTTTGTAAACACTCATTTGGACAAATGCATATTTTTCCATACAGAAAATGCATATTATAAGAGCTGTTCTGCTCCATCAGTTAAAGCAAATGCATATTCTGAAAAATCCCCTAAGTAACTAATTTTCTGGCAAAGGAGACTATCTTATTAAAAAGTCATTTTACTTTACTGTGTATTGCTAGGGAAAAAAAGTAAGTTATTAAATAAGAAGCTTACTGCTCAGTTGAGAATCCCTTTCAAAAGCATAGCTAGTATAAAGAGTAAGCAAGTGCCACAGGACCCCCACTGTCTGAGGGGCCCTTGCTGTGCTCCCTGCAACAGCAGTGTCATAAAGGCACACCTGTAGACTTAGGAAATCACACAGATTTTGCTTGTATCTTGATGGGCACATTGGATAATTGAGGCCCCCATCTAAGCTTGAGTTTTCTCTGTTTTTTGAAGGTTGTTATTATTATTAATATTCTGCTACTTGTGAAAATTGCTGGAGCTTTTACTTTATTTCATTAAATTTTCTAGGTAACGCTTCCCATGTGGTACTAGTAGTAAAGAATCTGCCTGAAAATGCAGGAGATGATAGAGATGCAGATTCAATCCCCGGGTTGGCCAAAAGGATCCCCTGAAGGAGGAAATGGCAACCTACTTCAGTACTCTTGCCTGGAGAATCCCATGGACAGAGGAAACTGGCAGGGTAGAGTCCATGGGGCTGCAGAGTCAGATGCAACTGAACAGCAGCAACAACAAAAAGTCTATAAGCTTCAAAAAGTTGAAATTATAAATGTATAAATACATATGAAAATATAATAAATAAATCTATTTAACCTCACTATAGACATTCTCCTGCACTTTACACTATCCTTATTTATATTGGAGACCTTTCCATTAAGTGCATGAGTTTTCTAATTTATTTATACTATATTATATGGATACAAGATAGTTTTTTTCCATTCAATCTTATATATAGACCATTAGGTGGTTTCTAGTCTTTTTCTTTTTTCAAATAATGTTGCAGAATATAATCCTGTACATACAAAATTTCACAGATATGCGAGTGTGTCTGCAGAATTAATTACTAGGCTAACATGTGTCTTCATTTGTTGCTTTGGTATTATTTTCAATACATCCCCTATAGTGGTTATTATAATTTCCATTCCTCTTTCCTTCCCACAGTAAAGAATAGAGTGTGTCATCAAGCTTTTTTGAATCTCATTTTTGTCAAACTATACTGTATGTTGAATTGGCATACTGTTGATGCCAGTATAAATTGGAATTCATTTTGACTGGAGTTGAGAATATTATGTTTAAATCCATTAGTATTTTTTTTGACTAAGGAACAGTCTAATTATATCCTGTGCACATTTTTGTTGTTGTATAGTGGTTTAGTCATGTCCAACTCTTTTGTGACCCTCATGGACTATAGCCCACCAGTCTTCTCTGTCCATGGGATTTCCCGGCAAGATTACAGCAGTGGGTAGCCATTTGCTCCTCCAGGGGATCTTCCTGACCGGGGGATTGAAACCTGTATTCTATATTGGCAGGCACATTCTTTATCACTGAACCACCTAGGAAGCACTATCAAGGGAAGGAGGGTGGTGCAATTCAGCTCATAACAATATAAGAAAAATATTAACATTTGGTGGATATATGAGCAGTAACCACTAACTGAAGACACTCCTACAAAGCCATAAAATTATTGATGATGTATTTCAAACTACCTGGGACATCAAACACCAGAGTTTTCTTCCAGAATCTGCTGGATTTTTCATTCTGTAACTGGCTCTTGTTCCCTTAACTTTTTTTTTCCTTTTGCATATAGATAGTTTTACGTAAAAATATTATCCCCTTGCTCTTCCACTCAAAATTATGTTATGGGAATCGTTCCAGGTCAATGTAAAAAACAAATATGCATCAGATTTTGAACAAGGTGCAGAGTATTCCATTACTTGAATAACCATCATTTATATAACCTATTCAATATTGGTATGCATTTAGTCCATTTCCATTATTTTGATTAACAAAATGGAGATGAATATCCTGTACATCCATCTTTGCAGTATCGCTAAATCACTGCCTTAGGAAAAGTTTCTATAAGTGCAATAGTATTGCCAAAGCAATGGACACCACATTTCAAATGACTTATTTTCCTCTTCTATTTGAAATTACATGCTCATCTTTTGCTGAAGTGATGTTTGTTCCCTGCCAAAACAGGAGAACCAAGCTCAATCCTTTTCTGCTGCTGCTGCTAAGTCACTTCAGTCGTGTCCGACTCTATGCGACCCCATAGACTTCACCTCAAACATATTATTCTATTATTTTCTAAATTGCAGTAATTGTTTATTTAGACAAGGTAAGAGTCATATTTGAATTTGTCTTTATGCCATACTTCTGTAAACGAGTGTTAATTTAACATAGCATTAGACTGATTTTTTTTTTTTAGCACTGTCTTGCTTCTCTCAACTTTATTAGATTTACTTTGAATTACAAAAGTAATACATCCTTTCACTAATCAGTTTAGCTATCAGAGCATAAATTAACTTACAGTTAGCTATTTCAGGGCTTCTGCAAATTGGCTAGTGCTGTTAAATTTTCTTCAGCCATCATGATGGCTGATGATGCCTGGACTCATCAGCAAAGAGAACAATCCTCTTTTTTTCTCCTTTTTTTCTGTTTAGTTGCCCTCCTTTTTTTGTTGTTTAGTCCCTCTCTCTAATTTTTCTTTTTTTTTTTGGGGATGAAGCTGGTCATTTCAGAGTAAGAATGTGTGTGTTGCTGGGGTAGTCATGTGGTGAACATGTAGAGCTTTTGATTGCTTTAGACTGTACTCTCTCAGAAAGGGAAATGCATGAAGTTTTAAAAGTGGACTGGCTCAAATATGGGAATAACTGGGGAGTTTCTGAGGGGTGGTGGTGAGCTAACTACAGTGAAGCATAGTAGATCCAGATTGGGCTGATATGACAACTGGATGATTCTGGACATGGGGCCCCAGCACTGAGGCCATGAGAACTGAGTAGAGGCCTTAGTGGTCGAGCTATAGAGGAAGGATTTGGAAATACCAGTCCCTGAGCCCTAAGAATATATTACCACAGTACACGCAGCAGTTCTTCTTCCTTTCCTGGACCTTGTAAATCCAGGGATGGGGAAAAAAGCCCTAAATATGTCTTGTAGACTTCTTTTCATCGTTGGGTAACAGGGACATCGCACAAATTGAATTCCATAATTTTTTTTTAATTTTCAAAAATGTAGCACCGTTTCACCATGACTATGGTGGAATGACTGATACTGGCAATACTGGTTGCTTCATTCATTCATTCAGAAATTCAGCCCCCGAGCCAATGGAGATTTATAGTCACTGCTTCTACAGTGAGCGTGGAAGGCAGACTAAAATATTACAAAAATACAGAAGTGATTATTACATCCTCCAGAATGGGAAGGCTATCTGATCAATCCAACTTATTACCAGTTTTAGCCAGGGTTTCTCTGCTTAGAGCATTATTTTTGAACCAGTTCTTAAAAACGTTATTTTTAAAAAGAGCATCTCTTTGGTAATTGTGGAGCGAAAAAGGACCTTGCCAGTTCCTATCCTCTACCTTTCTTTTTTTTGCACCTGTAGCTGAGTGTTTGATTTAAATGTATCGGCCCTTTTGTTTATTCTTCTCTCTTCACAATGATGATGTCAGTCCATGATATTAGGGACTTGGCTTCCTTCCCTGTATTTGTGATCCTTAGAAAAGTTCCGAGACCATAGTATATATTGAGCAAATATTTTCTCCATAAGTAAACAAATCTGAGTCAGGGTTGCTCAAGATATCAATATCAGAGCTGCCATATTAAAAGAAAATGTGAAAAGATGGGCAAATACAGCATTTTTCTACAAAGGCTGAATGCTATGACCTCTGAGACATCTAACTTTTGGCTTGTCATTTTTGTTTTTTTCTTCTCCTCAAATCCAGAAACAATTTGGCCAGATTGTCTTGAACAGAAGCCCTGCCTAGGATCTCAAACTCGGAGTTCTGTCTCAGCAGCCCACTTCCCTCTTCTCTGAGCCCAATGCATTTATCCATCCATTCTTTCATTTTAGAAATAAAAGCTGCAAACAAATCCTCCATATTTAGAAGCACTGTGTAGCTTGGCTATAATATCAGTGTTTCTACTAAAGCACTGGGAAACATACCCAAGTTCACATAGTGAAAATACCCCTGGTCTTATTTATTAAGAAACTATTTCCCCATCTTTCCAAGTCTTGTACTTAGAAGGAAAGTCGTCATCACTTCTATTCCCATGGCTTTTGTTATTTGCCTTCTCATGCATTATTTACTTTTTTTTTGCTGAAATACAGAGATTTTTGCAAGTTTTGTTCTCATCTTCCTGCCTCTATAATGCCCACTTAATACAACTGATTGCAACACAAGATCTTCTTTTTTATGAACCTATTTAGGGTGATGCCTCCTTTTCATGGTGGGTCCCCCTACTAGTTATATCCAAACTGCAAGTATTTGCGTTACAGCCTTCACTTTCTCACTGCCATTTAACCAATGGGAATAAAAGTTCTCTCTTTGCTGCCTGCTGAAATGTTGCTGTTTAACTCTTTCATTCCCTTTGGGAAGTATCACCATTGTACATCATCACCCATATAAGACAGTACATATCTTCCAAATGAAGGTCAAATGAAAGAACTATCTTTTGATTATGAACCCCTCTAATACTACTGTTTTCTTGTTTTTTAAATTCTATATACTTACTTTTCCCCAGTAGTTACATTTTCAATTAAACTCAACTTCTCACCCCCAATTCAGCAAACATTAATTGAACAAGAACTCTAAAGTTGTGTACTCAGACAGGTCTGGATACAGAGATGCCAGTCTTACTTTCCATTTTGATCTAATTCATATACTTTCCCTCAAATCAAACTACAGTATTAACTAAAGGGTTCCTTTTTCTTGTTTGCTTGTCGTTTGGTGGTGAGTTGTTTTCAACAGACTTTTACAACATTGAGTTATAAATGACAGAACATTTGACTTGTAGGAAAAACAAAGAAGATACCAGACTTTGGGACTCAGGTAATACCTTCATTCCTGAGTTCTTTCGGACTTTTAAAGTGGTAACTTTCTTTTATAGAAACAACCGGACTCTGGAAATTTGAACAGTGTTTCTGGTTGCACAGTAGATGCCTGTGTCTTGATTTGTATTCCAGTCATATTGGAGGCTCAGTGAGGTACAGAAATCTGAGCTGGCTACCATGCCTTTTGACCCTACTAAGAATTATGTCCCATAACCTTCAAGAACTCCATACTATCAGCCAAGCTCCAGAGAATAACACTGGAGATACCTAAAATAAATCCATTCAAAGAAATGGCTATTATAAATAACTCCTTTTCCTTTCCTTTGACTTTACACACAGCCACTCTACATTATTCAGGCATTGAATATCCATGCTGTGAATTATTCAGCCCTCCACTGGCTCATCTCTCTCTTGATGTCTGACTTTTGCCCTTTTCCAAGTCATTAGAAATTTCACTGAGTTAGGCAAAGTAAGGGAATCAAGATTAAAGAGATGGCTTATCCATGTCCCTTAATAGGAGATCAGTTTGAAAAAAGTGGTAATATTTTGGATAACAAGTCACACTTTTAAAATTTATGTAATGGATAAAATGACACGGTAATGAAATGAACAATAATAGTGTTCAAGTTTTTCATTCAAATACTTGTTATGTGTCATGTACCAAGCACTAAAATAGATGCTCTTATATAGATTTGACTGATAATAATAATGTAGGAATTGCCCTCTGAACCTTACATTCCAGTTGAGGAACCCAAGTGCAAACATAAACAAGTAAGTATGAAAAGTTTAGGTAATTAAAAATGTTAAAACAGAACAGTAGGATAGACAGTGTTATAATTAGGGGTTTTCTTTAATGCTGGAATTAAATGTAATGTTCTACCTTGAGGGGCAAATGCTCAATAGAACAAGTAAAGAATAAGTGTGACCCCACTCAGCCACAGGCCATATAAAACTTAAACATAAATTTGCCATATTTACCTAGCAATTCCACTCGTAGGTATACACTCAAAATAATTGAAAACATTTATTCACACAGAAATGTCCACAAAAATGTTCACAGCACCAACATTCACACCCAAAAAAGTGGAACAAACTCAAATTTCATCAACCAGTTGGCAGATAACTGATAAACACCACATAATAAAGCTATGCTATGGAATATCATGCAGCCATGGAAAGTAATGAACACTGAAAATGTTTATTATGTGACACAAAATATAACATATTGTGTGATTTCATTTATATTAAATGTCTATAATAGGTAAATCTGAAGAGAGAGAAGTTAGATTAGAGGTTGCCAGAGGCTAAGAACAAGGAAAATGGATGACTGAAAATGAGCATGGGATTTCTTTTTGTCATGATGAAAACATTATGAAATTAGTGATATTAGTGATAGTTGCCCATCCTGTGGATATACCAGAACCCACTGAATTGTATACGCTAAAAGGATAGATTTTTATGGTGTGTGAGGTACTAATATATCTCAACAAAAAAGAACCTAATGATTTGCGTGTTCAACCTGCTAAACAGTAATCTGTTCAAAACCAAATTTTCTTTACAACCTTCTCCAGTTGAAAACAACAGCTCATTTTGACCTATAGGATAAAATTCACACACATGTGGTCAACACATATGTTCTTCATTATTTGGCTTTTTCTTAAGTCTGAAGCCTCATCTCCAGCCATTTCTTTTCACCAATTTCTTGAGTCATAAAAAATATGTGACTTTGCTTTTCTACACCATGAGTTTTTTTTTTTTTTTTACACTTCTTCAACTCAAACTTTTTGGAATAGTTTACCCTCCTTTTCCAACTAATAGTATTTTTCCTCCAAAACAGAATGCAATTATTCCTACATTTGAAGTGACTTTCTTTCAGAGCCCCCAACCAATTTAGAAATGCTTGCCTTATTGTCCCATGGAGTCCTCTGCATGTCAAAGATCTTTTCAAACTGTATTATGAGTTTCTGTTTTTTCATCCATCTCCTCCTTTACAAGTATATTTTGTGAGAACAGAGGTCATTAATGTTTTCTTCTATGTAGCCTCAGCACTTTTCAGATTGAGTATTCAGTAAAATTGTTGTGGCTTGAATATGAATAAAACATTAGTTCTTAAGCCAAAGAAGTAAATGAGGTCAGACATGGAGAGAGTGTAGTTATTGTTGTTCAGTCTCAAAATCGTGTCTGACTCTTTGTGACTCCATGGGCTGTCATATGTCAGGTTCCACTGTCCTTCCGTGTCACTCAAAATTTACTCAAATTCATATCTGTTGAGTCGATGATGCTTTCTAGCCATCTCATCCTCTGCTACTACTCGTCTTGCCTTCAATCTTTCCCAGCAGCAGGGTCTTTTCCAATGAGTCAGCTCTTTATATCAGGTGGCCAAAGTATTAGAGTTCCAGCTTCAACATTAGTCCTTCCCATGAGTATTCAGAGTTGATTTTCTTTAGGATTAATTGGTCTGATCCAAGAGAATGTAGAAAGAAACTGTAGTTTGACCATAGTAAAACCCTACATTTACACCCAGGAGAGAGAAATCTTAGTAAACCTAAGTAAGAAGATTAGGTTTGTCACTACGCAAGAGATCCTCTTGCCTTGTTATGTATGAATCCAATTTATGGGGGATGTCCATAAAATGTATTGCTTATTCAATTTATGAAAGGAGGGTAGAATGTTCTTATATCAATACTTACTCTAGATCAACAGTTGTGAACAACTTCCCTGGGCAGACTAAGATGATGTAACCATATCAAGCATTTACCGTTCACTATTGCTGTGGATTAGAGTAGTTTACAGATTTTGCTATTGTAAAAACCTGTTTTCCCCAGGTATCTCAAGGCTTGTTTTCTCACCTAATTCAATCTCTGCTTAAGGGTCATCTCTTTGGAAAAGTCTCCCAATGATACCTAACATAACTCCCTCCATAAGAGTGTGTTAGCTCTAATTACAGGCTCCATAGCTAGAACGGAAGCTTTATGAAAGAATGGATGCTTCTCTCCAAATCCTAAGATGATGTCCAGCTCATAGTAGTAGCTCAATAAATACTTGCTTAATTAATTAATAAGTTGTTTATTTGCTAAGTTGCACCTGACTCTTTTGTGACCCCATGGACTACAGCCCGCCAGGCTCCTCTGTCCATGGGAATTTCCAGGCAAGAATACTGGAGTGGGTTGCCATTTCCTCCTCAGGGGATCTTCCCCACAAGAGATCCAACCTGCATCTCCTGCCTTGGCAGGCAGATTTTCACCATTGAGACACCTGGGAATCCCTAATTAATAAATAATGTTGTGATCATTATTCTTGAGTCAAAGTAATATATTTTAGTGATTGATAGAAATAAAATTAATAAAACCAAAGATAATAAGTTTCCAAGGCTTATTTCACATTGTCATCTTTGAAACAAAGGTTTGCACTGAGTTTTCAGTGATCAAATTTAATTTTCGTTTAACTACACCAGCACTGGTATCTAGTATGCTAAATATGATGACATTTTATTAGCATTGTGGTCAACTTGTTAGGTATAAATAACAAAACCAATAGAAATACATGTTCTAATACATAGAGGTCACAAATAAATAAGTATAATACTTTCAATTTTGAGGTTAATTTCACATATTTTAACCTTTGAAATCTATACATGCATATGAAATATCCAGCTCCCATGTATATATCATTTTATAGAGAAATAAAAATGATTCTCCATGATGACAATTGAGAGACTAAGGAAAGGTTAAAACAAAGTGTATCAAGTAGAAATAAAGAGAGTTAACTTGGTTTACTCAGGAGAATTGTATCAAGCAATAGAACTTGGGGAAACAGAAAGAATAAGGACTGTAATCAATGACTCAGAGTGTTAGTTACTCAGTCGTGTCCAACTGTTTGCAACCCCATGGACTGTAGCCCCCAGGTTCCTCTGTCCATGGAATTCTCCAGGCAAGGATACTGGAGTGGGTAATAATTCCCTTCTCCAAGGGCTCTTCCCAACCCAGAGATGGAACCCAGGTCTCCTGCATCACAGGTGGCTTCTTTACCATCTGAGAGTGAGGTAAGCTAAAATATAACAGAAAATATTAGCAACCAGAGTTAAATAACTTTATCAAAACTGCATACATCATTCACAAGTTTCCTAGAAACAGGACCCACCCCCCATACAGCACAGCACATCTTCCTGTACTTAGATGATTATTTTTAATTATATGAAAATAGGGCATATGGTAAATACACCACAGAGTCCTGTGGGAAAGGTAGGAACAGGGGTTGGATGGAATGTGAAACAAAATAAAGGGTAATACAAGGGGAAATTTTGATTTGTGTATATATAAAAGTGGCCTTGAGATTTTATGCGGGAGAGCGCTACGTCAAATGTCAAGTGTGCCTTGACACTTCAGTTGGAGGTAAGAGCTCGCAGGATATGTACTATATTCTATACTCCTTTGTTACCCAAATTTCTACCCTCAGCTCCAGAGTTGCCTCACCAGTTTAGAGTACAAATGGCTTCCATTAGATTGCTCAGCCTTATTCAGTTCCTGGAACTGCCAAAATCACACCTGGAAAATCTGAGAATCCTCCTTCCTCCTAGTGAATGGCCTGAGAAGACTGGGAGGTGGTCCATGCCCAAGGCAGTGAGAAGGACATGCAGACGATTCTAGGAGCCACATGTCTGTTGAGCCTTTCTCCCTTAGCACAACCACAGTGGTCAGTCACCATCACCCACCTCTGGCCTGGCCCTGCTTTCTACTTCCCATGGCGGCTTCCTGGTAATACTGGTTCTTGCCCTGTCAACTCATTCCATAGTACTTCTCTCATGCTCTTGTGATTGACTAATGTCTACTGCACATTATATCCTTCAATTCACAAAGCAGACTTCCATCAGTATTAGTGCCTCTGCTTAGAAATCTCAGTTTGGAAACATATATTAATAGCTGCAGCAGCTCAAGTTGTGACAGCAAACACATATTGTAATAACAATGAATAGTAGCACAAGGGATGAATTTAATAGACACACCTAGTTTGCTTGCCCCTGTGTCTGTTTACAATGTTTTGTGTGTGTGTGTGTGTGTGTATGCTTCTTTGCCATCAATTTTCTTTTTTAATAATCTTATTTGGGCTTCCCAGGTAGCCTTAGTGGTAATGAATCTGCCTGCTACTGCAGGAGACACAGGAGACACAAATTCAATCCTTGGGTTGGGAAGATCCCCAGGAGAAGGAAACAGCAACCCACTCCAGTATTCTTGTCTGGGAACTATCATGGACAAAGGAACCCAGTGGGTTACAGTCCATGGGGTGACAGAGAGTTGGACACAGCTGAGCGACTAAGCACACGATTTTATTCATTAATTTATTTTTGGCTGTGCTGGATCTTCTTTGCTGCAGGCAGGCTTTCTCTAGCTGTGGCATGTGGGGGCTACTCTTTGTTGTGGTGCATGAGCTTCCCATTGCAGTGGCTTTTCTTTTTTGCAGAGCATAGGCTGTAGGTGCACGGGCTTTGAAAGTTGCAGCACCCAGCTTAGCAGCTGTGGCGCATGGGCTCTAGAGTGAAGGCTCCGTAGTTATGGCACACAGACTTAGTTGTTCCACGGCCTGTGGGTTCTTCGTGGATCAGAGATAGAACATGTGGTGTGTCTCCTGCATTGACAGGTGGATTCTTTACCACTAAGCCACCAAGGAAACTTGCCATCAATTTTAGAACAGAAACTTTTCTCAGACTGAAGTCACTTCCCTCATTAAGCCAGTAACTAAAACAAATAAGCAGAAAAACCTCTTACATTTAATTCTCCCTTAGTTCTAGAATAAACTAGAACTTTATAACTCAACATTAAATTTCTCTTCATAACCTACTTCTCCCCTGTCCTTCTGGGCTTACTTAATACTGTATTTTCCTTTTTTTTTTTTTTCTGATTGGGGATTGCAACCAGCTTCTCACCTTCTTTACTCCAGAAACCTTAAACATAATAATCAATATTTTTTGTCATCAAGTCTTAAGTCATAATTTTCTTTTCATCTTTCTGCTCCTCACAAACTAAGCCTTCTGCAAAGCAGAGAAAGAATAATAAACCTTCTGTGGTCTCTTTCCAATTTTCTGACTCAAATTAATCACACACAGCTAGGCTTTTAGCTGTGTCCTGCCAAATTTCTCCTTGGAACTTATTTCATTTAATCTTTAAGAATGTTTGGGGACTTCCTTGGTAGTCCAGTGGTTAAGACTTTGCTTGCCAATGCAGAAGGTGCAGGTACCATCCCTGGTTGAAGAGTTAAAATCCCATGGCCAAAAAACCAAAACATGAAACAGAAGCAGTATTGTAATAAATTCAGTAAAGACTTTTATAAAAGTGGTCCACATCAGAAAAATTTGTAAAAAAAAAAAAAAAAAAAAGAATATTTGCATGTGTTTCCCCTCCAGTAGAGGCGAAGAAGTGGATGACAGAGGATGAGATGGTTGGATGGCATCACCAACTCAATGGACATGAGTTTGAGCAAACTCCCGGTTTGAAGGATAAGGAAGCCTGGCGTGCTACAGTCCATGGGATCACAAACAGTTGGACACAACTCAGTAACTAAACAAGAACACTAGTGGGAAAGCTCAATGAAGTGAAAGACAGTGCCTCATTCAGCCCTGTTTCTCCACGTGTTATGCACCTAGAAAGCTCCCCAAAGCACCGCAGCTCTTGGACTTCATCAAGCAGAAGATGACGTTTGTTTTATAATAAGGAAGAAAACTTATGTTTACCAAGAAAATATATATGTCTGGCATTTTAAAATGTATTATTTATCTCCCAGTAGGAGTTTCTATTCCTCATCTAGATTTGGAAAATATATATGGTTCCTTTGGTGTTTCCGTTGACTTGGGTTAATAGTGAATCCTTTTTCTTCAATTTTATCTTCTCATTTTTTCACCATAGCATTTTATTTGCTAGGATCTGGTTGAGAGAGAACAGTATGATCTCACACCCTTGTTAGGGGGTCCCCAAATGTCATTTATCACTCTGGTGTGGGGACTTTCTAGGGCTTTTGGGCAGACGGCACTGACTCTACAAAGTACCATTACTTTGCATGAGTGACTCATCTGCCACGGACTGTTTCACTTCCAGCAAGAGAGCAAAGGGTAAAGTCTTCAAGATGTGGCAGTGTTGTAAGAACTGGCTCGAATTCCATGACCAAAAGGGCTAAGATCTGAGGCAGGAAGCAGTTATATAAGACAGCAGACTAATATGTACACCGGTTGTCTTGTCATTACCAGCTGATGAACTTCTTTAAGAAAGGGCTGCGTGTATGTGCGTGCTAAGTCGCTTCTGTCATGTCAGGCCCTTTGTGACCCTATGGCCTGCAGCCCACCGGGTTCCTCTGTCCATGGGATTCTCCAGGCAAGAATACTGGAGTGGGTGACCATGCCCTTCTCCAGGGGATCTTCCTGACCCAGGGATTGAACCTGCATCTTCTACATCTCCTGCATTTGCAGGCAGGTTCCAGTATTCTTGCCCATAAAATCCCATGGACAGAAGTGCCTGGTGGGCTGCAGTCCATGGAGTCACAAAGAGTTGGGCAGGACTGAGAGACTAACACACAACGCACATCTTTACCACCGATGCCACCTGGGAAGTCCCAAGGAAGGACTCGGAGCCCCTAATCCTCCTGCTGAAAAGTCTGCACATACCCCAGGAGACAGCACTGCAGGAAATCTGCCCTTTTCTGGGGCAGCAGCAACTTGGGCTTATGCTGGGTCTCTGAGGATCTGGCCTCCCCAAAATGAGAATATCCACCGAGGTTTTAAATCACACAGACACTGTGTTTTGTAATACTGGAACATAATTTACTTAAAGTAACGATTTATATAATAGATCCTGATGTTTTCCACACAAACAGGATAGAACAAAGGACACACACAGACTTTGGAATCCTTTATATGATGGGGTGGGGTGCCAGGTGTAGGTCAATGGATGACTCCATGAAAAAAAAAGAAAGAAAACAGAAAAATGGAAAGTCAACTGTTTCATTGCCTGATAGTGCAAATCATAACACATTTTCTATTTTATGAAGGAGGGGTCATGTGGCATTAGTCCTTGATTTTCCTGCCAAAAGCGTCAATCCAGATGGGAACACTCATTTATTTGACCAGATGTGCGACAATGTCACTCTGAAATGTGGTTCCAGTGTACTGAACTGACATAGATCACCACAGAAACTGCACTGCTAATAGAATATAGCCAATTAGCAGCTCTCTAGTGGGATTTCAATCATTTTGAACCATTGAAGAATGCAGTGTTTCAGAGTTTAAAAAGACTTGAGTTCTCATGTAGTCTGAAAGCCTCATTTTATGGAAGAGGAAGCTGTGGCAAAATTGGGAATTTATAGAGGATCCCAGGACAACCTAACCAGACTTTTGTGTTCTATGACCTTAATCTCATCTTCATATGTTTCTCCATTTTTAACTCAGTGATTAAGTATGGAGTACCCACTATACCCTCAGTGGTAAAGAGGCTCTTGGACAGAAAGGAGATCAAACCAGTCAATCCTAAAGGAAGTCAACTCTGAATACTCATTGGAAGGACTGATACTGAAGCTGACACTCCAATACTTTGGCCACCTAATGCAAAGAACTGACTCATTGGAAAAGACTTTGATGCTGGGAAAGATTGAAGGCAGGAGGAGAAGGGGATGACAGAGGTTGAGATGGTTGGATAGCATTACCAACTCAATGGACATGAGTTTGAGCAAACTCTGGGAGATGGTGAAAAACAGGGAAGCCTGCAAAGAGTCGGACATAACTGAGCAACTGAACAACAGCAACAAAGAATCCACCTGCCAGTCCAGGAGACCCAGGTTTGGTCCCTGGGTTGGGAAGATCCCTTAGAGGAGAGCATGGATGCCCACCCCTGTATTCTTGCCTGGGAAATCCCATGTACAGAGGAGCCTGGCAGGCTATAGTCCATGGGGTTGCAAAAGAGTCAGACATGACTTAGCAACTAAACAATAACAACCCACTATTTGTGCATGCTAAGTTGCTTCAGTGGTGCCCAATTCTTTATAACCCTATGGACTATAGCCCTCTGGGGTCCTTTGTCCATGGAATTCTCCAGGCAAGAATACTGGAATGGGTTGCTATGCCGTTATCCAGGAGACCTTCCCAACCCAGGGATCAAACCCCAGGATCTGAAGTCTCCTGCATTGACAGGCAGGTTCTTTACAGCTACCACCATCTGGGAAGCCCAACAACCCATTATATGACAGACAATGTTCTAGGCATTGGGAATGCAGTGGTGCAAAGATAAGCAAGATCTGTGCTGTGGAGGGCTCTTACCTTCTAGCAGTGGGCATCTGATAATAAACAAAATGCATTTGACCAAAAATAAGCACAATGAAGAAAATGCAAGAGGATAGTGCCAGAGAGAGTGACTGTGGTGACACCGTGGATAGAAAAGGGCAGGAAAAAAGGGGTATGCCATTGCTGTTCATACTCATGAGACCTCTGAAAAGGAGCCAATGGAATGATGAAATACGTTTTCAAGAAGTCTAAATAACAAGTGAGGTCCATGTGAGCTCAGAGAGGATGACAAACAGAAAAATTCTGATCGAGCTACAGTACACTGAGCAGAGTAGCAGGTGGGCAGCTCCTGCCAGACCCCATGATTTGGATTTCAAGTGCAATTGGAAACTACTGGGGAGATTTACAAAGGAGCAATAGACTCTGATTGTTAAGCACCTAACTGCACATAGTCTATCCCAGGACAAGTAATTTTCAGGCTACGGAGCACTCTAGTGCAGACGCCATAGACCGCACCTCAGATCTAATCCGGGCTTCAATTAAAATATCTCTCAGGTTTCCATCTGAATCAATGGTCAGGTTGAGAAAGCTTTAGGAAAAACCTCCGTTAAACAGTCAATTCGCTTATTTTCTTTTAATTAATAGACTTTATTTTTTGAGCAGTTTTAGATTTACAGAATTGAGCAGATGGTTAAAAAAAAAATCTCATATAATCCCTCCCTTCCCATACAACTTTCCCAGTTATTAACATCTCTCATTTTGTGAGATGATTTAGTCCCTCAGTCTTGTCTGAATTTTTGTTACCTCATGGGCTGCAGCCCGCCAGACTCCTCTGTAAATAGGATCCTCTAGGCGAGAATATTAGAGTGGGTTGCCATTTCATTCTCCAGAGGATCTTCCCCACACAGAGATCAAATCTGGGTCTCCTGCACTGCAGCTGGATAAGCTAAGCTACCTAAGCTACCGGGGAAACCAACACCTCCCATTAGTGTGGTGCATGTGTTAGACTTGATGAATCAACATTGATACATTATTATTAATTAAAGTTCATAGGTTACATAAGGGTTTAAACTTGGTGCAGTTCTATGTATCTGGACAAATGTACAGTGTCATGAACTCACCTTTACAGTACCATACAGAGTATTGCCCGAAAATTTCACTGTGCTCCATCCATTCATCCTTCCTCCTCTACCTTGAATTCTTGGCAACCTTGCTACACTTTATACAGTTTGCCTTTTTCAGAATGATATGTAATTGGAATCATACAGTATGGAACCTTTACAGATTGGCTTCTCTAAGTAATATGCATTAAATTTCCCTTCATTCCTTTTTGGGCTTCCCAGGTGGCTCTAGTGGTAAAGAACACACTTGTCAATGCAGGAGACATAAGAGATGTGGGTTTGATCCCTGGGTTAGGAAGATCCCTTGGAGGAGGACATGGCAACCCACTCCATTTTTCTTGCCTGTAGAATCCCATGGACAGAAGAACTGGGCAAGCTACAGTCCACAGGGTCGCATGGAGTCAGACATGACTGAAGCAACTTAGCACACATCCATGCCTTTTCATAGCTTAATGGCTTATTTCTTTTTTATCCCTGAGAAATGATTTCACTGTATGGATATACCACAGCTTATCTATCTGTCTTTTTAAGTGCATCTTAGTTGCTTAATTATGAATGAAGATGATATAAATATTGCCTGCAGTGTTTATGTGGACACCCAGTTTTTAGCACGTATGGATAAATACTGAAGAGCAAGATCCTGGACTATATGGGAAAAGAACACTTAGCTTTGTAAGGACCTCCCAAGCTGTCTTCTACAGTGCCCATACCATTTGGAATTCTTACCAGCAATGAATTAGACTTCTTGTTGCTCCACATTCTCACCATCATTTGATATCCTCAGATTTTTTTTCTTTTTTTGACTAGCAATTCTAATATATGTATACTTGGATCACATTATTTTAATGTGCAAATTCTTCACAATGTAAAACATTGAGTATTTTCTGATTCATTTGTTTTTAAAGAGTAATGCATACATTACTCATAATAATGTCACATGTATACCCTTGCCTGGAAAATCCCGTGGATGGAGGAGCCTGGTAGGCTGCAGTCCATGGGGTGCTAAGAGTCGGACACGACTGAGCGACTTCACTTTCAGTTTTCACTTTCATGCATTGGAGAAGGAAATGGTAACCCACTCCAGTGTTCTTGCCTGGAGAATCCCAGGGATGGAGGAGCCTGGTGGGCTGCCGTCTATGGGGTCACACAGAGTCGGACACAACTGAAGTGACTTAACAGCAGTAGCATCCCCATGTGTGAGTGTATGTGTACCTATGATGACTCCATGCTTTGATTCAATCTGGCATATTGTTGTTGTTCAGTCACTAAGTCCTGTTTGACTCTTTGTAACCCCATGGACTGTAGCCTGCCAGGCTCCACTGTCCTTCACTATCTCCCAGAATTTACTCAGATTAGTGCCCATTGAGTCAGTTATGCTATCTAACCATCTCATCTTCATCCTCTCCTTTTGCCTTCAATCTTTCCCAACATGACGGTCTTTTCCAGCGAGCTGGATGCTCAAACTACCACACAATTGCACTCATCTTATGCTAGTGAAGTAATGATCAAAATTCTGCAAGCCAGGCTTCAGCAGTATGTGAACCGTGAACTTCCAGATGTTCAAGCTGATTTTAGAAAAGGCAGAGGAACCAGAGATCAAATTGCCAACATCTGCTGGATCATCAAAAAAAGCAAGAGAGTTCCAGAAAAACATCTATTTCTGCTTTATTCACTATGCCAAAGCCTTTGACTGTGTGGACCACAATAAACTGTGGAAAATTCTGAAAGAGATGGGAATACCAGACCACCTGACCTGCCTCTTGACAGGTGAGGAAGCAACAGTTAGAACTGGACATGGAACATCAGACTGGTTCCAAATAGGAAAAGGCGTACATCAAGGCTGTATATTGTCACCCTGCTTATTTAACTTATATGCAGAGTACATCATGAGAAATGCTGGGCTGGAAGAAGCACAAGCTGGAATCAAGATTGCCGGGAGAAATATCAATCACCTCAGATATGCAGATGACACCACCCTTATGGCAGAAAGTGAAGAGGAACTCAAAAGCCTCTTGATGAAAGCGAAAGAGGAAAGTGAAAAAGTTGGCTTAAAGCTCAACATTCAGAAAACGAAGATCATGGCATCTGGTCCCATCACTTCATGGCAGATAGATGGGGAAACAGTGGAAGCAGTGTCAGACTTTATTTTTGGGGCTGCAAATTCACTGCAGATGATGACTGCAGCCATGAAATTAAAAGACACTTACTCCTTGGAAAGAAAATTATGACCAACCTAGATAGCATATTCAAAAGCAGAGACATTAGTTTGCCAACAAATGTCCGTCTAGTCAAGGCTATGGTTTTTCCAGTGGTCATGTATGGATGTGAGAGTTGGACTGTGAAGAAAGCTGAGCACCGAAGAATTGCTGCTTTTGAACTGTGATGTTGGGGAAGACTCTTGAGAGTCCCTTGATCTGCAAGGAGATCCAACCAGTCCATCCTAAAGGAAACCAGTCCTGGGTGTTCATTGGAAGGACTGATGCTGAGGCTGAAACTCCAATACTTTGGTCACCTCATGCGAAGAGTTGACTCATTGGAAAAGACCCTGATCCTGGAGGGATTGGGTGCAGGAGGAGAACGGGACGACAGAGGATGAGATGGCTGGATGGAATCACTAACTCGATGGAAGTGAGTCTGAGTGAACTCTGGGAGATGGTGATGGACAGGGAGGCCTTGAGTGCTGTGATTCATGGGGTCGCAAAGAGTCGGACACAACTGAGCGACTGAACTGAACTGGATCTTTGCATCAGGTCGCCAAAGTATTGGAGCTTGAGCTTAAGCATCAATACTTCCAGTGAATGTTCAAGGTTGATTTACTTTAGGATTGACTGGTTTGATCTCCTTGCAGTCCAAGGGCTTCTCAAAAGGCTTCTCCAGCACCACAGTTCAAAAGCATAAATTCTTTGGCACTAAGCCTTCTTTATAGTCCAACTCTGACATCTATACATGACTACTGGAAAAAACCATAGCTTTATATGGACCTTTGCTGACAAAATGATGTCTCTACTTTTAATACACTGTCTAGGTGTGTCATAGCTTTCCTTCCAAGGAGCAAGGTTCTTTTAATTTCATGGCTGCAGTCACCATCCACAGTGATTTTGGAGTCCAAGAAAATAAAATCCTTCACTGCTTCCAATTTTTCCCTCCTGTGGTCATGCAGTGATGAGATCAGATGCCTTGATCTTAATTTTTTGAATGCTGAGTTTTAAGCCAGCTTTTTCTCTCCTCTCTTTCACCTTTATCATATATTTAGTACCTATTGTGTCCCAGAGCCTGAACCAAGCACAATAAGCAGATAATTCACCAGCACCTTCCCTCCTCCTAGGCATTCACGGTCTGACTGAGAAACATAGATAGGAATACAGGGATTAAGGGAACTTGGAGAAGGCAAAGGCACCCCACTCCAGTACTCTTGCCTGGAGAATCCCATGGATGGAGGAGCCTGGTAGGCTGTAGTCCATGGGGTCGCTAAGAGTCAGACACGACTGACTGAGCGACTTCACTTTCACTTTTCACTTTCTTTTTTTTTTTTTTTCACTTTTCACTTTCATGCATTGGAGAAGGAAATGGCAATCTACTCCAGTGTGCTTGCCTGGAGAATCCCAGGGATGGGGAGCCTGGTGGGCTGCCGTCTATGGGGTCCCACAGAGTCGGACACAACTGAAGCGACTTAGCAGCAGCAGCAGCAAGGAGAAACTGCTGTTCAGTAGTATCAGAGAAATTTCTGAAGTAAAAATCCTAGAGCTGAGCCGAAATAAAGCAGAAGAATTTACCAGCTGATGGTAGTAGAGTGGAATCTTGAGTCATTCAGGCTGGCCTCTGGGGGTTACAAGTTAAGCTCAGAGGTGCTGTCATGTCAAACATGAACTGAAAGATAAGGATGGAAGTGTCAAAATACAGGCCAGTATTAAGGCGATCTGAGTGATATATAAAAACTATTGATGGTTATCCAGCTATGAACGCAATAGCCCTATAAAAGTCAGTTTTTCAATAGTAAAAGTTTATTAAGCGGGTTGTTATAAAAGTTTATAATACCTATAAAGTACAAATAATTTTGATGGCAGTTCCATATGGTTTTAATAATATATTACCATATTATTAAATGAGTAGACTCATTGGAAAAGACCTTGATGCTGAAAAAGATTGAGGGCAGGAGGAGAAGGGGGTGACAGGATGAGATGGTTAGATAGCATCACCAACCCAATGGACATAAATCTGAGGAAACTCTGGGAGACGGTGAAGGACAGGGAAGGCTATCATGCTTCAGTCCATGCAGTCACAAAGAGTCAGACATGACTTAACGACTGAACAATAACTGTATCATTAAATACAGTTTGTGTTTTTACTTTCTTCTTTTAATAAAGTTTAAAAAAATTATGACATGATGGAAACACAACAAAATACAAATATATCAAAAATTAGATCATAATCTCACACTCATAAATTATAATAATTACTATTCTGGTTTATAATTGTCCATGTGTCTCTCTCTATATATATATTTACATGGATGTGTGTATTAACAAAATTGATCACTGCATGCCATTTCACTTCATTAAGTGGAGGTTTGCAATGTCATTTTTAATGATTTCTGAATGATCAATCTATGAAATGAACAAAGCATGATTTATTTACCAATTCTCCCTTGAAGGCTAGTTTGGGCACTTCTACTTTTTCCATATTATAAATAGACCTGAGATAAAATTATAGTATTAAATCTTTGGAAATTGATTCAATTATTCTACTAGGATAATTATTTATGAGGCTAAATTTCTGGTCAAAATATATGCAACTAGTTAGTAGAGCTTTGATAAATGTGCTGGATGTGCTGTGCTCAGAGATTTCAGTCTTGTCCAACTCTGTGACCCCGTGGACTGCAACCCTCTGTCCATGGGATTTCCCAGGCAAGAATACTGGAGTAGCTTGCTATTTTCTTCTCCAGGGTATCTTCCCAACCCAGGGATCAAAGCCGAATCTCTTGCACCTCCTGCATTGACAGGCAGATTCTATACCACTGTGCTACCTGGGAAGTCCATTTTAAACAAGGTAGTGCAAATATACTTCAGGTGGCTAGTGGTAATGAATCTGCCTGCCAATGCAGGCAGAGAAGACGATGGCACCCCACTCCAGTACTCTTGCCTGGAAAATCCCATGGATGGAGGAGCCTGGTGGGCTGCAGTCCATGGGGTCGCGAAGAGTCAGACATGACTGAGCAACTTCACTTTCACTTTTCACTTTCATGCATTGGAGAAGGAAGTGGCAACCCACTCCAGTGTTCTTGCCTGGAGAATCCCAGGGACAGGGGAGCCTAGCAGGCTGCCGTCTATGGGGTCGTACAGAGCCGGCCACGACTGAAGCGACTTAGCAGCAGCAGCAGCAGCCAATGCAGAATACACAGGAGATGCAGGTTTGACTCCAGGGTTGGGAAGATCCCTTGGAGGAGGAAATGTCAACCCACTCCAGTAGTCTTGCCTGGAAAATCCCATAGCCAGAGGAGCCTGGTGGGCTGCAGTCCATGGGATCACAAATAGTTGGACAGGATTTAGTGACTGAGCATGTGGCACCAGTGCCTGTATGTCATTCCCAATCTCCCAATTAATCCCATGCCCCCTTCCCTGCCCCGTGTCCACAAATCCATTCCATGATATCATTTTAATCTGTGTCAATATTACAGAAAATATATTGGTGTTGCTTTATTTTGTCGCAGTCTTCTCTTGTCTGCTCCAAAGTTCTATCTCCTACTTTTTTTTTCTTCTTATCATTGACAGTATCTTCTCCACATAGCAGTGGAAGGGTCCTTTAAACTGAATCCATCCTCTTAAAATCCTTCCAAAAGGTCTTCTGATTATTAGAATACAATCTAAATAATTGGTCTTATTAAATAGGGTCCCTTCCTAACTGCTTGGTCTAATTTAATACTCTGCTTATTCACTCTTTCCCACAGCTTCCTCCAACCCACTCCCATCCTCTTAAGCTTTATTCACACTGCTCTTCTGGTCCTTAAGGCATTGTCTTGCTTTTCCCTTGATAGGAACATACGGAAACTGCTGTAAAACTGGCCCCTTCTCTTGATTCAGGACTGAGCTTGTGCATCACAACCCCAAAAGGCCCTTGATCCATTCTGCTGCTGCTGCTGCTGCTAAGTCACTTCACTCTGTGAGACGCCATAGACGGCCTCCCACCAGGCTCCCCCATCCCTGGGATTCTCCAGGCAAGAACACTGGAGTGGGTTGCCACTTCCTTCTCCAATGCATGAAAGTGAAAGTGAATTCGCTCAGTCGTGTCTGACTCCTAGCGACCCCATGGACTACAGCCTACCAGGCTCCTTCACCCACGGGATTTTCCAGGCGAGAGTACTGGAGTGACATGCCATTGCCTTCTCCATGATCCACTCTAGGGACTCTCTATTACACTACCCTCTTTTGTTGCATTTACAGCACACACTGTTGCCTGAAAGTATCTTGTATTTTTGTTTCCCTTTTATAAACAGATACTAGGACCTTGTTTGTGTTCTCCATTCTGCACTATCCCTAGCATTTTGTTTGTTCCTGCCACATTATAGCCAATTAGGAAAAACATGTGTTAAATGACTGAGAGAGTTTAATGTTCCAGTTTTGTTCCTTTTGGTGCTACTTACTTATTAATAACTGTACCTCATTTTTCTATTGGAAGTTCTTTTCCCTGCTTATAAGAATTTTCTGGCATATAAGCAACACATGCCCTGACACTTAAAAAAAAAACTGAATTTATTATTTGCAGTGTAATTGTTTAATTATGATTTCTATGTACAATATTTTTAAAATTTTCAATTATCAAGTATAATATTATGTTCTGTTTTTTTTTTTCCTTTCCAAATTTGGAAACTACTTGTGCATTTTTTTCCCTACAGATTAATATCCATACATGTCAAGAATTGTACCACTGAAATATTTCAATAACATATTAATACTTGTGCAAACTATCTTGATTTAGATGGTGTGAAGCCTTTGACTGTGTGGATCACAACAAACTGAAAAGTTCTTAAAGAGACTGGAATACCAGACCACCTGACATGCCTCCTGAGAAATCTGTATGCAGGTCAAGAAGCAACAATTAGAACTGGACATGGAACAACAGACTGGTTCCAAATTGGGAAAGGAGTATGTCAAGGCTGTATATTGTCACCCTGCTTATTTAACTTATATGCAGAGTACATCATGCAAAATGCTGGGCTGTATGAAGCATAAGCTGGAATCAAGATTGCCAGGAGAAATATCAATAACCTCAGATATGCAGATGATACCACCCTTATGGCAGAAAGTAAAGAGGAACTAAAGAGCCTCTTGATGAAAGTGAAAGAGGAGAGTGAAAAAGCTGGATTAAAACTCAATATTCTGAAAACTAAGATCATGGCATCCAGTTCCATCACTTCATGGCAAATAGATGGGGAAACAGTGGAAACAGTGGTCAGACTTTACTTTTCTGGGCTCCAAAATCACTGCAGATGTTGACTGCAGCCATGAAATTAAAAAGACAATTGCTCCTTGGAAGGAAAGTTATGACCAACCTAGACAGCATATTAAAAAAGCAGAGACATTACTTTGCCAACAAAGGTCTATCTAGTCAAAGCTATGGTTTTTCCGATAGTCATGTATGGATGTGAGAGTTGGACTATAAAGAAAGCTGAGTGCTGAAGAATTGCTGCTTTTGAACTATGGTGTTGGGGAAGACTCTTGAGAGTCCCTTGACTACAAGGATATCCAACCAGTCCATCCTAAAGTAAATCAGTCCTGAATATTCATTGGAAGGACTGATGTTGAAGCTGAAACTCCAATATTTGGCCACCCGATGCCAAGGACTGACTCTTTTGAAAAAAGACCCTGATGTTGGGAAAGATTGAAGGCAGGAGGAGAAGGGGACAACAGAGGACAAGATGGTTGGATGGCATCACGGACTCAACGCACATGAAGTTGAGCAAGCTCTGAGAGTTGGTGATGGACACGGAAGCCTGGTATGCTGCAGTTCATGGAGTTGCAGAGAGTCGGACATAACTGACCAATTGAACTGAACTGAACTGATAGATGCTGTGAAATTGATCAAATTTTATTTTTCCAAAGTAACCTTCTGATATGATTTTAAAATAATTTGCTCTTCCCCAGTCATTTAAATTTTAACCTTTATTGTGTTCTTAATTTAAAAGTATGGTTTAATCTCTGAGTTTCCTTTGCTATTGAATTATTTTTCTTGTTTAATCTCTGGATTGCTTTCATAACAGCTTAATTATTTTAGTTTTTGGTTCTGATAACAGTAAGACAAGGCATTCTGTACTTTTTTCTTTTTTTTTGCATCTTTGCTATGTTAACTTTTTTTAGAGAAGCTTGAAAATATTTTTGTCAGACACATCCAAAAACCCCACTGACTTTTAAGATTGTGTTTCTTAAAAAATGTTATTAATTTGGAGACACTGCAAACTTCAGAATTTAATTTTCATTTAAGTTAATAAATTCTACTTACATCTCTTAATGCAACTCTAATGTCCCTAATATAATATTGCTTTCCTGGTGGCTCAGAGGGTAAAGCATCTGTCTGCAATGCAGGAGACCTGGGTCCAATCCCTGAGTCCGGAAGATCCCCTGGAGAAGGAAATGGCAACCCACTCCTGGAAAATCCAATGGATGGAGAAGCCTGGTAGGCTACAGTCCATGGGGTCACAAAGAGTCAGACACTACTGAGCTACTTCACTTTCATTTTCAAATATTTCAAAACTGTAATCATATAGTCTCTGAAGATTTCTTGATCAATTTATTCTTATTTACATTTTTGTTTTCATTATGTCTAAAACTATTTTGAAGCAGTTTTGATGTAGTACAATAAAGAAAATATTAATTTTTGCCTTGAAAGTTAACCATTTCATTACTACTTATTAGATCAAAAAATTTTAGATGGAATCTACTGTATTTTCATGCTAAGAATTTATGCTATGTTTTCCAAAGAGTAAAGGTTACATTTTCTTTTTACCTATGATAGTTATGTCATATTAACTTTTCTTCATACTTTGACTTAAAATTTCTAGTGAAAATTCTGAATAAAGAGGTGATAAATGGCTTCCATTGTTTTATTATTTTAGTCTTGTTTTGTTTCATTTTAAAAGAATTGTTTTGGATCAGAATTATGTGAGAACATTTTCTTATTGATTCAAGTTCCTATTGTAAACATTATTTGAAAAAATCTGCAGATTTTTTTTTTTTTTAGTATTTTAGAGATCTTTGCTTTTGCATAAATGTCTCCAAGTTGCTAAGTCTGTACATTTTTTTCCTTCTTCTCTGCTTTTAGGAGTTCTTATTCTCTCATCCATTCAATATTATCCGTCACAATCCTATTGTGTTTTTTTTTTTTTTTTGCTGCTTCTAAACACTTTCAAACACTTCTCTAGGTAAACATGGTTTCCCCTTAATTTTAGAGCCAAGTTCATGAACATTTCAAACCTATTTACTGCACATAATACCAAAACATGAACTTAGTTTGCTGCTGTGCTCTTGATGAGTATGTTTCTCAGATGTCTGACTATCAGGCAAATACAGAGGTGATTAAATGAGTGGAGATAGTTTAGAGGATTTATGTAGATTATGGTTGTTCAGTTCAGTTCAGTCGCTCAGTCGTATCTGAATCTTTGAGACCCCATGAATCGCAGCATGCCAGCCATCCATCAGCCATCTCATTCTCTGTCATCCCCTTCTCCTCCTGCCCCCAATCCCTCCCAGTATCAGGGTCTTTTCCAATGAGTCAACTCGTCACATGAGGTGGTCAAAGTATTGGAGTTTCATCCTCAGCATCAGTCCTTCCAATGAACACCCAGGACTGATCTCCTTTAGGATGGACTGCTTGGATCTCCTTGCAGTCCAAGGGACTCTCAAGAGTTTTCTCCAACACCACAGTTCAAAAGCATTAATTCTTCGGCACTCAGCTTTCTTCACAGTCCAACTCTCACATCCATACATGACTACTGGAAAAACCATAGCCTTGACTAGACGGACCTTGATTGGCAAAGTAATATCTCTGCTCTTCAATATGCTATCTAGGTTGGTCATAACTTTCCTTCCAAGGAGTAAGCATCTTTTAATTTCATGGCTGCAGTCACCATCTGCAGTGATTTTGGAGCCCCCAAAAATAAAGT
Source organism: Bos mutus (assembly GCF_027580195.1). NCBI lineage: Eukaryota > Metazoa > Chordata > Mammalia > Artiodactyla > Bovidae > Bos > Bos mutus. The sequence goes on along the minus strand of NC_091622.1, from coordinate 106,741,464 downwards.
CTGACACTGTTTCCCCATCTATTTCCCATGAAGTGATGTGACCAGATTATGGTTGCGGAAGATTGTTTTAAAGAAATGTTCAGTATCAAGATTCATCCTATAATAAAATATTCTGGGTCTTCATCTGTTCTACTAGAGGAAATACTCCTCCTGCCTTGCTTTTTATTATATAGTTGATAGCTTACCACAAATAAGCTTTTCTTTAAGGCTAACAAATTAAAATTCAAGTGAGAGAGAAACTTAAAAAAAATTGAGCAAATCAATGAACAAATGGATGAACCAAAGAATAAAAGAGAGAGAGGGGAAGGATGGGGAGAGGAAGGAAGGAAGAAAACAGAGAAAAAATATCATATTTTAATGTGCTGCAGGAAACAAAAAGGTCAGTGCCTCTCTATTGAATCACCCTGATAAAATTATCCTGAATAATTTTGCATTTGTGAAAAATTGAACTAAGGCCATCTTCCAAATGATACATATCTGCACACAGACACACACAGACAGAAACACACACACGCACAGACACACACACACACACACAAATACACAGGAACCCAAAGCAACCAGTAGAAGTTAAAACTGTCTTCTAATGGAAAGAGCTCTCTGGCTCCACTGCCAACATAATTTATTAAAAATCTTTCTATCAGCATCTCTGTTAACCTTCTCTGGGTGGAAATTTTTAAAAACTTACAAAAGAGATCAATGCTAAATAGGACAATTATTTCAACTTTGTACTTCTCTTTGAAATCTAACAAAATGGGTCTCTAGACAATGAATGTACAGTAGAAACAATTCCAACAGATTTAAACAGCCATCTGGAGTAGTTATTCATGTTCCTTAAAAATAGGCTGTTTGAGAACGTGCAAAGTTTCTTCCCGATATAATTCAGTGTTCTCTCTAACAATAGGCAAGCTGCCTGGAGGAGTTAGAGTAAAGATGCTTTCAATGGACAGGTACAGTTGCTCAATTTCTATTGCCATGTGCAAAGGTACTCAGAAATTAAATTTCAAAATCAATTTGTATGTACCCATCTATTGTCATCAAACTTCCTCTACAGGTACACTTCCATTCTTTTACTATCAGTCTTGCTGATACAGGGGATTATTTCCTCCAAATTACACCAGAGCACCCAGATCCTTAATTTATCTCTGGACTCCCTGACCTGGTGGAGGGACCAGGGAGTCTGGTGTGCTGCAGTCCATGGGATCTCAAAAAGTTAAAAATGACTTAGCACCAAACAACAACAAAAATTCCATCACCTTCCTCTTTTAATCTCTCACAAAGTTTTGCTTTCATCCTTTATTTCTTTATTGGTTCAGCAACTTGCATTGAGACTGTATTAGTAATGCCAATCCTCTCTTTTACAATTGAGACACGACAAACATTACAGCTATCTGGCTCCAGTTTCTTAGTTAAATAATGGCAGAACTCTAAAGAAAAGTACAGGTCTCCTGGCAGTTGTTTGCTTACTTCTAAAGTCACTCTCCCAGTTATTTCCACCTGGAATACTGTATCCCACAAGATCAAAATCACATGCCTTAAACTGGAGAAGCCAGATCCTCTGAGAACTGGTTCCAGTCTGACTTTCTAATGTCCTATTACTCTACTTATATTCATGCACCTTTGACATCTACTGCTGTTTCCTTTACTTCCTTCTCTATGTTAATTAGTTTAACTGAGAAGACTAGACTCTGTAGTAGAGATATAGGCAGCTTTAATTTCTCAGTCAAGGCTAATAAATCTAAGCTCTCTTTTTTTTCAAATGAAAGCTTGATTTGAAGTTCCTACACCCTGGAACCAGAGAAGGCAATGGCACCCCACTCCATTACTTTTGCCTGGAAAATCCCTTGGGCGGAGGAACCTGGTGGGCTGTAGTCCATGGGGTCGCTAGAGTCGGACACGACTGAGGGACTTCACTTTCACTTTCCACTTTCATGCATTGGAGAAGGAAATGGCAACCCACTCCAGTGTTCTTGCCTGGAGAATCCCAGGGACGGGGGAAGTCTGGTGGGCTGCTGTCTCTGGGGTCGCACAGAGTCGGACACGACTGAAGGGACTTAGCAGCAGCAGCAGCAACACCCTGGAACAAAGATGAGGGCATGACCCCTCATTTACTATCAGCTCCCCTTTCACAGTGTTTGCTCCATTTTTGACAGTGAGCAAGAAGACCCCTTAAGGGTTTAATCATGTAATGGATATGACAATCTCTCTACCTCCTTTTTGATGATCTCTAGAACTTCTACCTTATCATCTGTTGACTCAATGTAGGTCAATAGGAGCCTTGTTGGTGAGAGATTTAACCACAATCCTTTCTTACTAGGTATTTGTGATGTTAAAGAAATATTCATGGCATCTGTTAAAGAATGGGAAGACCATCTTCATTTAAGAAGGGTCATCATGATAATTGAAGGGACCACTGCATTGGGGAGGAGAAAGGCTGGGTTCGATTCCAAAGACAATAAGGAAAAGTGAATGCTTATAGCCAAGGAGAAGTAGCGTGGGAGTCAGTGGATGGAAAATTACTAAGAGGAAATATCAGGGATAATTGGGAATTATCAGGGATAAATGGGAATAAAATGACCTTATTGTTCTTTGGAAGAAAAGCTATGACAAACCTAAACAACATATTAAAAAGCAGAGACATTTCTTTGCTGACAAAGGTCTGTGTGGTCAAAGCTATGGTTTTTCCAGTAGTCATATATGGATGTGAGAGTTGGATCAAAGAAGGTTGAGCATCAAAGAATTGATTCTTTTGAACTGTGGTGTTGGAGAAGACTCTTGAGAGTCCCAGGGATTGCAAGGAGATCAAACCAGTAAATGCTAAAGGAAATAAACCCTGAATATTCACTGGAAGGACTGATGCTGAAGCTGAAGCTCCAATACTTTGGCCACCTGATGCAAAGAGCCAGATCATTATAAAAGACCCTGATGCTGGGAAAGATTGACAGCAGGAGGAGGGGATGACAGAGGATGTGATGGTTAGATGGCATCACCGATTTGATGGACATGAGTTTGAGCAAGTTCAGGGAGTCAGACACAACTGAGCCACTGAAAAGCAACAATAAAGATTGTTACTGAAAGAAGGCCAGGGGTATCAGACATACCTGGGGAATGTGGTGGAGGATGAGAAATCTGATTCCACACTAAAGGTGATCAAAATTATGGATTGGGAATGCTGACTAAAGTGACTTAACAGGATTTTCTTATTTGTACAATAAGAAATGAACATGGAAGCCCCAAAGCCAAGGCACATGTGAAAAAAAAAAAAAAAAACTCAGAGGCATTTGAATAAAATTTGGCCAAGGATGGTATTTTCACCAGTGGTCCCTTGTGAGACTGACTGCCTGCTTTCCCCAGACTACAGTCATCTCCAGCTTGACCACAGGCCCAGTTTCATCCACTCACTAGCCTTGATCACTGGCAAAGCACACTTTCTCTTAATCTCTGAAAACACAGGGGATCAAACCATTGTACCTCCTCTGCTTTCTCATTTTCTCCAGTCTGTCATTTCCAGGCAGGTTAGCAAACCCTTTGGTTCCTCAGTGAACCAACCTCAACTCAGCACGTGTTTTTCCCTTTGAACTTATACCATTTCCCTAGAAACCCTAGGAAGGAACACTTTGATTTTACCCCAGTGAGATCTGCATCAGACTTGTGATGTGCAGAGGTATAAAACAATAAGTCTGTCTCAGTTTGAGCTGCTAAATTTCTGGTAATTTGTTATAATAGTAACTGAAAAACATGTAGTATTCTTTCAATGTGATCCTTCCACATTGTTGTCCCATTGATTCTTCTCAAATGATACTTCTTGGGTAGTTGTACAGTATATGATTGGCTGGATTTATAACAGACACTTCTCTAAATCTAGAAGGGATTTATTGGTGCCCGTGTTCTGAGATGTAATCTCTGGTTTCCAATTCTAGGAAATTTTGTACTTTCTGAACAAAGTCTCCTTAATATTATTTTCTCATTTGAGAATCCCACCCATCTGAGATGGATAATTTTAATGTGTCAGTCTGACTATGCCATTGGATACCCAAGTAACTAGTTAAACATTATTTTTTGTTTGTTTGTTTGATGTGTCTGTAAGGTTATTTCTGGAAGAGATTAGCATTTAAATTGGTGAACTAAGTAAATCTGAAGTAAATCAGATTTTTTTTCATGCCCTACACAAAGACCTCACAGATTTCTTTGATTGTTCTAGTGACCAAAACGTCTTTAGTACAAAATCTATTAATGCAAATATGAGGTATCTAGAAAAATGGTACAGATGAACTTATTAGCAGGACAGGAATAGAGATGTAGATATAGAGAACAGACACGTGAATACGGGAAGGGAAAATGGAGGGTGAGATGAATTAGGAGAGTGGGACTAACATATATGCACTACTGTGTGTAAAATAGATAGCTCGTAAGAACCCGAGGTATAGCACCAGGAACTCAGCTTGGTGCTCTGTGATGACCTAGATGGGTGGGACAAGGGTGGATGGTGTAAGGGAGGCTCAAGAGGTGGGTATATGTATACATATAGCTGATTCAGTCTATTATTCAGAAAAAAAAAAAAAAACTGGCACAACATTGTAAAGCAGTTATGCTCTGATGAAAAAATAAAATAAATTTTTAAAAAGGAAAAAAAAAAAAACAGGTCAAGTAGTGGTCAGTTCAGTTCAGTTCAGTCGCTCAGTCATGTCCGACACTTTGCGACCCCATGAATTGCAGCACGCCAGGCCTCCCTGTCCATCACCAACTCATGAGTTCACTCAGACTCATGTCCATCCAGTTGGTGATGTCATCCAGCCATCTCATCCTCTGTCGTCCCCTTCTCCTCCTGCCCTCAATCCCTCCCAGCATCAGAGTCTTTTCCAATGAGTCAACTCTTCGCATGAGGTGCCCAAAGTACTGGAGTTTCAGCTTTAGCATCATTCCTTCCAAAGAAATCCCAGGGCTGATCTCCTTCAGAATGGACTGGTTGGATCTCCTTGCAGTCCAAGGGACTCTCAAGAGTAGTGGTATGATGATAAACAAATGAAATGAATCTCCTGGCAGTCCAATGGTTAGGGCTCCACACTTCCACTTCAGGGAGCATGAGTTTGATCCCCCCCGATCTTGGAACTAAGATCTTGACAGCCTTGAGGTGCAGTTAAAAAAAAAAAAATTGTCGTATTTGCTGATGTCAATGGCTTCCTTTTTGGCCACTTTCAAGCTATTATTATTGACAGTCACCTCTAAAATTCCTGAATAACTATCAATTAACTCTCATGACCTAGGACAAACAGGCTCTAATATACCACCAGAACTTTGAAAGGTATGTACTTAGTCACTCAGTTGTGGCCAACCCTTGTGAGCCTATGGACTGCAGCCTGCTAGACTTCTCTATCCATAGGGATGCTCCAGGAAAGAATACTGCGGTGGGTTGCCACGCACACCTCCAAGGGATCTTCCCAACCCAGGGATTGAACCCAGATCTCCTGCATGGCAGGCAGATTCTTTACCATTTGAGCCACCAGGGAAGCCCTTGAGGGGGATATGTATTTTTAGGCCATGAGGGTGGTGTCTCCATGATGGAATTAGTGGCCTTATAAGAAAAGAGAGATCAAAGAATCAGAACAAAAAAAATCTAAAATTTATATGAAAATACAAAAGACTCCAAATAGTCAAAACAGTTTTAAGAGAGAGAACAAATCTCCAGGTATCACACACCCTGATTTCAAACAATTTATATTGCAAAGTTACAGTCATCAAAACAGCATGGTACTGGTACAAAAACAGACACACAGATGTCAGTACCTATACCAAAACAGTATGGTACTGGCACAAAAACAGAATAGAGAACTCAGAAATAAACCCATGCTTATATGGTGCATTAATCTATGACAAAGGAGGAATATACAACAGGGGAAAGAAAAGAAGAAAATAAAATAAAACACATATTAAATAATTTTTCCCCCCATTAGTCATGTACAGAGCTGGAGAAGACTCTTGAGAGTCCCTTGGACTGTAAGGAGATTAAACCAGTTAATCTAAAAGGAAATCAACCCTGAATATTCTCCGGAAGAACTCATGCTGAATCTCCAATACTTTGGCTACCATATGTGAAAAGCCAACTCATTGGAAAAGACCTTGATGCTGGGAAAGATAGAAAGGAGGAGAAGTGGGTGGCAGAGGATGAGATGGTTAGATAGCATCACCAACTCAGTGGGCATGAATCTGAACAGTGAAGGACAGGGGAGCCTGGCATGCTGCTGTTCATGGGGTCACAAAGAGTCAGACATGACTTAGCAATTGAACAACAACAGCATATATTAAATAGATGTATTAAATGCATATTATATACTGGACATACATTAAATTCATACTATATATTATGTATAAATTATTTAATAAAATCTATTAAATAAAACACCTCAGACAATAGGGATAGTATTGAAGCAGGAATTGGAGCTCCTTATACAAAAAGGGGTGGTGAGGATTTTTCCATACTATAAAACAAAACTTTTATTTATTTGGATTAAGAATGACACACAATTATGAACATATAATCTATTTATAATAAATATTTGGGTGTTTTAAATTATAATAGATACAAAGTTAGAATGTGAAGCTTGATAGGAAGGAACTTAGTATCAATTCTTGTTGTTGTTCAATCACTCAGTCATATCTGACTCTTTGTGACCCCATGGATTGCAGCATGTGAGGCTTCCCTGTCCATCACCATCTCATGGAACTTGCTCAAACTCATGACCATTGAGTTGGTGATGCCATCCAACCATTTCATCTTCTGTCATCCACTTCTCCTCCACCCTTCCATCCTACCCAGCATCAGGGTCTTTTCCAATGAGTTGGCTCTTCGCATCAGGTGGCCAAAGTATTGGAGCTTCAGCTTCAGCATCAGTCCTTCCAATGAATATTCAGGACCAATTTCCTTTAGGACTGACTGGTTGGATCTCCTTGCAGTCCAAGGGACTGTCAAGAGTCTTCTCCAGCACCACAGGTCAAAAACATCAATTCTTTGATGCTCAACTTTTTATATGGTCCAACTTTCACATCCATACATGACTACTGGAAAAACCATAGCTTTGACTATATGAATCTTTGTCAGCAAAATAATGTTTCTCCTTTTTAATATGCTGTCTAGCTCTGCCATAGCTTTCCTTCTAAGGAGCAAGCATCTTTTAATTTCATGGCTGCAGTCACCATGTGCAGTGATTTTGGAGCCCAAGAAAATTAAAGTCTGTCACTGTTTCCATCGTTTCCCCATCTATTTGCCATGAAGTGATGGAACCAGATGCCATGATGTTAGATTTTGAATGGTGAGTTTTAAGCCAGCTTTTTCATTCTCTTCTTTCACATTCATCAAGGGGCTTTTTATTTCCTCTTCACTTTCTGCCATTAGGGTTGTTTCATCTGCATATATGAGGTTATTTATATTTCTCCTGGAAATCTTGATTCCAGCTTGTGCTTCATCCAGTCCAGCACTTCTCATGATGTACTCTTAAATAAACAGGGTGACAGTTTACAGCCTTGACTTCCTCCTTTCCTGATCTGTAACCAACCTGTTGTTCCATGTCCAGTTCTAACAGTTGCTTCTTGACCTGCATACAGATTTCTTAGGAGTTGGGTAAGATGCTCTGGTATCTCCACCTCTTCAAGAATTTTCTACAGTTTATTGTGATCCACATAGTCAAAGATTTAGCATTTGGCTTAAAGTCAATCATTTCTAACCCCTTCATTTTACAGAAAGGCATGAAAGTAGCAGTGAAAGTAAAAGTGTTACTGTCCAACTTTTTGTGATCCCACCAGTCTCCTCTGTCCATGGAATTCTCCAAGCAAGAACACTGGAGTGGGTAGCCATTCTCTCTCTGGGGAGCTTCCCAACCTGGGGTAGAACCCAAGTGTCCTGCATGACAGGCTGATTCTTTACCATCTGATGAGTATCAGATAGACAAATGCCTTTGCCCTTAATCAAACTGCAAATTTATAAAAGTTTATGCTTCAGCTATTACTTCTAGATATCTGGGTGACTTTGTTATTTTATTAACGACTGATGTGACTAGAATTAACTGAGTAATGTCAGAAAAATAACATTTACCTTTATACTCTTGTATGATTTTATTTTTCAGATTTTTTTTAAGAGTTTGATGAGGGAAGCTAGTTTGGCTTAATTTTCAAAGCAATTATTTTATTTTAATTTTTGGCTTTGATGAGTCTTTGTGGTTGCTTGGGCTTTTCTCCAATTGTAGCACACAAGGACTGCTCCCTACTCATGGTGTGTGGGCTTCTCACTGTGGTGACTTCTCTTGTTGCAAATCACAGGATCTAGGACACACAGGCTTCAATACAGGCTGTGGATACAACACACAGGCTGTGGATCCTGGGCTCTAGAGCACAGACTTAAGAGGTGTAGTGCATGGGTTTAGTTGCTCCTTGGCATGTGGGATCTTCCCAGATAATGGATCAAACTCATTTCTCCTACATTGGCAAGTGAATTCTTTACTACTGGGCCACCAGGGAAGCCTTAGATAAGTTAGTTTGCTTTGCTTTTTGATATTTACTGCATACAGTAATTCACTTGCCTTATATATATTCAGTAACATCTGAATGCAGACTTCCAAAGAATAGCAAGAAGAGATAAGAAAGCCTTCTTCAGTGATCAATGCAAAGAAATAGAGGAAAACAACAGAATGGGAAAGACTAGAGATCTCTTCAAGAAAATCAGAGATACCAAAGGAACATTTCATGCAAAGATGGGCTTGATAAAGGACAGAAATGGTATGGACCTAACAGAAGCAGAAGATATTAAGAAGAGATGGCAAGAATACACAGAAAAACTGTACAAAAAAGATTTTCATGACCAAGATAATCACGATGGTGTGATAACTGACTTAGAGCCAGACATCCTGAAATGTGAAGTCAAGTGGGCCTTAGAAAGCATCACTATGAACAAAGCTAGTGGAGGTGATGGGATTCCAGTTGAGCTCTTTCAAATGCTGAAAGATGATGCTGTGAAAGTGCTGCGCTCAATATGCCAGCAAATCTGGAAAACTCAGCAGTGGCCACAGGACTGGAAAAGGTCAGTTTTCATTCCAATCCCAAAGAAAGGCAATGCCAAAGAATGCTCAAACTACCACACAATTGCACTCATCTCACATGCTAGTAAAGTAATGCTTAAAATTCTCCAAGCCAGGCTTCAGCAATATGTGAACCATGAAATTCCTGATGTTCAATCTGGTTTTAGAAAAGGCAGAGGAACCAGAGACCAAATTGCCAACATCCACTGGATCATGGAAAAAGCAAGAGAGTTCCAGAAAAACATTTATTTCTGCTTTATTGACTATGCCAAAGTCTTTGACTGTGTGGATCACAATAAACTGTGGAAAATTCTTCAAGAGATGGGAATACCAGACCACCTGATCTGCCTCTTGAGAAATTTGTATGCAGGTCAGGAAGCAACGGTTAGAACTGGACATGGAACAACAGACTGGTTCCAAATAGGAAAAGGAGTACATCAAGGCTGTATATTGTCACCCTGTTTATTTAACTTATATGCAGAGTACATCATGAGAAATGATGGACTGGAAGAAACACAAGCTAGAATCAAGATTGCTGGGAGAAATATCAGTAACCTCAGATATGGAGATGACACCACCCTTATGGCAGAAAGTGAAGAGGAACGAAAAAGCCTCTTGATGAAAGTGAAAGAGGAGAGTGAAAAAGTTGGCTTAAAGTTCAATATTCAGAAAATGAAGATCATGGCATCTGGTCCCACCACTTCATGGGAAATAGATGGGGAAACAGTGGTAACAGTGTCAGACTTTATTTTTCTGGGCTCCAAAATCACTGCAGATGGTGACTGCAGCCATGAAATTAAAAGGCGCTTACTCCTTGGAAGGAAAGTTATGACCAACCTAGATAGCATATTCAAAAGCAGAGACATTACTTTGCCAACTAAGGTCCATCTAGTCAAGGCTATGGTTTTTCCTGTGGTCATGTATGGATGTGAGAGTTGGACTGTGAAGAAGGCTGAGCGCTGAAGAATTGATGCTTTTGAACTGTGGTGTTGGAGAAGACTCTTGAGAGTCCCTTGGACTGCAAGGAGATCCAACCAGTCCATTTTGAAGGAGATCAGCCCTGGGATTTCTTTGGAAGGACTGATGCTAAAGCTGAAACTCCAGTACTTTAGCCACCTCATGCGAAGGGTTGACTCATTGGACAAGACTCTGATGCTGGGAGGGATTGGGGGCAGGAGGAGAAGGGGAGGACAGAGGATGAGATGGCTGGATGGCATCACTGACTGGATGGAAGTGAGTCTGAGTGAACTCCGGGAGATGGTGATGGACAGGGAGGCCTTGAGTGCTGTGGTTCGTGGGGTCACAGAGAGTCAGACAGAACTGAGAGACTGATCTGATCTGATCTGATTATGTTTTGTGTAACTGCTATGTGGGAGGCTATAGTTCAAGGTAAAGAGCATATACTGGTAAACAAAACAGAGAAGTTCTTTTCATCAGTGGAACTTACATTCTAGGGTTTTTCTTTTTCTTTTTTGTTTTTTTTTGAAGGGACACAAACAAGGGGAAAAAAAGAGCAATAGCATGCATTTTTGGGAGGGCAAAACGGAAGTAGAAAGATCACTAAGGAGAATGTTGTGAACAGCTGAAATAACTCTGGTAACAGTGAAAAAGGTAAGAAATGACTGGATGGAGTCTACTTTGGAAAGGTGTAGCTAACAGCACATGATGCTGTATTACATAAAGATTTTGAAGGAATGAACAAACTTGAAGATGACCACCAGGTTTTTGACGTGAGCTGCTGATTCAATGATAATGCCATTGACTGAGATGGAAAAGATGTCATGTGAAGGTTTTTAATTGAGACTTCTCTTTTGGATACATTCACTGTGATATTTCCAAAGCATGCTAGTGATGCATTCAATCTTAAGTTCAAATGAAAAACGATGAGTTGAAATTTAATGTGTGAATGTTTGGTTGCTAGGCTGAAGCTCCAATACTTTGGCTACCTGATGTGAAGAGACAGCTCATGGAAAAGACCCTGATGCTGGGAAAGATTGAAAGCAAAAGAAGGGAGTGACAGAGGATGAGATGGTTAGATAGCATCACCAACTCAGTAGACATGGATTTTAGCAAACTCGAGGAGATAGTGGAGGACAGAGGATCCTGGTGTCAACTTAGATGTACAAGTTTCAAGTTGTTTTATTTGGGGCAAAATGAGGACTGCAGCCTGGGAGGCAGCATCTCAGATAGCTCTGAGAGACTGCTCCAAAGTGGCAGTAGGGGAAGGTAAATATATAAGGTTTTGGTGAAGGGGGAGTTCAATACCATGAAGTACTCATTTTACGAAAGGATTTTTGTTAGTCATGAGGATCTGTTGTCACCATGAAGGGGTTTAATGCTTCTCTAGGTATGAGGAGATGCAAGGATGGAGATCAGGAAATCTGTTCCTAAAAATATCCAACTATCTAAAGACCTGTGCTAGCAGATTCCCTGGAGCATAGAGTGTCTCACTCTACCCTGAACTCCTTCAGGGGTTGTTTCAGATCAACAGCTATAGCATCATGGGGTTCAATCTCCTTAGAGGCAGATGGGAAATGCCTTTGTGGTTCACTTGTTGGCAATGCCCTTGGTAAACCAGTGCCAATTTGTAGTTGACACTGTCATCCTACAGTCCATGGCATCACAAAGAGTTGGACACAACTTAGCAACTGAACAACAACAACAATGCTTGGAAAGCTACAAAACTCAATAAGATCTGTTAGAAAATGGAGCAGGAGAGAAAACGATCTCAGAACATGAGATCCAAGCTACCGCAAAAATGCTCACTAGAGTGCTTTTAAATAAATCAACACACACATTGAAAGGTAAAAGAGCAAAACAAAACCAACACACACACATACTCACACACCAGCTCACCCACACATTGCATACACTCTCACAAACATTCACACACATTCACACTGTCTCATACATTTGGGGTAGGGGGATGGAAGAAGAGAACTACTAACAGTGCTGTATATTTAGGCAGTTTAAAGACATCATTTTATTTAATTTTCATAAGAACAAGATGTATGAGAAATAAAGAACCCAACAATGATGACTGAGGCAATCTAGTTGCTGGAATATGGGGGAAATTAGGACATATTGTTAACACAATTCATGTGCCCAATGCACAGTGAGGCCAAACAAACCTGAAACATTAGAGACTGGAGCAGAGAAAGGTTTATTGCAGAGCCATGCATGGAGATTGATGGCTCAAGTTCCCAAAGCCCTGAGATCTGTGAAGGGTTTTAGCAAAGCATTTTTTATTTAGCTTTTTATTTATTTATTTTTAATTAGAGGATAATTACTTAACAACATCATGATGGTTTTTGCCATATATCAACATGAATCGGCTATATCCCTTCCTTCTTGAACCCTCCTAGCATTTTTAAAGGCCAGGTGAGGGAGGGGGTCGCAGGGTATTTGATCAGCTTGTCAGAAAGTGAAAAGTAAAAGTTGCTCAGTCGTGTCCAATTCTTTGTGACTCCATGGACTATACAGTCCATGGAATTCTCCAGGCCAGGATACTGGAGTGGGTAGCCTTTCCCTTCTTCAGGGTATCTTCCCAACTCAGGGATTGAACCCAGGTCTCCCACATTGCAGGCCAATTCTTTATCAGCTGGGCCACAAGGGAAGCCCTGAGCTTGTTGGGGAAATTTGCAATTCCCTTGGTTCTGTGTCTCTGCAGCAAAAATTTGAAGCGATGGATGGACCAGTGTTACAGCTCCGTTTTATTTGGCAAACAAAGGAAAATACATCCTGGAGGTGTGAGGGCTGGCTGACCCAAAAGATGCAAAGAGAAGTGAGGCCAGAGGCTCAATTTTGGCTCCTCTTTTAATATGTTTTTTCTCCTTCCCCTGAAGCTGCCCTATTTAAATTGGGTTAGCCAGGAGGGCTGTTGGTTTCACCTGAGGTTCTCACTCTTTTCCTCAGACCTTCCTTTGTTCTATTTTCACAGGGTTTTCCCTTCTTTGTCTTTTAGCCACATTATTTTGGACTCCTTTCCCCTATTCTAACTACCTAACAAATTCCTGAATGTTTCTCTGGTTGACTGATGATGAGGAAAATATCATCATATTATGAGTCCTCAGGTTCTGGAGGCCTGGGGCTATGTGCTCATGTCATCCAGTAGTCAACATTTGGTGGAGGTTCTAGCTTCTGTAAAGCAAATCATGTAAAAATTTGCATTGAATACTGTAATCTAGGTACTTCAGAGAGAAGCTAAAGCAAAGGATATGGGGGAAGGCCTGCCACAGGAAGACCCCATCTGGTCCTGTTCAGTTACAATATTAAATGAACAAAATGCTCTAGATCTGGGGAGAGTTTTCAGTTTTCCTCAACACTAAAAACAAGTGGACTACAGTGTGAGGACTAGTACTTCCCTGGCAGCTCAGTGGTAAAGAACCTGTCTGAAATGCAAGAGCCACAGGAGATGTGGGTTCAGTCTCTGGGTTGGGAAGATCCCCTGGAGGAGGAAATGGCAACCCACTCCAGTATTCTTGCCTGGAGAATCCCATGGATAGAGGGGTCTGACTGGTTACAGTCCATGGGCTTGCAGATAGTCAGGCATGACTGAATCGACTTAGCACGCATGTACAGTGAGGTCACTTGTAACATTGACCAAGGCAGTTTCAGTAATATGATGGGGAGAGACGTTATAAGAATAAGTTCAAGGGATTTCCCTGGTGGTTCGTGGCTTCATGCTCCCAGTGCAGGGGATCTGGGTTTGATACATGTCCCCCGAACTAGAGCCCACCTGCGGCAACTAAAGAGTTTGCATGCTGCAAGGAAGATCAAAGATTCTGTGTGCTGCAACTAAGTTCTGGCATAGTCAGATCAGATCAGTCGCTCAGTCATGTCCAACTCTTTGCGACCCCATGAACCGCAGCACGCCAGGCCTCCCTGTCCATCACCAACTCCCGGAGTTCACTCAGACTCATGTCCATCAAGTCAGTGATGCCATCCAGCCATCTCATCCTCTGTGGTCCCCTTCTCCTCCTGCCCACAATCCCTCCCAGCATCAGAGTCTTTTCCAATGAGTCAACTCTTCGCATGAGGTGCCCAAAGTACTGGAGTTTCAGCTTCAGCATCATTCCTTCCAAAGAAATCCCAGGGCTGATCTCCTTCAGAATGGACTGGTTTCTCTAAGTGAGAAGCTGGGAATTACCTGAAGTGATGGGAGATCGAGGAGATATTGCACAATATTTTGTAATATCACTTCAGAGAATATTAGACAGGATTCAACAAAGAAAACCTGAAGTTGCAGGAGGAAAAGAGATAATCACAGAAGGGTAAATACTTGCTTACCTGAGTAAATAATTGTTCATAGGATTCAGTACATAAATCCAGGATTCATTCTTCTATATAAGGGAGGACAGTTCATCTATTGCAGTAAGAAAGAGTTAGGAATATACAGGAAGAAGAAAGTAGAGGTGGAGATTTAGATGGATAGGCAAATTGGGGGCTCTACAGATTAGAAAGCTTATTTCAGGTTTGTGAGGAGAGGCAATGACTTTCAGAGTTCATGAAATTGTAAAGATTTTAGGAGAGTTAAATCTGCTTAGAAGCTATAATAGCCTTAGGAGAGAGATTGAGCATGAGAGGTGACTAAGAGACTAGGAGCTAAAGATATATGTCTCATGGAATTAGTGCTAATTCTTTATGAAGAGAAAGCAGATAATCAGTCCTAATTATAGCTTCCTTCATGGGCCAGAGCTCCTAGGTGCTGTGAATGGTGAGGTCCCCAGTGTTGTAAAGGGAAGGGAGGCATATGTGGATGAGATTCAGAGGAGCTTTGCATTCATCATGCAACCTGGATCCAGCCTGAACTCAATGAAGCTCCTTTAAATTCAGCTATGGCAGGTGAGGACTGAAATATTTCCTGCCATATCAATAAACAAAGATGTCATAGTCATCACAATTCCAGCCCTCCAGGGCACTCAGAAAGGAGAAGAGTCCTTATATCAACAGCCATTAGGCTGCTTTCACTCCTTACAGGGAACCCTGAGGAACTCAGGATGTGAAAACATAGGGCACTCACCCAGGGTAGCTGAGATGACTATGAAAGGAATGATTTAGTGAGCTCAAAGTCTTGCATCTTCCCATACACAGAAAAGCACTATATTCCTTAACTCAAAAATATCTTGTTTTCTTTAATTCACAATATTCTTCTGATGTTCAGATTACCTGCCCTTTGTTACAAACATGTATTTCTATATAATCTGACTCCTCCCCACCTCTGGCCACCCTTCCCTACCTCCCGCCACAACTCCCTTGCCATCCACATCCCTGGAACAGTTCTCTCAGGGTCACTTGAGATGCTGTCTCCTGGGCTTGAAGTCCTAAAAATTCCCACCAAATAAAACAACTCTCAACTTTTAGGTTGTGACTATTTTTCAGTTGACAGAGGTATGGATGCTCATTGAGAAAGATAGTCTAAACTAAAGCCTCTAGAGCTCAAATTTAATCATAGAATTCTCTTCATGTGAGTCATCAAATCTATGGGAAAAAGTGTGAAAAAGACTTATCAGTATCTAAAATAGGGATGGATTTCAAGTATTTTCTACTGTTGCAGCTGTGGTTGGGATTGCTAATCAGTCAAGTTCTTCTAGATGGGTCTTTTGGATTGGTGTACCTCCTGGCACTCCGATTAGCATCTGCTTATCAGCATCAACAAGAAAAAAGAAAACTCCCCCTGTGACTCTCATCCCTCAGAAAACTTCTATTATGCTGTCTAATCAGTTCAGTTCAGTCTCTCAGTCATGTCCGACTCTTTGCAACCCAATGAACTGCAGCGCACCAGGCCTCCCTGTCCATCACCAACTCCCTGAGTTAGCTCAAACTCATGTCCATTGAGTCGGTGATGCCATCCAACCATCTCAACCTCTGTCATCCACTACTCCTGCCTTCAATCTTGCCCAGCATCTGGATCTTTTCCAATGAATCAGTTCTTTGCATCAGATGGCCAAGGTATTGGAGCTTCAGTTACAGCATCAGTCCTTTCAATGAATATTCAGGACTGATTTCCTTTAGGATTGACTGGTTGGATCTCCTAGCAGTCCAAGGGACTCTAAAGAGTCTTCTCTAACACCACAGTTCAAAAGCATCAATTCTTCAGTGCTCAGCTTTCTTTATAGTCCAACTCTCACATCCATACATGACTATCGGAAAAACCATAGCTTTGACTAAATGGACTATTGTTGGCAAAGTAATGTCTCTGCTTTTTATTATGCTGTCTAGTTTGGTCATAGCTTTTCTTCCAAGGAGCAAGAATTCTTTAATTTCATGGCTGCAGTCATCATCTGCAGTGATTTGCAGGCCCCCCAAAATAAAGTCTGTCACTGTTCCCATTGCTTCCCCATCTATTTGCCATGAAATGATGGGACTGGATGCAATGATCTTAGTTTTCTGAATGCTGAGTTTTAAGCCAAGTTTTTCACTCTCCTCTTTCACTTTCATCAACAGGCTCATTAGTTCCTCTTCACTTTCTGCCATAAGGGTGATGTCATCTGCATGCATGAGGCTATTGATATTTCTCCCGGCTATCTTGATTCCAGCTTGTGCTTCATCCAGCCTGGCATTTCACATGATGTACTCTGCAAATAAGTTAAATAAGCAGGGTGACA
The DNA here is from genome assembly GCF_027580195.1 of Bos mutus. Taxonomy (NCBI): domain Eukaryota; kingdom Metazoa; phylum Chordata; class Mammalia; order Artiodactyla; family Bovidae; genus Bos; species Bos mutus. The sequence goes on along the minus strand of NC_091622.1, from coordinate 106,724,792 downwards.
ATATACAGCCTTGACGTACTCCATTCCTGATGTGGAACTAGTTGTTGTTCCATGTCCAGTTCTAACTGTTTCTTCTTGACCTGCATAAAGATTTCTCAGGAGGCAGGTAAGGTGGTTTGGTATTCCTATGTCTTTAAGAATTTTCCAGTTTGCTGCTGTCTAATAGACATGTAGAATTGAATAACCCCCAAATGAATGCCTGGTTTCCCCTCAACCCTGGCACCTCAACTTGCTTTTGTCATCTGAAAAAAAAAATGTACAGTCTAAAAATTTAGGTGGTTTAGTCGCTAAGTTGTGTCCAACCCTTGCGACCTCATGGATTGTAGCCTACCAGGCTCTTCTATCCATGGAATTCTCCAGGCAAAAATACTGGAGTGCGTTGCCATTTCCTTCTCCAGGTTATTTTCCTGACCCAGGGATTGAACTTGGGTCTCCTGCATCGCAGATGGATTGGAATTAAGTTTTATTTGTCAGACTTGCTGAGAACTTAAACCTGGGAAACAGCCTCTCAGATAGCTCTGAGAGACTGCTCTGAAAAGGTAAGGGAAGAGCCAGGATATATAGGTATTTTGTGGGGAAAAAAAAAAAAAAAAAAAGAAACACCAAAAGATTACTGTTTATGACAAATAAGCCATCTCAAGTTAATAAATATATAATAGCACTTTTATACAGAGGGTGAGATGGTTGGATTGCATCACCGACTCAATGGACATGAGTTTGAGTAAACTCTGGGAGTTGGTGATGGACAGGGAGGCCTGGCGTGCAGTTCACGGGGTCACAAAGAGTTGGACATGACTGAGTGACTGAACTGAACTGCTGCTGCTGCTGCTGCTAAGTCGCTTCAGTCGTGTCCGACTCTGTGCGACCCCATAGATGGCAGCCCACCAGGCTCCCCTGTCCCTGGAATTCTCCAGGCGAGAACACTGGAGTGGGTTGCCATTTCCTTCTCCAATGCATAAGAGTGAAAAGTGAAAGTGAAGTAGCTCAGTCGTGTCCAACTCTCAGCGACCCCATGGACTGTAGCCCACCGGGCTCCTCCATCCATGGGATTTTCCAGGCAAGAGTACTGGAGTGGGGTGCCATTGCCTTCTCCGGAACTGAACTGATGTATGGGAAAATACAGCGGGCTCCCAGAAGTCATTCCTTTGATAAGCATCTTAACTATCTAGGTCCAGCATCCTGTTCTTCCCATCCTGAATCCCCTCAGGTTGCATAGTCAGAATGACTGACTGCAGGGGCTGCTGCCTTGATGGCCAAAACATCTTTTGTTTACTAATAGAGTGGGTGATGTTCTTTATCCATACCTTCAAAGCCCTTCTAGTTTCAAGAAATGACTCCTTGCTTTTTATTATATACCAAATCTAGTAGATCAATTTACTCTCTGGTTCTATATTTAAAATGAGACCATAATATTTTCCCTTTTGACTGCCTCAACCACAACTCCTGGGTCCACATCTTTGCCATCATGAGCCCAGATTTCTTTCACTAGCCTCCTGATGTTTGTTTTGAAGTCTCTGTAGACTGTTCCTGGCACAGAAATCAGAGGATCCTTTACAGGGAGGTTCAGATCACTTCTCTGCTCACAGTCCTCCCATGGATTCTCATCTCACCTCTTATATAAAAGCCAAACACCTTCCAGTGCGCTATCTGGCCTGCATGACTTGTGACTTCCTCTCCTCCCCACTTATTTTATTTTATTTTGGCTTCACTGCTGGGCATGTGGAATTTCCCTGACTAGGGATTGAACCAGTGCTCCCTGCCATGGAAGCACAGAGTCTTAACCACTGGACTACTAAGGAAGTCCTGGCCTCCCCTTTCTGACCTCAGCTAGGCTTCTCTCCTTTGCTCATGGAGGTCAGATATCCTAGCCTTTCCTGTTCTTCCCTCTGCCAGGAAATGTTCTCCTTAGAGAGCACGAGTTAAGCCTCTCCCTCTCTGTCTAAAATGTCACCTTCATACCCTTTCCACTTATCCCTCAAGCCCTTGAATCCTCTTAACCTCCTTTATACTTTCCCTAGAATGTATGATCATCTGACATACAGAATCTTTTCTGTCTATTGTCTGCCCCCCTTGCCCCCAAATTATATGAATTCCATTCTAAGAAAGCAGGAATTTTGATCAATATTCAGCCCCTGGCACCTAAAGGACCCCTTAGCTCATAGAAGATCCTCAAAAAATAAATGTAAGAATTAATGAATTTGCAAACCCCGATCTGAGTAACATCCTTACCTGAGCAAGTTATTTTTGAAAATGCAATATGCTTGTGGAGTCCAGTGTGATCCAGTTTGCAATCATGGGAGTGAAAGAATTTCCTTTTGGAGGCAATTGTATAAGCCATCAGCTCCCTTGAGGGTGCTTTTATCAGCTCTGAAAGCAAGTTTTGCCATTCATCAGCTGTTTGCAGGAGGAATGAGCCAACATCTCTGTGTTCTGCATCCGCACTTCCCCACCCCCTGAGAGATTTGCAGTTCCAGGAAGATCTTGCCTTCTGCAGCATGCCTTGCTAGCGGGCTGTGCCATCTGCAACAGAAAAGGTTACACTCAGTCACTTGTTATTGCAATATGCATCCACGGCATCTATTTTTCTCTCTCACTTTTTTTCTTCACTTGACCCAAGTTAATCCTCTCATTATCTGCCTCCCACTTGGATCAAATCCCCCTTGGCTTCTTATTCCAGCTCTGCACTTGCCAGCCTCCCCAGGGACTTTGCAAGAGCCAGTATTTAAAGACCACTCTTTCAGTCCCAGAACCAATGGGCAGCCAAAGAACAAAGAATGAACTACTTTCCAAGGAAACAGCACTGCTGAGAGTCTTCCTTCTAAGAATGCCTCCTCTGGTCTGCAGAAATCTAAACCTAAGTATTAATGAAGAGAAGGAACCAGGCCAGAAGTAATATTTGTGGAAATATGCTTTGTGTCAGTGATGGGGCCGGGTACATTTTTCATTATTTCAAATAACGGCTGTATGTAGATCACAAATTAAGTGAAAAACATTAAGGAAAAAGAGCATGACAATCTTCTGTTCAAAACTGTTAGGTGGCTTACCATTGCACACAGACTGAAATCCCAAGGCTTATCCATGCCCAACTAAGGCCTGACCTTCAGCCCTACTCCATTTGCTGCTCCCCACCCACCCACTCCTCTATCCAGCAATGGGACCTCACACGTTTTTGCAAAAACTAGCATCTATTCATTTACTGTTTCCTCTGCATTCCGTGTTCTTCTTTTCTCCCTACGATAATCATTTGGTTCACAGTGTCCACTTAAAAAAATGCACAACATGAGAGCTGTGAGTTAAGTTTTATTTGAAGCAAATTGAGGACAATAGCCTAGGAAACAGCATTTCAGATAGCTCTGAGAAAATGCGTCAGAGAAGTACAAAGGAGGTCAGTATTTATGTGATTTTGGTAAAAAGGGAATACGTGCACCAAGCACATATTTTTTTTGCAGAAGGTTTCTGCTGGTCCTGAGGAGCAGACATCACCATGAAGGACTTTTGTGTTTTTCTGGTTATGAGGAGATACAAGAATTGGGCTCACACAATTGGTTCCTGAAAATATCTAAGGATCTGAAGACCTGTTCTGCCAGTTTTTCTCAAACCACAGAGTGCCTTATTTTTGCTCTCTACCCTGAACTCCTTTCAGGGGGTGTTGATAATGAATAGCTGTAGGTAGATGGCATATGCCTATGGCAAGTGCCAATTTGTAATTGACAACAATCTCTCTTCTTCAAGGCCCTCGAGTATCATCTTTCCAAAATGATCTTACCTGACCACTCTACAGGGTGACCTCCAAATCTGGAAACAGACCTGGAAAATGCATAATCCATGGTTTATTGACATTGAATTTCAACATAAGGTGAAATAATAATATTTGAATTACTAGTCTTTGCAATTCCCTTGTTTTTCAGTTGCATCTCTCCCCTCAGTTACTATCTGTCCTGCTTTGGTATTCTACATTCTTTATATTTTCAATGTATTTTTCAGTTTTGTTCCCTGAGGGTATAGTCTAGTTATGTTTACTGCCAGCTCTCTGGAGTCTTAAAAAATGCTGGAATAGAACTGATACCAGATAAATATAGTTCAAGGAATGAAAGGAGCAAGTAGAAACATGGAAAATGTAAACAATATGTTTCAGGTGGCAAAACTACTAAACAGTTTAAACAAAATTTGAAGCAAATTTTTATTCCAAAGCCTACACTTCTAGTCCATCAAATTGAAATCTTTCTCTCTCTCTCTCTTTTTTTTTTTTTTTAACCCTGTGATCATTTAAACAGTAGAGGCTAGGGGATATAAAGGGGTAGTCAGCACTGCACCTATGGCTCAGTGGGTAAAGAATCTGCCTGCCATGCAGGAGTCATAGGAGACTTGGGTTTGATCCCTGAGTCAGGAGGATCCCCTGGAGGAGGAAATGGCAACCCATCCCGATATTCTTGCCTGAAAATTCCCATGGACAGAGGAGCCTATCAGACTGCAGTCCATGGGTGCACAAAGTCAGACACAACCTGGCAGAAGACTCGGTGCCACTATGGAGGGAAGAGACTTAACCTTGGAGGTCCCAGGGACCCATGTCTGTTACTGTCTCTTCCACTTCCCAACCCTTTTGAACATGGGTAATTTTGTTGAGTTTCAATATCCCAGCCACACAATGAAATTAAAAGTAATCTGTAAAGTAATCATAATCTACATCCAGGCTCTGAGATACAGAAGACATGGAATCAAATTCTGATATCCTGATTTCACCCTTAGCCTTGGTCAAGTTAACTTTCTAACCTGATAATTCAACTTGCTAACCACCAATGTTAATTTGGAGATTTAAAGAGTTAATTTGGATCTTCATATAGGGTAACTGTGAGTTTATCCTTATAAATTTCTTAACCCAGGACTCAATATATGCAAGTAATTGCTTGTTATTGCTAACTTTGCTGTCTCTCCTCCTCCTCCTTCTTCTTCACATTATTTTTATTATTACTAGATAGAGGTATAATTTATAACCATATATCATATCTGTATTTGTTTTTCTGGAGAATCCTAAAGTGCCTATATGGTAATAAAATTAAGGAGACAAGAGTAGATGGCAGATTCATTTAGAACAAATTAAAAAAAATATAGACCTTGGAATAATTAATTTGATTGGTTGATGGAAGGTGTATTCAAAAGAGTAGATTAAGAAGGAAGCTCCAATTTTGATCCTAGGAGCCTGGAAAAAAAATGGATTTTGGATATAATTTTTAGCTAATTATGCTAAAAATAACATAAATAAGATATAGATATCAATAGGGTGAAGTTTATTTCTCTTTTATTTTCCAAATTGTATGTAACTTCTACTGTTTTTCCCCTTTCTTATTTTTTAATCTCTCAAGAAACCTAGATTTTATGTCTCACTTTATGGATTTAATAAACATGTATATAAAAGTCATTTCCAATATATGGTACATTTGATGCCTGTCAGGGAAGTGGCTATCTCAACTTTATAGACATGAGTCTGCCCATTAAGAAGAAATAACAGTGGGTGATCTGATTTGTGTGGTTAAAGACAGGTGACTTTTGTGGTTTAGCTGAGACTTTTTAATTTCCAATTCAAGATTGTTTATTTCTTATGCATACTTTTTAGCATGAAGGATGAAAAGCTTATTCATTGGCTTCAAACTAGAAATTTGAAGACCTCTTGAATTATGTTTCAGCTTTCCTTGTGCCTCAGAAGGAAAAGAACTTGCTTGAATTTCAAAAGACCCAGGTTCCATCCCTGGGTTGAGAAGATCCCCCCAGAGAAGGGATTGCCTACCCACCCCAGTATTCTTGTCTGGAGAATCCCATGGACAGGGGAGCTTGGTGGGCTACAGTCCATGGGGCTGCAAAGAGTTGGACATGACTAACCGACTATTTTCCAGCTTATTTCTTTCTTGGAAATCACTACTTCTACTTCAAACTGTAAGAGAAGCTGAAGTCCTCAATTAAATTAGAGTTAAATTGCTGTCTCCTAGGTCTTTTACAACGTTCTCCCCCCAACGTAAATTTAGTCAACCAAGGGCTAGGTCCCAAAACCTAAAGCAACCTCCATGGTAAAATTCTGAAGTAAAGAAAGACTTGGCTGGGACTGTGTCTAGACAGGGGTACCCAACTAGCCTTGGCTATTTAAATGACTTCCGTCATCTTGATGGTTGTCCCAGCCAAATCAATTGTGTGATGATCTACTTTAGTTGGCAAGGCAATTTGTAAGCTCAGCTCATCCAGACATTAGGATAATGCTATTGTTTTAGTACATGCTTTTATTGAGGTAAAATCCACATGACTCAACAGTAACTATTTTAAAGCATACAACTCAGGGTATTTAGTGTGTTCATAATGTTGTGTAACCACCACCTCTGTCAATTTACAGACATTTTTCTTTACTACAAGCAAGCTACCTATCCACCCTCTCCAGTACTCACTCCCCTCTCAAGACCTCCCCACCCAACCCCAGTCACCACTATGCTTTCTGTTTCTAGGTATTTTCCTATCCTGAATGTTTCACTCAAATGAAATCATGCAATATGTGGTCTTTTGTACTTGGCTTCTTCCACTTGGAATATTGTCAAACTTCATCCATGTTGTAGCATGTTAGTACTCTATCTCTAATCATAGATGAATGATATTTCATTATATAGATATAGATTTTATTTATCCATTCATCAACAGACATTTGATTTGTTACTACACTTTGAATATCTTGAACAGAACTATGAATAATTGCACACAATTATTTGCTTGAGTATCTGTTTCAATTCACTGGAATGTCCCATAGTGTTTAAAAGGGAAGGAGGGCAGAGGGGATTGGGAAGAGGAACTAGAGTGTATTGGCTGAGAGAACTTCCATATGCTCTCTAATTCACTCATGTTTTTATTTACTTTTTTTCAAGACTACATTATTAGGATATAGAGTGATCCTGACATATACCAGGTGGTCTGTCAATATTCTTGGAATAAATACCATCTTCTTTACTTTTCTGTCTTTGTTGCTAATATAGTGTTAGTCAAATAAAATTACTCAGTTGTGTCCCACTCTTTGTGATGCCATGGACAGTAATCTGTCCATATTCTGTCCATAAAATTCTCTAGGCAAGAATACTCAAGTGGGTTGCCATCCTCTTCTCTGGGAGATCTTACTGTCTGAGCCACAGGGGAAGCCCTGTGCTGCTAATATAATAGTTTTCCATTTTTCCTGAGACTTCCCTAGTGATCCAGTGGTAAAGACTCCACTCTTCTGCTGCGGGAGGCGGGGGTCGGATCCCTGGTCTGGGAACTAAGATACCACATGCCACATTTTGTGGCCAAAATGAAACAACCAAATTAAAAAGGACAACAACAAAATCTCATATTAAGAAAAATCCCCAAATAATTATGTTTCATTTAAAAGACATGGGGTATCCAGGAAAAAAAAATCCACAAATTGCTTAAAATGGTCCCCTTTCTCTCTCTCTCTCTCTCTCTCTCTCTCTCTCTCTTTCATAACACACTTTATTAGGAGGCTTTCTGTGGTGGTGCTGCTGCTGCTGCTGAGTCACTTCAGTCATGTCCAACTCTGCCCACCACGATGCCCCATCCCCAGGATTCTCCAGACAAGAATGCCAGAGTGGGTTGCCATTTCCTTCTCCAATGCGTAAAAGTGAAAAGTGAAAGTGAAGTCGCTCAGTCGTGTCCGACCCTCAGCGACCCCATGGACTGCAGCCTTCCAGGCTCCTCCATCCATGGGATTTTCCAGGCAAGAGTACTGGAGTGTTCTGTGGTGCAAGTGGTAAAGAATCCACCTGCCAATGCAAGAAACTGGAGAGACACAGGTTTGATCCCTGGGTCAGGAAGATTACTTGGAGTAGGAAATGGCAATCACTCCAGTATCCTTGCCTGGGAAATTCCATGGACATACGAGCCTGGCGGGCTACAGTCCATGGGGCTGCAAAGAGTCGGACATGACTGAGGGACTGACCGTGCTTTATTAGATCATCCACCACCTACTACTTTTTTATATGAAGCTTGTTTTCTTCAAAAGTCACTGGTGTTATCTCTGAGGGATTCTCTTAACACTAAGTAAAGAAGTGCCTTGACAGGCTTGAGAGAGAGATTTGCATATTTCCTGTTATTGTTAGTGATTCCCCTTGTTATTAGCCTGTTTTATGTCTCTCTGTCAATTATGTGTCACATGTTCTGAATTATACAAGCAAGATTCCACAGCAGTGCGTATAACAATAGAAGAGTTACAGCATGTTCTCATTCTGCAACTGATTTGTTATTTAAACTGAGCCCTGTGGAAAAAAAATCATTTATATTTTTCCTCTTAGCTTTATATTTTCCCCTGCATTCTTATGGCACTGAAAGACTTGTTTTGGAATCTGAGACTATTACTAAAGAAGAAAAATAGCTATAATATTTAAGTTCTCACAAAAATACTTCATTGCAAACTTGTTTTGCAATAAATAAATTCTTCCATAATGGTTGAAAACTGTGCTTGGTAATTCACTTGTGACATAGGAAATAATTAATGGTCTTTCTGCACATTGTACACATGGGTCTATTCTTCAATTTCTTTTTACTCTAGTTCAAATGCTAAGTCTAAAATTTAAAAGAAAATGAGACTGACTCTTATGAGTTACAGATTCAGGACTCAGGGAACAGGTGTTCATCAAGCTGATTTTTTTTTTTTTTTAACAAAAGTATAGCTTTTCTTAGTACCTGTAGAAAAGCCAAGACTTGCATTTCAGACATCTGTAAAAGAACGATGGATTATGTCTCAAAATACTTTGTTCATTTGTTATAGAATAAAAATAGACAATGATAATTTTAAAAAGTTTTAGATCTGTTTTTATAGAGGGTCCCACTGCTGAAGCTGAAATGGTTTAAGATGAATAACAATTTATATATTTCAATGCCCTTGGCAGGTACAATATAGACTTTGATGATAAGTATTCAGTTAGCAGAATGAATATGCTCAGATGGTAAATTTTCTGGCCCAAGACTGTTCCTGTTTTCTCTGCTTCTCTTAGAAGAAGTTCAAGAAGTGTTTTACAAAGAAACAATCTGTCTCAAAACCACTAAGGGCACAAAGCTAAATTTCCACCCGTCAGCTTCCCTCTTCCATAATAAGATACTTTGGTGAGTGTGGATGAAATTCACCTGCAGCTGCAGGTTCATCTAGGCCCTATACCAACCTTCCCCATCCTAGATGAATACTGAGAGCCTTGCATACTCAGTTTGGATCCTGGAAGTTCTGTGGCTTCTTGACATTTATTACTTCCTCCTGCTTTTGTTTAGAATTATTCATATGATTTTAGACTCCCCCTGGAAGGTGGCAGATCCAGCTTGGAGAACTTTTCAGAGAGGGTGTGAAGAGCAATGACTTCAGTTTTAGACAGGAGGCATGTGCTCTCAGACAGTGTCTCACAAAGTATGAAATATCTAATCCCTTGCTGCATACCACTTTCAGATTTTCTTACCAGTTAGTTGAAGGGTAAATTCATTATAATCCTGTAGTATCTATGATGTAGATATCCAGATACAAGATGGTACACTCCCTTGTAGGCCCCGTATGTATCCCATCCCTAAATCACCTTAACCACTGTTCCACTCATCTGCTACTCATTCAGTTGATGCTATCTCGTGTCAAAGTCCCTGTTGCTTCCTGATGGGTGTCTCTACATTTAAGGCATCCTGACCCCACTTTCTGAGGTCTTAGTAAGTACTTCTGCAGAGCTGTGCAGGCTGGCTCAGGGTCGTCAGAATCCCTACCAATGATCCTTTCCGAATAGCCATTCTTTCCAATTTGGTTTTATGTATGGCTCTTTCTATGACAGCTATTCCTGGCCAGTCATTTTGATGACCAGCTTTGTTAATTTGACTTGTTTCCTGGTTGTTACCTCTTCTACCAACCCCTCTGCTCCAGGTTCTCATTCAGTTTCCCAGGCCTCAGACCAACTAAGGATCTAAATGTCCTTCTTTTTTTTTAATATTCGGTGTTATAACATCATACCTATCTGAGATGGAAGTGGGCCATTTTCAATGGAATTGCCTTTCTTTGCTCTCAACCTCCTCTTTCTTACTCCCTTCCCTCTTTTTTTTTTTTTTTTTAATCTCCATCTACTTCAGATGTATATTGAGTGAATAACATGTGTCAAGTACTCTAAAAGACACTGGATAGATAAAATGGACAAAAAATAAATACACAAAAGCATGCTTCCTATTATTGTGAGCTTTCTGGGAAATCAAGGCCTTGTAGAGAGAGATGAAAAAAAAAAATTCATCAAACACTTAGTCCACAAATGCAACACCCAGTATATGGAAACACAGTAGTGGGCATTGTTTTTATAAGGAAAGGAGGTTAAGGAGAGCTGTAGAAATAGTTCTAACCACCCTGCTGTTGAACTGCCACCTAGTGGGAAGAACAGAGACAGTCCATAAGAGATGACAGCAATGTTTCAGAAAATCAAGTATGGTACAACAGGTGCTGTGTATAAGGAAATCCTAATATACTGGCATAGATGAGAACTGTTACCTGAATAAAATTATATTTAAGCTCAATCTAGAAGAATAAATTGAATGGCATTTGCTAGAGAAATAGAAAAATATTCTGGCTTGTGATTCCATACACTAGGCAATAAGTTATAAGATCAACTTATTTTTTAAGGTATTTCAAAAGTAATAATTTATCTGAAAAAAAAAAAAACACCCAGATAATTCATTTGAAAGGACTAAATAGAGAGCTTTGTTTCAGTTTATGGGTTAAAGACTTTTTGTTAGGAAAAAGTTGATATACATAAATATCAACTAACAGAGGAGTGGCAGAAATACCTTAACAAAATGTGCATGGTTTATTAGGAGTTAAGAGAATTGTGTTGATAAGGTTTTCATAAGAAAAGTGGAGGCACGTCTTACCAATGGATATAGACATATAATTGCTACTTTGATACTATGTGAGTGGCTGTTTGACAGCAAATTTAGGGAGGAAATACCATGTCTAGTTTACAGATGAGAAATTAAAAGCAAAATAGGGGAAGTGGTTTGCCAAAAGTCCTAAAACTATTCTGGACCAGAAGCTAAGAACAGGCTCACTCACATAGCAGTTCAGTTATCTGTAGACATAACCAATAGCATGGACTTTCTTTAGGTTTCCCATTTAGAACTAGGGGCCTCTTTAACTCACATTTGTTTGTTTGTGTGTTTCATGCTTAGTCATATTCTCACTTAGTTATCCTCGAGTGCTTTATATTCTGTCATATGTGTCTGTCTCTCCACCAACATATCTGTCTTTTACCATTGACTGTACGAATTAATCCTCACAACGGTACTGTGAAGTCAAGTAGAAAAATACAGTATTTAATTGTCACTGAAATGAGAAAAATGATGTCTAAAAATATTGAGTGACTTTTCCAAGGTCATCAGTTTTTTAAGACAGGAAAGGAAAAAGAAGCTTAATATTTTCACTGCCAAATGCAAAATTCTTTCAGAGATTCATTTGCAGTACTAAACTATAAACTATGATTATGTCTGAGAAAATTTTAACTTTATATTTATACCAGCTTTAACTTAACAGAGAAATTGGGACTATAATACAAATGATCCCTGTATATCCATATATCCCCCCTATAATTTTCCTATTATTAATATCTTACATTAGTGGAAATTTGTTAGAATGCCATATTATATTTAAACCCATGAAGCTCCTTTTGGTTTTGAACTTAATCAGAATTCAACATGACTTACTACTACCGACAATGACCTTGACCACCTAACTGAGGTAGTGTTTATGAGATTTCTCCACTGTAAACTTATTTACTCCTGTTTTCCACCCTGTACTCTTTGGTAAGAAGTCACTGATGGTAACTCATCCTTGAGGAGTTGAGTGTTTTGCTCCACTTTCTAAGAGTGGAATATCCCCATGAATTATTTGAAAAATCTGTACAGAGATTTGTGTTTTCTTTCCTATGTATTTGTTTAGTCATTTATCAGTGTGGACTTAAAGATATTTATTTTACATTTGGGCAATTCATTTGGGCATTATTTTTTATTTCTTTTAAAATCAAATTTAATTTAATTTCAAAATCACTCTTTGGGGGTATTTGTTGTTGTTGTTGTTCAGACTCTCAGTCATGTCCGACTCTTTATGACCCCATGGACTGCAGCACACAAGGCTTCCTTGTCCTTCACCATCTCCCACAACTTGCTCAAACTCATGTCCATTGAGTCAGTGATGCCATCTCACCATCTCATCCTCTATCGTCCCCTTCTCCTGCTCTCATACTTTCTCAGCATCAAGATCTTTTCTAATGAGTCAGCTTTTGGCATCAGATAGCCAAATTATTGGAGCTTCAGCTTCAGCATCAGTCCTTCCAATGAATATTCAGGATTGATTCCTGAATATTTAGGATTGACTGGTTTGATCACCTTGCAGTCCAAGGGACTCTGGGGATATAGAGGCAATAAACTGGATTTTTGTTATCAGTTTTGTATTTTTCAACCTTCCTATATTTCTCTATGAGTTCCAGGAGTGTTTTGTCCATTTCTTGGAATTTCCTACATAGATAATCATGTCATATTGTTTGCTCCTTCCTTTTGTGGTTTAGTTGCTAAGCTGTGTCTGACTCTTGGTGACTCCATGGACTGTGGTCTTCCAGGCTCCTCTGTTTATGGGGTTTCCAGGCAAGAATATTGAGGTCGATTACCATTTCCTTCTCCAAGGGATCTTCCCCTCTCAGGGATTAAACCTGGGTCTCCTGCATTGCAGTTGAGTTCTTTACCAACTGAGCTACCAGGGAAGTTTGTATATTTTATTTTCTCATCTTATTGTACTGGCAAGGACTTCCAGCATAGAATTAAATAGAATTGATGAGACAGGCTATTCTTACCTGGTTTCCAATCTTTGAAAGGATCTGATATGCCAACTTTAAATAAGATATTATCTGTAGACTTTTTGTGGTGGTGATGGTTTAGTCATTAAGTCGTGCCTAACTCTTGCAACCTCATGGACTGTAGATGTTCTTAATCAAGTTAAAGAAGTTTCACTCTATTGTTACTTTACTTAAATTTTTTTTTTCTTTTGCTTGTTTGTTTGCTTGTTTTTAACCATGAATGAGTGCTGGATTTTGTCAATGTTTTGATTTTCATGTCAATTGACAGGGTCATCTGATAGGATCAATCAGATCCTGATGTAGCTAATTGCATTTATTGATTTCCAAATGTTGAAGCAACTTCACATACCTGGAATAAAGCTGAATTGGTCATAGCATATACCTATATTTTGTATACTCTTGGATTCTAGTTGCTAACATTTGGGAGGAAATTTTGCATCTGTTCATGAGAGATGTTGGTCTAGTCTGTTGTTTTCCTTTTTTGTAACATCTTTATCTGGTCTTTATAAGGATATAATACTGTCCTCAGAGAAACAATTAGAAAGTATCCCCTCTAATTTAATTTTCTGGAATAGAGTATGGGGAGTATTTTTCCTTAAATATTGAGCTTAATTTACTAATAAAAGCATAGAGGTCAGATTTTTTTGAAGTTTATTAATTATTAACTTAATTTCATTAATATATGTAAGCTTATTCATATTGTCTGTATCTTCTTGTATGAATTTTGGCAGTTTGTGTTTTAAGGAGTTGGTCCTTATTTAAGTTATAACACTTGTGGACATAAAGTTGTTTGTAGTATTCTTCCTTTTCATTTACTGTCTAGCAGATCAACAGTGATGAGCTCCTCTTTTGCTTTTGATATTGACAATTAGTGTCTCCTCTTTTTCTCTCCCCAGTACCTTTGCTAGAATTTATAAATTTTATTGATCTTTTCAAGGAAACAGCTTTCATCTTGCTGATTTCCTCTACTGTTTTCCAACTTTCGGTTTCATTGGTTTATGGGCTATAATTCAATATCTTTCTGTATAGTTGCTTTAGACTTAAATTGCTTTTTCTATAATTTTAAATTTCAATTTCAGAGAAATGATATGTGGAATTCTCAGAGTTAATTAGATTGCAAGTCAATGCTCAGTATTCAACTAAAGTATTCTGCCCTGTCATCAGTGAAGACCACAAGCCAAGTGTCAAAACCTCTTCTAAATTTCGACAGAATATGTTATCTATTTCTTTGACATGGATTATATATCAAATGTGATGGCAGTTTTCTGAAAGTGTGTCATGTCTCTTTTATGTGATTGAGCATTTCTCGACTGTAAGAAATTTTGTAAAATCATCTGCTGTTTCAACCACACCCAACATTGTGTTTAGAATATTAGAAGATACTCAATAGACATTTATTCAGTGATTCTTGCTTATATACTATGGTGACCTCAATATATAATAAGTCAAACAGTGATCTTTTCAAACTAGAAGTAGCATGCCTGGTCAACTTATTTCTAAAGAAAAAAAAGGGGGTGGAGGAATGTTAATGATGACAGCAAACTCATCAGAATGTTTCCTCTTCTAGAGTCATAGGAAACCTAGAATAGGGTGATAAAGTCACCACACCTTCACCCAGTCAGATAGAAATAATTGTTTTGATATGTAGCCAAGAGTTGGCTATGTTCTTTCTACCATGGTAAGACTCACCCTTGGTTATCTGGAGTGAATGTGGTTTCAAAGTTGACATCCATTTCCTTTGAGGATAAAACAGAACTAAAAACTCAGCAAAGGGAATATCAGGCCACACACAAAATCAATGGCTTTGGAAGCCAGAATAATCTGTTATTTTGGGGACTTGGAAGCTTTGTTTTGCTTTCAATTAGCATTGTCTTACCTGAATAGAAAAATAAGATCGAGTGAATTATTTATAATGTCCACATTTGGAAATAGATAACTAATTTGCATTCACTTAATTCATTGCCCAATCTAAATGGAAAATAATCCTTATTTACACTAATTTTTATTTCATCTCTATTTTTCAAGAGGAACTAAAATGATACAGTAATGCAAGTTTGTTTTACTTGTAATTATGTGAAATAAACCCAAGAGAATGTGGTTAACTGAATTGAACTTATCAAGATATTGTGATAAATCATGCAGTTGGTGAGCCAGAGTTCATGAAATCTTCCATTCAATCATCAATATTTTTCAAGTTGGAAGGGCTTAATTTCATTGGAAGGACTGATGCTGAAGCTGAAGCTCCAATACTTTGACCACCTAATGTGAAGAGCCAATTCACTGGAGAAGACATCGATGCTGGGAAAGATGGAAGACAAAAGAAGAAGGGGGTGGCAGAGTATGAGATGGAGAGATAGAATCACTGACTCAATGGACCTGAATGTGAACAAACTCCAGGAGATAGTGGAGGACAGAGGAGCCACTGTGCTGCAGTCCATGGAGTTGCAGAATGTCACAAACGACTTAGTGACTGAATAAAAATAGCAATTTTTGAAGTGATTTATTCTGTGTCTGTCACAGCGGTATGTGCTTTACACTGGCTATACAATTTAGCAAACAATCAAACACAATATAATGATGAGAAAGCTCTCCAGCGTAAAGGATACTAGAACATGGTAGTCAAAATTGTGCTCATCCTTTAACCCTTAAATTAGCCCGTATTGAATTCCATGTATTATGCAATAGACTGTCTGCTCAAGCATATTTAGTAAATATTTCTTGTATGAAGAAACAACTGAAAGAAGTGAATTTCATGATGTTATGAAATATTAATATTAGAAATACAATTAAATAACTATGCCAAAGCCTTTGACTGTGTGGATCACAGCAAACTGTGGAAAATCCTTATAGAGATGGGAATACCAGACTATCTTACCTGCTTCCTGTGAAAACTGCATGCAGGTCAAGAAGCAACAGTTAGAACTGGACATGGAACAGTGGACTGGTTCAAAATTGGGAAAGGAGTATGTCAAGGCTGTATACTGTCACCCTGCTGATTTAACATTTATGCAGAGTACATCATGTGAAATGCTGGGCTGGATGAAGCAAAAGCTGGAATCAAGATTGCTTGGAGAAATATCAATAACCTCAGATACGCAGATGACACCACCCTTATGGCAGAAAGTGAAGAGGAATTAAAGAGCCTCTTGATGAAGTTGAAAGAGGAGAGTGAAAAAAGCTGGCTTAAACTCAACATTCAAAAAATGAAGATCATTGCATTTGGTCTCATCACTCATAGCAAATAGATGGGGAAACAATGGAAAAAGTGACAGACTTTATTTTGGGGGGCTTCACAATCATTGCAGATGGTGACTGCAGTGCAGCCACAAAATTGAAAGATACTTTCTTCTTGGAAGAAAGGATATGACAAACCTATACATCATAACAAAAAGCATAGACATCACTTTATCAACAAAGATACATATGGGTAAAGCTATGGTTTTTCCAGTAGTCATGTATGGATGTGAGAGTTGGACTATAAAAAAAGCTGAGCTCTGAAGAATTGATGCTTTTGAACTGTGGTGTTGGAGAAGACTCTTGAGAGTCCCTTGGACTGCAAGGAGATCCAACCAGTCCATCCAAAAGGAAATCAACACTGAATATCCATTAGTAACACTGACACTGAAGCTGAAGCTCCAGTACTTTGGCCCCCTGATTCAGAGAACCAACTCATTGGAAAAGACCCTGATGCTGGGAAAGATCGAAGGCAGGAGGAGAAGGGAATGACAGAGGATGCATGGTTGGATGGCATCACTGAATCAATACATATGAGTTAGATCAAGCTCCAAGAGATGGTGAAAGACAGAAAAGCCTGGTGTGCTGTAGTCCACGAGGTGGCAAAGAGTCGGACATGACTGATCAACTGAACAGAACAAAATGAAACAGGATACTAATATTATAAATATAATTAAATAAGGATCTCTTCTGTAAGGGAACTCTATTTTGTCAATTCTCATGTAATCAGGCATGAACTATCAAATAGATCAGCACAAAGGTTGAGGAAACCCAAAAAAGATAACCAGTAAGCTTAAAGGTAGTGAGATAAAATTATGAAAGAAAAGTTGATATCTGGATTGGGTTTTAGAGATTAGTAAGAGTTCAACAGATGAAAACTAGGTAATGACATTCTCAGTATTTGAATTAGAATGTGAAAAATTTTGAGGTAAGATAGATTTCAGTGCACACAGGGATTAGTCAATATTCCTGTGTACATAGACAATAGGGTGAGTGTATATCTGAGACTGTCAAGAAATATGATTGGAAAGATATGCAATGAAAGTTTGGTTTTTGAATTGTTGTACAATGCCTGACATGTAACAAATAGTTAATAAATAATTTATAAATGAATTACTATAATTTCATGTAATGAGGATCCAATAGAAAGTTTAATTAAAGCTGAATCCTGCAAAGATTGCAGTAGCACCTGAATAAGAAGACAAGCACAATAGGAAAAAAAAAAAAACAAAAGGAAAGCCTATGAGTTGAGAATTGGTCCAAGATACTAAACCAAGAAGTATTTACAGGCCCAACCAGGAGGATTGTCTTTTATTGAGGGGAAAGGGAATGATGGAATCATACACATTCCAGAGTGCTATTTTCAGAGGATGAAATTAGCAAGAGATCTGCACGTAAAGCAGATATATACTGACTTTAGTCTATACCATAAAACAACAGTAATCAAAATCGTATGGTACTGAATCCAAAATAGACATATAAATCAATGGAACAGAATAAGAAGACCAGAAACAAATCACACATTTATGGTAAATTAATCTACAATAAGGGAGGCAATAATATGCAATGGTGAAGACATAGTCTCTTTAATAAGTGGTACTGAGAAAACTGAGCAGTTACATGTAAAAGAATTAAATTAGAACATTCTCCCACACTATATAAAAAATAATCTCAAAGTGAGTTAAAGAACTAAATGTAAGACCAGAAAGCATAAAACTCATAGACCAAAACACAGGCAGGCAAAGCAAAGTTTAATCTGAATCATAACTTTTTTTTTTTGGGGGGGGGTGCGGAATCTGTCTCCTAAGGCAAAGGAAGCAAAAACAAAAATAAGTAAATGGAACTTAATTAAATGTAAAAGCTTTGGCACATCAAAGTAAACCATTGCCAAAATGAAAAAATAAAAAACCTACAGAATGGAAGAAAATATTTGTAAATGATATGACCAATAAGAGGTTAATAACTAAATGTATTTTGGGTATACCTTGAAATACATCAAAAGCATTCACTGGAAAATATATATGCACTCCAGTGTTCATAGCAGCATTATTTACAATAGACTAGATATGCAAGGAGGTCAAACCAGTTAATCCTAAAGGAAATCAACTCTGAATATTCATTGGAAGAACTGATGCTAAGGCTCTAATACTTTGGCTACCAGATGCAAAGAGTCACTCATTGGAAAAGACCGTCAGGCTGGGTAAGATTGAAGGCAAAATGAGAAGAGGGCAGTAGAGGATGAGATGGTTAGATATCATCACCATCTCAATGTATGTGAATCTGGGAGACAGTGAAGGACAGGAAAGCCTGGTGTTCTGCAGTCCATGGGGTCAAATAGAGTCGGACATGACTTAGTGACTGAATAACAACAACAGATATGGCAGCAACCTAAGTGTCCAACAACAGACGAATGCATAAGGAAGATGTGACATATATACGTGACATATATATGTGTATATATACAGTGTACTACTACTCAGCCATTTAAAAAATGAAATCATGCCATTTGTGAGAACATGGATGAAAGTATTACGTTTAGTGAAATAAGCTAGACAGAAAATGGCTAATATATTTTGACACATATGTGGAATCTAAAAAACAGAACAAAAAAATGAATATAAAAAAAACAGAAACTGACTCCCAGATAAAAAAAATAGACATATAAATGAGAACAAGCTAGACATATAAATGAGAACAAACTAGTGTTTATCAATGGCGTGAGGGATGGGAGAAGGGGCAAGATAGACTATGATCTCAGATAAACTAAGTATAAAATAAATCACAAGAATATATTATACAGCCCAGGAAATATAGAAAATATTTCATAACTTTAAACGGAGAATGTTATAAAAATTCTGAATCATCATGTTATATATTTGAGACTAATATAATTTATAAATCAATTATGAATCAATGAAAAAGTATTAAAACCAAATGTATCCCCAGTTGTATACAAATAAAACAGAGGACTTCAGAGAAATCACAAATATTCATTAAGTGATTTTACAAATAAATTATTTATTACTTAATACTCTTCTAGTTAAGTAAGAACAAACTTGGAAATGTTGCTTTGTGTCTCTATTCTGCTTTCTCATTATAATTAAAATTTGGTTTTGCAGATCATTGCCTCTGGTTGTTCTCACTTGATAACAGCTATAAACATCAGCAGTTCTCACCATGAAAAGATGACCTGCCTCCTGCAGAGAGGTGTTCCCATACTTTAGGAGATCAAACAAAATGATTGCCACATCAGTCATTGCAATCATGCTCATCTGAGTCCTCATTTTCTCTCAATGTTTGAGGTAATTCCATTCAGAGGATACAAGGTGATGTAGAATTCAGAACTGAGTTGGGATCAAAGGGTTACCTTTAGTTACAGCACACAATAATTGAGTTTTTGTTTGGTTTTCTGTTGCTAGATTTTTTTCCCCCTGAAACTCCTAGGTAACAAGGCATAGAAACTAGGTGGTTCAGCCCTGATAAGCATATGCGTTTTAGACCATGTGGACAGCAAGAACTTCAGAGTGTCTACTCACCATGCATTCTGTGAGTCACCTAGTAAACACTGCAAACTCTTGCCATGCCAAGCACTCCACTGGACTTTCAGGTCCAGTGAAAGACACACCCCTGCCCTTAAGGAACTGTCGGGCTGATGAGAAACAAGTGACATCAGAAAATAAGAACTATGAAAGAAATAGAAGCACAGAAGATGGACAATCATGTACCTGGGAGTCTCTGACCTTCTTGACAATTACTGCATAATATCAAATCAACAAAAGTCCATGCCTAGAGATTCCTTCATGTGAAAAGACAATCCTTTCTGACCATTAACTCAGGAGGGAAAAGATTTACTTCGGTTGCTAAACGGTAAGCTTGAACAGATCCATTATATGTATATTATGAATATGCATATATTTATATGAATGTAACAGCTTATCTTTTCATTTTGACTTTGGTTCCATGTAAAAGAAGGTCAAGATTCTCTTCCCATTTGCCCTCTCTTAAAAGCTTTCAAAAGTGACCTGCTGAAAGGTGGACTGTAGAATGGAAAAGCTCAGTTGTTTAGAATTTATAAATGCATGGAAATAGACTTCAAGCTTTTGTTGCAGCAGTCTGCGATACAGAAATGTAGACTTGCAAAGAAGAGAAATGTGGCACTCAGAGGACATTTTCAACTTAACTGAGGCAATTTTTAAAATTTATTTTAAAGAAGTGGAAACTACTCATAATAGCGTTGATAATGGGCCCAAGGACTTGAGAAGCAAAATAGGCCTAAATTCAGTCTTGGGGTGCATGGCAAGAATGGGAGGATCCCGACCCACATTCGCTGTTTCTTTTCAAGTAGAAGGGATCCTTAGTATAAGACATCTGTCTCCTCTTTGACTCTCCACCTTCCTTCCTTGAGAGATGGGTTGCATATCTGTTCTGTGCAGGTAGTAGCGAGAACAAGGCATGTAGAGAGAAAATGTCATTCTTTGACTCTGGAGCTGGCATACTTGTGTAGAGCATGAGCTTTGGCTGTGCAGTGAGTTCATTAGAGAGACCAGTCACCTTGAGAACAGATTTCACCACCCCATCGTTGCCTGGAAAAAGGACATCACCCCTCCATCATCCTTCACTGCCTGGAGAACAGACTTCACTATGCTGCCACTGCCTGAATGAAAATGGAAAGTCTACATCCAAAGTTAAGCATTTTTTTAAATTTTATTTTATTTTTTAACTTTACAATATTGTATTGGTTTTGCCATATATCGAAATGAATCTGCCACAGGTATACATGTTTCCCCATCCTGAACCCTCCTCCCTCCTCCCTCCCCATACCATCCCTCTGGGTCGTCCCAGTGCACCAGCCCCAAGCATCCAGTATCGTGCATCAAACCTGGACTGGCGACTCATTTCATACATGATATTATACATGCTTCAATGCCATTCTCCCAAATCATCCCACCCTCTCCCTCTCCCACAGAGTCCACAAGACTGTCCCATACATCAGTGTCTCTTTTGCTGTCTCGTATACAGGGTTATTGTTACCATCTTTCTAAATTCCATATATATGCATTAGTATACTGTGTTGGTGTTTTTCTTTCTGGCTTACTTCACTCTGTATAATAGGCTCCAGTTTCATCCATCTCATTAGAACTGATTCAAATGTATTCTTTTTAATGGCTGAGTAATACTCCATTGTGTATAAGAAAGCACAGCTTTCTTATCCATTCATCTGCTGATGGACATCTAGGTTGCTTCCATGTCCTGGCTATTATAAACAGTGCTGCGATGAACAGTGGGGTACACGTGTCTCTTTCCCTCCTGGTTTCCTCAGTGTGTATGCCCAGCAGTGGGATTGCTGGGTCATAAGGCAGTTCTATTTCCAGTTTTTTAAGGAATCTCCACACTGTTCTCCATAGTGGCTGTATTAGTTTGCATTCCCACCAACGGTGTAAGAGGGTTCCCTTTTCTCCACACAAAGTTAAGCATTAGGAAAACCACTCCATGGATGCTGTCTCTATTAGTAATAACAGTAATACTTTGGTCTCTTAACAGGGGTGTGCTCCTATATGTCCAACAACTGAGGGAAAAGCAAACAAACAAAAAGCCCAGATCTGTGGCATCTGCAAAGTTGGTTCTGTGCTATAAATTACTGCTGCTGCTGCTAAGTTGCTTCAGTCGTGTCCGACTCTGTGCGACCCCAGATGGCAGCCCACCAGGCTCCCCCTCCCCTGGGATTCTCCAGGCAAGAACACTGGAGTGGGTTGCCATTTCCTTCTCCAATGCACGAAAGTGAAAAGTGAAAGTGAACTCGCGCAGTCATGTCCGACTCTAGCGACCCCATGGACTGCAGCCTACCAGGCTCCTCCACCCATGGTATTGTCTAGGCAAAAGTACTGGAGTGGGGTGCCATTGCCTTCTCCGAGCTATAAATTACTACATCTGGGTTTATTTCAAGCTACTACCTTGAACATCATTGAATAAGGAATTGAATAAGGAATTGAGGAAAGCTGTATATAATCAGCTCTTGTGAACGGGCACACGATGGATTCCACTCAGAACTCTCTACTATTAAAATTATATCACCTTATTTCTCAAAAATGTGCAGAACCTAGTTATACAAGAAGGATTTACTTAGCAGCCACCCTCAAACATCAATATTCAGGTTTCCTTATTTCCAGATACGTGTGTTGTGTTTTATATGCCATCATCCTGTCACTTGGAAACTAGAATTCTACTACTCATTACATAAACAAATGCATACCCAATTTATATATGTATGTATATAATTTATATGGTACATACGGACATATTTGTGTGCTTCCAGGTGGTGCTAGTGGTAAGGACCCTGCCTGCCAATAAAGGCGGCGTAAGAGACTTGAGTTTGATCCCTAGGCTGGGAAGATCCCCTAGAGAATCCCACGGACAGAGGAGCCTGGTGGGCTACAGTCCATGGAGTCACAAATTGTTGAACACAACTAAGCAACCAAGCACACAAATACACAGGCGGTGTCTATGTTGTGGTAGAGGTAACAAGTATCCACATTTGTTAAAGCTTATGGAAAACTTAAAATGAGTGAATTTGATTTTATGTAAAATTTACTCAGTAAAGAAAACTTTTTAAAAGTTAATTTATTTACTTGTAGCAAACATAATCACAATATAGGTAGCTGTTTATATCAGATACAGAAAACCAACGAGATAACAGTAGTTGATTGTTTCATTCTTCCAAACCTTCACCACTGTTAACTCCATGTTTTCCTATGTGACTCAGGGTTCCTTCACTAATGTTACTGTTGTTCAGTCACTAAGTCATATCTGACTCTTTGTGACTTCATGGACTGCAGCACACCAGACTTCCCTGTCCTTCACTATCTCCCAGAGTTTGCTCAAGCTCATGTCCATTGAGTCAGTGATACTGTCCAACCATCTCATCCTCTGTCATTTCCTTCTCCTGCCCTCAATCTTTCCCAGCATCAAGCTCTTTTCCAATGAGTCGGCTCTTCTCATCAGGTGGCCGAATATTGGAACTTCAGCTTCAACTTCAGGAAATTCAGTTTGTCCAATGAATATTCAGGGTTGATTTCCTTTAGGATTGACTAGTTTGATCTCCTTGCTGTCCAAGTCACTCTCAAGAATCTTATCTAACACCACAGTTTGAAAGCATCAATTCTTTGGCACTCAGTTTTCTTTATGGTCTAAATCTCACATCTGTACATGACTAATGGCAAAACCGTATCTTTGACTATATGGGCCTTTGTTGGCAATATGATATCTCTGTTTTTGAATACACTGTTTAGTTTTATCATAGCTTTTCTTCCAAGGAGCAAGCATCTTTTAATTTTGTGTCAGCAGTCAGTCTGCAGTTATTCTGCAGAAAATAAAATCTGCCACTGTTTCCACTTTTTTTCCCATACATTTGACATGAATTGATGGGCCTGGATTCCATGATCTTAGTATTTTTGAATGTTGAGTTTTAAGCCAGTTTTTTCACTCTCCTCTTTCACCTTCATCCTCTTTGCTTTCTGCCATATCTGCATATCTGAGGTTGTTGATATTTCTCCTGGTAATCTTGATTCCAGCTTGTGATTCATCCAGTCCAGCATGTAACTTATGTTGCTGCTGCTGCTAAGTCACTTCAGTCATGTCCCACTCTTCGCGACCCCATGAACTGCATCCTACCAGGCTCCTCCATCCATGGGATTTGCCAGGCAAGAGTACTAGAGTGGGGTGCCATCGCCTTCTCCAACTTATGTTGGGTACCTATGTAAATTTAAAATAAATAAAGGAAATAAATGAAAATTTCAGAGCACATTGCTAATAAAATTGCTATCAAAACATAAACCAAACACAGATTTTGTCCTATTTATAGGCAGCAGTCTTCTTTGAGTTATAAAATACTCCTCTGATTCTTGAACTAGTATAATTTAATGCAACTAAAGTACACATAGCTTGTCCTTGGCAGTGAATATCAAACAGAGAAAAGTTGTATTAGGTTTATAGTTAAGATAATTACTTTGACATTGAATGTTCTTTGTGGACTGGATCTCAATTAACTTCTTGAACTTCTGGCACCTTAATTGATCATCTCCCTTTTCTATTTTAAGAGGAAGTTTTAAACTAATTTTCCCCAAATTATGACTTCTGTTTATCTTTTTTCCTTGGGCTATAGTCCCAAATTAATAGATATCTGGTAAAATATATCTTCATCACTTGAATTGTAGAAATTATATCCATTTGGCTTCTAGTTATATACACAGACACACACATTTCAGATTTTCAGTCTGGTGCATGGTATTAAGGTATGTTATAAGACACCTTTATATAATCTAAAATATTGATATAGACTTATCTATCACTGAATATCATTACCTTATGAAGTGAAATCACTCAGTTGTGTCCAACTCTTTGCAACTCCATGGATGGACTGTAGCCTACCAGGCTCCTCCATCAATGGGATTTTCTAGGCTAGAGTACTGGAGTGGGTTACCATTTTCTTCTTCAGGGCATCCTCCCAACCCAGGGATCAAACCCAGGTCTCCTGCATTGCAGAAGATACTTTACCATCTGAGCCACCAGGGAAGCTCAATATATTAATATGATACTTTTAAATCATATTTTAATAATGTAAATGTAAACTCCAGAACACATAATAGACACATTTCTTCATACATAGGTACATGTGATTTAAGAAAGTAATTTACATCATATTTTCACCATCTACATGCAAATGAGTGTGACCCACTTCTTAATTACCCTATGAGAGGCTATGCATTCCTACCAACGAACTGAAAACATTTCTGAAACTATTCTTTTTGAAAATTGCCTTTAGGGCTTACTTTTTCCTATATTAACCAGTATCAATTCTTGGCAAAGTCTTGGTCCTTTTAGAGTTGACTTAACATCTCAAAACTGCCAAAAGCATGTAAAACCAAAACTAATGAAGATGACTGGTGAAGAAGGTGAAGACACAAATTAGAATCAATTACTCAGTGTGACTATGACATAATGAGGCTGTATTTTTCTCTGTGGCTTCTAGCCTATGTCTGAAGCCAGGCTCAAATGAAAAGCTAAAAGCATGGTTTGAGTACATGCATATGAAATCTCTTCCTAATTGCCTACCTGAGTTACACAAAATAATATATAAATATTGGCAGCACATTCGCTCTTCTTACTTTTATTCTTCTCATGGAATTGGGCTTCCCTTGTGGCTTAGCTGGTAAAGAATCCTCCTGCAATGCCGATGACCTGGGTTTCATCCCTGGGTTGGGAAGATCCCCAGGAGAAGGGAAAGGCTATCCACTCCACTATTTTGGCCTGGAGAATTCCATGGACTGTATAGTCCATGGGGTCACAAAGAGCTGGACACAACTGAGTGACTTTCACTTTCACATGGGAAGTCCCTATTTAATACCAATGGAACTGGTAATTCTCCATCTTGGAAACATATAGCGAAAACTTTCTATAATACTTCCATGGAATTGCATATTTAAGACTTTCTTTATCTGTGAAGTGGGCATATGACTCCTGGTTCATGAGTGTTTGGTGAAGATTAAACAATAATGCATGTAAAGTCTATTACAATATCTTGAAAAAATATGTGTACAACAAATGTTAATTTTCCTTCGCTTCTCCTCCTGACTAATACAATACTTGGGATATTCTAACTTGTTAAATTATGTTGCTAATCCAGCAAGTCATAAATGCTATAAAATCCACCCCCCCAAAAAAAATTGCAGCTGATTTTTAACCCATCAAAGCAGAAATGCTAAGAATTTTAGGGGATCTTCATGTGCCACACATGCCACTTTTTGTTCTAATACAGAAAACTCTTCAGTCTGACATGATGAGTTTGAACAAAATGTCTCAACTTGAAGCAAAACATTTTTTTATCGAGGTAGAATTGACATACAATATTATATTAGTTTCAGACATAGAACATAATGATTCAACATTGGTGTACATTTCCAGATGACCATCACATAAGTCTAGCTGCCATCTGTCCCCATACACAGTTAATACAATATTACTGACTACATTTCCCATGATATACTTGACATTTCCGTGATGTTTTTATTTTATAACTGGAAGTTTGTACTTCTGGGTCCCTTTCACTCATTCCCTCCCCCAAACCTCACTCCTTTCTGGCAATCACCAATCTGTTCTCCTTGTCTATGAGTCTGGGTTTCATCTTGCTTCGTTTGTTTGTCTGTTTTTTTTTTTTTTTTTTAATTCTGCATATAAGTCAGCCAGAGAAGGACAAATACTGCATGATTTCACTGTATGAAGCAAACCATTTTGTCACATTGTCATCATTTTACAGTTTCTGTAGGTGATGACAAAACGCTGAAGAGGATGGGACATTTTAGACAAACACATTTCCGCAGACATATTTCAGATTGATTGATTGCAAGGAGATCATATCTGTTTTCTTTTTTCTTTCCTAATTTTGGGCAAAACAAAGAACCATGGTACCCGAAATATATGCAAAGGCTTTTCAAACAGTATTTATTTTTGGCTCCCAGAGAGCTCAGCTGTGAAGGAAGGTGCTGAAATGCTGGTGATGTAGAGTTTTAGTTGAGTGTGTGCCTGAGCTGAGGTTACAGCCCAGAGGAGCCCCAGCTTCAGTGGGCCCCCACTTAGAGGAAAATGGGCTCCCTCCACGCTGTGAAGTGGCTGCACACTGTGAACACAAGAGCAGAATGACAGTGTTTGGATGAACCTGCCAGTCTGAACTGCATTTTCTTACACAGGGCCCATAATAGTCATGGAAATTTCTCCATCCAGACTATTCTGCAGATAACAGATGACATGCCTCCTCTGGAGATGCAGCTCTCTTGAATGAATCATTTAATTACATAGTGCTTCTTTCTTCTTCTTCTCCTTTTTTTTTTTTTTTTTTTTTGTCAGTGGGAGGTGTGGTTTGGAGGTGTCTTTTGAAGAAAGTGGACCAGAACCTGTCATTAACTAGAAAGCATTCTGAGAATTCCTCGGCAGATGCAATGATTGCACACCATGATTTGCATTTCCAGGGAGAAGTTAGAATGACCCTATCAGACTCCTGCAGAACAGACCTCCTCTACTTGGTTTAAATTTTGTATTCTTGTCCGTAGGTATGAGAGGAGTGTCTGCTGTGTTCAGCCATCACATCAACAGTTCCACATCTTTGAGGGGGACATCTAATCCATTACCATAGGTGACATTTTGCACTATGGTTCCTGGAATTATTTCTGACACAGTTGAAAATTTTTTTGGAGTGAGGTATGGGAAGGGAGATGCTTTAAGAGCCAACAGCACAATACTTCAGAGATAATGTAGTGCTTTCTTAGAAAAACTCACTGATGAATATTTGATGTAGAAAGTGTGTCTTCAGGCCAAGCCTCAGATGGTCTGGATTAAAGCTAAGGAGAACTTAGTTATTTTGCACAAAAATATAGGTTTTCTATACATAGTCATGTACGGATGTGAGAATGGGACCATAAAGAAGACTGAGTGCTGAGGAACTGGTGCTTTTGAACTGTGGTGTTGGAGAAGACTCTTGAGAGTCCCTTGGACTGCAAGGAGATCAAATCAGTCAATCCTAGAGGAAATCAAACCTAAAAGTTCATTGGAAGGACTGATGCTGAAGCTGAAACTCCAATACTCTGGTCATCAGATACGAAGTACTGACTCATTGGAAAAGATCCTGATGCTGGGAAAGAGTGAAGGCAGGAGGAAAAGGGGATGACAGAGGATGACATCTCTGACTCAATGGACTTTAGTTTGAGCAAGCTCAGGAGTTGGTGATGGACAGAGAAGCCTGGCATGCTGCAGTCCATGGGGTTGCAAAGAGTCAGACACGACTGAGTGACTGAACTGAAATGAACTGATATAGTCCAGGAAGGAAGAGGTATGGATTCTTATAAATAAAGAGATGCAAGAGTTTCTAATAGAAAGAAATGACCAACTTTCAGATAAGAGGCCGGGACTCTGGAAGATAATCTGTTCAAGGGATAAAACTTTGGACTATCTTCTTTGAAGCAACTTGATACTTAATTATTATAAATTATTTGTTGATTGTCTCTTTACTATTTCCTTGCTCACATAAGCCCCCTAATTCAGTCAAATTCTACTTAGAAGAATGACCATGTCAGAGCAGTGCCTTGAGGAAATAAAGACCAAGAATTTTTGTTTGTTTGCTTATTAGTTTGTTCATTTGTTTGTTTTGTTTCTCATTAATATTTGGTACATAAAAGGAAACAACCAAAAGAAAGAAGATAGGAGATTTGAATGGAACCAAAATATTAGATTAATAAGAAATTCTAAGAAATGCAAGTTCATGGAAGAACCTCCTAAAATATTGGGAAGTGGGTGAATAACAGGTTGTTAATAAGGTTTTTGTATATAATTCATTTTTATTTAGATGTTGTTATTTAGTATAAACCCCAAATCTTGAAGGTTTGGGGACTGCTTAGGTTGCAATTGAAATCTTTGCACTCTGGATTTTTAGAGATATTTTGTTTAACTAGCTGTATGTATTTCTTTGGATAGAAGCATGGATTTTCAGAGTCTACACATAAAATCCATACTCCTAAGTGTTGTGCATGAGACCTGTGGACCCAAACTACTTTTCACTCACTTTTTCTGCTTTTCCCTATAAGACTTTTCAACAAACATATTTCCAAAAGAAAATATTTCCCAAACTTGACCTGGACTAGAAACAATTGTTAGGAGCAGGTCATGAAAGAACATCATTCTGGAGAAGAGAAGTAATCTTTCTGAATGATATAGTTCAGAGAATCCTCCTTCTGTTCTTAGTCACTTAGTCATATCCGTCTCTCTGCAACGCTGTGGGTGTAGCCCTTCAGGCTTCTCTGCCAATGGGATTCTCAGGCAAGAATACTGGAGTAGATTTCCATGACTTCCTCCAGGGATCTTCACAACCCAGGGATCAAACCCAGGTCTCCCACACTGCAGACAGATTATTTTTACTGTCTGAGCCACTAAGGAAGCCCAAAAATACTGGAGTAGGTAGCTTATCTTTCTTCAAGGGATCTGGATCCCGACCCAGGAATCAAACCAGGGTCTCCTATATTGCAGGCAGATTGGACAGTACCATTAAAGATAATGGAAGTTTTTTCCCTTAGAAGTTTTATAATTTTATTTTGTTCATTTGGCTTTTCAGCATGATTTCTAAGAAGGTTAGCTGTAAAAATTATGGAAATAAATTTGACTCAACTTAGTATGGAATACTAGTGAATGAAGCCTTCCATCTGACTGCAGACTAACAAAGCAAATAGATACTAGATTAAAGTGCAATATTTTGTGTTTCCATTTGTTTAACAAATATTTACTGAATTTAACAATTATTTACTAAATTTCAAATATACACTGAGTTCACTACTATATCCTGGAGTTACAGTAATAAACAATGCAGGGTTTTTTTTTCTCCTTTTTGCAAAGTAAGTAGTTATTAGGCATCACATCTATAACTACCAGCATGGGAAATATCATATAAAGAATTTTAAGTGGTGCTATCAAATTTCCAACATCCAGTGAATCATAGAAAAAGCAAGGGAATTCCAAAAACATCTACTTTTACTTCATGGACTATGTTAAAGCTTTTAACTGGCTGTGGATCAAAACAAACTGTAGAAAATTTTTAAAAAGATGGGAACATCAGACCACTTTATCTGTCTCCTGAGAAACCTGTGTGCAGGCCAAGAAGCAACAGTTAGAACTGGACATGGAACAATTGACCAGTTCAAAATATTGAAAGGAGTACTTCAAGGCTGTATATTGTTACCCTGCTTATTAACTTATAGGCTGAGTGCATCATGCAAAATGCCAGGCTGGATGAAGCACAAGCTGGAATCAAGATTGCCAGGAGAAATACCAGCAACCCCAGATGTGCAGATGATACCACTCTATGGCAGAAAGTGAAGAGGAACTAAAGAGCCTCTCGATGGCGGGCAAAGGAAGAGAGTGAAAAAGATGACTTAAAATTCAGCTTTCAAAAAAACCAAGATCATAGCATCCAGTCCCATGGCAAATAGATGGGGAAAAGGTGGGAAAAGTGATAGATTTTATTTTCTTGGGCTCCAAAATCACTGCGGATGGTGACTGTAGCCTCAAAATTAAAGGATGCTTGCTCCTTGGAAGAAAAGCTATGACAAACCTAGACAGTATCTTAAAAACCAGAGACAGTTCTATTTCCAGTTTTTTAAGGGCACCACTTGCCGGGGTCCAGCCCCGGTGGATCCAGGGAATTCGAAGGGGAGACGGCTTCGGCGATCAGGATACGATAGCTTTAATTAAATATTAATTAGAGATATAAAGAGCAATAGAATAAGGATAGCTCAGCAGGAAAATTCAGCGGAGAAAAGAGACTGAATAACTTGGTTTACGTGGAAAGATAATAAAATTCCAAAATAACGAATTTACATCACCTATGAAGGCCGCAGGCGTCCTCCCATTCTCCCAAAGGAGAGGAGACACTAAGGCCTCCCTGGTCAGATCTTAGAAGCCCAGGCATAATTAGTAGGCTTGACGAGCCTCCATGTTCCAGATAATTCAGCCAGAAGGTAAGAGAACGAGCGACATGGGGAGACCAGTCTTTCGAGGAACTGATCCCATTTTTTATTTTTCTAGGGTCTGTTTTTATACACTGAGATGTTATACAAAAGTCACGTGGGGTCAGCAGTCCTGACTTTTATTAAAGTCAGGTGCTTCATACAAATGTATACAGAGGTCTTAGGGGTGTTACATCATCTTCTTGCCAGGGGGCCTGCTGACAATTTATGACCCTCTCCTTGTGACAGCGGTCAGTCAACACTTATTTCTCCAGGGGTGATTATTCTTAAAACAGACGCCACCTTCTGAAGGCACCAGATGAAGTTACATTCCTATAGGGTGAGGGTGTAGTGGGTTTTAATTAAGGAAAGAATTTGCTTAGCCTAAGGTCTAACGTGATTAATATCAAAGGTTAATACTTATTTCTTCTATATATTCATTAATGTGTATAAGGGCAGGGGATGTGGAGACTTAGCAGTAAACATTGGCTCAACAAATGAAAAACCCTTCACCAATACAATTTCTAATCAGCTCACTATACTTATACTAATGGTTTTCTAACTTCTCTAAGGAACCTGTTTTTAGAAGGTTTAAAGCATCTCGTGCCTCTCATGGTTGGGAGGCTGTGAGCAATCACATGTGGCCGGACAAGCCTGTCAGGCAGGCTAGAGAACCTTCAGAGGAGTTTGTAGGTTAAAACACTCCTATCACGCCCAGGAATTATTATTAACTGGAGCTCTAAGTTAACTCCTTCTCCGAAAGAGGTGGTGGGGGACAGCCCCCCGTAAAGTCAGAGGTGTAGGTGAGAGCACAAAGTAGTAAAGTAGGCAGACTCTGGTTTTGGGGATAGATGCTCGAGAATTTCCAGGGGAACTCCTGAGGCTCGATCCCACCTTTGGTTATGTCGAGCCTCCTTCCTCATGACCTTTGCCACGGGCGGAGCTCCTGGCTCCAGGCAAATCTCCACACTGTTCTCCATAGTAGCTGTACTAGTTTGCATATTAAAAAAAAAAAAAAAAAAGACAGCACTTTGCCTACAAAGGTCCATATAGTCAAAACTGTGTTTTTTCCAGTAATTATGCATGGATGTGAGAGTTGGACCATAAAGAAGGCTGAGCACTGAAGAATTAATGCTTTCGAATTGTTGTGCTAGAGAAGATTCTTGAGCATCCTTGGACTTCAGGGTCAAACCACGTCAATCCTAAAGGAAATCAACCCAGAGTATTCATTTGGAAGGACTGTTGCTGAAGCTGAAGCTCCAATAATTTGGCCACCTGATGGTAAGAGCCAACTCATTGGAAAAGATCCCGATGTTGGAAAAGGTTGAGGGCAAGAGGAGTAGGGGACAACAGAGGATGAGATGGTTGGATGGCATCACTGAATCAATGAGCATGAGTTTGAGCAAACTCTTGGAGATAGTGAAGGACAGAGGAGCCTGGCATTCAGTAGTTCATGGGGTTGCAAAGAGTTGGACGTGACTTAGTGACTGGAAAACAACAAAGGTTATATGTATGAAATTTAAAGTCACTTTCAATATTAGTTATTGCTGGCTGCGCCAGCACAGGAAGTTCTTTCAGGAATTAATCTGTTATATATTATACACAAAAGTGAAGCTCCAAAGGTCCTACAGTAACATAAGCATGTAGTGTAAAGCCCAGCATCATAAGCACCTGAAAATCAAAGGAGAAATAACATTAAACATGTAAGGAACCAACATCTAGAAAATTATTTTGGATGTAATACTGAATTGTAAAGAAGAATCGGTTCTCATTAATATCTATTCAAAACAGGATATCTGTCCTGTCAGGGATATACTTGAGTGGAAATGGTTCAGAAGAGAGGACTGTTCTGAAGAACATCATGGGTGTTCTATGTTTCCATCAAGAATCTTACCCAAGGGAAGTGGAAATGATAAGAAGAGATCCTGGTGAGCTTGCCACAGATTCTTAAGAGATAGCAAAATATAGGGCTACCCTTTGGTTCTGGATTTGCTTAGTGGTTCAGTCATGTCTGACTCTTTGCAGCCTCTTGGACTGTCATTTTCTGATATCACAGCAAAAGGTAGAATAACTCGATCAAGATGAACGTGCACTTCCCCACGTGCTTTTGGCATAAAGAGCTAGTTAGGAAAGATAAAAAATGCATTGATCAAATCAAGGATACTGCAGCTGAGATACTAAGCAGAGACCTCTGAGGAATCCACAGAAGCACTCAATGAGAGAAAAAACCATCACACGGACATCCGATACTTCAGTTGCACAGATGCTGGCGGACAACTCTGTCAGGCATTTCCCCTCCAATTACCTTTCCCTCTGAAACTATCAGGAATAGCAGTTGAATAGTATGAGGTGTAAGAGAAAGAAAGAAGAAATCAACTTTTACCCCCTGCAGACTACCAAGGCTAAATCAGATAGGCTAAATGAGATCTAGGGTTTCCAGCTGGTGAAGAGTTTTGAATGCTTATTATTGCATTAGAACAAACCAGAGTTATTTTTTGAGTCAACTAGAGTGGATTTGTCATGCCCAAAAAGGATAGAAAGATGTGAATCATCAGCAAAATTGTGGAATATTTCTAAAGTTTCAAACAGAAACAAAGGGCCATCCCAGAGAGTGGAATTGAAGGGATGATGTAAGAAAGAACAAAGCTACTTTTTATATACAATCTGAAGCCCTCTTGACAATAAAACAAGTTATACATACGTTCCTCACATTTGGACTCATTTGGATCTTAATTATTCATCTTTGTGTAGTGAAAAATTAGTTCAATGTTGGATACATACTGGTCACAGGATACATTCTCAATAAATGAATAAATGTTCATTGTGTGTGTGTCTGTGTGTGTGTGTGTTAGGTAATGTAGTGTTTAAGGGAGAATGGTGCAGGAAAAAATACCCTGGTTGACCTTAAAATTGGCTAAAGACATGACCTTACCAGTTGGGAAGCTGGAAAGGGAAATTTTCCCAGCTATTAGCGCTGATGAAGTGCTAAACCCAGTAGGGTTCAGAAGTCTAACAGTGAAATTTCTTACACTCTATCAGCACCTGTGAGTGGATATTTAACTACCAAGCTAATCACAAAGTGTTTACATCATCAGAATTAATGAGAAATTAAAACACTTGACTGAATCAAGGGAAATTTTTCAAAGTTACCTGCCATAGGCTATTGATCTCCAGCAGTTCATTAAACACCTGAAGCAAACATCTCCCTGAGCCACGAGGACAGCGGATGGGAGCACAGAGATTTACAGATGGAGCAAGGATGTGATCCGTCAGCATCCTGTCTCTCCTTGTCCACCCCACTCTCATCCTGGTTCCCTTTTCAGTAGTTGATATGCTTGTCCCTCCTATCTTCTTAGAAGGTCTCATAGTGATTGATGAAGCCTGATAAATATAAGGATGTCCAACACACGGGTTAAACAATCATGTAACTTGGACTTCCCTGGTGATCTTGGGGCTAAGACTTTGTCTTCCAAAGCAGGGTGTGTTGGTTAAATCTCTGGCTGAGGAGCAGAAGCCATTATCTAACAAAGTAAATACAGACTTTAAAAATGGTCCACATCAAACAAAAAAACAAGAAAAAGAAATCATGTAACATGGTGGCTCCTTTTCCTAAAGCTGTATTTGACCAGAGCAAATCCTGAATCAGGAATCAATGAGTACGTTCCATAAACCAGATACTTCCTATGATTCTCCATACTACTTCATCTTTAAATTCCAGAGTAAATTATGTCTTATCTGGAAAATCACCCACAGTCCTAGCCATATATTAACTGTCACTAATTGTGTAAAGGAGCTTCTTTAAGATACATGGAAATATAAAAGGAAAGGAAAAGTGATACTTAAGCAAGAATAGAAGTTGAGCGTTATCTTGAAAGTTGATGGAAAAATCAAAATCATCTAAGAATGTTTCAAGTATAAGAAACTAACAGACATCAAATCTCCTAATTAAATTACTTCCAGTGCATGGAAGTAAAAACCAGTCTGTCAATGCAGGAGATGTGGGTTTAATCCCTAGATTGGGAGGATACTCTGGAGAAAGAAATGGCAACCCACTCTAGTACTCTTGACTGGGAAATCCCATAGACAGAGGAGCCTGGTGTGCTGCAGTCCATGGGGTCTCAAACAGCTGGATATGACTTAGTGAATAAGAACAACAACAAAGGAAACTAGTGTATGGAAAATCAATAGATAGACAGACACATAGATAAACATTTATTTTTTAATGAATGTATATAAGTCAATTTTATTCCTTTCCCCTGGATCATTGACCAGTTTAACATATATTTATTAGCCATCTATGTTGTCAGTAAATGTAGTATATAACTGAAGAGAGAAGATAAATATGAGACAGACTAAAACTTGAGAAGTCACAGCTTTTAGGAGATGATAAGTGAACATGGAATCATAAGACCAGTAAACTGAGCTCTGATGGAAGCACTCTGCTTTCCAGGGAATCTCAGCAGAAGGGTTGTCAAGGCTGGAGGGCAAGATGGACTGAATTGTGTCTCAATCCCCAAATCCATATGTTGAACTCCTAACTCTCAGGACCACAGAATGTCACTGTGTTTGAGATGGAGTCTTTTAAGGACTAATTCAGGTAAAATGGAGGAGGAAATGGCAACCTACTCCAATATTCTTCCCGGGGAAATCCTATGGACAAGAAGCTGGAAGGGGTATTGTCAATGGGGTGGCAAAGAGTCAGTCACAACTGAGTGCACATGGATAAACACATACACAAGGAAAACTGGGGTCATTAGGATATCTGTAATCCAGCAAAACTGATATCCTTATAAGAAGAGGAATTTAGAACCAACATGCACAGAGGGATGACCACATGAGGCCAGAGAGAGAAGACAGCCATGTACAACCTAACTGAATTCGCTGTACACCTGAAACTAACAAAATATTATAAATCAACTATGAAAGTAAAAGTGTTAGTCGTTCAGTCATATCCCACTCTTTCGATACCATGGACTGTAACCTCTGTCCAGGCAAGAATACTGGGATCGGTAGCTATTCCCTTCTCCAGAGGATCTTCCCAAACCAGGAATCAAACCTGGGTATCCGCACTGCAGGCAGAGTCTTTATCATCTGAGCTACAAGTCACTCAGAGTTGTGCTGAGTGCTCAGTCACTCAGTTGTGTCCAAGTCTTTGATACCCCATGGACTGCAGCACACCAGGCATTCCTGTCTTTCACCATCTCTTGGAACATGCTCAAACTCACATCCATTGAGTCGGTGATGCCATCCAATCGTCTCATCCTCTGTTCTCTCCTTCTCCTCCTGCCTTCAGTCTTTCCTAGAATTGGGGTCTTGTCTAATGAGTCAGCTCTTCATATCATGTGGCCAAAGTATTGGAGCTTCAGCTTCAGCATCAGTCCTTCCAAAGAATATTCAGGATTGATTTCCTTTAGGATTGACTGGTTTGATCTCCTTGCAGTCCAAGGGACTCTCAAGAGTCATCTCCAACAGCACAGTTCAAAAGAATCAATTCTTCAGTGTTCAGCTTTCTTTAGAATCCAGCTCTGACATCCTTACATGACTACTGGAAAAACCATAGCTTTAACTAGATGGACCTTTGTCGACAAAGTAATGTCTCGGGTTTTTAATATGCTGTCTAGGTTTGTCATAGCTTTTCTTCCACGGATCAAGTGTTTTGTATTGTTTTGTTTTGTTTTGTTTTTAATTTTGTGGCTGCAGTCACCATCTGCAGTGATTTTGCAACCCTAGAAAATAAAGCCTCTGTTTCCATTGTTTCCCCATTTATTTGCCATGAAGTGATGGGACCAGATGCCATGATCTTAGTTTTCTGAATTCTGAGTTTTAAGTCAGCTTTTTCACTGTTCTTTTTCACCTTCATCAAGAGGCTCTTTAGTTCCTTTTTGCTTTCTGGCATAATGATGGTGTCATCTGCATATCTGAGGTTATTGATATTTCTCCCAGAAATCTTGATTCCAGTTTGTGCTTCATCCAGCCCAGCATTTTGCATGATGTACTCTGCATATAAGTTAAATAAGCAGGGTGACAATATATAGCCTTGAGGTACTCCTTTCCCAATTTGGAACCAGTCCATTGTTCCGTGTCTGGTTCTAACTGTTGCTTCTTGACCTGCATACAGGTATCTCAGGAGGCATGTAAGGTGGTCTGGTATTCCCATCTCTTTAAGAATTTTCCACAATTTGCTGTGATCCACATAGTCAAAGACTTTAGCATAGTCAATGAGACAAGTTTTTTTTTTTTTTAATTCCCTTGCTTTTTTCTATGATCCAGTTAATGTTGTCAATTTGATCTCTGGTTCCTCTGCCTTTTTTTTCTTTTTTAAATTTTTTTCTGACTTTTCTAAATCCAGTTTAACACCTGGAAGTTCTTGGTTCACTTACTGTTTAAACTTAGCTTGCAGAATTTCGATCATTACTTTGCTAGCCTGTGAGATGAGTCCACTTGTGCGGTAGTTTGGACATTCTTTGGCATTGCCTTTCTTTGGGATTGAAATGAAAACTGAACTTTTCCAGTCCTGTGGCCACTGCTGAGTTTTCCACATTTTCTGGTATGAGGCACCAGGGAAGCCCCTAACAAAGAATTCTAGAGTGAGTAGCCAATCCCTTCTCAGGGGATCTTCCCAACCCAGGGAAGATCAGGTCTCCTGTATTGCAAGAAGATTCTTTGCCATCAGATAAAATAAAGCAAAGCAAAACTCAAAGTGTATCTGACTGTAGGACAGAATTGGAATATACATAGCAAGATGAATATAGGCTTTCAGCAGGCTTCAGATCCTAGATGGTAGCAAGTGGTTGGTTACTAAAAGCCACGGACTTCCTAGCAAAAAAAGAAAAGGGGCCCTACAAAGTTGAGGATGACACACTGGCAAAGTTGTGTTTCACCCTCTGCTTCATCTTTGGACATCATAATCACTCCCTGCTTTGTGACTCATTGCTAATCTCACCTATAATGGGGAAAGTCACATGTTAGAAACCAGGAAAAAAGCCACTTTGCAAAAGGACATTAATTTATTAGCAGAGATTCTGAGGGGTTCTAGAAGGATTGATCACAACAGATGGAGACGAGTCGCTTGAGGAAGTATACATCTACTTTGGTCTGTCTTTTTTTTTTTTCATAATTTCAAATTTATAACATAATACAATTTATCACCAGAGATTGATGGCATTTCAAAAGCAATGAGTAACCACAGGGGTGAAATATTTTAGTATAGATACGAACACAGCCATTAGTTAAAACAAGAAATATTCTTTAAACTATTAGATGGATGACTGGATAAGTGAATAGAATTCAAGTATTGGCTAATATTATTCAATAATACAACTGAGATTGTAATGTTTTATAGAGTAAGACTTGATCATAATAAGGAAGAAGGCTTATTGAAAGAAGAAGCATTAAAACACAAAATATTCTTTAAACTCTGAGATGGATGACTGGATAAATGAATAGATTTCAGCTATTGGCTAATTTTATTCAATAATAGAACTGAGATTGTTTTATAGAGCAAGATTTGATCATAATAAGGAAGAAGCCTTACCAGATTGAAAGAAGAAGCCTTGAATAATGGTTAAATTCATGAATTACAGAACCACACACTCATTTAAAATTGCATCTCTACTGTATATTTGTTGTTTAATCTTGGGAAAGTAACACAGCCTATTTGGGCATTCATTTTATCATATTATATTGGAAATAAAAGTGAAAATAAATGAATGGGATCTAATTAAAATTAAAAGCTTCTGCACAACAGAAGAAACCATAAGCAAGGTGAAAAGACAGCCTTCAGAATGGGAGAAAATAATACCAAATGAAGCAACTGACAAACAACTAATCTC
This sequence comes from Bos mutus, assembly GCF_027580195.1. Classification (NCBI taxonomy): domain Eukaryota; kingdom Metazoa; phylum Chordata; class Mammalia; order Artiodactyla; family Bovidae; genus Bos; species Bos mutus. Next base: position 106,686,317 of record NC_091622.1, on the reverse strand, counting down.
AAAAATATACAAGCAACTCCTGCAGCTCAATTCCAGAAAAATAAACGATCCAATCAAAAAATGGGCCAAAAAACTAAATAGACATTTCTCCAAAGAAGACATACAGATGGCTAACAAACACATGAAAAAATGCTCAACATCACTCATTACCAGAGAAATGCAAATCAAAACCACAATGAGGTACCATTTCACACCAGTCAGAATGGCTGCAATCCAAAAGTCTACAAGCAATAAATGCTGGAGAGGGTGTGGAGAAAAGGGAACCCTCTTACACTGTTGGTGGGAATGCAAACTAGTACAGCCACTGTGGAGAACAGTGTGGAGATTCCTTAAAAAACTGGAAATAGAACTTCCATACGACCCAGCAATCCCACTGCTGGGCATACACACTGAGGAAACCAGAATTGAAAGAGACATGTGTACCCCAATGTTCATTGCAGCACTGTTTACAATAGCCAGGACATAGAAGCAACCTGGATGTCCATCAGAAGATGAATGGATAAGAAAGCTGTGGTACATATACACAAAGGAGTATTACTCAGCCATTAAAAAAATACATTTGAATCAGTTCTAATGAGGTGGATGAAACTGGAGCCTATTATACAGAGTGAAGTAAGCCAGAAAGAAAAACACCAATACAATATACTAACGCATATATACGGAATTTAGAAAGATGGTAATACAACCCTGTATGCAAGATAGCGAAAGAGACACAGAAGTATAGAACAGTCTTTTGGACTCTGTGGGGGGATGATTTGGGAGAATGGCATTAAAACATATATAATATCATATAAGAAATGAATCGCCTGTGCAGGCTCGATGCAGGATACAGGAAGCTTGGGGCTGGTGCACTGGGATGACCCAGAGGGATGGTATGGGGAGGGAGGTGGGAGGGGGGTTCAGGATAGGGAACATGTGTACACCTGTGGTGGATGCATGTTGATGTATGGCAAAACCAATACAATATTGTAAAGTAAAAAATAAATAAATAATAAAGTCATTTTAAGAATGATGATAATAGCATCATGGAATGTGCCAGCCACTGTAATGAATGTTTTGTATACAAGTATTATTTTGCTTAATCTTCAGTGCAGTTCAGTCACTCAGCTGTGTCTGACTCTTTGTGACCCCATGGACTACAGCATGACAGGCTTCCTTGTCCATCACCAACTCTCAGAGCTTACTCAAACTCATGTCCATTGAGTTGGTCCCAACATCAGGGTCTTTTCTAATGAGTCAGTTCTTTGCATCAGGTGGCCAAAGTATTGGAGTTTCAGCTTCAGCTCAGCCCTTCCAATTAATATTCAGGACTGATTTCCTTTAGGATGGACTGGTTTGAACTCCTTGCTGTCCAAAGGACTCTCAAGAGTCTTCTCCAACACCACAGTTCAAAAGCATTAATTCTTGGGCACTCTTGAACAATCATCAGAACAACTTATAAATACAAGCATTCTCATTAACCTCATTTTATTCATTAGGACACTGAGACAGAGAGTGGTTAATTAATCACTCCAAAGTCCCATCTCTGGTAGTGACAAAGCTGGGATGTGAACCCAATCTCTCTCCAGTGTCCCTACTTTCATTATAATCTACTGGTTCCATAAGTTTATTAGTATTATTATTATAAAAATTCCTACTATAGGCACACACTCTCTGCTCAATTAACTTACTGAATACCTAGGTATTTTTGCACATATCTGATCTCACCTTATCCTGAGCCTGTATCTTGAACCAGACCTCAGTTCCTTTCTTCCTATCAGGGACTCTGGCTGGCACCTTCTTCCTATAGTGGCTCAGTTCCTTTCCAGAACTGCTTCCAGCCAGATTCCCTCTTGAATCCAGATTTGCCTGGGCAGTGTTTCCTTGATCAGATCTTTGGTCTTAGTTTCAGGATATCTTCAAATTGATCATTCTCTTCCCTTAAAGCTCCTTCTCATGGGATCAATTTCACCCTCAACTCTGGACCTGCTTCTTGACCACTGGCACCAAATGACTCTTCCAACTACAAATGGCTTTGTTCCCCCTCCTCCCTTAATGTGAAACTTCACGCTTTCAGACATGATAAGGGAATCCAGAATTTATAAAAGTAGGTGGAATATAGTGTGTGAGAGCCTGGACTTTGGAGAGAGAAGCCTTCAATTTGAAGTTAACTCTATCATTTATTATGTATGTGACCTTGAAGTTCTTGCCATCTCTAGATTTAGGTAATCATGTAGGTAACACCAGCTCCTCTCTCTCAGAGTTGCCTTGAAGATTAAAAGCAGCAGCATGTGAAAAGTCCTGGGTATAGATCACAGTATTTAGTACATACTCAGTAAATTGCTGCTGCTGCTAAGTCGCTTCAGTCGTATCCAACTCTGTGCGACCACATAGACGGCAGCCCACCAGGCTCCCCTGTCCCTGGGATTCTCCAGGCAAGAACACTGGAGTGGGTTGCCATTTCCTTCTCAAATGCATGAAAGTAAAAAGTGAAAGTGGAGTCGCTCAGTCTATTTTCTATTAAAAGTGCTATTTTAAGATAATAATATTTTAATTTTGCTTAAAGTAATGTAAGCTACATTGTCAGAAATTATAGATACATAAGCAACAAATGGCAAGACTTAGATGCTCATAAATTTTTCCTGCTTGAAATCGAGGTGTTAATTACCTCCTAAATGGGTTTGCCAAGTTGATATCCCCTTATCGCTTTTACCCCATAGCCATCCACTCCACCATACTTTATATTTCAGTAATGGTAAATTATATTCTTCCTCAAAAAATACCATGTCTTTACATTTACATAACTGTTTCTTAAACCTGGACTCCCCATCCATTCATTTCCCCACCTGGAAAGATTCTACTAAACCTTATGAATCCAACTCAAATAAATATCTCTCTTCCAGCCTGAGTTTCCAGATTCACAGTCCAACAGCTGAAGCGGAACAAATGTTACTTTTTATGCAACTCATGGGCCTTGAAAGCGCATCCAATAGCTTGCTTCTTCTGATAAATGTATGGATTTATGTTGTTAAGTTCTTAAGTCATGTCCTATTCTTTGTGACTCACGAACTGTAAGGGTTCCTCTGTCCATGGGATTTCCCAGGCAGGAATGCTGGAGTGGATTGTTATTTCTTTCTCCAGGGGATCTTCACCACACAGAGACTGAACTCTTGTCTCCTGTATTGGGAAGCAGATTCTTTACCACTGAGCCACCGGGGAAGCCCAATTACACATTTACAGTGATAACTGTATCATTCTAGGTTTCACCTAGATTCATTACATCACTGGTGTATCCTCAGGGCCTAGGAAAGATTCCTGATACTTACTAGGAGTCTAAACTTTGAATGGATGAATGGACACAAGAGAACTTTAATGATAGCAGTCAATCAGAACATTTTTTTTAAAGTCACTCTCTACCAAATTCGTGTAGTTGCTACCAGAGATCACAAATAGAGGGCTTTCTCTCTATATTTTCAGCAATTAGTTTCTACACTATCTAGTTTGCCAGTGAACACATATTACATATTAAGCACATATTTGATCTCTATATGGGGCTTCCCTGGTAGCTTAGATGGTAAAGAAGTGGCCTGCAATGCAGGAGACTTGGGTTCGATCCCTGGGTTTGGAAAATCCGCTGGAAAAGGGAATGACATCCCACTCCAATATTCTTGCCTGGAGAATTCCATGGACAGAGGAGCCTGGTGGGCTACAGTTCATGGGGTTGCAAAGAGTAGGACACAATTGAGTGACTAACACCTCTTAAAAAAAACCTTGTTCAGTTCAGTTCAGTTGCTCAGTCGTGTCTGACTCTTTGTGACCCCATGTACTGCAGCACGCCAGGCCTCCTTGTCCATCACCAACTCCTGGAGTTTAAAAAAACCTTGATCTTCATGTAATTGGCTTCAACTTCCTTGTATAAATTGCTACAATCGGCATAAATAATACCCTGGATTTCCTTTATAACATTCAGCACTATGAAGTAGAAGGAATTTGTGCTTGAGACCTACAGTGCTTGTTACGCTTCATGGACTCTAGGTACTTATTTTACTACTTATTTTCTCTGAGGAAGTTTTTCTCCATCTTTAAAGAGAGTTTATAATCCCAATTTATAAGGCTTTGTTAAAAATTTAAAATTATAATATTACACATTAATATGCAGGATTTAAAATCACTAAATAAGTGGATGATATAACTACTACTAATTATTGATTACTATTGACATACTATTGTGATATACGGTATCTCTATGTATTTATCTATTATCAAGAGATAAAGAGTAAAATAAATACAGAGAGGAGATCAGAAGAAAAATTACTGGGGATTGAAAATGTCCTGATAATATTTTTTAGAGAATCAGTTAAGTTGGCAACTTAGGAGAACATAGATTAATGAACATTCATAAGGAAAATAAAAATAATGGGCAGGAATAGCTTAATATTGCATTCCATTTATGATAAGAATAAGGTGATAACATAGTTGAAGTTCAACCAAATAGTCAAGCTGAGTTGTTTTGGCTAAAGTTCAACATCCTCATGATAACGAGAACACAATAAGAAAAATCACAAGTTAACTAGGAAACAAAGTAGAAGTGAATCAATATACTTTTGTCTTAAGTAGTCATATAAGAAGAAATAAAGAAAGGGTTTGAGTAATGAACCAAGAATGAGAATTTTGTATTCAGTGACTTCTTAGGCACTTCATTCTGACAAAAACTTTTCTTTCCTGTTCTTGATATTTTCTTCCTTTAGAAGAAAACTCTAAAGTAACATAATGCCCTGGCTTCTTTCTGCCTCTTTACCAGTGTGATGAACATAATTGTCCATCTTGTGCACTGAACAAATCTAGGGACACTATCCACATTGCATTCTCTTTCAACAGGCCCAGTGGAATAATTTAGCACACACAGCCTGTGCAAATGTTCTCAGATGCATGTCTTCATGTCTCCTTATCCTTGGGCTGGAGAAATAACTTTTCTCTCTGCAACTTGGCCTGGTAGGCTTAGTTTCTCTCCTTATCATCTTGAGGAGGAGCTGTTCCTCGAACACACATTCTCCTGTTTGCTTGTTCCTCCATGCTGTAACCTGTACAGAGTCTGCTTCCTTGTAGGGTGACCAGTGCATGCCAAGCTCAGTTGCTCAGTCATGTCCAACTCTTTGTGACTCTGTATTGTAGCCCTCCAGACTCCTTTGTCCATGAAATTTTCCAGGCAGGAATCCTGGAGTGGGTTGCCATTTTCTAGTCCAGGGAATCTTCCTGACCCAGGGATTGAACCCTTACCTCTTGCTTCTCCTACATTGGCAGGTGGGTGTTTTACCACTGTGCCACCTGGGCAACCATAAGTATGGCTAATTCTGATGTTCAGTGTTAGGAAGCCCAGTTGCTCGTATCATAAACCTTGTCCTCCTACCAACCCTTTACTATTATTGAAGGGAATATTTTGGCTCCTTTTGCTGTGTATTTCTCAGTTTGTGACCCAGGTCATAGCAAAGAATAGTATTGTTTATTTAGTTCCTTCCAAGTAAATCTAATGTGGGAGCTATGGGCCTTGAGAAATGAGCAAGGTGTAAAATTTTGTAGAACAAATTACACATAAAATGATTTGGGCTTTGGGTATGGTTTGAACAGATGGCTGTAAGCTTTGTTAGTAATTTCCTAAGCAAGACCATGTTGACTTTTCTTTTAAATCCTAGTGATTTGCAACCTGTATTGCACAACAGCTGATTTTTCAGTTGCAGAATTAGCTTCATGAATGTGTGGCTTGGGTATATGATGCTGAACCTTTGCCGTATTTTGATTTTAGCAGGTTGCTGCCACAGTCACAGGGTAGTGGCTAGAATGGCCCGTGTGCAAGAGTCTTCCCAAACCTCAATAAATGTGTGGACTGCTTCAGCAGGCAGCTTAGTGCATCTCAGTCGTGTCCTATGATTGGTTTATAAGTGTGCAGAGCAGAGACCATGGCTTTTAAGTGCTGTCCTCAGAAGCTTTGTTATGAAGGCGAAGCAGATTGTCATTACAGAACTTTCTGACATCAGTACTTAAAGAATATGTCATGTATTTGGTCTGAAATGGGGTAAATTGTGAGTGTTACAGAGCACAAAGGACCTTCTGGCTGGCAGTGAATTGTTAACATCAGCTCTAGGAAGGAGACTGCATTGCTGTTGTTATCTAGTCACTGAGTCCTGTTCAACTCTTTGCAACTCTATGGACTGGAGCCCGCCAGGCTCCTCTCTCCATGGGATTTCCCAGGCTAGAATACTGGAGTGGGTAGCCATTTCCTTATTCAGGAGATCCCATCCCCAGGGATCGAACCCACATCTCCTGCATTGTAGGCAGATTCTTTACTGTCTGAGCCACCAGAGAAACCCCATTGCTGTGGTAAATAGTGCCAAAATTAACCTCTTGCTGAGAGACTTTCCCAACTGAGTTTTAACTCCAAGTCTTAGATATCAGAAAATTGATATAAACCACCTGGTATCCCAGTAAGACCCAACTGAGACCACCATATTCTTTCAGGATAATGGCTCTGCTGTGGTCTTTGGCAACACATCCAAAAATTGCCTTGAAAGTAATTTTCTTTTTCTGAGAAAACTCTTTTAGGAGCAAGGATTGCTTTGCTTTTTCCAGTTCTGAGATATGATGCCAGTGCTGTGATAATTTTGTTTTTCATAACTCCTGGGAATCTTTAAGATAATGAGGAATATCAGTGACTCAATGTTGAACAAATACAAGTCTGAGGCCATAGAGGAAATATTTTCCTTCTAGTGAGAAAGAAACTAATCTTTAAGTTAAAAGAACACTGTCCCTACCAATATGCCAAGAATTCTTTCAGCTGAGGCTGAATGGACTAAAAACTGAGAAGTACTTTATATTCTTTGAAATTTTAAATCATGATCATAAGAAAAATTGACTTGGAACCTTAATTCTATGAAACTTTAATATATTTGGACTTTAACTTGCAAAGAATTTAATATCCCTATTTTAATATTTCCCAAGTAATAGTAACAGTATTTATATTCAAATGTGTGCCACCTTTTTTTTGACATTTGTTATTGGAGTGCACTTATGTCATCAATCATGTTCAACACAGATCTCATAGCAGACTATGCTGAGCAATGTATTTTGGGGAAAATGTAGACTGGAAAATCAACTAGAGATTAAATTTTCAACCTTGTTGTTGTTCTAAGTAATGAGCTCTTCTGACCCATTTTAGAGCCTTTGGGCAGCAGATTGCAGGGAAGTCAGCCTTGATCACAGTACTCCTGAAGGTTACTCCAAAAGGAAGTGTTGACATTGGGGGAGGGCCCCACACAGGTCAGGGAAGAACTGGCTTGTTACACTTTTACTCTTCTTCCTGGGCAGGGAAAACAGCACTAAGAGAGCAAAATGAAGGGGAAGGGAGAAGGGAAATTCTTTCCCCCTGTTTCTCATGGTTCCTTCCTTGTGGAGCAAGATTAGTTAGTCAAACACTCCTAGCTTTTCTCTGTTCCATTACTCACTACATTGTGGAGAAATTAATGACTAATCTTGAAGTAATTTGGGAAATAAAAAAACTGTACCTACTTGACACAACTCCTCCTTTTCCTTTTGGAAGTGTATAAGTTCTCTTCTGATCTTTTTTGTCATAGGTTGCAGTTTTTGTTTTGTTTTTTTCTCCCCAGGAGTTTGTAGGAGTCTAGTGATACCTGTCCATGGAAGACTGAGTCGTTTTAATTTGGTTGTCATCCAGTCACTAAGTCACGTCCAACTCTTTGCGACTCCATGGACTGTAGCGCTCCAGGCTTCCCTGACTTTCACCATCTCCCAGAGTCTGCACAAACTCAGGTCCATTGAGTCAGTGATGCTATACAACCATCTTATCCTCTGTCACCCCCTTCTCTTCCTGGCCTCCATCTTTCCCAGCATCACAGCTACATTGTCATGTCAAAAGGGCTTGCATAATTCAATGAAGCTATGAGCCATGCCATGTGGGGCCACCCAAGATGGACGGGTCATAGTGGAGAGTTCTGACAAAAGAAGGTCCATCAAAGGAGAGAAGGGCAAACCACTCCAGTATTCTTGCCTTGAGAACCCCATGAACAGTATTCCAATTTGGGGAAAAGGTCAATACCATGGAGTGTACCCACCAGGAACTGCATCCTCCAAACTGTGATGTGTCAATAATAAAGATGATACTTTGATTTCATCCAATGATTAACTAGTTTATTCTTGAAAATTGTTTCTTCTGGGCCAACCTGAAGAGGTGATAGTATTTCAGGGTTTTGCTGGGAAGGAAAAGAGCCCCAAATGAGTACAGTCTTTTATCTGGAATCGGTGTACCATATAGACGGGATGGTGAGGAGAGAGACTAGGGTGGGTTTAGGCCAGGATTGTGTAGGGTGTGATCATGTAGACAACTCTTTCCATCCAGTAATAGTTCTGAGACAGCGTCAGTTGTCTCTGTATCAAGCTCAAGGGAAACTCTGCTGAGAATGGAACAGAATTGGTCTAATTTCTATGTGTGACCTCACCTTAAGCTGCCATCTAGTGAGAAATCAATTTTGAGTCTGTTTTACTGATATCCCCTAGCCATGAATGCTTTTCATGACAGATCAAGTCCTGGGGGAGGTAGAGCCAGTCTCCCTAAGGCAGCCCATGGTAAGATATTCTGTGACTGTATAACCGCATACACTATGCTTAGTCAAAGAACATAAAGATAGCTGAACTATCCTCATCCATCAATGTCTTTTTGCCCAAATTTGAACTCACTTGGAGCAACAACAAACAACTTTTACCTTTGAATACATGACCTGCAGGCCCAGGATGACATTTGAAGAGAGAGACAAACAAAAGTTAACCCTCTCACTTCTCTCTCCAGGCCTGACCAGTACAAAAGGAAACAGCATTATCACCTCTTATAATGTAAACATGCTTCTCTTAATTCAGCCAAGTATTCCCAAGTATCCCCCAAACCTTCTTGTATGTTACCATGTGATTCATCCTCTGCACAGAACAGGAGGAGCAATGAGTCTGCGGTTTTGTGGAGTCTAGCTCAGGCTCTCATACATAATACTGTATCTTCCAGTAAGTTTCCTAGGCTCTCATACATAATCTCATACATAATCTCATTTTCCAGTGAGTTTCCTAGCATCTTTAAACCTTGTTTTACTTTTCATATATAAAAAGCCTTACTTTAGTCACGTATTTGTAATAGTAAATAGTATGACTTCAGACTCTGAAGTCAGACTATCTGGGCTCAAATCCTGACTCTGCCTCTTACTAGCTTTGAATCCTTAGCAAAGTGAAATAAATACCACATGCCTCTCCATAAGTAAAATGGAGATAACTAAAGTCTCTCTATATCGTAAGGCTGTTCCAAAAATGATTAAACAGTGAATAAATGTAAAGTTGTCAGAATAGTGCCTGAAACATGATTAGTGTCAAAAAGTTGTTAGGAGAGATAAGATAAAACTTAAAACTCCTTTGTATGTCTTTGAAAACTCTTCAATGACAACAATGAATTAACCTGTTTTTTTATGTCAACTGCATCCACACCCCAGGGGCCATCTCCATCTCTGAACTTTGTGACAGCAGTGAAATATCTAATCTGCTGCTTTATTTCCAGTATCTAATCATGATATGCATACACATGTTAATATATATTGAGTTAATGAACTAATTCATATCACACCAAAATCTACCTTGTTCTTGATCCTTCTCAGAAGCATCCAGATTCCATGTCTAGGAATTCATGAAAAGCACTCTCTGGTAGTCTTCTCTCACTTCTTTTCCAAAATAAATTTTACCTCTGCTTCAAGGTCTATTTCAAAGTTCAACTGTTTAATGAAACTGATAAGATAACATGATGCTTTAACTGGAAAAGACACCATTGTTACAAAATGGGAGAGAAATAAGGATTGGAGATAGAGCAACACTTTTTAGAAGTTTCATTGGGATGGAGTCCAGAAATATGAAACAGTAGCTTCAGGGGTATATGAAGACCATGGCAGTTCTGAGGAAGGTTCTGGAGCTTTAACCATGACCCTCAAATATCCTTTAGCCCATCCAGAAAGTCCTTTGGTATATTTATAGTCTGAAAAGGAGAACTATAATTTTATTATTTATGAGTAGAGTTCACAGAGAAATAATTTGAATACTTTGATTTTTGTTGTTGTTGTTGTTATTTTAATCTGTAACTCACGCTCTAAGGGCTTCCCTGGTAGTTAAGCTGGTGAAGAATCCACCTGCAATGCAGGAGACCCCAGTTCCATCCCTGGGTTCAGAAGATGCCTTGGAAAAGGAATAGCCTACCAACTCCAGTATTCTTGGGATACCCTAGTGGCTCAGATGGTAAAGAATCTGCCTGCAATGTGGGAGACCTAGATTCAATCCCTGGGTTGGGAAGATCCCCTGGAGGAAGGCATGACAACCCACTCCAGTATTCTTGCCTGGAGAATCCCCCTGGACAAAGGAGCCTGGTGGGCTACCGTTCATGGGGTCATAAAAAGTAGGACATGACTGAGCAACTAAGCACAGGATAGCAACTCACAGTCTAAGGCAGAACAATATGCTTGATATATAAATAGGCTTCCCTGGTGACTCAGATAATAAAGAAACTTCCTGCAACGCAGGAGACCCAGGTTTGACTCCTGGGTGAGGAAGATCCCCTGGAGTAGGAAATGGCAACCCACTCCAGTATTCTTGCCTGGAGAATCCAATGGACAGAGGAGCCTGGCAGGCTACAGTCCATGGGATCACAAAGAGTGAGGTATGACTGAGTGACTACTCTTAAGTTAGATCAGGTCAGTTGCTCAATTGTGTCCAAATCCTTTTGACCCCATGGACAGTAGCTCTCCAGGCTTCCCTGTCCTTCAACTCCCGAAGCTTGCTCAAACTCATGTCCATCTCTTCGGTGATTCCATCCAATTATCTCATTCTCTGTCGTACCCTTTTCCTTCCACCTTCAGTCTTTCCCAAAATCAGGGTCTTTTCTAATGAGTCAGTTCTTTGTATCAGGTAGCCAAAGTATCAGAGCTTCAGCTTCAGCATCAGTCCTTCCAGTGAATATTAATGACTGATTTCCTTTAGGATGGACTGGTTTGATCTCTTTGCAATCCAAGGGACTCTCAAGACACATACTCTAAAGTACAACAATATGCTTGATGTATAGAGTGTCTAGACAAATTCCCCAAATCTTGGTCTCACCACATGCCTCCTCTTAGATCCCATAAAGAAGATTTGGTACCACTGTTGCTTAAGGGTGGGGAAAAATATCTTTTAACACAAAAGACTTGGCATTATGTTTATAGACACATTAAAACAGGAGAAAATATGTGTTGCTTTACTATTATTTCTTTGACTTATGTAGGGAAAGTACAGAAAGCACAGAAATTCAACAATAAGAAAAAGAAAACATAACAAGTTGAGTGCAAGGCAAAAAAGGTGAAACCTGTTATTATTCCAAACTTTGTCTTTTATTCACAGTGTTTTAATAATAATGGAAAGTAATATGTAAATTTTAATTTCATAGCCATGATGATATAGACCAAAACATTTCAAGTTCTTAATAACCACTCATGAATATTATGACAAGAATTAGACTTTTGCCCTGTAGCTATATATCCAAGTTGGCCTTTAATTCCTTAAGCTCTTTTTTGGCTGTGGAGAAAAATATCAGGAAAAAAAAAAAGTTAAATAGTTGTAGTATTAACCCAGCAGAAAGCTTTTGGCTATTAATCAGAGAGTGGACCTTTAGCCCACAAAGACAAATACCTTCTTTATAAAGATGAAAAGTTCAAGGAGCTGAAGTCTGGAAAAGTTGATTGCTGTTAAGGATCCTCTGAAGGAGAGACGAGCCAATGTTTGCACCAACTGGGAACTATTCAATGGGTCTCAAATGGGAACACTTTTTTCATTGTTTAAGCTCCAGATAGTATCAGTGTGATAATTCTTTTCTATACTAAGTGTATGCTATGTGCCAGCTTTATTTTAAATTCATAGTTTAGAACCCCCGACAGCCATGTCTTTTTATATGATTGTTGGCAGAGGGATAGACATCTGATTTTCTGACTCAACAGATCTCTCTGGGATTTTCAAAGTGGAACCAAAGTCAGAAAGTGAAGCTTTTTTTGGTAGTGACAGCTATGTGGAGAGTGGCTTTGGTGTCAGTAATAGTCACACATTCCAGCGTATCAGGAATGACATATATGAAAGAGACACGTGAAGACAAACAACAGATAGGAGAACAAGATGGTGGAGGTGTAAGTGGATGTGGAGTACATCTCTCTCCATGGATACATCAGGAATACACCTTCAGACACAGAAGTGCACACAGAATACCAGCTGAGAGCGGACAGGAGTACCTGACTAGTGGAAAAGAATATATAGAATCACGCAAAACTTGGTAGGATGAAGGAACTAGGGGGACAAACAGGAGTGTTATTAGGATGGGGCCTGTCCTTGGTGGGTGGGGGAACTGAAGCAGGGGTCTGATCGATCCCCAAATTAGGGCAATTGTCTGAGTCAAAGGAGAAACGTTCAAAGCTGAGAGTGAAACAGCCTATCTGTGGCAGCCTAAATGGAATGAGAATCAGCCAGTCCTTGCCGCAGCCATACGTACCCCAGATGGCACGGCGGCTGGGAGCTGGAGTTTAGGGATTGTGCAGCAATCCCAGGGAGAGAGCTGTTGTTGACTGTGTTGAGAGAGATTGAGGGGATGTGAGGGAGGAGATTGTGGTGGGAAATGACTGTGGGGGAAAGCCAGGCAGCCATGGAAACAAGGCGATACTGTTAAGTCATGCCTAGCAGGTAGAGCCACCACCATAGCCTCTCTCCCTGCCACATGCCAGCATAGGTAGCTGAACAACAGAGAGGCCAGCCCATCAAACACCTGATGCACTGAACTACAGAGTAGGACCCCACCCGGGTGCCTCTTAAAAGTGCCTGATGTGCCGATCTGCAGAGTAGGACCCAAATCAGGGGGAGCCCTCTAATTGCCTGATGCACCAAACAACAGAGAAGGACCCCAGGAAAGGAAGCCCTCTAAGTGCCTGATGGGCAGAGCTATGGAGAAAGACTGGCCAAAGAGGCCTTCTGATTGCCAGCAACAAGAGGCTTGAAAAAGGACTGTTAGGGCCATAACTCCTGCTGTGGAGGCAGTCCGATCCCTGCATACTTGGTGCTGCCAGGGTCCCCTCAAGTCAAACAGCTGTGCCATCTTCATGCTCAACTCTCATTGGGGCAGAGCTGCCACAGGCAAAAAAAAAGTCTTGCAGCTGTGAGCGCAATGTCCCTTCGGTCATGTCCAACTCTTTGTTACCCTGTAGACTGTGGCCTGCCAGACCTCTCTGTCAGGGAGGGGGGTTCTTCAGGCAAAAATACTGAAGTGCGTTTGACCAATATTGGTTGCCATACCCTTCTAGAGCACTATTTTTCCTGCTGCCCTAGATGCCAACTCCCCTGAGTATCTGGTGCTACCAGAACCCCTGTGACCCAAGCAGCTGCACCACCTCCACACCAGATCCTCACATGGGCAAACCCAAGTCCTCCAGAGTAGTCTCAGGAGCAAACCCCAGTGGACAACCCATATGCAGAGGTGGAAATAAAACCACAGTTGAAATCCAGGGGCAGTGTGGCTAAGAAAAAGACCCCAAACCTTCCCCCCAGCTACACAAGCTGCAGATTAAATCCACACGATCAACTAAGCAGACTCTGTGCCTATGGAATATATTAAAGCCCGCTGAGAGCTCCCACAAAAAACAATTAACTAGTTCTGATAGCTATGGACATTGGAGGCAAGAACACAGAGAAGTAGGACCATATTAGAGTCTGAGTTGTGCCCACAGCAGGTCCAGAGATCAGGACAGTGTTAGAGGGCATCCTAGGGAGGTGAGGTGGACTGTTACTCCCAGGGAGAGGGCTCTGACAGCAGTGACTCAAGAAAAATACCTATTATTCTTACGATTTGACTTGTTCTGTAGATTCTTTTGGATTGTTTTTTCTTTTCTTTTCTTTTCCTTTTCCGCACCTCTGTTGTAGTTGTCAATTTTATTGGCACTATGAAATCTAATTAAGCTTTTGAGCTTTTTCTTTTTCTTTTTTTTTTTTCCCAGTCATATCTTTTATTGTTATTATAAACCTCTGCCTCTACATTGGGCTTTTGCAGTTCTGAGGAGTTTTCCTTTTTTTTTTTTTTTTTTTCTCTTTTTTTAATTTTTAACTTTTTAAACCTATTGATATTTTTTCTGAGTTTATTTCTTTGTTTGTATTGCCTACTGTTCTTTTCCCCTTGCAGTTAATCTTTAATATACATAAATCTTCTTTATCTATCTATATTTAACTTTGCATATCTCTTCTTACTTTCTTTCCTTTCCTCTCAACATATTTGTTAGTTTTATTTTCATTGATTTATTCCTCAATTGGCACCTTGCTTTAGTTTTGTTTTCCAATTTGTACTTTAATTAGTTTTGCTCTGGTACATATAATTTTGATTTCCTTTGTTTGCTGGGTCAGTCTATTGTAGTTTATTTTTGTTGGAATGTTTTGATTTTGCTTATGGGTGTATTTGTATATGTGTATCTTCAGTCACACTTTTTGTTGTTATAAACCTCTGCCTCTACATTCGGCTTTTGCAGTTCTGGGGTGTTTCCTTTTTTTTCCTCTCTTTTTTTAATTTTAACTTTTTTAACCTATTATATTTTTTTCTACATTTATTCCTTTGTTTGCCTTTCCTACTGCTCTTTTCCCCTTGCAGTTAATCTTTAATGTATATAAATCTTCTTCATCTACCTCTATTTAACTTTGCGTATCTATTCCTTCTTTTCTTTCCTCTCAACATATTTGTTAGTTTTGTTTTCATTGCTTTATTCCCCACTTAGCACCTTGCTTTAGTTTTGTTCTCCAGTTGGTGCTTTAGTTAGTTTTGTTCTTAACTGGTAAATGTATTTTTTTATTTCCTTTGTTCACAGGTCAATCTATTGTACTTTATTTTTGTTGGACTGTTTTGACTTTGCTCATGGGTGTATATGTATGTATGTATATTCCATTATTTTAATTATTATTTGCCTGATTTTATACTGCCATTTGTCTGAGGTTCATCTTTGTTTTGGAATATTTGTTTTAATCTCACTTAATGCCACTTAATAACAAACCACTTGAGGAATCCTAGTCCCTGACCAGAAATCAAGCCCTGATCTTTTGGAATGGGAGCACTGACTCCAAGACTCTAGACTATTAGAGAACTAACCCTGCTGCTGCTACTGCTGCTGCTGCTAAGTCGCTTCAGTCATGTCCGACTCTGTGCGACCCCATAGACGGAGTATCAAATAGAACTCACACAAAGGAAACCACTGGAATACAAGATCTAGCATCACTCAACGACCAGTAGCACCCTGTGCAGGATGCCTCATCTAAGCAGCAAACAAAACAAAAATACAAATACAGTCTTCAGCAGACAGGAATACCACCTCACTCAGCCTTGCCCATCAGAGGAAAAACAAACAAACAAAAACTCAGCACAAGTCTCACCCTATACAAAGCTTACACAAACCACTGGACCAACCTCAGGAGGGAAGAAACCAAACGGAAGAAATAATTCAATCCTGAAGCCTGGGAAATGGAGACCTAAAACACAATAAGCTAAAAAAAAAAAATTAATGAAAAGGCAGAGAAATATCACACAAAGGAACAAGCTAGAAACTCAGAAGTCCAAATAAATGAGAGGATATAGGCAAACTACCTGAAAAAGAATTCAGAATAATGATAGTAAAGATGATCAAGAACCTTGAAAACAAAATGGAGAAAATGCAAGAATCAATTAACAAAGACCTAGAAGAATTAAAGAATAAACATGCAGAGACAAACAATACAATTACTGAAATTAAAAAATACTCCAGAAGGAATCAATAGCACAATATCTGAAGCAGAAGAATGAATCAGTGAGCTGGAAGATAAAGTGGTGGAAAAAACTTCTGAAGAGCAGAATAAAGTAAAAAGAATGAAAAGAACTGAAGATAGTCTCAGGGACCTCTGGGGAAATATCAAATGCACCAGCATTCGAATTACACAGGTGCCAGAAGAAGAAGAGGAAAAAAAAGGCTTAAAAAATTTTTTTGAAGCAGTTATAGTTGAAATTTTACCCAACATGGAAAAGGAAACAGTCAATCAAGTCCAAGAGGCATAAAGAGTCCCATACAGGATAAACCCAAGAAGAAACAAGACACATACTAATCAAACTAACAAAGACTAAACACAAAGAAAGCATATTAGAAGCCTCAAGGGAGAAGCAGGAAGCAATATACAAGGAAAAGCCCATATGCTTAACAGCTGATCTTTCAGCAGAAACTCTGTAGGTCAGAAGGGAATGACAGGATATATTTAAAGTACTGAAAGGGAAAAATCTACAATCAAGAGGACTTTACATGGGAAGTATCTCATTCAAAATTGATGGAGAAATAGAAAGCTTTTCAGACAAGCAAAAGTCAAGAGAATTCAGTACCACCAAACCAGCTTCACAACAAATGTTAAATGGACTTATACAGTCAAAAAATAAAAGAGAAGAAAAAAGATCTACAAAATCAACCCCAGACAGTTCAGTTCAGTTTGGTTCAGTTGCTGAGTCGTGTTTGACTCTTTGCAACCCCATGGGCTGCAGCATGCCAGGCTTCCCTGTCCATCACCAACTCCCAGAACTTACTCAAACTCATGTCCATTGAGTCAGTGATGCCATCCAACCATCTCATCCTTTGCCGTCCCCTTCTCCTCCTCCCTTCAATCTTTCCCAGCATCAGGGTCTTTTCTAATGAGTCAGCTCTTTGTAGCATGTGGTCAAGTATTGGAGCTTCAGCTTCAGCATCAGTCCTTCCAATGAATATTCAGGACTGATTTCCTTTGGATGGACTGATTTAATCTCCTTGCAGTCCAAGGGACTCTCAAGAGTCTTCTCCAACACCACAGTTCAAAAGTATCAATTCTTAGGCACTCAGCTTTCTTACAGTCCAAATTTCACATCCATAAATGACTACTGGAAAAATCATAGCTTTGACTAGATGGACGTTTGTTGGCAAAGTAATGCATCTGCTTTTTAATATGCTAACTAGGTTGGTCATAGCTTTCCTTCCAAGGAGCAAGTGTCCTTTAATTTCATGGCTACAGTCACAACTGCAGTGATTTTGGAAACCAAGAAAATAAAGTGTCTCACTGTTTCCATTGTTTCCCCATCTATTTGACATGAAGTGATGGGACCCGATGCCATGATCATAGTTTTCTGAATGTTGAATTTCAGGCCAACTTTTTCACTCTCATGTTTCACTTTCATCAAGAGGCTCTTTAGTTCTTCTTCACTTTCTGCCATAAGAGTGGTGTCATCTGCATATCTGAGGTTATTGATATTTCTCCTGACAATCTTGATCCAGCTTGTGCTTTATCTAGCCTAGCATTTCTCATGATGCATATAAGTTAAATAATCAGGCTGACAATATTTAGCCTTGACATACTCCTTTTCCAATTTGCAACCAGTCTGTTGTTCCATGTTCAGTTCTTTTTTTTTTTTTTAATAGTAAAGTTAATTTATAGGCTTACATAAGTGACATGCCCAGAAACTATATAGATTTTGGGGATAATTTGATTATCGGTCTGGTTTCAATTTTTGCTATTGTTTTGGCTCTTTCTTCTAGTTCTAACTGTTGCTTTTGACCTGCATACAGATTTCTCAGGAGGTAGGTGAGGTGGTCTGTTATTCCCATTTCTGAAGAATTTTCCACAGTTTGTGGTGATCCACATAAAGGCTTTGGTGTAGGCAATAAAGCAGAAGTAGATGCTTTTCTGGAACTGTCTTGCTTTTCTGATGCTCCAGCGGATGTTCCTAATTTGATCTCTGGTTCCTCTGCCTTTTCTAAATCCAGCTTGAACTGGATTTGAACTCTGGAAGTTCATGGTTCACATACTGTTGAAGCCTGGCTTAGAGAATTTCGAACATTACTTTGCTAGTGCGTGAGATGAGTGTAATTGTGCAGTAGTTTGAACATTCTTTGGCATTGCCTTCCTTTGGGATTGGAATGAAAACTGACCTTCCAGTCCTGTGGCCACTGATGAGTTTTCCAAATTCGCTGAGATATTGAGGGCAGCACTTTCAAAGCATCATCTTTTAGGATTTGAAATAGCTCAACTGGAATTCCATCACCTCCATTAGCTTTGTTCATAATAATTCTTCCTAAGGGCCACTTGACTTTGCATTCTAGGATGTCTGGCTCTAGGTAAGTGATCATACCATCATGGTTATCTGGGTCATGCAGATCTTTTTTGTGTAGTTCATCTGTGTATTCTTGCCACCTCTTCTTAATATCTTCTGCTTCTGTTAGGTCCCTACCATTTCTGTCCTTTATTTGGCCCATCTTTGCATGAAATACCCACCTTGCATTAAATATATTACTCAGCCATAAAAAAGAATGCATTTGAGTCAGTTCTGATGAAGTGGATGAACCTAGAACCTATTATACAGAGTGAAGTGAGTCAGAAAGAGAAAGATAAGTATCATATTCTAACACACATATACAGAATCTAGAAAAATGATACTGAAGAATTTATTTACAGGGCAGCAATGGAGAAACAGACAGAGAATGAACTTATGGACATGGGGAGAGGGGAGAAGAGGGTGAGATGTATGGAAAGAGTAATTTGGAAACTTACATTACCATATGTAAAATAGATAGCCAATGGGAATTTGCTGTATGGCTCAGAAAACTCAAACAGGGACTCTATATCAACCTAGAGGGGTGGAATGGGGAGGAAGATGGGTGGGAGGTTCAAAAGGGAGGAATATATGTATACCTATGGCTGATTCATGTTGGAGTTTGACAGAAAACAACAAAATTCTTTAAAGTAATTATCCTTCAGTAAAAGAATAAGTTAAAAAAATGAACACCAGTTCCATGTGGAGATCTCTGGAGTTCTTAAAATCTTTGAAATCCAGTAAGTATTATTTTTTTAATAAAATACTTCAAAATCAGTTTCTGCCATCATCAATCAAAATGGGTGAAGTCGCTTCAGTCAAAACATCTTGAAACAGCAATTAAAATATCTTTTATTTATTCAAGAGTCTAATAGTGTCAGGGAGGGAAATATACTGCCTGGTGTGGTAATTGTAGTTACAGAGGAAATTCTAAGGTACTGTGAGGGCTTAAAAGATAATTTTCTATTCCAACTCTAGCAAGTTGACCCTATGACTGGCTACAGTCCATAGGGTCTCAAAGAGCCTGACACAACTAAAGCGATTGAGCACCCACACACATGGAGTAATCCCACTAGAAAAATATCAACTTTTTATCTAATCTTATTACATTTGATTGTAAAGAGAAAAAACAAGATTTCCCTCTGTAACATTTACCTAGTTCCTTCATGCACATGAAGTTTCAATAAGCAGAAGTGTTTGATGTACTCAATAGTCGAATTTACAAATTATGATTTGAAAGTAAAGCTCACTCTTTATGTAGAATTATGTTCGATCTTTCAGAGGAAGAAGACTAAAGGATTGAGAATCAAATTTCACCCTGGAGAGTCTCTGGTAAAATTTCAGTTGCCCCACTTCTGATGACTCTGATGATTAATTTTAAAAAAAACTTAATAACTAAAGAAACATATGTAAAAATAGTTTTGCAAAATGAAAAGATAGAAAAAGATAAAGGTAATGAAGTAGTGCAACTATAGCCAGAGGACTACAGTTTGGCACTAAAAGTATATAAGAATATATTTCTGAGTTTTGAAGAAAATATTGCAATTCTTATTGTTTTTATGTTTTCTCATCCTTATTATTTCTATTTTCTTTTCCTTTTAAACTAAAAAATAAATTTACTAAAATATAGTTGCTGTACAATATTGTATTGGTTATGGGTGTATAAGATAGTAAGTCACAATTTTTAAAGTTTATATTCCATTTACAGTTATTATAAAATATTTTTATATTCATCATGTTGTACAATATATTCTTATAGATTATTTTAAACCTAATAGTTTGCAGTTCTTATTTCCCTGCTTGTATATTGTCCCTCTTCTCTTTACTTGTCTTTTATATTGCATCATAATACTCTTATTATCATAGAACATGCATATAATTTATAAACAGTGTAAAAATACATAATAAGAATATTTTGAGATACATGTTTTAAATTTGATAATTAAGCATGGTCAGTGAATGTTTGGAGACAATTGGGTTAAATTCAAAACATTGATATAGAAAAAGAGATGAACAATCAAACATTTATTGATTCTTACTGTCCCAGAAAGATGGTCATTATGTTCCTATTTAAAGGCCTCCTTATTTGCTGTTTCAACCTCCTTAAATGGTTTTCTCCCAAAATCCATGTATTAATACCTCCTTCCCAAAGTCCCCTGGGCCTATTCAAATATTAATTTGCTAATAATTCTTCCCTTCATTACAATATCTAAATTTAATACCTCAAGTTCCAGTATTTCAAATAGCCTATTACTTTATTTCTCTTAGTACTTAGCGCTACCTACTGACCTATTTTCTATTTTGCTTATTTTCTATACCACACTATAGGTTGTGTACTCTCTGCTTCCCCACGAGAAAGTGAGTTCATAATAGCAGGAGATTTGCACATTCTGTTTATTTTAAACCCATAGTTTCTCAACTAATGCCTGGCACACAAAGGTACTAATATTTATTTAATGATATTTATCATTAATTCCTCAGAACCAAGAAAAGCAGATATTATTATCCATAATTTTAGCTGAATAAACTGAGTCCCCAAACATAGTAAATACTGTTGTTCAGTCACTAAGCTGTGTCTGACTCTTTGAAGCATGCCATAGACCAGAGCACCCCAGGCTTCCATGTCCTTCACTATCTCCTGGAGTTTGCTCAGATTCATGTCCATTGAGTCAGTGATGCCATCTAACCATCTCATCCTCTGCTGCCCTCTTCTTCTTTTGTCTTCAGTCTTTCCCAGCATCAAGGTCTTTTCCAGTGAGTTGACCTTTCACATCAGGTGGCCAAAGTATTAGAGCTTCAGCTTTAGCATCAGTCCTTCCAATGAATATTCAGGGTTCATTTCCTTTAGGATTGACTGCTTTGATCTCTTGCTATCCAAAGGAATCTCAGGAATCTTCTCCAACATCACAATTTGAAAGCATCAGTTCTTTGGTATTCAGCTTTCCTTATGGTCCAACTTCACATCCATACATGACTACTGGAAAACCAAAGTTTGACTACATGAACCTTTGTCAGCTAAGTGATGTCTTTGCTTTTTAATATGCTTAGGTTTGTCATAGTTTTGCTTTCAAAGAGCAAGTGTCTTAAATTTAGGGAGTAAATAACTTACTTCAAACCTCAGCAAGCAATAGGCTTCCTTTGAGAGAAGAAAAGGTGAAAGAAGGCAATAATCTAGCTGGATGATAAGAGTTAAGGACTGGCATTCAAAGACAGATAATACTTGTTATGTATTATATACCTGTGTATATATATGTATTATATACCTGTAAATATATATGTATTATAATACCTGTATTCCCAAGGAATCAGGATGGAGTCATGAAGGGAAACTAGGGGAGGGGAATTTCAGAGTTGAATAGACTAAAATGCAACTCTTTCTTTGGAAGGAGAGGGTTCCTGGGAAATAGGGATATTGAAGAAAAGTGTTCATGATTATATTGCAGGGCTGTGGCAATGATGATGAAAGTACTAAAAGAAACTTGGAATTAGATGTTTTTCAAGGATCTTGCATGATTTTTAAGTATAAGGTTTTAATACAGAGTGGCTGCCAATAACATCCATTATTACATTTCTATGGAAAAAGAAATTTTTCCATATTAGGATTTCCAATAAAAGTAATGAAAAATCACTCTTCTATTTTGAGCAGATAAGTCATAGCTTCAAGGAGAAGCCTTGGGAGTGATGGAAATAAATG
This sequence comes from Bos mutus, assembly GCF_027580195.1. Lineage (NCBI taxonomy): Eukaryota > Metazoa > Chordata > Mammalia > Artiodactyla > Bovidae > Bos > Bos mutus. Next base: position 106,664,442 of record NC_091622.1, on the reverse strand, counting down.
TCACAGTGCATCTACTGTACCAAACAATGTGTGAGATGCTCTGCTTACATTTTCTATGTTTTCTACATATCATGTTTTCAAATGGGGTCATGAAGGTTCATAGAAGTCAAGTGATTTTCTTGGGATGAACAAAGTGAGGAGGTCTCCATTCTAGAAGGTGAGACCAGGCTTTCAGACTCCATTCTAGGCCTATGCAAGTGTTTACAAGTGGAGGTGTTAGTCGCTCAGTCATGTCCGACTCTTTGCAACCCCATGGACTGTAGCCTGCCAGGCTCCTCCATCCATGGGATTTTCCAGGCAAAAATACTGGAGTGGGTTGTCATTTCCTTCTCCAGGGGATCTTTCCAACCCAGGGATTGAAGCCGAAAGTGAAAATGAAAGTGAAAGTTGCCCAGTCCTGTCCAACTCTTTGCAACCCCATCACTATACAGTCCATGGAATTCTCCAGGCCACAGTACTGAAGTGGGTTCAGTTCAGTTCAGTTCAGTCACTTAGTCGTGTCCGACTCTTTGCGACCCCATGAATTGCAGCACGCCAGGCCTCCCTGTCCATCACCAACTCCCAGAGTTCACTCAAACTCATGTCCATCAAGTTAGTGATGCCATCCAGCCATCTCATCCTCTGTCATCCCCTTCTCCTCCTGCCCCCAATCGCTCCAAGCATCAGGGTCTTTTCCAATGAGTCAACTCTTCACAAAGTATTGGAGTTTCGGCTTTAGCATCATTCCTTCCAAAGAAATCCCAGGGCTGATCTCCTTCAGAATGGACTGGTTGGATCTCCTTGCAGTCCAAGGGACTCTCAAGAGTCTCCAACACCACAGTTCAAAAGCATCAATTCTTCGGCGCTCAGATTTCTTCACAGGCCAACTCTCACATCCATACATGACCACTGGAAAAACCATAGCCTTGACTAGATGGACCTTTGTTGGCAAAATAATGTCTCTGCTTTTTAATATGCTGTCTAGGTTGGTCATAATTTTCCTTCAAAGGAGTAAGCGTCTTTTAACTTCATGGCTGTAATCACCATCTGCAGTGATTTTGGAGCCCCAAAAAGTAAAGTCTGACACTGTTTCCACTGTTTCCCCGTCTATTTCCCATGAAGTGATGGGACCAGATGCCATGATCTTTGTTTTCTGAATGTTGAACTTTAATCCAACTTTTTCACTCTCCTCTTTCACTTTCAACAAGAGGCTTTTTCGTTCCTCTTCACTTTCTGCCACAAGAGTGGTGTCATCTGCATATCTGAGGTTATTGATATTTCACCCAGCAATCTTGATTCCAGCTTGTGCTTCCTCCAGGCCAGCATTTCTCATGATATACTCTGGATATAAGTTAAATAAGCAGGGTGACAATATACAGCCTTGACGTACTCCTTTTCCTATTTGGAACCAGTCTGTTGTTCCATGTCCAGTTCTAACTGTTGCTTCCTGACCTGCATATAGGTTTGTCAAGAGGCAGATCAGGTGATCTGGTATTCCTATCTCTTTCAGAACTTTCCACAGTTTATTGTGATCCACACAGTCAAAGGCTTTGGCATAGTCAATAAAGCAGAAATAGATGTTTGTCTGGAACTCTCTTGCTTTTTCCATGATCCAGCAGATGTTGGCAATTTGGTCTCTGGTTCCTCTGTCTTTTCTAAAACCAGCTTGAACATCTGGAAATTCTCAGTTCACATATTGCTGAAGCCTGGCTTGGAGAATTTTAAGCATTACTTTAGTAGCGTGTGAGATGAGTGCACAGGCTGGAGTGGGTAGCCTTTCCCTTCTCCAGGGGATCTTCCTGACCCAGGGATTGAACCCAGGTTTCCCTCATTGCAGGCAGATTCTTTACCAGCTGAGCCACCAGGGAAGCCCTATATTCTAGTCTCATATTTCCCAATTTTAATACAGTTAAATTCTTTTTTAAATTAAGAAATAGACTAGTTTAAAAATATACTAGATTAATAGATAAGGGCCTAAGTTTATTTTTCAGGCTCAAACTTTGCCATTTAGCTTTGTTATTTTAGGAAAACACCTTAAAAGTAGTAAAAAAAAAAAATCACTATGAGTATAAGTTCTGAAATTCAGGTAAGCATTCTTAAGACAAACCTGTCCAAATGAGACTGGATTGGCCATTTTTTCAACTTCAAAAAGTTTAAAGAACAATGGCCAATTGTTGTAGAATAAAATAATCCAATGAATTCACAGTTTACTGTATTTAAGCAAGAAGGGTAACTTGATTCATCAGTTTATTCATCACTCATAATAATTGTGTTAAATTGGTCACCATTTTTACACAGTTTTATTTTTAAATTATTTTATGATTATAAAATGTTAAAAAAATCCCACTTATGAACTTTGGAAAATAGAGACAATCTTTCCTAGATTAATGCTGTTAAAAGTTTTTCTTTTCCTTTATAAAGTATGTGATCTCAGGAAGGTTTGTATAAATTTGTTGGTCAGCTAATACAATAACATTGATGAACAGTTTTATCATACTTATTCTATTACTATTATCTTGACTGTGTAACTCACTTAATCTTTATTCCAAATACAGTATGCTGTTGCATCTCCATTTAATGATAGTGGAAACTAAAGCAAAGAGATATTTAAGTAACTTGCTCAAATTTACACAAATACTGTGTTTACTTAGTGCTGGCCTAGAAATCTTTGGAAATTAAAAATTAATTACCCCATGCTTTGTTTGTCCTTAAAAATAAAAACTCTTAAATATTTGGTCATTAGATGAATTAATACATTAGTAAGTTATAAGTTAACTAATCAATTGAGTAGTGGATAAAACAGCTAACAAACAATGCATACCATATGATCAAATGCTATCTTTGTGGCAAATGAGTTGAAGTTCTTTGATATCTGCAGGAAAAAAATATGGAATTGGTATTTGAGAAAATGAGGTTATGTCAAACTTTAGGAAAGAGAAAGTGACTCAGTTAACTATATATATAATATATATGTATATATATATGTATATATTTTCCCACATAATGCTGAAAAGTTGTTGGGCTAGAATATAGGGATGTAGAAACCAATACGATATATTTACTGGCCTCTATATCTTTCTAGTAGGAGAGTAAGATTTATAAACACATAATTGCCAAGGCATTTGGTTTAGGCAATAACAGAATATAAAGACAAATTAGAAGTTCTATAGAGGAGGAAAGCAAGGCTGAGTGTTTTTCTAAATGTTGATAGAAAATTCATGTAGGTATCATTTGTAATTAAATTCAAATTGCCATTTAGGGCAAGAGCCCTTCTGCCAGCAACTTTGTACTTTCCATTTTTTGAATTTTTTTAAACTTCAGTGCACATTGCAACTGAATGCTGTACATGACTTCCCATAAATAGGAAATGGACCTTAGCTCAGCTGTCTGTCTTTGTGAAGCCCAATGATGTATCATTAGCATAAATTAGTGCTCTAGGATTATTTCTTTAACTAGAAAAATATGCAGATGCCAAATTTTTCCATGGGCATTATCAACAAGAACTGCCGATCTCTTTTCACAATATGGATTCACTTCAGAGAATCGACAGCCACTGCACACAGTATCTCTGTTCAAATGCAGTTTTTGTAACCGCATTTCCCCTTACAGATCTGCTTGTATATATTTGTATATACAGATCTGCTATGTATATATTTATTCATCCTGTAAGACAAAGGGAGGTTATTTCTAATTTAACATATTGAGTTGTAATGTGCCTTGTGTAAAAACAATTCTAACAGAACAATTACTCCTTAATTACTCAGAATTTGGGTCATCGATGCACACTATGATGGATGAAGGTGTTAAACATTTGCTGTATAGATTTCAGATGACATCACCACAGTAAAAATATTTAGGTCCAGAAATCAAAAGTGTGTTTGCACATCATCAAAAATTGAAATGAATATTTCTGAAATGATAATTCAAACTGCTCAGGAATTGAAATTAAGAAGTCCAAAGATCCTCAGATGAGGTAGCTGCCAGGGACAGGTCAAATCAGTACAGAAAATAATTATGCCTCATACCCTCTCATGTCAAGTGCTATGCTCAGATTACTTATCTGTTATTAAACTAATTTGGTCCTTCTTTGAATCTATGGTGCTCATTTGAAAATCAATTCTATAGTCTTTAGGAGAGGTGGAAATAGAAGTGAATGACATGTTTATTGCTGAACAGTTTCATTAAGTGCCCCTTATTTCTCAGATAGATGGAGCTTCTCCTTACTATGAGACACAACCCATAATAAATCAGATGCCAGAGCAGTTAGCTAAGAATCTGCTCTTTCAGATAGCAAGACCCACTAGGAATTTTATTTCAATTTAAAGGGATATTCCAAATATAGGAATGTGTATACCTTTTTAAAGATTTTTTTAATATGGACTAAAAGGGGACCACAGAGGATGAGATGGTTGGATGGCATCAATGACTTGATGGACATGAGTTTGAGTAAGCTCTGGGAGTTGGTGATGAACAGGGAAGGCTGGTGTCCTGCAGTCCATGGGGTCACAAAAAGTCGGACACGACTGAGTGACTGAACTGAACTGATTTTTAAAGTCTTTACTGAATTTTTCTTACAGTATTGTTTCTGCTTTATGCTTTGACTTTCCTGGCCCTGAAACACGCAGGATCTTAGCTCCCTGACCAGAAATCAAACCTGCACCTCTTGCCTTGGAAGACGAAGTCTTAACCTCCAAACCACCAGAGTCCCTGTATACTTTTAGAATGTTTTTAACTTACATCTTATGTTTTTTGAACAGATTCTGGAACTAGGATAGAGTCAACTCATCCCATTTTCGAAAGCGGTCTTCACAATGCCATAGCTAATGACCTTCATAAATTTACTCAGTTTGGCTGCCTTCAGAAGTGCGTCTTTTTAAAATAAGTTTTCAGAACACCTGCTTTTCATGGTGATACCTTAATGAGTGGTTGGCATGATCCCTTTTGACATTTCTCTCTCTGATGGTCTTGCTAGGTGACTCAGTGGTAAAGAAACCGCTTGCCAATGCAGGAGATATGAGAGATGCAGATTCTATCCCTGGGTCAGAAAGATCCCCTGGAGGAGAGCATGGCAACCCACTCCAGTATTCTCGCCTGGGAAATCCCATGGACAGAGGAGCCTAGCAGGCTACAGTCCACAGAGTTGTGAAGAATTGGACACGACTGAGCACGTGCACCTTCTCTGTTTCTGCTCGGTTTAATGCCAAAGCCCTTACAACTCATCAACTAGAATAGAAAAAACCCCAGTGTTTAAGAAAAAGCGTGCCCAGTGAAGCCTGAGACGCTTATAGAGCAACAGAAGTGTGTACAAGTCTAGGATTCTAACCAGAGCTTTGCTTCTAGGTTCTTTCCCTCCTTCTGAATGTACTAGCTTATCTGTGGCTGAACTAAGACCTTGGCAAAGCAGTTGAGCTTTAAGCCAGCAATTGCCCAAACTTTCTTCATTGTGCACTCAAAGTACTATGTAGTCTCTCCTGATGCCTTTTATCCTCCAATGTTTTAGTGTCCTTTTTGTTATATAAGCAAAATGTTGTTATATAAACAAGTGAAGTGAAAGTTGCTCAGTCGTGTCCAACTCTTTGTAACTCTAGGCCAGAACACTAGAGTGGGTAGCCTTTCCCTTCTCCAGGGGATCTTCCCAACCTAGGGATCAAACCCAGGTCTCCCACATTGCAGGCAAATTCTTTACCAGCTGAGCCACAAGGGAAGCCCAAGAATACTGGAGTGGGTAACCTATCTCTTCTCCAGCGGATCTTTCCGACCCAGCAATGGAACCTGGGTCTCCTGCATTGCAGGTGGATTCTTTACCAACTGAGCTATCAGGGAAGCCACTTACATAAACAAGATGTTTTTATAAAACATCTTTATTTATTGATATGTATACCTCAAAGGAGGGGGAACTAGCAAATCTATATACTCTCCTTCCAGTGCTTCAAAGCTAAAAATGCATTAAATTATACCTTTTTAGAAATATTCAATACAAGTGTGTATGTTAATTTCTCAGCTGTGTCCACTCTTTGTGACCACCATGGACTATAGACTGCCAGGATCCTCTCTCCATGGGATTTCCCAGGCAAGAATACTGGAGTGGGTTGCCATTTCCTTGAGTACTAAACTGGCTCAAATCCTTATTTTGTAATGTGTCTTCAAGCATCCAGATCTTTGTTCTTAGAGTGAGGAGGCAGTCCTGTTTGATGTAATATAAGGTGTTATAAGACAGCGTTTATAATGTCCCTTAACTTTGCACTAGAAGTGTTTCAGATGACCAGGCAAAGCAAAAGGATGCAATACAAACTCTGTACTTCTTTAAAAATGTATAACAGAAATTCAGAGGTCTATTTTCTCATGTCCTTAAGTGGTTTTCCCTATAACTCAGTACCCTGGGCCCCTTACTGCAGCAACAGTAAGCACAATTCATTAAGCAATTGAAAGATCAGAAAGGCTCATTGCTAATAAAGACACCTTAAAGGCTAATGTATGTTCATTTAGCTTTATGCCAATTTCAATTTCCTTCTATGTTTCACTTCAACTCCTAATGTTTTTATGAGATCTCTACAGAGTCAAGTGAAGAATAAAAAAAAAAAAAAAACCACAGTCTTTAAAGAAAAAGAAGAACAAACACCTTACTTGATATCTATCAGTAGTAGGAATATTTGCACATAGATCTAATCTTAATTAAGATTAATCTTAATTATGAATTAATCGTAATAATTAGAATAACAAATTTATGTATATTTTAAACAAATATTTATGATTTTGGGAAGGGCCATTATATTATGTTCAAATTTATTGGGAGGTCAGAAGATCTAGGTTAAACACTAACCTAATAAGAGCCACATGTTTTTGAGAATGTCAGTTAATGTTTCTGAGCAGCACATTCTACACCCTACTCTCCCCTTGGAACACGAGAAAGCTCATCAAACGTAAAATGTGACCCTCATGTCTTATGTTCTTTCCTATTCTTTCTTGTCTCTGTCCCTAGAAGGACCTCTGAACACTAGCTTTTACTTTTTCTCTCTCTTCCTTTCCTCTTGCTTTTCTTCTTCCTCTACTCTTTCCTCTTCCTTCTTCTTCACCTACCTCTACTTTTTGGTTTTTTATGCTTAAGGACCTATACTTATTCTCTGATACCATTTTAACTGCATATTGCAGATTTTCATTTGCTATGTTTTCATTGTAATTCTGATCAACATATTTTGTAATTTCCTTTGATATTGTGTCTCTCACTGGATTTTTAAACAAGATATTTTAGTTTTCTTTTAATTTCTAATTCTGTTTCCATTGTCCTTAGGAGACATGATCCATGGGATTTTTATCTTTTAGAAAATAAAATAGATTAGAGGTGTGTCCAGCTGGCAGAGTAGGGAGACACTGAGCTCACTTCCTCTCATGGGCACACCAAAATTACAGCTATTCACAGGGTGACTATCTATGAGAATAACATATTGTGCACCCACAATAATCACCCCAGCCCAACAGAAAGGCCCATGCAGCCCATGTCGGGGGGAACCCCTAAAGCATATAGCTCTGGTGACTAGACGGGACTGTGTTGCCAGACTCCACAGGACATCTTATACATAAGGCCAATTCTCCACACTTGGAAAATGTAACTAATCTACCTATGCTATGCTAAGTCGCTTCAGTCGTGTCCGACTCTGTGCAACCCCATAGACGGCAGCCCACCAGGCTCTCCTGTCCCTTGGATTCTCCAGGCAAGAACACTGGAGTGGGTTGCCATTTCCTTCCCCAATGCATGAAAGTGAAAAGTGAAAGTGAAGTCGCTCAGTCGTGTCCGATTCTCAGTGACCCCATGGACTGCAGCCTACCAGGCTCCTCCATCCATGGGATTTTCCTGGCAAGAGTACTGGAGTGGGGTGCCATTGCCTTCTCCGAATCTACCTAATAAATAGAAATAAACACAAAGAAGCAGGCAAAAAGAAGAAACAGAGGAATATGTTCCCAAACAAGGAACAAAGCAAAAACTCCAGAAGAAGAACTAAGTGAAGTGGAGAAAAGCAGTCTATATAACACATAATTCAAGGTAAGGATCATAAAAATGTTCATCAAATTCAGAAAAAGTACACAGTGAAATTTTTAACAGGAGTTAGAAAATAAAGAGGAATTGAACAGAGTTGAAGAATACAATAACTGAAATTTTAAAAATACTCTAGAAGGAATCAACAGTATATTAGATGTCCAAAGGAACAGATCAGTGAGCTGGAAGAGAGAGTAGTAGAAATCACACCAGCTGAACAGAAAAAAAAAAAAAGAAAAGAAATTAAAGATAGTTTAAGAGGCATGCCCGCTGGCCCAGATGGTAAAGAATCTACCTGCAATGCCGGAGACCCGGTTTCAATTCCTGTGTCAGGAAGATCCCCTGGAAAAGGGAATGGCTACCTTATCCAGCATTCTTGCCTGAAGAATTCCATGGACAAGAGCCTGGTGGGCTGCAGTTGATGGGGGTCACAAAGTTTAGGGGACACAACTGAGTGACTTTCATTTTTTATAAGATACATGCAGGACAGCATCCAATGTACTAACTTTTGCATTATAGGAGTCACAGAAAGAACGAAGGAAAGAAGCAGAAAATTTATTTGAAGAAATATTAGTTGAAAATTCCCTAACCGGGGAAAGAAAACAGACATTTGGGTTCAGTAAATAAAGAGGGTCCCAAACAAGATGAACCCAAAATGGTCCACACTAAAAACACATTATAATTAAAATGGTCATAAAAAAGAATAAAATCTTGCTATTTTCAGCACCATAGATGGGCCTTACATTTTGCTAAGTGAAATAAGTCAGTCAGAAAAAGACAAATGTCATATGATTTTACTTACATGTGGAAGCAAAAACAAATAAAGGAACATTTATAATGAAATAGTAAGAGACTCATAGGGAACAAGCTAAAGATAGCTAGATAAGATGGGATCACAGGTAGTGATAAAATATTAATAGGTGAGGGAAGTTGACATACAAATGTCCAGTTATGAAATAAATGTCACTGGGATTGGCTGTACGACATAGTGAATATAATCAATAACACTGTAATAGCTTTGCATGGTGAGGTAGCTCTACTGGTAAAGAACCCACCTGCCAATACAGGAGATGTAATGGATGTGGGTTAGATCCCTGGGTTGGGAAGATCCCCTGGAGGAGGAAATGGCAACCCACTCCAGTATTCTTGCCTGGAAAATCCCATGGAAAGAAGAACCTTGTGGGCTACAGTCCATAGGGTTGCAAAGAGTCGGACACAACTGAAGCGACAGGACACAGAGTTATCATGGTGATAATTTTGTAATGTATATAAATATCTGATTACTGTGTTACATACCTGAAACTAATATAATACTGTAAGTCAACTATACTTCAATAAAGAAAGAAAAGAGGCTTATGTTATAGCATAGTTTGTGATCAAAATTTGTAAGTATTCTTAAGATCAAATATTTTTTTCATTTTTTTCTTTCTTTTCTCTCCTTATCTATCCATATTAATTCTAATCTTTCAATTTCATTATTCAATTTTTCCATGTAATTACTTATATATGTTTTCTATTTGATATAACCATTTTTGATAAAGTTATGTTTAGAAATTATGGCCCAGATCATATCCTTGTGATATTTGAAAATATCCCTTTGTAAATTATCTGTATATGGCTTATATATATTTTTAGAATAAAATATGACAAAATAAGAAACTTTTATAGTGTTACTTTTTAAATTGAGACTTTAAAATATTGTGTAAGGTAAATGCAGAATGCATAGGTCTTCTCTGGTTTGATAAAGAAATAAACTTTAGTATCATTTCAAGTTCCATTCTGGTTAAGAGGAAGAACTTTGGAGTCTAAAATTCCAGAGTTTCAATCCCAGCTCTTCCACTAACTATGAGATTTGGACATGTTGTCTTATCACTGGGGTCCTTAATTTTTTCATCTGTAGAATAGAAAGAAATATAATTATGTCACACATCTGTTATGAAAATTAGTAAATTAAATAAATTTATTAACAATGCCTTGCATACTTCCTATTCCATGATAAGGTTATTTAGCATAAAGTTATCATTTTGATTTTAATAACAGCTTCAGTCAAGAAATAAATTACAAGCAACTTGTTTGCTTTCATAGCTAGTATCCATTGTATTCATTCAAGAAATCTAGACGTTGTCATTGTTCAGTCACTAAGTATTGTCCAGCTCTTTGCAATCACAGGCATGAAATTAAAAGATCCTTGCTCCTTGGAAAGAAAGCTATGACAAACCTTAGACAACATATCAGGCTTCTTTTTCCTTCACCATCTCCTGGAGTTTGCTCAAACTCATGTCCGTTGAGTCGTCTTATCGTCTGTAATCCCCTTCTCCTCCTGCTTTCAATCTTTCTCAGCATCAGGGTCTTTTCCAATGAGTCAGCTCTTCACATTCGGTGGCCAAAGTATTGGAGCTTCAGCTCCAACATCAGTCCTTCCAATGAATATTCAGGATTGGTTTCCTTTATGACTGATTGGCTTGATCTCTTTGCAGTCCATTAGACTCTCAAGAGTCTTCTCCAGCACCAGTTTGAAAGCATCAGTTCTTGTGCTCAGCCTTCTTTATGGGCCAACTCTTATATCTGTTCATGACTTCTGGAAAAAATATAGCTTTGACTATATATACCTTTGTCAACAAAGTAATGTCTTTGCTTTTTAATATGTTGTCTAAGGTTTGTCATAGCTTTCTTTCCAAGGAGCAAGCATCTGTTAATTTCATGCCTACAGTTGCCTTTCACAGTGATTTTGGAGCCCAAGAAAAGAAAACCTGTCACTGCTTCCACTTTTCCCCCCTTCTATTTGTCATGAAGTGATGGGACCAGATGCCATGATCTTAGTTTTTTGAATGTTGAGTTTTAAGTCAGCTTTGTTGCTCTCCTCTTTCACCCTCATCAAGAGACTTTTAAGTTTCTCTTTCTGCCATTAAAGTGGTATCATCTGTATATCTTGGGTTGCTGATATTTTTAAGAGCAGTCATTCCTATGTCTAGTCACAGATGAGAAGCCTGATGCTCATTCTGGGGAAGTGATCTGTTCAAGCGCAGGCAAATAATTAACAATACAGTCAGACCTTGAACTGGAGTCACTTGATTGCAATCTTGGTGCGTTTTTACCTTGGCTGTATTTTAGTGTATTAGGGTAATATGTCTATTATGTTAATGCATTAAAGGTACTTGAGGGAAAAAAAACATACACAAATGAGATATGTAAGAACATTAAAAGAGTAATTGCAAACTTGAGGTCAAGAGGACAAGCTCTAAAGAAGACTACACCACTTCAGAGAAGCGAAGGGGCAGGTCTAGTGACAGCTCTTGGAGGAGGGCAAGGGAGGACATAAAATGCAGGAACAAGAGGTCAAGTTTAAAATAGTAAATGCCTCTGAGGCTGATTATTCATTATTACGGTTACTCAAACAAAGAGGCACAGCTGTTACCTGGACCTTTGGCCCCAACCACAGGCTTCCTTATGTGTCTGTATTGAATGTCACTAAAAGAACTGTTCTTAAGTAACATTTTTAAAGGCATGAAAGTGGAGGGAAATGACATCGAATAGAGTTCAAGTTTGTTCATAAATGTGTTGAATTGGTAATTCTGTACCTTCATCTCCCTACATTTTTTCTCCCAACACATTAAAAGGAAATGGAAACAACAAAAATGAAAAGACTTGCCACAGATAGGAAATAGCAACCAACAGCAGTCCCTTCTGTGAGGGCCCTCTGCTGTCTCACTCAGAGAGAATTTTTATGAGTTGGAAAGGAAGAGGAAAGAAATTAACTGTCATATTTAACATCAGATCCTCTATGACACATGCCACTTATCTGAGGCAATGCAATTCTTACAGCAACCTTGTGAAGCAGATGATATTTTTTCTGCTGTAAAAGGGTTGGCAAACTATGGCTTACCAATGAAATCTAGCCTGTCATCTGTTTTTTGTAAATAAAGTTTTATTAGAATATAGCCACCCTCATACACTTAAATCTGCACTATGCAGCTTTTGAGTTCATAGGATGGCTGAGTTGAGAAGCTGCAAAAGAAATGGCCTGCAGAGCCTAACACAATAAGATTGAGGAATCCGGTGTAAGAAATGTCATCTTCAAGGTCAAATAGCTTTTTTTTCAAAGATGAACATTGATCTAAGATTGTCCCAGTTTGATATGACATGAAACCCAGAGACTTCTCCAGGGCAAGCAAGATGCACTTTTCCTTATAAGGTACCATTTCACACACATTGTGGAACATAATTTCATCATAGAGAAAATGAGTGTTAACACAGGGAAAGTTTGCCATTCAGAATCTGAAGCATTTCTGAGAGAACCAAGTTTCTCTCATAACCATTAGCACTCTTGACTCCTGAAGTGAAAATTAAATGAGTGAAGATTAGTATAGTTACATTCTGTGAACTAAGGAAAAAAAAAAAAAAACACATGGATATGTGTGTTTAATATCTTTCACTGCCAAGTAAAAGTTTTGCTTCTTTGTTCAAAAATTTGTTTCCTCTCATAGGATTTCCTTTTAAATATGCTGCCTCTTTGAAGATTTTTAAGAAGTTTCCTATTGTCCTGCCCTTGCAGAAGGATTGAAGAAAAGTTGCTGACTTCAGCCTTCAGGCCGATAAGGAGGAAGAGGGCATGGTCAGCAAGAGGAAACATCTGGGCCTTGATATGTGAGTTTGTGAACCAAGGGTGGGCCTCTTAAAATATCCCTGTTAATATTTGTGTTGTATAACTACATAATCTCCCAACTGGTTTGGGGTTTTCAGATGTGTTATCCCACCAGATCATAAAATCAAAGAGTCAAGGTATTATCAAGAAAGTTAAGAAAACAGTACGGAATAGTGGGGAAACTCACAACTATCCTCATAAAAACATGGACCCAAGCTCTGCTTGCTTATCCAAAACTCATCTGAATGTGCAGCTACAAACCCCAGTTTCTTTATTTGAAAATGGGGACAACTTTTTGCCCACCTTCCCCCAGGATTGTTGTAGGGATTAAAACAAACAAAGCATGTGAACATGTCATTAAATTATTAGCCATGATGCAAAGTGAAAAATGATCAGTATCATTAAAGTGGTGATAATGATTGCAAGGAAATCAACCAGTCCATCCTAAAGGAAATTAGTCCTGAGTGTTCACTGGAAGGACTGATGCTGAAGCTGAAACTCCAGAACTTTGGCCACCTGATGCAAAGAGCTGACTCATTTGAAAGATCCTGATGCTAGGAAAGATTGAAGGCAGGAGGAGAAGGGGACGACAGAGGATGAGATGGTTGAATGGCTTCACTGACTTGATGGACATGAGTTGGGGTAAACTCCAGGAGTTGGTGATGGACAGGGAGGCCTGGTGTGCTGCTGTCCATGGGGATGCGAAGAGTTGGACAGAACTGAGCAACTGAACTGAACTGAATGATAGTGAAAATGATAATGGCACAGATGACCAGTCCAAGATATTTCTGAAAGAAAACCGGGGTGATTACCTTAGGGCAATACTTTAAACCACAATGCCTGCAAGCAGACTAGGGAGATGATCTCAGACACACTTCTTAAGCTTCTAACTTTGCAGCCTGATTAATTTCTGAGCATCAAACTTCAGTCTGGGGTGAGAGAGGGAAAATTAATGCCATTATGTGTGTTTGCTAATTGCTTCAAAACATATAGATGTTTCAGAACCCCATTATTTACAAAAAAAAATACAAATATTCTTGAGGGGCCACTTTATCTTCTTTCGAGTATAGTTATGCCAAAAAATCCTCTAGGTGTCTTTATTCTTAAAATTTTTCATTTGTACGTATGGGGATTATCATATCTGACTACTAAGAGAGAGCTGATTTGAAAATCACATTGAATTCAATAAACTACTTCCATGGGGGGGGTTGATATCTAGTGTATTATATATGAAATAACTTAAACTTCTTTATGAGATAACACTTTGCTTTATTAGAAAGCAAGGTCTCTACAAATATATGATATCACTTATATGTGGAATCTTAAAAAATGCTACAAATAAAATTATTTATAAAATAGAAATAGAGTTACAGATTCAGAAAACAATCTAATGGTTGAGATTAAGATAAGAGCACCCCACTCCAGTACTCTTGCCTGGAGAATCCCATGGACAGAGGAGCCTGGTAGGCTGCAGTCCATGGGGTTGCTAAGAGTCAGACACGACTGAGCGACTTCACTTTCTCTTTTCACTTTCATGCATTGGAGAAGGAAATGGCAACCCACTCCAGTGTTCTTGCCTGGAGAATCCCAGGGATGGGAGAGCCTGGTGAGCTGCGGTCCATGGGGTCACACAGAGTTGGACATGACTGAAGTGACTTAGCATAGCATAGGATAGCAATCTTATGCTTAAGGGGGGAAATGGAGTGGGGGAGGATAAATTGGGAGAACCTACTGTATAGCACAGGGAACTTGATTCAATAATCTGTAATGACCAATATGGGGCATCCCTGATAGCTCTGCTGGTAAAGAATCCACCTGCAAAGCAGGAGAACCCAGTTCAATTCCTGGGTCAAGAAAATCCGCTGGAGAAGGGATAGGCTACCCACTTCAGTATTCTTGGGCTTCTCTTGTGGCTCAGCTGGTAAAGAATCTGCCTGCAATGTGGGAGACCTAGGTTCGATCCCTGGGTTGGGAAAATCCCTTGGAGAAGGGAAAGGCTACCCACTCCAGTATTCTGGCCTAGAGAATTCTATGGACTGTTTAGTCCATGGGATAGCAAAGAGTCAGACATGACTGAGCAACTTTCACTTTCACTAATGACCTATTAGTGAAATTAGTGGTGAATGTATAACTGCTGACATTGCTGTAAATCTGAAATTATACAAATATACTTCTATAAAATTTTAAAAAAGGAAATCAGGGTCTCTATATTAAATTCTGTGATATAATGATTATATCATATTTTTAAATTTATCATATAAAATATTTATTATTAGAAAATGAGATTTGTTATTGTTCAGTCACTATGTTGTATCAGACTCTCTGTGACCCCATGGACTGCAGCATGCCAGGCTTCCCTATCTTCCACTGTCTTTCAAAGTTTGCTCAAATTCATGTCCATTAAGTCAGTGAGGCTATCTAACCATCTCACCCTCTCCCAACCATTTTGCCTTTTGCTTTCAATCTTTCCCAGCATCAAGAAAATGTGATAATGATACATAAATGCAACATGAAAGTTATACTGTTATAATAGGATCCAGGGAGAAGGTAGCTGGAAGCTATCTTTTCAACAAGAATTTTACCATTTTGATTTTGTTGTTGTTGATGCCTCTTAGTCTATAGGACTTCCCAGGTGGCGCTAGTGGTAAAGAACCCGACTGACAATACAGGAGATACAAGAGATGCTGGTTCAATCCCTGGGTCAGGAAGTTCCCCTGTAGGAGAGTATGGCAACCCACTGCAGTATTGTGGCCTAAAGAATCCCAGGGAGAGAGGAGCCTGGTGGGCTACAGCCCATAGGGTGGCAAGAGCTAGACACAACTGAAGTGACTTAGCAAGCACTTTCTCTGTGTATATTCAGTTTGCTTTTTGGTGATACTTCACAGGAGCTATCCTTATTTTTTAAAAAAAGAAAAGAAAATAGGGAAAAGGATAACATAATTGAGAAAATTCTAAGAATTAACCTAGCTTTCTTGATACATTTGAAAAAGATTTATATAACTGACTACCTTCCTCCTAAATTCCCCAGAAATTTATGATTTATTTGGACCAAAATCTTTATTTTAAAAGGTAAGGAAGTTTTCAAAAATAAGAATTACTTCTTGATTGCCACACATCAAGGAATTGAGAATTGAATTTTATGTCATACTTAGAGCAAAATTCTTAGTTTGTTCATTTTGTTTTCTTTTCTCCAAACTTGAAAAGACCAAAGGTGATACATGGGAACTTTGAGAAAATAAACATCAGCAATATTACCTAGCCACAATGTTTGCCCTGCTAACTCGCCACGAAGAGCACTAGAAATAGAATGAGTTAAGTTGTTGGCATAGGACAGGATGACTAAGGTTACAGGATATGACAGGCAGGGGCTTTACATTTGTGGAAGTTTATTTAATGTGAAGAGGAAAGTGACAAGAAAGATCGTGAGCCAGTAATTCTGAAAAATTCATGGTCTGGAGTCAGAGAGGCAGGTTTGAATTACAGTTCTGCTCCTTACAACCTGCTAAGTTATATTAAGTAAGTCAATTAACTGTCACCAGTCTCTGCTATATTTGTTTAAGTGATAATAATAATGGTTAAAAATACATATACATGCAAATTTAAGCAATAAATGATTCCAGACATGCCTCTTAATTATAGAAAAGTCACAACTAGTACTATTGCTATCATCAGAACAGTATTTTAATTTTGTCTTTTATTATAGGCTTTTACTTAAGGAGTATGAAAATTGGTTTTGTTGAAAGTTACATCAATATAGCTATTGTGTTTTCTTCCATCCTCCACCTTCCCTGTGCTGTTCAAATTGCCACCAGCTCAGAATATTATCAAATATCAAAGAAGGCTTGCTACACACACTGACATGGCCAGTGTTCTGTTTAATAGATCTGTATTTGTTATCTTGGCTGCTTCAAGTTAAATGGTCCTGTTTCACCTCGGATGCCTGTCCTGCAACTAAGATATGGGTGTAAACAGGAAAAAGAGTAATAATTTTAATCTGGTTATGTTGTTGCTTTTATTATGTTTTCTTTTCCTCAAGTTTCAAGATACTCAGTAAGTAAACAATAAACATTTTTGAGGGTTTGGTCCCTTGAAGAGGAAGGAGAAATTGAATTTTCCTTTTAGGAATGAAGTCTGGGTTTTCAAGACAATAATCAGTGGAAGAAGTTGGCTAGCAGTGATGAGCAAAGGTTTGAAGATACAAGACCCTGGCCTCAGATCTTGGCTCTAACTTGTGTAAGATGCTCTGTTCTGTTCTCATGACTTGATCCTTTGAACTGCAGCTGCATAATTAGCAATTCATTGATGTGATTAGTAATTCATTGGTGTGTAAGATTTGAAAATGTTCCATTAGCCATTAAGTACTATGAAAACATCAGTTACTATTGTTATGACTTTTTTTTTTAATATTACTTCTTTAGGGAAAAGAGTTTTGTAAGTTATAACTAAGAATTCTAATTACTTTACAATTCCATAAATAATGTTGTGAAAAACTCTTAAATGCTAAGATTTAGGGTACTAATACCATATATATGCAGAAGGGTTTATATGTATGTTTATAGACATATGTGTATATATATTTACACGTGTATTTATTTATACTTTATTCAGAATAAATAGCATGGTGACTAAAATTGGCCACAATTGTCAACACAACTGCCATTAATGTTACAAATTACATCCCAACCCAGCATGTGAATTCAGTTCAGTTCAGTCACTCAGTCATGTCCAACTCTTTGTGATCCTATGGACTACAGCACTCCAGGCTTCCCTGTTCATCACCAACCCCCAGAGTTTCATGTCCATTGAGTTGGTGATGCCATCCAACCATCTCATCCTCTGTCAACCCCTTCTCCTTCGATCTTTCCCAACATCAGGGTCTTTTCAAATGAGTCAGCTCTTCACATCAGGTGGCCAAAGTATTGGAGTTTCAGCTTCAGCATCATTTCCTTTAAGATGGACTGGTTGGATCTCCTTGCAGTCCAAGGGACTCTCAAGAGTCTTCTCCAATACCATAGTTCAAAAGCATCAATTCTTTGGCAGTCAGCTTTCTTTATAGTCCAACTCTCACATCCATACATGACTACTGGAAAAACCAAAGTTTTGACTAGACAGACCTTTTTTGGCAAAGTAATGTCTCTGCTTTTTAATATGTTGTCTAGGTTGGTTATAGCTTTTCTTCTAAGGAGCACACATTTTGCCATTCTCAAGTGGACCACGTTTCGTCAGAACACTCCACTATTACCTGTCTGTCTTGTGTGGCCCTGCAGTACATGGCTCATGGTTTCATTGAATTAGAAAAGGCTGTGGTCCATGTGATCAGTTTGATTAGTTTTCTATGATTGTGCTTTTAATTCTGTGTGCCCTCTGATGGATAAGGATAAGAGGCTTAAGAAAGTTTCCTGATGGGAGAGACTGACTGAGGGGGAAACTGGGTCTTGTTCTGGTGGGTGGGGGCATGCTCAGTTCAGTTCAGTTGAGTTCAGTTCAGTCACTCTGTCGTGTCCAACTCTTTGAGACCCCATGGACTGCAGCAAGCCAGGCTTCCCTGTTCATCACCAACTCCTGGCATTTACTCAAACTCATGTCCATCGAGTCGATGATGCCATCCAACCATCTCATCCTCTGTCGTCCCCTTCTCCTCCTGTTCTCAATCTTCCCCAGCATCAGGGTATTTTCAGATGAGTCAGCTCTTCACATCAGGTGGCCAAAGTATTAGAGTTTCAGCATCAACATCAGTCCTTCCAGTGAACATTTAGGATTGATTTCCTTTAGGATGGACTGGTTGGATCTCTTTGCAGTCCAAATGACTCTCAAGAGTCTTCAACACCACAGTTCAAAAGCATCAATTCTTCAACACTCAGCTTTCTTTATAGTCCAACTCTCAGTCTTTACTTCAATTTTCTGTTGATGGCTGGGGCTGTGTTTCCTCCCTGTTGTTTGACCTGAGGCCAAACTGTGGCAAAGGGAATGAAGATAATGGAGACCTCCTTCAAAAGGTCCCATGCATGCACTGCCACACTTAGTGCTCCTGACCCTGAAGCAGGCCACTGCCAACCCAAGCCTCTGCTGGAGACTCCTGGACACTCATGGGCAAGTCTGGGTCAGTCTCTTGTGGGGTCACTGCTCCTTTCTCCTGGGTCCTGGTGTGCAAAAGGTTTTGTTTGTGCCCTCCAAGAGCCTGTTTCCCCAGTCCTGTGTAAGTTCTGATGGTTCTATGGTGGGGTTAATGGCAACCTCCTCCAAGAGGGCTTATGCCATACCCAGGTCTGCTGCACTCAGAGCCCCTGCACCTGCAGCAGTCCACTGCCGACCTGTACTCCACAGGAGACACTCAAACCAATGCTCAAAAGCAGGTCTGGCTCAGTCTCTGTGAAATCTCCTGGTGTGCACAAGGTTTTGTTTGAGCCCCCCGAGCATCTCTGATGGGTATGGGGTTTGATTCTAAATATGATTTTGCCCCTCCTACCATCTTTCTGGGTCTTCCCCTTTGCATGTGAAAGAACTGTATTTAATAAAATCTTCCTAGCTACATAATGGACTTCCCTGGTGGCTCAGATGGTAAAGAATCTGGTTGCAATGCAAGAGACCTGGGTTTGATCCCTGGGTTGAGAAGATCCCCTGGAGGAGGGCATGGCAGCCCACTTCAGTATTTTTGCCTGGAGAAATCCCATGGAGAGAGGAGTGGTGGGCTACAGTCCATGGAATCACAGTCAGACACCACTGAGCAACTAAGCACAGCACAGCACAGCTACATAATACATACAGACTCTTGTATTCACACACACACACACACACACACACACATGGACAACATTGAAAATCAAAGGAAATGAAGATGATAATGAGTTCATATGAGGAAGAAATTTCCCTGACACCTAGGGGTAGGTTAAGCAGTGGTGAGTCTAGACACTTCTTAGGTCTATAGTTGCCTAAACTACTCTCAAAGGGTCCCCTTAATTCAGGAAAAAACTTAAGTGTGATAGACCAGGTTCCAAATCCACATTTGACTCTTTTGTGGAAATATTTTCAGTACAACCTAGTCTCCCTTCTTCTTGTCTGATACATATAATGAAGTTTGCTTCTGAAATTCCCCAAGGTTCCAGTTGGCTTGGCTCTGGGTCCCCACGTGGAGTGTGGTAGTAGCCATGCAGTGACAGCTGCTCCCCATCCTGGGTGATAGGGTCCAACATTCCTCAGGACTATATGGACACAAGAAGTGCAACAATTCTTTGCCACCTCGAGTGTTCTGTGCACTGCAGATTTCTTTTGCTTCTTTCTCCCAATGTGAAATTCTACTAAGGCCTCACAATAAATTTATAAAAGGTTTTCACACATTTCCAAATGTTTCCTGGGAAAGAATTGCCATCCGTGTTGAGAGCCTCTGGGCTTATAGCTAGTTGTTACTGAGGCTGGATTTTTAAGAGGAGTCTGAAAACCCATTCGTCTTCTCTGAACTGAGTATACCCTTAGACCTAGAATGCAAATGAGGTGTCAGTGGTCAAAATATGAAAGTGTTATGTAATGGACATCTGACATTTTTTTTTTTTTTTTTGGTTGTCCAGAACTTAAACCTTTTACTCATGTTTACATAATCCCTTCCTGTCATTGAAGGTTAATAGGGGTCCAGATTTAACTTTCCAAGCTCCCAGGGAAATGAGAGTTAAGGTCTTCAAATTAACTTATCAGCCCAGAAAAGTGTATCAGGATTAGTGATGGGAGTAAAGAATTTTATTTTCTGATGGACAGCAGACTTAGCAGGAATATAAAATTACTAGAGGTAGCCCCACCATGGTGGGCATCCTGCATGCAATTGCAGGCAGCAGGGGATACTGCATTCAGGTTCTCCCTAGACTAGTTCTGTTGCTCTGATTTCACTGTGGTTCTGACTGGTAAGTCTCTCCTCATTTCTATCATTTGTGTTTGGTTCTCCAGCCTTTCTGGAAGTTTGCAAATCATTCCCTATCTTTTCAGTAAATGCTTCTGTTTCTGCTTAAAATAGCTCTAGTTGGCTGTTATAGACTGCATGTTTGTGCTTCCCCATCCCAAATCCATGTGTTGAAACCCTAACTCCAAGTTGGATTGTATTAAGAGTTGGGACCTTTGAGAGGCAATTGCATTATTAGGGTGGAGTCCTTATGCATGGAATTAGTGCCCTTATGAGAAGGGGCACCTGAGAATTTGCTTCCCATCCCCACCATCCCCACCATCCCACCATCTCTGCTCTGAGCCATGTGAGGATACAGCTAGAAGAATGAAATTCACAGAACAGAAACAGAACCCTTCCTGAACTCTAGATCTGCCCATGCCTTGATCTTGAACTTTCCATCTTCCAGAACTGTAATAAATAAACTTTTATTGCTTAAGCCACCCAGGCTATGGAATTCTGTTAAAGCAGATTGAAATAACTGTATTGTTTCAACCTAAATCCCTGAGTGATGTGGATGGTTGACTATTTGTAAATCACTGGAGAGGATTCAGCACAGAATCTTGTATTTCATGGACCACACATACTGGAAGTTAGTAGGTTTGTTCTATACAGTTAATATTTCTATTCATTCAGTAAGCACTGGCTGTGTACCGATATTTGCCAGGTACTGTGTTATAGTCTGGGGATACAAACATGATCTAGACTCAATTCATGTCAAGTTCTCACTGTTTCTCAAAGGTGAGAGAAATACTTAAATGTTTATATTCACATACCAGTGCTAAGACAGAGATATGGCCCAGCGGTTTTATATTTAATATATATCCTAGTCTTCTGCTGGCTATAGGTTTTGCAAATATATTCTTTTAGTTAATGACTCCTCTTTTCCCATTTTTATAGTGTCTTTGGTATAGTATTAATTTTATTATATTCTGTGTCATGTATAAAATATCCTTCTCTTGAAATCCAAGATTACTAAAATGCTTGCCTATATATATTTTTCTCAAGATTTTATGTTTTCTTTTAGCTTTCAAAAAATTAATTTAGCAAACATTTTTCTTTAATCTAATGAAGTGATTTTATGGTATATCTCTTTCAATGAATTAAGGAAGTGAATCACTTTAGATATTTTCTAATATTAAGCCTTGCTAGTACTCCTGGAATACACCCAACACAGTCTTGATTTTGTTAATATATAGTTGGAATCAATTTATTAATATTTTGTTTAAAAACTTTATGTCCATGTTCATAAGTGAGTTTTCCATATAATTTTTATAATCGGTCCTTGTTCAGTTTGATACCAAGATTATCTCAGGCTCATAAAATAAATTCAGATGGATTATCTGTTCACCAGTTCTCTAGAATGGTTTGTGTAAGTTTGGAATTAACCCTTCCAAATCTTGGTTGCTAACTGAAACTTGCATATACTTTCTGAGCAAGGTGCCAGTTTTTTTCAATAGATTCAGCCATTTTTTTCTTGAGAATCACTGTACCCTTGACATAACAGTCATGTACCTTGAATTAAGAAAAACACACTAATTATACCATTCATTCTTCAATGATCCCACACACACTCTTCAAATTTCTCACTCTAATTCTTCGTTTGACAGTCTTTCCTCTTTTTATAAAACTGTCTAAACTGATTCTGTCCCAAATTGCTTTCCTAAAGAAGTTTCCAGGACCCTAGAGATGGAGCATATCAGGGTTCAGGAAATGATCCCTCAATATTCTCAGGGCACAGAATGCTCCTGTCTTATTAAAACACCCACTATTCAATTCTTGAGTCCCTCACAGGAACTTGAGTCTCTCCTGAAAAATTAATTGCCAAGCATTTAAGGAGTATTCAGTGTGCCAGATTGAAATCCGGAATTCAAGATGAGGAAAGCAAGATCCACACCCTCTGCTCTCCCCCAAGAGGTTTTATTGTCTTCACTGGAGATGGACATTTCACAATGAAACAAAGCAATGGGATAAATCTTGAGATATCAACCAAGGAGCATAGAGAAGGCAATATCTAAATACCCAGGTACATGAAGGTGCTATTAAGGTCAGCATATTCCTCTAGATCCTGGGTGAACAACTATTTGTCCCCGAGCATCTTTTTTTAGCACTGAAAGTCCCCAAATCTAGGAAAACTACTCAGTCCCTGGCAAACCAGGTCAACTGGTCACCCTATCTGGACCTTGAGTTCCTGCTGCTATACCTGAACAGAGACAGAATTAAAAGTGCACTTTTAATTAGCTGACATATGACTTGAATAATCACAGGCAGTGATTTTCACCAGGTATAGGGAGCAGAGGTAGCAGGGCAGTCAGAAGAATAACGCCTGCAGGGGCAGGGGAAAACATGGCTGTGTTTGGAATGACAATTCTGCTTTGTGATGGAAGCTACAGTGCATACAGGGTAAGAGTGGGGACTAAGGTTGCTGGAATAGAAAAGAGCCAGATAGTAAAAATCATGTTGAGGACAGCGACCTTTATCTGACCCTTGGTCAGTATGAGATGATTAAAAGGGAGGCGGTAAGAAAATTGTCTCTGAAATAACAAGAGCAGGATAGAGAAGCGTCTGAATTGCATCACACTCTTGTATGTACTGGCTTTTAACTACATTTGGCATAATTGTCTGCATCTTTTTTCTTCAAGACCCAGTGCCCTGCAGAAGAGAAAGCCTCAAACTCCTGCATTTTCATCAAAGTGGGTTAACATTCACCTTGTGACCTCAGGCAAGCATGTAAATTTCCTGAAGCCTTGGTGCATTCCTCTGTAAAAGAGAAACAGTGGTACTTACTACTCAGTTGAAAGCTTTTGTCAGCATAAAGGAAGAAACTACTGACTGCCGGGCTCTAGGAAATGTCAAGCAACCCCCAGATCTGGGTTTGGATTTTGTAGTTGGGAGTGACTGAATGGCTAACAGTGTAGGAGAAAACTGCTGAAAAAGAAAGAGCTGAACTCATTAGTGATTGAAGTTACCCCTAAATTGTGTGTGCAACTTCAGCAAGGCTGCACAACAGGCCCTAAACTTGAAATAAATCAGCAATAGCATAGCTCAGCACACTTAAAGTTAACTGCATATAATTTGCACATGAAATGGATCACTCTGTGATCTCAATGGCAAAGGAAAGCTATATTTAACCTGACATAGAAGTGAAGCTAACTTATGAGAGTTAACAACCATGAGGCTGATATAGCATTTTTAATTAAATGGCACCTATCAACACTTTTCACGGTTAATTCCAACAAGGAACCATATAATTCCCTTTGAGGGCCTTAATCTTTCTGGGTTCTAGCACTGTGCACACCGTTGTTTCTATTCACACCAACTTGCTGGCTCTTGGGAGCTAAAGGTGCCGTTCTTGCTTATCTCCAAAGTTTGCCAGACCCTACACCCTCCCATTTCCAGGAGAACTGGTTCCAGCACTGTAAGTGGGGCTGTACTCATGGCTTATTTGTAGAAGAACTGTGGGTCACTTTGGCTTATCCAATTCATCATTTTATTAGGATGAGGTTAGAATAAATGACAACCACGCCTATACCTAGAACTCACTCGGATAGGATAAACTGGTGGCCTACAGATTTCACTGTAGTTGAGGAGTCTTGTGTATTGGCTTCCGGTCTTATTACTGCTACTAATGGCTAATGTGACCCTGGGTGTGTCCTTTGAGCACTCTGAGCCCGAACACCAGATTTCCAACTGTGATTGAGAGGAGAGTAATTTCACTTGTTTCACACAGCTGTTGAGTTGCAAATAAAGAAATAACGGTAAATGGGCTTTCAGTTCAGTTCAGTCACTCAGTCCTGTCTGACTTTGCGACCCCATGAATTGCAGCACACCAGGCCTCCCTGTCCATCACCAACTCCCAGATGTTCATTCAAACTCATGTCTATCGAGTCGGTGATGCCATCCAGCCATCTCATCCTCTGTCGTCCCCTTCTTCTTCTGCCCCAACCCTCCCAGCATCAGGGTCTTTTCCAATGAGTCAACTCTTCACATGAGGTGGCCAAAGTATTGGAGTCTCAGCTTTAGCATCAGTCCTTCCAAAGAACACCCAGGACTGATCTCCTTTAGAATGGACTGGTTGGATCTCCTTGCAGTCCAAGGGACTCTCAAGAGTCTTCAACACCACAGTTCAAAAGCATCAATTCTTCTGTGCTCAGCTTTCTTCACAGTCCAACTCTCACATCCATACATGACCACAGGAAAAACCATAGCCTTGACTAGATGGACCTTTGTTGGCAAAGTAATGTCTTTGCTTTTGAATATGCTATCTAGGTTGGTCATAACTTTCCTTCCAAGGAGTAAGCGCCTTTTAATTTCATGGCTGCAGTCACCATCTGCAGTGATTTTGGAGCCCAAAAAAATAAAGTCTGACACTGTTTCCCCATCTATTTCCCATGAAGTGATAGGACCAGATGCCATGATCTCAGTTCGTTACTAGAGAATCAGTCAGTTCAGTCGCCCAGTCATGTCCAACTCTTTGCAACCCCATGGACTGCAGGGATATAAGGCTTAAAAAGCAAATAATTAAAATGCCATATTTTCAGTCAAAAGTTAGAGCTTACAGGTTGGATAATGATGGATGAAACAGCATCAGTATTCTGGAGTCATCTGACTCTGGAGCCAGATTGCATGCAAACGTGCTAGGTTTCCTTAGTCGTGTCCAACTCTTTTTGACTCCATGGGCTGTAGCGCACCAGGCTTATCTGTCCATGGAGATTCTCCAGGCAAAAATATTTGAGTGGGTTGCCATGGCCTCCAGGAGATCTTCCTGACCTGGGGTCAAACACACGTCTCTTACATCTCCTGCACTGGCAGGTGGGTTCTTTACCACCAGTGCCACCTGGGAAACCCCTTGAGCCAGCGTGCCATGGTTCAAACCCGAGAATTATAATTTACCAGTCAAATGCACAGCTTTAGTGGGGTCACTCAAATAATCTTTGCTTTGATTTCTTCATCTGTTTAATGCTGATGATATTTACTGATTAATATTGCCAGAGTTATTGATAAGTATTAACTGAGTTTATGCTATGTAGTTGATATGAAGATTAACTGAGTTAAAAATCTATAAAGCACCATATCAAAAACTGGCACACTGAAAATCCCTCACTCCATGTGAGAGTCATTATATTTATTTCAGTTACATTTTCTGAAATGAAAGGAAAGGATACCTCTGTCTACAATATAAAATAATGAGACGTCCAGGATGGCAGCTTTGGAAGACACTGAACCCACCTTCTCCTACTGACACATGGAATCTATACCTAATCTATAGAGAAGTCCTTCCTGAAGAAGACTGAGTGCTGATCGAACAGTTTCTGCACATAGAGGGAGGGACCACAGAGAAACCAGTAGGAAAGATGGAGATGCAGTATCCATGGGAACACATTCCCAACTTAGTGAACTGCTAGAAGAAGGGATATCACCGAGGGGTCTGAGATCAGACTCACCTGCCCTGGGACACAGAAAACAGAACACACCAGTTTAAATGGCACCTAGAACCCATGGGAAGAAAATTCAATAACCTTAGAGCATCCGCGTAAAGAAATGAATTTTTAAAAACTTTGTCAACTTCAATAGATAATTCAAATATTACTAGTATGTGAGTATGTGTGAATAAATATCAGTGAAGAGCATTTTTGTTCTGCAAAGTGGAACTCCTGAAGCTGGAATCTCTCTTTCTTGTGTGCACACACACACACACACACAAACACATACACTTCACACTCAGACATACACATGCTCAAATACATAGATGCAAATATCAAAAAGCACTAGCTTTATCATCATTCTCAGGGAAGAATTCATTCCCTTTTGTCAAGTTTAAATGTGGAAGTATAAAAACCAGCATTTTCCAGAAAATTAATAACTTTGTTTTCAGGAAGTCCCCTAATCCCCAAAGATCATTAATTTTTATATCACAGACCATTAATCATGAACAAGACAAGTCTCTTAACCCTTTCCAGTACTCAGTTACCTCAACTGTTAGAGGTAATAGAATATTTGGAATGGTGGATTCTTGAGGTTAGTTCAGCTCAGTTCAGTTCAGTTGTTCAGTCATGTCCGACTCTTTGCGACCCCATGAAATGCAGCACGCCAGGCCTCCCTGTCCATCATCAACTCCTGGAGTTTACCAAAATTCATATCCATTGAGTTGGTGATGCCATCCAATCATCTCATCCTTTGTCATCCACTTCTCCTCCTGCCCTCAATCTTTCTGAGCATCAGGGTCTTTTCAAATGAGTCAGTTTTTCACATCAGGTGTCCAAAGTATTGCAGTTTCGGCTTCAACATCAGTCCTTCCAATGAACACTCAGGACTGATCTCCTTTAGGATGGACTGGTTTGATCTCCTTGCAGTCCATCAGGTGATTAAATGATTCAAGAGATATCCTCACAGTGCTGTCAGAGTCTTGCCTTGATCTGTGGATTCATGGATGTTTATGACCCCATTTCAAACAAATTGGTTGTTGTTGTTGTTCAGTCACTCAGTCATGTCTGACTTGTGACCACATGGACTGCAGCCCACCAACTTTCCCTGTCCTTCACCATCTCCTGGAACTTGCTCAAACTCAGGTTCACTGAGTCAGTGATGCCAGCAAACCTTCTCGTCCTCTGTCATCCCTTTATCTCCTGCTTTCAATCTTTCCCAGCATCAGGGTCTTAAATGAGTCAGCTCTTTACATCAAGTGGCCAAGGTATTGGAGTTTCAGCTTCAGCTCAGTCATTCCAATGAATATCCAGGACTGATTTACTTTACGATTGACTGGTTGGATGTCCTTGCAGTCCAAGGGACTCTCAAGAGTCTTCTACAACACCACAGTTCAAAAGCATCAATTCTTCAGTTCTCAGCTTTCTTTATAGCCCAAATCTCACATCCATACATGACTACTGGAAAAACCAAAGCTTTGACTAGATGGACCTTTGTTGGAAAAGTAATGTCTCTGCCATTTAATATACTGTCTATGTTTGTCATAGCTTTTCTTCCAAGGAGCAAGCGTCTTTTAATTTCATGGAAGCAGTCACCATCTGCAGTGATTTTGGAGCCCAAGAAAATGAAGTCTCTCAATGCTTTTGTTGTTTCCCCATCTATTGCCCTTGAAGTGATGGTCTGGATGCCTTGATCTTCATTTTTTGAATGCTGAGTTTTAAGCCAGCTTTTTCACCCTCCTTTTTCACCTTCATCAAGAGGCTCTTTAGTTCCTCTTTACTTTCTGTGATAATGGTGGTGTCACTTGCATATCTGAGGTTATTGATATTTCTCCTGGCAGTCTTGATTACAGCTTGTGTTTCATCTAGCCTGGCATTTCACATGATGTACTCTGCATATAAGTTAAATAAGCAGGGTGACAATATACAGCCTTGAGGTACTCCTTTTCTAATTTGAATCCAGTCTGTTGTTCCATGTCTGGTTCTAACTGTTGCTTCTTGACTTGTATCCAGATTTCTCAGGAGGCAGGTAAGGTGGTCTGGTATTCTCACATCGTTAAGAATTTTCCTCAGTTTGTTGTGATCCTATGCATCACATTCAAAATCTTTAGTGCAGTCAATGAAGTAGATGTCTTTTTCTGGAATTCTCTTGATGATTCTATGATACAAAAGGTGTTGGAATTTGATCTCTGGCTCCTCTGTGTTTTCTTTTTTTTTAATTTATTTATTTTAATTAGAGGCGTATTACTTTACAATATTGTATTGGTTTTGCCAACTAAATCCAGCTTGAACATCAGCAATTTCTTGGTTCACGTACTGTTGAAGGCTAGCTTGGAGGATTTTGAGAATTACTTTGCTGACATGTGAGATGAGTGCAACTGTGCAGTAGTTTGAACATTCTTTGATATTGTCTTTCTTAGGGACTGGACTGAAAACTGACCTTTTTCAGTCCTGTGGTCACTGTTGAGTTCTCCAAATTTGCTGGCATACTGAGTGCAGCACTTTCACAACCTCATCTTTTAGGATTTGAAATAACTCAGCTGGAATTCCATCACCTCCACTAGCTTTGTTCATAGTGGTGTTTCCTAAGGCCCACTTCACATCACACTCCAAGATATCTGGCTCTATGTGAGTGATCACACCATCATGGTTACCTGGGTCATTAAGATCTTTTTTGTATAGTTCTGTGTATTTTTGCCATTTCTTCTTAATATCTTCTGCTTCTATTAGGTCCGTACCATTTCTGTCCTTTATTGTGCCCATCTTTGTATGAAATAGTCCCTTACTATCTCTAATTTTCTTGAAGAGATCTCTAGTCTTTCCCATTCTAATGTTTTCCTCTATTTCTTTGCATTGTTCATTTAAGAAGGCATTTTATCTCCCCTTGCTATTCTTTGGAACTCTGCATTCAAATGAATATATCTCTCCTTTTCTCCTTTGGCTTTAGCTTCTCTTGTTTTCTCAGCTATTTGTAAGGCCTCCTCAGACAACCATTTTGCCTTTTTGCATTTTTTTCCCCTTGGGAATCATTTTAATCACCACCTCCTGTATAATGTTACAAACCTCTTTCCATAGTTATTCAGGCATTCTGTCTATCAGATCTAATCCCTTGAATCTATTTCTCACTTCCACTGTATAATCATAAGGAATTTTATTTAGGTCATACCTGATTGGCCTAGTGGTTTTCCCTACTTTCTTCTACTTACGTCTTAATTTTGCAATATGGAGGTCATGATCTGAGCCACAGTCACCTCCTGATCTTGTTTTTGCTGACTGTATAGAGCTTCTCCATTTTTGGCTGCAAAGAATATAATCAATCTGATTTCAATATGAACCATCTGGTGATGTCCATGTGTAGAGTCTTCTCTTGTGTTGTTGGAAGAGGGTGTTTGCTATGACCAGCGCTTTCTCTTGGCAACTCTGTTTGCCTTTGCCCTGCTTCATGTTGTTCATCATTTATTATTTCAAATAAATACATTATTTATTTAAAAAATGTTTAAAAAAGACTAATACACAGATCAATATACATTCATGACCACAGGTAATAGATAATACAGTTGCATTTGAGGTCCATTAAAAATAAAAATAAATAAATAAAACACTGAGGTATAATCCAAGTATCTATATTAAGAGTTACAATGGAATGTTGTCCTTGAAGAGAAACCTTCTGCTTGTTAGAGTCCTCTTCAATTTGTTCAAGTCCAGGGGTAAAAGGAACACCTTCAAGAAGTTGGTTCCCAGGGTCTAGGACACACACATTATGGGACTGTATGACACAAATGACCTTGAGCAGTGCCAGGTGGAAGCCTAACTTCCAAAACCCCAGCAATCACCAAGTCACCTACAGAAAGGGAGAGTCGATGGGCCTCATACTGGGTAAACAGGATTTGAGGAGTTACAGAAAAATAAAGAAGATGCTTGTTAGTCATTGCCAAAGAACAGTTAATAATATAAGCCTGTGCAGTGAACTGGAATAAATACTAAACTAGAAATTAGAAGACTACCTTCAATGCTGCCCCTGGTTAGTCTTGGGCTTTCAATGCAAGTACTTTTTCCCTTTCTTTTCTTATCTGTTTTACAGAAGCTTTTGTGAGACAGACATAAGCAAATATACAAGAAAATGCTTTTGACGTTACAAGATGTCTAATAAAAGTGTGAAATTATTATTTTGATTATTTGGCTTCCCTGGTGGCTCAGACAATAAAGAATCTGCCTGAAATGCAGGATATGTGGGTTCGATTCCTGGGTTGGGAAGATCCCCTGGAGAAGGAAACAGCAACTGACTCCAGTTATTCTTGCCTGGGAAATCCCATGGGCAGAGGAGCCTCACAGGCTATATAGTCCATGGGGTCTCAAGAGTTGGACACAACTGAGCAGCTAACACACACAAAGATTTTGAAGACTGAGTAAACAGGAGACATATCTAGAAGCTCATGATGTTTATAAATGCACCTCTGTCTGTCTCCTCTAGTGGAGTCTGAATTTTTACATGGTAAAGATACATACTTTCTGATATGCTTTTTGTACCTAGCTGCTCCCCTGTATTCTGTTAAATATCAAATCAATGATGACATAATCACAAAGAACTCTAATGCAGGCCTCTTTACAATCAAACTGCACAATGACAATGGTTTCATAGCTACAATCCCTTTGACCCCACTGTCCACATTGGTGACAGTCTAGTTCTTGCCTGGAGAATCTCAGAGATGGCAGAGCCTGGTGAGCTGCCATCTGTGGGGTCACAGAGTTGGACACGACTGAAGCGACTTAGCAGCAGCAGACATTATGAGACAGAAATCTAATCATACAATCCTGCTTAAAAATTCCCTTGAACTATCTAATGTTTGAAAAAAAAAAAAAAAAGAGGCTCAAATGCCTAAGCATGATATTCAACACCCTTAGCATAATCTGTTTTCTCCCTAACTTTCATCTCCCTACTTTTTTTTGTCTGCCTCAAAAGCATACTGATCTGTTGAGTTCTAGAACTGTGCCATGCTCTCTCCAAGCCTTGCAGTATTTTATGTTCTTCTTCATGCCTGAAATTCTCTATCATTCTTCACTGCATCCCTACCAAGCAAACTCTAGTTCACTCTAACATCTGAAGCTCACATATCTGTTCTCCTTGTCAGCCAAAGGCAGCATTTCATAGCCCTGTCTCCGTGGGCACCCATCACAACTCATGGAATGATCTGTTTATGTGTCAGTGTTCCCAAGGCAAAAAGCATGCTTATCTCTTATCTCCAGTACTCAGCACAGTGTTTGGAAACAGAGGACATACTCACTATGTGTGTGGTGCAGAAATAGAAGAAAAGATTTTCCTTTTTCCAGGTGTAGCACAGAAGATGTTCATGGCAGGGAGCCTGGGAAGGCATTTCCCATGGGTCTCTCAAAATGATTCCTTTGGAAAAGAAGGAAAATAGAGGTACTGACATTTCAAACTTCTCAAATTTGCCCAGCCCTCAAAAGCTTATTTCTTGTGACTTTGACTCTATGAGACTGAATTGGATTTTACCAAATAGTAAGGTAATGGGACCCCACTCCAGTACTCTTGCCTAGAAAATCCCATGGACGGAGGAGCCTGATAGGCTGCAGTCCATGGGGTCGCTGAGAGTTGGGCACAACTAAGTGACTTCCCTTTCACTTTTCACTTTCATGCATTGGAGAAGGAAATGGCAACCCACTCCAGTGTTCTTGCCTGGAGAATCCCAGAAACAGAGGAGCCTAGTGGGCTGCTGTCTGTGGGGTCGCACAGAGTCGGACACGACTCAAGCAACTTAGCAGCAGCTGCAGTCATATGTGTAATAGATGGAGGTAGGTGATTGATATGAAATTTTGGAAAATAACTCTAATATGTCAGAAGGATAAAAAGATGAGTGATAATCACTGCTTATAGTAGTGACTGTAGCTTTTCATAACCCAGACAAATCAAAAGCCTTATTTAAAGAGAGGCTACCTCATACCTGACTCCTTCCCAAACTAAATATTATTGCTGGTAAAGCTAGTATAGTCAAAATATCCAAGGCATGCTAATTTCAGGCTATTTTATCTACTTCCTTTGATTAATACTTCAGAACATTTTTTTGTTATATTTGTTTATAAAAAATGTGGATGAATATTATAAAGTCTATCACTAGACTAGAAATAAAAATTTTCAAAAAAATATATATCTTTCCAAGTTTTTTTTTTTTTTTGCTTGTGTGCTTCTGTTTTTTGTTTAGCATTTTTTTGTTTGTTTGTTTAGCATCTGTTGCTGGTTTAGCATTTTTTTAAAGTCTATAAGTAGCTCTTATGGACTAAATTTTGCTGTCCCCGAAATTCACTTAGTGAAGCCATGACACTGCAATGTAAAGAAGGTGATTAAATGAAGTCATAGGGCAGGGCCCTCATTCAATGGAAACACTGTCCCCCTAAGAAGGGAGCAAGTGAAAGTGCTAGTCACTCAGCCGTATCCTGCTCTTTGCAACTCCATGGACTGTAGCCCTCCAGTCTCCTTTGTCCTTGGAATTCTCTAGACTAGAATAATGCAGTGGGTAGCCATTTCCATCTCCAAGGGATCTTCCTGACCCAGAGATTGAACCCAGTTCTCCTGAACTGCACGCAGATTCTTCACCATCTGGGCTGTTGGGGAAGTCCAAAGAAGATTCCAGATCTCCCTCTCCACACAGAGGAACATTCATATGAGGGCACAGAGAAGGCAAACCAGGAAAAGGCTGCACCAAAAACCAACTCTGAAAGCACCTTGATCTTGGTCTTCTAGAAATGTGAGAAAATACATTTTTATTGTTTAAGGCACCTGATCTGTGGTATTCTTTTGTGGTAGCCTGAGTAGACTAACAGTTCCATGCAATGAAATACACAGGCATAAATGGACATTGCAATATTCCTTAGCATATGCATGTGCCCAAGTAACCCCTCCCTAATGAGGACAGACGGCATTTACAACAACCCAAAGATATTCCCACGTGGCATCACCTCCGCCAAAAACCTGACCTCTAGCTCCCACCCAGAAATCACTGCCTGTTCTGGTTTCCATAACCATAGATTAACGTTTTCCTATAATAGAATGAAATCTTATCAGGTGTACATTTTATCTGAATTTATTATCTCAATATCACAGTTTTGAGATTTATGCATGTCATTCCATGTATTACTTATATACATATATATATATATATGTATATCCATATTTATGTACATATAATATCAGACCAGATCAGTCGCTCAGTTATGTCCGACTCTTTGCGACCCCATGAATCGCAGCACGCCAGGCCTCCCTGTCCATCACCAACTCCCGGAGTTCACTCAGACTCACCTCCATCGAGTCAGTGATGCCATCCAGCCATCTCATCCTCTGTCGTCCCCTTCTCCTCTTGCCCCCAATCCCTCCCAGCATCAGAGTCTTTTCCAATGAGTCAACTCTTCACATGAGGTGGCCAAAGTACTGGAGTTTCAGCTTTAGCATCATTCCTTCCAAAGAAATCCCAGGGCTGATCTCCTTCAGAATGGACTGGTTGGATCTCCTTGCAGTCCAAGGGACTCTCAAGAGTCTTCTCCAACACCACAGTTCAAAAGCATCAATTCTTCGGCACTCACCCTTCTTCACAGTCCAACTCTCACATCCATACATGACCACAGGAAAAACCATAGCCTTGACTAGACGAACCTTTGTTGGCAAAGTAATGTCTCTGCTTTTGAATATTCTATCTAGGTTGGTCATAACTTTCCTTCCAAGGAGTAAGCGTCTTTTAATTTCATGGCTGCAGTCACCATCTGCAGTGATTTTGGAGCCCAGAAAAATAAAGACTGACACTGTTTCCCCATCTATTTCCCATGAAGTGATGGGACTGGATGCCATGATCTTCGTTTTCTGAACGTTGAGCTTTAAGCCAACTTTTTCACTCTCCTCTTTCACTTTCATCAAGAGGCTTTTTAGCTCCTCTTCACTTTCTGCCATAAGGGTGGTGTCATCTGCATATCTGAGGTTATTGATATTTCTCCCAATATATATTTTATACAAATTGCACATTGCTGAATGACATTTCATTATATAAATATATCACACTTATTTATCCATTATCCTGTTAATGGAAATTGGAGGGTTTTTTTTTTTTCTATTGTAAATAAAGTCACTCTGGATATTCTTACAAAAATCTCTTTGTGTCCTGTGTTTTCATTTCCCATGGGTAAAAATCTAAGTGGAATAATCTGATCTTTGGATGATTGTATATTCAACTTTGTAAGACACTTCCACGAGTTTGACAACTGTACTATTTTACACTCTCAAAAGAAATATATAAGAACTCTGACTGCTTTACATCATCAGCAAAATTTTGGTGTAGTAATTCTAGCTTTTTCTAGAAATGGTATCTTTTGTGATTTAAATGTTAATTTTTTAATGATTATTGATGCTTAACTCTTAATGTCAAGAAAGAAAAATGTGCCTGTTGGCTTTTATGTATCTTCCTTTTAAATTTATTTTTAATTGTAGAAATTCTTTATTCTAGGAAAAAACATCTTTTCTCAGGGACCTATGCAAATGATGTTATCTGCCAGCCTGTGATCTGCCTTTTCGTTTTATTGAGAGTCCTTTGATGAACTGAGGAGCTTAATTTTTATAAAGTCCAGTTTGTTGTATTTTATTATATTTGAGATTGTCCTCAAATAAATTTTTGCCTGCCCTTCCATCACAAAAATGTTTCTCCTAGAAACCTCATGATTTTAGATTTTAAACTTAAGTGTCTGATCCATTTAAATGACTTTTCATATATAATTAAACCAGTCGATCCTAAAAGAAATCAACCCTGAATATTCATTGGAAGCGCTGATGCTGAAGCTGACGCTCCAATGCTTTGGCCACCTAATGTGAAGAGCCAACTCACTGGAAAAGACCCCGATGCTGGGAAAGATAGAAGACAGGAGGAGAAGGTGACGACAGAGGATGAGATGGTTGGATGCCATCACTGACATGAATTTGAGCAAACTTTGGAATATAGTGAAGGACAGAGGAGCCTGGTGTGCTGCAGTCCATGGGGTTGCAAAGAATCAGACATGACTTAGCAACTGAACAGCAATAATGTAGTGTAAACCAGAAGCTGAGATTAATTTTATTCCATGTAAATGCATGCATATATCCAATTGTTTTTGCATAATTTATTAAAAATAATGATCTTCATTGAATTGTTATGTTAACATTTGTTGAAAATGAATTAACAATTATGACTGTATTTGGAAAAATGGATCTGTTGCAAAGATTTGTTTATCTTTATGTCAAATTAACATACTCTTGATTATTGAAGCTTTATGTTGAATTATACTTTGGCCTTTTTCAAAACTGTTTTGGCAATTCTAAGTTTTGGCATGAAAATGTGGCTTACAAATTAATGAAACAAAATCCTGCTGTAATTTGCTTTATGCTGTGTAAAATCTATTGATCAATTTGGGAGGGCTAAAAGAAAAATATTGATACTTCAAAAGCATGAACATGTGTATTTCTGCTTTTCTTTAGATTTTTAAATTTATTTCAGCAAATTTTATAGTTTTCACTAAGGTTTTTCCAGTAGTCACGTATGGATGTGACAACTGGACTGTGAAGAAAGCTGAGTGCTGAAGAATTGATGCTTTTGAACTGTGGTGTTGGAGAAGACTCTTGAGAGTCCCTTGGACTGTAAGGAGATCCAACTAGTTCATTCTAAAGGAAATCAGTCCTGGCTGTTCATTGGAAGGACTGATGTTGAAGCTGAAACTCCAATACTTTGGCCACCTCATGCAAAGAGCTGACTCATTGGAAAAGACTCTGATGCTGGGAGGGATTGGGGGCAGGAGGAGAAGGGGACGACAGAGGATGAGATGGCTGGATGGCATCACCAACTCAATGGACATGAATTTGAGTGAACTCCGAGAGTTGCTGATAGGGAGGCCTGGCGTGCTGCGATTCATGGAGTCGCAAAGAGTCGGACACGACTGAGCGACTGAACTGAACTGAACTGAAGGTGTTATAATTGCTTTACTACGTTCATTTCTATATTACTTATTACTGCATGCCATTGTATGCAATACATGACACTGCAAACAGAGCATGTGCCATTTGTATGTTTGCTGTCTTGCTGCACTGGCCAGGTACTCCCATATATAGGGAGGAATGGATATCCTTCACCATTAAACATGATGTTCTGAGTGAAGTCGCTCAGTCACGTCCTACTCTTTGCAACCCTGTGGACTGTAGCCCACCAGGCTCCTCCGTCCATGGGATTCTCCAGGCAAGAATGCTGGAGTGGGTTGCCATTTCCTTCTCCAGGGGATCTTCCCAACCCAGGGATCGAACCCAGCTCTCCTGCATTGCAGGCAGACGCGTTAACCTCTGAGCCACCAGGGAAAATGGTATGATGTTACCTATTTACATTATTTACAGATGACCTTTATCATATTTTAAAAGTTTCATTTATTCTATGTATTGCAGAGATTGGTATCAATGTGGGCTCTTTTTGTATTTATTGACGATTGTGCACATTTTTTTTTAACATAGTAGATTTATTTATTTTGTAAGGTTAAATTAACCTTGCCTGCACTGGATAAATATGATCATGGCATATTATCATTTTTGTATATTGTTATTTTGTTTATAATCTGTTGTTCTGGTTTTGGTGTTTTAGCAATCATGTTTTATAAAATAAGTTGTGAAATGTTTCCTTCTCCTCTACTCTCTGAACTAATATGTGTTTTACTTTAAAAATGTGCTGAATCCCACCTATGAGGACATTTATGCCAGAAACTTCCTTTGTGGAAAGATACTTAATACAAAGTAACTTTTGCTAAGGGTATAGGGCTCTTCATATCCTCTGTTTCTTTTTTAGGCAGTTTTGGCACTATGTGCTTTCAAGGAATTCTTCCATTTTATTTAAACTAAAGAGTTTAAGGGCATAAAAGTGTTTCATAATCATCTTTTAAGATTATTTTAATTTTGATAAGATTCTTAGTAATGGTATCTCCTTCGTCCTGATATTGACAATTTGTGTTTTATCTCATTATTACTCTTATTTTTCTAGATTCTTAATATTTCAGTTCAGTTCAGTTCAGTCACTCAGTCGTGTCCAACTCTTTCGACCCCATGAATTGCAGCATGTCAGGCCTTCCTGTCCATGACCGACTCCTGGAGTTCACCCAAACGCATGTGCATCGAGTCGGGGATACCATCCAGCCATCTCATCCTCTGTCGTCCCCTTCTCCTCTTGCCCTCAATCCCTCCCAGCATCATGGTCTTTTCCAATGAGTCAACTCTTCACATGAGGTGGCCAAAGTATTGGAGTTTCAGCCTCAGCATCAGTCCTTCCAATGAACACCCAGGACTGGTCTCCTTTAAGATGGACTGGTTGGATCTCCTTGCAGTCCAAGGGACTCTCTAGAGTCTTCTCCAACACCACAGTTCAAAAGCATCAATTCTTTGGTGCTCAGCTTTCTTCACAGTCCAACTCTCATATCCATACATGACCACTGGAAAAACCATAGCCTTTACTAGACAGACCTTTGTTGGCAAAGTAATGTTTCTACTGTTGAATATGCTATCTAGGTTGGTCATAACTTTCTTTCCAAGGAATAAGCATCTTTTAATTTCATGGCTGCAATCACCATCTGCAGTGATTTTGGAGCCCCCAAAATAAAGTCTCACACTGTTTACACTGTTTCCCCATCTATTTCCTATGACATGATGGGACCAGATGCCATGATCTTAGTTTTCTGAATGTTGAGCTTTAAGACATTTTTTTTCACTCTCTTCTTTCACTTTCATCAAGAGGCTTTTGAGTTCCTCTTCACTTTCTGCCATAAGGGTCGTGTCATCTGCATATCTGAGGTTATTGGTATTTCTCCCGACAATCTTGATTCCAGCTTGTGCTTCTTCCAGCCCAGCGTTTTTCATGATGTACTCTGCATATAAGCAGGGTGAAAATATACAGCCTTGACGTAGTGATTTTCCTATTTAGAACCAGTCTGTTGTTGCATATCCAGTTCTAACTGTTGCTTCCTGACCTGCATACAGGTTCCTCAAGAGGCAGGTTGGGTGGTCTGGTATTCCCATCTCTTTCACAATTTTCCACAGTTTATTGTGATCCACACAGTCAAAGGCTTTGGCATAGTCATTAAAGCAGAAATAGATGGTTTTCTGGAACTCTCTTGCTTTTTCCATGATCCAGATGATGTTGGCAATTTGATCCCTGGTTCCTCTGCCTTTCTAAAACCATCCTGAACATCTGGAAGTTCACGGTTCATGTATTGCTGAGGCCTGGCTTGGAGAATTTTGAGCATTACTTTACTAGTGTGTGAGATGAGTGCAATTGTGCAGTAGTTTGAGCATTCTTTGGCATTGCCTTTCTTTGGGATTGGAATAAAAACTGACCTTTTCCAGTCCTCTAGCCACTGCTGAGTTTTCCAAATTTGCTGACATATTGAGTGCAACAATTTCACAACATCATCTTCCAGGATTTGAAATAGCTCAACTGGAATTCCATCACCTCCACTAGCTTTGTTCGTAGTGATGCTTTCTAAGGCCCACTTGACACATTGCAGGATGTCTGGCTCTAGGTGAGTGATCACACCGTCATGATTATCTGGGTCATGAAGATCTTTTTTGTACAGTTCTTCTGTGTATTCTTGCCACTTCTTCTTAATATTGTCTGCTTCTGTTAGGTCCATACCATTTCTGTCCTTTATCGAGTCCATCTTTGCATGAAATGTTCCCTTGGTGTCTCTAATTTTCTTGAGGAGATCTCTAGTCTTTTCCCATTTTCCTCTATTTCTTTGCATTGATCTCTGAGGAAGGCTTTCTTATCTTTCCTTGGTATTCTTTGGAACTCTGCATTCAAATGGGAATATCTTTTCTTTTCTCCTTTGCTTTTTGCTTTTCTTCTTTTCACAGTTATTTGTAAGGCCTCCTCAGACAGCTATTTTGCTTTTTTGCATTTCTTTTCCATGGGGATGGTCTTGATCCCTGTCTCCTGTACAGTGTCACAAACCTCCATCCATAGTTCATCAGGCATTCTGTCTATCAGATCTAGTCCCTTAAATATTAAATTCCACTTATAATATTTCACCTTAGATTAGATTATTAATTTTGAACCTATGACTTTTTTCTAATAGAATCATTTCAAACTATAGATATCCCCTAACCAGTACTCAGCTATATGTACAAATTTGTATCTTTATTAAAAATATTCACTGTATAATAGAAATTATTTTTGTATTTATTATTTAATTATATTTTTATTTATAATTTTTATTTAGTATTAATTACATGCTAAATAGAACTAAATATTACAAATTATTTTTTGATCCTGTGTTATTTTGATGACTTCTTGCTTAAATACCAAAATATCTATTTTCAGATTTTTAAATGGTTTTATACTACAATTTCAATATTGACAGACTGTATGATTTAATTTATTCAAAATTTGTTGAGTTGTTTTACAGCCCAGCATATGGACTACCTTTGTGAATTTTAATAAGACTTGAAATCACTCCACATTCTACAATTTGGGGGTATTTTATAAATATCAATTAGGTCCAGTTAGCTGATAGTGTTTTTCTGTTCTTTAGTGATATTGTGTCTGCTCTATCAGTTCCTGAGAGAGAAATGATAAAACCTAGAAATGCAATTGTTGACTTTTTTTGAAAATCTAGGGCTTTTGTTTCATTAGCTTTTATCATGCATTTTAAAGCCCTATTATGGGATGCACTTTAGCATCTTTTATCTCCTTGAAAAACTGACACTTGTATCATTGTAAAATTCTTCTTTTTGTCCCAGGTAACATTACTTGTTTGAAAGTCTACATTATCTGATATTACCACAGCCACTCCAGCTTTCCTTTGATTACTGTTTACAAGAGGTATCCTCTCCTTTTTGCTTTCAACTCACTTATGTCCTTTTATTTAAAGTGTGTTTCATGTCAACAGTACACAATATCTTGTTTATTTATCATCTGCTAATTTCTACCTTTCATTGAAATTTTTAGTCCCTTTACAAATAATTTTTAAAGTTAATATGACTGATTTAAGTCTATTATGTTCTTGCTTACTGTTAGTCTCACCTGTTTTTGTTTCTGTGTTATATTTTATTTCACCGGGACCACAGCCCTGTGATCTCTGTTGGTAAAGCTGGAAAACATTTTCCTATATTTTGTCTACTTTTTGTCATTGTTGCTGTTTTTGCAGGCAAAGAATTAGTCCAGCATTCATAATCCATCATGACCAAAAAGGAAGTAGTTTCTTTTTTGTTTTGGTATTCAATTATAAATCATCTACATTTCCAAGGCCTAACAAATACTCCACAATCTTTAGGCTCTTATGCCAGGAAGAGGTGTGATTTACATGCTGAGTTATCAACTAAGTGAGTAGATGTGGAAAAGACACTTGGATTATGGGCCAGCTTTAGAGGAAGAAACTCCGAGGGGAAAACAGGCCAGAGGTCAGAACAAGCAATGCATCTGGAATCTCAATTTCAGGCAAGCTTTCAACCCCAAACCAACTGTCACACACTTTTTAGATATCTGACTAGAAACTCAGTGCCAAGAACACGAAATACAATTGATACTGAAAAACAGAGGGGAAAAGAAAGCATAACAGACAATTCAAGGAATCTTGCATTAGTAGGGGAGGAAGTGCGCCTGACATGAAAACAAAAGCTGACTGAGATTAGGGTGCCTTAGCTACATGCTTCCAGAAAGAAATCTTGTCAAGTGTGTTTGGAAGTGTGTTAGTTACCCATTGCCTCGTAACAGATGATGCCAGAAACTTACCAGCTTATGACAATAAGCATGTATTATCTCACTCTGCTTCTGTGGCTCAGGAATCCAGGGAGTGGCTTAGCTAACTGGTTCTGGCATAGGGTCCCTCAGGACACTGCCCTCATGTGTTGGTGAAGGTTACAGTCACAGAAGTTGTTGGCAGGCTTCTGTTTCTCTTTGGTTGCTTGTTACCCAGAGATCCAAGTTCTTAACCCGTTAGCTCTCTTCTTAGGGTACTAAATATTTTCATGATATGGCAGCTGACTTCTCCCAAAGTGAATAACACAGAGAGAAAAAGTTGATGGCATTCTGCTGTTAATGACCTAGTCTCTGAATCACGTGCATCACTTTGGCCTTATTCAATTCATTATAAGTAACACCCCAAGTCCAATTCACACTCAGTGGGACAGATTTACACAAGGACAATATGACCAACAGACAGGAACCACTGGGGATCATCTTCAAGCCTGGAGTCCACATGTGATGTTAGTATTAAGGGTGTTCTGTTTTTATCTTCTTGGAAGAAAGAGTTCTAGTGTGTGTGGGTTCTAACTATTTAGATATTTATATCAACATCTAGTCTCATCATCTGTACATAGGCTATTCTGACCTCTGAGGCTCTAGTTAAAGACATTTCTTCTGAAATTCCACGTAAATCAAGTATTTTAATTTTTTTAATTATTAAGAGCAAATATGCTTGCCACTGAAGGAAAAGAAAGTAAAAGTCCTCTTAAATCACCCCACCTAGAGATAACCTTCCCTGATGGCTCAGTGGATAAAGAATCCGCCTGCAGTGCAGGAGACACAGCAGACACTGGTTTGATCCCTGGGTCAGGAAGATCTCCTAGAGAAGGAAATGCCAACCCACTCCAGTATTCTTGTCTGGGAAATCCTATGGACAGAGGAGTCTGCTGGGCTGCAGTCCATGGGGTTACAAAGAGTCGGACATGACTGAGAGACTAAGCACACAGCACAGAGTTAACCACTATTAATATTTTGAAGAGTATTTCAAACATATCTATTTCCACATAAACATATAGACTATATATTACATACTTCTATGTAGTTTTATAATATCCCTGCACCTGCTTCTCAGCACCTGCCTTTTTCACTTGATAATATGCTGTGAGCAATTTTCCATGCCAATAAATATAGCTCTATACCAGCAATTTTGGAAACTGCAGTGTGTTCCATTGTACAGATGCTCTATAATTTGTTCCACTAATCACTTATTATTAGAATATTAAGGTTGTTTTCTATTTATGTTTTTAGTGGAGTTGAATGTGCAGCTGTGGGCATGCCCAGCTTAACCCAAACCCAAAATACAGGGCATTCATTTTCCCAATTTTCTTTCCTTTTCCATAGGTTTTTAGAGTTTAGTTAAAATGTCAGTGTTCCAGAATTATTTGTAAAAGATATTAACAAAAAAAAAAAAAAAAGAGAGAGAATTTCAAGAGGCCAGAATTTGTACAGCAACCTGTGGTTCAGAAAGACTTTCCTATTTTCTGAGTGAAATTAACTTTATTAATTTTATGAGAAGATTCACAGCTCACACTCTCCCCATTCATCCTTAATATGACACATTGAAGACAGAGAGAAACAGTAATCAGAATCATTGAGACGATGAGCTCCAAAGGGCAAGCTTTAGTGTAAAAACACACTAAGCAAGAACCAAACACCTAGGTCATGGTTGAACCTCCACTAATCCATGCTCATTTAATCCCACCATATAAGAAAAAGAACATTACCCTTATATCATGTAACTAGGTTGACCGTATACTTTATGACCCAAATGGGGCACATTAAGGAATGAAATAAGATGCCATTAATCAT
Source organism: Bos mutus (assembly GCF_027580195.1). Classification (NCBI taxonomy): domain Eukaryota; kingdom Metazoa; phylum Chordata; class Mammalia; order Artiodactyla; family Bovidae; genus Bos; species Bos mutus. The sequence continues at coordinate 106,621,838 of NC_091622.1, read as the reverse complement.
CACCTGGTACAACTGACATAAACCAGAACTGCCCCAGGCAAACTGGGACATATGGTCAACCCAAATACATCAATTAAGAAGACTAAGATACAGATGCCGAGATGACTCATCAGCCAGTGCACTAGCTGTGAGTCAAAATGAGCCCTCTTCTTGGCCAGGTCCTTTACTGTGCCATAGATTTCTAGGTCTCTCAATATCTTTGTTGGAGAAGGCAATGGCACCCCCACTCCAGTACTTTTGCCTAGAAAATCCCATGGACGGAGGAGCCTGGTAGGCTGCAGTCCATGGGGTCACTAGAGTCGGACACGACTGAGCGACTTCACTTTCACTTTTCACTTTCATGCATTGGAGAAGGAAATGGCAGCCCACTCCAGTGTTCTTGCCTGGAGAATCCCAGGGACAGAGGAGCCTAGTGGGCTGCTGTCTATGGGGTCGCACAGAGTCGGACACGACTGAAGCAACTTAGCAGCAGCAGCAGCAGCAAATATCTTTTCATGTTTGTTTTCTGGTCGGTGCCATTTCTAGCTGAGATCTCCTGGATACAATTTTTTATTTGTTGAAAGTGCTTTCTTGGAGATATATTTCTATAGTCTTGAAGTTTTTATTCTTATCCAGATATGACAGAGAATTATTGCTTCTTTACATTTTGGGTATCTTCATGTCCATCAGGTTCCTGCAGTTTAGGAAATCTGCAGAGGGGTAGTTCATAGGTCCACCACTAGAGAGAGTGCTGGCCAAGATTTTGGGTCTATAGCTGAAGCTCCATGATTTGACAAGGAACAAGAGGGTGGTGATTTGCTCCCTTAAGTTTCCAAAAGAATAAGATATTCTTTTATAGGACCATAAGATCCTTTACCCCACTCCTGCCTCTAAATTTTACTAGTTGTTGTTGCTGTTATTATTATCATTCATTTTTTTTTTTTTTTTTTTAGTTTTAACACCTATTGGAAACTTTTCTACTCTATCTGACTTTTAAATTTTCTTTTCTTTTTTTATTAAAGTACAATTGATTTACAAAATGGTGCTAGTTTGAGACATACAGCACAGCAATTCAGATATATATTCTTTTTCAGATTCTTTTCTGTTATAAATTATTACAAAATATTATTGATAAATACAGTTCCTTGTGCTATACAGTAGATATTTTTGGTTATCTATTTTATATAGAGAAATGTGTGTATGTTAATCCCAAAGTCCTAATTTAGGTTCTGGGGTTAAAGCCCTAGTACTGTTACTGCTGCTAAGTCACTTCAGTCGTGTCCGACTCTGTGTGACCCCATAGATGGCAGCCCACCAGGCTCCCCCATCCCTGGGATTCTCCAGGCAAGAACACTGGAGTAGGTTGCCATTTCCTCCTCCAATGTATGAAAGTGAAAAGTCAAAGTGAAGTCGCTCAGTCGTGATCGACCGTTAGTGACCCCATGGCCTGCAGCCTACCAGGCTCCTCCGTCCATGGGATTTTCCAGGCAAGAGTACTGGAGTGGGGTGCCATTGCCTTCTCTTGAAAGCCCTAGTAGGATAAATATTAATTTATTATATTAACATATCATTAGCCTACCTGTTGCTTTTAACCCAGAACATCCTACTCTTTCTTCCATTTATTCCCCAAACACCATATTCTTCAATGCTTTAACTCATCATACCATATTATAATTACCTATTACTGTTTCTGATGTCACCCTTATCAATTATGATATTATGAATGTGAAGAATTACTTTATTAATTTTACTCTTTCCAGTACAAAGTTAGTATTTGATTAATGTTAAATATATTAATGAAATAATGAATGAACACATGGGGAAAATGAAAGCATATGACTTGATTCAAGTGGAAAACTATTTTGGGATGGCAGTCTTGATATGGGATGCTTGTGGTTGGGATATTAAATTCGGATTTTATAATTTCAAAGAAGGAAGGTGTAGCCAGAGAAAGTGAACAAATAGCTGACTTCTTAAGCTTATTTTCAGCTTTTAATCAAATAAAGGGAAAAGGACTCTCTTCATTTCTCTTAGCAGATACCTAAGGGACCATCTCATGTCGCCTAGAGTGTAAGTCATCAATGTGACCCAGAGAACAACTTGTGACAGATCATATTTTACATGTTAATGAAAAGTACACATAGGTAGATCTAAGTATTGCTTATGTTTATGCTGGATTTCTCAGAGATATGAAGGAGATAAGTAAGGTGCAGAAGAGTAAATGACCCAACCTCATCTGATGAATTTTTATTTACAATAAAAGACCATTGGTCTTCCCTGGTGGCTCAGTGGTAAAGATTCTGCCTGCAATGAAGGAGACTTGGGTTTGATTCCTGGGTTGGAAAGATCCCCTAGAGAGGAAATGGCAACCTACTCCAGTATTCTTGCCTGGGAAATCCCAGAGACAGAAGAGCCTGGCAGGCTACAGTCTATGGAGTTGGAAAGAGTCAGACATGGCTTAATGACTAAACAACAACAACATTAAAAAGGCCATTAGACATGAGATTTCCTTCTTTGTTTTTACATAATTACAAAACACTGTCAGGATTCCACAGAGTCTTGATTCTATCATTCAGGATAATTTATACTACTCTCTACTGCATGTTATCTACATGTGTTTATATACCTGCAATCATATCAGTGCTTAATTAAAATCTTAAACAGAATGGGATTAAATACAAAACCCTCAGATGCAACACTAGGGACCTCTGACTAGTTTGACATTGATTCATTAATTCTTTCCTCATAATTTATTCAATCACCTATGAATTAAATTATTACTCTGTCATGTAACCCACATTTTTACATCTTCAACATGATGGGATCATGAGATTTTTGTCAAATGTTTTCTAAAATCAAGGTGAAAATATGTATCTATTTCTGAGTTTAACAACCCTGTCAAAACGGTAATACATTTAGTTTGGCCTGACTCATTTTCCATGAACCTGGTGCTATTTTTTTAATTGACAAATGCTTTTTACATAAGTACTGATTCACTTTGTCATTCAACATTTTTTTTTAATTTCTGGTGAATTATTTTTGACAAGAATTATGATAAATAGTGTCTCTAATAACTAAACTCAATGTTTTGTATCTGTCTACAGTACTTTTAAAAATTAAACAATATTTGCATGACTCTAGACTTCAGGAGTCTAGTTTATTTACCCCCAAATTTCAAGCTAATCACTAACAACAGTTCTCTGATTATCAGCTTCGAGACTTGAAAACAAAAAAATCAGTATCCTAAGTAACCAAGGGAAAAGTGGGGAGAGATAAATTGGGAGATTTAGATATAAACATTACTATATATGAAATAAATAACTAATAAGAACCTACTGTAAAGCATAGGGAACTCTACTTTTTATAATGACCTACATAGGAAAGGAATCTAAAAAAAGAGTGGTGATATATATTTATAACTGATTCATATAACTGAAGCACTTTGCTGTATACCTGAAAATAACACTAATTGTAAATCAACTATACTCCAATAAAAATTAATTTTAAAAATCAGTATTATAAATGTCATTTTTCTAGCACAGTCTAGACAAATGAAGTCAAGGTCATTGAAAGAAATTCTCTGTTTAATTCTCTTCTGATGCATTTCTCTCCCTTGGGATCTTGTTTTCCCATGCTTTCTCCATTGAGGACGATCTACTAGTTCTTGAGAAACTCAGACAGTGTATTAAAAAGCAGAGAAACTACTTCATCAACAAAGGCCTGTCAAAGCTATGGTTTAACCAGTAGTCATGTATGAATGTGAGAGCTTGACAATAAACAAAGGCTGAGTGCTGAGGAATTGATGCCTTTGAACTGTAGTGCTGGAGAAGACTCTTGAGAGTCCCTTGGACAGCAAGGAGATCCAACCAGTCAATCCGAATGGAAATCAACCTTGAATATGCATTGGAAGGACTGATGCTGAAGCTGAAGCTCCAGCACTGTGGCCATCTGATGCAAAGAATCAACATATTGGAAAAGACTCTGATGCTCGGAAAGGTTGAAGGCAGGAGGAGAATGGGATGACAGAGGATGAGATGGTTGGATGGTATCACTGACTCAATGGACCTGAACCTGAGCAAACTCCAGCATACAGTGAAGGACAGGAAAGCCTGAGCATATCTTGGGTTCTAAGTTGTTTCTTTCACACTGTAACCCATGTTTGATATATGATATTGTTGAAAATGAAAAAAAAAGAGGGGAAAACTGTAGCTTCTTTTAGCATTATCATATTTCTATCTTCCTCACTGTCAGTGATATTATGCCCTTCCCTATAACATTTATGGAGTCACTTTTGTCCATTATACTATGTGGGAATAGTATTTTTTTAATTAATTAATTTTTTATTGGAGAATACTTGCTTTACAGAATTTTGCTGTTTTCTGTCAAACCTCAACATGAATCAGCCATAGGTATACATATATCCCTTTCCTTTTGAACCTCCTTCCCATCTCCTGCTCCAACCCATCCCTCTATATAGATACAGAACCCCTGTTTGAGTTTCCTGAGCCATACAGCAAATTCCCATGTGTTAACTATTTTACATATGGTAATCTAAGTTTCCATGTTACTCTTTCCATACATCTCACCCTCTCCTCCTGTCTCCCCATATCCATAAGTCTATTCTATATATCTGTTTCTCCATTGCTGCCCTGTAAATAAATTCTTCAGAACCATTTTTCGTGATTCCATATATTTGCATTAGAATATAATATTTATCTTCCTCTTTCTGACTCACTTCACTCTGTACAATAGATCTAGGTTTATCCAGCTCATCACAACTGGCACAAATGCATTCATTTTTATGGTTGAGTGATATTACGTTGTGTTTATGTACCACAATTTCTTTTTACATTCATCCGTCAATGGACATCTAGGTTGGTTCCATGCTCTGGTTATTGTAAATGGTGCTGCAATGAACAATGGGATACATGTGTCTTTTTCAATTTTGTTTTCCTCAGGGTATATGCCTAAGAGTGGTATTGTTGGGTCATATGGTGCTTTTATTCCTAGTTTTATAAGGAATTTCTATACTGTCTTCTATAGTGGCTGTATCAATTTACTTTCTCACCAACAGCATAAAACTGTTCCCTTTTCTCCATACCCTCTCCAGCATTTATGGTTTGTAGACTTTTTGATGATGGCCATTCTTACTGGTGTGAAGTGATATCTCATTGTAGTTCTGATTTGCATTTCTCTAATGATGAGTGATGTTGAGCATCTTTTTATGTGTTTGTTCACAATCTGTATGTCTTCTTTGGAGAAATGTCTGCTTAAGTCTTTTTTCCCACTTTTTGATTGGGTTGTTTGTTTTTCTGGCATTGAGTTATATGAGCTGCTTTTATATTTTGGAAATTAATCCTTTGTCAGTTGTTTCATTTGCTATAATTTTCTCCCATTCTGAGAGTTGTATTTTCACCTTGCTTATAGTGTCCTTTGCTGTGCAAAAGCTTTTAAGCTTAATCAGGTCCCACTTGTTTACTTTTGTTTTTATTTCCCTTATTCTAGGAGGTGGGTCATAGAGGATCTTGCTTTGATTTATGTCATTGAGTGTTCTGCTTGTGTTTTCCTGTAAGAGTTTTATAGTTTCTGGTCTTACATTTAGGTCTTTAATCCATTTTGAGTTTATCTTTGTGTATGGTGTTAGGATAATGAACTCCTTATTGCCAAATTCAGACTGAAATTGAAGAAAGTGGAGAAAACCACTAGACCATTCAGGTATAACCTAAATCAAATCCCTTAAGACTATACAGTGCAAGTGAGAAATAGATTTAAGGGACTAGATCTGACAGAGTGCCTAATGAACTACATGACATTGTACAAAAGATAGGAATCAAGACCATCCCCAAGAAAAAGAAATGCAAAAAGTAAAATGGCTGTCTGAGGAGGCCTTACAAATAGCTGTGAAAAGAAGGGAAGTGAAAAGCAAAGGAGAAAAGGAAAGATATAAGCATCTGAATGCAAAGTTCCAAAGAATAGCAAGGAGAGATAAGAAAGCCTTCCTCAGTGATCAATGCAAAGAAATAGAGGAAAATAATAGAATGGGAAAGACTAGAGATCTCTTTAAGAAAATCAGAGATACCAAGGGAATATTTCATGCAAAGATGGACTCCATAAAGGACAGAAATGGTAGGGACCTAACAGAAGCAGAAGATATTAAGAAGAGGTGACACAGAAAAACTGTACAAAAAAGATCTTCACCACCCAGATAATCACAATGGTGTGATCACTCACCTAGAGTGACATCCTGGAATGTGAAGTCAAGTGGGCCTTAAGAAGCATCACTACAAACAAAGCTAGTGGAGGTAATGGAATTCCAGTTGAGCTATTTCAAATCCTGAAAGATGACAATGTGAAAGTGCTGGACTCAATATGCCAGCAAATTTGGAAAACTCAGCAGTGGTCACAGGACTGGAAAAGGTCAGTTTTCATTCCAATCCCAAAGAAAGGCAATGCCAAAGAATGCTCAAACTACTGCACAATTGCACTCATCTCACACGCTAGTAAAGTAATCTTAAAATTCTCCAAGCCAGGCTTCAGCAATACGTGAACCGTGAACTTCCAGATGTTCAAGCTGCTTTAAAAGGCAGAGGAACCAGAGATCAAATTGTCAACATTCACTGGATTATCAAAAAAGCAAGACTTCCAGAAAACCATCTATTTCTGCTTTAATGACTATGCTAAAGCCTTTGACTGTGTGGATCACAATAAACTGTGGAAAATTCTAAAAGAGATGGGAATACCATACCACCTGACTTGCATCTTGAGAAACCTTTATGCAGGTTAGAAATCAACAGTTAGAACTGGAATGGAACAACAGACTGGTTCCAAATAGGAAAAGGATTATGTCAAGGCTGTATACTGTCACCTTGCTTATTTAAATTATAGGCAGAGTACATCATGAGAAACGCTGGGCTGGAGGAAGCACAAGCTGAAATCAAGATTGTTGGGAGAAATATCAATAACCTCAGATATGCAGATGACACCACTCTTATGGCAGACAGTGAAGAAGAACTAAAGAGCCTCTTGATGAAAGTGAAAGAAGAGAGTGAAAAAGTTGGCTTAAAGCTCAACATTCAGAAAACTTAGATCATGGCATCTGGTCCCATCACTTCATGGCAAATAGATGTGGAAACAGTGGTTACTCTATTTTTCTGGGCTACAAACTCATGGCAGATGGTGATTGCAGCCATGAAATTAAAAGACGCTTACTCCTTGGAAGGAAAGTTATGACCAAACTAGATAGCATATTCAAAAGTAGAGACATTACGTTACCAACAAAGGTCCATCTAGTCAAGGCTATGGTTTTCCAGTGGTCGTGTATGGATGTTAGAGTTGGACTGTGAAGAAAGCTGAATGCCGAAAATTGATGCTTTTGAACTGTGGTGTTGGAGAAGACTCTTGAGAGTCCCTTGGACTGCAAGGAGATCCAACCAGTCCATCCTAAAGGAGATCAGTCCTGGTTGTTCATTGGAAGGACTGATGTTGAAGCTGAAACTCCAATACTTTGGCCACCTGATGCAAAGAGCTGACCCATTTGAAAAGTCCCTGATGCTGGGAAAGATTGAGGGCAGGAGGAGAAGGGGATGACAGAGGATGAGATGGTTTAATGGCATCACCAACTCAATGGACATGGGTTTGGGCGGACTCCAGAGTTGGTTGTGGACAAGGAGGCCTGGCGTGCTGCGATTCATGGGGTCGCAAAGAGCTGGACACTACTGAGTGACTAAACTAAACTGAACTGATAGTGTTAGGAAGTGTTCTAATTTCATCGTTTCACATGTAGTTGTCCAATTTTCTCAGCACCATATATTGTCTTTGTCCCATTGTATATTATTGCCTCCTTTTTCAAAAATAAGGTACCCATATGTGGATGGGTTTATTTCTGGGCTTTCTATCTTGTTCCATTGGTCTATATTTCTGTTTTGGGGACAGTACCATACTGTCTTGATGACTGTAGCTTTGCAGTATAATCTAAAGTCAGGAAGGTTGCTTCCTACAGCTCCATTCTCAAGACTGCTTTGGCTATTCGAGGTCTTTTGTGTTTCCATATGGATTGTGAAATTTTTTGTTCTAGTTCTATGAAAAATGTCATTGGTAATTTGTTAGGGATCACATTGAATCTGTAGATTGCTTTTGGTAGTATAGTCATTTTCACAGTACTGATTCTTACTCAGGAACATGGAATATTTCTTCATCTGTTTGTGTCATCTTTGATTTCTTTCATTAGCATCTTATATTATTCTCTGTACAGCTCTTTTGTCTCCTTAGGTAAGCTTATCCTAAATATTTAATTCTTTTTGTTGCAATGGGGAATGAGATTGATTCCTTAAATTCTTTTTCTGATTTTTCATTGTTAGTATATAGAAATGCAAGTGATTTCTGTGTATTGATTTTGTATCCTGCAAATTTGCTAAATTCACTGATTAGCTCTAGTAATTTTTTGATGCTATCTTTAGGGTTTTCTATGTACAGCATCATGTCACCTGCAAACAGTGAGAGCTTTACTTCTTTTCTGATCTGGATTCCTTTTATTTCTTCTTCTTCTCTGATTGTTGTAGCTAGGACTTCCAGAACTATGTTGAATAATAGTGGTGAAAGTGGACACCCTTTTTTTGCTTCTGAGTTTAGGGGGGATGCTTTCAGCTTTTCACCATTTAAAACAATGTTTGCTGTAGGTTTATCATATGTGGCCTTTACTATGTTGAGGCAGGTTCCCTCTATACCCATTTTTTGAAGAGTTTTAATCATAAATGGGTGCTGAATTTTGTCAAAGGCTTTTCCTGCATCTATTAAGAATATCATATGATTTTTATCTTTTAATTTGTTAATATGGTGTATCACATTGATTTGTGAAGAATCCTTGCATTCCTGGAATAAACCTAACTTGATCATGGTGTATGAGCTTTGTGATGTGTTGCTGAATTCTGTTTGCTAAAGTTTTGTTGAGAATTTTTGCTTCTATGTTCATCAGTGACATTGGCCTGTAGTTTTCTTTTTTGTGTGTTGTCTTTGTCTGGTTTGGGTATCAGGGTGATGGTGGCCTCATAGAATGAGTTTGAAAGTGTTCCTTCCTCTGCAATCTTTTGAAAGTTTTAGAAGGATAGGCATTAGCTCTTCTCTAAATGTTTGATAGGATTTTTCTGTGAAGCCATCTGTCCTGGGCTTTTGTTTTTTGGGAGAATTTTGATCACAGCTTCAATTTCAGTGTTTGTAATTGCATTGTTCATAATTTCTATCTATTCCTGGTTCAGTCTTAGAGATTGGACTTTTCTAAGAATCTATCCATTTCTTCCAGGTTATCCATCTTATTGCCATATATTTGTTCATAACAGTCTTTTATAATCCTTTGTGTTTCTGCATTGTCTGTTGTAACCTCTCCTTTTTCATTTCTAATTTTGATCTCATTCTTCTCTCTTTTTTTCTTGATAATTCTGGCTAAAGGCTTGTCAATTGTGCCTCTCTTCTCAAGGAACCAGCTTTTAGTTTTATTAATCTTTACTATTGACTTGTGCTTCCTTATTCCATCTGTTTTGATGATCTATCCCTTGGTGTGAGTGGGATGTTAAAGTCTCCTACTATTATTGTGTTACTGTCAATTTCTCCTTTTATGTCCGTTAGTGTTTGTCTTATGTACTGAGGTGCTTCTATGTTGAGTGCATAGATATTTACAATTCTTATGTCTTCCACTTGGATTGATCCCTTGATCATTATGTAGTGTCCTTCCTTATCTCTTGTAATATTCTTTATTTTAATGTTTATTTTGTCTGATATAAAGATCACTACTCCAATGTGGGCATAGTATTTCTGACATGTCACAGATGTTTCTATATCTCAACCCTTATGTCTTACTCCCAGTTACAGTCGTTTTAGCTACATGTAGCATCTTGGTATTTCATATTTATTGTGCTGTACATTGATGGTACTGCTGGAGTAAAAGATGATAGCATTATACTAGTGCTTTGTGTGTGTGAAAGTCGTTCAGTCATGTCTGACTCTTTGTGACCCCATGGACTATACAGTCCATGGAATTCTCCAGACCAACCTACTGGAGTGGGTATCCTTTCCCTTTTCCAGGGGATCTTCCCAACCCACAAGTGCTTAGTGATGAGATTATGTATATGAATCTTCAGAATCATTGGGGCATTCAATTTTATATAGGTCTAAATAATGACCCCAAATCATATGAATTTCTATAATGTCAAACTCCATGATTTGGAGTACTCCCTGTATTATTTTTGGCAATAGTCCTTAGTAAAAGTATTTGTTTTGCTTTCAAATCCTGCATTTGGTTATATGACAGTGGTTTATTTTAAAATATATATATATATTTTTTTAAAATTACTATGCAAGAATGCTTGGGGCCACATGCTCTCTACTGAATATTGATTAAGTGCCTGCATTGTAGAAATCTGTGGCTTTTCCCAGAAAACTTACTATGAAAAACAGAAATACAACAACAATTAAGATATAAAACAAAGCCAAGAATGAGGACACTTCTTAGAGCCCTAAGGTTATTTTGTTTTGTGTTATTTTTTTCCCTTTCTTTAATTTTTTCTTTTCACATTCCCTCCTAGGAATCTTGTCTCCCCAGGAGAGAAAGTCCTCATTGTTGCAAGAACACTGAAAGATTTACAGAAGAAATGGGCTCTTTTGTTTTTACTCTTTATTCATCTTCTTTCCCCTTGCCAAAACAAACACATTTGCATTCTGAAGTCAACGGCACCAGTCAATTGTGCTTGCCATAGATTAACCTCCGTAAAACCTTTTTCTGTACCCTTTGGAGGTTTTGATGGTAAAACTGAAAAAATCCAAGCTGTCTTCCTTTATCCCACTTGGAACTGCTTGAGAAATTGTGCTGTTGGAGTTAATGCATGCCAGCTAATTTCTTTTGGCTTACTGGCTTTCTGTCAATTCCATCAGTGGTTGAATTTGCCACACTGTGCATATCCTATAAGACTTTCTGATGGGAAGTTACTCTTAACTTGCTTCGTGTTTATTTGGAGGTTCCACTTGAAATGTGGACTTTTTATCCTCACAATATGCCTGTAATATAGCTAGGGAAGGCATTTGCATTTTCACTTTTCAGACACAGAAACTGATATTTAATTGGAATAAGCAATTTCCTCAGATCAAAAGACACCTATTAAAATCAGGACTTGAACTCAGGTTTTATGATTACTTGTCCTTTTCACATTATTTCCTCAATTCAGTGTTAAATTAAAAAATATAATTAATGAGAATCTATTATCCTAAATTGTCTTTTCTGAATCTGCTTCCTTCTCAAGCCACCACCTCATCTCTATCCTTCTCTTTAAATAAATATTTTCTAAAGGGTTGTGCACTGGGAGATAGTATTGGAACAAATATAGTAGTAGAAGCACAGTAGCTTTTGGATCAAAGATTTCAACTCTCATCATTCCCAAATAAAACAAAGAGAAAAACTAGGATACCACGTTAAAACACAATGGACAATTTCTCCAAAAAAAACCGTGTGATAAAGTATCTTCACATACCCCAGGAATAAGCAGATAGAGACAAACTACCAATAACTGTGAAATGGATATGAATGGTGGAAAGCAGAAGGAAGAAAAGCAGGCATCTGGAAGCCCCAAAAGCAGAAAAGTTACAACATCACCATAATTTGTTTCAGTTTATGTCACCAGGAAAATATGCATAATAGATATTTATTAGAGAGTACTCTTAGGTTCCCTATGGAAGGGAAAATACAGAAGCAACACGGGGCAAGGGGAGAAGTTCAGCTATGATAAGGCTCTGAAGATGGCTTCAGTAATGTCTCCTGGAAGGTTCTAGAGCTGGAATGGACTTTCAGCATTGTTGCAAGATTGTGTATCACCGTTGAGAATGAGCAAGCTCCAGGAGATGGTGAAGGACCAGAATCCCAGCATGCTGCAATCCATGGGATCACAAAGAGTCAGACATGACTGAGCAACTGAACAACAAGGAATAGCAACCATTAAGAATAATATTAGCTGCAGGTTGTTTGGTTGACCTTATACAGGTCACCTGGATATTGTGTATCCTGGACATTATTGTGCATCCTGGATATTATTACACCTCTATATTGATCAGTGATTGACTGTGTAGATGTCCTGCAAAGGCTCTACAGACCTTTGGTGAAGCAGATGTTTTATCAGCTATGGCTATTCTTATAGAGGGCTAATAGTTGATGGTCATCTTTTGCAATATTCCCAGCAGATGGAAGAATAAGACTTTCAGTCCTGGAAGGGAATTTGGCCAGCATTTTAATGAATCTACCCAAAGTACTCACTGGAAAGTGTAAGGCTCATAACCAAAACCAAAAATGTGTTCTATACACTCCAACTTATGCAAAAATGCAAGAGAACCACAGTAAGGAGCTCCCAGCTATCTAAATTTAGTTTGAATTAAAATCCATCAATGCAATTCATAATATCAAGAGAATTAAATAAGAATAAAATTGTTTCAAGAGATATAGACAAAATATTTTATAAAATGCATTTATGTTGAAAACTTTAAACCAATTAGAAACTAAAGTCAACTTTATCAATCTGATAAAGGTCACCTAAAAACAACCTACAGCTAATATCATTCTTAATAGTGAAAGGCTGACTATTTTTTCCCTAACTTTGAAACAGTGTGCTAACAGGAAAAAAAATAATCTATCCATACCTCATGCTATATATGTGTATTAAAAAACCTTCAAAATTAATAATAAATATGAATATATCACATAAAGCTAGAAAACTTTTGAAAGAAACATAGGAGAAAGTCTTTACAACCTTAGGTTATCACCATACCTCAATTAGAGTATGAAATAAGTTGGCAATACCAAGTGATGGAAAAAAAAATATAGAGCAAATTGAACTCTGATTCTGGGTTGATGAGGTAATGAAAATGGTACAGTGACTTTGAAAATCTGTTTAGTAGTGTCTAATACAGTTAAACATGTACTTACAATATGACATAGTAATTCTACTCATAGGTATTTTCCCCAAATAATGAAAGCATATGCCAAATATTTGTATGTGAATGCTTATTCATAATTGCCTGAAACTGGAAATAGCCCAGTGTGTTTTGACTGGTATAGATAAACTATGGTGAATCTGTTCAATCTAATTTGTTGTTGTTGTTCAGTTGCTAAGTCATTTCTGACCCCATGGACTGTAGCACACAAGGAAGCCCTATCCTACAAAGGAGTTAGGGAAATTGTGGGGTGATAGAAATGCTCTAATCTCAATTGTGGTGGTGATTACATGCATATCTGTGTCTATCAAATTTCACAGAACCAAACACCAAAAAAGGGAGAGCTTTATTGCTGCAAATTACATCACAGTAAATCTGACTTTGGTGAAGTGAAACAGAGACAAGGAAGAGAAACAGAGAGATAGAGGTACCTATCTTTAAATATTTGGAGACTGGAAAGATGAAGAAGAACTAATAGAGAAGAATGAAGAAGAGAAGAGAGTGAGGTAGGAGAAATGAAGGAGTAGAATCTTTGAAGCCAAATGAAGAAAACACTCCAAGGTGAGGTAGACAGACCCTTGTATTATTACTCATAGTGAGTTCAGTTTAGTCCAGTCACTTAGTCATGTTTGACTCTTTGTGACCCCACAGACTGCAGCACGCCAGGCTTTCCTGTCCATCATCAACTCCTGGAGCTTACTCAAACTCATGTCCATTGAGTTGGTGATGCCATCCAACCATCTCATCCTCTGTTGTCCCCTTCTCCTGCCTCCAATCTTTCCCAGCATCAGGGTCTTTTCCAATGAGTCAGTTCTTCAATCAGGTGGCCAAGTATTGGAGTTTCAGCTTCAGCATCAGTCCTTCCAATGAATATCCAGGACTGATTTCCTTTAGGATGGACTGGTTGGATCTCTTTATAGTCCAAGGGACTCTCAAGAGTCTTCTCCAACACCACAGTTCAAAAGCATCAATTCTTTGGCGCTTAGCTTTCTTTATAGTCCAACTGTCACATCCATGCATGACTACTGGAAAAACCAAAACTTTGACTAGACAGACCTTTGTTGGCAAAATAATGTCTCTGCTTGTTAATATGCTGTCTAGATTGGTCATTACTTTTCTTCCAAGGAGCAAGAGTCTTTTAATTTCTTGGTTCATAGGAAATGTGAGGAAAGAACTGAATATTCACAGATGGACATAGCAATAGTGGGATCACTGGGTAGAGACTGACAAGAGTAGTTTCCTGATATGGTGGATTAACAGTGGGTTCTAGGAAAAAGAAGTGTAAAAGGGGAGTGAGTAAATACAATACTCTGAAGAGTTTTACTATAAACACAGGAAAATGAGACAGTAGCCCAGAAGTCCTATGGGATCAAAGATATCATCTTGTCTTCTGACATAACAAGCATGTATAGTTGTTGATATGTATGATCTAAGAGAGAGGAAAAGTAGTTAAAACACAGGACGGGGGATTATTTCTGAAGCCATATCCTGGAGTAAAGGAGAGGTGATGGGATCCAGTGCAAGGCAACAGTCAAGATTTTTTAGAAGTTTGAAATTAGAGGCAGTGCCTGGAAAGTCTGGTTATCAAGATAAGGCTTATTCCTGTTCACAGTAGCCTATTGAATTTGGTAAGGTTCCTTATTCAAAGGTAAGCTACAGGTTACAAGAAGGGGTATGGAGCCCCAGATCTAGGGGAGATGAGATATAGATTGGGGGTTCAAGTCACAGACAAGATGATACTCAGGCCAAACTTGAAACGTGAACCAGGATCAGCATAAACAACTAAAAGCAGAACTACCAAATGATCCAGAGAAGACACTCCTGGGTGTTTATCTGAAGGAAACAAAATCATTATCTTGAAAGGATAACTGCACCCTCATGTTCATAGCAGCATTATATACTATAGCAAAGACATGGAAACAAGCAAATTGTTCCTTGATAAGTGAATGGACAAGTAAATGTGGCATTTAGAGATAGTGGGATGTTATTTAGCCATACGAAGAAGGAAATCTAGCCATTTTCAATAATATGGATATACCTTGAGGGCACTGTGCTAAGTGACATAAATAGAGAAAATGCTGTATAATCTCATGTAAATGTTGACTCTAAAATGAAGAAAACTCATATTGAAACAGGAAAGATTGGTGATTGCCAGAGATTGGGGATAGGAATAGGGAACATGGATGAAGGTGGTCAAAGGTTACAAACTTCCAGTTATAAGATAAATACGCTCTGGGGATGCAGTGCACCATGGGGACTGTAGTTGACAGTATTATATATTTGAAAGTTGCCAAGATACTCAATTTTGAAAACTTTTCATCACAAAGAAAGAAAATTGTAAATATCGAGGTGATGGATGTTAACTAAACCTATTGAGTAATCATTCCATTACATAAATAAAATGATTATATATAAATAATTAGACATATTATAAGGTATTACATTATTATGTATATTGTTACTTATTACATTATATTACTATATAACATATATATATAATCATTATGTTATACATCTTAAATTAATACAATGTTATATGTAAATTATATCTAAAAAAGCTAGGGGAAACCAAAAAAAAGAAGCCTGAGAGAGAGCAAGTTCATTTGGAGGGGAGTGGGAAGATGGGGGTCAGGAAAGTAGGACTTACTCTGAGTAATTGAAGCCATAATCATGAAAACTAACACTACACCCCTGATTTAGGACAGATAATCCTGAATCCAACCTAGCCAAGCTCTTACTATAACTTCAGGCTTGGGGAAGAGACCGTGGGCCTGAGATTTGAAGATTAAACCTGCCTATGGTTAATCAAACTATCACCAACAGCAGTATTAAAAAAAAAAAAAAATGTTGACTAGATTCCATTTGTTTTGATGAGCATTTAAAATGTCTCCAAAGTACATGTAGATCAATTTTTGATTTGATAAGTTATTTTATAAAGTATTGAGGGAAAATAACAAAGACAGAAACTGTGGAACCATAACAAATACGTCCTTTTCGAATACAGAATCAAGCCACTCGTAGATGTGGCTTGATTCCACATTTTTAAATCAAGGTGTTTTTTTTTTTTTCGTTTTCCACTTCCTTGAAACAGCAGAACTTACTGGGGGAAAACATGCGATCCCGCAAATGGGTCACCTAACTTTTCAGAAATACTAGTAGCAATTATCTCTACTTCATTATAAGTCAAAAAATGCTTTCAGAAAGTTGATATTATGTTTTCCTTACAACTAAGCAATGTTTGTCTTTATTTTACAAATATAGTTAAAGACTCAGAGAACTAACAGTTCTACTTAAAAATATGTGACTCATGACAGTCACAGATAACATCCGGGCTTTCTGACCTCAGGTCTAATAATATCAAAGCCTTAAAATCACCACAATGTCAAGGAGTGTGTGCAAAAAATCCCCAATCCCAGGGCTCTCCCTGACAAATGTTGATTTGGCCAAGTCGAGCTGAGGAGTCTATTTTCATCTCCACAGTTGTCCTGAAGTTTCCATATGGATTTAATCTCAACTCTGCCTGGGTCATTCACGAGCCTCTATCCAAAAGGACCTCAGTGCAGACTGTACATGACCTTGGAGCCACTAAGGAAGTAGCACCAGCCTTGAGACAAAGGAACATGGATTCTGGCATTGTTTCTGACACCTTCCTACCAAGTGGGTAAAATAAGTCACTTCTCTGAGCTCCAGTTTTCCAGTCTTTATGAAATTGAGCTAACCTACAGAACTGCTCCAGAGGTTAGAACATAGCATGAAAATCAATGCTGTTCCTTATGAGGACTAAAAATAAAGCTTCAGAAATCAGAGTCTGACATAAAAATATACAGGGTAAGGAAAAAAAAAATCACCACTGAAAAGTCACCAACAGAATAAATGGGGTGAAAAGCAAGCAAGCTCCACTATTTATCTTTATGTTCTTTTGATTTCTTTTGGGCTTCCCTGGTGGCTGGTAAAGACTCTGCATGCAATGTGGGAGACCTGAGTTTGATCCCTGGGTGGGAAAGATACCCTGGAGAAGGGAATAGCTAAAGAATTCCATGGATTTTCTAGTCCATGGAGTCACAAAGAATCAGATGCAACTAAGCAACTTTCTTTTGGTTTAAATTTCCATTTGAATTCTGGCATGAAATTAGCAATCCATAGAAAATATTCTGAAAAAACTGGTATTGAGAGTTACTCAAGAAGGTTGATAAATTTCACATACACACACACATATGCACACAGCCCTGTAGGCTGTGCTTAGATATATATATATATATATATATATATATACACATATATATACACACATGTATATATATATATACATATATTTTTTTGGTTGCCCTGGGTCTTCGTTGCTACATGCAGGCTTTTTCTAGTTGCCCGGAGCAGGGGCTCCTCTCTGTTTCCATGCTCAGGCTTCCCACCGTCGTGGCCTCCCACATTGAGGAGCACAAGTTCTAGGCTGCGAGCCTCAGTAGTTGTGTTACATAGGCTCAGCTGTCCTGAGACATGTGGGATTTTCCCCAACCAGGGATCTAACCAGCATCCCCTGCATTGGCAGGCTGATTCTTAACCACTGGACCATCAGGGAAGTCCCAGGCTGGGCTTATTAACAGACCTCAATGCAAATCTCTGAAACCCAAAATAAACTCCAAGGAGATAATCCCTAAAATTAGCCCCCATGTGTAACCGTCTGCAAAGTGAACTGTGAGCGTCTGTTGTGAAGATAAATGAAAGGGACTCGAATCTAGCTTGGAAGAGAGGCCTTCTCTGGAAGACAGGATGATGGAGAACACGGGGTGCCATCCTGAGACAAGAAAGTTGGGGTGTCACTCGTTTATTCTTTTTTCCCCAGAACTTGAACCTGATGGAGGTCTGTCTCATAGGAGATGTCCTGGCAGCTCCGAACCATATCTCAGACGTGAGTTCTTGTTTGCTCGAGACTCTTGTGTTTTGTGAGCTGAGGCAAAGACACCTGCTAATGAATGATGCAAGAGACACAGGCGGCCCTGGGCTGTGCCTGGCAGGTGGGTTCCTGGTGCGGCGCTGCTGTGAGGATCCTCTGTGCTGAAGGAGAGCACTGAAGGCAGCTAGATTCTTGCCTAGTCTATTATGCATAATCAGTGCCAATCATGCCCGCATGGAGGCCCTCTAAGGGCGTTAAAAAGGCTGTGCTATGACTTGAAGGTAGCACACTTACTCTGGTAGAAACAACAACCATAGCAATTCGTATAGTCATCTCGGTCTCTCTTCAAAGAGAAAAAAAAAAACTCCTTAATAAAACTGGAATGGAGTCTCCATGATTCTTCCTCATCTGTCTCTCCAAACACAGAAAGATGCAGCTTCTTCATCTGCATTGGGAGCCTCAGCATTGCTGGAGAGCTATAATGGATTGAATCAAGTCCTGGCAAAATTCAAGTGTGAAAAGGCTAACCGCTAGCATCTCAGAATGTCAGTGTGTTTGGAAATGGGGTCATCACTGATGGAATCAGTTAAAAGGAGCTGATACTGGAGTAAGGTGGGGATCTAATTCAATATGACTGGTGTCCTTACAAAAAAAATAAAGAGGAGAGATTTTGGCACAGTGGCACACACAAGGCCCATGTGAAGATGAAGGCAGAGATCAGGCTAATGCATGTACAGACCAGAAATGGCCATAAACGCCAGCAACCTCCAGAAGCCAGGAATGAGGCCTGGAATGGATTATTCCTCGGAGCTGTCCAAAGAATCAATCCAGCCTACTCCTTGATCTCAGACTTCCAACCTCCAGAACTGTGAGACAACGCATTTCTCTTGTTTAAAGCCACCCAAAGTTTGTGGTCCTTTGTTATGACAACCCCAGCAGACTAACAGAATGATCTCCAAAGTGATTGTTCTTAAACATTTGCACATGTGTTTCCAGGACAGTGAAGGGTTGAGGGCACAAGGGTTGGAACCAGACAGAACTGGGTTTTATTTGCAGCTTAACCACTTTCTGGGCTTCCATGGTGGCTCAGTGGTAAAGAATCTGTCTGCCAAGGCAGGAGAGATGTGGGTTCAATCCATGGGCCAGGAAGATCCCCTGGAGCAGGAAATGGCAACTCACCCCAGTATTCTCGCCTAGGAAATCCCATGAACAGAGGGGCCTGGCAGGCTACAGTCCATGAGGTAGTAAGAGTCAGACATGGTTGAGTGACTAAACAGCAGCAACTAACCACTTTTTAACTGTGTAATTCTGAACAGTACACTGTAAGGGCCTCTGCTTGTAAGTTTTGAATTGCAATGGTTAATAGCATGGCCTTGAACTTGAAATAGACTTGGTTACAAGTCCTGGCCTTTCACCAGCTAAGTGATCCAATACGCACACTTATGTTATCCAAATGTGCTTTTGTTCTCTTTCCACTTCTGTACACAGTGGATACAACACTACTTCCTGGGGAGCCTGTAAGAATTCAGCACTGCACAGAAAACATATACCTGCTGCCTAGACATGGTTATTGCTCTTACAGAGGCAGTAGGGATTTCCCTGGAGATCATTTCCCTTGTGCTGTCTGGACTATTCTTTTTCTCCAGCATGTTTTGCAGAAGGATGGCCTTCTTGGGAAAGGCTTGCCATCTTGGTTTAGCTGTGTCCGATTATCTCATGAAAGCCTATTCTGAAGTACACGCACCAACCCAAAAGCATATATTAAATTGGCCTGAAGTAGCTTATTTACATGCAGATTTTCCCTGCTGGGCTACATCCTTTGAGGGGGAGACCTTGTTTTCCAATCCCATGTCTTTAGTTCTTCAAAGAATATTTCACTAAATATGTAATGAATGAATGGATAAAGGAATGACAAGGTACTGAGTTGGGATGACTAACCTCTAGGAGGGAGTTCTATCTTCCTGGGTAGCAGTGGGAACATACGTGTGGCTTCTTTGTGATGCCTGGACATGGAACTTTGAGGAAAGAAAGTGGGGAGAGAGTCACCCTCCTAGGGTGGGAAGACTCTGGCCAGAGAGGTGGGGGAGACCCTGTGCAGTTTGCCCCTTACTTACACCAAAATCTTACCGTTTACAACACCCCACACTTAGGAAACAAGCTCACACATGCTTTCTCATCCATTTGCCTTCTAGGCCAGGAAGACTTTATTTCCCTATGTAACAAGAAAGAAAAGCTTCCCTGGTGGCTCACCAGTAAAGAATCTGCCTGCCAATGCAGAAAATACAGGTTCTACCATTGGGTCAGGAAGTTCCCCTGGAGAAGGAAATAGTAATCCATTCCATTATTCTTGCCTGGGGAATCTCATGGACAGAGGAGCCTGCTGGGCTACAGTTCATGGGATCACAAAAAAGTCAGACATGACTTAGTGACTAAACAACAACAAGGAGAATATTGAAGCAGATGAATTTCTTGGTATCATGTAAGACACACCTGGGACAAGACCATAGTCTTGGTGTCCTGGTGTTCAGCTCTGTGTTACTAAACATTGCCACTCTTACTTCACAAAATTGGTTTCTGACATAAAGTGTTAGGTTTCTGATTGAGGGTTACTGGATAGAATTTATATAAGAGCTACCAGGCATGGGCTTTATCAACTGGTTTTCCTGGGAACAGCATGCCACTGGAAGATAACCTAAGTAGAACTCGTTCAAGTGGGGCCTGGAAGCAAAATCCTAGAGCATACCCTCAAGCAGGGAGTGAAAAATCCTTCAGTGAACCTTAGTCATGATTCTAGTTCTAACATTTACTAGCTGGTTGCTAATTCTCTTGTCTCCCCAAATCTCATAGTTCTCATCTACAAATTGGAAATAATATCATCTGCTCTGATTCAGAGTTCATGACAATCCAGTGTAATGTGAGATATGAAGGGCATCCCAAAAGTTTGTAGCTGACACACAGAGGCTGTTAATCTGGGCTTAATAAGAGTGGGATTTGGAGTCAATACTTATATTGCTTTCTAATTGAAGTACAGTTGATTTACCATGTTGTGTTAGTTTCAGGTGTACAGCAAAGTATACAGAAAAAATAAATATATGTTCTTTTTCAGATTCTCTCCCTTCATAAATTATTGCAAAATATTGAGTACAGTTCCCAGTGATATACAGTAGGTCATTGGTGTTTATTCTATATAGAGCACTGTGTATATGCTAATCTCAAACTCACAATTTATCACTCCCTCCTCCATTTCCCTTTTGATAACCATAAGTTTGTCTTCTATGTCTGTGGGTATATTTATGTTTTGTATATAAGTTCATTTGTAACATTTTTTTCTAGATTTCACATATAAGCAATATAATATGAAGTCAACTCTCAAACTTAAATTGAGTCTAAAACATCTTCCAAAGCCCTTTGGACAAGTCCTAAGTTGAAGAGCTATTACTATTAACACTATTTTTTCTCACCTGTCTAATGCATCCAGACTTCCCTCTAAGTGCAAGGACAGATCACTTCTTCTCTTGAACACAGAAGGCATGGCTGACTTGTTTCTCAGGAACATGTGGTAGGAAAGTTAGGAATATTTAATGTAGGAATTGGACTCCACTGAGGCAACAGCACCATTTTGTCTCCTAGGTCACATGCAGTTAAGGAACTATTGAGAGGAGCAGAGAAATGGTGGGGTGGGGGGAAAATTCCCCTTTTTTTATTGCCACATTCCATTGTTACCCTTCTTGCATAATCATTATTATCAACATCAATATTATAATGTCATAATTTGTTGCATGCACAGTTAAGTCATACAAAACAAATAGCAAGCAAGGCCCTGGTGTCTAAATCTCTGATTTCTTGGCTCTAATTGAAGTAGCATTTTGTGGGGTGAGCCTTTCAGTCGTTTTTTAGAATCAAGCGATTCAGCACTTTCCACATTTGATTTCACTGCTCAGCCCTATCGCTCAGCTGAATATCAGCTTTATACATTCTACCGTGTTTCAGCTTCCAAGAGAAACTTGACTCAGTTCCTGCCCTGCCTTCATCCTATTCTGTTGCAAGTATCCAATGACTATGAGGGGAAAGGAGGTGCCCCGGTCCTAGAAGGTCAGAGTCAAATGTGAGAATTGGCAGGAGAAGCCAGTGACCGCAGCCGTGGCTCCAGCTGTCTTGCCCACAGGTTCCATAATTAGCTTACAATATAAGAGGACTTGAGTGGTAAGAGGGTGTGTGCACGTGTGTTTTGCACACATACTCTAAGTCTGATTTATAATCTGAAGATAAAGTGTCAGCAGATACTGAACTGAGTACCTCTGGCCAAGCAAAGACTCAAGGTGACTTTTTTTTTTTTTTTTTGAATATCAGAACTAGATTATGGTTAGGTTGATTTTCTATACCCCTCTCCATGTTGGAGTGTTAGAGGGTAAGGGGTGGAGCCGGCATACTGACCAAAGGCCAGACCAAGAGAGGCACTCAAAAGCTATCTCTAAGAAAAGATGTGTGCGTGCTCAGTTGCATCATTCATGTATGACTCTGCGACCCCATGGACTGTAGCCTGCCAGGCGACCCCGTCCATGGGATTCTCCAGGCAAGAATTCTGCAATAGGTTGCCCTGCCCTTCTCTAGAGGATCTTCCTGATCCAGGGATCAAACCCATAGCTCTTGTGTCTCCTGCATTGCAGATGGATTCTTTACCCACTGATCCACCTGAGTGATAGTCAGTGGGAATTTGCTCTTTGACCCAGGGAGCTCTGTGATAACCTAGAAGGGTGGGATGTGGTGGGAGGTGAGAGGGAGGTTCAAGAGGGAAGGGAATTATGTAAATCTATGGCTGATTCATTTAATGTATGGCAGAAACTAACACAATACTGTAAAGCAATTATCCCCCAATTAAAAATGAATACATTAAAAAAAAGAAGAGGTGTCCCAGAACCTGATCTCTCGCCCCACCCTCTTCGCAGGATCCTGCTTCCTATTTCAGTTACTCTGGTTCTTAGAGGTAGTGGCATCATGTTCCAGAAGCTTCTCCTTGCCTTTAGTTTCAGCACACTGCAAATCCATCCCCCACACCACAGCCAGAGGTAGCTTTTAAACTGCAAATTCGACAAAGTAATTTACTGCTTAAAACCTGTCAGTGTCTACCAGGTACCCTTCAAGCCAGCATTGAAAACCTTTGAGAAGGCTTTCAAATCACTTTGCAAGCCAGCCCAAACAAACCCCCATGCTTTATCTGTTACCACACCTCCACAAAGTGCTGCCAGATTAAGAACAGAAAGGCGGAGAAAAATGGCACAAAGAAAATATACAGAATAGCTTTCTTTACCATATCTGAGTCTATGGAGCTTGGATATAATCTATGTTAAATTTATTGCCTTTCTACCATCACCATATTCAATAAGAAAACCCTAAATGTTCTGCCTTTGCACTGAATCATCAACAGTTTTTTAAAGATTTTTTTTTTTCTGATATGGACTATTTTCAAAATCTCCAATGAATTTGTTATGACGATGCTTCTGTTTTATGTTTTGGTTCCTTGGCCATGAGACGGGTGGGATCTTAGTTCCTCCCCAGCAGTGATGGAACTTGCACCTCCTGCATTGGAAGGAAAAGTCCAAACCGCTAGACCATCAGGGAAGTCCCTGAATCATCAACATTTAATGGTGGAAAAGACACCAGGTGGATTTCCTTCATTCTTTGGAAAGATCTGCAACTAAGTTTTTAGAAATTCAGATTTTTTTTTTCTTCTGGAGTTTATGCCTAATTTTTATTAAATAAAAGTACAAAATTTTGTGTTTGATTCTAAATATACCATGGCACAATTACAGGAAAAGAATGCACAGATATTTTAAAGTTTACATGCTTTAATTAACTAACTCAGCTTAATTGTTAATTAACTCCTCTTTTTAAGACATCTAATTTAAAATGACCCGAAACCCACCCCTTGTCACTATTCTGCATTCCTCAGAAACCTCTTTGATTTTCCATAAGCATGTAGTGAATGCTGGAGTGTTTGTGTCCACATATTACTGGGGCTGAAATGGATTCTGAGTAAACTCTTGATCTGCCTTAGCCAAATTGATTATTTAAGAGTGTTACATCATCTGTATTTCTAGGCAATCTGTTTTCAACTTAAACTCAATTTGGCAAATGTATGTGAATAAAAAAGTGATCCTTGAACTTCAATGGCTCAAGCAGTAAGAATCTGCCCGCAATGCAAGACACTCAGAAGATGTGGGTTTGATACCTGAGTGGGAAACATCCCCTGGAGGAGGAAATGGCAACGCACTCCAGTATTCTTGCCTGGAAAGTCCCACAGACAAAAGATCCTAGTAGGTTCCAAAGAGTTGAGCATGACTGAGCACACAAGTATCTTGAACCTCAGTTTAATTCCCCAAAAGAATCAAAAAAGCAGAGTAAGAACAAAACAGAGAAAATTGACAACTGCAGTATAGCAAGGGATTGGCAAAGAGCGTATTGAGGGACCAACTCTGCAAACAGGCAGCTGACAAAGCACACTCTTATAAAATGAACTGTAATAACTAAACTAGCAGAAATGGGAAACTTTCTCTAACTGGTATAATGAAGGGCACTGAAATAGACAGGGGACTGTCTCCAGGACAGAGAAGTCCAGAGCACATGGAAATAAACAAACAGACCTGGAACGATAAAAGGAGTCATGTTAATTCAGAGCAGAGGAAATGCAATTCCCAAAGCAATGCTGCTGTTGTTCAGTCACTAAGTTGTGTCCAGCTCTGCAGCCTCATAGACTGCAGCACACCAGGCTTCCCTGTACTCCACTGTCCCCTGGAGTTTGTTCAAATTCATGTCCACTGACTCGGTGAAGGCTTTCTAACCATCTCATCCTCTGCTGCCTCCTTCACCTTTTGCTTTCAGTCTTTCTCAGCATCAGGGTCCTTTCTAATGAGTCGGCTCCTCACATCAGGAAACCACGCTGAGCTAAGGGGAAAAAAAAAAAAATACAAGCTAATATCAGAATTCTGAAACCATGTACAAGCCCCTGTGCCCTTGTCTTTTGAAGTAAGATGCAGACTCAAGAATTAATAACTGGGAAATATAAAGATGTGGAAACAAAGAACAGCTATTGGGCTAAGGAACTAGTAACAATTTAGACTATAATTCTGCCACATAACAGAATCGCCAAACTCCCAGTTTCCTGAAAGATATAGATAAAGGCACACATTCCTGAGATGTTTTTATAGGAACCAGACCTTGCTCCAGATTAAAACTGCTGACCACAAGAACAAAACCCTAGATGGATTGAAACCAGAGGTTGATGATGCTTGAAACTTCATCTTGATGCCAACCAATCCAAGAATGGTCCATAAGTTGATCACACCATGCTCTTGAACACTACAAAACTTCTCACTACCCTTTCCAGGGTGGGTTACACTGTCTTCAGGGGATGAGCCCACTATGGCCCTCTTTGCCAGGCAAAGCAATAAAAGCTACCCTTTTCTGCTTCTGCTGCTGCTAAGTCGCTTCAGTCGTGTCCAACTCTGTGCGACCCCATAGACAGCAGCCCACTAGGCTCCTCTGTCCCTGGGATTCTCCAGGCAAGAATACTGGAGTGGCTTGCCATTTCCTTCTCCAATGCATGAAAGTGAAAAGTGAAAAGGAAGTCGCTCAGTCGTGCCCGACTCTTAGCGACCCCATGGACTACAGCCTACCAGGCTCCTCTGTCCATGGGATTTTCCAGGCAAGAGTATTGGAGTAGGGTGTTACTTCACCCAAAACTCTGTCTCCATGTTTCTGTTTGGTACTGTTGAACAGAGGCCAAGTTTTGGCAACAATTTCACAATATACTACATAAGATATGCTGTGTGTGATTATGTTCAAGTTCAGTGCAGAGGATATAGTTCTCACTCTACAGTTATGGCCTTCTCAATTAATCTCTGTCAATTTCTTCATAAAGTCTTACATATTGTAATAGGTATCTACACTTTGCTGAATGAAATAAAAGGTAAATTTTCTGGTCCAGATTTTGGAAATTATAGTGTTCCAACCAGGTACACAACAGCAATTCCACCTTTCCATATAGGGTAAGGTAACATTGTGCATTTCATTTATTCAGTTTGTTCAACAAGTATGTATTGAATCCATACTGTGTGGAAAGTACATCCCTAAGTTCTGAGGAGATATTATTAAACAAATCAGAAAATAAATTCTTATCCTAAAGGGCCTCACAAACAATCATGAGGCCAAGTTATACAAAAACAAGATAATTTCAGATTGTGATAAACACTATGAAGAGAATGATGCAAGGTATATTGAAGAAAGTGATGACAGCTAATTTAGAGAATAGTGTTCGTTCAGTTCAGCTCAGTTGCTCAGTCGTGTCCGACTCTTTGCAACCCCATGAATTGCAGCACGCCAGGCCTCCCTGTCCATCACCAACTCCCGGAGTTCACTCAGACTCACATCCATCGAGTCGGTGATGCCATCCAGCCATCTCATCTTCTGTTGTCCCCTTCTCCTCCTGCCCCCAATCCCTCCCAGCATCAGAGTCTTTTCCAATGAGTCAACTCTTCACATGAGGTGGCCAAAGTATTGGAGTTTCAGCTTTAGCATCAGTCCTTCCAATGAACACCCAGGACTCATCTCCTTTAGAATGAACTGGCTGGATCTCCTTGCAGTCCAAGGGACTCTCAAGAGTCTTCTCCAACACCACAGTTCAAAAGCATCAATTCTTTGGCACTCAGCTTTCTTCACAGTCCAACTCTCACATCCATACATGACCACTGGAAAAACCATAGCCTTAGCAGTGTTAGGGAAAGACAATTTATAAAAGAGCATACCGTGAGTCACAGAATGAAGATGATTGCCTGATATCAAGGCTAAGAGGGACTGGATTGAACCCAACAGACTTCTCTCCAGCCCAAAATGAAAAAGGATGATTGTGATTTCCCAAGAAATGTATAAAAGATAGCGAAGATCAGAGCCAGGAGCTTTGGAATAAAATCACAATATTGACAACTAACATAATATTCTGTAGCACAACAAAGATTTCATGGAAAGTCCGCAGGTGTTCCATTAACACCTCTTCACACTGGCAAAGTCAGGAAACTGGTAGTATTATCTGCATTTTATAGATAAGGAAAATGAAGCTTAGAGCTGCTCCATGACTTAGGTGAGGTCTAGAACTGGAGTCAGTAAATGACAACCTGAACCCAGTGGGGCCCCTGCTTTTGCTCATAAAGTTTTAATGGAACAGAACTTACTCATTCATTTACATGCTATCTATGGCTGTGTTCATGCTCCAATAGCAGAGCTGAGTAATTGCAACAGGGACTCTATGTCCTGCAAAGCCTAAATTATTTACTATCTGACTTGCTACAAAAAAAAAAAAAAAAAAATGCCAATCTGTGATCTAGAATAAAAGTTTCCTAATTCTAAGTCTGGTTTATCTTCCTGTATATGGTGCTGTCTGAACTTATTTCATGTTTGTTCATCTTGACCCTTAACTAGTTAATGAGTCCTTCAGAAAGGAGACATAATTTATTTTTGAAATGTGTTTTATTGAAGTATAGTTGATTTACAATGTTGGGTTAGTTTCAGCTGTACAGCAAAATTATTCAGCTTTTTCATTTTCTTTTCTATTATGGTTTATTACAGTATATTGAATATAGTTCCCCACCTTGTTTTATCCATTCTATATAGAGTAGTTTGCATCTGCAAATCCCAAACTTCCGATCCATATAACCCCTTCTCCTCAGCAATCACACTGTTCTCTTCTGTCTGTGAGTCTGTTTCTGAAGAAACGACCGATATTTTAAATGTCGCATCCTGGAAAAAAGGGCAAGCACATCATTGACATTCATTGTCTTGCTTTTCTTAAAAAATGGGAATGGAGTACTGTTAATTATATATATATATATATATATATATATATATATATATATATATATAGGTTAATCCAGATACTCATGCATATTATTTCCTACTTCAATCAAATTACATTACCAGCATTGAGAAAGGAGAAACAGTCTATATTTCTATGATAATAATGACAAATAAAACTCTTAATCAGTGATCTATTTTAAGAAGAGTACTATTTCTCAGTGATACAGTCATAAGAAGACTGAAATGGAAAATTAAAGAAGGTAATTCTGTGTCCTAGAAAAGCAGTTCCTTGAACTCTTAAATATTCAGTCTTACCTAGGAAATTAGTTGAAATACCAAACACTCCACAAAATATGATTAATAATAAGAAACCTTGAGTTCATCATTATTTATTTTATTCCTTCATCAAAAATTATTAACTACTATTCCAGCTATCTGGAAATATATTTTTTAATTATTTTACAGAATTCTAGGGTTGACTATACTCATCTTAGCAGATCTTGCTTCCTGCAGGGTTGCAACTAGTCCAGGGTAGGACAGAAGTTATACAAAGACTTCCTCGTTCAGATGTCCGGTGTTTGATGTTCATCATTAGTTGGAATCACAACTAGGGCTTTTGCTGGAACACCTTGCCATGGCATTGCTCTGTAGCCTCAGCTTCTTCACAGTGTGGCACATGGATTCTAAGGGCAACAGTCCCAGAGCAGGAAATGGACGTGGCCAGTTCCTTATAGCCTGCACAAGATGTCCTTTTTGCTACAATCTACTAGAAGAGCAGTCACAGGATCCAGTTCAATTAAATCTGTCAGTCTTTATTTAAAACCTCCACAGTCCAGTATCCAATCTCAATTATGGACATTATTCCCAGATTCAAAATGCATTCACTCACTCCCAAGGTCACACACTTTTATCACATCATGGCACTAGATCAGATCAGATCAGATCAGTCGCTCAGTCGTGTCCGACTCTTTGCGATCCCATGAGTCGAAGCATGCCAGGCCTTCTTGTCCATCAGCAACTCCCAGAGTTCACTGAGACTCACGTCCATTGAGTCAGTGATGCCATCCAGCCATCTCATCCTCTGTCGTCTCCTTCTCCTCCTGCCCTCAATCCCTCCCAGCATCAGAGTCTTTTCCAATGAGTCAACTCTCCAAATGAGGTGGCCAAAGTACTGGAGTTTCAGCTTTAGCATCATTCCTTCCAAAGAAATCCCAGGGCTGATCTCCTTCAGAATGGACTGGTTGGATCTCCTTGCAGTCCAAGGGACTCTCAAGAGTCTTCTCCAACACCACAGTTCAAAAGCATCCATTCTTCAGTGCTCAGCCTTCTTCACAGTCCAACTCTCACATCCATACATTACCACAGGAAAAACCATAGCCTTGACTAGATGAACCTTTGTTGGCAAAGTAATGTCTCTGCTTTTGAATATGCTATCTAGGTTGGTCATAACTTTCCTTCCAAGAAGTAAGGGTCTTTTAATTTCATGGCTGCAGTCACCATCTGTAGTGATTTTGGAGCCCAGAAAAATAAAGACTGACACTGTTTCCCCATCTATTTCCCATAAAGTGATGGGACCGGATGCCATGATCTTAGTTTTCTGAATGTTGAGCTTTAAAGTTCAAATATTTTCATTTAAATAGGCTCCTTGAGCTCAGTTCATTTCAGTTGCTCAGTTGTGTCTGACTCTTTGTGACCCCATGAACCCCAGCACTCCAGGCCTCCCTGTCCATCACCAACTCCTGGAGTCCACCCAAACCCATGTCCATTGTGTCAGTGATGCCAAACATCTCATCCTCTGTCGTCCCCTTTTCCTCCTGCCCTCAAGCTTTCCCAGCATCAGGGTCTTTTCCAATGAGTCAGCTTTTCACATCAAGTGGCCAAAGTATTGGCGTTTCAGCTTCAACAGCAGTCCCTCCAATGAATACCCAGGACTGATCTCCCTTAGAATGGACTGGTTGGATCTCCTTGCAGCCCAAGGGACTCTCAAGAGTCTTCTCCAACACCACAGTTCAAAAACATCAGTTCTTTGGTGTTCAGCTTTCTTTATAGTCCAACTCTCACATCCACACATGACTACTGGAAAAACCATAGACTTGACTAGACAGACCTTTGTTGGAAAGTAATGTCTCTGCTTTTTAATATTCTGTCTAGATTGGTCATAACTTTCCTTCCAAGGAGCAAGTGTCTTTTAATTTCATGGCTGCAATCACCATCTGCAGTGATTTTGGAGCCCTGAAAAATAAAATCAGCCACTGTTTCCCCATCTATTTGCCATGAAGTGATGGGACCAGATGCCATTCTGAATGTTGAGCTTTAGGCCAGTTTTTTCAATCTCCTCTTTCACTTTCATCAAGAGACTCTTTAGTTCTTCTTCACTTTCTGCCATAAGGGTTCTGTCATCTGCATATCTGAGGTTATTGATATTTCTCTGGGCAATCTCGATTCCAGCTTGTGCTTCCTCCAGCCCAGCGTTTCTCATGATGTACTCTGCATAAAGTTAAATAAGCAGGTGACAATATACAGCCTTGACATACTCCTTTTCTTGTTTGGATCCAGTCTGTTGTTCCATGTCCAGTTCTAACTGTTGCTTCCTGACCTGTATACAGGTTTCTCAAGAGGCAGGTCAGGTGTTCTGGTCTTCCCATCTCTTTCACAATTTTGCACAGTTTATTGTGGTCCACAGAGTCAAAGGCTTTGGCATAGTCAATAAAGCAGAAATAGATGTTTTTCTGGAACTCTCTTGCTTTTTCAATGATCCAGTAGATGTTGGAAATTTGATCTCTGGTTCCTCTGCCTTTTCTAAAACCAGCTTGAACATCTGGAAATTCACAGACCATGTATTGCTGAAGTGTGGCTTGGAGAATTTTGAGCATTACTTTACTAGTATCTAAGATGAGTGCAATTGTGAGATAGTTTGAGCATTCTTTGGCATTGCCTTTCTTTGGGATTGGAATGAAAATTGACCTTTTCCAGTCCTGTGGCCACTGCTGAGTTTTCCAAGTTTGCTCACATATTGAGTGCAACACTTTCACAGCATCATCTTTCAGGGTTTGAAATAGCTCAACTGGAATTCCGTCACCTCCACTAGTTTTGTTCATGGTGATGCTTCCTAAGGTCTACCTCACCTCACATTCCTTGAATACAGTGCTTTAAATACAGATTTTGGGATTTTGGATTCTTTCAATCTAAAGACCTATAAATGACAAATGACACCTTATCTGATCTCCGTGTTCACTAAATGTACAACGGTGGAGCCGGTACAGAATAGCATCTACTTACGTTCCTTTAGAGCAAGGAGGGTCACCAAGTACATGGAGAAGTTACTGGTCCATAGAAACTTTAAATTCAGCTGGGAAGTTTTCCTTGATGCGTGAGTTTGGTACTTTACTCCCGTTTGGGAATGATTCTCCCAGGCTTTGTTTCAGTACTTGGTTTGTGGTTCCCTCCTCTGAGGCATGTATCATTTTTCATAAGAAAATTGACTTTACAATTAATTAATCTTTTCAATCTGTGTCTTAACATTCTTTTTGCTTTGCATTGCCTCAATTTCCTTATAACCCAAATTATGATGCTTCCATAACAAATTTATTTCAGATGACATGATACTTGCTATATTAGAAACTCCTAAATGAGCCATGAGAAAACTCCTAGAACTCATCAATGAATTTGGTAAAGTGGCAGGATACAAAATTAATATACAGAAATATGAAAAATTAACATGCAGAAATATGTTGCATTGCTATACACTAATGTCAAAATAACAGAAAGAAAAATTAAATAAACAATCCTATTTATCATCACATCAAAAAGAATAAAACATCTAGGAATAACCCTACCAAAGATGGTAAACATCTGTACTCGGAAAACTGTAAGATGCTTATGAAAGATACTGAAGATGACACAAAAAAAGATGAAAACACATACCTATACTTTGCTCTTGGATTAGAAGAATTAATATTGTTCAAATGACCAAAGTACCCAAAGCAATCTACAAATTCAATGCAATTCCTACCAGAATACCAATGGAATTGTGAAATACAATAGTTGTGATTTTTCAAAAGATTTTATGTGGTTTCTTCCACTGTTGTTGTTGTTGAGTCACTCGGTCGTGTCTGACTCTCTGTGACCCCATGGGCTGCAGCACGCCAGGCTTCCCTGTCCTTCACCATCTCCCGGAGCTTGCTCAAACTCATGTCCATTGAGTCAGTGATACCATCCAACCATCTCATCCTCTGTCGTCCCCTTCTCCTCCTGCCTTCAATCTTTCCCAGCATCAGGGTCTTTTCTAATGAATAAAGCAAATCCTGCATCTCTATTAGAAGAACTCTTCCTGACTTCAATTTCCTATGAAGCTGCTGTCAAAAAGTGATCTGAAGATGATCAGAGATCCAACCATTTAATGGAGAGAATCTGCAAACTGTCACCTTAAAATCCATAGATTAGCTCTTATTTGTGTGAAGATTTTTATGAGACACTGCTTAGATTGTTTTCAGGTCACAGAACAGCCTATTCTATATTTGGTCTATGTCCAAAGTGAAAGTCAAAGTGAAGTTGCTCAGTCGTGTCCGACTCTTTGCGACCCCGTGGACTGTAGCCCACCAGGCTCCTCCATCCATGGGATTCTCCAGGCAATGTCCAAAGTTATTCTTTAGAATCATTTGCTGTCTGGAGAGGCTGGGGATAGAAAACAACTTGAATTTGAAGCAGCAAGCCCTGGTGTCTTTACGTTTAACTGTTCTTAAGCTCATTTATTTCTTCTTCCATTCTATCAAGACACTGCATGAAAGTCTCTGAGATCATCAGTTATTGCATTTCCTAATCAGTATTTTATATAGGTGCTTGTGTGATTTTTTTTCTGCCACTATACAAATTCTCTTCCTCTAATTTTTAAAAAGATTATCCTTACTTTTCTCCAAACCCTCATTGAAAGATTTTTTGACACATTTTAGGCCTTTACTAGCAGTCTCCTCAAGATTCTTCTAGCTTCTTCTCACTGTTAAATTCCAATGATAACTGTCACATGCTTTTTATTATGGCAGCACCCCTCTTTTGATACTAATATCTATTTCAAGTATCTATTCAGTTCAGTCTCTCAGTCGTGTCCGACTCTTTGTGACCCCATGAATCGCAGCACGCCAGGCCTCCCTGTCCATCACCAACTCCCGGAGTTCACTCAGACTCACCTCCATCAAGTCAGTGATGCCATCCAGCCATCTCATCCTCTGTCATCCCCTTCTCCTCCTGCCCCCAATCCCTCCCAGCGTCAGAGTTTTTTCCAATGAGTCAACCCTTCACATCAGGTGGCCAAATTACTGGAGTTTCAGCTTTAGTGTCATTCCTTCAAAAGAAATCCCAGGGCTGATCTCCTTCAGAATGGACTGGTTGGATCTCCTTGCAGTCCAAGGGACTCTCAAGAGTCTTTTCCAGCACTACAGTTCAAAAGCATCAAGTCTCCGGCGCTCAGCTTTCTTCACAGTCCAACTCTCACAAGTATCTATTGGGTTGGCCAAAAAGTTCCTTTGTTTTTTTCTGTACAATCTTATGGAAATGACCAAATGAACTTTTTGTTCAATCCAATATTTATTCATCATAACTCACCCCAAAATGTGTGGCTTAAAATAATGAGAATGCTTTTATTATTGTCTTTGAAATTCTGTATATTGACTAGCCTGAGCTATATACACACTATATAGCATTCTCTGTTAACTGGGAAGTACTTACTAGGATCTCTCATATGGGTATAATTAGAAATTGTCTAAATTCCAAGTCATTGCAAAGGCTTCCACACTCACGTGTCTAGCAATTGATATAGCCTGTCAGCTGGGACTTCAGCTGGAGCTGATAGGCAGGTCATGGTCTCACCATGTATCTTGGGCTTCCTTGTGGCATGACTGAGATCTAAGAGCCAGGGTCCCAAGAAGCAGGAAGTGCAAAGAGCCTTTACTTCAGGCTCAGAAGCAGAAGGTACATAGGCCCAACTGCAAGAATTTGGGTGCTGAGTTTTAAAATTTTTTACAAGTCCCTACTATGTTCTATACATAGGATTATGCACTTTGTATGTCACTTCAGTCATATCCTACTCTATAACTCCATGAGATTCTCCAGGCAAGAATACTGGAGTAGGCTGCTGTGCCCCCCTCCAAGGGATCTTCCCAACCCAGGGATTTAATCAGTGTCTCTTGCATCTCCTGCATTGGCAGGTGAGTTCTTTACTATTAGTACCATCAGGGAAGCCTGTTATGCACTTTCAGTTCAGTTCAGTTGAGTTCAGTCGCTCAGTCGTGTCTGACACTTTGCAACCCCATGAACTGCAGCACGCCAGGCCTCCCTGTCCATCACCAACTCCCAGAGCCTACCCAAACTCGTGTCCATTGAGTCGGTGATGCCATCCAATTATCTCATCCTCTGTCGTCCCCTTCTCCTCCTGCCTTCAATCTTTCCCAGCGTCAAGGTCTTTTCCAATGAGTCAGTTCTTCGCATCAGGTGGCCAAAGTATTGGAGTTTCAGCTTCAACATCAGTCCTGCCAATGAACACCCAGGACTGATCTCCTTTAGGATGGACTGGTTGGATCTCCTTGTAGCCCAAGGGACTCTCAAGAGCCTTTTCCAACACCACTGTTCAAAAGTATCAATTCTTCAGCGCTCAGCTTTCTTTCTAGTCCAACTCTCACATCCACACATGACTACTGGAAAAACCATAGTCTTGACTAGATGGACATTTGCTGGCAAAGTAATGTCTCTTTATGCACTCTAACGGCTTACAAAAATGAATATGACATGCAGCAACATCTCCATGAGGAGATCACAATCTAGAATGGCTTCACACTGTATTAATTTAATTAAACTGGGCCTTCCCAGAATTCTCCTCTCTATGTGAAGCCACATTCAGAAAGTAGCACAAGGAAAAAAAAAAAATGAGTGCACTTTGGAATGTAGAAGTGAAACCACAGTTATTATTTTCCACATGTTGGTTTTAGGTGACAAAAACCACTGCAACACTTATATTTTGTTGCCAATATGCTGACTTAATTGCTAGCATGGGACAAATCCAGTGCCTTTATTTTGTGCTAAAATTGCAGCTGCTCTACCTCCTGCTGGATTTCTTGATATTTTTTCAAATCTTAGGCAGGGTAAACTTTCAGCCTTGTGACAAAGGATGTCAGTTTCGTCTTCAGGTCACCCACGTTGTTGAGGCTGGAGGCAGTGACAGATGTAGGTTCCCGTCTGTTCTCATGGACTCCAGTTTTCATTACGGGGTTCGGCTTGTAATTTTACTTCCACCTTTTTCCCTAACTACTGGCCTTGCTGACCTTCACTGACTTTAGCTCTCGCTGCCAGACATCAAGGCAACTGTCTTCCTTACACTTCATTTCCACTTCCCACAATTGCCTATGACTTAATCCTTAAATTGTATCCTTTTTTTTCACATTACTCATAGCAGCGCTGCTTCCTTGAAAGCACCCAAATGAATAAAAGCAGAGAATGATAACTTAATTATCAGATTTATGATACAGAATAATATGTATTATCATGGGAAGGAAAGAGTAACTAGGGAATGAATACAGCTTTCACAGAAGTGACTTTTTACCTGGGTCATTGCCTTAACAAATATATTTTTACAAGG
The DNA here is from genome assembly GCF_027580195.1 of Bos mutus. Lineage (NCBI taxonomy): Eukaryota > Metazoa > Chordata > Mammalia > Artiodactyla > Bovidae > Bos > Bos mutus. The sequence goes on along the minus strand of NC_091622.1, from coordinate 106,586,535 downwards.
CAGAAAAGACAATACTGATGCTCTAGGTAGAGCAAAGAGTACTGCATACATGACTTTGAAGTAACTCACTCTGGAAAACATCACTCTATGCACAGCAGTTGGTGATTTCCTTAAATCACATGCTTTGGTTGTCATTAGGCTTTCTCTACTTACCTTGTTCATGACCTTCCTATCCGGTCAGGAAAACTGGATTCATGACACCTTAGTCACAGCCCCTCCTCCTGAGTTTTATTATTTTTTTTTCCAGAAATCTCTAAGGAAGGCTGCTATTTATTTTCAGCCATGGCAAGGTCAGGATGGAGAGTCTTAATAACTTCCTCATAACCACTGAGCTGGCTCTCCACGGCTCTGCTTCATTCCCAGAACTTCAGGCACACCCATGAACAAATGTGTGTATCTTTAAAAAGCGTTTTCTCAAAGGGAACATCAGTCATTTCTCAAGCCAAATATAGATCCTTGCTGTTACGGGAAGATTTATACATGAAAATGCAATCCCTGAGCTAGACTCTGTTATGTTACAACTAAGCCCTTAGAAACTGAGCACCAAATACAATTTCCATGAGCCTCAGTTTCCCTAAGTATAAAATAGAGTTGTTCCTCAATATCCAACTGTTTCCAGGACCCCTGAGGATACTCACATATGTGGATGCTCAAGTCTCTTATATAAAACGGCATAGTAGAGTTGGCACTCCCTGTCTGTGGGGCACCCATCTGTGGATATGGAGGGTCAACTGTAAACAATGGCATCTTTAAGCTGTAGGATTGAGGTTGCCTTTGGTGGTGTTACTTGAATGATGAATACAGTGTATCATTTTGTTCAATGCCAGCATTTGTTTCCATCCATTTTAGTGTTATAGAGAAGGAAATAGCAACCCACTCCAGTATTCTTGTCTGGGAAATCCCATGGACAGAAGAGCCTGGTGGGCTATAGTCCATGGGGTCCCAAGAATTGGACATGACTTAGTGATTAAGTACACACATGAGCTTTCCCATACACCTACTGGGACTAAATCACCACCACATTTTAGTGTTAGAAAATAAGGAGACTTGGCAGTCAGCATTCCACTCTATTTTCTTGCAGGGGTTGTTGAAGACTAGAAATAAGGTATGTACTGTACCTCAAGTAGTGTCTGGTACATTACAGGTGTGCTTACTAAGGATTTAATAGGGTGCAATTAAGGTTGGATTATGTTAAGATAGTAGAAGGTGTAAATCCTGGAGACCCAGGGATAGTTGTCCTGCCTTAGTTAGCCGCTTCTCTTTGGTAGGTCATCAGGATATTATAAAGGCAAATAAAAGTCAGGACTGTTACTATTTAGTCGCTAATTCATGTACAGTTCTTTGCATCCCCATGGCTTTTAGGCCACTAGGCGCCTCTGTCTATGGGATTTCCCAGGGAAAAATATTGCAGAGGATTACCATTTCCTTCTCCAGAGGATCTTCCCAATCCAGGGATTGAACTTGGGTCTCCTGCATTGCAGACAGATTCTTTACTCACTGAGCCATAGGGAAACCCTAATCTTTTCAAGTTAAAAAAACAAAACAAAACAAAACTAGTCTTTTCTAGTTTAAAACTAGAGAGCTTTTTCCTCCCTGAAATTCAAATCTATGTCTTAAACTCACCATTCAAATTATGGTAAAAAGTTTTGCTGAGCAGTTGTTGTTCAGTCGCTAAGTCGTGTCTGATTCTTTGAGACCTCATGGACTGCAGCACGCCAAGCTTCCCTGTCCTTCACCATCTCCTGGAGTTTGCTGAGCAGAGAAAGGAAGAAACGAATACAGAGAAGGAGGCAGCCTGAGAAAGTGTATTTGTAGCAGTGTTCAGATCCGGACTTGTCTGTGCCTTCCCATTTCACAAGTAGCAACCTGCATGCAGTATTTACCTTCAAGAACAGAGAAGTCATAAAGCAAGAAATACTTAACATGGCTAGAACCTTTATATTATTATTTCTCTGCCCACAGGGAAACAAAATTTCAAGGAAATACCATGCTTACATGTTTTCTAACTTATATCTGCCTTAAAGCTATACCCTTTGGAATATCAGATTCATTCAGAGATTTTAATTTTAAGAAACTTCCACCCACAGGCTCCAGATGAATAGTAGAATTTATGCATTTATACATAACTTATCAATAATAATCTCATAAGCAGTTTTATCTGCTCTTTTGTGTGTGTGAAACAGACTAAGGCAGTTTGCTGTTAATCTCATTTCTGATAACTGTGTGACCTTGAACATTGCTTCTTTGTGATACACAATTTTCACATCTTTAATAGAGAAGGTGGACCAGATAATTTGTTAAGACCCTCTCAGCTTCAACATCATAGTAGATAGTCTCATTATCTATGTGTCTTTAAACTGCTTAAGGAAAAATTTAAAGGGCAAAGTTTTATTCTTCAGGAAATGATTTTGCATCCCACTTTTTAGTTAAAAAAAGTCTCTGCTGCATGAATTTAACAGACACAAAATCTTGGTGATTTTGCTAAAGCTAAAAATAGAGTCTCTGACAAAAAAAGGAGAGTCACGTTGTTTATATATAGGAAGCCTTCAACTCCAGGGCTTGTTCGGTCAGAAAGAACAGCTTAAACTGAGAGGCAGAATCAAAATAAACCTATTTAACTGGTTTGGCAGGAGTCCAGCGCAAGATTGAGAGCTCTTGAGTCAGCTAAAAGAATGGTGCAGAGATAAAGAATTAAGAATTACCTAATGTGCTGTGAGCAGGGTGATGCGTCTGCTTAAATAATGACCCATTTCATAGGAGAAGAGAGTGAGGCTTAGAGGAGATCTCTGTCTGGCCCACAAGTCACAGACAGAGGGGAAGACTGGCATCAGAATCTGTCAATACTTGTTCTATTTCTTTCCTTCTCCCCTGCTTCTTGCAGTCATTCTGAGGCAATCACAAAGCTTTCTGTGTATGCAAACACTTCCTTTTACTCAATTGATAGTAATCATAAATGTGGGACTGAGATTTGAGGAGCCATAAATGCAGAAGGAGTCTCGGAGAGAGGCACCACGTTGATCAATGAATCAATTAATAAAAGAATGTGTTCAGCAGAGACTATACACAGGATACTCTGAAATGGACTTAGGAGAAACACAGAACTTGGTTTGAAAATACTTCACTCCTGTAAGATCATAGTTAATTAAATATCAGAACTGAACAGTGACCAGAGAAATAGGTAACATTCATTTCTTTAACATTTACCAAATATACTGGTATTTATTTCTGGGGAGTGGTATTTCATGAGTTTGTTTGTTTGTTGCTTTTTTAAATTTGTAAGGCAATAATGAAATGCAAAATTTCCAAAGATCAATTTATTCAAACTTCAGGACATAAAGGCATGACCCGTTTATTTATTGGGATTTATTTGGTAGTATTTTTTAACCTACTTTGTTTTCTTAGAGTAATTTTAAGTTTACAGAACAATTGAATGGAAAATACAAAGATTTGTCATATACCTCCTTATGACTACCACTCCCCAAATTTTCCTAATAATATATAATGTTTTGCAATGGTGTGGAACATTTGTTACAATTGGTGAGCCAGTACCGAAGTGTTATTATTAGCTGAAGACCTTTGTTGACATTAGGGTTCACTCCTTGTGTTATACATTCCATGAAGTGAAGTGAAGTCGCTCAGCCGTGTCTGACTCTCTGCTACCCCATGGACAGTAGCCTACCAGGCTCCGCCTTCCATGGGATTTTCCAGGCAAGAATACTGGAGTGGGCTGCCATTTCTTTCTCCAGGGGATCTTCCCAACCCAGGGATCGAACCTGGGTCTCCTGCATTGCAGACAGATGCTTTACCGTCTGAGCCACCAGGGAAGCCCTATATATTTCATCGGTTTTGATAAATACACATTGGTATATATTTACCACTATACTATCGTATAAGATAGTTTCACTGCCATAAAAAGCCCTGTGTTCCACCTATTGATCCATCCTACCTTCTCCCCATACCAGACCCTACCGACCACTTTTTACTGTCACTTTAATTTTGCCTTTTCCAAAACGTATATAAACTGTGATATATAAATTGATATAAGTGTAATCACATAGTATGGAGCCTTTGTCAGATTGCCTTCTTTCACTTAGCAACAGGCCCTTGTTTCCTTTGGGTCTTTTCATGGCTTGAGAGCTTATTGCTTTTTATTTCTGAATAATATCCCATGATCTGGATGTACCACAGTTTATCTATCCACCTGTTGAACCACATCTTAGTTGCTTCCAAGTTTTGACAATTATGAACTAAGCTGCTGCAAACATGTGTATGCAGGCTTTTGTGTGGACACAAAACTTCAGTTCATTTGGGTAAGTACCATGAAGCACAGTTACAGAATTGTTTAGTAAGACTATACTTAGTTTTTAAAAAAAATCTCCAAACCATCTTCCAAAGTGGCTGTACCATTTTGTATTCTTGTTGCTGTTTAGTCGTTAACTCATGCCTGACTCTTTGTGACCCCATTGACTGTAGCCCGCCAGGTCCCTCTGTCCATGAAATTTCCCATGCAAGAATACTGGAGTGCATTGCCATTTCCTTCTCCAGGGTATCTTCCTGACCCAGGAACAGAACCCATGTCTCGAATCAGCAGGTGGATTCTTTACCACTGAGCCATCAGTGAAGCCTGTTTTGTATTCTTACCCAGAGTGCATGAAAGCTCCTTTTACACCAGATTCTTGCCAGCATTTTGTGCTGCCAATGTTTTGGATTTTAGCCCTTCTGATGGATGTGTAGTGCTATGTTATTGTTTTAATTTGCAACTTCCTGAAGACATTTGATGTTGAACATATTTTCATGTGCTTTTTTCCATCTGTATATCTTTTTTAGTGAGGCTTCCAGATCTTTTCCCTTTTTTAATGGGTTGTCTGTTTTCTTATTGTTGGATTTTAAGAGTTCTTTGTATAGTATGGATGTAGTCCTTTATAAAATATGTGTTTCAAATATGCTTCCTCAATTTGTAGATCATCTTTTCATTCTCTTAAAAGTATCTTTGACAGAATTAGATGATCTACAAACTGAGGAAGCATCTTTGAAACACATATTTTATAAAGGACTGGAGATCCAACCAGTCCATCCTAAAGGAGATCAGTCCTGGTTGTTCATTGGAAGGACTGATGTTGAAGCTGAAGCTCCAATACTTTGGCCACCTGAAGCAAAGAGTTGACTCATTTGAAAAGACCCTGAAGATGGGAAAGATCGAGGGCAGGAGGAGAAGGGGATGACAGAGGATGAGATGGTTGGATGGGATCACCAACTCAATGGTCATGAGTTTGAGTAAACTCCAGGAGTTGGTGATGGACAGGGAGGCCTCGGGTGCTGCAGTTCATGGGGTCTCAATGAGTCAGACACAACTGAGGGACTGAACTAACTAACTAACTAACTAAGGTTAATTAAATCACTGGCTCATGGTTTTGATATTGTAACTAAAATATCATCTCCAAACCCAAGTTTCTCTACATTTGTCCTATGCTATCTTCTAGGAGCTCTATAGTTTTGCATTTTATATTTTTGTGTATGACCCATTTTGAATTAAGTTTGTATCTAGATTCATTGCTTGGTATCAGTTCAATTCAGTCATTGAGTCATGTCCAACTTTTTGTGACCCCATGGACTGAAGCCACCGGGCTTCCCTGTCCATCACCAACTCCCAGAGTTTGCTCAAACTCATGTCCATCAAGCCAGTGATGCCATCCAACCATCTCATCCTCTGTCATCCCCTTCTCCTCCTGACTTCAAACTTTCCCAGCCTGAGAGTCTTTTCCAATAAATCAGTTCTTTGCATCAGGTGGCCAAAGTGTTGGATGTATATATTTAAAGTATTGCTTGGTATATAGATGCCCAGTTGTTCTGGTGCCATGTTTCATAAAGACCATCCTTTCTCTATTAAATAGCCTTTGCTCCTGTGTCAGTGAACAGTTGACTATACTTGTCTGGATCTGTTTTGAGGTTTTTATTTTGTTTCATTGATTTATTCATCTATTCTTTTGCCAGTGTCACACTGCCTTGATCACTATAGCTTTATAGGGAGTCTTGAAGTTGGGTGATGTCAGTGTTACAACTTTGTTCTTCTCCTTCAATGTTGTGCTGGCTATTCTGGGTCTTTTGCTTCTCTATATAAACTTAAAAATCAGCTTATTGATATCTACAAGGTAACTTGCTGTTTTTTTTTTAATTGACATTATGTTGAATTTATAGATCAAGTTGGGGGAAATGAACATTTTGAAAATATTGAGTCTTCCAATCCATATATATGGATTATCTCTCCATATAGTTAGATCTTTCTTGACATGATTTATTTCTCAGATCTAAAGATGAATGTTGCATCTATAGATTGCATTTTAAATTTACAGAACACAAACACACATACATGATCCTTGTTGTAATTATTAAAAAGCCAAAGTAAATATACCACAAGATATAAGTTCTAATTAAACAGCCATAGAGTATAATGGATATACTATAGAGTATAATATATTATATATATATATATATATAGTAATACTTAGATATAATAAAAATGAGTCAGACCAAATTCTGTGAGGAGCTAATGGAAGTGACACTAGCTTCTGCAAGATGAAGGTGTATGAGAATTTCATTAACTAGAAAATTATCAGAGGACTTTTATAGACCAAGTGTGTGTGTGTGTGTGTGTGTCCAGGATGAAATGCTATTCAAAGGCATTCTGGAGACATGAGGGATTGGGGTCGGTTATAGATTAGAGATATCACTTTTGTTGAAGGGGTGTCTTTAATCTAAAGGAAGGAAAGTCTCCAGCAATGGAAACACAAGGTAACTGGTGAGGCAGAGTTAATGAAGTGTCAGATTTGCACAAGGACTGGTAAGATGAGTTTGCTGTTGTGAAGGAAGGCAATCATTGGCAAGGCAAAATAAAAAATTTAAAAAAAGTATGAGAGGATACCCTCTGCTTTGGAAGCAATAGCTCTATTCTTGACCCATGTTTGCATTGCTGTCCCTCCGTAAATATCTCACAAGGCTCACCCTCGGATAATTCACTATGCTACTCATTCATCCAATCACTCTGTGACTGATACCATACTCTTTCTAGATGCTGGAGCATACAGATGTGAACAAATCTATGAAAGTGTCTCCATAAAGTATTCAAGCACTATATATTGCTCCCTTTGTCAACCATCTGCCTCAAATTACCTGACTCCACACTGTAGGTCTCTTTAAATGCTTTGGCCTTATTATTCATTTCAATATGCAATTCATATTTCATTTTTTGTTTGTTGATCTATACCCCATCCTTGCTCTTTATTAAAAAAGTCTGCTTTTCCTTAAAAAATATATTTTTTAGTTATTTATTTAATTATTGAGTTGCTTCAGGTCTTATTTGCAGCATGTGGAATCTGGGATTGAACCTATGTCTCTGGCATTGGAAGGTGTATTCTCAACCACTGGACCACGAGGGAAGTCCCCACAACTCAGCTCTTGTTTCAGTGTTTTGATTCAAGAACATATGAAACATTCTTTTCCATCCTTAGCACCATCAAATGCTAAGTACTGAGGTTCCATTCCTCATGCCTTAGGTCACCTCCCAATTTCCCAAATAAACTCTTTCACTCAGAGTCTCCTATCTGGAGCCACTTCTGGGTGAACTCAGTGTAAAACCCATCTCTCTGGTGACCCCAGAAAGCACTAGTAGAAGAGAGGACAGGTGAATAAAGCAAGCAGGGAAGCAAATGGATCTCTTTGGGAAGAGAGGTGTGTTTTCTTCCCAGGGGACCTGAGACACACCTCCCCACTGTGGACAACCTGGGCTCAGCTTTGCCATGGGACCCTAGAAATAAATTCAGGAGAAGAGAGATTGCAGAAGGCCTTTGAAGCTACAGGTATCTCTATCTTTAAGGGTGAATCGCTCATGGTATCTCGTGTTATGATTTTTCATTGCTTTTCTCTGGGGTTAATATACTGTTGACAACATTGAATCTTGCCTCAATTCTATCAAAGGAAATAAAACCTAAAAAAAATGAAAATACTTGAAGATTTTCCTAAGATCAGAAATCAAAGAGTTAAAGGCTAATGTTGTCTTCAGGAGCCTCCAGGCTATGACCCTGAGTCAGACTGAAGTGACAGAACAGATCTTGAGTGAAAGGACCCAGGTGACAGGAACTACAGGAAGACTGGACTTGCCACTGTCCTCCTACCTGCTCCTGTTCAAAGCTGAGAGCATCTGGAAGAGATCTAATAATGGGATTCTCGACATATCTTTATCCATGATGTTGTCATGAGAAACCGCTACTCCTCCACCAGAATGTGGCCTCTAGCTTCCGTGATCTGCAGTTATACACTTTCTATAGTTATTCTATTTGTGAGTTTTCTCAGGGGAATAGTGACTGGACCATGGGAGGCAGCTGGGGGGTGGGAGGTGCTATCAGGCATGATATTAAAATCAGCTATCATCTCAACCTGGACAATTAGTGATACATAGAAGTCCAGGTTGTCAGAGCGTCTAAAAATCGGTCCATAAGTAAGAAGGCCTTTGTGTCTGGGTTGAGGTTAAGGTAGACATTGAACACTTGGAAAGCAAGCTAGCAGTGACTTGAAAAGAAGGGCCTGAACCTAGTTACTCCTAAGAAGGGGCAATAATATTAGTACTTACCCCCATATGAGAAGGATACAAGCAGCATAAGTGACTCCCGTCACAATCAGGATAGATTCAATAATTATGGGGTAAGGAGATCAAGGGATGAAGAGGATCTGTAAGATCATCCAGGAGCAGCACTGGAGTGAGCTGACGTGAGCTGCACAGTGCAGGGGTACCAAGTGTTAATTGTCTCTATTAACTCTCCACATTATTTCCAGAAGGCAGTGTGACAACAACCTTTGAGCATGCGTGCCAAACCTTCTCAGGAAGGAATTTTAATTCAGGCTGTGTGTAACCAGAAAACATTTTTTAACTTCTCTGTACCTGAATTTCTGAAGGTACAAAAGAGTATCTCAGCTTGTGACACATCCATGACAGAAATTCAAATGAGATATTGAACAACCTGATTAAACATGGACCAGAGACCTTAATAGTTACCTCACCAAATGGGAAAAAAATTATATATATATATATATATATATATATATATATATATGGCACATTAGCATATAAAGAGATGTTCTACAGCATATGTCATCAGAGAAATTCAAAATAAAATATGCAAGCAAAAAAACAGTTAGATACTACTACATATCTATTAGAATGGCTAAAACCTGGAACACTGACAATACCAAATGCTGATGAGGATGTTGAGCAACTGGAACTTTCATATGTTGTTTGTGGGAATACAAAGTGCTACAGACACTTTGGAAGATAATATGGTAATTAATCGGAGAAGGCAGTGGCACCTCACTCCAGTACTCTTGCCTGGAAAATCCCACGGACGTAGGAGCCTGGTGGGCTGCAGTCCGTGGGGTCGCTAGGAGTCGAACACGACTGAGCGACTTCACTTACGCTTTTCACTTTCATGCATTGGAGAAGGAAATGGCAACCCACTCCAGTGTTCTTGCCTGGAGAATCCCAGGGATGGGGGAGCCTGGTGGGCTGCCATCTACGGGGTCACACAGAGTCGGACATGACTGAAGTGACTTAGTAGCAGCAGCAGCAGCATGGTGATTAATTACAGAGCTAAAACAAAACACAGTTTTCCCATGTAATCCAGCAACCATGCTCCTGGCATTTACACAAAGGAGCTAAAATCTTACACCCACAGAAAAACTTCACACAGATGTTTATAGCAGTTTTACTCATAATTACTAAAATTTGGAAGTAAATAAGATGCCCTTCAAGGAAATCATAAAGATTAGAGCAGAAATAAATGAGAGACAAAGAAAACGATTGTGAAGATCAATGAAACTAAAAGCTGATTCTTTGAAAATATTAACAAAGTTGATAAACCCTTAGCCAGACTCACCAAGAAAGAAAAAAAAAAGTGAGAAGACTCAAATCAATCAAATTAGACACGGGAAAGGAAAAGCTACAACTGACTCCACAAAAACAGTAAGAATCACAAAAGACTACTATGAACAACTGTATGCCAATAAAATGGACAATCTGGAAGAAATGGATAGATTCTTAGAAAGGTACAGTCTCCCTAGACTGAACCGGAAAGAAACAGAAAATATGAACACATCAATCACAAGCACTGAAACTGAAATGATGGTTGAAAACCTCACAACAAATAAAAGTCCAGGACCTGATGGTTTCACAGGCGAGTTTTATAAAGCATTCAGAGAAGTTAACACCTATCCTTCCAAAACTGTCCCAAAAGAATTGCAGAGGAAGGAAAATTTCCAAACTCATTTTATGAAGCCACCATCACTCTGATACCAAAACCAGACAAAATTATTAAGAAAAAAAAAAAGAAAGAAAGAAATTACAGGCTAAGTATAAACATAAATGCAAAAATCCTCAACAAAATACTAGCAATCTATGTCCAACAATACATTAAAAAGATCATGCACCATGATCAAGTCAGGTTTATCCCAGACATGCAACAATATTTCAGCATCCGCAAAATGTCCTTCAGTAGTGAATGGATAAAGAGACTTTGGTACATCCAGACCTGGGATACCATTCAGAAATAAAAAGAAACTAGCTATCGAGACGGCTCTTTGGAACCCCATGGACTGGAGTCTGCCAGGCTCCTCTGTCCATAGGGATTCTCCAGGCAAGAATTTTGGACTGGGTTGCCATACCTTCTTCCAGGGGAATCTTCCCAACCCAGGGGTCGAACCCAGGTCTCCCACATTGCAGGTGGATTCTTTATCAACTGAGCCAGGAGGGAAGCCCAAAAAGATATGGAGGAATCTTAAATACATAACTAAGAAAAGAAGCCAATCTAAGAACACTCCATACTGTATGATTCCAACTATATGACATTCCAGAAAAGGTAAAACTTAGGAGCCAATAAAAGATCAGTGGCTGCCAGGTTGAGGGACAAATAAGTGAATAAGCAGAGTACAAAGGATGTTTAAGGCAGTGAAACTACTCTGCATGATGCTCTAATGATGGATATTTGTCACTATACATTTGAAAAAACTCATAAAATGTACAGCACCAAGAATGAGCCTCAAGGAAAACTATGGGCATTGGGTAGTTCTTATGTGTCAATGTAGGTTCATCCTTGATTAAAAAAAAAAAAAAAAGTGACACTCTGGTAAGAGATGTTGATAATGGGGATGGCTATTCATGTATTGGAGAAGGAAATGACAACCCTCTCCAGTATACTTGCCGGGAGAATCCCATGGACGGAGGAGCCTGGTGGGCTACAGTCCACGGGGTCGCAAAGAGTTGGACATGACTGAGCAACTTCACTTTCACTTATTCATGTATGGAGGCAGGGGATTTATGGGAAATCTCTGTACCTTCCTCTCAGTTTTATTATAAACTTAAAACTATTTTAGAATAAAGTTTTATTTTTTAACTTGTCTTTTATCTATTTATTTTAATTTTTTTTTTTTTACTTTACAATATTGTATTGGTTTTGCCATACATTGACTTGAATCTGCCACGGGTGTTTTAAAAATGTCCCCAAAATGACATGTATAGCACATTCACGAATCACTGCAGACAATAAGTAGAAGCTCCCTCACCATCATACACAGTAGTCATTCTAGTAAAAATGAATAAAATCTCTCTTTAACAATTTGATTAAAATGTTCCTTTCGGGAGGGGGGCGGAACTTACCTGTGGCGCAGTGAATAAGAATCCACCTGCCAATCCAGGGCACAAGGGTTGGTCCCTGATATGGGAAGATTCCGCATGCCATGAAGCAGCTTAGCCCATGTGCCACAACTACTGAAGCCCAAACACCCAGTCTGTGGACCACAGCAAAAGAATCCACTGCAGCGAGAAGCCTGTTCACCACAATGAGGAGTAGTGATCGTCACAACTAGAGAAAGCCCAAGCACAGCAACAAAGACCCAATGCAACCAAAAAAAAAAAAAAAACTGATTAATTTTAAAAATCTTTTTTAAAAAGTGCTAAAAAAAGCTTTTTTTAAAGATTCATTTTTTTTGTTGTTGCCTATACACCAAGTATCCTCATTAAATGCTTAAAAGGAAGAAGGAACACTTGGATTGTGCAAACGGCCATTATTTTGCTCAGAATTTATTAATGCACACAGGTAACTGCTTATTCTTGTAGAAAAACTTTATTCTGTCAGAGAAACAGAAGGCTCAATTCAAGGAAGAATGTCTCATTCAAAAAGAAAAAAAGTGACTAATTTGACATTTTAGGAATGGACAGAGTTTGCCTGTAGTGCCACAGATTTATATTTAAAGTTGCTAAAGGAATAATCCTGCAGTTTACAGATGGTGTCAGTGGAGATACTTGACGAAGGATAAGATGTCCTTTGAGAACGCCGAATTCTGGGTGATGTAGTCCATCCCTCTGCAGACTTGACCCCTAATGAGGCACAGATGACATTCCTTTTCTCCTTGCTGCTCCTGAGGCTTATGTCAACCCAGATAGCTGGTTGAAATTCCTCATTATATTTCCTAATTTTAATAAGAATGCATCCAGCCCAATTCCTGTGAGCACTTAAATTCACTGCATTCTGGGAGAAATTAGGAGAAGTCAATCTTTCTATATTCATTGCCCTGAAAATGAAACATGCAGCTAGAAGCAGTATATTTTTTTTTTCTGGCAGAAAATAATTTTATGAATACAACTCAGTCTAAATTACAGAAAGAAAGAGGATCTATAATTAGTTTTCCAGTGCTATTGTTGTTACTGAGAATATAGGTTTCCCTCTTTAAAAAAAAGCAATTACAAAAATAATTGTGTTGAGAAATGAAGTTGCCTGTTGCAGGTAAGGTGGTCCCTCTTTCACTGAATGCCAATCACTTGATTTGCTCTTTTGCTGGAAAGAGTCAAAGAAAAAGAGAGAGAGAGAGAGAAAATAAAGAAAAAAAGAAAAAGAAAGACAAAGCTGTTTTATGATACTGTAGTGGTTGCTTTAGGGAAAGGCCTTCAGGAAGGCTCTCAATTGAAGTTCACTGAAAGTTTAATTGAAGTTATTAAATGCCTGCTTTTGGACAAAAAGACTGAGCAGTAGTTTTTGAGTTGTGGGCATGGGCAAAATTTTTTCTCTTGCTGTTACTAGTTTTACCATTGTTGTTGCCATCCTCCTCAGGAAAGAGTACAGGGATGCTGCTTTGATAACGAGGTCAGATTTTTGTTTGTTTTGATTATTTGTTTTGATGAAACATACGAAGAAAATATTAACTGGCCAAATTTTATCAAAATTCATGAAAATATATACATCCATGTCTATATGTATGTGGGTGTATGTGTGTGTTTGTATGTATATGTGTATAACAGCTATTAGAGGAATTACTAAATTTTATATTCTTCAAACTGAGGCAAAGGTATCATCTTCACTTTGAGGTTGTTTACTGGGAAGCCAAAACCTTGTTCTTCTTCCACAAATCATTCTTTAGGTAGGAGACATTTTGTAACTTCAAATTCTTGAACTACTAAAGCGTATTTCACTATCAGACCATGCTAAGCCTTCGCAGTCACAGAGTTCCCGAATATCTATTTGTGTATGAATAATTCAATGTACTTTGAAGAAATGCTCATGAATGGTTAATGAACAAGAAAATATTTGCACGGGGTAGATCTGAAAGATGGATTGAAGGGGGGATTATCTGTTCATTCACAGGCTTGAATCCAGTGATAACTCACAAATCAATGAAAAGAAACTGATACATTGGATAGCTGGGAAGGAATCCTCTCCATCCACCCAGTTTGGTTTACGAGTGAAGAAAGTAAAGGTGTGTGATTAAACATGAACATGTGGATTTTGAAGACTTTATACTTTCAAATTGTGGTGTTGGAGAAGACTCTTGAGAGTCCCTTGTACTGCAAGGAGATCCAGTCAGTCAAATCCTAAAGGAAATCAACTCTGAATATTCATTGGAAGGACTGATGCTAAAGCTGAAGCCCCAATATTTTGACCACCTGAAGCAAAGAGCTGTCTCATTGGAAAAGACCCTGGGACAAAAGATGCTAGGAAAGATTGAAGGCAAAAGGAGAAGTGGGTGGCAGAGGATGAGACAGTGAGATAGCATCACAGACTCAATGAACAAACTCAGGGAGATAGTGAAGGATAGGAAGCCTGGGAGTGCTGCAGTCCATGGGGTCACAAAGCGTCAGACACCATTTAGTGACAGAACAACAACAAAAATATTTCCATGCCCAATTTTTCCTCTGTTATCAAGTCTCTGGATGAAAATTTTATCTTAAAGAAAACCAATATTAGAAATTCTACAGCAAAGATACTTGAACAAAAGTACTCTAGTCCAAGCACTGAAAATTGGATGTTTAAATTTATTTGGGAAAATCACTTTTTTTAATTTTCTTTTTGGTAAGTGCCATTAATCCAAGATCTAACTTCCATAGCACTAATGGTCACTGTGTCTGGCAGGCTGTTTGTGTTTAAAGATGTTTATGCAGCTGAACTTGGAGTTAAAAATTAGTGATACACCCCTTTTTCTTCATTCCCCCACCTCCACCCCGTTTAACTCCAGTCCAAGACTGACCGAGCTCATAAATCCAGGGCTCTACAGTTTCCCACTGAAACACACTGACTTCCGTAAATACTCTTTAAGGACTGATGCTGAGGCTGAAACTCCAATACTTTGGCCACCTCATGCAAAGAATCAACTCATTGAAAAAGACCCTGATGCTGGGAAGGATTGGGGGGAGGAGGAGAAGGGGACAACAGAGAATGAGATGGCTGGATGGCATCACCGACTTGATGCATATGAGTTTGGGTGAACTCCGGGAGTTGGTGATGGACAGGGAGGTCTGGCGTGCTGCATATCATGGGGTTGCAAAGAGTCGGACACGACTGAGCGACTGAACTGAACTGAACTGATAAGCTTACAGTGCTTTTTCACATGCATTGTCTAATGTCATGCTCTACTAACATGAAAGAAAGTAAAGTCGTTCAGTCGTGTCCGACTCTTTGCGACCCCATGGACTGTAGCCTAACAGGCTTCTCTGTCCATGTGATTTTCCAGGCAAGAGTACTGAAGTGGGTTGCCATTTCCTTCTCCAGGGGATCTTCCTGACCCAGGGATTGAACCCAGGTCTCCCACATTGCAGGCAGACGCTTTACCATCTGAGCCACCAGGGAAGCCCAAGTAGCATGATGTACATATTAACTTAGCATTATTTTTAGATTAAATATATTAAGTTTAGACAAATTTGCTCAGTCTTTAATTGGTAAAGCTCAATTTGAAACCAGTATCTTTGATTCTAAATCAGTTTATGTAAAAAAATTCTCAGATTCAGTTATCTAGTGAGTAAGAAGATGAAATGTATACCCATTTTCTGGTATCATTTAGAAGATATATCATAGATGGGAGTGTGTGTGCGTGTGTGTGTGTGTGTTTATTTTTCTAATAGCAATGAGAATCTGCTTAATAAGTAGTTACATTTACCAGAATTCCAGAATAATCAAGAAAGGATCTCAATTAAAATATGTATATATCTTATTTAGAGGCTATGACTTAAACTGTATTACCAGAGAATTAGAGAAGGTATTAACTCCAATCCTAAAGCCATGCCCACCTAAATGAGTATGTCACTTTAACCACAGGATCACAGTAAGAGGAACAGCAGAGAGATTTTGAATCCAATTGTGATATCCATCAAGCAATGGGACAGAGGGGTGGGATATTTGACAAGACTCAGGAAACAAGGTTTATGAATGATGAGGTGAGATTTTCCATGAGCACTAAGTCCTAAAAGTGTTCTTTTTCCACCTGAAGGCAACAGGGTTTGTAACAATCCCCATAGGAGACACCTTGCAGAAAGTAATCATGGGATTTTTGCAGAAGGCATGCTCATGTGAAAGGATTGTCACAACTTCTTTATTTTCAGGATGTGTGAAATAGCAAGTAAAACATAAACAGTGAATCATAATTGTGATAGATTGCAAAATGGCTGCAAAATCTTTCTGTGCCTGAATGCACTCCGCTTTGCTCTGTGACAGACTCCTTTTCTTCATCATGTGAAACTGAGTTGGCCATGTGACTTGCTTTGGCAAATGGGGTATTAGCAAATACCTCAATGAGCCATTTAAAAGCACTTGTGAGTAGGGCTTGCTCACTTGCTGTTCCTGGAATCCTAAGATTGCCATATGAAGGAGCCCAAGCTGGCCTGTGGGATCCAAGTGCCTTCTCCAAGCAAGGTATCCTACTGACAGCCAACTAGCTACCAGAAACACCAGTGAGACCATCCCAGGCCCTGAAACCAGCTTGGCTCACAGCTGACCAATGATGCGTGAAAAAGTCCAGCAGAGATCAAACCAGAAGAAACATCCATCCAGCCCACAAGATTGTAAGATTGCTAACGTGACTCTCATTTCACCTTTCTAGTGTTGAGGCGGTTGTGATGCAGCATTAGCTAACTGACGCAACACTGAAAGAGCAACCCATGAAGACTGAGCCCGCAAAGCAGAATGTCTTGGTTATTTAAAAAATATCTCAGAGAAATCACAAGCAGAATGATTGGGAAAATATTGTATTTGATCCCTGACACACAGTAGCAATTGTGTCCTGCAGATTGCTTCTTATGGTGGGCAATATCTCAGTGAATGACAGAAAGAGCTGACTACAACCCAAACTCTGCCTGGTGGATAGAGAGGCTCTCTGACCTTGCTGTTTCAGTTTTTGGTTTTTTAATCTAAAGATGGAATTTAAAACTTTTTTTCTCATGACATCAATTATTCAATATGCCATCTGATGCATTGTACGTGCTCAGTAAAATAGCGGTTTTAGTTTTGGTGGTGACAAAAATGCAGATAAAACCCACACACAAAGCATCCTTACATGAGATGGTCAAAGGCCACCACGGGATACAGCTGCACATTTGATGTGTTTGATCTGATAGGGGAAAGAGTTTGAGAAGGACCAGCCTGGGACAGCCTGGGGCTATGGAGCAAGAGATTGGGAATAATCAATAAACAAAATAAGGAAAGATGACTGACGATTTAATGAAGATGTTGCTGTTGCTGTTCAGTCACTCAACTGTGTCTGACTCTTTGCAACCCCATGGACTGCAGCACCCTAGGTTTCCCTGATCTCCACTATCTCCTGCAACTTGCTGACTCACATCCATTGAGTCAATGATGCCTTTCAACCATCTCATCTTGTTATTAATATCAGAAATACACTGAAACAATATTCATGTTTTCAGAATGTGGAAACTTTCCTCCATGTAGGTATACAGATTTAAGACCACAGACACTATAAACATTTTTATACTAATATTTTTGCTAACAACTTTTCAAAGGACTCTCTTGTTTTCCATATAAATGTTTCCACTAAGATTTCATGTTAGGGAATTAATTTAATATAAAAATAATATTTATCAAAGGAATGAACCATTCATGACCAGATTCTGATGAGAAAACATTTCTCATTAGAAATTATTTCTAATGAGAAAACATTTCTTAACAATTAAATAAACAAGTAAATAAATACTGTATATTAAGCATTACTATGAGCAAAGCAAGTGGAGGTGACAAAATTCCAGCTGAGCTATTTAATATCCTAAAAGATGCTGCTGCTAAAGTGCTGCATTCAACATGTCAGCAAATTTGGAAAACTCAGCAGTGGTCACAGGACTGGAAAAGGTCATTTTTCTTTCCAATCCCAAAGAAGGACAATGCCAAAAATGTCCAAACTACTGTATAATTGCACTCATTTCACATGCTAGTAAGGTTATGCTCAAAATCCTTCAAGCAAGGCTTCAGTGCTGCAGGAACTGAGAACTTTCAGAAGTACAAGCCGGATTTTTGAAAAGGCAGAGAAACCAGAGATCAAATTGCCTCTGTTGAATCATAGAAAAAGCAAGGGAATTCCAGAAAAAAAATCTACTTCTGCTTCCTTGACTTTGCTAAAACCTTTGACTGTGTGAATCACAACAAAATGCAAAATTCTTAAAGAGACGGCAGTACCAGAGCACCTTACCTGTCTCATGAGTAACCTGTATATGAGTCTAGAAGCAACAGAATCTAACATGGAGCAACTGACTGGTTCAAAATTGGGAAAGGAGTAAGACAAGGCTGTACATTGTCACCCTACTTATTTAACATATATACAGAGTACATCATGGCAAATTCTGGGCTGGATGAATAAGAAGTTGGAATTAAAATTACCAGCAGAAATATCAATAACCTCAGATATACCCATGACATGACTCTATTGGTAGAAAGTGAAGAGTACCTAAAGAGCTTCTTCATGAAGCTTAAAGAAGAGAGTGAAAAAGCTGGCTTGAAACTCAACACTCAAAAATCAAAAAAATCCCAAGATCAGTTCAATCACTTCATGGTGAATATGATAGAAAGGGAAAAGTAGAAGCAGTGACAGATTTTATTTTCTTAGGGTCCAAAATCACTGCAGACCATGACTATAGCCATGAAATTAAAAGATGTTTGCCCCTTGGAAGGAAAACTATGGCAAAACTAGATAGTGTATAAAAAGCAGAGACATCACTTTGGCAACAAAGATCCATATAGTCAAAGGTATGGCTTTTCCAGTAGTCGTGTATGAATGTGAGAGTTGGACCATAAAAAAGCTGAACATTGAAGAAGAACTGATGCTTTGAATTGTGATGCTGGAGAAGACTCTTGAGAGACCCTGACCCTAACCCTAACCCTAGTTCCAAGGAGACCCAACCAGTCAACCCTAAAGGAAATTAACCCTAAATGTTCATTGAGAGGACTAATGCTGAAGCTGAAGCTCCAATACCTTGGCCACCTGATACCTACAGCCAACTCATTGGAGAAGACCTTGATGCCAGGAAAGATTGAAGGCTAAAGGAGAAGGAGGTGCCAGAGGATGAGATGGTTAGATAGCATCACGGACTCAACAGACATGAATCTGAGCAAACTTAAGGAGACAGTGGAAGACATAGGAGCCTGAAATCCATTGGGTCACAAACAGTCAGATGCAACTTAGTGACTGAACAGCGACAACAGCATATTTTCACGTGCATAGTTAAAGGTTAAAAAAATTAGTTATGAGACTTCTTTAAGAAAAAAAAAATTAATGTTATAGATATCTTCAGGTTTCCCAGGTCACACAGTTGGTAAAGAATCTGCTTGCCAACACAGGACACACAAGACACATGGGTTCCATCCCTGGATTGGGAAGATTCTCTGGAGTAGGAAATGGCAACTCATTTCAGTACTCTTACCTAGAAAATTCCATGGACAGAGGAGTCTTAAGGGGCAACAGTCCATGTGGTCACTGAGTTAGCCTTGATTGACTGGGCCCAGGCTGGCTAGGTATCTCAAAAAGAAAACACACACACACACGAGAAAGAAAAAAGAACTTTTTTTTTGCTAATAAATAAATCTATATATAGATACAGATATATAAACATTATGATAAAAAAAGTCTTTTAAAAACCTGTTCAAATGAGTAAATTATACTGCAAGAAAATTTTGGAAATTCTTAGGCTCAAAATGAAGCCAGAATCTTGAATCCTGAGTGATTATCAAGGAAATTAGTAGCCACCCCAAACCATTATTTAATCGCTGGTAATTTTGAGACTCCTATTGAGTACAATTTATACTTGGGAGAAAGGCAAGAATTTGGGCCTGAAAAAAGTGAGCAACTCAAATAAAAAGGCTGCACCAACCTAGGATTTATGGGCCACATCCTCAGTGAACTTAGAGATGAGAAAAAAATTCAACTTGAATGCAAATATGACTTGCCCTTGGAGTGAGTAAAAACAGAGAGAGAGAGAAAATAATTCTTTTATCCCTCATGCAGTAAAAAAGTTTTCAAACTTGAAAAAGGCTATATAATATTATTATACCAGTAAGACTTCATAAATAACTACTATGAAACATGAAACAGTAAGAAAAAGACTGATGAATTTAATTGCATAAATTATTGATATAAATTTACTTTATCAAAATACACAATCACAAAACTAGTCAAAGAGAAGAAAAAAGACATGGGATGGTTACTTACCACACATACAATCATTATATAGAATTCCTAGAATCAGTAAGGAAAATAAAACAAGCTACCTGTTAGAAAAATGACCTAAGTCACTGTGCTAAAAATGAAAACACAGCAGACTGGAAAAAAAAAAAAAATAAGAGCAAAGATGATCAACCTCATTAGTAGTCTGGGAAAAGAAGCTAAAATTCACAATGAGATACCATTGTATGCCTCTTAAATTTGCAAAACATTTAAAAGTCTGACAATTGCAAGTTTTGGCCTTGCTGTAGAACAATGGGAGCCCATATATCCTAGTGATATGAGTGTAAGTTGGTACAATTGCTTTGGAAAGCAATTCAGTATTATCTATAAAAGTTTAAGAGGCAAGTATACCATGACTCAGCATTTCACTCCTAGATAAGCTTTGCATGGCATGTCATAAGCGATATATACAAGAATGCTGTCAACCACAAATTGGCATTTGCCATGGGCACTTCTATGGGGTCGCACAGAGTCGGACACGACTGAAGTGCCTTAGCAGCAGCATGGGCACTTGCCATCCACCTTTATAAGAATTAAATCATGTACTGCTGCAGGTGCTGAACTTCACCCCTGCCTAAAAGGAATCCAGAGTGGGAAGCAGAAATGAGGCAGTCTTTGCTCTGGGAAAACTGGCAGGACAGGTCTTTAGGTAGATATTCTTAGGAGCTGATTTTATGAGCCCAATTCTTCTATCCCTCATATCTAGAAAAGCACTAAAATCCTTCATGGTGATGATTTTTTTCTCGTGACTAGCAGAAGTTTCATGAGACCAGCTGGAACTTTCTATTAAAAAATGTATTCTTGATTGCATGTACTCACCCTTTACCAAAATCACATAAATACTGTCCTTCTTCCCTATCTCTTTGGAGCAGTATTTCAGGACTATCTTGGGTGCTGTCTCCCTGGCTGCAGTCCTCATTTTGCCCCGAAAAAAATAAAACACAACTCTCATTCAGAAAACTAAGATCATAGCATCAGGTCCCATCACTTCATGGCAAATAGATGGGGAGAGTGGAAACAGTGAAAAACTTTATTTTTTTGAGCTTCAAAATCACTGTGGATGGTGACCGCAGCCATGAAATTGAAAGATGGTTGCTCCTTGGAAGAAAAGTTATGATCAACCTAGACAGCATATTAAAAATCAGAGACATTACTTTGCCAACAAAGTTCCATCTAGTCAAAGCTATGGTTTTTCCAGTAGACATGTATAGATGTGAGAGTTGGACTGAAACCTGAGTGCTGAAGAATTGGTGCTTTTGAACTGTGATGTTGGAGAAGACTCTCGAGGGTCCCCTGGACTGAAAGGAGATCTAACCAGTCCTTCCTAAAGGAAATCAGTCCTGAATATGCTTTGGAAGGACTGATGCTGAAGCTGAAACTCCAATACTCTGGCGACCTGATGTGAAGAACTGACTCCTTGGAAAAGACCCTGACGCTGGGAAAGACTGAAGGCAGGAGGAGAAGGGGACGACAGAGGATGAGATGGCTGGATGGCATCACCGACTCAACAGACATGAGTTTGAGTAAACTCCAGGAGTTGGCGATGAACAGGGAGGCCTAGAGTGCTGTAGTCCATGGGGTCGCAAAGAATCAGACACGACTGAGTGACTGAACTGAAATGAACTCAACTCTCACTGTGCATTTTTTTTAAGTCAACAATGCCCTTGTCTATATTGTTTGTAATAATAAATGCAATATGAAAACAGAACAAAAATTGTGGAATAGACACAAAAGGGTCTACATAGCAGAAAATAGCTAATTAGATTTATATCCATCCAGTGGATTAATCTCACAGACAAAATTATGAGTTAAAAAGGAAAGCTATAGAGTAAATTCTGGAGGAGGAAATGGCAAGCCACTCCACTATTTTTGCCTTGAAAATCCCATGGACAGAGGAGTCTGGCAGGCTACAGTCCATGGGGTTGCAAGAGTCAGACATGACTTAGTGACTAAGCCACCACCAGCCATAGGGTAATTTCAGGACAATATTTAAAATTCTAAACAATATAAACCCCACTGTATTGTTTTAAAAACAGATAGAAAATGACAGCTCACACTGATGGATTATGCCTTTCTGAATAGGAAGGTTTTATTTCTTGAGAGGTGATAATACACACATATATTTACAATGTTGTCCCTCATAAAGGTTTCATACTTATGAAATATTGAATAATCAATTTTTTAAGCATGAACTTGAAAGGCACACACCAGTCATAGCAAATTCATAACAGTTATTAAACCTAAGGAAGGGAAAAGAGACTGTATCTCTTTATGGGTATCAGGGAAAGAAATTTAAAAAAAATTGAGGTATAATTGATATATTACATTCATTTCAGATGTACAACACAACAATTCAGTATTTGTATATATTGTGAAATACTCCTGACAGTAAGTCTAGTTAGTATCAGTCACCATATAGTTACAACCTGTTTTTCTTTCTTGGGATCCATGACTTTTCCATGTTGCCATTCATACTGGAATACAAGTGTCTTGCACTCATCTAAATTAGCCACCCAAGCACTGTGGTGTGGCCTTGCTTTAGTTCTCTCTGCAGTGCTTATTATTGTTACATTGATTTGTGTAAGTATTATCTCACCCTTCCTCTGGAAGGTAAAATCACATACACAACTCTGACAGTGCACCTGGGTTGTCTGTTTAAGAACTTCAAGTGTGTTTACTCACGTAAGACAGCCCTTAAAAGTATGGGCCTCTATTGTCCCCATTCAGTCACTTCAGTCTCTCAGGCATGTCTGACTCTTTGCAACCCTATGGACTGCAATACACCAGGCTTCCCTATCCCTCACCAACTCCTGGAGCTTGCTGAAACTCATGTCCATTGAGTCGGTGATGCCATCCAGCCATCTCATCCTCTGTCATCCCCTTCTCCTCCTGCCCCCAATGCTTCCCAGCATCGGAGTCTTTCCCAATGAGTCAGTTCTTTGCATCAGGTGGCCAAAGTATTGGAGTTTCAGCTTCAACATCAGTCCTTTCAATGAATATTTATGACTGATCTCCTTTAGGATTCTTTTAGCACTTTCTTTTATTATCCCCATTATTCAGATTAAAAAAAAAAACAAACTGAGGCACAGATAGACCAAGTTCCCTGCTGGAGGATGCCAGTGTGAGTGAGCACCACAGCCGAGACTGGCTCCAGGACCAGCTGGTGCCAGAATGTACCGCTTCACTGCTCCACTCCACTCATCCCTCTGTTCAAAAAGACCCAGCACTTGCGTTTTTCTCACTTTTCTCACTATCCCCACCGATTAGAACTGTATTTGGAATATGGTGCTACTTCAAAAAGTTTTGAGTAAATACACAAATGGATGCCCTTTAAAGGATATTTATGTTTGTGTTGCCTGTCGCATATGCACGCACACAACACAGAAAGCAGAATGCGATGTGACCCAAACGCCGAGCGTCATCAATTTAGCCACTCTGAGCTTCAGTTACTTCATCTGTGAAACAGGAATAATAGAACCTCTGACACGGAATGGTAAGGATCAAAATAACTTAACATGCAGAAATATTTAGAACAGGCTTGTGTTTATATATGAGTGTGTATGTGTTCTGTATATATGTATATAATAATATAATGTGTCTATATAATATACATGCATATAATATTTGATCATGGGCTTCCCTCGTGGGGATGGTAAAGAATCTGCCTGCCAATGCAGGAGATGTGGTTTTAATCTCTGGGTCAGGAGAATCCCCTAGAGAAGGGAATGGCAACCCACTCCAGTATTCTTGCCTAGAAAATTCCATGGACAGAGTAGCCTAGCAGGCAACAGTTTATGGGATCACAAAGAGTCCAACACGACTTAGCAAGTAAGCAATAACAATATTTGATTATACATTGTATATATTGCTTCATTATATATTTTATATGTTATATAAATTTGTCAGCAAATGTTAGGAATGATAATGAAGAAAATAAATCTGGATGGTTGAAAAATGTTCTTTTTTTCCTTTGTACTTTTCTTTCTTCATCAAATTTCCAAATACATGAACATATTATCTAAATGTAATCATCTACTTATGGATCTTTATCTGTATGTAGCTTCTCTGGTGGCTCAGACAGTAAAGAATCTGCCTGTGATTCAGGAGACCCAGGTCCTATCCCTGGCTCAGGAAGATCCCCTGGAGAAGCAAAATGCCAACCTACTCCAGTATTCTTTCTTTTTTTTTTTTTTTTTGGCTTTCTTTTTTTTTAATTTTATTTTATTTTTAAACTTTACATAATTGTATTAGTTTTGTCTTTCTTGCAGAATTCTATGGATGGAGAAACCTGATGTGCTACAGTTCATGGGATCGCAAAGAGTTGGAGTGACTGAATGACTAGCACTTTCACGTTTCGCCTAAACTGACTGGGTCCCTTTCACATTCTTATCACTTGACTCACTCTAACAGCCTGCAGAAAATCTGCATCTACTCAACAGAACTATTAACCTGAAGCCTGCCATGTGCCAAAATCCCTCTTCGCAGCAGAGGGACCGAGGTGGAGGCATATACCCAACCATCCAGGCACCCCCATTTTTCTGGAGTGGGAAGAAAGAATGGCAGACAGACCAGTACCACACAGTATGCTGAGTTCTATGACAGAAAGAACATTGCAAAGACAGAGGGAGAGCCCTGAAACCAAGGGTGGTGCTGGAGTCCAGCCCCGGTGGATCCAGGGGATTCAAAGGGGAGACGGCTTTGGCGATCAGGAAACAACAGCTTATTTAAATATTAATTAAAGATATAAAGAGTGGTTAAATAAGGATAGCTCAGTGAGGAAATTCAGTGGAGAAAAGAAGCTGAATAATTCAGCCAGAAGGTGAGAGAAAGAATGACATGGGGAGACCAAGCTTTGGTGAACAAGGCCCACACTTTATTTTCCAAAGTAGTTTTTATACCTTAAGTTATGCATAGAGGATAATGGGGGAAGGGGTAGAGTCATGCAGCAAGCCAGGCTTTCTTCCTGCAAACTTATCATATGCAAAAGTTTAGGTGATTTGCATCATCTTCTGGCCCGGAGGCCTGTTAACACTTTAAGACCCTTTCTTCAGAAAACTTATTTTTCTCTAAAGGTGATTAGTCAGGCGCCACCCTCCAAAAACATTAGATAAAGTTGCATTCCTACAGGGCAAAGGTGTGGGGGGCTATAACAAGAAAAAGAATTAACTCAAGGATCCAAGGTTACAAACATTAAAGCTACTACTTACATTTCTATACATCAATTATATCAATCAATACACTGCCAGGGACACAGTAGGTAAGGGATATGGAGACTTAGCAGCAAACATTGGCCCAACAAGTGAAAAACCCTTCATCAATACAATTTCTAATCAATCTTTTAACTGCTCAAAGGAATCTGTATTTAGACAGTTTAGAACATCTCATGCCTCTCACAGTTGGGAGTCTCTGAACAATCACATGTGGCTGGAAAAACCTATTCAGGCAGGCTAGAGGACTTCGAAAGGAGTTTTAACTGGAGCTGTAAGTTAACTCTTTTCTCAGAGAGAGGTAGTGGGGGACAGCCCCGCATAAAGTTAGAGGCGTAGGTGAGAGCACAAAGCAGAAAATAAGCAGACTCTGGTTTTGGGGGTAGATGCTCGAGAATTTCCAGGGGGACTCCTGAGGCTTGATCCCGCCTTTGCGTATGCCGAGCCTCCTTCCTCATGACCTTTGCCACGGGCAGAGCTCTTCACACTGGCTCCCGGCAGGGTGGCCCTATGTTGCTACGTGACAGGACAGTCTGCTTCAGGACTGGAACACTGGGTTTAAAGTCTTGATCCAGCAAGATGTCCTGAAGGGACACCTGTTCTCTTATTGCCCATGCCCAGTAGAATTCTAATAAGAAGCATCTGCATTAAGATAGGTCTCTACCTTGTCACGCTGGTCTGTTTCTGACCAGTATTATTATGGTCGTCGTTGTTGTTGTTCAGTCATTCAGTCATGTCCAACTCTTTGCGACCAAATGGATGCAGCATGCCAGGCTTCCTCATCCTTCACAATCTCCCAGAGTTTGCTCAAACTCATGTCCGTTGAGTCAATGATGTCTTCCAACCATTTCATCCTCCATCAACCGCTCCACCTCCTGCCCCCGATCTTTCCCAGCATCAAGGTCTTTTCTAATGAATTTGCTCTTTATATCAGGTGGCCAAAGTATTGGAGCTTTAGCTTCAATATTAGTCCTTCCAATGAATACTCAGGATTGATTTCCTTTAGGATGGACTGGTTTGATCTTGCAGTCCAAGAGACTCTCAAGAGTCTTCTCCGGTACCAGAGTTCAAAAGCATCAGTTTCTCTATGCTCAGCCTTCTTTATGGTCCGACTCTCACATCCATACGTGACTGCTAGAAAAACCATCTCTCTGAGTACATGGACCTTTGTTGGCTATATCCATTTTAAAAATGAAAACCTGAGGCAGAAAGGTTAAAGAAATTTTTCTGGGATTGCACAGCAGATAAGAGGAGAAGCTCCTGAATCCATGCTTGAAGATTACAGGCAGAAAATGCTGTGTCAGTTATTAGCAGATGTCTTTGAGCAAGTTTATCATGTGTCAGTTTGTGGATCTACCATGTTGGCCTAATAAATGTGATTTGCATTATTTCTATGTGGACGAGATGATTCACATGATGCTGCTTTACTAACTATACATGGCTTTAAAATAAAAGAGATTATGAAAGCAATCCATCATTAATGACAGTTATTTTAATATAATGGTTACAAAATTATTGTTATCAACAATTATGTTATTACATTGTTTCATATCATCTAGGGTTAAGATGATAACTAGACTGAAGAATGAAACAGAGTGAAAATAAGTACCTTTTCAGAGCCCAGTTTCAGTACTTAATCATTGCCAGAAGTCCAATCCCCAGCAAGGGTCCTATCATTCAGGACAGTGGGGAAAAACAGTTTCTAGTCTGCCATTTTAATTAAAGCTAGGGTTTTACCAGTAATCATGTACGGATGTGATAGTTGAACCATAAAGAAGGCCACGCGCTGAAGAACTGATGCTTTCGACCTCTGGTGCTGAAGTAGACTCTTGAGAGTCCCTTGGACAGCAAGAAGATCAAATCAGCCAATCTTAAAAGAAATCAACCCTGAATATTTGTTAGAAGGACTGATGCTGAAGCTCCAATACTTTGGCCACCTGATGTGAACAGCTAACTCACTGGAAAAGATCCTGATGTTGGGAAAGATTGAGGGCAAGAGGAGAAGGAGGTGACAGAGGATGAGATGGTTGGATGGCATCACTGACTCAATGGAGATGAGTTTGAGTAAATTCTGGGAGATGGTGAAGGACAGGGAAGGCTGATGTTCTGTAGTCCATACTGTAACAAAGAGTTGGACATGACTTAGCAAAATGTTATCCTGAGGATCCCTTCAAGAGTCAGAGTTGGTCTCAACCAGGGAAAGGTCAGATTAACCCAGGCTCCATTCCAGTCCCAGAAACACTTTGTTCTCTTAGATATGTGTGTATGGTATTTTCTATTTTCATGATTTTTATGATTATAAGCCAGAAGCATTATTATTGTTTATTCCCCATAGACAATAATAATGGTCTTAATAGATTTAATAACTCTATTAAGATTTTGGTGAAAGCATTAGTCTTTTACAAAGATAGAGATCATAATTGTGACATTGTTCCAGGACATGGATTTTCTTTTAATTTACTAAATAATGTGTACATTTCCTCACATCATTTAAGACTACTTTAATATACACTGCTGCTGCTGCTGCTGCTGCTGCTGCTAAGTCGCTTCAGTTGTGTCCGACTCTGTGCAACCCCATAGACGGCAGCCCACCAGGCTTCCCCGTCCCTGGGATTCTCCAGGCAAGAACACTGGAGTGGGTTGCCATTTCCTTCTCCAATGCATGAAAGTGAAAAGTGAAAGTGAAGTAGTTCAGTTGTGTCCAACTCTTAGCGATCCCATGGGCTGCAGCCTACCAGGTTCCTTCATCCATGGGATTTTCTAGGCAAGAGTACTGGATTGGGGTGCCATTGCCTTCTCCATTAATATACACTAATATACACTAATTCATTAGAGAATGCACCACAGTTGGCTTAATTGCTTTTTGACCAATTTGAAGGTTATAATTGCTTACAATTGTAAAATGGTTACAATTGTGAAATGGTTCCTTAATCATACTTTTTGCTTGCATATATCACTTGCCATTTCCTTAGAATAAATTCCTAAATGTGTCTATGGCAGGTCAAAAAGCTTGTTCACTGGTAAAGCCTTAGTATACCTTCCAAAATGCATTGTTGTATTGTTCAGTTGCTAAGTCCTATCCGACTCTTTGCGACCCCATGGACTGCAGCACACCAGGCTTTCCTGTCCTTCACTTTCTCCCAGAGTTTGCTCAAACTCATGTCCACTGAGTCTGTGATACCATCCACCCATCTCATTCTCCATCGCCCTCTTCTCCTCCTGCTCTCAAAATGCATTACTGAAAGGTTAAACCACTTTAAACTCATACCAGACAACTGTGAGAGTGCTCATATTTTTTCACTTTTGCTGAACTGGAGAATTTTAATTTTAAGAAATGCCAATTTTAAAAGTGCCCATTTATTTTAATTTGCATTAAAAAGCATGGGTGTACTGAAGCCTTTTTTACAATGTGCTCATTGCCTTTGAAGTTTGGTTTTTGTAAACTGTGTTTCAGGAATCAGATTATATTGCCTATAAGGCTTCCACCTGCCAGATCAAAAGTCAGTCAAGTTCTTTATCCCCAGAAACAATTTTTA
Source organism: Bos mutus (assembly GCF_027580195.1). Taxonomy (NCBI): domain Eukaryota; kingdom Metazoa; phylum Chordata; class Mammalia; order Artiodactyla; family Bovidae; genus Bos; species Bos mutus. Next base: position 106,557,764 of record NC_091622.1, on the reverse strand, counting down.
TAATTTCCCCTGATTCATCTTTACATTTTCTCTTCTTTCTGATCTCCTGCCCTGGTAAATTGCACACAGACGTTAGCCTAATTAGCCAAACTCTTCGTGTGTGTTTATATCACTCTACTGCTGCTGCTTCTGCTGCTGCTAATATCACTCTAAGCAGGTACCAAATCTTGGCAATTGTAGCACTTAAACTTGTCTCTTATCTGGCCCTTCTGATACATTCCCATGAATACCATCTTAGAAGAGTCACTGATCAGCTCTCACAGGTATCTTCAGTAGCTTTTAAGAGGAATAGCAGCCTCAGACTCATTCCTGCAAACTGCTCGTCTCTTCTCTGCTGGCATGATTGTTTGAAAATTCAAATGTACTCATGGTGGATTCTCAACACCTTCTCTTTGTACTCTTATGGAGCCTTATGTACAGCCTTAATATTAACTTTTCTGTGAGTTTAAGATGCTTACCAATGGTTTAGGTGACACGATTTTAGTTGACACATGGATCACCCCATTTGTATTTCACTCAGTTCAGCTCAGTTCAGTCGCTCAGTTGTGTCTGACTCTTTGCAACCCCATGGACTGCAGCATGCCAGGCCTCCCTGTCCATTACCAGCTCCTGGAGTTTACTCAAACTCATGACATTGAGTCGGTTATGCCATCCAACCATCTCATCCTCTGTCATCCCCTTCTCTTCCCACCTTCAATCTTTATGAGCATTTATTTTAATGCAATAGAAATGACATAATGTGTCCAATAAATGATAGCATGTATTATTCATAAATGCTGTATGATTAAAATAGTATAAAAATTTAACAAGCAAATAATTGTAACAGTGACTGGTGAATATGTCAAAAAAATGTCCAAATGAAATACTGGTGACCAGTTTGTGGAGCACCATCTCATGACACTAGTTCGTTGTATTACAGGCACACTCAGGGCTGAATTTCCAGCCAGGAAGTGAGCCCAAAGGTACAGATTGCTTTGTGGTTTTCTGTGGCACCTCGACAGTCCGTTAAATAGTGGGTTCTGTATTGCACAAACTCCAATCAGGAAGGAGGGATGTATTCAACAGTTGGTCAGGTTCCCATTCTTGATATTTCTTCATGTCAATTTAAACTCTTTGGTTTGTAAGTGACAGAACAGAAATGTGGCTCGAACTGGCACAACAGCAAAGGAAAACTGAAAAGTTTAGTGGAAACTTTGGCTCGTTGGTGGCTTAATCCAAATACTCCAAAGATGCAGATAGGAAACAATCACTTTTCTCCCTTTGTATGGTTCAGGCTTAAAAAACTAAAGTTGGTTGTGTGTTTCGATTTTGACCTCATGCACCCTCTTTTTATATGATAATACTATAGCTTCAGTTTTATACTATTGTTATATCAGGGACGAAAACACCTATTTCAATATCTTAAGGTACTGAGATGGTATGTATTACATACCATCTGGTATGCTTAGATATGGTATATCTGCTCTGCTTAGTCACTCAGTTGTGCCTGACTCTTAGCAACCCCATGGACTGTAGTCTCCCAGGCTCATCTGTCTATGGAGATTCTCCAGGCAAGAATGCTAAAGTGGGTTGCCATGCCCTCCTCCAGGGGATCTTCCCAACTCAGGGATTGAACCCCGGTATCCTGCATTGCAGGTGGATTCTTTACCGTCTGAGCCACCAGGGAAACCCAAGAATACTGGAGTGGGTAGCCTATCCCTTCTTCAGGAGAGGGACCTTCAAATGGATGGTCCATCTGAAATTGAGTCCTGATACCTCCAAGTTGACCAATTACTGGAAATCTATTTTGCTGTTTCTTTATTCAATACACATTTATTGAACACCTAATATATATTAGACCTTGTCACAAATACTCGTTCCATGTACTTCTGATATTCAAGTCCATCACGGGATGCAAACAAGTATATGAGAACATCCACTACATTGTTGGACGTACCGTGTAGGATTATGTGAGCTACAGATGTAGGAAGGTGGGCTTCCCTGGTGGCTCAGATGGGAAAAAATTCACCAGCAATGTGAGAGACCCAGGTTCAATCCTTGGGTAGGGAAGATCCCCCTGGAGAAGGGAATGGCTGGCTACCCATTCCAGTAGTCTTGCCTCGATAATTCCATGGACTGAAGGAGCCTGGCATACTACTGTCCATGCGGTCACAAAGAGTCAGACATGACTGAGCGGCTAAGCACACACGCACACAAGGGCATATAAGTCAGTCTCAGGAGGTCAAGAAAAGCTTAAGGACCTGTTGAAATCACCGATAAAGAAACTTCAGAACCTGACCAGTCTTTGTTGCTATCTTATAATAGTGTTATCCTTGTCCACTGCTGGCACTATTAGCTTTGTTCGAATCCATGAGGTCTCCGGGATAACTTCTCTATACGGGGGTATGGTTCTTCCTAGAAGGACCCTGTCTCATTTCACTCGTGGAAAACAGTATTTGGAATTTAAAAACTATTTTTTCCAAAATTTTCACTAATGTAGGTGAATTTGTTCTACATTGTATTCATTATTTATTTTCTATTAATGAATCATTTTTTTCATTTCCCTTGGTGAGCAGAATTTTTCAGCAGTTGAAGATTTGAATAATTCAGAGATAACTAATTATGTTATTTTTTTTCAGTATGCACACTTCAGATGCAGAAAGATTCTTACCAAGGGAAAACAAAAACCAAACATTTTAAATTGCCATTGTCTAGCAAATGTGATGGGAAAGTGCTCTGGATTAGTTTGAAAATTAATGACTAGGCTGGGAAAATAAATAAATAAAACAAAGCATGAGCTCTGTATTAAACCAGCAGCAAATTGTGACAACTCAGCAGATCTGATCTCTAGGCCTGGCCACTTCACTATTTAGTGAGTTAATTGGGAACTCAAGCCCTTGTTTTCTCTGCCCCATCCCTTCATGTTTAAAATAATGTCCTTTTTGTGCTGATAATCTAGAGATTATGAATCCATGAAATTAATTTCAAAATAACAGACAAATTGAATATCATTAGAATAAATAACTTCTGTGATTTTTGATCTCCAGTCCCAAAGCACATGATCAAATCAAGCAAGGTACACACTATAACTTCAAAAGCCAAGCAGAAAATTAATTTACGTAACTTTCGAACAGAGGATAAAAATAAGGACTGAAAGAAACTAATAATATCCATTCTTCTAATACTGCATTTTTATTATTATTATTATTATTTTGCATTTACAAGAACTGCACCACATTTCATGATTTCTTATTTAGACAAAGTGCTTGTATCCATGGCTTCTGCCTAGTGAGGGTACACACTGGTAAGGTTGTGTGAGTGTCTCTTATAGCCAGTGTCTCTTCTGCTCAGTCACAATCCATTGCATTCCAGTGGTGAAATATTTTTAATGTCACGCTGTTTAAACAGAGAGTAAGTACAGGATGTCCACCTCTGGATTAGATTCCTTCCAGAAAAACAGGATTTTCTTTTCAGATAGCTTGTAGGCACACTTGGAAGGGGCCCTGCCAAAGTGGATTAAGGCTAATCAGTGACGGATTCTATAGGTAGGTCAAGATTGGAGCAGGAAGAGTCATTAGAAGCTCGATGCCAAAAGGTTCTAATTGGGACCTAATTAAACTTAAAAGCTTCTGCACAACAAAGGAAACTATAAGCAATGTGAAAAGACAGCCTTCAGAATGGGAGAAAATAATAGTAAATGAAGCAACTGACAAACAACTAATCTCAAAAATATACAAGCAATTCCTACAGCTCAATTCCAGAAAAATAAATGACCCAATCAAAAAATGGGCCAAAGAACTAAATAGACATTTCGCCAATGAAGACATACAGATGGCTAACAAACACATGAAAAGATGCTCAACATCACTCATTATCAGAGAAATGCAAATCAAAACCACTATGAGGTACCATTTCACGCCAGTCAGAATGGCTGCGATCCAAAAGTCTACAAGCAATAAATGCTGGAGAGGGTGTGGAGAAAAGGGAACCCTCTTACACTGTTGGTGGGAATGCAAACTAGTACAGCCACTATGGAGAACAGTGTGAGATTCCTTAAAAACTGGAAATAGAACTGCCTTATGATCCAGCAATCCCACTGCTGGGCATACACACTGAGGAAACCAGAATTGAAAGAGACATGTGTACCCCAATGTTCATCGCAGCACTGTTTATAATAGCCAGGACATGGAAGCAACCTAGATGTCCATCAGCAGATGAATGGATAAGAAAGCTGTGGTACATATACACAATGGAGTATTACTCAGCCATTAAAAAGAATACATTTGAATCAGTTCTAATGAGGTGGATGAAAGTGGAGCCTATTATACAGAGTGAAGTAAGCCAGAAAGAAAAACACCAATACAGTATACTAACGCATATATATGGATTTTAGAAAGATGGTAACAATAACCCTGTATATGAGACAGCAAAAGAGACACTGATGTATAGAACAGTCTTTTGGACTCTGTGGGAGAGGGGGAGAGGGTGGGATGATTTGGGAGAATGGCATTGAAACATGTATAATATCATATATGAAATGAGTCGCCAGTCCAGGTTCGATGCACGATACTGGATGCTTGGGGCTGGTGCACTGGGATGACCCAGAGGGATGGTATGGGGAGGGAGGAGGGAGGAGGGTTCAGGATGGGGAACACATGTATACCTGTGGCGGATTCATTTTGATATATGGCAAAACCAATGCAATACTGTAAAGTTAAAAAATAAAATAATTAAAAAAAAAGAAATTGGGAAAACAATCTTTTCTCAAGCCCAAGGGTTGAGCAGGAGCAAAGCAGTGGAGGTACGAATTGTATAAATGAAGAGGAAATGTGTTAGTAGAAAGATGTGAAAGAATGACACAGTGACGGCAGTTCTCAATACTGGCTGTGGTCAGAATCTCCTAGGAAGTCTTTATAAATACAGATTCTCAAGTCACATCCCATTATACAGGATCAGAATCTACAGGAGTGGGAACTCCATGTCTAACTTCTATAAAGCACCTAAATAATGCATGTGTAACCACTTGGTCTTCCCTGGTGGCTCAGGCAGTGAAGAATCAACCTGCAATGCTAAAGATCTGGGTTCGATTTCTGGGTTGTGAAGATCCCCTGGATAAGGAAATGGCAACTCACTCCAGTATTCTTGCCTGGGAAATCGCATGTACAGAGGAACCTGACAAGCTACAGTCTATGGGGTCAGAAGAGTCAGACATGACTTAGCGACTAAATCACCACCACATCACTCAATCTACTCCTGTTATTTAGGGTACACCTTCCAAAATGACATCATGTGTGCTAATCTGATAAAGTTTAAAATACAGAAAACCATAAATGTAGTTGTTTAAGTGGAAGAATATCATGGCTGGAATCCAAAGAACTTGTATATGTGACTTTTAGTCAGCCTGCTGGAAAAAACATAGACTCGGAGAGACTTAGATTTGGAGTTTTTTCACTTAAGCAGCTGTCTGGCCATTGCAACTTGCCAAATCCTTTACACATAGTTTCATATGTTTTAAATTAATAACAGTATTTAATAGCACTTAGAATTATTATGAGGACTGAATAAAACATTGCTGGCAAATTTAAAGGTTGAATGCTATTTATTCAGCTGATCTTTGAATAATGCAGTGGGTTAGAGGTGTCCAACCATGCCCAGTGAAAAATCCACATGTCACTGCACAGTTCACCCTCCATAACTGCAGTTTCACATCCAGAGGTTCAGTCAACCACAGATTACACAGTACTGTGCTACATATTTATGTTTTTTTTTAATCTCTGCATAAGTGGACCTATGCAATTGAAATCTAGGGTGTTCACAGGTCCTGGATTTCAACTGCATGGGTCCACTTATACATAGATTAAAAAAATAATAATAAATATGATGTACCACAGTATTACAGTAAATATATAACACATACATGCAATATATATAATATATATGTTATATGTATCTATTACACATGTATATATGTTATATATGTATATAAACTCATATATATATATACACACACATGAACTCCACAGGTGGCTCAGTGTTAAAAAAATCTGCCTTCAATCCAGGAGACACAAGACACATAGGTTCAGTCCTTAGGTTGGGAAGATCCCCTGGAGTAGGAAAGGCAACCCACTCCACTTGCTTGACTGGAAAGTCCCGTAGACAGTGGAGCCATGGAGAGTTCATGGGGTCACAAAGAGTTGGACATAACTGAGCACATGAGCCATATATATATACATATATATGAATATACATATATATGCATATACATATAATATGTTGGAAACACTGGTTACAAACAGAATTCTCACAAATTAAATTATTCTATTATTTAAAAAATATTTTCTTGTGTTCCTAAGACATCAGTATGTTTTATCTTTATCTAGAAACCCCTCCCTTCTCTTCTAAATACATTTGTGTTTATAACAAAGTTATTACACAGTTTAAATTGTTTGTGTGTTATAGACAAATCACTAAATGGCAAAGAATTAGTCCAAGTAACCAGCCTTCCAGCCTCCTGGTCACTGGACTGCTGTAAAATCTAAGGCTGTGCATCTAGGTCATTTGAAATCATGAATCCCAGCTTGTGATGAAGATTTTATTTGAAAAGTCTCACAACCAGCTGAGGTGAGGCACGAGGTGCTCTGGGGAGCTTGTCCGCCGGCCGTGAGCCCCACTCGCGGGACTAGGTGCCACTTCTGTTTGTTCACAAGGAGCGGTCATCAGCTTTGGTATTGGCAAGTTGTGAAATCTCCTTGAAGCAACTCAAATTAAAGAAGATCAAAGCAACAGAGTCTTTGCCAACTAGGGAATGGACCGATTGGGTTCCTTTAGCAGTGATCCCTCTGATAAGCCACCTTGCCGAGGCTGCTCCTCCTACCTCATGGAGCCTTATATCAAGTGTGCAGAATGTGGTCCACCTCCTTTTTTCCTCTGCTTACAGTGTTTCACACGAGGATTTGAGTACAAGAAACATCAAAGTGATCATACTTATGAAATAATGACCTCAGATTTTCCTGTTCTTGATCCCAGCTGGACTGCTCAAGAAGAAATGCTGTGATGGACTGTGGCTTTGGAAATTGGCAGGATGTAGCCAATCAGATGTGCACCAAAACCAAGGAGGAGTGTGAGAAGCACTATATGAAGCATTTCATCAATAACCCTCTGTTTGCATCTACCCTGCTGAACCTGAAGCAAGCAGAGGAGGCAAAAACTGCTGACACAGCCATTCCATTTCACTCTGCAGATGACCCTCCCCGACCTACCTTTGACTCCTTGCTTTCTCGGGACATGGCAGGATACGTGCCAGCTTGAGCAGATTTCATTGAGGAGTTTGACAATTATGCGGAGTGGGACTTGAGAGATATTGATTTTGTCGAAGATGACTCGGACATTTTACACGCTCTGAAGATGGCTGTAGTAGATATCTATCATTCCAGGTTAAAGGAGCGACAAAGACGAAAAAAAATTATAAGAGACCATGGATTAATCAACCTTAGGAAGTTTCAGTTAATGGAACGACAATATCCCAAGGAAGTCCAAGATCTTTATGAAACAATGAGGCGATTTGCAAGGATAGTAGGGCCGGTGGAGCATGACAAGTTCATTGAAAGCCATGCATTGGAATTTGAACTCCGAAGGGAAATCAAAAGGCTCCAGGAATACAGGACGGCAGGCATTACCAATTTTTGTAGTGCCAGGACCTACGATCACCTCAAGAAGACTCGTGAAGAGGAGCGCCTCAAGCGCACCATGCTCTCTGAGGTCCTCCAGTACATCCAGGACAGCAGCGCCTGCCAGCAGTGGCTCCGCCGGCAGGCTGACATTGATTCTGGCCTGAGTCCTTCTGTTCCCATGACTTCGAATTCAGGTAGACGAAGTGCACTGCCCTTGAACCTCACGGGCCTCCCTGGCACAGAGAAGTTGAATGAGAAAGAAAAGGAGCTCTGTCAGATGGTGAGGTTGGTCCTGGGAGCCTATTTAGAATACAAGTCTGCTCTATTGAACGAATGTAACAAGCAAGGAGGCTTGAGACTGGCACAGGCAAGAGCACTCATCAAGATAGACGTGAACAAAACCCGGAAAATCTATGATTTCCTCATCCGAGAAGGATACATCACCAAAGCCTGAGGCTCCCCAGGAGTGTGGCGGGCCAAAGGACCGCACGGGCATTCTGGAGCCTTGTTTTTGAACCTAATTCTCATTGTGAAAAGAGGGGAAGAACAAAGGAAATCTTCAGTTTTATTAGTGTCTGCTTTCTTCTCCACCCGGCTTTAAAATACTCCTGTTGTTGGTATTGTGCTGCAGAGTTATGTGCTAGATAAGCTATTGTTAATTGTGTGTGGGCATTCATTCCTAACACCTCTTGTAACTAAAACAAGAACCATAGTACCTCACATCACAGTGTTAGTAGAAATAGAACTAAACCAGTGTGTAATCCCAGGAGTCCAGCTCAGATCCTTGTACCTGCTTGGGAGGTTGGTTTTCTGATTATGTTTTGCCTTCACGTTACAGATAGATTTGAAATAAAGAGGTTATAGTGAGAGAAAGCTTTCTCTTTCTGTCTGAGGGTTTCTTTTTAAGCTGACAACTCATGTTTATGAGTAGAAAGGAGGAAAACCTCCCCATGATGGTCTTGTCCCAAACTGCACTTTGTTGAATGTCTGGCTCTATAATCTGCAGTCCGACTGTCTAATCTGCAGAAGACTTTTGAGGAGGTAGCAATGGATATAAAATGTCTCTGTTATTTTTAGAATTGATTAAAATGTTTTGCTACTTAAAAAAAAAAAAGAAAAGTCTCACAACCAATATAATGAGGATAGTCATTCTTAGAAAGCTCTAAGGAAAAGTGTGTTTGGAACAGTTCTAGGCTGGAAGGATGGTAATTGACCTACCTCTGTGGCTGAATCCTGAGGAATAATCCAAATTGTTAGATTTATAAGGAATTGAGAGTGGGCATCCTACTCAGGGTGGCATTTCACAATAATTTTTTCCTCTACTTTAATATTCATAGATTTGCTCTGTAATTTACTCTGTAATTCCATTGGTAAAAACTAATGCATGCTGTTGGGATCCTTGGAACAGGAAACAAATTCAATGCTACTCAGGTAGGCTTGGAACGTTTTAAGTATTAGAGTCAGTTTTAACTCCTTGGGTTTTAATTCCTTCTTTTCCTTTTGGTTGGGCTTCCTTAGCGGCTCAGTTGGCAAAGAATCTGCCTGCAATGAAGAAAACCTGAGTTCAATCCTTGGGTCAGGAAGATCCCCTGGAGGAAATGGCAACCCACCCCAGTACTCTTGCATGGAGAATTCCATGGACAGAGGAGCCAGGCAGACTACAGTCAATGGGATCCCAAGCAGGGGGACATGACTGAGCAACTAACTTTCACTTTCACTTTTTCCATTTGCTAGATAGTTGTCCTTTGGGCTATTAGATAATCTTTCAGTGATGACTTAGTTTCCTCATCCATTAAATGGAAACACTACACTCACCCCACTCCAGTACTTTTGCCTGGAAAATCCCATGGATGGAGGAGCCTGGTATGCTGGAGTCCATGGGGTTGCTGAGTCAGACACGACTGAGTGACTTCACTTTCGCTTTCCACTTTCATGCATTGGAGAAGGAAATGGCAACCCACTCCAGTGTTCTTGCCTGGAGAATCCCAGGGACGGGGGAGCCTGGTGGGCTGCCGTCTATGGGGTCGAACAGAGTCGGACACGACTGAAGCGACTTAGCAGCAGCAGCAGTAGTATCATTGCCAAGATTACTAGAAATCTGACATGGATTCCCATTGAAAAATTTCAAAGCCACAGCAATCATTTTCAAAAAGAAAATCCTTATTTGCTCAACTGAACAAAATAATTTCAAATTTAGCTCTAACCTAGAGCAGCTAAGACAATTTATGATTTCCTTTTCCTGGTCTTGGTTCTCCTGATTTATTGTATTTGTTAATACATTATATTGTAAAATGTAATGTGTGTAGAAAAAAGTGCCATAAAACAATTTTGCAATTGGATCAATAATTCTGAAGTGAACTGCCATATGGCCCCAAGGTCTTTTCTTTCCTGTCATTTTCTTTCTCTCCCAAGAAGTGAGTCCTATTCTAGTGTCTCTGATAATCACTTTCTGATTCCCTTTATAGTTTCACTACCTATGTGCTGTGCTTAGTCACTCAGTTGTTTCTGACTCTTTGCAACCCCATGGACTGTAACCCAACAGGTTTCTCTGTCCATGGGGATTCTCCAGGTAAGAATACTGGAGTCGGTTGCTATGGCCTCCTCCAGGGGATCTTCCCAACCCAGGGATTGAACCCAGTTCTCCCTCATTGCAGGAGAATTCTTTGCTATCTGTGCCACCAGGAAAACCCAAGAATACTGGAATGGGTAGCCTGTCCCTTCTCCAGGGGATCTTCCCAAATGGGAATCAAAATGGGGTCTCCTGAAGATAGATGACCATCTGAGCTACCAAGAAGCCCTTACTACCTATATACATTCCTAAAAATACAGTATAGTTTTACCTGTTATCTAATATTATACAAGTGAAGTAGCACCATATGTATTCTTTCCTTAATGCCCTGCCTTTATTTCTCAAAATAATATTTACAAGATTCACGTGGTTGGAACACTCTTTTTTCTTTTCTGTGCAGCACTGCCTTAAATAAATGCACCCCAGGGTAACATGCATCCCACTCCTGGAAAAGACTGGTTTGGTTTCCATTTCAGTCTATTATGAACAGTGCTGATATACACTTCCTTGTGTTCCTGGTCCCCAGATGTTTTAGGGTTTCCATTAAAGAAGAGGCTGAGGTAAGGATGAGGGTGTGGGGAGTGTATTTGAGAAAAGATCCAGGAAAGGGAAGAGAGGGAGTAGACAGAGTGAGAAAAGAATAAGGACAAGTAATAACTGATGTTTTTATCAATGACTGCTTCAGCCACTGAGGCTTGAGTCTACCTGGACCTCTGCTGCTGCTGCTGCTGCTAAGTCGCTTCAGTCGTGTCCAACTCTGTGCGATCCCATAGACGGCAGCCCACGAGGCTCCCCCGTCCCTGGGATTCTCCAGGCAAGAACACTGGAGTGGGTTGCCATTTCCTTCTCCAATGCATGAAAGTGAAAAGTGAAAGTGAAGTCGCTCAGTCGTGCCTGACTCTAAGTGACCCTATGGACTGCAGTCCACCAGGCTCCTCCATCCATGAGATTTTCCAGGCAAGAGTACTGGAGTGGGGTGCCATTGCCTTCTCCGCCTGGGCCTCTGAGATACCTACAAATCTTTCAAAAATGTTTTCAATGTCTGTATGTTAAAGTCTTTACCCACAGACTTCAGACTGCCAAATTGCTGAAAGTTGATACAGGGCACTAACTCTTTTCAGATTTACACTAATCCTGTAAATGCTTTACTTTCTTCTACTCAGACAAATTGACATTGTGTCCAGAAATCTTGCTACAATATTTGTTAATAATTATAATAGCTAATTTGCACAAATTTGGAGATTTTCCACACACATAGTCATATAATGTACAAATAATACCAGCTTTTTTTTTCTTTTCCAATATTTTTGCTTTTAAAATTATTATTATCATTATTATTTTTACCCTCAGAGAGGTCGCATTAACTGAATATATCTGCTGTAGGTTTTATCACATTGAAGAAGTTCCACACTGCTCTTAGTTTGTCAAACAATTGAATTTTATGAAACATTTTAATTCATCTATTGAGATGATATGACTTTTCCTATTATTCAATACATTTGGTGAATTAAATTGATCAATTTTCTAAAGTTGAAACAAGCTCACATTCCTGCTATAAAAACAGTTTGATCATGATGTAGTAGGCCTTTTGCACACTTTGGTAAAAATTTGGTTTAGTGACTCTATCTTGGTATATATACATATATATTTATATAAACAATATATATATATATGTTTGTTTTCAGTTTACATAGATAAATATATAAGAATTATATCCATCATAGGACTATGAATAACTATATTTCAATATATATTCATATAATATTTATATGCTTCAATATATTATATTTAATAATCCATATATCAGTTTCATACAAGTTTGTGTATAAGGGTATGCATATAAGTAAAGTATAAGTAAACATAAAATTATAGTCCAAAGAGTTTTGGTGAGTTACTCATTGTCATCCAGTCAATTAAACTATAGAACTCCAAATATATGCAGGATTGGCTGGAAATATTTCTTCCCTGGATGTTTGATAGAACTGGCTGGTGATGGTTTCTGGACTGTAACTTTTCCCTACAGAAGGATTCCCAGTTGATAATTAAATCGTTGTAAATTCATGAGGACATGTCAGGACAATTCTGATATCTGGGGCAATGTCAGGAGAATTACATTTCCTAAAAATGTGTTCAATCACTCCTAATTTTCAAAGCTTTTGCCATACAAGTATTAAGTCATTATTTTTTTAGGCCCTGTTGGTCCTAAAGTCACTTATATCAGTTCAGTTCAGCTCAGTCGCTCAGTCGTGTCTGACTCTTGGCGACCCCATGATCCGCAGCACGCCAGGCCTCCCTGTCCATAACCAATGCTTGGAGTCCAAACAAACCCATGTTCATTGAGTCGGTGATGCCATCCAACCATCTCATCCTCTGTTGTCCCCTTCTCCTCCTGCCCCCAATCCCTCCCAGCATCCGGGTCTTTCCAAATGAGTCAACTCTGCATCAGGTGGCCAAAGTATTGGAGTTTCAGCTTCAACATCAGTCGTTCCAATGAACACCCAGGACTGATCTCCTTTAGAATGGACTGGTTGGATCTCCTTGCAGTCCAAGGGACTCTCAAGAGTCTTCTCCAACACCACAGTTCAAAAGCATCAATTCTTGGGTGTTCAGCTTTCTTCACAGTCCAACTCTCACATTCATACATGACTACTGGAAAAACCATAGCCTTGACTAAGACGGACCTTTGTTGGCAAAGTAATGTCTCTGTTTTTCAATATGCTGTCTAGGTTAGTCATAACTTTCCTTCCAAGGAGTAAGCATCTTTTAATTTCATGGCTGCAGTCACCATCTGCAGTGATTTGGGAGCCCCAAAAAATAAAGTCTGACACTGTTTCCACTGTTTCCTCATCTATTTCCCATGAAGTAATGGGACCAGATGCCTTGATCTTAGTTTTCTGAATGTTTAGCTTTAAGCCAACTTTTTCACTCTCCTCTTTCACTTTCATCAAGAGCCTCTTTAGTTCTTCTTCTTTCTGCCTTAAGGGTGGTGTCATCTGCATATCTGAGGTTATTGATATTTCTCTGGGCAATCTTGATTCCAGCTTGTGCTTCCTCCAGCCCAGCGTTTCTCATGATGTACTCTGCATGTAAGTTAAATAAGCAGGGTGACAATATACAGCCTTGAGGTACTCCTTTTCCTATTTGGAATCAGTCTATTGTTCCATGTCCAGTTCCAACCTTGCTTCCTGACCTGCATACAGGTTTCTCAAGAGGCAGGTCGGGTGGTCTGGTATTCCCATCTCTTTCAGAATTTTCCACAGTTATTGTTATCCACACAGTCAAAGGCTTTGGCATACTAAATAAAGCAGAAATAGATGGTTTTCTGGAACTCTCTTGCTTTTTCGATGATCCAGTGGATGTTGGCAATTTAATCTCTGGTTCCTTTGCCTTTTCTAAAACCACCTTGAACATCTGGAAGTTCACAGTTCACATATTGCTGAAGCCTGGCTTGGAGAATTTTGAGCATTACTTTACTAGCGTGTGAGATGAGTGCAATTGTGTGGTAGTTTGAGCATTCTTTGGCATTCCCTTTCTTTGGGATTGGAATGAAAACTGATCTTTTCCAGTCCTGTGGCCACTGCTGAGTTTTCCAAATTTGCTGGCATATCGAGTGCAGCACTTTCACAGTGTCATCTTTCAGGATTTGAAATAGCTCAACTGGAATTCCATCACCTCCACTAGCTTTGTTTGTAGTGGCGCTTCCTAAGGCCCACTTGACTTCACATTCCAGGATGTCTGGCTCTAGGTGAGTGATCACACCATCGTGATTATCTGGGTCGTGAAGATCTTTTTTGTACAGTTCTTCTGTGTATTCTTGCCACCTCTTCTTAATATCTTCTGCTTCTGTTAGGTCCCTACCATTTTTGTCCTTTATTGTGCCCATCTTTGCATGTAATGTTCCCTTGGTATCTCTAATTTTCTTGAAGAGATCTCTAGTCTTTCCCATTCTATTGTTTTCCTCTATTTTTTCACATTGATTGCTGAGGAAGACTTTCTTATCTCCCCTTGCTATTCTTTGGAACTCTTCATTCAGATGGGTATATCTTTCCTTTTCTCCTTTGCTTTTCACTTTCCTTCTTTTCACAGCTATTTGTAAGGCTGCCTTAGACAGCTATTTTGCTTTTTTGCATTTATTTTCCATGGAGATGTTCTTGATTCCTGTCTCCAGTACAATATCATGGACTTCCATCCATAGTTCATCAGGCACTCTGTCTATCAGATCTAGTCCCTTCAATCTATTTCTCACTTCCGCTGTATAGTCATAAGGGATTTGATTTAGGTCATACCTGAATGGTCTAGTGGTTTTCTCCACTTTCTTCAATTACAGTCTGAATTTGCAATAAGGAGTTCATGGTCTGAGCCACAGTCAGCTCCCAGTCTTGTTTTTGCTGACTGTATAGAGCTTCTCCATCTTTGGCTGCAAAGAATATAATCAAAGTGACTTATCTACTCCCTAATAATTGATTATTTGTGTCATCTGTTTTCTTAATCAGTCTTGCCATTGCTTAGATGATTTCTTATGTCTTTGCTGGTTTTCAACTTTACTGCTATTCACGTTTCGTTAACTTGTGAATTCATTTTATCGACTGTATCCCATCCTATAATCCCTTCCATTTTACCAACTGGATCCTGTCCTGTGGCCCACTGTCCAATCAACCTCACTTTGGGACATAGTCCTGGGTCTCAGGGTCCCTGCTCAGCCCCCTCTTTGTGCAGACTCAGGTTTTGAATTCTGCGCCTCATACTCCACAGGCCACAGAAGAGGGTGCTCTTCTATAAATTGCAAGAGAAGACAGCAAAATTCAGGCACAAAGTAGCTTAGGAGATGTCTTAGCCTGTTGGATTCTCAGTTTCCCTTGAACTGATCCTGATAATCCAGTAATATCTTGTCAACTTTTAGATGGTTTTAAGAAGTTTGTGGAAAACTTTATTTAGCTTTATTAGTTGTGTGTGTGGTAGTTTCAATAACAAGACATGACTTACTTGTATTTTAACTTGCTGCATACCAGCATTTCTCCCTAATTGTGTCTTTATTCAGGAGCAGGTTCAGGTGTTGTCATAACAAAGTAAAATATAAAAATGTTATAGAAAAATATATAATATATAATATTTATGTGTATATATATATATGTATATTGTATACATATATATGTATATAGTATATCTATATGTATATACTGGGAGAAGGCAATGGCACCCCACTCCAGTACTCTTGCCTGGAAAATCTCATGGATGGAGGAGCCTGGTAGGCTGCAGTCCATGGGGTCGCTAAGAGTCAGACACAACTGAGCGACTTCACTTTCACTTTCCACTTTCATGCATTGGAGAAGGCAATGGCAACCCACTCCAGTGTTCTTGCCTGGAGAATCCCATGGATGGAGAAGCCTGGTGGGCTGCAGTCCATGGGATCACACAGAGTCGGATACGACTGAAGCGACGCAGCAACAGCAAATATGTATATACTATTTATGTGTGTATATATATGTGCGTGTGTGTGTGTATTTGGTATATTCTGAGTAGTGAAATCTTTTTGTAGTATATTTTCTCCCTTAAAGTAGAATTATCTCTATGTTCAATACTCTTCTTGAGTTTGAAAAATATTATAGGTCATGTTCCTTAAACTGGATAATGTCATTATGACATTCACCTCTTTGTGTGTGCCTCCATCACCAGAGATAGAGTAATTTAAGAGGCTTTAACTGGATATTTCATAACAAATTTCTGATTTATTTTGTACTACAGTACAACCATGGCAAACAGAAACAATAATATCATACTTTTTTTTTCCAAAAGAACATCTTCAATAATATTATGACATGATATTTTTAAAAGCTCACATTTCAGGATGTTAATACATATGCCAAATAAACACATAGTCTTCTATATAAAAGACAGACATAGAATGCTCAAGATTGAATTTGGCTTTATACAGACTCAAAATCATAATAACTGTTAAAGGGATCATTCTAATTCTCAGCAAAAACTGCTTGGAATCTCTGTGTACATTTATAACAATTTCCCAGAGAGAAGCAATGCTATTTCTACTCTCCGCTTCATATACTTGATGTTTTAGAGCATCTGAAAACAAAAATGTTACATTAGAATAGGTCAGCCAATTGCTTAGTGAGTTGGTAAACTCACCAAATGAAGTAGTTTTTTTTTTTTCTTTATTAAGCATTATCATTTGTTGAGACAAGGAAAGCCAGGACTTTAGAAATTTATCATTTTTCCTCTTCCAAACTGAACACCCGCTATGCACTGACAATCTTCTCTTTCCTTAATTAAATAATGTACACTATGCTGCTCAGTTGGTAAAGAATCCACCTACAATACAGGAGACCCCAGTCCAATTCCTGGGTTAGGAAGATCCACTGGAGAAGGGATGGGCTACCCACTCCAGTATTCTTGAGCTTCTCTTGTTGTTCAGCTGGTAAAGAATCCACCTGCAATGAGGGAGACCTGGGTTCAATCCCTGGGTTGAGAAGATCCCCTGGAGAAGGGAAAGGCTACCCACTCCAGTATTCTGGCCTGGAGAATTCCATGGACTGTATAGTCCATGGGGTCACAAAGAGTCCGGCATGACTGAATGACTTTCACTTTTCATGCTGTGGTTATAAGAAGAGATGCGGTGGACAGACTACAGGTGACATCTGAATTCACTTGCTCTGGTGACAAACCCATAGAAATACTCACCACTGGCCTTTGGAGAGATCACTGAGTGGGATTAATCTTTAAGACTAGCCTTATTGACCTACAATATGTTATGTCCCTCTGGGGAACAACCCTTCTGGCATCTCAGTCCTGGAGGTTCAGAGCATCTTGGACCTCCCAGACCTGTAGCTGGGCATTTGACCTGAACATGGAGAGTCCAAAGTATTCCAACTCCTTGACCATTGCTATTTGTTCAGGGACAGACATGTGACCCACGTTGGACCAATCAAAGTCCAGAAAACATCCTGGGACACCCCCCATCCTGGCCTTTTTTAAACATATCCTCTATTCTCTGGAATAATTAAGCTCATGGGCTACACGTTTGTGTCTAAGGTCTTAAAAAGAGTTCAAACTTGGTTCAAGTTTGAGGTAATCTACATGACAGATGAATAACTTTGATGAAAGTACCTAAATTCTCAGCATCCCAGTATATCTACTGAAAATGTTACACTGTCTTTCCGATTGGCTGACTGTCGATGCCGCAAGATCATTGCAAACTGACAGTGTAGTGCTTCTTTCGTTCTTATCTTATTTTAGTGACATGCTTGTTTTCTTCTCATCCTTATTCTTCAGGCAGCCTGGAGGAAGCTAGTGGTGACACCTCTCAACCATGCTTTTCCTTTCACAGAGCAGCCCAGTAAAAGAATAAAGTCCAAGCCATCATCACTTCTCACCTGGGCAACAGCCAAAGTCTCATACCTGGTGAGCCTCATCCCTTGGTAAACACTTTTCCCAACAGTGCTTCTCCATGAAGTGATCACTTTCAGGGAAATAATATGTGAACATCCTCATGAGTCCATGTTCCTGGTGCCCCCATCCTTAGAGTCTCATAAGCTTTGATCTCTTGCTCTCAGAAATATAAAATCTCCTTTGAGGCACAGGAAGGTTTCAGGATCTGCTGCAGACCATTGGGAAACAAGGATGCTGTCACTTACTCACTGCCCAGCTGTTCCACTCTGATGCTGCCACCAAAGACTTGTGTTATCACACAGCATCAGCCAGCATGAAGCTGCGATAGCTATAAGCAGATCTTCTCCCAGCAGTCTGTGGTCTGCCATGCCTATTTCAGATGAAGCATGCCATCAGCGCCTTTGTTGTCTGGCTTTTTCATACTGATTTGGAATTTAAAATCTTTAACTATTTAGATTCCTTATTAACAGTGGATGGGAGAAAAAGAAGGACTCGGGCAGCTAATTTACTTCTGTTCCCAAGTCTCCTCTGTCCTCATTATGAAATAAGAAAAAGAAATTCAAATTTAAAAATCAAGTGTATTAGCATTTTTTCTATGGTTGAGAAAGTTTATCATTATTCGTTTTCAGTGAAAAACACTATTTAATCTCATGAAATTTCAATATCTACATTATTACAATTTGAAGGACACTGGTCTACTCCAATAATATCATTTCAAAAATGAACCACAAAGAGAAATCATATGACTTATATAAAGTCTGAACTCTGTTTCTTAGCAATTGTGCCTCTCAGTAATTCTAAGGGGCACTAATTTTTCATGCCCTGAAGTAGATAGTCATGTAAATAGTTAGAATTAGTGATTGGATAAACCATAGACCAACATGATTTTAAGAGTAGCTTGGATCTCAAAAAGTCTCTTCCTTTTGATTTTAGGGAACTGTGTTTGTAAACCCAAGACCAAACCCAGGAACAAAAATGCATTCCATGATCTACTCATAAGTTCATCCTAGCAGCCATTCATCTATTCATTCATTCATTCAACAAAAATGTGTCAGTTACCCAGCTACTAGTTTTGTGTACCATGCCAGTAAATGGTTTGCATTCTTTTTTTTTATGCCTAAAATGCTTTATAGCTTTTTATTTTCACCCAACACTCAATCAAGGTTCATTAATTTCATTTGGTTTACATGTGGCTTCTTTACCCTTACTTTTTTTTTTAATTTTATTTTTAAACTTTACATAATTGTATTAGTTTTGCCAAATATCAAAATGAATCCACCACAGGTATACATGTGTTCCCCATCCTGAACCCTCCTCCCTCCTCCCTCCCCATACCATCCCTCTGGGTCGTCTCAGTGCACCAGCCCCAAGCATCCAGTATCGTGCATCGAACCTGGACTGGCATCTCGTTTCATACATGATATTTTACATGTTTCAATGCCATTCTCCCAAATCATCCCACCCTCTCCCTCTCCCACAGAGTCCATAAGACTGTTTTATACATCAGCGTCTCTTTTGCTGTCTCGTACACAGGGTTATTGTTACCATCTTTCTAAATTCCATATATATGTGTTAGTATACTGTATTGCTGTTTTTCGTTCTGGCTTACTTCACTCTGTAAAATAGGCTCCAGTTTCATCCACCTCATTAGAACTGATTCAAATGTTTTCTTTTTAATGGCTGAGTAATACTCCATTGTGTATATGTACCACAGCTTTCTTATCCATTCATCTGCTGATGGACATCTAGGTT
Source organism: Bos mutus (assembly GCF_027580195.1). Lineage (NCBI taxonomy): Eukaryota > Metazoa > Chordata > Mammalia > Artiodactyla > Bovidae > Bos > Bos mutus. Next base: position 106,538,393 of record NC_091622.1, on the reverse strand, counting down.
GCTTCCATGTCCTGGCTATTATAAACAGTGCTGCGATGAACATTGGGGTACACGTGTCTCTTTCCCTTCTGGTTTCCTCAGTGTGTATGCCCAGCAGTGGGATTGCTGGATCATAAGGCAAAAGGTAAATTTTATAAATCAAGGTCTGTTCTAAGAAAGGGAAGTAAGGGAGATAGAATATGCAATGCATGTTCGTAAGTGCTATTTGTAATTTAAAAGGTGCTGTGGAATCTCAGAAAAAGAGAGATGTTAGCTGGAACACCAGAAAAGGGGCCATACAGAAGTGGCATTTGAAATGAACCTGAAAGAAAAGTTACACAAAACACAAAAAGTCATAGCAGTCAGAGTGAACTCAGGCACAGAGACACAAAAAGATGTGGGACTTTGTATTTGTATTGAAATGTCCTATTCCTTCCTTGCTGTTTCTCATAATAGCAAAAGTCAGTGGGTTGCTTTATATAGTAACATCCTATTTAAAGCAAATAAATGACATAGTGTGGTGGAAATAAGAAATGAAAATAAAAAGTGGATTCTGTGACAGAAGTTCTGAGTTCAAGTGCTTGTTATGTAATTCGCTAGTTATAACCTTGGATCCGTTAGACTCTTTTGGATCTTTCTCCCCAGATAAAGAAAGAAGTTGTAAATCATAAGCAATAATGACAATAGGAAGGGTACTACTGAAGTGTGTTCCAGCTTACTGGCATGGATTTTTAAACCAGTTGATCCTCACAACAGTACTCATGTAGATTTTCTTATTTTCTTCACCTTAGAAATAATCAAGGACAGTTTATGTCATTTTTAGGCAAACGAAATGTTTAGGGGAAGGATGCCTGTTAGAAATGCTGTTTCACAGACTCCCCCCACTTCTGGGAAATTTGATTTACTTACTGCTGCTAAGTCGCTTCAGTCGTGTCTGACTCTGTGCGACCCCAGAGACGGCAGCCCACCAGGCTTCCCCGTCCCTGGGATTCTCCAGGCAAGAACACTGGAGTGGGTTGCCATTTCGTTCTCCAATGCATGAAAGTGAAAAGTGAAAGTAAAGTCACTCAGTCGTGTCCGACTCTAGAGACCTCATGCACTGCAGCCTACCAGGCTCCTCTGTCCATGGGATTTTCCAAGCAAAAGTACTGGAGTGGGGTGCCATTCACCTTGCCTGCTCATTCAAATGTTCTGGAAAACTTTTAAAATGACTAAAATATGACCACTGCCCAGATAAATTCAATCAGAATGTCTGGTGGTTGGATGGTTCCAGTTTGTGTATCTTCTCAGAATATTCTAATGTGCACTGCAGATGGAGACCCACCCCCTGCCCCCAACTTAAAACCATTCCTTCAGCTCTCCAAATGATTCTGACCATGCTGAAACTCTCTGAGTATGACCTGAAGGCGATAAAGGAGCAGAGAGGATGAATTGTGGAGCCAAAGATACTGTTGACTGAGGAGTGAAGGGGGAAACACATTGTGAAGAGAGAAATAGAAATAGCCTGTGTGTTTAGCAGATGAAGGCAATTTCACAGATGACGCAGTTTTAGATTAAATGAGCAATTTGAGCTGGTGTTGCAAGTTTAGGACAGATTTCTTTTCCCATTTACTATAAATGGAATTCAAGCCATTGGAACTGAGACTTGATGAAGAAGTGAAACAAAACCCTTGGTAAGAAACTGGACTTTCTATCACATTTGTCTGCAAGCAGTGGTGGTTGGAGGGGCAGGTGAGGAAGAAGCTTAGAGGATAAGCAACAAAGCAATGGGAGGTCAGTTTTGGGTTGGATTTTAATTACCATTTTTATTAAAAAATCATGAGGAGATTAAACAAAAATGAAATGAACGAAGAAAAACCTGCTACTGATGCTTAAAGTGCTATGTGAGTAGATTAGGAGAGCAGAAATAATGCAAATAAGGAAAAACAAGTAGAAATGAAAAAAAAAAAAAAAGACATCATTTGTCACCCCATCAAACAGCAAAAATCAAAAGGGGTCCAATATCTGTAGAGTGAATGACCCTAAAATAAAGTAATCAATATTTGTCCTGGAAATACAAATTTTAAGATTGTTAGCTTCTCAGATAACTTCTACTAAATAACCTCCATTTCTTCTTGCTTTACCTTTGGCTTCCTTGACTGGACTTGAAGGACCAGATTCACATCATAGATTGTCTTATTTAATGTCCACAACAAGCTTATGAGAAACACATTGTTTTGTTGTTCAGTTGCTAAGTCATGTCTCACTCTTTGTGACCCCATGGACTGTAGCACACCAGGCTTCCCTGTCCTTAACTAACTCCTAGAGTTTGATCAAACTCATATTCATTGAGTTGATGATTCCATCCAGCAATCTCATTCTCTGTCGCCCCCTTCTTCCAGCATCAGGGCCTTTTCCAGTGAGTCAGCTCTTCACATCAGGTGGCCAAAGTATTGGAGTTTAAGCTTCAGTATCTGTCCTTCCAATGAATATTCAGAGTTGATTTCTTTAAGATCGACTGATTTGCTCTCCTTGCTATCCAAGGGACTCTCAAGAGTCTTCTCCAACACCATAGTTCAAAAGCATCAATTCTTCTGCACTCAGCTTTCTTTATTGTCTAACTCTTATATCTACACATGACTACTTGAAAAACAGTAGCTTTGATTATATGGACCTTTATTGGCAAAGTGATGTTTCTGCTTTTTAATATGCTGTCTAGGTTTCTCATCAGTTCAGTTCAGTCACACAGTCCTGTCTGATTATCTGTGACCCCATGGACTGCAGAACACCAGACCTCCCTGTCCATCACCAACTCCCAGAGTTTACTCAAACTCAGGCCCATTGAGTCAGTGATGTCATCCAACCATCTCATCCTCTGTTGTCCTCTTCTCCTCCTGCCTTCAATCTTTTTCAGCATCAGGGTTTTTTCCAATGAGTCAGTCCTTCACATCAGGTGGCCAAAGTATTGGAGTTTCAGCTTCAGCATCAGTCCTTCCAATGAATATTCAGGACTGATTTCCTTTAGGATGGACTGGTTAGATCTCCTTGCAGTCCAAGGGACTCTCAAGAGTCTTCTCCAATGCCACAGTTCAAAAGCATCAATTCTTCTGCACTCAGCTTTCTTTATAGTTCAACTCTCACATCCATACATGACTATTGGAAAAACCATAGCTTTGAATAGACAGACTTTTGTTGGCAATGTAATGTCTCTGCTTTTAATATGCTGTCTAGTTTGGTCATAGCTTTTCTTCCAAGGAGCAACCTTCTTTTAATTTCATGGCAGCAGTCACCATCTACAGTGATTCTGGAGCCCCCAAAATAAAGTCTGCCACTGTTTCCATTGCTTCCCCATCTATTTGCCATTAAGTGATGGGACCAGATGCCATGATCTTAGTTTTCTGAATATTGAGTTTTAAGCCAACTTTTTCACTCTCCTCTTTTACCCTCAACAAGAGGCTCTTTAATTCCTATTCACTTTCCGTCATTGCAATAGCTTCCTCCCATAGTCTTTGTCACAATTAGTGGGGTAACTGCCTGTTACCAGTTGTGCTGGCATTTGGCTATTCTGCTTTGTGACTGAATGGCATTTCTTAATAGTTGAGCAAACAAACAAAAAAAGAGAGACAATTCCTGCTGTTTTTCTCCTGTTCATCTGCTCATGGACCAGCTCTCTTTCTCTTTGGAAGACTGACCCACTTCTTGGTTTCAACACTCCCAATCCAGTCTGCCTCCCCTTTACTCCAGCTCCTTGTTCTATATCTGACTATTTCTCCACAATGTTGAAAATAATATGTACCCTATGTAGGAAATCTGTTAAAACATCCCTATAAAGGGAATAGGCAAGGAGAGAACCAAGTATTTGTCATATATGGCATCAGTTGCTTTATATTTTTCTCTATAAGTACATAATACATTTATATAAATATCTTATACATAATATGTAATATACTTTTATGGCCATTTATGTATTTATATGGCTTCTCAGGTGGATCAATTGTAAAGAATCCACCTGCTAATGCAGGAGATGTGGGTTTGAACTCTGGGTCAGGAATATCCTCTGGAGAAGGAAATGGCAACCAGCTCTATATATTATAGAATATGTATGATCATATGTACTTATATATTGCATCTGTACTATAAAATATCAGTATTATATGTGACATTGTATATTATAGAATTCATAATTATATTATTAAGATACTAAAAACATTTAAAATGTATCTATTTATATTTAATTTGTATATAATTAAAAGATTTCTTTATACAATAATTCATAAATCTAGAGGTACCTTTATTTCAGTGAAATATTGAAAATAGAAAAGAAAAAAAATAGAACTGACAAATCTTGATATCAGCATACAGTAGACTGATGCCTCTGGATTCATTGGAAATATTAAAACTACTAACCTCTGGAAGGCTGAGGGGGAGCAAGTGGGCTTTCAGGAGGTAACTGCCATGATGGGAGAGAAAGCAGTTACTGACTGCCATCATCTTCCACTTGCCACATGGTATTATCATCTGACGGAGGACAAGAAAGCAAAGCTTATTCTCTCCAAGCATACGTATTTTAGTTTCTATGGAGCTGCTGAAGAGTAAAGTGAGCAGTCACGAATTCTAGAGAAGTGCTCTGATTCACACATTGACATCTGGCTTGCCTCCATGCAGTTTTCACAAAAAGTACAGCAACCTCCCCAAAAGCTTTCTGAGAGCTGGCAGTGGCACCGGGAGACAAGCATGAAGCAAAATATTAACATTTCACACAGCGAGCAGGTCACACCATGTGAGTTTCGGGAACAAAGTGCCTCTATTTCCCCCAAGCTTCTGCTGATGCCAGAGCCTCCTTGCACAGCTCATTACCAATGCTCTGATGGCTTCTCCCAGAAGAATGGATTGCCTTTTGTTGGCATTGAAAAGATGCTCAAAAGATCAAAAGAATAAAACCAAGTGACAACAGTCTCTGCAGGAATGAAATGCTTCTGCTCAGTGACTCCTGACCTGGTTGCAGCTCCAAGAGGTGTTTCCCGTGGAGAGTTCTGTGCTAATGTCACCTTTTGCTGGCGGCTCTGTGACATCTGAGACAGAGGAGGTGTTGGTGCAGCATATGCTGTCTCTCCAAGGAAGCCTAGTGGTGCAGAAAAACTCAGAGACTTCCTCCGGAGGACACTGACACAGTCACGTCCAGCATCACATATCTTTAGCTCTTTAAGTCATAATGTATCTCCTCCAGGAGAAAATCCACAAATGAAAATCCTTGGTTCTCTTTGAGATCCCTGACCATCCAGAAAATCTTGATTTTTTTCCTCTTAGGGAAACATCTATCTGAGGTGGCTCAGTGGTAAAGCATCTGCCTGCCAATGCAGGAGACCTGGTTTCGATCCCTGGGTTGGGAAGATTCCCTGGAGAAGGAATGGCAACCCACTCCAGGATCCTTGAGGGAAAATCCCATAGACAGAGGAGCCTGGCAGGCTACAGTCCTTGGGGTCGCAAGAGTCGGACTTGACTTAGTAGCTAAACAATAACAATCTTCAGTGTAGACTTCCTTGTGGGTGTAATTAAGTACCTCCTCCAGGAGGAAATCCACAAATGAAAATTCTTGGCTTCCTTTGAGATCCCTGATCCCCCAGAAAATCTGATTTTTTTTCCTCTAAAGTGACTGATCAGAAATAAAATGTCAGAATAGATATTTTTCAGCAATGTAGAATTCAGGAGATATATATATATATATAGTTTCTGATTTATGCCTATTGGTTTACATACATTATCTCTAATCATCTTCTAGAACCACACAAGCTAAGTAACGTTAGTCCTTTTTACAGACTTGGAAACTGTGGGGTCACCAAGTAAATCAACTTGTTTGAGGCCATGACGTGTTAAGTAACTGCATGATGGATGTGAGATTAAAAATCATATCTATCAAATGCTGAAGCGTGGGCTTTTTCCAATATTGCATGTCATGGTTGAAAGAATGCTTACTGATTACTGCCTTTCTTTATGATCTAGGAATATGAGTGGTTTAGGAAATGCATTTTGGAGAAGATTTCAAAGTTCAACTTGTATACAAATCACCTGGAGATCTTGTTAGACACAGATTCTGACTCGGGAAGTCTGAGGTGGACCTAGGAGTGCATGGTGCTGATGGAGGGACCATACTTGGGAGATCAATGTTCAGAGCATGTAAACTAAATGAATAAGACCTTAAGCCCTTTTAAACTCAATACTCAAGTGTATTGCATTAAATAGCTTTCACTATGTGAAAATTCATGGGATTGGTGTTTTTTTGGAGGGAGTCATCATTAATGATAGTGTCTAAATGTGTTTTCATACCAGGCACATTTAATTTACCTTTATTCAAATCCATCAACAGAGATGCATTGGCCATCTGCAAAAATAGTTATATCTGACATTTTTTTTCTGGGTGCTTTACAACTTAGAAAATTCCTTTATGTGTGTGATCATACTCAATGCTCACAAAAAGAAAACAAAATAAACATAACAAAATTATGTTATTGACATAATTTTAAATTGATAGTATTAAGGTTCAGAGAAAGTAGGTGATGTGTATTGGACCTGTGTCACAGATTTTATTAAAATATTCAGTTTTTCTGAGTCTCAATATCATAATCTCAAAGTCATAATTTTCAAGACTTTTGCTATGGCTCCTGTTACAAAGTACTACATACCAGTGGCTTAAAAAATAGAAATTTAGTATTTTTCAGTTTTAGATGGCAGAGGTCTAAGATCAAGGAACTTGTAGGGTCGATTCCTTTTGAGAATTGTTTGTTCATCCCTCTCTCCTGGTTTCTGGTGGTCTGCTGGCAATCTTCAGTGTCACTTAATTTATAGACTCGTGATTCTGACGTTTTTCTTTGCTTTCTAATGATACTTTTCTTGGGTGCATGTCTGTTTCAAAATTCCCCTCTTTTGAAAGGAAACCAATTATGTTTTTGGATTAAGGGCTCACCCTACTTCAGCAGGACCTCATCTTCAGTCAGTTCAGTTCAGTCATTCAGTTCTGTCCGATCCTTGGTGACCCCATGGACTATACCATGCCAGGCTTCCCTGTCTGTAACCAACTCCTGGAGCTTGTTCAAACTCATGTCCATCTAGTCGGTGATGCCTTCCAACCATCTCATCCTCTGTCATCCCCTTCTCATCCTGCCTTCAATCTTTCCCAGCATCAGGTTCTTTTCCAATGAGTCAGTTCTTTGCATCAGGTGGCCAGAGGATTGGAGTTTCAGCTTCAGCATCAGTCCTTCCAATGAGTATTCAGGACTGATTTCCTTTAGGATGGACTGGTTGGATCTCCTTGCCATCCAAGGGACTCTCAAGAGTCTTCTCCAACACCATAGTTCAAAAGCATCAGTTCTTCTGCACTCAGCTTTCCTTATAGTCCAACTCTCATATCCATACATGACTACTGGAAAAACCATAGTTTTGACTAGACAGACCTTTGTTGGCAAGGTAATGTCTCTGCTTTTTAATATATTGTCTAGGTTGGTCATAGCTTTTCTTCCAAGGAGCATATGTCTTTTAATTTCATCTGCAGGGCCTCATCTTAACTTAGCTAATTACAGCTTCAGTGATCCTATTTCCAAATAACATTGCAATTTTAGGTACTGGAGGTTAAGATTTCACTTAGAATTTGAAGAGTGGAATACAGCTCAACCTATAACAGTTGGTGTTGCCTGGTATCGTTTGAGAGTTGCTTATAATCTATTTTGGCAAGCTACATACAAATCCAAATGATTCTATATAAAAGGTAGGAAACGAAGGGTTCCCAGTGAGACTTGATGAGTTCTGAGATGAAAGAGACCCTGTTCTCCTGGGTAAACCAAGACAATTGCTATAAGTTGGCAGCCCATGTTATCCTTGGAGTAGGAGTGAGATTTAGATAGGGAAGTAAAGAATATTCCAGACATCAAGTTCAGTGTTTGTTAAGAAAAGAAGTCAGTCCCCAAATGTGTTCTGAGAAAAGAGAGTTACTCTAAACTATAAAATAAGAAAATCAGAGTAGAATTAGATAACTAGATAAATCTACCCCTTCTGCACTCCTCCCAATGTACAATCAGTTTGTCCCCAGTGTGGGCCTCTCCCTAATCAAATGGGTCTCATCACTCTGAATCCAATTCTACATTGATTTTACTTTTTTTTCTGGAGATAAAAATTAAGTAACTCCAAGGTCTGGTCTTAGTCTGTAAAATGGAAATACTAACTCAAATATCACAGGGAGTTGGCTTGTTTCATTGCTTCTTTTTTTGTTGTTGTTGTTTGTTTGTTTGTTAATTTTAAGCATATGAACAATGTATGGTGAAGTTTATATGCTAATGTCTTAATAGATGTCTGTGGTGTGCTGCCAAAAATTGAAAACAAGCTACTGTCTGAAGCTAGAAAGAATGATTCTCATTGCATTCTAAAACCCAGGTGACTTTTACACTGAAAAAGGATAGCTAAGCTTTTGTTGAGTTAAAACAAACCAATCCTTGTTTACTGGCCTGTGGATTTAAGAGAATAGGTTGTCATATTAATTGACAGAGGATTCTGAAACTCTGTCAAGAGGATTTATTTAAATTCTTCTGGACAGTCTCAGAACTTACAGTCCTGTGTGTGAAAACAGCTCTTTCTCGGTTCAGAGAATGACATCTTTGGGGAGTTGTCCCTGAAAGGATGTAGTCACCAATGCTCACAAAGAAAGAAATGTTCATGCCCTGAACAGAGATTATCTCACAAGATAAATAGCTGTGTCCCAATTCAGACAGAAATGCATTTTGACAAGGTCAGAGTCTCTCTTCTTATTCCTCAGGCCTCAGTTCCCTGGGACACATGAGGTTCCTTGTCTGAGTCAAAGAGCTACGGGGCTGATGGGGAGAGAAACTCATTAATTTTGTCAATACCCATTCCCTGCTCTGAGCTTTATAGACTGTCTTAAGTAAAAGATGAGCTTGTCTCCATCTTCTTATTCTGTTCAGAGTGATTTAAAAATGGACCTTTCTATTTTCAGTGAATATCAAGCTCTTTATCTAATATTCACAAGCCACATAAATCTACCCCTTCTCCACTCCTCCCAATGTACAATCAATTTCTCCCCAGTGTAGGGCCTCTCCCTAATCAAACGGGTCTCATCACTCTGAATCCAATGTGCTTTCTTGATTTTTCACACTCATTTTCAAGTTTTTCTCAATTGAAAGCACTCTTTGTAACATCTATCTCCTCGTCCCTTTATATTTGTTTCATCCTAGTCCAGGTTGACGAATATCCTACACATGCTCACCTCTACCTGTGCAAGCCAGTGACAGACAAGACCAAGGGATCACAGCAGTCTATCCTGTTAAGCCTGGATGGGTCCCTGCTGCTGCTGCTGCTGCTGCTAAGTCGCTTCAGTCGTGTCCGACTCTGTGCGACCCCATAGACGGCAGCCCACCAGGCTCCGCGGTCCCTGGGATTCTCCAGGCAAGAACATTGGAGTGGGTTGCCATTTCCTTCTCCAATGCATGAAAGTGAAAAGTGAAAGTGAAGTCACTGAGTCGTGTCCAACTCTCAGCGACCCCATGGACTGCAGTCTACCAGGCTCCTCCATCCATGGGGTTTTCCAGGCAAGAGTACTGGAGTGGGGTGCCATTGCCTTCTCCAAGATGGGTCCCTACAGGACCTTTTTTGTTCATGAACACAAATCTCCAAAAAGAAAACAAAACAAAACAAAAAAGCCCAATTTTGATGCTAGAATCATGGGGTCATTCTGCATTATTTATTTTATTTTGTTTATTGGAAATCACTCATAAATTCATTTCTATTCAATGAAAATTCTCTAAATTCTGTTGTGCTTTACAGTTTTCAAAAGTTTCATACATATAATTTCATATAATCTCATAATAACCATTTTTCTCCTTTATCCCTATGTTACAATACCCCTCCCCCACACACACACTGGTGTGTACATATGTTAATTGCTCAGTTGTGTCCAACTCTTTGGGACCCCATGAACTGTAATTTACCAGGTTCCTCTGTCCATGGAATTCTCTAGGTAAGACTACTGGAGTTGGATAATCATTCCCTTCTCCAGAGGATCCTTACAACTCAGGGATCAAACCCAGGTCTCCTGCATTGCAGGCAGATTCTTTACCATCCGAGCCACCAGAGAAGCCCACTTCTTTATTGTCTATATCTATGAGTCTGCTTCTTTTTTGTTATATTCACTAGCTCTTGTTGTAGGTTTTTTTAGATTCCACAAAGAAGTGATATCATACGGTATTTATCTTTCTCTGTCTGGTTTATTTCATTTAGCATAATGTCTTAGTCTTTCTGGATTTCCAATATTTATACTGAATTGCCATAGACCTCTTCAACAGGGTTATCCAGCCTAGGTAAGCCCAAATACCTCCAAGGATAGAGAACACTGACATCTACAGTACAGTGCAACTGATAAGGACAGGAATATCTTTTAAAAAAGGTGCTTGTAATTATGGAAAACGCTAGTTGTTCAATGAGTTAAGCTGCTTCTGCTGCTTAGTCACTTCAGTTGTGTCCAACTCTATGTGACTCTATGAACTGTAGCCCACCAGGTTCCTCTGCCCATGGGATTCTCCAGGCAAGAGTACTGGAGTGGGTTGCCATGCCCTCCTCCAGGAGATCTTCCCAACCCAGGGATCGAACCCAGGTCTCCTGCATTGCAGGCAGATTCTTTACCACTGAGCCACCAGGGAAGCCCAGGCTAAGCTCAACTGACCTCAATAAATAATAATCTTCTAAACAGTGTCTTCAAAAAATAAGAGAGTTTAATTTGACATAAAGAAACAAGAAAAAGAATGGTGAGGGTAGACATGGTGGTTAAGATGACCAACGTGAGCATGATTTTTGTAGAACATTAAGACAGATATTGTGGGTAGAACAAGCACATGGTTCAGATTAGTGTACTGAACAATGAGACTTAAATTGAATAATGAGCATTTGATGCTCAAATGCAGAAGCAGTGTTCACTAGTACTTTTTTCTACCGTACGTTATATACCAGATGATGTAGCAAGAGCTATCTATATGCATCCTCATTTTACCTGATTCCATAACCCAATAGGCTATTATTTCTCCCATTTGCAAATGAGGAGCTTGTGTCCCACATAATTTAGTTACTTTGCCCAAATAATAAGTGAATAAAATGCCCTGGAGGACAGTGGATACTGTCAACAGGTAAGTACACATTCTCCTAGTTTCTTTTAATTATGTTGTTAATACTTTTGCTAAGATTTTGCTAGCCCTTTATTTTGGTTATGTTCTCCTGCATTGCTTTAAGAAATCTTCATTCAAACTAAATAAAATGAAGTATGTACTTGAAAGAAGGGAAGAAAGAAAGGTACTAATTTATGATAGAACTGTATTAATATGAACCTGAAATTTTCTAATCTAGAGGAGCTGTTTTATGGCTGGTGAAATCTCCGGGTGGCAAAGACACCATTTGTACAGAGTAGAATTTTCTTGCTCGTTTATAGGCAAGTCTGCACAAGTCATGTCTGATTAATCTTCTACTATTTAATTTAAGTTCCTTTCAATAGGTTTTGAGAATTGCAGGCATTCATTATTTCACTCAATATAGCAGAGAAGTTCAATATAAACTTTTATCACATGATTTTTATTCATCTTCTTGATCATCAGTTTCTACAAGGAGACTCACAAATTTCAAAGAAGAAAGAGAAGCCATCATTTAATTCACAGTGAAAGAGGTGGCCCAGAACTCTAGATACACCCTTCAATCATAGAACAAGTGTGTATTGTCTGCCTGTTATGTAGCAGGCATTATTCTATGTTCTTGCAATACAAGAATGAATCTTGACCTCATGGCATCATATTACAGCAGGATAGGACAGACAATACAACTGGCATAATAAATACATAAAATTAAGTCATATATTAGAAGACAATAAATACCCACGGCTTCCCTGATGGCTCAGGCACTAAAGAGTCTGCCTGCAACACAGGAGATCCAGGTTCAATCCCTGAGTTAGGAAGATCCCCTGGAGAAGGGAATAGCTACCCACTTCAGTATTCTTGCCTGGAGAATCCCATGGACAGAGGAATCTGGCAGGCTACAGTCCATGGGGTCTCAAAGAATCAAACATGACCGAGTGACTAAGCATGCATGCACACACGCACTCTGTTTAGGCCCTGGGGAAGATATTATTTGGGTGAGGTTTTAAAGCTCATTTAAGTTAACCGTGCTTGGAGAAAGCACTGTTAATGTTTCTCTTCTAGGCTAAGGTGTACTGGGTTGAATCAGAAAGGTGTCTGGGTTTGTAGATGGATTGTGAGAGTAAGTCAGTTATGGTATAAAGAACAGACGGGCCTGACCGAGAAGCGGAAGCTAGTAATCTAAAGTTCTCTATAAAGGTAGAAAGAAGCCCAGCCGAGTGATGGAAATGAATTGTGGGCAAGAAGGGAGTCAAATGTCAGAGCTAGAGAAACATGGCCAAATGGCAACCTAAAGGACCACCTTGTTTTAAATAGCAACAAATGTGCAGGTCCAAAGATTCGTATTTAGGCTGGAAAGTAAGAGCAAATTTTTTACCTCAGTCATGGGTCATGGCTTCCTGTCTGGTTTTTATCACAATTTGTCCAAAAGGGTGCACATTTCTAGCTGTTGCATTTATTAGAATTATCTCTTTCCTCCAATTGATTAGCATTAAAGTAAGCAAACATGATCAATGTTGTTAAATGAATTTTACTAGTGAAATACTAGTTCTCTTCATTTTATTCTAGGGGTTCCATGTCTCACTCAGAAATAAGGGGTGGGGGGATCCCTTGCTATGCTTTGAGCATCAGTGGTAAAATCTCCTCATTTTCCTATTAAAAAATGCAAAACTCCAAGAGCTGAAGCAATTTCTAAATGTCACACAAGATATATTACAAGTTGGTTCCCAGAGGAAGTTGTTTTTGTTTTTCCCCCTTTTTCTTTATTTTTTGAAAGTGAAAAAAAAAATCTGTGCTTATTTACACTTCATGGGAAAAGCATCATTAGCATTTTGTATTTTTCTGTAGGCTTTTTTCTTCCCTGGGGATTATTTTACATCTGAAAGGGCATTATTCATCAATGAATAATGAGAAAGTTTTCAGGAAACCTTTCTATTACAGCCCTGCTCCCACCCTGTCTACTTCCCCCCAACACACAGATGTTGACTGGGTGACTGAGACCAAGGAGAGACTTCAGTCTTTGTAGGCATGTTCTTACTAGCCTTGAAGTCACATACACCCTGGTAATGAGAGCCATTCCTCCACCCTTGACTGCAGAGATCGTCATTGTCACAGGCTCCAAAAACTAACATGGCAGCTTTTACTAAAGAGTGATCGTCAAGTGTACGTAATTGAACATGCAAATTGGATTTATACACTCAGGTTGGGGCAACAATGACTACAAACACAGCCTAAGACTCACATTCACAAACTATATTGGACTGTACATACAAATCAGCTCCCATTGAATCTTTGAAAATGAGATCACATTTCTTCCACATTTACCATGCATTCCATGCTGGTTAACTAGAGCAAATTGTTGTCACCAAGCTCAGCAGAAAAATTGTAAAATGTCCATGATGGTTATTTCTCCTCCCTCCTCCTGAAGGGCTTTGCAGGTTATACATTTACAGAGCGTTTAGAATGTGATACAAATCAGGCCCCTAGATTTTCCCCCCATCGGTGGTGTCGTCTGGATAAATCACACCCTTTGGCATTTGCATTGATACAACAAGAACATACCATGCAGCACAAATAACCTCATTTCCATAAAACGGCCTTTTAAAATTAGAAAATGTATAATTCATTTGGGGTGGTTATTACCGCTTTTGGTCGGGAGGGATTTAAACTTGTATTTAAATGCAAATAACTGTATTTTTTCACAGTTACACCCAGGAAGCCACACAACTTAGGCACTCTAAGATGTATGGTTACCCTCCACTATCAATTCAGGATTACGATCTTGATCACAAAAGCGGTTTGCAGGTCCCGTTACAATTTGCAGCAAGCTCTCACATCTCAGGTGAGACCCTCCATGCTCCAGGAGAGAGACTTCCATTTTCCATCTGAAGAAGCTAAAGCCCAGAAGCAATGTCTCAGGATCACACAGGTTCAGGTGTGATCTCTGTAAGCAGGATGTGGATAAGAAACATGGATAAGAAGACTGAATGGATAAACATGGATAAGAAGACTGAATGGATAAATTTGGGCACCCAGACAGATTCAAAGATGGGAATAAGGAAACCGGAAAGAAAGTGAAAATGAGAGAGGATAGAGGGAGAGAAAGAACCATTTTTAAAAGGGCAGATAATACCCAGAAAAGAAGGGGCCAGAGAAACTCTTGGACAAGTATGCACTACTTTGCCTGCTTCTCATCTCTGACTCTGCGTGGCACTCCAGCTCCCAAATATTTAAAGAACAAAAAGAAGCAGAAGCCTGTGGTGTCCCACAACCCAGGTGTCTGACCCAGAACCCTCGTTCCTTCTATTCAACCATGCTGCTCCTGTCTCCTGTGTTCCAGAAGGCTGTTTATCCTGCAGTCACCTGGGCAGGGGAAAGTATTTCTCAGCCCCACTCTGGAAACAAGTGGCTCACCCTTTAGGTATCAAAGCTGCACTCCCACAAAGGAGCCAGGTTTCTGGCTGCTGGGTCTTTGCCCATACTAAGTCGTCTGGCTCTCTCCCTGCACCAGCTCCTCCTTACTCTGACCCCCACCTTGTCTAACAAGTGTGTACTTACTCTTCAAAACTAAACCAATGCAGGAGTCCTAGGTGAAAACTTTGCTGAATTCTCTTTCCATCACCAACTAGGTGATGACACCACTCTTGCCTCAGCCTCCGTCATTCGGTGAGTCCTCTCAATCCACAACCAGAAGGTCTGCTTTGCTGTAGCCTTCCCTCTGGGCTCAAGTCCTCAAAAGCGAGGATCTTTTCTTGTTATCCACAACTGGTGTGACAGAGAGCGGAGTATAGAAAGAATCCTAAGCATATTTGTTGAGTCTCAATTCTGCTGACACCATCTGCGTGACTTCAGACAATTACTGAGCTTCTCTGAACCTCAGTTTGAAAGTGAAAGTGTTAGTCACTCAGCCATGTCAGACTCTTTGTGACCCCATGGACTGTAGCCCACCAGGCTCCTCTGCCCAAGGGATTCTCCAGGCAAGAATACCAGAGTGAGTTGTCATTTCCTTCTCCAAGGGATCTCCCCAACCCAGGCTTTGAACCCATATCTCCTGCATGGCAGGCAGATACTTTACCATCTGAGCCCCTGAAACATTTTACTCATATTTAAAGACAAAAAACAAAAGAAAACAGAACTGTAGTATGGCCAGAGTGAATATTACATTAATTAGAAAGAGAGTGTGCCCCATATCTGGTAAGGTATCAAAAAATGACAGTTGCCATAATTACTCCTGCTAATATTAAATCAGTGAACGAATGTTTGGATACCAGAGGTGCTGCCCTCTAATAGACCTTTTTGACTTTTGTATATCAATTTGGTGTCAACTATACTCCTTTCTATACAAAATGCTGTCCCCTTCCTGGCTTCATTTCTATTCATGGAGCTATTACCAATCCCGTCCTCCAGAACAGAATCACATGGTTACCCAGGACCTTGTGTTTCTCCTGCCTCAATGTCAACTCCAACGTTAACACCTTATCATAGACAGCTTCACTGAGGCATCCATTTGTCAGCAATGGCTGAAGTTATTACCATTCTCCCAGAGCCTGAATTTAATCTGTTCAGTTACCCTGTTCACTGTGCTTCATTTTCTTATTGGCCAAATGAGGAAGTCAGATCTTAGGGATTCCAAGTTTCTTTCCAATTCAAGCTCCTGATTTTCAAAGAGAAATTCGATTTGATCAAAGGACTTAATAATTTAATGCATTTGCTCATACTTGCTATAGCAGTGAAATTGAAAAGCTTTCTGGTCCAAGATTTAAGAGCAAGAGGAAAAACCTGCTTGACCTTGAATAAGACACTTTCTTTTTCTGAATCTTCTTACCTCATCTGAAAAATAAGGATCAGGGAGAGCAGGAATTTCATGTAACAGCATGATTGAACCCCAGGGGGCATGTAGAAAGTGGGGAGATATTTTTATGTCACACTGGCATTTAGTAAGTGAGGCAGAGGATGGAAACCATTCTACAATGCAAGCAACACTTTGGGATAATGAAGAATTATCCAACCCAGATTAATAGGAGTGTTTCAATTGAGGCCACCTTAGCAATGTTCAAATCATCTCCATTAGAATATTCTGGGGCTTTCCAGGTGACTCAGTGGTAAAGAGTCCTCTTGCCAATGCAGGAGAAACAAGATATGCGGGTTCAATCCCTGGATTGAGAAGATTCCCTGGAGGAGGAAATAGCAGCACACTCCAGTATTCTTGCCTAGCAAATTCGGTGGACCAAGGAGCCTGGTGGGCTGCAGTCCACGGGGTCACAAAGAGTTACAAATGAGCAAGCATGCACATTAGAATATTCCATATTTAACATTTTTTAAACAGCTAATGGAAGCAATAGATGCTTAATAAATTTGTGTTTAGAGTTTTGAGTTTTGCAGTAGTCTGATTTTCATTTTGTATATAACTCTAATTAACCTTGAAATTTTATACTTGACTTATATCAAAGGGCACAGATCTTTTCTCCTTTAAGTATGTTGTTTCCAGAAAGTATTATGCAGCCTCGCTTCCTGTAACCTTTCCTTCGTTCTGCTACATCAAAACCTCCTCACAGGTTGGAACTGGAACTATTAGAACTGGGAGAAATGTAGCACCATTTATCTAAGATTAATTTGGGCTTTTAATTCTATCATTAACCTGCTTGTATTCTCAGTTCTAGGAAGAAAACCTGTAAATGGATCATTTCACCTCCAGAACTGCTGATTCTTGTATTTAGTCAATTGTCTTTTTAAAAAGTATAGATTATATTTCCTCAGTACCTGCTCTGAACCAGACGCTGTGCCGGTAGCTTTGTAAACATTATTGTTAATATAATAATGTTTTGATTGTAGATTATTTCCTCATTTCCAAGATCAGGAAAATAATTTTTGGTGAGGTTTGTAAAAATTTCCCAAGAATACCCAGATTCTAGTGGTGAATCCAAGTTTGAGCCTGGTTTGTCCCCTGAAAGAATCTGCCTTCAAATGCAGGAGACCCCAGTTCGATTCTTGGGTCAGGAAGATCTGATGGAGAAGGGATAGGCTACCCACTCCAGTATTCTTGGGCTTCCCTTTGGCTCAGCTGATAAAGAATGTGCCTTTAATGAGGGAGACCTGGATTTGATCCCTGGGTTGGGAAGATCCTCTGGAGCAGAGAAAGGCTACCCACTCCAGTAGCCTGGCCTGGAGAATTCCATGGACTATATAAGTCCACGGGGTTGCAAAGAGTTGGACACAACTGAGAGACTTTCACTTTTGTCCACTGAAAATCCATGATTTTGAACTATAAGGCATTCTGTTCTATAATTGGGAGATATAAGACAGCTGCTCTCTTCTGGAAGGGACCTGGTGCCTACCTGAATTTAACCATATGAAATATTGATGTCCAAATAAGAGCTGGTCCCTGGCTGTGCAGAAAGGAGCATGGCAGCATGTGTACTGTGGGTATACTAACCCCTCACTTACATCACTGGCCCATTCTATACCTTCAGAAATTCTCTACTCATTCTGAAAAGTCACCTCCTGTCTAGGGAGGGAAAAAATAAGGGAAAAAAGAAAAAAAAAAAAACTTCCTAGAAGGGAAACAAATTCAGCTTTTAGATGGATAGAAAAAGGGACTTTGTGACAGTCAGAGTTGATAAATGGCAATACAAGGTGATGCTGTTGTTTTCTAGAGGGCAGAGGTAAATGCTGGGTCCACTGTTCACTAGCTTTTTGACCCTGGGAAGATCCAAAAGATTTCTGAGCGAACATTTAGTCATCTGTAAGTTGGTTCATGATGCTCATTTCAAAATGCTGTTGTAAATAAATGAGGCATGGAGAAGGCATGGAAGGCCTCCTTCGTCATCCTCAGGAGGCTTCTCCTCTGGTTGGTCTTGAAGAGTTGATATTTTCCAGAATTCCACTCCTCACAAGCTGCCTCGGAGTGGTTCTATTCCTTTCTGATATTCCTTATCTCCAACCGTGAAGCTGAGATTTGCACATCCAAATGCCAATGAGGCTTTTCCATTTGGTTACCCCAAAGGGCCTCAAACTTGAAATTGTCATTATGCAAACACATCATTCTCACGCTTTCTTTGTCTACCCTCAGAGCTCAAAAACAGCAAAACCATCAGTCCAATTCTGATAATAGATTAAGGAGTTATTCTGCATTTGTTTACCCTGATGCTGGGAAAGATCGAAGGCAGGAGGAGAAGGGGACAGCAAGGGATGAGATGGTTGGATGACATCACTGACTCAATGGACATGAGTTTGAGTAAACTCTGGGAGTTGCTGATGGACAGGGAAGCCTGGCATGCTGCAGTCTATGGGGTCACAAAGAGTCAGACACAACTGAGCAACTGAACTGAACTGAATCACAATAAATTTATTTTTATTTATATTTGTTGAATGATAGAGTCTTTAAATTCTGTCATACTTTACAATTTTCAAGAGTTTCACACACGTGATTTCATATAAATCCCATAACACATTTTCCCCCCTACCTCTATACTGCTTCTTCTCCCTATCCTCTTTAGTAATCACTTATTTATCCTCTTTATCTGTGAGTCTGTTTATGTTTTTGTTTTATTAACTAGTTTGTTATATTTTTTAGATTTCACATAGAAAGGATATCATACAATATTTTTTTTCTTTGTCTGGTTTATTTCACTTATCATAATACCATGGGGTCATTCTGGATTTCCAATGTTTATGCCATATTATCATAGACTCCTACAGCAGGGTACCCAGCCTAAGTAAGCCTGAATACCTCCAACAAGAGAGAATACTGACATTCACAGTACAGTGTGACTGACAGGGACATGAACATCTGTAAAATAGTGCATGAGATTCTGGAAAACACTAGTTGTTCAGTGAGCCAAGCTGAATGGACCTCAATAAATAATACTGTTCTAAACAATGTCTTCAAAAATAGTGCTTTCTTTGAAATTGGAGTTATTCAACTTTAGGATGGACAGCTGTGATCATTTTGTGCAGAATGATAGATTCAAGTTGGTGTTGTTCTGTTGCCCAGTCATGTCCAACTCTTCGTGACCCCATGAACTGCAGCACACCAGACCTCCCTGTCCCTCTCCCAGAGTTTGCCCAAGTTCATGTCTATTGCATCGGTGATGCCATCCAGTCATCTCATCCTCTGACATCCTCTTCTCTTTCTGCCTTCAATCTTTCCCAGCATTAGGGGTGTTTTCCAATGAGTCGTGTGTTCGAATCAGGTGAGCAAAATATTGGAGCTTCTGCTTCAGCATCAGTTCTCCCTATGAGTATTCAGGGTTTATTTCAAGATTGACTGGTTTGATGTTTGCTGTCAATATTCTTTAATTTTCATTCTATGATAAAAATAAGAAATAGTGTGTAAGTTATACCTTTTGTTATGGAAGAATTCTAGACAGTAATTGAGATTCTAGAACTTACCCAAATTAAATCTATATCTTTAGGACTTGACACACCATAAGCACTCAATAAATACTTGTTGAATTAATCAATTAATTAATGGCATGATTTTAAGAAAAGACAGGGATAATCCAAGTTCAGGCATGCTATAACTTTTATCACTAATTTCAGCCCCTAATCTGCTCATGCCCTTTAACACCTCTAAACCTATTTCCTTTTTCCTGCTCTTGGGAAACACACACATCTCTAAGCCCCTTTCAAATCAACTCATTGGTGAGAGGAAGGTTCTCCATGCCTTTTTGCTGTCCTTGGCAAGTTTTGAGGGTTTGAACATTCAGACATCCAGCTACCTATTTGACTTTTTTTCTTAATATTTTATCTCTCTTCTCTACTCTCTCCACTTCAAACAGATGTCTTGACTTTTCTCTTTGAAACCTGAACATCCTCCCATTTTTCCTAGCTTGGTAAATGGCAATACCATTAAAATAAACAAACAACCAAACAAAAAACTTACTCGGGCCAAAGCTTGGGGTTTTGACTCTTTTCTCTCAGACTATATCCAACCCACCAGCAATGCTTGTCTATTCTAACCTCAAAATATATCCTAAATTGCAAATTAAAGTGAAAGTGAAAATGTTAGTCACTCAGTCATGTCCAACTCTTTACAACCCCCTGGACTGTAGCCTGCCAGGGTCCTCTGTCCATGGAATTGTCCAGGCAAGAATCCTGGAGTGGGTTGCCATTCCCTTTTCTAGGAATCTTCCCAACCTAGGGACCGAACCTGGATCTTCCGCTTTGCAGGCAGTTTCTTCACCATCAATTCCAAACAACAAGCTACCATGTTTTCTGTGGACTTGAGAAACCGTTTACTGACTTGTTTCTCAAATGACTAAGATGCCTAGCCAACACAACTGGAGGCCAGACGCCTCAGTGCCCACTGGGACCGAGGGTTGCTGTCTTATCAGCTTTGGCTGTCTTAACTGCTTTGGCTGTTACAGCGAAATACCACAGACCGGGCAGCTTAACCAATGGAAATGTATTTTCTCTCACTTCTGAAAGCTGGGAAGTTCAAGATCAGGGTGCCATCTTGTTTGGGTTTTTGGTGAGTATACTCACCCTGGCTTGCAGACAGTCCCCTTCTTGTGGAGTTCTCACAAGCTAAAGAGGGAGAGAGCACTGGTGTCCTGTTTCTCTTATGAGGACACTAATCTATCACAAAGCACCCATCCTTATGTCCTCATCTACACCTAACCACCTCCCAAAGGTTCTATCTCCAAAGGCGAGTTGATGACATTGGGTGTTAAGGCTTTAATACATGAATTTGGGAGGGACACAGACATTCAGTTCATAACAATCACTTTCTCATAGTCAGTTGAGAAGAACAAGCTGCAAAGCAGGTTCCTAAAGAGAACAAATATTCAAGACTATCTCTTCACCCAGTTAAATTGTTGCAGAAAAGAAGGCAATTCTGATTCCATGTTGGAATGGTTTCTTTGAATGCTTTTCATTGCTTTTATTATTATAACCATACAGAATGGCCTGTCTCAAAGAATCCTGCCCCTCTGCCTGACTGTTAAAGTAAAATGCTTTTGCTCAGAACCCTGTCCACCTACAGATGGCAGGAAGGAAAAAATGAACACATCCGCTGCTTGAGGCTTGCCATTCTAGCAGAAGATTGCAAGATTAATGGCCTTTTTACTTTGCTTCCTCACCTCCGCACATCTCTATTCTATAAAAGAAACTGGCATCCAGACCCCAATAAGACGGTTATTTTGAGGCACTAGCCTACCATCTTCTTGATCAGTCAGCTTCCCAAACAAGAAAGTCTCCTCCTTGCCTCGACCCCTCATCTCTTGGATTCACTGGCCTTTCCTGTGGTGAGCAGAGCTATCTTAGACTTGGTAACAAAATAATTGATCCCAAAGCGTTCACAGGCATTTAGAAACCAAGAAAAAACTAGGAGTCAGACAGACAAACAATGAGATTTCAGTACAGCTTGTCAGAATTTTTGGAAAAGAAGATGGTGTTTGCTGTAGAGTTCAGAGAAATCCCTGTGGCACTGAGACTGGATGAGATGAGGGCTCGTGGCTGTGTTTCCCATCTCAGTGATGTGCTGATAATGTTTAACAGTGAAGAGAAAAAGAGACAAAAGGGAAAAAAAGCCTTGATTAGTAGCACATGCTAATTTTCTGGTGTAAAGATTTTCTCTATGACTATCAGTTTCCACCCACTAGTTTGTGCCATCATTTCTGAAAACAATGGTTCCCTAAGAGAGCCTTAATGAAAAAGTATGAACCAAAATACAGGTTCATATGATGGGGAATAAAGCAAGCTTCCCATTGCCATTTGGTACAACTATAACAATTGTAATAATTATAGCAATAAATATATTCTTATAGTAATAAGAATATTACTAACAATAATTATCATTCATTAAGCATTTAGAGGAGGTGATGGAATTCCAGTTGAGCTATTTCAAATCCTGAAAGATGATGCTGTGAAAGTGCTGCACTCAATATGCCAGCAAATTTGGAAAACTCAGCAGTGGCCACAGGACTGGAAAAGATCAGTTTTCATTCCAATCCCAAAGAAAGGCAATGCCAAAGAATGCTCAAACTACCACACAGTTGCACTCATCTCACATGCTAGTAAAGTAATACTCAAAATTCTCCAAGCCAGGCTTCAGCAATACGTGAACTATGAACTTTCAGATGTTCAAGCTGGTTTTAGAAAAGACAGAGGAACCAGAGATCAAATTGCCAACATCTGCTGGATCATGGAAAAAGCCAGAGAGTTCCAGAGAAACATCTATTTCTGCTTTATTGACTATGCCAAAGCCTTTGACTGTGTGGATCACAATAAACTGTGGAAAATTCTGAAAGAGATGGGAATAACAGAGCACCTGATGTGCTTCTTGAGAAACCTATATGCAGGTCAGGAAGCAGCAGTTAGAACTGGACATGGAACAACAGGCTGGCTCCAAATAGGAAAAGGAGTCCGTCAAGGCTGTATATTGCCACCCTACTTATTTAACTTGTATGCAGAGTACATCTTGAGAAATGCTGGGCTGGAAGAAGCACAGGCTGTAATCAAGATTGCCAGGAAAAATATCAATAACCTCAGCTATGCAGATGACACCACTTTTATGGCAGAAAGTGAGGAAGACTAAAGAGCCTCTTGATGAAAGTGAAAGAGGAGAGTGAAAAAGTTGGCTTAAAGCTCAACATTCAGAAAACTAGGATGATGGTATCCAATCTCATCACTTCATGGCAAATAGATGGGGAAACAGTAGAAACAGTGGCTGGCTTTATTTTTCTGGGCTCCAAAATCACTGCAGTTGGTGATTGTAGCCATGAAATTAAAAGACGCTTATTCCTTAGAAGGAACGTTATGACCAACCTAGATAGCATATTGAAAAGCAGAGACATTACTTTGCCAAAAAATGTCCATCTAATCAAGGCTATGGTTTTTCCAGTGGTCATGTATGGATGCGAGGGTTGGACTGTGAAGAAAGCTGAGCACCGAAGAATTGATGCTTTTGAACTGTGATGTTGGAGAAGACTCTTGACAGTCCCTTGGACTGCAAGGAGATCCAACCAGTCCATTCTAAAAGAGATCAGCCCTGGGATTTCTTTGGAAGAAATGATGCTAAAGCTGAAACTCCAGTACTTTGGCCACCTCATGCAAAGAGTGGACTGATTGGAAAAGACTCTGATGCTGGGAGGGATTGGGGGCAGGAGAAGAAGGGGATGACAGAGGATGAGATGGCTGGATGGCAACACTGACTTGATGGACAGTGAGTCTGACTGAACTCCGGGAGTTGGTGATGGACAGGGAGGCCTGGCGTGCTGTGATTCATGGGGTCGCAAATAGTCGGACACGACTGAGCGACTGAACTGAACTGAACTGAAGCATTTAGAATATGTCTAGTTCTATAAAAATGCTTCCAATACATTATGTTATTTAACTTCACGATAAGTATGTTTGGTGAGTATTATCATTAGCTCATTTTACAGAAGGAAAAAAAAAAAAAAAACCTTCTTTAGGTTAAGGAACTGATGTTGTATTCAGCTCATGGCAGAGTCAGAGTAGAAACTTCGTTTTGTCTGAGTCTGGAGCCCTCAGTGTGCCCACCCAATTCAGTGCCTCCCTCAGGAGGCCATGTTGGAATACCTACCTCCTGTGATTCAGCTGCCTGTTATCCAGTCTACTGAATTGGTAGGACTTCTGTCTCCTTGTTCCCTGCATTTCCTTCTTTCTAGAACTCCCTCAGCTACTGAGGCACACCTGGTCTCCTGCAGAGATGTCCATCCCCTCTTCCTCCCACCATCCCCTGCCTTAGCTCATGGAGCTTCAAAACATTTGAGTAGTCATTGATGCTCTATTGTTATTGAGGCTCCAGAAACAAACAAACAAATAAACAAGCAAGCAAACAAAAAGCAGCCTTGTACGTTTTGACAACAGTCTATGCCATGGGCTGAACTGTATCTCCCCAAATTCATCAGTTAAAGTCCTAACCTATAATACTTCAGAATGTCACTGTATACTAAGATAAGGTCATTAAACAGTTAACTCAGTTAAAATGAAGTTATATGGGTCAGGCTTAGTCTAATATAACTGGTGTTCTTATAAGAAAAGGAGATTAGGACACAGACATACAGAAAAGAGGCCATGTTAAGAATCAGGGAAAAGATAGCTGTCTATAAGGCAAAGAGGGAAGCCTCAGGAGAAACCAACCCTATTGATACCATGATCTTGAACATTTGGCCTTCAGAAGTTTCTGTTGATCAAGCCATTCAGTGTTTTTGTTATGGCATGTGTCACCCAAACTCACCAGATTCCTTGAAACAACAGAGGTAGTCTGTTCAGATGAAATTGTGGAGGCATCTTATACCAGTTCAGCTGGAACATATGTAACCATTTTATACAGGTCATGGCATAGCTGCAAGGGATCACATAAACGTGCAGGGGGGCCCCCTGACCTGAGAGTGGACCAAGATACACAAAGGAGGTGGGTCAAGTTGAGGACAAAAGGCTCACATTTTGTGGAAGTCACATCTGTGCTCTGTTCCAAGCACTCAACACGCATCACCTCATTAAGCTTTTATTTTAAAAACAAAGAACCTGAAACTCAACAAGTGCAAAAGACTTGTATAGCTAGTGTGGGAAGTAATACGCACCTAGGGACATCTCAGGTCCATTCACAAATCCAGTTTTGGCCACCACTTGAGGCTTTCCTAAAAGCACATGATAGATGGAGAATTCTGTACAAGTGGCTATAGTAAAGTTAAAGTTTTGCCTTGAGGGATCTAAGATAGATTCAGCTCCTCTCCTGAGTGTCTGCCTTTTCATTTGTCTTGTGATCAGGCTGAGTAGGGTTTAGGCCCAGGGATGACAGAGGATGAGATGGTTGGATGGCATCACTGACTCAAGGGACATGAGTTTGAGCAAGCTCCAGGAGATGGTGAAGGACGAAGAAGCCTGGCATGCTGCAGCCATGGGGTCACAAAGAATCAGACCTGACTGAGCAACTGAACAACAACAGCAATTCTGCCTTACCTGCCAAGTGAATCTGCTTGTAGCTTTTGCACTCCTGGTATTTACCTTGGAATCCGTGAACTATGAGCATCTTACACCCTGTTGGAGTCTCTACCCACCTCATAGCGCTCCAGACCATGGATCTGAATTGAACTGTACCCCTCTCCCAGAGCAGAACATAGTCCTAGTGTCATTTTGACAAGGCTCTTTTGATACAATAGATAATTTGGTGTGGTCTTTATAATGTTTCTCTCAGCTTCACTGTAGCCCTGGTGAGGCTCTCAGATGGGATTAAGAATGGGAAAGTGAGGGGAGCTACCAGAGGTAGGCTAGGAGGGAAAGATGAGTCTAGGATGGAATGGCTACTAGGAAGTCCACTGGGTATAGCAGCTATTATTGTCTTTGAAATTCTTAGTGTTTAGGGGTTTCTTTTTAGGCTAAACCACAGTGTTCTTCCCTTATGGTGGCTTTATTTGTACTATCTATTACCTCTGGGCATCCTGTAACCACTTGCTTGTATAACTCTGATTTTTTACTCTTATTCCAGTAATAGTACCATTGAGTTCACCTATCAATTTAGGAAACTCTGTCTAGAAAATGACATTTTAAAGACTGACTTTTAATAGAGATCTGAGACCAAAATCATTCCCTTGAATGGTGACTTGCAGCTCTGGCGTTCTGTTTCTCACACACACCCTTGGCAGGAAGGTGGCTCATCAGTACCAGGGTGTTGTCCTTGGGCTTCAGGAGGAAAGCCATGAGTAACTAACTAACTAACCACACACTTCCTTCTAGTGAGGCCATTTCCTGGTTTGTTCCAGTCCTCATACTTATGCTACATCCACCAATGGGAAGCTATGAGCTCCTTGCCCTGAGGATTTCTGAAATAATCAGAATCCTGTAAAGCAGAATTGGCTTTGTTCCAACTAGTCTATAACCACATTTTGTACTTCTTCCTGCCTCACCCATATCTGCATGGCAGTAATTGGTGTTAGGGGAGCCCAGAGCCATGGGCCATTTAGTCAAAACTATGGTTTTTCCAGTAGTCATGTATGGATGTGAGAGTTGGACCATAAAGAAAGCTGAGCACCGAAGAATTGATGCTTTTGAACTGTGGTGCTGGAGAAGACTCTTGAAAGTCCCTTGGGCTGCAAGGACATCAAACCTGTCCATCCTAAAGGAAATCGATCCTGAATATTCACTGGAAGGACTTATGCTGAAGCTGAAGCTCCAATACTTTGGGTACCTGATGGGAAAAACTGACTCATTGGAAAAGACCCTGCTGCCAGAAAAGAGGCAGGAGAAGAGGATGACAGAGGATGAGATGGTTGGATGGCATCACCAACTCGACGGACATGAGTTTGAACTAGCTCTGGGAGTTGGGACGGACAGAGGCCTGGGGTACTGCAGTCCATGGGGTTGCAAAGAGTTGGACATGACTGAGCATCTGGTCTGAACTGAATTGAACTGAGAGCCATAGGCAAGAAAGGTTTCTGAACAGACCAGGAATTTGTTTAGGTTGATCACTAGCTGCTGTAGACTTTGGACACATCCCTTAGGCTTGCTGAGTCTCCATTTCCTCTTTGTAAAATATTAACTATACACGTTCCACAGGGTTATCAGCAGTGTTAGATGAGATAATGCTGGTATAACCCTTAGGGTAATGTTTCAACATATGACTATGACTCTGAGCTGAGTAATATGTGCTTTTATTCTAAAATAATAGCAAGAGAACTAAAATGCAACATTAGGGCACATATGGAAATGAGGGGACCTGGAAGAAAACAATGAGAGCTATATCTAACACAAGCTGGTTAGATCAATCTCAGATCCTAGTGTGACCTTCAAGGATTACATCAAAAATGTTGGCAAGCTTAGAAACATGCTTAGAAGAGAATGATCAAGATTGTGGAGGGTCTAGAAATGAAATGTTTGAAAAAACTCAGATGGTTAACCAGAAGTAGACAGAACTTGGGAGCACAGGAAATTGTCATAGAGTACAGAAAATGCCCCCACAAGGACTCCAAAAGAACTGAACTCAGTGGGTAACAAATACAGAAGAACAGATTACAGCTCAAAATATAAAAGGAGTTTCCTGATTTTATGATCCTTGTCAACTGAGAATAAAGCCTCCTAGATCAAGAATTTTTCTTGTACTATTGAGTTATGCATCTGCATATTTTACTTTTTACTCAGCAAGAATATTCCTGAATAGCTGTATATACATCAAAAGTGGTTATGAATCATCTTTTATCATTGACCTACATTAATCTGCTGAGAAGGCTCTAAATAATTCAACCCCGATTTTCCCAGGACCAGATTCAAGAGCCAAGGTGCTTTACTGCCCAACTGTCAATGTCTCCTCATTTTGTCTGCTCAAGAATGTAACCAGCTATTGTTCCCTTTCTTTTGTGCATCATCAATTTTCCCTCTATTCCAGATCAGTCTGATTAAAATTATATATTATCTATTCTTTCCATTCAAAAAATAAAACCCTCACTTGGTTCTACATCTTAACCTCCATTCATCACCCCATTCCTTTGTCCTCATTTACAGTTAAATTTTCAATGAGTGGTCAATGTTCACATGCTCCAGATTCTTCCCTCCTGTTATCTCTTGAGTGTAATCCATTATCTGACTTTCCTTCTACTCCACAGACATCACTTCTGTTTCTTTCTCCAAGTTTCTCCATTTTGCTAATTTAATGCACAACTTTTAGTCCATCTAGTTTTGACTTATCAGCACTTAAAATATTACATTCCTCCCTCCTTCTGGTCATACTTTCTCTGTTTGTCTTCCAGGACATTACACTCCCTTGGTTTTCTTCTGGGTAGTCTCTTCAAAGTTAACTTGGCTCATTCTACCTCATCCTCAAGACATCTAAACAAACCTCAGACCTTGCACTTTCTTCTTCTGGGCTTGCTTTCTAGAGGATACTATCCAGTTGCAGGCCTTCATATACCATCCCCCCTCTGTAAAATCTCAAATGTATACAGCTAGCCCAGATCTCTCCCTCTAATCCTTGACTTGTAGGTACAAGTGCCTACCTACTTGGCATCACCATTCGGAGACTACAGAGACATTTCTTACCTGATGTGTCTAAAACTTACTTTCTTCTATTTCCCAGCCCACCCTCATCTGTGCCCACAAAAACCTCTCAATTTCAATGAATAGAGATTTAGTTTTTCCAATTGGCAGGGTCATTCTGAACTATTTTCTCTCCCCCTTCAGAACCTCTCTGGCAGAATGTTTTTAAGCTGGGACATCAGTCTTCTCTACTTGGACTGCAACTTAAAGCATCTATTCTTCTGGTTCTCATACCTTTAGTCTTGGACTGGAGTTTTCACCATTGGTTCTCCTAATTCTCAGATCTTCCAGACTCAAGTGGGCCATTGATCATCCTGGGTCTTCAACTTGCAATCAGCTCACGGGACTTCTCAAGCTCCATAATCAATGGTGAGCCAATTCCTCAAACTAAACCTCTTGATATATAGATAGATAACAGATCCTACTGGTTCTGTTTTCCTGGAGAACCCTGATTAACATTCACAACATACATATACGTGTATATATACACACACATCACATATGTATATATGCATTTTTGCGTGCTCAGTTGTGTCCTATTCTCTGCAGCCCCATGGACTGTAGCTTGTCAGGCTCTTCTGTTCATGGGATTTCCCAGCCAAGAATAGTGGGGTCGGTTGCCATTTCCTTCTCCAGGAGATCTTCCTGACCCAGTGAGCAAACTCGGGTCTCCTGCATCTCCTGTATTGGCAGGTTGGTTTTTTACCACTAGCACCACATGAGATGCATATATACAAATTCAGTTGTCTCTTCCCTCTTCATAAACCCAGACTCTTGGCTCAAGGCATCATACTCTCTTTCTGGATTATTGCAATAACTCCTAATCATTCTCCTTCCCCCACCCGAGAACCTAAAATGTCTTATAGATAAAAGTGAGAGTAGATGTTTAGAAATGTAAACCAAATCACATAATTCCTCAGCCCAAATCCTCCATGAGGTTCTCATCATTCAAAATAAAAGCCAGAGCACTATCTACAATAGCTAGGACCTGGAAGCAACCTAGACATCCATTGGCAGATGAACAGATAATGAAGTTGTGGTACATATACACAATGGAATACTACTCAGCTATAAAAAGGAACACATGTGAGTCAGTTCTAATGAGGTGGATGAACCTAGACCCTATTGTACAGAGTGAAGTAAATCAGAATGAGGAAGACAAATACTGTATATTAATGCAGATATGTGGAATCTAGAGGGATACTACTGATGATCCTAGCAACAGAGACATAGTAGTAAAGAACAGACTTCTGGACTGAGTAGGGGAAGGGGAGGGTGGGATGATTTGAGAGAATAGCATTGAAACATGTACATTACCATATGTAGAATGGATGACCAGTGTGAGTTCCAGACATGAAGCAGGGCAATCAGGCCTGGTGCTCTGTGACAACCTGGAGGGATGGGGTGAGGAGGGAGGTGAGAGGGGGGCTCAGGATGAAGAGTACATATGCATACCTATGGCCAATTCATGTTTATGTACAACAAAACCATCACAATATTTTAAAGTAATTATCTTCCAATTAAAATAAATAAGTAAAAAATAAAAAATAAAAGTGACCCCAAAACACTCTGGAAAAAAACAAAAACAAAACTCATCAGAGAATAGGAATTAAAAAAAAAAAAAAGACAGATTCCTCAGAATAGTCTGCAAGTCCTTACATGAATGGTCCCCATGAATCATGAACCTCCAGTGTCTGCTCTGTCACTTTTCTCCAACCTCACTCACTCCTTGATGTTTTATGAACACACCAAGAGTGCTCTCATTTGGGGTTTTACCTATATTTTTCCTTTTACCAGGATAATTGTTCTTTCCCGTATTTTCATGGCTGCTTGTTGCCTTCTTAAAAGCTGCACTCCAATGTCATCCATGCCCTCCTGGAAAATCTTTTAAAAATAGTCACATCTCTCCTGCCCCAGCAGTGCACTAGCCCACTTCCCTTGCTTTGCTTCTATTCACAGCATTGGCCACCATCTGGCATATATTCTTTCTTAGTTTTTTATCTTCTGTGTCTTTCTCATTAGATTATAAACTCAGTAATTTTTCCCCCTCTTTTGTCCTCTACTCCATCTCTTGCACCTTGAATAAATCTAGATTAGAATAGGTACACGTAGGGGAAGGGGAAAGGGCAGTTATGGGAACCCAGTGAAAGCTAAAATAAGGAAGGACTTCCCACAGAAGCTGCTGAATTCCAGAGAGGAACAAGGTTGTTACCAAGCTGCTACTGGGCAGAGAAGGAACCACAGGGATAAATACCCTTCACCTCCTTTCATTTGCTCTGTATGCTCACTCAGTCATGTACAACTCTTTGCAGCCCCAGAGACTGCAACACACCAGGCTCCTCTGTCCATGGAATTTTCCAGGCAAGAATACTGGAGTGGGTTGCCTACTTCAGGGAATCTTCCCGACTCAGGGATCAAACCTGCGTCTCTTGTGTCTCTTGCATTGGCAGGTGGGTTCCACTGCACCATGGGAAGCCCCTCTCTTTCTTTTACCTCTTTTTTTTTTTTTTCTTAGTGCATCCCATTGACCAAGTTCAACAAGAAGCCAGAAGATAAGGAGTCGGTCTGATGCAGTCCACTCAAGACTATTTCCCAAGATTCCTAGGAAGTGAACAAGAGTGGAGAGTGAAACCAGGGTTGGTGAATAGAACGCACCTCTAAAAATCAAACAATGGCAGCAAAGCAGAAAAAGAAGTGATGCCTTAATTTTAATTGTAAAACTCATTACTTATTGTTGTTTTTACCTAAATGAATTTCAGGTGCTTCTGTGATGGTGCCGAGGATTTGGCAAGGGGCCATTGACCCAGGGGATGCTTGTTTTTCTGCTTTCATTTTCTTATCATCAGTGTCTTTCCAACAAAAATGATGTTGGAGAGTATGCATTTGACTTGAAACACCTGTTCTAGAAGGAATTTTTGATGACTTACTTAAATGCATACAGCACAATAAGTAGGAACATAAATAGACATTGGAGATGTACATTGCACTTGTGCCAAGCATGGGAAGTCTTTTACTGGACTTCTACTGGATGTTTCTGGAGGGCAAAACTTGGGTTAATATTTAAATTTTAGCTTTACTGTCTTTTCAAACAACATCAATCCCTCTGAAAAGAAATCTAACAAACCTACAAATTTTTATCAAACTTGCAATCATCCAGGACCTCCTCGCTAACTATCTGAGGCTGGGTCACGGTGGCACCTTCCGTGACTTATTTGTGTTTTTGAAAGTGAAAGTGAAAGTCACTCAGTCATGTCCAACCTTTTGTGAATTCTACAGGCCAGAATACTGGAGTGGATAGCCTTTCCCTTCTCCAGGGGATCTTCCCAAACCAGGAATCAAACTCAGGTCTCCCTCATTGCAGGCAGATTCTTTACCAGCTGAGCCACAAGGGAAGCCCAAGAATATTGAAATGGGTAGCCTATCCCTTCTCTTTGGATCTTCCTGACCCAGGAATTGAACCAGGGTCTCCTGCATTACAGGAAGATTCTTTACCAACTGAGTTACCAGGGAAACACAGATTTATAGTTGAGACTCACTAAATCCCACTTAATAACAGTCTGATTACCAAAAACAGATCTTATATGTAAATTAAATGTTTAGACTAAATTAATACCCAACATTTCTTCAGATTTGACATTCCTCTTACTAAATAGTTGTTAAGAAATGTTATTGTCAATTATCATTTACTCAAGCTCCCATTTTTCATATTCAAGTTGTGGAAATTTTAAAATGCCGTTCTGTAGTAGGGTGTTTCTTGATTCCTTTTCACCTTGTTGCTGGATGCAGTAAGCATGGAAAAAGCTTAAGGAGAGAAGAATGTCTGAAATGTCCTTTTGGGATTCAGTTCTATCACTTTTGCTGGTAAATCCAAAATTTGGATTTAGTTAATAAATTTCTCGTCTATAAAATGAGAATAGTAATACTAGCATTTAGTTTATTATGCTGTTCCTTAAGGATTAAATGAGTTAACATCTTTGAAGTGCTTAGAATAGCACTTGGCACAAAGTAAGCACTCTATAAGTATTTGTTGACTAGAATAAATAGCCGTCTTTGCAACTTTCATTTTACACCTTTTTCCCACTGATTCGGCTAAAAAATAAATTAAAAAAAAGTGTTTAACAGCAGCTTTTGGGAATGATAAAGTATGTTGTACAAGAGTATTTATGTTACATTCTATTTTATTCTGTAAGATTGCATTACTTTCAAAGAATCATTTTTTTTATTTAATTTATAAAAGAAATAAATTAGGAGGCACAATAAACAGGGTAATGTGGACCCCCAAAGTTATTCATGTCCTAATACCCATAATCTGTGAATCTGTTTCTTGTGAGTGGTCTCTAAAAGATGGAAAAGGCAAGGAAACAGAAACAGATTCTCCCCTAGAAGTTCCAGATGTCTTGATTTTAGTTCCCTGAGACCTGTGTCAGACTTCTGAAGCATCACTGTAAGATGATATACATGT
This sequence comes from Bos mutus, assembly GCF_027580195.1. Taxonomy (NCBI): domain Eukaryota; kingdom Metazoa; phylum Chordata; class Mammalia; order Artiodactyla; family Bovidae; genus Bos; species Bos mutus. Next base: position 106,505,807 of record NC_091622.1, on the reverse strand, counting down.
AATACAAAGTTTATAATGATTTGTTCTAGCAGCAAATAGAAAACCAATATAGGAGATATTGTTTGGTTGTTAAGTCCTGTATTTCCCAGGCAAGAATACTGAGTGGGTTGCCATTTCCTTCTCCAGGGGAGTCTTCTCAACCCAGGGATCAAACCTGCATCTTCTGCATTGGTAGGAGGATTCTTTACCACTGAGCCACCAGGGAAGATCAATATGGGAGATAAGTGAAAAATGAAAGTGAAGTTGCTCAGTCATGTCTGATTCTTTGCAACCCCATGGACTCTAGCCTACCAGGCTCCTCCGTCCATGGGATTTTCAAGGCAAGAGTACTGGAGTGGGTTGCCATTTCCTTCTCCAGGGGATCTTCCTGACCCAGGGATCAAACCTGGGTCTCCTGAGTTGTAGGCAGACAGTTTTACCGTCTGAGCCACCGGGAATTAAGGAATTCTCACATCATGTAACATACATACAGTATTTGTATTCTGATACCAATTTGCTCTTACTGGGAGATGTCTGTGGATGATGGTTTTAGTAATGAATGTGTTCTATCCTTCAGAACTGAGAAAGCGAAGCACCACAGCACAGTTTAAAGGCAATGAGGTTTGACACTAAAGACATCAATCCTGGACTTACAGTTGCCAGACTTGCCAAATAATTTTTGAGTATGAATACATTCAGTGCAATCATGGAAACAGACAAATAGTAAACAAACAAACAAAAACTCATTTTTAATCTGAAATTCAAATTTAACTGAGTGTACCATATTTTACCTGGAGGAGGGCACAGCAATGCACTCCAGCATTCTTGCCTGGAAAATCCCATGGACAGAGAAGCCTGGCTGGCTATGGTCCATAGAGTCGCAAAGACTCAGAAATAACTGAAGCGAGTAAGCACACATGCAGAGAAGGCAATGGCACCCCACTCTAGTACTCTTTCCTGGAAAATCCCATGGATGGAGGAGCCTGGTGGGCTACAGTCCATGGGGTCGCTAAGAGTCAGACATGACTGAGCAACTTCACTTTCGCTTTTCACTTTCATGCATTGGAGAAGGAAATGGCAAACCCACTCCAATGTTCTTGCCTGGAGAATCCCAGGGATGGGGAACCTGGTAGGCTGCTGTCTGTGGGGTCACACAGAGTCGGACATGACTAAAGCAACTTAGCAGCAGCAGCAGCAGCAGCACACATGCACTGTACTTTATCTGGCAACATTAACTGTATTGGAGCAATAACTATCACAAATATAAGTGAACTCTCAGTGTGCATTTGAAATCAGGCTGACTATTGGGATGTCCTTCTAAATCCCAATGTCCAAACTCAATGATTTAATGATACTTTAATCATTATCTCTGAGGGTAGGACACAGACATGAATGTTTCAAGGCACTCAGGTGATTCTCAATGTGCAGGTAATAATTCAAACAATAGTTCTCTAACTATCTTGTGTGTAAGAATCACCCAAGGAACTTATAAAGATGCAAATTCCTGGTTTCATCCCAAGAGATTCTGACTCAGTAAGATTGCAGGAGCATACAAGATTTTCTGTGAACAAGCATCCAGGGTAATTTCTGTGACTCGATGAGACATCTGTGACTCACACTGTAAAAAAAAAAAAAAAATTTGACTTTCCCTCTATGAACCTGTGCCCACAAGGTTAAGTACAATGAAACTCACTGTGCAAGTTTTATAGGATTATATGATTTATGCATACATACTGTAGAAATTACTAAACACAAATTACTGAAAATAGAGTCATCTAATTCCTTCTCTTTCTTAAGTTTCACCACTGCCCTGAAGTTTTTCTTGATTTCTTTAGCTTTTTTGAGTGCCATCTTTTATCTCTGTATTCCCGTAGGCCCATGTGTTGATATTATGTAGCTTTGTTCAAATTAAACATCATCTTAAACTGTTCTTTCTGATTTCAGGGAAGTCCAACTAGTCTGCCTAATGGGTCCTGAGTTTTCTATTTATTGGTAGAGGTGACAAAGGTCACCTATATTGTTTCATCACCCAATAAGCCTGAAAGCCTGGTATTTTTATCTTGACAATGCCACGTCTCCATGTCAGTCCCACCAGGACTTTAAAGCTCAGAGTTTTCATGGAAGAGGCAAACACATGAAACTCCGTGACTTTCTGACTCCAGGCCAGATAGGCTTTCTGAAACCCACTCTGCCTCTTCTGAACACAAACCCAAGGCAGATCCTGTTTCTCTAAATCTTGGTGCCCTTCCCCTCACCCTAGGGCCTCTCAGTACACATTCCAGGCCAACAGCCCATTCCCATGAACTGAATAACCGACAGGATACAGCAAACACACTGAACCCGGAAGAAGGACTCTTTCCTCCTCTTCCTTGATTTTTGGCGCCTGCACTTTCAGGATTCCTGCCTGGAAGGACATGAATCTGAGCAGGGAGGCCTCTGTCTTTCTACCCTGGGGCCACCTGGGGTTTGTATGAATGGCCCATCCCCACTGGGTTTGCCAGTCAGGAAATTACAGACTGCGGGTCAACCAGGTCCTTTTGAGAAAAAACAGCTAACATTGTTCTGACCAGAGAACAATATCTACACTTACTCGAAGGCTGCCTGGAGAAACAATAGCTGACCTTATCACCCCCTTCCCTCACTGTACTAAAAAATGAGGCTTTGCACAGTGTAGGCAACTTACTCAAGTTTTTCAGTTGATAAAAGGAGTTTTTAATAAGTGACTCCTCTTGGATTCTATGTGTGGTTTTCATTTCTCCAAAGTTCTCAGGTTCGTATGCATTGTGTATGAACAAAAGCAGAAATTTGGGGTTAGAAAGATCTAGGATTTGAAGCCCTGCTCTGGCACTTCTTAGATGTGGTTGTCTCAAACTTTCTTGAGCATTCTGTAATCAGGATACACTTCAGAGAATGCATTGACTGGTCTTTAGTCCTACCTAGAAACTGTAATGGGAGAAGGCAATGGCACCCCACTCCAGTACTCTTGCCTGGAAAATCCATGGACAGAGGAGCCTGGTAGGCTGCAGTCCATGGGGTCGCTAAGAGTCGGGCACAACTGAGTGGCTTCACTTTCACTTTTCACTTTCATGCAGTGGAGAAGGAAATGGCAACCCACTCCAGTGTTCTTGCCTGGAGAATCCCAGGGGCAGGGATGTCTGGTGGACTGCCGTCTATGGGGTTGCATAGAGTTGGACATGACTGAAGCGACTTAGCAGCAGCAGCAGAAACTGTAATTCTGAGAAGTCGGTTTCTATCACTCACGATGAAGAAGCTCCAGTGGTCTTCTCCCAGGACTCTGACAGAGAAGAGCCCTCCACTGACAAAGGCCTACAGGTCTAAGATACATGAGGACAACTACAGTGCCAACTTTGGCAAGCTAAGGTTTGTTGGCACAGTGACAATCTCTTATGACACACCTAACCAGCAGGCTTCATTTTCATGAGCCACCAGCTAAGTCACCCTGAGATATCTGGAGAGTATCAGTTACACCTCACCTATATCTGTGGTCACCTCTGTGTCATCGGAACACACCCCTGCCTTGAGTGGGGTATGGAATACACTGGAGGTAGTGACCAGGACCAGGGAGGCTGTCTATCGAAGGGTGATGGGTCCAGACCCAGAGGATACAGGCCTTGGGTCATAGAAACAAGAAGAGCAATGTGGCAAATTATAATTTAAAGCTAAGGCTGAAGTCTGGCATACCCCTAGTGTGCATGCATGCTCTGTCATCTCTGGCTCTTTGTGACCCCATGGATTGTAGCCCACCAGGTTTTTCTGTCCATGGGATTCCCCAGGCAAGAACACTAGAGTGGGTTGCCCTTTCCTACTCTAGGGGATTTTCCTGACACTGGCACTGAACCCTCATCTCCTGCATTGGTAGGGAGATTCTTTATCACTGAGCCATCTGGAAAGCCCTGGCCTACCCCTAGAGCAAGTCTCTTTTCTGTAGCTCTCAATTTCATTACCTTGAATAAATGAAAATTATTTGCCTCACCAGTGGCTATTATAAAAGGGGGTAGGATATTTGCCTCTAATCATTAAAGTTTCATTTAAAGCTTTCTACTCTAGGCAGATCATAGCCTGCTTATGAACAGAGGCAGAATTACCTGCCAGGGCATGAACTAGATTGGCAATAAGGGTTTAGTTTCAGTTTCCTCATCTCTAAAATGGTAATAAAATCTCAATATTTACAGTAAATATTGAAAAGAGATGGAAATGGAAGAGAATTTGAGGCTGTACACCTGAAACCAACACAATATAGTAAATCAACTGTAGTTCAATTTTTAAAAAAATAGAATGGTTGTGGAAAACTATATTGTAAACTACAAAGGAATGGTGTGTGTTGCTGTTTTCTTTTTTTTTCCTTGTCTTCTATCCTAACATCTAGAGACTAGGACATGCACAGTAGATCAAAAAAGGCAATGAGTCTAACTTTCAGAAGCACAAAGAGGAAGCCTGATCAGGCAGGTGATATAGCTAATTAGAATCAGCATTAGGTAACTGAAACAAGTCTCAACAGGTGGGTCTGATGTTGAAGCATCAGGTAACTTCCCCAAAGCAGAAGATGTAGGTCTGGTCTGGCAACCGGGTCACAGGAATCAGGCTCCCAGTTTCTGTTATGTCATCACACTACAGAAGTCTTGTAATTAAGAAAAATCAGGGTGGTACACTGTCATAGTTCATTTACTTTGTTCATTTTGCAATATTTAGTAAGCTTCCAATGTGTGTCAGGCCATGTGCTAGGGGTTTACAATACAGGGGTAAGCAATATCCTTTTCTTTCCTTTGTAGAACTAACATAGAAAATGTTAATAAGACAGACATAAAAAAATAGGAAATAATACAAATGTGAGATAAGTGTTTATTGAGGGCATATGTTGTTGCTCAGAATTTCTTTCCTGTAACTTTTATCATTGCATTAAGTTTGGATGGGTCTGGCCTACCTGCTACTTCCAGAGTTCATCCATGAAGAGGAAGAACTGGATTATATTTGGTTTATGCATCTATATATTGCTTTTCTCCTGAATCTATTGAGATTCCTCTAGGACTATAACTTGCCTTCTTTCCTTCCACACAGAGAGAGTCTGTCTGATTAAGGGAGCAGATATAGAGAGGGAGAAAGGAAGAACCTTATATTATAATTTGAGCTCCTGGATCAAGCCATGCCGGAAGCCAAAGGAATCCCGGAAGCTTTCTCCTAAAATAGTTGGGACTGGGTTTCCATCTTTTATAAGGAAATGAGATCAGACAGACTAATTATAGTGAAAATGCAAACTTCTGTGAGAACACAGAGAATCTGGGGGTCAGAGAAGGTGCCAGAAACAAAAAGCTTAGGAAAAGGGCTAATTTCCCAAGAGAAGAAATGAGAGAATGGTGAAGACCCAGACCTGAGGCAGGCATGGAGAGTTTAAAGACCTTACAACCTGTCGTTACGGCTAGAAAAAGTGTGCACACGTTGTTTGCACTGCGGGCATGTGGTGTGTGTCTACTGGGGGGTGGAGGGAGAGAAAGATGAAGCCAGGGATGATTCATGGCAATTGGCCTCCACCCCTGTTACTTTACGGCCTGTGACATGTCACAGTTTCTTTCATCTGTGAATCAGAAATACTCATACCTAATTCACAGGGATTATGTGAGGTTTAAATAAGATTACTAAGGTAATGCATGTGAAAGCACTTGTTCACTTGTTATCGTTATCAGTTGCTACGTCATGTCTGACTCTGTGACCCCGTGAACTACAGCACACGAGGCTTCCCTGTCCTTTGCTGTCTCTCTGAGTTTGCTCAAACTCATGACCATTCAGTAGGTGATGCCATCCAACCATCTCATCCTCTGTTACCCTCTTCTTCTCCTGCCTTCAATCTTTCCTAGCATCAGGGTCTTTTCCAGTGAATCGACTTTTCATATCAGGTGGCCAAAGTATTGGAGCTTCAGCATCAGTACTTCCCATAAATATTCAGGGTTGATTTCCTTTAGCATTGACTGGTTTGATCTCCTTGCTGCCCAAGGGACTCTTCAAGAGTCTTCTTGAAAGCATCAGTTTTTCAGCACTCAGCCTTCTTTATGGTGCAACTCTCATAGCCACATATGACTACTGGAAAAAAGGTTAAACAGAGAATCTGAACCCCCTCCAAAGCTACCATCTGCATTTGCTGCCAAATTATCTAGAAATGGGAAGACTACACCCTTGACTGTGGGCCCCAGCTCTGTGAGCTGACTCCCCTCAATGGGAGAGACCCTGAGCAGGACATCAAGTGTCCTGAGATAAACAGCATCTGAGCTAAGAACACCTGGCTTAGGCCATACAGCAGGCAACCTGGGCTGCAGACCCACAGCCTTGCATCAGCAGAAGACATGTGTTAGTCACTCAGTTTCATGAGGAAAACAGATAGAGCTTATAATGCCAGACAGGCCACAGAAGGCTCCAAAGGGCTTTCCTGTATCAACAACACCAGGTGGAAGAAGTAACACAGCATACCATTCCCATTTCCTTTAACCAGATGGAGTTATATCCTTCTGGAGTAAAACAGTCTATCCTACTATTAGATAATGCTGATTAAAGTTCAAGGTACAATCCTGTCATACTGTAAGCAAATAATAAAGGTTAATATTACCATTATGTTATCGAAAATTAGATGAAAGAATACCTTTACAACATGCAAATATAAGGGCTCAGTGCCAAAAATGCATTAGTTCAACTAGTATTTACTGACTGTCTAACATAAGCCAGGTCCATTTCGAGGCACTGGCAAAATGGTGGTTGTTGTTGTTCGGTTGCAAAGTCACGTCTGGGGTAAGATAGTTGTACATACAATTATATAAGATTCCATGTAAGTGGAAAGAATAAATAATCCCACAAAAACAATGTCCCTATTCTTACAGCTCTTATCTCCTCCTAGAAGAGACAGACAACAAAAAGCAAATAAATAAATACAATTCCTGATGGACAGAAGTGCTCTGGGGAAAAATTAACCAGAGTGACAGGAGGTCACATTGGTGAAAATTGTTTTCGAAATGACTGTCAAAGGAGATCTCTGAGGACATGGAATCTTTGAAGGAGACAAGGGCACAGGCTCTATGGAGGTCAGCATGATTAGAATTCAAGGACCACGAGAAAATGCAAAGTCCCAGAGGCTGGGATAAGTCTTGACAGACTTGAGGGACTTGAATGTTAGCAGAAGAAGTGATAAAATGTCCAAATTGGTACTTTATTTTGAGTTTGGAACTGATGCTGAGTAGATCCGTGTGGGACTTCTGGGCACAGAGGCCTTACAGTCCCCCACTTCTTGTAGACAAGACACCAGCCTGCATGACATTCTCTGAGTTTCAAAGGACAGACTCAAACAAAAGCTAATAAGGGAGGAGCAGCCACAAAGCCACCTGAGACAAGACAAAAGGGATTGGAGAAGCTCATCAAGATTAGGAGACCCTCAGTTCAGTTCAGTCGCTCAGTGGTGTCCAACTCTTTGCTACCCCATGGACTGCAGCACACCAGGCTTCCCTGTCCATCACCAACTCCCAGAGCTTGCTCAAACTCATATCCATTGAGTCAGTGATGCCATCCAACCATCTCATCCTCGGGCATCCCCTTCTCCTCCCACCTTCAATCTTTCCCAGCATCAGGGTCTTTTCAATGAGTCAGTTCTCATCAGGTGACCAAAGTATTGGAGTTTCAGCTTCATCATCAGTCCTTCCAAAGAATATTCAGGACTGATTTCCTTTAGGATTGACTGCGAATCCAACTCTCATATCCATACGTGACTACTGGAAAAACATAGCGTTGACTAGATGGACCTTTGTTGGCACAGTAGTGTCTCTGCTTTTTAATATGCTGTCTAGGTTGGTCATAACTTTTCTTCCAAGGGGCAAGCATCTTTTAATTTCATGGCTGCAGTCACCATCTGCAGTGATTTTGGAATCCAAGAAAATAGCCTGTCACTATTTCCATTGTTTCCCCATCTATTTGCCATGAAGTGATGGGACTGGATGCCATGATGTGACTTTTCTGAATGTTGTGCTTTAAGCCAACTTTTTCACTCTCCTCAATTGAATCCATGTCTCTTACATCTCCCACACTGGCAGGCAGTTTCTTTACAAACTGAGCCACTGGGGAAGCCTGACTATGTAACTTAAGGAGGCTTCTCTGGTAGCTCAGATGGTAAAGAAACTGCTTGGAATGCAGGAGACCTAGGTTTGATCCCTGGGTCAAGAAAGATGCCCTGGAGAAGGGAATGGCAACCTGCTCCAGTATTCTTGCCTGGAGAATGCCATGGACAGAGGAGCCTGGCAAAATATACCCCATAGGGTTGCAACGAGTTGTACACGACTGAGTGCTCTTCACTATTGATTATTCACCAAGGAGGGGGGTTACAGTTCTTGAGGTACTAACCTACGTTTTCCTCTTTTGCCTGGAAAAGAAATAAAGCCATCTTTCCTTCTCCTCCATAACTCTGCTCCTCTATTTCTTTTCTGCATTGGTGTACATAAATCCAAGATTTTGGCAGCAGAACCAACAAAAATTGCAAATAGATTGGTAATAACATATGAGGAAAAGAGAAGAGAAATTGAGTAAATGATGTTGTTATTTACCAAGATGAGGAAGATGAGAGGAGGAAACTTTTTGATATGTAAGAGTCCATAGTTTTATTTTGGACCTGTATTTATGCCATACAGGGTAAGGGTAACACGATACTAGAGGTCAAGGTGAGATATTGAGCCTGAGTCTCAAGGAAAGGATCAGCATTCAAAGGTTTCCTAGGTCAAAGTGTTAGTCACTCAATTGCTCTTTGCGACCCCAGGTCTGTAGCCTGCCAGACTCCTCTTTCCATGGAATTCTCCAGGCAAGAATACTGGAGTGGATTGCCCTTCCCTTCTCCAGGGGATCTTCCCAACCCAGGGCTCGAACCTGGATGTCCCACATTGTAGGCAGATTCTTTGCCCTCTGAGCCACTAGGGAAGCAAGAATCAGCCTGCCAATAAAGGAGACTCAAGTGATGCGGGTTCAGTCCCTGGGTCAGAAAGATCCCCTGGGGTAGAAAATGGAAACCCACTCCAGTATTCCTGCCTGGAAAATCCCACAGACAGAGGAGTCTTGTGGGCTACAGTCCATGGGGTTGCAAAGAGCTAGACAGGACTGAGCACACACAAGCTCCCCAGGTCTGTAAAGGCTTAGATAAGATCTCCCAGGCAGAAAATCTAGATAAAAGTGAGCTGGCTAAGCAAAGGAGACAGAAAAATGGCAACTGAAGGAGGAGGAGAAATAAGAGAAGGTGGGATCCTGATGGTCAAGTGAAGAATATTTTAAAGTTGGTGGGAATGCAAACTAGTACAGCCACTATGGAGAACAGTGTGGAGATTCCTTAAAAAACTGGAAATAGAACTGCCTTATGATCCAGCAACCCCACTGCTGGGCATACACACTGAGGAAACCAGAAGGGAAAGAGACACGTGTACCCCAGTGTTCATCGCAGCACTGTTTACAATAGCCAGGACATGGAAGCAACCTAGATGTCCATTAGCAGATGAATGGATAAGAAAGCTGTGGTACATATACACAATGGAGTATTACTCAGCCATTAAAAAGAATACATTTGAATCAGTTCTAATGAGGTGGATGAAACTGGAGCCTATTATACAGAGTGAAGTAAGCCAGAAGGAAAACATAAATACAGTATACTAACGAATATATGGAATTTAGAAAGATGGTAAATAATAACCCGATGTACGAGACAGCAAAAGAGACACTGATGTATAGAACAGTCTTATGGACTCTGTGGGAGAGGGAGAGGGTGGGAAGATTTGGGAGAATGGCAATGAAACATGTAAAATATCATGTAGGAAACGAGTTGCCAGTCCAGGTTCGATGCATGATGCTGGATGCTTGGGGCTGGTGCACTGGGATGGCCCAGAGGGATGGTATGGGGAGGGAGGGAGGAGGAGGGTTCGGGATGGGGAACACATGTATACCTGTGGCGGATTCATTTTGATATTTGGCAAAACTAATACAATTATGTAAAGTTTAAAAATAAAATAAAATTGGAAGAACAAAAAAATAAAATAAAATAAAATAAAAAAAAAAATAAAGAGAGATTGGCTATGTCTGTCCTATGCTGCTGAGAAGCTGAATACAAAGAGAACTGGAGGACTGACCTTTGCATCATTGGCAGAAAGGGGATTGTTAATGACCTTTACAAGAGTAGCTTCAGACAACAGTGGTAGTGAGATAAGAAGGGACCAGAAGTGAGAGAATGAACTCAGCAAATAAATGTGCTGAAGACTTTTGCTACATGACAAAGCAGAAAAATAGGGCAGTGGTGCAGGAAATGGAGGAGCTAGTGAGAGGCGAAGATTGTTTAGGGACTACGTGGCTTTTTGAGATGAGAGATATAAAATATATTAATAATTCAGTATACAAGAATAAATCATGATGAAGGAGACAATTTCAATGGGGAAAATAAAAGCCCGTGAAAAGAAAAAGTAAACAAGTCCCAGGTGTTGACTACAAGTTGACACTTGCCAAGGGCATTTGCTTTCTGCCTCTGTGGAGACTGAATCCTGTGGTGCTGTGGCTGTTGACCATAGACACACCCTGAAGGAAGTTCAGCATGGAGAATGAGGAACTTTGTGCTCCAGAACAGCTAGTGAACAGGTTTTAGATAGATATGGTCAAGAACTGATTTCATGATCCCAATCCTTGCATCTCCTCATATCTTAGAAAAGCACTTAATCCCTTCATGGTGACATCAGCTTCTTTTGATTAGTACAAAACCCTTTGTAAGATAAGGGTATGATTCTGTGAACTACCCATTTTCAAAATCACATATATTGATCTTTCCCCAATACCTATTTGGAGCAGTTTACTGAGAGATATCTGAGGTGCTGTCTCCTGGGCTGCAGTCCTGATTTTGCCCCAAATGACAGTGAAAAAGCTGACATAAAACTCAACATTAGAAACATTAAGGTCACAGCATCTGGTCCCATCACTTCATAGTAAATAGATGGGGAAACAATGAAAACAGTGACAGACTTTATTTTCTTGGGCTCCAAAATCACTGCAGTTGGTGACTGCAGCCATGAAATTAAAAGCTGCTTCCTCCTTGGAAGAAAATCTATGACCAATTTCAGTTCAGTTCAGTTAAGTCATTCATTCCTGTCCAACTCTTTGCAATCCCATGGACTGCAGCATGCCAGGCTTCCCTGTCCCTCACCAACTCCTGGAGCTTGCTCAAACTCATATCCAAGTCAGTGATGCCATCCAACCATCTCATCCTCGGGCGTCCCCTTCTCCTCCCACTTTCAATCTTTCCTAGCATTAGGGTCTTTTCAAATGAGTCAGTTCTTTGCATCAGGTGGCCAAATATTGGAGCTTCAGCTTTAATCATTAGACCTTACAATGAATATTCAGAACTGATTTCCTTTAGGATTGCCTAGTTTGATCTCCTTGCAGTCCAAGGGACTCTCAAGAGTCTTCTCCAAACCCACAGTGCAAAAGCATCAATTCTTTGGCGCTCAGCTTCCTTTGCAGTCCAACTCTCTCATCCATACGTGACTCTGGAAAAACCATAGCCTTGACTAGACGAACCTTTGTTGGCAAAGTAATGTCTCTGCTTTTCAATATGCTATCTAGGTTGGTCATAACTTTTCTTCCAAGGAGTAAGTGTCTTTTAATTTCATGGCTGCAGTCACCAACTGCAGTGATTTTGGAGCCAAAGAAAATAAAGTCCATCACTATTTGCATTGTTTCCCCATCTATTTGCCATGAAGTGATGAGACCAGATGCCATGATCTTAGTTTGCTGAATGCTGAGTTTTAAGCCAACTTTTTCACTCTCTTCTTTCACTTTCATCAAGAGGTTCTTCAGTTTCTTCACTTTCTGCCATAAGAGTGGTGTTATCTGCATATCTGAGAATCTTCATATTCTCCCAGCAATCTTGATTCCAGCTTGTGCTTCATCCAGCCCAGCATTTAGCATGATGTACTCTGCATACAAGTTAAATAAGCAGGGTGGCAATATACAGTCTGATGTTCTTCTTCCCATTATTTGGATCCAGTCTGTTGTTCCACGTCCAGTTCTAACTGCTACTTTCTGACCTGCATACAGATTTCTCAGGAGGCAGGTCAGGTGGTCTGGTATTCCCATCCCTTGAAGAATTTGTCACAGTTTGCTGTGATCCACAGTCAAAAGCTTTGGTGTAGTCAATAAAGCAGAAGTAGATGTTTTTCTGGAACTCTCTTGCTTTTTTGATAATCCAGTGGATGTTGGCATCTTGATCTCTGTTTCCTCTGCCTTTTCTAAAACCACCTTGAACATCTGGCAGTTCTCAGTTCAAGTAAAGTTGAAGCTGCGCTTGGAGAATTTTGAGCATTTCTTTGCTAGTGTGTGAGATGAGTGCAATTGTGTGGTACTTTGAACATTCTTTGGCATTTCCTTTCTTTGGGACTGGAATGAAAACTGACCTTTTCCAGTCCTGTGGCCACTGCTGAGTTTTCCAAATTTGCTGGCATATTGAGTGTAGCACGTTCACAGCATCATCTTTTAGGATTTGAAATAGCTCAGCTGGAATTCCATCACCTCCATTAGCTTTGTTCATAGTGATGCTTCCTAAGGCCCACTTGATTCTGTATTCCAGGATGTCTAGCTCTAGGTAAGTGATCACACCATCGTGGTTATCTGGGTCATGAAGATCTTTTTTGTATAATTCTTCTCTGTATTCTTGCCACCTCTTCTTATATTTTCTGCTTCTGTTAGTTGCATACCATTTCTATCCTTTATTGTGCCCATCTTTGCATCTTGGTATCTTTAATTTTCTTGAAGAGATCTCTAGTCTTTCCCATTCAATTGTTTTTTGCTATATATTTGCACTGATCACTGAGGAAGGCTTTGTTATTTCTCCTTGCTATTCTTTACAGCTCTGCATTCAGATGGGTATATCTTGCCTTTTGTCTTTCGACTTTATCTTCTCTTCCTTTCTCAGCTATTTGTAAGGCCTCTTCAGACAATCATTTTGCCTTTTTGAATTTCTTTTTATTTTGGATGATCTTGATCACTGCCTCCTGTACAATGTCATGAACCTCCATCCATAGATCTTCAGGCACTAACAGATCTCATCCCTTGAATTGATTTGTCAGTTCTAGTGTATAATTGTAAGGGATTTCATTTAGGTCATACCTGAATGGTCTAGTGGTTTTCCCTACTTTCTTCAGTTTAAGCCCAAATTTTCCAGTAAGGAGTTCATGATCTGAGCCACAGTCAGCTCCCAGTCTTGTTTTTTGCTGGCTGTATAGATCTTCTCCATCTTTGGCTGCAAAGAATATAATCAATCTGATTTCAGTATTGACCATCTTGTGATGTCCATGTGTAGAATCATCTCTTTTATTGTTCAAAGAGGGTGTTTGCTGTGAAAAATTCATTCTCTTGGCAAAATCTAGACAGCATATTAAAAAGCAGAGACATTACTTTGTCTAAAAAGTCTATAAAGTCAAAGATATTGCTTTTCCAGTAGTCATGTAAGGATGTGAGAGTTGGGCCATAAAGAAGGCTGAGAGCCAAAGAATTGATGCTTTTTCACTCTGGTGTTGGAAAAGATTCTTGACAGTCCCTTGGCCTGCAAGATCAAGTCAATCAATCCTAAAGGAAATCAATCTTGAATATTCATTGGAAGGACTGATGCTGAAGCTGAGGCTCCAATACTTTGGTCACCTGATGTGAAGAGTTGACTCACTAGAAAAGACCTTGATGCTGGGAAAGATTGAAGGCAGGAGGAGAAGGGGACGACAGAGGATGAGATGGTTGGATGGCATCACTGACTCAGTGGACATGAATTTGAGCAAGCTCCAGGAGATGGTGAAGTACAGGGGAGCCTGCTGTGCTAAAGTCAATGGGATCACGAAGAGTTGTACATGACTGAGCTATTGAACAACAACACAGCTCTCACATTGTGCATCTCTTTTTGTTGACACTGTGTACACACCATAAGCCTGATCTCTGATAGGATCATGGTTGGCTCAGGCCAGGATGAAAATGTGGATGACTTTATTTGAATTGAATCTTACTCCCATGCCTACATATGCATGGGTGCCATACTCTGTTATTTTCCTCTCATTGTCTAGGTAGAGGTAGAACCTCTTGAATTTTTGTCCCTTTCTGTCCATTAAAAAAATACTCATTAAAAAAATAATAATAATGATGTAAGTTTGTCAATCCTGCCTCCCATTTGGGTTCTGTCTATCAAAGGTCTGATGAGAATCACCATGAAATGACTATCTGGAAATAAATGAGGTGTTCTACAATCCCCTGAGTAAAGAGAGGAATAAGAAGAGAAGCATAAGAAACCAGGAAGTCCAGCTATGAAGCCCAGCTCTGAGCAAGATACCAAGTCACTTCACTCATTCCTTTATTCATTTATATACTCTCCCCAAGATTGAAATACAGGTGACCAACCTTAATTTTTGGATGTCCCTGATGTATTAAAAATGAGACAAATTCTCAAAAATATTTCCATTTAATACTGACCCATCTTATGAAAGAAAACACTGCTGTATTATCTTAAGACTTAGTTTATAAAAATGATCCATTAGGAATAGACAGAAAGTGGAACATAACTTTAAATTTCTATGGGAAACTTATTGCCCCCAATTCTCTAAGTTTTTATGTTACTCCATGTGTAATTCACTTGGAGACAATAATAAAGATCTAAATTTGAAGATCTTGGTTATTTTAAGACTCAAGCCTAAAGTTGTAATTATAATATTCCATCTATTTACTAATTTAATTAATATTTATGGAGGGCCAGGAACATTCTAGACATTGATCACAGAGACACTATTGACAAAACAAGTAGAGTATTTTTCATAGTTCTCAGAGACCCTTGGGGAAGGCAAATATTTAAAAAATATATTTTTAAAATGTATTATACCATATTAAGTTAAGTGTTTTGAAGGAAAGGCAATCTCTCTCTAGATCCCATTCTACATTTATAAAAAAGGGATGAGAAAATTATATCTCTTAGTTGACCCTGACATTGAAAGTCCTACCAGCCAATCAGTCTGTAGAGAAGTACTTGCTCGGAACAAGTTAAATGAAACACATACGTAATGATCATCAGTGAAAGTAAAGTCACTCAGTCATGTCTGACTCTTTGGGATCCCATGGACTGTAGTCTACCAGGCTCCTCCATCCATGGAATTTTCCAAGCAAGAGTACTGGAGTGTGTTGCCATTTCCTTCTCCAGGGGATCTTCCCGACCCAGCAATCAAACCTACTGCTACTGCTACTGCTAAGTCACTTCAGTCGCATCCGACTCTGTGCGACCCCATAGACAGCAGCCCACCAGGCTCCCCCATCCCTGGGATTCTCCAGGCAAGAACACTGGAGTGGGTTGCCATTTCCTTCTCCAATGCATGAAAGGGAAAAGTGAAAGTGAAGTCGCTCAGTCGTATCCGACTCTTAGTGACCCCATGGACTGCAGCCTACCAGGCTCCTCCACCCATGGGATTTTCCAGGCAAGAGTCCTGGAGTGGGGTGCCATTGCCTTCTCCAATCAAACCTAGGTCTCCTGTATTACAGGCAGACACTTTACCATCTGAGCGACCAGGGAAAGGATCAGCTAGATTCCTCAGGAAACACACAAGTCAAAGCTAGAAGCATCCATCAAGTCCTAGGACTCTGAAATCAGAGTTGAAATCAGTTGTTGTTTTTCAGTCACTAAGTCATGTCCAACTCTCCGACCCCATGGATTGCACCACACCAGGCTTCCCTGCCCTTCAGTATCCCCTGGAGTTTGCTCAGACCCATGTCCAGTGAGTCAATGATGCCATCCAACCATTATATCCTCTGTTGCCCCCTTTTCCTCCTGCCCTCAATCTTTCTCTGCATCAGTGTCTTTTCCAATGAGTTACTTCAGATTAGAGAGATAGAAGAAAAATGATAGGAACTTCCTCAATGGGCATCACTTCTAGAAAATTTTAAAAGCCAGAGTTACATTGGGGTGCACACCATTGCATCCCAGATCCTCAAAGATGATAGCTCTTTGAGCTATAGCTATAGCTCCAAAAGGGTTAACTGACCTACCCAGTGGGATGAGTGAGCCAGTTGTGCTGGAATTTTAGGAATGGCATTTTATGAAGTCCAACAGACTCACTGACTTTCTCAAAATACAGGTTAGCTGAGTCAGAAGGGTCATTTCTCCAGACTGAGCAATGCCATATCATGATTAAATGTTTCTCATCCAAGAATATGAACAGAAACAAGAGCAGACTCAGCCTTGACCTTTACAAGTCATGAATTTGACTCCTAGAGAGATCGATGGATTTGCTCCATGAATAATTTCAGCAGTAAACAAAAACTGGGAAGGGGGTTGCACTCAAGGAGAAGGTTTGAAGAGGAGGATACTTGTTTCCTAGAACAGATGACAAAGTTTATGACCTCAGAGAATGGGTCTCTCCTACTGAGCAGAGGGTTTGTACAAAATGTACTCTTGCCTGGGGAGGGTCAGGGAATCCTGTTTTTCTTTCCCTCCCTGACCTCTCTGAACCAGATTCTAGCTTTTCAGTTTCTCAGAGCTGGATCCCTGGGAGAATTTGAGAAGCCCAATGAATGTGAGGCAACTCTCCACATAACTTTTCCTGACACTGAGCTAAAGGACAAACATTTACATTTTTCAGAAAATAAAGATTACTTGATGGTAGTCAAAAACCTATATGTGAGACAGTAAAAGAGACACAGAGGTAAGAACAGACTTTTGGACTCGGTGGGAGAAGGCAAGGTTGGGATGATTTGAGAAAATAACACTGAAACATGTATATTATCATGTGTGAAACAGATTGCCAGTCCAGGTTCGATGCATGAGACAGGGTGCTCAGGGCTGGTGCACTGGGATGACCCTGAGGGATGGGATGGGGAGGGAAGTAGGAAGGGTTTCAGGAGAGGGGACACATGTACACCCATGGCTGATTCATGTGAATATATGGCAAAAACCACCACAATATTGTAAAATAATTATCCTCCTATTAAAATAAATTAATTAATTAAAAAAAACTATATATGTGGCATGTCCTTAGTAAAGACATCATACTGAATCTTAGGAGAAGGTTTGTTCATTATGATTCTAAGAATATTTTAATTTCTTCCATTAAGTTTCACTTTCTTCTTCATCCTTTCCAAACAATACTGGTTAGATATTCATCCAAACACATTTTGACTGTATGCCATCTATTTCTTATGTCTTCTATTTCCACTATCCAAGTTTACAACAAAAAATTTAGATAAATTCTCTACTAGAAATTTTGTAAGTTTTTCTCTTTTTTTAAGAAAAAAAAAAAATGATCCTATCATTATAATTTTCTACAAGTCAAGGGTTGCTTGCCCTGGACTATATCTGTTTGTTTTTGTGTGTGTGTGTGTGTTTTTTAAATAAACATGTGTGTGTGCTCAAGGGCTCAGTTGTGTCGGACTTTTTGTGACCCTATGGACAATAACGCATCAGCCTCCTCTGTCCATGGGATTTTATAGCCGAAAATACTGGAGTGGGTTGTTTTTCCCTCTCCAGGGGGTCTTCCTGACCCAGGGATCAAATCCAAGTCTCTTGTGTCTCTTGCATTGCAGGTAGATTCTTTACCACTAGTGCCACCTGGGAAGCTGCACTTCCTAAAATGTGAAACTTTTATTGGCAATTTAAAGTTCCTAAGTTGCATTCTGATCCTTTATTTCACTTCATTCTCTCAATAGTTTTAGAATCAACAAACAGAAAATGGTACACAGCTTCCTTAGGAGGCAATGGAGACCCAGAATTTCTAAATGACCTAAGAAATTGATGCCTGTGCTAAGTCGCTTCAGTCATGTCCACCTCTTTGTGATCCTATGGGCCTGCCAGGCTTTCCTGTCCACTAGATTCTCCAGACAAGAGTACTAGAATGGGTTACCATTTCCTTCTCCAGGGGATCTTCCTGACCCAGGGATGTGAAAGGTTGTTGTTGAATCACGCGAATACACCGGGATTCTTGGCCCCCGGAGGAGAAGAATTCAATCCGGGGCCAGAGACGAGGCTTGATCGCTCAGCGCTTTTGTGTAGTAAAGTTTTATTAAAGTATAAAGGAGATAGAGAAAGCTTCTGACATAGGCATCAGAAGGGGGCAGAAAGAGTACCCGCTTGCTAGTGTTAATAATGAGGTTATATAATCCAAAGAATGTCTGGAGGTTGTAAAGACCTCCTCCGACCTACTCCCATAATTTACGTTTTAAGATAACAGAAGGTTGAATCCAAAGACTGTCCTTAGGCAGGATACATTATTGGTATATAATCCTAAGGAATGTGGAGAAAGAAAAAAAGTTTGTCCTTTTTTCCTCCTTGAGAATTCCAGATCCCTCTCTCTTTGGGGACCCCTAGACTCCCTATCAACCTGCCTAGGAAATGACTCTCTCAGATGGAACCTGCATCTTACGTCTCCTGCATTGGCAGGAGAGTTCTTTACCACTGCTGCAAATTTCTCAGTTATTTACTCAAGGCCACATGTCTCAGTGCAAAGACACAGAGGCTGTCACACAGGACTTCAGATAGTGAACCCATGCCATGCGGTACACTTCAGATTATTTGGAATAAAGAACTAAATCAGCAAATAAATAAATTAGTAAATAAAAATAAATTCAAGAACTACTATTTAATCTCTTTAAAAACAAAAAAAATAGCTACACATCTCATTTCAACTTGACAAAATTCAAATGAACTGAAATTGAAAAGGATAGAATACAAAATCCGAAGTTAGTGTGAGCTGAACATTTAATAATGTAATTAATATTATTTGTGCCTTTCTCCTCATTCAAGTCATGAGTGTCTGACATAAAAGATGGTTCTAGTAACGTGTAATAGCTCTGCCCCACTACATAGAATAAATTAGGGGATTATTTAGAATAAGGAAATACCTTAGTATTTTGAGGCTATATTTGTTATTGTTCAGTCGCTCAGTCACTCAGTCCTGTCCAACTCTTTGTGACTTCATGGACTACAGTATACCCAGCTTCCCTGTCCTTCACTTTGGAATGTCCCTCACTTCACATGTCTGACTCTTTGTGAACCATGGACTACAGCCTGCCAGGTTCCTCTGTCCTTGGGATTCCCCAGGCAAGAATACTGGAATGGGTTGTCATTCCCTTCTCCAGAGGATCTTCCTGACCTAGGAATCGAACCCAAGTCTCCTGCATTGCAGGCAGATTCTTTACCGTCTAAGCTACAGGGAAGCTGTCCTTCACTCTCTCCTATTATTTGCTCAAACTCATGTCCATTGAGTCAATGATGCCATCCAACCATCTCATCCTCTGTCACCCATTTCTGTGCCTGCTCTCTGTCTTTCCCAGCACCAGGGTCTTTTTCAGTGAGTTTGCTCTTTATATCAGGTGGCCAAAGTTTTGGAGCTTTAGCTTCAGCATCAGTCCTTCCAATGAATATTCAGGACTGATTGCCTCTAGGATTAACTGGTTTGATCTCCTTGCTGTCCCAGGGACTCTCAAGAGTCTTCTCTAGCACCACAATTTGAAAACATCAATTCATTAGCCTTCAGACTTCTTTATGGTTTAACTCTCACATCTATACATGATTATCAGCGAAATTACAGTTTTGACTAAATGGAACTCTGTCAGAAAGAGATGTCTCTGCTTTGTAATACACTGTCTAGGTTTGTCATAACTTTTCTTTCAAGGAGCATGCATCTTTTAATTTCATGGCTGCAGTCACCTTCCACAGTGATTCTGGAGCTCAAAAAAGTAAAGCCTGTCACTGTTGCCATTGTTTCTGCATCTGTTTGCCATGACTTGATTGGACCAGATGCCATAATTGTTTTTTGAATGTTGAGTTTTAAGCTAGCTTTTTCACTCTCCTTTGTCACCTTCATCAAGAGGCTCTTTAGTTTCTCTTTGCTTTCTGCCATTAGGGTGGTGTCATCTGCAATTCTGAGGTTATTGATATTTCTCCCTGCAATTTTGATTCCAGCTTGAGCTTCATCCAGCCCAGCATTTCCTGTGATGTACTCTGCATACAAGTTAAATATACAGGGTGACAATAGATAGCCTTGACATACTCCTTTGTCAATTTTGAAGCAGTCTAGTGTTCCCTGTCTAGTTCTAAGTGTTGCTTCTTGACCTACATACAGGTTTCTCAGGAGGCAGGTAAGGTGATCTGGTATTCCCATCTCTTCAATAATTTTTCACATTTTGTTGCAATCCACACAGTCAAAGAATCTGTCTGCAATGCAGGAGACTCTGATTCAATTCCTGGTTTGGGAAGATCAGCTGGAGAAATGATAGGCTACCCACTGAGTATTCTTGGGCTTCCCTTGTAGTTCAGTTGGTAAAGAATCTGCCTGCAATGTGGGAGACCTGGGTTCGATCTCTGGGCTGGGAAGATCCCCTGGAGAAGGGAAAGGCTACCCACTTCAGTTTTCTGGCCTGGAGAATTCCATGGCCTGTATAGTCCATGGGGTCACAAAAAGTCAGACACAACTGAGTGACTTTCACTTTCACTTTTCACATAGTCAAAGGCTTTAGTGTAGTCAATGAAGCAGAAGTAGATGTTTTTCTGGAACTCTCTTGCTTTTTCTATGATCCAACAGATGTTGGCAATTTGATCTCTGGTTCCTCTACCTTTTCCAAATCTAGTTTGTACATCTGGAAGTTCTTAGTTCACCAACTGGTGAAGCCTAGCTTGAGGGATGTTGAGCATTACCTTGCTAGCATGTGAAAAGAGCACAGTTATGTGGTAGTTTAAACACTCTTTAGCATTGTTCTTCTTTGGGGTTGGGAGTTGAAAAGAGTGGCTAAAATCTAGGGAAATGCACCATGAGTTCTTATAGAACTGATTCTGACACCATGTCAGAAAAAAACAGACACGTGGAGTTCAGAAAAATCTGAAGTTAAATCTCAACTAAGTGAATTCCTAAATGTCTGTATAAGTTTCTTAATATCAATTAGTGCCAACCTCAGTAACTTCATTTTTCGAATGAAGATAATCAAACCTCCACTGTGAAAATAAGGATTAGAGATAATATACATGATGTATCTAGATAACTGACAGGCATTTATGCATCCTGTCTCTAGACAGGTTAAACCTGTCTCAGGTTTAACCCTATTGCCAAAGTTCTTTCCAGAATGGAAATTCACTGAATTCTGATTCATTCTGTAAAAACATTGACCTGATTTCCTCCTCAACCACTCTTATGAGATCTTAGACAAGTCATCAGGCTCTTCTGGGCCTCGGGATCCCTTGTCTTATAAGAAGAAAAAATGGAAAAGAGAGATTGTATGTTTTCCTCCATCTTTTTTACCTCCCAACACTGACTACCATATAATTTCAGTACGTATCGCTTATTTTTGTATGTGAAACATACTGGGTGGAGAAAGCTCTTCTAGTTATACTGTGCTGTGTGGATGTCAGATTTCGTTTCATGTCATCACATGTGATTTCTGACTGTTCTCTGGAGGTTGAGAGAAATGGTATTAATAGATTGCTTGGATAATATACCAAGATGTTAGGAAAATAGGTGAAGATAGAATCAGGAAACAGTAACAGACATGGAGAAAATATAATACTTTAACTAAGACTAAATATGGGAAAGGGATGAGGAAATCTGAGTAAACACTTTGAAAGGCATTAACTAAAAGAATAAGTAAATAAAAGTTGAGATTAAAAAATGATAGGGAAAACAAATAATACAATTTGCCTAGCAGGAAGTGGATTTTTTTTCAGGATTCAGTTCATTTCAGTTCAGTTCAGGCGCTTAGTCATGTCCAACTCTTTGCGACCCCATGAATTGCAGCATGCCAGGCCTCCCTGTCCATCTCCAACTCCCGGAGTTCACCCAGACTCAAGTCCATCGAGTTGATGAGGCCATCCAGCAATCTCATCCTCTGTCGTCCCCTTCTCCTCCTGCCCCCAATCACTCCCAGCATCAGAGTCTTTTCCAATGAGTCAACTCTTCGCATGAGGTGGCCAAAGTACTGGAGTTTCAGCTTTAGCATCATTCCTTCCAAAGAAATCCTAGGGCTGATCTCCTTCAGAATGGACTGGTTGGATCTCTTTGCAGTCCAAGGGACTCTCAAGAGTCTTCTCCAACACCACAGTTCAAAAGCATCAATTCCTCAGCGCTCAGCTTTCTTCACACAGTCCAACTCTCACACCCAAACATGACCACTGGAAAAACTATAGCCTTGACGAGACGGACCTTTGTTGGCAAAGTAATGTCTCTGCTTTTGAATATGCTATCTAGGGTGGTCATAACTTTCCTTCCAAGGAGTAAGCATCTTTTAATTTCATGGCTGCAGCCACCATCTGCAGTGATTTTGGAGCCCCCCCAAAAATAAAGTCTGCCACTGTTTCCACTGTTTCCCCATCTATTTCCCATGAAGTGATGGGACCAGAAGCCATGATCTTCATTTTCTGAATGTTGAGCTTTGAGCCAACTTTTTCACTCTCCTATTTCACTTGCAAGAAAGAGGCTTTTTAGTTCCTCTTCACTTTCTGCCATAAGGGTGGTGTCATCTGCATATCTGAGGTTATTGATATTTCTCCGGCAATCTAGATTCCAACTTGTGCTTCTTCCAGCCCAGCGTTTCTCATGATGTACTCTTTTCAGGGTTGCTGCTGCTGCTGCTGCTGCTAAGTCGCTTCAGTTGTGTCTGACTCTGTGCAACCCATAGACAGCAGTCCACCAGGCTCCCCCATCCCTGGGATTCTCCAGGCAAGAACACTGGAGTGGGTTGCCATTTCCTTCTCCAATGCATGAAAGTGAAAAGTGAAAGTGAAGTCACTCAGTCGTGTCCGACTCCTAGTGACCCCATGGACTGCAGCCTACCAGGCCCTTCCGTCCATGGGATTTTCCAGGCAAGAGTACTGGAGTGGGTTGCCATTGCCTTCTCTGCTTTTCAGGGTTACTTTCCCACAATTCCAGGCTGCCTTGGTAGTTCAGCTGATAAAGAATTCCCTGCAATGGAGAAGACCCTAATTCAATTCCTGGGTCGGGAAAATCCACTGGAGAAGGGATAGGCTACCCACTCCAGTATTCTTGAGCTTCTTTTGTGACTGAGTTGGTAAAGAATCTGCCTGCAGTGTGGGAGACCTGGGTTTGATCCTTGGGTTCTGAAGATACCCTGGAGAAGGGAAAGGCTACCCACTCCTGTTTTCTGGCCTGGAGAATTCAATGGACTGAGCAAATTTCACTTTCTCCACAATTATCCCAAACTTTAGAGGGATCTTCTTAGCAAAGACTTTATGATGAAAAAAAAAAAAAGAAAAATGAGGGTAATGAAGCTGAAAAACACACATGGAATTCTAACTCTGTTTCTCCCAATTTTGAGTCATCAAATGAAATTTTCATTGAGTGTCCACTTCATGTGGTGTATACTATTTGATAGCAACTTTTGGGGGATATTGGCTATGGTGGTCGACTCAAGTTTCTGATATTTACATGCACACAAAATGCAGTGCCTCTGCAGAATAAAATTACTCAAGGATAGTTATAGGTTACAGATAAATTTGGGTGGAAGAACTAGGGTGTATATTTGTTTCATACAGTGGTTCAGAGGCCCAAGAGGATAGTGCTTCTGACAACTCCAGCAAGAAGCTTATCTGAATTGAAAAGAACAACGAAGGGACACAGATGTGGACCAGGCATGGATACATAGCACAGGGCTTTCTCTGCAGTTCATTAGAGTCTGTATTGTGGCCACACCTAAATGCAAGGAGGGTAGAACCATTTAGCCTGCCTTTGTCACCAGGAAGAAGAAGCCAATGATTATGGTCGGCTAACAGACTGTGCCAGAGGGCAGAAAGAGGTCTAAAGGTCAGCATGGTTGCTCACCCAGGCATGTGAAATTTATTTTATTCGTGGCTGAGTGATTCCCACCCAACCCAAGAGACATTTAGCAAAGGCTGAGAACATGAAGTGGGGGATAATTCATTTGCAGCTAAGTATAATCAAGGAAGGGCTTCCCTGGTAGCTCAGACATTAAAGAATCTGCCTCAGTGTGAGAGACTTAGGTTCATTCCCTAGGTTTGGAAGATCCCTTGGAGGAGGGCTTTGCAACACACTCCAGTATTCTTGCCTGGAGAATCCTTACGGACTGTAGCCCACTGGGCTTCTCCGTCCATGGGGTCACAAAGAGTCAGAACTGACTGAGCTAATACACACAGTCATACACACATAATCAAGGAAATACTCTATAGAATATATCAGTTCAGTTCAGTTGCTCAGTCATGTCCAACTCTTTGTGACTCCATGAACTGTAGCACACCAGGCCTCCCTGTCTGTTACCACCTCCCAGAGCCTACCCAAACTCATGTCCATTGAGTTGGTGATGTCATCCAACCATCTCATTCTCTGTCATCCCCTTCTTCTCCTGCCCTCAATCTTTCCCAGCATCAGGGTCTTCTCAAATGAGTCAGCTCTTTGCATCAGGTGGCCAAAGTATTAGAGTTTCAGCTTCAACATCAGTCCTTCCAATGAACACCCTGAAATGATCTCCTTTAGGATGAACTGGTTAGATCTCCTTGCAGTCCAAGAGACTCTCAAGAGTCTTCTCCAACACCACAGTTCAAAAGCATCAATTCTTCAGCATTCAGCTTTCTTTATAGTCCAACTCTCACATCCATACATGACTACTGGAGAAACAGTAGCCTTGACTAGATGAACCTTTGTTGGCAAAGTAATGTCTCTGCTTTTTAATATGCTGTCTAGGTTGGTCATAACTTTCCTTCCAGGACTAAGTGTATTTTAATTTCATGGCTACAATCACCATCTTCAGTGATTTTGGAGCCCCCAAAAATAAAGTCAGCCACTGTTTCCACTGTTTCCCCATCTATTTGCCATGAAGTGATGGGACTGGAAAATATATAGAAATTAGATATACCTAAGGGATGGGCTTGATACAGGAAATTTCACTGAACAAGCCACAGATGGTTTTAGTAAAACAGTTAAAGTGAGTGTAGCATCTTTCCTTTCCCACTAAAAGCAGACTCCTCCATTAGGATACGAAGAAAGCCAGAGGTGAAAAATAAGTGATGTGTCCATCAGAGAGGTTTTCCTTGTTCACCTGCTTTGAGTCACATCCCTGTCACTCTCTCTGTCATGGTCCTTGGTACACAGTCACTAGACTGCTCATTTGTTCTTCCCTCCATAAGTACCATGTGGCAGGGAGTTTTTTCTGTCTTATTTACTGCTTCAACTCCAGCATCTAAAACAATGCATAGCAAAGCATTTAATGAATATTTCTTGAATGCACTGGGCAGACTGAAAGTCTAGTTGATTGATGGAGCAAATGAGACCATTCTATGGGGAGCTGAATGACAAAGATGAGTAGAAAGTCAAAGCTGGGGCAGACTTCATGAACAACTGAGTCTAGACTCTCTGTGTTGAAGAAATAGAGGCTCAGGGGAGGAAACAAATTTTTCTAAGATGCCATAACAAATGGCAAAACATGTTTTCAAATGCAATCAAGTGACTTTCCAATATGTTATTGCCAAACTAGACTGTCATTTAGCTGTAAACAGATTTTTGGAGGTTTTTATGTTTTTTAGCACTTACTGTTATTTAATATTGTCATTTCCTCTTATTGGCAGAATCCATGTGGTGCCAATTGCCATGGAGAATCATATGATCATATTTCCTTTTGCAGTGCTATGTGTCTACTTGGGAAACAAAGTTAAAAACTATGCAACAAAAAATATCCTTAAAATTTAAAGATAAAATATAAAGCTATCAAATTTAACTAAATAGAGAAATGCTTCCACCTCACTCTCAGACAGACAAATGGGAAAATAATATGAGCACAAAAAGAGAAAAGTGATGGTCCTAGATGAACTTCAATTTCCTTGTGAATCAAAATAATACAAAAGTGAGATGTCTTTTCTTAGCAAACTATACTGATCTAAAAAAAAATGATGCCATCTAATATTTGCAAAGTTGAAGGAAACAGGTATTCTAATAACTATGGAGATCTGTATCAAATGTTCACATTTTTAAATTTTTTCTCTTTTGACTTAATATTTTTATTTCTAGAAATTTATCTTGAGAAAATAATTCTGGCTAAATAACATGCAATTCTAAAACTGTTGACTCTGTCTGTGAGAGTGTATATGTACCCTTGAATATGTTTATATGTGGTATAGCTTTAGTAGTTTTACCTATGTGTGTATACCATAATATACTTTGACAGGCCAATGAGAAAAGTACCAGAAATAATTTTCAGAAGAGTTAAAGCTCAAACAATAAAATGAATGGGAATACTTTAGTAAAAATACTACCTAGGGTTTAATCTTATGTCAGACATAACTACATTTCAAAGTCCTTAAGGACTCAGACAACTTTAGGCTCTGTAAGACAAGAAAATCCTTTGCCCGCTTCCTGCCCTGGTATGACTAATTACAATGTAAAGTGCTAGGAAGAAAACATGGAATCAGAAGAGGGAGTTACGTACTAAGTTCTCTGGGCTTCAGTTTCTAAATCTTAGACATGAACATGGCTAGCATTTCCCAACATTACATGGCCCTAGAAACCTTTTAAAATTACACTTTATTCATGAAACACAAAAAGCATTTTATATAAAGCCAGGGAATGGCAATCCATTCCAGTATTCTTGCCTGGAGAACACCATGGATGGAGGAGCCTGGTGGGCAGCAGTCCATAGGGTCATGGGGAATTGGACATGACTGAGTGACTAACACACACAATAATGTGTATTTTGGATTTAAATTGCCTTTAAGAAAAAAAGAAACACATTTTCTTAATATTAAGGTCTAATTTATAATCGATATTGAATAATATTAACAAATGTGAAGGCAAAATATAAAGTAAGATACCAATTTAGACCAGAAAAGCGCTTGGCTCCATTGCATATACTGTGGTTGATAACATGTCCAATACTGATGCTGTGTGTTCATACACTAATAAACCCCATATGACCTTTGGGATTTCTTAGGTCTGGCCAATTGTGTCAAAGACAGACTGTCATACATAGGAAGAATTACTCAATATATTTAATATATTTTCTTTATTTTAAAAAGCTATATTTTTTAAGAAAAAATTTTGCCATTGATTTTTCCCCCCTCTAGGATTTTTCAATGTCTCTTAGAATTCAGGCAATTTATATCAGATTTGTATTGTGTGTGTATGTGTGTGTGTGTGTGTGTGTGTGTGTGTTAGTTACTTAGTCGTGTCCAACTCTCTGTGACCCCATGGACTGCAGCCCGTCAGGTTCCTCTGTCCATGGAATTCCCACTGGAGTGGGTTGCCATTTCCTTCTCCAATGTGAATTTCAGTAGTAGTAGTTTAGTTGCCAAATCATGTCTGACTCTTGCGACCCCACAGACTGTAGCCTTGACAGGTTCCTCTATCCATGGGATTCTCCAGGCAAGAATACTGGAGTGGATTGCCATTTCCTTCTCCACAGATTTGTATTGCCTGTCATCAAAATATTTCATTTATTTTTTATTCCAGTATAGATGGTGTCAGGGCCCAGAGACTGTTTACATACACAGGTCATAAATGGAAAACTCCACTCTCAGGTAGGAGTTGGTAGGAGGGGTTTCTCTAACAAAGCATGTATCCATCAACCCTTCCAGTCATACACCCATTAAATCCATGAGAAAACAAATATTAATTGAGTCTGTACAAAGTCCAAGCCCTATCACATGCTCAGGGATACACACTATAAAAATAACCTCTTTGTTCTCATGGTGCAAACATTCTAGTGGAATATAAAGAATTTAGTCAAACAATTACACGAATATCCAGTTGCAAATTGGGATAAGTACCATGAAGGGAAAGTACAAGAATCTACAAGAAGATGTAACCAGGAAATATGATGTCATCCACAGAATTCAGGGAAACATAGTTTGTTTGAGCTGAGCTAAGATAATGGTAGGAAAGACCAGCATTTCATTCTATCCTAGCCTTACTGGCCTCCTGCCATTACTCACACACTAGAGGAATGCTCCAGCCTTACACAATTTTGCACTTATTTTTTTTTCCCTCTGCCTGGAATGCCCTTACCCAAAAATCTACAATGTTAGCTAATGCTTTCATCTCCTTCAAGTCTTGTTTCAGTGTTAACTTCTCAGTTAAAACAACCATGATGTCTCTTTTAACAGAGTAATCTTCATGAAAGTGAAAGTGGAGAGTGAAAAAGTTGGCTTAAAGCTCAACATTCAGAAAATGAAGAACATGGCATCTGGTCCCATCACTTCATGGGAAATAGATGGGGAAACAGTGGAAACAGTGGCAGACTTTATTTTTGGGGCTCCAAAATCACTGCAGATGGTGGCTGCAGCCATGAAATTAAAAGACGCTTACTCCTTGGAAGAAAAGTTATGACCAACCTAGATAGCATATTGAAAAGCAGAGACATTACTTTGTCCACAGAGGTCCATCTAGTCAAGGCTATGGTTTTTCCAGTGATCATGTATGGATGTGAGAGTTGGACTGTGAGGAAAGCTGAGCGCCAAAGAACTGATGCTTTTGAACTGTGGTGTTGGAGAAGACTCTTGAGAGTCCCTTGGACTTCAAGGAGATCCAACCAGTCCATTCTGAAGGAGATCAGCCCTAGGATTTCTTTGGAAGGAATGATGCTAAAGCTGAAACTCCAGTACTTTGGCCACCTCATGCGAAGAGTTGACTCATTGGAAAAGACTGTAATGCTGGGAGGGATTGGGGGCAGGAGGAGAAGGGGATGACAGAGGATGAGATGGCTGAATGGCATCACTGACTCGATGAACATGAGTTGAGTGAACTCCAGGAGATGGTGATGGACATGGAGGCCTGGTGTGCTGCAGTTCATGGGGTTGCAAAGAGTCAGACCCGACTGAGCAACTGAACTGAACTGAACTGAATCTGTGGTGACCTCTCCAACCCTTGAAACTCTAAGACTTTTCTAATTTTTTTTTATAAGACCTTCTAGCTTATCATAATTTCACCTTCTCTCCAATTCTCCAGATTAATTTACTATTTAATTTGTATTTCAACTAGGTATAATTATACTGTGTATAACTTACTAGGTATAATTTCAATAAGGGAAAATATTTTATCTGCTTTTCTTATTGATTCTTTCTAAGTGTTTAGAACATTGTTTGAATATAGTTGTATATATTTAAAAGTTAGGTTAGTTAATCATTAATTATTTTAATTGTTAATTAATTGTTAAATAATAGTTGATTGTTAATTCAATCAATAATTAATTGTTAAATAATTAATTTATTGTTCTGAATATACAACATAGCAAAATGTTAGAGAGTCAGCTATAATAGTACCCAGAAGACTTCCCTGGTGGAGCAGTGGATAAGAATCTCCCTGACAATGTAGGGGATACTGGTTCGATGGCTGGTCTGGGAGGATCCCACACATGCTGCAAAGCAACTGTCCATTCACCATAATTATTGAGCCTGTGCTCTAGGGCCCATGAGCAACAACAGAGCCTGGATGCCTATGGCCTGTGTTCCTCAACAAGAGAAACCACAGCAGTGAGAAGCCGGTGTGCCGCAACAAGGAGCAGCCCCCCTTGCCACAACTAGCGAAAGGCTGCACAAAGCAAGGATGACCCAAAGAGTCAAAAACAATAAATAAATAGAAATTTGGAAAAAAGTTCCCAGCAGAAAAGTAATAGACTTAAACAAATATATTAATTTACTTCCCATGTGTCAAAGTTGGAAGAGTAAAATAAATCTCAAGTGTGTAGAAAAAAGGAAATGATTAAATATGAGAGGAAATAAGCAAAACTGAAATTTGAAATAAACTGAAAACATCAGTGAAAGCCACATTTGCTTCTTTGAAAAGATCAATGAATTCGATAAACCATTTTGATAAAACTAGCCACACTAACTGGTGGGGGGGGGGGTGTGGGGGGAAGAAATCCACAAATACCAACATCAGTAATGAAAAATGGATCTCAGTGCACCAGCCCCAAGCATCCAGTATCCTGCATCGAACCTGGACTGGCAACTCGTTTCTTATATGATATTATACATGTATATAATAAGATAATACTATGACCACGTTTAAATCAATAAGTTCAACAACTTGGATAAAAATAGACAAATTTCTTTAAAAATCCAAATAACTAAAATGATTATAAGAATAATTAAAAATCTAAATGCCCATATATATGTTGAAGAAATTGCAAAGCAAAAATCCATACTCAGAGGTCTTACTTGAGAATTTCCTTAAACATTTATAGAAGAAAAGAGTTTGTATACAAAATCTTTCAGAAAACAGAGAAGAAAGGAACACTTCTCAGTTCATTTTAAGAAGATGATCTAACTTGGTGAGTCACTGTTCCAAGCCAAACAACGCAACGCCCCCTCATTGTAAATGTCCATATTTAAATCCTTGGAACTTGTGAATATGTTACCTTATGTTGCAAAGGGATTTGCGGATGTGATAAAAGAAGGATTTTGAGATGAAGAGATTATCCTTAATTTTATAGATGGGCCCAATATAACCACAAGGGTATTCCTGAGGTAAAGGGGGAAGACAGGACAAAGGGCAGAAGAGATATGACAAGGAAGCAGAGGTTCGAATCAATCCTGTGGACCTCATGGTGAGGAATGTGAGCAGCTTTTAGAAGTTTGAAAAAACAAGGAAACAGATTCTCCCTATAGTCTCCTAAGAGAATGCAGACCTGACAACACCTTGATTTTAGCCCAAGGAGACCCATTTTAAACTTTGGTCATCCAGGACAATAGGTAATAAAGTTTTGCTGCTTTAAGACACAACATCTGTAGTAATTTGTTACAGCAACAATCTGAAGCTCATACAACTCTATCTTCAATGTGCTCACTGTCATTGCTGAAAACTTGGTCTACAACCCTGTGATTCTGGAACAACCTATTTCTGTTCATTACATCCCTTGCTTCTTAAGTGTTTTCCCTTCCTTAAAGCCTGATTGATTCAGAAGGGCAGTAAGTCAGGAAAGGTGGTCTTCTGGGCTCAGTTCCATTGCTCCTTTGCTCTGTGCCCTTGAGTTAGACATGAGAATTATCTGGATGAACATTTCTAACCCGTAAAGCAAAAGTATTGTAGTAGATCAATATTTTTGACATGAGTATATGTATGACTGAGTCACTTCCCTGTGCACTTGAAATTATCACACTGTTAATCAGCTATACTCTTACATAAAGCACTGATAACAAGTTAACTAGCAATAATAAGACTTGAGTGCATATATCTTAAAAAATATTTTGAGATGACAATACAGATGATTAATTTAAGAGTGTATGAGACATTTCATATCTATATGTACATTTTTCTTCCAAGTACAGCAAGC
This sequence comes from Bos mutus, assembly GCF_027580195.1. Classification (NCBI taxonomy): domain Eukaryota; kingdom Metazoa; phylum Chordata; class Mammalia; order Artiodactyla; family Bovidae; genus Bos; species Bos mutus. The sequence goes on along the minus strand of NC_091622.1, from coordinate 106,474,535 downwards.
AATACTGGTTTTCTAGGTACTGTAGTATCTTAAAATTTGCTTTAAATTAAATAATCTAGAATTGTTTAAAAGAGAACCATTTAAATAAAAGTATTACATAAATATAAGTGGTACTATGAAATGACTAAAATGATGAAAGTGAGATAAGAAAAACTGGGCTACAAAATGTCTTGCCCTCTTCTCTACTTATCCAATCAGTAATCAATTTACTCATTCATTAAATATATAAATATTTATGAGCATCTTTCAAGCACATCTGCCCAAATAAGAGCACACTGAGATAACAATGATGAATGTGGTACAGTACATGACCTGGAAGACCTGAAGTCTAAGTAGGGAGACAAATACACGTTTTAAATGCCGGTGAACTAGGCTGAGAACTTGAATGGGGATATATATTAATATATGGTCCTACCAAATTTCAAAGAGCTGAGAAAAGAAGAGAAGCAAAAGGCAAAGGAGAAAAGGAAAGATATACCCATTTGAAGGCAGAGTTCCAAAGAATAGCAAGGAGAGATAAGAAAGATTTCTTAAGTGATCAGCACAAAGAAATAGAGGAAAACAATTGAATGGGAAAGACTAGAGAGATCTCCTCAAGAAAATTAGAAATACCAAGGGAACATTTCATGCAAAGATGGGCACAATAAAGGACAGAAATGGTATGGAACTAACAGAAGCAGAAGATATTCAGAGAAGTGGCAAGAATATATAGAAGAGCTACACAAAAAAGATCTTAATGACCCAGATAACCATGATCGTGTGATCACTCACCTACAGCCAGACATCCTGGAATGTGATGTCAAGTGGGCCTAAAGAAGCATCACTATGAACAAAGCTAGTGTAGGTGATGGAATTCCAGCTGAGCTATTTCAAATCCTAAAAGACGATGCTGTGAAAGTGCTGCACTCAATATGTCAGCAGGACTGGAAAAGGTCAGTTTTCACTCCAATCCCAAAGAAAGGAAATGCCAAAGAGTGTTCAAACTACCACACAATTGCACTCATTTCACATGCTAGAAAAGTAATGCTCAAAATTCTCCAAGCCAGGCTTCAACAGTACTTGAACTGTGAACTTCCAGATGTTCAAGCTGGATTTAGAAAAGGCACAGGAACCAGAGATCAAATTGCCAACATCTGCTGGATCATGGAAGAAGCAAGAGAGTTCCAGAAAAACATCTATTTCTGCTTTATTGACTATGCCAAAGCCTTTGACTATGTGGATCACAATAAACTGTGGAAAATTCTTAAAGAGATGGAAATACCAGACCACCTTACCTGTCTCCTGAGAAATCTGCATGCAGGTCAGGAAGCAACAGTTAGAACAGGACATGGATCAATGGACTGGTTCCACATGAGGAAAGGAGTAAGTCAAGGCTGTATATTGTGACCCTGCTTATTCAACTTCTAGGCAGAATGAAGTGAAAATCGCTCAGCCATGTCCAACTCTTTGCAACTCCAAGGACTAAACAGTCCATGCAATTCTCCAGGTCCCAGTACTGGAGTGAGTAGTTTTTCCTTTCTCCAGGGGATCTTCCCAACCCAGGGATTGAACCCAGGTCTCCCACATTGCAGGCAGATTCTTCACCAGCTGAGCCACCAGGGAAGCCCAATGCAGAGTACATCATGAGAAATGCCAGGCTGGATGAAACACAGGCTGGAGTCAAGATTGCTGGGAGAAATATCAATAACCTCAGATATGCAGATGACATCACCCTTATGATAGAAAGTGAAGAAGAACTAAAGAGCCTCTTGATGAAGGTGAAAGAAGAGATTGAAAAAACCGGCTTAAAACTCAACATTCAAAAAATGAATATTATGGCATCTGTTCCCATCATTTCATGGCAAAGAGATGGGAAAACAATGGAAACAATAACAGACTATTTTCTTGGGGTTCAAAATCACTGAAGATGGTGATGGCAGCCATGAATTTAAAAGACGCTCGCTCCTTGGAAGAAAAGCTATGACCAACCTAGACAGCATATTAAAAAGCAGAGACATTACTTTTCCAACAAAGGTCCATCTAGTCAAAGCTATGGTTTTTCCAGTAGAAATGTATGGATGTGAGAATTAATGCTGAGTGCTGAAGAATTGATGCTTTTGAACTGTGGTGTTGGAGAAGACTCTTGAGAGTCCCTTGGACTGCAAGGAGATCCTAAAGGAAATCAGTCCCAAATATTTATTGGAAGGACTGATGCTGAAGCTCAAGCTCCAATACTTGGCCACCTGATGAGAAGAACTGACTCGTTGGAAAAGACCCTGATGCTAGGAAAGATTGAAGGTGGGAGGAGAAGAGGGTGACAGAGGATGAGATGGCTGGATGGCATCACTGACTCAGTGGACTCGAGTTTGAGCAGTCTCCCCGAGACTGACAGAGTGACTGACAGGGAAGCATGGCGTGCTGCAGTCCATGGGGTTCCACAGAGTCAGACAGGTCTGAATGAACAGAAATTAACTGAACTAACTTCCACATTTGGAACCTCCACTTTCTCATTAGATTTGCCCTCCTCACCAGTTTCCAGCATAACATATTTTTTTCTTTTTTTAAAATATAAATTTATTTATTTTAATTGGAGGTTCATTACTTTACAATATTGTATTGGTTTTGCCATACATCAACAAGAATCCACCACGGGTGTACATGTGTTCTCCATACTGAATGCCCCTCCCACCTCCCTCCCTGTACCATCCCTCTGGGTCATCCCAGTGCACCAGCCCCAAGCATCCTGTATCCTGCATCGAACCTGGACTGGCAATTCATTTCTTATATGATATTATACATGTTTCAATGCCATTCTCCCAAATCATCCCACCTTCTCCCTCTCCCACAGAGTCCAACAGACTGTTCTATACATCTGTGTCTATTTTGCTATCTTGCATACAGGCTTATTGTTACCATCTTTCTAAATTCCATATATATGCATTCAGTTCAGTTCAGTTGCTCAGTCGTGTCCAACTCTTTGCGACCCCATGAATTGCAGCACACCAGGCCTCCCTGTCCAACACCAACTCCCAGAGTTCACTCAGACTCACGTCCATCGAGTCAGTGAAGCCATCCAGCCATCTCATCCTCTGTCGTCCCCTTCTCCTCCTGCCCTCAATCCCTCCCAGCATCAGAGTCTTTTCCAATGAGTCAAATCTTCGCATGAGGTGGCCAAAGTACTGGAGTTTCAGCTTCAGCATCATTCCTTCCAAAGAAATCCCAGGGCTGATCTCCTTCAGAACGGACTGGTTGGATCTCCTTGCAGTCCAAGGGACTCTCAAGAGTCTTCTACAACACCACAGTTCAAAAGCATCAATTCTTTGGGGTTCAGCTTTCTTCACAGTCCAACTCTCACATCCATACATGACCACTGGTAAAACCAAAGCCTTGACTAGGCGGACTTTTGTTGGCAAAGTAATGTCTCTGCTTTTCAATATGTTGTCTAGGTTGGTCATAACTTTTCTTCAAAAGGAGTAAGCGTCTTTTAATTTCATGGCTGCAGTCATCATCTGCAGTGATATATGCGTTAGTATACTGTATTGGTGTTTTTCTTTCTGGCTTACTTCACTCTGTTTCCTCTGCTCCAGTTTCATCCACCTCGTTAGAACTGATTCAAATGTATTCTTTTTAACATATTTAAAGCACAACTTTAACTATGTCACCCCTTTCTTGGCCCCCAGTCCTTGACAAACTATGATCCCAAGATTAATGACACTGCTGTAGCTTTTGTTTGATGAAAGTTTTTGATGACACAGCCAAACCTATTTATTTAGGTGAAGTCCATATCTGTTACATGCTACAGTGGCGGAATTAAGTAACTGAGATGGAGATTAAAGGGAGACTTAAAATATTTATTACCTGGTCCATTATTTTTTAAAAATTGGCATTCCTATCTTTAAAACCTGTCTTCATCAAGGCTTCCATTATGATCATTTGAAAATTAAAACTCATTAAGATAGAATATGCAAGCTTTCTACTATCATCTTATACTATCCTTCTGTATATGCTTAACAGGTTACCCATATCCTGAAAAGCATGAATCTCCAACATTGTTTTTTGCCTAGAAAAGTGCCATTATTTAGCTTAAAATTTCATCCTTTCTTGTTTATGTGGACAATTAATACTCAGTCTTTAAAATCCAATTAATTTCCACAAATAAGCCCTCCTGATTTTCCAAGGAAAACAGGTATTTCCTTATTTTTGCTTTCTCAATAGGTTATGCCCTTAATATAACTCTTAGGATGTTCTAATTATTCCTAATTAACTTCATCGCTTTTGTTATAATGCTGTATTCCTCAGAATAAAAATTCAAGCAAACTCTGTAGAAGTGACAAACAAAAAACATCTCGGTTAATACACATATAAAAACTTCAAAAGTAATTTCTATCAACTATTACTGAATATCATTTTACTTCTCTCTCCACTTATTTGTAGAAACAATTTTGTTATAAAACAAAATTGTATAAAATTTTGTAATTTTATAAAAAATGTACATATATCACCTAGTAATATTCTAATAAAAATTTTTATTTTTAATTTACCTATATTTAGTAGATTTAAATAAATTCAAGAAGCTAAAGGAATTCTTATATTTCAGAAAGATTATTTTTGCATAATAAATATTTACAGTTCTTAGAACATTACACTTTTAAATACACATGTGTGTGTGTACTCAGTTGCTTATTTATATCTTATTCTTTATGATCCCACAGGCTGCAGCCCACCAGGTTGCTCTGTCTATGGGATTTTCCAGGCAAGAGTACTAGAATGGGTTGCCATTTTCTCCTCCAGGGATCTTGCCAATCCAGGGATTGAACCTGCATCTCCTGAATCTCCTGCATTTGCAGGAGGATTTTTACCACTGAACCACCTGGGAAGCCCTCCCTCCACACGTACACACACATATCATAAATTATGATATATACATAATATGAAATACACATTATATACTATATATATATTAGAATATATATTATAAAAATAGAGTTTGTTATGGGCTAAATTTTGTCAACTTAAAACTCATACATTGAAACCCTTACCCCTAGTACCACAGAATATGATGATATTTGGAGAAAAGGCTCTTAAAGAGGTGATTACTTTCAAATGAAGCCTTTATGGTGGGCCCTAATTCAAGTTTACTGTGTCTTTCTAAGAAGGGGAAACTTGATCACACCAGGGGGAATACATATATAGAGGAGACACCAAGTGAAGACACAGTGAGAAGGTTGCCATCTGTAAGCCCAGGAGAGAGGCCTCAGAAGAAATCAAACTTGCCAACACCTTAATCTTGAACTTACAGCCTCTAGAACTGAGAAAATAAATTTCTACTGTTCAGGCCAAATAGTGTGTGATATGTTGTTACAGAAGCCCTAACAAACAGATATGGTATTTTTACTGTTTTAGCATAAAATTTCTCCTACCCCATATAAAAACAAAATCTCCTGACTTCTGTTATCTGTGTTAATTTTGCCTTAATGAAGTCTAAACTATTTATGTGTCTTCTTACAGTCACTTTGTTCAGGAAGGGCTTTCTATTCAGATTAATTTGATTTCACTATCAGACCATGTGATCTTTTTTGGAGAGTTCTTCATTGTAACATGTCTCTTGATGGACCAGTTCTTGCCATCAAGTATTTTTCTACAAGGAGAAACAGGTATTATATTCCAGGCTTTTTCTTCGGTTGAGATTGCAGTCTGTTGCCTTCATACTTGAAAAATGATGAGGTTGCAATCTCTTCTCTTCATTTGTGTATTCAGTCTACCTAGTCTACTGGTCTAAAAATTGTTGAAAAGATTGAGGTCAGCCAGATGATCTGAACTTCTGGGCTACACAATCTTTCTGTTTACACAATATCTGCTAATCCAATTCTAGGATACTGAGGTCCTTTCCAATGTGTAGATTATAACCTTTCATTTTAAATAGATTTTTCATTCTGGTCTATATTTCAATAGTTTTGTTATTCGAAGGCAGTATCCCAGAGTGATTCAAGAAATGAGGTCACACCCATGCTTCCCTACTTACTGAACATAGAACCTTGGAAAACTTTTTGACTTCAGTTTCCCTCATCTGACAATATTATAAAAATATAATATTATACTAATAAAATAATATATTAGTATTAACTTCATAAGGTTGTTGTGAGAACTATATGAATTAGTAAATATAAAATTGTGCTAAATAATATTAATTATTATAATTACGTACATTCTAATCTTTGCTTAAGTTCATTGTCTGTAATGTTTCTACTAATATTTAACATGATGTTTTCCACTTCATTTTAGGTAATTTCCTTAAGCCTATTTGAGTCCTAATCATATTCATTCTTCCAATAAAAATTCCCTAATTACAAGTTTTTGTTTTGAGAATCTATAATTATTGCTCCTTTTCCTCTTATTTAGTTCAAACTTATCTCCATCCATATGCCTTGGCTAATTGGTTAGGAGTTAGCCATTTTAAGATAGAGATAGTAAACATTTTAGGCTTTCTGGGATACAAATGTCTGTCTCCCCTTTCATGGATCACAGCCTTGTTGTGGCAAAGAGGCTTGCATAACTCAATGAAGCTATGAGCCATGCCATCTAATTAGTCAAAGCTATGGTTTTTCCAATCATCATGCACAGATATGAGAGCTGACCATAAAGAAAGCTATGCACTGAAGAATTAGTGCTTTCAAATTGTGGCTCTGGAGAAGACACCTGAGAGTCCCTTAGACTGCAAGGAGATCAAACCAGTCCATCCTAAAGGAAATCAGTCCTGAATATTCATTGAAAGGACTATTGTTGAAACTGAAGCTCCAGTACTTTGGCTACCTGATGTAAAGAGCCAACTCATTCGAAAAGACCCTGATGCTGGAAAAGATTGAAAACAACAGGAGAAGGAGGAGGCAGGGAATGAGATGATTGTATAGGATCACTAACTCAATGGACATGATTTTGAACAAACTCCAGAAGATAGTGAAGAACAGTTTCCCTGGCATGCTGCAGTCCATGGAGTCACAAAGAGTAGGTCAGGACTTAGTGACTGAACAACAAAAACAACTTTTATGTCTGTGCCACAGAGGGTGATTCTGTGGTGAAATAAATGTTGAACATAATACTCAATCAAAATAGCATTGACTTTTACAAGCCATGACTTAGGACATGACTAAGCAATTGAACAGCAACAAATAGTGTCTCGTATCTGTTTTTGTCCTTTTGGGCTGCCATAACAAAATACAATAAACTAAGAGGCTTATAAACAACATACATTATTTCTCAGAATCTGGAGGCTGGAAGTCTGAGATCAGAGAGCCAGCACAATGGAGCAGGATCTTTCTACCTGGTCCCAGACTTCTCCTTGTGACCATACATGGTGGCAAAGACTAGGGAACTCTGTGCAGCCTCTTTCATGAGCCCTACTCCCATCCACTAATCTCTACATTCATGACTTAAGCATATCCCAAAGGCTCCATTAGGATTTCAACATCAGAACTCAGAGTGGGGGGATCACAAACAGCCAGACCATAGCAATATTCTCTTTTTGTTAATCATTTAAGCATATACAACCATTGTTAGCTCAAGAGTTTTGAAAATTCTCTGGTGATCTAGTGGTTAAGACTCTGCCAAGGGCCTGGGTTCAATCCATGGTCAGGGAACTAAGATCCCACAAGCCTAGTGGAGAGGTCAAAAGAGAGAGAGAGTGAGAAAGGGAGCTTTAAATAAACATGAGTGTGTACTAGACAGTCAGTAATTCATCTACACTTGGAGGTCTTTAATAATGATGTGGATTTGTGTATGCGGATGTATGTGTGTGGATGTATGGCAGTCTCTGAGTTTGGGTGTGGGTATAGGTCTGTTTTCCACCTCCCAAAGCATCTTTCTTATAGACCAATGTAATGAGATTCAATTTCAATTACTTTTTTTTTTTTTTTTCCATTTCTCCTTTGTGCTCAGTGGCTCCTCTGGCCATGGAATTTTCCAGGCAAGAATAGTGAAGTGGGGTACCATTTCTTCTTCTAGGGGATCTCCCCAATCCAGTGATCAAACCTGCCTCTCTTTTGTCTCCTGCTTTGGCAGGAGGATTTTTTAGCCCAAGCACCCCCTGGGGAGCCCAAAATAAAGTATGGTAAAGGTGCTCAATTGTGTCTGACTCTTTGCAACTCTTTGGACTGTAGCCCAGCAGGCTCCTCTGTCCATGGGATTTTTCAAGCAAGAATACTGGTGTAGGTTGCCATTTCCTTCTCCAGGGGACCTTCCCAACCCAGGGCTCAAACCCACATCTCCCGTGTTTCCAGAGTTGGAGTTGGATTCTTTACCTGATGAGCCATCCTGGAAGCCTATTTTTCATTTTGCTAAGTCACTTCAGTTGTGTCTGACTCTTCGTGACTCTGTGCACTGTAGCCTGCCAAGCTCCTCCATCCATGAGATTCTCCAGGCAAGAATACTGGAGAGGGTTGCCATTTCCTCCTCCAGGGGTTCTTCCCGACACAGGGATCAGACCCAAGTCTCCTGAGTCTCCTACATTGGCTGTTGCTGCTGCTGTTAAGTCGCTTCAGTAATGTCCGACTCTGTGCGACCCCATAAGACGGCACCCACCAGGCTCCCCCGTCCCTGGGATTCTCCAGGCAAGAACACTGGAGTGGCTTGCCATTTCCTCCTCCAATGCATGAAAGTGAAAAGTGAAAGTGAAGTCGCTGAGTCGTGTCCGACTCCTAGCGACGCCATGGACTGTAGCCTACCAGGCTCCTCCGTCCATGGGATTTTCCAGGCAAGAACACTGGAGTGGGGTGCCATTGCCTTCTCCCCTACATTGGCAGGTGGGTTCTTCACCACTAGGGCCACCTAGGAAGCCTGATTTCTCCTTTGGTTTCCTGATTCTCCATCTCATTAATCTAATAAAAAATTCATTAGGCAAATATTTCAGGACTGTGACATGAATATTGAAAGAAATCAATACTCTGCTCAGAGCCTGAGGAAGCTAATGTCAGTAACAGCATGTCTATATGTTTCTATGTTGGGCATGTGTTCTTCATAAGATGTACTTTGGAGTAGGGATCATTTCCTTTTATTGAAGTCAGATTTCTCAATTTATGTTGCTATTGATATCAAATTTCAAAAGAGGCAAAAGAAGTAAATATTCCCTCAGACTGCCATCTTAAGCCAAAAATAATATGATTGGATCTTTTCAAGTGTATTGGTTGAGCCTAAAAGCCATAAAATCTAGCATCTGAGTGCTCAGCAAAGATTGGTAGAATAAATTAATGCACAGATTCTCATCATTTTACAAGAGCAGGAGATGAATGACGGATGTAGATTTGGAATGTCCTGCAGAAAAATACCAGCCACCCATTTGAACTCATGTATCAAGGAGCTCTTGATGAAAACTGGCTCCTGGAGACCTTTCTCATGGTCTAGTGGTTAAAAGTGCTAGTCACTCAGTCGTGTCCAACTCTTTGTGACCCTATGGACTGTAGCCGGCCAGCCTCCTCTGTCCATGGAATTCTCCAGGCAAGAATACTGGAGTGGGTTGCTGTGCCCTCCTCCAGGGAATCTTCGCAACCCAGGGATTGAACCCACATCTCTTATGTCTCCTGCATTGGCAGGAGGGTGCCTTACCACTAGTGCTACCTGGAAAGCCCTAGTGATCAAAAATCCACCTTCAAATGCAGAGAACTTAGGTTTGATCCCTGGTCAGGGAACTAAGATTCCACATGCCACAACTAAGCCCACAGCCACATAGAAAGCCTACATGCTGCAACTCTGAGCTCATGGAAGAATGTCTGTTTAGGTCTTCTGCCCACTTTTTGATTGAGTGTCCATCAACAGATGAATGGATAAAGAAGTTGTGGTACATATGCACGAGGGAATGTTATTCAGCCATAAAAAAGGAACACATTTGATTCAGTTTTAATAATGTGGATGAACCTAGAGCCTATTATACAGAGTGAAATGTCAGAAATAGAAAGACAAATATTGTATACTAACACATATATGTGGAATCTAGAAAAATGGAACTGATGTACCTATTTGCACAGGATCAATGAAGATGCAGATATAGGGAACAGACTTATGCATGCGGGTTGGAAAGGGAAGGAGAGGGTGGGACGAATTGAGAGAGTAGCACTGAAACGTATTCATTACCATATGTAAAATTAGCCAATGGAAATTCACTATACGATGCAGGGAGCTTAAATCTGGTGCTCTGTGATAGTCTAGAGGGATAGGATGGGATGGGAGGTAGAAGGGAGGTTCAAGAGGGAGGGGACATACATATACCTATGGCTGCTAATTCATGTTGATATATGACAGAAACCAACACAATATCATATAGTAAATATCCCCCAATTAAAAATAAAAAACAAATTTTTAAAATAAAATTAAAACTGGTTTGCAAGTAAAAAAATAAAATGAATAGAAACCACGCTCCTCAGCAAGAGAAACCTGTGCACACTGCGATGAAGACCCAGCACAGATGAAAAAAGAGAAACAAAGCTGACTCCTGCATCCACATCCTCCAATGGAATCCCCACACAGATTGTCTTCCTTCCTTCCCAGCTCAGTTTCGGATGCCCAGGAGTCAGAACAAGCCTGAGAGAGGAAATCAGGCCTCCAAGACTGGTTTGGTCTCTATTTTAAAATCTTGTTATGCACTTACTGTATCTCTAAAAAATAATAGTTTGCTGAACTTAACTTTTAAACTTAAAAATGATTCAGCACCTGTACAATGAACAAGTATTTTAAAGTTATAGGCTAGTCCTTGAGGCTTCCCGAGTCATCTTTAGCATGTTATACAAATTTCAGGACAATGCCGGATTGAGGGGTGGAGGTGGATGATCACTTTCTCAAGGTGGGATTTTTTTTTTTTTTTTTTCTGATTGAGAACAGAGACGTAAACTCTCTTGCAAGCAAACTGTTGGGTAATTATTGACTTTTCTGAATTTCTCTCTCTCTCTAACTCTCCAGTGCAATTTCTGTTTCTCTTTCTGTCGGTATGTGCATGCATGGGTCTCAAATACATCTTCTTTATCACTGTGGAGTCATCAATTATCCTATTACCTAATATGTATTTATATCTTATTTGGGGCATTAAAATATTTGGAGAACAAACGAATGGATGCACATCTATAAAAGACCAAAAAAGTAAGGTAACCAGAGAGAGGAACTTGGGAGAATAAATAGAAAGCTTTCTTCAGGTGCCTAGCAGTGAACAGAATGTTCATGGCAGAACATTATAGAAACACATCCATGAGGATGGTTAAAGGGCAGTCTTCCCTAAGCCTGTGAATACAGGATGAGTAGCACATGGAAAGGTTTTGGCACATGTCATATGAATGACTGAGACAAACTTTGAACACATGTGTTACAAATGGTCCATTTAGTGATCGTCCTAGAGATTCTTTGGTAAATATTGCTAAATATTTAAATTTTCAAAATAGCAATACCCCTCCTCTCGGCAGTTAGAAAAATGTGTCAGCTATACATCCTCTTCTTAATAACCCGAAAACAATAAAGTGTGTGACAATAAAAACAAAGTTTAGGTCAAATTCTTTTAAATTAAATAATTCATTAGTGGGCTTCCCTGGTGGCTCAATGATAAAGAATTCATAGGTTCAGTTCCAGGGTTGGGAAGATCTGCTGGAAAAGGAAATGGCAACCCACTTCAGTGTTCTTGCCTGGAGAATTCCTTGGACAGAGTAGCCTGGTGGGCTACAGTCCATGCGGTCGCAAAGAGTCAGACATGACTGACCAGCTAACTCTTTGACCTTTCAGTTTGCAGGTTAATGCATCAATAATAATTTGAAAGAGGATTAAGCCATCTCTCTGACCAGATCAAGCAAGTTCAGTTCAGTTCAGTCACTCAGTGGTGCCTGACTCTTTGTGGTTCCATGGACTGCAGCACACCGGGCCTTCCTGTCCATCACCAACACCTGGAACTTGCTCAAACTCATGTCCATTGAGTCGGTGATGCCATCCAACCATCCCATCCTCTGTCATCATCTTCTCCTCCTGCTTTCAATCTTTCCCAGCATCTGGATTCTTTTCCAATGAGTCAGGTCTTTGCCTTGGTGGCCAAAGTTTTGGAACTTCAGCTTCAGCATCAGTCCTTCCAATGAAAATTCAGGACTCATTTTCTTTAGGATTGACTGGTTTGATTTCCTTGTAGTTCAAGGGACTCTCGAGAGTCTTCTCCAACAACACAGTTCAAAAGCATCAATTCTTTGGCACTCAGCTTTATTTATGGTCCAACTCTCACATCCATACTTGAGTACTGGAAAAACCATAGCTTTGACTACACGGACCTTTGTTGGTAAAGTAATGACTCTGCTTTTTATGCTGTCTAGGTTTATCATAGCTTTTCTTCTAAGGAACAAGCGTCTTTTAATTTCATGGCTGCAGTCATCATCTGTAGTGATTTTGGAGCCCAATAAAATAAAGGCAAATCTAGATATAGACACTATGAAGATGATTGGCCATGAAATTGCTGGAGTTCTATCCCTCACTGATGTGAAGACTTTAACGCTTTTCTAGGCAGTTTTATATTTTGAACACTACTCATTTCACCAATGAAAACTTATTTCTAACATATTTCATGCTGATTAATGGATCCTCTTATATACATTTTGATACCAAATGACTTGTAAGCAGCTACTGTGTACTCTTGGTTCCTGATCCAGTTCCAAAGGAATTTAACTGCCACTAAGTATAGATTTGGAGAAGGCAATGGCACTCCACTCCAGTACTCCTGCCTGGAAAATCCCATGGACGGAGGAGCCTGGTAGGCTGCAGTCCATGGGGTCGATGAGGGTTGAACACTACTGATTGACTTCACTTTCACCTTTCACTTTCATGCATTGGAGGAGGAAATGGCAACCCACTCCAGTGTTCTTGCCTGGAGAATCCCAGGGACAGGGGAGCCTGGTGGGCTGCCATCTCTGGGGTCGCACAGAGTCAGACACGACTGAAGTGACTTAGCAGCAAGTATAGATTAAAGTTAATTCGGGTGTACATTTATACATTGCTTTGTTTATGCTAATATCACATTACTCAATTTGCTTAACTACTAAATTTGCTTAACTACTGAATTCACTAATGGAGAAGGCAATGGCAACCCACTCCAGTGTTCTTGCCTGGAGAATCCCAGGGACGGGGAAGCCTGGTGGGCTGCCGTCTCTGGGGTCACACAGAGTCGGACACGACTGAAGCGACTTAGCAGCAGCAGCAGTAGCAGCAAATTCACTAAATTTAAAATTATTGGTGAGGGGAGGAGCCAAGATGGCGGAGGAGTAGGACGGGGAGAACATTTTCTCCCCCACAAATTCATCAAAAGAGCATTTAAACGTCGACTAAATTCCACAAAACAACTACTGAATGCCGGCAGAGAACATCAGGCACCCAGAAAAGCAACCCAACTCTTCGAAAGGAGGTAGGAAAAAATATAAAAGACAAAAAAAGAGACAAAAGAGGGAGGGATGGAGCTCCGTCCAGGGAAGGGAGTCTTAAAAAGAGAGAAGTTTCCAAACACCAGGAAACCTTCTCACTGCCGAATCTGTGCCGAGCTTTGGAAGCACAGAGGGCAACATAACAGGGAGAAAAATGCGAGCCCTACGGTAACTCCCCCAGCGGAGAAGCAGCACAGACGCCTGCACACGCCATTAGCAAGCGGGGGCTGGGCAGGGAGGTGCGGCGCCGGCTGCATCGCTTAGAGTAAGGATCTGGCCTGAATACCCTGTGTGCTATCTGAGCGAAATAATTTGGGCTAGCAAACCAGACTGTGGGATATCTACCACGCGAAAAGCCAGCCCCAACCTAAGACACCGCCAGGCCCGCGCACAGAACAAAGGACTGAACAGAGATAGCCGGCTGCAGACCTTCCCCCTCCGGTGACAGGCAGCCAGAGCCAGAAGGGGGCAATCGCAGCCCCAGAGAGACATTATCTATAAAACTGTAAGCAGGCTTCTTTGCTAACTAAAACTTCTTGGGGGTCTGGACGGTCAACATTTGCCTGAGAAGGTGCGCCGGTTTTACACCCAGATAACCGAGTGGCAGGGAGGCGATAAGTCGCAGCATTGGCGCTCGCCAAACACCTCATCACCTGAGCTGCTCGGACCTGGGAAGAGCACAAAACACAGGCCCAACAGAGTCTGCGCCTCTGAGGACTACCCAAGTGCCTGAACCTGAGCGGCTTGGACCTGGGAGGTGCATTGCAGCCCAGGGCCAGCCTCGGATTGTTCCCTGCGGAACAACCTAGAGCCCGAGCAGTGTGGGCAGGGAGGCTACACGCGCTGTGAGTGGGGGCAGACCCAGTGTGGCTGAGGCACTGCGAGCGCACGCCAGTGTTATTTGTTTGCAGCATCCCTCCCTCCCTCCCCACAGCACGACTGAACAAGTAAGCCTAAAAAAAAAGTTTCCCCCACCGTCCCCTTTGTGTCAGGGCTGTAACCAGACACTGAAGAGACCAGCAAACAGAAGAAGTTATAACAGAGGGAAACGCCTTGGAAGCTACAGGCAATAGATTAAAACCCCGTGGTTACTACGGACTACATAGGAAGGGGCTTATAGAGCTTGAGAAATATAAGTCGGACCAAGGAACTAGCCAAAAATGAACTGAACCCACAATACTCACAATAAAACCAGAAAAAGTCCTAGATATATTTTTACTATTTTTATGATCATTCTTTCTTTCTTTCTTTTTTTTTTCTAATTTTTAGAAAAAAATATTTTAAGTCCTCTATTGTTCCTTTAATTTTCACTTTTATAACCTATTACTTTTGCAAAAAAAAAAAAAAAAACCCTATTTTTTTTTCTTCTTCAGCAAACTTCATATATATATATATTTTATAATTTTTTACCTTGTTTTCTTTTTTTCTTTTTTCTTCTTTTCTTTAACATTGTATTTTTGAAATTCCAAACTCTACTCTAGTTTTTTAATTTTAGCTTTTTGGTATATGTTATCAATTTTGCACCTATAGTTTTTTTTATAATTTCTGTGACTTTTTTTTTTTCTGTTTCTTTCTCTTCTTCTTTTATATAACATTGTATATCTGAAATTCCAAACTCTACTCTAGATTTTTAATTTATGCTTTTTGGTATTTGATATTAATTTTGTACCTGTATTTTCTTTATAATTTTTGTGACATTGTTTTTGTCTGTTTGTTTGTTTTCTCTCTTTATGTCTCTTCTTCCTTTTTTTTAACATTGTATTTTTGAAATTCCAAACTCTACTCTAGATTTTTAATTTTTGCTTTTTGGTATTAGTTATCAATTTTGTACCTGTATTTTCTTTATAATTTTCATGACCTCGTTTGTTTTTCTTTGTTCATTTTTTCTCTCTTTCTTTTCCTTCTTCTTTTCTTTAACATCGTATTTTTGAAATTCCAAACTCTACTCTAGATTTTTAATTTTTGCTTTTATGTATTTTTTACCAATTTTGTATGTTTAAGAACCCAATCTTCAGGACCCATTTTTCACTAGGGAGTGAGATTACTGACTTGACTGCTCTCCCTCCCTTTGGACTCTCCTTTTTCTCCACCAGGTCGCCTGTGTCTCCTCCCTAACCCCTCTCTACTCTACCCAACTCTGTGAATTTCTGTGTGTTCCAGATGGTGGAGAACACTTAGGGAACTGATTACTGGCTGGATCTGTCTCCCTCCTTTTCATTCCCCCCTTTTATCCTTCTGGCCACCTCTGTCTCCTTCCTCCTTCTTCTCTTCTCTGTATAACTCTGTGAACATCTCTGAGTGGTCCAGTTGTGGAGTGCACATAAGGAAGTGACTACTGGCTAGCCCACTCTCTCCACTATTGATTCCACCTCATCTCATTTGGGTCACCTCTAACTCCTCCTCCCCTCTTCTCTTCTCCATGTAACGCTGTGAACCTCTCTGAGTGACCCTCACAGTAGAGAAACTTTTCATCTTTAATGTAGATGTTTTATCAATGGTGCTGTATAGAAGGAGAAGTTTTGATACTACTGTCAAAATAAGACCAATAAGTGGAAGCAGGAGGCTTAAGTCCAAACCCTGACTCCAGGGAACTCCTGACTCCAAGGAACATTAATTGACAGGAGCTCATCAAACGCCTCCATGCTGACACTGAAACCAAGCACCACACAAGGGCCAACAAGTTCCAGGGCAAGACATACCAAGCAAATTCTCCAGCAACAAAGGAACACAGCCCTGAGCTTCAAGATACAAGCTGCCCAAAGTCACCACAAAACCATAGACATCTCATAACTCATTACTGGACATTTCTTTGCACTCCAGAGAGAAGAAATACAGCTCCACCCACCAGAACACCAACACAAGCTTCCCTAACCAGGAAACCTTGACAAGCCACCTGTACAAACCCACACAGAGTGAGGAAAAGCCACAATAAAGAGAACTCCACAAACTGCCAGAATACAGAAAGGACACCCCAAACTCAGCAATTTAAACAAGATGAAGAGACAGAGGAATACCCAGCAGATAAAGGATTCCGAATAATGATAGTGAAATTGATCCAAAATCTTGAAATTAAAATGGAATCACAGATAAATAGCCTGGAGACAAGGATTGAGAAGATGCAAGAAAGGTTTAACAAGGACCTAGAAGAAATAAAAAAGAGTCAATATATAATGAATAATGCAATAAGTGAAATTAAAAACACTCTGGAGGCAACAAATAGTAGAATAACAGAGGCAGAAAATAGGATTAGTGAATTAGAAGATAGAATGGTAGAAATAAATGAACCAGAGAGGATAAAAGAAAAACGAATTAAAAGAAATGAGGACAATCTCAGAGACCTCCAGGACAATATTAAATGCTACAACATTCGAATCATAGGGGTTCCAGAAGAAGAAGACAAAAAGAAAGACCATGAGAAAATACTTGAGGAGATAATAGTTGAAAACTTCCTAAAATGGGGAAGGAAATAATCACCCAAGTTCAAGAAACCCAGAGAGTCCCAAACAGGATAAACCCAAGGCGAAACACCCCAAGACAGATATTAATCAAATTAACAAAGATCAAACACAAAGAACAAATATTAAAAGCAGCAAGGAAAAACAACAAATAACACACAAGGAATTCCCATAAGGATAACAGCTGATCTTTCAATAGAAACTCTTGAGCCAGGAGGGAATGGCAAGACATACTTAAAATGATGAAAGAAAATAACCTACAGCCCAGATTATTGTACCCAGCAAGGATTTCATTCAAGTATGAAGGAGAAATCAAAAGCTTTTCAGACAAGCAAAAGCTGAGAGAATTCTGCACCACCAAACCAGCTCTCCAACAAATACTAAAGGATATTCTCTAGACAGGAAACAAAAAAACGGTGTATAAATTCGAACCCAAAACAATAAAGTAAATGGCAACGGGATCATACTTATCAGTAATTACCTTAAACGTAAATGGGTTGAATGCCCCAACCAAAAGACAAAGACTGGCTGAATGGATACAAAAACAAGACCCCTACATATGTTGTCTACAAGAGACCCACCTCAAAACAGGGGACACATACAGACTGAAAGTGAAGGGCTGGAAAAAGATTTTCCATGCAAATAGGGACCAAAAGAAAGCAGGAGTAGCAATACTCATATCAGATAAAATAGACTTTAAAACAAAGGCTGTGAAAAGAGACAAAGAAGGTCACTACATAATGATCAAAGGATCAATCCAAGAAGAAGATATAACAATTATAAATATATATGCACCCAACACGGGAGCACTGCAGTATGTAAGACAAATGCTAACAAGTATGAAAGGAGAAATTAACAATAACACAATAATAGTGGGAGACTTTAATACCCCACTCACACCTATGGACAGATCAACTAAACAGAAAATTAACAAGGAAACACAAACTTTAAAGGATACAATAGACCAGTTAGACCTAATTGATATCTATAGAACATTTCATCCCAAAACAATGAATTTCACCCTTTTCTCAAGCGCACATGGAACCTTCTCCAGGATAGATCACATCCTGGGCCATAAAGCTAGCCTTGGTAAATTCAAAAAAATAGAAATCATTCCAAGCATCTTTTCTGACCACAATGCAGTAAGATTAGATCTCAATTACAGGAGAAAAACTATTAAAAATTCCAACATATGGAGGCTGAACAACACGCTGCTGAATAACCAACAAATCACAGAAGAAATCAAAAAAGAAATCAAAATTTGCATAGAAACGAATGAAAATGAAAACACAACAACCCAAAACCTGTGGGACACAGTAAAAGCAGTCCTAAGGGGAAAGTTCATAGCAATACAGGCACACCTCAAGAAACAAGAAAAAAGTCAAATAAATAACCTAACTCTACACCTAAAGCAACTAGAAAAGGAAGAAATGAAGAATCCCAGGGTTAGTAGAAGGAAAGAAATCTTAAAAATTAGAGCAGAAATAAATGCAAAAGAAACAAAAGAGACCATAGCAAAAATCAATAAAACCAAAAGCTGGTTCTTTGAAAGGATAAATAAAATTGACAAACCATTAGCCAGACTCATCAAGAAACAAAGGGAGAAAAATCAAATCAATAAAATTAGAAATGAAACTGGAGAGATCACAACAGACAACACAGAAATACAAAGGATCATAAGAGACTATTATCAACAATTATATGCCAATAAAATGGACAACGTGGAAGAAATGGACAAATTCTTAGAAAAGTACAACTTTCCAAAACTGGAACAGGAAGAAATAGAAAATCTTAACAGACCCATCACAAGCACGGAAATTGAAACTGTAATCAAAAATCTTCCAGCAAACAAAAGCCCAGGTCCAGACGGTTTCACAGCTGAATTCTACCAAAAATTTAGAGAAGAGCTAACACCTATCCTGCTCAAACTCTTCCAGAAAATTGCAGAGGAAGGTAAACTTCCAAACTCATTCTATGAGGCCACCATCACCCTAATACCAAAACCTGACAAAGATCCCACAAAAAGAAAAAACTACAGGCCAATATCACTGATGAACATAGATGCAAAAATCCTAAACAAAATTCTAGCAATCAGAATCCAACAACACATTAAAAAGATCATACACCATGACCAAGTGGGCTTTATCCCAGGGATGCAAGGATTCTTCAATATCCGCAAATCTATCAATGTAATACACCACATTAACAAATTGAAAAATAAAAACCATATGATTATCTCAATAGATGCAGAGAAAGCCTTTGACAAAATTCAACACCCATTTATGATAAAAACTCTCCAGAAAGCAGGAATAGAAGGAACATACCTCAACATAATAAAAGCTATATATGACAAACCCACAGCAAACATTATCCTCAATGGTGAAAAATTGAAAGCATTTCCTCTAAAGTCAGGAACAAGACAAGGGTGCCCACTTTCACCATTACTATTCAACATAGTTTTGGAAGTTTTGGCCACAGCAATCAGAGCAGAAAAAGAAATAAAAGGAATCCAAATTGGAAAAGAAGAAGTAAAACTCTCACTATTTGCAGATGACATGATCCTCTACATAGAAAACCCTAAAGACTCCACCAGAAAATTACTAGAACTAATCAATGACTATAGTAAATTTGCAGGATATAAAATCAACACACAGAAATCCCTTGCATTCCTATACACTAATAATGAGAAAACAGAAAGAGAAATTAAGGAAACAATTCCATTCACCTTTGCAACGGAAAGAATAAAATACTTGGGAATATATCTACCTAAAGAAACTAAAGACCTATATATAGAAAACTATAAAACACTGGTGAAAGAAATCAAAGAGGACACTAATAGATGGAGAAATATACCGTGTTCATGGATTGGAAGAATCAGTATAGTGAAAATGAGTATACTATCCAAAGCAATTTATAGATTCAATGCAATCCCTATCAAGCTACCAATAGTTCTTCACAGAGCTAGAACAAATAATTTCACAATTTGTATGGAAATACAAAAAACCTCGAATAGCCAAAGTGATCCTGAGAAAGAAGAATGGAACTGGAGGAATCAACCTACCTGACTTCAGACTCTACTACAAAGCCACAGTTATCAAGACAGTATGGTACTGGCACAAAGACAGAAATATAGATCAATGGAACAAAATAGAAAGCCCAGAGATAAATCCACGCACATATGGACACCTTATCTTTGACAAAGGAGGCAAGAATATACGATGGATTAAAGACAATCTCTTTAACAAGTGGTGCTGGGAAATCTGGTCAACCACTTGTAAAAGAATGAAACTAGAACACTTTCTAACACCATACACAAAAATAAACTCAAAATGGATTAAAGATCTAAATGTTAGACCAGAAACTATAAAACTCCTAGAGGAGAACATAGGAAAACACTCTCTGACATACATCACAGCAGGATCCTCTATGACCCACCTCCCAGAATATTGGAAATAAAAGCAAAAATAAACAAATGGGACCTAATTAAACTTAAAAGCTTCTGCACATCAAAGGAAACTATTAGCAAGGTGAAAAGACAGCCTTCAGAATGGAAGAAAATAATAGCAAATGAAGCAACTGACAAACAACTAATCTCAAAAATATACAAGCAACTCCTACAGCTCAACTCCAGAAAAATAAATGACCCAATCAAAAAATGGGCCAAAGAACTAAATAGACAGTTCTCCAAAGAAGACATACAGATGGCTAACAAACATATGAAAAGATGCTCAACATCACTCATTATCAGAGAAATGCAAATCAAAACCACTATGAGGTACCATTTCACACCAGTCAGAATGGCTGTGATCCAAAAGTCTACAAATAATAAATGCTGGAGAGGGTGTGGAGAAAAGGGAACCCTCTTACACTGTTGGTGGGAATGCAAACTGGTACAGCCACTGTGGAGAACAGTGTGGAGATTCCTTAAAAAACTGGAAATAGAACTGCCTTATGATCCAGCAATCCCACTGCTGGGCATACACACTGAGGAAACCAGAAGGGAAAGAGACATGTGTACCCCAATGTTCATCACAGCACTATTTATAATAGCCAGGACATGGAAGCAACCTAGATGTTCATCAGCAGATGAATGGATAAGAAAGCAGTGGTACATATACACAATGGAGTATTACTCAGCCATTAAAAAGAATACCTTTGAATCAGTTCTAATGAGGTGGATGAAACTGGAGCCTATTATACAGAGTGAAGTAAGCCAGAAGGAAAAACACCAATACAGTATACTAATGCATATATATGGAATTTAGAAAGATGGTAACAATAACCCTGTGTTCGAGACAGCAAAAGAGACAGTGATGTATAGAACAGTCTTGGACTCTGTGGGAGAGGGAGAGGGTGGGAAGATTTGAGAGAATGGCATTGAAACATGTAAAATATTATGTATGAAATGAGATGCCAGTCCAGGTTCGATGCACGATACTGGATGCTTGGGGCTAGTGCACTGGGACGACCCAGAGGGATGGTAGGGGGAGGGAGGAGGGAGGAGGGTTCAGGATGGGGAACACATGTATACCTGTGGTGGATTCATTTTAATATTTGGCAAAATTAATACAATTATGTAAAGTTTAAAAATTAAATAAAAGTTTTAAAAAAATTACTAAAATGTCTAAATTTACTAAAATCAATAGATTTTAAAATCCATGATATAATGGATAAAGGTAGCTGGAAAAAGTTCAATCTGAAGCAAAACCCTGAATTAGATTCAGTTGTGAGTTAGTCATCCTTTCATTCATTTGTTCATTCATTCACGCAGTAGACATCAATTGTGTGCCAAGACAGGCATCAACACATTCATCATTGTGAGACTTCAGCTCTTTGAATACAGTACGTTGAGGATAGCATCTTAAATTCATGCTTCAATGTTTTAATAAAAACATTTTATAGAAAAAATACTGACAGCCTGTGCCCACTAATCTCTGTGTTTTGCTTTAGAGATGAGATTGCAAGCAGAAAACCTGCAATGGCCTGCAGCTGGCTATGTTTGGTGTTGGCCCACATGCTGCCCCATACCTACAGTTTGCTTTATTGTAAACCTAGCTGGTTCCACTCTCTATACATTAACTGCCTGGTTTCTGTAGAAAAAAAATAAAGAAAAAGAAAAAACATATTCTTTTACTGAAGTATAGTTGTTGTATTAGTTTCAGGTATATAGCACAGTGATTAAGATAGATATATATGTATGATATATATATATATATTGGAGAAGGCAATGGCACCCTACTCCACTACTCTTGCGTGGAAAATCCCATGGACAGAGGAGCCTGGTAGGGTGCAGTCCATGGGGTCGCTAGGAGTCCGACATGATTGAGCAACTTCACTTTCACTTTTCACTTTCATGCATTGGGGAAGGAAATGGCAACCCACTCCAGTGTTCTTGCCTGGAGAATCCCAGGGATGGCGGAGCCTGGTGGGCTGCCGTCTATGGGGTCGCACAGAGTCGGACACAACTGAAGTGACTTAGCAGCATGTATATATATTCTTTTACATATTCTTTTCCCTGGTAGGTTATTATAAACTACTGAGTATAGTTCCCTGCAGTAAGTCCTTGTTGGTTATCTATTTTAGATGTAGTAGTATGTTTACGGTAATCCCAATCTCCTAATATTAACATATTAATATATCCCTCCCCTCCTTCCTCCTTTGGTAACCACAAATCTGTTTTCTATGTCTGTGGTAATGTTTCCATTTTGCAAAGAAGTTCATTTGTATCTTTGTAAAAAAAAAAATTTAATAGCTACATCTCAAGGGCCCTGGGAAAACGTTTCTGATCACTAACCCAAACCAAGCTACCTATTGGTTACACTACACAGGGTTGGAGGACATGAACTTGCCATTGGGTTATTAGATTTCTACAAGTGAATATACATGATTCACAAGTCATTGTGCAGGAAGATCTAATTTATTGGATCTGGCATTGTCCCTGGGTTTCTCACATTTCTGAACAAAGACATGAATGGTATTTCTGTTCCAGATTATCTTTTCAAGGATATTGTATAAAAACAACCTTGGAAGAGAAATAGTGTCTCCATCTGGAGCAGCTTTGTTTAACTGGCCAGTGGAATAAAAAATAATGTCTTTTTCTATGGTAAAGATTGAGCAGATTTTCCAGAAACCCTCTTATATAAAACTGATGTTTTTCCAATCCCAGGGTTTCTTTTCTGGAGGCAAACTTGAGGACCAAAGAGACATAAGAGCAAGATGAATCCTGAGATAATCATGAGTGAGTCCTGTACTTTCAAGCCTGGAATCTTCTCAACTTCTAGGCTTCCTGTATGAAATGATTTACTTCTTTACTGGACAAGCCAGTTTGAGTGATATTTTTATTATATAACAGAATATGCATTCAACAGAAGATACACACACACTCATACACATGTGGTGTGATATATGTTTTTTTTCACACACAAGACCTGGACTTTGATATATTCTTAATTTATGTTTGCATGCCACTGTGTCATTTTCTGTTTTATACACTCTCTGTTATACAAGAAAATTAAGAGTTTTTTCCCAACTAACTTTAATTCCTTGAGGATCAGTGTTAGACTGCGTACTATGTAATACACAAAGCTGTGAATATGGTGGTGACTCCATACACACTGATTTTGTTTTAGCACCCACCACTTTGCATGCATTGCATGCTAAGTCACTTCAGCCATGTTCGATTCTTTGCAACTCTATGGACTGTAGCCCACCAGGCTCCTCTGTCCACGGGATTCTCCAGGTGGAAATACTGGAGGGGATTGCCATGTCCTCCTCCAGGGGATCTTCCTGACCCCGGGATCAAACGTACATCTCCTTCATCTCCTGCATTGGCAGGTAGGTTCTTCACTAATAATGCCACCTGGGAAGCCCACCTACCACTTTACTTCACGATTATTCATTTTATTCTGGTATCCCTCAGTCTGCTCTTGAGATGGGATATGTTTATAACACAAAGCTCATAAGATTTAGAAAAGCAATGTGGATTGAACAAAAGAAGAATAGTGGAAATTCCTTTTTAAATATCTTGAAATATTGTTATTAATCAGCTCTCCTCTCATCTTTTAATCTCTAGTGTTCCTCAACAATGACACGTTCCATTCCTCTTGGCATTCTGTATTTAAGATTCTTTCAGGTTTATTTTATTTTGGCAGTGTCAGGTCTTAGCTGTGGCATACAGATCTTTGATTGTGGTTTTCGGGCTCCAGAGCACACAGACTACGTAGGTGCGGTGTGACGGTTGCCTCGAGGTACATTGGATCTTAGTTCCCCACCAAAGATTTAAGCCGTGTCCCCTGCATTGTAAGGGAGATTCTCAACCTCTGAACCCCTAGGGAAGTCTCCTATTTCTGCATTCTTATTCCTCAAAGTTGCCAGGGAGACTCAGAATTGGACTAAGGAAGGAAGTTCTTCCTCCGTCACTGTTAACAGCATTGGTTGTTTAGTTGTTCAGTCATGTCCGACTCTTTGCAACCCCATAGACTGCGGCATTCCAGGCTCCTCTGTCCTCCACTGTCTCTTGGAGTTTGCTCAAATTCATGTTCGTTAAGTCAGTGATGGTATCTAACCGTCTCATCCACTGCCATTCCATTCTCCTTTTGCCTTCAATCTTTCTCAGTTTCAGGGTCGTTTTCAGCTTTTCCTATCAAGTGACCAAAGTATTGGAGCTTCAGTTTTAGCATCAGTCCTTCCAGTGAATTTTCAGGGTTGGTTTCCTTTAGTATCAACTGGTTTAATCTCCTTGCAGTTCAAGGGACTCTCAGGAGTCTTCTCCAGAACCACAGTGTGAAAGCATCAGTTCTTTGGCACTCCATCCATGGAGCATCCACGGCAATAAATTAGAATTTTCCCCTTGAGAAAGAAACAATTTCCTCTTTTTGAATTTGATGAATGCTCAGTTATGAATATAGTACAGATCATATTGTGAAGTCTTCTTAGGCCTTTTAAGATAAAATTTATTTTATGATGCATTATATAATAAAGAATGCTAAGTCCCTTCTGGTCTGAGACATTTAGATCTTTCTACTTCCCTCATTTCTCCTCATTTTCCTAATTATCATCTAGTTTGTCTGAGACTTTCCTGGCTTTAGCAAACAGCTTTCAGGCCCCTGGGAAGCCCTCAGACCCAGGCAAATTTGGACTTTGGATTACTTTCCTTAGTTACTCTACTTTCTTCTGTTTGATAATGAGCTACAAGAACAAAAATTATGTGTAAATTTATTTATGCAGGCATGAGGCTAGAATAGAGTTTGAATAAGTGGATAAATTAATCACCAAATATGCATCTGGACATAGAAGAGTTTTGGAGTCAGGGAGATGTGGACTGAAAGATCAGATCAGTCATGTATTCCTGTGGAAACTGATTCCATTTGTTTTACCTCTCTGAGCTTCAGCTCTATTATTAGCAGAGGTCTGGAGATAAGGGAATGGTAAAAGACATATCACAGACTTGTAATGGAAAACATACCAAAGCATCAGCTCATTAGCAGCCTTTAAAACCCTTGCGTGTAGCCTCTGTGTTCATTATGGCAAACTCAGTGTCATTAGCTCAGGATGCTCTAACAAAAATACCATAGAGTGGGTGGCTTAAAAAAAACACCAGTTATTCCTCATAGTTTGAGAGGCTGGGAAGTCCAAGATCAAGGTACCAGTCAACTTGGTTCCTGGGGAGGGCCCCTTTCCTGGTTTGCAGAGGTCTGCCTTTTTGCTGAATCCTTGTATGGGTCAGGGAGGATGGGAGAGGAATCATCTTTCTATTGTTTCTTCTTTTTCAATCACTAAATCCTTTTCAACTCTTTGCAACCCCATGTCCTACAGCCATGTTACTGTGATTCAACCTGTGAGAGGTGAATATGGGAAAAGTACATTATATTCTGGTTACTTTTACACCAGCATTTCCCTGGTGGCCCTGGAGTAAAGACTGCCTGCCACGCAGGAGACGTGGGTCCAATTCCTGGTTCAGTAGGATCCCCTGGAGAAGGGAATAGCAACCTACATCTCAGTATTCTTGCCTGGAGCATGCTATGGACAGAGGAGCCTGTGGGCTCCTGTCCTTGGGGATGCAAAGACTTGGACATGACTGAGCAACTAAAACAACAACAATACATTCTGGCTAGAGTGTGCAGGTTCTGTACTCCTAGTGTGGGTGTTAGTCACTCAGTCATGTCGGACTCTTTGCTACCCCCATGGACGGTAGTCCGCCAGGCTCCCCGGTCCATGGAAGTCTCCAGGCAAGAATACTGGGGTGGGTTGCTATTTGCTTCTCCAGGGGATCTTCCAGACACAGGGATCAAACCCTGGTCTCCTGCATTGCAGGCAGATTCTTTACCATCTGAGCCACCAGGGAAGCCCACCTGTACTCTTAACTATAATGCAAAGAGTAGTATACCTTCCAGTGAGAGCATGGAGCTCCATGCATACAGTATTTATTCAATAAAACAAAAATGAGTTAATGAAAACTGAATAATGTATGAAATCTTGAACTGGTACAATGACCACACTGAAAAGCTGCCAGGATCAAAAGTTCTAAGTTCCCTTTCCAGTCGTGTTTGCAGTCGCTGAATGGCCTCTCAGCTCTCAGTGGTGTGTGTTTTTATTTAATTTGCTTTGGTTGTTGTTGTTGTTGTTATTATTTTACCCTCTCTGGCCCCAGTTTTCTTATTTTTAAGCTGAGGTACTTATCCTCACTCTCTAATAATTTGCTATCAGTAATAGTAACTATCCCCTAGAGGAGGGCTCAAAAACCCACTCCAGTATTCTTCCCTGGAGAATCCAATGAACTGAGACTGGACGTCGACGTTTCATAGAGTCACAAAGAGTCAGACACAACTGAAGTGACTCAGCATTCACTCAGTAGTAACTACAGTTTTCAGATATTGAATTTCCCAGCTATCAGAGTTCTTCCTTGTCATTGTCAATATTGCTCAATATGGCTAAGTGTGTGTTTGTTAGAAAAACAACGTACAAAAGTCAAAGCCCATGACTTCTAATGTCCACAAAGACATCGTATTGATGCAAGACCAAACAAAAGAAAACTTCAAACCACAACCAGAGAAACTAAGACTTCTCAGCCTTTTGAATACCTGCTGTGGAAGAAACAAAACAAAATTTTCCTTGTCATTGAACAAACTTCCTGTTGCTAAGGCCAAATCATTCTTCTTTTCTCCAAGGAGCCACAGAGAAGGTTATTGAATTAACAGGCTATTGAGTTTCATGGAATTTACTCTTAACACCCCAACCATGTGGAGGTGAGTGTTGGGCAGAAAGAATTGGAGAAGGATAAGGTCAGGGTAAACCACCAAGGTATCTGATTATGAGATATGAGATGTTAATGAATGCAATTCTTGAGAAACTCTGCTTCTCCTGAAGTATTTCATACTGTGGTTTTTAGTCCTGGTTCCTGCTGTATTGTTGGTCAAACCTCCTCATGTGTTAAAAGCAGACAGAAATTATTACAAAAAATGGCTGAAAGGGGAAGCCAACTTAATAATAATATTCCTGAGTTCTCCAGAGTGGTGAGTCCCTCTCCTTCTATTTACCTTTCCTCCTGATAAAAATTAATGTATAAGATAATAAAATACATTAATAACAGAAAGCAAAAAGCAATGTCCTTTACCAGTAGTTAATGCTAAACCCAGGGCTTCCCTGGTGGCTCAGACAGTAAAGAATCTGCCTGCAATGCAGGAGACCCGGATTCGATCCCTGGGTTGGGACGATCTCCTGGAGAAGGGAATGGTAACCCACTCCAGTATTCTTGCCTGGAGAATTATATGGACAGAGGAGCCTGGCAGCCTACAGTCCATGGGGGTAGCAAAGAGTCGGACACAACTGAGCAACTAACACACACACAGTGCTAAACTCAGGACTATTAGAGAATGTCTTTGTAAAGAAAAAAGTTCAAATGTCAATAGCATACATTGACCTCTAGGAAAATGGTTTGCAAAACTTAGAATGGCAAGGATAGAGTTAAATGTCTCCCCCGATAACCAGAAGTGGGACACTTAGAAGAATCAGAGTGACTACAGAGCTCGTGTGGATACGGCTGTACCTAGCGGGTGTCTGAGGTTTTGTCAGTTCGTTCTTATTTTTATGACAGAGTATCCTGGCACAGCAGTTTTTTTGCAGAACACCATTGCCACACATCCATTCAAATAAATTAACACTCCCATCTTCGCTGACCCATTTGTCAGAAATGCCAAAATGTAGGTTAACCCATGTGACCTTTTCACTGAAAATATATAGCGAGAGTGTCATTAGGCCTCACGCTGACAAGCCTGGAATTACAGTTATCTTTTTCTTTTTTCTGTTTGTCATAATAACACCAACTGAACTACACCTGTCTTTCTGAAGCAGACTTTGTTCTGAGAAGAGGAAGGATAGTCAAAGTGTTTTCTGAATCCTCAAGTAGTCATTATTAAGACCTGATAAGAGAAACAAAAAGGGATTTATTGAGTATTTGCTTTGCACTAACTTTGGAGCATAAGTAATTTCAACATCCATAACTTCCTTTAAGGAATGGTACTGCAAGGTAATTAACGCGCCCAGTTTCACATAGCTTCATATGTTGGCCACGACTCCAACCCACGTCTGACAAACTCAGGGAAGAGTCACTTTTCCTTCCACCAAGTTACCAGAAGGAATCCAGCTAGCGTCCTTCCCTGGAGATCAGTTACTTGTCTCCTGGAATTCACCCTTTTTGCCATCCTTTAGACTTAGCAACAGTGCATTTGAGTGTGTGAAGTCTTTGGTTAGACTTCTTGGAAGACACACAGAGGGAAGAAGACATCATTCACTTAAATAATTAACCAGAGGCTAAAGATTCTGTCCAAATAAAGCATGCTATTTTGGTTCCAGGCCAATACTATTCTGAGTGGGCTGCTCTCCGTGAACTTGTAAACTCCACAATGACAATAACAACAATAACAACAACAACAAACAAAATTGACGGGTCCTCTGCTAAATGATCATGTATCGACACTGGAACATCCAGGCTGTGAAATAAACAGGAGAAGCAAGGTTGAATCAAAGTGCACTTCTTAATTTGCACCACACCAACTGAACAGTAAAATGTGATTTAATTTACTATATAATTTGCTTGTTCAACAAAGCTGAAAGATAACTCACTTAGTGCCACTTTGCTTGTAAGTAAGCCCGTAACTGGCGGTGTTCTTTCAGCGAACGGCTTTGTTGTTGATGCCAGAGAAAGCTGTTTGAGTGGAAAATGCAGAAAATTAAGGGTCTGTTGCTGTCGTATTTGCAATGCGCTCCCTTTGTCCTCATCAAGTTTATTTCTGCTGAGCGGCAGTAACGGCTCTTTGTTTTTCTAACTCGATGAAGTCACTAAGTCTTGCTCGGTGGCACACGGCTGGGGGGAAAAATGCAGGCAGCCAAATTTAGAACCATTTGGAACTCACGAGTTGTGAATTTTGAACCAAACTTGAATCTTTTAAAAGCTCATCTGTTCCACAGAGAGTGCCAGCTCGGCTAACAGCCTTGCAGCAGGGACTGTCCTCTGAGAGCTGAGCCAGGGTCCCTTCCGTGCCTCCTGTTTGTTCCTGTGATGAGTTGGGGTGCTTCAGGATGCAAAGACATGGGTGCATTACAAAACCCCAAAATCTGCACCCCAGGAGGAGAGCGTTTCCAACGTGTCTCTTTGGTGTTTTGCGTGTATGCTCAGTCACTTCTGTCATATCCAAGTCTCTGAGACTCTGTGGACTGTAGCCTACCATTCCAAGGGATTTCCCAGACCAGAATACTGGAGTGGGTTGCCATTTCTTTCTTCAGGGGATCTTCCTGACCCAAGGATCGAACCCCCATCTCTTTCATGCATTCCTGGTGAATTCTTTACCGCTGAGCCACCACCAACCTTTTAACATTTTCTTCATGTCTCTTGTATCCATGTGTTCTTTTTGTCCGCTCACCCCATTCTAGGGTTAACCTGTAATCGCCAGATTCTCCAGAGAGGGCAAAAGCAGTTCAAGTAATTACATATGAGTCACCAACTCATCCACGGAGTGGGTGGGTGTGTGGGTGTGAACGAAAAGGAAAGTGGTTTTGACCAAGTGCTATAAGCAGAGAAGGAGATAAAACCAAGTGCCAGCTCACAGAAGACTCGTCACAACCTCTTCATGAGTTTGGGCCATGTCCTGAAGACAAGTAGCCGCTCTTCGCGATGACTCATCCTAGTCTACAGAACACAATCCAAATGCCTTTGCCCAGTATTTAAGGCTCTCTATAATGTGTTTCCAGCCTACCTAGAAAATCAAACCTCTCAGGGATTGTTTCCCTTGTGGCCAGGGTCCTGGACCAGACAGAGGTAAGCAGAAGCTGTGGGCTTGGGAAGGATTCTAGCCTGGAAGTCTGCACCTATCGGTGTTGTTTATGGCATGGTTCTGTTGGATGGCTTCCTTTACCCCCAAACTGTATGAAAACATCTTTTGCCAAATGACCATTTCTAGATATGTTTGGGGCTTCCCTGGTACCTCAGCTGGTAAAGAATCCATCTGCAATGCAGGAGACCCTGATTTGATTCCTGGATTGGGAAGATCCCCTGGAGAAGGGATAGGTTACCCACTCTATTATTCTTGGGCTTCCCTGGTGGCTCAGATGGTAAAGAATCTGCTTGCAATACAGGAGACCTGGGTTTGACCCCTCAGTTGGGATTATCCCCTACAAGAGGGCATGGCAACCCACTCTAGTATTCTTTCCTGGAGAATCTCCATGGACAGAGAAGCCTGGTGGGCTATAGTCCATGATGTCACAATAGATATGACTGACTAAACAACAACAACAAGAGAGATGACAAAACAGTTAGGCAATAGAGCTGTTCAATAGGGCTAGAGCATGTAGTGCAGAGGAGAGTGGAGACGTTATAAAAAAAGCGAAGCAGATGGACTTGATGATGCCGGGCAACAGTGATGCAGCTAAGGTCAGGTTATGTGCTAAGCCTGAAATGGTCCTTAGCTCACTGTGTGTTTGGCAAAAAAGGATGACCAAGCAAGAGCTCATTGGGGAGGATTGGGGTCAAGCATCAGGAGAGAATTTTCCTCAACTTTTCCCTTGTAGGTTATGAGTGGAAGCTCACCAAAGACTGAAAGACAGATGCTATAATAATATGGTTTCCTTGTTGTAACAAACACTGCTGGTGTCCTGTCCCACAAGGCTTAGCCCACCTGAGCTCACCTGCAGCTGTAAGATGAGTTTTCCTCTAGGGAGCAGCCTCCCAAATCAAGGACCTGTAATTGTATGGCTCCCAGTTTGTAACTTTTAGCCTGAGAGCTTTTTCTGTAACCAAGGTGATTTTCTTTAGAGAACAAAGGAGCAACCAACAGAGAAGTAGGGAAAGGGGGAGATGCTAACATCTCCAGGAAAATGTCTTAATCCATGGAAGGTGAGATTTAGGGACAAATGTCCCAGCGCCATCACAGTTCAGGCTTTGGGTTCCAAGTTCTCAGAGCGCTAAGAGCAAGCCTGGGCCCCACTGGCCCACAGCCCATAACCTAATCATTAATGTACCCCATACAGCTTTCCTTTCTCTCTCTGACTTTCTCGTTTTTTCAGTTTTGATTCCTGAGACCATTTTCCAAATAAACCCCCAGTATCCTAACCCTTGTCTAGGTGTTTGATTTTAAGGAAACCCCAACTATGCTACACATCCTTGGATTCTATCACAGAACCTACCACAGACATCTCTGTGTAAGTTCCTGATGCTCTTACCAACTTTTAAAAAGGCTTCAATGTCCTTAAGGATGATAAGACTAGCTTTAAGTACTGCCTTGTCTGGTGTGTGCATGTGGTGGGCAGGGAGGGTGGCTGTGATATGATTTGTTTACTCAAGGTCATGGTCAGTAGACATTATTATAAAACTGCTATAGAGGGGGAGGGCTTCCCAGGTGGTGCAGTGGTAAAAATCTGCCTGCCAAAACAGGAGAGACTCAGCTTCAGTCCCTGCAGTATAAAATGGCAACCCACTCCAGAACTCTTGCCTGAAGAATTCCATGGGCAGAGGCGCCTGGTAGGCTACAGTCCACAGCATCACAAGGAGTTGGACACAACTGACTGAGCACACTTAGAAGATGAGACTGCAGATGTGGGGACCAACCAGAGGTGCTAAAAGTCTCCCAGCAAGAAGATATGAAAGAGCTCAACACTGATATTGACAAGTGATGATAAAGACAACAGATTAGAGAGACATTTGGGAGAATTTGGTTACTCCTCATCATGATGGCTTGAAGACCTACCTCCCCCACTTGAAAAAATATGATTGACATGATGAGAATAATAATAATAATATAGGGAAAGTCATGCCAATGGCCTAATGAACCTTCTGGTAATGTGCCCAGGAAATCAATTTCCTTGGAATAACTCATGCAGAGCGAAACCTACAAAGAGTGCTAGGCACTAAACATGCAATTACAGTTTTCTGAGTTTAAAATTGTGTTTGGGTATGTGGTGCACAATCTCTAAAATATAATTACTGAGGAACATAGTTTAATTTGTATCAGTCACAATTTACGGCTTGTCTATGTTTATAGAAATGATTATGGTTTGAAGATTCTTGTGCCTTCCTTGATGCATAAAAAATGATTATCAAGCCTTCAGTCGCAGCCGCCTTCCCTGAGAATTGGCAGCAACAAGCCCTTTAATCAGGAACAAGATCCTACGGAGCCAACGTATGCAAATATGCAATCTGAGAACAACAGTTAAGTTTTTATAATGAGAGGGTTGGAAAGAAAGTTGGAAAGTGCCCACCTAAGAGAACTCCAGTAATCAACGTCTACTGAGCGTGGGATGTTCAGTCCTCTCCTGCATTATTTGGCTACATCTGAACACAAGCCAATTCTTACCACCAACTTATTATTTTAACATGATCATTGTTTCAAATAGACTGTCATAGGTTGCCCTGCCAGAATTTTTTCTTTTTTAACTTTGTATTTTATATTGAGGTATAGTTTATTAACAATGTTGTATTAGTTCCAGATGTTTAATAAAGTGATTCAGTTATACATATGCATGTATCTTCTGGAGAAGGAAAGGCTACCCACTCCAGTATTTTGGCCTGGAGAATTCCATGGCCTGCATAGTCCATGGGGTTGCAGAATCTGGCAGGACTGAGCAACTTTCACAAACATGTATCTATTCTACTTCAATTTTTTTTTTCCCCATTTAGGTTGCTACATAATGTTGAACAGAGTTTCATCTCTGTACAGTAGGTCCTTGTTGGTTATCCTTTTTAAATATAGCTGTGTGTACCTGTCAATCCCAAAATCACTAAATATCCCTTCTCCCCTACTCTTCATCCCTGGTTCTCTAAGTCTTTGAGTCTCTTTCTGTTTTGTGAATTAGTTAATTTGTATCATTTTCAAAATACCTGATAAGAAAGGACCTTAAAAGTTTTCAGGTTGATGAGACAGTTGGTGATTATCCATCAACACTGCCTTTAACTTGTTGTATAATCTCAGATCAGATCAGATCAGTCGCTCAGTCGTGTCCGACTCTCCGTGACCCCATGAATCACAGCACGCCAGGCCTCCCTGTCCATCACCAACTCCCAGAGTTCACTGAGACTCACGTCCATCGAGTCAGTGATGCCATCCAGCCATCTCATCCTCTGTCATCCCCTTCTCCTCTTGCCCCCAATCCCTCCCAGCATCAGAGTCTTTTCCAGTGAGTCAACTCTTCACATGAGGTGGCCAAAGTACTGGAGTTTCAGCTTTAGCATCAGTCCTTCCAAAGAAATCCCAGGGTTGATCTCCTTCAGAATGGACTGATTGGATCTCCTTGCAGTCCAAGGGACTCTCAAGAGTCTTCTCCAACACCACAGGTCAAAAGCATCAATTCTTCAGCGCTCAGCCTTCTTCACAGTCCAACTCTCATATCCATACATGACCACAGGAAAAACCATAGCCTTGACTAGACGGACCTTTGTTGGCAAAGTAATGTCTCTGCTTTTGAATATGCTATCTAGATTGGTCATGACTTTCCTTCCAAGGAGTAAGCATCTTTTAATTTCATGGCTGCAGTCACCATCTTCAGTGATTTTGGAGCCCAGAAAAATAAAGTCTGACACTGTTTCCACTGTTTCCCCATCTATTTCCCATGAAATGATGGGACTGGATGCCATGATCTTCATTTTCTGAATGTTGAGCTTGAAGCCAACTTTTTCACTCTCCACTTTCACTTTCATCAAGAGGCTTTTGAGTTCCTCTTCACTTTCTGCCATAAGGGTGGTGTCATCTGCATATCTGAGGTTATTGATATTTCTCCTGGCAACCTTGATTCCAGCTTGTGTTTCTTCCAGTCCAGCATTTCTCATGATGTACTCTGCATATAAGTTAAATAAACAGGGTGACAATATACAGCCTTGACGTACTCCTTTTCCTATTTGGAACCAGTCTGTTGTTCCATGTCCAGTTCTAACTGTTGCTTCCTGACCTGCATACAAATTTATCAAGAGGCAGATCAGGTGGTCTGGTATTCCCATCTCTTTCAGAATTTTCCACAGTTTATTGTGATCCACACAGTCAAAGGCTTTGGCATAGTCAATAAAGCAGAAATAGATGTTTTTCTGGAACTCTCTTACTTTTTCCATGATCCAGCGGATGTTAGCAATTTGATCTCTGGTTCCTCTGCCTTTTCTAAAACCAGCTTGAACATCAGGAAGTTCGTGGTTCACATATTGCTGAAGCCTGGCTTGGAGAATTTTGAGCATTACTTTACTAGCATGTGAGATGAGTGCAATTGTGTGGTAGTTTGAACATTCTTTGGCATTGCCTTTCTTTGGGATTGGAATGAAAACTGACCTTTTCCAGTCCTGTGGCCACTGCTGAGTCTTCCAAATTTGCAGGCAAGTCATTTAACGGCTCTGGGAAGTTTTTTCACTTTTGTAATGAAGGGACTGAATGAAATAGCTGCTAAAGACCCCATTGGCTTCCAAAGATGGTAACTCTATATAAAGAGGTGTGCTAATTAATAGAAAAGCCATTCAGTGTGGGTAGACACACATGCACACAAATACACACACACATTTTGGCTATGAAATCTCAAATGATGTATAGTTTCATTTACATGTAAGAAAGAACAAAGACTATAGATAATGGAGTTTGCATTAGCATTATTTGGAAGCAGTTTGGTTGTGGAAAATTGTCAAAAACTTTACCAGAATGAAATTTGGTAGAAAAGAATCTGAATCTTTCAGGCCTGCATATTACAGAGTGGGGCTGCCTTGCACCACCCTCTCGAAAAGCACTCTATCTGGTCAACCAGTAGGCTGCACATCCTGTTCCTCAGTAGATAGTTAATGTTTCATTTTTCACAAGAGTAATGTGATGGGAGAGACAGAAGAGAATGTAGCTGCCCTTAAAATGATGCCAGGCTCCGAATGTCATTATTATGCAGCATTTGGATAGCACTTCACAGGTACAAAGTGCTCCCCAATCATCTCATTACTTTTATATGAGCTAAAAGCTGTTGAATTTGTCATCCTATACTGCAAAGTGTGTTGGAAGACAGCAAACATTTTGCTGCAGAATCATTGTGTAAGAAGCATTTCCGTGTAACTCCCTGAAAAATAAGAACTCTCTGGGGAGATTTTATTCAGCCTACCCTAGGAGTCTTTATTTCTTAATGCTTTGTTATTTATTTATTATTTACTTAGTTTTGGCTACACTGGATCTTCATTGCCACATGGGCTTTTCTCTAGTTGCAGTGAGCAGGGGCTACTCTCTAGTTGGGGTGCACAGGATTCTCTTTGCAGTGACTTCTTTTGTTAGGGAGCACAGGGTCTTGGTGAGAGGGCTTCAGTAGTTGTGGTTCCTGAGCTCTAGAGTGCAGGCTCAATGATTGTAGCACATGGGTTCAGTTGCTCCTGGCATGTGGGAGCTTCCCAGATCAGGGTGGGGAGGGAGGTTGGAGGGGGATTCAGGATGGTGCGGACACATATATACCTATGGCCAATTCCTATTGATGTATGGTAAAACCATCACAATATTGTAAAGTAGTTATCCTCCAATTATAATAAATAAATTTTTTTAAAAACTATGTCTTTTGCATTGGCAGGTGGATTATTTATCACTGAGCCAACAGGGAAGCCCCCAGGACATGTCATTTTAAGTAAGTGGATCAAGACGGTCATTCGAAGTTGACATTTGTGAAAAGTCTTGGAGGGGAGGGAATGTAGCATACCTTCACCAAGTGCCTGTAAGCAGTGGGAAGACTTAAGGCAAAGATAGAAACTTGCCTGGAAAGTCTGGGAACATCAAGACCAGTGAGGCTGGAGGAGGTAAGTGAAAAATAGTAGAAAAATAAGATCAGAAAAGTATTAGGGAAGTCAGATCACTTAGAATCTTGGACATTGTAAAGGCTTTGGCTTTTACTCTGTGTAAGTAGAGGAGCCACCGGAGGGCTTTCAACAGTGAAAGATGGCATGTTTCACAGCATCCCTCTGGCAGTGTGTTTTCCCTGGTGGCTCAGACAGTAAAGGTATGCCTGCAATGCAAGAGATCCAAGTTCCATCCCTGGGTGGAGAAGATCCCCTGGAGAAGGAAATGGCAACCCATTCCAGTATTCTTGCCTGAATAATCGCATGCACAGAGGAGCCTGTAGGGCTGGAGTCCCTGGGGTCGCAAAGAGTTGTACTCGACTGAGCAACTAAAACTCTGGCAGTGCAGTGTTGAGGACAATGCTGTAGGGGGACCGGCTATGAAATAAAATGAATGAAAAAGCAAGGAGACCAATTAAGAGATGATTATAATATTTCTGGCAGGAGGGCATGGTGGCTCGAAATGCCTGGACCAGGGGAGGAACAGATTCTAGGGGTATATTTTGAAGGCAGAATCAAAAGGTTATCCTAATGGTTTAAATCTGGGATGTGAGAGAAAGAATCTAAATGATTCCAAGAAAATTGGCCTGAGCATCAGAAGGATAGAATTACCATCAACTGAGATGGGGAAACTGTAAGTCATGGAGGAGAGACCAAGGATCCGGTGTGGCAATGATAGCATGCATTGACAAGCCTAAAGGAAATGAACCCTGAATAGTCATTGGAAGGACTGATGCTGAAGCTGAAGCTCCAATACTTTGGCCACCTGATGCAAAGACTTGACTCATTAGAAAAGACTCTGATGCTGGGAAAGATTAAAGGCCAAAAGAGAAGAGGGTGGCAAAGGATAAGGTGGTTAGATAGCATCACTAACTCAATGGACATGAATTTGAGCAAACTCCAGGAGACAGTGGAGGACAGAGGAGCCTGGCATGCTGTAGTCCCTGAGATCCCAAAGAGTTGGACATGACTTAGCAACTGAACAATAACAACATTGACAACTAGACATCCAAGCAGAAATTTCCAGTGAACAGTTGGATGTGTAAGTTCAGAATTTGGGGTTGAGTTTAAAGAATTCATCACTATAAACGCCTAAGAGGGATTTAAAGCCATCAGAATGGATGAGAGAAACAAGGGTGCTACATGTGAAAGAGAAGGACCAAGTTCAAGACTGGAATCATGAGCAGGGTCAACAGATTGGGGAGGAGACCCCAGCAAAGTACAGTGTGGAAGAGCAGCCCCTGGAGACAGGTGAAACCAGGAAAGGACTATAGGAGGCCATGTGTGCTGAGGTTTTCAAGGAAGAGAGGGAGACTGACTATGTCAAATGGTGCTGAAGGTCAACTGGATGCATACTGAGAAGTGATCACTGTGTGAATGAAAAATATTGCCTGCCAAGTCAGTAAACAAAGCATGCCTCAGCCATCAAGTCATCACATTACAACCACCAGATGGTGAGCCCTGGGGGAACTCAGGATGGAGACCGGATGTCCCCCATCTAGCAGTCAGCTGCTGCAGCAACCTCCAGTGGTGGACTGTGAGAAGACTTATGAGAAGCCCAGGATACTGGCCCCAGATAAGCGAGGCATATAGCAAAGGAATGATTTCAGTGGACCCAGGTTCTTGAATCTTCCCATATACAGAAAAGCACTAAATTCGTTACCTTGAAATATCCACTTTTCTTTAATTAACAGTAATCTTTTGATGGGCTTTCCTTGTAGATCAGTCGGTAACAAATCTGCCTGCAATACAGGAGCCCCAGGTTTGATTCCTGGATCCAAAAGATCCCCTGGAGAAAGTAGTGACAACCTACTCAAATATTCTTGCCTGGGAAATCTCATGGACAGAAGAGCCTTGCGGGCTATAGTCCATGGGGTCACAAGAGATGGACACGATTTAGCAAATAAACCACCACTAATCTTTTGATGCTCTGACTACCTGTTCTTTGTTGTGAAAACTCAAATATCCTGACCCCCCTTCCC
Organism: Bos mutus; assembly: GCF_027580195.1. Classification (NCBI taxonomy): domain Eukaryota; kingdom Metazoa; phylum Chordata; class Mammalia; order Artiodactyla; family Bovidae; genus Bos; species Bos mutus. The sequence goes on along the minus strand of NC_091622.1, from coordinate 106,436,386 downwards.
CCTCCTTGCCTCTTCAGAAAAGCTCTCAGAACTTTGTGAGATGCTGTGCCCCAGGCTAAAGTCCTCAGTTTTGTCCACCATATACAACCTAGCTCTCACATTTTAGGTTGTGATTTTTTTTTTCAATCAACAGCTGGATCAGTGTTAGTGCTGAATGCATTGGGAGGAAGCAGAGAGGGGGCAAAACCTGCATAAGAGAGAAAGAGAAGAAAGAATCAGACCTACAAAGTAAAGACAATTTTTTTCAAGTAATTTCACTGCAAAAAAAGAACTGGTATCTATTAGAGAGAATAAGGTCAAGAGGGTGTTTTGTTTCATTTTGGGTTTTGGTCTACTTTTAAAATGAGATAGTAACAGAAGGTGTATATGCTGATGGGAATGATGGGCTTAAAGGACACATTTAACTATGCAGAAGGGATAAAGGAGACTGGCTGGAGCAATGCCCTTGACTTGGTGATGGGACACTGATCACATGTGGAAAGACTGGCCATGGATAACATCTGTGGGAATGTCCAGGAAGTCAGGATGTCTGAATGTAGACACTGCCAGCTGCATGGATGTGGGGACCACTGGCTGATATTCTTTATCATGTTCAGTTCAGTTCAGTCACTCAGTCATGTCTGAATCACAGCACTCTAGGCCTCCCTGTCCATCATCAACTCCCAGAGTTGACTCAAACTCATGTCCATCGAGTCAGTGATGCCATCCAGCCATCTCATCCTCTGTCGTCCCCTTCTCCTCCTGCCCCCAATCCCTCCCATAATCAGGGTCTTTTCCAGTGAGTCAACTCTTCGTGTGAGGTGGCCAAAATATTGGAGTTTCAACTTCAACATCAGTCCTTCCAATGAACACCCAGGACTGATCTCCTTTAGGATGGACTGCTTGGATCTCCTTGCAGTCCAAGGGACTCTCAAGAATCTTCTCCAACACCACAGTTCAAAAGCATCAATTCTTCCGTGCTCATCCTTCTTCACAGTCCAAGTCTCACATCCATACATGACTACTGGAAAAGCCATAGCCTTGACTAGATGGACCTTTGTTGGCAAAGTAATGTCTCTGCTTTGGAATATGCTATCTAGGTTGGTCATAACTTTCCTTCCAAGGAGTAAGTGTCTTTCAATTTCATGGCTGCAATCACCACCTGCAGTGATTTGGGAGCCCCAAAAAATAAAGTCTGACACTGTTTCCAATGTTTCCCCATCTATTTCCCATGAAGTGATGGGACCAGATGCCATGATCTTCATTTTCTGAATGTTGAGCTTTAAGCCAACTTTTTCACTCTCCTCTTTCACTTTCATCAAGAGACTTTTTAGTTCTTCTTCACTTTCTGCCATAAGGGTGGTGTCATCTGCATATCTGAGGTTATTGATATTTCTTCTGGCAATCTTGATTCCAGCTTGTGTTTCTTCCAGCCTAGCATTTCTCATGATGTACTCTGCATATAAGTTAAATTACTTAGTCATATTTCACTTTGCTTTACACTCTCTGCTACTATTCTCCCACTGGTTTTGCAAGGTACCACCCACAGACTATTTTATTGGAGCCTGGAATGTCCAATTACCTTTTGTCCAATTTTAAGGATTAAAAAATTCTTAAAATATTTGTCTGGATCTCCTGTATATTGGAATGCATTTTTAAAGTTAACTTAACTTGTATCCTACAAAGACACTGTCCCTTCTTTTTTCCCCTACTGCTGTATAGTAGGTTCTCATTGCTGCTGCTAAGTCGCTTCAGTTGTGTCCGACTCTGTGTGACCCCAGAGATGGCAGCCTACCAGGATCCCCATCCCTGGGATTCTCCAGGCAAGAACACTGGAGTGGGTTGCCATTTCCTTCTCCAATACATGAAAGTGAAAAGAGAAAGTGAAGTCGCTCAGTCGTCTCTGACTCTTAGCGACCCCTTGGACTGCAGCCTACCAGGCTCCTCCATCCATGGGATTCTCCAGGCAAGAGTACTGGAGTGGGGTGCCATTGCCTTCTCCAAGGTTCTCATTAGGTATCTATTTTATACATACTAGTGTATATACCAGAGAAGGCAATGACACCTCACTCCAGTACTCTTGCCTGGAAAATCCCATGGATGGAGGAGCCTGGTAGGCTGCAGTCCATGGGGTCGCTAAGAGTCAGACACGACTGAACGACTTCAGTTTCACTTTTCACTTTCATGCATTGGAGAAGGAAATGGCAACCCACTCCAGTGTTCTTGCCTGGAGAATCCCAGGGATGGAGGAGCCTGGTGGGCTGCCATCTATGGGGTCACACAGAGTCGGACACGACTGAAGCGACTTAGCAGCAGCAGCAGCAGTGTATATACATCTCCCAACTTACTCCTTCTTTTCCCCTTTAATGTCCATGTTCGTTCTCTAGACCTGTGTCTCTATTTCTGCTTTGCAAATAGGTTCATTTGTACTATTTCTTTCTAAATGTGACTTGTACCAAAATAAATAAATAAATCCTTAAAATCTGGCTGGACTTATCCATCGGTTAAGGCATATGCCTAAGACAAAAACGGCTCAGATGGTAAAGAATCTGCCTGCAATGTGGGAGACCTGGGTTCAATTCCTGGGTTGGGAAGATCCCCTGGAATAGGAAATGGCAACCCACTCTAGTATTCTTCCCTGGGGAATCCTCATGGACAGAGGAGCCTGGCGGGCTACTGTGCATGGGGTCACTGTCCAAGGCTACCAAGAGTCTACTGTCCAAGTCTCACCAAGAGTCAGACTTGACTGAGCAACTTTCACTTTTCACTTCAAGACACAAGTAAAGCAGACAGGAGAGAAGAGGAAGGAATTTAAGGTCAATAAACTTTTAGATTCATGGACACTAGATATCTTTCCATTGGTTTATGTTTTTTCTATAGTAAGCCTTGAGGGCATTGTGCTAAATGAGAGAAGTCAGAGGGTGTCAAATACTGAAAGGTGTCACTTACATGTAAAATCCAAAAAAGTCAAATTCACAGAAACAAAGAACACACAGAAGGGAATCACCAGGGGCTGGGGGTTAGGGGGATGTCTTTAAAGGCTACAAATTTACAACAAGAAGATGAAAAAGATCTGAAGATCTAAGGCACTGCACAGTGATTTTAGTTAGTATTATTGCACTCTAAACTTCAAAGTGTCGAAGAGACTAGGTCTTAATTGATCTGACCACAGAAGAGAAATGATAATCATGTGACTTGACAGAGGTGTTAGCCGACACCACGATGGTATTAATACATATCAAGTTGACAGATACACCTTAAAGGTACAGTATTAAATATCAATTATATCTTAGTAAGAGTAAACAAACAAATAAATAAAAGTAAATAAAACTCTAGAGTTGTGCATCAGGGACCTTTATTTTCAGTAAGAGTAATTCAGAAATTACTCTTACTGAAAATAAAGAAATTCAAGGTAATAAAATTGCATTTTGAATTGCATATAAGAAGAGAAGTACCATATATTTTTTAGTGCAGAGAAACTCTGGAAGAGTTCATTTTCCCCTGCCCCGGGGCTGCATGTTTCATTGCCAGGGTAGCAGCCTAAAAACAGCACAGGAAAAAGCCACATTTTTGTAGCTAGGGGCAGAAGTAACCGGTGGCACAAATCTGAGTCTTGTCAGAGGAGAGGAGCTGCAAATGATATCAGAAAAACCAGAGAGCGTGTCAAACGGGAGTGCACTGCTGTAGTGATGGAGCCTGGGGCATCAGGAGCAGGTGAGAAAATCGGGAAAATTATGACCTTCTCAGTCTCCTTCAGTAATGGTCTGCTAATTTAGGGTAAAATTCTAAATCCTACTCTGACACTGGAGATTCATCACCCGCTTTCTCCTCCCATCACAGTGTCCTTGAAAATTGCAGTCAACCTGTGAGTTGTATTTTCTCACCTCGGGTTCTAAGCACGGGCTGCACCCTCTCTACCTGGCCTGTCCATCACTCTGCTTTGCCGGGCTAACTTCCTGAGCTTCAGGTCTCAGTCTGATAGTGACTTCCAGCCAGAAGTCTTCCTTGATGCTAAAGAAATCTTGAAACAGTAAAGATTCCTATAGGGCTTGCTCTATGCCGGTTATTTTCTTAAGAATTCTACAGAAATCAACACACTGACTCCTCATGTACACAATAATGATGATGATATCAATAAAATATGAGAAAAATAGGCACAGAGAAGCCAAGTAACTTTTCCAAAGTCACACAGCTTGTGGATGTCAGACTCATATTTAGCCAGTCTAACCCCAGAGCTCCACTCTAGACTGTCTCTTGTGAAAGGGTGTTTAAGTTATTGTTTTCAAAATTTTTATTTTACTTTAGTGTTCTCACATTAATACAGCATTCTCACTGGGCTTGAGTTTACTAATAAACAATTAAATATGTGTGCATGCTCAATCACTCAGTTGTGTCTGACTCTTCATGACCCCATAGACTGCAGCCTGCCAGGTTCCTCTGTCCATGGGATTTTCCAGATAAGAGTACTGGAGTGGGTTGCCATTTCCCTCTCCAGGGGGTCTTCCTGACCCAGGGATGGAACACACATCTCATATGTCTCTTGCATTGGCAGGCAGGTTCTTCATCTACTGAGCTACCCGGGAAGCCAAAACAATTAAATGTTACCCACTAAAAGTGGGCATGTATGGTCTGTTTGCTAGGGTCAGTCTCCACTGGCCTCCCATGCTACCTTCAGTTCAATTCAGTTCAGTCACTCAGTCATGTCCAACTCTTTGCAACCTCATGAACCGCAGCATGCCAGGCATCCCTGTCCATCACTCTGGGAGTTTACCCAAACTCATGTCCGTCGAGTCAGTGATGCCATCCAGCCATCTCATCCTCTGTCGTCCCCTTCCCCTCCTGCCCCCAATCCCTCCCAGCATCAGAGTCTTTTCCAATGAGTCAACTCTTCGCATGACGTGGCCAAAGTATTGGAGTTTCAGCTTCAGCATCAGTCCTTCCAATGAACACCCAGGACTGATCTCCTTTAGGATGGACTGATTGGATCTCCTTGCAGTCCAAGGGACTCTCAAGAGTCTTCTCCAACACCACAGTTCTAAAGCATCAATTCTTTGGTACTCAGCTTTCTTCACAGTCCAATTCTCACATGCATACATGACTACTGGAAAAACCATAGCCTTGACTAGACAGACCTTTGTTGGCAAAGTGATGTCTCTGCTTTTGAATATGCTATCTAGGTTGGTCATAACTTTCCTTCCAAGGAATAAGCGTCTTTTAATTTCACGGCTGCAGTCACCATCTGCAGTGATTTTGGAGCCCAAAAAAAAAAAAAATAAATTCTGACACTGTTTCCACTGTTTCCCCATCTATTTCCCATGCTACCTTAGGTCAGGTTAAAGCATAAAATGTGTTTGGCTGAAAATTTTTATCGTAATAATAGAAATGTATGCTTCCTTATTATTATCTAAAATAAGTAAAATAGTCCACAAGTACTGGTTACTAGCATTTGTGATGGTTAAGTGGAAGTATATACCCATTCATATATACTTTGGTTAGGTTTATTTTTCCTTAAGATATATCATTCTACTCATTAATTAAGTCCTTCACGAGTAAGGGCCCTATGGATGGGCTAGCTAGGGAAGAAAACCTGTCATTTTCAACAGTGTGGATGAACATGGAGGACATGATGCTAAGTGAAATAAGCCAGATGCCAAAAGATAAATAGTGCATGATATCTAATGTTTGTATATCCATTGCTGATAATACTGTATTAAAACCTTTAAATTTACTACAAAAGTAGACCTTAATTGATCTCATAGAAAAGGAGCCAATTTAGGTGATAGATATGTGCTGTTGGTTTGTTTGCTTGTTTCCAGGCAAGGCTTTATTGGGGCCCTAGTGCAACTGGTCGGGGTGGGGGGTGTGGTAAACTTATTCCTATATGGGGAAAGGGTATGTTAATTAGTTTGCTTGTGGTATCCTTTCACAATATATATGTACTTCAAAGGAACTTATTGCACACCTTAAATATACTCAACTCTTATTTGTCAATTATATCCCAATAATGCTGGAAGAAATATAAAAATTAATTCAATTATAAAGGTTTTACCCAGCAGACCTTACAGAGGAAATCTGCCCTCCCTACACCAGCCATGGGACACAGCTAGTGCAATGTGAATGTTTTAGCCAAAGAATCAGATCCCTCTGGCCAGTGATGCTCTTTGCACATTTGCATTCTTAGCCCAGGAGCCCTATTTATGGGTCTTTATCTGAGGCCTTGGATTATGGTTCTTTCTTTTCCAGCTCTTCAGTCAAAGCCTCCCTGATGGAGAAGGAAGGGGAAGCTTGAAGACACTTTTCTCCACTCTGACTATTTTCCACTCTTAGCCCTCCCCTTTTTTACATCCTCCCTGACCTCCTGGCCCATAAACTGTAGGAGCCTTTTGTTTGGGCTTTCTTCTGAGTGAGATAACTTCACATCTATGCTGATCCAACTTGCCTGGACTGGTGTGCTGTTTCATGGGGGGGGTGGGGGAGGCAGAAACAGAAGGGGGAGCCAGCATCTGCCTTGATTTGGATGCTTGCTACCATTTCAGTGAGTGATTAAAGGTTGATTGTTACTTCCACTGGGGCTTGCCGCTTAATCAGCCACTCTAGCAACTGATACCTAAGTTCCTAAAAATGTGTTTAAGAAGCATCACTGAAGTCCTGCTAGGAGGTATTATGAATACAAAGATATCTGTATGGTTAGCAGACTCTTGGTTCACACAAAGTCCACAGCCTAGGGTGTGTGTGCATGCGTGCTCAATCCTATCCAACTCTTTGGGACCCTGTGAACTGTAGCCCTCCAGGCTTCTCTGCCCATGGGATTCTCCAGCAAGAATACTGGAGCAAGTTGCCATTTCCTCCTCCAGGGGATCTTCCCAACCCAGGGATGGAAACTGCATCTCCTGAGGATTCTGCATTGCAGGCAGATTCTTCATCGCTGAGCCATCAGGTAACAGCAGTATCTCTCAAACTCAGCATCATTAATACTTGAGCAAATGATTCTCTGTTGAAGGAGTGGGGAGGAAGCTGTCATATGCATTGCAGGAGGTTTACTTTAGCAGCATCTCTGGCCTCTGCCCACTAGATGCCAATAGCAATCCCCTCCCCCAGTGTGACAACAAAAACTCTCTCTGCTGCTGCTGCTAAGTCGCTTCAGTCGTGTCTGACTCTGTGCAACCCCATCAGATGGCAGCCCACCAGGCTCCCCTGTCCCTGGGATTCTCCAGGCAAGAACACTGGAGTTAGTTGCCATTTCCTTCTCCAATGCATGAAAGTGAAAAGTGAAAGTGAAGTTGCTCAGTCGTGTCCGACTCCTAGCGACCCCATGGACTTCAGCCCACCAGGCCCCTCCGTCCATGGGATTTTCCAGGCAAGAGTACTGAAGTGCGGTGCCATTGCCTTCTCCTAGATACTGTCAAATGTATGCTGATGGACAAAATCATACCCAACTGGGGACCCACAGGTCTAGAAGATCATGCCAAGCTCGGGTCTAAGTTATATAGATATAGAGATGTAGGAATTCAAGATACAGAGAGTAGAGATATAATAGATATAGATATATAGATATAGATACATAAAGATGTAGAATCTGCTTGAAATGTAGGCAATGCAAGTTCGAGCCCTAGGTGAGGAAGATCCCTTGGAGGAGGGCATAACAACCCAGTCCAGTATTATTGCTTGGCGGATCCCATGGACAGAAGAACCTGGCGTGCTACAGTTCAGGGGTCGCAAAGAATTGGGCATGACTGAAACAACTTATCACACATAGATATAGATACATGTTCATGCTAAGTCACTTTGGTTGTGTCTGACTCTGCAACCATGTGGACTGTGGCCCGCCAGGCTCCTCTGTCCAGGGAGATTCTCCAAGCAAGTATACTGGAATAGGTTTCCATTTCCTCCTCCAGGGGATCTTCCTGACCCAGGGACTGAACCCTTGTCTCTTATGTCTCCTGCATTGGCAGGCAGGTTCTTTACCACTAGTGTCACCAGGGAAGCCCATACATATACACACATACACATAAATATGTACATGTATATACACATATATATATACATATTCTAACTTCGTAACATTTCTATGAAGCAAGTACCATTATTATCTGTTTTTCATATGAGAAAAATGACACATGGATTCATTAAATAAGTCATGCAAGGTCACAGCTATGAAAAGATAGAGCCTGGATTTTAACTCAGAAAATTTGTCCCAGTTTCACTCTAAGCTATTGTGCTGCAAGTTATAGGAGAATGTTCTGAGAACACAGATAACACAAGACTAACTCTGATAGGAGATCAGAGAAGACTTCATGGAAGAACAATGTGACCTGGTATTACACCTCCAACAACCAAGAAGGCTCTGCACACACTCAGTACCTGAAACCAGCTGAAAACCCCACCATGGCTTAGTTGCACACTCATTCTTGGGCTGAATGCATCCTGTTCACTTATGTCTTTTGTCTGCACTGTGTTCCTCTTTATCCACAGAGATGTTCCTGAGACTTCTTCATAGAAAACTCATAACACATTTTGCTTGAATTATGTCTCTGGAAGTGACCCAGGTCACTTCTCTGGCATCTTCCTCATTGTTCTGTGTCTCTTGTATAACTTTGTCATCAGTCATCAAAACCCTTTGGGTCAGTCACTATCTGTCATTTGACAGAAGGAATATTTGCAGTGAAGATGAATGTCATGGGTTTGAATCTCAACTCAGCCAGTTGTTATCTGCAAGTTCTAAAGAAGATACCCAGGCTCCTTGATCTCTTGTTTCTTACATATAAAGAACTCAAGTTATTAAAAAAGACTAAATATTTGAGGTGCATTATTCACTGTAATGCACACAGTAGGTCTTTAATAAATGTCAATTCCTTTCTCCTCAACATTTTCCTTCCAGTTAGCCACTTGCACATTACTCAGAAAGGTCCTGAAAATGTTTCAGGAAGTGATGAAGAATTTGCTTAGATGCTACCATAATGATGAAGAAGAGTTCACTGTTAGAGAAAATAATGGAAAAATAAGCTTTTTTTTTTTTTTTGCTGTAAATGCGTGTTACCAAATTTTTTAAGTTTATTTTTAACTAGAGGATAATTGCTTTACAAGGTTGTGTTGGTGTCTGCCATATAGCAGTGTGAGTCAGCCACAAGCATACATCCATCCCCTCCCCCTTGAGCCTCAAAATAAACTTCTGGTAAGCGAAAAGACACAGGGAGAAACAGAATATGTACAACCATCTTTTCAGGTCCTCACTGGGAGACATCACCCAGACACCCACGCTGCCAACTGCAAACTTCTCCCACCTCTGCTAAGATGCTCAAGGCACACCCCAAGGTGTATACCTAAAGGGAAGAGAAAAGCTGAAGGCTCAAAAGGGTAAGAAGCTTAGTTAATTTGAAGGAGGAAAACAGGCATTTCCTGCACTCCTAAAACTCAGTGTGACCCAAAAATGGAGCCTTAATGCTCAATCTGTTGCCATGGATGTTACCATTGGCATTGGCTTCTTTTCTTATTATTAGTCATATATTCTAAATATTTAAGAGGGTTTTGATGACAGATCTATGTTGAGTCTTATTAACTATTTTTGTTATTTTTGTTGTGTAGTGGTTGAGTCATGTCTGACTCTTTGTGTCTCCGTGGACTGTAGCACACAAGACTCCTCTGTCCTTTACTGTCTCCTGGAGTCAGCTCAAACTCATGTTCATTGAGTTGGTGATGCTATTCAACCATCACATCCTCTGCTGTCCCCTGCTCCTGCCCTCAGTCTTTCCCAGTATCAGGATTTTTTCCAGTGAGTCAGCTTTTCACATCAGGTGGGCAAAGTACTGGAGCTTCAGCTTCAGCATCAGCCCTTCCAATGAATACTCAGGATTGACTTCCTTTAGGATTGATTGACTGGTTTGATCTCCCTGTACTCCAAACGTTTCTCAAGAGTCTTCTCCAGAACCACACTTCAAAAGCATCAGTCCTTCAGTGCTCAGCTTTCTTTACAGTCCAAGTCTCACTGCCATACTAGACTACTGGAAAAACCATAGCTTTGACTACATGAACCTTTGTCAGCAGCTCTGCTTTTTAATACACTAAGTTTGTGACAAGATTGTGATCCATGACGGGGATTAGCTATTTTACCTTCTACAAATTAATTAACCTCCCAGCATCAGCTTCCTCATCTGCAAAAATGAGGAAAATTCAAGATATGCCATTAATTCTCCTCCTGACACTGCTGTTCAGCCTCTGCCTTTAAAGAAGATAGGTAGAGACCATCATTGCAACTGCCTTCTAGATCTTTTTTCTGAGATAGCAGTCCATGAACTCAAGGGCAGAGCAAGTCCTGAGTGCAGCACAGTGAATGCCCCCAGGAGCCTCCTTACCCAACAACAGCTGGAGAGTTGATGGGTAAGCATCATTCATACTCACCCTTTGGTTGAGATAACCCTGAATCAATTTAGCCTATATTCCACAATTCCTCAACTGCATCCTGCAGCTGCCCACAGGGTTAACTTGCTTGATAGCATATCATTTATATACTGACCTCCTTTCCTTGTCTTTTTCCCTCGCCCCCCTACTTGTACTTCTTGGGACCACCTTTTGAATAAATGATTTGTCTTCTCAGAGTCAGCTTATGGGGGACTCCAAACACCAGAGAATAATAGTGTGTAACACCCGAGTGATTACATATTGAGGTCTTGGCACACTTCCTAGCCCATTATATCAGTCAGAGTTCAGCCAGACAATTAAAAGCAATAGGAGACATATACACTAGGAGATGATTTATGGCAAGGAATTGGCTTATAGGATTGTGGCGGCTGGGTAAGCAAGCCTCAAATCTGCAGGACAAGTGACCAGGGCAGGCTGGAACTCTCAGACAGGAGCTAGAAATACCCTGCAAGTTGAATTTTTTCTTAAGGGAAGCCTCAGCTCTGCCGTTAACACTTGTTAACTGAGTTAGTGAGACCCACCCAGATAACCTAGGAGAAATCTCTCTTACTTAAAGTCAACTGATTATGGACTTGAGTCACATCTATGAAATACCTTCACAGCAACATCTAAATTAGCGTTCAAATGAGTAAGTGGTGGCTGATGACTAGACAAGTTGGCACATTAAAAAGACCATCTCACACCCATGGTAACAGCTCAAAAATGACAGAATAGTAGCTATTAATTTATACCTGATAATAGAAAACAGTGGCTCATTATGTAATATTTGTAAACAAAACAGTGTTATAAAGAATAAAATAATACTCATTTATAAGTCCTCTCTGAAAAGATCACCATACTTTTCACACATACAATGTCTCTGCTTTTTTTTTAATTGGAGTATAATTGCTTTACAATGTTGTGTTAATTTCTGCTGTACAATGAGGTGAATCCGCTATATGTATACATATATTCCTCCCTGTTGGACCTCCCTCCCACCATCCAGGTCATCACAGAGCACCAAGCTGAGCTTCCTGTGTTATACTGCAGGTTCCCACCAGCTGTCTGTTTTACACATGATAGAGTATTTATGTAAAAACTAATCTCCCAATTCATCCCACATGGTCCTTCACCCACTGTGTCCACATGTCTGTTCTCGGTGTCTCTATTTCTGCCCTAGAACTAGGCTCATCTGTACTATTTTACTAGACTCCACATACATGCCTTAATAGGGAATAGAGAAATACAGATCGAAATTACAATGAGGTATCACCTAACACCAGTCAGAATTGCCATAATCAAAAAATCTACAAACAATAAATGCTGGAGAAAGTGTAGAGAAAAGGACACCCCCCTACACTGTTGGTGGGAATGTAAATTGATATAGCCACTATGGAGAACAGCGTGGAGGTTCCTTAAAAAGTTAAAAATAGAACTACCATATGACCCAGCAATCCCACTGCTGGGCATATACCCTGAGAAAACCATCATTCAAAAAGTCACGTGAACCCCAATGTTGACTGCCGCATTACTTACAACATCGGGGACATGAAAACAACCTAAGCATACATCGATAGACGCGTGGTTAAAGAAGATGCGGTGTGTACGTACAAGGGAATATTACTCAGCCATAAAAGAAACAGAATTGGATCACTTGCAGAGATGTAGATGGACCTTGAGTCTGTCACACAGAGTGAAGTAAGTCAGAAAGAGAAAAGCAGCGCCTCTGCTTTTACTCCATTAAACTGCATGCATCCTTCACTTCACAGCATATAATGAGCACAGTTGTGCTAAGTTGCTTCAGTCATGCCTGACTCTTTACAGCCCTTTGGACTGTAGCCACTACGCTCTTCTGTCCATGGAGTTCTCCAGGTAAGAATACTGGAGTGGGTTGCCATGCCCTCCTTCAGGGGCTCTTCTTAACCCAGGGATCAAAGCCAAGTCTCTTATGTCTCCTGCATTGGCAGGTGGATTCTTTACCACTAGCACCACCTGGGAAACCCCCCAATGAGCACATTTAATCTCATGTAACAGTTTAAGACTTTAATAGCTGCAAAGTACTATTATTATATAGAAATATCATATTTATGCTCTTTTTTTGGTCATGTGGGTTCTTTCCATTTTTAAAATATTTTTTCATGAATATCCTTGTGTATAAATCTTTGACTGCATAAAAGGCTACATGGTAATTATTTTAGGATAAGTTCCTAACTGTTTAATAATGAATCTGGCAGGTTCTTGCAATTGGTTCTACAAAACAAGAAAGCCCTGGGCCTCTAAAGCATTCATCATACATAGTAAATGAACCTCTTTCCAATACAGCTAGAATGGAACTAGGAGTAACTTTGGGAGAGATCAGGGTAGGAAATGTCCAGTTGAGATAAATTGATAGAATATTTGAAAAATAGCCTGTTTCTTTTAAAAGCTTGTTGGTGCAAGTTTCTAGCTTATATCCTTTTTGTCCAGAATTTCATTAACAGACTTTTTGGGCATAATTTACGTTATTAAAAATCTAGATAATTAGACAAAGGGACAGATCAGTGGTTGCTGGATATTAAGGTCAGTCTTCCCTGGTGGCTCAGACAGTAAAGAGTCTGTCTGCAATGTGGGAGACCCAGGTTCGATTCCTGGGTTGGGAAGATCCCCTGGAGAAGGAAATGGCAATCCACTCCAGTACTCTTGCCTGGAAAATCCCATGGACGGAGGAGCCTGATAGTCTACAGTCCATGGGGTCACAATGAGTCAGACACGACTGAGTGACTTCACTTTCACTTTTCAAGGGTGTCACTATAAAAGCGTAGCAGAGGAGTTTTCCAGGTGATAGAACTATTTTGAACTCTGATTTTCTGGTGATTAACCAAATCTAGGGAAGTACAGGACTTCCCAGGTAGTTCTAGTGGTAAAGAATCCGCCTACCAACCCAGGAGTCACAAGAAACAGGTCCCATCCTTGAATCAGGAAGCTTCCCTGGAGTAGAAAATGGCAACCCACTCCAGTATTCTTGCCTGAACCATTCCAAGGACAGAGGAGCCTGGCACACTATAGTTGCTGGGGTTTCAAAGAGTCAGACACGACTGAGCAACTGAGCACATATGCACCAAAATAAGTCCATTTTACTGCATGACAATTTTTTAAAATAAGGAAATGTGGAGTGATAGATAAGAACAAAAAGGGATCATGAAGGGGAGAAAGATAAAGGCACGTGTTCTTCTGTTAGTTTAATGCCATAATTTGGAGCACTACACATTTTGAATTTTCTATCTGAACCCTTAGATTTAAAGGCAATGGTGATTTCTATAGTCATTTATACAATAAGTAGAATACTGCCAAAGAGAAATTATGATTGAACTTTATAAAAACTTCTGCTACCAGTAAACAGATCTGTACCAGTAAAGAGATGGATCTTCTAACTTTGATTATTTTCAAGTGATTTATTTAAATTGGCCACGTTCATTTGCTTAACTTTTCTACATTCCTGCTTAGATGAAATCTTTTAGCTAAGTGTAAAATCATCCAAAGATACAGTCATCAAAAACTGCATAAGGAATTTCAGTGCCACGTTAAAAAACATGGAAACTCAGTTGAAATTTGAGTTATCTAATGCATAATATGATCTCTCCTTATTTCCTTTTATAAGTATGATCAGCAGAGATGGAAAGTCAAAGGGACCTTGGTTTGGAGCAAGGAGATATATGGTTCCTTCAGTGATCCCAGCCATCCTCTTGGGGAGACCCCAGGTGAGGCTACTGCACAATGACTGAGCCAATGATGATGGTCTCTAGTAACCTTCTGAATGCTGCTTTCACATAAAAATGGTCCTCATCTGTTATCAGATGAGAGCTGCTAGCCAATAGGTCTGTGTTCCTGTTCATGGGTGCACTTATTTCTCCCTCTATGGGCAAAGAATCTTTGAGATTGTTTCTAACTTCTGAGCATTTGGGGATCTGTAAGATAATAAAACTGATGCTCATGGCTCTTAAGATTTACAATAGGTAGATGGAAGGGCTCCCTTCAAGCCACTCCATTTAAGATGTATGTCCCTGGATTCTGCTCCCCTCTCCTTCTGGTGCTAACTTTTCTTATTTTTTTTACTTTACACACTTCAGAAACACTGTCTGATCAGTGATTTGTTTTGGTGGGTGGGTGAAGAAGAAAGATGAGGACAGTAGCAAGACTACAATTTCAAGTTAGAGTCAAGGTGATCTTTTAAGCGGTAGAAAGACCCATATGCCATTTGTCTCTGTCCCTATCTCTGCCTTGGTCCAAGCCCCTACCATCCTGCAGCAATCGTCCTAAGGATCTCCCCCACCTCCTTCTGCCACATTGATATTTCTCCAAGAGGAGTGTTCATCCCTGACGGGAATCATGTGGACAAAGACAAGTCCAAAACAGAATACTGACTCATGAAGACCAGTCTCTACTAGGTCTGACCTAGAGGTGGGGACTGCTTGGAACATTGTGTTCTAACTATTAATCTTAAGGATATCATAAACAGTGCTGCGATGAACATCCGGGTACACATGTCTCTTTCAATTCTGGTTTCCTCAGTGTGTATGCCCAGCAGCGGGATTGCTGGGTCATAAGGCAGTTCTATTTCCAGTTTTTTAAGGAATCTCCACACTGTTCTCCATAGTGGCTGTACTAGTTTGCATTCCCACCAACAGTGTAAGAGGGTTCCCTTTTCTCCACACCCTCTCCAGCATTTATTGCTTGTAGACTTTTGGATAGGAGCCATTCTGACTGGCATGAAATGGTACCTCAGGATGGGGAGGGAGGAGGGAGAGGCGTTCAGGATGGGGAACCCATGGTGTGTTCATGTCAATGTATGGCAAAACCAATACAATATTGTAAAGTAATTAGCCTCCAATTAAAATAAATTTAAAAAATAAATAAAGTCAAATTAAAAGAAAACAGAAAAAAAAAAGGATATCTCTGTCACAAAAGAGGCCAGCAAAGCAGTAACCTAAGATCCCAAGAAGGTGCAAAGTAGGTGTTTGTTATAAACTCAACTTTCTGGCTTCATGATACTTGGTTCATTCCTCTGATGTGCTCTGATGTCATAATCAAGGTCCACTCTAGACTTAAGAGCCTGCCAATAACAATGCCTCTCTCCCTCCTAAATTTGGGAACAAACATAATAAAGACACAAGAATCAGATCAATATCCAAATAATCAACTTTATTGCTTCTTTTTTTAAAAGTTAACTTATATCATAATGTTATTTTTTAATAAAGATTGAAATTTAGTTTATTTGCAATGTTGTGTCAACTTCTGCTGTACAGTTTTTTAAGCCAGGGTTGGAAGACGTAGACTCACCTGCAGCCAGGTGAGTTTGTTAATTTTTTTTTTTTTTTTTTGAATTAGATACACTCACCCAGATACCAGTCCAGGCCTCACCTGTAGGGTATGATGGAGAGCGGACGAGAATGCATGTAGAGTGTGGGCTGGACAAGGATGCTTACCTCCTACCAAACTCACCAGTCAGATGGGCAATTTCTCCTCCCAAGGAGAGAGAAGGAGTGAGGGAAAGAAAAGAAGTAGATAAGCCCTTGAAGCTGAAATCACCCATGGCTACCACTCTGTGAAGGAAATTAATGTATATTTCCTCTTGCTGAACCAACCAGCTGAGTCTAGGTTTGTAAGGCAAGACACACACAGGAGGACCCTTGAAATAAAAGGAAAATATGACCTCCAGAGGGCAGCTTTGAAGTACCAAGGGAAACAGTAAGGCCCTCAAAGAGAATGTGAGAATATTGAGAATATAATTGTCCATCTTGAGATTCAGGTTTTTACATTGTGACATCATGGTGATTATTAGTGTCTTCACTACAATCAGTAAAGGTAGAAATCAACTCTCTACCCCACCACACCCTTAAGGAAGAGATTTTGGTTTCTCCTGGGGTTATTTTTTTGTTTGGGGGGTGGATTTAAGTTTGTTTGTTTGTTTGTTTAATTTTATATTGGGGTGTGCGTGCAAGCATGCATGCTAGGTAGCTTAAGCCATGTCCAACTCTTTGTGACCCTGTGGACTATAGCCCACCAGGTTCCTCTGTCTATGAGATTCTCCAGGCACGAATACTGGAGTGGGTTGCCATTTCCTCCTCCAGGGGATCTTCCCAAACCAGGAATGGAACCCGCGTCTCTTAAGTCTCCTGCATTGGCAGGTGGGTTCTTTACCACATGTGCTACCTGGAAAGCTGTATCGGGGTATAACCAAATAACAAACAATGTTGTGACAGTTCCATGAGAACAGCAAAGGAGCCAGCCATAATACACATGTATCCATTCTCCCCCCAAATCCTGGTTTTTCTTTTTTTTTTTTTTTTGAATTATGGTTGGTTTACCGTGTTGTGTTAGCTTCAGGTGTTCAGCAAAGTGATTCTGTTATACATATGCATATTTCCACACTTTTTCAATTTCTTTTCCCATATAGGTTATTACCGAGTATTAAGAAGAGTTCCCTGTGCTGTACAGTAGGTCCTTACTGATTGTCACTGCAGTTTTGACAAGTCCCCCTGGAGGGTGGAGTGGCATAGCAGGAGCCCAGGGCCCCCGTGCAGTGCCTGTCGCCAGGGGGTTCCTTGTTAAGGATGATGATATCTCCCTTTGAGCAGTTCTGAGCAAAATTTTCCACCAAAGCATAAATGGTAACCAGCTGGTGGGTGAAGAGTGAAGGTGTCAGAGGCTGAGAATTTTGTCTTGAAAAAGTCTGCAATGAGGATGGCATTCCTTTGAAGTCCCTTATTTGTTCTGTCTTTAAAATTCATGAAATTTTAAGTCTCCCCTATGATATTTTCATTTTTACTTTGATATAAAATGGAGTTTAAATTACCTACCATTAAGTAAAATTTATGCTTTCTGGGAAGATGTGGTATGCTTTGCCCTTGAACCTACATTTCCCAGGCAGGTTGCTGAGTAACTGCCACCCTTTTCCCCAAGGCCATTCCATTGTACACATCCCCAGGTTTAGCAAGCACAGTTTATATGAAATATTCATTCATCTATCCATCCAACAAATATTAACTAAGCACCATAACTGTTTGCAAGGCTTTCTAAGTCATAAAACCTCATCGAACTCTTAAGGAGTTATGACTTCTAATAGAGGAGTCTACAATTTTCACTTATAATTGAGACCCTGAATGTCAAATGCCTTTTCCAGTTATAAGTATTTTTAGTAGGTATTTTCTTCCCATGTGGCACTAGTGGTAAAGAACCCACCTGCCAGTGAAGGAGACTTAAGAGACTTGGGTTCAATCCCTGGGTCAGGAAGATCCCCTGGAAGAAGGCATGGTTACCCACTCCAGTATTCTTGCCTGAGAATCCCATGGACAGAGGAGCCTGGCAGACTACTGTCCATAGTGTCTCAGAGTAAGACAAGACTGAATTACTTAACATGGTACAGTAAGTATTTTTAGAAAGCATTTTATATCATTACAATTGCATGTATTATTATCCTATGAGTATATTGGAAAGAAAAGTGAATGATAATGGCTTTCTGCTTGGAAAGGAAGAGGGAACCTGAAAGCTTTGGCCAAAAAAAAAACCAAAAAAAAAAAAAAAAAAATATATATATATATATATATATGCCCTGGCACTCAGTTTTCTTGATCTTCATTAGGTTGAAGACGTCTTTTAGTTAAAAATAAAACAAGACCAAAAAAGCATTGTCCTGTCTCAAAAGACACAGCTTGGTTATGGCAACACATGGCCATATTCACTGTCTTTCTCACGTATTAAATATCCTTACCCCAAAAAGACTATAACCCCCCACTAAAGCAGCAATTGGTCTAGACCAGCACCATCCAGTAGGATTATAATGCAAGCCACTTATGTGGTTTTAAAATTATTAGTCATCATATTTAAAAATGAAAATAAACAGATGAATTTTAAAAATCTGGCTCAAAATATCAACATTCCCTAATCAATATAAAAATTTGAAATAAAATATTTTATATTCTTTGTGATAAGTTTTCAAAATCCAATGTGGTTTTTATACTTGCAGCTCATCTCATTCTTTTTTTTTAATAATTGTATTTTGTTAGCTATTTTTGGCTGTGCTGGGTCTTTGTTGTTCCATGCAGGCTCTCTCTATGTTGTAGTGAGCAGGGGCTTCTCTATGTTGTGCACAAGCTTCTCATTGCAGTTGCTTCTCTTCTTGGAGAGCACAGACTTCAGAGCACAGGCCCAGCAGTTGTAGCTCATGGGCTTTGTTGCTCCTTGGCTTGTGGGATCTTCCCAGACCAGGGATTGAACTGGTGTCCCCTGTATTGCAAGATGGACTCTTAACCAGTGGACCATCAGGGAAGCCCCACAGCCCATCTCACTCAGTACTACATTTCAAGTGTTCAATAGCCACTGTGAATAGTGGCCACCATCTTGGAAAGCACAGGTATAGACTCTGGAGCTTTAGCTGAAAGTCCAAGAATACCTCCCAGGAGGAACTCGTTAACAAACATGTGAGTGAGTTTATTTTCATCACGGGCATTGATATTAACAAACACACTCAATGGAATTTTTTATACATTTCTTAGTCACTTCCTAAACAGCATAAATTAAGCATAATGTAAATCTTGGAGGAAACCAGTGGATATGAACATTAAAAAGGGTAGATGCTGGGAAAGATCGAAGGCAAAAGGAGAAGACATTGGCAGAGGATGAGATGGTTAGATAGCATCACCCACTCAATGTACCTGAATTTGAGCAAACTTTGGGAGATAGTGAAGGACAGGCAAGACTGGTGTGCTGCAGTCCATGGGGTTGCAAAAAGTTGGACATGACCTAGAGACTGAACAGCAATAAGATTCTTAAAGGAAAGCAGTGGTTATGAACATTAAAAAGGGTAGGTCTCTTCAGTCCTGCCTGCTGCTGCTGCTAAGTAGCTTCAGTCGTGTCCGACTCTGTGCGACCCCATAGACGGCAGCCCACTAGGCTCCTCTGTCCCTGGGATTCTTCAGGCAAGAACACTGGAGTGGGTTGCCATTTCCTTCTCCAATGCATGAAAGTGAAAAGTGAAAGTGAAGTCGCTCGACTCTCAGCGGCTCCATGGACTGCAGTCTACCAGGCTCCTCCATCAATGGGATTTTCCAGGCAAGAGTACTGGAGTGGGGTGCCATCGTCTTCTCCGAATAGTCCTGCCTAAATAGGTCTAAAGACCTAAATAAGTCAATTTAGACTTGAATAGACAGATCATTTATACTTGCCCTGCACAGTTCTGTATTGCTAGGATTTTTGGTTCCTGTCTTTGGGGCTTAAAATTTTTATTTTCTACTTTCTCCATAAATATCAAGCTCTTATGCATCCTTAACTTACCATCATATAGCCACACTCCTTACTCTAACACAGAAACCCCACCCCCACACACATAAACTTACACCCCTAGAGAAAGCATTACTATATGTGTTAAATGTGCAAATCAAAGTAATAGTGATATATTCTTGGAGGAAGTGACTGGAATATTCTCTCATGAATAAAAATGCTTTTGCTAACCTCTGTCCATCAACTGACTCCAAAATCCTTGCAGCTGGAAGACACATAAGATCTTTTTTTTTTTTTTTTAAGGTACTTTGATTTTATTTTATTTTTAAACTTTACAATATTGTATTAGTTCTGCCATATATCAAAATGAATCCGCCACAGGCATACATGTGTTCCTCATCCTGAACCCCACTCCCTCCTCCCTCCCCATACCCTCCCTCTGGGTCATCCCAGTGCACCAGCCCCAAGCATCCAGTATCGTGCATCGAACCTGGACTGGCGACTCGTTTCATATATGATATTATACATGTTTCAATGCCATTCTCCCAAATCATCCCACCCTCTCCCTCTCCTACAGAGTCCAAAAGACTGTTCTATACATCAGTGTCTCTTTTGCTGTCTCATATACAGGGTTATTGTTACCATCTTTCTAAATTCCATATATATGCGTTAGTATACTGTATTGGTGTTTTTCTTTCTGACTTACTTCACTCTGTATAATAGGCTCCAGTTTCATCCACCTCATTAGAACTGATTCAAATGTATTCTTTTTAATGGCTGAGTAATACTCCATTGTGTATATGTACCACTGCTTTCTTATCCATTCATCTGCTGATGGACATCTAGGTTGCTTCCATGTCCTGGCTATTATAAACAGTGCTGCGATGAACATTGGGGTACACGTGTCTCTTTCCCTTCTGGTTTCCTCAGTGTGTATGCCCAGCAGTGGGATTGCTGGATCATAAGGCAGTTCTATTTGCAGTATTTTAAGGAATCTCCACACTGTTCTCCATAGTGGCTGTACTAGTTTGCATTCCCACCAACAGTGTAAGAGGGTTCCCTTTTCTCCACACCCTCTCCAGCATTTATTACTTGTAGACTTTTGGATCGCAGCCAATCTGACTGACATGGTGGTTTTGATTTGCATTTCTCTGATAATGAGTGATGTTGAACATCTTTTCATGTGTTTGTTAGCCATCTGTATGTCTTCTTTGGCTATTTAGTTCTTTGGCCCATTTTTTGATTGGGTCATTTATTTTTCTGGAATTGAGCTGTAGGAGTTGTTGGTATATTTTTGAGATTAGTTGTTTGTCAGTTGCTTCATTTGCTATTGTTTTATCCCATTCTGAAAGCTGTCTTTTCACCTTGCTAATAGTTTCCTTTGATGTGCAGAAGCTTTTAAGTTTAATTAGGTCCCATTTGTTTATTTTTGCTTTTATTTCCAGTATTCTGGGAGGTGGGTCATAGAGGATCCTGCTGTGATATATGTCGGAAAGTGTTTTGCCTATGTTCTCCCCTAGGAGTTTTATAGTTTCTGGTCTTAACGTTTAGATCTTTAATCCATTTTGAGTTTATTTTTGTGTATGGTGTTAGAAAGTGTTCTAGTTTCATTCTTTTACAAGTGGTTGATCAGTTTTCCCAGCACCACTTGTTAAAGAGATTGTCTTTAATCCATTGTATATTCTTGCCCCCTTTGTCAAAGATAAGGTGTCCATATGTGCGTGGATTTATCTCTGGGCTTTCTATTTTGTTCCATTGATCTATATTTCTGTCTTTGTGCCAATACCATACTGTCTTGATGACAGTAGCTTTGTAGTAGAGCCTGAAGTCAGGTAGGTTGATTCCTCCAGTTCCATTCTTCTTTCTCAAGATAGCTTTGGCTATTCGAGGTTTTTTGTATTTCCATACAAATTGTGAAATTATTTGTTCTAGCTCTGTGAAGAATACCGTTGGTAGCTTGATAGGGATTGCATTGAATCTATAAGTTGCTCTGGGTAGTATACTCATTTTCACTATATTGATTCTTCCAATCTGTGAACATGGTATATTTCTCCATCTATTAGTGTCCTTTTTGATTTCTTTCACCAGTGTTTTATAGTTTTCTATATATTGGTCTTTAGTTTCTTTAGGTAGATATATTCCTAAGTATTTTATTCTTTTCATTGCAATGGTGAATGGAATTGTTTCCTTAATTTCTCTTTCTGTTTTCTCATTATTAGTGTATAGGAATGCAAGGGATTTCTGTGTGTTGATTTTATATCCTGCAAATTTACTATAGTCATTGATTAGTTCTAGTAATTTTCTGGTGGAGTCTTTAGGGTTTTCTATGTAGAAGATCATGTCATCTGCAAATAGTGAGAGTTTTACTTCTTCTTTTCCAATTTGGATTCCTTTTATTTCTTTTTCTGCTCTGATTGCTGTGGCCAAAACTTCCAAAACTATGTTGAATAGTAATGGTGAAAGTGGGCACCCTTGTCTTGTTCCTGACTTTAGAGGAAATGCTTTCAATTTTTCACCATTGAGGATAATGTTTGCTGTGGGTTTGTCATATATAGCTTTTATTATGTTGAGGTAT
Source organism: Bos mutus (assembly GCF_027580195.1). Taxonomy (NCBI): domain Eukaryota; kingdom Metazoa; phylum Chordata; class Mammalia; order Artiodactyla; family Bovidae; genus Bos; species Bos mutus. The sequence continues at coordinate 106,414,182 of NC_091622.1, read as the reverse complement.
GTTCCTTCTATTCCTGCTTTCTGGAGAGTTTTTATCATAAATGGATGTTGAATTTTGTCAAAGGCTTTCTCTGCATCTATTGAGATAATCATATGTTTTTTTATTTTTCAATTTGTTAACTCATTCTATGAGGCCACCATCACCCTAATACCAAAACCTGACAAAGATCCCACAAAAAAAGAAAACTACAGGCCAGTATCACTGATGAATATAGATGCAAAAATCCTTAACAAAATTCTAGCAATCAGAATCCAACAACACATTAAAAAGATCATACACCATGACCAAATGGGCTTTATCCCAGGGATGCAAGGATTCTTCAATATCTGCAAATCAATCGATGTAATACACCACATTAACAAATTGAAAACATAAGATCTTTTTTCAAGAATTACTGTATTAATGGATTACATCTTTTGCATATAATAATGCATCATATTTAAAAATGCTGACGGTGGTCTAAAAATCTACGCCAAACACCTATGCTACTAAAAAGTCATTTGACTAATACTGATTTAATTATTTCTCAAAGTATCAACTTTTGAATACAAAAAGTCCTGATATTTAGGAAGTATATTTTAGAAATAAAATACCTATGGAGGTATTTAGTCCTCCTCTGAGGGTTTCAGCATATCATTTGTGCACATTACTAAAGCTGTCACAGCCAAGAAAATTCCAGGGAATACAGTAGTTATGAGTTGTACAACACTCTTGTGCCTTAACCTTGAGTGACTTTCTTTATACTCATTTACCAATTAAAATTCCATCAATCAGACTGAGATGCTGTGACCTGGATAGATACTTTGCCCCCTTGGTGACTTGATCTGTAAAATGGAATAACAAATCCTTTTTTACACAGCAGCTGGGAAGCTTACATAAATGAATGGCCCAGGAACATTAGTAACTGCAAACATTATATCATAGGTCAGCAAAATACAACCCACAGGGCAAATTGGGCAGCCACCTGTTTTCATAAAGAAAAGTTTGGAACACAGCCAAACTCATTCATTTACATTTTACCTATGGCTGCTTTAGTACCACCAGGGCAGAATTAAGTAGCTGTAACAGAGACCTTGTGTCTAAAATACTTGCCATCTGGCACTTTGTAGAAAAAGATCATTGATCCCTGCTTTATATAAAGGTGAGGTATTATTGTAATGATAAATATTGTTCTCATGACCATGCCTGGAGAGACACCATGATATAAGGGGTCCAAGTATGGGTTTTGGAGCCAATAGGCTTAGGTCACAATGCCCTCTCTACCACTGTGGGAGACAGATGACTTCAGATACATTCTTTGACCTCTCTGAACTTGTTTCTAAAAACGGAGAAGCACACACATCAACTGATTTAACATGTGGATGAAGTAAGACTACATTTTTAAGCTGTCTGATGTGTGTCTGAGTGTCTGCTTATTTGGTCAGTCATGTCTGACTCTTTATGGCCCCATGGATTGTAGCCTGCCAGGCTCCACTGTCCGTGGGGTTCTCTAGACAAGAATACTGGAGCCAGTTACCATTTCCTCCTTCAGGGGATCTTCCCAACCCAGAGATCAAACATGAGTCTCTTGCATTGCAGGCTGATTCTGTACCTGTTAAGCTATCAGGGAAGTCAAGGTGTCTGATACATAATAATTACTTGTAAGCGATTGTTAATATCTCTCCCCTTGGATTTCTTGGGCTCCAAAATCACTGCAGATGGTGACTGCAGCCATGAAATTAAAAGACGCTTACTCCTTGGAAGAAAAGCTATGGCCAACCTAGACAGCATATTAAAAAGCAGAGACATTAATTTGCTGACAAAAGTCCACTAGTCAAAACTATGGCTTTTCCAGTAGTCATGTATGGATATGAGAGTTGGACTATAAAGAAAGCTGAGTGCCAAAGAATTGATGCTTTTGAACAGTGGTGTCGGAGAAGGCTCTTGAGAGTCCCTGGGACTGCAAGGACATCAAACCAGTCCATCCTAAAGGAAATCAGTCCTGAATATTCATTGGAAGGACTGATGCTGAAGCTGAAACTCCAATACTTTGGCGACCTGATGTGAAGAACTGACTCCTTGGAAAAGACCCTGATGCTGGGAAAGACTGAAGGCAGGAGGAGTAGGGGATGACAGAGGATGAGATGTTTGAATGGCATCACTGACTCAATGGATATGAGCTGGAGCAAGCTCCAGGAGTTGGTGATGGACAGGGAAGCATGGCGTGTTGCAGTCCATGGAGTTGCAAAGAGTGGGACATGACTGAGTGACTGAACTGAACTGACATACAAAAATAACACTTTATAATTTGAACATCCCTCAAAGTGTGTTTAAAGGCCTCTTCCCTACCTGAGAGGCTGTATATCCTCTGTTCCATTCCTTATGTATGTTTTTGTCTTAGTTAATTCTTTACAGATTTAACTGCTGATGGTTAGAAATACTATCTGCTGTCTCTCAGCCCTGAGGTTGAGGGACATACACCTTCCTTTGCATAAAGTGTCCTTCCCCTCTCACCTCCCTGACAATCCCCTATTCACACTTCAGTGATGATTTCAGGCATCACCTCCTCCATGAAGCTCTCCCTGGCTGCCCCTGATTCATGGGCTTTCTTGCCCATTGTCCTGAGCTTCCCTTGCAGGTCACAAAAGTTGCTGCTTTATTTGCCCCCTCCCACAGTCCATGTACTGCAGGGCACAAATGTAGAGGAGATAGTCTTCCTGCTTCTCATGCTGCTTTGAGATACCATTCCTCCTCTCTGTCAAAAAAAAAAAAAAAATACAGTAGAGCTCCACTAAAATATGTATTATCAGATTAATCACCCCCTACCTCTCTTTGTGGAACTGATCAACCACAGTCCAGTTATTCTTCTTCACTCACTAAAGAATTTGACATTTGCTCACCATCTTTCTCTCCATCATTCCTCCTGATCATCATTTTTTGTTGTTGCTGTTGACTTCAATCCAGCTGAAGAGGGGCCCAATGACCTGAACCTTGGAATTACATGGCTAGCCTCACTTTTACCTCTTACTCACCTTCTACTTTATTTTGAGTCCCTTCAGTGAGGATTTTTGTTCCCACCACTACAATGATACTGTAGTTGTTAGAGTGACCAGCTACCCCCGAGCTAGCTGAGCTAATGGTTCCATACTCAGCCCTCATCTTAGAATTTCAAGACATGATTGATCACTCATCCTTCTTGAAACATATTCTTACTTGTTTTTTTTTTTTTTTTTTTTTTTTTTTTTGAGGGGCATGTTATCATTTGGGCTTCCCAGGTGACCCTAATGGTAAAGAGCCAACCTTCTAATGCAGGAGACATAAGAGATATGGGTTCAATTTTTCGGTCAGGAAGATGCCCTGGAGGAGGGCATGGCAATGCACTCCAGTATTCTTGCCTGGAGAATCACATGGCAGAGGAGGCTTGGGGGCTACAGTCCATAGTGTCACCAAGAGTCAGACATGACTAAAGCAACTTAGTACAGACATTAACATTTTAATAATGTAGATCTCTGGTTTTTCCCCAAGTAGTATTCAGACTATTCCCTCTCCTCCCACCACAATATTTCTATGATGAATTACAAACAAAAAAAGAAATCACATTTTCATGCTAAAAATATTAATCAGAGCTCTGATTTCTCCACTAGAAACTACACTTAAAGTTCAAGATTTCAAGTGCAACACCTTAAACCACAGACCAAGGCCTCACATTCTAACCTGGATTCTCATCCCCTCCCCCAGGCTTGGGCTGGCTTTGGTCTAGGCTCAGCTAAAACTGATATGGATGGGTGGTGCTCTGAGGGCCTTGGGGGTTGGTGAGGAAGACACTTGGTGGACAAGCCCTAGGGTCTGGCCAGGCTACACTCCCTACTCCTGAGGGAGGACCTGCCCACCATCCATTGATCCCATCTGGTCTCAAGCAAGCAGGCTGCCCCCTTCACTCCATGATTGTTCTCCACCAGTAAGTGAAGGAAGACCCTGTGCCCAGGAATCTGGGAACCTGGCCTGACCCTTGACTGTGGTCTTGGTGGAGTAAGGCAATAAAGAGAAGCTGAAGCTCTGGAAGGCTCAGAGATGGAAGTGGTTTTCGGGGGCCAGGCGGCTCCTTCTGTGCTAGGACTCCTAGTGGCACTGCCTGCATGACAGGTGTACATGGAGACCGTGCCAAGAGACCAGAGTCTCTTGATTTTCTCCCATCTTCTGAGAAAGCAGTCTGCTCTCTTCAGACTCCCATGCTGTCTGCTCCTCCTCTTGTTTTCTGAGCTCAACCCTTTCCCCTTGGTCCTTCTCTAACCACACAGTCCCATAATTTTAAATACCATGCATGTGCCTATAACTTTCATATTTATATCTTCTGTCTTGACTTCTCACCCAAGTTCCAGACTGGTATACCCAACTACTTACCTAAAAACTCATTGATCAGGCCAAAAATCTTGATTACTTTTTCTTAACTCTTATTTTCAATCAATTCACAAGTCTCTCCAGTTACTACATTGTGAACTTGACCACTTTTCAACAGCTCAACCATTACGCCATCAGCCGAAGCTCTCACTGAACACAGCAATGTCCTCTGTTCTTACTACCCTCCTGTTTATACTTTCCTTTTTATCATTTTTATTTATTTTTACTTTTTCAGAAAAAATGAAGTATAGTTGGTTTACAATGTTGTGTAAAAAGAAATTAAATGTCCATCAACAGATGAATGAATAAAGAGATGTGGTACGTAAGCACAATGGAATATTATTCTGTCATTAAAAAGAACAGAATAATTCCATTTGCAACAAGATGAATGAATCTAGAGGTTATACTAAGTGAAGTAAGTCAGACAGAAAAAGACAAATATTGTATGATATTACTTATATGTGGAATCTAAAAATATACAAATAAGCTTATTTACAAAACAGAATCATACTCAGACATAGGAAAAAATAATAATGGTCATCATAAAAGAATGGAAGGATAAGTTAGGAGTCTGGAATTAGTGGATACACACTACTATGTGTAAAACAGATAAACAACAAGGACCTACTACAGAGCACAAGGAACTCTATTCAATATCTTGTAATAACTTATAATGGAAAGGAATCTGAAATACTAACACATTGTAGATTGAATATACTTTGCATTTTCATCTTAATACACAAATTAGATCATGTCACTTCCCTATTCAAAACTCTAATAAACAACATTCAAGCATACTATAAATAATATTTAAGCTCTATTAATATGCACAAGGTCTTATATGGTTTGGATCCTACCAGTATCTTCAACTTCATTTCAAACCACATACCTGACTCAGTCTATTATGAGTACTGGAATTATTGCTGTTCTTGTAAAATTCACTAAAACATTTCTGCTGCAGGACCTTATCACTCTTCATTCTCTCTGGCTCTCCTCATTATTTACAAGTCCCTGATTCTCAAAATTTCCTCCTCGAAAAAGCCTTCCTTCCCTAAGACAAGACACTGGTCCTCACATCCCCTAAGTCTCTATATCATTTCTATTCTTTAATTTTCTTCATAGCATTTATCTCCAAGTATAATTACATTATTTATTCATTTCATTTTTATTGCCTATTCACTGTACTACAATAAATAAGTTCTATGAAAAACAGAGACTGTAGCATTTGAAATATGTTAGCATTAACAACAGCATTAGAAAAGCAGGGGAATGCCACAAAAACATCTACTTCTGCTTCACTGACTACACTAAAGCCCTTGACTGTGTGGATCACAACAAACTGGAAACTTCTTAAAGAGATGGTAATACAAGACCACCTTACCTGCCTCCTGAGAAATCTGTATGTAAGTCAAGAAGCAATAGTTAGAATCGGACATGGAACAATGGTCTGGTTCTGAATTGAGAAAGGAGTACCTTAAGGCTATATCTTGTTACCCTGCTTATTCAACTTATATACAGAATACATCATGCAAAATGCTGGACTGGATGAAGCACAAGCTGGAATCAAGATAGCAGGGAGAAATATCAATAACCTCAGATATGCAGTTGACACTACTCTTACAGCAGAAAGCAAAGAGGAACTAAAGAGACTCTTGAGGAAGGTGAAAGAGGAGAATGAAAAAGCTGGTTTAAAACTCAGTATTCAAAAACTAAGATCATGTCATGCGGTCCCAGCACTTCATGGCAAATAGATGGGGACATGATGGAAACAGTGACAGCCTTTATTTTCTTGGGCTCCAAAATCACTGCATATGGTGAGTGCAGCCATGAAATTAAAAAATGCTTGCTCCTTAGAGGAAAAGCTATGACAAACCTAGGCAGAATATTAAAAATCAGAGACATCAATTTACTGACAAAGGTCCATCTAGTCAAAGTCAGTTTTTCCAGTATGGATGTGAGAGTTGGACCATAAGGAAAGGTGAGTGCTGAAGAATGATATTTTTGAACTGTGGTGTTGGAGAAGACTCTTGTGAGTCCTCTGGACTGCAAGAAGATCAAGCAAGTTAATCCTAAATTGATCAATATCAGTCCTGAATATTCATTGGAAGGACTGATGCTAAAGCTGAAACTCCAAATCTTTGGCCACCTGATGCAAAGAACTGGCTCATTGGAAAAGACCCTGATGCTGGGCAAGATTGAAGGTGGGAGGAGAAGGGGACGACAGAGGATGAGATGGTTGGATGGCATCGCCGATTCGATGGACATGAGGCTGAGCAAGCTTCAGAAGTTGGTGATGGACAGGGAAGTCTGGCATGCTGCAGTCCATGGGGTCACAAAGAGTGGGATGCGGCTGAGCGACTGAACTGAACATTAGCAACCAGATTAGCTCATAGTGTGTGCTCAATAAATATTTGTTGAATAAAAACAACAATAACAACCTGTGCGTCAATAATATCTACAATGCAAATTGACAACGCTAATGACACTTTATCAGGCATGACCATTCTAAAGTTTTGGGTTTTTTTTTCTCTCATTTTACTGTGAGCATGGGGGTTATAAGTTATTTATCCCCAGTGCCTTTGGCAGTTTATGGCATGCATTAGATAACAGTAAAATTTTAATAGATGAAATTACATTTACTGATTGTTATATCTTGTATCATTTGAGTCTCAGCAATGAGAAGTTCAGGGATGTTATTATTTCCACTTTGCAAACAGAAGACAAATAGTAAGAAAAGAGAAATGTTCAACTCACAACCATATATAAAGTAGAGAGAAAGAGAGAGAATTGGAGATGCCAGATGAAACTGGAGATACAGGTTGAAACCAGATGGGCAAGTGCTTGGAACACCATGACTGGAAATTTGGACTATATCCTGTAATATATTGCAAAACAGTTGTGCAAATCACAGTATAATAATCACATCCAGTTTCATATACTATGTAACAGTTGTGAGTCTAAACCCTCCATATATGACATCTAAACCATCCGCCCAACCGAAGAACTGGCAAATTGCTCATCGGTTTTCTGTGGTGTGGCTAGCCAAGTAGTTCCCTCATTTAATTCCCATGAAATTCTCAGGGGTTTCCATCTGTACCAAGTCTAAAAGATTAAATCGATCCAGAATACTCTTACATAAAACCTCTACTTATCATTTACTCATTCATTGATTAGTCCATCCCTATATCCTTTTATTGGATAATTCATATTTATTCAGCACCTATTATAAGCCAGGAATTATGTTAGAAGTCATGTTGAGTTTCAAAAATAAGTTTATATATAATTATATATATATTAATATAATATATAGTGGAGGAGAAGGGGACAACAGAGGTTGAGATGGTTGGATGGCATCATTGACTCAATGGTGTTTGAGCAAGCTCTGGGAGTTGGTGATGGACAGGGAAGCCAGGTGTGCTGCAGTCCATGGGGTTGCAAAGAGTTGAACACAACTGAGCAACTGAACTGAGATATATTAATAAATAGGTGAATATTTCAGAGAGCTAGAAATCTTTATTCATTAGTCATAGCCATCACTCAAATGGCATTTTAAAATTTATGAAGATCTTTAAATGAAGATTATATGAAATTCTGGAACGCTTACTATGAGCTAAGCACTAGATATATAAAGATACATAAAAACCTCCTGCTTCTAGCAGCAGGCCGATCTGTCCAGTGTCGGGGTAGGGGGAGCATAGGACAAGGAAAGGACAGACGTGTTGTGCAGCATTCACAACAGCCTCAGGTGGGAGTTACCTTCCCTGTCATCCACTCTTTACAGAGGAGGAAACTGGTTTAGCAGGAACTCAAAGATGGCAACACCAGAATATGAACATGATTCATCAACTCCCAAATCTTACTCTTCTTTTTCTTCCCTTCCCTTTCAAAATAATTTGGTCCTTAAGTTATGAGATGGGGCAGACCAGCCCTGGCATCTAGACCCAGTTGGGGAGAGCCATGATGGCCCAGAACAGTGCTTTGGAGCCATAACTTGTCTCTGTTCCACGAGACCTGAAGTCTCAGCAAAGAAGATGGAGATGATTCACTAGCTGAAGGCTGAAATCAGCTGAAGAATAATGTGTGCTGAGTCTGTTCAGTCGTGTCTGACTCTTGGCAACACCATGGACTGTAGCCTGCCAGGCTCCTCTGTCCATGGGATGCTAAAGGCAAGAATACTGGACTGGGTTGCCATTTCCTCCTCCAGGAGACCTACCCAACCCAGGGAACAAACCCTGTCTTTTATGTCTCCTGCACTGACAGACAGGTACTTTACCACTAGCGCCACCCGGGAAGCTGAAGAGTTACTCACCTAGAAAGGGCATTATTGAGACACTGAAGTGAATGCTCACTGTCAGCTGTCGTCTCACCCATGGATTTCAGACAGAACCCCTACACATGACCACTTGGTATGGTCTCTGCTTCCCAGGGCAGGGAACTCATGGTCCAAGAGTGAGCACCACAAACAGGCCAGCAGGAAGCTACATTTTGTTTTTGTGACCTGACTCTGGAAAATACACTGTATTAATATCAGTGCCTTCATAATCACAGGCCCATTCAAACAAAGGAAAGAGGACTCAGACTGACTCTCAGGAGGAAAAGAGTCAACAGCACATTTTAAACACAACCAGATGAAGCCAAATATGCTATCACTTAAATGTGGAATCTTAAAAAAAAAAAAAGATACAAAGGAACTTATTTACAAATTAAATAGACCAACATACATAGAAAACAAATATACTTATCAAATGGGAAAGGTGGTGCAGGGGGTGGATAAATTAGGAGTTTGGGATTTAGCATCTATTAATGCAAACTGCTATATATGTAACAGATAGACAACAAGGACCTACCATATAGCAAAGGAGAAAGAATATACCCATCTGCACACAGAGTTCCAAAGAAGAGCAAGGAGAGTTTAGAAAGTCTTCCCAAATGAACAATGAAAAGAAATAGAGGAAAACAGTAGAATGGGAAAAACTAGAGATCTCTTCAAGAAAATCAAAGATACCAAGGGAACATTTAATGCAAAGATGGGCACAATGAAGAATAGAAATGGTATGAACTTAATCTTGGACTGCAAGGAGATCCAACCAGTTCATCCTAAAGGAGGTCAGTCCTCAGTGTTCATTGGAAGGACTGATGTTGAAGCTGAAACTCCAATACTTTGACCATTTGATGTGAAGAGCTGACTTATTTGAAAAGATTCTGATGCTGGGAAAGATTGAAGGCAGGAGGAGAAGTGGACGACAGAGGATGAGATGGTTGAATGGCATCACCGACGCAATGGACATGGGTTTAGGTGGACTCCGGGAGCTGGTGATGGACAGGGAGGCCTAGCATGCTATGATTCATGGGGTCACAAAGAGTCAGACATAACTGAGCAACTGAACTGACTGACTGACTGAACCTAACAGAAGTAGAAGATATTAAGAAGAGGTGACAATAATACACAGAAGAACTATATGAAAAATATTGAAGCAGAAGATATTAGGAAGAGGTGGAAAGAATACACAGAAGAACTATATGAAACATATCATAATGACCCAGATAACCACGATGGTATGATCACACACCTAGAGCCAGACATCCTGGAATATGAAGTCAAGCAGGCCTTAGGAAGCAAAATGATAAACAATGTTAGTGGAGGTGATGGAAATCCAGTTGAGCTATTTCAAATCCTGAAAGATGATGCCGTGAAAGTGCTGCATTCAATATGCCAGCAAATTTGGAAAACTCAGCAGTGGCCACAGGACTGGAAAAGGTCAGTTTTCATTCCAATCCCAAAGAAAGGCAATGCCAAAGAATGCTCAAACTACCACACAATTGCACTCATCTCACACGCTAGTAAAGTAATGCTCAAAATTCTCCAAGCCAGGCTTCAGCAATACGTGAATCGTGAACTTCCAGACGTTCAAGCTGGTTTTAGAAAAGGCAGAGGAACCAGAGATCAAATTGCCAATATCTGCTGGATCATGTAAAAAGCCAGAGAGTTCCAGAAAAACATATATTTCTGCTTTATTGACTATGCCAAAGACTTTGACTGTGTGGATCACAAGAAACTGTGGAAAATTCTGAAAGAGATGGGAATACCAGACCACCTGACCTGCCTCTTGAGAAATCTGTATGCAGGTCAGGAAGCAACAGTTAGAACTGGACATGAAACAACGCATTGGTTCCAAATAGGAAAAGGAGTACGTCAAGGCTGTATATTGTCACTCTGCTTATTTAACTTATACGCAGTGTACATCATGAGAAACGCTGGGCTGGAAGAAGTACAATCTGGAATCAAGATTGCTGGGAGAAATATCAATAACCTCAGATATGCAGATAACACCACCCTTATGGCAGAAAGTGAAGAAGAACTAAAAAGCCTCTTGATGAAGGTGAAAGAGGAGAGTGAAAAAGTTGGCTTAAAACTCAACATTCAGAAAACGAAGATCATGGCATCTGGTCCCATCACTTCATGGGAAATAGATGGGGAAACAGTGGAAACAGTGTCAGACTGTATTTTTGGGGGCTCCAAAATCACTGAGGATGGTGACTGCAGCCATGAAATTAAAAGACGCTTACTCCTTGTAAGAAAAGTTATGACCAACCTAGATAGCATATTGAAAAGCAGAGATATTACTTTGCCAACATCTAGTCAAGGTTTTTCCAGTAGTCATGTATGGATGTGAGAGTTGGACTTTGAAGAAGGCTGAGGAAGCCTAAGTTCAATTCACTTCAGTTTAGTCGCTCGGTCAAGACAGTTTACATGTTATACAATTCACCCATTTAAAGTATATCATTCAATATGTGTTAGTATATTCACAGCACTCTGCAACCATTCAGTTCAGTTCAGCTCAGTTGCTCAGTTGTGTCCAACTCTGCAACCCAATGGACTGCAGCACACCAGGCCTCCCTGTCCATCACCAGCTCCTGGAGTTTACTCAAACCCATGTCCATTGAGTCAGTGATGCCATTCAACCACCTCATCCTTTGTCATCCCCGTTTTTTCCCGCCTCCAATCTTTCCCAGCATCAGGGTCTTTTCCAATGAGTCAGCTCTTCGCATCAGGCAGTCAGAGTATTGGAGTTTCAGCTTCAACATCAGTCCTTCCAATGAACACTGAGGACTGATCTCCTCTAGGATGGACTGGTTGGATCTGCCTGCAGTCCAAGGAATTCTCAAAAGTCTTCTCTAGCACCACAGTTCAAAAGCATCACTTTTTCAGCCCTCTGCTTTCTTTATAGCCCAACTCTCACATCTGTAAATGACTACTGGAAAAACCCTAGCCTTGACTAGATGGACCTTTGTTGGCAAAGTAACATCTCTGCTTTTTAATATGCTGTCTAGGTTGGTCATAACTTTCCTTCCAAGGAGTAAGTGTCTTTTAATTCCATGGTTGAAGTCACCATCTGCAGTGATTTTGGGACACCCCAAAATAAAGTCAGCCACTGTTTCCACTGTTTCCCTATCTATTTGCCATGAAGTGAGGGGACCCGATGTCTTGATCTTAGTTTGCTGAATGTTGAGTTTTATGCAAACTTTTTCACTCTCCTCTTTCACTTTTATCAAGAGACTCTTTAATTCTTCAGTTTCTGTCATAAGGGTGGTGTCATCTGCATATCTGAGGTTATTGATATTTCTCCTGGCAATCTTTATTCTAGCTTGTGCTTCATCCAGTCCACATTTCTCATGATGTACCCTGCGTATAAGTTAAATAAGCAGGGTAACAATATACAGCCTTGACATACTCCTTTCCCTAATTGGAACCAGTCTGTTGTTCCATGTCCAGTTCTAACTGCTGTTTCCTAACCTACATACAGATTTCTTAGGAGCCAGGTCAGGTGGTCTGGTATTTCCATCTCTTTAAGAATTTTCCAGAGTTTGTTTTGGTCCACAAAGTCCTTGGCATAGTCAATAAAGCAGAAGTGGGTGTTTTTCTGGAACTCTCTTGCTTTTTTGATGATCCAACAGATGTTGGCAATTTGATCTCTGGTTCCTCTGCCTTTTCTAAATCCAGCTCGAACATCTGGAAGTTCACAGTTCAAGTACTGTTGAAGCCTGGCTTGGAGAATTTTGAGCATTACTTTGCTAGTGTGTGAGATGAGTACAATTGTGTGGTAGTTTGAGCATTCTTTGGCATTGCCTTTCTTTGGGATTTAAATGAAAACTGACCTTTTCCAGTCCTGTGACCACTGCTGAGTTTTCCAAATTTGCTGGCATATTGAATGCAGCACTTTCATAGCATCATATTTTAAGATTTGAAAGCTCAGTTGGAATTCCATCACCTCCACTAGCTTTATTTCTAGTGATGCTTCCTAAGGCCCACTTGACTTCACATTCCAGGATGTCTGGCTCTAGGTGAGTGATTACACCATCATGATTATCTGGGTCATGAAGATCTTTTCTGTATAGTTCTTCTGTGTATTCTTGCCATCTCCTCTTAATATCTTCTGCTTCCATTAGGTCCCTACCATTTCTGTCCTTTATTGTGCCCATCTTTGTATGAAATGTTCCCTTGGTATCTCTAATTTTCCTGACGAGATCTCTAGTCTTTCCCATTCTGTTGTTTGCCTTTATTTCTTTGCATTGATCACTGATGAAGGCTTTCTTATCTCTCCTTGCTATTCTTTGGAACTCTTCATTCAAATGGGTATATCTTTCCTTTTCTCCTTTGCCTTTCACTTCTCTTCTATTCACAGCTATTTGTAAGGCCTCCTCAATCATTTTGCCTTTTTGAATTTCTTTTTCATGGGGATGGTCTTGATCCCTGCCTCCTGTACACTGTCAGAATCCATCCATAGTTCTTCAGGCACTCTGACATATCTAATCCCTTGAATCTATTTGTCACTTCCACTGTATAATTGTAAGGGATTTGAATTAGGTCGTACCTGAATGGTCTAGTGGTTTTCTCCACTTTCTTCAGTTTCAGTCTGAATTTGGCACAGAGATCATGGTCTGTGCCACAGTCAGCTCCCAGTCTTGTTTTTGCTGACTGTATAGAGCTTCTCCATCTTTGGCTACAAAGCACATAATCAATCTGATTTCAATTTTGACCATTTGGTGATTTCCATGTATCAAGTCTTCTCTTATGTTGTTGGAAGAGGGTGTTTGCTATGACCAGTGCATTCACTTGGCAAATCTCTATTAACCTTCGCCCTGCTTCATTCTTACTGCAAGGCCAAATTTGCCTGTTACTCTAGGTATTTCTTGACTTCCTACTTTTGCATCCCAGTCCCCTATAATGAAAAGGACATCTGTTTTGTGTGTTAGTTCTAGAAGGTCTTGTAGGTCTTCATAGAACTATTCAACTTCAGCTTCTTCAGCATTACTGGTTGGGACATCAACTTGGATTACTGTCATATTGAATGGTTTGCCTTGGAAACAAACAGAGATAATTCTGTAGTTTTTGAGATTGCATCCAAGTACTTCATTTTGGACTCTTTTGTTTACTGCGATGGCTACTGTTTCTTCTAAGGGATTCTTGCCCACAAGAGTATATATAATGGTCATCTGAGTTCAGTTCACCCACTCCAGTCCATTTTAGTTCACTGATTCCTAAAACGTTGACATTCACTCTTGCCATCTCCTGTTTGACCACTTTCAATTTGCCTTGATTCGTGGACCTAACATTCCGGTTCCTATGCAATATTGCTCTTTACAGCATCAGACTCTACTTCCATCATCAGTTGCATCCACAACTGGGTGTTGTTTTTTCTTTGGCTCCATCTCTTCATTCTTTCTGGAATTATTTCTCCACTGATCTCCAGTAGCATATTGGGAAGCCTGGTGTGCTGCAATACATGGGGTCACAAAGAGTCAGACACAACTGAGCAACTGAACAGCAACAATAACAATAAAACAGTGAACTATACTCACATTTTGTAATAACCTATAAGTAGAGAGAATCTGAAAAAGAAGACATATGTAAACACAAAGAATATATGTATCTACCTTCCAGGTGGCTCAATATGTATACATGTCTATAAAGATTTGTATAACTGAATCATTTTGTTGTACACTTGAAACTAACACAAAATTATACATCAACTATACTTCAATTTTCACAAAGAGTTAGACACGATTGAGTGATTAAACCACTGCCATACTTCAATTCAACAAGCAAACAAAGAAAAAAACCATAGCACTGCATGTTAAAAAAAAAAAAAAAAAAGGACAGTGCATAAGATAGAAGATCTCTGTAGCCATCTTGTAGAATGCAACCTATCACAGATGCAGTGAGAAACACACAGCATCAATTCTGAGATACTCCTGCTAAAAAATGTATAATGTGATGTTAAATATGAGGCAATATGAGACAAAGCCAAATGGAGCCAATTGTCAAAATAACTGGCATGCAATCTCCAGAAGTGTCAAGAGCATGAACTTTCAGGAAAAATAAATTATTCCAGAGTAACATGATTCTGAATTACACCCTCTTACTATAAAGGGCATTATTAGGACATTTGGAAATTTTAATGGAATTGGAAAATTAGATGGTAATAATGGGTCAGGGTTACTTTCCTGAATTTGATGGCATTGTTATGATTATATAGAAGATTATTTTGTTGAGAGGAAATAAATACTACAGTAAAAAGGGGAATAGTGCCTCAGGTAAATTGCATTTTCTCAAAGGTCTTTCTTTTACATTTATAATTCTGCAAGTTTGAGATTTTTTATTAAAAAATTCATTCCACTTTTTTTGATTAACTGAAACAACAGCTGGATGCCCAAGGCCATTTCCACCAAAATCATCAAGGAATTTGAGTCTATTTTTCCCTCAAACCAGCTGGAAATATATACCAAATCTCCACTTTCTTTTGAATATGCAAAGGAGAAGAGGAAAATTAAATTAGAGTATGTTTTCTATCAGATTTACATGTTTGCTTTTTAGCTTTTTTGTTTGTTTGTTTGTATGCCTTTTTATTTGAAAGAGAGCTGGTGACTGTCTTGTGCTCCTAAAAGAAACAACAAAACTTGATTTCTAAATAATTCATGCTTGGTATTGACTAAGATCACAGCAGGTAGTTTTGAATAATCAATCCACAATGTGCCATAATAACATTTCGCTGAAGGATACACGCAGAGTCAGGAATTTTCAGCAACCTATTTGTGTGATTCCCTATTTAGAAGTTCTGCTGTTCAAGTCAAGATTATGCTTAGATTTTTTCAAACTCAGGAAAATTAGCTTATTATTGTGGATGGATCTGGTTCATTTAATTATTCTTATAATGCCACAAAATTTACTAATCTTTGAAAAATAGTATAAAAAATCAAAGACAGTTTGAAAAAGATAAATACTGATTTTTAAAGTTTCCACTCCAACACAATAGCTTTTCAATTCTTGCCTGCATTAAACATCTTAGAAATTGTAGAGTATCATAGAACTTTTAAATTTTTTTCACTTAATGTTGTCTCACTATTATCCATATTGTATATAGTTTCTATAGCCATCAGTTTTAGCAATAATTCACTTCTCCATTACAAACATGCATGCATGCTAAGTCACTTCAGTCGTATCAGATTCTGTGCAACCCCACAGACTGTAGCTCGCCAGGCTCCTCTGTCCATGGGATTGTCCAGGCAAGAATACTGGAGTGGATTGCCAATGCTCTCCTTCAGGGGATCTTCCCAACCCAGGGATAGAGTCTGAATCTCTTATGTCTCCTGCATTGGCAAGTGAATTCATTACCCCTAGCGCTACCTGGGAAGCCTTTTACAGACAGGTTTGCCTACATTTCTTTCCCAACACAAAGCTCACTCAAACTTCTTCCCAAATTACTTCCAACTTCCCTAAGGCTGTCTCTCCCTCCTCTAAACATTTGCAACATTTAATGTGTCTCTCTCAGCTGACTTTTGTCAGATATTATTGGCGTTGGGAGTTCTCTCTTCATCTAGAGCTCTGCTGTCCAATCTGCTTCTTCCTAACATCATATGGCTATATACATTTTAAAATTAAAGTAAGGTTAAAAGGCTGTTCCTCAGTTAGTCACCACATTTCCTCTGCTCCATACCATATGTGGGACTTCCCAGGTGGCTCAGGGGTAAAGAATCTGCCTGCCAATGCAAGAGTTCCAGGAGACTCAGGTTCAATCCCTGGGTCAGGAAGATCCTCTGGAGGGGGGGATATGGCAACCTGCTCTAGTATTCTTGCCTGGAAAATTCCATGGACAGAGGAGCCTGGCGGGCTATAATCCACGGGGTTGCAGAGTCAGTCACTGAGTGTTGAACATGCACATAAAGTGTGTAAATACAGTCTAAGGTCTTGGATGGTGCAGATTAAGAATAGCTCCGTCATCGTAAAATTTCCAATGGCCAGAGCTGTTCTAGATTAGGAGCCCTTCAAAGACACATCTTTTAAGATGTCAGTCCTGCAATTGCAGCTACATGTAAAGGTACATGGGAAGGACTTTTTCATTCAAAGGGGAAATGAGTACAAACACTTTTGAGAATAATCTGGTAATATTTAGTAAATTTCAACAAAGGTACATACAATTTTAATGGAGAAAGAACAGTCTTTTCAGCAGATGATTCTAGGACACATGCAAAGGAGTAAAGTTAGACTCCTACCTAACAACATACACAAAAAGTAATGCAAACCAGTATAAGCCTGAATAAAATAGGATACTACATCAAAAGCAAAAACAGTAAATGAAAAAAATTGTGCATCACCAAAATAAAAAACTTTTGTGATGTAAACATATACCATCAAGAAGTGAAAAGGCAGCCCACAAAATGGGAGAAACTATTTACAAACTATGTCTGATAAAGGACTTAAGTAGAATATATAAAAATATATGTATTTCTACAGCTCAATAAGAAAAAAGCAAGTAAAAGAATTTCAAAATGGGAATGAATATGAATAGCTCTTTTTCCAAAGAATATATTGAATATTCAATAACTACAGGAAAATATTATTTGTATCATGTTATGTAGAAATGAATAAACTGAAGTAGGAAATGACAACCCACTCCACTATTCTTGCCTGGAAAATTCTAGGTAGGCTGGAGGCCATGAGGCTGCAGTCTTCCATGACTGAGCACACACAGTTAAAACAGAGTCAAGAGGCCAGCAGGGGGAGCTCTCATGAGCTACAAGGGTAACAACACAACAGGAGGAAGCAAGATTTCCTTCTCTTGTCTGGCAAGAGCTTATCCAATGAGACTGCTACAGCTCAGGCAATGAAAAGCCGCTATATTCCAAATTCTCCGTTTCTCCAAAGGGCTCTGTTTGCTACAGCCCTCACAACCTTCTTTTTCCCTCTTTAAATGAGTATTCCTCTCCTTGTTGCAGAGGACTTGCTTGTGGTTGGCTATCATTAGAGATCCCACATAGCAATTCTTTGCTTATCCTGAATAAACCTATTTTTGCTTGAGAAATAATTGGCAGTCTTTTTTTCATTCTAGGTCAACAGTTACTGTAAAAGTAAATCAAAACAATACCACTTCACACCAATTGGTTAACTACAGTCAGAAAGATACGTTCACATGCATTGGTAAGGACACAGAAGAAGTGAAATACTCTTGCATTGCTACAGGGAATGTAAAATGGTGCAGCCACTTGGAAAAACATTTGGCAACTCCTCAAAATGTTAAGTAGTTCCCACAGGCCCCAGCAATTCCCTTCTAGATATTGACCCAAGAGAAGAAGACAAATGTCTACATAAAAGCTTGTACACAACTGTTCCTAGTAGCACTATTCATAGTAATCAAAAAGTAGAACCAACCCAAGGGTCAACCAACTGATGAATGAGTAAATAAAATGTGGTATATTCATTTTGTGAAATATTATTTAGCAACATAGATGAATCTTGAAAAAAGTATGCCAAGTGAAAACAGTTACAAAACATCACATAATTGGATTATTCCATTTCTACAAAACGTCCAAATCTATAAAGACAGAAAGTAGATGAATGGTTAACCTAGGGCTGAGGAGGAGAAAATGGGAAATGACTGTAAATTGTGTGAAACTTGTTTTTAAAATTCCAGAATTAAATTGTGGTAATGGTTGCAGCCATGAAATTAAAAGACACTTACTCCTTAGAAGGAGAGTTATGACCAATCTAGACAGCATATTAAAAAGCAAAGATACAACTTTGCCAACAGAGGTCCATCTAGTCAAGGCTATGGTTTTTCCAGTGGTCATGTATAGATGTGAAAGTTGGACTGTGAAGAAAGCTGAGTGCCAAAGAATTGATGCTTTTGAACTGTGGTGTTGGAGAAGACTCACTGCAAGGAGACCCAACTAGTCAATCCTAAAGGAAATCAGTCCTGGGTGTTCATTGAAAGGACTGATGTTGAAACTGAAACTCCAATACTTTGGCCAATTGACGCAAAGAATTGACTTATTTGAAAAGATCCTGATGCTGGGAAAATTGAAGGCGGGAGGGGAAGGGGATGACAGAGGATGAGATGGTTGAATGGCTTCACTGACTCAATGGACATGAATTTGAGTAAACTCCAGGAGTTGGTGATGGACAGGGAGGCCTGGCATGCTGCAGTCCATGGGGTCACCAAGAGTCAGACATGACTGAGCAACTGAACTGAACTGAACTGAATGGTTGTAGAGTGCTGTGACTATACTAACACATATTGAATTATATACTTTAAACAGGTGAATTGTATAACATATAAACTATATTTCGATAAAACTATTTTTAAAAAGCTGTAGTGAGAGGCTGAAATGGATGATAGGTCTTAATGAGAAATGACATATAAGCAGTCTGCTCTCATGAACAATAGATTTTATAGTTTTAGTCACTAAGAAAAAAATAAATGTAACAGTTTGGCAAACTTCTAATGCCTTGCCATTGCTTCCTCCCTCAAGTTTGGTTTAATTCAAATTCTACTTTCCCCATGAACTCTTCAGTGGCTTGAGATATTTTTTTTTCCTCATGTTGCCTAAGACCCATCTTTTATAGACCCAAAGCATTGTACCCCATGTTGACTTCTTCACTAGGCAGGACTCAGTCATTTCACATGCAGTTCTGGTTCACTTGTACCCACCAGGAACATAATACTTTCTCAGTAAATTGCTGTGCAAAAATCAGACAGCTAGTGGTAGAAAATATATGTCAAATGAGCTACAACTAGATAGAAGTTACACTTTGCTTCATATACATAGTACTTAGTAAAATAAACTACATGATACTGAAATCATTTCCACATAAAATTCAGATTCCTAGACTCTTAAAAATTTGCAGAAAATTGGGCCTCTATTTCTGCATGTTAACACTCAAATGGGTGTTCACTCATCTCCACAAGGTCATGACCCCTCCACTCTTGTCTACACACCCGGCCATATAAGTGTATTTATATTTCCCTGCCTGGCCTAGGATTGCATTTAATTAAGCAATTTCTATGTTAACCTATCAAGTATCATTCAGCTTCCAATGGAGAAGGAATTTTGTTTTATTTTATTGAAATGAAGTCAGAAGTAAGATTGGCATTAGAATGGCCGCAGAGTTCCAAGATGACCTATGACTGGATTAAGCAGATGACTCATCAGAACATTTATACCTTCTATTATGCGTGCTGATATCAAGGCAGGAAGGTATACTTCCCACCTGTGGTTACCGAACAATCTAGCAAATATTTTTTTTTTCCTTCACCTTAGTAAAATTCTTGTAAAGTGCTTCTGTTTAGGTATTTGGTTTTGGTTTTTGTGTGTTTCTTTTAATGCTCTGTGGGTTCTGCTGGAAAGTCCAGAAAATTTTCCCCAGGAGGTAGGCTTCCTCTAAGGTCATTCTTCATTCAGGAGTTCCTGTTCTTCAAGATGACTCATTCCCTCTCTGCCACTACACCTGTGATTCAAGCACCTTGGATGAAGAAAGATAAGAAAATTGATCTCCTTAGGTCAGTCTCCCAAGGCAGTAGAAATAAAAATAAATGAGACCCAATCAAACATAGAAGCTTTTGCAAAGCAAAGGAAGCCATAAACAAAATTAAATGACAACACACAGAATGGAAGAAAATATGTGCAAATGATGTGACTGACAAGCGCTTACTTCCTAAAATATACAAACAGCTCATACAACTCAATACCAAAAAAATCAAACAAGCCAACCAAAAAAATGGGCAGAAGACTTCAAAAGACATGTCTCCAAGGAAGAAATTCAGATGGCCAATAGTCACATGAAAAGATGCTCAGCATCACTAATTATTAGAGAAATGCAAATCAAAACTACAATGAGGTACCACCTTACACCAGTCAGAACAGCCATTATTAAAAAGTCTACAAATACCAAATGCTGGAGAGGGTGTGGAGGAAAAAGAACCCTTATACACTGTTGCTGGGAATGTAGGTTGGTGCAGCCACTGTGAGAAGCAGCATGGAGGTGCCTCAAAAAGCTAAAAAATAAAGCTGCCCTAAGATCCAGCAATCTTACTCCTGGGCATATAACAAGACAAAACTGTAATTCAAAAAGAAATACATACCCCTGTGTTCACAGAAACACGATTCATAATAGCCAAAAGCTGGAAACAAGCTAAACGTCCGTCAACAGATGAGTGGATAAAGAAGACGTGGTGTATATACAGCATGGAATACTACTCAGTCATAAAAAAGATTGACGTGATGGCATTTGCAGCAACACAGATGCAACTAACGATTATCAGTGAAGTAAGTCAGACAGGGTAAAGTACCGTATGATTTCACTTACATGTGGAATCTAAAAGGAAACGCAAATGAGTCTGTCTATGAAACAGAATCAGGGACACAGAGAACAGACTGGTGGTTGCCAAGGCGCGGAGGATGTTGGGGGAGGGGTGGAATGGGATGTTGGGATTAACAGATGCAAGCTTCTGTGAGTGTGTGTGTGTATATATATAGAGAGAGAGAGACAGAGAGAGAATGGATAAATAACAAGGCCCTACTGTATAGCATAGGGAACTATATCATATATCAATATCATATAATAATCCATAATGGAAAATAATCTAAATAAAAGAATACACATATATAGAGACATGTATATGTGTGTGTATATATATATATAACTAAGTCACCCCTGTGCATGAGTAATTAGTGCATTGTAAATCAACTATACTTTAATTAAACAATAAAAATAGATAAGCAATCTCATTCAGTCTTAAGGCTCAAGTAGCATATGATGTGATGGCTTCTGTCACTAACAACCCTCTAAGTGTGTATCTTTCACCTGGACCTCCTCCCCAACTTTGGGTTCCATTGCACATCTTGAACCTGAGTTCTTGATATTCTCCTCAAGCAGACGCCTCCTGTAGCCTTTCCCGTCTCACTAATAGCAGCTCGATTCTTTCACTGCTCGGGCAAAACCTTGGAGCCACCCTTGACTCCTTCCTTGTTCTCGCTCCGCAGATTTTGTTCATCCGCAAATCCTATTGGCTTTACCTTCAAAAGATGTCCAAGTCTGACCCCTTCACCTGTTTCCACTCCCACCTCCTGGCTCAAGGCAGCCTTATCCATTAGATAAAACATTGGAAAAGCCCCAGCACTGGACTTTGAGCTGCTGTCCCTGCCACTGTCCCCCAAGTCGCTTTCAGTGTGTCAGAACGGCCACCTGAGCGATTCTCAGGTTACATGAAATACATCACATCTCAGGCCTGTGCTGGCTTCCCTGCTTCCTTCAAATGACAAGCCAGACACCCTGAAGTGGCCTTAAAACCACAGATGACCCAGAGCTCTGTCCCCTCCCTGGTCTCATCCCTTGTTTTATTGTACCACTGGCCTCCGTGCATTCCATGAAAACCATGACACATTCTTTCTTCGGGTATCTGCTTGGCTGGGATCTTCTCTTCCTTTACCTCTCTTTTCAGGTTTCACATTCTCTATGAGGCCTCTTTAAAATTCCACCCTTTTAAAAATTTTTCTTCCACTACTTCTGATCCTTTGTACCTAGTTTTTTTGTTGTTGTTGTTGGTTTGTTTGTTTTGTTTTCTTTTGGCTTAGCAGTATCACTGTCTCTGTTTTGAAACATATATGCACACACACCCCATACACACATATATATATATATATATATGTATTATTGTTGTTTAGTCACTAAGTCGTGTCTGCATTTGTGACTGTACTCCGCCAGGGTCCTCTGTTCATGGAATTTTCCAGGCAAGAATCCTGGAGTGGGTTGCCATTTTCTTCTCCAGGGGAACTTCCCAACTCAAGGATTGAACCTGTGTCTCCTGCTTGGCAGGCAGATTCTTTACTATTGAGCCACCTGGGAAGCCCATATCATAAGTATACATATATATGTATAATTTGGTTTCTATTTGGTCTTTCCAGGTGATACTAGTGGTAAAATATCTACCTGTCAATGCAGGAGATGAAAGAGATGTGCCTTTGTTTCCAGGAGAAGAAAATGGCAAACCACTTCAGTATTCTTGTCAGGAAAATTCCAGGGACAGAAGAGTCTAGCAATGAATCAGACACATGGGGTTACAATGTGTCTGATTGTAACCCCATGGGGTTACAGCCCATGGGGTCACAATGAATCAGACACAGCTAAGCGCACACACACACATTTCTATTTAGGAAATTATAGATAAACATTTGCATTTTTATGTATATTTATTACACTATATGCATTATATTTTATATAAATATATATATTTTACTTATTCATATATTTTACTATACAGTATTTATTCTCCATACCCATTGTCTTTTCCACCCTCCCAGAATATATAAGCACCATTAGGGCAGAAATGTACATTGGCTGTGTTTCCTGCTGAATTCCCAAAACTGAGAAGAGGAACTGGCACCTAAGAAGGTGCTCAAGGAATGGAATTAGTCACGCTGTACAAACCCCATTACTTTGCTGACAAAGGTCCGTCTAGTCAAAGCTATGGTTTTTCCAGTAGTCAAGTATGGATGTGAGAGTTGGACTATAAACAAAGCTGAGTGCCAAAGAATTGATGTTTTTGAACTGTGGTGTTGGAGAAGACTCTGAGAGTCCCTTGGAGTGCAAGGAGATCAAACCAGTCCATCCTAAAGGAAAGCAGTTTTGAATATTCATTGGAAGGACTGATGTTGAAGCTGAAACTCCAATACTTTGACCACCTGATTCAAAGAACCGACTCACTGGAAAAGACCCTGATGCTGGGAAAGATCAAAGGTGGGAAGAGAATGGAACGACAAAGGATGAGATGGTTGGATGGCATCATCAACTCGGTGGACATGAGTTTGAGCAAGCTCTGGGAGTTGGTGATGGACAGAGAAGCCTGGTGTGCTGCAGTCCATGGGGTCACAAAGAGTCGGACATGACTGAGCAACTGAACTGAACTGAACATACCCCATTGATCAGACCTCAGTTATATAACCCCAGACCTAACTGCAGGGGACTCAGAAGCACAGAGGGGCAGAGAGGGAGGTCCTGAACTCCACCAATGTCTGCCAGGTCCAGGATATAAGTACAAGCAGTACTGGTACAGCTCCTCTCTGTAACCTCCAGACCCACACTGCACACGCATGCACAGTGCTGTCGTGCAAGGCACTTTTTGAATTCTGGCTCATCCTTTCCAATAGCACGCACTTTTCTACCTTCTGTTTTCACTTCTCTAGGAACGTCTCCAAGGCTAGGCTTGCATTCGTCACTTTTGTTCCTCACTCTAGCTACCCTCCAGCCAGAGAGCCAGTGCTTTAACCAAAGCCAAAGGAGACAGCCTCTTCTTCCTCCTTTGTCTGGGAAAGTACCATTTCCTCCTTTAAATAAAGGCAAATCCATTTCTTATGACAGAGACTTGGCAGGTCCCCAAATGCTCCCACATAAAAACCCTTCTTGTGAGATTCTCTGTGCTCCCTCCCACCTCAGGACCCCCTCAAGCTTGAAACTACCATTGTCAACTTCTTGGCTTTAAAATAAGGACTTGCCTAAGGCACACTGAACTTGAAATTCACCTGTGGGGCAGAGCACAGACATCAAGAGGCCAAAGCCACTAGAATTATAAAGCATTCCCATACAAAGTGATGAAAGGGAAATTTTTCCAATTCTCTGAACATATTTATTATATTTCAATAATTCCAAATTTCAAGAGAATGGGACACCTCTTCCCTACTGCCACCCCAAGAGCTTAGCACAATGCATAGCACACAGTAGGAACATAGTACTTTTTTTTTCACTTTTCACTTTCTTTTCTCAAATTTTTATTTATTTTTAATTGAAGGGTAATTGCTTCACAGTGTTGTGTTGGTTTCTGCCAAATATCAGCATTAATCAACCATAAGTATATATATGTCCCCTCCCCCTCGAACCTCCCTCCCACTTCCCTCCATAATACATATTTGTTAAATGATTGAAATGAACCCTGGTCTTTGCCCTTGGTTCTAGAAATGTACAGTCATATCTATCTAGGATTGCTGCTGCTGTAGCTAAGTCACTTCAGTCCTGTCCGACTCTGTGTGACCCCATAGATGGCAGCCCACCAGGCTCCCCCGTCCCTGGGATTCTCCAGGCAAGAACACTGCAGTGGGTTGCCATTTCCTTCTCCAATGCATAAAAGTGAAAAGTGAAAGTGAAGTTGCTCAGTCGTGTCTGACTCTTAGTGACCCCATGGACTGCAGCCTACCAGGCTCCTCCATCCATGGGATTTTCCAGGCAAGAGTCCTGGAGTGGGGTGCCATTGCTGTCTTCAATCTAAGATTAAGTTACTCATATTAACTTAATCAGATGAGTATTTTCATAGATACATATTATCATTCTTGTCTGCAAATAAGAAAATGGGGATTCACAGAGGTGAAATAATTGGCCCAAAGTTCCACAGATAGTAAGGAATAGAGCTGGGAACAGGGCCAGGTCTTTCTCACTCTGTACATAGTATCCTGTCGCCTATTCAGTTATCATGAGGTCATGGCTAATGCCCAGGAAAAGGACTCTGTGCTAATGCAGTCGTTCAGTGTGGGTAAATCCCTAAGATGACTGAACACAGGGTAATAAAAGAAGGGCCTGTAAGCCCTCTTTCTGCTTTTTTACAAGAAAGCACCCTCGCCCCACCGTGATTGCCTCCCACACATGTGAAGGCCCCCATGTGAGCCTCACAGGCACTGCTTCTATATGTGTTCATCGACAGAGAGATTGATGATTGCTGTAGTCAGCTTTGATTTAGCACTTAGTGCATGCCAGCCCTGATGATTTTCTGTCCTTTGTCTCAGTTTGTCTTTCATGTCCGTCCTCTCTGAAGAGTGCTGTCATCACTTCTAGGTTTCGTTCCAGTTAAATAACTCCCTGTGGGTCACACATAAAGGTCCAGACAGGAACTTCAATCCAGATCTGTCTGACTCTAGAGGGGGAGATGGTAACCTGGAAGCTGGATACCATCTCCTGGAGACATATCCAAGTGCAAAGAAACAAACACACAGATGCTGGTGGAGGGATCCGCCCAGAACTCAGTCCTTGGGGTTGTCTGGGCAGAATTCTGAGGATCCTGCAGATCAGGGAAGAAGACTCACTGGTTCAAATTCCATGTCTCATTCCCAGGAGATGGCCGGTTTAGGGACCCCTGGAGGTACAGTAGGGAAGGGAGAGCACTGCCAGGAGCCAGCACGGGCGTTCCCACCCATGACAAGGTCATGCAGGAGAGCCCTGAAGGGCAAGGCGAGTCAGGGCTCGAGGGTACCCCCCTCCACATCTGCCTGAGCGTCTACCCCAAAACCAGAATCTGTCTGTTTTACTATTTTACAACTTTCACCAACTCCTCTGACATTAATGGGGGGCTATCCCCGACCACCTTTCTCTGAAGGAAATCAACTTAGAGCTCTAGTTAATTAGCCTCCTGGGCATAATAGGAGTGTTTCAATCCAAACCCCTCAGATGGCTCTCTAACTTGCCTGATAGGTTTATCCGGACTCCTACAGCTACGCATATGATTGTTTACAGTCTCCCAACTGCGAGAGACACAGGAAGCTTAAAATATTCAAATAGTATAGAGCTTCTTGGAGAGTCAGAAATTGTTAGAACAGAACTAGTAGATTTCATTGTTGAGCCAATGCTTGCTGCCAAGTTTCCACATCCCCTGTATTGTGTCCTTGGAAGTGTATTAATTAATATAGTTGGTATATAGAAAAAAATAAGTAGTGGCCTTGGTGCTAACAACTTTAGACTCTTAAGGTAATAAATTCTTTCCTTGTTGTAAACCCACTGCACCTCTGCCCTATAGGAATGCAACTTTACCTAACACCTTCGGAGGATGGTGCCAAACTTTAAAATAATTACTCTTAGAGAAAATAAGTTTTATGGTTGATAAACATTTATCAGAGTCATAAAATGTTAACAGGCCTTCTGGCCAGAAGATGATGTAAATCATCTAAACCATTTGTATAGGATAAGTTTGCAGAAAAGAAAGCCTGGTCTCAATAAGGATCTAAGACTGCTGACTTCGCATGATTTCACACCCCCTATTATCCTCTATGCACAACTTAAGGTGTATAAGGTCCCTTTGAAAATAAAGCTACAGGCCTTGCTCAAAGCTTGGTCTCCCCATGTCGTTCTTTCTTGCTTCCTTTTCTCTCCTTTTCTTCTCTGTTCTTCCTTCAGGGTGACTGACTTGGAGCATGGGGGCTCTCTGAGACCACTTACTTGCCTGGGCTTCTAAGACCCACTCGAGAATGTGCCTAGGGTGGGGCACCTTCTACTATTCGAGAGGGCGCCTGTGGCCTCCGTGGTCAGTGCAAACCTGGTGTCACATGTTTTATTAGTTTCCCATGTAAACCAGTTAGTTCACCTCTGTCTCTTTTTCCTTTTATCTATCCTTAATAGCCAACGCTGTCCTCCCGAGGGAATCCCTGGATCCAACTGGGGCTGGACCCCAGTAGAGCACCATCAAACAAAGATGGAAGTCTTACCCTGTGTGTTGGCTCCAAGCCACTTCTCATCTAATCTATAATGTGCACAGCATCCTGTAAGCCATTTTGGATCTATGTCCCCATTTTCTCTCTTTCCCATTTCTTCTACTGCTTTTCTAGTGAAGAGGAACTAGCATTTGTTGGACATCTATCTTGTGCCTTTACATATATGAACTCTTTGAAGAACATTTAGGGATTTTTATGATTTTCCACATGTTAGTGATAGAGGAACTGAGATTCCAAGAAGTAACTGGGCAGGAATCACAGTTTCTTAATGTCACACAATTTAGTGACTGTAGAACCTGTGATCTTCCTTTTACACTTTGTAAAAGCTGCTTGCTTTCTTACAAAGTAAGAATGGCTAGAATTGATTGAGTACTGACTGTTTTGGGCTACTCTGGTGGCTCAGACAGTAATGGATCTGTCTGCAATGTTGGAGACCCAGGTTCATTCCCTGAGTTGGTAAGATCCCCTGGAGAAGAGAATGGCAACCCATTCCAGTATTTTTGCCTGGAGAATTCCATGGACACAGGAGTCTGGCAGACTGCAGTCCACAGAGGTTACAAAAAGTCAGATATGACTGAGCAACTAACACGTTCCCCAGCTGTTCTGCAGCACTGTGCTAAGCTCTCCATCCGAAGAATTACATCCCATCCTCACAAAACCCTCTGAAGGGGTTCATATTATTTGAGAAAAGGTAATGGTGAGGGACATATTACTGAAGTAACAGCAAATATCACACAGTTGGAAAGTTGCACAGCCAGAATTCAAACCCAGGTGGCTGACTCCAGTACCCAGATTATCTTTCATGATGCTGCACTTCTCCCAGAATTCCCTGTGTGCAATATAACTAGCGCAAGAGAACAAAGAAACTAGTTCAAGGCAACATTAGCCTCTTTTCTTCCTGGACATCAAAAGAGCCGTTTCTCTGGAGAAAAAACAATTATGTCATTTAAAACAATGTATATGTGTCCATTATTGCTTTTGCATGTAAGACGGTTAAATGAAATACAACTCTGAACAAAAGCTGCGTTGAAACAATGGTCTCTTTGCAAGGAGACTAGAAGACAGACTTGTTGTACAGTGTGAGGGATTTTATTAATTTTCATGAAGTCTTCTCTTGCCTCAGTTATTTTGCTATATATGTATGAGTTTGGGATTATAGCAAATAAGGAGTTATTCTAAAATAGTCTTTGTCTAGATAACCTATTGACTGTATGTTTTGCTCTTTGTTCAGCTCTATGAATGATGTGCATATTCTTAAGTTCTTATTGATATCAAATTGAATTATGAAGGTTCTGTTTTTTACCCCTTATGATGCATGCAGGCATGTGTGCTAAGTCATTTCAGTCGTGTCAGACTCTTTGCACCCCTGTGGACTGTGGCATGCCTGGCTCCTCTGTCCAAGGGTTTCTCTAGGCATGAATACTGGAGTGGGTTGCCATGCCCTCCTCCAGGGGATCTTCTTGACCCAGGGATCGAACCCATGTCTCTTAAGTCTCCTGCATTGGAAGGCAGGAATTTTACCACTAGTGTTACCTGGGAAGCTCACCACTTATGATAATCTCCTCTTATTATCTAGATTATCTAGGGCTATCCTAGAAGATATGTAAGAGAGAGAGATGCCTCAAAGAAAAGAATCTAAATAAGGACCATCTTTGAGCTTGCCAAATGGAGGAAATGTTACCAGTAGACCTATTCAAGTAAATCTTGTCCAGAAGAGTTAAGCCAAAATCAGGACTGAGAGAGAAAAAGGCAAACATCATGGAACAAATAAAAAGAAAGAAAGGGAAATTTTTCATTTTTTTTGGAAAAGTAAAAAATTTAAAATGTAGAAAAAATTAAATCTTATTTTTTTAAAGTTAAACATCTTAATAAGAATAAAATTTGAATACAAAATATTATAAGGCCAAGGAGAAATACCAAAGAGATAATCAGATAAAAGATAGTAGAGCAGGAAGAAAAAGGATATGAATGCTCAAAAGGATGGTTCAAAACAGGCAATTGAATATGGAGGTTCCTTTGGGAACCACGGACAGGGCTGAATTCAACTTGTGAAGCCTAATCATTCAAAAAGTACCAAGGGTGGGACTTCCTTGCTGGTTCAGCAGGTAAGAACTCATCTTCCAATGCAGGGGACATAGGTCTGATCCCTGGTCAAGGAACTAAGATCTAAGATCTCACACACTTCGTGTCAACTAAGATTCAACACAGCCAAAAATAAATAAATAAATACATATATTTTTAAAGTACCAAAGACACATGATAGGCTTTCATACTTTGTCTTTGGTGAGGGACTGCCTGACACTGGGGGAAATTCAGCTTATGCCAATAGGGGCAGAAGCCATCTTAGCAACTCTCTTGAGAGTGACACAGCTTTGAGTGACCCTGGAGGAAAGAGATGGGTGAAAATAAGGGGGAAACATTAAACAGGGAGAAAAAAAGTAAGAGAGAGATAAGTTTGATCAGAACTATTCTCCTGCTATTTAGAAAACTGACTGCTGACTACCAGGAGCTAAGCCCTCAATGGCCTTAACTGCCTAAAGAACCTAAGAGCCTCAGCCGTGCTGACACAAGGTTTCTCCTACAGCAGAACAAGTCATGTTTTCTTCCCCTGTCATCTGATAGTCTTTGCCACATGCAGCCAAACACCTTTCCTCTTTTGGTTTGACAAAGGAGAGGAACTTGCACACAAGAGGACTTGTAATCCTTGATAAGTTGGTGCTGTTGTTCAGTCGCTGAGTCCTGTCTGACTCTGCAATCCCATGGACTTAGGCTCACCATGTTCCTCTGCCCTTCACCATCACCCAGAGTTTATTCAAATTCATGTGGGTTGAATCGGTCCATTGAGTCGGTTCTTGATAAGAACTGGTAAATTTTTGTTAATGATGGCTCTGACCTGAGCAAGCCTCTTGGCAAGTTACAATTTCTAAGTTAATAATTACTGAAAAATAAAGTACCATCCCCAACTCTATGACTGAGTTAATGGCCACGCAGATAAGAAATATCATTCGTTTAGAAAAAGTTGCTTACATTATTAATATGATACAACTTAGCAGTTACAAGCACTGGCTCCAAAAGAAAATGAGCATATGATAAATTCCCATCCAGTCATGCACATACTGTATGATCCTGGAAAACTAAATTTTTCTCTCTGAGCCCAAGATTCTACCTCTTTAAGACTAGGGAAAAGTACCTATATCAGAGACCTGTGTTGAAGAGTAAAATATATAAGATATATAGTACTTAGCATAGTGTCTGACATACTAAACCTTGAATAAATGATCAGAGGCCTTGATATTATAAGGCAAGTCTTGAAAATATCCTAAAGGCACTTTCTTATTATTGTAGTTGTTATTGATGGTGATGTTTTCTTTGTTTGTTTCATTCAGTGCATAGTTGGAACAAAACTCTATCCCAGGGCAGAATAAAATGGTACAATCATACATAGTGCTTACCATGAGTCAGGAACCTGTAACGCATGAAATGTGGGTTCCATCCCTGGGTCAGGAAGATCCCCTGGAGGAGGAAACAGCAACCTATTTTAGTATTCTTGCCTAGGAAATCTCATGGACAGAGGAGACTGGTGGATTACAGTCCGTGGGATCACAAAGAGTCAGACAGGACTAACCCACCACATGAGTCAGGAAGGGGTCAGTCAGAGTGGCATCTCAGCCCAAAGAACGTTAAAAAAAAAAACCTGCATCTTTCGCAAAAAGTGGAAGTCATTTAAATAAGACTACATCTGAATATGAATATTTTTCTCATGGAACTATAGAAAGTTCATTTAGATATCACTCCATATAAAAACATGTTGGCTCAAAAAAGTAAGTAATATTGACTACTTTTTTGTCACCTTTCATTTTTAAAAGTCTCCAGTTTATACAATAATTTTATGGTCACATAAATTACAGCCTCTTTTCACAAATGAACTGCATCATTTTGGAATATCTTATGAAATAGCTAAATGAAGCTGAAGTAAACCTTCAGCACCAAGGAAAAGCCACAGTTCTATCTCAGCAATGAATCTGGTTCTGAGCTTCCCAGTGGTCAAGATAAAAATAAAACACAATCAGTTATGTGATTCTCATTTCCAGAAAAGAAAGAGACACTGAGTTTTTGATAAAACCGATTTTGTACCTGAGAATTCCTATAGAAGATAGAGAATAATTAACTGCATAATGAACGAGGTGGCAGGTCTGAAGCTCTGCTAGTGAGTTTGAGTAATCTTCTTAACTCTACTGCTGAGTTTAGGCATATATGAAAACATTTGGTAAATTGCGGTGACAGATCATGGAAATCAGAATCAATAATATTCCCTGAGGTTCAGAAATACATGAAAATATCAAAGAAGTTATTCCATGGCATGATAAAATTCAATATAGAAAACTAAGTGAAATAAAGATTCATCCTAAGAAAAAGTATACGGAATGGCAAATTTAACTCAGAAAGGAAAAATAAACAAGTAAATAGCCTTAATTCAGAGATAACCATGGATTTCTCAGTACAGCATTTAGGCTATTTCTTCCTAAATCCAAATCTGCGTAGGCTTCCAACATATACATCTGTCAGGCTTCCCTGTTGACTCAGTGGTAAAGAATCTGCCTGCCAATGCAGGAGACATAGATTTGATCCCTGGGTCAGGAAGATTTCTGGAGAAGGAAATGGTAACCCACTCCAGTATTCTTGCCTGGGAAATCCCATGGACAAAGGCACCTGAAGGGCTACAGCCCATGGGGTTGCAAAGAGTTGGACACAACTTACTGACTAAACAACAGCAACAATACTTCGATCAGCGGAATACAATTAAGCAATTTAAACAAATGAACTAGTTTTAAATAGGCCGACAGGGACTTTAGAAAACAGCATGTTAAATGAAACCTAAGCTAATTACATAAAGATGAATATATTGAACAACAAGAGTTGTACACAATTTTTAAAACTTCAGCATATGGTTTATGAATTCAAGATATAAATATTTGACTCATAAGTTGTACATCAAATCAATCCTCATAGTTGTCTCTTGGGAAGGAGGGGGTGATCTGGAGTGGGACGAAGAAATGAGCTTCAAATTTACAGTAATATTATTTATTAACAACAATGTGTGAGGGAAATATTGTAAAATGTTAATACTCCTTAATTGCAAACGGCAGGTATACAGATGGCTGTTATATTATTCTCTTTTTGCTTCCATATCTTTCAATTTTTGCCTTTACAGAGACTAAAAGCATACCTGTTTGACAAGTTTCTAGGGAGAGCCAAACACAGCTGCTCTGGGACCTTTGTGACACCATAAATCCCAGATCAACGAGGCCTTCTGTACATGCTGCAGGCTACACAACTTGGCATTCTCAGGTCCATAGCAGTCCCAGAGGGGACCCCGGTGCCTGGAAGTGTGAGCAGAACTCAGTAGAAGTGGTAGTCTTCTGAGCCTTTGTCTGACTCTTCACTGAGGAGCCCAGAAATAATTCAGGACAATTTGAAGCAGTCTGGGCTCCTGTGTGGAGAAGGAAATGGCAACCCAGTCCAGTATTCTTGCCTGGAGAATACTATGGACAGAGGAGCCTGGCGGGCTACAGTCCATCTGGTCTCAAGAGTCAGACACAACTGAGCTACTTTCACTGGGCTCCTGTGGTCACTGCTCATTATCAAGAACTTTTCTGGAAGTTTCCCTTTGCAGAATCTAGCGACTAACAGGTAAATGTTGGTCCAACACAAGGGTTGGACTCTTGGCATGTACTTAGTAAATTATTTGAACTAGTAATTATTAATGATACCCATATTTCCCTGATTCTAAGGAAATGGCAGCCCACTCCAGTATTCTTGCCTGGAGAATCCCAGGGACGGGGGAGCCTGTTGGGCTGCTGTCTATGGGGTCGAACAGAGTCGGACACGACTGAAGCGACTTAGCAGCAGCAGCAGCAAACCCAAATCACTTGGTAAGGGGGATATATTTGTTGGGAAACTAAAATCTTTAGGCTATCATTCACTTTTTTGAAGAAAACTAGGTTGTGGGATGGGGATTCCCATTTTGAACATGTACATATGTATGTGCCAATAGAATGGCTGAATGGGAACACAGCATCCTTTCTCTGAAAAGTACCACTGTCCCCATGCTCATGCTTGCTGACCTATCTAACTTACTCTTTTCAGAACTCTGAAAGCCTCACCCTCTCCTACCCAGTCCCTAGATTTGGTAGGAGGATTCATCATAACACCATGAGAATATCTCCTTCTGAATATTTCTCAGATGGTCCTTTTTTTTCCTATTGGCAGTTATATGGAAAGGGAGTAAAGTTTTAATTTGTTGAATATGAATGGTCTTCTACAAAATTATTTTATAGATATACATACACATCTTAATTTTATTGCAGTATTTTCTAACTTTATAAGAATTAAAGGAAACCACATCCCATAGTCTCTTGAGTAGATATGGTTACAGAAAGTTGCATCTGCTGACATTCTTGTCTAAGGGAACAACTTACAGCCTCTGTTGATCAGTAGGTATAACTGATGGACTATGGGTGGGCACCTGGCAAAAAGGCAACCTGTGCTTGAGATTGACCTCTGGTCTATGACCAGAACTGACACTAAAGAATAGCCCTTCTTTATGAGTCGGACATGACCGAGCAACTGAACTGAACTGATGGTTCAATATATACGATGCACAAGACAAAAGCACTTACCTACATTATTGGATTTAGTCCAAACAACAATCCAGGGGAAGTAAGAACCATAATTTTCTCCATATGACTATGGGAAAACTGAGATTCTGAGTGTTTAGCAACTTGCTTAAGGCCTCAGAGTTAATACATGTTGTATTTAGATTTTTCTCTTGGATCTGTGGGACTCCAAAGTTAAATGTGTGTGGCCTGGTGTGAAAAAGATGAGTCTTGACATCAAGTTCTTCTTTTACAAATGTAGATTGAGCAACATGGTGAGACCATAACTATTATGATGGAGTCAGAAGCTGAAAGGATGCCTTGAGGTATAGTATGTCCAGTGAAGTCATGGGAAATCAGGAGAGATTAGTGAATCTGGGCAAGCAAAGGAAGTTTGGTTCACTTTCTTGGTGGCTCAAATGGTACAGAATCCTCTTGCAATGTGGGAGATCCAGATTCCAACCCTGGGTCAGGAAAACTGTCTGGAGAACAGAATGGCAACCCACTCCAGTGTTCTTGCTTGGAAAATTCCATGAACAGAGGAGCCTGGCAAGCTACAGCTCATGGGGTTGCAAAGAATTGGACACAACTGAGCAACAAACACTTTCTTTTCTGTCAAAGAAAGTTTAACACTAAAAAAATAAACATTTAGAAGATGGGCAGGAAGGAGAGCCAAGCTGGTAACAAGTGAACATTAAGGAGATCCATGAGTTTCTCCCACTAAGGGCCCTGGGGTCACTTTGGTTGAGAATGCTTCCTGCCTGACTTCATCTAA
The DNA here is from genome assembly GCF_027580195.1 of Bos mutus. Taxonomy (NCBI): domain Eukaryota; kingdom Metazoa; phylum Chordata; class Mammalia; order Artiodactyla; family Bovidae; genus Bos; species Bos mutus. Next base: position 106,379,574 of record NC_091622.1, on the reverse strand, counting down.
AATTTCTGTGTTCCTTCCTATCCACATATATGTATCATTCCAAAAAACACCACCTTCAAATAGAACCAAAATGGCATAGAACAAACTTATACATCATTGCATTTAACACCTTCATGTCCATGAGGCAGTGTTCACTATCACCAAATTATAAACAATGAAACTGAGACTCAAAAAGATCAAGTCACTTGCCCGAAGTCATAATTCAAATATAGGTCTGACAGTCTCTCAAACCTAATTTTGTGTCTCCCCAAATGCCTTCTAAGACTGCTTTGAAGGATAGGATTCAAGGAATTCCTGGTTGAGATAAATACTGCGAGATGGAAATATCTGGACATTTTGTCCTGTCCTTATACAGTGGATTGGTAATTAATCAAAAGAGACTCTGGGTCACTATGGGCAACTGATGCTGGAGAAGTCCCTTGGACTACAAGGATATCAAACCAATCAATCCTAAAGGAAATTAATCCTGGATATTCACTGGAAGGACTGATGCTGAAGATCCAGTGCTTTGGCCACCTCATGCGAAGAGCTGAGTCACTGGAAAAGACCCTGATGCTGGAAAAGATTGAAGGCAAGGCGGAAGCAGAGGATGAGAGGTTAGATAGCATCACCAACTCAATGGACATGAATTTAAGAAAACTCCTGGAAACAGTGGAGGGCAGATGAGCCTGGTGTGCTATAGTCCATGGGGTCACAAAGAGTCAGGCATGACTTAGGGACTAAACAGCAGCAGTGGTCAGTGGAATTAGGTCCACTCAGGAGTGAGCAGGGCATGTGTGTGCAGGTGGTTTGGGCACATGGAAACATGCTTCTGTGTGTGCCTCTACAGAAACATGAATGCATGGATGGGCCTGGATGTTTCTGTGGTTGATTTTGTGAAGGAGTATGTGTGCACAGACATGAAAAATGCAAGTTATTTTTTTGTCATTTTAACCTACAAAAGAAACTTTGTGATTAATGTAATGAAAATCTATTTAAAAATCAAATTTCCCATCAGTTAGAAATATGGTCTAAACCCATCTCCCTAAGGTTTTGTATAATACATCCACTCTGCATTTGCTGAGATCTCAGCCTCGATTAGATGCAAGAATTGCTTATTTCACTGACCTTGAGCATTCTAGGACTTTTTATCTTCTTGCCGAGATGTTCAATTGCAAAGAATTAGAAAAATTTCCAGGGACCCTTTATGAACATCTAACAAAATGAAATATAGTAGCATCACCATCATACACACAGGATTTTGTAGCTGACAAAGTATTCTCACTTCTACAATATAATTTGACCCACATAGCAAATCTATGAAGGAAACATTTTAAAGTTGAAGGAAATGAGATTTAGGAGCATTAAACTTTGCAGCCAATGGGACATCTTGGAAGATATGGGGTAGAAATAGAATTTTAAATCAGACCTTGTTTGTTCCAGGCCTACATTCTTAAAAGCAGGCCACCCAAATATTCTCATGGTTTACTTAATCCCTTTCCGATAAGCCAAACTCTCCTGATTACTTTAAATTAGTTTCCGCACAAGACTTCTACGTGTCTTTTTGGTGATGTGCAACTTTCTGTCCTTCATGGTGAGAAAGTCTCTCTTATCTCTCTATTTTGTCATTGTTGCCTAAAGACGTACCTTCAGCCTGTGTATAATCTCCCATTGAAGGATCCCTGAGAGTTTTGCCTGGTTTCTGTAGGCAGAGCCATACCTCTCAAGCTGAATGATGTCTGCATTCCATCTGCAAGGAAATCACTCTCATGGACCCCCTAGTGCTGTCTGCATAATTTTATTACAATATAACATATATGCACACATATAAACTCATTATAATCACCTTATGTTTATAGCTCTTATATGAGTATAAAACCTGAAAATATTCACCAAGTTATCACAAACCAAACTATAGAACATTATACTCCAAGGGATCAACATCAGATTTACATGTTGGTTGATATCATTTTGATGAAATGAAAAGTGCTGTTTGAAATGTGAGTATTGTAATGACTACTTGGGAAAAGTTGTGTCTGTATGTTTGTGTGTGTGCCTGTATTGTATCTTTATAAATTTCATGTAATCTAATAAATCTATTCTTCCAAAGTGTGTCTCTATTCAATTTATTATTATGATTGGTGACAGCAGTTTTTATTTGAAATATATTGACCATTTTCGTGTTAAATTCTATTGTGCTACTTTTTCCACAATGAAAATAATACTAATTGATGGAAACAGGATAACAAACAGAGAAATATGAGAAAAACAATTTCGCCTGGAGTATATAGTGATGAGGTAGTAACCTCATCACTATATAAGCAACCTAGAATAGACTAAAATCAATTTCGAAAATTAACTTCAAGTTAACAGAAAAATATTTTTCAACATTGATAAGAATCTTCAGAGAGAACCCAAGAGTAAAAGCTAGGGAAAAAGAAAAAAAACAGCTCTAGCAAACTGAAGATTGAAGTGTGTAGATTCCTGCAGCCTGAGACAAGTTGGTCAAATGAGATAAGAGGCTGCAGAAGGCAGTTTCCAATAAATTATCATTTGTGGTATCCAAATAGTCTTGTGGCATAGCTGTTTTATCACCATTTGACTATCCGTTCCTGAGACGCATGATAACACGTTGAACATCAAGAAGCCAGCAGATAGCAGATCTAGGATTAGAGCCTATTTTTCTGGCTCCAAGAGCAGAGTGCAAAGTAGGGGAGAGCATCAGATGTCAGAAGGAACAGTTTAGCAGACCTGGAATGGGAGCTGGCAGAGAAGATTTTCCTGGAACTCTTAGACCCCAAGTATGTCTAGAGACTAGAAACTTGCAAGGACACCTGAGCAAGAGCTAGTGTTTCACCTTCCCAAGACTCCATCATCCTCAAAGGCCAGTGAGTTTCTAATGAGTCCAGGGGAGGAGGCTTCATAACAGTCAATTAAGCCACATGTGCTATAGGTCTAGAAGGACAAAGTAGTAAGGCAGGAAGATCCAGAGGGATAAATACAGCCTGGATGGGACTCCTGGAAACAGAGTATTTAAAGTAGGCACCTCAGATTCACCTTGATTGAGAATAATATAAGCTTGAAATGGCATGACTTGAGTCCCATTCTTTTATTTTTAATTAACTTTTATTGGAGTCTAGTTGATTTACAATGTTGTGTTAGTTTCTCCTGTACAGCAAAGTGAATCAGTTATACATATATTTTTAGGTAATTATAGAGCTCCCTATGCCATACAGCAGGCCTCTACTAGCTATCTATTGATATTTTATATAGAGTAGCATGTATGTATCAATCCCAATCTCCAATTTCTTGATCTACCCATGTCTCCAGAGTAGAAATCCAAAAGAAAGGGGCTCAATTTCAGAGGGGAGGGCCTTTGAAAATCCACTCCTTTATAAAAGAAGACAATGCTGGCAAAAAATATCAAAAGCTATTTTTTCAGAACTTGGGATTGTAACCCAAAGACTGTTTATTCAGAAAACAATGGATGAATCAAGGAAGAACAGAAAGCCTCTGGCATTTAAATGACTGTAACACCATTACCTTCTTCCAGCTCTTGAAATCTAACAGCTTTGCCACAATTGTCGCTGTTGTTCAGTTACTAAGTCATGTCCAACTCTTTGCAACCCCGTGGACTGCAGCATACCAGGCTTCCCTGTCCTGCGCTATCTCCCAAAATTTGCTTAAACTCATGTTCACTGACTCAATGATGCCATCCAACATCTCACCCTTTGTTACCCCCTTCTCCTCCTGCCCTTAATCTTTCTCAGCATCAGTGTCCGATGAGTTGGCTCTTAGCACCAGGTGGACAAAGTACTGAAACCATATTAGCAACTACACTATACTTGCAAGTACACTAGCTATGAAAACTAGCAACATATAAGCGACAGGAGCAGGCAAAAACAGATTTGGACCATCCTAAAAGACTTTCCCTGGTGAACTGCATGATTTGATCTGTCTAGAAGCTCACTGAAAAGCTTCATTCTCAGAACTCATCATTTATTGACTGACTCAAAGCTTGCTCTCTACCCACACCCCTTACCCTCAAGGCATTTGACAAAAAGGATCAACCACAATCTTTCGACATCACAGCTGCTCCAGTGGTATTGCCAGTTAGTGTTCATAACAGGCTACCAAAATATTTAAAACTTAATGACCTAAACAGCATGCATTTATTATCTTAAGGTTCTGGAGGTTAAAAGTCTGACAGTTCTCCTTGGGTCAAAATGAAGATGTAACTGGCAATGAAACCCATCTAGAGGCATTGAGGGAGAATGCATTTCCTTTTTTCATGCTCCTGGAGGTGGCCTCCATTGTTGGCTTGTGGCCTGTCTCCTTCATCTTCAGATGCAGCTAATCTGCCTCTCTTTGACCAGGTTTTTGCAGTCCCATCTCACTGCAAATGGTGACTACAGCCATGAAATTAAAAGAGTCTTTTTCCTTGGAAGGAAAGCTATAGCAAACCTAGACAGTGTATTAAAAAGCAGAGACATTACTTTCCTAACAAAAGTCTGTCTAATTAAAGCTATGGTTTTTCCAGTAGCCATGTATGGGTGGGAGAGTTGGAACATAAACAAGGCTGAGCACCAAAGAACTGACACTTTTGAACTGTGATGCTGGAGAAGCCACTTGAGAGTCCCTTGGACTGCAAGGAGATCAAACCAGTTCATCCTAAAGGAGATCAGTCCTGAATATTCATTGGAAGGACTATGCTGAAGCTGAAACTCCAATACTTTGGCCACCTGATATGAAGAGCTGACTCTTTGGAAAAGACCCTGATGCTAGGAAAGATAGAAGGCAAGAGGAGAAAGGGACAACAAAGGATGAGATGGTTGGATGGCATCACCAACTCAACGGACATGAGTTTGAGCAAGCTCTGGGAGATGGTGAAGGGCAGGAAAGCCTGACATGCTGCAGTCCATTGGATTGCAAAGAATCGGACACTACTGAACGACTAAACAGCAGCAACTTCCTCAGAAACTGCCTCTGCCTCCCTCTTCCATTTTTAAGGACCCTTTCAATGGCATGGTCCCTCTCCATTAATCAAGATAATCTCCTTTTCTTAAACTCAGCTGATGAGCAACCTTATTTCCATATGCAAACTTAAATTCCATTTGCCAAGGAACATAGCCTATTTTCAAGTTCCAAGAATTAGAATATGTTCATTTTGTAGGGCAATTATTCTTACTTTCCATGGAGTTGCAAAGAGCCAGACACGACCTAGTAACTGAACAACAACAACAATAACAGAAAACAAATCATACCATATAATTTAGCAGTTCCATCCCTAGGTATATCCAAGATAATTGAAAGCATATGTCTGTAAAAAGTAGGTGTACAGAAATACACATAGCAGGATTATGTATAATAGCCAAAGAGCAAAAATTAATTAAATGTCCATTAACTGATAAATGGATCAATTAAAAGTGATATATATGTTAAGCAGAATATTATTTAAGCATAAAATACATGGTACAATTTGAAATGAACCTTGAAAACATTGTTCTAATAAAAGAAGGCAGATGCAAAAGACAACTTATAGTATAATTCCATTTATATGAAATGTCCAGAACAGGCAAGTCGATAGAGATAGAAAACAACTTGGTCGTTGCCAGGGTATGAGAGGAGGGAACACTGGGGAGTGGTTGCTAACAGGTATGGGGTTTCTTTGGGAGGATAATGAAAATATTTAATACTATGGAATTGGTTGTGATCAATGCACAGCTTTGTGAATATATTAAAAATCAGTCGTTGTACACTATAAAAAAGTGAATTTCATGTATATGATTTCTGTCTCAACAAAGATGTAACAAAAAATAAGATTTGAAAATTACAGATACTGATTTGGAACCAAAGCCTAAGTCATCTGTACGGAACGTGACTTTCTGTGTGGGTTTGAGAAGGGAATTTCGTCAAAGCATTTCTCCCTCAGGAACCTAATAGAGAAACTCAGTGTGGAATGGTGGTCAAATGGACTCTCCCTACTGGTCAACATCTCATCTTTTCCACCTCTGACTCCATTAAACCTGGCACTGTTTCCCTTATTTTGGAGGAAGAGCTGTCAGCCAGTCTGCCCGTAGCCACGCAACTTACCAGCAGTGTCTGGGATTTGAATCCATTCTTGTCTGGCTTCAGAGCCTACGCTATTCCCACTAAAGGAAGCAGCTTTTGAGCCATGCAATCATCACCTCATCCCAAGAGCCCAACCTGAAATAGCAGTAACAGCAGCAAGGTAACAGTTTTGCTACTAAAGCAGCATTTTGCCAGTCACGTGTCACTGGGGATACGACCATAATACACATTAATGATAATGAAAGTTAATCATATGCAACCTCATTCAGAGTTTAGCCTGAAGTCTTTTATTTAGTTCATGTTTCCATGATTATTATTCCAACTGAAGAGGGCTTCTGAGAACTCTCAAATACCAAGTCAGCACTACACAGTATACTTGATAACTTTTTCAACATTTCTCTTTATTGTCAATTAATATTTATGAGTGTATAGAAGGTTCACATTCTAGTATTTGAGAAATGCTTTATGAAGTGACTTGTGTAGGAAGCACTAAATGTGTGTGCCTGCATGCAGCTCTTACATCTGAGGTTAATTTCTGAATTTATTTGATTCACATTTCATTAACCTATTGCCAGAATGTTACATAGGTATGTGACCTGGATCCTCCAACCTAAGACTGAGATATTAGTATTCATTTATTATGTAGGTAGGTCACCTATGTGGAATAAGTCTGTGTCATTAGGCTTCAGAGATGACGGGTAATAAATGAATAAAACACAGTCTTTTGAGAGAACCCAAAAAGGCTAGTCTTTCCCATCAGAAGTAAAAGTGATGTGCCTATTTTGGGAAAGCAGACGTGATTAATGCTCCTGGCATTCCTTCAAAGCTTTTGGAACATGGACATTCCATAATGACTTCTACTTCAAAAGTTAACTTCCCTGGTGTGATAAATCATTAACAGTATTCTGGGCCGAGTATTCTCAATAACCTGGGCCAAGTGAATCAGTCACCTTAATCCAATGGTCAAATTTTAGAGCTCAAATGGACTTCTGAGATAATCTGTTCAGGCATTAGGAATCATGGAGGTCATCCAAAGTCCAACGTCTTAATTAAAAGTTGAGGTCCAGAAAGGTTTACATACGTACCTGAGACCCCATATCCATTTAAGAGCAGATTCAGTTTAGAATCTGCTTATAAATTTATTTCCTCAACATCACTGAGTATCAACTATGTGCTAGAAGCTGGGGATATTGGCTGATTTCCAGGACCCTATATGAACTGGAGAGATAGCATGTGAATAGATATTCATGGTGCAATGCTACATAGGCTCCGGATTGGACTGTCTGGGTTCAAACCTCAGCAAGTCCACTTGCTAGACACAGTAGCTGAGTTTCCTCATCTGAAAAATGGGATGAATATTGCACCTACATCTTATAATTGGTATATGAGCTCATTGATATAATATCTGTGAAATTCTTAGAGTAGTGTCCAGTATGCTATAAGCACTTGATATATCTCAGCCATCAGCATCAACATTGCCATCATCATCATCATACATACCATGATAAAATTAAATGCGTGTATGTTACTCAGTCATGTCCAACTCTTTGAGACCCCATGGACTGTCACCTGCCGGGCTCTTCTGTCCATGGGATGTTTCAGGCAAGAACATTGGAGTAGGGTTGCCATTTCCTCCTCCAGGAGATTTTTCCAACCCAGGGACTGCACTTGTGTCTCCTGCGTCTCCCACATTGGCAGGTGGATTCTTTACCACTGAGCCACACGGGAAGCCCGATCAAGTTAAATACAAGGTTTTAAATCAATATTTAGACAAAATGTTATAATCCAGCTGGAAAGCAGAGCTACAGTTGGAAGTAAAGAACAAGGAAGATGTATCAGGCTGACTAATTTCCTCCCAAACATATCAGAGCTTAATCCCTGGAAACTGTAAATGTCACTTTATTTGGATAAAGGGGTTCTACAGATGTGATTAAGTTAGGATCTTTAGAAGGAGAAATTATTCTCTATTATCCAGATATGCCCTAAATATAATCACAAGTATCCTTATAAGAGAGAGTCCGAGGGGAAGATATGACACAAAGATACACAGAAGAAAAGGCAATGTGAAGATGGGACAGAGAAGGAGCGTTGAATATGCTGACCTTAAAGGTTGAAGCCGTGTGATCACAAGCCGAGGGATGCTGGCAGCCACTAGAAGCCGAAAGAGACAAGGGACAGATTCTCCTCCAGAGTCTCTGGGGCAGATGTGGCTTTACTAATACCTGACCTCAGCTCGGTGATACCCATTTCAGATGTGAGACCTCCAGAACTGTAAAGAGAATCAATGTGTTATTTTAAGCCACCGAGTTTGTGGTATTTGTTAAAGCAGTCACAGGAAACTAATACAGAAGACTTCCTGGAATAGGAGATGTTTGAAATGTATACTACAGGATGAGTAAAAATTAGCTGGGCAAGTAGGAGAGGAGAGGAGTAGTACATAAAAGGGAAGTCTTTGAAGAATCTCTGAGCTCTGTAAAGCTGCAATGAAAATTATCTCTAGAAGAGTTGCTGAGATGAGGCTAGAGAAGTAAAAGAAGCATGATCAAAATCCTTGAGTGCTTTTTCTGAGTTTATTTTTTAATTTAACTTTTATTTTATATCAAGGTATAGTTGGTTTCGGAGAAGGCAATGGCATCCCACTCCAGTACTCTTGCCTGGATGATCCCATGGGCGGAGGAGCCTGGTAGGCTGAAGTCCATGGGGTCACTAAGAGTCGGACATGACTGAGCGACTTCACTTTCACTTTTCACTTTCATGCATTGAAGAAGGAAATGGCAACCCACTCCAGTGGTCTCGCCTGGAGAATCCCAGGGACAGTGGAGCCTGGGGGGCTGCCGTCTATGGGGTCACACAGAGTCGGACACGACTGAAGCGACTTAGCAGTAGTTGGTTTACAATGTTGTATTAGTTTCAGGTGGTATACGGCCAAGTTGTTCAGTAATACATATAGATATATTCATTCTTTTTAAGATTCTTTTCCCACAAAGGTTATTACAGAATATTCAGTTTGGAGTTTATTCTAAACATATGGTGTTTGAGCACACTCCTTTAACAAAGGATGAGAAATTCACAAGCCCAGTCCTTTCTGAAGAAGTAAGAAGAGCCCAGTGTTTCTCTTTGAAAAGGGAACAAATAGCCCCTAACCATATAACGGAGCATGGGGAGGAAGGGGAACTTTATTGCATGTAAATACCTACCTCATCCAAATAGCTCTCACTGGGATGTTTCTTAAGAAATGGGGCTGTTTGGTCTCAGCAATAACAACAGCTATAGAAATAATGCAGTGTTCCAGAAAGAGCTGCTTTCAGAGCCAAATTTGAGAATAGCATCTCTATTGGTGATGCCAAGTTAAAAAGAAAGAGCTTTCAGTTCCTAGGTAAAAGAGAAAGAAGACCATCAGGGAAATACAACCAAAATCTCTGATAAATCAGGAGAAATCGAATTTATACTTTCTTCCAAGGGTCTATTTTAAACTTAAATAGAAATGTGTGTTCTTTCTGTTTCTGATATTTAAAAAAAATTTCAGTTTGATTAAGAAAGAATAATATTTTTAGTATTATAAAAATTCCATGGAATATATTTTATGCTTTTTATATTTTTACTCTGCTATACGGTTAATATTGAAACTCTTCGTGTGTGTGTGTGTGTGTGTGTGTATGTTTAATCCACTCCAAAAAGAGCACGGATTTTTTAGTTTGTAATTTTTTTTTCAATTTGGTAGAAGCCAAGTTTGTTCTCTCAATGACTTTTGTTGGACTCTAGTCAGGGTAAATACATACATTTTCAATAAGAATAATGTGATGCAAATACAATGGCAATCATCTGTCATGTTGCTTTTTTCAATAACTAGTGTGACTCAGAAGAATCTACATGCTGGGCACTACTCCACTGGAAATGAAGCAAGGAATGATGGCAAGATATACACCAAGCCCTGCATGAGTGCTTCACACACATTACCTAAGATTTTCCCAGAAGTCCTATCCTATGCTCACTTTATTATTTTATATTATAGGAATCCTAAATTTAAAGAAACATACCAATGTTCACATAGGAATGGATAGAGCTAGACTTCAGATTTGGGTATTATAGTTAGACTCTTACTTGTTGAAAGGGACTTATGGTCCTCAATTTCCTATATTGGGAGCTAGTGAGAAGGACACATAGAGATTCAAAAACAGTGCCAGATACAGTCCCTCAAGGTCCATCACTTCTAAGAGTATAGTAATTCTCAAGCTCATGGCAAGAGAATAATGGTTCATCATCTTTTAGAACATAGGAGCAACACTGGAGGTTTAACATTACTCATTATTTTAAGATGTGCTGGAAAATATGTAAATGTATACAAAAGTAGAGTGAATGGTCTGATAAATCTACTTATCTATTACCCAGATTCAACAGTTGTCCACTATGTTTCATAAACATTCTTTTTAAAAATGTGTTACTGTAGTAAACATATCAAGATTCCATTTCATCCCTACATTGTTTTTAGTATATATTGCTAGAAATATGGATAAAGTTTACAAACTATAGTGCCATTATAGCACCTAATAAAATTATCACTAATTCCTTATTATGAGCAAACACCCAGAGTGTAATCAAATTTTTTTTGCTTGTCTCCAGAATGTCTTTTTCACAAAATGCCTCCACAAAATAAAAACTTCATTACATTTATCCGTGAAGGGGACTTTCCTGGTGGCTCAGTGGTAAAGAATCCTCCTGCCAATACAGGAGATGCAGGTTTGACCCCTGGGTCAGGAAGATCCCCTGGAGAAGGAAATGGCAACCCACTCCAGAATTCTTGCCTGGAAAATTCCATGGACAGAAGAACCTAGTGGGCTACAGTCAAATTGACAAATTTCTAAATGCTCAAATACCCATTTTTGAATGGGAAAAACTAAAATGAATGCAAGTGTTATAAATACTTCAGATATCTCAACTGATTGCATTTAGTAAAGACTAATGTTCAAATTTAATGCTCAAATTGTTCCATATTTTACCAGTGGAAACTCTTTCAGGTTGAGTTCTTGGTCCTGCTGAGAGCTCCTGGAACAACAAAATAGCCAATGCTTGTCTTATATTTATCAACCATTTCTCCAAGGACAACTGATTACTTCTCATATGAAAAGGTGGCATGGATCACAATGTGGACAATAAGAGTACTCATTGATATTGGGATAGCATTGTCTCAGATTTTTTGGTTCTCAAGACTTTTAAGAAATAAATAAAATTAACAATTTTATTCTTATATTCCATTTCCAATGTAATATTTGAAGTTTTGGTTTTCTTTTATTTCCGTAACTTCTTTTATTTTAAATTCATGTTTCTTTTCTCTTATATGGAAAATATTGTTAACCAACAACATTAAACAATTACTTATGCATTACCTACTATATTGTTTTGCATAACAATACCTGTATCACTGCTGACAATTAGATACATATATATATTTTAAGATTTCTTGGACCATGTCTTTGAATTATATGTCATTTGGTATGCAGAATTAAAATATAGTTTCTTTTTTTTTTTTTGAAGTTCATAGTTCATATTTTGGCCTCTTGCTCTCTTTTATAAAATATAGTTTCTTAAAGTAATTTGAAATAATTATTTTTCTGGGTGAAATTATATCAGCAATTTGATAATAGTTTCATTTGTCTTCAATTTTTTCTTGTTTTGAATTTTTAAGAATTACCATTATTTATTTATTTGGTTTTAATTTTTTGATCATAAAACATTTTATATTTCCAAAGCCAAATTCTTTATATTTCCAAAACTATGTGAGGTAGATGCAGAGAATTTTTACTTTCTACTCCATTATAGATAGCCATGCTTTATTGCTTCCCAGGTGGCTCAGTGATAAAGAATCTTGCCTGCCAATGCAGGAGAGACAGGAGAAGCAGAGATCTTCCCCTGAGTCGGGAAGATCCCCTGGAGTAGGAAATGGCCACCCACTCCAGTATTCTCGCCTGGAAAACTCCATGGACAGAAGAACATAGTGGGCTACGGTCCATGGGGTTGCAAAAAGTCACACATGACTGAGTGGCTAACACATATACATGCTTTATTAGTTTTCACTTATCTTTTTAGTGTTTAATGGAACAAATACAACATTGTCCACACACACACATGCATGTATAATACTTGGCATTTCATATGATTCATCTTTCTTAAGCAGGCTCAAAACTTAGCACACTGAGTGTGCTGTTTTCTGCAGTTAGCTCTTTTGCTTTACAATATATCATGGAGATTGTCCCATATGAGTGTGTACCTTCATCAGTTTTTATCACTTCATTATGAGTGTTCCATTGTGTATATTTAATATAGTTTATTCAATTGATATCTTATTGTTGGACATTTGGACAACTTATTTATCTATTATTACATTTTGCCATTACAAATAATGCTTCAACAAATAATCTTGCATACACATCAATTCACATTTTTTTTCTGATGTATCTCTGGATGGGTTGTGATGTCACCTTGATCATAACCAAATTTTCTTATCATGTATCATAAATCATTTCTTATCACATATCATTTCATTCAGGAATAAGAAGAATGTTCATGAAAAGTTACACTTTATATTCTCTGAGTTTATTTTGTTCATTTATTCACTAATTCCCTTTAATCTGAAGATAGCTAATGTCTGCTCACTAACCTTTAGGCAATATTTTAGCTCCTATGATTGTATCAACACACAAAAATGACAAAAAGCCTCATTTCAAAAACCTTATATTATAGATTGGAAAGGTAGACATAAATAAAATCATAAATGATCTATTAGTATACTAGAAGATAATAACCAGTTCAGTTCAGTTAAGTCATTCAGTCGTGTCCGACTCTTTGCAACCCCATGAAATGCAGCACGCCAGGCTTCCCTGTCCATCACCAACTCCTGGAGTCCACCCAAACCCATGTTCATCAAGTCAATGATGCCATCCAACCATCTCATCCTCTGTCATCCCCTTCTCCTCCTGCCCTCAATCTTTCCCAGCATCAGGGTCTTTTCCAATGAGTCAGCTCTTCTCATCAGGTGGCCAAAGTACTGGAGTTTCAGCTTCAGCATCAGTCCATCCAATGAAGACCCAGGACTGATCTCCTTTAGGATGGACTGGTTGGATGTCCTTGCAGTCCAAGGGACTCTCAAGAGTCTTCTCCAACACCACAGTTCAAAAGCATCAATTCTTTGGCGCTCGGCTTTCTTTATAGTCCAACTCTCACAGCCATACATGATCACTGGAAAAACCATAGCCTTGACTAGATGGACCTTTGTTGGCAAAGTAATATCTCTGCTTTTTAATATGCTGTCTAGGTTGGTCATAACTTTCCTTCCAAGAAGTAAGTGTCTTTTAATTTAGTGGCTGCAATCACCATCTGCAGTGATTTTGGAGCCCAGAAAAATAAAGTCAGCCACTGTTTCCACTGTTTCCCCATCTATTTGCCATGAAGTGATGGGACCAGATGCCATGATCTTCGTTTTCTGAATGTTGAGCTTTAAGCCAACTTTTTCACTCTCCACTTTCACTTTCATCAAGAGGCTCCTTAGTTCCTCTTCACTTTCTGCCATAAGGGTGGTGTCATCTGCATATCTGAGGTTATTGATATTTCTCCCCGCAGTCTTGATTACAGCCCGTGCTTCTTCCAGCCCAGCATTTCTCATTATGTACTTTGCATATAAGTTAAATAAGCAGGGTGACAATATACAGCCTTGACATACTCCTTTTCCTATTTGGACCCAGTCTGTTGCTCCATGTCCAGTTCTAACTGTTGTTTCCTGACCTGCATATTACATGTGAGTAAGTTGAGATCAGAGACTTAACAGTGGGGCTGGATTGTGTGGAGTCCAATAGGCTACTTTAAGAAAGTTTTTAAAGCAGAACTATGACTTGATCAGATTTATTTTATAATAAGATCACTCTGGCTCTTGAGTTAGAAATGGATGCTAGGAGGTTGAAGATGGAAGCAGAAATATGGGTTAAGAGGCAGTAGCGAAAGCAAGAGCTAATGGTGGCCCAGGCCTGCTTAATATGGTAAAAGCAATGGAAAAGAATCAAATTCTGCATATACTATCTTGAAGGGAAGACTTAGGATTTCTGGATGAACTGAGAAGAATATTTGGCATGAGAAAAAGAAAGGAGACAAGTAGGACACTGAGTGTTTGTTTGACAAAATTAAATGACACAAAGCTTGGGAATAGCAAGCAAAAATAATCATCTGCAGCAAAGTTTTCAGAAGACGCTGCAGTTAGGATGAAAGCCATGCACCATCCACTTCTAACACAGAACCTATACGCTTTCTCCTCCAATCCCCTGACTTTCTCTTGTCAGTGTCTCTCTTACAGCCTCAAGACTTTTCATTGATGGAAATCAATTTGAGTAGTAAAGAAAGATGAGCACCAAAGAACTGATGCTTTTGAACTGTGGTGTTGGAGAAGACTCTTGAGAGTCCCTTGGACTGCAGGAAGATCCAACCAGTCCATCCTAAAAGAAATCAGTCCTGAAAATTCATTGGAAGGACTGATGCTGAAGCTGAAACTCCAATACTTTGGCCAACTGATGTGAAGAATTTACTCTTTTGAAAAGACTCTGATGCTGGGAAAGATTGAAGGTGGGAGGAGAAGGAGACAACAGAGGATGAGATGGTTGGATGGCATCACCAACTCAATGGACATGAGTTTGAGTAGACTCCAGGAGTTGGTGATGGACAGAGAGGCCTGGAGTGCTGCAGTCCATGGGGTCACAAAGAGTCAAACATAACTGAGCAACTGAACTGAACTGAACTGAATTCAACTTCAAGTGGAGCTAGCTCTAAAGAATCCACCTGCCAATGCAAGAGACATAAGAGATGCAGGTTCTGTCCCTGGGTTGGGAAACTCCCCTGGAGGAGGGCATGGCAACCTGCTCCATTGTTCTTGCCTGGAAATCCCATAGACAGAGAAGCCTGGTGGGCTACTGTCCACAGGGTCACACAGAATCTGACACGACTGAAGTGACTTAGCACACATGCAGGATTCAGCTTCAACAAAAATTAGTCATTGAGCCGTGGCCTCTTGACTGAGGTGTCAGCGAGACATGGCATATGGGCAGGTGGTTAAGTCCTGCTGTCCTCCAAGTTCGTGTCTTTGGCTAATTAGGAAAAATGCTTATTGTCTTAAGAATCTAAGGTGGAGCTCATGTCCAGTTCAAGTGGTTCCCATAGGCCTGCACGTTGGAAATTGGACTCCTGGGTTTAGAATGTGAACCCTTACAGATCAGATCATCCACTTTCCTTTTGCTTCATTCATTATTTCAAAGAAGAAAAACAGACTGCACACTCTCAGTAATAAATAGCACCAACCTATAACCCTGTGTTATGGAAATTCCATCAATAATAGTTTCAGGAAAGTGAATTTTGCCTGTTAATCTTCCAGACAAAAGCTTAAAACTTCCAAAAATGTTTTCAGAGATAAAACAATGTACTGGACATTTCCAAAGGAAACTGTATAAAGGATGGAATCAGAACCAGGAAGATGTAAATGGCCTCGTGCAAAGAGAAGGGCTGGAAGAACAGGGATGTGAGTTCACTGAATGAGTATGTGTCTTCATACTCATACTAAAGGCTGCAAAGCTTTAGTCTTTTCATCTGCAAACAAGGGTAATAATATAAACACCTCCATGGGGACTTGTCAGAATCTGTTGGAATAACAAATGCAATGAAATTGTTGAAATTATACAGCTTTCCTTAAATGTTTGTTCTATGGCCCCTATCTAAATTATAATCCTTTGTCTGTGAGATCTCTTAGAAAGAAAGCAGATATGACAGGGAGAGAGACAGAGGGAGGGAGAGAGGGAAAATAGTGAGACTTACCAAGAAACATGGCCAGGCATCCCTTTGAGTAAAAGTCATCCCTGATCACAGAAAAGCAAATTATACACAGATAAATTGAGTCAAGAGCTTGACAGAACCCCAACCCCCCACCCCACCCCCACCCCCCCAAAAAAACAACTCTGGGAAACAGACACCAAATCAGGGTGATTTGAGAGACCCTGGGGGGATAGGACAGGGCCACACACTGAACATGTGGTAAAGTCACCAAAAACTGGAAAAGGAGAAAGCAGTTAGCCAGAATATGAGGAAGAAAGAAAAGAAAGTATTTCAGTGAGTTTGCTCTGATTGAACTTAGGGGCAGAAAACAGTGATGATCATGGCTAAACACTGGCCCTCGTGTGGACCTGGCTCTGGCTAAAATCTTCTTGAGTATTATGGCCTTAAATCTTCACCATCAAACCAGTAAATGGAACAGCATCAAATCACCTGCTGTTCCATTAATTCTTCACAATCACTCAGTGAGGTTAAGGGCTGATGGACTGACACTTAGGAAGACATAAGTGTGAAATTGAACGTGCTTTTAGAACATCAACACATGGTGAACTGTTCAAAGGAGAAGTCAGTTTCCTTGAAGGGACCCCAGCAGAGGACCCTTGGGCTGCCGGAGGGAGGCGGTGAATTGAGTGCCTCAGCTCCCAGTGCCCGCTCACATCTTCCATCACCACCTGGGTGTCACCTTATTTTCACACTGTCCACATCTACTTGGTCTACCCTGAGTTCCACTTCAGGCTTCTCTGCTGACTGAGACTGTGTGTAACCTTCAGAAAAGCTAATTAAACCTCACACCTCAATTTCTTTGATTGGCTTAAATAGCAGTTAATTGATCAGAGGTTTCTAGAGATTAAAGAAAAATACCCATTAGTCACAAGGAAAAGGCTCTGTGATTAGTCTGATGACAAGAGGTTTTCTACATGTAAGGCACGACCCAAGTCCCTGACAGTCTTCCCATCAGATGCTGAAGTCAGCCTGTTGCCTTGGCAGATCATCTCGGGTCTGATTGTTGCTGACAGCCCTAAGTGGGAAGCAGGTTGAATGGGGAGGTGTCCCTTCTGCATCATTTACAATACAAGGTCTTTATTTTCATGATTCATTATTTCACCACTGAAATTTGGCTCAAAGGAAACCCATCCTTTCCATTCTAGCTAAGCCCTGTATCTTTTTTTTTTTTTTTCTTTTTAAAGAGTCCCCTGCTTGCATCATTTCAGGACTTATTATATTTGTGGGGTACTGTAGGACACATTGACTGCATCACACTCTGGGTTATTCTCCATTGAAAGTCTTCAGATCCCCTAATTCTAGAGGACGATAGCATTTGTTGGGCTTCCCTGGTGGCTCAGATGGTAAAGAATCTGGCTGCAATGTGGGAAACTTGAGTTCAACCCCTGGGTCAGGGAGATCCCCTGGAGAAGAGAATGGCAACCCACTCCAGTATTCTTGCCTGAAGAATTCCATGGACAGAGGTTATAATCTTTGGAGTTGAAAAGAGTTGGACATGACTGAGTGACTAACATTTTCACTTTTGTGGCAATAATAAGGACAGCTTCCAGAAAGAGATACATGGTTTCTCAAAATGAAAAATAATAATAGAATTACTAAAGACTTGTCAACTAGGCCTTAAGAACTCAGTATACAGAAAACCCAATACCTTGAAGCTGAATAATCTATCTCTGCTTCTGAGCGCTCTGTCGCTTCAGTTGTGCCTGACTCTTTTCGACCCCATGGTCTGCAGCCCTCCAAGCTCCTCTGTCCATGGGATTTTCCCAGCAAGAATATTGGTGTGGGTTACGATTTCCTCCTCCAAGGGATCTGCCCAAGGGAAATCAAACCTGTATCTCCTGCATTGGCAGGCAGATTCTTTACCACTGAGCCACTGGGAAAGCCCTGGTATCTCTGCTCATGTCTCCCTATTTATCTTGATGGAGGAGAAGGAACTGAATAAGAACATACCTACTACATGCCAGGTTTGGACTACAAATGTTAAGTGCTATATTTTACATTTATTAAGTATCTATATTTTTATTTTATATAAAGTTATATTCATGTTATTTATTCACTCTATTGTTTATTTTATTTTTTTCTATGAATGCTATATTTATTCCATAATCCATATTCCAAATATAGGCTATCTCCTCTATTAACCTCTGGTCTCACAAGTCTTGAAACGACCAGGCTCCTGTCCCTAAAGTTCTAACTTCGTTCAGGATTGGGAACACGTCTATTGTTTATTATATGTGATTATTATTTTATATTGGGCTTTTCAGTTAGCTCAGCTGGTAAAGAATCTGCCTGCAATGCAGGAGACCCCAGTTTGGTCCCTGAGTCAGGAAGATCTCCTGGAGAAGGGATAGGCTACCCACTCCAGTGTTCTTGGGCTTCCCTGGTGGCTCAGGTGGTATAGAATCTGCCTGCAGTGTGGGAGACCTGTGTTGGATCCCTGTGTTGGAAGATCCCCTGGAGGAGGGCATGACAACCCACTCCAGTATTCTTGCCTGGAGAATCCCCATGGATAGAGGAGCTGGTAGGCTACAGTCCATGGGGCCAAAAAGAGTCGGACATGACTGAGAGATTAAGTACAGCACACAGCACAGCATAATTTTATATTAAGTTGTAATTTAAGTAATTGAAGCTATATTTAAATGTCATAATCTCCCAACAAGTTCTCAGTAATCTCAAGATCTCAATATCATTCTCCCTGTCTTGCATCTGTTAGATTCTTATCAGCCACATTGCTGATAAGCAGATTTTGAGTCTGTATCTGTCCAATGCAGAGGGCTGGCTGTTTCCACAACATCAGATTGTCTCTAAAACACTAAGTCTGATGTCAGAGTTGCCTGGGGCTTCGAGAAACAGTGTACTTTCCCAGATCAGGTACCAAGGAAGAAAGCTAAATCATTTTTATGTAAGACTCCAAGAAATTCTCTGAACAATCCTAAAAAGATAATCTACTTTTGCATTAGAGGAAGCCTAGGCTCAGAGAAGGTAGGTTATTTGCATATACAGGTGGTTAAGAGCAAATGCTAGGTATTTACCCAAACCTGTTTTTCCCACATTTTTAGTTTCATAACATTCTTCATCCATTTCACAACCAGGACAACCACCTAGGTTTGATCTCATTCCTTCAGCTTTCCAGGTTCCTCTGTCCATGGGGATTCTCCTGGAAAAAATACTGGAGTGGGTTGCCATGCCCTCTTTTTCTTCTCTACTAACAGGACCCTAATTTTGTTTGAAGCAGTAATACGTTGAAAGGAAAAAAGAAAATCTAAAGCCCCAGTCATACTGTTTTCCTTGATGGTAAACATAGATATTTGATACTGTTTTGAGCAATGAGACATAAACTGTGGTCTCCTGTTGATTTCTAAGAAAATCTTCTTCCAGCCATAGAAAAGTCATTCTTCCTTATTACCTCCTTCCAACTGGAAGATAGAATCCATGTCCCATCTGTATCAGATGACTGATACAGAATAGTCATCTTGTATCCCCAGTGATGAGAACTATGTGCTACAGATGGTGGAATAAACAGAAACTAGATAAGTCTGGATCCTTTATGACTCCATTGAGCAGCCGCAAAAGCCCTGGAGTGCTCAGTAAACAAAGTTTTATTTGCCTTCGTGCAAGAAGGGAGATAAATACAAGATAATTTCATGGCCTCCTGAGCCCAACATGAATCTGTGAGATCCATCCCCAAATTGCTGGTGATCTTTCCTTCCTGCCCATTCTCCCTACAAACTTCACACTTCAGCATCAGATGTGGAGATGGCCTTGCAGATGCTCCTTAACAAGATTCACGGTTATATACAATATCTCTCCCTCTTTTTACTTTGTATTTTGTTGCTCTTGCTATTTAGTTGCTAAGTCGTGTCTGACTCTTTTGCCATCCCATTGGCTGGATCATTGAAAAAGCAAGAGAGTTCCAGAAAAACATCTATTTCTGCTTTATTGACTATGCCAAAGCTTTCGACTGTGTAGATCACAATAAACTGTGGAAAATTCTGAAAGAGATGGGAATACCAGACCACCTGACCTGCCTCTTGAGAAACCTATATGCAGGAAGCAACAGTTAGAACTGGACATGGAACAACAGACTGGTCCAAAATAGGAAAAGGAGTACCTCAAGGTTGTATATTGTCACCCTGCTTATTTGACTTATATGCAGAGTACATCATGAGAAATGCTGGGCTAGAAAATCACAAGCTGGAATCAAGATTACTGGGACAAATATCAATAACGTCAGATACGCAGATGACACCACCCTTATGGCAGAAAGTGAAGAGGAACTAAAAAGCCTCTTCATGAAAGTGAAAGAGGAAAGTAAAAAAGTTGGCTTTAAAGATCAACAGTCAGAAAACTAAGATCATGGCATCTGGTCCCATCACTTCATGGCAAATAGATGGGGAAACAGTGGAAACAGTGTCGGACTTTATTTTGGGGGGCTCTGAAATCACTACAGATGGTGATTGCAGCCATGAAATTAAAAGACGCTTACTCCTTGGAAGGAAAGTTATGACCAACCTAGATAGCATATTAAAAAGCAGAGATATTACTTTGCCAACAAAGGTCCATCTAGTCAAGGGTGTGGTTTTCCCAGTGATTATGTAAGGATGTGAGAGTTGGACTGTGAAGAAAGCTGAGTGCTGAAGAATTTATGCTCTTCTTTTTTTTTTTTTCTTTTCTTTTTTTTTTTTTCATTCAGCAAATATTTATTGAGTTTCTGTGATGTTCAGTTGCTGTTTTATTTTATTTTATTTTATTTTTAAACTTTACAAATTGTATTAGTTTTGCCAAATATCAAAATGAATCCGCCACAGGTATACATGTGTTCCCCATCCTGAACCCTCCTCCCTCCTCCCTCCCCATACTTTTCATCTGTGGTGTTGGAGAAGACTCTTGAGCATCCCTTGGACTGCAAGGAGGTCCAACCAGTCCATCCTAAAGGAGATCAGTCCTGGGTATTCTTTGGAAGGACTGATGCTAAAGCTGAAACTCCAATACTTTGGCCACCTCATGCGAAGAGTTGACTCATTGGAAAAGACCCTGATGCTGGTAGGGATTGAGGGCAGGAAGAGAAGGGTATGACAGAGGATGAGATGGCTGGATGGCATCATCAACTCAATGGACATGAGTTTGAGTGAACTCCAGGAGTTGGTGATGGACAGGGAGGCCTGGCATGCTGGGATTCATGGGGTCACAAAGAGTCAAACACGACTGAGTGACTGAACTGAACTGAACTGAATTGAACTGAACTTTACATAGCCCATAAGGCTCCTCTGCCCATGAGATTTCCCAGGCAAGAATACTGGAGTAGGTTGCCATTTCCTTCTTCAAGGGATCTTCCCAGGACAGGGATTGAACCCCTGTCTCCTGCTTGGAAGGCAGATTCTTTGCCACTGAGTCACCTGGGAAATCCCTTTTATTTTGAAATAATTTCAAACCATTCATTACAGAATGTTTCCAAGACATGTATAGGAAAGTTATGCATATCCTTTTTCCAAATTCACCAATTTTACTACATTTGTTTTATCATATCCTCTCCGTGTGTCTCTCTCTTCCTCTTCCTGTCTGTATTCAGAAAGAGTGAGAGACAGAGAGAGAGGAACAGTGTTCCTTGTCCCTCACTCCAAAATTCTTCCCAATCAACATCTGTGGATTCAACCGACCAGATCATGCAGTAAGTATTATAGTATTTACTATAGTGAATCCGAGTGTAAGTGGACCTACCCAGGGACTCCACTGGCAGTCCAGTTGTTAAGATTTCTCCTTCCAGTGCAAGGAGTTAGGAGGAGCTAACATCCCATATGCCTCATGGCCAAAAAATCAAAAGAGAAAAAATATTGTAAAAAATTCAATAAACACTTTAAAAATGGTTCATATCAATCAAAAAAAATTTTTTTAAGTAAGGTGTATCCACCAAATTCAAAGCCATGTTGTTCCAGGGCCAATTCTGAGCTAACATTTGTTGGGCCATCTCCTACGCACTGGGCACTACTCTGAGTGTTGTACAACCATCTACACCTCATCATAGCCCAGAGGGGCAGGAACTGTCATTTCCCCATTTCACCACAAGGAAAAGAAGAACAGAGAGGCTACGTAATTTTCAAGTCACACAGCTACCAAGTGGCTGGGCTGAATTCAAACCCAGGAAGGCGAACTCAAGACCACACAGTAACTGCTACCTGAAATCATCTCATGACAAGGTGCCTAATAGAACCCATATTCTGCAGAGCACCCCTGCCTTGTAATCTTTCTTGAAAAGAAAAGTAGGTTTCACAGGAGAAGCAGAATCTGTATGTGAGAGATTACAAAATGCGGGCAGTGAGCATACATTGAACACTCTGTGTTCTAGGAGATGTGGTAATTTATGTGGCAAATTGTTATTGTCATTCAGTCGCTCAGTCGTGTCTGACGCTTTGTGGCACCATGGATGGCAGCAGATCAGGCTTCCGTGTCCTTCACCATCTCCTGGAGCTTGCTCAAACCCATGACCATTGAGTCACTAATGCCATCAACCATCCCATCCTCTGTCGCCCCATTCTCCTCCTGTCCTCAATCTTTACCAGCTTCAGGGTCTTTTCCAATGAGTCAGCTCTTCTTATTGAGTGGCCAAAGTTTTGGAGTTTCAGCTTCAGCATCAGTCCTTCCAATGAAAATTCAGGCTTGATTTCCTTTAGGATTGACTGGTTTAATCTCCTTGCAGTCCAAGGGACTCTCAAGAGTCTTCTCCAACACCACAGTTCAAAAGCATCAATTTTTCTTTATAGTCCAACTTTCACATCCATATATGACTACTGGAAAAACCATAGCTTTGACTAGACGGACCTTTGTTGGGAAAATGTCTCTGATTTTTAATATGCTATCTAGGTTGGTCATAACTTTTATTTCAAGGAGCAAGCATCTTTAATTTCATGGCTGCAGCCATCATCTGCAGTGTTTTGGAGCCCAAAAAAATAGTCTCTCACCTTTTCCATTGTTTCCCCATCCATTTGCCATGAAGTGATGAGACCGGATGCCATTATCTTAGTTTTCTGAATGTTGAGTTTTAAGCCAACTTTTACTTTTTCACTTTCCTCTTTCACTTTCATCAAGAGGCTCTTTAATTCTTCACTTTCTGCCATAAGGTTGGTGTCATCTGCATATCTGAGGTTATTGATATTTCTCCCAGCAATCTTGATTCCAGCTTGTGCTTCATTCAGCCCAGCATTTTGCATGATATACTCTGCATATGAGTTAAATAAGCAGGGTGACTCTCCCCTCAGTCCATGGAAAAACTGTCTTCCACAAAACTGGTCTCTGGTGGCAAAAAGGTTGGGGATTGTTGCTATAATATATGATAGAATAGTACAGATAGTGTAGTAAAATATATATATGTGAAATGAAAGTATCTCTTGCCATAGTAATAAACAAGTAATGTCACAGCCATCAGTGATTCCTGGCCTCCAAATGTGGATGAGAGCTCCCAAACTTTTATGCAGAGGATGCTGCCACCTCCCACAGTGATTGCTGAGGATCTAAGGGAATTTGAGAAACAAAGTGAAGAAGGAAACAGGATTGGCCCCAGATAGCTGAGGTGCATATGAAAGGAATGAATTCAGTGAACCCAGAGTCTTGCATCTTCCCAAACATAGAATGCTAGATTCCTTAACTTGATACCTGATCATTGATGTTCAGACTGCCTGCTCCCTTTGTTGCAAACTTGTATATAGCCTGACTTCCCTTCCTGTCTCCTTGGAGCAGTTTTCTCAGAGTTACTGAGATGTTTCCCAGGCTTAGAGTTCTAAACATTCCCACCAGATAAAATAACTCTCTACTTTCAGCTTGGGACTACACTTTCTAGTCTCTCTTTCTTTCTCTCTCTCTCTCTCTTTCTCTCTCTCTCTCTCTCTCTATATATATATATATATATATAGTTATTATATAATATGTAGTACATATAATAAAAACAACAAATTAGATTTATTATGTAATATGTAGTACATATAATAAAAACAACAAATTAGATGGCCCCTGCCAACTGAAAAGCAAAGGCAAAGGAGAAAGTAAGAGAGAAGGACTCAATACAGAGCACAGCATATTCTAACTTCTTTGACAAATAGTGTTTCTGGACCATCTTTAAAGGGTCAAATGCACATCTCCAACTTAGACAGTGTGTCCTCTTAAACAAGCCATTATGTGTTCACCATACTGTTTGTTCAGCCTTTTTTAAACTTCATAGGAGTGCTTAAAAGGATAGGAACCTATCCATAGGTCAGTGGGCAGGTAAAGGCTGAAAGATCACTTTGAAGTCCAGCCACAATGACAGGGTAGGGTTGAGTATAAGAGTCTAGTAGAGTTCCTAGCACCTAGTTTTCAGAAACCTTTTTTTTTTTTTTTAGTTTTTAAGGTTGTTAAGTGCATCTCTGTGATTAGTGTTCTATTTCCTTGAGAAGGATGCACATTGCACAGAACAGGGTGGTAAAGGAGACAGTGTCGAGGTCCAATAGCCAGGAGCATGGGGTCTATTTCCTTCTTTCACCCCTGGTTTGCAGTGTGACTTTGGGCAGATACTTTCCTTTGCAAAGCAGAGAAAACTTAGCCTGGGTTGTGAGCAGCACGAAGCAAAAGGGAGATAAGGTTGTAAGGACGTTGGATTTAGCAGGGAGAAAAATACTGCAGGAAAAAAAAAATTACCATGCAGACACACAAAATGTAATTTATGGCTAAGCCTGAGAAAGCTGGGGGAAGTTCTCCTTGATCTTATACACAAAGGTACCAACTGGGAAGACGCTTGACCCAGTTCAGGATTTCTGTCATTTCTTCCTTTAAGTTTTAGCCAAAATGTGATTGAAATGTATTTTGACTCAGTCTTATATAATAACTCAATCACAAAAACTGGAGAACTGAAATCTCTCTTTCCTTACTTCGAAGTTAAGAAATGTAAAAGTCAGGTTGAACCTTAAGATCTGAGCTTCCCTAAGCAGAACAGAGGACTTACCTATTCTCTTGCCTCTCTGTGTCCATTTTCTCCATATGCATTTGCTCAACACCCATAAACTGGCAAACATGCCATGAGGGAGAAGCACAGCATAGACTCTTAAAGTGACTCCTCAGAGAGCAGTCTACAGGCCAGCAGCATCAGTCAAAGCTGGTACCTGGGCAGCAGGTAGAAATGGAGACTCTCAGGCACCAGCTTAGACCTGCTGAATCAGAATGTGTATTTTCAACAAGATCTCAAGGTGTGTTTCACTCTAAGCCTGTATTATAAGCCAATGTTTAAGTCACCTGGAAGCTTGGAGTCAAGAAATTTAAATTCAATTTGCAATATGGCTACTTTCTTGTTCTATGATTTTGAGAAGAGCTTATAAAGACTTATAAGCCTATGTTTACTTATCTGAAGAAAGGAAACAATAATAACACCTACCTCTTAGATTTGTTTTGAGGATGAAACAGAGATCTCTGTTGCATGAAACCTAGCATAGAGATAACTCCCAATTAATATTAGTTGCTTTTTCAGTTTGTTACTATTATTATTATTATTAGCAAATTGCTCCTATTCTGTGAGAAGTGGATAACCTAGACTATGGAGATACACATGAACACGTAAGCACACCAATGTATTCCAGGTACCATAAGACACTTTCTTCCGATCTTTCTCCCAGAGACCCGCGGCCTTTCACCTATGAGACATCACCTCTCTTATCTGGTCATCAGAATCGGAGCAGACATAGAGTCCATGGAATCCTCCAGGCCAGAATACTGGAGTGGGTAGCCTTTCCCTTCTCCAGGGGATCTTCCCAACCCAGGGATGGAACCCAGGTCTCCCACATTGCAGGTGGGTTCTTTACCAGTTGAGCCACAAGGGAAGCCCAAGAAAACTGGAGTGGGTTGCCTATCCCTTCTCCAGCGGATCTTCCCAACCCAGGAATCCAACCAGGATCTCCTGCGTTGCAAAAGGATTCTTTTCCAGCTGAGCTATGAGGGACGCCCCCTAAGATTAAAACCAGTCCCTGCTGCTGCTAAGTTGCTTCAGTCATGTCCGACTCTGTGCAACCCCAGAGACAGCAGCCCACCAGGCTCCCCTGTCCCTGGGATTCTCCAGGCAAAAACACTGGAGTGGGTTGCCATTGCCTTCTCCAATGCATGAAAGTGAAAAGTGAAAGTGAAGTCGCTCAGTCGTGTCCAACTCCTAGCGACCCCATGGACTGCAGCCCACCAGGCTCCTCCGTCCATGGGATTTGCCAGGCAAGAGTACTGGAGTGGGTTGCCATTGCCTTCTCCGAACCAGTCCCTACTTAACCCCAAAATATACATAGATGCTATCTTTTGGATGGAAAGCATAGTGAAAACAACTGGAGAATTTTCAGGCTTTGGTGCTGTTTGGTTTGTTTCCTATTCTATATTGGAAAGTTTATGATTCTGGGCCTGAAAATACATCCTCATGAATCTTCAAAGTGGGTACTTAGGATAGAGATCTCAAACCAGAACTGGGCCCAGAATTCTACAGGACTATCAATCAAGAAGGGAAGTTGCCAGAACCAGAGGATCTGGATATGCTGAATTGAAGTGGCTGAGGGTGGAGCAGGACAAATAGAGTGTGACCCCAACATTGTCTCCTTCCCTCCTTTTTAGCCTTTTAAGCCGTCTCATACCCCTCTTCCAGACCCTTAAATTTTGGAGTGCTTCGTGTTCTGTCCCCAAAAAGCTTATCTATGCTAGCTGTACTGTTTGTTGGGTGATTGCAAGCAGTCTCCTTTATTTAAATACCATAGATACAGTGCTTTCCAGGTGGTTCAGTGGTAAAGAAACCATCTGCCAATGCAGGAGATGCAGGTTTGATTCCTGAGTCTGGAAGATCCCCTGGCAGAGAAAATGGCAACCCGCTCCAGTATTCTTGTCTGGGAAATCCCATGGACAGAGGAGCCTGGCAGGCAAAAGTCCACATGGTCTCAAAGAGTCTGAATTGACTGCAGCAACTTAGCAGGTAGCTTACCTAACTCTGATTCATCAACATGTTATATGAGTTATTTTCCTAGTTTTGAGAGTGCTAGTCACTCTGTTGCATCTGAATCATTGCAACCCAGTGGACTGTAGCCCACCAGGCTCCTCTGTCCATGGGATTTCCCAAGCAAGAATACTGGAGTGATTAACAGTTCCCTTTGCCAGGGGACCTTCCCGATCCAGGGATTGAACCCAGGTCTCTTGCATTGCAGGCAGATTCTTTGCCATCTGAGCCACTAGGGAAGCCCTCTTAATGCTTCTCAAACCCTGTCTTCTCATTATCTCTCCCACAGAAATCTGAATCCAGTTCAGCATTGTCCATCACCCAGCTCCTGAGTCATGCCTCTTCCTGATATCCCCACCTCATGCCTGTGCCCTAGAGGATTCTCTCTGGGCAGAAGCCAGAGGGATCTTTGTAAACAGTTGATGTAATCTCCCTGCATAAAGCCATGCCCCAAGTTCCTAACTCTGACCTTCAAGGTCTTTCACGATGTGGTCCCTCCCCTTCTCATGAAGTCATCTCTCTGGTCAGATTCTTCTTCATTTCTAGGCTCCAACCACACTGACCTTCTTAGTGTCTTTGCTGCTGCTGCTAAGTTGCTCCCTGTCCCTGGGATTCTCCAGGCAAGAACACTGGAGTGGGTTGCCATTTCCTTCTCCAATGCATGAAAGTGAAGGTGTTCAGTCGTGTCTGACTCTTCAAGACCCCATGGACTGCAGCCTACCAGGCTCCTCCGTCCATGCGATTTTCCAGGCAAGAGTACTGGAGTAGGTTGCCATTGTCTTCTCTCTTAGTGTCCCTAGAACAGCTCAGAACTATACAAAACTGTACAAAAAAGGTCTTAATGACCTGGATAACCATGATGGTGTGATCACTCACCTAGAGCCAGACACCCTGGAGTGTGAAGTCAACTGAGCCTTAGGAAGCATTACTACAAACAAAGCTAGTGGAAGTGACAGAATTCCAGCTAAGCTATTTCAAATCCTAAAAGATGATGCTGTTAACATGCTGCACTCAGTATGCCAGCAAATTTGGAAAACTCAACAATGACCACAGGACTGGAAAAGATCAGCTTTCTTTCCAATCCCAAAGAAGGGCAATGCCAAAGAATGTTCAAACTACCATATAATTGCACTCATTTCACGTGCTAACAAGGTAATGCTCAAAATTCTTCTAGATAAACTTAAACAGTTTAACCAAGAACTTCCAAATGTACAAACTGGATTTAGAAAAGGCAGAGGAACCAGAGATCAAATTGCCAACATCTACTGGATCATAGAAAAAGCAAGAGAATTCCAGAAAAACATCTGCTTAAATGACTATGCTAAAGCCTTTAACCATGTGGATCACAACAAACTGTGGAAAATTCTTAAACACATATGGTGGTCTGGAATACCAGATGACCTTACTTGTCTGCTGAGAAACCTGTATGTAGGTCAAGAAGCAACAGTTAGAACCAGACATGGAATAATGGACTGCTTCCAAATTGGAAAAGGAGTACGTCAAGGCTGTATATTGCCACGCTGTTTATTTAACTTCTATGCAGAGTATATCATGTGAAATGTCAGGCTGCACAAGCACAAGTTGGAATCAAGATTGCCGGGAGAAATATCAATAACCTCAGATATGCAGATGACACTATCCTAAAGGCAGAAATTGAAGAGGAATTTAGAGCCTCTTGATGGAAGTGAAAGATGAGAGTGAAAAAGCTGGCTTAACACTCAACATTCCAAAAATGAAGATCATGGCATCTGATCCCATCACTGCATGACAAATAGATGGGAAAACATGGAAATAATGAAAGACTTTATTATCTTCGGCTCCTATGGACAGAGAAGCCTGGCGAGTTACAGTCCATGGGGTCGCAAAGAGTCAGACAGGACGAAAGTAACTTAACACTATATTTGCCTTTCCTTCTGTTTGGAATATTTCCCCTCAGATCTTCCCATGATGATCTTCTCATCATTGTGTTTCAGCACAAAAGTCATCTCAGAGCTTCCCACATCCAGCTGTGGCAGACTCTCAGCTACTCTTTCTTTAAAGTAATTTCATTTGTTTATTTATGCCTATGCTGCATCATTGTTGCTGTGTGCAGGCTTTTCTCTAGTTGGGAAGAGCAGGGGACATACTCTGTAGTTGCTGTGTGCAGGCTTCTTATTGAGGTGGCTTCTCTTGTTGCAAAGCACAGGCTCTAACCACGCAGCATGTGGGCTCAGTGGTCTGACTCCTGACCTCTAAAGCACAGGCTCAATAGTTGGGCTGCACAGGGTTCATTTCTCTGTGGCATGTGGGATCTTCCAGAATCAGGGATTGGACCAGTGTCTCCTGCATTGGCAGGTGGATTCTTTACCAGGGAGCCACCAGGGAAGTCCTTTCCTCAGCTAATCTTTTGTGTGTCTGTGTGTTAGTCGCTAAGTTGTGTCTGACTCTTTGTGACCCCCATGGACTGTAGCCCGCCAGGCTCCTCCATCCATGGGATTTTCCAGGCAAGAATACTGGAGTAGGTTGCCATTTCCTTCTCCAGGGAAATCTTCCCAACCAAGGTATTGAACCCAGGTCTCTTGCATTGCAGGCCGATTCTTTATTGTCTGAGCCACCACATCAATTTTCCCTTTTTAATAGCTCTTACCAGGACCTAACATTATCTTCATTACATTTTTGCTTACATGTTCTTTTTCTGCTTTTTCCTCTAGAATGTAAGTTCTTTAAAGGCAAGGACTAGGTCTCTTTTGTTTCCACCAGTACCTAGAACAATGCCTAGCCCATAGTAGGTACTATATACCTGTTGATCAATTGATTTTTTTCTGAATGTGCAGGTTCAGCCTACTACATGTAAGCTGTTTTATACCTTCAAGCAGCTACCCTGTATGGTGAGCTTAAGAAATCAGATTTCATGGTAATTAGGGAGCTCTGTGGCTTTTCAAAAGAGAGTTACTATTTCTATAAACCATTTGAAATAAGATAAAGTTTCTTGTTTACATGTCACAGCTATTCTTTCCTTTAAACCATTATATAAAAAATGTGTTTGCACAAAAAAGATGTTGCATTCAAAAATAGAATTTTACAAACATTGTTATGTATTCACCAAAAGGGAGCAACCACATATGTCATCTTGTTGCATGCTTAAGAATTATCTCTGCTTAGTGACACTGAAAAGGCCAAAGAATTGGGATGAAAATTGTTCTTGGAATAAAAGTGGTGAAGTGAAAAATAGTAAACAAAAAATATATATATTAAATCAGAAAATATCAAATAAGAATAATCTCATTTTTTATTTCTCAGAGCTGGACTAGAGAAATTACAGAGAAACAGTGCCTCTGAAACAATCTGTATCATACAGATCTGAGAATAGAGAGTAAGCCTCATGAAGGCAATGAAACCTTTCTATACCCACCATCAGTTTATCCCATGGCTATAGCTCAGGACTTGGGAAATAGAATCTGATAAATTGTTACTGAATGAGCAAAGTGGACTTGTGCTTGTGCTCAGTCGTGTCCGACTTTTTACAACCCCATGGACTGTGGACTCCAGGCTCCTTTGTCCATGGAACTTTCCAGCAAGAATACCGGAGTGGGTTGCCATTTCCTTCTCCAGGTGATCATCCTCACCCAGAGATCAAATCCGAATCTCCTGTGACCCCTGCATTGGCAGGTGGATTCTTTACCTCTGTGCTCCTGGAAAGCCCAGATAAAGTGGAACCTCTTTATAAAGTGTACCATCAGTTCTATGATCAAGGAATCATCTATTTCACAAGCCCCTGCTACATCTCAAGCACTGTGTCAGTGGCTAGTGATAAAGAAAGCATTAAAGAGCATCTTATGATGATGGACAGAGAATGTGAGAAACTCCACGACCCTGTGTCTTATGTGAGTTCTGCCTCTGTGTAACTTTGGACAAGTTCCATGACCCCTTGTAATGTAAGCCCTGACTTCCGCTTTGACTGTGAGGCATATGCTTAAGTATCCATTTCAAAGAAGGCTATCTAAAAAACACACAAAACCAGACTGCAGGTCACAGGATAGATAAAGATCCAGTGCCCCTCCCCTACCACCAACTGCCTTTGATTAAGAGATCTTCTTTGGTTTAAATAACTGACATTTTGGGCCACTTGTTTTTCTCTTCCCTTGCTTTAATTCCCCCTCTCCTATATTAAATTCACCAAAGAAGTTTGGAATTAACATAGATGTACTACTATATATAAAACAGATAAGCAACAAGGACCTACTCTATGGCACAGAGAATTATACTCAATATTTTGTAATAACCTGTAAAGGAAAAGAATCTGAAAAGAATATAACTGAACCACTTTGCTTATACCTGAAACTAATACAACGTTGTAAATCAACTGTACTTTCCTAAAGGAAATCAATCCTGAATATTCATTGGAGGGACTGATGCTGAAACTGAAGCTTCAATACTTTGGCCACCTGATGTGAAGAACTGACTCATTAGAAAAGACCCTGGTGCTGGAGAAAACTGAGGGCAAGAGGAGAAGGGGACGACAGAGGATGAGATGATTGGATGGCATCAGCGACTCAATGGACATGAGTTTGAGCAAGCTCCAGGAGTTGATGATGGACAGGGAAGCCTGGCGTGTTGGAGTCCATGGGGTCACAAAGAGTCAGATATGGCAGAGTGACTGAACTGAACTGAACTTAACTGATGCTGGGGAAAAATTGAAGGCAAAAGAAGGAGGGCAACAGAGAATGAGATGGTTGGATGGCATCACCGACTCAATGGACATGAGTTTGAGCAAAATTAGGGACATAGAGGAGGACAGAGGAGCCTGGCTTGCCTATAGTACATGGGGTCCCAAAGTCAAACACGACTTAGCGACTGAATAACAACAACAGCAACAACTCGGGATGAGCCGTGAGTCTGATACTTCAGTGAGTTCTCTACATATGTGATTTAATTTAATCCTCATCATTGATCCAAGTTGTGAGTTATATTCTTATTATTAATTTAGCCTTGGGGAGCTTATGATATTTGCCCAGTGTCTTAAGTTCAAGGAGTCTGGGATTGAATCCAGCTCTTCCTGACTACAAAGCCCAGGCCTTGAGCTCTCCACCTCACAAGGACTGGGGACAGTCCTAGCCTTACGTGATTACCATGTGCCCAGTAGGATTTTTACTTTGGGACTCGTGGTCCCTCCCTGTTAGAGACAATCATCACGTGTGCTCTGTTGCCCCTCTGACTTTCCCTGGAGCCTAGACAAAGTGAGGGACCAGATAGTCATGGAGAAACTCAGGTGGGGCATGATCACTTGCCTCTGGTTCAAGGAATCTGAGTGGGATCAGTTCCTACAAGGAGTCAGGTACTGGAGAAATCCAAATTCATTTGCATAAATAAGAATTTGAGTGCTGTACTGGTGACAAGGATGATTATAATTGTGGTAGTAAAAATAATAGCAAACAAAACAATCAGAAAATTAAACATATTTTTCTAACGTAGATTATATAACCAATTAAGTGCCTCTTTCCCCTGGAGAAGGGAAGGGTTACCCACTCCAGTATTCTTGTCTGAGAGATATCATGGACAGAGGAGCCTGGCAGGCTACAGTCCATGGGGTCGCAAAGAGCCAGACACAACTGAACGACTTTCACTTTCGTGTTTCAAAAAGCCCTTACTGAGGATTTGTTCTTTGCCAAAGAACCTGAGGCACTTTATTACCAAACTTTTTCCTAAAATTCCTACTCTCTGAGGCTCTTTTCTCTCTCATCTCTGAAATGGGAATAACAGATCCAACCTGACAAAGTGCAGTGTGTGTGTGTGTGTGTGTGTGTGTGTTTGTGTGTGTGTGTGTGTGTGTGTGTGCTCAGTCATGTCTGACTCTTTGTGACCTTGTGGACTGCTGCCTGCCAAATTCCCTCTGTCCATGGAATTTTCCAGGCAAGAATATTAGAGTGGGTTGCCATTTCCTTCTCCAGAGAATATTCCCAACCCAGGGATCAAGCCCACATCACTTGCATCTCCTGCATTGGCAGGATATTCTGTACCATTAGCACCACCTGGGTAGCCCATGATAGAATGAAGTGATTATCATTCAAAGAGGAAAATGCACTGAAGGGATAAATGAAATGTCCAATCCCCTTTAGCCCCAGTGTCAAGACAGAGTTCTTTATAAACACCAGTGTGTTCATGTATTTTTTAATTCATTGAATATTTTCCATACATGGACCCACATACTCATTAAATAGATGCTTGAAAGAAAAACGGAAAGTGAAGTCTCTCAGTCGTGTCCAACTCTTTGCAACCCCATGGACTGTAGCCTACCAGGCTCCCCTGTCCATGGGATTTTCCAGGCAAGAGTACTGGGGTGGGTTGTCATTTCCTTATGCTTATAATGTGAGGTGTGACATGACCACTGGAGATGAATCCGGGTATTACTTCTGAGATTCCTTTCTAGGCAGGTGCCTTGAGTAAGAAGAAGACAAAATCCACAGAATGCCAGGAACCAGGCATCAGACTAGCACTTCACAAACACAATTTCATTTAAATTTCACAGCAGCCCTATGAGGTAGAAGTTCCAATTCACACTCTGCAAGTGAGGAGGTTGACAGCGGGGAGCGTAAGTGATCTGCCCAAGGTCAAAGGTTAGCTTGCTTTCCAGGCATAAAAGCCCATCGTCTTCCTACACAGCCCCCTTTGTATCCATGAACCGTGTGCACTGCCTCCTGGCCCCTTTCATCATCCAGAGATACAGCGTGCCAAAGAGTGGTTTAATGCCAGTAATAACCACTTCCCAAGTACAGAAGCCTTTGCAGTGTTCCCAGCTCTTTCACATTTATTATCTTGTGCCTCCTATGAAACAGGTTCACACCCTTCTCGCTACCTTTTATTTTCACAGGCATGGCAAGTACAGGATGTGATAAACACCCTGAACAAGGAAACGTTTAGCCTAAGCTAACTATTATCGGCAGCATCTATGACAAATGACTTAATATAACCCCGAAAAGCCCAATGTGATGACTAATTTGTAGTTTAAAGTAGTTGGAAATTTACTCTGTAAAAAAGTTACATGAAAGGAACTCGATTAACTTTGAAAGAGAGAAAAAGCCAAGGAAAATACCCCCATAATGATTTACTCCTCCTGGCAGGGGTAGCAATAAAGATAAGAATTACAACCCCAAGAGCACATAGAGAGGCAATGAACATGCTTGACTTTGCATGCCGAATGCACAAAATGTATCAGGGCAGGCAGGGCAAAATTCACTTCAGTTGTCTAGCTCGACCTCCTCACTTAACAGGAAGAAACTGAGTCATATGTGGGGGTGTCTGATTCAGGATTCACTGAGACAAGATCTTTCCCTTGGCAGGGAAGGAAATAAAGCTTGGTGTCAGGGAAGGACATGAAATCTGGGATCCTGGCCCCAGCTCACTGTCTCCATTCTGGGTGTCTTGGGACAAATCACCTAACCCTTCTAAGTGTCAGACTCTTTGGATGAAGAATATGATTAATAATGCCAAGTTCCTAAGATTATACAAGGTAAGCGGCTTATTCCATATAAAATTTCTAGCAAATGCCCGGCATGCAGTAGTTTCAAGACAAAAATATTCATTGCTTTCTTCCTCTGCCTAGTTATTGTTGTCCCCATGGAAGATCACATCAGATCTTTCCACTCCAACTCTACTCCTCACCAAAGAAAATTGTAAGATTGTTATTGACCTCATAGGAAAAGCATGAAGCCATCTAATCAGTGTACAATGTGTTTGTAAATACTTAAGCCCCAGGATT
Organism: Bos mutus; assembly: GCF_027580195.1. Lineage (NCBI taxonomy): Eukaryota > Metazoa > Chordata > Mammalia > Artiodactyla > Bovidae > Bos > Bos mutus. The sequence goes on along the minus strand of NC_091622.1, from coordinate 106,344,952 downwards.
CTATCCTAAATTGTCCAAAAATAAGGGTGCTAAATGTTCACTTTCTCACTATGATTGTTTTGACCATCATTGCTCTATTTGTCTTCACTTTCATTGTTGCTGTTGCTGTTGGATTGCTAAGTCATGTCCAACTCCTTTGCGACCCCATGGACTGTAGCTTGCCAGGTTACCCTATCCATGGGACAATACTGGATTGGTTTGCAATTTTCTTCCCCAGGGGCTCTTCCTGACCCAGGGATTAGGTCTCTTGTGTCTCATGCATCGGCAGGTGAATTCTTTACCACTGAGCCACCAGGAAGCCTCCACTTTCACTGAATGCAGTTTAATTAGTGTCCTGGCATGTGGCATGGTGGTTATTCAGGGACTGGAGGAAGTGACTGGGAAACATGACATCCCAGGCAGATGGAAACCTTCCCTAGTCATGAGCATATCTGAGAAGATAAAACTGCCACTTCTCTGTGATTCATGTTAGCTCTACCACTGCTGATTCTGTTTTGTCTGGACTTTCCCCAAACCTATTCTGGAGACTTTCTACTGTCCCTCTCTTAAAAGGACTACTCCCTTTGTTCTTAAGTGTAAAAGGCAAACTCTGCACCATGGCCTTTGAGTGCGTGGCACCTGTCTCCACTCCTCATGGTCTCCGGCCCCTCCTTTCTGCCCCTTGAACTCATCAGCCCTCTCACACTCAGGATGTTTTTCCACACTTTCACATCCTCCTAGAACGACTTTCCAGAACTGCTACTTCCACTTTGCAACTGCCTGCTCGGATGTCACCTCCTTTGAGGTGACACTGTCCTGAGTATCTCATTCTAAGTATGCTTCCCTTTCACCTGGTCCTCTAGCACATTCCTTGGACTAACTTTTAAATACAAAGTCTCCAAGTTCTGTACCTGTGTTGACATTTATCGGCCTGTACTTTTGTTGCCTCCAGTAATGTGAGCTTAGAGGGTGTATTATGTTCCCAGGGCTGCTATAACAAAGTAACACGGAGTGACTTCAAACAACAGAAGCATATTTTCTCCCAGTTCTGAGAGCAGTCGGAACTTCTCCAACACTGTTGGAACCAAGCCACAGTGTTGGTTCTTCTGGAGATTCCAAGGGAAATTCTGTCCCCAGCCTCTCTCTAGCATCTGGTGGCTCCAGGCAGTCTTGGTGGTCCTCAGCTTGTAGATACTTCACACCAATCTCTGCCTCAAATGACCATCTTCTCTGTGTCTGTCTGTGTCTCAAATTCCCCTCTCCTTTTTCTTGTAGGTACAATAGTCGCTGAATTTACAACCCACCCTAAATCCAAGATCTCATTCCAAGATTTTTAGCTGAATTACACCTGCAAAGATGTGATCTATAGATAACTTCATCTTCATGGTACCAGGAATTAGGACTTGAACATCCTTTTTGAGGGAGGAGCATAATATAACCTACTACAGAGAGCAAACACCTTCTCTCTCTTGGGGACCACCTGAGTCCCTGAGCCCAGAATAGTACCTTTGCTTTAACAGGCTTTCATTAAATACAGTTTTGAGCTAATAAACACTGTCATTTTATGAGATTCCCTCTCTGATCCCAAAGCCTTGGCAAGTGGCCCCTCCTACCCTGAGAACTGCAGTTTTCTGTCTAAGCATCTCATTGCCTCTCCCATTATGGAAGATCCCCAGGAAGCTGGGTCCCTGGCAGGAGCAGCCCAGTAGTTTTGCATGGCTGTCCTCAGACAAACAGTGTCAAGTGGTGCTGTGCACACCTCTCAGGGAGTCAGAGCAGACTGTACGTGCTGGGCTCCATGGGGACGAACATCAGGGCTCTTGCTGCCTGCTCAAATGACCTTCCTTTCCTCAGACATTAGACATGGTGGATTTGTGATTACAAATGCCTCTTCCCATTGCCACTCTGGCATCACCTACTAATTCTTACTCTTCCCGTGATCTCAATCATTAAATCTGTCCCCACCCTAAAATCCCTCCATTAGTAATAAAGACCACTGAAACTATAGCCCAATCTACTTAGTTGAATGATTACATGCTTCATTTCAGTTCAGTTGTTCAGTTGTGTCTGACGCTTTGCAACCCCATGGACTGCAGCACGCCAGGCTTCCCTGTCCATCACCAACTCCCAGAGCTTACTCAAACTCATGTCCATTGAGTCAGTGATGTCATCTAACCATCTCATCCTCTGTCATCCCCTTCTCCTACCGTCATTCTTTCCCAGCATCAGGGTCTCTTCCAAGGAATCAGTTCTTCACATCAGGTGGCCAAAGGATTGGAGTTTCAGCTTCAGCATCAGTCCTTCCAATGAATATTCATGACTGATTTCCTTTAGGATTGACTGGTTTAACCTCCTTGCAGTCCAAGGACTCTCAAGAGTCTTCTCCAACACCACAGTTCAAAAACATCAATTCATCAGCGCTCAGTTTTCTTTATAGTCCAACTCTCACATCCATACGTGACTACTGGAAAAAACATAGCTTTGACTAGATGGACCTTTGTTGGCAAAGTAATGTCTCTGCTTTTTACTATGCTGTCTAGATTGTTCATAGCTTTTCTCCCAAGGAGCATGAGTCTTTTAGTTTCATGGCTTCAGTCACCATCTTCAGTGATTTTGGAGCCCAAGAAAATAAAGTCTCTCACTGTTTGCATTGTATCCCCATCTATTTACCATGAAGGGATAGGACTAGATGCTATGATCTTAGTTTTTTGAATGTTGAGTTTTAAGCCAGTTTTTCCATTCTCCTCTTTAACCTTCATCAAGAGGCACTTGATTTCCTCTTCACTTTTTGCCATAAGGGTGGTGTTATGGGCATGTGTGCAATTAGTCAGTTGTGTCCAACTCTTTGTGACCCCACGGACTGTAGCCCACTAGGTTCCTCTGTCCATGGATTTTTCCAGGCAAGAATACTGGAGTGGGTTGCCATTTCCTTTTCGAGGGAATAGTCCCAACCCAGGGATTGAGCCCATGTCTCTTACATCTCCTGCATTGGCAGGCAGGTTCTTTACCAGCTGAGCCACTGGGGAAGCCTGACTTCCCCAGTCATATCCAGTCATCTGCATATCTGAGGTTATCAATATTTCTCCTGGCAATCTTGATTCCAGTTTGTGCTTAAGTCAGCCCAGCATTTTACATGATATAATCTGCATACAAGTTAAATAAGTAGGCTGACAGTATACAGCCTTGACATATTTCTTTCCTAATTTGGAACCAGTCCATTGTTCCATTTATGGTTCTAACTGTTGCTTCTTGACCTCCATACGGATTCCTCAGGAGGCAGGTAAGGTGTTCTGGTATTCCCATCTCTTGAAGAATTTAGATTACATGCTTAAATAACATATTTTTCCTTCAAAAGACTCAACCCATCAATAATTAATTGTTAGTATATTTTCTCTTTTATTATTTTTATTTATTTCTAATTTTTAACTGTGCTGGTTCTTTGTTTATTTGTGTGGGTTTTCTCTAGTTGCAGTGAGCAGGGCTGCTCTCTAGTTGCAGTGCACAGACTTCTCATTGAGATGGCTGCCCTTGTTGCAGAGCAGGAGATCTAGAGTGTTGGGCTCAGTAATTGTACTGCATGGGTTTAGTTGCCCCCTGGCCTATGGGAACTTCCCAGATCAGGGATCAAACCTGTGTATAAAGGCAGATTCTTAACCACCAGGCCACTAGGAAAGTCCCTAGTGTATTTTCTTATACAAATCTGGCTTCCTGAAAAATCTTGAAGCTACATGGGGGCAGCTTCTGTTCATTCTATAAGGAGAGTGCAGCCTCCACGCCTGCCAGCTAGAAGATGCTGAACATGTGCAAATGACCACCTCCACTGGGAAGTGTCTCAGCTAGAGAAAACTGCCTGACACAAGGTCACACCTCCTTCCACAAGGCAGCTGCATGTGGGCACTGCTAATCAACAAAAGGATACAGAGTCCCAGCTCCCTTGTCACAACTCAGGACATTTCTGATGAGCCATCTCCCCTTGGGAATATCTGAAGACTTTGTTGGGTTTGAATAAGCTCAGTTTCTCCCTCTGCAGATTCCTGCTTCCTCTCTCTCCTTTCCAAGGCTGTACCTCTTTCTCCCTTCCACAGCTGTAGATCTCAAAACACTCCTGGAAAGAATGATGCTAATTCTGCATGCTAATCTCCATCTCCAAGTGTCTTCTCAAGGAATCAGTCTGTGATATTGTTTGCAGATGCTATGTCCTCTGCCTGGATAGTATTTCTGTTTTATATTAACCTGCCAATCTATGTATTCTTCACATCCCAAATCAAATGTCATCTAGATGCACATTTCAGATTTTCTCTATATCAACACATATTGCACTGTCCTATAATTATTACTCAGACATTTTCCTTTCTTGCTAAAATAACTGTGTTATGCAAGGATACTGTAGTAATTAGCTACTTCTGTGTAAAATGCCATAAGTTTAAGGGCTTGAAATGTTGTTGTTGCTTAGTTGCTAAGTCATGTCCAATTCTTTTGCAACCCCATGGACTGTAGCCTGCCAGGCTCCTCTGTCCATGGGACTTCCCAGGCAAGAATATTGGAGTGCATTGCCATCTCTTTTTCCAGAGGATCTTCCTGGTCCAGGGATCAAACTTAAGTCTCCTGCATTGACAGGTGGATTGTTGACTCCTGAGCTATCAGGGATATAATACCTCCTTATTATCCGACTGGTCTGTAGGTTGGTAATCTAGAAGAGCTCAATTAGGTTCTCCATTTAGGAACTCAAAAGACTGAAATCAGGATGTCAACCAGCCTGGCTCTTTCCTGGAGGCTTTGGGGAGAATCCATTTCCAACTATTCAGGTTGGTAGAACCCAGTTCCTTGTGGTTGTAGGACTGGGTTCCCTGTTTCCTTGCTGGCTGTCCCCTCAAGGCAACTCTGCTTTTAGAAGCTGTCCCCATGCCTTCTCACATGGACTTCTCCATCTTCAAAGCCAGAAATGGTGCATCAATTCAACGTCTTCTTATGATCTGAAACTCTGTGATTTCAACCTGTGTCTGCTGCTGCTGCTGCTGCTTCTGCTGCTAAGTCGTTTCAGTCGTGTCTGACTCTGTGCGACCCCATAGACTGCAGCCCACAAGGCTCCCCCGTCCCTGGGATTCTCCAGGCAAGAACGCTGGAGTGGGCTGCCATTTCCTTCTCCAATGCATGAGAGTGAAAAGTGAAAGTGAAGCTTTATGCCTTTAAGAACTTGTGTGATTAGATCAGGCCCACGTAGATATTATCCCTTTTTATGGTGAACTTTGCCTTATAACACAATCATAGATGTGATATCTCACATTTTCAGGGACTAAGAATTAGAGAGGGCATGGATTCTGGTAGCCTTATGTAGAAATTCTGCCTACTGCAGATAGAAAGGGAATCTTATTCACAGATTATGCTTCTCAGCACCTTGAAGAGCTTCTGATATTAAAGATAATTGATGCTTGTATTAATTTTTAGGTCGAACTGACTTCAATTTCAATGACTATTATGCTTTTAAATGCTCTGTTTTAGTTGCATGCATAGTGAGCAAAATACCTCAAATGGGGAATTAAAATAATTTTAAAATGAATTGCAGTTTTTTCATGAGGAACATTTGATCCATAGAAGAGATCAAAAAATGGAAATGTCAAAAGATGGAAAGAAAGAAAAGCCTCCTGAGAGATGAACATGTAATTTTGTAGTTTGGTATATTTTACAGATGAGTCCATCAACTTCCAAGTTCAATAAGCAAATGGTAGTTATCAGTTACTAAAGTTGCTTTACTGTTAATGCCTTGATTCAATTAATGACAGAAGATTTTTCTAAACCTGAATCTGCTTAAATTTATAATATTAAATAGAAATCCAGATGGGAGGTGTAGGAAAATAAGAATCAGTAGACTGCCCCTAGAGTGTGCTGTGATGGATTAATGGTTTTGATTTGGAGATGAGGTTATTTTCATGCATGTACTTATGTGTTTGTTTATCTACACCACTGCTGTGTGTTCAGAGTTGCTGTCTCTCTACATATACACGTGCCAAGACTGACACCTTTTTCTAGCCTCCCTCCCTTCTGCTTATTGAAACCTTCACTTCATTTTGTGCTCAGGCATTCAGAGTGATGACAAAGGGTGGACAGTTGTTTCTGGCTGCAGCTTACCCAGATAAAACTGTTTCAATTGATTCAGAGCGCCGATGTCAGCCAAGACCCTATACTTCTTGACATTGCATTTTTCCCAGTGAATAATAAATCGCTGTTCCACCAGCAGCCTCTCTCCCTCTGCCTTTCTCTTTTCTTCCACCATTAGTCATGCTGGTCCAACTCACCACCTGTCACTTGGCAAGCTTCTGCCAATACTTTTACCCACGTAGAGGCAGATTTGGTTTCATTGAAGTTGGGAATACACCTGTGCTGACTTGAGCCCTCAACGCACAAGCTGTAGTCCTTTGAAAAGTTTTTTTTTTTTTTTTTTTTTGCTGTTTGTATATATTGCAATCTGCTGTTTCTTGGTATGGACTTTTCAAACATTTCTATCATTAGAATTTTGAATTTCAGATGATGTAAATATGCTTCAGGACAAAATATATAAGTAGTTAAACACATAGTGGATAATCTTGAAAGAGGATCAATGTTACATAATTAACTTGTATTTAGTTCATCTACCAAGGCTCCTTTAATTCTCCCAACAAATCCACTGAAGAGAAATTGTACATTATTTTCAATAAATAGATGAGAAAGTTAGACCCAGGAGAAGCAACGTGTCTGTATCATTCACCAACTAACTGAAAGATCCTGAACTCCTTGTAAGGAGTGTCTGATTTAAAGCCCTTGTAATTTTCACTTTGTATGCTGTATTTTCTATGTGGTAACACTGATCCCTTATATCTAGTTCCTCAACATTTGAAGAATCCCTACTATGGTGCTAACCACAAAGTTTTGTAGAGGCAAACACACAGTCCTGTCCTGATGCTGGTGGCTCAGCCGAGTAAATGTTCATGTAAACAGTTATGATGCAGTTTTTATTAGAAGTTCTGTAACAGAAGTAAGTCTCAAAGTAGCTTTATGTAGAGCTGCTCCTCCAAAGAAGTAGTCACTACCCATGTACAGTTGTTTAAATGATTAAAATGACTTTGTATGTAAAGTTAGGGATTCAGTTCCTTTAAAGAGCTTGATAGACATGGGTAGGAAGTGTCTACCAAAATGGACAGGGCAGAGAATAGAACACACCCATCATCGTACTACTTTCTATTGGACAGCGTTAGACTAGAGGATCAGAAAGGCTTCACCCTCACCTTCAAGTAGCTCTTGAGCTGAGGCCTGAAGACTCAGTAGAAACCTTCAGGCAAACCAGCAGAGGAGAGAGATTCCAGGCAGAGAACATAGAATGTGCCAATGCAGGGAACCGACATAAGAAGACACGGATTTTCTAGCGAAATGAAAGTAAATTAGAATAACCCCAAGTGTTTAAAAGATGTCCTGAAATCGGGAGCATAACATGGATTGCCTGGAAGGTAGGGGCTGCCTCAGTGATCACCTTCTATGATATTACATGACACAGTATGAAATAGAGGAGGAGGGGATGTATGTGGCAGGAGGTATGTTATACATGTATGTTGTGCATACATGTTGTGGGATGGCATGTGAGGTTCCTCCTGTGCAAGTTTGCAAATATTTTCTGTGACAGGCTTTCTGAAATTCCAATACTTTTGAAAGTATTGAAGTATTGAAACTCCAATACTTTGGCCACCTGATGTGAAGAACTGACTCATTTGAAGAGACCCTGATGCAAGATTGAGGGTGGGAGAAGGGGATGACAGAGGATGAGATGGTTGGATGGCATCACCGACTCAATGGACATGAGTTTGAGTAAACTCCAGGATTTGGTGATGGACAGGGAGGCCTGGAGTGCTGCAGTCCATGGGGTCACAAAGAGTTGGACACTGAGCTACCGAACTGAACTGAACTGAACTGACAGGGGTTTTTAACTTTTCAAATAAAATACTATTGAGAATCCTTTGACAGAAGGCAGCTAAAAATAGAACTGGAGGGCTTTTCTCTCGGGCATACCTGGATCATGAGACATCCTTCCTGAACCCTGGGGCTCTGAAGAGCTAGTGGGCACATCAGAGACCCACTGATGATTTTGAACACGAGGTGGATGATTGGACACTGTATCAGGATTATCCCTCTGTCCAGTTTGGAGGAATGGTGGTGGGGATGTAAAATGGAAACTGGGATGGATGAATACAAAGGCATGGAAACAGATGAAGAAAAGACGGTAAATGACACTTTAACGAGAGCAGAAAGAATGGTCTCAGGATTTGAAGGAATCTAGACTATAAGGAAGAGAAGCAGACTCATTTCCATTTATTCCCCTTGAGCAATTTGGTGGCTGGTGGTATCATTTTTCATGATGTGGAATTCTAAAGGGATGGTTTACTTATTGGTTTAAATTCTCAAGGCCTCAAAAAATAAGAAGATGGGGAGCATGATGGTTTACATTTAGGCCTTGAGTTATGGCTCTGTCATTCTGTCAAAGTCAGAGGAAATATCCCCAAAATCCTGTTCACATCAATGAATAATGTGTATCTTATTTCTTTATTCTTCCCCATAGCAAACACCAATCAGAAGCATCTGAAACAAACAGACCCCAGAAACTAGAGTCAAACCAGCATTTTGTCAACTGATTAGATAGCAGTTAATTTAATGCTAACATTAATCAGGGTCTGATTGCTCCATTGTGAGGAACAAGAACTGTGTGCAGAGATTAATACGCAACATGTGTTTCAGAATGTTTCTGTAGAAACCCCCACGCAGTAATTAAGAAGAGCACCAAATGAAGGTTATTGATCCATTGTGTTATTGAGAAACAACATAATTGATATTTCAGATCTTAATTGTTGGTTCCAAAATAAAAGAGACAGTCTGTACAGATCATTAGTAACACAGAGTCCTTGTGTGTGTGTGGTTTTAACCATTTAAACTGAGACATGGAGTTCAAATGTTACCCTGGTTCAAATAAACATTGATTTAATTGTCAAGTAATCTTTACTTGTAAGTGTTTAAAGTTATCACCATTTGGACAAATCTGAGCTTTGCAATCAGTTTCCATGCCTGACCTCTGTGGAATGAGGTTTTTCATCTTTAAATGAAAGGCTACTATCTGGGTTTCAACACTCTTTTGCAAAGTGACATTGATAATACCCACCTCACAGATTTGTTGAAAGGATTCTGGGAGAAAGTCAGTGTTAGAGAGTCAGTACAGCTTACTGTTTAGGAGCAAACACTGGATTCAACTTCTGTTTTTCAAGCACAGCTTTGCCACTTATTGGACATTTTAGTTAACCTCTCTGTTCCTCGTCTTTTTAAAGAGGTATAATAGTAGTAGGCATTTATGACAGGGTTAGTGTAGAATTAAAATTTTAAAAAATATATATATGAGAAGTTGTTAGAAGACAGCCAGGCAGATTATAATCATGATATAGCCATCAATAGTTTTTATTGTTATAATTTGAAAGTATTCAGGCACAGAGTTTATTCTCAATAAATATTAACTACATCCTTTTCCTCTCTACAGTAATTCAGTAGCTGGGAGGCTGGCCTTTTCTTTCTATGCAGCAATGAGACAGTGAGGAGGCAAATAGAAGGAAAGACTCTTGGTCTGCATGCTTCAGCCACTTGTCCACAGAGCTTCCAGACAGCATCTTTTTGTCTAATTCCTAAATATAACTAGACAACCCAGAAAAACCCGAAATGTGAAGAAACTGTGGTAGAGAAAGACTAAGATGAACTAGTTGAGGAATGAAGACCAGGAAGCAGATTCTAATTAGTACCTACAGAAAACTAAGGGCACACTGCTATCAAAAAAAGAATAATTTGCCATGAGAAGCAAACCATGAAACAACTGGAAGAATTTCTTTGGAGTTTACACACACACACACACACACACACACACACACACATGTATCACTGGAAGGACTGATGCTGAAACTGAAACTCCAATACTTTGGCCACCTGATGCAAAGAACTGACTCATTTGAAAAGACCCCAATGCTGGGAAAGATTGAAGGTGGGAGGAGAAGGGGACAACAGAGGATGAGATGGTTGGATGGCATCACCGACTCAATGGACATGAGTTTGGGTAAACTCCGAGAGTTAGTGATGGACAAGGAAGCCTGGCATGCTGCAATCCATGGGGTCACAAAGAGTCGGACACGACTGAACAACTCAACTGAACTGATATAAAATTAAAGGAAAAACATATACATGGGTTGAAGATAATGTCAAATAAATGGCATGGAACCTACAGCTAAAAGATAAAGATGAATTTGAGAGAAAAGATGAGAAATAAGTCAATGGGCCCAGCTTTGGACTCAGATGAATTCTCAAAAGGAGTAACAGCATTGTTGGGGAGACTGGCAGAGGGATATTGCTAAATAAATAATACAAGAAATGTTTTCTGAACCTAAGTATGAATACTCCAAAGGAAAGTCCAAATCAGAGATACAACTACACATATATCAAAATGTCTAAGAGTAGAAAATAAATAAAATTAAAAGGGAAAATACTAAGTGATGGGAACAATGAGGAACAACCAGCATTCTCATATACTGCTGGTAGGAAAACAGAAAAGTGCATCCAACTTCAGAAAACAAATTGGCGATATCACATAAACTTAAACATGTAATTATGCTGTGACCCAAGATATGTTGCTTTCAATTTTCATACAAGAGAAGTGAAAACAAATGACCACAAAAAAGTCTGTAAAGAAGTGTCCATGGCAGCTTTATTAATATGATATTTAAAAAAGCAACCCAAGTGATTAATTCATCAATTGGTGATTGGATAAACAAATTATGGTACATCCAAATAATGGAATACTACTGAAACCAAAAGGAACACATTACTGATATATTCAACAACATGAATAAGTCTGCAAAGTATTTTAATAAATTCAAGAAGTGAGACATTAAAGCCTACATACTGTTTGACTACATCTGTATGACATTCTGAAAAAGGCAAAACAATAAAGACAGAAATAAGATGAATGTTTTCCAGGGATGAGAGATGGAGGATTGGAGGTTAAGAAGAAGCTTGAAGTTCTGGAAAGACTCTGTATGTTGATACAGTGGTAAATTTATAATGATATGTTTTGTGAAAACTTGTCAAAATGAACTTCAAAAAATGGGTAAAATTGCTTGTGAATTTGCCTTTAATAAACCTGGATTAAATAAAAAGATAAAAGGTTTACTGAATAAAAAGGAGATAATTTGTTAAGATCCACATTGCATATGTCATTAATAAATTTCAGGAATGGTGCCAGCAAGATGATAGAGTAGGAAGCTTTGGAATCAGCTTGCCTGTACAAACACCAATTCAGCATAATTCATGGACAAATTATCTTTGTGAGAAATTCAGAAATTAGATGAAAGACTCTTACAACCCAAGAGAATGTGGAGCCAGGCTCACAGAAGCCAGTAGGGAGATTCAGGTTACCTTCTCACCTCTGGACCTGCCTGACACAACATCAAATTATCAGATATTTTGCCAGGATAGATAATATGTTAGATCAAAAAACAAGTCTTAGAACATTTAAGAAGATTGAAATTATACCAAGTATATTTTTCTGACCACGATGGATTGAAAGTAAAAATTAATAAAGGATGCTGAATCTGTAATACTTTGGCCACTGAAAGAGAAGAGCCGACTCATTGGAAAAGACCGTTATGCCGGAAAGGATTGAGGGCAGGAGGAGAAGGGGACTACAGAGGATGAGATGGTGGGATGACATCACCGATTCAATGGACATGAGTTTGAGCAAACTCCAGGAGATAGTGAAGGACAGGGAAGCCTGGCATGCTGCAGTCCTGAGTCGCAAAGATGTAAAGCGTTGGATACAACTTAGGAACTGAACAAAAATAGCAGAAGGAAAACTGAAAAATTCATAAATGTATGGAAATTAAACAACACACTCTTGAATGACCACTGAGTCAAGGAAGAAATAAAAAAGAAACAGAAAATACTTCGAGACCAAGGAAAATGAAAACACAACCTACCAAAAACTTAGGGGATACAGTAAAAACAGTATTAAGAGAAATGTGCGTGTGTGTGTGTGTGTGTGTGTGTGTGTGTGCAAGCATGCATGCGCTCACTCAGTTGCTCAGTCATATCCAACTCTTTGCAACTCCCTGGATTGTAGCCTCCCAGGCTCCTCTATCCATGGAATTTTCCAGGTGAGAATACTGAAGTGGGTTGAGAAAATTTCACAGCAATAAATATCTCTATTAAAAAAGAAGACAGATCTCAAATAAACTACCTAAATTTCCATCTAAGAGAGTGAGAGAAAGATGAAACTTAAAGTTAGCAGAAGGAAAGAAATAGCAAATATTAGAGCAAAAATAAATAAAATAAATAATAGAAAAATAATCAACAAAAGTAAGAGTTGGTTTTCAAAAAAGATGAACAAAATTGATAATTCAGTTGTTTAACTAAGAAACATAGGAAAATATTCAAATATATAAAATCAGAAATGAAAGAAGAGACATTGTATCTAATACCACAGAAATAAAATGGATCACAGGAAACCACTATGAACAATTATAAGCCAACACATGGAATCGCCTATAAGAAATGGATAAATCCCTAGAAACATATCTTGGTAAAACAAAATCATGAAGAAGAGAAAGTCTGAACAAACATATCACTCATATGAAATTGAATCAGTAATCAAAACCTCCCAACAACAACAAAAAACCCAGGATCTGATGACTTCGTAGGAGAATTCTACCAAATATATAAAGAAGAATTAATGTCAATCCTTTTCAAATTCTTCCAAAAAACTGAAGAGGATGAAGCATTTCTAAAATTACTTTATGGGTCCAGTAATACTTTGGTACCAGAACCAAACAAACATACAGTTAGAAAAGAAGACTATAGGCCAATATCCATAATGAACACAGATACAGAATTTCTCAACAAAATACCAGCACACTGAAACCAACAGCACATTTAAAAAATTATACACCATAAGTGAAATTTATCACTGGGGTGCAAGGATAGTTTAACATAGAAAAGTTAATTAATGTGACACAGTACATTAAACAAAACAAAAGGCAAAAAACACATTATTGTGCCTATAGATGCAGAAAACATCCATCAAAATTTTGTTTGACACAATTTAACCTTTCATAATAAACACCATCAACAAGCTAGAAATAAAAGGGCATTACTTCAACATAATATAGGCCATACATGACAAGGTAATGTCATAGTCAACAGCAGAAGATTGAAAGTCTTTCCACTAAAAACAGGAGTTAAGCAAGGATGCCTGCCGACTCTCACTAGTTCTATTCAACACTTTCCTGTAAGTCTTAGAGTAACTACACAAGAAGAAGAAATAAAAGGCATATAAATCAGAAAAAAATTAGAATTGTTCCCATTTACAAGTGTCCTGATCTTACATATGGAAAACCATAAAAACTCCATTAAAAACAACAACACAAACTCTAGAACTAATAAGAGCACTAATTTCATTCATGCAGGGTCCACCGTCATAACTTAGTACCTCCCAAAATCTCACTTCCTCATATCATCATATGAGAATTAGGATTTCAAAATATGAATTTTAAGGGATTACCAACAATTGGACCATATCACATGGTCCAAATTAAACTCCAAAATATATAAGGAACAATTCAGTGCTGAAAAACAAACACTTAACTTGATTTTAAAATAAGGACTTAAATGAACATTTATCCAAAGAAGATATACAAATGGTCAGTAGGTAAATGGAAAAAAAATGGTCAGTGTTGCTAATTGCAAATAAAACCACCATGAGATATCACCTCATACCTGTCAGAATGGCTATTCTCAAAAATAAATAAAAAATAAGGAGGCAGCAAGTACTGGTGAAACGTGGAGAAACTGCAACCCTTTTAAACAGTTGATGGAAATGCAAAATGGTGCAGCCTCTATGGAAAATAGTATGGAAGTTCTTCAAAAAAATAAAAATAGAACTATCATATGATCCAGCAGTCACACTTTCGATGTTTATTCAAAAGAATAGAAATAAGGATCTTGAAGAGATATTAGCACTGCCATGATCACCGCAGCGCTACTTACCATAGGCAATACAACCTAAAGACACATTTATAGATAAATAGATAAAGAAACTGTGGTTTATACACACAATGGAATGTTACTCAGCCCTTACAAAGAAGGCTACTTTGCAATATTCAATAGCATGACTGAATCATGAGGACATCGTGCTTCATTTAAAAAAGCCAGTCACAGAAAAGCAAATCCTGCACTATTCCACTTGCAGGAGGTTTCTAAAATGTTCAAGTTCATGGAATCAGAGTGTGGAGTGGTGGTTGCCCAGGACTGGGGGTAGGGGTAAACGGAGAGGCAGTCATCAACAGGCATAAAGTGTCAGTCAAATGAGATAAATAAGCTTTAGAAATATGTTCTGAAACACTGTAACTATAGTCAACAGTGATGTATTATACATTCAGAACTTTGTTTATAGGCTGGGTCTTAAGTTGCGTTCTTCTCACAATAAAATGAAATAAAAAAAAAAAGAAATTTCAGTACACTGAAGAGTAACAAAGTGTTAACAATCACAGAGATTAAAATAGGTTATCTACAAAGAAGGAAAGGACAGGGGACTTCCCTGGTAATCCAACGGTTAAGACTTTGTGCTACAAATGCAGAGGGCATGGGTTCCATCCCTGGTCAGGGAACTAAGTTCCCACATGCCCATGTGGCATGGCCAAAAGACTTAGAAAGAAAGGACAGAGTATCTTCAGATGCATGAAGAACACAGGAGGCCACAAAACAATAGAGAGAGGATTCCAAAGGAATAAGGGAGAAATAATTTTCAAATTCAGAATTGTATATGAAGGCCAATTGTCAGGACAGACAGAATGTATGAAATGTATATTCCGAACATTCACTCCTAGGAAGTTCCTTGAGAATATACACCAGCAAAATTGAAAATAAAAACTAAGAGAAAGACATGGCTTAAAAAATAAAGATAGTAAATTTAAATCAAGACAGCAATAAATGTAAGCCCAGAGGACAGGGTGCTGTGAAGCCATTTTAGAGAACATACAGTCCAGATTCAACCAGGACATGGAAAGAAGGATGCTATGAGAAAAAAAAGAATTAAACAGAATAAGAATAATGCTTGAAAATGTAGATTGGCAAGAGTAACATCACCAAGACGGTGACAGTTTATTCCCAACTTTGCTTCCCTCCACCACACACACACCCAACAGGAAGAAGAACTAACAATTATTCATGGACAAGACACGACTGAGAAAATTCTAGAATTTGGTGGTGAGGTTGAGGCACCCCCTTGTACTACAGAGACTGAGAAAGACTGATCATATGACAAGGGCACAATTTTCAAGAAAAAAATTTAAAAAGAAAAGGAAAGCTACTGGAAACTTTTAGAAAACAAAAATGGCATTCAAATCTTTATTTGAAACAGCCCTGGAATTTTGAAACAGACAGTAGGCTTTGAGATCTTTCAAGAGGATTCCAAGCACCCCTCCTCACAAATTTAATACACAATTTGAGAAAACAAGGCAAGACTGAAGACACGTTGATTTAAAGAGTTTAGCGCTAAAATCACATAAAACAAATGCCCAAAGTGACTCAAAAAAACTCACTGAGACAGAAAATGAAACTTAGCAGAATTTCATGTTTGTACAACAGAAATCTAATTTGAATAAACTGCTGTAGAAAATTGATCTGATGTGTGGGAATTAATGTTTTTTTTCTTTTATTATCAAAACATAAATGAGGCATATAAAATAAATTAAATATGAAACTGCAGAATTAAAACAAGGATTTGGTGGATACAACATAAACTTTGGGAAGCATAAACAGTACATGTTTCCCTACTTCCACCACCATTCAAGTTAAATTGTTATACAGAGGAGTGCTAAGTTTATCAGTTAACCTCGTATATCATCTTCCCTGCCCCTCCCCTGCTCCCCCAGCACACAGAACTTGCCTCTTGGTGTAACAGAGTTTGAGAACTTGTCTTAACATGATTTTCATTTACTGATTTCAATCATTGCCAACTGGCACTGATACCGTGAGTATATATGCTCTCTTTTCAAACATCTCTAGCTAAGTCTCAAGGTATCATATTGGCTCATCAGAATGAAGATTTTCTTAAAATTAGAGGAAGGTTCTTTTGCTTTATTAACTTCTTTCAAAGAGATCTATTCTACTGGAAAATAAAAATCTTACTGAATCAGGCAGCCTTGCCAATCTATGGTACTGTTCACAAGTACCTAAATTGCAGATATTATGTTCCTTTGATCTACTTGAATAGTATTGAGCATTAACTCAAGTAAGGAAAATGAAGGTGAGATTTACCTAAAATACCATAGTTCACTTATTCAGCCACTCATCAGTCATGTGATGATGAGTTGTGGTCCTGTTGTTGTTTAGCCACTAAACAGTGTTTGACTCTTCGGCAACCCCATGGACTGTAGCCTGCCAGGCCCCTCTGTCCTTGGGATTTCTCACAAAATATAGAAATGGGTTGCCATTTCCTTCTCCGGGGGATCTTCCCAGCCCAGGGATCGAACCTGTGTCTACTTCATTGGCAGGTGGATTCTTTACCACTGAGCCAGCAGAGATGCCTGGGATGATTAGTTATTGAGCATATAATACTAGCAGGCATGCTGTATTATGGGGGTACAACGATGAGTAGATTGTTACATAATATTTGTATTAGAAAAAAAAAAATAGTTGGCTGTAAGGTAAACAGGTTAAAGGTGAGAAAGAGCTGAGAGTGGAAGGAGACTGGATGCCTGAGTGACAGATAACCCACAAGACCTGATGTTGGGGGAGAGAAAGAAGGATGTATTGAGGTCACCTCCTAGATGTCAAACTTCTTACCCAGATAATGTTCTAAGGAGAACCTCTAACAACTATCCTGCTGGGCTATAGAAGGAAATCCTTTTTCAGGAAATCCCTGAGAAGCCTCTCGTTAGGGTGGTGTGTTGCCACAGGCGCTTGGCTTATCTCAAGAGTTTGCATGCTCATAAATTCATTCAACTTCAAGACTCGCTAATTACATTCTCATATTTTAAGCCTATGATGGAAGAAATTCAAACCACATGGGTGTTTGTCTATAAGTCAAAATTTGCTCAAGATAAACCAGTGGTAATAACTTAACCTCAGGCCCAGGGACTCTTGAACATACTTAAACCTCGATGATTTAAGGGAGATGATGGCTAATAAACATGTTGGAGTTCTTTCCAGATGGAACACAAATATTTTCTCTTCCTAATTCCCCCTTAAACTTGTCATTATTTGGCAGAGCTGGTCAAAATAAATGTACCATGCTTCAAAGCAGCCAGCACGTGAGAGGCTGGATAGCAGCAAGATGAATCCACTTGTCTCAGCAGACATATGCTATGAGCACAGATGTTTGGGAAATGGAGGTTGGGTACTTGTGATAATGTATGGCATCATTTCTTTGACCTCAAGATAAAAGCAAACAAGAGAAGCAAAATATGCCACTCACCAGACTATAAAAATGAAACTGCCACACAACTCTGATCCAGTGCATGAATTCTGTCTTTGCCTGAAAGAGTATTTTCATCAGAAGGCCAGTTATTCCTGGTTCTGGAACACACTTTTTGTGAAAGAGTGTACCACTTAGTCGCTCAGTCACGTCCAGCTCTTTTTGACCCCATGGACTGTAGCCTGCCAGGCTCCTCTGTCCATGGGGATTCTCCAGGCAAGAATATTGGAGTGGATTGCCATGCCCTCCTGCAGGGGATCTTACCAAGCCAGGGATCAAACCCAGGTCTTTCGCATTGCAGGTGTATTCTTTACCATCTGAGCCACCAGGGAAGCCCATGAATACTACAGTGGGTAGCCTATCCCTTCTCCAGGGAAACTTCCTGACCCAGGCATAGAAGCGGGGTCTCTTGCATTGCAGGCAGATTCTTTACCAGCTGAGCTACCAGGGAAGCCCTTAAAGATGAAGTATTTTTATCAGAAGGCCAGTTAATCCTGGTTCTGGTATGCTTTGTATGCATGTGTGTATGTGTGTGAAAGTGAGAGAGGGGGAGGGGGATGGAATTAGCAAATAGGAAAGAAGGGTTTTAAGTTCAATTTAGCTAATATATTAGGCCACATTCATGAGCTGTTCCAACATTCTGAAAGGATAAAGAAAAATGAACAATTACCCAGCTTCTAATGTCATAAACTTTGAATGCATGTCTTTACTAATATTCTCAGCAATCTTGTGAGGATATAATTATTTTCCCTAATTTCAGATGATGAAACCAAAGTCTAGCAAAGCTACATAACTTGCCCAACATCAAGCAATCAGGCTTTAATATGACCAGGAACAAAATTTGAATCTAATTCTAAAGCTCACATGGTCACCTAAATCTCACTTCTTCTCAGCAGTAGATGCTGTGTAAAATATAAGGCTGTGTGGTTGTAATAAATACAAATAAAACAACACAAGAGTTATTGAAGATGGCTCACATTTGAATATAAGTCACGTGATGCTTAGTGCAAAGCTACAGGATTTCCACAGAAATGTGTAACGAAAGGAATATGAACTTTCAGATCAAAAAGACCCTAGTTCTGACTCCATAGTGGATCGGTGTCTTTTACTTTGATCTTTGTATTGCTTTTGCTTCCAGTGAAGAATGTTGGTGGATGAACCTAGAGCCTGTTACACAGAGTGAAGTAAGACAGAAAGAGAAAGACAAGTACCATGTAGTAACATATATATTTATATGGAAGCCTGGTGTGCTGCAGCCCATGGGGTCATAAAGAGTCGGACATGACTTAGCAACTGAACAATGAACAACAGTATGGAATCTAGGAAAATGGTACTGATTAACCTATTTGCAGGGCAGGAATAGAGATACAGACACAGAGGGTGGACTTGTGGACACAATCGAGGAAAGAGAGGGTCAGACGAATTGAGAGAGTAGCACTGAAATATATACATTATATGTATAAAATGGACAGCTAGTGGGAAGCTGCTGTATAACACAGGGCGCTCAGCCTGGTGCTCTGTGATGACCTAGAGGGGTGGGATGGGGAGGGTGAGGTGGGAGGAAGACTCTAAAGGGAGCAGACATATGTATACTTACAGATGATTCACTTTGTCCTATGGCTGAAACCAACACAACATTGCAAAGCAATTATCCTCCAATTAAAAATAAAAATTTAAAAAAATGTTGCCTCTAGCCTGAAATATATAGGATAGCCTACTCTCATTGCTCTTACCTGTAAGAGTATAGCACTTTTCCATTTATGTATAAAACTCAACATTCAGAAAACTAAGATCATGGCATCTGGTCCCATCACTTCATGGCAAATAGGTGGGGAAACAATGGAAACAGAGACAGACTTTATTTTTGGGGAGGCTCCAAAATCATTACAGATGATGACTGCAGCCATGAAATTAAAAGATGCTTGCTCCTTGGAAGAAAAACTATGACCAACCTAGACAGCATACTGAAAAGCAGAGACATTACTTTGCCAACAAAAGTCCATCTAGTCAAAGCTATGGTTTTTCCAGTAGTCATGTATGGATGTGAGAGTTGGACTATAAAGAAAGCTGAGCGTCGAAGAACTGATGCTTTTGAACTGTGGTGTTAGAGAAGATTCTTGAGAGTCTTTTGGACTGCAAGGAGATCCAACCAGTCCAACCTAAAGGAAATAAGTACTGAATATTCATTGGAAAGACTGATGCTGAAATTGAAACTCCAATCCTTTGGCCACCTGAGGCAAAGAGCTGACTCCTTAGAAAAGACCCTGATGCTGGGAAAGACTGAAGGCAGGAGGAGAAGGGGACGACAGAGGATGAGATGGTTGGATGGCATCACGGACTCAATGGACATGAGTTTGAGCAAGCTCTGGGAGTTGGTGACGGACAGGGAAGCCTGGCGTGTTACAGTCCATGGGGTTGCAAAGAGTCAGACACGACTGAACAACTGAACTGAACTGAAAATGTTTCAGAATGGAGAATAGCACTGGTTTTGTTGGAGGTTTACAGAAACATTGTGACCTGACCTACCCCAACAAAAGATTCCTGCATCAAGAAGTTTGCAACAACCAACCTTGCCCCTCCTCACCTTGTCTTTAAAAATATTTTACTGAAAGCCTTCAGGGAGTTCAAAGTTTGGGGGGTGGTCATGAACAACCTCTTTCCTTACACATACAAATACTTACCAATATTCTTTCCTGGAAAATTTGATGGACAGAGGAGCCTAGCAGGCTGCAGTCCATGGGCCACAAAGAGTCAGACATAACTAAGCAACTGAGTGTGTGCATGCACGCATACACACACAGACGCACACGTCACCTCTCTCCTTGTATGGCCCTGCAGTAAACCTTTTCCTGCTCTAGATGCCAACGTTTCAGAATTGTTTGCCCTCTCCATGTATGGTCACACAAACCTGTGTTATGTGACATTTTGAGTCTCAGCTCTCACCCTTACTTTCCTGTGACCTGGAGCAAATTGCATAACCTCATAGCTGCAGGTTCATCATCTAAAAAATAAAAGTTGCCCATATCATAGAGTTTTTGTGAGAATTAAATGAGATGATGTGATTAAATTACTTGCCAGTATGCCTGGTCCAACCAGTCCATTCTAAAGGAGATCAGTCCTGGGTGTTCATTGGAAGGACTGATGTTGAAGCTGAAACTCCAGTACTTTGGCCACCTCATGTGAAGAGTTGACTCATTGGAAAAGACTCTGATGCTGGGAGGGATTGGGGGCAGGAGGAGAAGGGGTCGACAGAGGATGAGATGGCATCACTGACTCGATGGACGTGAGTCTGGGTGAACTCCAGGAGTTGGTGATGGACAGGGAGGCCTGGTGTGCTGTGATTCATGGGGTCGCAAAGAGTCAGACACGACTGAGCGACTGAACTGCCTGACGCCTGGTCCACAGTACCTGCCTTCCAAACGTCACCTTCACGTCACCTCAAGCTAGTGACACTGAGAAAGAAAAGTCAAAGAGGAATTCATGAACCAAGTTACTATCTACAAGGCAAGCTGAAAAAGCATTTATGGTAAAGTTACGTGGAGACTTCTGTATATGTTTGTACATGAATGCACATATGTATGTACCTTTAAGTTTTATGTAGCTAGAAAACAAGGTCATTTCAAAACTCTGCCATTATTCTATCTATCCAACACGTTACCCCTGTTCTCTGCCAGGAAAAGAATGTAAATTTCCTATTCGTGTCACAATAGGGGGTGCACACTTGTACATTTCCAGCCCAACTCCCAGGAAGAATGAGTATAAGTGCAGCAATTAGCACACTGTTATACTAAACTTCAAAACCTCGTCTGCTATACTTAGGATCACAAACTTGACACTCGAGCACAGTTTGGCAAGGAAAGAGTTTCTCTCTGGCTAAATAAACTCTGTTTTCCATTTTTAAAATGATAACTCCAATTATACAAAAAAATACAATATACTCCTCCCCTAAAAAACTCTCTTAGTGCTCCCAAGAGATATTGCCTCTTCCTGTAATGGTTGTTAGCAGAGTTTGCTTACATTCTTACAGTTTTATTATAGATACCCTACCATTTTACTCAGACTTTTCCTTCAATATCGCAAAGATTATTTTCAGCAGAGTGGTTAAATCTCTGAAACACTCTCTTCCAACAACACAAGAGAAGATTCTACACATGGATATCACCAGATGGTCAATACCAAAATCAGATTGATTATATTCTTTGCAGCCAAAGATGGAGAAGCTCTATATAGTCAGCAAAAACAAGACTAGGGGCTGACTGTGGCTCAGATCATGAAATCCTTATTGCCAAATTCAGGCTTAAATTGAAGAAAGTAAGGAAAACCACTAGACCATACAGGTATGACCTAAATCAAATCCCTTACAATTATACAGTAGAAGTGATAAATAGATTCAAGGGATGAGATCTGATAGACTAAGCGCCTGAAGAACTATGGACGGGGGCTCATGACAATGTACAGGAGGTAGGGATCAAGACCATCTCCAAGAAAAAGAAATGCAAAAAGACAAAATGGTTGTCTGAAGAGGCCTTACAAATAGCTGAGAAAAGAAGAGAAGCTAAAAGCAAAGGAGAAAAGGAAAGATACCCAAAGATACATTTGAACGCAGAGTTCCAAAGAATAGCAAGGAGAGATAAGAAAGCCTTCCTTGGTGATCAATGTAAAGAAATAAAGGAAAAATAATAGAATGGGAAAGACTAGAGATCTCTTCAAGAAAATTAGAGGTACTAAGGGAAAAATTTATGTAAAGATGGGCAAAATTAAGGACAGAAATGGTATGGACCTAACAGAAACAAAAGATATTAAGAAGCGGTGGCAAGAATACACAGAAGCACTATACAAAAAAGACCTTCATGGCCCAGATAACCACGATGGTGTGATCACTCACCAAGAGCCAGACATCCTGGAATGCGAAGTCAAGTGGGCCTTAGGAATCATCACTACAATCAAAGCTAGTAGAGGTGATGGAATTCCAGTTGAGCTATTTCAAATCCTAAAAGATGATGCTGTGAAAGTGCTGCACTCAATATGCCAGCAAATTTGGAAAACTCAGTGGTGGCCACAGGATTGGAAAAGGTCAGTTTTCATTCCAATCCCGAAGAAAGGCAATGCCAAAGAATGTTCAAACTACTGCACAATTGCACTCATCTCACACGCTAGCAAAGTAATGCTCAAATTTCTCCAAGCCAGACTTCAACAGTACATGAAGTGTGAACCTCCAGATGTTCAAGTTGAATTTAGAAAAGACAGTGGAACCAGAGATCAAATTGTCAACATCTGTTGGATCATTGAAAAAGCAAGAGAGTTCCAGAAAAACATTTCTGCTTTATTGACTATGCCAAAGCCCTTGACTGTATGGATCACAACAAACTGTGGAAAATTCTTAAACAGATGGGAATACCAGACCACCTGACCTGCCTCCTAAGAAATCTGTATGCAGGTCAAGAAGCAGCAGTTAGAACTGGACATGAAACAACAGACTGGTTCCAAATTGGGAAAGGAGTACGTCAAGGCTATACATTGTCACCCTGTTTGTTTAACTTATATGCAGAGTATATCATGGGAAATGCCCGGCTGGATGAAGCACAAGCTGGAATCAAGATTGCTGGGAGAAATATCAATAACCTCAGATATGCAGATGACACAACCCTCATGGCAGAAAGTGAAGAACTAAAGAGCCTCTGGATGAGAGTGAAAGAGGAGGGTGAAAAATTTGGTTTAAAATTCAACATTCAAAAAACTAAGATCCTGGCATCTGGTCCCATCACTTCATGGCAAATAGATGCAGAAACAATGGAAACAGTGACAGACTTTATTTTGGGGATGCTCCAAAATCACTGCAGATGGTGACTGCAGCCATGAAATTAAAAGACGCTTGCTCCTTGGAAGAAAAGCTATGACTAACCTAGACAGCATATTAAAAAGCAGAGACATTACTTTGGCAACAAAAGTTCATCTAGTCAAATGTATATTTTTTCCAGTAGTCATGTATAGGTGTGAGAGTTGGACCATAAAGAAAGCTGAGCACTGAAGAATTGATGCTTTTGAACTGTGGTGTTGGAGATGACTCTTGAGAGTCCTTGGACTGCAAGGAGACCCAAACAGTCAATCCTAAAGTAAATCAGCCCTGGATATTAATTGGAAGGACTGATGCTGAAGTTGAAACTCCAATCCTTTGGCCACCTGATGCGAAGAACTGACTGCTTAGAAAATTCCCTGTTGCTGGGAAAGATTGAAGGCAGAAAGAGAAGGGGACAACAGAACATGAGATGGTTGGATGGTCTCACTGACTCGAAGGACATGAGTTTGAGTAAATTCCAGGAGTTGATGATAGACAGGTAAGCCTGGTATATTGGAGTCCATGGGGTTGCACAGTCAGACAGGATTGAGCAACTGAACTTAACTAAATCTCTGAAAACAAACTGTGATATCCAGGACATTCCCTTTACCTGCTTTGTGTCCCTGAGCTGGGTACTCAAAGTCTATAAACCTCAAACTTTTACATGCAAAGTGAGGATAATGAAAGGCATCAACTTATTACAGGGCCCTGCGAGGGTAAAGTGAGATGATCCATATAAAACTCTTTGGAGAATCCTGGGTAAAAAGTAAGAACACAATAAAATTATTATTGTTTATAACTAGGAGGACTTTTTTTATTACAAATATCAACAACAACAAAAAAATTCAATTAACTTCAGCATATGGAAGCACATTTATTTCCAAAGTGCCAAGTCTGAACGTAGACCTGGACAGAACCAATCAATGGGGGTGGTTCCTACCCAGAGACAAGCCCAGCCCTCAGGTGGCAGGACACCTGCAGCGGAGCAGGTGTTGGTCCAATCCCCCACAACCCTAATGCCAGCAGGGAGATAATGTCTTGTTATCACATGCACAACTCCCAGGAGTCCTTCTGATTGGCTCAACCTGGGTCACTTGCTCACCCAAAACAATGACAATTGCTTAGGGAATTTGATGCTTTGAATGACTAATCGTGGGAGGTCAATTAGTAGCCCCCCCAAAGTTGTTCACTGATCCAAAGAACTTGTGAATTGGATACCTTACAAGGCAAAAGGCACTTTTCAGATGTCCTTTGATTAAGGATCGTGAGAGAAAAAGATTACCCTGGATGATCTGGGTTCCCCAAATGGAATCACAAGCGTTCTTATAGGAGGAATGCAGAAGGGTCAGAGGTCAGGCAGCATGACAATGGAATCAGAAATTAGAATAAAATAACCACAAGCCAAGAAAGGCCAGCAAGCTGTGCAATCTGAAAGAGACAGGGAACATATTCTCTTCCTGGGGCCTCTGAAAGGAAACAGCCTGCCTGCTGAGACCATGAGGTTAGCTCCATGAGAACCATTTTCGACCTCTGACCTTCAGAATGGTAAAACTCTATGTTTATGATCATTTGTTGCAGCCACACCAAGAGAAACAAGATGCTAGTCTTGGGTCACGTTCTTCACTTCCCTGTGTATTCAGATCACATGAAGGAAAATGGAGGAGGAATAATTCTCAAGAAGGAAAACAGAGATTCTGTCATCAGAATAGAATGAATATTGGGGTAAAAGTTCACGTCTGCATATCAATGTCGGCTTTGTTGCTATAGCCTTTTGCTGTTGTTATTCTTTTTTAAAAAGTATGCATAAAAAACACTACCATTGTTGACTATATCTTTGAGTAACTTTCCATAGTATATTTACTTCATCTTCTATACTTCTAAGTTGGATCCTGGAACAAGGTATTTTTCTTTGTTCATCCTGGACATGCATGACGTTGAGATAACAGCAAGGCGATCTGTGCAGTCAGTTGACAGGTTATATTCCTATTAGTGTTGATCACATGACAAGATCACATGACCTAATAGTAGTTATAACCATGATCAGACAATTGAAAACAGCAGTCAGTTCTGGCAACTTAAGTGCTAGGCCTTCTTCTTTCCCTAACAGGTTTGTTCATCTTAAAGATCCCACTTTCCTTCTTTGGGTCCTGATTCATGATCTGCAGATTGTGTGTGTTCTGCATGTGTTCAGTCATTCAGTCATGTCTGACTCTTCTTCATGGGGGCTACAGACCCCATGGACTGTAGCCCGCCAGGCTCCTCTGTCCATGGGATTTCCCAGGCGAGAATACTGGAGTGAGTTGCCATTTTAGTCTACAGATAAGTGGGAGTTGAATGAACAAAGCGACCTCAAAGTCATCTTCTGAGTTTATGGCTCTGTCACTCCATATTAGTGGCATTGATTGCAAGGGAATCACAGCCTCTGGTGCGCAGAGATTTTGGGGTGTGCGGGGGAAACAGTTCTGAGTTTGGAAATGTTGGGATAATAGTCAAAAGAAAGTTGACAAGAGGCCAGAAACACTAAATTCCTGGGCCAAATCCAGCAGCACCCAATTTTCCCTCTTATGTACTATTTCGCTTGTGCTCAGTCAGGTCCGATGAACTGATGGTCCAATGGACGATGGTCTTTGTGGCCCCATGGACTGTAGCACACCAGGTTCCTCTGTCCATGGATTCTCCAGGCAAGAACACTGGAGTGAGTTACCATTGCCCCCTCCAGGGGATCTCCCCGACCCAAGGATCACAAACCCTCATGAATCCTCATCTCTGTGTCTCCTGCATTGGCAGGGAGGTTCTTTACCCCTGTGCCACCTGAAAGCCCTCTTATGTAACTATAAGAACCATGTATTGAATCCACAGCCAGGATAGTAGAGGAGGCTGTTAGTGAGTGAGGAAATGGACAGGGAAAATTTATTTTTCTGAGAGTGGCAGAAGTATACTGAAATCATCTGGGAGACTTTTTTTTTTTAATTGTCAATGACGTAATCACAGAAAAATGCCCCTCAGCCAAGTTAATTCTGACAGTGTCTTTAAATGTCAGGATTCGAGGTGGAGGGTCTTGGGCAATGTGATCAAAGTCTCACAAGTGATTTTGGCACATCTTCATTCCCTAATCTACCCCAGCTGCCCACCGCATTGGGTCTAGATTATATGTAATGTCTTTTGCATTTTCTGTCTTAATTTGGGTTTACCTTCTATTAGCTGCTTCTCCCTGTGTAGGAACTCAACACACACTGAAGAAAGACATGAAACTATCCCCATCACCTTATTTTCCATCCGATAACTTTTCCTGGGCCAAGGTGCAGACAGAGCTTTATGCCAGCCATGTCCAGAGAGCAGAGCACTAACCCAGCCCAAAGTGACCTCCATCTGACAGGTGTAGGTGGCAGAGGTTCCCCCAGGACTCAAAGGTAGAATCTTGAGTTTCCCAGACAAATGCACACAGGTCAGAACTCAAAAGTGGCTAACACAAACAGGCCATCCCCCACAGTGGGCTTCTGGCCACTACACAACATGGCAGGTTCAGAAACTCAATTTTCCCTGACAATTCAGTATCAGGCTCTGACAAGACAAGCTACTTCAAGATCTGTCTGGCAAAGAGGGACAAACAATTTTGTCCTGGTCAATGGGGGTTGATACTCTACCCAGGGAAATGTCTGTCATCAAGACCTATGTTATGTTGGACCATTTACAAGTCTTTCTAGGACTGCTCTAAAAAAATAAGAACATCTTTATCTAATGTGGGGTCATTATCACTATTTATGACTCAGAGCAAACATTCAAATCATGGGGAGATAGAGCAATTCAGCAAATGAGAAGAGACTACAAAAATAAATAAAAGGAACCACTGGGATAGGACATCTCTGCTTTATCAAAGACAACAACGCTTTAAAAATTAGAATATAATTGCTTTACAATATTGGGTTAGTTTCTGCTGTACAATGAAGTGAATCACCTATATGTATAAATATATCCCCACTTACTCCTTGGAAGAAAAGTTATGACCAACCTAGATAGCATATTGAAAAGCAGAGACATTACTTTACCAACAAAGGTCCGTCTAGACAAGGCTATGGTTTTTCCAGTGGTCGTGTATGGATGTGAGAGTTGGACTGTGAAGAAAGCTGAGCACCGAAGAATTGATGCTTTTGAACTGTGGTGTTGGAGAAGACTCCTGAGAGTCCCTTGGACTGCAAGGAGATCCAACCAGTCCATTCTAAAGGAGATCAGCCCTGGGTGTTCTTTGGAAGGAATGATGCTAAAGCTGAAACTCCAATACTTTGGCCACCTCATGCGAAGAGTTGACTCATTGGAAAAGACTCTGATGTTGGGAGGGATTGGGGGCAGGAGGAGAAGGGGATGACAGAGGATGAGATGGCTGGATGGCATCACCCACTCGATGGACATGAGATTGAGTGAACTCCAGGAGGTGGTGATGGACAGGGAGGCCTGGCGTGCTGCGATTCATGGGGTCGCAAAGAGTCGGACATGACTGAGTGACTGAACTGAACTGAACTG
This sequence comes from Bos mutus, assembly GCF_027580195.1. Classification (NCBI taxonomy): domain Eukaryota; kingdom Metazoa; phylum Chordata; class Mammalia; order Artiodactyla; family Bovidae; genus Bos; species Bos mutus. The sequence continues at coordinate 106,317,101 of NC_091622.1, read as the reverse complement.
AGCTGAACTCTCTCTTGGACCTCCCTCCCACCCCAGCCCCATCACACACATCTAAGTCATCACAGAGCACCGAGCTGAGTTTCCTACTCTTTAGAGTAGGTTCCCACTAGTTATCTAACCTACACATGGTAGTGTATACGTGTCAATACCAGTCTCCCAATTCATTTCACCTTCCCCTTCCTCTCCTGCATCTACATGTCCATTCTCTTTGTTGCATTTCTATTCCTGCCCTGGAAATAGTTTCATCTGTACCATTTTTCTAGTTTCCACATTTATATGTTAAGAAGCCATGATTTAAAATGAGAAGACTACATCAGTGCCTTTTACCAGAAAATGAGGAGTCAAAAGACCTATATGGAAAGATTTACTGTATGTCAAAACTGTGTTACTTCCTTCCTGTTCACAACCTTATTTAATCTTCACAACCAAATTTAGAACTGTGTTGATTCTATAGATGAAAACATTGAGGAACAAAACACCAGAATGTATTGTACTGGTGTATATGTGGGAAGAAAAATCTCTCCTTCCGCCCTTTCTTGCACAACCTAGATGTTTCTCTTGGTTTGAACTGAAGACTCTTTGCCCTCTCATGCAAACTATTCCAGGGCTCACTTCCTGGAGGAGTTAAGGCAATGGTGATGCCTAGAACAGGACCTTATTAAGACCCACCAGTCACTGTGCACCTGATCAGATGCTTGCCTGGGACTCCTTGACAAGTCACACATGTAATTTTAGAAGTTTCTTTCCCAGTGACAGAAGCAAGGATCACTTGGCAAAAGTAACACAAGAATTTGGTATGGACCAAATATTGGGGCATTTGAACAGAGGGGCTAAATAAGGTGAGGGCATAAATGTAGGACCTATTGGTTTTTAAGAAAACTGAAACCAGGTGCGCAGAAGGCTGCCAGAACACATTCTCTTCTTATCCCTACCTTGGTTTGTACCTATAGTCCCACATGACCCTCAGTATCTCGCTAGGGGTGGACTTACTACATGTAGTAGGAAACTTATCTCTCACCTTCTGATAAGGACTGACTTACATTCATTCTGGTCACAGATTTAGAAATTAGCTCACCTCATCTTCTTTATCCTTTCCTCTGTTGATGGACACTTAGGTTACTTCCATGTCGTGGCTATTGCAAATATACTGCAATGAACATTGGGGTGCGTGTGTCTTTGTGAATTACAGTTTTCTCTGGGTATATGCCCAGTAGTGGGATTGGTTAGTCACGTAGTAGTTCTATTTTTAGTTTTTTAAGGAACTTACATATATACAACGGAATACTGAAAGTGAAAAGTGAAAATGCTAGTTGCTCAGTCGTGTCCAATCCTTTGTGACCCCATGGCCTATAGCCCACCAGGCTCCTCTGTCCACAGAATTCTCTAGGCAAGAATACCGGAGTGGGTAGCCAATTCCCTTCTCCAGGAGATCTTCCCAACCTAGGGATCAAACCCAGGTCTCCCAGACTGGAGGCAGATTCTTTACCAAAATGAGCCATCAGAGAAGCCCCAGTATTTAGCATTTAAATACATTGTATTTCTTTTTGAAATACAGGCTGAGAACAGACTCTACAGCAGAGAACTCTACTCAGTGCTCTGTGGAGACCTAAATGGGAAGGAAATGCAAGAGGGCATACATGCGTAGGCACAGCTGATTCACCTTGCTGTACAGCAGAAATGAACACAACATTGTAAATCATCTCAGTCCAGTTCAGTTCAGTCGCTCAGTCGTGTCCGACTCTTTGCAACCCCATGAATCGCAGCATGCCAGGCCTCCCTGTCCATCACCAACTCCCGGAGTTCACTCAGACTCATGTCCATCAAGTCAGTGATGCCATCCAGCCATCTCATCCTCTGTTGTCCCCTTCTCCTCCTGCCCCCAATCCCTCCCAGCATCAGAGTCTTTTCCAATGATCAACTCATCGCATGAGGTGGCCAAAGTACTAGAGTTTCAGCTTTAGCATCATTCCTTCCAAAGAACACCCAGGGCTGATCTCCTTTAGAATGGACTGGTTGGATCAGCTAAGGCCAGAGAAGTAGCTCTGTATGTTCTGACAACAGGAGTGAACAAGTAAAGTAGGAAAAGAGAACTTTCCAGAATAGTAAGCCTACTGGGCTAACTGTACCACTGGCACCCGGGACATAAAGAAGGCAAACATCCATGCGGCAAGAAAGAAGTTTCTACTAAGTCTAAGGTAAACATTTCAGCATCCTGGAAACTCTGTTACATTTTCAAACTCGGAGTAGGCGGTTGTCAAGACTTTAGAGCCTGCCTGCACTCACTTATTCATTCCTCAGACATTTACTTGTGCTAAAATAGAAGAGAAAATAAGAATAAGATATGATCCCTACCCTCAGAGTTTACTGCCTGCTGGGGGAAACAGACAAGTATACTAATGATGTCAGTATTGTAAGCGGAGTGTATTAATGAAAGTCCATAGAGGGCAGTGTTTTTCACGCTGTGTGTTGAGACCCATTGGCAGGTCATTAAATCAATTTAGTAGGCTGCAGACAGCATTTTTTAAAAAAGAAATAAAACAGACCAGAATATATCAGTGGGCATTGCACAGCAGTAAAAATGCAAGAATTTTGGTGAGACAATTGCATTTCAATTGCGTGGGAAGCTGTGTCGGCTTGTGCACCAAGTCATGATGTAAAATATATTTCTAACTTGAGGTCACTGTCAAGAGTCTTTGAAAGATGCTAATATGGTGTGAGTGGGAACACAGAGTAGAGATATCTAGATGAGACTCCTAGGAGATGGTAGAGGAAGTTTTCTGAAGAAGGGAGCTCTTCAGCTGAACTTTGGAGAAAAGGCAGTAATTCCAAGACAAATGGCTCAGTCATGTCTGACTCTTTGCAACCTCATGTACTATAGCCTGCCAGGCTCCTCTGTCCATGGAATTTTCCAGGCAAGAATACTGGAGTGGGTTGCCATTTCCTTCTCCATGGGGATTTTCCCGACCCGGAGATTGAACCTGTGTTTCCTGCATCTCCTGCATTGTTAGGCGGATTCTTAACCACTGCACCACCTAATAGAAATGTCAGCTTCTGAAAAAGGCACAGAGAATTCATTCAGAAAGCAGAAGAGATTGAAGAAGTCTTGCAACTGAAGAGTAGCAGTTGTTGACCTACAATGGGTCATGCCTTCTGCCTTGATCCCTCAAGTTACCACCTGAGGACCAAGAGCTGATGATGAAGAGATGGGAAGATGAAGAACACATTTATCACTGCAGGCATGAAGTCATGAATGACAATCAGATTAAAGTATTACAAAAATTTAGAAGTGTTAAATGTTGCATTTGCTTAAGAACCCAAGAAAGCTTCATGAAGGAGGAAGCAGTTTTTTTAGTTATCTATGAATATTTCACAAATTTGGCACAGGGATCAAACAGGCAGGGTTTATGTGCCTGAGTGTGGGGAGCTGGATGGGGAGGAAGATGGAGAAAACATTTCAAGAAAATTTCAGCACCAAAGAGAAAAAGGAGACTTTGAGAAGGTCTACCTCTTCCATTGAGGCTGGCTCAAACCAATGGTTGTTGTTGTTTAAGTTCTTTGTACAATGGCAAATAAAATCCAATTCATTCTTTGACACTCACAAATATGCTCATTGGAGGGAATCAGTCTTGCATTTTGGTTAAAAATCAGATCTGCAGACAGGCTGCCACTTACTTGCTGTTTGATGTTGGACTAGTTACCTCATCTTTCCAGGATTCAGAGTTCTTATGGGTGAATTCATAACTGTGGCCACCATGGAGATATGCTGCTCAGATCTTGAAGAAAGACCTTGACAGAAAGCTGACAGAAGTGTCATTAGCTATCGGCCTTCAGCAGCAGCACCACAGGCTTCCACTGCAGAATTCACGCTGAGATCGTGCCCGTCAATGAAGCAAATGAAAGTGAGTCACTCAGTCATGTCCAACTCTTTTGCCACACCATGAATTGTATAGTCCATGGAATTCTCCAGGCCAGAATGCTGGAGTACCGGGTAGCCTTTCCCTTCTCCAGGGGATCTTCCCAACCCAGGCCTCCCACATTGCAGGTGGATTCTTTACCAGCTGAGCCATCAGGGAAGCCCAAGAAGACTGGAGTGGGTAGCCTATCCCTTCTCCAATGGATCTTCCTGACCCAGGAATCGAACCAGGGTCTCTTGCATTGCAGGCAGATTCTTTACCAACTGAGCTGTGAGGGAAGCCCTATGCCCTTCAATGGCCCTAGTCAATGACAGAGCATGGATACACACATCCTACCACCATTGATCCAACCTGGGGCTCTGTTAAAGGGCAAACTTCATATTGAATCTCCTCCTTGGGATTGCCAAGACATTGTCAAAACTGCATCATAGTCGGAGTCTCACTCTGCCTATTAACAAGTGTGCTTCCTCCAGACTCTGCCCATTCAGAGGTGGCAGGTCTGCTCTGTGGCCTGAAGGCTTTTCCCACCCTCTCCTGCATCTTCCCTCTTTATCTTTCACTGGCAAAACGGCTAAGGAGCCCCTTATACTGCTCAAGCATCTATTTCCCTGAATGGACACAACACCCAAATACTGACTGCTCCAGGTATCAGTTCTTGAATCCCTGCTCCTTATTTCCCAGATAAGCCCACTTCATTTTTTAGGGTTTTAATGCCATTCCTATGTTGAAGTCTCTCAGATTTGTGACTCCGGCCCCAAACTGTCTCCTGAACTCCAGATATATCCAGTTCCTCTTTAACATCTCTATTGGCACTCCAACAGGAACCTAAGACCAAACTGTCCGAGTTTAAACCCACCATCTTTTATCCGAAAGCTGTCCTTTCTTCTTTCTTCCCATCTCGGTAAATAGCAACTCAACATTTACAGTTGCGCAAATGCTTTAGAGTCGTCTTTGATTTCTCTCATTCTCTCATAGTCCACATTCCACTCATCAGCAGATCCCATGGGCTTTACCCCTCAAAAAATAAATAAACCAAAAGAACAACAACCAAAAAACAAACCACTGAACCCAAGCAGTTCTCACCCCCTGCACCAGTACAACCCTGTCTCAGCCACCTGTCCGCGTCTCTGAATTACTGCCATGGTCCCCTATTTGGGCTTCCTGGCCCTGCCCTTGACCCATCCATCTATTCTCAACACAACCACTGCTTGGTGCTCTGCTGTGCTCAGTCACTCAGTTGCTTCAGATTCTTTGCGATCCGATGGACTGTAGCACACCAGGCTCCTCTGTCCATGGAATTCTCCAGGCAAGAATACTGGAGTGGGTTGACATTTCCTACTTCAGGGGATTTTCCCTACCCAGAGATTGAACCTGAGTCTCTTGAGTCTCGTGCATTGGCAGGTGAATGCTTTACTACTGAAACCAGAATACCCTTTTAAAATGCAAACCAGCTCATGTCATTTCCATCTCAAACCCCCCAATAATATCCCCTGCCATTCAGAATGAGCCCTTCACAAAATAATCTGTAAGACCCATGTTAGTTGTTCCTTCCTTCACAGTGCTCTCCTTGTTCACTCATTTCTTGTACTCTATGTATTTATGTAAGTATGTCTATGTATGTATGTATGTGCTTAGTTGCTCAGTCATGTCCAACTCTTTGGAACCCATTTATTTGACCAGGCTCCTCTGTTCATGGGATTCTCCAGGCAAGAATACTGGAGTGCATTGCCATTTCCTTCTCCAGGGGATCTTCCCGATCCAGGGATCAAACATGCGTCTCCTGTGTCTCTTGCATTGCAAGTGGATTCTTTACTTGCTGAACCAATGAGGAAGCTCCTGTACTCTAACTACATGAAATTCACTCCTGATCCCAAATATTCCATGTCCCCAGGATTTTCTTCGTGCTATTTCCCCCAGATATCTGAATGGCTCCCTCTCTTTCCTTCTCCCCATTTCTGCTCATATCTCCCTTATCAGTAAAGCCTTCGCTGAACTCTCTCTGAAAAATTGCATAACCCAGCACTCCCTTTTCCCTTCCTTGCTACACTTGTTTGTAACACTCTTAACATTTAGCTTAATTGATGTTTGTCTTATTGCTCTCTTATGCTCTGCTAGGATGTAAATTCCAATGGGCCAAAATGTTACACTTATTTTAATCCCTATCATATTTCCTAATGCCCATCTCAATGCATTGGGCTTCCCTTGTGGCTCAGCTGGTAAAGAATCCACCTGTAATGTGGGAGACCTGGGTTCAACCCCTGGGTTTTGAAGATCCCCTGGAGAAGGGAAAGGCTACCTGCTCCAATAGTCTGGCCTAGAGAATTCCATGGACTGTATAGTCCATGGAGTTGGAAAGAGTAAAACACAACTGAGTGGCTTTCACTTTCATTTTCATTTCAATGCATTGTATGTGGCAGGAACCCAATATGTGTCTGGTGTATAAATTAATGAATTAAGATAATAATAGTGCTGATCTCATACAGGGGTTGTGGTCTCTAATAATTGATGTAAACACTTTAGAACAGTAACTAATACATAATAAGTACTCAACAGCTGTGAGTTTGTGCTACTAATATAAGCATTAACAAGTATTAGTCATGTCTCCCTTGTAAAAAGGGAACACACAAATGCATCTCTATTCTGGGGACAAGGTTTAACTGCAGTAATCAGGTAGGGGCTACAGAATCTAGACACATCTATTAAATGGTTTGTTCAGGAAAATTTAGGACAACACATCCCATGTAGGTAAAAATGTAAAATTCACCCACAAAATGAGAACTTTAAATAGCTTACTGTCTTCCTGATAAATGCATTGTATAAACACTGCACAGTTAGATTTTTTGTGTAAATGTCAATTTCTTCTTCAATAATGTGAAGGATTTTAGCTAGGTTGAACTGAAAGGCACAACTTCAGTTTAGTTTGCCTGAATTTTTTCCTCTTTCATCTCCGAAGTTTGGAAACTATATTTATTTTTTTTCAACAAATATTTTTGGAGTGCCTGATATATCAAGGCACTGTGTAAGGGGAAAATGATTCAGCAGTTAACAAGACAGGCTTGGTTTCTGCGTTCATAGAGCTTATGCTATCACGGGGACTTCCCTGGTGGCTCAGCTGGTAAAGAATTCACCTGCCAATGCAGGAGATGCAAGATAGGGGGATTCGATCCCTGAGTTGGGAAAATCCACTGGAGAAGAAAATGGCAACCCACTCCAATATTCTTGCCTTGGAAATCCCCTGGACAGAGGAGCCTGGCGGGTTACAGTCCAAAGGGTCTCAAAGAATTGGAAATGACTGAGGGCACACACACATACTTAGGCTATCAAGAAAGGGGCTAATTAAATAAAGAAATCACAGTAGAAAACTGCTACCATAGTGGAAGTACAGGATGCATATGATAGAAACAAGTAACTTAACTCAGGGTGAGGAACAAAGATGGGAAAAAAGAACTCTTTGCTTCTCCAAAAAGAAGATATTTAAGGTGTGTGAAGTTGCCCTTATAAAGATTACAATGCAAAACAAAATCAAACAAAAACCCTTCTAACAAAGAAGTTATCCTGGTAAAGCGAAGGATACTTGTAGACAGATGGGAAATATGTACAATGGCTTGAAGCCTGGCGAGAACATCAGATCTCCCAGTCTTAAAAGTTCTGGAAGGTGTTCTTCAAGGTAAAACAAGGCTTACCTGCTGTGTCATATGAATCACTTGCCCATAATGAGCTGAGTTTCTCAGACTCTATTAGCAAGTACAGAAAATTCTTAGTCTTCCTTTAATGCATGCTCAAAGTTGTCATTAAATATTAATAAACAAGGTTTCATTTTTAATATGGCAAACTCCAAATATGTCTCCTGAACACATTTAAACTCTAGCCAGGATTTCCTGTCTGTCATCATGGCCCTGCAATCTGTCTCACTCAATGGCAAGAGTCTACAGCTGGCCTTCCCTGCTGGCACAGGGGTAAAGAACCTGCCAGCCAATGCAGGAGACACAGGTTCAATCCCTGGGTCAGGAAGATCCCCTGGAGAAGGAAATGGCAATCCACTCCAGGATTCTTGCCTGAGAAATCCCATGGACAGAGGAGCCTGGTGGGCTACAGTCCATGGAGTCACCAAGAATCAGACATGACTGAGGGACTAAACAGCTGGCCTTGGGCTTTGGACATTGACCTTCTTTCCGGGCTGGAGTATATGACTACTACTGCCCCTCCAACTTAGTACTGGAGACAGTTCAGTTTAGTCTCTCAGTCATGCCCGACTCTTCGTGACCCCATGGACTGCAGCACACCAGGCCTCCCTGTCCATCTGGAGACAGAGCTGAACATAAATCCTGAATGCAGGCACCACATGAGAGCTTTGGCAATTCCATCTAGTATCAGGCCAAAACTACAGATGTTCTACAGGGCACTGGAGAGAGTGGCAGATCCCAGGAAATCTACAGGGTAAATAAGGAGATAGGGCATGTAAATGCAAAAAGACACTTAACAACACAATACGAGCTTTGTGGAATGACCAGTGGTTTCCCCCAGATAATATAACAGAAAATCAAGGAAATGAAAGACCGTCATGATGAGGAAACATATCTCAAAGCGACAGCAGTTTGAACTGGATCAAGAGGAATGAGTGGGATTCTGAAAGATGGGTATCAGCTGGATAATTCACACAGGGAGAGGGAAGGTGTGAGAGTGGGAGGCAGAGAGGCAGCAGAGAGAGCATAAGTTAGAAGATTTGGAGAAACCTGCAATCAGCGTTCTGAGGTATTAAAGAGACTCTTTCGATCTTAGTGATCTCTCTGCTTGCAAACTTAGACTCATTCACACGTGGCATTGAAACATGTATAATATCATATATGAAACGAGTCGCCAGTCCAGGTTCAATGCACGATACTGGATGCTTGGGGCTGGTGCACTGGGATGACCCAGAGGGACGGTACGGGCAGGGAGGAGGGAGGAGGGTTCAGGATGGGGAACACGTGTATACCTGTGGTGGATTCATGTTGATATATGGCAAAACCAATACAATATTGTAAAGTTAAAAAAAAAAAAGTAAATGCGGACGTGGTTGGTTATTCAAAACCTAAGATTCTGCAAAGTTTTAGGATAGGATTTAAATCAAACCAAGGAAATAAAAACCAATGTTTAAAGAGTAAAGTCATGAATCATAAAAGTCAGCTATTTTATAGTTTGAGCTATTTAAGTTTGAAGCTCAAGAAATTACATCTTTAAGTGCCTAAGTAGTCTTCAGTTGACTTTTAATTAACCTCTTTCTCCCATTTCTCATTTAGGGAAATTGAAAAATATTTTTATAGGCCAACAAAACTTACTTTAGAAACGAATTATCCAAATTTGAGAGTCACTTATAATAATCTTTCAAAACATGTGATATTTGCAGTTGAATCAAGCCAAAGTGTATTTATCCCTTATCAGTCCTAGTTATCTTGGCATCATTCTCCTATTAATAAGATTCAGGCAAAGCTTAGCCTTCCAGTGCAGAAGTGAAAACCCACAGTGATTTTTTGAAATGATTTTCTCTAATCAGGTTACATCTCGTTAGTTGTGATTATTTTCTTTTAGATTCTGATGTTTACAGATGCTTTTTGTGGTAACAATATTTAAAATGTTCTCCCAAGTATATGCCTGCCTCTTCCTACAGATCCTTCTTTCTCTGTCCTTCTGGGTTGGAGGAGAAAGATTTTTTTTTTTTCCTATTTAGCTTAACCTATATCTCAGTACAGAAAAGGAAGGAGTTTCTATTTCTTTACACCTCTACCTCCAGCTCTAAAGAACAAGATGATGGTAGATTTGCTTTTATATATATATATATAGAGAGAGAGAGAGAGAGAGAGAGAGGTTAGGTCATTCATTTTCGTGGAGTCCCCTAGCCACTTTGTAGCCCCAAATTATGAGATTCTTATGCCTTCCGTGATAACTGGCCACCAAAAAACGATCCCCTAGCGTGTCAGTCAGGGTAGGCTACATTGTGCTGCAGTAACAAATATACTTTACGATCATGGGGGCTTAGAAAAAATGGAAGTCGATTTCTTCCACACACAACGTCTGATGTGGCTTGCCTGGGATGCTCCTCCATCCTGTGATTCAGAGATCCAGGGTTTCTTCAGCTTATAATTTAGCCTCTTTAGCATGTTCCTTCTAAGGTCACTTTAGCATGGGGAAGATAAACGGGGGAGAAGCACACTGGCTTGTTAACTGTCTCCACCTGGAAGTAATGTATCATTCTGTTTCAGATTCTTTGGACAGAAGGAATCATTGGCCTCAACCTAATGGCAAGTGCAGGTGAGAAATGAAGGGAGATGCCCAGAATATTTGTTGAGAAATAACCATCTCTGCCTCAGTCAGATGATTGATTGCACTTGGTTATCCTAAATCAAGCTTGGAAGAAACAAATGGAAAACACATTCTTTTCAACACATTGAAATGAAATCACTGTCCAGAAGTAACCTGGAATGCAAAGTATATACATTCTGGAGAAAAAGTATACTTATTGCCCCTTTCCAGCAATAAGACTTTTGGCACATCTCATGGACACTCTGAGTCTCAGCGTCTTCATCTGTAAAATGGAAAGAATACCAACAAAACAGTTGTGAGGATGGAAAAGGAGGTAGCAAAAATACTACATATTCAATTTGAAAAGCAGTCATTATTATGATTGTATTTTGTTGATACTAATAAAATGGTGATATCATTATCATCATGCAAAATCATGTTTGTCATATTTAATTGACCAAAAATAATTAGGACAATTTTGAAATGTAAGCATCTCTGAGACTTCCTAGTTAAGCTCAGAAGTGGCTTTTGAGCATTTAACTTACTATTAGCAGGAAATATAGCATATTATTCACCTTCAGAATTTCTCATTTCAGATTTTTTTTTAAACACCAAACTTTTGAAGTAATCCCAACAATTTTAAAGAGACCTTGGAGTAAGCAGAGAGGTGTGTTTCCATGACAACATTTGACCAACACACAGGGAAGAGAAGAAGGAAAAGGGGTTCTCATTTAATGAGCACCTACATGATGTTATATAGTATGCTTTAGATCCAATTTCTGTCCAGAATGTGGGGAAATGCTATGACATCAGTACGATGATCACAGTTTTATGGAAGAACAAACAGGGTTAAAGGTAGAGAGAGTTTCCTCAACCATTTGAAATGTGGCCCCAGTGGGATCTGACCCATCCTTTTGCCTGTAGCTCCTGCCCAGGTTCTCCCCGAACCACTGAATCTCCTGCAACTGCAACTTCTTTCTGATTCCTGTGCTGAGTTTCCCATGATCCCGTGGCTTTATTTCTCTTTGTTCTGAGACATTCTCGGGGCTTCTCAGGGGTTAACATATAAATCTTCATCTCCAGCTTGCTCTCTTACCAACACACTTGTCCCGTTCTCTTCTGACAATAGGATAAATATCCTTAGATTCATCAACTTGCCTACTCACAGAGTTCTTTCTTATTGTAGAATGCCTGGGATGACAGTGGAGAGAGGGGTCTTCCCTGGTGGCCCAGGCATTAAGAATCCATCTGCCAAAGCAGGGGACATGAGTCTGATCCCTGGGAAGATTCCACAGGTCGTGGGGCAGCTAAGCCCATGTGCCACAACTACTGAGCCCTTGCACCTAGAGCCAAATTTCTGCAACAAGAGAAGCCACTGCAATGAGAAGCCCATGGACCACAGTTAGAGAAAGCCCACGCACAGCAATGAAGAGCCAGTGCAGCCAAAAATAAATAACTTAAAAAAAAAAAGTGGGGAGCGCTGGAGTACTGGAATCACAATGCTGATCCATCCTAGGGAGGACCCAGTAGGCAAGGATCATCAGTGCTGACCCAGATCTAGGGGAAGATGTGGTGAGGAGCAGAATACTGGCATGATGTCAAAGGGGTCTTCCCACAGATTGCTTCTTAGTTGAAAAAGGAAGGCCAGTCACCATATGCTGGTGAGAACAGATGACACTTAGGCTTTGTGCTCAGAATTACCTTTAGCAGTGAGGAGCAGGTGGAGACCATAGCCTCTGGATGTAACGTGTTGAGGAGGAAACACCATCCCTTACAAGTCACCTGAATCTAATCAAAAGGGAAAAATCAGGCAAACCCACAGTGAACATTCTACAACTTGCCTGGATTCTTTAACGGCTGAGAAACCTTCCAGATTAAAGGAGACTAAATAGGCGTGACCACCAAATGGCCACCGGACCCTGTACTGAAAGAGAAAGGGCTTAAAGGATATCATGGGACAATTCACAAATATGTGATATTGGAAGGTAGATTTAATGAAAGTATTGTAATAATGTTAAATTTCCTAAACGGAACAGTGAAAGTGAAGTGAAAGTCACTCAGTCGTGTCCAACTCTTTGTGACCCCATGGACCATACAGTCCATAGAATTCTCCAGGCCAGAAGAGAATGGAGTGGGTAGCCTTTCCCTTCTCCAGGGGCTCTTCCCAACCCAGGGACTGAACCCAGGTGTCCCGAATTGCAGGTGGATTCTTTACAAGCTGAGCCACAAGAGAAGCCCAAGAATACTGGAGTGGGTAGTATATCCCTTCTCCAGTGGATCTCCCTGACCCAGGAATCAAACCAGGGTCTCCTGCATTGCAGGCAGATTCTTTACCAACTGAGCTATCAGGGAAGCCCCAATGAAACAGTAGTGTGGCTACTTAAGAGAATATTCTTATTCCTAGGAATTACACACCAAAATATTAATAAGTAAAAGGGTAGAATATAAGTAACCTACTTTCAAATGGCTCAGAAAAACAATATTTTGGAATTTATAATTCACACATACATAGGTGCATGTATATGAAGATACATGTGTGTATGGATATTTAGCTGTATGTATGTATGGAGGACAATAAACCAAATGTGGCAAAATGTTACAGACTGGTGAATCTGGCAGAAGTGTAACTACAAGTTCTCTAGAGAGAAAGAGGCTGTTTTTTCTGCCAATTCAATGAGCTTTAGAAGTTTAAACAAATTGAAGTTTCTATTAATAGTGAGTAATTATTGTGTGCCCATCATTTGCTATGGTGTGTCCCAGGCAGGTCACAGGCATTCTTTCTAATTTTTTTCAGTAGCTCTGGATGTGGAAATCATTTTCATGTTTTGAGGAAATTGAAACAGGATACACTCACTGCCGGATGTGGCAGAGTCCTGGATCTGAGCTCAGGCCAGGCTCATCGTGCATCACTAGAAGGGATCATTCATTTGTGGTCAGGCAGAAAGAGGCAGGGTTTTGCCCTTCCAGAGCTCACAGGCCTTGCAAGGCTAGAAAAGGAATATAGAAAAAACAAATACCATATGATAACCCTTATATGTGAAATCTATTAAAAATACAAAATACCTTATTTACAAAACAGAAATAGTCCTACAGACATAGTAAACAGCTCACGGTTGAGGGAGAGGGATAAATTAGGAAAACAGGATTACCCTATACACACTACTCTGTAGGGGCTTCCCAGGTCACTCTGCGGTAAAGAATAAGCCTACCAATGCAGGAGCCTCAGCAGACAGGAGTTTGATCCCTGGGTCAGGAAGATCCCCTAGAGGAGGAAATGGCAACCCATTCCAGTATTCTTGCCTCGAGAATTCCATGGACAGAGGATTCTGCTCAGCTATTTGCAATGAGTCCAACGTGACTGAGCAACAGAGCATATGCAAGTAATGCTGTATATAAAATACATAAACTCTAAGTATCTACTGTACAGCACAAGAAAATATACTCAATATTTTATAATAACCTACAAAGGAAAAGAATCTGAAAAAGAACAGATATACGTACATGTATAATTGAATCATTTTGCTGTACACCTGAATCTAACACATTTTAAATCAACTATACTTCAATTTAAAAAAACACATAAATAATAAAAAATTAAACTAGAAAGAAGGAAGAAAAGTAACTGGATGGCATAGAGTGCTGTGAGAAGTACTGTTACAGTCTTCCAACCATTATTCATTGAGCACCTACTAGCTGCGGGGTGTTATGCTCAGCTCTCTGGGACCAGAGCTGTGGGGAGCAGAGCCCAGAGCTCCCATTGCAGTGTGTGTGGTGACGCTTGAGGGCAAAGTACCTCAGGAGCACCTATGATGGACGGGAACCTCATCCAGACTGGGGGCTTCTCAGAAAGGACGTGCCTGCTGCCTTAAGATTCCTAGAGATGGATGAACCTGTGAAATCTGGCTCACCTCTATGTTCTCAAGCCTAGCACGTAGGGAGCTCACTAACTGGTGAACTTGAAAATAGAGGTGTTCTATCTTGTGTGCCTGGAGAAGGAAATGGCACCCCACTCCAGTACTCTTGCCTGGAAAATCCCATGGATGGAAGAGCCTGGTAGGCTACAGTCCATGGGGTCGCAAAGAGTTGGACACGACTGAGCGACTTTACTTTCTTTCTTTCTATAGTTCCTTTTGGAGAAGGAATGGCAACCCACTCCAGTGTTCTTGCCTGGAGAGGCCCGTGGACAGAGGGGCCTGGTGGGCTACAGTCTATGGGGTTGCAAAGAGTCGGACACGACTAAGCAACTAATACACACACATACACACACACACATACATCTTGTGTACAGACTGCAGTATTCCTAATTGAATGAATGAGTGAATGCATGAGCAAATGAATAAATCCTTACCTGCAAGGAGCATAGTGAGACGAGCTCTGCCATCAGGCAAGCTTCTCTGTCATCCTTCCAGCCACCAGTGTCAGCAAGTCTTTCCCGCACTGATCTAGCATTTAGAGGAATTTTGGGGGAGGCAGCTGGCGATAAACCCGTCAGGGTGGTTCCTGGTTACCCTGGCTTCTGTGTTTTCCTTTCAATTGGAGGAAATGCTTTATTAAGGAAAGCCATTCAGATCTCTCTTTCTCTCACAGTCTCTTTACTTGCTGCTGCTGCTGCTGCTGCTAAGTCACGTCAGTCGTGTCCGACTCTGCAACCCCATAGATGGCAGCCTACCAGGCTCCTCTTTCCCTGGGATTCTCCAGGCAAGAATACTGGAGTAGGTTGCCATTTCCTCCTCCAATGCAGGAAAGTGAAAGTGAAAGTGAAGTCGCTCAGTCGTGTCCAACTCTTTGTGACCTCATGGACTGTAGCCTATCAGGCTCTTCCGTCCATGGGATTTTCCAGGCAAGAGTACTGGAGTGGGTTGCCATTGCCTTCTCCCCTCTTTCCTTGAGTCACTCAATATTTTTTCAAACTCTTACTTTCACCAAAGAAAATCAAGCCACCTTTCTGAAGCTCTGCCTCTGGTTTTGTCTTAGTCAATGTTGGGCAAAGCCAGCAGCCCACAGGCCTCTGTAGGTCAGAAACAAGGGTCCTTTCGCTCCATGCAAAGACCATAACCATCACAGTAACACAACTACATCCTTCCAGTTTTGCTAGGGGCTTTTCCGTATCTCTTTTCATGTACAGAGTACTTTTAAAGAATGTGTACAACATGTGTGAATATACTGCTTAGGGATTTCCACATTCCTTTTGGTTGTGCTGCAAAAACCTGTTTGGAAGCCTCGGGGGCCTGCTTTTGGTGGGAAGGGGCCCCCTTAGGGCCAGAAGCTCACTTATTTCTCCGCCCTTTGCTCAGCCAACCACATCAGCCAACTCAGCTGCTTGCTCCTGCAGGAGCAGTAGCAGTAGCAGCGTTAGTCGCTCAGTCGTGTCCAACTCTTTGCGACCCCATGAACTGTAGCCCACCAGGCTCCTCTGTCCGTGGGATTCTCCAGGCAAGAACACTGGAATGGGTTGCCATTCTCTTCTCCAGAGGATCTTCCTGACCTAGGGATCCAACCCAGGTCTCCTGCATTTTCAGTTCAGTTCAGTTCAGTTCAGTCACTCAGTCGTGTCCAACTCTTTGCGACCCCATGAATCGCAACACGCCAGGCCTCCCTGTCCATCACCAACTCCCAAAGTTCACTGAGACTCACATCCATCGAGTCAGTGATGCCATCCAGCCATCTCATCCTCTGTCGTCCCCTTCTCCTCCTGCCCCCAATCCCTCCCAGCATCAGAGTCTTTTCCAATGAGTCAACCCTTCGCATGAGGTGGCCAAAGTACTGGAATTTCAGCTTTAGCATCATTCCTTCCAAAGAAATACCAGGGCTGATCTCCTTCAGAATGGACTGGTTGGATCTCCTTGCAGTCCAAGGGACTCTCAAGAGTCTTCTCCAACACTACAGTTCAAAAGCATCAATTCTTCGGTGCTCAGCCTTCTTCACAGTCCAACTCTCACATCCATACATGACCACAGGAAAAACCATAGCCTTGACTAGACAGACCTCTGTTGGCAAAGTAATGTCTCTGCTTTTCAATATGCTATCTAGGTTGGTCATAACTTTTCTTCCAAGGAGTAAGCGTCTTTTAATTTCATGGCTGCAGTCACCATCCTCAGTGATTTGGGAGCCCAAAAAAATAAAGTCTGACACTGTTTCCACTGTTTCTCCATCTATTTCCCATGAAGTGATGGGACCAGATGCCATGATCTTCGTTTTCTGAATGTTGAGCTTTAAGCCAACTTTTTCACTCTCCACTTTCACTTTCATCAAGAGGCTTTTTAGTTCCTCTTCACTTTCTGCCATAAGGGTGGTGTCATCTGCATATCTGAGGTTATTGATATTTCTCCCAGCAATCTTGATTCCAGCTTCTGCTTCTTCCAGCCCAGCGTTTCTCATGATGTACTCTGCATAGACGTTAAATAAGCAGGGTGACAATATACAGCCTTGACATACTCCTTTTCCTATTTGGAACCAGTCTGTTGTCCCATGTCCTGTTCTAACTGTTGCTTCCTGACCTGCATACAAATTTCTCAAGAGGCAGGTCAGGTGGTCTGGTATTCCCATCTCTTTCAGAATTTTCCATAGTTTATTGTGATCCACATAGTCAAAGGCTTTGGTATAGTCAATAAAGCAGAAATAGATGTCTTTCTGGAACTCTCTTGCTTTTTCCATGATCCAGCAGATGTTGGCAATTTGGTCCCTGGTTCCTCTGCCTTTTCTAAAACCAGCTTGAACATCTGGAAGTTCACGGTTCACGTATTGCTGAAGCCTGGCTTGGAGAATTTTGAGCATTACTTTACTAGCGTGTGAGATGAGTGCAATTGTGCAGTAGTTTGAGCATTCTTTGGCATTGCCTTTCTTTGGGATTGGAATGAAAACTGACCTTTTCCAGTCCTGTGGCCACTGCTGAGTTTTCCAAATTTGCTGGCATATTGAATGCAGCACTTTCACAGCATCATCTTTCAGGATTTGAAAGCACTCAACTGGAATTCCATCACCTCCACTAGCTTTGTTCGTAGTGATGCTTTCCAAGGCCCACTTGACTTCACATTCCAGGATGTCTGGCTCTAGGTCAGTGATCATACCATCGTGATCATCTGGGTTGTGAAGATCTTTTTTCTACAGACTTCTGTGTATTCTTGCCATCTCTTCTTAATATCTTCTGCTTCTGTTAGGTCCATACAATTTCTGTCCTTTATCGAGCCCATCTTTGCATGAAATGTTCCTTTGGTATCTCTGATTTTCTTGAAGAGATCTCTAGTCTTTCCCATTCTGTTGTTTTCCTCTATTTCTTTGCATTGATCGCTGAAGAAGGCATTCTTATCTCTCCTTGCTATTCTTTGGAACTCTGCATTCAGATGCTTATATCTCTCCTTTTCTCCTTTGCTTTTCACTTCTCTTCTTTTCACAGCTATTTGTAAGGCCTCCCCAGACAGCCATTTTGCTTTTTTGCATTTCTTTTCCTTGGGGATGGTCTTGATCCCTGTCTCCTGTATACTGTCACAAACCTCAATCTATAGTTCATCAGGTACCCTATCAGATCTAGTCCCTTAAATCTATTTCTCATTTCCACTGTATAATCATAAGGGATTTGATTTAGATCATACCTGAATAGTCTAGTGGTTTTCCCCACTTTCTTCAATTTAAGTCTGAATTTCGCAATAAGGAGTTCATGATCTGAGCCACAGTCAGCTCCCAGTCTTGTTTTTGCTGACTGTATAGAGCTTCTCCATCTTTGGCTGCAAAGAATATAATCAATCTGATTTTGGTATTGAACATCTGGTGATGTCCATGTGTAGAGTCTTCTTCTTGTGTTGTTGGAAGAGGGTGTTTGCTATGACCAGTGCATTTTCTTGGCAAAACTCTGCATTTTAGGCAGATTCTTTACCATCTGAGCTGCAGGGAAGATCTATACATGTTCCATAAATTGAAGTCCGCAATGGCAATCCACTCCAGTATTCTTGCCTGGAGAATCCCATGGACAGAGGAGCTTGGCAGGGCTGCAGTGCATGGGGTTGCAAGAGTCGGACATGACTTAGTGACTAAACCACCACCACCAGTTCCAAGTAACATACATTTCATTTGATACATAGATCTCATAGCAGGGGAAGAAAAAAAATATCAGTTGGAGACTAGTTCAGTTCAGTTCAGTCGCTCAGTCATGTCCAACTCTTTGTGACCCCGTGAATCACAGCACGCCAGGCCTCCCTGTCCATCACCAACTCCCAAAGTTCACTGAGACTCACGTCCATCAAGTCAGTGATGCCATCCAGCCATCTCATCCTCTGTCGTCTCCTTCTCCTCCTGCCCTCAATCCCTCCCAGCATCAGAGTCTTTTCCAATGAGTCAACTCTCCGAATGAGGTGGCCAAAGTACTGGAATTTCAGCTTTAGCATCATTCCTTCCAAAGAAATACCAGGGCCGATCTCCTTCAGAATGGACTGGTTGGATCTCCTTGCAGTCCAAGGGACTCTCAAGAGTCTTCTCCAACACCACACTTCAAAAGCATCAATTCTTTGGTGCTCAGCTTTCTTCACAGTCCAACTCTCACATCCATACATGACCACTGGAAAAACCATAGCCCTGACTAGACGGACCTTTGTTGGTAAAGTAATGTCTCTGCTTTTCAATATGCTATCTAGGTTGGTCATAACTTTCCTTCCAAGGAGTAAACGTCTTTTAATTTCAGTGGCAAAGTTACAATATCTTCTTCATAGTGTTTGTAAGAAATATAGGCCCAGAAAGGGAAAGTCTTTGCCTAAAATCACAAAGCTAATTAGTGAGGGAGCAGAAACTAAGTCCGCATCCTAGGTATCATTCAGATTTCTACTACAGAACACATGACTGCTGCATCTGGCTAAACCAATCACAGTGAACGAAAAGCAGAAGTGATCTGGACCAAGAAGGGAAAGAAACATAACAATTTTTAAAAAAATCTTGCAAACTGAAGTCTCTGTGTCCCTGGTAGGTCTGGTTCTCTGACTCTTGAGAGGTTCCAGAAGGTGGGGTGAAGCCACCTCTCCCACCAGGAGCCATACATTCCCTCCAGAAACTCACCACCATCTCTTTTGGCTCCAGAATGTTCTTCCAGACAGGAAATAACTCACCCCTGTCCTGACTAAGTAAAAGACTGGATTAGAGGCTTGAATGAAATAATGGAAGGGGACACTTTCTTTCTAATGTAAAACAATAGGACTTTATCATGTTCAAGCTGCCTTGCAGCAGCAGAGAAAGGCAATCAGCTTTAGGTAATGGAATCACCAGGGCTTCCCTGGTGGCTCAAATGATAAAGCATCTGCCTGCAATGAGGGAGACCTGGGTTCGATCCTGGGTTGGGAAGATCCCTGGAGAAGCAAATGGCAACCCACTCCAGTACTCTTGGCTGGAAAATTCCATGGACGGAGGAGCCTGGTAGGCTACGGTCCATGGGATCACAAAGAGTCAGACATAACTGAGCAACTTCACTCATGCACTCACTCAATGAAATTAAGGACTTCACTGGTGGCTCAGCAGAAAAGAATCCACCTGCCAATGCAGGAGATAAGGGTTCCATCCCTGGGTCAGGAAGATCCCCTAGAAGAAGAAATGGCAGCCAACTCCAGTATTCTTGCCTAGGAAATCCCATGGACAGAGGCTACAGTCCATGGGGCCGTAAAAGAGACACAACTCAGCGACTAAACAACAAGGGAATCAAGCCACCACCACAGCTTTCAAAAACCACAGAAGGGAGAAGGTCCCCAAGCTGCATGAAGTTCCTTTGAGAAGGCAAACTCAGATCTATTCTAGCCTCTTCCTGTGAGTGAATGGCAGCCCTGGAGATGATCCTTGGGGACACAGCCACACTTTGTCCCCCGGAGTCTCTGGGAAAGTAGGGGAGACCAAGGCAGTGGCTGCAGCTGAACTAGTATCTCCAGGGGGGCCAAAGGACAGTTATTTACAAATTGTCATCACTTTCAGCACACTTTTTCCTTCTGCAAAGAAAAAGATGTTGGTTTATAGCTTCCTTACCTGTAATTTCTTGCAATGGTTTTTATACTCTCTCTTTCTTCTTCCTTTTTTCCTTCATTCCTTTTTTCCTTCCTCCAGCAATCAATCTCTCTCTCTCGCTCGCTCTCTCTCTCTCTCTCTCTCTCTGTGGCAAAACAATACCATGTTTTCCTGTTCAATCCCTGAAGAGCGTACCAATTATACTTATTTTAAAATGATGATAACAGTATAATTACCAAAAACCATTAAAAGCAGTTAAATCGTAAAAGCTTGAAAGTGCTGATCCTCCATGAAATTATACTGATTTGATAGATTCAAGGGTTGAACATTGCCTACTCTGTCATGTGCATAAAATGTTATCTTTTCATCTTAAAAGAAGTGGTGATATCGGTATTTCTTTTATGATGTCTAGGTTGTTTCCTCTCTGTGAAGAAAGAACTTTCATTTTCATAGTCACAAAGGAAATTAAGGAATGTCTATTCAACTTTTCCAGATTGGGGCATGTACTGGTATTACCAGTTTCTTTCCCACTCTTAGTGCCTGGCTAAGCAAAAGAGAAATAATTTTGTGGTTGTTCGCTGTATCACAAAGCAATAATATTGACCAATAAACAAGTGAAATGACCTGTCAAATTTTCCACAGGTCCCATAGGTTAGAGTTTACCAAACAGCTTCAGGGTTTTTCAATACACATTTTTTTTTTTAATATTAACCTACATTTAATTCTACTCTCTCATGTTTGCTGAATCTATAAAGTTGAACATGTTACCATATTTCTCTGAAAGTCTCTTTCTGCGTATGTAAAATGGAGACAAGACCAGTATTCACAGATTGTGGGTAGACTGAACAAGAAAAGATGAAGCTTAGTGGGATGTCTCACATATAATAGATCTTTTATCAATGTGGTTTTCTCTAATCTCACTGGAACTATGCACTGACCTGATGAGGTTGATGGTGCAGGTGAAAAATATAATTCATGTCCCACATGGAGGCAACTGAGCTCAGAGAAATAAAATGAACTGACCAGAATCTCACAAGTGGTTAACTATCACTTTAAACCCCTAGTTCTCAACCAAGGGTAATTTTGCCTCCAGGGGACATTTAGAGATGTTCAGAGATTGGGAATTGTCGCATTAGAGGGATTATGCTATTGACATCTAGTGTGCAGAGGCCAGGGATGCTATTAAACATCCTGCCATACACAAATACAACTGCTTACAGAAAAGAACTGTCCAGACTAAAATGTTCGTAGTGCCAAGGTTAAGAAACCCTGGCTTAGATCCATGTATTTTGACACCAAATCAAGAGTTCTTTTCAGTCGGCCTTACATTTCCCAAAGTACATCAAAGCACCTTGTAAAACTCACGCACTATTTTTGTTGTTTGAAAGGCAGTAGAATAGAATAGAAAACTTTAAGGTTTGACATATCTGGGTCTATTCTCAGCTCTGCTATTATTAACATTTAATCTGTGTGACCTCAGGCAAAATTAACTCATCTGAACCCTGGCTTCTCTATTCATGAATTGTAACAGGACACTTCAAAAGTTAGAAATAATATAGCAATGCACCATTCACAGCAGCTACAAATACATTTATTATTACAGTTGATGTATTATTTATGGATGCGGGTGCAGATAAATGAGGTACTTTCCATTTTTTCAACAGATACTAATGAATACCCACTATGTCCTAAGCACACAGGGGAAAGAGGGAAATAATACAAAAGAATGCATTTTTAACTCCATGGAAATCCATTATCCCCTAAAGGGGGGATTCCAAATAATCTAAATTATTGGATAAGATTTAATTTTCCAGGTAATTTAAATTTAGATTATCTTCCATAACCCAGTAGAATAGAAGAACTAAATAAGAAATAGAAAAATTTCTTTGCACACTTTGGGGGTGGTGGTTTAGTCTCTAAGTTGTATCTGACTCTTTTGTGACCCATGGACTGTAGCCTGCCAGGTTTCTCTGTCCATGGGATTTTTCAGGTAAGAACACTGGAGTGGGTAGACATTCCCTTCTTTAAGGGATCTTCCCAACCCAGGGATCAAACCCCCACCTCCTGCATTGCAGGCAGATTCTTTACCACTGAGCCATCAGGGAAGGCCTTTAAGGATACTATGAATATGTGTGACAACATAAGAGAAAAAAATTGAGATCAATCTAGAAGTTCCCCAAATGTAAGGTGAGCACAAAAGCAAAACTGCTTGTTTTAGAGAAATGAAAGAAGGAAAACAGGCCAATATCAGGTAGGGGAAGAGAGTGTCCTCCTGTAAGAGGGCCAAGTCCTCCAGGGGCCTGGGGATGTCTGACCTCCTCCTTTGTGCCTATCTTTTCTTTCTCTTTACCTCTGAGACTCACCCTCAGTGCCTGCCCCAAATTCTGTCTACCAGCCTGTTAATTGCTGATGTGTCAGTTCTCTGCCTGGGAAGCGCCTGACTTTGGTAAAAGCAGAATTTATGATTAGGGCTGGTAGATAAAATACAGGATGCCCAGTCACATTTGAATTTCAAATAAATAACAAATTAGTTCTTGTAAAAGTATAAAATCCCAAATGTTACATACAAATATTAGGACATACTTATAACAAAATGAATTATCATCTACCTGAAATTTAAATGTAACAGGATAGCCCATATCCTTTATCTGGTAACCCTACTTTGAACAATGGCAAACCTAGATTCTGATCCAAAACCAAGTTGAAGGGGAAGAGGGTACCCATATAATCATCCATCTACACTGTGCCCCGTCTAGACTGAGAGACAGAAAAGACCTCACCTCTAGTATTCATGAATGGATAAATATTAATACAATACAAATATAACTTTAAACGGAAGTATCTTCAAAACTGAAGTTCTGGGGGAAGAGTGCATTGGAAGGTTAAAAGTACCCAACCACCCTGGACCTCACCAAGGAAGGAGGCCTTCTCGTTATATCAATTTTATATCAATATTATTGGACCTCACAAAGCTCTCACAGACAAGCATCATTATATGTATTTCACAAATGGGAAACTAAAAGTCAAGGAGTAAAGCAACATTGAATCTTAGTCAGAAGTGAACTAGATGGACACCCTGTGAGTGAAAGTCGCTCAGCCGTGTCTGACTCTTGGCAACCCCATGAACTATACAGTCCGTGGAATTCTCCAGGCCAGAATATTGGAGTGGGTAGCCTTTCCCTTCTCCAGGGGATCTTTCCAACCCAGGGATCGAACCCAGGTCTCCCACATTGAAGGTGGATTCTTTACCCACTGAGCTACTAGGGAAGCCACTAGATGTATACCCAGAAGGCTAAATTTTTAATTTCAGCTCTACACAGATATTACTACCAGAAATACCTTAATGTTTTTTAGTCTCTGATTATCACCTTGTGGCAAATAACACACAGACCACGGGGTAGAGGGAATATTTCATATTTGATGAATGCAAAATAAAAACTAGTACTGAAAGAGGTACCCCAAAACTGATAACTACTGGTATTAATTTCTACGGAGTAAGTTTCCCATGAACAGTGATGCTGTGACTAAAATCAGGGACCTGGTATGTAGCAGTCATGGGGACACGGAGTTATTTAATAAAGCAGATTTAAATTCATGCCTAGTACTCAGATAATGTCTTCAAATTAAGCACTGGCCTCCCCTATAACCCTATTTTTAAATGTAAATTATAATGTGATACTTTAGTAATATCTTAAATCACACACATGTTTAATGAATTCAATTTATCAAATCAATTTTCTTATTAACAGCAGACTCTGGCCAGTGACATAGCCTGACTGTAAAGCTCTTCATGGAGAATAGACCCATTCTTTGCTCATCTCTGAGAAATTGGAAGAGAGGGTATCAACAGGCAAAGATAAGGTGGTGGGCAAATCTGGAACACAAGCAGGGAAAGTGAAGGTCAGTGAGTGCTTATAGGAACTCTTTTGATGCAAATCTCTTTGATGACAGTATCTTCCATAATTCCCATCTCTTTAACTCTTTAAGAAATACAACAGCCATAGCATTTTCCAGTGAGGCAAAATCATTGTTATTTGCCACCAGGGATCTTAATCTTGCAAAAGGATAAAGTTAGTAATATAACTTTACTAATAATTATATCATTAACTTTAAACTTAGTGATATAAATATTCTAAATATTTAAAGTTAGTGAGATAAATATAAATATAACTTTAAAGTTAGTGATATAAATAAAGTTAGTAATATAAATATAAGTATTAGTGATATAGAGTTAGTGATATAAATATAATATCACTCAAAAAAAAAATTTGAGTGAAAGTCAGCCTCCCTCATTTATACTGGAATTAATAGCCAAGAGTCCTGGGACATAAGAAGTGGAGGGCTGAATGTGCTGAATGTAAGTGCCATTAGTTTTTGCCACACATCACACCTGTTCCCAACTCCAACCAACTTTGGAGACCTTCTCAGGAGTTGACTTTCAAGTTTTTGTGTGTACAATCAAATTTACTACTTGCTATTTCTTTAATGTTCAATGTAATTATACTTACAAGTATACCAGGTAAATTTTCTCTAAATATTTAAACAGACTTAATCTATTCGTAAACCAAAATTTAAACTATAAATCATCTTACACATTGAAAGGTTGATTGCAAACCTTAATCAAATTCTCTAACTCAAGAAAAGCAAAGACCTAATGCGTAACATTCCTTTAGTGCTTCAAACACCTTAGAAACATATTCACAAATATGTGATATTCACAAAGTATCATAATGCTTATAAAATATATTGTTATATTCATACTCAGCCTAGCAGAAAATTAGTGATCATACAGGTTTAGCTAATTTCTCCATTACTCACATACTTTAATATATTTTACTGCATCTTTCCAGGTTACAGAGATGTATTGAACATAAAGCAAAGAGATTATGGTTGATCAGCTGAGATCGTTGAGTTATCAGTGAATTCACTAGTAGTCACACCAAAGGCCACAGTTTGAACTTCTAGAGTGAGTGAAAGCCTAGCAGGTATTTCTTATCAAGGTTGTTTCATTTTGTCAGAATGTCCACAGTCACGTCTTTTCCTGCAACTTGCTGTCTCTGCTCTCGCCCTTCATTATTTCTGTGTCATGGAGGCATTGAGCTGACTTATGTCCTCCCCAAATTCCTCTTATGAAGTCTTAACCCACAGTATCTCAGAATGAAACTATAATTGGATATGGCATCTTTAAAGAGATAATTTAAATAAGCTGAGGTCATATGGGTAGACTCTAATCCAATATGACCGATGTCCTTATAAGGAAAGTAAATTGGGACTGTAGCCCACCAGGCTTCTCCATCCATGGGATTTTCCAGGCAAGAGTACTACAGTGGGTGGCCTCTAGGATCCCCTGGGAAGATCTCCAGGGGATCTTCCCGATCCAGGGATCGAACCCAGGTCTCCCACATTACAGACAGACGCTATAACCTCTGAGCCCATGAGACTCCCTCAAATTGGGACATAGATGTATGCAGAAGGAAGACAATATAAAAACAGAGCAAGATAGCTTTAAGTCAAATAAAGTTGCCTAGGACAGATTCCTCCCTCATGACTCTGAGAAGGGACCAAGCCTGCTGACACCTTGATCTCAAATTTCTAGCCTCCAAAACTATGAGAAAGTAAGTTTCTGTTTAAGCCACTCCGTCTGTGGTATTTTGTTCCAACAGTCCTAGCAAACTAATATAAGACAGTTAACTCCAGTTTACAATTTAACTCAACCTTCACGTTTTGTATCTCAGGAAAATTGATGGACTCATGCAGACATTTCATTCTCTAGGAGATAAGAGGCTGAATTAACCCACCAGGTAGTCTTCTTGACTTTGATCCATTATATGGAAACCATAGGGCTTCCCTGGTGGCTCAGATGGTAAAGCGTCTGCTGCAATTTGGGAGACCCAGGTTCGATCCCTCAGTCAGGAAGATCTTCTGGAGAAGGAAATGGCAACCCACTCCAGTACTCTTGCCTGGAAAATTCCATGGATGGAGGAGACTGGTGGGCTACAGTCCATGGGGTCGCAAAGAGTCGGACACGACTGAGCGACTTCACTTTCACTTTCTTTTCATGGAAACCGACTGGCATGCTTTCTACTCTCATTTTTGCCTGTGGTCTCTTGTGCTCACAGATCTTTGCTCCTCTGGGTGTAATTTCTATTTCCTAGGTAAAGAAACAAAAAGACAAAATGTAATACTTACATTTACTTGGAAAAGCAGAATGTCATCTATGGCAATAGTTCCTTACCAATTTTAGCTCATTTAAAAATTTCATTCACCCTTTCTTTTGTATTATAATTATCATCTTATACATTTTAATGAACTTATTTCATCTTTGAATGTCATAGCTTTCTTATAGACTCAATTCATTCCAATTAGCTATAGTTAATATTCTTGTTTGATGCTTAAACTGTTATAACTTGACAAGTAGGAGTTTCTTAAAACTATCTCCTTTGTCCTTGCAGTATGACCCTTGCATTTTTAAAAAGTTTCCTTATCTTCTGGCACTCACTGTAGCTCAAACTCCATCCTAATTTTTCTCCATCCCATGGAGTCAGTTGACCTCCCCGGAGTCTTGGTTCTCTCTTACCTAGTATTGGAAGATGAGATGTGGCCACTTGGTATTCATAGCTATCTTTTCTACACGCGTGATGGGGGACAGGAAGACACCAATGCTGGACCACCCTGGGGATAAAACTGAAAACATCTATTTGTCATCAAGGTCATGAGGCGCACAAGCTCTAATTTAGCTGTAAGATTAGCATGTGTTAAGTCACTTCAGTCGTGCTTGACCCTTTGTGATTGTCAGGCCCCTCTGTCCATGGGCTACTTCAGGCAAGCATCCTGGAGTGAGTTGCCACACCCTCCTCCAGGGAATCTTCTCAACCCAGGAATCAAACTCAAGTCTCCTGCATCTCCTGCCTTGCTGGTGGATTCTTTACTATGTGGTGCTAGTGGAAATGGAAGCCCACTCCAGTACTCTTGCCTGGAGAATCTCATGGATGGAGGAGACTGGTGGGCTGCAGTCCATGGGGTCGCTAAGAGTTGGAGATGACTGAGCAACTTCACTTTCCCTTTTCACTTTCCCTTTTCACTTTCATGCTTTGGAAAAGGAAATGGCAACCCACTCTGGTGTTCTTGCCTGGAGAATCCCAGGGACAGGGGAGCCTGGTGGGCTGCCGTCTATGGGGTCGCACAGAGTCGGACTCCAATGAAGTGATTTAACAGCAGTAGCAGCAGCAGCTAGTGGAAAAGAACCCATCTGCCAATGCTGGAGATAGTGAAAGATGTGGGTTGGATCCCTGCATCTAGAAGATCCCCTTGAGTAAGGCGTGGCAACCCACTCCTGTATGCTTGCCTGGAGAAACCCATGGACATGGGTTTCAGTCCATGAGGTAGCAACGAGTCGGATACACTGAAGCAAAGCATTCTTTCATTCTTCTTTACCACTTGCACCACCTGGGAAGTTATTTTAAAAAGATCAATACTTTATTTTAATTTATTTCCATTTCAGTGTGCTTAATTTAAATTTTAACCTATCACCCCAATTGTAATCATGTCTCCATTTTTACTTTCTTTTTATGTCTCATCAACCACCATTTTGCAATCACTTTACTGACCCCAAAGAATCGAAAGCACCTCCTAAATTGCCTCTATATCTCCTCCCTCACTCTTGGGACAGATGCAAAGTAATCCAGCCCCTTTCACAGACGTGATCACATTTAGGTCCCAGAAGGTGATATTTCCCAGGCTTCAGGCCTCATTTTCTAAGGATGTAATTTACAGGCTGAGTGACCTTTACCTACTCTCTTCCCCTCTCTGGACCTCACTAACTCATTTATTTGGGATAAGGCAATGGCACCCCACTCCAGTACTCTTACCTGGAAAAATCCCATGGACGGAGGAGCCTGGTAGGCTGCGGTCCATGAGGTCGCTAAGAGTCGGACACGACTGAGCGACTTCACTTTCACTTTTCACTTTCATGCATTGGAGGAGGAAATGGCAACCCACTCCAGTGTTCTTTCCTGGAGAATCCCAGGGACGGCGGGGCCTGCTGGGCTGCCGTCTATGGGGTCACACAGAGTCGGACACGACTGAAGCGCCTTAGCAGCAGTAGCAGCTACTCATTTATTTATACTGTTTTTGTCTTTTTTACTGAAAAAAGAAAAGAAGAAAAAGAAAAAGCCAGGTCTCAAATTCTATGATTCAGGAAGGCATGTGGTCCAGGATCAAATCTGCTTCATTACCTAAAGTATCTTTACAGAATGAATATGGAGGGAAGGAAGAACAAAACACCTAAGAGCTCTCCCGGTTCCTATAAAACCAGACACCAGAAGCCACTCAGCCATTCTTTGCCGATGCGAACCCAAAGATGAAAAGGGTTAACCTCTGTGTGTGAAAGTACTTTCTAAACTTAAACCCTGGGTACATTTTCTGCATTTTTATTACGAATTAGCAATCACAATAATGACTGAGTTAACACAGGCATTAAGCTGTTAAAGCCCTCACCTCGGTGTGAGCAGCAAAGATCTTCCAAAGTCCACGGACCCTGGACTTCCAATTCAGGGCTCCATCCACCAGGTCATGCGGCATTTCAAATATGAAAATGAACTCCGTGGGTGAAAAGCAATCATTCACCCATGGGCCAAGCTCTCATCTTTCTCTGCACACCTGTCGGGAAGAGAGCCAAGCGGAAAGGCCCCACTTACCTGAGATAAAGGCCAGTCCACTAAGGACCGTGACGGGGGTGCCCTGCCCTTGAGCCCCGTAGCACACCAGCTGCATCAAGACTGTAAGGCACACAAGCCTTCCTGGCCTATTTTATTCATGCCAGGTCCCGGGGATAGTGCTCCAAACTCTGAATGAAAGGCACATTTTTGTTTCCATCCCAGTGTAACCTAAGAAAGCAGGCTCTTGATACAGCGGTTGAATTAGAGTGTGCAAGTCGCTGTGTTTCCATTTCTCTCCTGTGTGTTACCATTTGTGCCTTATTTACAGGGGAAGAGAATGCAGCTCAGAGAAGTGGTGGGGATGATCAGAAAAATTTTAAAAAGGAAAAAAAAGGAAGCAATCTGCCCTCCTTCAGAACAATGTGCTGGTGAGGATGGTGAGGGATAAAGGGTCACAAACTTGCTCTCCCAATTCCCATCATGTGACACCATTCAATATGCTTACCTTGTGAGACAACTTTGGTTAAACCATGTCCAAAGTGAGGTGCATGCATTGTAAACAACATGTAAATTTTGTAAATTTATTTTTAATATACAGGCTCCAAAGTGTACTCTTTTATTATTGAGGTATAGTTGATTTACAGGTTGTGCTAGTGTCCTGCAAAGCAGGAGGCCTGGGTTTGCTCCCAGAGTTGGGAAGATCCCCTGGAGGAGAGCATGGCAACCCACCCCAGTATTCTTGACTGGAGAATCCCATGGACAGAGAAGCCTGGAGGGTTATTGTCCACAGGGTCTCAAAGAGTCAGACACGACTGAAGTACCTTAGCATGCATGCATGCATGACTATATCAGTTGACACATTGATCTTCATTTCATTTCCATGTTAGAATGGCAAATAAAGAATTCCATTTTGGACCTAAGTTTCTAATATCTGAGAGAGATTTGAATGGAGCTGTCAAGTATACAGTTAGACTAGCAATCACAAGAAAAGGTGAGTTGAAGCCATAAACCAACAAGGTGTCAGGACAGAGAGGGGAGTTGATGGGGTCCTTTAGTAACAAGGTTTTAAATAGAAGGGCGTCCCAGGTGGCTCCGTGGTAAAGATCTGCCTGTCATGGCAGGAGACACAGGCAACATGGGTTCAGTCTCCTGTGTTGGGAAGATCCCCTGGAGGAGGAAATGGTAACTCACTCCAGTATTCTTGCCTGGAGAACCCCATGGACAGAGGAGCCTGGTGGGCTACTGTCCATGGCATCACAAAGAGTCAGACAGGACTTGGCATCTGAGCACGTATGCATGCTAATATTTAGAGCTTAAGCAGGAGAGGGGAAACAATTCAATAAAACAGAGAAGGCAAGTGTAAAGAGTGTGCAGAGAAGCAAGCTTGTTCCCAGGAGAGAGTGGTGTTTCATAAAATGGTAGACAAGGGTGTCAAGAAAGACTGACGGACCATATTACATTTTGCTGGAGGGTTTAGTAAGATGAGAGAAGGACATGCCTACTGGATTTGATTCCCAGGATGTTTGGTGACCTCATGGTGATCTCAGCAAGAGGGTGGCCATTTCAGAAGACTCCAGTGCGAAGTGAAGCACAAAAAACCCATGCCCCAGGAAGGGCATTTTATTGTTACTGTTAACAGAAGCATATTTTATTTTGGTATAAAGAAATATATGCATGTTCTGACTGAAAATTAAGGGAATTAAAGAAATGCATGAAATGACCAACAAAAATGTGTTTTAAATTTAATCATCAATAATCCTCACTTAAAACAAAGCCCTGGAAGAATGTTGTGTGTCCACTTCCTCTGTTTTCTGTTGGTAGATTCTGTTCCTTTAATTTACTCCATGTAATTATGATTAGATTTTATGCACTGTTCTTTTTTCACTTCAGTTTTTAACAAACAAACTTTAAATGCTTTGTAAGCATAGTATACCACAAAGTGTGCACATCATATATTCATCCCATTTAGATCGTTTCTAATTTGAAAGCTATTACAAATAGAGCTGAAATGAATGTATTTCTGTATAAGCCTTCTCCACAATTATTCTGGATTAAATAAAAAACAGAAATATTCATAGGGAAAATTCTAGGTTAAATGGAAATATAGCTGATTTGGGGCTTCCCTGGTGGCTCAGCTGGTAAAGAATCTGCCTGCCATGCGGGAGACCTGGGTTCGATCCCTAGGTTGGGAAGAGCCCCTGGAGAAGGGAAAGGCTACTCACTCCAGTATTCTGGCCTGGAGAATTCCATGGACTGTATAGTCTATGGGGTTGCAAAGAGTTAGACACGACTGAGCAACTTTTGTGTTTGCATTGTATTTGTATAGCTGACTTACAACATTGTGTTAATTTCAGGTGTATAGCCCAGTGACTCAGCTCTATAGTGACCCAGGGATTGAATCCATGTCGTCTGCCTTGGCAGGCAAGTTCTTTACCAGCTGAGCCACCAGGGAAGCCTGGTGGGCTACAGTCCATAGGGTCATAAAGAGTCAGACACAACGGAGCAACTGCACACACACAGTCTGTGCTAAACAGTAGGTCCTTGTTGGTTATCTGTAACTTTTTAATGAAAATTTCAAACACACAACAAATTTGAAAGAATGTTACAGTAAGCACCCATACACACAAACCTAGATTCTACTATTAGTATTGTATTATACAGTGTGTTTGCTAAGGACTTATTTTTAAAATGAATATTAGTATGCTGTGGAATGACAAAAAGGACCACAAATTGATCCATAAACAAGATAATAAACTCTTGGTAGTTTTAATTTAGCAATTTCCATGAACATAATTTCCTTTCTCACCATTCAGAATATTACTTTTCTACCTTTACCTCCAAGGATTTAAAACTTGTCTAATACTGAGCAATAGAACATTGCTGCCAGTACAACAAGACAGACATGGGTCAGAGGAGAGAGAAGAACCAGACAGGAAAGGAAGGAAAGGAAAGAGAAGGGAAGACCATTTGCTACCATTGATTTCAAGAAAGCCTTTAAAATTGTGTAACTTTTTCTTCCCCCAAATTTTTGTGTTGTCCAAAGCAGAAGCATCTGCATAGTAGACACTGTTTCTGCTTCTGGGACAACCAGCCTCCTTTTCCTACCACCCTCAGTCTGTTATTTGAGAAATTCCTATTAGGTGGATTCCTGGGGAGATACACCCAATCCCTCACTAGGCAAGGAGAAACAAAATAGTTCTTCTTGTTCTGTCTTGGGTCAGTAGGACGCTAACGCATGGACTGGGCTCCACAAGTTGGTAATCAATTTCAGCAATCAGTTTGGGTCTTGAGAGAATGATGCACTTATGTGGGAATAGAGGTCATAGTCATCACTGTTGCAGCCTGAGCAGGCCAGCCCACACACGTCTGTAGTACCTTGTGCTGCAGTCTTTGGTGGTTAGCTGTCCCTGAATATCACTTGTTTCTACGTCTGGTCTTCCTCCTCTTGTCATTTCTATGAACCCTAAAAACCCTTGAATAATCACCCTTTCCACCTAAGTTGCCACAGTCCAGTTCAGTCACTCAGTCACGTCCAACTCTTTGTGACCCCACAGACCACAGCACACCAGGCCTCCCTGTCCATCACCAACTTCTGGAGTTTACTCAAACTTATGTCCATTGAGTCAGGGATGCCATCCAACCATCTCATCCTCTGTCGTCCCCTTCTCCTCCTGCCTTCAATCTTTCCCAGCATCAGGGTCTTTTCAAATGAGTCAACTCTTCCCATTAGGTGGCCAAAGTATTAGAGTTTCAGCTTCAACATCAGTCCTTCCAATGAACACTCAGGACTGATTTCCTTTAGGATGGACTGGTTGGATCTCCTTGCAGTCTAAGGGACTCTCAAGAGTCTTCTCCAACACCACAGTTCAAAAGCATCAATTCTTTGGCATTCAGCCTTCTTTATAGTCCAACTCTCACATCCATACATGACTACTGGAAAAACCATAGTTTTGACGAGATGGACCATTGTTGGCAAAGTAACGTCTCTGCTTTTTAATATGCTGTCTAGGTTGGTCATAACTTTCCTTCCAAGGAGTAAGTGTCTTTTAATTTCATGGCTGCAATCACCATCTTCAGTGATTTTGGAGCCCCCAAAAATAAAGTCTTTCACTGTTTCCACTGTTTCCCCATCTATTTGCCATGAAGTGATGGGACTGGATGCCATGAACTTAGTTTTCTGAATTCAGTCTTTAGTGTTTGTAAGAGGTCTCTACCTGAGCCCAGTGGGCAAGACCAGGCTGCATTAGGATTTTGGACTTTAGAGTGATGGAAAGTTTCTAGTGGGTAAAAACTCTTTCATCACAGGACTATTATCCAGGGAGGCTGGAGACCTCCCTGAAAAAGAGTGGCAGTCAGAACAAAAGGATACCCAGGAGTGAATGCCCGCAGATGGTAAGGAGTCAAAAGAAGGCTGCTCAGAGTGGCTGACACCCTGGGAATGAGGACCTTCTCATTTTCCCATCATGCAAAGGCTCAGGACTCCAGGGAAACGAACACAAGAGACACAGAGGCTGTGATTTCCAGGGACAAATGAAGATGCCAGTAGAGGCATTCCATGAGGCTCCTGTAAAGACTCCAGAGCTGTGTTTTTCCACTTCATGGAGCCAAAAAGAATGAAAAATTGATAATTATCGGTTCTTCTGACAGCTCCTGACTCCTCAACACTCATCTCCAACATGTTAGGTGGGAAAATTCCACCCAGCCCACAGCCCCCACTCCCACCTTCAAGAACAGTTTCCTAACTCAAACAGGGGCTCTGTTTCAACCTAGAGGGGTAGGATGGGGAGGGAAATGGGAGGGAGGTTCAAAAGCGAGGAGATACATGTATATTTATGGCTGATTCATGTTGAGGTTTGACAGAACACAACAACATTCTGTAAAGCAATTATTTTTCAATAAAAAAAATAAATTAAAAAAAAAGAAGAATACTTTCCTAAACTTCACAGATAAGATTTTAACATGAAACTCTAGTTAAAAACCCAGCTTCCCCAACTCTGCCCCCAGAAGGCATGAATCAGAGAGTAGAGGTGAAAGCTGAGACTGATTTTTACCATGTTCTGCTTTATGACTCTTGTTATCATGAAAGTTTGTGAAACACCATTTTAACGTCTCTTACCTGGTAAAGATATGAAGTAGATTCCTAGCAGGATTTCTCTGGTCATCTGTGGTATCATCACAGATAAAGGTGGTTTCAAGGGTGAGACTAGTGGTTCTTGATACATCCCAGCATCTCCTGGAGTCTCCTGGGGGACCTGTGACAAAACAGATCACTGGTCCCACTCCCAGAGTATCTTACTCAGAAGATCTTGGTTGGGGTCTTAGAATTTGTATTCGTGACAATCTTAGGTGAAGCTGAAGCTGCTGATCTTGGACCACATTTTGAGAATGACTGAACCAGAAGTCCACAGGTATTCATTCACCTAATTATCACTCACCTATATTACCAAAGGAAATCCCTCACCCAATCAATAAACTGGTAGAAAAGGACAGGAGATTCTCGGTCAGGAATTGCATACCCTGAGGCACTAGAGACCGAGATTCTCCCTCCATTATAACATATCAGACAATAAGATCTAGAATCCCCAGTGTGGTCATCATGTAGACTCAGAGATGCAACACAAATCCTAACCCTCTTTAAACTGAATAAAGTAGGAGGTTGTTGGGACATGGACGCCTATAGAGTGGTTGATGTTTCTACAGTACAGCCTTGGGAAACCCAAGGCAGAGTCAAAACAAGGAAACTGAGACAAGGACACCTGGGCCTTGGGACACATCCCTAGTGTCGGGAAGAGGACAGCTGACAGTAGGGGAGGTCATTCCGGGGGGAGGGGACAACTGGGGAGAGTTGACAAAGCCGGGCTGGAGCACCCAGCTTGCTCTGCCATGCTCTGGTGGGATGCCACTAGGCATAGAGTTGGTCTACAGAACCCAGTGCATATAGTCTACCGTTGGGTGGACGGGAGTTAGTTCAGTTGTGTCCAATTCGTTGTGGCCCCATGGACTGTAGCCTGCCAGTCTCCTTTGTCCATGGAATTTTCCAGTCAAGGATACTAGTCTGGCTTGCCATTCCTTATTCCAAGGGATCTTCCCAACCCAGGGATCCAACCTGCATTTCTTGTGTCTCCTGCATTGTCAGGCAAATTCTTTATCACTAGCACCATCTGGGACACCCTATTATTGGAATGCTTTGTAAATGCCTGATGATGCACTGTTCTAAGAGCCTTTCATGAAACAACTCCCTTAACACACCCCAGCCCCAATTAGCAGGTACTAATAACATTGACCTTTACTGATTAAGGAAGTAGGGCACAGAAAAGCCAAGGATGCTGGTGGAAGACACAAGGCAAGCATTCAGTAGAGCCACATATCAAGTCCAGGTCATGTGACTTCAGAGGCTCTTGGCTTACCTCAGTGTGCCACTGCTGCTGCTGCTAAGTCCCTTCATCATGTCTGACTCTGCGCAACCCCATAGATGGCAGCCCACCAGGCTCCCTGTCCCTGGGATTCTCCAGGCAAGAACACTGGAGTGGGTTGCCATTTCCTTCTCCAATACATGAAAGTGAAAAGTGAAAGTGAAGTCACTAAGTCATGTCTGACTCTTAGCAACCCCATGGACTGCAGCCCACCAGGCTCCTCCGTCCATGGGATTTTCCAGGCAAGAGTACTGGAGTGGGTTGCCATTGCCTTCTCCGAAGAGACTATGTAGTTCATGATTTATTGTTGTTTAGTCACTAAGTCATGTTCAACTCTGCGACCTCATAGACTGTGGCCCACCAGGCCTCTTTGTCCATTGGATTTTCCAGGCAAGAATACTGAAGTGGGTAGCCATTTCCTTCTCCAGGGGATCTTCCCAACCCAGGAATGGAACCCGTTTCTCCTGCATTGGCAGATGAATTCTTTACCACTGAACCACCATGGAAGCCTTATTTCATGATTATCTGCCACCTTTAAATCCCCGTTTTAGCCACCTTCTGTGGGGTCTAGAGGAGGGGCATGTAAAAAAAGATACTTTTCCTGGAGAAAGATGATCATCTAGTAGGACAGACAGACCCCTTACAGTTAACAAAACAGATGACAGGTAGAGGCATCTATGTCCAGCTAAAGGCTGTGAGGCTGCAGAAGGGGGAATTGAGGGAGTAGATGGTCAGTTCTGGAGACCTGGTTGATAGAATCAACCTTCAATCTAGGCCCTAAATGGATTACAAGCGAAAAAGAAAAGTCCTTCCAAAGTGGACACTTAAAAGAATATCTTAGCGGAAGAAGTACCTGATGCTGAGGTTCTCACCTCATTTTTCAGATTCTCCTTTGCTCTGCACCCTTCTCTGGTTTCTGCTACCACCATCCTGCTGGCCTCAGAGGGTAGTAATCTTCTTCAGATACCCTGGCCCAGACAGAAAAGACCTTTCTATTAACTCCCCACCATACAGCTGAGGCCAGGCTGGAATTAAAAATAATGAAAATCAGGGAATTCCCTGGTGGTCCAGTGGCTAAGACTCTGTGCTCCCGATACAGGGGGGCTGGGTTCGATCCCCGGTCAGGGAACTGGTTCCCATGTGCCACAACTAAGACTCTATGCAGCCAAATAAATAAAAATAAATATTTGAAAAAAAAATAATGAAAATCAATATGCCTTTTGCTGAATGCTCAGGAACAGAAACAAGGAAATAAACAGTCCTATCATATCAAAACTTTGTCTAAGAGGTCTGCTCCTTCTACATGGGATCCCTGGGGTAAGAGCATCAGAGCTGACGCCTTCCCTTCCTAGACCTTGGTCTCCCTCGACTTAGGGGATACTATTTTCATCCCCGCCTGCTATCAGGACTCCTCCAAGTCTAGACAGGAGATGGACAATGGTCTTCCCTGGATCTGTGTGCCTGTCCTTTCAGGTCTGGTGTCGTGTGTTCTCACCCACCTCCCCTCTGAGTAATTAGAAGTGATTGACTTTCTCCTCTGGACTTTAATTTCTTTACAGCCTTTTAAAGAACACCATGGCTACCTTGTCTGAAATCAAGTCTGGATGGAGCCATGAATTAACTGCAGAAATTTGATTCAGGCGTTTGACCTTTCTGTGTTTCTGTTTTTCTGCTGGCAAAATGAAGGGTTGGAATGAGTGGTTAGCTCAGTCTCCTTTCTGATCTCTCTATTATTCTAAGGCCATCTAACAGGCATGACTCAAATTGCTCGTAGCCTGTTTTTCTTCTACAGCGATACACTGGGGGAAATTGCCTGAACCTGAAAAGTCACGTCTAAGATCCCATTGCTTTTAAAGAACAAGCCTGGCTGAGTAGAATCTGGGCTTCTCGATTCTCTATCTCCATAGAGATGGTATTTAAAGTACATGAGGGGGGCTTCCCTAATGGTGCAGTGGTGAAGACTGTGCTCTCAATGCATGTCCGAAACCAGATCCTGAAATGCTGTAATTAGAGATTCCATGTGCTAAGACCCAGTGCAGCCACACAAAAAAAAGTGCATTAGGTTTAAAGAAATCCAGAGCCCTTCCTATCTCTGGCAAGCTCAACTGCATGTAAAAACAGCATGGCTGATACAAACACAAATGCCCAATCATCAGCTTCCTCCTCAGGCCCCAGTATCCAGTCTCTGATATTATAAGCAGGATTCAAGCTAGAGTCATGACAACAAGCACTTTTGCAGGAACAAACAAATTGGTATGGCTGGGACATGCCAATGGGCCATCAGGATATACATACAAACAACTCTGAGCTAAACACTGGTAGTCACAGTTTCCTTTTCATATGTGAAGATGTACACAGTTTTACTATGATGATGATAATGACAAGATTCATGTTCAAAGAGTAAAAGAACTCAAGTGAAAATAATAAAATGTTTGAGGTGACCCCACTGCTATCAGCGATATCTAAGATTGTGTGGAAATTCACACTAGTGCCTGAAGGCTTTTTACCAGTAAGGATCTAGAATATCAGATGCTTCTCTTTTGGCAGGAGACCTGGGAGAACTAGACCCGGAAGACATAGATATAATAGAAACTAGATGGAGACACCTCTCAGTAAAAGTCTAGGAGGCAGCAAAACCAGGAACCCTGATCCAGTGAAGAAACAAAGTTAAGAGATCAGAGTGCAGAAAGCAAAATCAGACTTCGGTACAGAAGCAAGGAATTCAAAGGCAGGAAAACAGAAGAGAGGACCAGTGAATGAAATGAATTAGCAGAAGATCATTTGGACAAATACCAGAAAAAAAATCTTTATTATCTGAGGTTGGATATTAAGATGATCTTCTAATGTCATGGTAATATGGGACACAGGGTTCACAAAAGGTTCTATAAGTCAATCTAACCCACCAAAAAAAGACAAAGGATGTGTGTTTTCTGGGTTTCATGATGGCTTGGGCTTCCAACTGAATTTGGTTTGATAATATATTAGCACATATCCTGCTACATATCCTTGAGTAACAATTAGCAAGAAACTTAGCAGCTTAAAACAGCATATTTGTATTGTTTCGCTCCAGTATTCTTGCCTGGAAAATTCCATGGACAGAGGAGCCAGTTGGGGTCACAAAGAGTGGGACACGATTGAGCACACACACCATTATTCTGTGGACCAGGAGTCCAGGCCTTACTTTGCTGGGTTCTCCACTTCAGAGTCTCATTTGAAAGCTTCAGCCAAGGTGTTGGCCTGGGCTGCAGTCTCACTTGGAGTTTCGCCTGGGGAAAAAAATCCTCTTCCAGGGCCACGTGACTGTTGGCAGCATCACAACTGAGGCTGTGAGACAGACCTCAGTTAGAAGCTCTTCTCAGTTCCTCATCATGTGGCTTCCTCCACAGGGCAGCTCATGACATGCCCGGCTTCTTCAGAGCCAGTTAGGAGAGCCTTCTAGAAAGACCATGTTACAGTCTCATGTAATGTTACCAAGGGCATGCACATATGTTCCATCACCTTTGCCATATTCTAGTGATCTGAAGCAAGTTAGAAGACACACAGGCACTCAAGCAGAGGGAATCATGCAAAGGCACTATCAGAAGGTGGGGATCATGGAAGTCCCTTCGAGTCTGTCACCCGTAAATAGAGGTGTTATTTGTTGCTGGATCTCAGTATTCTTCCATTCTCTTTGACAGATTCAGAGAAGACACCACATGCTTGGCAATGAACAACATCACACAGTTAAGTACAGGCTGCTGGACCAGACAATGGAGCTCTCTAATCATTCCTTAGTTGACGACACAAGGTTGTTTCCTTTCTCTTGGGTAATAGCTGAGTTTCCATTCCCAGAAATCTAAGCTTTCCTTTTCCCAAGTAGACAGAAACCACGAACCAGATGAAATGAGGTAAAAATTTAACAAGGAAAAGTATTAGGGTTGACATCTGGGTCCCTTAAACCTACCTCACAAGTCGGGGCACGATGTGGTCATAAAGACTTGTGAATAAGGCTTAAGGGATTTGATTGACTCAGTCTGAGTCAGCAGTGTGATGAAGCTGCCAAGAACAGCAAAGGCTTTGTTAGACGCAGTGTAATTAGTCCAGATGGGCGATTACTCCAGAGGAGACGACCCTTTCTCACTCTGGGCTGCTCTGACCACACACTAAGACTGGTGCTGATGCCAAATCTCACATTCTGCAGGGGACATGGGTACATCGTGCTTAGTCGCTCAGTCGTATCCAACTCTTGGCAACCCCATTGACTGTACCCTGCCAGGCTCCTCTGTCCATGAGATTATCCCAGCAAGAATACTGGAGCGGGTTCCCATTCCCTTCTCCAGGGGATCTTCCCAACCCAGGGATCAAACCTACATCTCCTGCATTGGCAGGCAGATTCTTTACCACTGAGCCACCTGGGAATCCCACGAGTCCATCTCTGCACTGAAAGAGTAGAACCTCTCAGGAGGCTGAGGAGGTGAAAGCATGAAAGATAATAAACCAAAAGGAACGAATTCCTGAATAGTGGACAGCACTGTTTTCAAACCCTAGAGGGCTGTCTTATGGACAGGTATGAGATGGTTTTATGTGAGTCCAAAGAAGAGCACTGATACCCTTAGTGGAAATCGTGGAGGATCAGAGTTCTGCTCAGAATGAGAAACATTTTCAAAAGCCACAGCTGCCATAGAAGAGGTTACATGTTTGTCACTGGAGAGCTTCATCAAGTCATTCAGTTATTCAACAAACATTTATTCTGCCGACAGCCAAGCACCAAATTATGTACATAACCAACAAAGCAAGTGCATTCCCTGTCTTCAAGAAAGGTATCTTGAATAAAACAAATTAATAAACAGTTTCAGTGACAAGAAGTATTCAACAACCTCCAAGCCTTAGATAGTCAGTTCTTACTGATGGCCCGTGTAGGAGACCATAGCTTGGTGCCATGTGCATGTTCATTCTGGAACCAGAATGAAGGAACTTAGGACAAGAGAAGAACAAGAGAGATGTCATTGAAAGCTTCCCCTTAGATGAGGCTTGTCTACTCACATCCCATTGGTTAAAGCACGTCACATGGCCAATGCCAATGTCCATGGACTGTACCAAAAAGTACAGTCTTGCCACATAATGACACAGCAACAGTCAAGTATGTATAACCCTATACAGGAAGGTGGGAGCAATCAGTTCAGTTCAGTTCAGTCGCTCAGTCGTGTCCCAGTTTTTCTGACCCCATGGACTACAGCGCGCCAGGCTTCCCTGTCCATTACCAACTCCCTGAGTTTACTCAAACTCATGCCCATTGAGTCCGTTATACCATCGAGCTATTTCTTCCTCTGTCATCCCCTTCTCCTCCTGCCTTCAATCTTTCCCAGCATCAGGTCTTTTCAAATGAGTCAGTTCTTCCCATCAGGTGGCCAAAGTATTGGAGTTTCAGCTCCAACATCAGTCCTTTCAATGAACATTCAGGACTGATCTCCTTTAGGATGGACAGGTTGGATCTCCTTGCAGTCCAGGGTATTCTCTAGAGTCTTCTCCAGCACCACAGTTCAAAAGCATCAATTCTTCAGCACTCAGCTTTCTTTATAGTCCAACTCTCACATCCATACGTGACTACTGGAAAAGCCATAGCTTTGACCAGATGGACCTTTGTTGACAAAGTAATGTCTCTGCTGTTTAACATGCTGTCTAAGTTGGTCATAACTTTTCTTCCAAGGTGAGAACAATATCAGGGACAAAAACACACTTTGTTCTTGAACTCAGTCTGTAGAAGTTGAGAGAACAAGATTTTGTGGACTATGTAACTCTTTGAAGGGGCTTCAAGGATGAAGAAGACTGTTTTCTTGACAGTCTTAGGCCAATCACTGTTCCTCTCCAAAATCATTCTATATTTACACATATACTTATATAGAATAATACAGTGTGGATGTTTATAATTTAGTTAACTCTGGTCTAAAGGAGATGGTTTTCTTGCCTGGGGAGAGAAATGAAAAAATAAACAAACTTTCCACTCAAGAAAAAAATCTCCAGAAATTTAAATAAGGTAAATGAAATTTAACAGTTGAGAAATTACAACTATGAAGAACTAGGTTAATCCAGGAATGAAACAGAGTGAATCAGGAAAAAAAAATATCAGAAGCTGAATTTAATTAAGGGACCAAGAAGGAAGATATTAGTAGCTGTTCTCTGTGAGGAATAATAAATGAAAGATTGTCATTTTTGGTTGTAAAGGCCTAA
Source organism: Bos mutus (assembly GCF_027580195.1). Classification (NCBI taxonomy): domain Eukaryota; kingdom Metazoa; phylum Chordata; class Mammalia; order Artiodactyla; family Bovidae; genus Bos; species Bos mutus. Next base: position 106,275,662 of record NC_091622.1, on the reverse strand, counting down.
ATTATGGTCTTCTGCATGCTTCCCTCCTCAAAAAAGAATGAATTTAATTTATCTGTAAAAATTTCACAAATGGAAGGAGCCAAGGCAGGCTGACTACAGTTTGTTGATTTGTTTGTTTATAAGAAATTCTACTGCCTTGGCTACTAGAGGCAAATCAATTCCCAAATGGGGAGAAAAGAAATGTCCTTTTTTCATAAGTGTGGTTGGTGAACCAAGAGAAGTTGTTTGAGGCAGAGACGGGCCCTGAGCCTAAAACACGTCATTGCTCACACTGCATAACTTCAAATACATTTAATTCCTGTGTTTGGGGAGTTCCTTTTTTTTGTTTGTGTGTCTGCATGTGTGTGTTCAACCTCCTGATGCAAAGTCATTCTATAAAAACTTTTGGAATCTTGGAATCAACATGCCAAATGCACCATAAAATGGCAGTGAGTTAACCGCTACTTCAGTAATTTCCAGTCAAAAACCACTTTGTTCTCTTCAGAGGAAAAACACAATTTTAATATTTTAAAAACAGTGTGGTGATTATAATAAAATGACAACCAGCATTTTCCTCTAAAGCTATGACTAGGGCCTTGGGTATGTCGCTCAGTCACATCTGACCCTTTCAACCCCACGGACTGTAGCCTGTCTGGTTCCTCTGTCCAAGGGATTCTCCAGGTAAGAATACTGAAGTGTATCCCCTGGGGAACCAGGGGATATCCCCAACCCAGGAACTAAACCCACATCTCCTGCATTGCAAGCAGGTTCTTAACCACTAAGCCACCAGGGCCCTAGTTGGGCCCAATCAGGGGTGACTAAGGTGAGTTCCAATCTTTCTGGATCTGTAAAGTAACGGTTTGCAAGGCAGTGTTGGTAAATGGGAGTTTGAAGCCTCTTTGGAGTTCTGTGTCCACAATGTGCTAGCCATGGGAACCTGACCGGTAACAAAAGCGAACGCTTACGGAGCACTTACTATGCGCCACATACGGTTCTAAGTGTTTACATGCATTAACTCATATAGTCCTAGCAACAACAAGATGTAAAGTAGGCATTATTATCATTCACATTTGTAGGCAGAAAAACAGAAGCATAGTAACTTGCCCCAAACATACAAAGATTGTCTATAAATCAATAAACACAAGACAATAGAAAAATGGGCAAAAGACATGAATAGGTGTTTTATAAAAGAGGGATACATTAGGGGTATGGGATTAACAGATACAACCTACTACATACAAAGTAGACAAGCAACAGGCTTATGTTGCACAAGACAGGGGGTTACAGCAATCATCATCTCGTAGCCTATAATTGAGTGTAACTGCAAAAATACTGATTCACTATGCAGAAACCCTACTCCTAAGTTTACAACAAACATAAATGTTTACATTTCTGCACCAAAAGGACACACACAAGAATGTTCACAGACGCATGATTTGGGAAAGTCCTAAACTGGAAACAACCTGAACGTCATCAACGGTAGGACTAAGAATCTTCCAACACTCACACAATATTCAGCAGTAATAGAGAATTCCATCTCCAAGCAATGGCATGGATGAATTGTATAAGCAATGTAGAGAACAAGATCTGGGACTCAGAATAGTGATGCGTGCTGGTATTTAAATCATATTCCGGTTTGCAAATTTAGTCTCTAACTTTAAAATTCAGGAGAAGGGGTGACTTTGGGGAAGGAAGAGGGGGAGGATGTTTGATGAGGAAGAGGCCTGAAAGTCTCCTGGAGGTAAAGACCTACTCCTCCATCTAAACCCACTTCTTCATTCCTGGCTCAAGAACCAAGTGAGAGTGAATTGCTTGACAAGTTGCCCTTCTTCAGACTTCCATGGGTCATCAGACAAGAATGTATTTGGTCATTTTCTATATAAAGTAAATATTGAAGTATTACTAAAACTGATTTTTTAAAAATCAGAGACTAGGCTCCGGTTTGCACCCTTTCCTAAGAAATCAGAAATCCAAATATACAATAATGTTATGTTTAATAAAGTTAAACATAAACAACTTTAAATGCTATAGACTTAGAAATACTCTAGTACAACAAACTGGTGATTTCAATTTCGTTTTTCATTTCAGTTATTATCTACCCAGTCTTAATCCAGGGATTGCCTTCAGGTAGTGGTATTATTGTTTTCTTTTTTTCTCTGTCTAGTTTTCTGTGATTTTTTTCCAAATTAGCTGTAATGAACAAGTATTACTTTATAAGAAAACAAATGCCAAAGCAAAGTTCAAAATTTAGCTTAACCCTTAACACTGGGATATGGAGGTTTAAAAACAGTATTTAGCCCTCGCTTGTGTGTCATTGGTGGCCTGTATGCTTTTTTCTCCTCTGATCTGTTCAGTAAATTCATTAGAGAATTTTGCCATTTGAAACGTCTACTGAAACCAAACATTATGGTACATGGATGTGGCCCAAATCCCACCTCTTTGTGAACGATTCTGTTCCCTGATTAGCTGATCTTTTTCTCTGAATCCATCAAACACTCTGAGGGTAGGGCTTCCCTGGTGGCTCAGTTGGTAAAGAATTTGCCTGTAAGGCAGGACACGTGGGTTTGATCCCTGGGTGGGAAGATCCCCTGGAGAAAGGAATGGCAACCCACTCCAGTATTCTTGCCTGGAAAATCCTACGGACGAGGAGTTTGGCCGGCTACAGTCTATGGGATGGCAAAAAGTCAGACACGATGAACATACTTTCGCATGCATAAGGACTTCCCAGGTTGTGGTGGTAAAGAAACCACCTGCCGATGCAGGAGACTCAAGAGTCTAGGGTTCAATCCCTGGGTCAGTAAGATTCTGTGGAGGAGGAAATGGCAGTTCACTCCAGTATTCTTGCCTGGGAAATCCCATGGACAGAGGAGCCTGGGGTCACAAGAAGTCTGACATGACTGATCATGTCCAACTGATCATGCATGAAGCAGCTGTCGTATGCATAGAACTTAGTGGTATCCATCTCTTGACTGATTAAATGATTTACTAATTAAGTACCTCAAAATTTGATTCCACAATTTTGGCTTTCTTTACTCTCTATTATAACATATAACTGCAAAGGTCATGTGAAAATTACAAGAAAAAATTTATAATACATCATGTAGGGGTGCCATTTCAAAGCTTCTAAGAAATAACATTGCATTTCACTGACTTTACGTTTTTTACATCTTAATATTTATGAAACTGAGATTATACCACAATGGATAGCATCTCACCATTGTGGTCGGCCAAGAAGTTGTCATGAGGCTGATGTCGCTGCCTGCTCGCGCATGGACTTGCCTGTTGCCGCATTTAGTGTGTACTATGTACCAGGCACTTTCTGCGTAATAAGAAGAGAAGGGGGCCATTTTCATGATTTTACAGAAGAAGAAGCTGAGGCTAAGTAACTCAGATGAGATCACAGAGCGTATTCTGCAGATCTAGGATCTGAACCCTGGCAACCTGGATCTGGAATCTGCCCTCTTGAGGTTTGTCATATGTCCTGAATGTTTATTTTGGAAGAATTCACCTCATGTTCTCTTTCCAAGAATGAGTAGGGCCTCAAAGGTATAAACTATGAACCCAACAGACTTACAATAACCCCAGGCATTGACCTTGGCCATGGTTAACAACTAGAGCACAGGACGGTACGTAATGAGTGCTAATTACGGGCAGTTCTGGGGTTCAGCTCAATGACACTATGAGCCGTGCTGTGTAGGACCAGCCAAGACGCACGGGTGATGGTGGAGAGTTCTGACCAAATGTGGTCCACTGGAGAAGGGAATGGCAAACCACTTCAGTATTCTTGCCTTGTGAGAACCCCATGAACAGTAAGTGAATTAAGGTAAAGGGGAAAAGAGTTCATCAGTTGGGAGACTTTAAATCAGCTTCTGTAAGTGGCACCCCTATTCCATGCCCATGCCGTAGAGACCAAGATGGACGTCGGCTAAATAAGTCCTTTATTACTGAGGGAAAAGAGATTGCAGAAATTTACCATATGAGAGCTAAGAGGGCTGCATAACTGAACCCCAGAACTGGGCACTTACCCATGGGGGAAGAGACAGCCCTGGGCCAGAACAGACCTCTCTCCCATAGAGGTGGATCCCAAAGAGGCAGCAGAGGAGTCGAGCAGGTCGGACATTTCCTACAGGCATCTTGCTCCCAAGAGGAAGAAAGGCAGAACTAACGGATAATCTGAAGATACACTTCCAAGTTCTTTCACAAGTAAGTCCATTCACTGGGATTCCCAGGTGGCTCAGTGGTAAAGAATCTGCCTGCCAATGCAGGAGATGTGGGTTCAGTTCCTGGGTTGGGAAGATTCCCCTGGAGGAGGAAATGGCAACCTGCTCCAGTATTCTTGCCTGGAAAATCCCATGGACAGAGAAGCCTGGTGGGCTACAGTCCATGGGATTGCAAAGAGTCAGACATGACTGATTAACTGAGCACACACATACACACTGACACACAAGTCCATCCACTTCCCTATTCAGGCAGAGTGTCTCTACCAATCAGAACAGCTTCCAGGTAGAGTGAATCCAGAAGGGCAGGCTGAGCCCAGATAAGGAGCAAGAGCTGTGAAGGGCATTCAACCCTCCAAAGGATATGTGGACACCTTCCTGATTTTCAGCTCTAAGACGACAGGAAGTGCTATCCTGTCCACTCCTGTATCTCCAGGGCCCACCCCTGTGCCTGGCACAGATGAAGAACTAAAAACTACATGATGCTGGAATAATGAATGAATGACCACAGACACCAGAGCCGAGATCTGAAACCCTGCATGAAATCAAGGGCCGCAGTGTGAGATAAAGTTTGCCAGCAATACATCTTCATCATAAATGTATGCAGGGTGAAAAAAACAATGACATTGAGAACTGAGCTTTTAAGCCTAGAGTTAGTTTACTAAATGCAATTATAACAGTATCATGAATATGGGATTTAAATACCTTATGGTTAATTCCTAGAATGTAAGTATCTTTTCAAGGCCTGAAGAGAACCCCTGATCTCTTCTTCATTTGGAAGAGATAGACCATAAACTCCACTGGACTCTTCTTTCTTTGATGAAGTGAATACATGAAATTAAGCAAGAAAACAGAGATTATATCATGAGACAGGAGGACAAAAACATAGAAAGACTTGATGTTCAGTTCAGTTCAGTTCAGTCGCTCAGTTGTGTCCGACTCTTTGCGACCCCATGAATCCCAGCATCCAGGCCTCCCTGTCCATCACCAACTCCCAGAGTTTACCCAAACTCATGTCCATCGAGTTGGTGATGCCATCCAGCCATCTCATCCTCTGTCATCCCCTTCTCCTCCTGCCCCCAATCCCTCCCAGCATCAGGGTCTTTTCCAATGAGTCAACTCTTCGCATGAGGTGGCCAAAGTATTGGAGTTTCAGCCTCAGCATCAGTCCTTCCAATGAACACCCAGGACTGTTCACCTGGTCCTAAATCCAGCACTGCTGGTTGTATGCCCTTTAGGAATCTCCTTAACTGCTCTATGTCTGTGCAAAACGAGGATAAGAGATATTCAGATCTCCTAGCACAAATCTTATCAATAAACACCATGATTTTTGCTTACCTCTTCATACCTCCACCTTATTTCTCATGCTGTCTAATACATTTTCCCAACTTTGTACCAGTTAGCCATTTTTAACATGGAATTCAAGCATGGTTTCATCTAATCAAAGTCACTCAGTCGTATCTGACTCTTTGTGACCCCATGGTCTTTGTGACCCCATGGACTTTGGAGTCCATGGAATTCTCCAGGCCAGAATACTTGAGTGCGTAGACTTTCCTTTCTTCAGGGGATCTTCCCAGCCTGGGGATCAAACTCAGGTCTCCCACATTCCAGGCAGATCCTTTACCAGGTTTCATCGAGTCTCTGTCCTAAACCGTCTTTGGTCCACTTGTTTTGACATCTTCTGTGTCCTGGAGGTCAGACTTTGTTTCCATGGTGAGGTCTCTCATGGTAACAGGATAGATACAAAACAGAATTGAGGTATCATATTTGCAAGGTAGCCATTTTAAAATTTTATAATAAATATTGTTACCAATATATTGAGATATGTCAACTTGATCATTTTAAATATCAAATGCTTTTTTTTTCTTTTAGAGCTAAGTTGTCTGAGCTTCAAAGTGTTCTATAAAATACACATTACTACCATAAAGGAAAAAAAAAAATATATATATATATAGCGAGCTCTTTTGGAGTGTCATTACAAACTCTTTTAAAAGAAAAGTATTATAAAAGTCAGAAAGAGAACTCACAAGCACCTTTCAAGACTTTTCTCATAGTTTTGATTCTATTTTAAATCTGGAATCAAAACAAGGCTCAGAAGTGAGAAGGCAGCCCTGCCGGTTTGCAGGGACAATAAGGCCACACTCTGGAGGACTTCAGCAGGGACTCCGAGAGGAGAGAGCTGCTAGAAATAGCAAGGGCTGCTTGAAGCTGCAAGTTCAGGGTAGAATGTAAGGGCGTGAGAATCACATTCCAAATGTTCTGTCGACCTTCCTAGTACACCGGGAACCTGAGCGCATGAGAATCGTCAGGCTGAATTGTAATTTTTCTCTTCTGCACATCTGTGAGCCCCTTTGGGGTTAGGGCTTACACTTTATTCTTCTCTGTACATCTCCACCCAGGTACTTACCACCGGGCTGCTATCTAGGACGTACCCAGTAAATGTTTCCACTGAACTGACAGGGCTAGAGAGAGGTAAAGATCCTTTTTTTTTCTCCTGAAGAGTTTGAACCTCTCAGGATCCTTGAATAAGGCCTAAAAGAGAGAATCAGCAAGACCCGCTTATCAAAGCATCATCAGCTTTGGTCCCTGCAAACCCGAAATCAAAGAGAGTGCCACAATTTCCCGTGGCCCTGAAGTCTTTCTGGCACTCAGCAGGGTCTAACAATTTGAACAAGAGGACCACTTCAGGGCTGCAATATTGTAATTTCTGCAGCACTGATGTGTGTAATTTGGGGCAAAGCTTGACCCAGGACCAGAAATAAAAGCAGCATGTTTTCTATAGTTGTTTATCCAACATAACAAATGGACCTTGAAGTATGAGTCTGGAATTGCGGTTTTCATGCATACTCTGTGTGATCAGTCTCTCAGTCATGTCCGACTCTCGGTGACCCCATGGACTGTAGCCCTCCAGGCTCCTCTGTTCGTGGGATTTTCCAGGCAGGAATACTAGAGTGGGTTGCCATTTCCAGGGATTCTTCCTGACTCAGGGATCAAACCCATGTATCTATCTCCTGCATTGGCAGGCAGATTCTTTACCACTGCACCTCCTTACCAGAATCAATTAAGCATTCATCCCCAACAACATGACCACCAACACAGGGCCAACCACTCCATTAGAAATCTTGAGATTTCTTGTATCTCAAGGTACTTTCAGGGCCTTTCAAAAATATTGTAATTTCTTTTAAACTCTCAAGAAATACTGATTTGGGGGACCTCATAAAATATTTAAATAAAAATAATATCAATATATTCTGGAGAAGGAAATGACAACCCTTTCCAGTGTTCTTGCCTAGAGGATTCCATGGACAAGGGAGCTTGTCAGGCTACACAGTCCATGGGGTCATGGGGAGTCAGATCACAACTGATCGACTGAAGACGCACACACATGCTTCTTTATGGCGATGTAGACGTGCCATATAATTTTAATGTTTAATTAATTACAAAAGCAATATGGGAGAAGGATAGGTCCTATAAAGGCAAAAGTTAGAACTGAAACTTGTCACCACATGTGCCATGAGTATCCAGTGTTACTAAGGGGATGAAAGTCCTGTTTTCAGAAAAAACATCCCATAGTCTATTAATCACAGAGGCGTGAGTCATTTTCAAGGACACACAGATAAGGCTGGGAGTTGGACAGGCTGGTGGGGTAGGCAGGTGACAGGTGTGCTGGCTGGGAGGAATCACAATCCTACATATTTTCTGGATATGACCATCATTTTTCTATTCTCACAAGCCTTCTGCTCCAGCTAATTAGCAAGTCAAAAGAAATGGAAACAATTCTAGACCTCAGCACAATCAAATTAGAGGAGTTATTTGAGGATACCATTTTCACACAGTGCAATCACACTCCCTTTGTTTTGGTCAAATGAGTGAAAACTATTTTTCAAAGCGAACGCCCTCTCCTCTCCCAACCAGCTCTGTGCACAGCGGCATTTCATATCTGCTCTCATCCATTATACACGTGATCTTTTCTATGAAGACAGGGATGCACAGTCTACAATTAAACACACCCATCCAGCTTTCTCTACAACAAGGACCTTTTAAAAGTACATTGACTTTTAAGGTGATTCAGCACTGAAAGCCATTAGTGCATCATCTAAATCAAGACTTGGAAAGTTTATTAAAATTGGATTTTTAACCTGATCCCAATTTCCTCTGCTTATAAAGAATCCCATTGGACTCCTTAATATTCATGCTATTAACCTGAAAGTTTCAAATGGCCATTAAGGGAGGAAAGGCTGAGGCTGTACAGGGGAGCCTTACAGATAAAATCAGGTTGAGCTCAGGAAGGTAGAGTGACTCTGAGTCCTCGACGTCATCTGAGGAAGCAAGCCCTCTCTTTCTCTCTCTCTCTCTCTCTCTCTAATTCTCCTTCTCCTGACCTCTCTTCCATCATATATTTGAGGAAAAGTAGAAAACCAGAGATAACAAAAGCAAACATAAACTATTCAAGTACAGAAAGCAGTGGGCTAGGAATCTTTTTCATGGCAAATAGATGGGAAAAAATGGAAAGTGGCAGATTTAATTTTCTTGGGCTCCAAAATTACTGTAGATGGTGACTTCAGCCATGAAATTAAAAGATGCTTGCTCCTTGGAAGAAAAGCTATGACAATCCTAGATAACGTATTAAAAAAACAGAGATATCACTTTGCTGACAAAGATCCATATAGTCAAAGTTGTGATTTTTCAAGTAGTCATGTATGGATGTGAGAGTTGGACTACAAAGAAGGCTGAGCACCGAAGAACCGATGCTTTGGAACTATGGTGGTGGAGAAGACTCTTGAGAGTGCCTTAGACTGCAAGGAGATCAAGCTAGTCAACCCAAAAGGAAGTGTTAGTCACTCAGTCATGTCCAATTCTTTGTGAGCCCATGGATTGTAGTCCACCAGGTTCCTCTGTACATGGAATTCTGGAGGCAAGGATACTAAAGTGGGTAGACATTCCCTTCTCCAGGGGATCATCCTGATCTAGGGATCAAACATGGATCTCCCACATTGCAGGCAGATTCCTTACCATCTGAGCCATCAGGGAAGCCAGGAAATCAACCCTGAATATTCATTGGATGGACTGATGCTAAAGCAGAAACTCCAATCCTTTGGTCACTTGATGCAAAAAGCCAACTGATTGGAAAAGACTCTGATGCCGGGACTAAGGGCAAGAGGAGAAGGGGGTGACAGAGGATAAGATGGTTGGTTGACATCACCAACTTAATGGACATGAGTTTGAGCAAACTCTGGGAGATAGTGAAGGACAGGGAAGCCTGGCGTGCTGCAGTCCATGGGGTTGCAAAGAGTCAGACAGGACTTAGTGAGTGAACAACTATAAGAGCAACAAAGATGCTAAATAAGAACAAATAACCAGTGAATACTTTCTTATTTACCTAAGCATAAGACTATTGATCACTGATCAATGAATGCTGGCCAAAATCAAAAAAGAGAGAGAAGCTAAAACACCAATCCTTGCCAGTGGCCAGATCTGTCTGGAGTCATTTGGGGCAAGAGAAGCTTGTGACAGAGTCTCAGGGCTGTGGCCTGAGGTTCTAGTTCCCTTTTGGGGCTTGTAGTGGGGAACTAAGTAGATCAGTTAACCGGACTTTGGCTCCCAGGGTACAAATGGAATCACTGCCAGTCTCACTTTGCATCTCACAAATGAGTTGTGAAATCCAGACTGTGGGCCCAAAGGCACTTTGAACTCTTAAGGAAAAGCAATCATACCAACTTAGGACATCAAAGTGGCTCCCTATTTTGAAGAACTTGTGATCTGCACTGGGCTTAGCTGCTGGTAGGAGCTTAAGGACTCCAGTACTTGGCAAGGGTATATTTGAAAATACCATTTGACCTGCACAACCTCATCATACATGATTTTACAGGGGTTCATTGAATGAGGCAGGAAAAGTACTTTTTTTTTAGAAGCTAATGCAAATTTGAATCTTAAGGCTTTTCAAAGAGAGGCTTTAAACTGACTTTGTTTTTTTCCAGGTTTACTGAGATGTAATGGATATACATCACTTTAAGTTTAAGGCATACAGCCTTCTGGTTTGATTTACATCTGTTGTGGTATGATTATGACAATGAGTTCAGCCAACAGACACCTTCTCACGTAAACCCAACAAAAGGGAAGAAAAGAAGAAAAGAAAAAAGTCTCTTTGTGATGAGAACTCTTGGGATTTACTCTATTAGCAACTTTCCTCTATACCATACAACAGTGTCAGCTATAGTCATTATGATGTACATTATACCTCTGATATTTATCTTTTAACTGGAAGCTTGTACTTTTTTCCTACCTTCTTCCACACCCAGCCCCCAACCACAAGTTTGATTAAAGTGACTTTTTAAAATACATATGTGTGTGTGCGTGTGTGCGTGTGTTCAGTGGCTCAGTCATGTTTGAACCTCTGCAGTCCCATGGACTGCAGCCCACCAGGCTCTTGTGTCCATAGAATTTTCCCGGCAAGACTATTGGAGTGGGTTGCCATTTCCTTGGGCTTCCCAGGTGGCACTGATGGTAAAGAACCCACCTACCAATGCAGGAGATGTAAGAGAGGACTGTTAGATCCCTGGGCCAGGAAGACTCCCTCCAGGAGGAAATGGCAACCCACTGCAGTATTCTTGCCTGGAGAATCCCCATGGACAGAGGAGCCTGGTGGGTTACAGTCCATGGGGTCACAAAGAGTGGAACATGACAGAAGAAACTTAACACAAAGGTACTCCAAAAGCATTTTAAAAGTTCTAAAATATTATGTCAATATTAGTCTGGCTCAAAGAAGCGATCAGGATCATTAAAACTTCTATAATCTTATTTTCCAAAATAAGACTTGGCCTTGGCTTCCCAGATACTACTGGTTTTATTAGACAGCCAGAAAATGCTGATCATGGTTTTGCTTTCCAAAAGGGCAGTGGGTAACATTACAAGAGAAAGAGGTCAATTTCCTACAGGATTTATTACTTAGGTGGGTGTGTATTTTTAATCTGAGCAAAGTTAATGAGGTTTTTTACACTTGAAGGGCAAATTTGATTTCTTCCAAACATTTATTTTCCAATACTTAAGATATGGAAGAGCGACTGAAATTTCATCTAAAATAAATTACTTTGACACTCATCTGGCACGTTTTCTTTTTCCTTTATTTAATTTCTTAACATATTGGCTGATCTGCCTTTTAGGGCCACTAGTTTGGGCTCCGATAGAGAGACAGCCTAGCTTCTCCAAGGGGATTCCTACTCTGGGTCCCTGGAAACCTTACATTTGAAATTAGACTGAAGGCTGGTCTAGTTCTGACACAAAACTTTCAGGTACAGGAACGCGGGGGAAGGGGGCAGGGGGACCGGCTTAATTTCAGAGCCCGCGTTTGCAATCCCGATGCCCTAGAGAAGGCAGAGCTAAAAAGCTCTGCGTTCTCCGGATGAATCCGCATCCGCTCCGGGGACGCGAAACCGAAGAGGGAGGGAGTGATCAATGGCGACACCGAGCGCTGGGGAGCCGGCTCCTCGCGCAGATCCTCGCTCCGGCTGCCCGGCCGCCGGCGTCCGGGTCCGGCTGCGGTGCGAGTGGATGGCTCCCCTCGCTTCCTGGGCGGCGCAGGGAGCAAGCGATGCCTAAGGTGGGCACCTGCCCTGACGGAGACCGGCCGCGCTGACGCACGTGGGAGGGCCCGGCGAGGCCGGGGAGTGGAGGAAGACGTGGGCTCCGGGTTAGGACCTCGCCTTCCCTAACGAGAGTGACGGTGGAGACAGGATGTCCCAGGTTCTCAGGGACGGCAGTCGCCCAACCCACAACCGGCCCCACCCTCCCGGGAGGGAGCGCTAGTCCCCTCCCCAAGTTCCATCCCCACCCCCAGCTTCCCAGGGCTGAAACCCCGGGAACTGCCGGGCCAGGGAAGGGGCGGGACTGACTCGTGCCGTACCTGTCCGCGGGATTTCCCGAGCCCTGCCCGGCCGCCCCGGGAGCGGAGTGGCGAGCCGGACTCCGAGTCGACCCGACCCCGGGGCAGCACCGGAGCGGACCGGGCAGCAGTGGGCGCTCGCGATCCTCCTCGGCCCGACACGCTCTCCCTTCGGGCCCGGCCTCCTCTGTCCCCTCCTCCCGCTCCCGCTCCTCCCTCTGCTCCTCCCCTCGGCGGCGGTGATAACCTCGCCTCCCCGCCTGCAAAGTCCCCGGCGCGAGGGCAGCCGCGAACCGCCGCCACCACTGGGTCTCCGCGGGCGCCTGCGCCGGTGTCTCGCCCTCCGGCCCGGGTCGTCCTGGAAAAACTCGCTCCGCTGGCCGCCGGGGCTCCACGGCGCTGCCCATGGCCAAGCCCAGGAGCCGACTTCGGGCGCCGGACCGGCTGGACAGCCGAGGCGCGGCTCAGGTGAGTGCGGCGCGCGCTTGCGGCGGCGGGGGTCGCCAGTGTGGGGAGCAGCAGGACCCGGGGCCATCGAGGTGCCCCGACCTGGCATCCTGGACTTCAGGACCAGAGCAGAGCCCAAGGTGAGTGAAGGCTGGCGCAAGTGGAGTGCACGTAGGTGGAGGAAGGAAGGAGAGCCCAGAGCTTTCCCCATCCTACTAGCCTCCAGACTTTGTCCCTCAGCTAGGCAAGTCTTCAGGGACTGGTTTTTTTCAAGCAGGTTTCTGACTCGGTGGATTTTTTTTCTCTTTTTTTCCCTTACCCCCTAGAAGAGTCAGGAGGTTTGCATCTGCCCGACGCGTCTCTCTAGGACCGACCGTGAGGGGCAGTAGGAGCGCAAAGCTCCGCGGAGCCTGGGTACCACTCTGGCTGGCAACTGGGGCGGGGATAACAGCAAAAACTCCGTCTTCAGGGAGCATCCAGGGTGGGGAAACCTCAGTGCGGTTAGCTTTGGGAACGAAGCAGAGATGGGACATCTCCCGAGGGGCGGGCAAAGCTCGGGAGGAGAGAGATGGAAGCGGCGGACAGACAGTAAGTAGCCTACCCCTTCGCCCCGCCCTCCCCCCCCCCACCAGTGCCAAACATGCACGGTTCTGGTTTTTCGTGTTACTTTTTACTTTTTTTTTTTTAATCCTGCGTCTGTTTCTATTTCGAGCACCTTGGGTGGTGACGGCAGATGAAGGTGAGGGGAGGAGGGGCGCCAACCCGCGGTGGAAGCGCGTAGACTCGGACTCAGAACCGGGCACACTCGCGGAGCCTGAAGTCTGCAGGTGCGACCTCTAGGCCAGGCGGCCGGCTTGCGCTGCTGACCCCAACCTGTCCCGGAGGCCGGCAAAAAAATAAAAAAAAAAAGAGAGAGAGAGAGATGGAGAGGCGAGAGGGAGCGAGAGCTGGGATGCAGGGCGCCGGGCGCGGGGCGGGGGGGGGGGGCGGTGCGGGGAGTGTGAGGTGTGCTTTGCTCCGCGGAGGTTTGCGAGCTCCGCGAGTCTTCCATCTCCTCCCCTCGGCGAGGCGATCGTCCACGCTTCTTCGCGCACCCAGGCCCCTCTCTCGGGAGGGGATCGCACCCCTCTTCCTCCGCCCTCCACTTTGCAGGACCAGTCGGATCCTTGCTTAGCCTTGCGTGAGTCTCGCTCCTCCCTCCCCCTCCCGGCGCTGTCCGCTGGCTATTTTTATCCACTACTTGTTCAGAGATGCTTTCGGGGGGGATTCTGGGGAGGCGACTCCAAATCTGGTGTCTTCTCGCTCCGCTCCCAGAAGCGGTCCCCTCCTAGCAGGGAGCAGCCGCGAGAAGCGGCCAAGGGATGTAGACGGAGCTCTGGAAACCCGGGTTCCACCTGCCCCGCTTCTCCGCCTGCCGCTAGGTGCGGGCGCGGATCCTCGAGGGTCCCATAGCGCCCTGGGGCCGGTACTTAGCTGGCTTTTGTGGCCGCAACCCGTTTACACTCAGGATCCTTTGGGCCCTACTTGGGCGTTATTGCTCTGCAGCCACATCTTACCCTATTTTGTTGAAATGCAATTGCCCACTGCCGTTCAAGGGTTAATTTCAGGAATTTTATGTTAAAAATAAAAAAAAAATTAAAAAAAATAAAGGAAAGAAAGAAAGGGCAGGGAGATAACCTAACTTCTGCCTCCTTGAATTTCTAAACCCCATCCTTTGGCGTTCGGAATTATTCTTCCTTTCTGCTTCCTCGGTACTGATTGGGTGCGACTCGAATAAGCCTGACCGAGTGAAATTCCAGAAGATGAACGCTTCAGCTGCAGATCCCCGCGTTACTCTTTGTATTTCTAGAGCTTAGATTTTTTTTTCCCTTTCCTCCCATAGGATTGCAGAAATAACATATTGAAATGGCCCACTGTGTTACATAAGATTTTCTCCAGCGCTCGGCAGAGCAAAATCAACTTCTCATGGAGCGTTTCAGGGCTTCAGCGGATCCCTCTAACTCAGCTGAGTTTGCCTGGGATCAACAACTTCGTGACTAAGCACTCTTAAGTCGAAACAGTTCATTACCATGACAGCATACACTGAGGATCCCTTTCTGAGGCATCCTGAGCCTTGCTTTTGCGGCTTCTGATTCAGGCTAAAGCTGCCCGCTGTACAGTGCACTGTAGCTTTAAGATGGGAGATTCTTTGCTTGGGAAACTGGTGAGAAAGTGATACCTTGAACTCTACAGGGGAGAACAGGAAAAGCCCATGGTTCTAGCTGTGCTGTTGGTGTGCCTTGTGTGAAATTTCAAGTCTTCCACGTTGTTGTTCAGGAGTCCTTTACTTGTATTCTCCCGTGTAATTGGGGATGTGCTTTAGTTCTGAAAAGAAGACCATTCTCTTACTGGAAATGTCCAGCGAGCTCCTTGAAGGGAAATGCAATGTGGAAGCTTTCCTTATGTTGAATTAAAATTTGATGACGGCTAAAAAGAAACTAGGGAGAGGGACTGGCTAATGTAATGTGCTTGATTGGTACAGAGTGGCTTTTCCAGAACAGAGCATCTACCCAGGGTGGTCCAGACCCACAGTGAGTCCTGAGTCATGTTCTGGCTATAGAAGCCAGTTTGGAGAAAGGCATAGTAAAAGGTACTGATGTCCTGGTGGAACTGAGTCTGTATTCAGGATTAGGACTGAGAATTCAGGCTCCAGGGCCTGCTTCTATGCCAGGGTTCTTGTATAAGAGACAGTCTTGGAGGAGTAAACACAAGTAGCAACTTTGGTGAGTAGCAGCAGCCTTCTAGCTGCTCTGTGGGAAATGAAGTGACTTTCTGGCTGTTGCTGAAAGCTGTAATTTTCCAGCTGATGTTGGAAAAGATCTGCCTTTTCCCCCATCACTTTGATGTAAGTATCTTCTGTCAACCCCACTAATGGCCCAGGGCTTCCCAGTCAGGCCAACCTTTTCCAGTAGGGAATGGCAAGACTGCTAACTGGATTTGGAACCAGCTTCTTGCTTCAGGACCCTAAGCAAATGCTTTGTCCTCTCTGAGCCTCAGATTCATCCTCTAAAAAATAGAGCTCGAAATATTATTATGAGAAAGTGGGAAAGATACATGTGGAGAGCATTTGGGCAGTTCTAAAACACTGGTGAAAAACATACTGGGTTAATTTCCTTTTCCTGCAAATTTCATTTGATCTATTTTAATGCTAATTTTCGTTTTAGTTTGTGAATGTCTGTGTGAATTACATGTTTTAAATATTCAATGAGGGAGAGGATTTCGTGTAATGGGCCAATATCTCCTGATTATTCCACCTGAAATTCACCAGCATCAGGCCTCACTACTTCTGAGAACCATTAGTTTCTTATTTGTAGAATCAGAGTTAAAGTTTTTTGGTGCTTCTTTTTTTTTTTTTTTAGCTTAATGCATTTTGTATATTAAAGGAAATGTATGTTTCAGGAAGGGCCTTGGTATTGATTAACCAAAAAAGGAAGAATGTTGCAGATTAGTGTTAGCAGTTGGGGAAAAGGGATACATGATCAGTTTTAGAAGATGACCTGGGTCTCCGATGTCTACATCTGTCATCTAGCATAAAGCACTGTCTCTCTGTTGCATTTTTGTTATTCAGAATTTGTCCCCAGGTGCTAGTTAAGTGGCTTAGTAGATGCTCAAATAGTAATTTCAAAATAAGTGAATGAATATTGAACTGAACCTTCACAGCAAGCTCATGCGGTACACGGGCAGATGGCAACTTTTCTATTTTAAAGATTTGGAATCTGCCGATTAGAAAAGTTAATTAATTTCCTAAAGGTACAAAGGATTCCAGATTGGAGTTGAGGTCTGCCTGTTCTCATTCCATTCTGTTCTTCATCCTGTTGCCCTCTCTCCCATCACCACTTAAAATTCTCCTAATCCATAGTGGACTTTTGCATTTTGTAAGGTTTCCAGCAATCAAACACCCTTCTTCTTCAGGGAGGTACCAACCTTCCCTCAGGTTGGCTTAGTAGTAAAGAATCCACCTGCCAATGCAGGTGACATGGGTTCAATTCCTAGGTGGGGAAGATCTCCTAGAGAAGGAAATAACCCACTCCAGTATTGTTTGGAAAATCCCACGGACGGAGGAGCCTGGCATGCTACAGTTCATGGGGTCGCAGAGAGTTGGACAGGACTTAGCCACTGCTGCTGCTGCTGCTAAGTCACTTCAGTCGTATCCAACTCTGTGCGACCCCATAGATGGCAGCCCACCAGGCTCCCCTGTCTCTGGGATTCTCCAGGCAAGAACACTGGAGCAGGTTGCCATTTCCTTCTCCAATGTATGAAAGTGAAAAGGGAAAGTGAAGTCGCTCAGTCGTGTCTGACTCTTAGCAACCGCATGGACTGCAGCCTACCATGCTCCTATGCCCATGGGATTTTCCAGGCAAGAGTACTAGACAGGGTTGCCATTGCCTTCTCCAGACTTAGCCACTACACAACAGCAACAGCAACCTCCCCTCATGGAAGGACTTTAACACGGGGCGGGGCGGCGGGGGATGGGGGGCTCTTTCTTTGTATCAGTATCTCTGAGCTCTGAACTGGGACTCAGCCTGGTGATCCCACCTGAGGCTTGGAATCTCAAAGGACTGACTGAAGGACAAAAGGACAATCAAGCGTTTATTTACCAGTGTGAGTCATGAGTCAAGAGGTGTCAGCTGCAGCCCCAGTGTCTTAGGATGTCCCAGGGATGCTATTCCAGGGGCATAATCCTGATGCTTCCAGGTTCTCTTCATTCCTTCTCGTTTCCAAGACCGGCTTTCCAGCTTCTCATGAATTCCTCGAGGTAACTCAATAGTCTTCAAGTAAATTCCTTCTCTCTCCGATTCAGTCAGTCTTGTAACCAACTGATGTCAGCCTCTCACAATGCATCTTCAGGCCTGCCTCGGGCATGAAGCTTTCTCAGCTTCCTCTACCCACAGGGAATTAAGTTTCATAGCTTTTTCAGGCCCTTAGAGGAATATTTACTGGGCCATAGTATGTCAACAGTTATGTGATACTACCAGAGTTCTAGAAAAATGAATACATTATTCTTCCGAGAAATAGCCTGAACATAAGGGAAATAGGTCCCAGTGGGCATTTTTTCTTTTCTTTTTTTTTTTTAATCCATGCTGTGTGTTTTTTGGTAACTTTCCAGCAGGGGTCGCTCACTCAAATGCCTTCAGCAACCCGGCAAGTAAATAGCCTGAGTGAAACAGGCCTGGAGGACAGGCCGGGTAAGGGGGAAGTCTTGGCTCTGATCCAGCACGCAAGCTGGGACCTCAGGCTCTGTCTTGCCGAGTATGATTTTATTTTCCAAGATAGGCTGTGAGTTTACAATTTTATGTAGAATTGACTGACTTAAGTTGTGTTAGTTGTTCAGTGTGTCTAACTCTTTGTGACCCCATGGACTGTAGCCCACCAGGCTCCTTTATCCATGGGGTTTTTCAGGCAAAGAAGACTGGAGTGGGTTACCATTTCCTTCTCCCGGGGATCATCCCAACCCAGGGATGGAACCCACATCTTCTGCACTGGCAGGTGGATTCTTTATTGCTGAGCCACCAAGGAAAGCCCTTGACTTTTAATTGTGTCTGTGTGTGATCAGTCATATTGGATTCTTTGTGACCCCATGGACTGTGGCCTGCCAGGATCCTCCGTCCATGGAATTTTCCATGGACGAGAATGCTGGTGTGGATTGAAATTTCCTACTCTAGGGGATCTTCCCAACCCGGGGATCAAACTCCAGTCTCCTATCAGCAGCTAATTCCGTATTTTTAAAATAATACGATGTGGATGAAACAAAGCATGTCTATACGTAGACCTCCTTCCTCATCTGTACCTGCATCCCACAGGCCTCCAGTTTATGGCCTCTGGGTTCCAGGCACAGAAAAGTAATGGGTGGGACTACAGAGGCTCAGTATAGTCAGTTATTTATAAGCTTGAAGCAAGAGTGCATCAGGAGTGTAGTGTAAACAGTGTTCCTGTGAGTTAAATTTTGCGTTTACAGAATTTCTGTTTGCGGTGTTACTTTTTCCTTGTGCTGTAAGCAGCTACACCAATCACATTTATGCCCTTAACACATGTTTATTGAGTTCCAGTCATGTACCAAGCGCTGTTCTTCTCACTGGTGACACAATAGGGGATAAAACAGATGGAAAGCTCTGCTCTTCTGCTTGTCTTCAGTGGAGGAGACAGGTAAAAGCAAGACGGGGAAGGACAGTCCATCTTAGGTCAGACTCTTAGGTACTAAGAATAAAGATAAATTAGGGGAAATGTCAGGGTACCAGGGTAACACCTTTGGCAGAGGGCCAGGAATCTCCAGGTTCAGTCTCTGATCCAACATAACGAAAGTCAGGTCCGACATAAAGGACATAAAGGATTTGAGAATTTGGGAGTTTGGACCTAGTATTATATTCCGGGACTTGCTATTGTGGGTAAACCCCTAAGAGCAGACTATTCTCTTAGTTTTAATGAGGTCACCTCTTGAGCCCATTCATTGAGTGTCCAGCAGGTGGTAGGTGCTACGTTAGGTGCTAGAATCCATTAACACAAAATTTCCAGTCCTCCAGGAAGTTGTAGGCCAGTGTGGAAGACATGACCAGATGATCACAAAAGAGATTACTAAAGTGAGTGACGAGGGCGAGAAGGGAGTCGTAACCGTTGAGTTTTGACACTCAGAATGCTGACATTCAGCATCTTTTTGACTTTTTTTTTTAAGAATTTTTACTTTTTAACATGGACTGTTTTTAAAGTCTTTATTGAGTTTGTTGCAATACTGCTTCTATTTTATGATTTGACCTGTTCCCTGTGAGGCATGTGGGATCTTAACTCCCTGACCAGGAATCAAACCCAGGTGCCCAGCATTGGGAGGCAAAGTCTTAACCACTAGTCTGCCAGGGGAGCCCCCATTTAACCTCTTTTTAATGGACCATCTGAGATGTACCAGGAACAGTTTAGATCTGTGCTTTTCATCATCAATACAATTTTTTGAAGCTTTTTTTTTTTTTTTCTTTTAAACCTGGCCATGGCATTTTGTCTGAGAAGGCACTGGCACCCCACTCCAGTACTCTTGCCTGGAAAGTCCCATGGACGGAGGAGTCTAGTAGGCTGCAGTCCATGGGGTCGCTAAGAGTCGTGTCACTTTCCCTTTTCCCTTTCATGCATTGGAGAAGGAAATGGCAACCCACTCCAGTGTTCTTGCCTGCAAAATCCCGGGGACGGGGGAGCCTGGTGGGCTGCCATCTATGGGGTCGCACAGAGACAGACACGACTGAAGTGACTTAGCAGCATGGCATTTTGTATTCTTAACCAAATTTCATTTTGTATCAAGACAATTGAGTCTTTAAAAAAATCTTTTCTAAGTGTGAAATGTACTTAGGCCCTTTGAGACTCTGGTACATCTCCCTCTCCAGTCGACTTTGCCATTGATGGTGACTGTTGTTGCCAGGGTAGCTGCACAGAAGCGAAAAAAAAAAAAAAGTTATTGTTCTTGAGGAACTTACAGTTTAGTATTGGCAGTCAGATAAATGAGCAATTTTTCTGTGTATGAACCGAGAAATGCATCCTGTTTGGGCCTTTGCTTGTGGCATCAGGTAGGCCTGCCTTTGAGAACAACTTCTTTCCAATCACTCTGTTTCTTTCTTTCATGGCAGTCCTCCTTCCCACAGCATGGTTTTGCAGCCATAATGTTGATCTGGAGTCGTCCTGTTACTTCGGTGGTTCTCGTCCTCCCCACCTTTCACGCCCCCGTCAGAATATACACCGGGTCTGAGCAGGCATCTGGAGCCTCAGGTTTGTTTCTGCCACCAGTTTGCAGAACAGTGTGTCTGGTTCCAAGTAGTTGCTCAGAAAAGGAGCAAGAGGCAACATTTCTGCCTGGGGAACTGGGAAAGGCTTCATGGGGGAAAGAAATATTTAAGGAAAGAGAGAGGCTTGCAGAGAAAAGCCAATGAATGGTGATGATACAAGATTATCAAAATATGGCCCCAAGCCATCCCATTTGTCCATTTTAGAGATCCTCAGTGTGGTCAGTCCAGGTAAATAGCTGGCATGTTAAACACAAACCCTTCCCTGAATAGATTCTGGCAGCACAAAAGTACTCTGGCGTGAAAAGAATGAAAATGATTTAAAAAGAATGAAAAAATGGAAAAAATAAATAACAAAATAAGAGAAAAGAATGAAAATGATAACTCTTAACTTCCATCTAGAACTTTCATACCCACTGTCTCCTTTTTGTCTTGTACCTGGTCCTTCAAGGGAGACAGGGATCTCTTAGCATTTTTATTTTATATTTAAGGAAACCAAGATTCTGAAAAGTGACTTTTCTTAGATCCTCAGAATGAAGACGGCAGACCCTGGTCCAGGGCCACAATTCTCCACTTGCAGTGAGCAGATGGCTCAAGATGGAGACAGGTTAAATCCCTGGGGGGCTGAGTAGCCAACATTTTCTATAAGCAAAAGAATGTTTTTAGATTTGAAACATTCACGTCTCCTTTGATTTGTTGAGAACTTCCACTTCAGCACTTTCCGAGATGCATTTTGTGTCTTGATGAATTTCCCCTAGAATTCCTACAGATTAGGTACACTCTGCAGTAGAGTTGTTTTTGTGTAAATATCTTTACTCCTTAAGGAGAGTAAATCAGAGGCCTGTATCAGCAGTTAACATACAGTGGGAGAAAGGTGATTGCAGATGCAGCTGAAATGAAAAGCCTTGCTCTTCTAGCTGTGCTCAGAGAAATACATACTTGAGTGGCACATAGTGAAAGCAGGCTGGCACAGCACCACCTCTGAAAAACTCAGTTTCACTTGATATAAATTCCATCTTCAGCCAGATTTTTCCCAGTGTCCCTGATAGGAAGGAAGGCCAGAGAAGGTGTTAATTACACGTTTCTGGAATTAGGTGTAGGAGTTATTCTCGAAGAGTGTGGCTTTTGAAGTCATGTCTGTTTGAATTTCTGATCTCCTCCTTACTGATGGTATCACCCCGAGAAATAGACAGTTTTTCTGGGTCTCAGATTTTTCAGTATTTTAATGAGGATTAAAGGAGATTCCCCTTGTCAAATGCCTAGCCTAATGCTCAAGAAAATGCACGTTCTTCTTATGCAGGGTTGCCTGATTTCACAAGTGAAAATACAGGATGATCAGTGAAATTTGAACTTTGAATAAAGAACATATACTCTTTTAGTATAGGTATATCCCGGATACTTCATATTAAGACATGATTGATTGTTTTTCTGGAATTTAAATTTAACTGGAAGTCCTGTATTTTATTAAGCATCTCTATTCTTGCAGTGACAGTTGTAGGTGATGCATTTGGTGAAACTTCTAGAGCTGTAGGCAGTGAGAGAGGGAAGAATACAGTCATTTGGAGGTGAAATAATTTAGCCACTGTATGATCCAAGTAGAGAAGGAAGGGCTGTTTTCTCTGATGAGCTTAGCAACAGATCAAACCAAGGCAAACTTACTTGTTTGCGAAAAGAAGCAGAAGAATTGTGGACAAGTCAGATCTCTCCCATCTATGCAGCAGATTATTCCCAGCACCCTTTGGGAAGAAGGCATTTCAACCCTTTAGGCCACCAAGGGAGCAGCCAGTCCACCAACGCAGCACATTATTCAACACAAACATTGCTCTGAGCTCATTACTGCAGGACCGGAGTTGGAACCAAGAGATCCACACAAGGGCTCCACTGAGTACAGTGAAGGAGTGCTTTGTGCTTTGAAAACTCACGCTTGCAATTGCTCCCTCCTCGGATGAATCCAAAGCTAATAAAACAGTGAGAGGGCCTTTCAGACTGGCTCCTCCCAAGCAGATGACCTCAGGTTATGAACTGAGGCCGAGATCTCCCGAGGACCGCTGGACTTTGTTGTTCTGAGGATGGCCATGGAACTGTGTTTCCATTTCAGGTAATAACCTGGCAGAAACTCAACAAGCAGTACTTTGGTTGCCAGTGGACTTTTCCCAAGCAGAGTTTAATGCTTTCTTCTATAGTAAGATACTGCTTATGCCAAAATGATGTTTCTGTTGCATCTGAAATTACTAACTCTTCATTTAACTTGAGCTGCTTACGAGCAGTGTGTTTATATGGAATATGGACCAGAAAGGAAGCAAAGTGGCTTGGCAGGTTGCATGTAGAATGACTCAGCCAGAGAGATCTGGTTACATCCACTTTTTTACCTCTTGGCCATGCAACAGGAAACGAGTTATCTCCCATCTCTAAGCCTCAGTTTCCACATCTTCAAAATGGGCATAATTAAAATTATAGCAGATAATTGTTTAGTGCAAATTAAACTAAATAAATAATGTCAAACATTTACACAATGCCTGACTCATCAGCATTAAAAAAAAAAAAAGATGCTGTTAATAAGATAACGAAAGCAGTGTAGACTTCTAGATTGCAAACTCAACGTTATATCACAGAGAGCGTGGATCTCATAGCTCACATTCTTGGGAGACTGTCTGGTCTTTTGCCCTTTGTTTCTTTAGTCTTAATTTATATAGTGTGAGCAAATCTTATTATTTCATTTTCTGGGCCAAAACTTAGAAGCAGCAATGCAGAAGGGGTACAGCAGGAACCGTCAGGGGAAGACAAAGTACAGAAAGAGAAGGGAAGGAGGAAGAACCCAGGAAAGAAGGAGGGAAGAGAAGGGAGGAGAAGCCAGGACAGAAAAGGATTATGAGCAGACAGAGGATTAGTAGCCCAGGGAAATGCTGTGGCCTCTTGTAGCATGAAGTCCCTGATTAAATCCTATCCAGACACAGTCATTTAAGTAAATGTCACTCCCTCTCCCTGTCCCAAGGCTTCTCAGGATCTGGGCTTAATACCTATGACCTTGAGGGAAGGACATACAAATTGTAATGGTGGAACTGGAAAAAATGTGGAACGTGATAGAACTAGAGAAGTTGAGGCCTTTCTCCCTGCTCTGAGTCAGCACGAAGTCCTAGATGACAGCTGAACACAAGGGAACCCAGTGCCATCTGCTGGAGACACCGGCCACCATGCCCCCCATGTTCCTCCGCTTGATGCCTGGAGTGGGTCTGTTACTTTGGGTTTGGTTTTATTTCCATTCAGTACACAGGAGCTCTCTTTACTTTAACTTTATTTTTTCTTGGGGTATAGCCAGTTAACAATGTTGTGATAGTTTCAGACGATTGGCAAAGGGACTCAGCCATACACATACATGTATCCATTTTCCCTTAAACTCCCCTCCCATCCCAGCGCCACGTAACATTGAGCAGAGTTCCATGTGCAGTACAGTAGATCCCTGTTGGTTATCTGTTTTAAACATAGCAGTGTGTACATATCCATCCTAAACTCCCTAACTATCCCTTCCCCTCATCCTGCCCCCAGCAACCATAAACTCTTTCTCTAAGTCTGTGAGTCTCTCTCTTAAACGTGGGCTCTTATTAGAGAGACTTTCGGGTGGCATCTCTCCTGCCGTGCTTTCTCCCTGTGAAATGGTTCCTCCCCTCCTGACCTCTCAGCCCCATCTACACACACATCAGAGGAACTGACCTTTTCTGGGGGACAAGTCGTCGGTCCTCAGTTGTTCAGTGAGGCAGGAGCATCCTTGGGGCCAGAGCATTATTGAAGATCACAGAACCACCCCTGCTCCCGACAGCACTGCATTATTTGAGGTTTTTGACATTGGAGAAAATGCTTTTGTTTTTCCCAACCTTGACTGTCCTGTTAAAGGGCATTACATTTCCTCATGGACCTTTTGGGCTCCCCTGGTGGCTCAGTGGTAAAGAATCCACCTGCCAATGCAGGGAACGCAGGTTTGATTCCTGGGTTGGGAAGATCCCCTGGAGAAGGAAATGGCAACCCACTCCAGTTTTCTTGTCTGGGAAACCCCATGGGCAGAGGAGCCTGGTGGGCTACAGTCCGTGGGGTCACAAAGAGTCAGACACGACTGAGCAAGTAAGCAACAGCAATAACCTGGACCTTTTGCTGGTAGAAACATTGGTTAATATATGTAAAATACCCATTGGAAAGTCTGGTACTGAGTAAGTGTGTATAAGGCGGCACTTAGTAGTGATTATGAGCTTTTCTTGCTGGTAAGCCTGATCTTGTGTGAAAAGCAGATTAAGAATGTTACTAAGGCTCTAGCTGTGTATCCCCACCCAGACCACCTCGTCCTTCGCTGATCTGTCCAGGTGGGGAGAAGCCCAGGACGACCCCGGCAGCTGCCCTTACCCTCCGTTTTCACGTAGGAAGGGAACAAGGTTGAGGGACTCCTAATCAGGGTAGAAATCTTTCTCAAAAGCCTGCAGGAGATTTCCCTGTAAAACAGAGAAGTTTGAAAGTTAGTCACTCAGTCGTGTCTGACTCTTTGTGACCCTATGGACTATACCCACCAGGCCCATGGAATTCTTCAGGCAAGAATACTGGATTGAACCCAGGTCTCCCCATTGCAGGCAGACTCTTTACCAACTGAGCCACCAGCAAAGCCAGATTTCCCTGTAGGTCCCCTTATCCAAAAGTTTGGTCACATGCACACAGGCCAGAACTGCGGAAGGAGAAACTAAGGCACAGCCATTTGAAACTGTGGAAGAGCCAATTAATCAAACAATAAGCCAATTAATCTGGGTCATCCAGAATCGATCCCTTTCACCTTTGAGCAACTACAGGAGACGTGAGGGAGACTCAGGTTCGATCCCTGGGTCGGGAAGATCCCTGGAGGAGGGCATGGCAACCCACTCCAGTATTCTTGCCTGGAGAATCCCCATGGACAGAGGAACCTGGCAGGCTACAGTCCATGGGGTCACAAAAAGTCAGACACAGCTGAAGTGATTTAGCATGCACAAGCCTTTGAGCAACAATTACACTTATGTTTGTATCTTGAAATTGGTGATGTATGCTGCTCCTCTCTAAAACATCTTTGACTACTGTCTTCAGCCAAAATGTAAATCTTATATTCTGGTTTTGCTTTTCTTTCCCCCCTCAGCTTCATAACTTTTAAAACTGTTTGCAATCTACAGTATTCTCTATGTTAATTTCTCTAGCTCTGACCCACTGTGCAGAACACAAATATAATCTGGTCCCGGCCCCGTCCCCCGGTGCACAGTGTCCCATGGAATCCATGGTTTACAGCATTGGTGTTTGAGTACAGGACACTTAAATGCAGATGAGCTCTGGGCCCAACTACATTGCTACATCACAGTATCCCTTTGGGCAAGGTTATCATTTCTGCAAACCTCACATACTCTTCATGATTTTTTCATAAACTTATTTAATGTTTAATCTGTTCCAGTAGATTAAATCACAGGAGGATGGAGGCTTTGTCTGGACCCCCCAACCCCTAGATCAATCCCGAACCAGGGTGTGGTAGGCATTGTCACCCAAGAAATAACTACTGACCAAAAAAACTAAGGACCCCAACATATTCTGTTTTATTGATTTGTCAGGATTAAAGGCAGTGGTGTATGGAGCACATTTAGTGTTCATGTTGTTATTTAGTAGCTAAGTCATGTCTGATTCTTTTGCAACCCCGCCTGACTGTAGTGCTCCAGGCTCCTCTGTCCATGGGATTTTCCAGGCAAGCATACTGGAGCGGGCTGCCATTTCCTACTCCAGGGGATCTTCCTGACCCAGGGATCAAAGCATCGTCTCCCCCATCTCCTGCATTGGCAGGTGGATTCTTTACCACTGAGCCACCAGGGAAGCCTCAATGCCCGTAGTGGGTTCTCCAGACCTAGCTGTTAATAATGCAAGTAATGTTGCAATTCCAAGTCCCGCAGCCTGGTGTTCGCACACTACTCTTTCAAGCCTTGTCCCTTGCCGTCCTCTGTTCTGACTCCCACCTCGTGGTCTGCCCACAGGACTCCCCACTGTTTCCCCAGATGAATCAGGACCGTGGGCATCCCCACCCTTTGCCCGGGCTGTGCTCCCTCTGCCAGCCCTGTCCCCTTTCTTCTTAGCTCCAGACTCTTGTCTTTCCCCCAGATCTGTCTTGGATGCTCTCCGCCTCCCACCTCCCATCCAAAATAATAATAATAATAATGCCTGTGGCAGCATCCTACTGTCTGTCTTTAGGTTCAGAGTAGGGTTGCACTCCCTCCCTGACCCCACCCCATCTGAAGGTCAGATGGCCTTGGGACTTGCTGCGGGCAGTGAAAGTGACAGGAAGCACTGTGTCACTTCCTGGAGCTGGAAGGGCCAGCTGAGGTTCTATGCACATTCTCCCCGATCTGGCCCCAGATGGCCGGCGCTGTCTTTCTAGGTCTCTGAGACCCTCGAGTGGGCAGAGTCCTGCCACCAACCCAAGTGGGACAAGAAGCTGAGGGTTGGAGGTGCTGAGATGCAGGGTCTATTCTCGGTGTTCCCGGCTCCTCCGGCGCTGTGACATTGCTGTAATTGACATGGGCTTGGCTGCTTCCCGCAGGAAACGCCTGCCACGGGAGAACAGGATAAACCTCTGCTGTCAGCTCTGCACCCGCTCCTGCCTGGTCCCAGATCTCAGTGCAGGATTGCGCAACAAAATATGGATCTATGCGCGGAGAAGGCAGAAAAAAAAAAAGCCTGCCTTTGCAGCTGCTGAAAGTGAAAGTACCGTTAAAATAAACAGAAACAGGAGTCTTTGAGAGAAGCCTGAGGTTTTAGTCCAGATTTGTGAGTTCAGATGGGCAGCTGTCGGTGGTGGTCCATCAGGGAATGAAGTGACCTGAGTCGGTCTCTGGGTAACATCAGTGCCACCTGGTGCTTTGTTTTCTCATGAGCCCTCTGGTTGCAGGCAGCCCTGTGTGCACCAGCCTTCCCCCAGCCTGGCAGCCCCTGTTCCAAGGACTGCTTTACATTATTTAGTCTTGAAAGTGGGCTTCCCCCGTGGCTCAGCTGGTAAAGAATCCATCTGCCAATGCAGGAGACACAAGAGACGTGGTTTCAATCCCTGGGTCAGGAAGATCCCCTGGAGGAGGAAATGGCAACCCACTCTAGTCTTCTTGCCTGGGAGATCCCATGGACAGAGGAGCCTGGAGGGCTACAGTCCGTAATGTGGCAAAGAGTTGGATATAACTGGGCACACATGCACACACACACAGTCTTGAAAGTCAAGCTTGCCTTGACCTTACTCTGCTCCCAGCCACGCTTCCTGGCTGTACAGATTCCAGCAGAAGCTGCAGAAGGGCTCAGGGTTGGCATGGAGCCACTTAGGAGGATGCCAGTTACACCAGCCACCAGACCCTGCTGATTGAAACAATCTCGTGTTCAGAATTGCCTTCACCTGCCGCCTTTTCTTACTTGAAGAGTTCTTTACAGTCCTCTGCAAAGATGGTGCCAAGGCTAAATTATCTCATAAACGTTGTCCTTTAAAAATATTAGATTAAGAGCCACTTTGTGCTCTTTATTCTGCTATTTTCTTTGTTTTCTCTCTCTCTCTGTGAATGGCTCTCAATGCTCAAAATTTTCCGCTTTCCCTAAAGAATACTTTTCCTTACATGTCAGTTTTTGGAATGTTGCGATTCCTTTCTTTACTTAGGACCATTATTTAAGTAGGCTAGATGTTATAAAAATCTAAATTTTAATTGCTATTATTGTCCTTTTACTTCTCTTTTCAAGCTGATGTCATCATGCTACTGTTACTCTGGTATTTTTGAACTCCTTTGTCTTGAGGGTTTAACCTTGTATCAGGTGAGCTAAAGTGTTCTTCCTCAATATCTTATTTGAATCTTATAGTCACTCAACAATGTAGGAACCACCTCCTTTTTTGCGTATGTGGGTGCTTAGTTGTATCCAACTCTTTGCAACCCCATGGACTGCAACCCATCAGGCTCCTCTGTCCATGGGATTTCCCAGGCAAGAATACTAGAGTGAGTTGCCAGTTCCTTCTCCAGAGGATCTTCATGATCCAGAGATTGAACCCGCATCTCCTGCATTGGCAGGCGGATTCTCTACCACTGAGCCACACCTGGGGAGCCCCCTACTTTCTTTAGATGGGAAAAATAAGACCCAGAGAGATGTGTGACTTTTTTCATGATCAAATAACTAAGCCAGGATTTAAACCCCAGCAGATATCAACTCACTTGCTTTGATCTTCCCACACCATTCTATTTATTTCTCTGTTTATATGCTTTACCCTGGATGTCATTTTAAAGCATATTGAACTTGGTTTTTGTCCTCACCAGACTTCTAAGTGTTCCCTAGGTGTTTTTTCCATGAAGTATGTCCCAAACTTCCTCTTCCTGGCTTCCTTTATTTGCTAAAATAGTGTTCATCCCAGATCCTCCTCCAACTAATTGGGCCAAAAGTGTCTATTTTCCACATCCATCTTCCTCTGTCCACAGTGGGCCACTGGGGGCTGTGGAGGGACCTGTCTCCTTCTTGTATCCCTGACCAGTGTCCAGAAGGGACCTGTGCTCTGGAGACCTGGTATCCCTGTCCTGAGCAAACGATGTAGTCTCCTGGATGGTATCTGAGAGAAGAAAGAGGGTAATGTGTGTAAGAAGAAATCTTGAAATTTAATTTAGTGACCCACATTATTAAATGTCTTTCTTCCTGTGACTGTAAATACTTGAAAGACACTTGTGGAAAGCCAACCAGAAATGTCAGCATAATCATCAATACCTCATTTAATGGGAACTGTTGAGCTTGGGCCAAGCCCCTCATTTGCCCCAACATATGGGACACCAGATGCTGAAGAATTGGTACTTTTGAACTGTGGTGTTGGAGAAGACTCTTGAGAGTCCCTTGGACTGCAGGAGATCAAACCAGTCCATCCTAAAGGAAATCAATCATGAATATTCATTGGAAAGAGTGATGATAAAGCTGAAGTTCCAGTACTTTGGCCACCTGATGCAAAGAACTGACTCATTGAAAAAGACCCTGGTGCTGGGAAAGATTGAGGGCAGGAGGAGAAGGGGATGACAGGGGATGAGATGGCTGGATGGCATCACCAACTCGATGGACATGAGTTTAAGCAAGCTCCAGGAGACGGTGAAGGACAGGGAAGCCTGTAGTGCTGCAGTCCATGGGGTTGCAAAGAGTCGGACAGGACTGAGTGACTGAACAACAGCGAATGCTGGTTTGAGTTTGATCCTAGTCTGAAGCACAAAGCCAGGGCATCAAGTTCACACCGGCTGATGGGGAAATGAAGGTGATTGTCAACATGGGAACTCTGTGTGGCTCAGTGACCAAGATGGCTGTAGTGATTTATTCTTTGACATCTTTGAAAATGTCCCTTTGGAAATGCATTGTCATAGAAACATCTCACAGGCAAGACCTCAAGGTGTGTGTTAGCTCCCCTAGTGCCTTGATTGTCTTGAGAGGATGTAAAAGTTGCAGAAAGTCTTAAAAACCTGGTCTGTCATCAGAGCTCCAACACAAAAACACACACGCATACACATACATACAGATTTTATGTAGCAAATTCCTTTCAGAGGATGAACCTTCATGATGTGTGTGTGTGTGTGCTCATTTTTTCCAGGCAGGAATTGTGAGGCCGGTGGCCATTTCCTACTCCAGGGGATATTCCCAACCCAGGGATCGAACCCACGTCTCTTGTATCTCCTGCATTGGCAGGTGATTTTTTTTTTTTTTAACCACTGATGCCACCTAGGAAGCCTGAACCCTATTGAAGTCCCGTCAAATCAAGTTGACACCATGAAAGAAGGAGCAATGAGAAGTTCACACGCAGACTCCTGTCTCTTCTCTCCCTCTCCCAACACCTTTGCTTCTTCCTTCTTGTTCACGAAGACTTGGAGGAAGAAATTCTGCCTATTATTGGGACATGAGGACTCATTCCCACACCATTTTCCCGCCTTTGGTTTTGACAAACAGAACAAACTATTTCTAAATGTAACTTTGTTACAGTTCTTCTTGTCTCTTGACACATTGATATGACCAAAATAATTTGATGTTGATGTATGTATACCCATCATTCTGTTGTCTGTGAATCTTTATGCTAGTAAGCTGTGCATTCATGGCCATTTCTCAGCCCTAACCTCAGTGCAGTTATCACGTATGTTGCCTCCTCTCTCTCATCTGCCCCCGAAAAACACCCTATACCCCTGCATATACCCGAGTTATTGGAGGGAAGGAACAAGGATGCAAGCTGTGTCTTTTAATTCCCCAGGGCCTGAGACACAGCAAATCCCTTTAGGTCTTGGCTGGGTTCTGGGTACGTTGGGCCAGCTGATGATTGTGTTTTGCACTTGCTACTATTCTTTAAAGATTGCATCTTCACTGATTTAGGAAGAGACTGGATGTTATGTGTGATCAGGACCAAGAAGCGGGACCCCTCTGGCAGCCCTCTGTCCTTTTCTGTTGTCTTAAGGAATTCTGCTCACTCCCAAACTACCCTCCCAAACATATCTAAGCAAAAGTCCTGAACTCAACTGCCTCCATCCAGCCCAGAAGGTGCTGAGGCTCACCCTTTGGAGTTGGGTGTGGGGGAAAGTTTATCCCATGACACACAACCCCTCAGCCCCCACCCCAGCTGGAAGGACTTGGTCTACTTTGTATATTTTCCTTTCATTGAGAAGCTTTTATATAATGCTATTTTTCTTCATCTTTTTTTTCCCCCTGGGGGTGATGAAGCCTCCTTCAGAGGGTTCCCCTCTCCTGCATATCCACCTCTTAATCAGGTCCTGGGTTTCAATAATATTTGTTGATTGAATGCTGAATATGATCTGAATAGAACCAGAGCAACAGGTAGCTTGGGAGACCCTACACCTGTCAGTACAGGAGACATAAGAGACGTGGGTTCAATCCCTGGGTTAGGAAGTTCCTCTGGAATAGGAAATGGCAACCCACTCCAATATTCTTGCCTGGGAAATTCCATGGACAGAGGAGTCTGGCGGGCTACAGAGTCGCAAAGAGTAGGACATGACTGAAGTGGCTTAACACACACACACCCTCAAAGGGAGTCCTTCCTGCTAGAAGCTATATGATTTTTCTGAATATCAAAAGGACCTCAGAAGTGTAGAAATTCAATATACATTGCTCCCGTTAGCCTATGAAATGGAAAGCTGATGCCAAGTGACAAAACATTATTAAGATTTATTTTTAACAGTGACTGTTTTGTTTAGAATCTTGGATAATAGTGTCTTGCTTTGACAGACAAGAATGTTTCTTAATTCTCTAAAGCCTTCATATTATAGATGGATATAAGAGGGCAGATGTTCTGAGAATTTATGGTCCAATTGTTTTCTTTTGTAAAAGAAGCTTAAGAGTATTTCTGGGTCTTGGCCAAGGTCACACAGAAGTCAGGACAGAACTTGGGACTAGACCCCAGCTCAACACCCTGCTCGCTCTTGTGTATGGGTCCTTTCAAGCCAAGACGACTTTGTGGAGGTGCATTTTATGTACCTGAAATGATCGGTGTTAGAGAAATTGATTATCTGGATTAAAGATGGAAAACAGAGTTCTGCCAGGGCTGATGATCACGCTTGGTGAGGGTTTCTACATGCCTGGCCTCTTCTTGGTGCTTTGTGTATGTGGTAATACCTTCTTTAAGCCTCACAGCAATCCTATAGTATTAATACTGTCATCCGTGCATGTTACATACAAAAACAGAGCCCACAGTGGTCACATGACCTTGGTCACACAGTGGGAGTAAGGGATGGAGCTGGGGTTCAAACCCACACTGTTAACCACCAGCTGGCCCCTCTGAGCTCGTCATTCTTGAAGATTCCTGAATGTCTCCCTCAGATGCCAGATTGTTTCAGATACATTATTTAAGGGGTAATAAATTGAAAATATTTTTAAACTATAAACCACTTTGCAACAGCATGCAGAAAGAATATGTGATCAGGCTGACGATGGTTGAACTTACTGTATAGTATTGTAGTTAATCTGAAGATACTGAAATTTATCACAAGCAATAACAAGAGATCACAGAAAAGGTTGTGTCAAGTGCAAGATCTAGATGTAGTTCTTCTGGACCGATTAAACAGCATTTAAAGATTCCAAGATGACTGAGATAATAAGGCAGATGCTTTCTGTTTAAATTTATTATAGATAAGTTCAAGCTCGATTCAGAGGCAAATGAGACACTAACTCATTTTGTAAAACCTGAAGCTTTAAGAATAAGGAAATATTTAACTTGAATAGTATTTAAAAAAATTTTTTTAAAGTAAGGGATGAACAGAAATCACAGTTCTGTGTGTATGTGTGGGAGGAGGGAGAAAACAGCCGTTACTTTATTCAGTACTGTTACAGGAACAGCAACAACTCAATTCTGAAAAGGAAAAAAAAAAAAAAAAATTACAGACAATGTAAAATCGAAACCAGCTATGGTGCCGTGCTTTAATTCTGCCCATGCCTGTTTCCCCCTCAGCAACTTGCAGTCAGGGGTATCTCAGTCCTTGCCCAACCCTGGTGTCTTTCAAGGTCAGTACTGAGCTCACACTCAAATGTCTGTTTTTAAATGATCACGTTAAACCAAGAACACGCATATCCAAGAGGAAAGACAAAAACAAGCTCTTGGACCAAGAGTGAGCAGTAGTTTCCAAGATTTTCCATTAACGTGTCCCAACTTGGAGTCTGTGAGTGGCGTTTCTGGGACTCAGGCTGAGGAATTTTTCCTTTGTTCTATTGCCAGGGCTCTTTCCCCTCCCTGTGCTTCTGAATTTCAAGTTGTGGCCCCTACGGGCTCCTGCAGTCTCGTATCATCTGCCACTTTTCCCCAAAGACCTTACCTCCACAGCCAACCCCAGCACGGGCTGAGTCCCTGCCCCCTGCCCAGCCCTGATTCTGCTGCAAACTCTTTCTGGGCTGATTGTCCCTGGGGACTTCCTGCCAAGCAGACCCCAAGCCTCCTCCTGGATTATTTCTGGCCACTGATGTTGATTCCTTTTAGTGCAATGATGCCAGGCCCTCCCTGTCTTCTTCCTGTGTGGCTTCTCTCCCCTGTGCTCTGATACAGCGGTGCCTAATCCCTGATCACCCTGGACACCGTAATAGGTTTCCTTCCACAGGTATCTTCTACATTACAGGGTGCTCTGAGGGCAGTGACTGGGTCATTTCTGTGTCCCAGGAATTCCCCTCCTCCAGGGGATCACATTTTGTTGGAACTCTTCACTGTGACCCGTCTTTCTTATATGACCCTGCACGACACGATTCATAGCTTCATAGAGTTACACAAGCCCCTTCGCCATGACTAGGCTGTGCTGCATGAAGGGGATGGAAGCATCATGCTGCTGCTGCTAAGTCACTTCAGTCGTGTCCGACTCTGTGCAACCCCATAGACAGCAGCCCACCAGGCTCACCCGTCCCTGGAATTCTCCAGGCAAGAACACTGAAGTGGGTTTCCATTTCCTTCTCCAGTGCATGAAAGTGAAAAGTGAAAGTGAAGTCACTCAGTCGTGTCTGACTCTTTGCAACCCCATGGACTGCAGCCTACCAGGCTCCTCCCTCCATGGGATTTTCCAGGCTAGAGTATTGGAGCATCATAGGTGTCTTGTAAAAGTGTGAAGTGATCACCTGTGGGAAAGCATAGACCTGAGGCATCAGTCTTTGCAGACTTGCCTTCTAATCCTTTCATTTAAAAAAAAAAAAAAATCTTCACCTTTTTGAGCATCCATAAAAATCAAGAACTTTCATATAAGTATCCATAATAGAGTCTCAAAAAATCCAAAGATCATACGACACTGGTCCCTCTTCCCCAAAAACACCGGCCAGAGTTATGGCAGCAGCTTGCTCATTACACCGCCTGTGTACACACGGGGCTGCTTGCTGCTTTCCTTCGCCCCAGCCACCCAGTTTCCAAGGTTCATGTCACCTGCCTGGATCCAGGAGACCGTGGTGTGCCACCCTGGGAAGACTCACCCAGTGGAAACAGTCCCAGGCAGACTCTTTCTTTCTTCTTTCCCCTAAGGGCTGTGTATCAGCCCTGGTGGCTCAGATGGTAGAGAATCTGCCTTTAATGTGGGAGACCTGAGCTCGATCCCTGGGTTGGGAAGATCCCTTGGAGGAGGGCATGGAAACCCACTCCAGTATTCTTGTCTGGAGAATCCCCAGGGACCAAGGAGCCTGGTGGGCTACTGTCCATGGGCCATGGGGTCGCAAAGAGTCAGAAACACCTGAGAGACTAAGCACGGCATAGCACGTGAGTGTGCTCCGCAGCTGTAACAAAATGCCAGAGGCTGGGTGGCTTAAACAACGGCAAGTATTTATTCTTCCCAGCTCAAGTTCAAGATGCGAACAGATTCAGTTCTTGGTGAGAGCTCTCTCCAGGTTGCAGATGGTTACCATCTAGCATTGGGGCTTCCCCGATGGCTCAGTGGGTAAAGAATCTGCCTGCAATCCAGGAGACACAGACGATGCAGTTTCGATCCCTGGGTTAGGAAAATCCCTGGAGGAGGAAATGGCAACCCACTCCAGTATTCTCGTTTGAAAAATCCCATGAACAGAGGAACCTGATGAGCTACGGTCCACAGGTTCACAAAGAGGCAGACACGACTGAGCAACTAAGCAAGCAAGCAAGAGCATGCTCAGGTGGCAGAGACAGAGCACGAATCTCTCTCCCTCTTTTCCCAGGGACGCTCATCTCATTACGGGTCTTATCCTCAGGACTTTATCTAACTCTAATTACTTCCCCAAGGCCCCATCTCCAAATATCCACCACACCAGAGACAAGGGCTTCAACCTATGAAATTTGAGAGGCAACATCATTCAGTCTATCCAGCCTGGCTCAAGAAATGAGACAAATTCACCTTCCACCTTTGCGTATCCAGGGGAAGAATTTACTTTGACTTGTATATATTTATTTTCAGTGGCAACTATTCTAGGGCTCCGTGACCCCAAATAAAAGAAACACAGGTTCCCGTGTGTTTGGGGTTCAGTGCATGGGTATCAGCAGACGTTGCTTTCTGATTCATTTCAGCCCCTGCACCCTTGACCTTGGGGCTCTGGTCCTCTGTGACCTGTGTCCTAATCAACAGGGATGCAGAAAGGACAGGGGGTTCTTTGGCCTCTGAAGCTCTGTGTCTCTTTCCTGTCCATTTCCGGGGAAATGGATTGCATGGGTGCTGGCCATGAGTGGGGTGATGAGGACTGTCCACCTCGTCCAGGGACGTTCTCACAGTCAGATGGCACCTGTGGGGAGATTGGCTCATACCTGGAGCGGGAGCTGAGCCATGCGTATCCGAGCGCACCGAGGCAGTTGAGATCCTGTCTCCCGTCTGCTGGCATGGCCCCCTTTTCCACTCAGCTGCACTGAGTAATAAGAGAGGCCCCGTCCGCCCTCCCGTCACGGAGCTCAGCCTGTGCCAGTGTGTTTCTGCTTCTAATGAAGGATTTATTTAGGTCACCACTGCCTCCTGTGCACAGCACCACAGATTAAACATGAAGGGGGTGGAGGGGTCCTCTTCATCCCTCCTGCACACACCTGGCCACCTATCATTCAGGCAGGGGGCCTTTCTGGAGGACCCTCTGCGAGCCCCTCCCCAGACAGAGAGCCTGGATCGCCCCTGTGTGCCACTGTCCTTTCTCCTGCAAGCCTCTGTCTGGTTGAGTCACTGCAGTACTTTGGATCATGAACAAATGCGTTTGACTAATTATCATCCTTGATTCCCATTTATATCACACAGCCTCCCCCCTTTTTTTTTTTAAGAGACAAAAATAGCTGCCACGATTGAAGGGCTTGCCATCGGCCAGGCAATATGGCAACATCGTAAGCACCCTCATAGGCTGTTCTGTTTAATCCTTCCAATAGTGTACGTTGGCCAGGACATTCGATCGAAGGCTCTGGGTTTTCAGTGCTCTCTCGTGGATTTTAAGTTATAAAGCTGAGATTTGCGCCTGGGTTTTTGGCTCTAAATCCTCTGAATTCCAGCATCGGCCCTCCACCCCTGTCCACAGATAACACCACCTCTGTGACCAGACTGATCCCTCTCTATTTTGTCTCCTGCAATTGTTTCCAGCCTTGGATTTAAAAACAAACTACCCTAATAACCATAGGAGACCAAATCCAAAGGCAGCCTTCCCAGCCCAAGGCCAGGGGCATCAGGCTCCGAATCTGAATGGATGCAGTTGTTCCAAGCTCAGGGAGTTCTTTAGTTTTTACCATTCCAAAGGCTGTGGGTGGGCAGACCGGTTCTCCAGGCAACTGGTTAGAAATGCAGACTCCCAGGCCTCTGCCCAGAACTCTTGGATTAGAATCTGCATTTTGAACTACATCCCCAGGGAATCGATGTGCACTTGTAAGCCTGGAAAGTGCCTGGCGAAGGTGATGGAGCAGCCAGAGCTCCTGGTGGGGATGTGGGGAGCTTTAATTGACTCCAACTTGCAACGCCTTGCCCAGATCCTTCAACCTAATCTCTCACCTAATTTGGAAAAGTATATCCTGTGGGTTGACTTCAGGCTACTTATGGGGCAGTTGGCATTTATCATCCATCGTTGGATCAGGGAATTCTCAGAAGCTTGGAAATAACATGGTGATTGAAATCCACTGGCCCCAAATTCTTGCCCCACCATGCTGCCCTCCTGGGCTGACCCAGGCACCTCCTTCCTTCAATTCCGGGGAGTTGCATTCATTATCCAGGTACCCTTCTGTATATATGGAGCCTCCCATGTCATGGAGGTAACAGAGCCTAGAAAGTGGAGGAGGGAGTGTTGGAACAGTCCTGGTCTTTTTCAAGAGGAAAATAGGGCTGGTTACTCCTCCTTTTCCCAGGCAGTCAGTGTGGCCCAGAGAAACTTTTTTTCTTTAAATTGGAATATGATTGCTTTGCAACGTTGTGTTTATTTCTGCTGTACAGCAGAATGAATCAGCTATCCGTATACATATAACCCCTCTTTTTTGAATTTCCTTCCCATTTAGGTCACCACAGAGCACTGAGTGGTATTCCTTCTGCTATACAGTAGGTCTTCCTTAGTTATCTATTTTATACATAGTACCAATATGTATTGGAGAAGGCCGTGGCACCCCACCCCAGTACTCTTGCCTGGAAAATCCCATGGATAGAGGCACCTGGTAGGCTGCAGTCCATGGGGTCGCGAAGAGTCTCACAGGACTGAGCGACTTCACTTTCACTTTTCACTTTCATGCATTGGAGAAGGAAACAGCAACCCACTCCAGTGTTCTTGCCTTGAGAATCCCAGGGATGGGGGAGCCTAGTGGGCTGCCGTCTATGGGGTCGCACAGAGTTGGACACGACTGAAGCGACTTACAGTGCAGTGCAGTACCAACATGTATAAAACAGATATATATCAACGTTCCTGTGTCAGTCCCAATCTCCCAATTCACCCCAATCCCCCCTTGGTATCCACATGTTTTCTGCATCTGTGCCTTTATTTCTGCTTTGTAAATAAGATTGTCTATACCAATATTTTTTTCCGATTCTACATATATGCATTAATATTCCATCCTTGTTTTTCTCATTCTGACTGACTTCTCTCTGTAGTAACATTATGTGAACTGACCTTGCGTCTTTTGTACCCTGAGCTCTTTTCTACCCCCAACTTACCTCACAGCAATTACCATGAGTAAATTCAAGCAAAAGTCAATGTCAACAGCTGTTGACAAGTGTCATGTGTAGGCAGTTTCAAGAAAATAAATATTTATGGGAGTCTTGAGATCTCTCTGTCCTTCTGTAGACTGACAGGCAGGAGCTAAATCTGCTTCCTCTTTCTTGGTTTCCACGATGACCTGCCAAGGATGGAAAGTTGACCCTGCTGCCACATGCTCTTAAATTAGCCAGGCAGAGGTAAAGGTCTCCTAAAGGCAAACAAAACATCATCTACCGTTGATTGCTCAGAAGTTTGGTTGGATACAGAAAGGATGGTTCTCATCAAACCGTCTTTACTTGGGTATTACTGCATGCCAGAAAGTTAAATCACTCGACACTCCAGCATGTGTGGAGAGAGGCAATTCTTGGAGAGTAACACAAGAGCTCTCCTCCTTTCTGCTGTGTTATCAGGCTTGGAGCAAGCTTGCCCCCTCTGCCTGGGATGTGCTCACCGCAGCCCAAGGAAGGCATCTCCACTCAGAGGCAAAGCACACTTCTTGCTCCTGTGACGTTTTTGTTCTAGTTCAGTTGCTCAGTTGTGTCCGACTCTTTGTGACCCCAGAGAACGCAGTATGCCAGGTTTCTCTGTCCTTCACCATCTCCTGGAATTCGCCCTAACTTGTGTCCATTGAGTCGGTGATGCCCTCCAACCATCTCACCCTCTGTCGCCCCCTTCTCCTGCTTTCAATCCTTCCCAGCATCAGTATCTTTTCCAGGGAATCGGCTCTTCGCATCAGGTGGCCAAAGTACTGGAGTTTCAGCTTCAACATCCGTCCTTCCAATGAATATTCAGGGTTGATTTCCTTTAGGATTGACTGGTTTGATCTCCTTGCAGTCCAGGGGACTCTCAAGAAACTTCTCCAGCACCACAGTTCAAAAGCATCAACTCTTCGGCACTCAGACTTCTTTATTTGAGAAGGTCTTTTAACCTTACTCAGCTGAGCCACAAGGGAAGCCCAAGAATATTGGAGTAGGTAGCCTATCCTTTCTCCAGCCTTCTCCAGTGATCTTCCTTACCTAGGGATCGAAACGTGGTCTCCTGCATTGCAGGCAGATTCTTTACCAACTGAGCTATCAGGGATAAAGAATCTGCCTGCAGTGCGGGAGACCTGGGTTTGATCCCTGGGTTGGGAAGATCCCCTGGAGAAGGGAAAGGCTACCCACTCCAGTATTTCGGCCCAGAGAATTCCATGGACTGTGTAGTCCGTGGCATCGCAAAGAGTCGGACACAACTGAGCAACTTTCACTTTCACTTTAACCTTAATAGCATGTTTCTGTGTCTGCCTTGGGGAGAAAGGCAGGCCATTAGCATTCGTAGTATGCCCTGTAAATGCCAGACATCGCCCTGTCTCTTTGGCATGGGTAATCTATCGGAATCATGATAGCATCCCTATGAAGTAGATTTTAGCCCGTTTTGCAGAATGGCACACTGAGGCCCAAAGAGATGAGAAGCTAACCTGAGCTCAGCTAGCTATAAGAATTCTAGCCTGGGTCTGTCCAGTTGCTTTTCTATTACCACTCACTGCCCTTTTATTGCTTACAAATATATAAGATAAAAGGAGAATAGCCACCCCCTTGATACTGTTACAAGTATTTGGAGGGATAATTTCTACATGAGGGCTTACTGCCTGACACGCGGTGGGCACTCAGGGAGAGAGTAATTGCTTCCTTTCCAACCCTTCTGTCAAATCCCTTGGATGACTTTGGTCCCCCAGATAACCATCCTTGTCATCCAAGACCATCTTTTTCTGAGGGGCGAAAAGGTTTTCCTGCAGACAGAAGGACCACAAGCACCGCTGTGCTTGATGTACTGAATGTCCCTCCTGTGAAATATTCTAGTTCTTTAATTTTATCCATGAACATGTTCTAGTGATGGAGCTGAGAGCAGATGTGTTGTAGTGGTTACATTTGAAATCTCGGTCATAATGTGAATTTTGTGGTAAGACTTAAGAAGAAAATTAAAATATTTTTGAAGGGTTATCTCACTAGTTCCCATCCTTTTTTAATGAAAATGCATTCTAGGCTCTCAGGTGATTTTGTCCATCCTCCAGGAGAAATTTTGAGCCCCCTTCTCAACATCTGGTTCCTATTTGATCCTCTAGGGAGGAAAGCTTGCTACTTTTTGCCACTGTCTTTTTCATAAATGGCAAATGGTTAAGTTTCTCTTTCTGCTGAATGAAAAGCCTCTGTCAGTGCCTTCCGTCATTTGCCTGACTTGCCGCTACATCCAATGTGTTCATTCAGCAAACAGCATCTCTAGCACCCACTGGGTACCAGCAATCACACCAGCCCCCGAGGATGCAGCGGCGGGAGGTAGGATGCTGATAAGGAAGCTCTGAATTGACTTTGTTGGGTGGAGAGGCAGGCAGTAAACAAGCAAACATAATTTTGGATAGTATATCAGGAATATAAAACAAGATGATGGGAAAGAAAGTGATTAAAGGCGAGAGGTTGAGCTCATGTTGCCGAGGAAAGCCAGCGTTTGAAATAAAATCCGTGACGGGACAGCCAGCCTCAGGAAGCATGTTGGGGGATGGAGCATCCTGGAAAGACGGAGCAGAGAAGGCCAAGGCACAGAGCTGGTGTGAGCTTGGTACCATCAAATGAACTGGAAGGCCCGAGCTTGTCTTAAAAGGGCAGTGAGGTGGGAGGGGCAGACAGATCCTATTCTAGGTTCATTCCTGACCCGAAAAGGATTTGCATTTAACTTGTATTTTTTTCACCTCAAAGCATGTGGCTTCCCAGTTCCCCGACCCCATGCCTCCTTCAGTGAAAGCTAAGAGTCTTAACCACTGGACCACCGGGGAAGTTCCCTTGGATTTAATTTTTAATGCAGGGGAATCTCCACCTGGAAAATTCTGTGTCCTTTCCCATGGGTCCCCCGTGCCTGGTGTGTGGTCAGCATCTTCATGTGGAATCCAAGGAAGCCTAGTGCTGCTGATGGGAAAGACTCTTGGCTTCAGAATTTTTGAAACTCAGGGCTTCGTTTACACTGCAAGATGAAGCAAGCAGCCTGCCTGGTAAAAGGGAGTGAACAGAGAGTGAGTTAGATCTCTTTCAACAGGGAAGGATGGGACTTCTCAGGTGATGCTAGTGGTAAAAGAGCCCACCCTCCAATGCAGGTAAACAGAAGAGACGAGGGTTCGATCCCTGGGTCGGGAGATCCCCTCAAGTAGGAAATGGCAACCCACTCTGGTATTCTTGCCTGGAGAATCCCATGGACAGAGGAGCCTGGTGGGCTACAGTCCTTAGGGATGCAAAGAGATGGACATGACTGAAGAAACCACTCCGTTTCTCTGAGCCTCACTTTCTTGTGACAGGATCAGTTCCGTCCAGCACGCAGTGTGCGTCACACGGGTCCTGTGTGTAAAGTGGCTAGCCTAGTGTCTGCTCAGTAGCAAGTGCTCCGGATGACTGCTGCCAACATTGCTTTTTGGAGGAATGTAGACTGGCCTCCAGGTGCTGTTGAACAGTCTTTGTGCTGATGCCAGCTCAGGCTCCAGACTTCCAGAAGATTCCCTTTGATAGTACCTAGTTTACTTCTGAAGAGAGAATACTCCATTTATTTTTGTGCTGCTTGCAATTTCAAACTTTCCTTCCTGGTTCTTTTCCTGTTTGAGATGCTCCTGATTTGTGAGTGGGGTCAAGGATCTTACTTTTGAAGAAAGCAGGTTCCACAATTAACGAGCTTTCAGAGTAAGAATTGCAACATTGCTCAGTGCTGTGGATCTCTGTGGATCTCTGCTGTGGATCGCTGTCCACTCCAGTTGTCAGAAACCACATGTGGCCTTGGGCCCCAGAATCACCTCAGATGGTGATTTCAGCCACGGAATTAAAGGACGCTTGCCCCTTGGAAGTAGAGCTATGACAAACCTAAACACCATATTAAAAAGCAAGCCTGGCTTTGCAAAGGGGTTGCAAAGACTCAGACGTGACTTAGTGACTGGACAACAGCAACAAGAAGCAGCCTTGAGATGTCCTACAAATGTATACACACTGGCTTTTGAAGACTTAAGACAAAAACTGCAAAAAATCTCCTTCATTTTGTGTTGAAGTAATAATGTTTTGGATAGGGTTACAGAAAATATTCTGTTTTTAAAACAGGGCTTCTGGAAAATGTACAAATGCATATGTGGGTCATTTTAACATCTATAATAAAAGTAACAATGAGATATGATCCATCTTAGGGCAAGCTGTGACAAAGTGTTGGAGACATAAATGAGCAGTGGTTACTGTCAGCTTTGAGAGGGTTGCTCTTACCTTTCGGAGAAGGCAGTAGCACCCCACTCCAGTACTCTTAACTGGAGAATCCCATGGTTGGAGGAGCCTGGTAAGCTGCAGTCCATGGGGTCGCTAAGAGTCTCACAGGACTGAGCGACTTCACTTTCACTCTTCACTTTCATGCATTGGAGAAGGAAATGGCAACCCACTCCAGTGTTCTTGCCTGGAGAATCCCAGGGATGGGGGAGCCTGGTGGGCTGCCGTCTGTGGGGTCACACAGAGTTGCACATGACTGAAGTGACTTAGCAGCAGCAGCAGCAGCAGCAGCAGCTCTTACCTTCCTGAGCAGCTCTTAATGACCTATGATGATTTGAGGTTTTCTGAATATCTTGTAAAACAGTGTGTTACACTTTTACTTACATAACTCCTTTGGGGAAGGCAGTGTGGTTGGAAGAGTGGAGGGGAGAAGGTATTGGTGAAAGTAGGGAATACCAGATCACCTTTCCTGCCTCCTGGGAAACCTGTACGCTGGTCAAGAATCAACAGTTAGAACCAGACATGGAACAGCAGACGGGTTCCAAATTGGGAAAGGAATAGATCAAGGCTGTATGTTGTCACCCTGCTTATTTAGCTTATATGCAGAGAACATCATGTGAAATGCCAGGCTGGATGAAGCACAAGCTGGAATCAAGATTGCCAGGAGAAATATCAATAACCACAGATAAGCAGATGATACTGCCCTTATGGCAGAAAACGAAGAGGAACTAAAGAGCCTCTTGATGAAAGTGAAAGAGGAGAGTGAAAAATTTGGCTTAAAACTCAACATTCGTAAAACTAAGATCATGGCATCCACCCATCACTTCATGGCAAATAGATGGGGAAACAATGGAAACAGTGTCAGACTTTATTTTCTTGGGCTCCAAAATCACTGCAGATGGTGACTGCAGGCATGAAATTAAAAGATGCTTGCTCCTTGGAAGAAAAGCTATGACCAAACCAGACAGAATATTAAAAAACAGAGACATCACTTTGCCATCAAAGTTCCATCTAGTCAAAGCTATGGTTTTTCCACTAGTCATTTATGGATATGAGAGTTGGACTATAAAGAAAGCTGAGCGCCAAAGAATTGATGCTTTTGAACTGTGGTGTTGGAGAAGACTCTTGAGAGTCCCTTGGACTGCAAGGAGATCCAACCAGTCAATCCTAAAGGAAATCAGTCCTGAATATTCCTTGGAAGGCCTGATGCTGAAGCTGAAGCTCAATTATTTTGGCCACCTGATGCAAAGAGCCAACTCATTAGAAAAGACCCTGATGCTGGGAAAGATTGAAGGCAGGAGGAAAAGGGGATGGCAAAGGATGAGATGTTTGGATGGCATCAGAGACCCAATGGACATGAATGTGAACAAGCGCTGGGAGATAGTGAAGGACAGGGAAGCCTGGAGTGCTGCAGTCCATGGGCTTGTAAAGAGTTGGACACAATTAAGCGACTGAATAGCAACAAGGAGTTTTTAAACTACATACTAGTCTTTTGGTTGTTTTGGAGGGGGAGTTGTTTCAGAGTGGTGGTGTTTTTGTTTTGTTTTTGTAAAAGACAAATTATATTTAGTTTCTTCTCAGGAATTCCCTGGTGGTTTCGTGGTTAATTCTTCAGGCTCTCACTGCTGAGGGCCCAGATTTAATCCCCAGTAGGGGAACTAAGATCCCACAAGCCTCATGGTTCAACCAGAAAAAAAAAAAATAAAAGTTTCTTCTTTTTGCTGTCTGCTGGT
Organism: Bos mutus; assembly: GCF_027580195.1. Classification (NCBI taxonomy): domain Eukaryota; kingdom Metazoa; phylum Chordata; class Mammalia; order Artiodactyla; family Bovidae; genus Bos; species Bos mutus. The sequence goes on along the minus strand of NC_091622.1, from coordinate 106,231,718 downwards.
AACTCCCCTTTAGGAAAGTGATCTCAGATGCTCCCTGTGCTAATCCGCATGCCTCATAATAAAGTGAAAAGAGCATGGATAGTCAAAGGGTGTGGATCTCAGGTCTGGCCTCTGGCTCTGTTCCTTCGGTGTCCCAGGATCGGGCTGTTTTCTGGGATGTGAGGCTGTGAGATGGGGAGAGTGTGGCTGCTCAGTGTGGAAGAGCTGCTCTCTCCCTCACTTCACCCACGTGACACCCTGCACATGCACACACATCTACACACATGTACACATAGATGTGCAGACACACAAGCACACGCGTGCACCTGCTCACATACCCTAAACGTGTGAAAGGCAAGCACAACTGGTCCCTTTGGCTGACCCACACAAGCAGTGGAAAAGGAAATAGAATTTCACTGAGTCATGCTAAAACATGCATTTGACTAAAGCAAATGGCCCATTAAATTGAGCTCATCCAATCAGTAAGACCAACCTTGAACCCCATCTTGTTTGGCCAGCTCTCTGAAACGTTTTTTTTTTTTTTTTTTTCCCTAAATAAGCATGTGGTGATTTTGCAGTTTCCTTTTCCAGTGTTCTATGATTTTCAACTTCTTAATTGTTTGGTCTTGAATATACATTTTTCAAAGTGGTTAATACAATTGATATCTGAAGGATATCAAATCAATTTGATCATAAACAGGGAAGCCCTGTATATTGTTCTTCATTACACATTCAAGACAAATTTTAGTACTTCTCTAGTGGATCAGCCAGTAAAGAATCTGCCTGCAGTGCAGGAAGTCTGGGTTCAATCCCTGGGTCGGGAGGATCCCCTGGAGAAGGGAATGGCAACCCACTCCAGAAGTCTTGCCTGGGAAATCCCATGGACAGTGGAGCCTGGCGGGCTATGTAGTTCATGGGGTCAAAAGAGTCAAACACAACTAGCAACTATACCTCTACCACCAGACAAGTTTTAAACTATTAAAGTGAATTTTAAACCTGGCATAATGAAGATGATGGGCCTTCTTGATGGAAAATGTGTTTTCTGGCTTTGTAAGTCCTACAGTCCCCAAACTGGGCCTGTCTCCAACTCTCCCTAAGCTGTGTTTAGACAGAGATTATTTAAAACAGAGCTTCCAATCGCCTCTTTCCTGGAGAGGGTCAAACACGGATTGCTGCTTATCAGCCCCGTAAAAACATCAACCGTGGCTCATGTGTCTTGGGGGCCCATACGCTGCAGCTCAGCAGTGCCTGTGCTCCTTAGGGACTTTAACGCCCAAATGTGATAAATCTCAGAGAGTTAAAGGAGGAGAAGGCATAAAGCAGGCAGTTCATGGAAAGAGCCCTGCGTTTAGAGCTTTAAATTTAGACCGTGAATCTTGAAATGGAATAAATTTTTGTGTCCCTGGGCAAGACCCTCATCTATAACTGTCCTGCATTTCTACTTTCCACTGCCGTGTTGGGGTGACATTCCACTGAGCAGACTGCAAGACTCGCTCTTTATAAACAGTTAACCTTTGCTTGTGTGAAAGTTTTTTGTTCCTTCCAGTAACCTCACCTGTTCATCCCTCCAGGCCCACTGCACACACTTGCTCTACTAGGAAGACATCCCTAATTGTTTCAGGCAAAATGAAGGAACGCAGGTCCTCAAAGTACCTGAACTGTGATCATAACGGATACCATACTGATGCTTGCAGTCAGGTTGTGTCGGTTAACTTTTGCCAAATTTGTACTGCAATACAAACCAGCCCAAAACTCAACAGCTTAAAACCACAAGCATGCATTCTCACACACGAGGGAAATGGCTAGGCTGCACACATGGGGTGGCTCTATGCCAAGTGCGGTTTGTCTTTCTCCTGGGACCTGGGCACATTTTTTTTGTTGTTGTTCATCACAATGGTGTAAGGACTGAGGACATGTGAAAACACACTCCTCTTAAGGCCTCTGCTGGGCACTGGCACACTGTCGTTTCTGCCCACGTTGTTGTGCATTCACTAAGTCGTGTCCAACGCTTTGCAATGCCATGGACTGTAGCACACCAGCCTCCTTTCTCTTCCACTATCTCCCTGAGTTTGCTCAAACTCATGTTCATTGAGTCAGTGATGCTATCTAACCATCTCATCCTCTGCAGCCCCCTTCTCCTTCAGCCCTCAGTCTTTCCCAACATTGGGGTCTTTTCCAGTGAGTGAGCTCTTTGCATCCAGGGCCAAAGTATTGGAGCTTCAGTTTCAGCATCAGTCCTTCCGATGAATATTCAGGGTTGATTTCCTTTAGGTTTGACTGGTTTGGGCTGAGTTCCAAGGAATTGATGCTTTTGGATTGTGGTGCTGGAGAAGACTCTGGAGAGTCCTTTGGACTGCAAGGAGCTCAGACCAGTCAATCTGCCCACGTGCCACTGGCCAAATCTTAAAATCACTGGGAAGTATGTTCCCCTCTGCACTGAGGCCACAGCAAGAACTGGATCCAGGAACAAGTGAACAACAGGAACTAACCGTTCCATTTTTCAAACAAGTTCGCCGGTCCTATTAAATCAGAAGCCCCTCATGGGTAGGGGAGCAGAAACCATGGCTGCTTCGCTGTCTCTTGCCCCTCTGCCTGGGGCTCGAAGCTAGTTGCTATTCACTGATGTTTCCTGAGGTCCAACAGACCTTCCCAATCTTTTTCCTTTGTAGCAAAGTTTGGCAAAATAGGACTACAGGCCAAATCTGGCCTGGTTTTTGTGTCAATAAAGCACTAAACATATAAATATTGGGGGGAAAAAAAGTAAAAGAATAATAATTTTTAATGATCCATGAAAATGATACGGAATTCAAATGTCAGTGCCCATAAATAAGACTTTATTGGAACACAACTACACCCAAGTCTCTGTGCATTGACTGTGGACACTTAAGAGAAAATCAACATAGCTGAAAGAGTTCCCATGGAGACTATATGTCCCCCAAAGCCTAACCATTTACTCTCTTGCCTGGTGCAGAAACTGTTTGACACCCTTGCTTGATAGGATAAGTGAAAGTGAAAGTCACTCAGCCATGTCACACTCTTTGCTACCCGACCCTGTGGACTCCTCTGCCAGGCTCCTCTGCCCATGGGATTCACCAGGCAACAATACTGGAGCGGGTTGCCATTTCCTTCTCCAAGGGATCTTCCCCATCCAGGGATCAAACCTGGGTCTCCAGCATTGCATGCAGATTTTTTACCATCTAATAAAGAAACAGAAAACCCCGAGGAGCTGAATGTCTTGCCAAAGATGACAGAGTTGTCAGCTTGATTAAGCCAAGTATTTACGTGGGGTTAATATTTTCCCCTTTGTTTCCTAGTAATCAGAAGCCTGCAATACCCATGTGTCACTGATCTGGAGACGACCCCCCGCGGGCAGCACTTCATGACCCAGCGGCGCCCGGCCCAGTGAAGCCACCGTGGTGTCCGGCATGGCCCCGCTGCTCCTGGGCGCGGTGATGCTGGTGGCCCAGCTCCAGCTAGTGCCTTCCCGCCCCGCGGTGGTGCCAGGGGACGAGCCGGGCCTGCCGGAGCTGGTGCGGAAAGCGGCAGCCCTCCAGGAGGAGATCTCCGACGGCGCAGCCCCCAATGGCTCCGCCCAGCAGCTGCCGCAGACCATCATCATCGGAGTGCGCAAGGGCGGTACCCGCGCACTGTTGGAGATGCTCAGCCTGCATCCGGACGTGGCGGCCGCCGAGAACGAGGTGCACTTCTTCGACTGGGAGGAGCACTACAGCCAAGGCCTGGGCTGGTACCTCAGCCAGATGCCCTTCTCCGCCCCACACCAGCTCACGGTGGAAAAGACCCCTGCGTACTTCACGTCGCCCAAAGTGCCTGAGCGCGTCCACGGCATGAACCCGGCCATCCGGCTGCTGCTTATCCTGCGGGACCCGTCGGAGCGCGTGCTATCCGACTACACGCAAGTGTTCTACAACCACGTGCAGAAGCGCAAGCCCTACCCGTCCATCGAGGAGTTCCTGGTGCGCGACGGCCGCCTCAACGTGGACTACAAGGCTCTCAACCGCAGCCTGTACCACCTGCACATGCAGAACTGGCTGCGTTTCTTCCCGCTGCGCCGCATCCACATCGTGGACGGCGACCGCCTCATCAGGGACCCCTTCCCCGAGATCCAGAAGGTGGAGCGGTTCCTGAGGCTGTCGCCGCAGATCAACGCCTCCAACTTCTACTTTAACAAAACCAAGGGCTTCTACTGCCTGAGGGACAGCGGCCGGGACCGCTGCTTACACGAGTCCAAAGGCCGGGCGCACCCCCAAGTGGACCCCAGACTCCTCAATAAACTGCACGAATATTTTCATGAGCCAAATAAGAAATTCTTTGAGCTTGTCGGCAGAACATTTGACTGGCACTGATTTTTTTTTTTTTTTTTTCCGATAAGCTAGGCTCGGAACCTTTCCTATTGTAAGTTCTGGTGTACATCTAGGGTGGGGGAAAGAATTTTAAAAGGGCATTTAAGTATAATTTATTTGTAAGATCCATAAATTACTTCTGTACAGTATTAGATTCACAATTGCCATATATACTAGTTATATTTTTCTACTTGTTAAATCGAGGGCATTTTGTATTGTTTTTCATGGTTGTTAACATGTGTAATATGTCTCTATATGAAGGAACTAAAATATTTAACTGCAAAAAAAAAAAGAAAGAAATTCTGGAGATGCAGTCTTTTTTGAATATAATTAACTTGCCCCCAACTCCAAATAGCTGTGTGTGTTCATTCATCGCGTATATTTCTTTGTTATGCTTTAAAAAAAATGTTTTTCATAGTTATTACCTTCCTCTCCCCTTCTCTCCTGTCTTCATTGTCGTTTAAATTTTTAATGTCTCCCTGAGGTCATCAGATTTATTTTTTACTTGCATTGTGAGACTTATCTTCATTGAGATGCCTGTTATTCTTGGAGGTGACAGTTTCACCCATTTCCAGCTTTAGCAGGTCCCTGAGTGTGGATTCTAACTCCACGTAAACTCCAAGAGGACAAAGCAATTAAGCTGGAGAAGTTAGTTGCTAACCAGCAAGAGACTTGCTTCAAAGAGTGCTTACACTTCCTTCTGATTGCAGCAATAGATGAAACAACAATAAAGGAAATTAAACCTGGCTTTCAGAATGATCTTGGGGCTGTGTACTTTGCCCCAGGTGGCAGTGGGTCTCCAGAAAGTCACTTAGAATAGAAAAGAGGAATTGCAGAATCTTTGCATGTCCCCATCTGTGAAAAGCTGACTAAAGGGATAACCGTTTGCTTGGGCTGCTGCTGCTGCTAAGTCACTTCAGTCGTATCCGACTCTGTGTGACCCCACAGACGGCAGCCCACCAGGCTCCCCCATCCCTGGGATTCTCCAGGCAAGAACACTGGAGTGGGTTGCCATTTCCTTCTCCAATGCGTGAAAGTGAAAAGTGAAAGTGAAGTCACTCAGTCGTGTCCGACCCTCAGCGACCCCATGGACTGCAGCCTTCCAGACTCCTCCATCCATGGGATTTTCCAGGCAAGAGTACTGGAGTGGGGTGCCATTGCCTTCTCCGAGTCTATTAATCTCTTTCCTGAAAGATCAATATGCACTTATAGACATATATTCCATATGCTTTGAGATCTGGGTGTGTGCATGTTTAAAACATCAGCTCCAAATTTGGAGTCCTGAATGTGAAAAGAAATTTAAATTCCCAAGGGTTGAAATTGAAAAGAGAAAAAAGTTCAAAGCAGTGGCGGATATAGGTTTGGAACCCCTTGCACCTGCCTCAGAGACGAGGGGCCCAATTTCAGTTTCACTTCTGCCCTGAACAACTGGGTTGTTAGGAATGATCAGATAAGCCCCTCTGAGCCTCAGTTTTCTCCTGCATTCTTCGTTCAGTCAGCCTCATACAGAATTAAATAAATCAGATTTTTTTTTCTTATTATGAATACAAATATGTTCGTTACGGTAAAACAAAAAATTACAAGGACACAAATGCGTCTCCTGACATAGTTCTTACTTAAGGCAGAGGACTGAAATAGACATTTTGTAGAGGAACTCATTGAGATTTCCCTCAAGCAACCCCAGGAAGGAGGAATTATTCTGGTAAGTTCACAGTGGAAGAAACAGGCACAGTGAAGATAAGGAACTCACCCAAGTTCACGTTGACTATAAAACAGAGCTCAGAGTCCACTTAGAGTCAAAGCCCAAGGGTTTTTTATTTTATTTTATTTTTTTGGTTTTTTTCTCTACCCATTTTCCCCCTAAATGCAAATGGAAAGACCTAGAGACAGTTCTTCCTGACATATTCCTTTTCTGGTGCCAAATGTCTTCCATCCCAAGAGGTGAGCCTGAGCCAGAGGGAAAGAGCAAGAAGGAGCCTGAGGTTTTCTCAGCCGTGCTATCAGGAAAGTGAGTCACCTTAGTTATGCTTCACCAGTCTGGCTGGACCTTAGCATGGACTGCGTCCCACCCTGGGCCCTGCACAGACAACAGAAAATGCCTTCTCTGCACCTTCATTCGGAGAAGGCAATGGCACCCCACTCCAGTACTCTTGCCTGGAAAATCCCATGGACGGAGGAGCCTGTTAGGCTGCAGTCCATGGGGTCGCTAAGAGTCGGACATGACTGAGCGACTTCACTTTCACTTTTCACTTCCATGCATTGGAGAAGGAAATGGCAACCCACTCCATGTTCTTGCCTGGAGAATCCCAGGGACGGGGAAGCCTGGTGGGCTGCCATCTATGGGGTCGCACAGAGTCGGACACGACTGAAGTGACTTAGCAGCAGCAGCAGCACCTTCATTAAGTGAAAGTGAAGTCGCTCAGTCGTGTCCGACTCTTTGTGACTCCATGCCTACCAGGCTCCTCCATCCATGGGATTTTCCAGGCAAGAATACTGGAGTGGGTTGCCATTTCCTTCTCCAGGAAATCTTCCCAACCCAGGGATTGAACCCCGGTCTCCCGCATTGTAGGAAAATCCTTTACCGTCTGAGCCACACGGGAAGTCAAGGTTGTCATTAAAAAAAACCAGCTCCCCAGAGGGTGTGGCAGAAATAGAGTGGGCTTCCTGTTGACATGGTACTTTACCATCTGCAGAGTGTTTCCCTTTATAGTGCACCACTGGATCTTACTTCTATTATACCCACTGTAATAGATGAAGGCTGAAAAAATGAGAGACAAAGATGAAATCAAGTTATCAAGGTTGCCCAGGAATTGGGTGACTAAGGGGAGACTCTGATATGTGTTTTCTGACTCCAAAGAGGATGGTTTTTGCAAAATACCTAAGCATGCCAGCACCCTCGGGATGGTGTACTTGAAGCTTGTGCTGTTGGGGCAAGAAGGTGGTGGGTAGGGATGAAGGAGGGAGGGACCAAGCACTGGAGACATGATTTAACTTTTGTGGCTGACACAGCTGATGCTAGGGGATGACTCAATTTAAGATGATCAATGGGTATAAATTCAATAATTGTTGGTTTGGAGGTGTGCTTATATGCTCAGGTACATCTGATTCTTTGCAACCTCATGGACTACAGCCCCCCTGGCTTCTCTGTGCATGGGATTTTCCAGGCAAGAACACTGGAGTAAGTTGCCATTTTCTGCTCCAGGGGATTTTCCCAACCCAGGGATCGAACCCATATCTCTGGCATCTCCTGAATTGGTAGGTGGATTCTTCCCCACTGAGCCACCTGGGAAGCCCAATGGGGGTGTTGTTGACTAAAAATGCTGTCATGGAGGTCTACCACAGGCAAGGGTCAGGGGCCCTGGTAGCTATTTCTATTCACCTGTTTTTGGTACCCCCTGAGCCAGCCATTTGGAAGGGATAAGCAGTATGAGGCCGTTGCTCCAGACCTGTTCCAGGCCCTTGGCTCTCATCTGAGCACGGTCAGATTCAGAGGGGTCCTGCCGTAGACCAGGGTGGGCCTACTCAGAGGCCCAAATGCAGTGACTCAGGAGTCAGATGGACACCTGATCCGTCTCCAAACGCCTCACAGGAAGTCTATTAACAGAGAAAAGCCTGGGGAGTGAGGTTGCTGCCTGGATTGGTCTAGGCTCAGGGCCAGCCTGGGTGATGACCTCCTCGCAGGGCGACGGAGAACAGCTGAGCAGGGTCTCAGCTATTGTGTTCCGGATATTTGGAATATTCACTTCACTTGATGCTTCTGAGGCATCAGACAGCCCCCTCCCATCCTCCAGGAATCAGATAGTGCTGAAACCCTGATAACACTATTTTGGTTATCAGCTCACAGCCTGGAAATTTGCTATTTTAGCAAAACTGCTGGTGTGCCTCTGAGCAGAGTGCCTTGCTCTTTCTATCTTGGGAGACAGTACACAGCAGAAAGGACATGTGGGGCAGAAGAGGCCAGTGTTCAGAGTGCCTGCTACCGCAGAGGTAGAGTCAGAGATCACTGCTGAGAGTTTGAGTATTCATTACAATTGTGTTCTTCTTTTGAGACCCTACTACGTGCTTAGCATGGCACTAAGCTCTCAGGAGAATGAAAATGTTAATCCAGGAATAAATAGTCATTAACTGTTCTGTGTTTAAAATAAAAACAACAAAAGCATAGAAGCACTAGGAAGGCTATTCTGTGTTTAAATTAAAAAAAGGAAAGCCGGCAGCTTAAACTGTACAGATTAGCCAGTGTAGTGTGCTTAGGGCCTTCAATAAGGATTCAAGAATATCCCTGAGAGAAGTCAGTTAGCCCCAGGATAGAGTGGACTAACTGAGGCATAAGACACGGACCTGCCCCATTGTTTTAAAAGAAAATAAGTAGAGGAAGCTTCCCTGGTGGTCCAGAGGCTAAGTCTCTGCATCCCCCAAGCAGGGGGCCCCCTGGTCGAGTAACTGGATCCCACAAACCACAATTAAGAGGTTGCATGCTGCAGTCAGGAATTTGCCTTCCTCAGCCGGGGGTTCACATGCTGTGACTGGGGATCCCACATGCCACAACTGGGACCTGGAGCAACCAGATAAATATATATAAATATTTTTAAATGATAATAATAAAGAGAGGAATACTATTCCGGCTATAGGGATGGTGGTCTCAGAGATGGGGAATGTTGGCATCGAGGATCATATACAGTGAGAGATGACAGAGGTATCATTTAACCACACCATTGCTCAGAGTAGGAAGAAATGGGAAGGGTGGCGTGGCAAAGCTGTGACCCAGATCGCTTATCCTGTGGGCCACAGGACCCTGTCCTTACTGCAGGAAGGCTTCTTGGGGGAATTGCCATAGAGCTGGAGCGCAGGAGGCAATGGAGGTAACCAGAGCAGGGCATTCTGGACAAGAGCAGGTTAAGGAATCAAGGCAGTGGGGGTGTGGAGGCGGAGGAAGTAGAGATGCAAGCGGGAGAAGGTCTCCTGGGCATGGGATTGGGTTCAGCACACTGGGAGCTCACTCTGTGGCCTTGACATCTGCTTCCCAAGTGGCGGAAGCTGGCTTAGTAGGCATCCATGCGTCTCTCTCTCTCCTGTGCAGGTGTATATCTGTCAGATAAAAATAACTACCATTTTTGCATACCTGCTATGTGCTTGGTATTTTAAATATGTTGTTTTTAACCCATGTGGTAACTCTGAGAAGTAGGAAATGACATAGCCCTAATTTTACAGGGGAGGAAATGCAAACTCAGAGGCTAAAGGGCCTGACCACGATGCCAGAGCCACTGATGGCTACAACTGGAATTTAGCCTCTAGTGTCCACGCCCTGCTACTAAAAGTCTATGCAACTGTGAGTCAGCAGAGGAAGAAGTAAAGCATATGCCTCGGGCTCCTCCATCCATGGGATATTCCAGGCAAGAATACTGGAGGGGGTGGCCATTTCCTTCTCCAGGGGATCTTCCTGCCCCAGGGACTGAACCAGGCCTCCTACATTGACAGGCAGATTCTTTACCACTGAGCCACCAGAGAAGCTCCTAAAAACATAAGAGGCATCCAGAATCTCAGGAGGCACTCTCTAGTGCTATTGGATCATCTTCAAGCCAAGAGTCGCTGAATCCTGATACAAAAGGGATGTGATAAATCAGGTTCCTTACCAGTAGATGTTCATTTAGAAAGTCTGAGCTTGAGCTAAAGACCAGAACAGCACAAAGGCGCTCTCTAAATGGCAAGCAAGGGATGAGGACCAAGATGCTGAGATGCTTGACTGAGGTGTTTAACTGAAATATTTTGGTGGAAGGAATGACCCTGACTCTTCCGTTCACCCTGAAATCAAGATCCTCACTCCACTTTCCTCAAATTTCCAAGTTAGGTGACCTGAGAGAAAAAGCAAGGAGAGCTAGGAGACCTGAATCAATCTGAATCCCAATTCCACCAGGTATTAGGTTCAAATTCCCAGAAACTCAATTTTTTTTTTTTCTGAATATAAATGGACTGACATTTACTTAACTCTATTTTGGGGAGCATTCAGTAAGATAAAGTAAAACCTGTTAACTTTGTGGGTATTTGGTTTAGTGGTTAAAAGCATTGAGAACTTTGGGAAGTAGATCAAGACTGGTTTTGAAACAGGAGGCCCCAAGGCCCTGGTTTCCCACAATTTCCCAGCTTCAGGACCATGGCTTTTGCAGTTGGTGTCCAGTCTGGACTCCATTCATCAGAAAAACACTCTGATTCCCCATCGCCCATTCCCCACCCCCATCTGGCTGCTGAAAGCTCACCCTGTGTACTATGTTCTGGGGCATTTCTCTTAATTGTCGGTTTCTGCTGTCCCTGGAGGTGCCTGGGAAGTAATGCCCACACTTCTTCTCTACTCTCCATGGGGTTGCCTGTGACTAATGATTGACTGATGTGGCATGAGGCATAGGATCACGGGGAAGCATCCCAGCCTCCTGGTCTCTGGGCAGGACAACCTCTATGGTACAACTCACATTCCAGAATTCGTGGGATCAAGTGGAGGCTAGACTTCTCCTGAGGGCTTCCCAGGTGGCACTAGTGGTAAAGACATGCCTGCCAATGCAGGAGACGCAAGAGGCATGGGTTCGATCCCTGGGCCCAGAAGATCCTACTGGAGTTGGGCATGGCAACCCACTCCAGTATTCTTGCCTGGGGAATCCCATGGACAGAGGAGCCTGGAGGGCTACAGTCCATAGGGTTGCACAGAGTCGGATACGACTGAAACGCCTTAGCACACGTGCGTGCACACAGACTTCTCCTGAAGCCACACTTCTGCCTAGTTTCCTCTCCTGTTTTATTCTGTGTCCCTGATTATCTATTTCTTCCACAATCCCATTCCTAGTAAATGACTTGCCCAAGAATACAGGTGGAGAAGGAAATGGCAACCCAGTCCAGTGTTCTTGCCTGGAGAATCCCAGGGACGGAGGAGCCTGGCAGGCTGCCGTCTAGGCGGTCGCACAGGGTCGGACACGACTGAAGTGACTTAGCAGCAGCAGCATCAAGAATACAGGACTCCCCATCTCGGGCTTTGCTTCTAGAGCATCCACTCTAAGATAGTAAACTTGCATAGAGGTCTTAGTCTCTCTGTATTTCTTATGAATAATATGACCAACCAGTAATACAACAGGGTTATTCTAATTTTTCCCATAAGGAATGAGACCACTTTCTGACACACTTTCTGTGTGTTCTCTGACACACAGCAGTGCTAAATACAATGATAGACTTAACCATTATCAAGGAGTAGTCTCTTCTTTTGGCTTCTCAGACTATCAACAGTGTCCATGCATTACCATCAACCTCCAGCTTCATGAAAGCTTCCTGGTTCTCACCAATATGAGGGCATCACTCTATCTTACTTATTTTACAAGATATCGTATCTCTATTGTTTGGTTAGTAATTAATTTAGAGCTCCTGAATGAATGTCTTTTCCTCTTGGTTACAACACCCTGGCGCTCAGCATTGTGCCTGGCACATGGTAGATAGCAAATACTTGTTTGTGGATTGAATTATAATTCTAGCCCAGATGTCAATCTGATGTGAAAACCCCCTTCCCATATCCTGGCTTCGGGAGCTGCCGTCCTGAGAACCCCTTCTCTGGGCCACCACTGTTAGCAGTTCACAGTATGCTGTTTACTTAATCCTTACAAAACCCGGGGGAAATACTCAATCCAAGCTCACTGTTTTTTTTCTGACCATCATATCCCAAGCAAATAGAACAATGTTTGACCTAAGAGTTACAAACATTTATGAACGAAATGAATCATTCCAACATTCAAGCTTTCTCCACTATGCCGTATGATACAACCTCTTTCCGAATATTGCACTAGTAGAGAATCCAGTATTCCCTAAGGCAAGCCATTGCATCTCCAGATTGGCCACTAAAATTCATGCTTCCTCCAACTACATCTCTATTCCCCTAGCTTCCTCCAGTGGATATGAGTTCTACACCAGGTCCTATGAAGAACAAATCTCATTCTACTTTTTTCACGTTGGCACACTGGAAAGTATGCTGACCTTGGATTCTGAAGTCCTAAACTTAGAGAGCTAATCCCGAACCTAGTTTTTCACAGCAGTGTGGCCTTGGGCAACTTCTGTAGCTTCTCTCAACTTCTGGTACCTTTCTGCAAAGCAAGATAAGTGATGCCTTCTTCACATAGATTCTATGAGTCTTGCATGGCTAGTGGCCAATGTACAAATACAAGGGATCATAATTCTACAAAAACTCATCAACATTGAAAAGCAATTTAGCTCTCATGACTGGTGTCACCCCATTTAGAGGGTAATGGAATAATACTGAGTATTAATGAAAAGCTGGGTATGTATTATCTCATTTAATTTTCAGATTAGCCTCTGAGGCAGACATTACTATTAACCTCATTCTGTGGATGGGACATCTAAGGCAAGAGACATTAAGTAATTTTCTCAAAGTCACATGACTAGTAAATAGAGCTAGATTTGTTCCCTGAACTGTCTTCTTGGCTAGCATATATGTAGTACTAGCTAGTACTAGTAGGGTAGCCTAGTATCTCCAGGTTACCCCACCTTTCAGTGCAGAAGAGAGTCCTTTCTTTAACATACTTGCTCATGAAAAGAACTAGAGCGTAAAGAAAGCAAACATAGAGATTAGGAACTTAAGATAAACATCAGCAAGGAGATGTAGTAGGTAGAATTCAAGAATGTCCTCCCAAGATTCCTCGTCCCTGGTATACATACTCTATATAATTTTCTCCTCTTGAATGTAAGCTGAACTTGTAAATGAGATGAGATATTTACCCTCTTGATTGAGTTACATTATCTGGTAAGGATAATTGCATGTGACGTTATCAGGTTTTCTGAGACTCCAAGTCAGCTTAGCATACTGGGGAGGGAGAAAGATTCTCCTACTAGATTTGAAGTCACCTGCCATGTAAGAAGCTTATCAAGGGACTGCAGTGGCCAGCAATACTGGAAGGGTCCTTCAGCCATCATCCAGCAAGGAAACAAAAGCCATGGTCCTACAGGTGCAAAGAACTCAAGTTTCCCAACAAGATGTCAACTTGGAAGAGGGCCCCAAGCTCCAGATGAGAACATTCTGGGTGAGACCTTGACTGCCACCCAGTGAGGGCCTGCTTGGACTCCTGTCTCATGGAAACTGAAATAATAGAAGTATGTTGGTTTAAGCTGCTAGATTTATAATTTTTGTTATGTATTAATAATAGAAAATTCCCTGGTGGCTCAGATGGTAAAGAGTCTGCCTGCAATGTATAAGACCCAGTTTGATCCCTGGGTGGAGAAGATCCCCTGGAGAGGGGAATGACTCCAGTATTCTTGCATGGAGGATTCCATGGGCAGAGGAGCCTGGTGGGCTATACAGTCCATGGGGTTGCAAAGAGTCAGACATGACTGTGCAACTAACACACACACACGTACACACACACTACAAAGTCTTAAATCTACTTTTTAGCCATTCTTCTCAATTTATACTCACTTTTATATACTCTCTATTGAAAACAAACAAAATGCATGACTTTTTTGCTACCCAAGGAATACATATTTGTTGTATGAAAACTGAATCCTTCAAGTAAGATTATCTAGAAATAATCACTGCCAATATTTTGCCTTGCTTCAGATTTTTCCAACACATGACTTGTGTGTATTAAAAATAAATTACCTCTTTTTGATAACAGTCAACAACCAGAAGGTAAACATCAGCTGATACCTATCCACTGATAAAGTTGAAAGAGAACTTAGAAATAATTTAAGCTAAGCTTCTTGTTTTATGGAAGAAGGGTGTGCGTTCTAGAGGAGTCAAGTCACTGTTCATGCTGAATTTATAATGGATGAGAACTCAGAACTACCCCTTAATACCTTCCACGCTGTATGTTTGATGTCATATCACTTGTATAACTCCCCACCAGACACTTTGGTCCCCTGATGAAATCCAGTTGCTTCCTACGAAACCACTGCCTCACAGTGTTTTGCAGGAAGCCAATATCTAGATGACAGCAGCTGAGTAAAGTTAATGTCTTCATTTAGTAGTCGTTTTGCTGCAATGGGAAAAACAACAAAAGTTAGGTAGAGTTGGTATTCTGGGCTTAACTGATGGTGCAGTGGTAAAGGAATCCACCTGCCAATGTAGGAGAAGTAAGAGATGCAGTTTCAATCCCTGGGTCGGGAAGATACCTTGGAGTAGGAAATGGCAACCCAATCCAGTATTCTTGCCTGGAAAATTCCATGGACTGAGGAGCCTGACAAGCTGCAGTCTATGAGGCCACAGAGAGCAGGATATGACTGAGCAACTGAGAACGCACGCGTGCACACACACACACACACACACACACACACACAGACCTAGTATTAAAATTACCCGTTGCAATGTTACAAATTACTCTAAAACTTAGAGTCATGCTACATTTATTATCTCTGGTAGTTCTGAGGGTGGGCTGGGAAATTCTGGCCAGTTCTTCCTAGGGTGTTCACCCAGTTGCATTCAGATGGTGGCTAGGATTGAAGCTGCCTGAAGGCTGAGCTGAGTTGGAGATCCAAGACAGCTTTGTTAATGACATGTTTGATGCCTTTATATTTTTGGGTTCCAAAATCAGTGCAGATGGTGACTGCAGCCATGAAATTAAAAGACGCTTGCTCCTTGGAAGAAAAGTTATGACCAACCTAGACAGCATATTACAAAGCTGAGACATCACTTTGCTAATAATTAAGGTCAAAACTATGGTTTTTCCAGTAGTCATGTATGGATATGAGAGTTGGACTATAAAGAAAGCTGAGCGCTGAAGAATTGATGCTTTTGAACTGTGGTGTTTGAGAAGACTCTTGAGAGTCCCTTGGACTGCAAGGAGATTCAACCAATCCATCCTAAAGGAGATCAGTCCTGAATATTCATTGGAAGGACTGATGTTGAAACTGAAACTCCAACACTTTTGCCACCCGATGTGAAGAACTGACCCATTTGAAAAGAACCTGATGCTGGGAAAGATTGCAGGTGAGAGGAGAAGGGGATGACAGAGGATGAAATGGCTGGATGGCACCACTGACTCAATGGACTTGACTTTGAGCAGGCTCTGGGAGTTGGTAATGGACAGGGAAGCCTGGTATGCTGCAGTCTATGGGGTCACAAAGTATGGGACATGGCTGAGCGACTGAACCGACTGACCGACTGACTTGATGTCTCAGTTGGAATGACTGCCATGCCTGGGGGCTGGCTGGGTCTCCCTCCCTCTGCCCTCTGTGTGACCTACTTGTGCTTCCTCACCACATAGCAGACTTAAGGTCATTGGTGGAAACTTTTCTATGGTACTTGACTTTCCCCACAATGAGTGTTCTAAAGAGCAAAGCAAAAATTGCAAGTGTTACCTAGAGAAACTACTGCTACACGGTATTGTTACAGTGGGGCCAGCCCAGATTCAGTAGGAAAGGACTATTTAAGGAGCTGAATAATAGAAGGCGTGGTTCACTGGGGGGACCTCTTTGGAGACTAGCTGCCATGCTTGGATGTTCCTTGACAATAAAATGGACAGAACACCTATTTAATGGATTTTTGGTCATATTTAAAAGAGAGATTAATATAGGTATAAGCTTTCATGAATCTTAGAATCCATTATACAAATGCAAGGTATCATTATTAAAAGTCCTCAGGCCAACTATGTAATTTCAACTATTTTGACCTAAAGCATTTGCCTATTTTCAGCCCAATCTTTTGATTGTGTGTGATGGTGATTAAGTGATTTTGCATGAATCATTTGTTCCATGATACACTGTGTTTTTATTATAGCCCAACCAAACCTTATGAGGAGAAAAGATACACTTAGAACAAACTGTGGACTGGGTCAGCAGGGAAATTTGGTCCTCTGCGTAGGCAGAGCTACAGGACCTCTCAGATAATCTGTCAAACACAAAAGAAAGTTACTGAGACATTTAACACTGCATATTAGAAGCTGTGTACAGCATTCTAAAAAGAATGCATGGCAGATTCGTTTTCTACTTTCTTTAATTTGGAAGTTCTATCTTTAGTAGCGATTTGCATTTTCCACACAATTAAAGACTCTACCTAGTTCTGATTTGCACTTGAAGTATCCAATTCAACTGTGATTTACATTTTTTCCTCTATTTATCTGTTTCCCAGTTAAAAAAAAAAAAAACTAGGTCTTAAATCTTGACATTAATTTGGGGTCAGATCAGATTAGATCAGTCGCTCAGTCATTTCCGACTCTTTGTGACCCCATGAATCGCAGCACGCCAGGCCTCCCTGTCCATCACCAACTCCCGGAGTTCACTCAAATTCACGTCCATCGATCAGTGATGCCATCCAGCCATCTCATCCTCTGTCGTCCCCTTCTCCTCTTGCCCCCAGTCCCTCCCAGCATCAGAGTCTTTTCCAATAAGTCAACTCTTCACATGAGGTGGCCAAAGTACTGGAGTTTCAGCTTTAGCATCATTCCTTCCAAAGAAATCCCATACCAGACCACCTGATCTCCTTCAGAATAGACTGGTTGGCTCTCCTTGCAGTCCAAGGGACTCTCAAGAGTCTTCTCAACACCACAGTTCAAAAGCATCAATTCTTCGGTGCTCAGCCTTCTTCATAGTCCAACTCTCACATCCATACATGACCACAGGAAAAACCATAGCCTTGACTAGATGAACCTTTGTTGGCAAAGTAATGTCTCTGCTTTTGAATATGCTATCTAGGTTGGTCATAACTTTCCTTCCAAGGAATAAGCGTCTTTTAATTTCATGCTGCAGTCACCATCTGCAGTGAATTTGGAGCCCAGAAAAATAAAGTCTGCCACTGTTTCCACTGTTTCCCCATCTATTTCCCATGAAGTGATGGGACCGGATGCCATGATCTTCGCTTTCTAAATGTTGAGCTTTAAGCCAACTTTTTCACTCTCCACTTTCACTTTCATCAAGAGGCTTTTGAGTTCCTCTTCACTTTCTGCCATAAGGTTGGTGTCATCTGCATATCTGAGGTTATTGATATTTCTCCCGGCAATCTTGATTCCAGCTTGTGTTTCTTCCAGTCCAGCGTTTCTCATGATGTACTCTACATCTAAGTTAAATAAACAGGGTGACAATATATAGCCTTGATGTACTCCTTTTCCTATTTAGAACCAGTCTGTTGTTCCATGTCCAGTTCTAACTGTTGCTTCCTGACCTGCATACAGATTTCTCAAGAGGCAGATCAGGTGGTCTGGTATTCCCACCTCTTTCAGAATTTTCCACAGTTTCTTGTGATCCACACAGTCAAGGCTTTGGCATAGTCAATGAAGCAGAAATAGATGCTTTTCTGGAACTCTCTTGCTTTTTCCATGATCCAGCAGATGTTGGCAATTTGATCTCTGGTTCCTCTTCCTTTTCTAAAACCAGCTTGTACATCAGGAAGTTCACAGTTCACATATTGCTGAAGCCTGGCTTGGAGAATTTTGAGCATTACTTTACTAGCGTGTGAGATGAGTGCAATTGTGCAGTAGTTTGAGCATTCTTGGACATTGCCTTTCTTTGGGATTGGAATGAAAACTGACCTTTTCCAGTCCTGTGGCCACTGCTGAGATTTCCAAATTTGCTGGCATAGTGAGTGCAGCACTTTCACAGCATCATCTTTCAGGATTTGGAATAGCTCACCTGGAATTCCATCACCTCCACTAGCTTTGTTCGTTTTGCTTTCTAAGGCCAACTTGACTTCACATTCCAGGATGTCTGGCTCTAGGTCAGTGATCACACCATCATGATTATCTGGGTCATGAAGATCTTTTTTGTACAGTTCTTCTGTGTATTCTTGTCATCTCTTCTTAATATCTTCTGCTTCTGTTAGGTCCATACCATTTCTGTCCTTTATCGAGCCCATCTTTGCATGAAATGTTCCTTTGGTATCTCTGATTTTCTTGAAGAGATCTCTAGTCTTTCCCATTCTGTTGTTTTCCTCTATTTCTTTGCATTGATCGCTGAAGAAGGCATTCTTATCTCTTCTTGCTATTCCTTGGAACTCTGCATTCAGATGTTTATATCTTTCCTTTTCTCCTTTGCTTTTCACCTCTCTTCTTTTCACAGCTATTTGCAAGGCCTCCCCAGACAGCCATTTTGCTTTTTGGCATGTCTTTTCCATGGGGATGGTCTTGATCCCTGTTTCCTGTACAATGTCACGAACCTCATTCCATAGTTCATCAGGCACTCTATCAGATCTAGGCCCTTAAATCTATTTCTCACTTCCACTGTATAATCATAAGGGATTTGATTTAGGTCATACCTGAATGGTCTAGTGGGGTAATTTGGGCTAATACTGGACAAATGTGATTAACTATTTCAGAAGATCAATTTGCTCACATGTTAAATAGGAATATGGTACTATTAAGGAATTCTTGTGCATATTAAAGGCCACAAGCACAGACAGGCACATGGTAGACACTCAACACACGTGCATTCATTGTTCTTTAACACACTCTTTGTGGATCCCTTCAAAAGGTCTGTAATAAAGAACTGGCTGTTGGAAACAGAACAGCCCCTTGGTATCACTGCCCATTTTGAACATCAAGGCCAACACTTGAAAAAATCAGTGAAATTTTGTTGTGCCTCTAAATATAAGCATTCACATAAATCCAGGCCATTGACAAGCAAACACAATTTTTGAGACAATTATCTGAATGATAAAGGTCTATTTGTTTTTCTGAAGTATTCAAGTATTGAAGAAGATAAGTCTGAATGTCCTCTTCCTTCCTTTCTTTTCTATACATGTCAGATGCAGATTAAAGGTATTTTAAAAAGAAAATCTTTTCCACTAAATAGTTTGGAAATTTACCTGTTTTGGTAGAGAAGGCTCCTAACTATTTGCTAAGAACATAAAATTACTGTTTTTCAATTAGCTGCCATTTCTCTCATCTGTGTGTGTGTGTGTGTGTGCGCATGCGTGTGATCTGTACCATAATCATTCATTTAAGATTCAGTTCTCCCATCTCCCAGTGTATGAACTTTGAAAAGGAAACTTGAAAGAGTTTGAAATTTCAAGGGATATTTTACCCATGCTCATCATCTATCTATTAAAATCCAATATTTTATTTATAATCACCCACTGGTAGAAACTGGAGAAAGAAATGGCAACCCACTCCAATACTCTTACCTGGAAAATCCCATGGACGGAGGAGCATGGTAGACTACATTCCATGGGGTCACAAAGAGTTGGACACAACTGAGTGACTTCACCTTCACTTTCACTGGTAGAAACAACTCAAGTGTCCACACACAGGTGACCCGGTAAACCAATGTTTTCTCTCCATACAATAAAAAGCTATTCAGCTGCGGAAAGGAATGAAGTCTTGTATATGCTACAACATGGATGAACCTTGAAAGCTTTATGCTGACTGAACTAAACCAAACACAGAAGAAGAAACACTGTATGATTCCAATTATAGGAAATAAATAATTGATCAAATTCATAAAGACAGAAAGACAATTAGAGGTGACCAGGGGCTGGAGAGGAAGGAGAAATGAAGAGCTATTATTTAATGATGGTAACGACAAACCTGTATGCGAGACAGCAAAAGAGACACAGATGTATATAACAGTCTTTTGGACCCTGTGGGAGAGGGGTGGGGGGATGATGTGGGAGAATATCATTAAAACATGTATAATATCATATAAGAAACGAATCGCCAGTCCAGGTTCAATGCAGGATACAGGAAGCTTGGGGCTGGTGCACTGGGATGACCCAGAGGGATGGTATGGGGAGGGAGGTGGGAGGGGGGTTCAGGATGGAGAACATGTGTACACCCGTGGTGGATGCATGTTGATGTATGGCAAAACCAATACAATATTATAAAGTAAAAAATAAATTAATTAATTAACTTAAAAAAAAAAAGAAAGAAATGACTTTCAAATTTTTAGCCTACACACACACACACACACACACAAAGAAAGTTTCTGCTACAGGGCTTCCCGGGTGGCTCAGTAGCAAAGGATCCACCTGTCAACACAGGAGATGGGGGTTCTATCCCTGGGTCAGGAAGATCCTCTGGAGAAGGAAATGGAAACCCACTCCAGTATTTTTGCCTGGGAAATCTCGTGGATAGAAGACCTGGTAGGCTACAGTCCATGGAGTTGCAAAAGAGTGACACACATCTGAGTAACTGAACAGCAACAACAGCAAAGTTTATGCTGAGATGACAAAGTTTTGGAAATAGTGGTGACCAATGTACATTTATTTTGGAAATAGTGATGACCGATATGATTAAAGTATATGCTTAAAAATGGTTAAAATTTATGTTATATTTCTTATCATTTTATATATATATATATATATATGTATATATATATATGGACACAAATTCAACCTAAGGTCTATATTAACTTTTCACTTCATTGCAAGCAAGTCAACCATGTTCTTAATTCATCTGCAATTTATGCAGGTGGACTTTCATAAAAGTATTAACTTCATGTATCACCAATCATTGCATAACAATTCTAGTTTATAATTGCTGCATTATATATCAATTTACAGATGGAAAATAAACATGATACTTACTGTAAAGCAGGCCTAATTGGATCCACTTTTCATGTGCCTAACTGGTGATTTATCTTGAGACCAAATACATCATTTACAGTTATAATTTAAGCTACTGTACACAGTTTTACACTGTGGTATTGAAGAAGACTCTTGACAAGGAAATCAAGCCAGTCCATCCTAAAGGAAATCAGTCCTGAATATTCATTGGAAGGACTGATGCTGATGCTGAAGCTGAAACTCCAAAACTTTGGCCAATTGATGGGAAGAACTGACTCACTGGAAAAGACCCTGATGCTGGGAAAGATTGAAGGCAGGAGGAGAAGGGGACAACAGAGGATGAGATGATCGGATGGCATCACCAACTTGATGGACGTGAGTTTGAGCAAGCTCCAGGAGTTGGTGATGGACAAGAAAGCCTAGCGTGCTGCAGTCCACGGGGTCACAAAGAGTTGAACAGGACTGAGTGATTGAACTGAACACAGTTTTCCAATCCCTCCCATGAGAAGTGCATTATTTCCTATCTAAACGGTGCTCTTCCCAACCTTCCTGTGAAATGTTCAACATCACAGCCTTAGGGTGTCTGCATCATCCAGGATGAAAATTAACCCATGACACTGTCAGTTCTGTTTGACAATAATTTCTCATCATGAGTTGGGACTAACTGATCAAACTGTTGGAAATAAATGATAAAAAAAAGATTACCTTCTTATAAGCAAAATCAAATTATATATATAATTAGAATGTCTGCCTTGTATAGGAATGGGTTGTTCACCAACATGTTGGTTAAGCTCAACCCAGAAGACCCATCAATGTGCTTATATTTTCTTCCTAAGGATGTTGTAACAAATTACATGCTCAGCCACTCAATCGTATCTGACTCTGGGACGCCATGGACTGTGGCCTGTCAGGCTCCTCTGTCCATGGGTTTCCCCAGGCAAGAATAGTGGAGTGAATTGCTGTTTCCTTCTCCAGGGCATCTTCCCAGCTGCATCTCCTGCATTGGCAGGTGAATTCTTTACCATTGAGCCACCTGGGAAGCCCAGAAAGGAGTGTAGCTGTTTACAAAATGGAGGTGGTAGATGGGATTTTTTATTTTAACAGCTCTGAGTTTTGGTCTGGAGCTTGTTTCTGCCTCCCAGCCATGGGCAGGTTGAGAAATGGGACCAGAAAAGGCAGACTTGTTTTCACTCAGTTTCTTTTCTCCCCAGACCATCCTGTTGTTGCCTCTTTTCATAGTTTGTGTCTCTGGGTCTGCATGCTGAAATCCTAATGTAGGTACCCATGGGCATTCTTTTCAATTCATGCAGTGCATTGCAAGAGGTCTCTAATGTTTACAAAATGGGAACATGGCACCTGTCCTGGAGGAGCCTATGGCCCAGGAGAAGGGATATGACCACATACCCTGCCAGCTGTGATAGACAGGTGGACAGAGAGGAGGTAAGAGGGGACATGGCAGTCACCTGGATGGGGGAAGGCATCATAGAACAGGTGACATTTGCTCCAGGTCTTGAGGAGGGTCCTGAATTTGTCTCCATCCACCACTGACTGCAGCCCCCATTCTTCAGTGGATTCTTGAATAGATATGCAAGGTTTTCTTGAATTTCATTCCACCCCACCCCAACCAATGTTGTCAATCATCGCTAGATGTACATGTCACTAAGGGAGCTTTTTGAGAAGCATAACTCTACCATACTCCACTTCTAACAGATGCTGATTCACAGTGAGGGGTGGATAGGGTCGTCCGGATTCTGAGTTTTTGTTGCTTGGTTGGCTGGGTGGTTAGTTTTGAGGCATCACAGATTATGAAACAGGGCATGATTGACTCTTTGTTAGTTGGGTCTGGAGAAGGGGTGGTTCCAAAGCTTGAGAATGTATCCCCATTTGATAGAATTGAGGCAGTGCCCCTATAATGATTGAAGGCACAGCCCCAGAGTCAAGCTGTAGGTCTCAAATCCCAAGCTCTTCTCTTTCCAGCTGTATTACCCTGGGCAAGTTACTTGATTCCCATTGCTTCATGTCATTGACATTCATATGGCCAATGTTAGACACCTCCTCACTGGGCTACATGCTGCTGCTGCTGCTGAGTTACATCAGTCGTGTCCAACTCTGTGCGACCCCATAGATGGCAGCCCATCAGGCTCCCGTTCCTGACTAATTTAACACGTGGAAAGCTGTTAAGAACAGTGTTTACATGACTACATGATTCATAAACGTTAGCCATGATTATTACTTCACTTGAAATTATATCTCTGCTCAGATATCACCTTCCTATAAGGGCTTCCTCTATTCTGAAACTTTTTTTTCCACTCTGTTTTATTTATCTTCATAGAACTGATCATTACTGGAGATGATATATATTTGTTTTTAGATTATATATATATATATAGTTGAAATAATAGAGACTGTTTACATAAATATATATACAGATGTAATTTGTTCAATTGAATAAATATATTTATAATAGAAATATATTACTATAATATTTATAATAGTAATATATTACTAGTCTCTCCTATTTCAATTTTTTGTGCCAGATGGAATTTATTCAATCATTCCATGAATATTAACTGAGTACTTTGTGGGCCAGACACTGTTCACAGGGTAAGGAATGCAACAGTGGATAAAAAGCAAAGTTTTTTCCATCACGAAGCTTTCCTTTGGTGTTGACTTGCTGCTCTTCCCTGCTAGAATTCCAACACCATGAGAATAGGGATTTTGCATCTTCCATTCCCTCCTGAACCCTCAGAGCCAGCAGAGCATCTGAGCCCTACTGTCAATATTTAGTGAATGAACGAACAAATGATCTTTCATCCGGCACATAGAATTTGACGCCAAGGAGGAAAGAGTCTCTGACATAAAAACTTGAGGATCTCTAACAGAGAACGGGAAATTGGATTCTTCTCTTATTTCACTCTCGTGATTCCTTGGGGTCTGTGTTTGTCCCTGTGTTCAGCTATGGACAGGGAGAACCAGAGACATCCAGTAACTTCCTCAAGGACACACAGCTAGACAGAAGCAGAGTCTATTTGACCCCCCAGCTCGATACTCTACATACTGCATTTGTTCAGAGTAGCACAGACTTATTGATTAGTGACTGAAAGAAACAAGTGAAGGATTGGCAAGGACCTCAGTGACACATGCGGTTTCTCTACACTCTCAGTACCACCATCGCACTCCATGTAAAGCAAATGTTGGGATGAACAGCTTGGGTTTAGATACCTGAACGTATAAATCATCTCATAAAAGAAGGAGAAAAAGAAGGAGGAGGGATTCAGGGAGACAAGGAAAAGGAAGAAGAGAAAGAAGAGACTAATAGAGTCGGGACGTTTAACTGACTGTTTGCTCACATCAGTATTTCATCCTGGCCTACAATGCTGCACTTGATGGTGTTTACCATCCTAGAGGGATTTCTCACTGGTTTCTTAGGCCCGATTCTTACGCACTCTTCAGCTGAGAGCCAAGATTCTCCTCCCAGTTGGGTGGCTCCCTCCCATTCACTGCAGTCCCTCGATGCCTGTCCAGAGCCCAGCTCCCCTGGCCGGTGGCCAGGAACTCAAACAAGCATAAAAATGAAGTACATTTATACAAGTGGGCGGCTAGACTATGCAGTTCAAATCTGGACCAGAAAATCACTGAGCACGCCTTCCCCTCATCTAATCTGTTGTTTATCTAGACAACAGGGGACTATGGGAAGTGCTGCACAAAGTTTCAGTTCATCCGTTCACTGGCTCTGTGGTTTTAGACACACATTGTCATCTCTCTGAAGCCTGAGATTTCCTTCTTTGAAAAGGGTTGTAGAACTAGATAATCTTTAAGTCCCTGGAAAGTTCTAGAATGTTGTACCTTCTCCTAGGTGAGAAAAAGAAGAAAGTTTGTTTTAGCTCCCTCCCTTCCTTCTTTTCCCTTTCTTACTCCTTTTTCTTTCTTTTCTTCTTCTTTATGCCAAGATTTTAAGTCACAGGCTGTTCTGGCTGAAATTAGTACCTCAAATTTTTGAAACTGTTTTGTGTAGAAGCCAGAAAAAATAATCTCTTAAAAACTGCTACCATTTTGTTATGCTCTTAGAGGAGGGGACTGAAGGGCTCCTTTGTTGCCTGTGTCCAGAGAACCTCTATTTACACATTTTTGAAAAGTCATTCACCCCTCCATCCTGACAGGATATAGAGACAGGATTTCAGCATGGGTTTGGAGGTGCAAACCCATTTTCGTTTCACGTCTTGTTGATCAGTCGCTGATGAGGTGTGAATGGCTAAGTCAGGCTGTCTTAGTCTAGAGTTGGAGCCTTGAATGTTCTGCAAACTATACCTTATCGCTATAGAAATGGAGGTGATGTTTTAATGTTTGCTTTTTGAGATTTGTGTACAGGGGGAGGGGCCATGGAAGAGGGTAGCTGAAGGTACTAACTTCATGGGAGATTTTGTGAAATTCTGGGTAGAGTAGGGTTTCCTTAGGATCAATGAAAAATTGCCTCTGAATAGAAGGGGGTCCACTGTCCACATCCCTGCCGTTTCCTCCCCAGCCATACAGACGGTGGTTGTCAAGCCTTTGAGATTCAGGACTGTTGCTATTGTATCATACATTGCATGATATAACCTAAAGCTTAACCAGACAAATAACCCACAGAGCTATAACAATGAGTTGATAACTGTGAGCATGTTATACTCCTTTTCGGGATCCAAGAAAGAATTGGAAGATGTTGATGATAGGAGATAAGATCTTATAATCAAGCCAGGAGTATTCAGTGGCACCATGATTTTGGACTGCATGTAGATGAGAACTTGCTTGGATTCAGCATTCATGTCTTTGGTATACTCTGTGTCCTTGAACCTTGAATATGACTCCTTAGAGGAGAGGACCTTGAGGCTGGGGTCTGAGCCAGGACTGTCTCACCTTACAGTCAGCTCTCCCCATCACACAACACTGACAGCATCTTCTCTTTCACTCTGCTCTTGTCCCTGTCCGGCATGTGCATCATTTTAATACATGCATAATCATATCACACTATGTATTTGATTATCACACTGCTAGAGACAATGGACCCTTCCTACTGAAGACCTTGACATATTCATAGTGTACAAAACAATTAATGCTTACAATACTTCAGGCTTGGTTCCTCTTCCTACAAAACCTGCTTGGAGTTTGAAAACTTTAACTCTTGTTCCAGAACTGTGTGGGGCTGATAGAATTGAGAAGGTTTCAAATGTAGAGGCATCTGCTGTTTCCTTGACAAACATCTCATCTCATAATTCAAATGACTTTAAGTTTTTGAGTGGTACACTTGTGATATACTATGCATACTAAGTTGCTTCAGTCATGTCTGACCCTTTGCAACTCTATAGACCATAGCCCACCAGACTTCTCTGTCCATGGGTTTCTCCAGGCAAGAATACTGGAGTGGGTTGCTGTGACCTCCTCCAGGGGATCTTCCTGACTCGGGGATCAAACCCACATATCCTGTGTCTCCTACATTGGCAGGCGGGTTCTTATTACTAGCACCGCCTGGGAAGTCACTATCAGTCAGTTCAGTTCAGTCGCTCAGTCGTATCCGACTCTCTGTGACCCCGTGAATCGCAGCATGCCAGGCCTCCCTGTCCATCACCAACTCCCGGAGTTCACCCAGACTCACATCCATCGAGTCGGTGATGCCATCCAGCCATCTCATCCTCTGTCATCCCCTTCTCCTCCTTCCCCCAATCCCTCCCAGCATCACAGTCTTTTCCAATGAGTCAACTCTTTGCATGAGGTGGCCAAAGTATTGCAGTTTGACTTTCATCTAAATTTCAAAAACCCATTTATGTTTATTAATGATATTTAACACTGAGCTGAGTGCCAAAGAACTGATACTTTTGAACTGTGTTGCTGGAGAAGACTCTTGAGAGTCACTTGAACTGCAATGAGATCAGATCAGATCAGTCAATTCTAAAGGAAATCAACCCTGAATATTTATCGGAAGGACTGATGCCGAAGCTCCAATATTTTAGCTACCCAGTGGGAAGAGTCAAATCAGTGGAAAAGACCCTGATGCTAGAAAGATTGAAAGCAAAAGGAGAAGTGGGTAGCAAAGGATGAGATACCTAGAAAGCATCACTAAGTCAGTGGATATGAGTTTGAGTAAACTTTGGGAGATAGTGGAGGACAGAGGAGCCCCGTGTGCTATAGTCCATGTGACCGAAAAGAGTCGGACATGACGTAGTGACTGAACACCAAATAACAAGTGGTTAACACTGATAAAGATCTATGGATAGATTAAAGCATGCTCATAAAATCTCAAATTCAAAGGGTAAAAACATTCTGAAAAGCAACTGAACAATATATATATATGAAGGTTGTTAAAATGAATAGAGTCCTCTGCTCACTAATTCTGTGGCAACAAATCTCTTTTAAGAAAATAACAATACCTGGGATAAAGAAGATATGGCACATAAATGCAATGGAATATTACTCAGCCATTAAAAGGGATGAATTTGAGTCAGTGGTAATGAGGTAGATGAAGCTAGAGCCTGTTATACAGAGTGAAGTAAGTCAGGAAGGGAAAAACAAATATCCTATATTAACTCATATCGATGGAATCTAGAAAAATTATACTGATGAACCTATTTTCAGAGAAGGAAAATAGATGCAGAGAACAAACTTGTGGACACAGTGAGGGCGGGAGCGGGTGGGACGGATGGAGAAAGTAGCATTGAGATGTATTTACTATTGTGTGTAAAACATCACTGGTGGGAAGTTGCTACAGAACCCGGAGAGCAGAGCCTGGTGCTCTGTGACAACCTAGAGTGGTGGAATGGGAGTAAGGGGGGAGGCTTAAGAGGGAGGGGGCATATGTGTCATTATGACGATTCCCATTGTTGTAGGGCAGAAACAGCACAACATTGTAAAGCAGTTTTCCTCCAATTAAACAATAAATTTTTTAAAAAGATGTATAGTTTGTCTTCAGAAGAAGTTTTTGCATAGTCAACTGAGGGCAAATTAAAGGCTATAATACTTTATTCAACACAGAGAGGGCATCTAGCATCACAAAGGAATGAGAAAAGGGAAAGCATTTTCCATCCTTGGTGGATGAAGATTGTGAAGACTGGTAATATAAGCAGACTATTAAAAGTCTTGGACATTTTTTGAATGGAAGGTGTACAAAGGATTGTTGAGTTCAGTAGGATATTTAAGGGAAATACTTAGCCTCTGAATTTTGTTTTTCATGAAATGCTTTCAAATTCTTTATCACAAAAGTCCCAAAGTGAAAATGTCCAGATTTTTAGGTTTCTATTAAGATCTGCCTTGCATACTTGAAGGACTTTTATTTGAAAAGATAGATGGGACCCTTTCTGTCTGATTCCAAGGAATGGAACAAGGGTTTCCATGACCTCTATAAGGAAGATCTTTCTATCAGTTATCAACATCCGTAGTAGTGAGATACCAATGAGAAACAGATGGTAAAATCAAATGGAGTTATTTGAGATGGGCTTACCAGTGGAATTAGCTACAAAGGCATGGGTGGCCTGTCAGAGAATCACAAAGGATAATCTGATAACCTGGGCTAATAAAAACAGGTTGAGATGGTTACCAGCACCCACTAGCTTGAGGGGAGCAGTGACTTCAATCAGGGACTTGCCTGTCCTGCATTATGCTTCAGATAGGACCCAAGGAAAGAAGGAGCTGACTTCTCTCTCCAATCCACCAATGTCTTGCCAGATGTTGGCTAAATCTATTGGTGAAATCTAGCTGGAAAGAAGAATACAGTTCATAGAGAAGTTTCCTTGGCAGTTCAATGGTGAAGACTGCACTTTCACTGCAGGGGCTTGGGGTTCAATACCTGGTTGGGGAACTAGGAAACCACATGCCTTGTTGCATGGCCAAAGTAAAAATAAAATAAAATTTAAAAATTAAAAAAAAAGAATACATAGAGATCCCCCTTCATGGAGAAAAGAAAAGGGTGGAAGAGAGTGGGGAGCAGATCTAGAGTCAGATGGAAAATAGCTTGAACACATTCTAAAAGGAATAGCCAACTGTATAAGACAGTATGTGTTTCATCATTGCTGTTGGTGAAGAAAGGCTCAAGGATTATTTCACTGGAAAATCCAAGCAGAGCATGGGGTTTGGACCAGATGGCTTAACATTTTCCATCAAATTCTGAGACTTTGTAATTCTAAGGTACCTCCAGTGAGCTAGAAACGTAAAAACAACCAGTGCTCCGTCCTTGTGTATCATGGTCACCAGCCTCAAGTCAGGGAAATTGAGCTCCTTATTCCTTTTACTGAACTGACTGACTGACTGATGCCTTTTACAAGAGCAGTAACCTTTTTGAGCATCCACACTGATTATCTGCGGAAGATTTTTACAAAGCAATAAAGCCAATGATATATTTAATTGAAGTGTAGGTGTTGGTGATCAACAAACATGACCTGGGATGAATGTGTAATGAGCACTCTTTACATTTGCCTCCCAAATACAAAAGTGTATGAGAAATACATTTTATAAGAGCTGATGAATATTAAGTGGTCGCCATGTGGCAGACCTTAAGCTGTGTGTGTGTGTGTGTGTGTGTGTGTGTGTGTTCATTCTCAGTCATGTCTGACTCTTTGCAATCCCCATGGACTGTAGCGCACCAGGCTCCTCTGTCCAGTAAATTTTCCAGGCAAGAATACTGGAGTGGGTTGCCATTTCCTTCTCCAGGGGATTTTCCTGACCCGAGGATTGAACCTGTATCTCTTGCATCTCCTGCATTGACAGGTGGATCTTTACCACTGCAGCACCTGGGAAGCCTTTAAGCCATATACTTTAAGTTAACTCATTTCATCCTGCCAAGGATTGTTTGAACAATGCTCTGTTGTTAGTATCTTCTAATCTTTGCCTAGAAGCAGCCAGGGAAATGTACCCCTCGGATCTCTTGCAGGAGGAGCACACTTTGCTAATGGTCGTAGCAACTGCCCCCTTGCCTTCATTACCACAAGTGCCACACTTCCCTCGGGCTGCTCCCAGCTCAGTGACAGGGCACTCCTGTCATTCCAATAAGATGTAAGACTCCTCCAGTGAGTGACTGTCTCAAGAACACCTACTAGAGCTTCCATATAATCCAGTTATCCCACTCCTGGGCATCTGTCTGGAGAAAACAGTAATTGAAAAAGATACATGCATATCAATGTTCACAGGGCTCCCCTGGTGGCTCAGTGGTAAAGAATCTGCCTGCAATGCAAGAGACCTGGGTTTGATTCCTGGATCAGGAAGATCTCCTGGAGAAGGGAATGGCAACCTACTCCAGTATTCTTGCCTGGAAAATCCCAGGATAAAGGAGCCTGGCAGACTACAGTCTATTGAGTTGCAAAATCAGACACGACTTAGGATATATATATAATGGAATATTACTTCACCATGAAAAATGATGAAATAATGTGAAATGATACCATTTTTAGCAACATGGATGGACCTAGAGATCATTTACTAAGTGAAGTAAGTCTGATAGAGAAATACAAATATCATATGATATCACTTATATGTAGAATCTAAACAAATAATACAAATGAACTTATTTACAAAATAGAAAGAGACTCACAGACATGGAAAACAAACTTGGAGTTACCAAAGGAGAAAGTTGGGGGGATGTGATAAATTAGGAGGTTTGGATTAACATATACACAATACACTATATAAAATAACCAACTAAGACCTTCTGTATAGCACAATGGACTCTACTCAGTACTCTGTAATGACCCATATGGGAAAAGAATGTGAAAAAGAGTAGATACATGTATATGTATAACTGAATCACTTTGCTATATACCTGAAACTAACACAATATTGTAAATCAACTCTACTCTGCTATAAACATATGTTTTTAAAAAAGATAAATACGTGAGGTGATGAATGTATGAATTAATTTAACAGGGGGCACTGCCACATTGTCCATGTATTTCAAATCATCGCATCGTACACTTCGGACATCTCACAGATTTTATTTGTCAATTATAACTCAATAAAGCTGAAAAAGAGAATTAAAAAAAAGGAAAGAACACCCGTTAGCCTGGCCAGAACTTTCTTGAAAGTGTGTTTCAGTCAAAGACCCTTCGTACTCAAACCTTCTTTCTCCCTTTTCTTCTTGCACCGATATCAGAACCACGTAGAGGGGAGAAGGCTCTTCCTGCTTTATCCTGCTCCCTGCATGTTACAGACTGTGTTTTAACCCCTCCTCCTACTCGTAACCTCTCTCTCTCCCATATGAGGAAACTGACCATCTGAAAGTCAGGAAGCAAGCCCTCACCAGAAACCCGATTCCCAGTACCTTGATCTTAGACTTCCCAGCCTCCAAAATGTTGATAAAAATGTTTTTCTGTGGCTTAAACTACCCACTCCATGGTATTAATATTTTGCTCTGGCAGCCTGTGCTGCAACTGATCCACACCCCCAGTCTAACACGTGCAATCCCGTCTTGACACCTGGTTCTGGGTGGACCCAAACTAACGCACACACCATCACGACTTTCATGTGTTTGCCTAAGTTCACAGGCCTAGGATGGAGCTCAGTCCCAGCAGCCGGACTCAAGGATCTACCTGTTTCCCACACTGCCTCCTGAATTACGGCCTTGCTCCACTTGCCTAAGGACATCTTTTTGCAACCCCTTCTATCTTCATTCAAGCAAGGCATTTCTGCTTTCTTCATCTATTTTGCCTGACTTGAAGTCAGACATCTGTTGTATCCTATTTGAGACTTCAGCACTTCAGGAAAACACCTCTGGTACTTTCTTTCATTCTCGTGATGGAGCTGCACTCAGATGCCTCTTCTCTCTCAGTCTCCGGAGGCAATTTAGACAGATGTGAATGTAACCGATTCCAGCATTTCCCAGCTGCAAAACTTCAGACACACTGACTGCCCCGAGGCTTTGTTTAATTATATGAGAAAAAAAAAATGAGAACATCCATTCCTAACTCATGGGTTCCTTGGAGGCCTCAGTGAGTGAACATATAAGGACCTACGACACCAGCTGATCCACAAAGCCATTTATAAATAATATGGTCTACTCCTATTTACAGACACTTTTTGATTTATTTAAATTGATGCTCCTACAAGTGCATAAAATGCTGGCATTTGCAACACTCCTCCCCTCCTGAAATTTCTGATGAATATATTCACAGCATCTGACTCAGATTTTGTACCTAGATTTGACATTTACCCTTATATTCCTGGGAATCAAGAAAAAACATTTTGATTTCCCAACCTGACTGTCTCATTCCCAAAGTCTATTTTGAATTTGATAGTCAAATTCATACTAACTTCTGAGTAATTGTGCCAGTTTATGGCAGAAGTTGCTTTTTCCAAGGAAGAAAAGTGAGTCAGGAAAGTCATTCTTTCTCACTAGGATTCCATCTTCAACAAAAATTACTCTACTTTCAACTATTGTTAATTATTCTTTACTTGAACCCATCTTAAAAAAAAAAAAAGTTCAAAATCAATTTTAAAGCCATTTTGAAAATTGGAAATGAGAAGTGGTCTGTTATCCTGGAACTGGAATGGCATTTAGAGTAACAAAGATGAGAATTCTGCTCTACTGATATTGAGCTGTGTTACCTTACACAGTTTCCTTAACTTCTCTGTGTTTGTTTCCTGCAACCAGTGGAGGAGTATAACATCAACTTTTGTAAGATTACTTCTTTGGAGGATTAAATGAAGCTATGAACAAAGTGCCTCCTTGCCAGCAGACAGAAGCGCCTAAATACATGGTCATTTGTATTGTGCATGATATTCTCATTAATTTTGTATCCATACCATCTCTTCTCTTTCTAAATAGTTAAGTGTTCAAAGCCCTTTAGGATCTTTGAGAACTTCTAATAAAGAAATTCCACTGTTTTTGTTTTCAAGAAAGTTTAGGATGGCCTGTCAGGACTTGGAGGTCCCACTCATGATTAATATAACTGATGGACTCTGTTATAGGTTTTTGTTCCTTTGATTGTTTATTTTAAATAAGAAGAATTATTCATTATCTCCATCAAATATATAGGTTTTGTTGAGAAGTTAAATCCTAGGTCCCACACAATACTCCTTTGGCTGTGTTTATTTCCTTGCTTACTGGTCTTGAAAAGGCTTCTTTTGAACATACTAGAACACCTGGAAAGTCCCACTGAATGAACCCTTGGGTCATTACCTGCATTGTGAAATACAGAAGGCAGGAGCTGTTTCCTGTTCCTATAAGTTCTGGAAGAATTATACTATTCTCTGAAGAATAATGCACCTTATTGTGTTATCTTCTTAAAAAGGATTTTGTTGCATATGCTATGATTTTTAAAAATCTTAAAAAGCTTTTTGTTCTCTAGCTCACTTCTTAATGTGTCTCTCTGCATGGCAAGCTCTGATGTTGACAAGCAAAAGCATACGCTTGTATTGTGCCATGATTCTTTCATAACATTAGCTTATAGGAATTCTTGGCCCCGGAACAAGTGACTGCATCTCAGTGAGATGGGCTCATGGCTGGTGTGCAAGGCCTCTGAACTCTTGTGATAATCAGTGACTTTCATGAGCCGTATGTCTGTGTTAGGTTTTCTTCTTACTATGTCATTTTAGACATTCTCTCTACATGCATCATCCAGTGAAAAACAAACTAAAAAGTAAATAAAGTATTTATTTTAGGCTCCTGAAAAGAATCCGTAAGCCCTGCTTTTGACTTTGTGACAGTCCACCTCCCGAATGGACCCCAGGACATCCTTAAAGAACAAGACTTGTCCCTGTAGCTGAACTGTGTCGGCAACCTCAGTCTCGGACTCCAGGGGGAGTCTTGCAGAACGGAAATGACCCTAGAATCCTGGCACCACCACTTGCTAGCTCTTTGAACTAGGGGTACTGAACTCTGTACCTCAGTTTCCTCTTCCATAAAATAAGAATATAATACCCATTTTAGTGGTGTACTTTGAGGACAGTATATTCCATACAAAGTATCTGATACATAGTTGACCCTCAATAAATGTAACCTCTCATTGCTGTTTTTTCCTCTCCCTTCACATGTTCCCTGCTACTGAGTCACTGAGTCACAATCCATCTTTTTTGCTCTAAGCCTGTCCCTGTTCGTGAACAAAGAGTGACCAACAGACTGGTCAGATCTTGCAGGGTCATGCTGAGTCTCACCCTTTCTTAGTGACTTTGGAAATTCATTTCATCTGCAACTTAATTTTCTCATCTGTACTTGGGGTATCATACCATCATTGGTATGTTAGTTGCTCATTTGTGTCCAACTCTTTGCCACCTCATGGACTGTACTCCACCACCACCTCACAGGCTTTTCTGTCTGTGGGATTTCCCAAGCAAGAATACTGGAGTGGGTAGCCATTCCCTTCTCCAGGGATCTTCCCAACCCAGGGATTGAACCTGGGTCTCCTGCAGTGCAGGCAGATTCTTTACCATATGAGCCACCCATCATTAGGGATGATATAAAGATTACATGAGCTAATTCATGTTAAGTGTTTTATAAAATTACTTGGCAGTACTGCTACCCAATAAATTATATCAACATGTATACACAACTGAGTTATATAAAGCTTTGAGCCCACAATATACTGGGGTTGCTCTTTTAAGAATCCCTTTTGTGTCTACCTGCTGATGTTCGTTCTTTCATTCCTGTAAGAGTCAACTTGCACTGTGTCTTGTTTGTTTTTTTCTTTTTGTAAAATAGACCATTGTTCTGCAGAGCAGAGCCTTCACTTTTGAAAGTGGAGGCACAGAGCAGGTGTCACTGCTCCTGTTCTTACTGCTGTCCATAAAATGGCATAATTCATATAGGGACACTGAATACATTACTATGCTGAAAACTGAAACTCAGCTAAATAAATATTCATAAAGTGCCATTTACAAAATGAGTATCTGTGCTAAGTGAATATGCATAAAGCAAAACCTCATTGAACAGGTACAGGATTTAACCAAGTTATAAAATTCATTAACCAGTGAGCACACTGGTCCATTAACAAATTAATCAGCTCTCTTTAAAAATGAATTCATAATTGAATGGCTTATTATACTGATCTTTCCTCATTGAAGACTTTTAATACAGGAACAGTGAACAAGGAGGCAAGGAAGGGGACTTCCCTGGTGGTCCAGAGGCTGAGACACAGACTCTCCAAATGCAGGGTCCTGGGTTCGATCCCTGGTCAGGGAACTAGATCCCACATGCTGCAACTAAAGATATCGCATGCTGCAACTCAGACCTGGTGCAGCCAAATAAGTAAATAAAGAGGCAGAGAAGGTGTAGCTAAGGTGTTTCTCTATCTTTGAAATGCTCCTAAAGGTGCTCCTTCCTTGGAGAAGGAAATGGCAACCCACTGCAGTAGTCTTGCCTGGATAATCCCATGGACAGAGGAGCCTGGCGGGCTACAGTCCACTGGGTCTCAGAGTCGGACACGAATGGGCAAGTTCACAAAGGTGTACTGAGTCTTCAGTGAAGACTCATGTAAATTAACTGCATGACAGTGAAAAGACACAGTGTTTTTTGTTTTGCTGGGTTTTGGTGTTTCTGACATTTACTAAAAGTCAATGAGCATACCTCATTTAATTTTCATAGGCAGCTTCGTGGGGATAGGGAGCCATTTCGCCTTGGAGTTGGCTTGGACAGCATTACGGGCCACCAGTGTCTCGGAGCTGGGACTTCACTAAGGACTGTCTGATTCTGCAGGCTGGGCTCCTTCGGTCACAGCTGCCAAGTGGAGATGTTAACACTGGTAACTGCCCTAACTGACGGCAGGATGCTAGCCAAGCTCTGCAGCAAATCCCTGCTGCAGGCGTTTGCCTCTGTTCACAGACTTGCGGCCCGAACCTGCCGCCTGTGATAACTATTCTTGGCAATTCTCCTGTCCTCCTCTCGTGAGCGAGTATCCTGTCCGTAGCCCTCGGCAAAGCCCTGGTATGAACGGGGGCTTTATCACACTGGAATCATTCGAACTTAAGGTTGAGGGAAGCCCAGAGGCCATTTCCTTAAACCTACTTGGAATCAATCAGGTTCATTGTCTTGAAGAGAAACAGAGCCAGTATTTAAGGAAAGTCAAGGTGGTTGTGGGTCACAGAAATCCCGAGCTGGGTGTCCTGTGTTCATGCCCCTCATTTCCTCATAGATGAGGAAACTAAAACCCTCTTTCTTATGCTTTTATTGGCCGAGTTGTGTAGCTTGGAAAAAAAACATAGTCCGACAGTGTTTAAAGCTGAAATAGCAACTGTTATGAGTTGAAGTGTGACTTCCCAAATGCACTTGCTGAAGTCCTAATGCCCAATACCCCTGAATACGACCTTGTGTGGAGGCAGGGTCTTTACAGACGGAATCAGGCTAAAGAGAGGCCATCAGCATGGGTCCTAATATTGGGTTGGACAAAATATTCTTTGGGTTTGCCATAAGGGTGTATAGAGAAACCCAAATGAACTTTCTGGCCAACTCAATACAGTAGGACTAGTGTTCCAGCAGAAAATACTCTCGACCCAGAGACAGACACCTGCAGGGGGAAGACAGCGTCAGGGGACAAAGCGAGAAGGTGACTCCATTAGCCTGCTCAGGCTGCCGCAACAAAGTGCCACAGGCAGGGAGACTTGAAAAACACATGTGTTATCTTGTCACGATTCTGTTTTGGAAGTCCGAGATCAAAGTGTCAGCAGGGGTGGATTTCTTCTGAGGCTTCTCTCCTTGGCATGTCGAGGGCTGTGGCTTCACGGGGGCTCCCTGTGTGTGTCTTGTCCCACTACCCTCTTTCTGTCATATTATTAGATCAGGGCTCACCCAGAGGACTTCATTTTAACCGAATCACCCCTTTGAATCCCTTATCTCCAATTATAGTCACATTCTGGAGTATGGCGGGACAGGGAGCGGCTTAGGGCTTCAGTGTTTGAATTTGGGGCAACACAGTGGACCCCCAAACAGCATCCATCTACAAACCAAAAAGGGAGGCTTGTGACAGCTACCTCTTTTATAACCACCAAGAGTCAGCCCTGCTGTTACCTCGCTCCTGGACTTCTAGCCTCCAGAACTATGAGAAAATAAAAGGAGTTTGTGATATTTTGACAGGCAGCCACAGAAAACTGACATAACGATGTTTCTCTCAAAGTGCCTGCCTGGAGTTTTCAGCCACAGGTTGAACAGGGCTAGAGATTTTCACTGATTTCTAGAAAAAACAAAGTTGCCTATTGTGCACCCAGCTTCCTATCCTATAAAAAAGTGTTTCTGCCTTGTATTGTTTTATCCTAGTCTCTCACCAGGTCATTCTATTGGGTTTGGAGTATTTTATAAACTGCTTACGTTTGGGGGGAGAAAACAAGATGTATCATTTTAGGGTGATAAGTATCCCAGACAAAATTGGTAGGGATTTGAAATTTACAAGAAAACATTCTGAAATTAAGTGTTCTCAGAATGACTGCAAAACAAAGGCCCCTTTCTCCATCCTCTAGACATGTTTGTCGTAAGACAAGGCAACAGTTTCTTCACTTGCCTCCCTGTTCATCCTCCTGTGGGTGTGAAGGAGTGGACCCTTCACACCTGAGTAACAGCTGTGTTATACTGCCCTCCAACTCATTCCTTCCTGCCAAGTCCAGACCAAGGTCTGTCATTGATCTCAAAGGAGCAGCACTTAACAGTGGTGCCAAGTGAGATCTTAATTCCCTGCCCAGGACTTGAACCTGGGTAGCCTGGATGAAAACCAGGAATCCTGGCCAGCAACCCAGCAAGGGCTACAGGCTAGAGCTATTTTTTCCTGGATCTTTGCCCCCAGTGAAAAATACATTTCTTGCAGAGGCAGAAACTATAAAGGCAGGTAAAAAGTTTATTACTGAAGACATAGCACAACAAGTGGGAGGAGAGTACACAGGGAAACGGTTTCTTTAGTTAAGACAGAAGCAAGGCAGATGCACCTTGAGAGAGAAATGACACGGGCAGCCCCCAGTGACGAGGAGTGCAGTAAAGAGGAGTTGAAGTCACTTACACAGCTCAGTTCTCCCGACTCTTTGTTTCAGTTCAGTCGCTCAGTTGTGTCCGACTCTCTGCGATCCTATGGACTGTAGCACGCCAGGCCTCCCTGTCTGTCAACTCCCAGAGCTTGCTCAAACTCCCGTCCATTGAGTCAGTGATGCCAGCCGACCATCTCATCCTTTGTCATCCGCTTCTCCTCCTGCCTTCAATCTTTCCCAGCATCAGGGTCTTTTCTAACGAACCAGTTCTTCACATCAGGTGGCCAAAGTATTGGAGCTTCAGCTTCAGCATCAGTCCTTCCGATGAATATTCAGGACTGATTTCCTTTGTTTACATTTGACCAATTATCTTGCTTCTTTTTCCACACCTAACCTACCCTAGAACCCTGCCCAACATGCATGCACGGCTTTTTTTCCTGAGATGGACTGCAGCCCACAGGTCTATGGGATCACATATTAGCATCACATATTATGGGGTAGTGCCCCCTGCTTTTTGACCTCCCAGGAGCATTTCTGTGCACACGAAATGTCTGTCTTGCCCCAAGGATAGGAAATACATATGAGCTCCTGATCCTTTACTCATTGAGGTTTAGCCCTGTTTGCTCCTGCCATGACTGTTATTTTAAAGCCTCCACAGAAGACAAAGTCTGACTGTTTTACCCTCTTTCAATTGTTACTTCCATTTTGGAGAGCAGACAGGAAGATGGTTATAAATATCTCACCTGGAGCCCACCTAGCCCCAGTTCCAAAATATGCGAACAGGAGGCTAGTTTTAAGTGTCTAGCCTGGAGCCCACTTTTTTCCTGCCCCAAGAAATGTAAACAGGAAGCCAGCTGTAAATGCCTATCCTGCAGCTCATCTGCCTCCTGCCTCACTACTGGTTGAATTGTGTTCCTCCAAATTAATGTTTTTAAGACTTAACCCACTTTTAGACTTCTCCAGTGGCTCAGTGGTAAAGAATTTGCCTACTGTGTAGGAGACACAGGAGATGTAGGTTCAATCCCTTGGTTGGAAAGATCCCTTGGAGGAAGAAATGGCAACCCACTCCAGTATTTTTGCCTGAAAAATACCATACAGAGAAGAGCCTGAGAAGAGCCTGGTGGAAGACAGTTCATAGGGTTGCAAAGAGTCGGACAAAACTGAAACAGCTGGGCACGTACGCACATATAACCCCCTTTACCCCAGAAGGTGCCCTGTTTGGAGACAGGGTCTTCATGGAAGAAACTGAGCTATAGTGAGGTCACTATAGTGTGCTCAATCATTTTGTGCACAGTCATGTTCAACTGTTTGCAACCACATGGACTGTAGCCCACCAGGCTCCTCTCTCCATGGGATTTTTCAGGCAAGAATACTGGAATGGGCTGCCGTTCCCTTCTTCAGGGAATCTTCCTAACCCAGGGATCGAACCTGTGTTCACCTGTGTTTCCAGGATTGGCTGGCAGATTCTTTACTACTGAGCCACCAAGGAAGGCAGTGAGGTCACTGGAGAAGCCTAATCCGGTATGATTGGTATGCTTATAAAGAGGGAAAATTTGGAGTCAGGCAGGCATGGAGAAAAGTCTAAGTGAAGAGACACAGATAGACGATGGTCACTTACAAGCTTAAGAGAAAGGTCTGGAATCAGTCTTTCGCTCACAGTCCTCAGAATGAACCAATCCTCCTGACTCCTGGATTTCTAGACTCCAAACTGTGAGACAAAACAATTCTTTTGTTTAAACCACTCAACTTGTGGTACTTTGTTACAGAAGCCCTAGAAAACTAATACAGCAGGGCTCATGCGTCTTATCCCACTCTGCCGTTACCTGCCCTGATCCAGCCTCTTCTTATCCCAAACTTCAGGTTTATCTCACCATGTCTTTATCTTCCACTGTCAGCCACTCCCAGCATAGCACTGGCCTTGGAGGAAACTTTTAATGAATACCTAGGGAATGGATTTCATTTGCAAAGAGCACAGATTAGAGCACAGAATCTTCAGGACTACCGGCCCTGCCTAGGTCACCCTTCAGAAGGATGTGTCTGCTAAATAGGGGAATAGAAAAAAGTCATTCTGAAATTGTGTAACTCAGACTGGGATTTGAACCCATGTTCTTTTAACTGAAATCACACATCTGGTCTCAAGAGCTAGCGAAACTCAGGCTCTTGATGTCTCATCTCAAAAAGAATTCAGTGAGAGGAATGTTGGCAATTTGGGGGAAGGGATGGGATTTCCAGGAATTGGGCCACTGCCCACTTGTTGACCATATGTGGTCAGTTTTTGAACAGTTCTGGTGCCGGCAGTTGTGTCGTTTAGCTTGCTGATGCGTTACAATGAAGGTATCCTGAGGCTCAAGGACTAGAGGAAGTCTCATACACCATCTTGGATCTAATTGGTTCTAACTATTCATGTCATGGGGCTTCCCTGGTGGTGCAGAGGTTAAAGCGTCTGCCTGCAATGTGGGAGACCTGGGTTCGATCCCTGGGTCAGGAAGATCCCCTGGAGAAGGAAATGGCAACCCACTCTAATATTCTTGCCTGGAGAATCCCATGGACGGAGGAGCTTGGTGGGCTACAGTCCACGGGTCGCAAAAAGTCGGGCACGACTGAGCGACTTCACTGTCTTTCACATACGTGTCATGACCTATGGCTATGTCCTTCTTTTAAAGGCTGTGCCCTACCCCTTTATCTCCTGTTTCAATTCTGCAATCATTCTGACAGTATCAATAAACAGCTCCAGAAAAAGTGATCAACGTGGTCTTTGCTGTTTTATTTTGCACTTGGTTCCTGCGTGCATGAATGCTAAGTCCGTTCAGTTGTGTTCAGCTCGTTGCAACCCTATGGACTGTAGCTGCCAAACT
Organism: Bos mutus; assembly: GCF_027580195.1. Lineage (NCBI taxonomy): Eukaryota > Metazoa > Chordata > Mammalia > Artiodactyla > Bovidae > Bos > Bos mutus. Next base: position 106,191,162 of record NC_091622.1, on the reverse strand, counting down.
CCTCTGTTTATGGGATTCCCCAGGCAAGAATACTGGAGTGGGTTGCCATTTTCTTCTCCAGCAGATCATCCCGACCCAGGGATTGAACCCCAGTCTCCTATGTCTCCTGCAGTGGCAGGCAGATTCTCTACCTCTAGTGCCACCTGGGAAGCCCACTTGGTTCCTGATAATTCATCAAGTAGGGAAAATGTGTAAAAAATGATTTCTAGGATTACACTGTATTTCCAAATATCATGGTGGCCTGAAGGAGAGGTTTTATCTTAGAGACCTTGGAGATGAGACCTTCCTGGGAACACGGTTTGCAACACTGTAACTTAAGATCTTCTGCCCTGTTGTCCAGGCGATTATACCTAACTAATATTGCAGGAGAGAACAAAGTACCATGAACTCACACGATGCTTATCTTCCTGAATCTCAAGAAATTATTTTTTCTAGGAGTGACTAAGTTTTTTGAAATTGATAAAACTTGAGTCCTTTAAACTTTTACGTTTAAAATGAAACTATTCTTGATGGATTCTTTCATAGCAATGAAGAGCATTTTCCTGTGTACTAAGATGGGAAAGCTCTTTTCTGGAAAACTATTTTCATGTTCATAATATTTGTGGGATCATAATATGTATCCTTAAGCTTCACTGAAAGGCAAGTATTCCCCTAAGGGTATGTTCATATACGTAACATTTTCCATTTGTTTACTCTGGGGTACTATTCTTCTGAAATTTCTATTTCTTCTTGAAGGCAGCTTATGTAAGTGGAGAAATCATGCATGTTGGATTAAACATCTTAAATCAAAGAAGTTCTGTAAGTTATGAATGGTATATAGTAACTGTAACTAGCAAACAGAGTATCTGTTACATGTTGGTTCATCTCTGTCCTGATTGGACAATGTATGTCAAACTAGTCAGAATTGTGAATAAAATAAAATGGGTGTTACATGTTGGCCTGAGGAGTAGTCCTGTGAAAGTTGTACATGAGCTTTAATTTCTGAAGTTTCTTGGTATTTTGAAGGGTGTGTGTGTGTGTGTGGATTCTTGATTCTCAGTTTGCTTGTAGGTGGGTAATGAGTGCTGTGCTTCAAGATAGACGTGGGATTGAATCCTGTTGTATCAGTTTGCTAAGACTTTCATAACAAAACACTACAAACTAAGGGCTTAAAAAGAAGAGATATGTTATCTCACAACTCAAGGGTCCAGAGCCAAAGATCAAGATATCAGCAGGGTTGCTTCTCTCTGAAGACTGTGAGAAAGAATCTGTTTCATGCCCCAGTCCCAGCTTCTGGGGCTTTGCTAGCGATCTTTTGCATCCCATGGCTTATAGAAGTATCACCTTTTATGTTAACATGGCATTCTCCCTGTGTGTCTGGTTGCTCAGATTGTAAAGAGTCTGCCTGCAATGCAGAGATGCGAGTATGATCCCATGGTTGGGAAGATGCCCAGAAGAAGGGATTGGCTATCCTCTCCAGTATTCCTGTCTGGAGAATTCCATGGATAGAGGAACCTGGCAGGCTACAGTCCATGGAATCACAAAAGAATCAGACACTACTGAGTGACTAACACTTTCACTTTCTCCCTGGGTGCATGCTTTCCTCCAAATTTCCTCTTCATTTAAGGACACCAGTCCTATTGTATTAAAGCCCACTCCAAAGACCTCATTTTAACCCAATTCAGTTCAGTTCAGTCTCTCAGTCATGTTTGACTCTTTGTGACCCCATGAATCACAGCATGCCAGGCCTCCCTGTCCATCACCATCTCCCAGAGTTCACTCAAACTCACATCCATTGAGTTGGTGATGCCATCCAGCCATCTCATCCTCTGTTGTCCCCTTCTCCTCCTGCCCCCAATACCTCCCAGCATCAGAGTCTTTTCCAATGAGTCAACTCTTCACATGAGGTGGCCAAAGTACTGGAGTTTCAGCTTTAGCATCATTCCTTCCAAAGAACACCCAGGGCTGATCTCCTTTAGAATGGTCTGGTTGGATCTCCTTGCAGTCCAAGGGACTCTCAAGAGTCTTCTCCAACACCACAGTTCAAAAGCATCAATTCTTCAGTGCTCAGCCTTCTTCACAGTCCAACTCTCACATCCATATGTGACCACAGGAAAAACCATACAGTCACATTCTGAGGTGCTTGGATCAAGACTTCAACATACAGGTTTGGGGGAAGAAGGACACAATTCAGCTCATAATATCTGGCATTTCCAGTGACTTGCTTTAGTTCCGGGCAAGTCATTTGACCGTTCTTCAGTCTCAGTTGCCTCATCTGTGAGAGGAAGCACACCTCCCAGGAGGTATGTGAGAATTTCTGGTGATATTGTAACATATGGAAAGGTGACTGGCAAAGTGCTACCCATGGGTATTAGATGGGGGAGATGTCACCGCACTGCGGTAGAACATGCAAGTGAGAGCCTAGGGCAGTTGTCAGAGTACTTGAGTTTCAAAACTAATACGGAAAGTGAAGACTGTTTGATAAGCCCCTACCATGTGCCAGTATGACTCCAGTCATATTAATACTGATGGGGAGCTCAGGTTTGCCTGGCTCTGTCTAAAAAGGGCTGAGTGAGTGGGCTGCAAGCATCAAGTTGCTTGAACTGAGCTTGTTGGGATTTTTTTGGCTGAAATCTGAGGAGGAGGAATAGGTGTTGGAGGAGTCACAGTCACAGGCATAATCACAGCCTATGGGTTGAAGTTAGATGTGGAAGAATTCGGAGGAGAAACTAAAGGAACTCTTCTCTGGAAGCATGCTGGGGATCCAGGATCTCCACCAACCCACTGAGATCCCATGGGTTTTGTAGGTTTGAGATGCCCTGGATGAAGCATCCTTAGCTGGGCATGCTAACTTCCTGGGACAGCAGGGCAGGTGCTATGGAACACACACCAGGAGGAGCAGGCAAGGTTGGCCTTGATCCTGGATGTTAGTGGCTCAAAAATTCCCAGGAATTATACTGCAGTGGAGGGGCCACTTTGAAGGAAATTGAGGTCATGTGATTATGCTGCAAAGTTAATACGCTTATGAAATCCACCTGTACCCCTAAGCTGAGAAGACTGGGGAGCTCTCACATTTGTCATTGGATTTCAACCTTATAAACACCTGTGACATTGTTACTATGTCCCATTTAAAGAATTAAGAGAATGAGCCTCTTGATTTAAGCTGTTAGCCTAAGAATTTCTCAAATAGGTCCTGTCTTGCCTGCCCAACACATGAACCCACCACTCAGACTTTATTTGTACCTGATATTTTTTAAGTTGATTTTAATTGCTTAGACTTGCCTTGAGAAACAGTTCACATACATAAAGTCAAGGACTTTCTGTTATATATATATATACACACACATATATATATACACACACATATATATATACACACACATATATACACACATATACACACACACATATATACACACACATATACACACACATATATATACACACACATATATACACACACATATACATATACTACACATGAAAGTGAAAGTGTTGGTTGCTCAGTTGTGTGGGACTCTTTGTGACTCCATAGACTGTAGCTGCCAGACGCTTCTGTCCATGGGATTCTCTGGGCAAGAATACTGCAGTGGGTATCCATTCTCTTTTCCAGGGGATTTTTCTGATCTAGTGATCAAACCCAGGTCTCTTTCATTACAGGCAAATTCTTTACCATCTGACTCACCACGGAAGAACTATTATATAAAAATAACTTTGTGTACTGATTTCAATAATTACATATTTATTTATTTAATTTATAAATATTTGTTTATTATTTAATTAGTTTATGTGTATTATATATATAATATATAACATGTATTTATGAATATATATATATGTCTGAAGTCAAGGGCTTACTTGTATTATATATAAACAAATATAAAAATATATAAACAGTAAGCCCTAAAGTCAAGGGCTTCCTGTTTATATATTTATATATTTTTTTTTTTTATATGCTGCTGCTGCTAAGTCGCTTCAGTTGTGTCCGACTCTGTGCGACTCCATAGACGGCAGCCCACCAGGCCCCGCGGTCCCTGGGATTCTCCAGGCAAGAACACTGGAGTGGGTAGTGAAAAGTGAAAGTGAAGTCACTCAGTCGTGTCTGACTCTTAGCGACCCCAAGGACTGCAACGCACCAGGCTCCTCCGTCCATGGGATTTTCCAGGCAAGAGTACTGGAGTGGGGTGCCATTGCCTTCTCCTTTATTTTTATATAATTTTATATAAAAGTTATATATTTTATATAAATTTATATATTTTATATAAATTTATATGAAATTTATATATTTTATATAAATTTATATGAAATTTATATATTTTATATAAATTTATATGAAATTTATATATTTTATATAAATTTATATGAAATTTATATATTTTATATAAATTTATATGACACTTATATGTTTTATATAATTTTATATGAAATTTATATATTTATATAATTTTATATGAAATTTATATATTTACATATAATTTTATATTTGTGAACATATAATATAAATAAGCCCTTGACTTCAGACAGTGTATACTCATGTATACATATATATATATACACACACACATATGATACACAAAATAAGTAATTAAAATAAATTTTAAAAATATCAAGTACAAATAAAATACGAGTGATGGGTACATTTGTTTCAGACTGTGCAGGTAATAAAGGACTTATTTGGGAAATATTTATATATGTACACTGAAGAATTTGGTGCTTTTGAACTGTGGCGTTGGAGAAGACTTTTGAGAGTCCCTTGGACTGAAAGGAGATCCAACCAGTCCATCCTAAAGGAACTCAGTCCTGAATATTCATTGGAAGGACTGATTCTGAAGCTGAAGCTCCAATACTTTGGCCACTTGATATGAAGAGATGACTCATTGGAAAAGACCCTGATGCTGGGAAAGACTGGAGGCAGGAAGAAAAGGGGACAACAGAGAATGAGATGGTTGGTTGGCATCACTGATTCAATGGACACGAGCTTGACCAAGCTCTGAAAGTTGGTGATGGACAGGGAAGACTAACAGGTTGCAGTCCACAGGGTCACAAAGAATCAGACATGATTGAGTGACTGAACTGAACTGATATATACACACATATATACATACACATAAAATAAATATATATAAAATTATTAAAACTGTTACCCAACAATTTCACTCCTAGATATATACCTGCTAGAAGAATGAAAACGTATCCATACAGACACTTGTATATAAATGTTCAGCGTTATTCCTAATAGCCCCAAATGGAAACAGCTCAAATGTCCATCAATGATAAATGAATAAATAATGTGGTATATGTATAAAAAGAAATATTATTAAGCCAGACAAACAAAAGAAGTTCTGATGTGTGTTACAACTTGAGTTGACTTCAAAACATTATGCTAAGTGAAAGATGGTTGTTGTTCTTTAGTCACTAAGTCATATCTGACTCTTTTGCAACCCCATGGGCTGTAGTTTGCCAGGCTCCTCTGTCCATGGGATTTCCGAGGCAAGAATACTTCCTTCTTCAGGGGATCTTCCCAACCCAGAGATTGAACCCAAGTCTCCTGAACTAGCAAGTAGATTCTTTACCTCTGAGTCACCTGGGAAACCCTAAGTGAAAGAAGGCAGATCCAGTAAGCCACATATTGTATGATTCTTTTTATAAGAATTATCCAGAATGAGCTAATCCACAGAGACAGAAAATCAATAAACATTTACCAGGGGATGGTAGAAGTCAGGAATGATTATTTGCTGGCTATCAGTTCAGTTCAGTTGATTGGTCATGTCCGATTCTTGGAGACCCCACAGACTGCAGCACACCAGGCTTCCCTATCACCAACTCCCTGAGTTTGCTCAAACTCCTGTCCATCGAGTCGGTGATGCCATCCAACCATCTCATCTTCTGTTGTCCCCTTCTCCTCCTGCCCAGAATCAAGGTATTTTCCAATGAGTCAGTTCTTCGCATCAAGTGGCCAAAGTATTGAAGCTTCAGCTTCAGCATCCGTCCTTTCAATGAATGTTCAGGACTGGTTTCCTTCAGAACTGACTGGTTTGATTTCTTTGCTTTCCAAGGGCCTCTCAGGGATCTTCTCCAACACCACAGTTCAAAAGCATCGATTCTTCAGTGCTCAGCCTTTTTTATAGTCCAACTCTCACATCCATACACGACTACCGGAAAAATCATAGTTTTGACTAGATGGACATTTGTTGGCAAAGTAACGTCTCTGCTTTTTAATATGCTGTCTAGGTTGGTCACAGCTTTTCTTCCAAGGAGCAAGCGTCTTTTCATTTCATGGCTGCAGTCACCATCTGCAGTGTTTTGGAGCCCCCCAAAATAAAGTGTGTCACTGTTTCCATTGTTACCCCATCTATTTGCCAGGAAGTGATGGGACCAGCTTCTATCTTAGTTATTTGAATATTGAGTTTTAAGCCAACTGTTTCACTCTCATCTTTCACTTTCATCAAGAGGCTCTTTAATTCTTCACTTTCTGCCATAAGGGTGATGTCATCTGCATATCTGAGATTATTGCTATTTCTCCTGGCAATCTTGATTCCAGCTTGTGCTTCATCTAGCCTGGCATTTCACATGATATACTCTGCATGTAAGTTAAATGCTGGGTATAGAATGTTCTTTATAAGATTATGAAAAGCTTTGAAACTAGAGAGAATTGATGGTTGTGTGACATTATTAATATACTAAAAAAAAAAAAAAACTACTGAATTCTTCACTTTAATATGTTTAACTTATTCATGTGAATTCACCTTCAACTGAAAAATCATCATCTATGTGCATAAAATTGCCATGTGTATCCACAGGGGCATTAAGTTTATACTTTGGGAAACACGCGGTTCAGGTCCTTCACTCTCAAAGCATGGTAATCAGGATTCAAGGCTTTCATTTTTGACTCCAAAGCTCTGCCCCACTTTGCCTGATATTGCTACAAGCATTGAGATGGAATCCCAGCTTTCGCTTCAGCCAGATATTTGCAGATATCAACTTCTGCAACTGCAGAAGGGGATGGCAGGAACAAGAGGGGAAGAAAGAAGGAGAACTGGTCCCACCTAGGGAGCCCAGCCTTCAGCAGTCACACTCATGGTCAGCTTACAGGGCTCCCTGGCAGTGGTCCTCAGCTCCCCTAACAACCCCTCACAGTTTCAGGTGCCCATAGAGCAGATTAAAGATAAGAAGTTAGTGTGAGGCCAGTGGCTTTGTGTGGACCTGTCCTACCTGGTTGGTCAGCCAGCCAGACTGCCAGAATCACACAGGACACAGGATGGCAAGCCTGGTAATTCCAAAGGATGCTGGCTGCTGCGCATGGGGCACAGGGGTGTGGTCAGGGGAAAAATGGTCTGAACAGCCCTGCCCCAGGGGGTGGGGAAGGATGGGAAGACAACTTCTGGGTGTGGGGGCTGGGCTCTTCCAGTCATCACCTGCCTTCAGTGTAGACTTCAATCTGCTCCTTTGCTTTGGCATTTATGCAGGCTCATTTCGCCTCATTTTAATAAAAGATCCCCAAATCTCATGCCCACCTATTAACACTTCTTTGCTTTTTAGTGAAACTTTTCCAAAGGGTTTTCTTTGACTGCCTGCCTCTATTTTTCACATCTCCCCTCATTCCTCAATCCAAAGATCTATACCTGGCTTCTATCCCCAGCCTGGCCCTTTCAGAGCTCCCGTTTTGACATCTATTTTACAGGGGTTCCCCGAAGCCTTTGACCTTACCCAGCACACCCTCCAGTTTAGAATGCTCCATTTCTCAGCATCCAGGAAACCTGGCTCCCTGGACGTGTCTCCTCCTCTGCCCTCTCCACTGGACCCTAAGCAGAGTGAGGCTGGGGAGATGTCTGCTTCGTTCCGTATCCGCGAGCCTGGCAGTGTCCGCATCACCGTGAACCCCCTTGTGGGAAGAAACTGATGAATACCTCTGTTCTTGCAGGTGAGAGACCTGGTTTCTGTTCTCTGAGATGTGATAAACTTTTAAACAGAAGCGCTGGACTGTGTCACGCTTTACATTCCCCTGGATAGCATCCAAGCTCTGAAAATTTTAGCTGGACATCTTCAGATGCTCTGTGAAAGCTGATTCTGGTACTGAGTATCTCTTAAGTAATAAGGAAGTAGAATTCTTCAGTTCTGGAAACACTAGGGCTAAGAGGCATGCTTGGGAATCTGATGAACCTGAGTTTTCATTTCAGCTTTACCAAGTAGTAGATGGAAACCTGGGTTAATCGTTATCTGTTATTGATGAAAATAACATCTACCTACTAAATATTGCAGATCGTGACTGCAGCCATGAAATTAAAAGATGTTTGCACCCTGGAAGAAAAGCTATGACCGACCTAGACAGCTTATTAAAAAGCCAAGACATCACTTTGCCAACAAAGGTCTGTCTATTCAGAGCTATGGTTTTTCCAGTAGTCATGTATGGATGTAAGAGTTAGACTATAAAGAAAGCTGCACACTGAAGAACTGATGCTTTTGAACTGTGGTGTTGGAGAAGACTCTTGAGAGTCCCTTGGACTGCAAAGAGATCCACCAGTCCATCCTAAAGGAAATCAGTCCTGAATATTCATTGGAAGGACTGATGTTGAAGCTGATACTCCAATACTTTGGCCACCTGATGCGAAGCACTGACTCATTGGAAAAGACCCAGATGCTGGGAAAGATTGAAGGTGGGAGGAGAAGGGGACGGCAGAGGATGAGATGGTTGGATAGCATCATTGACTTGATGGGCATGAGTAACTCCATGAGCAAGCTCTGGAGGTGGTGATGGACAGGGAAGCCTGGCGTGCTGCTGTCCATGGGGTCACAAAGAGTCAGATGAGACTGAGAGACTGAACCGAACTGAGTAAATACTGACATAGACCCACCTGCTACTATTAGGCTAAATTAAATAAAATTATGTACAGCCAGTTTTGTTGTAATGTGACTTACGAGTCCCTAAAAATCATCGCACTATGCGCATTCATGCAATAAAAGCCACAGGGCTCAACGGAAAAATGGAGTTATTGGCACAGAACTCCAAAACTTCATCACTGATACATTAAAAAAAAAATGTGGGAAATTAATAAAAAGGGTAGCACTGTTTCACACAGAGAAAGAAGATAGAAAATAAAATACATCAGTAAGTATTGACCTTGACCTTGAAAAAGACTGAAGCTTGTATACTGTGAGTAATGGAGAAGTGAGGAAGGGGAGGTATAATACTGGATGAAAAGTCACCACCCAGGATGTAGATGGAGAGTGTGGCTGGGGGCACACGTGATGGACTGGGTAGCTGGCAGATGTCTGAGGTCTGTTGTGTGTTCATTTTATGTATCTTCATGTGTCTCTATTCACATGGCAGAAGTTTTCTTTGTTTATCAAAGTTTCTTGTAGACAAAATTTCACTAAGCAAACATAAAATTTGCATTATGCTCAGACTGTTCCCTGACATATCAATTGTGCTAGAAAACATTTGTGTTATAAAAATAAGTCTGGTATCAGAACTGGCTGTAAGGAAAGTGCTATAGTATACCTGTGTGCATGCTCAGTCGTGTCTGACTCTCTGACCCTATGGACTGTAGTCACCAGGCTCCTCTGTCCTTGGGGATTCTCCAGGCAAGAATACTGGAGTAGGTTGCCATGCCCTCCTCCAGGGGATCTCCTTGACTCAGGGATCGAACCCAGCCAGGTCTCCTGCATTGCAAGCAGATTCTTACTGTCTGAGCCACCAGAGAAGCCCATAGTGTCCCTGGCCTGCAGTAAACATCGAAACAAACGATTGCTATTTGTCCTTTCTTTGTCTCTCCTTTAAAATCTGATCTTCCTGTGGGCAGGTGCTATGTATTGTCCATCTCAATGATCCCCATGGGGGGCACCCACTAGCCAACCAGTAAGTACCCCCAGATGGTAAAAGCAGGACAAGGCTTCGGCCTCTGGGAGAGGGACTGCTGCTTTGACAAGGCTTCGATCACAAGAGAAAGTACAGCAACTCCAATATCTGATGATCCACAGGTTGGAGCAGGCCCGGGTCCAACGGACCCCATGCTGGACCCTGAGCATTGACATAGCGAGGACCTGGGCCCGCTGGTAGAGGGGCAAGTATTTCTCACAGAGGAAAGTGGAGGGTTCTACCGGTAAGAAATGGCCATGATATGGTTCCCCTGGGGCAATTGACACCTTTCAGAGCTTGTGACACTGGCACATATCTGGTAAGTGACAGACTGACGTCTTTATCTTGGGCGGAGCTGTCTCCAAGCCCATGCTTTTACCTTCATGTCACTACTGATTTTGCCTGTGACAGAATCAATCAGATCTATGAGGTGCTTCCATAGCGCAGTGAACTTCCTACTTGACATTTCACCACTCATCATATTTAATCCTCAAAAACCACCACGTTATCTAAGATTGATTTTCTTATTTTACAGATTAAAAAAAATAATAAGCTCAGAGATGGAAAGTAACTTGCACAAAGGCACACCAGGAAAATGTGGACAGCTGCCTCTGCTCTTTATTTGAAGCAGGACAAGGGGAGTATTCCCTGGTGGCTCAGTGGTAAAAACTCTGCCTGCAATGAAGGAGATGCAGGTCCAATCCCTCAATCAGGAAAATCCCCTGGAGAAGGGAATGGCTACCCACTCCAGTATTCTTGATGGGAAAATCCCATGGACAGTGGAGCCTGGTAGGCTACAGTCCATAGGATTGCAGAGTCAGCCATGACTGAGCGACTTAACACAAGGGGAGTACCAGCTGCCTGCCATGTAGGGCAGGGGAGGAGGGATGAGGGGATGGCTAAGTGAACAACAGCGTTGCTGTTGGCTCTCTGCAGAGAGAGGGCACCAGCAGTCTCAGAGAACAGCATCACTCTGCTCTTTCCCTAATAGAAGCATAAATATGGCCCTTCTCTGCAATGAGCAATTTCCTTGGCTCTGCTGACACAATGGGATATGTCCTCAGTGAGAGAATTAAATGTTGGTGTCACAGGACTATTAGAGAAACAAATAGCACCCCACACTTCCTCCTCCCCTCCTCTGCCTGCATCTCCATCTTTTCTCAGGCTGGCATGAAGCCCCACACAGGCATCCAGGTCCCAGCTTCGAACATAGAGATTTTTGAGATGTCTGGGACTCAACTTTGTAAGGTAAGTCATTCATTCACTGATTTGACACACTTCTATTTGAAACAGCATGAGGTGTTACTGAGATCTTCCGATTCACATTTTTGAGCTCAAGTGTAGTCAGTCCTAAAGGAAATCAACACTAAATATTCATTGGAAGGACTGATGCTGAAGCTCCAATATTCTGGCCTCCTGATGTGAAGAGCCAGTTCATTGGAAAAGACCCTGATGCTGGGAAATATTGAAGACAGGAGAAGGGGGTGACAGAGGATGAGATGGTTGGATGGCATTATTGACTCAACAGACATGAGTTTGAGCAAACTCCGGGAGCTGATGGACAGGGAGGCCTGGAGTGCTGCAGTCCATGGTGTCACAGAGTCCGACATGACTGAGCAACTGACCACCACCACCAACTGAGCTCTGGCTCTAAGGTGTTGTGAACTTGAAGGATTATTTAATCTGGTTGAACTCCGGGTTCCTCTGGACCTGTTCCTTCATTTGTAAAGGAAAAATTCCCACCATTCCTATAATCATCTTCATGAAAACACCTCCTTCGCTGGGTTAATTTAGAGAGTAAGTTGTGTGAGTATCCCATATCTAGTGCACAGACTGTGTGAAACCTCCTCAGGAATGTGATTTTGCTTTCATTCCCATGACATCCCAGAGCTTGTGCCCAGCAATGTCAGAAGCACACGACAGCATCAGGGGCAGCCCCGTCCTCACAGTCAGCTGTCCGGCAGACCAAGGACCCATGTGCCTGAATCCTCAGCCTGTATCTCAGAGAATACTCACCTTTTGGAGTGTAAAAAGTGAAAGTCACCCGGTCGTGTCCGACTCTTTGCGACCCCATGGACTATAACGTCCATGGAACTCTCCAGGCCAGAATACCGGAGTATGGATAGCTGTTCCCTTCTCCAGGGGATCTTCCCAACCCAGGGATCGAACCCAGGTCTCCCACACTGAGGACAGATTCTTTACCAGATGAGCCACAAAGACCTTCTTAAAAGTCTCTTTTGCCACCACCACAGGAAAATGCTTATAAATTTAGTATCCGAGTATTGAAAAAAATACAACTGTCATGTATTATTAAAAATGCATCTGAATTTTATTCCACAAAACATCATTAACATTAGGGGTGGAAACAAAGCATGATGTATATATTGGTTCAAGAGCTCTTGTCATTGCTCAGTGTCTCCAATCCCTGGGGTCGATGAGTTGAAAATTACGCCTCCTCCCTACACACACACACACACACACACACACACACACACACACACACAGAGTCCCAGAAGGACATGCGCCTTTTTGCCTCTTGAATACAGGCTAGAATTGAGTCATTTCCTAGGCAGGTTGATAAGGAGTCTAGGGGTCCCCAAGGAAAGAGGGGTCTGGAATTCTCAAGGAGGAGGAAAGGACAAACCTTTTTTTCCTTCTCTACATTCCTTAGGATTATATAACAATAATGTATCCTGCCTGAGGACAGTCTCTGGATTAAACCTTCTGGTTAATTCTTTTATCTTAAAATGTAAATTATGGGAGTAGACCTGGTCTTTACAAGGATTATATAACAATAATGTATCCTGCCTGAGGACAGTCTCTGGATTAATTCTGTTATCTTAAAATGTAAATTATGGGAGTAGATCTGATGAGGTCTTTACAACCTCCAGACATTCTTTGGATTCATTGGAGAGTATATAACTTCATTGCTAACACTAGCAAGGGGGTACTCTTTCTGCCCTCTTCTGATGCCTATGTCAGAAGCTTTCTCTATCTCCTTTATACTTTAATAAAACTTTATTACACAAAAGCTCTGAGCGATCAAGCCTCATCTCTGGCCCCGGATTGAATTCTTCTCCTCCGGGGGCCAAGAATCCCAGTGTCTTTGTGTGATTCAACAACAACCTTTCAGAATGACCAACATATTTTGTGATGATGAGATGACACCTGCAGAAGGAATGACGTCTCCAAAGTTAAGGCTTCAGTGACACGCATAGAGGGGTAGTAGGTAATTTAGGAATAGAGGATGGAGATGCTCCCTAAACGTAACATTACAAATCATTCCTGGTCTTCCCTGCTGGCGGTGGCACAGTGGATGGGAATCCACCTGTTAACGCAGGTGACATGGGATTCGATCCCTGATCAAGGAAGACTCTACCTGCCATGGAGCAACTAAACCCAGGCACCACAGCTACTGAGCCCATGTGCTGCAAGTACTGAAGCCGATGTGCCTAGAGCCCATGCTTTGCACAAGAGAAGCCACAGCAGTGAGACGCTCGAGCCTTGCAACAAAAAGTAGCCCCTGCTTGTCTCAACTAAAGAAAGCCCATGTGCAGCAAAGACGAGCCAGTGCAACCCAAAAAATAACAAATCAATTAATTAATTAAAAAAAAAATCAATCCCATGGATGGGAAAAGAGAGAACTGTAGAAATGAAGGTGCTTTGGTCAGATGACCAAAAGTTAAACTCTAAATTAACATTAACATGCTCTGCTCTATTGAGGATGGAGAAATAACACAGTGGCAATGCATCTTACACTGGATTTGTTCATTTGTGCTTCTGCTTTGGCTCACAATGTCCACGTCTTGCAGAGCGTAGCATCTAAAGGTCTGCTGAAGTAGAAAGCTAAGCTTTTGAGATGGAAGTAGAAAATTGATCTGAGGATACATTTTTAGTTTTCACTCTTGACTGATGCTTTTCTGAGGATAGAAGGAAGCATCTGATGTGGTTTCCAGTGGGACAGATTTACCATTCCAGGTGGAGGCTCGTGCCCTCTAACACAAGATCGCTTGTAAATGCTAGGTGCTAAGTGTTGAAACACTATTGCCATGCCCACTCCAAGCTCGGGTTTCTCATGTGGGCGGAAGAATAGCCCCCTAACTGATACCTGCATCTCCTCCCCCACCTCTCATTACACTGCCATCACCCACTACCCATGCAAAAGCCAGAGGGAGATTTTAAACTTGCTCTTCTGATCACAGCACTGCTCTGCTGACCTGGCTGCCAAGATCTCACTAATCTGGGTCCTGCCTTCCTCTTTGACCTCTGTGTGACCTCCCTCTCCCTTGCTCCCTGGTTTTCCAGCTGTGCCTCAAACACCCCAACCTTGGGCATCCTTCTCACCATGTGGCTTTCAGCTTCAGAGTCACTTCCTGTGAAAGGCTCACTCACCTCTGCCTCTAATACACAGAGGCTCACACGGGCCATTTTCTGTACCATTTTTAAAAATCGTATTGTCTTCCTATCAGTGGCCCTTATCTGAACTTACCCTGTTTGTGCTCAGTGGCTGAGTCATGTCTGACTCTTTTCTGACCCCTATGGACCATAGCCCACCAGGCTCCTCTGTCCATGGGATTTCCCGGTAAGGATCCTGGAGTGGGTTGCCATTTCCTTCTCCAGGGGATTTAGTTGCAACTTATATATTGTCTGCAGACACCCTACGTGAAAGCCAGTTATGTGAGAACCAGAACCTTGTCTGTCTGGTTGAAACCAAATCCCTAGCACCTGGAATGTGGAAGGTAGGAAATAAACAATGAATGAATGAATGACTGAATGAGCCAGTGAGTGAACTAACTTAGCAGATTTACAAGGCTTTGGAATAGTCTGGGGAAATCTGGGAAAAGAAGTGCAGCTAGAAATACTGTTGGAAACATGAGTGGCTAACTATGTAAATAGAATGTGTTCAGCTGTTACCACTGAGTCATTCAATCTTTCTGATTTCACCCAATTTCTCACAACCATTACCAGAGTAGGCAAATCATGCACAACATCATTATGTATATTTCAGATCAGGACAAATCCGAAGGTTATCAACCTAAAGAAAGATTGAGAGGAAGGGGTGGAAGGAGGGAAAAGGGATCAATCTGTGCACTGGGGTGGGTCCCAGAACTCAAGACTTCTTCCACACCCAGTGACTTGTTCAGCCTCTGCAACATCTCTGAGAGGTGGTTGGATGAGCACAACATAGAGGCAAACACAGAGGGATGGTGTGAGCACAGAGCGTTAAGGTAATGTTCCTGCTCCTCCTGTACTTGTGTCAGGGCTTCGGGGACATAATAGAGTCATTTTGTGCCTCAGTTTTCCTCTTCTGTAAATGAAGAGGAACAGAATCTCATAGAGTGGAATGAAGTTGCACGTCTGACTCTGCGACCCCATGAACTGTAGCCTACCAGGCTCCTCTGTCCATGGAATTTTCCAGGCAAGAGTACTGGAGGGGGTGCCACTTCCTTCTCCAGGGGTCTTCCCAACCAAAGATCAAATCTAGATCTCCCGTATTGCAGGCAGACGCTTTACCATCTGAGCCACCAGGGAAGCCCACAATAGAGTGGAACTGAGGATTAAGTCAGTCACTCCAGGTAAGGCAGTGAGAAGGACTCCTGCCACATAGAAAATGAACAGTTCCAATGTGTTCCATCATCGATCAGAGAGTGATGAGAGTCCTTTATAGTCCTATATTGAGCAAGTGGTAGAAATAGGATTCAAACTCTGATCCGGAAGCTTCTAAAGCCGAGTGTTGCTGGACTGTTTTCAGTTACTGACAGTCAATTCTGTATAATTTGTTCACTTGAGCTGCCTTCCTTGCCATTTTAATGTGTGCAATTTTATCTTCCTCAGTTGAGCTATTGGCACCTGGAAGGCAAAGCTTGCCCGTCTGGACAGCAGGGCTTTGTTGTGGTTTTTCAGTAGCTCAGTGGTGTCTGACTCTTTGTGACCCCATGGACTGCAGCATGCCAGGCTTCCCTGTCCTTAACCATCTCCCAGAGTTTGCTCAAACTCATCTCCATTGAGTGGGTAATACCATCTAACCATCTCATCCTCTGTCGCTCCCTTCTCCTCCTGCCTTCAATCTTTCCCAGCATCAGGGTATTTTCCAGTAAGTCATCTCTTTGCAACAGGTGGCCAAAGTATGGGAGTGAAGATTGCCCATCTGGAAAGTAGGGCTTATTGTTTGGTAAATCCCAACACTTCTTGTTAGTGTATAGAGTTTCACTCAAACTATTGTCTGAAACCATCTACCCCCAGATGATTCTGAAGGTGAGTTTGCCTCTAAGCCAACATCCTCAGAATCCCTATGTCACGTGTCGCTGGTTTTAATTGTTCAGGTTTTTCATCTCAGTACTAAAGAGCTCAGCATGTCTGTACAGATCCTTAATGTGGCCTCTGCCATTAGCTGGAATTGCTACTGTTTGTCTAAGCAGCTTGGATAGCAACACAGATCATCCACTGCCTGGAGGGTGTTTATGATAACAAATCTGAGAGCAAAATGGTGCACCAAATATTGAAATGCACTTAGGATGCAGAGATGGCCTCACCGTCACGATGGAGCAGTCCACTGAGGAAATGATATCTATGAAATAATCATAGGACAGTGTGATAAAGAGAATGGCAAGAGCCCAGAGTAGGTAGGGTTCAGAGGAAGCATCTAGCCAGGTTGCGGAAGAAGGATCAGGCCAGGCAAGGGCTCAGGGATGATTTCCTGAAGAAGGTAAATGCCTGAATTGAGTTTTATAGAATTTAATGGAATTACATCCCCTAATTCCATTAAATTATATCCTGTAATGGGAAGGCAATTTAATGAAACTGCCTGCAATGTAGGAGACCCAGATTCAATCCCTGGGTCAGGAAGATCCCCCAGAAGAGGGCATGACAACCAGTATTCCAGTATTCTTGCTTGGAAAATCCCATGGACAGAAAAACCTGGTGGGCTATAGTTCATGGGGTCACAAAGAATCGGACACAACTATGTGACTAACACACACACATACACACACACACACACACACACACACATCCCCTAATAAAGGTGCAGAGATTATTCTGTGGATGGAAGGGAGAGGTAGTTTGAACAAAAGCATGGAGGCCTGAGGCAGCATAGGAAGGGGGTTGATGGGACATAGTTACTTTTGAGTGTTTGGCGCTTTAACTCAAACACTTAGGGTCAGAATGAGTTTCTGTGCATGTTTCAGGCAGTGCTAGGGAGCTGGGACATTTTCCTGGAGGTATATGAGAATTCAGTCAACAACAGCGAGACAAGGGAGACAAGTCGGAAGCAGCAGCATTTGTTCATTGGCATCTGACAGCATTTGTTCAGTGCTTTACAAGGTAATGCCATCTTTACAACAGCAGGCAGAACAATGCCCTGGAAAGGTGTTTGCGTCCTAATCCCACAAATTTATAAATGTTATTCTACGTGGCCAGAGAGACTTGGCTGATGTGATTAAGTTAAAGGTCTTAAAATGGGAACATTTTCTGAATTATCCAGATGGGTCCACTATAATCTCAAAGGTCCTTAAGAGGCAGGAGGGTCAGAGATGGAGAAGGAGACGTGGTGATGAAAGTAGAGGCTGGAGGGGAATGGTGAAGACGAGCCAAGGTATGTAGACAGCCTCTAGAAGCTGGAAAAGGGAGGGGAATGGATTCTCTTCTTGAACCTCCAGACAGAACCCCCTCTGCCAATCCAGTTTATACTTCTGGCCTTCAGAACCATAAAATTAAAAAAAAAAAAAATGTGTTGTTTAAGCCATTAAGTTAGTGGTAATTTGTCACAGATGCCTTGGAAGCTTATTCATGGAGTCAGGTATTTAAAAAGAAAAAAAAAAATCATCTTCATTTTAGTGACGAGGAAACCAAGTCTCAGAGGCTTTAGCTTGTCCCAGGTCACAGTGCTGAGAAAAGGCAGAACACTAGCACCATGGTTAAACCGTGCAAGTTCCGCTTCCAATATTGCTTATGCTGCACAAATCAATCTTTCGCTTGAATTGAAAGTAGTTTCTTGTCAGTTTCTTCCACTCCCAATTCTTGGCAACACTCTTCAAGCAGTATTCATGCCCACCAACATGTCATTCTTTACCAAATAAATGAGAGCTGAGGGATCTTTGACTCTTGCCAAAAAACCTAAAGGGGAGGGAGAAAACACAGGTTATTAACATCGCAATGAGATTAGAGAATCTGAGTTTAAAAATTAGATTGGGTGATAAAAGCACATTCTTCATAAATATTTAACCTCTGTTAGCATGACAGTAATTAGAGAGCTGAGCAGAGCACACTGCTGGCAGTGGGCTGTCCCAATTTCTGAAAAGAAAGTCCCCTTTTTACAGGCCTATAATCCTTCTATGAGAAACACATGATTGAAGTCCAGGAAAATGTAATATTGCATTGGCCACTAGCCTTTTATTTAAAATTCCCCCCAAATTCTGCTTTTTAAATTGTTGAACTCCTAGCAAATCTGCCTTCAATTATAAAGCTATAATGGGCCTGAAAGCTATATGTGGTCTTCACAGACACTTATCCCATTTCATTCTTTTATATTCACTTGCTATTCCTCTTGTGGTGGATTGATCAATAATGGTTCTGATTTTGCAAGCCTCCCTGAATGCACACCTTTCGGAAATGCCCTTCAATATTAGCTCTGTCTCCACTTTTGGCCATTTGCCTTGCTTTGGTCAAAAAACTGTAGCAAATATGAGACAAGATTTGAAAAGTGCTTGCACGTTAGGGTTTGCCCTCTTCCCTCTCTTAGAATCCTGAGTGTGACAAGCTTGGACAAGCCTATTAGATGATAAAAGGCATGTAGTCCAATTGTCTTATCAACGTAGATGGCAGCAAGCCAACCTGCACACATGAAATGCGGCCACCTTATAATACCCAGATCAGGAAAACCAGCATTTGCCTGCTGACCTCTCATCTGTGACTAAGACCAGCCCAGACCAGCTGAATCTGAACCCAACCCAGATTGCCGAACTACAGAACCAGGAGTGTTAAACAAAACAAAAAACAAAACCACTGACTTAAGTCATTTAAGTTTTAGATCAACCTGTTACACAGGAAAGCAGAACTAATATACTTCTTATCAGTTTTCCAGCATGCTCTTGGGTCTTCACTATTAAAGTAACACAACAAAATAATACAAGCAAAAGGAAACAGACCCATAGCTCATCCTTGCAGGGAAGCTGCTTCACGGTACCAAGTCTACATCGCTGAAGGGGAACAGCTTTGTTTGGGGGTCACTAGCTATCTCTGGACTTCCCTGGTGGGTCAGATGGTAAAGAATCTCCCTGCAATGTGGGAGATCTGGGTTTGATTCCTAAATCAGAAAGATCCCCTGGAGGAGAGAATGGCTATCCACTCCAGTTTTCTTGTCTGAAGAATTCCATGGTCAGAGAAGCCTGGTGGACTGTCTCTAATATACTTCTTAGACACTAGCTCTGCCCTGGTGTCACTTGCACAGCCTCACTTGTACGTTTCTTGAAAATGTTCCCTATTCATGCTATTCTTCTTTAGCTTCAGGTTACTCTTGATTCACTTTAGCCTGATTCCCAATCCTAACACTTCACTGAAATTGTTCTTATCAAGGATTGGTTAGATTCTATAATTTAGTGGCAAGCAGCAGAAACCCAAATTAAATAACACAATAACCCAGTCAAAAGGAAAGTTACAATTAGGGTATAGAGTATCTCAAAGAACCATCACTGGAATCACATCTTGATCTCTTTGGGTCTCACCCTTGCACTTCGTCACATATTTTCTTCTTCCTTCTGTCTTGTTACAAGTTGATTGTCTTTGTTCCTAAGTCTGCAAAACAGAAGACAAACAAACAAAAAAAACCCAGCAGCAATCAATAATCTCTGTGTTGCAATACTCCAGTTCAAAAGAGTAGCCAGACCTAAATGTCATCTCTTGGATGGATTTCATCTTCCAGAATATCTTTTCAATTGGCTTCATTTAAGGGAGACACCAATTTATGAACTGGCTTCTCCTGTTCAGGGTTTGAGCTCACATTTTGTAATTACACAGAATCTTTTATGATAATCATGCAGATAGAATTGACGGAAGGAGGGACAGATTTCAGAAAAGAAAGGCCCAGAAATGTTGCAGAACTTGGCAGATGAAGCAATGGTTGTTCAGTAGCCCTTCCCTCTTGGCTACAATCATACATTCTATCAACATACATATTTTCAAAATTTTCCTACCTTAAATGACCAAAAATCTTCCCACTGTGGATCTTAATATCAGCTCTCAGAATTGCAGCTTTCTTCCCCCTCCCCCTACTTTTTGTAAAATTATATGATTCATATCTATCTTCCTCACTAGCTTACATCTGCATTAAAGCAGTGTTCAGTTTGTTGTTTAGCTCAGGTTCATGGTAGGAACTTAATAAATGTGAATTCCTCAGTGAACACCAGAGAATGTTTTAGATTTGCCATCTAAAAATAATGTCATGAGCTACCAAGTTCTGATCCGCATTATCTGTATTGTCATGTGAGCAAAGTAAGACATCAAAATGTTAGCTAATTTACCCACGTTTGTACAGCCAATCCATGATAGATCCTGGACTTTGATCCTTACATTTTTGCTTCAGAATCAACACTTTTAACGAGTCTGTTCTGTGGATTCTCAAACATATTAGTATACAATACTGGAGGAAAAGCAGGATAGTGGCAATAAACTTTACCAGGAAAAACAAGGAGGAAAGTTGATGAAGCATATGTGGATCATTGATCCAGACCACAAATCATATTCAGTTGGATAAACATAGTAAGAATCATTGAGAGGATGAATGGAGCTCTTGGAGATGACTTTTCTGAATTACCTCTTCGACCAGGGAGTGAGATTTGTGATCAGCCGTTTGGCTGCCTCTAATTCTGTTCACTGGGAGGATTTCTCTTGCATATAAAACTTTATTGGAAATCTTTATCATCTACTGTAGAATACTGCCTTGCTTTGAATCACATTATAACTGAGTACTTTGGAAAGAAGACTTCACCACCTTAGAAAGAAGACTTTAATACATTAGTCCCACAAGACAAAGGGCATAAGCAGAAGTCCTTTGGGGAGGCATGCTGGTTCAAATTGTCCCAAGTCATCTGACACCTTCCAGAGATCCTTAATCCATATGTTCATTATTATACACAGTTACCTGGGCTCTCAGATCTCTAGGAACATTAACAAATTTGTGTTCCTGTCCTGATCCTCTTTTTTTGGGGGGAGGGGGCTTTAAGGTAGAACAGCTTGAATCTGAGAATGTTTCTCCTATGGTGTCTTACAGACTATCATCAGTAACTGCATACACACAGTATAACAACCTGATAAAGTGCTTTTAGGCTTTAGTCTTAATGTCACATCCAAGACTGAAAGTCAGCAGATAATAGATTATCCAATTAGTACACTACAGCACAACAAGAATGGCAAGCTTCCTAGTCCAGAATGAATATGTTGTCATTGTTTCCAATATCCACTTCTCTGCCAGTTTTGAGCATCTGTTACTTATAATACTGCTTGTGGTGAACGTATGATGTAGTGGTTCAAAGTATGAAATGTGCATATAGAACATGTGTGTTAAGTCCATGACACCCACTGGCTCCATGGCTTTAGACAAGTTGCTTGACCTCTACGTGTCTCACATCCCCTGTTGTGATGAGTTAGTAATAGGGTTATAATGAGGATTTTCAGATAAAGTAGTATGTAACTATTTTATAATATTCCTTCACTACCATAGTATACATTCATTTATTTTTAGAAATATTATTGGTATTAATAACACAGTTATACTTGAAATAACTGAGGTGAAAATGACACAGGTTTGTGAAAACCAAGGCCAGAATGAAGCTAGGAATTTGGAAAAATTGGACATACAATCCCATACACCATCATGCATTCTTGCTGCAGACAGTGTTTCTCTTTTCTATAGTCTGGACAGAGCAAAAATGGCCACAAGTCGACACTTTCCTTGGCTCACTTCTCAATACAAAGTATCATTCAAGCTTAGCTTGTATATTCCTTTAGTTTCCATTTGCCAGCTAAGTATTCTTATTGACAAGTTTTGGATCAGGTGTTGTTCCTTGATTCAAACAACTGTGGCCAGGACATGGGATGACGTTATACCAGGGAATATCGCTCAGAGTAACCATCTAGGCCGAGGAGGAAGGAAAGGAGATTTTTCACAAAAGGGCAGAAGTGAACAGTTTCCAGTGAAGAGCAGTAACTCTTTGAGGGAAAGAACAATTATTTTCACCACAGAATCTGTTAATACCAATGTGGCAAAATCTGAGAAACATTTTAAAATCTTCATTTTGCTTGATATCTCTATAACTAAAAAGCCTCCTGATGAGAGTGAAAGAGGAGAGTGAAAAAGTTGGCTTAAAGCTCAACATTCAGAAAATGAAGATCATGGCATCTGGTCCCATCACTTCATGGGAAGTAGATGGGGAAACAGTGGAAACAGTGTCAGACTTTATTTTTGGGGGCTCGAAAATTACTGCAGATGGTGACTGCAGCCATGAAATTATAAAAGATGCTTACTCCTTGGAAGGAAAGTTATGACCAACCTAGATAGCATATTGAAAAGCATAGACATTACTTTGCCAACAAAGGTCCATCTAGTCAAGGCATTGGTTTTTCCAGTGGTCATGTATGGATGTGAGAATTGGACTGTGAAGAAAGCTGAGCACCGAAGAATTGATGCTTTTAAACTGTGGTGTTGGAGAAGACTCTTGAGAGTCCCTTGGACTGCAAGGAGATCCAACCAGTCCATTCTAAAGGAGTTCAGCCCTGGGTGTTCATTGGAAGGAATGATGCTAAAGCTGAAATTCCAGTACTTTGGCCACCTCACGTGAAGAGTTGACTCATTGGAAAAGAGTCTGATGTTGGGAGGGATTGGGGGCAGGAGGAAAAGGGGAAGACAGAGGATGAGATGGCTGGATGGCATCACCGACTCCATGGGTGTGAGTCTGAGTGAACTCCAGGAGATGGTGATGGACAGCGAGGCCTGGCATGCTGCGATTCATGGGGTCGCAAAGAGTCAGACACGACTGAGCGACTGAACTGAACTGAATGCAATTAATCAAATTCCTTAAAAATATTGTCTTTCCTTGGAGACTATGACATATTTATTTCTCGCTTTTTCATTGCCCTTTCTATGCCTGTGTTTGATGTATTTTCCACCACCATCCCATAGTTGACTACTGTTTGTTTGTTTTTTTTTTTAATTTTTTTCTGGGTATTTTTCTCTTTGTATATTTTCTTCTAGGGCTTCCCATTGGCTCAGTGGTAAAGAATCTGCCTGCCAAAGCTGGAGCCACAGGAGATGCAGGTTTGATCCCTGGGTTGGGAAGATCCCCTGGAGGAGGTAATAGCAATGCACTCCAATATTCTTGCATAGGAAATCCCATGGACAGAGGAGTCCACGGGGCTGCAAAGAGTTGGACATGACTGAGTGACTGAGCATGCACATATTATCTTCTAGGTAATCTTATCAACTACAAATTTCAAAAACCATTTGCCGATGGCTCCAGATTTATATTTAGAGGTCCAGACTGTCCACTCAACTTTTACATTGGATTTTCTCACAAGGATGTTGAACTAAACATGTCCAAAACAGAACTTAAAAGTTTCCCTTTTGAACTAGCTTCTGATCCATTACTCTACCACTTGGTATTTTATGCACACTCTCTCCAGAAACAGGCATAACAGAGGATAACTGACTGCATTAGGGCTTCTATTTTATTGAAAGCTCCATTTTTAGTAATTCTAGAAAGATGAAAGGAAATTCCTTAAACTCACAGTAATAATGTAGTGGAAAAGAGCCTATCAAATGTCAAAGAGGTAGTTAATTTAAGGTTATTGACATGGATTTAGTTCTTCAAAGCTGAGTTGCTGCCTGATAGCGTTAAGTAAATATAGGAGACACGAATCCTAACTGCTTCTATATAGTCTGTAAGCTTTATGGGCTCTCCTCGTGGCTCAGTGGTAAAGAATCTGCCTGCAGTGCAGAAGACATGGGTTCGATCCCTGGGTTGGGAAGATCCCCTGCAGGAGGAAATAGCAACTCACTCCTGTATTCCTGACTGGAAAATTCCATGGACAGAGGAGACTGGTGGGCTACACTCCATAGGGTCACAAAGAGTGACACAACTTAGTGACTAAACAATAACAGTAAGCTTTCATGAAAATCTTACATAAATGAAGATTATGATTATCTGTGATATTTAGGGGTGGAAACAACTGATAAAATAACAGACTTGGGATTAGAAGCACCATCCATTCGATTCCAAGGGAAGTGTGTCAGGATCAAAACAGAAAGCAAAACAAAACTGAACAGTGAGGAAATTTCAGAGACAGGAAATGTTTAACCCATACTTGAAAAAGCTCTCTAGCCCATGTGCCTAGGACAGGTTGTGGTCCCTGGTAGAAGCTGTGTGCTTGTATATTGACCAGACAGAGAGCGATCACATCCTAGAAGACCCTGAAATCCATCATGGTAGCACAGCTACTCAGTGAGGCTGGAAAGGGAGAATCCTGCAGGTAGCTCCCAGACTAGCATTTGAAATGGAGGGAAAGATGAGTTAACACTCTGGGATACAGCTCTTTATGTGATGAAATTGTACTTCTTTCTTTCTTTTTTTTTTTGGCCCTGCAGCTTGTGGGATCTTGGTTCCCTGATCAGAGATTGAATTCTGGCCCTTGGCAGTGAAAGCGGGAGCCCTAAAAACTGGACTGCCAGGGAATTCCCTGTGATGGGTGTTTGCTTTATAGAATACATAAAGGAAAGCATTTTTGCCTAGGAAACTCCAGCATTTTTTAAAACAGTATACTTTTATTGTAGAAAACTCGATATGTGATTATTGGGGCACAAAAATGAACTTCTATTAGGGAAGATAAATGTTAGTGTTTAAATGATAATATTTGAATCCTGGGATAATGGAATTGGAAGGTAGCCTAGAAATAATCTATTTCAACCATTTCATTTTCCATTTATGGAAACAGACAAGAGAAGTGAGGCATGAGAGGAATCTGTGTAGAGAGAATTGTCGTGCCACATTTGACCCCCCAAAATTACCATGTAAACCTCTCTTCTTCTATTAATGTATTAAAGTAAGTTACACACCCTTGTTACTTTTCAAATCTGTAGCAAAGAAATCCATTGCAAAAATAATCACATATGACTGATTTTTTATTTTCCCATAATACAAAATAATTAACAGAGAATGCACGTTCATTAAATACAACTTAGAAAATATAAGAAGATAGGATATTAAAGAGGATGATTGTATGATAGTAATGATGTTATTAATAATAATAGAAAAATCATTCATTGTCCTATCACTGTTAGGTAGGTATTTAGGATTCAAACTGATCTCTAAATCCAACCCCAGACATGCCCTAATTGGCCCAGGAGAGCTCACAGATATGCTACAAAATAACCACAGAGACTTTTCTAACTCCCAGCTATCCGCCCTACAGGGGTGGCTCCAACTCTGGGCACAGGTGCCCTTCATGCACAGCTCAAGTGACCTTAGGCAATGGGAGGCCCATTAAGGGCTCATTAATATTCCATATATACATACATCTGATTAGAATAGACTGAATTACGGGAAAGACATGCACAATAGACCCTGATGCTACTAAGTCACTTCAGTCATGTCCAACTTTGTGCCACCCCAGAGATGGCAGCCCACTAGGCTCCTCTGTCCCTGGGATTCTCCAGGCAAGAATACTGGAGTGGGTTGCCATTTCCTTCTCCAATGCATGAAAGTGGAAAGTGAAAATTGAAAGTGAAGTCACTCAGTCATGCCCGACTCTTAGCGACCCCATGGACTTGAGCCTACCAGGCTCCTCTGTTCATGGGATTTTATAGGCACGAGCACTGGAGTGGGGTGCCATTGCCTTCTCCCAATAGAGACTGCTGTTATGTAATTTGCAACTGTCAATCAAAACTCTCAGTCCACGACCACCTAGATGAATATGTAAAAGCCCAATCTTGAAAACCCCTTACCTCATCATTCTGGTGCCAGTGCTTCTCTCAACCTGACCCACCTCTCCCTTGAGATGTTCTTTCAGTTCTTTCTCCAATACACTTATTTTTGTCATGGTTAAGACCCCAGATTCTTCTTTGTGTCCTTAACAAGAACTGAGACCCTTAAGGGAAGGTCCTGTTTGACTCTCCCCAAATCTAGTAACATCACTCAAAGATAGTCATTATTATTATTTGAGTACATATTTTCTTTAACTTCATCTAAAGACATAGACTCAAAGACATAGATTAAGAGTGCGGGCTTTCCTTTGAGGGAGATAAGTTTCAAATCTCAGTCTTCTGCCAGCAGATGTCTGACCTTGAATGTATGTTCTGATGTCTTGGTGCTGGTTTTCTCATCTGTGAGCTCGAGATGCTACCAGCATCTGCCTGATAGGCATGTGAATATTTAATTATGAAACCTTAGTCCATTCCAGGAATAAAGCATGCAAAGCTGCTAGTTTTTGTTATTTTAATAAATACTTTAAAATCTATGCTTGAAAAATGTAGCAAATACTTATAGCTGTACTCTAGTGGAGGTGATTGAATTCCAGTTGAGCTATTTCAAATCCTGAAAGATGATGCTGTGAAAGTGCTGCACTCAATATGCCAGCAAATTTGGAAAACTCAGCAGTGGCCACAGGACTGGAAAAGGTCAGTTTTCATCCCAATCCCAAAGAAAGGCAATGCCAAAGAATGCTCAAACTACCGCACAATGGCACTCATCTCACACGCTAGTAAAGTAATGCTGAAAATTCTCCAAGCCAGGCTTCAGCAATACGTGAACCGTGAACTTCCTGATGTTCAAGCTGATTTTAGAAAAGGCAGAAGAATCAGAGATCAAATTGCCAATATCCGCTGGATCATCAAAAGGGCAAGAAAGTTCCAGAAAGAAAAAAAAAAAGCAAACAAATATCTATTTCTGCTTTATTGACTATGCCAAAGCCTTTGACTGTGTGGATCACAATAAACTGTGGAAAATTCTGAAAGAGATGGGAATACCAGACCACTTGACCTGCCTCTTGAGAAACCTATATGCAGGTCAGGAAGCAACAGTTAGAACTGGACATGGAACAACAGACTGGTTCCAAATAGGAAAAGGAGTATGTGAAGGCTGTATATTGTCACCCTGCTTATTTAACTTATATGCAGAGTACATCATGAGAAACACTGGGCTGGGAGAAGCACAAGCTGGAATCAAGATTGCCGGGAGAAATATCAATAACTTCAGATATGCAGATGACACCACCCTTATGGCAGAAAGTGAAGAGGAACTAAAAAGCCTCTTGATGAAAGTGAAAGAGAAGAGTGAAGAAGTTGACTTAAAGCTCAACATTCAGAAAACGAAGATCATGGCATCTGGTCCCATCACTTCATGGGAAATAGATGGGGAAACAGTGGAAACAGTGTCAGACTTTATTTTTGGGGGCTCCAAAATCACTGCAGATGGTGACTGCAGCCATGAAATTAAAAGATGCTTACTCCTTGGAAGGAAAGTTATGACCAACCTAGATAGCATATTCAAAAGCAGAGACATTAGTTTGCCAACAAAGGTCTGTCTAGTCAAGGCTATGGTTTTTCCAGTGGTCATGTATGGATGTGAGAGTTGGACTGTGAAGAAAGCTGAGCACTGAAGAATTGATGCTTTTGAACTGTGGTGTTGGAGAAGATTCTTGAGAGTCCCTTGGACTGCAAGGAGATCCAACCAGTCCATTCTAAAGATCAGTCCTGGGTGTTCATTGGAAGGACTGATGCTAAAGTTGAAACTCCAGTACTTTGGCCACCTCATGCGAAGAGTTGACTCATTGGAAAAGACTCTGATGCTGGGAGGGATTGGGAGCAGGAGGAGAAGGGGACGACAGAAGATGAGATGGCTGGATGGCATCACCGACTTGCTGGACATGAGTCCGGGTGAACTCTGGAAGTTGGTGATGGACAGGGAGGCCTGGCGTGCTGTGATTCATGGGGTCGCAAAGAGTCAGACAAGACTGAGCAACTGAAGTGAACTGAACTGAATGTATACATGTCTAACATATAGGCAATTGCATGTTCTACTTTATTTAAGCCCCATTTATGACGAAAAAAATTTCATGATATAATATTCACATTCAAATATCATTTTATGTCTAAAAATTAAAGAATATATGTAATCAACTTCTTTCTTGACATTTAAGGTCTTTCAAAATTTTTGCAATTATAAATAATGTTGAGATGAATATGTTTATATATAGTCTCTTTTTAAGGATACATTCACAAATGGAACTATCACATCAAATATTAGGTGTATTTATAAAATTTATGATTCATCTTACTGGATTGCTTTCCCAAGGGGTTACATCAGTTTACACAAACATTAGCAATGCATGAGATTTTTTCCATCTTTTAGTACACTTGAAAGCATTACATTCTGACATTTCAAAAAAAAAAAATCTTTGCAAATTTGATATTTAAGCAATGAGATTTCATTGCGATGATTTCAATTTTTTATGACTCAGATGACTGCCAAGTTGGAACATCTTCGCATTGCTTTTTAAGCAAATGCCTTTCTGCTAAAGGAGAGAGATTATTTTCTCATTTACCTATGGATGTCCAAGTGTATTTCCTTATGCTATCTGCTTATTATTGATAACAATCCTACTCCATGTTTCTTAAAAGTATGATTTATTAACAACACATTTACAACATTTAAAAAAATGTCTTTTATTCGTTCATTATTTTAATTTATATGTACTTTGATCTTAATGAAAGTGAAAGTTGCTCAGTTGTGCCAGACTCTTTGCGACCCCATGGACTATACAGTCCATGGGATACTCCAGGTCAGAATACTGGAGTCGGTAGCCTATTCCTTCTCCAGTGGATCTCCCCAACCCAGGAATCAAACAGGGATCTCCTGCATTGCAGGTGGATTCTTTACCAACTGACCTATCAGGGAAGCTCTTGTTCTGAATATTTTGATAAATTTATCAAATAACTCCAAAATTGTTCTGATTTAGGAATTATGTGTCTGATATGTATATTTTGTTCCTTGCATTTGGTTGTTCAGGCCTGGGTCAGAATCATACCCTTTCAATTTTTGTAGCTTTATAGAATTTTAATTTCTGATTAGACTAGTTCTTCCACAATGGACTTCTGTTTTCAAAAAACTTCTCTACTATTTTTACAAACTTATTTTTTACAAGATAAATTTGGATTAATCTTTTTTAGTTAAATAGACAATCTGTTATGACTTTGATAGAAAATATGTTCTACTATAAAGCTACTTAATATATAATTCTACTTTAGAATCCTTAGTCTTTTCATACAGATATATGATTTATGTGCTGATGACTCAAGTATTAGTTTATATTTTCAAAAGTATTCTGTTGTTTCCTACAAATACCTTTGCATATTGCCTGTTGAAATTATATTTAAGTATTTTATTCCTTTAGCTATGGTTAATCAAATATTTTCTGATTAAGTATTTTTAATTCCAATTTTTACTAAATATATGTTTACCATTCATTGGGTTTACTGAACTCTCAGTGATTCCAACTGTTCCTTGGGTGATTCCTTCAGGTAAAAAGTGCCTGTATTAGCTATCTTTTGCCACATAACAGATTACCCCCAAACTGAGTGACTTTCAACAACATTTATTATCTCACGTTTTCTGTGGGTCATGCATCTACACACAGCTTAGTTGAGTCTTTTAGGTGTCATACTCACAGGCTGCAGTCAAGGTGTTGGGCAAGGCCATCTAAGTCATCTTAAAGGCTTGAGAGCAGGATGAACCTTTTCTAGACTCACTCATTTTGCTTTAGTCAGGATTCAGTTCTTTGTGGGCCATTGAGATGAAGCCCTCAGTTACTTGCTGGCTCTTGAATAGTGACTGCCTCAGTTGTGTTGCAACCTGGACCTCTCCTTGGCCAGCTTTCTTCACGGGAGAAGAGCCAGAGAGAGACAGATGTATTAGGATGGAGAAAGCCAGCAAGTTGGAAGTCACAGTTTTTATCACCACATCCAAGAAGTGGTATCCCATCATTCTTGCCATATTGTGTCAGACAGAAGTGAGTCACTGTGTCAGGTCCAGACTATACCCAAGGGGAGG
The DNA here is from genome assembly GCF_027580195.1 of Bos mutus. Lineage (NCBI taxonomy): Eukaryota > Metazoa > Chordata > Mammalia > Artiodactyla > Bovidae > Bos > Bos mutus. Next base: position 106,161,234 of record NC_091622.1, on the reverse strand, counting down.
GGATTATACATGCAGCAAAACCCCAAAAAGTTGTGAACCACTGGCAGTCAATTCAGAAGCTGCCTACTGTAGAATCTTTTGAACGATCTGACAAATAAATAAGTTCAACTGTAATTTATTTATTTATTTTATTTTAAAATCAATTTCATTGAGTATAACTGCTTTATAATGTTGTGTTTCTACTGTACAGCAAAGTGAATCAGGTATATGTACATTTTTGATCAAGGAGATCAAACCAGTCAATCCTAAAGGGAATCAACCCTGAATATTCATTGGAAAGATTAATGCTGAAGCTGAAGCTCACATACTTTGCCCACCTGATGCTAAGAGCTGACTCATTTGAAAAGACCCTAAAGCTGGGAAAGGGTGAAGGCAGGAGGAGAAGGGGATGACAGAGGATGAGATGGTTGGATGGTATCACTGATTCAATGGACATGAGTTTGAGCAAGCTCTGGGAGACAGTGAAGGACAGGGAAGCCTGGAGTGCTGCAGTCCATGGGGTTGCAAAGAGTCAGACACAGTTGAGGAACTGAACAACAACAGTATACATATCACTTCTGTTTTGGATGTCTTTCCCATTTAGGTCATGACAGAGCACTGAGGACAGTTCCCTGAGCCGCACAGTAGGTTCTCATTAGTTATCTTTTTTGCATATAGTATCAGTAGTCTGTGTATGTCAGTCACAGTCTCCTAGTTCATCCTACCCCCACCCCCAACACACACCCTTGGTGACCATACATTTGTTCTCTAGTCTGTGTCTCTATTTCTGTTTTGCAAATAAGATCAACTATACCATTTTTCTAGACTCCACATATATACATTAAAATACAGTATTTGTTTTTTCTCTTTCTGACTTACTTCACTCTGTAAAACAGTCTTAATTTCACCCACGTCTGTACAAATGATCCAATTTCATTTCCTTTTATGGCTGAGTAATATTCCATTGTATATAATTCCAACTAATCTACTACACCTCCTGCCAATTAATTAAAATAGCATTTCATTTTCTCAGCCAAAACCACAGAGATTGGGCCTCTCCACATAGGAAATCCACAGCTGATGTCTGAGCTTTGGACTCTCTCACAGGGCTTCTAAGCTGGGCCGATCACAATGTCCTCAGACCATGCCAATCCCAGAGGATGGCTAGCCATCAAGTTACCAAGTTGGATGAGGGAACTACTCTGTGTTCAAGATTCTGTTCTTTCACCCAATGTCAGATAGGAAAAATGGAGTTCAGGGGACATAGATGAAGAATTATGCTTAAAATTGCAGTATATGTTTAGTGGAGAATGGTATTTTTCTCCACAGTCTCTGAACCAGAGCGAGATCGTGCTTTATTAGTGAAGAATTAAGTTGCAGTCTCTTTCATTTCTTCTGAAATAGAGAATCGAAAGTTCAAGGGGTCCCTCCAGCTTTCAGAAGTTTGCCATCCAGGACTCCAGAAGCACTACACGAAATGATACTAATCGCTTAAGGGAGTTCTTCGAAACTGAGTGCTTTATTCCATCTTCAAGGAGAAAGAAATGGAGTCAATGATTCCCTCTTGCAATAATAGACACTTTCTCCTGCATTGAGCAGAAAGGAGAAAATGAAAGAAGTGTTAAGTGAGAATTGACAAGTGCTTGTGCCGGACTGTCAAAGGAAGGTGATAATGAGCTTCAGAGTTTTAAACATGTTTCTCCTTATTACCATATTCATTCTGCTATGATACATATTTATGGAACCAAGTGTGCACACCTAACCCCAGATTTGTCCCTTTTCTTTTCTTGAAAATTAAGAGGTTGTGTTTAGGAATACTAAGGGTTACTTGAATTGGGTAAGAAACGACCTTGAAATGGAGGGGCTACATTGTAGAGTTTGCCATCCAGACCTGGATGGAAATGGCAACCCACTCCAGTATTCTTGCCTGGAGAATCCCAGGGACAGGGGAGCCTGTTGGGCTGCTGTCTATGGGGTCGCACAGAGTCAGACACGACTGAAGCGACTTAGCAGCAGCAGTAGCAGCCTCTGCTCTAAATTCATTGTCAGTGCAACCTTGGACAATGTTGCCTTTCTGAGCCTGTCCCCATATCCAGCAATGATAATGCCTTGCTCAGAATTCATTCAACACACATTTACTGAGAAGCTATTATGTGCTAGGCATTATTCTTTATGCAAGAGGTATGACAGTAAACAACCAAGGTCCCAGTAAAGAGATGTAAACAGATGCATATATGAACTCAGAAGCAATATGTGATAAATTAGGTTAATGTGATAGCCCAGAAAAAGCTTTGCTGAGGAACGTAATAGATGTCAGATAAGAAACATCATAGGGGCTCAAAAATGCAAATTCCAGTTTGTTCCCAGCAGCATTGCTCTGTTTATTAAGCTAGGGCACAGCATAAGAGCAGCATTAGCCTTCCCATCATAATTGTTACATTGTGTAAGACTTCAGAAGTAGCCTTAAAGTTAGCCTAGTCTAACTCTTACACTTCAGAGATGGGGAAACCAAAGACAGGAGAAGAGACTGAGCTGAGGCAAAACAGATTGATTTTCATCCAAAATATTCCACCTGCAGAGTTAATTGAGCTGTTATGTATCAGTGAATCAGCCTCTGCCCTGGGCAGCTGCAGATATTAAAGTCCTGGCATCTGTAAGATCAGCCTTTCCCAGTTCCGGAACCTAAGAAACCCTGGCCTGGAAGTCTTCTGACTCCTGGCTGAGGATTTACTTATCCTTCAGTTCAGTTCAGTCGCTCAGTCGTGTCCAACTCCTTGTAACCCCGTGGACTGCAGCACGCTAAGCCTCACTGTCCATCATGAACTCCCAGGGTTTACCTAAACTCATAGCCATTAAGTCGGTGATGACATCCAATCACCTCATCCTCTTATCCTTAGAGTCATGGTAACTTCCACAGCCTTCCTGGGCCCAGCCCAGGGCAGGGAGAATGGCCAGCAAGGTGAGAGCCATGGGGAAGTAAGCTGGGGACAGTGGAGTGAGGCATGGGAAGTCCTCCACCCACAGTCCTGTCCCCTCTCAGCCACTCTCCCCACTGAGTCCAGCGGGTCATCATAATGAAGCTCAGATCCGATCTGTCACTCCCCTGTGGAGTGATTCCTCTTCACTATCAGGATAAAGCCGAAATCTTCCTGAGAAGAGGAGACTCATGATCTGGCTCCTGTATTCTCACCACTTCTCTAGTCACAGTTTGGGCAAACTGAATTCACTGCCACTTCAAGTATGTACCATTCCCCCTCGTGTCTTTTGCGTGAATTCTTCTCTTGCTGCAATCTCCCTTTATCCCCTTGATGCACCTGAAAAATAATACCTATTCACCCTTTTAGGTTTGGGTTTGATGTCACCACCCTGGCCAGCCAACACCACCCTGACAGCAGGCCAGGTGCTTGCCTATGTTCTAGGTCCTTCCCTTATGCTCTGTGTTTAATCCCAGCACTGAGTGTCACTTGGCACCCCTGTACTGGTTTTTTTTCTCTTTCCTTGTCTGTTTCTCCCACTAGACCATAATAATATCCCCCGAGTCCACTGTGGAATCCCAAGGGCATTGCCCTACGCCTGGCATAGAGTGAGACACCAAACACATACTTGTTGAATACATAAAAGGATGAGTGATTGAATGGAAACCACAATCTTCATTAGTTCCGGTCAATAATTTAAGAATCTGAGGAGCGCAGGGAAAAGCATGATTGTGTTATAGTTCTTGGAGTCTGCACTAGTTTTCTCTAGCACTAGACTGCAACCCAAGGACCTCCTGCAAAAACTGTGTTGAACTTCTTTGATCTCAGTTGCTCAGTCATTTCTGACTCTTTGTGACCCCACAGACTATAGCCTGCACGGCTCCTCTGTCGGTGTAATTTTCCAGGCAAGAATACTGGAATGGGTTGCCATTTTCTCCTCCAGAGGATCTTCCTGACCCAGGGATCGAACCTGCATTTCCTGTGTCTCCTGCATTGGCAGGTGGATTCTTTACCACTGGGGAGCCTAGGGCCATACTAGACCCTGTATTGGACTTTTTAGGGCTGGTGTATCCCTGCTTACAGAAAGGCCTGGACATTGTTTCACTGGTGGTCCTCCCCAACCTAGTTTCTGGCTCTTTGGCTGATTCTTTCTGTATTAGTTTCCTAGGCTGCCATAACCAAGTACCACAGACTGAGTGGCTTTACCAAAAGAGGTATATTGTCTCAGTTCCACAGGCTAGAAGTCCAAAATCTTGGTTCCTTCTAAAGAATCGGAGGGGAGGATCTGTTTCAGGTCTCTCTCATTAGATTGTGAATGGCCATCTTCTCCTCGTCTCTTCACATTGTCTTCCCTCTCTACTTGTTTGTGTCCAAATTTCTCCTTTGTACAAGGACACTAGTCACACTGGATTAGGGGCCCACTGTACTCTGGTACATCTGCAATGACCTTATTTCCAAATAGCATCACAACCTAGGATACTAATGGTTAAGACTTGAGCAGAGTTTTCAGGGGTATACACTTTAAACTGAAGAGTTGGCTCGTTGGAAAAGACCATGATGCTGGGAAAGATTGAGGTCAAGAGGAGAACGGGATGACAGAAGATGAGATGGCTGGATGCCATCACTGACTCAATGGATATGAGTTAGAGTGAACTCTGGGAGATAATCAAGGACAGGGAAGCCTGGCATGCTTCAGTCCATGGGGTCGCAAAGAGTCAGACACGACTGAGTGATTGAACAACAATACTTTAAATCGTAACAAGTTGTATTATGGGCAGAATAATGTCCCTCTAAAATTCATGTCTATCCAGAATCTCAGAATCTGGACTTAATGTAGAAATAATGTATTTGCAGATACAGTGAGTTAAGGACTGTGGGAAAATAAGTTTCATTTAAGCCCCCAGTTTGTGACACTTCATTATGCCAACCCTTAAAAACAAATACAGGATTTAATGTATACCTACATTTTAGATCAGAGAAGTCCAATATGGCTTTTTACCACAGGTCCAAGGAGCAAATTTCAGTCCTAGAGACAGGAAACACTGGAACTTGAAGATCGGGGCTTAAAGATGATCAAACCCAAGAGGAGAACAGAGTGACTGACAGTTAAAAATGTGACTTTGGGGTTCAACTGCTCTTGTTTACATCCTAATACTGTTGTGCTAAGTCACTTCAGTTGTGTTCAATTCTTTGCAACCCCATGAACTGTAGCCCGCCAGGCTCCTCTGTCCATGCCATTCTCCAAGAAAGAATACTGGAATGAGTTGCTATGCCCTCCTGCAGAGGATCTTCCTGACCCAGGGATCAAACTCATTTCTCTTACGTCTCCTGCATCTACAGGCAGATTCTTTACCACTAGTGGCGCCTGGGAAGCCTAAAGCTACCACTTATAAAGTGGATGAACTTGACACAATCAGTGAACCCCTTTGGTTCAACCCAATGCAGATTGAGGATAACAGCTCCTCTGTTTCATGACCAAAGTGAGGAATAGGAGAGATAACGCATGTAAAGTGCTTAGCAAGCAACTGACTCAAAGTAAGCAAGGTGTAGACAGGGAACTAGGAACCCTTGCAAGCTGGACTGGCCATCAAGGCAGGTGTACCACAGGGCCCTGTTCTGTGATACCAACATGGTCCTCTGGGCTCGGTCAACCCTGCAGTACCAGTGGAGGGACCCTGGGCTCTCTCCAGGCACCTCTGTGGTGGGGGAGGAGATCTTCATATGAGCAAGAGGCTTAGGCTCTTCTAGCTGTGTTGGTGGGAGGGGGTGAGGGGGTGACGGGGTGGGTTGGGCCAAACCCTTCAGGAGGCTGCCACGTGTCCTTCTGGGGAAGGCAGAAGGAGTGCCAACACTCTCCTTACTGGGCTTCTTACTGTCAACCAACAAATGGAAGGGTAAACAAATCCCAACCCTTGCAAAACCAAAAGTGAACTTTCTGCCAAATTAATAGGTCTTTTTTTGTTTTGTTTTGCTCTAAACTCCCAGAACACTCTCTCTATGTGCAGCATTTTAAAAAGCAAACAAACAAAAGCAGACTCCCTAGCAATGATTGACTGAGCCCTTGGTCAGAGAAGGCAGGATAGGCCCTGCCTCCCTCTTGTCTCTGTAAATTCACCTCCCTTGGCTACCGAGTCCAGTGATTCTCAGGAAGCCTGTAAGGAAGTTGCTAAAGTAATTTTACTGTATTACTTCTTGAGCCCTTTTTTTTTTTTTTTTTTTTGAGTTTTATTTCCCCAGACTGTTCTTTAACACCACTACCCCCAGTTAGACTTCAGGAACTACAGGAAACTATTTGAGAGGGTAAGGGAGTTTGGTGCCACATTTTACTGTTGAAACATTTAATTAACCATAATTCCTCCAAACAGCTGTGTGATAACTTTAAATTCCTCCCACACTTGGTACCAACCAGGACTCTGTGGGGCTCCGAGGCAGAGAAGCCTTTCTGTGTCTCCCCCTCCTTGATTATAGAAAATAGGCTTCATTCAGCCTCCAGCACCTTCCCTGAGTTCCAAGGAGTAGGTTTAAACAGATAAATAGGGAAGGAAGGGGATGCAGAAACAGGGAGGAACAATCAAAAGAAACAATATTTCAGCCTTGGGGTAGGGTCTTGGTCTTCCCTAAATGGATGCATGGAGAACACAATGGCACCCCATCCCATGGACGGAGGAGCCTGGTAGGCTGCAGTCCATGGGGTCGCTAAGAGTCGGGCAGGACTGAGCGACTTCACTTTCACTTTTTGCTTTCATGCATTGGAGAAGGAAATGGCAACCCACTCCAGTGTTCTTGCCTGGAGAATCCCAGGGACGGGGGAGCCTAGTGGGCTTCCATCTATGGGGTCGCACAGAGTCGGATGCGACTGAAGCAACTTAGCAGCAAATGGATGCACACAACAATATCTTTGAGCTGTTCTGCAGATTCTGAAACCCTTACCTAATGGAAGAAATTAACAGTATGGTGCCCACAAGCACATAGACTCCAAGCTAGTTGGAACCAAAAGGTTGATGATGCTGACTCCCACTTACTTCACCACCAACCAATCAGAAGAATGTCCATGAGTTGATCATGCCTTCTTTGAACAATTACTGTAAAACTCACTAGTCCCCACCAAGTTGGTACATAATTTTGAGCATCAGCTCTCTCTGGCCCCTTTTGTTTGGCAAAGCAGTAAAGCTATTCTGTTCTATTTCACCCAAAACTCTGTCTCTGAGATTTAATTAAATGTCAAGGTACAGAGACTGGAATCATGAATTTGGCTTCACACTCAACAACATTTGTTGCTACCTCAGAAGAGCTCTTTTTTTCCTTTGGCCCTGCTGTGTGGCATGCTTGATCTTAGTTATCCAATCAGGGATTGAATGTGTGCTCCCTGCAGTGGAAGTGCAGAGTCTTAACCACTGGACTGCCCAGGAAGTCCTTATAGAAGAGTTCTTCAAGGCAAGATGGCTAGAGATGTCATAAGGATGCTCCTTCACCCCTGGAAAAGGGATCCAGAACGAGAAACTCACCCCTGGGAAGTCATTTGGCTTTCTCAAGAGCCCTGAAATCAGAGTCAAAACAACTTCATCCCTACATGCTGTGCTCCCATCAGCTTGACATTCCAAACCGGGAGCACTGGCAGAAAATGAGAGAAATTAGCATCCTGGTGGCACTCTATATGGAAGAAGAAGGGAGACTCTGTCTTTGCAGCAGAACAAACTGTGGAAAATTCTTAAAGAGATGGGAATACAAGACCACCTTACCTGCCTCCTGAAAAACATGTATGCAGGTCAAGTAGCAACAGTTAGAACTATATATAGAACAATGGACAAGTTCAAAATTGGGAAAGCAGTACATCAAGGCTATATATTGCCACCCTGCTTATTTAACTTATAAGCGGAGTACTTCATGCTAAATGCTGGGCTTGATGAAGTACAAACTAGAATCAAGATTGCTAGAAGAAATATCAATAACCTCAGAAATGCAGATTACACCATTCTTATGGCAGAAAGCGAAGAGGAACTAAAGAGCCTCTTGATGAAGGTGAAAGAGGAGAGTGAAAAAGCTGGCTTAAAGCTCAACATTCAGAAAACGAAGATCATGGCATCCGGTCCCATCACTTCATGGGAAATAGTGGGGAAACAATGGAAACAGAGACAGATTTTCTTGGGCTCCAAAATCACACCAGACTCATTGGAAAAGACCCTGATGCTGGGAAAGATTGAAGGCAGGAGGAAAAGAGGATGAGATGGTTGGATGCCAACACTGACATGAGTTTGAGCAAGCTTCCCTGGCATGGTGTAGTCCATGGGGTCACAAAGAGTTTGAGATGACTGAGTGACTGAAAAGACCTGGTCTCAGTATTAAATGAAGCTCAGGTTTTTGATATCTTATCATTGAAAGAATTCAGTGAGGGACAAAGTGATAGATAAGAAGTGAATTTATTTAGAGAGAAACATACTCTGCAGATAGAGTTTGGCCATCTCTGAACGTGAGAGGCCCCAAAATATGACATAATTAGTTTTTATGGGCTGAGTAATTTTATAGGCTAATAAATGGGATCATGATGGTGTGATCACGAGTAATCACGATAGCGTGATCACTCACCTAGAGCCAGACATCCTGGAATGTGAAGTCAAGTGGGCCTTAGAAAGCATCACTATGATCAAAGCTAGTGGAGGTGATGGAATTCTAGTTGAGCTATTTCAAATCCTGGAAGATGATGCTGTGAAAGTGCTGCACTCAATATGCCAGCAAATTTGAAAAACTCAGCAGTGGCCACAGGACTGGAAAAGGTCAGTTTTCATTCCAATCCCAAAGAAAGACAATGCCAAAGAATGCTCAAACTACTGCACAATTGTACTCATCTCACATGCTAGTAAAGTGATGGTCAAAATTCTCCAAGCCAGGCTTCAGCAATACGTGAACAGTGAACTTCCAGATGTTCAAGCTGGTTTTAGAAAAGGCAGAGGAACCAGAGATCAAATTGCCAACATCTGCTGGATCATGGAAAAAGCAAGAGAGCTCCAGAAAAACATCTATTTCTGCTTTATTGACTATGCCAAAGCCTTTGACTGTGTGGATCACAATAAATTGTGGAAAATTCTGAAAGAGATGGGAATACCAGACCACCTGACCTGCCTCTTGAGAAACCTATATGCAGGTCAGGAAGGAACAGTTAGAACTGGACATGGAACAACAGACTGCTTCTAAATAGGAAAAGGAGTACGTCAAGGCTCTGTATTGTCACCCTGCTTATTTAACTTCTATGCAGAGTACATCATGAGAAACGTTGGGCTGGAAGAAGCACAAGCTGGAATCAAGATTGCTGGGAGAAATATCAATAACCTCAGATATGCAGATGACATCACCCTTATGGCAGAAAGTGAAGAGGAACTAAAAAAGCCTCTTGATGAAAGTGAAAGAGGAGAGTGAAAAAGTGGGCTTAAAGCTCAACATCCAGAAAACAAAGATCATGGCATCTGGTCCCATCACTTCATGGCAAATAGATGGGAAACAGTGTCAGACTTTATTTTTTTGGGGTCCAAAATCACTGCAGATGGTGATTGCAGCCATGAAATTAAAAGACTCTTACTCCTTGGAAGGAAAGTTATGACCAACCTAGATAGCATATTCAAAAGCAGAGACATTACTTTGCCAACAAAGGTCCATCTAGTCAAGGCTATTGTCTTTCCAGTGGTTATGTATGGATATGAGATTTGGACTGTGAAGAAAGCTGACACCAAAGAATTGATGCTTTTGAACTGTGGTGTTGGAGAAGACTCTTGAGAGTCCCTTGGACTGCAAGGAGATCCAACCAGTCCATTCTGAAGGAGATCAGCCCTGGGATTTCTTTGGAGGGAATGATGCTGAAGCTGAAACTCCAGTACTTTGGCCACCTCATGCAAAGAGTTGATCCATTGGGAAAGAGTCTGATGCTGGGAGGGATTGGGAGCTAGGAGGAGAAGGGTACAACAGAGGATAAGATGGCTGCATGGCATCACTGACTCGATGGACATGAGTCTGAGTGAACTCCGGGAGTTGGTGATGGTCAGGGAGGCCTGGTGTGCTGCGATTCATGGGGTCGCAAAGAGTCGGACACGACTGAGCGACTGAACTGAACTGAACTGAATAAATGGGAGGATTATTCCAACTGTTTCAGGAGAGGTGTGGGGATTACCAGGAATTGTGCTACTGCCCAGTTTTTTGCCTTTGGCCTTCAGTTAGCCTCTGAATCATAATGGTGCCTGTGGGTATGACATTTAGCTAATCTATTACAATGAGCATAGAATGAAACTCAAGGTCCACTGGAAATTGAATGTTCCAGTCATCTAGGACCTAGTTGGTTCTAACCAGTTTTTGTCGTGTCCTGTGGCTATGTTTAAAGAGTGTGCCACGCCCCCTTCCCTCCTGTTTCACTACTTGTAGGTTTCTATAGGGAAGAAACTTTTTTCACTTTGACTGAAGCCCTAAGACCTCTGCTTTTGCCTTAAAATGCTTTGACAAAATTGAGAACCAGGGTCCATGAACCCTTATTTTGATTCTGGACAGTCATAGTGATAACTGACCATAGAGTGTGGCAAATGTGAGTTTGTATCAGTATCTAGGTCCGGGCTTAAAAGATTGGTGTCTTCTACTGTCTGTTTTTTTGGAGTACTCTCTCTGGGAGCCATAAGCAGCCATATATCATCATCCTGGAGATGCCAGATATTAGTGCTCAGGTCAATACCATTAACTGAACTGAATCATGCCTCTTAAGGCATCATATAGGTAAATAAAGTCATCTTGGAACCCCACACTAGTCCATCCAAATACCTCTACATGACTTCTATCACCATCACAGTGGACAGAAGAATTGTCCAGCCAAACCCTGCCCAAATTCCTCGCACATAATATCATAAGATAAAGCAATTGATTCTTTAAACCATTAGGTTTGGGGCCAGATTGTAACAGAATGATAAATGAGAACATAAGCTTCTAGATTACTCAACTTTTGTCAAGGGGAATGTCCTCAACTCTTTTCCAAGACAAGAGACTTCATGTTCCCATTTATTTTGTAATTGCTGTTCCTCTTGCCTGGAATACTTTTCTACTGGGACTTCCTTATATTCTTTACTTTTTGCCTATTAAAAATTCTTATTTCATATTGTACAGATCCATGTATACAGTCACTTTCTCTGTGAAGACTTGTCTGATTTCTCCAGGCAGTATTCACTAATGTTTTGACATCCTCCAGGCACATGATTTAAAAGTTTTGTTGCAGTGATTTTGTCTGTGAATTTTCTTTTAATGTGGCTGCCTTCTCCAGTGGGCTATGATCTCCTCAGAGGCATAAATCATGCCTTATGCTTTTACACAGAGCTCTATTCTTGGTATGGTTGCTGACAATTAGTAGCCACTTAATAAACATCTATTGAATGAATGAATGAATGCAGGAGCTGGGATTTGTACACTAGCAGTTGGTACGTTGGACTAAAGATGATGAAGGCAATCTGAGGGGAGTAACCACTATGGCAGAAGGAAGAATCTGAGCTCACTTCCTCCCACAGGCATACCAAAATCACAACAATTGGCAGAGCAACTGCTGATGAAGACTAGCAGAAAAGATACGCAATGATAAAAAGAAGGAGCCACAAGCCCAGTAGGATGGACAAAGATAGTATAATCAAGACCCAAACGCTACAGTGGGTGACCCTCAAACACAATTGCAGAGGCTTTCTCCAAGGAGTGGTCTTAACTCCATATCAGGCTCCCGGCTAGGGGGTCTGGCACTAGGAAGATGAGCCCCCAGAATATTCAGCTTTGGACCAATAGGCCTTACTTTCAGAAGACCCAGATGGCTGTGAGAATAGAAACTCCATTCTTACAGGGCACATAAAATCTCATATATTCCAGAAAACAGGGAAGAAGCAATAATTTGAAAGGAACCTGGATCAGACCCACCTATTGATTTGCAGAGGGCCCAGGAGAAGTATGAGGAAACTGGAGCACCCCTGGGGATACAGACACTAGGGGAATCCATTTAGGAAGCTCGTTCTACCACCTCAACACTGGTGCTGGTCTCCTGCCAGCTTGTTAACACTGACCCAGCCCAGCAACCTTTCAACACTGGTACTATGCCTCAGGCTAAGCAACTGGCCAGGTGACAACACAGCCCCACTCACCAGTGGGCTGACACCAGTTCCACAAATCCTAAGATCCCTCAGTCAGCAGTCTCATGACTGGCCCCACCCAAAAGTGGCCAGCAGCCTGGGCATAGGGCAGAACCAGGCAGTCTACCTGACAGGGGTCAGCCACACTTACTTACAGCCAGAGTGCCCGTAGTAGTCAGCTCACCACAACAGAAGCACCCATGCAGCACACGTAGTGGGCACACCTGGAGCATGGAACTCGGGACCAGAGACGAGTGAGTGGCTGGGACACACAGGACAGCTTCTATACAAGGTCAGTTCTCCAAGGTCAAGAACAACTTACCAGGTATATACAAATGAAAGCAGCAAGTTAGGCAAAATGAGGCAACAGAGTGTGAAACAGAATTCATATTGAATGGCAAGACAAGAAAAATATAAACGAAAATTTCTTCTCTGCCCTTTTGTTCTTTTCTCCCTGCACTGTCCTTGTGTATCTGCATGGTACGTTGACCAACCATCCCCCATCAGCAGAAATACCTGCTCAGCCATAAAGAGCAATATTCTCCCAGCATCAGCAAGACATCTCCTTAAAGATAACATTTGTTCTTGATCTTGTAAATGGTCACATGGCACTGGGTTGTGTAAACTGTAGGCAACATATCATTGGACTTCCCTGGTGGCTCAGCTGGTAAAGAATCTTCCTGCAATGGGGGAAACCTGGGTTGGATCCCTGGGTTGGGAAGATCCCCTAGAGAAGGGAAAGGCTACCCACTCCAGTATTCTGGCCTGGAGAATTCTATGGACTGTATAGCCCATGGGGTCGCAAAGAACTGGGCACAACCGAGCGACTTTCACTTTCACTTTTGCTGTACAGCCCTCTGTCTCAAAAACTTATATAACCTCTAATGAGTGGGGCAGTTCTCAGAGCTTTCTGAGATGGTTGTAGGTTATATCTGGCAGATAGTGAAGGACAGGGAAGCCTGGCGTGCTGCGGTCCGTGGGGTTGCAAAAAGTCAGACATGGCTTAGAGACTGAACAACAAAAGCACCCAGGTTATAATCCTCAAATGTGGCTTTAATGACATTTTCCATTTCTTTCTTAGATCAACTCATTGTCAACAAGAGGAGTATATTCAAAACTAAGGGAAAAGATAAAAGCCCCAAGGAAGAACTAGCATAGTGTTGTAGATGAGTTATACTTCAAAACAGACAAACTCATAGAAAAAGAGATCAGATTTGTGGTTACCAGAGATAGTAGGAAATGGATGAGAGTAGTCCCAAAGTGCAAACTCCCAGTTGTGAGGTAGATAAGCACGAGGGATGCAGTGTACAATATAACCATCACTACCCCTGCTACATAATATACGAACATCTGTAAGAAGGTAAATCCTAAGAGTTCTCATCACAAGAAAAAACATTTTTTTCTGTTTCTTTAATTTTGTATCTATTTGAAATGATTCAGTTCAGTTCAGTTGCTCAGTCGTGTCCAACTCTTTGTGACCCCATGGACTGCAGCACACCAGACTTCCCTGTCCATCACCAACTCCTGGAGCTTGCTCCAACTCATGTTCATTGAGTCGATAATGCCATCCAACCATCTCATCCTCTGTCATCCCTTCTCCTCCCGCCTTCAATCTTTCCCAGCATCAGGGTCTTTTCCAATGAGTCATTTCTTTACATCAAATGGCCACGTATTGTAGTTTCAGCTTTAGCATCAGTCCTTCTGATGAATATTCATGACTGATTTGCTTTAGGATTGACTGGTTTGATCTCCTTGCAGTCCAAGTGACTCTCAAGAGTCTTCTCCAACACCACAGTTCAAAAGCATCAATTCTTTGGCACTCAGCTTTCTATATAGTCCATTTGAAATGATGGTTGTTGACTAAACTTGTTATGATGATCATTTCATGATGTACATAAGCCAAATCCATTACGCTGATCACCATAAACTCATATGGTGCTGTAGGTCAATTATATCTCAATAAAACGGAAAGAAAAAAGATACTGAAGAGAATCTGTTCATTTACTGATGAATCTAATTCAAATTTTCTCATCATACATCCCAAGTGTTAGTCACTCAGTTGTGTCCAACTCTTTGTGACCCTATGGACTGCAGCCTGCCAGGTTCCTCTGTCCATGGAATCCTCCAGGCAAGAACACTGGAGTGGATTGCATTCCCTTCTCCAGGGGAATCTTCCTGACCCACGGATGGAACTCAAGTCTCCTGAATTGCAAGCAGATCCTTTAATATCTGAGCCACCAGGAAAGCAAGAATAAATATAGTTAGCTTATTTCCAACATATATGTCAGGAATGAAGACTGAGGCTAGGCTTTGCAGTGATAACAAGTAAACCCTAAATCTCAGTAGGTTAAATAGGAACAATTTGTCCCACACTTCTATCACAGTCCAGTGCAGATTAGGCAGCTCTCCTGAGCAGGTGTCCTCCAATGCTGACTCAGGTATTCAGAGTTCTGTCTTACAATTTTGCAATACTGGGGTTCTTTCCTTCCAGGCAATCAGGAGAAAGCAGCTGTGGAGAAGATGCTGTTTTTAATTGTTTGAGACTGAATGACACACAGTCTCTTCTCACATCCCTACTGGCAGGCACTTAATTACATATTTTTCACCTAAATTCCAAAGAGGACTAGAAAATGTGGTCCTTCTGTGCAATCTAGAGAGACAAATGCTTGTGGCAAATAGATACTGTCTCTGCTACAGAGACTGTATTAGCTTTAGATTAGTAACAATCTCAAAACCTACTGACTTGAAATGATCATTTACGTCTGTCTTACAGTTATGTGAGGGTCAGGGATGCAACAGTGGGAACTTGGTGGTTCTTAACTGCAGATGAGTTGTACAAACTACCATCTCCACAGGAGGATATTTGGCAATGTCTAAACACAATTTTATGTGTTTTATGGCTTCCCTCATAGTTTAATTGGTTAAGAATATGTCTGCAATGCAGGAGACACAGGTTCCATCCCTGGGTCGGGAAGATCCCATGGAGAAGGGAATGCCAACCCACTCCAGTATTCTTGCCTAGAAAATCCCATGGACAGAGGAGCCTGGTGGGCTACAGTCCATGGGGTCACATGAGTTGGACACGACTTAGCAACTAAACTACCACGGACTAAACCACCACCAAACACAATTGTGGTTGTCATAACTGGGTGCTTTTACGGGCATTTAGTGCGAAAAGGACAGAGATGCTGCTAAATATCCTCCAAAAAGCAATTCCCTACAACAAAGTATCATGTGGCTTGAAATGTTAGTAGTAGCCAGGTTGAGAAAACTTTAGTCCAGGGTGACCTGACTTACATGATGTAGGCTGTTCAGTTTAAGGAGAACTTAACTGAGATGGATTAGCTCTTTTCCTTGTGATCTCCTAGTCTCCAGTAAGGTGGAAAAGACTTCTGTACATGACAATCAGGGTTCTAAAGAGCAGCAAGAGACAGCAAGTTCCAATACATAAGCCTTGTTAACCCACTGAGTGGGACAGTTTGCTAATTTCTTGTTGGACAAATCATTTTATCTCTCAAGGGGAAGAGCTGAAAATGTGACTATTTTTGCAATCTACAGCAAAGCTCTGGTGTGAAATTTCGGTTGAGCTCCTAGTCTGTTCTCTCACACTCTGTTTAAGAAATACTCTCGATAATTTAATACATTACAACAATATGTATTTATGAGTTTCCTTTTCCACACAGAACATTCACAGTGATTTGTAATGGTTCAGATTGTGGGCTCTGTTATTAAATTCAGTTCAGTTCAGTTGAGTCACTCAGTTGTGTCCAACTCTTTGCAACCCCATGGACTGCAGCACGCCAGGCCTCCCTGTCCATCACCAACTCCTGAAGTTTACTCAAACTCATGTCCATTGAGTCAGTGATGCCATCCAACCATCTCATCTTCTGTTGTCCCCTTCTTATCCTGCCTCCAATCTTTCCCAGCATCAGGGTCTTTTCAAATGAGTCAGTTCTTTGCATCAGGTGGCCAAAGTATTGGAGTTTCAGCTTCAACATCAGTCCTTCCAACGAACACTTTTATTAAATTGCTTGGATTCAAATCCCAGCTCTGTCAATTCCTATTAAACATAGGATTAGTAGCAAAACATCTCTATACTTCTGTTTCCTCACCTGAAAATCAAAAATAATAACCATGAGGACTTCTCTGGGGGTCCAGTGGTTAAGAATCTGCCTTGCAATGCAGGGGACATCGATTCAATCCCTGATTGGGGGACTAGGATTCCACACACCACAGGGCAACTAAGCATATGTGCCGTGAACTACGGAGCCCACATCTCTGGAGCCTGTGACCCACAGCTAGAGAGCATGTGCACCACAACCAGAGAATCCACGCCGCACAACAAAAGATCCCCATCGACACGGCAAAGATCCTTCATGCTGCAACTAAGACCCAACACAGCCAAATAATTAAATGGATATATAAATATTTTTTAAAAGAATCATAGTGATAGTAACTTTTAATAGTGTTTTTGGGAAGAGTCAATGAGATAATATATGTAAAATGACTGTGAACGCTCCAGAATATGGTAATAGCTCAATAAATAGCACTTAAAACTTGGGAAGGGGACACACATAGGTTCTACATCCTTTGTTAAGATGACAGGACTTTGTTTTATGCTTTTTTATGGCTCTTTCTTGGGTGACCGATGAAGTGGCAGTGACGTATCTTTATTATTAGCTTCTGATAATGCAAGTGGTAAGTCAGCACAACAGTTTTCATTTAAGTCTTTGGTGAGCTGCAGAAAAGAAGTTAAAAAGGAACCTGCATGCACTATCAACCACTGGAAAGCCATTGAAGTGGGAGGGGATTGGATGTGTGCTCTGTCACATTGCAGCACAGAGTAGATCTTTGGATGGGAGTTACTGATAGTCTAAGTTTTATTGAAGGTAAAGAAAAACAGTTTATGAGTGTAAGGAAAGACAATCATAGTGTCAAACAACAGATGGGCTGCTTGTACGTTTTAAGTTGATTTTCCAGAAGCAGTCTCTGAGATGATGATGTACAAGAAAGTGAATCAGAGACATGGGAAGTAAGATGAGAAAGGAGAGACCAAGGAAGTAGATTTTATCATGTATAAGATACACTCACTTTGGAGGGTGGCCTTGACTCAATCCCATGGGGAGACTGGGACACAGTGAAAGGATTATGCCAGAGAACCTGAATCAGCAGCAAGGGATCTGGAGCATTTCTACTCCCACACTCATCATTAGTTAAGCCCTGGGGATGATCTACGTTCTAAGATACTTCTGGGTCTTTGTGCTTTGTGTTTTGCTAGGCAGTAAAGGCTCTAGGAGTCTGAAGGCAGCCCTCCAATTGCTGCTGTTGGTAGCAGAAGCAAACACAAGCTGGTGGACACAAACAAGAATCTGAAGGACTATAGGTGAAACCCTGGCATCATCCACTAAGCTTTGTCTGCAGTGACACCCTGTTTCTGAGGAGATCCAAGCTGAGGCTGACCAGGAAAAATGAAGTTTCTCAACACCTATGTTAACTCTGAGAGTCATTTAACAGAGGCTTTCTTTAGAAAAAGTTTTACTATTGCTTGGTTTCATTTGAATACTTTTAAAGGACAAGTGGAGAAAACTTTCCCCTAAATACATAACCTGGTATCCAGTTGACTTCTGTGGTTACTCAATAGACTCTGACTTCTGCCAGACTTGGTTTCTCTTCTCTGCTCTACTTCTTTTGATTGGAGAAGCTTAGACAAATCACCTAATGTCCTTATTCCTCAGTTCCTTTATAAAGTGCAGCCAGTAAAACTTACCTCTTAGATCTAAATAACACCTCTATATCCAGTTCACTATAGAAGTGTGTGTGTGTGTTTGTGTGTGTGTGTATTGACATGTATTCATCTACATATATTCCCTCATTCTCCATTTGAGACAGTAGAAGTTCAGGCAGAAAGATTAAGTTGCATTTCAAGTTTCTTGGAGAGAGTAGGGATTATTCCTATACTACTGACTCTTTCTCCAGCACAATTTCTAATTTATCATTTTATGTGGGAAATGAAATAAGGTCAGATAAAGTGCAGAAAAACAATAGATCAAAACCCACTATCACTGCTGATGTGGTGGTGGTTTTTAATCATCCATATCTTCTATTTCCTAGCTATTGGGCCTTAAGAAATGACTTATGTTCTCTGTGCCTCAGTTATCTCTGCTCCAAAACGTGAGGATTGTGTTATGTGGATGTAAAGTCCCTTTTGGTTATAACTGTCTGTGATTCTAAGAGGCAAAGAGGGGATAAAAGCATGTAGGGGTGAAAAGTCTCAGTTCAGTTCAGTTCAGTCCCTCAGTCATGTCTGAATCCTTGCAACTCCATGGATTGCAGCATGCCAGGCTTCCCTGTCTATTATCGACTCCCAGAGCTTGCTCAAACTCATGTGCATAGAGTCGGTGATGCCATCCAACCATCTCATCCTCTGTCGTCCCCTTCTCCTCCTTCAATCTTTTCCAGCATCAGGGTCTTTTCCAATGAATCAGTTTTTCACATCAAGTGGCCAAACTATTAGAGCTTCAGCTTCAGCATTAGTTCTTCCAATGTACATTCAGGACTAATTTCCTTTAGGATAGACTGGTTTGATCTCCTTGCAGTCCAAGTGACTCTCAAGTGTCTTCTCTAACACCACAGTTCAAAAGCATCGATTCTTTGGTGGTCAGCTTTCTTTATAGACCAACCCTCACATCCATACATGACTACTGGAAAAACCATAGTTTTGACTAGATAGATCTTTGCTGGCAAAATAACATCTCTGCTTTTTAATATGCTGTCTAGGTGTAAGTGTCCACTATACTTAGATTAGGTGTAAGTCTAAGTGTAGTGAAATAAATGGAGTTCTTTTTTCCTCAAGAGGTAGAAAGCTCTTTTGCCAATGGGGGAAATGATAAAACATAACGCACCTACTGTTGGAATTTGTATTATCTGATTGCTGGTTGGATTTAGACTTTGCTTTTTTTTTTTAAGGTTATTTCCAACTGAGGTTAATGATTAACAAAATCATAATTCTAACGAATTGTCTGTGAAGCACTGAGTACATATATCAAAGAGATGAAAATCATCTACAAATCAAACAAAATATTTGTGCAGTGAGCCTCTCTTCCCATGATTCGGGGAGTTTATAATGCCACGTACTGAATAGCTCTTTGAGATACTTCACTAAATTGCTCTGTTGGGCACCTCTTATTAAGCAATCTGCTTTGGAAAGTTCTTTTTCTTCTTTCTTTCCACTTTTTCTAGGACTGGTGAAGTCTTTAAGTGAATGTCATTAAGCTGAGGGGGTCTTGGTGCTGTCTCTTTTGAGAGATCTGTCTGCCTGGCAACTGGCCCGAATTACCGTCATTGTTGGGTCTTGATAAGTGTCTCTAAACGAAGGGAAAACAATTTGTACAACTCTTCCAGTCAATTGGAGGCTGAACTGTGGGGCTGAACAAAGCTCTGCTCCATCCCACAGTGCCAATTCGCCCTTATCAAGTGCGACAGAGAAAATGCGATGGCGCGTTACTGTGAGAATAGGCAAGCACGCCCAACAAAATGAGAAAACAGCTATTGGATCAGTTTTATCAACCCAGAGCTAGCACTGCAGCAATTGTCACATAATTATGGCATGTTAGTATCGCCTCACCATATGGCTAGTCATTGATCATTTTGCCATGATGTTAATTTAATATGTGGTGTAGATTTTTGCTTGTTTTGTTAATAAAATTTTCATTTTGGTGCTCTGTTTCTCTCATAGAATGTATGAGCATTGACAGGTTTTTAAATAAAATTTGTTGATATTTGTACAATAAAATCCACTTTTATAAATCCCACACTGTTTGAACTTTCATAAGAAAGTTATTGAGTCCTGCATATAGAAAGACTGATGGAGGCTGAGAAGTTACTAACTTGTCCCAAGGTCAAGCCAATGATAACTGGAAGGTGAGGGTTCTGTCCAAATTGTTTCAGTGAGATACTTTTTCCAGCCAAGGACACTGGCTTTCCTTTAATAGAATTCCTTTATAGGGTTCCTGTTGTGACATATTCATGTCCTCTCCCAACCTACTGGGGAAACATATGTGTATTCAATGAGTGAATGCCCCCCTGCCCATGCTGTAAGATCTAGGGGTTGTATTATATACCCTGGAAAACAGAGCCCAGCTCAGGCAGACATGAGAAAGCCACCAATGAGACATCAAGGTTCATATAAAAGGCTAAAAAGGATATCTGTGATGCTCTGGTTTTCAATTCTGTTTCCCACAACTTCTAAGATACTGTACAGGTATCTCAGAGCCCACTGCAGGGACCAAGAAAAGAGTTTAAAGCTTTCTACCCACTGCCTCAGACAAAAATGTTTAAATATAGGACTTTCATGAAAACTTTCTTTTGGTAAGAAGGTACACAATGCTTGAAATAACTGGTCTAATCCGATGCACTCTCTTTCTGAAGGTGTAGGAAGCCAGCATTGGAGAGGCCACGCATCCAGGAGGTATCTTCATCTTTCAGAAGCCCAGGCTACATCCCATCATCTGTCCCCAGTTCTGTGGAACATTGCTGGCAGGGTCAATCAGCAGGAAGACCCCATATCTCAATACTGTTTTCTAATAATGTTTAGACTCATATTTAACCCACATCACAGACCATATTTGGAGGCTAGGGATGTAGGGTTGCTGCGAAATATATGAATTATGAAGAACTTAGAATTTTGGAGTAGTATGAAGGAATGTCGGAGAAGGCAATGGCACCCCACTCCAGTACTCTTGCCTGGAGAATCCCAGGGACGGAGGTGCCTAGTGGACTGCCATCTATGGGGTCGCACAGAGTCAGACACGACTGAAGTCATTTAGCAGCAGCAGCAGCATGGAGGAATGTCTGAGTATCTGTTAAATCTCAAAGGTCTTTTTTCTTCACTAACATTTTATTATTAATTCACTTTAGATGATTCAGTTCAGCCCCTCAGTCATGTCCAAATCTTTGCAACCCCATAGATTGCAGCATACCAGGCTTCCCTGTCCATCACCAACTCCCAGACCTTGCTCCAACTCATGTTCATTGAGTCAGTAATGCCATCCAACCATCTCATCCTCTGTTGTCCCCTTCTCCTCCTGCCTTCAATCTTTCCCAGCAGCAGGGTCTTTTCCAATGAGTCAGTTCTTTGCATCAGGTGGCCAAAGTATTGGAGCTTCAGCTTCAGCATCAGTCCTTCCAAATATTCAGGACTGATTTCCTTTAGGATTGACTGGTTTGATCTCCTTGCAGTCCAAGGGATTCTCAAAAGTCTTCTCCCACACCACAGTTCATTCTATGATTAATGTCCATGCCTTCCTTCTACTCCTACTATGTAGAGTCATATTCCAACAAGTGTCTCTGCCTCCTCGTCTGCCTACATCAAGTCTGTCTTATGCACAATCACTAAAACATATCTTTGTAACATGCCTACTTGATCATGCTACTTTCCTACTTGGAACCTGCTTCTTTGACCTGATGACATTCTAACAGCTGTACTGTAGAATGGTTGGTTCTACCTCTCTTATTCCCATTGATTATTTCTCTGGCTTCATCTCCCACAGCTAGTATCCTTGTTCTACAAGTTCCAACCATAACTCTTTAATTTTTCTTCACACACTCATCACCACTTCTCACATGGACCCCTAGGTACACTCAGTCTCTTCTATCTGGAATACCCTTGTGGTACTTCTGTACTTGGAAAGCTGAAGCTTCAAGATTTACTCTAAGAATTTCTTATGGTATGTGTGCACGGTTGCTCAGATGTGTCTGATTCTTGTGACCCCATGGACTGTAGCCTGCCAGGCTTCTCTGTCCATGGGATTTCCCAGGTAAGAATATGGAGTGGGTTGCCATTTCCGCCTCCAAGAATTGCTTATATTTGGAATCTTCTTTTTTTTTTGTCTATCCCCATCATTTATTAAATAAATACATTTCTATAACACACCTTTATCTAGCAATTGCTTGATTCCAGTGAAATCTACACATGTGACTCTATCTCTCATTAGTGAAGCTTCCTAAGGCAGAACCTGCATTATACTTTCTGAATTCCCATAGCGCCTCACACAAAAAGTGCTCAATAAACACCTCTTGAATGTAAATGTCTCTATTTCTGATTCCATGTACCACTTAATGCTCTTTGGTTGATAGAAATAAAACCACCTTCTACAAATTTAAACTAAAAGGGAGATTAAGTAGGCATAAGCAGGGTTAATTAATAACATCCTAGGGTGTGAAATTCAGTGGGGCTTTATTAAGGTTGGAATGCTAGGGGAATAAAGTCTGTTCCTCCACCTCTCTGGGGCCTCAAGCTTTGTCATCACTGCTTCTTTCTGAGGATCTGATGATTTCTTCTTTCTCTCTGTTGATCACTTTTCTCTGCTTCTGAGCACGTATGGAGGAAAATAATCACTAGAGCCCTGGCTCAATGTCCCATCTGAGCTGGACCGAAAACTTGTGATTTCTGATTTGAACAAGGAAGGATATGACTCTTTCTACTTTTCCAAGCAAGCCTCGTCAGAGGGGCAGGCAGGCCTGTGAAGACTAACATAGAGATTATAATTACCCATCTGGTTGAGTCTGCTTAAAGAAAAAAGGCTGTGGGTTGCACAAGCATCTCAGAAGTACCCACCTTGAACATGATATGTATATCAAGACTAGGTAGTCTAGAGTGACGCTCGTATTTCCCATCATGTTTTTCACCAAAAGTTAGTTCCGCTGGGTGTTGAAAGTTGATATAAGAAAAACAAAAGCCTCTAGTCCCATGAGTTTAAAAAAAAAAAAAAATGATCACCTAAATACACTTATCCAGGTTTCTTTAGCTGTAAGACTCCTCAATGGCTTTTACATGCAAATGTGATTTGTGGACCAGAAAAGAAACTTATTTGTCCACAGAAACATGTCCCTCCCCCGCTTTTAGCCTTAAGGTTCTGCAGAGTATACTTGGGAGAACACTGTCCAGTGCTAATTATCTCACCCTCTTGGTGGAAATACATACTAACCAATATGTTCTCCTCCACCAATTACGCTAATGGCATTTCCTGGACTGCATTTAGGAGTCTTTGAAAGGCTATAAATTCCTCTTCCTCTTTTCTCTCTTCCCAAAAGGAGTGAGCTGTAATTTCCCTAGTGACCATCCCTCAGGTAGAATTCTTCTTTTTCCCATTCAGCTTTTAGACCTAATTAAATGCCTGCTCCAGCTTCTCTAATGGCTCAGCAGTAAAGAATCCACCTGCCAATGCAGGAGACATGAGTTCGATCCCTGGGTTGGGAAGATCCCCTAGAGGAGGATATACCAACCCACTCCAATATTCTGGCCTGGGAAATCTCTTGGCCAGAGAAGTCTGGTGGGCTACAGTCCAGTGGGTCTCAAAAGAGTCTGAAATGATTTAGTGATTAAATGACAAAAATAATAATAGTTTTAACAGAGTCCACTTGGGATATAAGTACTAGTTCTTCTTGAGAAGTTGTCTCAGCCAGTAGAGATGAGCTGGGAAAACAAAAGCTGTAGCTATTTAAAGGACACAGTAGAGTGCCTGGACTGGATGTTTCTATGTTAATGATTGGTTCAGGTCCATTCATCTTGTGTTTATTGAGTGCTTGCTTGATTTTAGGCTCCAGGCTAAGCATTGTTGATTCCAAGATAAATAAGACCAGGACCTAGCCTGAAATAGCTGAAATTTTAATAGAAGAGACAGGCAGAGCAACAGATAACTTCTGAATGTGATAAACACCTTGCTAGGAGAAAGTCAATGATAAAAAGCTAGCACAAAGCCTCAGACCCTTTACTCTGGAGGAGGCTGTAAGAAAATGCTCTCCAGAGGAAGTGTATTGTCTATTTAGATGATGTTCTCAATGAAGATTCAAAAAAGAAACCTTTTGGGCTTGACTGGAAAGAGAAAGGGGTCAAGGACAGAACCCTGAATTATACAAGTGAATCCAGGCCAGGGGACTGAGAATTAGGGAGAAGTGTAGGCAAGAAACGGAGAAGGTAATGGCACCCCACTCCAGCACTCTTGCCTGGAAAATCCCATGGACAGAGGAGCCTGGTGGGCTGCAGTCCATGGGGTCGCGAAGAGTTGGACACGACTGAGCGACTTCCCTTTCACTTTTCACTTTCCTGCATTGGAGAAGGAAATGGCAACCCACTCCAGTGTTCTTGCCTGGAGAATATCAGGGATGGGGGAGCCTGGTGGGCTGCCGTCTATGGGGTCACACAGAGTCGGACACGACTGAAGTGACTTAGCAGCAGCAGTAGACAAGAAAGAAGAAAAAAACAAACCACCACAACAAAAAAGAATCAGAGCATCAAATGCTGAAGCAGAAAATCCAACAGGATGCCAAAGTTATTATTTTTAAGGCAAATATTCTCAACCTTGAGCTAGAGTACATTGCAGCCCCCAAAGATAGCAATTTGGACTCTGGTCAACTTTTTACACTCACCCAGTGGAAGCCCTAAGTGGACCCATGATAAGATAGTACAGACTGTTATTACTGAATCGATGTAAACTTGAGTTGACAAAGATAATTTAATAAAACCTGAGAATAAAGGGGAAGGGAAGACTGGAGATCAAACGGGTCTTTGGTGTTTGTAAATATTTGTATTTGGTCAAAAAATGCATAAGAATAAGGAATGAGGGCACTTGATATGGACACAGAATTCCACAAAGTTCAACCTCGTCAGCTGAATCTAACAATGACTGACCTCTAGTGAAGACACCAGGCTGCCATTTGTGAGCTGAATGGAGAAACCAAATGCGAAACCAAAGTCTCAGCCAGTCAGCAGTGAAAACCTGAGCTCTGAAGACAGTTATGTGAAGAACAGTAGAGTGGAGCTTGCCCGGGGAGCCTCCAAGGGATGGTGGTCTCTCCCAGTGGCCACCTTGATTCCATCCCTGGGAGAGACTCTGAATAGAAGCATTAACTAAGCCACATCTAGACTCCTGACCCAGGGAAACTGTGCGATAACAAATGTGTGTTATCTAAAGCTGCTACATTTGGGGATAAGTTGTTCCACAGCAATAGATAATGAATACATGCATTACCCATACAAGGATCTGTTTAACACATATGTTTTGAAATCAACTTACTCTTTTTACATGACTAGCTTTATTTAAATGGAAAACTCTATAAGTGTAAGATAGTGATATCAATTTTCATAGAGTTTGAAAGCATCCCATTTTTATACACTTTGAGGGAAAACTAGCTAATTGAGAGAACAGAGCTTTGTGAGAGAAGCCCTGACTTGAAATCCGTGTTCACTTCTTTTCAGTTGTGTGATATCAGGAAGGATTTTTAATGTTCCATGATTTAGTTTCTTTGTGCTGTGCTTAGTCACTCAGTTGTGTCTGTCTCTTTGCGACCCCATGTTCGCACACCAGGCTCCTCTGTCCATGGGATTCTCTAGGCAAGAATACTGGAGTGGGTTGTCATAGCCTCCTCCAGGGGACCTTCCCAATTCAGGGATCCAACCCAGGTCTCCCACATTGCAGTCAGATTCTTTACCAGCTGAACCACCAGGGGAGCCCATGAATACTGGAGTGGGTAGCATATCCCTTCTCCGGTGGATCTTCCTCATGCAGGAATCCAACCGGGGTCTCCAGCATTGCAGGTGGATTTTTTACCAAATGACTCTGAAGGAAGCCCAAATACAACATAAGGTCCTGTTTCTCCAGCAAAGTCAAGTTCTTTTTGAGGCAGGGAAATGATCATATCAATCCATCAGACTAGTTAGTTCAGCTCAGTCGCTCAGTCATGTCCAACTCTTTGTGACTGCATGAACCACAGCATGCCAGGCCTCCCTGTCCACCACCAACTCCCGGAGTCCACCCAAACCCATGTCCGTTGAGTGGGTGATGCCATATAACCATCTCATCCTCTGTTATCCCCTTCACCTCCTGCCCTCAATCTTTCCCAGCATCAGGGTATTTTCCAATGAGTCAGCTCTTCCCATCAGGTGGCCAAAGTACTGGAGTTTCAGCTTCAACATCAGTCCCTCCAATGAACACCCAGGACCGATCTCCTTTAGGATGGACTGGTTGCATCTCCTTGTAGTCCAAGGGACTCAAGAGTCTTCTCCAACACCACAGTTCAAAAGCATAGATTTTTTTGGTGCTCAGCTTTCCTTATAATCCAAATCTCACATCCATACATGACCACTGGAAAAACAATAGCCTTTACTAGACAGACCTTTTTTGGCAAAGTAATGTCTTTGCTTTTTAATATGCTGTCTAGGTTGGTCATAACTTTCCTTCCAAGGAGTAAGCGTCTTTTAATTTCATGGCTGCAATCATCATCTGCAGTGATTTTGGAGCCCAGAAAAATAAAGTCAGCCACTGTTTCCACTGTTTCTGTTTCCCCATCTATTTGCCATGAAGTGATGAGAACAGATGCCATGATCTTAGTTTTCTGAACGTTGAGCTTTAAGCCAACTATTTCACTCTTCTCTTTCACTGTCATCTTATTGCCAAATTCAGACTAAAATTGAAGAAAGTGGAAAAAACCACTAGACCATTCAAGTATGACCTAAATCAAATCCCTTATGACTATACAGTGGAAGTGAGAAATAGATTTAAGGGACTAGATCTGATAGACAGAGTGCCTGATGAACTATGGATGGAGGTTCATGACATTGTACAGGAGAGAGGAATCAAGACCATCCCCAAAAAGAAATGAAAAAAAAAAGCAAAATGGCTGTCTGACGAGGCCTTAAAAACAGCTGTGAAAACAAGGGAAGTGAAAAGCAAAGGGGAAAAGGAAAGATATACCCATTTGAATGCAGAGTTCCAAAGAATAGCAAGGAGAGATAAGAAAGCCTTCCTCAGCGATCAATGCAAAGAAATAGAGGAAAACAACAGAATGGGAAAGACTAGAGATCTCTTCAAGAAAATTAGAGATACCAATGGAACATTTCATGCGAAGATGGGCTCAATAAAGGACAGAAATGGTAGAAGCAAAAGATATTAAGAAGAGGTGGCAAGAATACAGAGAAGAACTGTACAAAAATGATCTTCACGACCAAGATAATCACGATGGTGTGATCACTCACCTAGAGCCAGACATCCTGGAATGTGAAGTCAAGTGGGCATTAGGAAGCATCACTTTGAACAAAGCTAGTGGAGGTGATGGAATTCTAGTTGAGCTATTTCAAATCCTGGAAGATGATGCTGTGAAAGTGCTGCACTCAATATGCCAGCAAATTTGAAAAACTCAGCAGTGGCCACAGGACTGGAAAAGGTCAGTTTTCATTCCAATCCCAAAGAAAGGCAATGCCAAAGAATGCTCAAACTACTGCACAACTGCACTCATCTCACACTCTAGTAAAGTAATGCTCAAAATTCTCCAAGTCAGGCTTTAGCAATACATGAACCGTGAAATTCCAGATGTTAAAGTTGGTTTTAGAAAAGGCAGAGGAATCAGAGATCAAATTGCCAACATCTGCTGGATCATGGAAAAAGCAAGAGAGTTCCAGAAAAACATCTATTTCTGCTTTATTGACTATGCCAAAGCTTTTGACTGCGTGGATCACAATAAACTGTGGAAAATTCTGAAAGAGATGGGAATACCAGACCACCTGACCTGCCTCTTGAGAAACCTATATGCAGATCAGGAAGCAACAGTTAGAACTGGACATGGAACAACAGACTGGTTCCAAATAGGAAAAGGAGTACGTCAAGGCTGTATATTGTCACCCTGCTTATTTAACTTCTATGCAGAGTACATCATGAGAAACGCTGGGCTGGAAGAAGCACAAGCTGGAATCAAGATTGCTGGGAGAAATATCAATAACCTCAGATATGCAGATGACAGCACCCTTATGGGAGAAAGTGAAGAAGAACTCAAAAGCCTCTTGATGAAAGTGAAAGAGGAGAGTGAAAAAGTTGGCTCAAAGCTCAACATTCAGAAAACTAAGATCAGACTAGTTAGGGGGTTGCCATTTCCTTCTCCAGGTGGTCTTCCCAACACAGGAATAGAACCCATGTCTACCTGCTGAGCCTTAGGGGAAGCCCACTCTTTATCTGTACAACAGGAAGTTTGTCTCCATCTTCTAATTCTAATTTTAGGATTAAAAATTCAATATAAGTGAAGGTACGAAGTGATGATGATGATAATTGCCACTTTTTATCCCTAATGATGTATGAAGCTCTGTGTTAAAAGATTTATACCCTAGAAGCCTTATTATACCTTTTTTCTTTTTATTCTTTTTTTAGGCTGTGGTAAGCGGCATGTGTGATGTTAGTTCCCTGACTAGGAGTTAAACCTGTATCCCCTGCATTGGGGCCTTGGAGTCTTAACCACCACCTCTTTTTTTTTTTCCATTTGAGAAACTCCTCTGGAGAGTTTGCGTAATGTGAGGTCACTCAACTAGTACAATGGCTTCTCAGGTGGCACAGTGGTAAAGAATCGCCTGCCAAAGCAGAAGACACAAGAGACGTGGATTCAATACCTGGCTCAGGAAAATCCCCTAGAAAAGGAAATGGCAAGTGTTCTTGCCTGGGAAATCCCATGGACAGAGGAGCCTGGTGGGCTACAGTGCATGGGATCACAAAGACTGGGATACGACTGAGCGACTGAGTGTGAGAGCGCACGCACACACACACACACACACACACACAACTAGTGTAATGGTGGAATAGAATTCAAACACAAATCGTTTGCATTACAAAGCTCCTGCTCGTCGCCATAATAGATTACAGACTACACACAGTTAACTATTCAGCCAGTGGTGGTTCCCTCCTCCTGTTTAGGTATGACACTTTTCCATTTTCTGCCTCCTACTTTAAAGTCACATTGAACACTTGCTTTTCTCAACCAAGTTCAACTCCATCTCATGGATCATCCACGGTTTTCTAATGGAGCAGTGGTCAGGACCCCATTTTGCTAGGTTCACAGCAGCTTGTCAAACATCACCCAGGGTCAATTGGAGCTGCCTGTACTAATGACAAAATCCATGCCTTCAATTTCTTAATTAACTAAATACAATGAAGTCTGTAAATTGATCAGAGCAGGGTCTCATATAGAATTAATTAGGAAATTGTAGGGGAAGACTTAGTAATTAATTCAGAGTTTACAAATCTTACTGGGAATTTTATGGCAGCCCTAAATAAAACACAGTGGTATTAAACAATTAATTTAGAATGTGATAGTAACTTCAGCTTTCTTTTTCTATTTTTTTAAAATTTGGGCTCATGCAGCATCCCAGCTTCAGATGCTGTGTTAAGAGAATTTCCTCTGATATCTGGGGTTACACTGTGTTTTGAAAGATGCCAAGTGGCAGTGCCACAGGTGGGTAGATGGAGTCCTTTTATAAACGTCATGATCACCCCTGCCTAGCAGTTGCCTCCAGACGTTCCTGTTGCCACAGTCATTTCATGTAAACAGCACCATTTTTTCTCATCTTACAGAAAGTAAATAATAGCATTCTTAGAAGGTGTTGCGATGTTTCTGACCTGTTACAAAACAGTGTGAAGAACCACAAAGCTTAATGTAGCTCTAAGAAATGTCCCCCAGATTTTCCACCCTACGCTCAATCTACATGAAAGTTCTGAGGCCACCACTCTATTGAAACCCAGGCTTCACTGGTGGCCTTCATTCACAAAGCATCATACCCACTTGATCCAGGGCACTGCGCCTGGCACTTGTGAAAGAACAGTGCATGGGGCGCTGGTCTTTGCTGTCAAGGAGCACATAGGCGAGTGGAGGCTAGGGGTGGAAAAGCGGACAAATTCGGAAAAGTGAGTTTGATGGTAGGACCAGCAGCTTTGAGTGGAGCGGTAGTAGTGTATCAGTGTGACAGTTTCTATTCAGGAAACTGTACACTAAGGCGCTTAAACCTGAGTTGCGCTATGATGAAAGACAGACTGTCACCCTGTCACTAGGCAAACTTGAGAGAGTGGCATGAACCCCAAAGACTCAGGGACAAGGCCACATCCAGCACATTAAAGACACTTTGGTCTCCCATGGCTGGAACACTTTATCTTTCTGGGTCCTAACATGCTGGAGGTGATAATTGCTCCATAATAGCACTTCTGTTGTCTTGGCTCAGACAGATTTTTTTCTGATAGCGAATTAAAAATGCAATTAGTAAAAAAAAAAAAAAGAAATGTAATTAACTATTTTACATTGTGTTCATATATGTGAATTAGAGAGGAGACTTGAGATAATTATGTAGAAAATGGAGGTTAATAAGTACCAGTTTGGGCTGTAATTATCTGCACATTCCTGGAGAAAGGTGGTTTTGAGTCTGCATTTATGGAGTAAGAGGAAGGAAGAACTGTGTGTCAGCTGCTGGGCTATTTTTAAAACTTAATATAGGTACATTTTTTCTTTTTAACATGAGTGACTGAATTTGATCTTTACTTTTTGCCACGAGGCACATGGACTTCTAGTTCTCTGACCAGGGCCTGAACCTCTGCACCTTGAACTGGAACCACCAAATCTTAACCACCAGGGAAGTCCCTGCTGGGCTAGTTTTAACTAACTGCTCTGACCATGACATTGAGAAAGTCATGTCATCCCCAGTTTACAGACGGGAAATCAAGACCCAGACAGTGAAGTCAGATATTAAAATTCGCACAGCCAGTGCCTGACCAGCCTGCATCATGCTCGGCTTACTCTGACTCCTCAGTTTACATCCCTTCCTTCTTTCCTCAACTTTTAAACTTATTATTTGAGTTTTTCATGATTTCAAGGTATAGTCACAGCTGGATTCAAATGCTAACATCTGAAAATGTATTAATAATTTTCAAGGTATAGTCACAGCTGGATTCAAATGCTAACATCTGAAAACGTATTAATCATTTTTTGCTTGTTTCAGGTAGTTTGCATGCATGTTTAGCTAAGTTGCTTGAGTTTTCTCTGACTGTGCGACCCTGTGGACTGTAGCGTGCCAGGCTCCTCTGTCCATGGGATTCTCCAGGCAAGAATACTGGAGTGGGTTGCCTAACAATGAACTTTGACAATATGTCTGCCAATTAATGAAATCATAGTTTGCTCAACTTATAATATTTGATTTCCAGAATCTTAGTTTTTTAGGGAAAAAACAAGAAATTCAAAATGAAATGAAGCCAGCTTACATGTACCCTTCAAAAACTAGAAACTTTCAAAATTTACCATAAAGAACTCTGGTATATTATGTTATACTACTCCTTTGAAGTGCTAAGTAGCAAATAAAAATATTGTGTTCAAAGACTGTAAACTATAAACAGAAAAAGAATGAAATAATTTGCTTTGTATGAATTATAAAACTTTTATATAATTGGCAAATATCTTAATAGAAAGTTATACTATTATTCAGAGAAGGCAATGGCACCCCACTCCAGTACTCTTGCCTGGAAAATCCCATGGATGGAGGAGTCTGGTAGGCTGCAGTCCATGGGGTTGCTGAGGGTCAGACACGACTGAGTGACTTCACTTTCACTTTTCACTTTTCACTTTCACGCATTGGAGAAGGAAATGGCAACCCACTTCAGTGTTCTTGCCTAGAGAATCCCAAGGACCGGGGAGCCTGATGGACTGCCATCTATGGGGTCGCACAGAGTCGGACACAACTGAAGTGACTTAGCAGCATACTATTATTACTTCTAATTGAGCAGAAAAGATACAAAGATTCTATGTCAGTTTTACATTTCTTTGGGATAAGGTCTTGTTGCTTTAAGAACAAGGTACAATAAATATCTGTAAATAATATTATCAGTGCATGATTAATTAGCCCTCTGATTTATGCAAGCAAGATGAATAAATTCCAGGATATTTGTAGTAAGAGTAACAAAGCAGGTGTGAGAACGAGTCCCAAAGCTAGCGACCACTCCCAGATACCTCTTATTTTCAGCCACAGTTTCTGTATTTACTTTGTCACTATTTCTTTGCCCTTTTAGGTTTATCCTTTTTTCGCTTGGACTTGTGCTATGCCCCACCTGCTGTGATTCACCATGTTATAATTATGCAGTGCACATGCTGTCTCTATGAACCAGAAGTTTAGCAAGTTTTAAAAAATAAGCAGAGCATCCCAGGTGAAAGATACAAATGTAACATTTTAAAAAGAGAAGTAACTTACCCAGGTTATTGTCAGAAGTAACTTACCCAAGCATGAGCACACTTGTTACTTGTGGTGATTTAGGACCCAAGCAGAACTATTTTAAGCAACTCGGCCTCCTGGGAGGCTGCTTGGTCCAAGGCAGAAGAGTGACCCGAGAGGAAGGACCCTTGACATCCTGCCACAATTTTGCATCTTCCTCGCTAGGACACTTTGGTGACTTAACCCCCTGACAATCCACTGTCTCCTCTTTTAAGATGAGAGATGATTTCTGATCTGCCTTCCAGCTCTGCTCTTTCCTCCAGACCTGACCCCTGCTTCTTAACTGAGTCCTTTTTATCCATTCGTTTGCTCAGCAGATATTATTGGAGCACCTCTTTATGAGACCCAAGGCTCAGAGAGACTTGGAATCCAGTGCAGTTCTGTTGGTTAACGGCTAGGTCAGGTCAGATAATTCATTTCTATACATTTCTACTTTATGGGGGCAGAATTCCCAGGTGACGCTAGTGGTAAAGGACCCACCTGCCTACACAGGAGACATGAGAGACATGTATTCGACCCATGGGTCAGGAAGGTCTAGAGAAGGAAATGTCAACCCACTCCAGTATTCTTGCCTGGAGAATCCCATAGACAGAGGAGCCTGCTGGAAACCTACAGTCCACAGGGTCGCGAAGACTCAGACACGACTGAAGCGAGGCGTTCTTTTTCCCCCTTTACTAAAAATCTTACATGTTGACTTTCCCCCACTACCTCTTGGGAGCGGTCTCTCAGAGCTCTGTGGTTCTGTCTCCTGGGCTGTAGTCTTCATTTTAGCTTTCCTGGTAGCTCAGATGGTAAGGAGTCTGCCTGCAGTGCAGGAGATGCAGGTTTGATCCCTGGGACAGGAAGATCCTCCAGAGGAGGCATGACAACCTACTCCAGTATTCTTGCCTGGAGAATTCCGTGAAGAGAGGAGTCTGATGGGCTATAGTCTATAGGGTTGCAAAGAGTCGGACAGGACTGAGAAACTAACACTTTCACTATCATCACTTTCTAGTTTATTCACTTAGAAAACATTTCTATCATATCTACTAGGTATCAGGCACTATTCTAAGTACTTTATAAACAACATATTCTCTTCATTTTACAGATAAGCAAACTGAGAAAAGGAGGGTTCAATAACTCGGTGCTATGGGCTGAATTTTGTCTCTCCCAAATTCATGTGCTGAAGCCCTCACCCCCAGAAAAGTGAAAGAGTTAGTTGCAGAGTCAGACACACCAATTCTTTGCAACCTTTATGGACTATAGCCTGCCAGGCTCCTCTGTTTATGGAATTCTCCAGGCAAGAACACTGAATTGGTAGTCATGCCCTTCTCCAGGGGATCTGCCCAACCCAGGAATTGAACCCACGTCACCTTCATTGCAGGCAGAATCTTTACCATCTAGGCCACCATGTGACTGTAGTTAGACAGACAGGACAGTCTCGAGGAAACAAGCTTTCCACACCTTGACCTTGGACATCAGGATCTAGACGTGTGAGATCATAAATTTCTGTTCTTTAAGCTGCCCAGTCTGTGTTCTTTTGTTGTAGCTGTCCTAGAAGGCTAAGATACCCACCCCAAATCACATAGGTATTAAGCGATGGATCTTACATTCATTTAACCACAGTTTTCTGCTTTCTCTCAAAGATACAAATACACCCTCCCCTATTATCCAAATATAGGGTTCCCTGATGATTTAGTTGGTAGATAATCTATCTGCAATGCAGGAGACCTGGGTTTGATTCCTGGGTCAGGAAGATCCCCTGGAGAAGGAAATAGCTACCCATTCCAGTATTTTTGCCTGGAAAATCCCATGGACACAGGAGCCTGGTGGGCTGCAGCCCATAGGGTCACGAGAGTCAGACATGACTTAGTGACCTAATAACCACCATATTACCCAAAAATGGGAGAGTGTGTGCGTGTCTGTGTGCTAAGTTGCTTCAGTCGTGTCTGACTCCGCAACTCTATGGACCCTAGCCAACCATGTCTGTCTGTCCATTGGATTCTCTAGGCAAGAATACTGGAGTGGGTTGCCATGGCATCCTTTGGGAATCTTCCTGATGCAGGGATCAAACCTGCGTTTCTTATGGTTTCCTTCATTGGCAGGTGGGCTCTTTACCTGGGAAAAAAGAAAGCTCTTTCCCAGAGCTCTTTACCCAGGGCTCACCACCTGGGAAGCCCATCATTTCAGTTCAGTTCAGTCATTCAGTCGTGTCTGACTCTTTGCAACCTCATTACCTGCAGCACGCCAGGCCTCCCTGTCCATCACCAACTCTTGGGAGCTTACTCAAACTCATGTCCATACAGTCAGTTATGTCATCCAACCATCTCATCCTCTGTCATCCCCTTCTCCTCTTACCTTCAATCTTTTCCAGCTTCAGGGTCTTTTCAAATGAGTCAGTTCTTCACATCAGGTGGCCAAAGTATTGAAGTTTCAACTTCAGCATCAGTCTTGCCAATGTATATTTAGGATTGGTTTCTTTTAGGATTGACTGGTTGGATCTCCTTGCAGTCCAAGGGACTCTCAAAAGTCTTCTCTCACACCACAGTTCAAAAGCATTAATTCTTCAGCACTCAGCTTTCTTAATAGTCCAACTCTCACGTCCATGCATAACTACCGGAAAAACCATAGCTTTGACTAGACAGATCTTTGTCAGCAAAGTAATGTCTCTGCTTTTTAAAATGCTGTCTAGGTTGTTTTCTTCCAAGAAGCAAGCGTCTTTGAATTTCATGGCTGCAGTCACCAACTGCAGTGATTTTGGAGCCCCCCAAAATTAGGTCTCTCACTGTTTCCATTGTTTCCCCATCTATTTGCCATGAAGTGATGGGACTGGATGCCGTGATCTTAGTTTTCTGAATGTTGAGTTTTAAGCCAACTTTTTTTACTCTCCTCTTTCGCTTTCATCAAGAGGCTTTTCAGTTCTTCATTTTCTGCCATAAGGGTGGTGTCTCCCGTGGGAGAGTAGAATGAGCCTACTTCTCAGAGTAGAATACATCCAGAAACTAATTAATTATCTAACTAATTAATCCCTATGGGCTTCCTTGATAGCTCAGTTGGTAAAGAATTTGCCTGCAATGCAGGAGACCCTGGTTACACATTAGCTGTTTGACCTTAGGTATTAAGCACACAGTCTCTGATCTTCAGCATTCTCATCTGTAAAGCTGAAATAATAGTACTTAACTCATTGAAATCTTAGGTGCATTAGAAGACAGTATCTGGGTAAAGTGCTTACTAAGGTATGTGGAACATACAGAAGATTCAAATGCCACTCTGTTTCTTTTCCACGAGATAAATGATAAGAATAGGGAAGTGAAATTTGTAAGAGAAGATCTGCAAAAGGTATTGATGATAATACTTGCCTTATATTGGATGCCTTCTGCTGCCAGGTGCTTTGCATGTGCTATTTTCAATCCTGTGAAGATGACCAGGATGGCTTTTGTAACTCTCCCCATTTTAGAGTTCAAAAAATTGAAGCTCAGAGAGGTTCAACAACTCACTAACATCACAGAAAATCCCTGACAAAGGGAAGGACTGTCCATGGCAATTCTTAGGCCAAAGCCTGAATTCTTTTTTTTTTTTTTTAATTTTGTATTGGGGTATAGCTGATTAGCAATATTGGGATAGTTTCAGGTGAACAGCCAAGGGTCTCAGCCATACATATACATGTATCCATTCTCTCCCAAACTCCCCTCTCATCCACTAAGCCAGAATTCTTACTGGAATTACATTTCCTGTTAGACTCCTTCCTAACTGTTTCCCAGTCAACCCCCCTAGCCCAATTTGGCCTGGAGCTATATTTATGTTGTGGGTCACTCCCATTCTAACCATCATTATGATTAGCACCTGGACAAAGAAAATCAGTTTTTAAATGACAGCGTAAATAAGCACATTAATGATGTGAGTGTTCTCGCCTTTGATTCCGTGTGCTTTCTCAGGTACATGAAGGGTTGACCATGGATCCCTGCTGGACCATCTGGAGTGGATGTGGCCCCCACATCAGAAATTACAGGACCCCCCAGCTACAATCCGGCAGGTGCCTCGCCCAGCCAACAGGGGATCCCTCTGTAGCTTCAGACAAAGCTGAAACTTCACCACTTTATAGTGTTGCTGGGAGCCTCCCTGCCTGTTATATCCTCCAGGGGACAATAAAATAGGAAACCTCCTGCCTTTCTGGTCCCAACAGCCCAACTCTTACTTTTTAACATTCAGGCCCTCTGGCCTCCAACCAGATCGATACAGCATGATCTCTCACAGAAAATCACTTCAAAATGATGTGCCTTTGGCAAAGCAAGCCACTGATCAGACCCTCTGCAGATCAATGACAGCACCCTCAGGACAGAGGCACGTGCTCTTTCCTTATTACAATTTAAGGATTGTGCTTAACCTTACAACCAGGGTGCCCTTGAAGGCTTAAGTAGGTGACTTTTGATCCAGGTCTTGAAAAGTAAGGTAACAGTTAAAAGGGTGGGAATGCCAGCAAGAGAGACTGCCATATGCAAAAACATGCAGGTGAGAGTCTAAGTAGTAAAAGCAAAATTAATAGTTTACTGAGCATCTACTTTATGCCAGGAACTGTGCAGGGAGATTTATATTCTCACAAAAACACTGCTGCTGCTGCTGCTAAGTCACTTCAGTCGTGTCCGACTCTGTGCGACCCCATAGACAGCAGCCTACCAGGCTCCCCCGTCCCTGGGATTCTCCAGGCAAGAACACTGGAGTGGGTTGCCACTAGAAGGAAACTATTTTTATCTTCATTTTATAGAAGAAAAAAAAATCTAGGACTCCGGGAGTTCACATAACTTTCCAGAGGTGACACAGTTGTTCACCGATGGAGAATTTGAATTGTTGAGCTGGCCGACCAGAAAGCTCACTCTTTCTAGAAGGACAAACACAGTGTAGAGGGGAGGCCGATTTAGCCTCCAGGCTCTGTTTTCAACACTTGTTTATGGGAAAGGAATTCTATTTGCTTGTTTATATTTCAAGCGATGGTTTTAGAACTTGATGAGTGAGGCAGAAATTACAGGAAGGGATTTAGAGAGGTTTTATTTCATGAGGAGTTGTGGGCCCTCTGTTTCTTTGTTTGTGGTACTGGGAAAGTGACAGTGTTGGTTTCAGGCCCCCTGAAATTTAGGCCACGTGAGAAACGGGAGAAAGACACGGGAAAGCAAGCTCTGCGGTTTTGTTTGTCATCTTCCTCCTAGCAGCTAACAGACATTTCTAGGTCCTGGAGGAAATTGATCCACTGCTGCTTTCCCTCCTGGACATGTCCCTGAATCCTGAGGTGACACCTCACTTGAATCATGGGCCTGACAGTACTGTTTGCACGGGTTTTTGCGAGTTACTTTTCTGATGCCTAGGAACCCTTTCCATTTCCTCCCGCAGTCTCACAGAACTGTTGTTCCATGAATAAAGGCTTATAATTGAATCAGAGTATATTACACTTGAAGTAATTATTCACAATCATTGAGTATAAATACCTCTGTTCACAGTCAGGAGAACGGAGACATAAACTTGTTGAATTGATTAATTTGTTTATAAAAGTTGGGTGTACACACACACACATACACACACAATACACTCACACACTCATACAGCCACACACTCTCAAACTCAGACACATACACACTCACACACTCTCACACATACACACATATGCACTCTCTCACACACATACACACTCACACACACTCTTACACACACACACAGAGTATCATAGGCTTTGGTGTCACCCATTATATATTTCTGGGCTTGAACTCTGATTCTGCCACAAACTAGTTTCATTGCCTTGCAGAATTTTTTCAACTTGAATCTCAATATTGTCATCTCAAATAAAAAGTGGGCTCAAATAAGTAACTCACCAGGGTGTGGTGGGAAATATGAAATGAAAGCATTACTTTAGAGACAGCTGCTAGAAGTCCTGGAAACTTCCAGTACAGTTCAGGCTTGGTCTGGCTACCAGCCTGGAGTGAAGTGAAGTCGTTCAGTCTTGTCTGACTCTTTGCGACTCCATGAACTGTAGCCCACCAGACTCCTCCATCTAGGGAATTTTCCAGGCAAGAGTACTGGAGTGGGTTGCCATTTCCTTCTTCAGAGGATCTTCCTGACCCAGAGATGGAACCTGGGTCTCCCACATTGCAGACAGACGCTTTACCGTCTGAGCCAGCCAGGAAGCCAGTTACGTTCAAATCCCTGCTCTGTCCCTCAGTACCTGGGTGACGTTAGTCAAGTTACTTAACCTCTCTGTGCCTCAGCTTTCTCATCTGTAAAGTGGAGATTATAATAATCACATCTGCTTCATGTGATTGTAATGAAAATGAAGATGTAGTTATTAAAATCCCCCTCCCCTTCCCTTTCTCTCAAGACAAATGAACCGGACTTGCCACATCAAAACACTCAGCAGGTATTGACTGCCGCTAGGAAAGGAAGGAGCTTCTGGACTATTTTAGACGTGACTCTGATCAATTGAGCTCTTTGATCACTGAACGTGGGACTTAACCATAAAAGGACACAGCCATACTAGAGGCTGGTCTATCCCAGGAGAAGTTACATCATTTTTCTGCCTGATACTCTATGGGACTGGGAGACAAGACGAAACAGCTGTGCTCTCCCTGAGACACCAACCCCTGAAGGAGTCCCAGGGAACGGCCAGCAGCGGGGAGACATTGTGTTATTTTGTTTGTGACTGTTATTGCTGTTTCTCTTTCAGTGTTCACAGAGGAACCCTTGCAGATCTTGGGAGATTAGCCCAGTGGAGGTGGTGATGCAGGCCAGGGGGGAACAGTGCCTGCAAGCTGCCTCCTCCAGTTTGCTATGAGGACCAGATGGGAGGAGACACCATGGGGTCCTAAGTGCGGATAGACTTTCCAAGGCATTCTTTCTCTTCTTGGGGGCCTTCTTTATTATGTATCCACGTGGTTGCATGTTGATGCATTCGACAGACATTTGTTGGTAACGGCGACCTGCCAGGTACTGGACTGCCATAGCAGTAGACAGGCAAAAAGCATCACCCTCAGGGAAATTAGAACAACACAGAGACAATCACAGAGCAGTGTAGGAAGGCAATTGTAACTCCAGAGGGAGGGCTGGGGGAGCAGAGATGAGGAGTGTACAATCAGCTTGGAAAAGGCTTCCTGGAGAAGGTGGAAGGGGATGGGGTTAGGTACAACTACCCACTCAAGACACCAGATGCCACAGCACCATAGATGGAAGGCTTGGATATTACCTCCTCACATAATCGGTTCAGTTCAGTCGCTGAGTCCTGTCTGACTCTGCGACCCCATGGACTGCAGCACGCCAGGGTTCCCTGTCCATCACCAACTCCCAGAGCTTGCTCAAACTCATGTCCATTGAGCCAGTGATGTCATCCAACCATCTCATCCTCTGTCGTCCTCTTCTCCTCCTGCACTCAATCTTTCCCAGCATCAGGGTCTTTCCCAACGAGTCAGTTTTTCGTATCAGGTGGCCATACTATTAGAACTTCAGCTTCAGCATCAGTCTTTCCAATGAATATTCAGGACTGATCTCCTTTAGGATGGACTGGTTGGATCTCCTTGCAGTCCAAGGGACTCTCAAGAGTCTTCTCCACCACCACAGTTCAAAAGCATCAGTTCTTCGGTGCTCAGCTTTCTTTATAGTCCAACTATCACATCCATACATGACCACTGGAAAAACTATAGCTTTGACTAAATGGACCTTTGCCGGCAAACTGATGTCTCTGCTTTTGAATATGCTATCTAGGTTGGTCATATATTTTCTTCCAAGGAGCAAGCTTCTTTTAATTTCATGGCTGTGGTCACCATCTGCAGTGATTTTGGAGCCCCAAATAATAAAGTCTCTCACTGTTTCCATTGTTTTCCGATCTATTTGTCATGAAGTGATTGGACTTGATGCCATGATATTAGTTTCCTGAATGTTGAATTTTAAGCCAACTTTTTCACTCTCACATAAAGGATGGAGAAAATAGTGGAAGCCAGGAAGCAGACACTGTAGCAGTGTTGAAGGTGCTTATCTAAAAATCGCAGTCTGAATTGCTTCCAAGTAACCTCAGATGTCAGCAACACCTCAAAATGTGTGGTTTTGTCGTGATATAAATTTGTTTCTTGTGTAGTGAGTGGTGACTATGCCAAAGTGATACACTTATGAACGTGAAAGTGAAAGTGTTAGTCACCCAGTCGTGTCTAATTCTGGGACCCCAGGGACTGTAGACTGCCAGGCTCCTTGGTCCATGAAATTTTCCAGGCAAGAATATTGGAGTGGATTGCCATTCCCTTCTCCAAGGGATCTTCCTGACCCAGGGATTGAACACAGGTCTCCTGTACTGCAGGCAGGTTCTCTACGGTCTGAACCATTAGGAAATAGTGGAAGGATAATCATGAGGGAACAGCGGGCAAACAACACGGCCTGTCCTGGCAGAGGGAGATGAGACATGTGCCATCTGTTTAATGGTTAGCAGCGGGAGGTAGGCAACTTGGCAAACAAGTCCAAAAACACATTTTCCACTAACTCTGTGTGTGACCTTGCAGGGTTCGACTCTAAATCTCAGGAGAATGTGATTCTTAGAAGCATGTGCATGATTGTCATCAAATATCCTGGGTTTCAGGTTGCCAGATTTAGTGAAGAAGAATACAAAGTACTCAAAAATACACAAAGGACATTTTAAACTCAACAATAAGAAAAGAAACAATCTGATTTAAAAAAAAAAATGGGAGAAAGACTTGAACAAACATCTTTCCAAAGAAGACATACAAATGGCAAATAAGCATATGAAAAGATGTCCCATATCATAGGTCATCAGGAAAATGCAAATGTAAACAACGAAGTGATACCATGGTACACCTGTTAGAATGGCCAGAATCTGGGACACTGTCAACATCTGATGCTGGTGAGGGTGTGTAACAACAGTATCTTTCATTCACTGCTGATGCGGATGCCGTCTGGTCCGGCTACTTTGAAAGATAGTTTGACGATTTCTTACAAAACTGAACATGCCCCTACCATCTGAGCCAGCAACCACTCTCTTTAGTATTTACCTAACAGTTCTGAAAGCATCTATTCACACAAAAACCTGCACATGGATTATAGCAGTGTTATTCATCACCACCAAAACTTAGAAGCAACCAAGATGTCCTTCAGCAGGTGAATGGATAAATAACGGTAGTCCATCCGGACAACGGACTATTATTTGTCCTAAAAAGAAATGAGCTCTCAAGTCGTGAAAGACATGGAAGGAACTTAAATGCATATTACTAAATGAAATAAACTGATCTGAAAAGACTACAAACAGTGTAATTCCAAATAAACGACATTCTGGGAAAGGCAAAATTGTGAAGACAGTAAAACTATAGGTGGGTGAGAGGGGTTGAGTGGGGAAAGATGAATATGCAGAGCACAGAGGAGTTTTAGGGCCTCGGAAATACTCTGGAGGGTTCCATGATGATGGACACATGGCATTATATTGATACGTTTGTCCAAACCCATAAAATGTACAACATAAAATGAACTGGAAGGTAAACTGTGGACTTTGGGGGATTGCAGTATGTCAGTGTAGGTTCATTAATTGTAACAAATGTACCACCATGGTGGAGGATGTTGATAATGGGGGGTGGGGGCTGCATATTTGTGATGGCAGGGAGTGTATGGAAAGCTCTGGCCTGTATGCTCAGTCGCTCAGTCATGTCCAACTGTTTGTGACCCATGGACTGTAGTCCTTCAGCTCCCTTGTCCTTGGGATTCTCCAGGCAAGAATACTGGAGTGGGTTGCCAAGCCCTCCTTCAGGGGATCTTCCGAACCCAGAGACTGAACCCATGTTTCCTGCTCATCCTACATTGCAGGAGGATTCTTTGCCACAGAGCCACCCAGGAAAGCTCTGTACATTCCGTCAATTTTCCTGTTAGTCTAAAACTGATCTGAAAAATGAAAACCTGAATATTAAAAAAAGAAGGAAAAAAGCAGAGTGCTCAGTAAATTTGAATTCCATGTAAACAAAAATTGTTTTAGTATAAGTATGTATGTGAGCACGCTATGTCGCTTTAGTCACATCCAACTTTTTCTGACCTTATGGACTGCAGCCTGCCAGGCTCCTCTGTCCATGGCATTCTCCAGGCAAGAATACTGAAGTGGGTTACCATGCCCTCCTTCAATAAGTATGTATACTTATATTAAAAATAATCATTGTTTCTTTGAAGTTTGCATCTTAACTGA
Organism: Bos mutus; assembly: GCF_027580195.1. NCBI lineage: Eukaryota > Metazoa > Chordata > Mammalia > Artiodactyla > Bovidae > Bos > Bos mutus. Next base: position 106,118,913 of record NC_091622.1, on the reverse strand, counting down.
ATATTCTATATTTTATCTGGCAGTTCTCCCTGGGCTCAAACCCTAGTTTCTCCATTCCTTCATTATATGACCCTAAAGAGATACATCCATTTCTTCAACTGTGATTTTGAAGTGGTCATGAACTCATAGATGTAAACATCTTAGTAAATTCCCCGATACAAACAAGGAAAGCCAGGCACTACTATTCTTCATATTATCCATTGAACACGTATTTTCAAGGGCCTGCTTATGTGCCTCATCTCTCAAACGGGGATGTAAGTATTGTTTCCTTGAGGACTCTTTGTAGGGATTAAAGGAGGCATTGTATCCAATGTGTCTGGTGCAAAGTTTCCTCAGGTGATACTGGCTGTTAGCTGCGTCAGCAAGTGAGTCCAACTAAACACTCCTATTTCTGAAGAGCCCAGCTTTGTCTCTTTATTCTCTGTCACCTCAAGATGGGGGTAAGACACTCACCTTTAGACAAAATGAAAGCAGTGCCAAGACTCGGTGATAAGATAAAGAATATCTTTATATGTTATTTTAATATATTTGATGAAAGGTACTGAGCAACTGATCTGATCTGATAAAAGTAAAAATTAATGCAAAAATATCCATTCTGAACAAATGTAGTATTTTTTTTTTCAAATACATACAAGCATTCAAATACAGACTTTATATTTGTAGAACCTAGATACATTTGATTAATCCTATTCTTGGTCCTGCTTCTCACTTTAATGAAGTGACTGTATTTTCTTCCTAAAAAATGATCTAGAAAAGAGATGGTTCTTCTATGACTGGTGGTGGAAATAAAGCGAATAAAAAGTTTGAAAGACTGATGGCTCTTTGTTAGAATATAACAGGCCACAGAATGTCTTCTTTTTTTGGAGAGAAGTTCACAGGCACAAATGTTTGATGATCTTTACAATAGTTTATGAGAAACATTGTACTTGCCATAACACTATTACCAAACATGGCATATTTCTAAAAGTCTTCAGATCAGATCAGTCGCTCAGTCCTGTCCGACTCTTTGCGACCCCATGAATCGCAGCATGCCAGGCCTCCCTGTCCATCCAACTCCCGGAGTTCACTCAGACTCACGTCCATCGAGTCAGTGATGCCGTCCAGCCATCTCATCCTCTGTCGTCCCCTTCTCCTCCTGCCCCCGATCCCTCCCAGCATCAGAGTCTTTTCCAATGAGTCAGCTCTTCCCATGAGGTGGCCAAAGTACTGGAGTTTCAGCTTTAGCATCATTCCTTCCAAAGAACTCCCAGGGCTGATCTCCTTCAGAATGGACTGGTCTAAAAGTTTTAGAGCTTGTCAATAGTTTCAAACATTAGCTATCCTTCCATTTTTGTACTTCTCCCTGTATTTTTAATTTGGGGGAGATAAAAGGAGGGTGTATAGTTTCACCCATAATTATGAGCTTCTAAGAGTCATCCTGTGACCAACATCTAAGCTGGTATTGAGAAGCAGTCAAGGAATGCGAGATGACTCATACAGTTTCATAGAAGGAATAGCCCAGAGTTAACGGTGGATTGTAAACTTAAAACTTTCAGTCCTATATTTTTCTATACTGTCTTTAATATTCTACAGCAGCCTAATGAACTTGAAAAGTGTGGTTGTGTATATTGCTACTTTGGTTTTTTCTTTAATGTTTCTGGAAGGCCTATTAGGAGTGAGTCACTCTTCTTTACACTCACAGGCCTCATATAACATAACTTAATGAAGTTCTTCCAATCCTATATAATTGATACTATTAATCCCAATTTGCCTAGGAGGACGCAGGTTCAAGGAGATCATGTGATCACCCAAGGTCACAAAGCTGCTGTGTAGCAGAGGTTGGCACCGAATCCCATGTGGCCAGCTGCCAAAATCTAACATGACATTACGCTCTAGCACCCTGAGTCCGGGGATGAATGAGATTGTCTTAAAATAAATCAACAGTATGGGAGGTGTTTATCTGTATCGGGCTCACCCTTCATGACCCAACTCATGCCTATGATTCTAGACAGCACTCCGTATTTGCGAGTTCTTCTAGACAATCATCTGCTTAGAATGGCCTTTGCTTTCTCCACAGTCAAAATTCACTGACAGCTTGTAAATATGGACTTAAAATTATCATCTAAAACTCCTTTTTCTTAGTTTTATATCATCAATAAAGTCTCTAGTATCTCAGGGGCCAATCCCTTGTCACATGCTTGAACCTAGTTTTCATCTATTCTAATCCCAAATCATAAACTCAAGCCATAGGTAAGAGATTTCATGTATCTAGGGGACTCCTCATCCAATGCTTTCAATTTATAAAGGCAGATGCTGAGATCCAGACAAATTAAGTAATTCTAACAAAGCCACACAACTGGCTTATCCATTCACAGATATTATTTGTTGAGTATTCATTATATGCCAAGCACCATGGGAGGAAGATAGGTAGAAATAAAATAAATGAGTGTATATACAGGTCATTTCTGAGAGTGACAATATGATCGGGGGTTGGGGGGGGTGGCAGGGAACACGAGAGAGACAGATGTGAAAGAGAATGGGGATGGTGGAGTGATGTGGGGGGTCACAGACACCATATTGAAGAAAACAGCAGTGGCATGAAGACCTGATTGAGAGAAACAGATGTAAAGTTCTGCTGCAGGGGAGCTTCCCACCCAGATATCGAACCCAGGTGCCTCGCTGCAGGAGGGTTCATTACCATCTGAGCCACGTGGGAGGGGAGAAACACTTTGCAGAGGAAACACAAAGTTCTGTGAGGCAAACGATGCTTCAGTGCATATGGGATGGAGGGCAGGCACTGAGGCTGGGGTGCAGGGAGGTGAAAGTTTGACAACAATGTAAGGAGAAAGCACTTGAGTGTTTTAGATACAGAAACCACAACTTTATACATAAAGTCTAATTTCTATATATATATTCATGCATGCTAAGTCGCTTCAGTCGTGTCCAACTCTGTGCAACACGTGAACAGCAGCCCACCAGGCTCCTCTGTCCATGGAATTCTCTAGGCAAGAGTACTGGAGTGGGTTGCCACTTCCTTATATATATATATATTCATTGCCAACTCTAGATTTTGTTGCTATCTCACAGGTCTCTATTAATGCAAATTCCATAGCCCAAACCCCAAGCAAAAGGAATGACAAATTACAAAAGACCAAAGATGAAAATAATAATTCACATGAGACTATATAATGAATTTTGTATACTTACAAATATATGCCAACTCTGTTAGCAAGGAAATGGAATAAATCTCTTCAGGCCAATAAGCAGTTAGTTTTCCCTTAAGAAATAAAGGTAGAATATATATATAATGTATTAGGGATGTTGAATACTTGCCATGGAAGGCCAGCACAATAAGCAACTACTAAATGTCATTTTTCAGTTTTCCCTTATTTACAGAAAAATTACAAAATTATGTAAAAATTAAACACATTTAGCATATCAGAAATATACTTCTATTACCCATGGATCAAAAAGTCTTCAAAATAAAAACATAAAAATTGTACTGAGTAAAAGATAAACTTACCCATTAAACTTAAGAATGATTGCCTAAAGAGTAAGTATAAATTATCAAAATATTTACTTGCAAAAATAAGCAGAACTCCACACTACAGAGAATAATTTTTAAAACATGCCATTGATAAGGACAATATATGTTTAAGGTTTGTAACATGTCTTCCGTATTGTAACTTTGAGAGTATTCTACGTGGATTAATTTGCACCAGGCTTATCCATTGCTATTGTTGTTCAGTTGTTAAATCATTTCCAACTCTTCTGTGACCCCATGGATTGTATCCTGACAGGCTCCTCTGTCCATGGGATTTTCCAGGCAAGAATACTGGAGTGGGTTGCCATTTCCTTCTCCATAATTTACATTTTATAATAGTCCTCTGGCAGCTGTGTGAAAAATGAACTGGAAAGGAAAATAAAACAGACATTGATTGGGAAAGCATTCCATTATTCTTTCTAACAACTTTGTTGAGGTACATTTATGTATAAAAAAATCACACATATTTAAAGAACACAATTTAATTTGGACATATGCATTCACCAGCAAGAACATCACCAGTGTATTAAGGTGATAGATGGATCCTTCGCCTCCAAAATTTCCATGTGTTTGCATGTGTGTTAAACATAAGCATGCCAGGCTCCTCTGTCCTTCACTACTTCCAGGAGTTTTCTCAAATTCATATCCATTGACCCAGTGTTGCTATTTAACCATTTCAACCTCTACTTCCCCCTTCTCCTTTTGTCTTCAGTATTTCCCAGCATCAGGGTCTTTTTTAATGAGTTGGCTCTTCATATCAGGTGGCCAAAGAATTGGAGCTTCAGCTTCAGTATCAGTTCTTCCAGTGAATACTCAGGGTTGATTTTCTTTAGGATTAACTGGTTTGATCTCCCTATGGTCCAAGGGACTCTCAAGAGTCTTCTCCAAAGCCACAATTCAAAAACATCAATTCCTTGGTGGCCATCCTTCTTTAAGGTCCAACTCTCATATCTATACATGACTACTGGAAAAATCATTGCTTTGACAATATGTACCTTTGTAGGCAAAGAGTATCTCTGCTCTTTAATACACTGTGTAGGTTTGTCATAGATTTCCTTCCAAAGGGCAAGTATCTTTTGATTTCATGGCTGCAATCACTGTCCGCAATAATTTTGGAACCCAAGAAAATAAAATTTGTCACTGCTTCCATTTCCTCCCCAGTAGGAACTGGATTAACCAAGACTTTTCCGGTTGCAAGTAACAGAAGCAAAACTAGGAATTTCATTGGCTCATGAAACAGAAAAGGCCAGGTGGTTGCCCTAGCTTCACATCCAGCTGGCGCATCCATTCAGAGGCAAGCGTTATTCTTTCTCTCTAGATCGATCTTCCTAGACATCAGTTTCCCTTTCAGGCAGCTGTTTTTAAAGAATATAATGGATTCTCAGTCTCCAGGTTTACCTTCTCAGTGAGTCCAGCAAAAAGAGATTATCTGTGTGTCAATAATACTAGCAAACTTGGGAAAGTCTCTGATTTGCATGGCTTCTGTCATAGGCCCATTGTTAATATAATCAACATGGCCCAGGGCTAGGTGGATACAGCATACTCGCTGGCCAAGCTTGAACCACAAGCCCACATTTGAGATCACAAATTCACATCTGGACCACAAGCTCATACCTGAAACACAAGTTCCCACTGGACATAAGACCACTCCTGGACCACAAGTCTAAGTCCGCTTCTGGATCATAAGCCCACACCCGGAATCAGAAGCCTACACCTGAGCTAGAAGCTTACTGCTGAATCACAAGACCATTCCTGGACCACAAACACATGCCTAGAGCTGAGATGTGGGGAAGGCTTGGACAGATGTCATAACACTGGACTGATGGTGTGTGGTGAGGAATGAGAGACTGGCCAGATGACAATTAGGTGTTTCTGTTGGAAGATAGAGGAAGGGATTATGGAGAAAAGCACAAAAGATGGATTGAGACATTGTTGTCTTATGTTGGAGTCACGTTATTCAAACCTACATGAACCTTTTCTAAGTCTTAGTTATTCAAAGACTGGTCACAAGACCAGTGGTGTCAGCATCATCTGTGAGCTTGTTGTAAATGAAGAGTCATGGGTCTTACCAGTTTGCATTACTAGCACAGAGCTCTCTGAGAGCTGTATGTCTATTAAAGTTCAAGAGGCAATGACCAGAACTTCATCCATTATGATTTTTATCAATGAGCAAGTACTTCTTAGATAGGAGAAAGAAGCTCAGTTTGAGAATGAGAACTTGCTGCTGGAATCTAGGCTCTGCTACTGAGTTCAAGAGCTCCAGGGTGGTTTATCTTTGCTTTCTACCCTCTGTTTCTATTTTCTTATCAGGAAAGTGAGGGGTTTGGACTAGCAAACCTCTGAGATTTCTACCAGCTTCCAACCTTTCAAAAATTCTGGATTTGCTAAGTCTCAAAAGAAAAAGGTTGGCTTAAAACTCAACATTCAGAAACCTAAGATCATGGCAACTGGTCCCATCACTTAACGGCAAATAGATGGGGAAACAGTGGCTGACTTTATTTTGGGGGGCTCCAAAACCACTGCAGATGGTGATTGCAGCCATGAAATTAAAAGACGCTTACTCCTTGGAAGGAAAGTTATGACCAATCTAGACAGCATATTAAAAAGCAGAGACATTACTTTGTCAACAAAGGTCCATCTAGTCAAGGCTATGGTTTTTCCAGTAGTCATGTATGGATGTGAGAGTTGGACTATAAAGAAAGCTGAACACCAAAGAATTGATGCTTTTGAACTGTGGTGTTGAAGAAGATTCTTGAGAGTCCCTTGGACTGCAAGGAGATCCAAGCAGTCCATCCTAAAGGAGATCAGTCCTGGGTGTTCATTGGAAGGACTGATGTTGAATCTGAAACTCCAATATTTTGGCCACCTTATGCAAAGAGTTGACTCATTTGAAAAGACCTTGATGCTGGGAAAGATTGAGGGCAGGAGGAGAAGGGGACAAAATAGGATGAGATGGCTGGATGGCATCACTGACTCAGTGGACATGGGTTTGGGTGGACTCCGGGAGTTGGTGATGGACAGGGAGGCCTGGCGTGCTATGGTTCATGGGGTCACAGAGAGTCGGACACTACTGAACGACTGAACTGAAAAAGAGAAGTTAATCTGGACATTCTACCAACTATACTAAGTGTTTTCTGCAACTGTCAGAGAAGAAAGATGTATTCAGAAGAAATCTTTGGAATACAAAGTTTAGATTCTCCAGTGTAAAATATGTGCCTGGAATGCAAAGGAAGTGGGTTTGAGATGCTGATTCTATCCCTGAGTTGCAAAGATCCCATGGAGAAAGAAATGACAACCCACTCCAGTATTCTTACCAGGGAAATCCCCTGGATGGAGGAGCCTGGCAGGCTACAGTCCATGGGTTCGCAGAGTCGGACACAACTGAACAACTAAACCACCACTACCACCATCACCACATTGTAGAAACCAGGCAAATGTCGACACTGGTGATTTTAAACTATGGATCCAAACAACCCTGCAATTCTGAGAAGAGGGCCATACAAAAGTCTGAAAATTCTGGATGAGATGCTATGGTTCTAAGGAAAAGTTCTACAGAAACTCAGAGAAGAGGAAGCAGTTTGCCTCTGCTACAAGGATCCAGGCATCCATCCTGGAGGAGATAATGTATAAATCATGCCTTGAAAACTATATAGGACTGGGAAACCTAGAGAAAGCTTTTAAAAGTTCAAGCCTACCTCTTTTCACTCCATTAATTGCTTTTCAGAATATAAAATAAATTAAGTAACAACAGCTCCAATTAAATAATAGCAGCTACCACTTCCTGTGGTAATTAGGGAGATAGATCACATGTAATTAATCCAAAGCCCCCAGAAGCGACTTTCCCCCTTTGGAAATCAGCTCTCAGCCACTCTCTTTCCAATGGAAAGAACACTGGCGATTTCTGGTTGCCTTTTATTATTCAGTGTGTTATTAATACCCCCAATACCTCTGTGTAAAACGTTAATTGCCTGCCTGCCAGCTCCCACTTGAATCTGAACACTTGGTCTGTTGAAACCAAATCCATCATTGTGCTTTGCTGGGTAACTGACCTCACCCATGGAGCTGTAACAGAATCCTAACAGAATCCTTGATGAATCTGATGCACATTCTTCATCCCAAACGCAATATTTGTCAATACAACCATTGCCCTCAAGAAGAAAAATACATTTCAAAGGAGAAAGCAGACAAAAGCATGGCTCCATCCTATTTGCTGAGTGCTACTTGTTTGTCAGCTAGCATCCTGGGGAGCAAATTAAGGAGATAATGACTTGCGAAAACTTGAAATGGCAGATTGGAAGGGGACTGCTGCTAATAGCTTGGCATTGCCTTTGTAAGAGGAACTGAGGGAGAGACAAGAGAGGGAGGAAGCCTGTGTGCCTGGCCAGATATAAAGCACTGAGCTCTGTTACAAGGGGCTGGTAAGAGTTCAGGAAAAATTTTCCAGGTTGAGCAAACCCCTATAGCAACCTTTATAGACACATGACCCTCCAACCTTGAACTCCAAGCCACCCCTCTTGCTCTAACTCCCCATCCTCTGAGCGTCTGTTGGTCTTTCCAGTTTACTCGTTTCACTTAGGTGCCTGGCAGCAAAGAGGTGGTGTATGATTACCAAGCAAATTACAGTTCAGGTTACTTAAGCCTTTTTTTTTTTTTTAATAAAAAACAAAGACATAGGCAGGGTTCGGGAAAACCACCAAATGACTTGGCCAGACTTACATTTCAGGCCTGAGAGATTAAGAGGAGAACTGAGGGGCTCCATGCAGTGATGCAGGGAGTGGCTGGGGATGGGACCACCGGCAGGAGCTCAGGCCTTCGGAATAGGGACAGAGTCTGCCCCTGCAGGATGTGTCGGTAAGGAGCCGGGCCCTGCATACCCTGCTTTCACTCTCCTTCCGCTGTCTGATTCTGGAGCTTTCTATTGGATAAAAACAACTGGAAGACAGAGGACAAGACAGTCACAGAGGTGTCAGCCAGGAGGCAGAGTCTGATGGAAATAAAGAGGCTCATTGGGAGGGTCAGACGGCTCCATTCAACACAGCTCGCTAGTGGGTATTTCACAGTCACTTCTGAATATTCATTGAAAGGACTGATGATGAAGCTGAAGATCCAGTACTTTGGCCACCTGATGCGAAGAACTGACTCTTTAGATAATATCCTGATGATGGGAAATTGAAGGCAGGAGGAGAAGGGGACAACAGAGGATGAGATGATTGGATGGCATCACCGACTCGCACATGAGGTTGAGCAAGCTCCAGGAGTTGGTGATGGATAGGGAAGCCTGGTGTGCCAAACCATGGGGTTCTAAAGAGTCAGACATGACTGAGTAACTGAACTGAACTGAAGCCCCAGAATGAACTCTAGATTTCTCTCTCTGCATGTGTGCGTGCTAAGTCACTTCAGTTGTGTCTGACTCTTTTTGACTCTATGGACTATGGCCCACCAAGCTCCTTTGTCCATGGTGTTCTCCAGGCAAGATCACTAGAAAGGGTTGCCATGCCCTTCTCCAGGGGATCTGCCCAACCCAGGGATCGAACCCGCAGCTCTTATGTCTCCTGCATTGGCAGGCATGTTCTTCACCACTATCACCACTTGGAAAGCCCAGGTTTCTCTCTACCCTCCCCCATACCTTCACTACTCCAATCTTCCTCATCATAGGAAAGACACCACCAGTTACTCAGTAAACCCAAATCTCAAGCCTAGGAGCTTCTCTTGAGTCCTCCTGATTCCCTAAGCCCCAACATGCATCCTCTCAGCAAATCCTATAGATTAACTTTTCAAACACATCCCTTATATCTTGTCCCTATCTCTACAGCTTCCATTCTAGACCAGGACATTTTTATGTCTCTAGTGGATAATTCCAATGGTTTTCTAATTGTTCCCTTGCTTTTGCTGCTTCTCCACTAAAATACATTACTGACACTTTGAGTAAAACCCACACTCCTTGTCCATGATTACAAAGATCTGTATCGTGGTCCCCGCCTATCTTTTTACCATTGTTTCTTATCGCTCAGATTGAAGGCAGAAGGAGAAGGGGACAACAGAGGATGAGATGGTTGGATGGCATCACTCACTCAATGGACATGAGTTTGAGCAAACTCTGAGGGTTAGTGATGGACAGGGAAGCCTGGTGTACTGCAGTCCATGGGGTCACAAGGAGTTGGACATGACTGAGCTACTGAACTGAGCTGACCACATATGACATCTGACAAACTATGGGCAGATTTCTATGTTTGTTTTTTTTTTTTTGCCTCAGACTTTTCATCTATTAATTGAGACCACAATATTACAGGTTTCACAGGTTTTTGAGATGATTAAATTGAAGAATGCAGGTAAGTGCCCAGAAAATTTCAGGGCAAGGAGGTTATACCCTCTCAATATTAGCTGTATTTTATTTGAGACAAAAATTAAGTGCTATTTGTGTAGGAAACAATTTTCAAAGAGAAACTAAGAATGCTCTATATATTTCAATTTATTTGGCAATAAACTCCATTTAGGATTTGTCTGTTTTATTCACTACTATAGAACTGGAGTATCTGATACTCACTTGTGGTGATAATAGATGTGATAATAAATGCTCATTTGTTGCGAGTGAATGAATGAGTGGGTAGTAAAACAGAGTGATAAAGTGAATGAAAGTGAAAGTGAAGTCACTCAGTCATGTCTGACTCTTTGTGACCCCATGGACTGTAGCCTACCAGGCTCCTCTGTCCATGGGATTCTCCAGGCAAGAATACTGGAGTGGGTTGCCATTTCCTTCTTCAGGGGAGCTTCCTGACCCAGGGATCGAACCCGGGTCTCCTGCATTGGAGGCAGACGCTTTACCCTCTGAGCCACCAGGGAAGCTCAATGGAGTGATAAACAGTGTAACAAATAGAATGGAAAGGAGCTTTGTGATACAAACCAAACTAATGTGTTCCCTCAAGAGAAACTTATTGAGTGCTAGCTGCATGCTGATGATTGTTCTAGGTCCTGGGGAGACAGCCATGGAGAAAACAAATAAGGCTTTGTGAACTTACATTGAAAAAAAGCAATTCGGAAAGAAGGGATAAAACTGAAGTTTTACATCTGTGTCACCAGAGGCATCTCTGAGGTGATATTTAAATATAGTAATACCCTAACATACCAACAAGTTCCTTTCTGACAGCACATTCATAAGTCCAATTTGTTCATAAGTTTAGCAGTTAGCCTAGGTACCCAACTAACACAATCAGCTCTATAATACTGTACTGTAATACTATGCCAAAGCCTTTGACTATGTGGATCACAATAAACTGTGGAAAATTCTGAAAGAGATGGGAATACCAGACCAACTGACCTGCCTCTTGAGAAACCTATATGCAGGTCAAGAAGCAACAGTTAGAACTGGACATGGAACAACAGACTGGTTCCAAATAGGAAAAGGAGTACGTCAAGGCTGTATATTGTCACCCTGCTTATTTAACTTCTATGCAGAGTACATCATGAGAAACGCTGGGCTGGAAGAAGCACAAGCTGGAATCAAGATTGCCAGGAGAAATATCAATACCCTCAGATATGCAGATGACACCACCCTTATGGCAGAAAGTGAAGAGGAACTAAAAAACCTCTTGATGAAAGTGAAAGAGGAGAGTGAAAAAGTTGGCTTAAAGCTCAACATTCAGACAACGAAGATCATGGCATCTGGTCCCATCACTTCATGGCAAATAGATGGGGAAACAGTGTCAGACTTCATTTTTGGGGGCTCCAAAACCACTGCAGATGGTGATTGCAGCCGTGAAATTAAAAGACACTTATTCCTTGGAAGGAAAGTTATGACCAACCTAGATAGCATATTAAAAAGCAGAGATATTACTTTGCCAACAAAGGTCCATCTAGCGAAGGCTATGGTTTTTCCAGTGGTCATGTATGGATGTGAGAGTTGGACTGTGAAGAAAGCTGAGCATCCAAGAACTGATGCTTTTGAACTGTGGTGTTGGAGAAGACTCTTGAGAGTCCCTTGGACTGCAAGGAGATCCAACCAGTCCATTCTGAAGGAGATCAGCCCTGGGTGTTCTTTGGAAGGAATGATGCTAAAGCTGAAACTCCAGTACCATGTGAAGAGTTGACTCATTGGAAAAGACTCTGATTCTGGGGAGGATTGGGGGCAGAAGGAGAAGGGGACGACAGAGGATGAGATGGCTGGATGGCATCACCGACTTGATGGACGTGAGTCTAAGTGAACTCCAGGAGTTGGTGATGGACAGGGAGGCCTGGCGTGCTGCAGTTCATGGGGTCACAAAGAGTCGGACACGACTGAGCAACTGAACTGAATTGAATGATAATACATTTCACACAAATAATACATAAAAATCAAATAAACACAAAAAATAAAAGAGATTTTAAGTCTTATAGTACAATCCCTCAAAAGCACGGAAGTGCAATACAGCAGCTGGCACATGGCGGGTGGGATGGAGTGAACCAGCAAGAAGGAGGGTGAGGAGGTGGGAGATGATAGAGCTGAATGATCATCAGAAATAGGAGATGGAGGGCAGGTGACAGTTTCACTCACACCTGAGGTGGATGGCACAGGCTCTGGTTCCTTGCTGGAACAAGCTGCAGGTTCCCATCTTTGAAAGTTCGCAACTTGAGGGTTCCTGTGTCAGGAACTTACTGTACCTGTAGGATGTGAGGAACCCAACTTTACAGGTATCTGGAGAGCACTGTTCCTGCCAGAGAGGAAGCACATGCAAAGTCCTGAGATCCAAGCGCACAGACAGGAGTCTGCTACTTCGGATATTGGAGCAAGGGCTGAAGCCGAACCTTCAATACACTGGCCACCTGATGTGAAGAGCCGACTCTTTGGAAAACACTCTGATGTTGAAAAAGATTGAGGTCAAGAGGAGAAAGGGGCAACAGAGCATGAGATGATTGGATGGCATTACTGACTCGATGGACATGAGTTTGAGCAAGCTCTGCAAGTTGGTGATACACAGGGAAGCCTGGTATTCTGCAGCCCGTGGGATCACAAAGAGTTGGACAACACTAAGTTACTGAACAATAACCACCACAATGCAGTATAGGAAATAGAGCCGAGAGGTCAGTGTGGACAGAGAATGCAGAACCACCAGGACCATAGTAAGGACTTTGGCTCCTATTGCAGGCAAGCAGGAAATCCTTGGATGGGTAACTAGTGGGGGTATAGAATCTGGCTGCCTTTAGCAGGCACACCCTGGGTTCTCTTCTGAGAACCAATGGAAGGGATAGAAGGGTGGAAGCAGAGACACCGATTAGAAAGGTTTGGACCAGGATAAGAGCAAGGACAGTGGCAAAAAGTGGTCATGTTTAGAATTGTCTGGCAGATGGGATGTGATTTTAAGAGAAAGAGATAAGGTCGAATTCCAGGGTAAAAAGTCACATTTAATTTGCAGCTCTTTTTTTTTTTTTTTAATTGAAGTAGAGTTAATTTACAATGCTGTGTTAGTTTCAAGTGTACAACAGTGATTCAATTATATATATGTTTTTATATATATATATATATATGTATATATACACACACGTATATTTTTCAGATTCTTTTCCATTATAGGTTATTGCAAGATATTGAATATAGTTCCTTGTTCTAAACGGTGGGTATATTTATTTTATATATGTGCACTCTGTCACTCAGTCATGTCCAACTCTTTGCAAGCCCCATGATTGTAGCCTTCCAGGCTCCTCTGCCAATGGGATTTTCCAGGCAAGAATACTGGAGTAGATTGCCATTCCCTTTTCCAGCGGATCTTCATGACCCAGAGGTTGAACCCATGTCTCCTGCATCTCCTGCATTGCAGGCGAATTCTTTACCACTGAGCCACCTGGAAGCCCATTTTATATACAGTAGTATATATATGTTAATCCAAAACTCATAAATTATTTCTCCTTACCACTCCTGATATTTCCTTTGGTAACCATAAGTTTATTTTCTGTCTGTTAGTCTATGTCTGTTTTGTAAATAAGTTCATTTGTATCATTTTTTAGATTCCAAATATAAGCGGTATCACATGATATTTATCTTTCTCTGTCTGACTTCCTTCACTTAATATGATAATCTCTAGGTCCCTACATAAGCTCTCATTTGGTGATGTAGACATATTTACTTTTCCTTTCAAAGATGTTAGCTTTTGATTTTACTTGCTATAAAACCGTTGTAAACTAAATTCCTCAATCGAGAATCAGAATGAATATAACATGACTCCAAGTGATCTGAGTCTAGCGTGTCTGGACAGGATGGCAGTTATTTCTCAAACATTTTATTCCTTGCAACATCTTTCCCATGAAATTTTAATGAATGTTATGAAAAATAGTCAAATAAGTTTGCTAGAGACAAAGATAAATAATATATTTGCAACCAGATTGATCAGAACCTCTAATATATTCCAGTGTGCTATGAGTCTTCAAGGTCACAGTATCACAAGAATGTTCCACACGGAACTGTGACTTCCTCCAGGTCCATATGCTGAAGTCCTAAGCTTCAATTTCTTTAAGTGTGACTATATTTGGAAAAAAGGTGATTAAGTTAAAACAAGGTCTCATGGGTGAGTCCTAATCCAATTTTGCTAGTGTGCCTATAAGAAGAGTAGATTAGGACCTAGACACACACAGAATAAAGACCATTTGAGTATGGGGGAGGAACCACCCACTGATAAACCGAGGAGACAGGCCACAGAAGGAAACAACCTGCCCATGCCAGCTCGCAGACGTCCGGTTTCCAGGACTGAGAGCACGCATCCTTCTTGTTGAAGCAGCTCAGTCTGCAGTATTCAGCTATGCAGCTATAGGAAACTACTAATAATACACAGAATACTTGGCCTTTCATGGGCTTCCTAGGTGGTGCTAGTGATAAAGAACCCACCTGCCAATGCAGGAGAGCATGAGATGAGGGTTCAATCCCTGGGTTGGGAAGATCCCCTGGAGGAGGGCATGGCAACCCACTCCAGTGTTCTTGCCCGGAGAATCCCAGGGACAGAGGAGCATGGCAGGCTACAGCCCATAGGGTCACAAAGAGTCAGATACGACTGAACAACTAACACACACCTAGTCTATGTCCAGGAGTGGGATTGTCGATCATATGGTAGCTCTAGTTTTAATTTTATAAGGAACTTCCACACTGTTTTCCATAGTGCCTGCACCGATACACACTATTATATAAAATAGATGATTAATAAGAACTTAATGTACAGCAGGGCTTCCCAGGTGGCTCAGTGGTAAAAGAATTTGCCTGCCAATGTAGGAGACTCAAGTTTGATCCCTGGGTTGGGAAGATCCCCTGGAGGAGGAAGGACAAACCACTCCAGTATATTCCTGGAGCATCCCATGGACAGAGGAGCCTGTCAGGTTATGGTCCATGGGGTCACCAAGAATAGGACATGACTGAGTGACTGAGCATGCACGTATTCTTGTATAGCACAGAGCACTCCATTCAATACTCCATAATGACATATATGGGAATAGAATCTAAAATAGAGTGGATATGTGTATATGTACAACTGATTTACTTTGCTGTATGGCAGAAACTAACACAACATTGTAAATCAACTATACTACAATAAAAATTAATTTTTAAAAAAAATAAAAAAGAAGTTATCAGTCATTTCTACCACGCAACTCAGCTGATTCACTACCTGTGAAGGGTTTCCCATAATTTACCAAGATAAGAAATTAAATACTCTTCCTAAAGATATTTCTTTTCTGTTCTTTTTTTTTTTTAGTGGCATTGGCTGCAGAGATAATTAATTTCTTCCCTGTAGACTTGTCCTCAACTCCTGATGAGGTGCTATGAAAAGAAATCTCATGTCCCATACCAGCACTTTCAGATGGCATCATTAACTACCAGACTAATCACAGAATGGATCACAAGATAAAAAGGAATACAGAACCAGCAGGGGATTTCTAGGAAAGAATGGACATTAAAAATTGCATGTACTGAATTCTTTTAAAGGAAACCCAAATGTGGAGACATAAAAGTGGAAAGATAGCTCAACTAATTTTAAAATGATGCTAATTTTGAGAATCCTTTCCCCTGAGCATACATTATTTAGTCATATGTTTAGTTCAGTTCTGTCACTCAGTCTTGTCTGACTCTTTGGGACCCCATGAATTGCAGCACGCCAGGCCTCCCTGTCCATCACCAACTCCTGGAGTTCACCCAAACTCATGTCTATCGAGTCAGTGATGCCATCCAGCCATCTCATCCTCTGCCGTCCCCTTCTCCTCCTGCTTCCATTCCCTCCAAGCATCAGGGTCTTTTCCAATGAGTCAACTCTTTGCATGAGGTGGCCAAAGTATTGGAGTTTCAGCCTCAGCATCAGTCCTTCCAATGAACACCCAGGACTGGTTTCCTTTAGGATGAACTGGTTGGATATCCTTGCAGTCCAAGGGACTCTCAAGAGTCTTCTCCAACACCACAGTTCAAAAGCATCAATTCTTGGATGCTCAGCTTTCTTCACAGTCCAACTCTCACATCCATACATGACCACTGGAAAAACCATAGCCTTCACTAGACGGACCTTTGTTGGCAAAGTAATACATCTGCTGTTTAATATGCTATCTAGGTTGGTCATAACTTTCCTTCCAAGGAGTAAGTGTCTTTTAATTTCACGGCTGCAATCACCACCTGCAGTGATTTTGGAGCCCCCAAAAATAAAGTCTGACACTGTTTCCCCATCTATTTGCCATGAAGTGATGGGACCAGATGCCATGATCTTCGTTGTCTGAATGTTGAGCTTTAAGCCAACTTTTTCACTCTCCTCTTTCACTTTCATCAAGAGGTTTTTGAGTTCCTCTTCACTTTCTGCCATAAGGGTGGTTATCATCTGAATATCTGAGGTTATTGATATTTCTCCTGGCAATCTTGATTCCAGCTTGTGCTTCTTCCAGCCCAGTGTTTCTCATGATGTACTCTGCATAGAAGTTAAATAAGCAGGGTGACAATATACAGCCTTGATGTATTCCTTTTCCTATTTGGAACCAGTCTGTTGTTCCATGTCCAGATAGGATGCTGAAAGAGGAACTCCCCAGGTCAGTAGGTGCCCAATATGCTACAGGAGATCAATGGAGAAATAACTCCAGAGAGAATGAAGGGATGGAGCCAAAGCAAAAACAATACCCAGCTGTGGATGGGACTGGTGATAGAAGCAAGGTCCAATGCTGTAAAGAGCAATATTGCATAGGAACTTGGAATGTTAGGTCCATGAATCAAGGCAAATTGGATGTGGTCAAAGAGGAGATGGCAAGAGTAAACATCAACATTCTAGAAATTAGTGAACTAAAATGGACTAGAATGAGTGAATTTAACTCAGATGACCATTATATCTACTACAGTGGGCAGGAATCCCTTAGAAGAAATGGAGTAGCCATCATGGTCAACAAAAGAGTCCAAAATGCAGTACTTGGATGCAATCTCAAAAATGACAGAATGATCTTTATTCATTTCCAAGGCAAACCACTCAATATTACGGTAATCCAAGCCTATGCCCCAACCAGTAATGCTGAAGAAGCTGAAGTTGAATGGTTCTGTGAAGACCTACAAGACCTTTTAGAACTAACACTCAAAGAAGATGTCCTTTTCATTATAGTCATATGTAGATGGTAAGAAATTGGGTTTTGATGCCTCATACCGTGCATTCTTGTGTATACAAGTATTACATCTCTTTCCCATCCCTAGTCTCCTGTCCTTATGAAAGGTTTCACAACCAGCATCAATCTTCTGCCCTTCTGAGCCAAATGTAGGACTTACCTTTGTTATGTTCTGCAGTGGTCTAATTACCCTATAGTGTTCTAAACATTCATTCCATACTTCTTGTAATAACTCAGGTGTCTTTGAAACTCCAGGGAGAGCTCAGAAATAAACTCTGCTCTGTCTTCTGTAATAGAGGAAAGACAGTATCTTCCATGAAGCATCCTTATGAAAGTTGGAGGGAGTGTGTGAAAAACCATAATAGTATCAATAAATGCTACCTGTTTTTTTCCTGCTAGACAAACATCAAGACTTATTTTAATCTCATTCTAACCCTTGCTTCTCAGCTTATAGATGTGTGAATAGAACCTTAAAAAGTATCTCATTTTAGTACTCCATATAAAGGGGGAAGGGGTAGCAGATAGATCAGGGTTTTATAATACCACTTACTACCCTTGTACGAATTTTCCCTTTCTGATGAGCCTTAGAGAAATTCTCAGGTTTTTTGTTGTTGTTGTTGTTCTTTTTTGTAGGATAGTTTTGAAAATTAAATGATAGAACTCAGCTGGTAAAGAATCTGTCTGCAATGCAGGAGACCCCTGTTCGATTCCTGGGTCAGTAAGATCCCCTGGAGAAGGGATAGGATATCCACTCCAGTATTCAGGCCTAGAGAAATCCATGGACAGAGGAGCCTGGCAGGCTATAGTCCAGAGACTGTAGGGGTCTCAAAGAGTCAGACATGCCTGAGCAATTTCCCTTTCATTACCTCCTACCGCTTATTCTTTGCTTTCCTTGTGGCTCAGCTGGTAAAGAATCCACCTGCAGTGCGGGAGACCTGGGTTTGACCCTTGGGTTGGGAAAATTCTGGAGAAGGGAAAGGCTACCCACTCATGTACTGGCCTGGAGAATTCCATGGACTGTATCAGTTCAGTTCAGTTGCTCAGTCGTGTCCGACTCTTGGTGACCCCATGAACTGCAGCACGCCAGGCCTCCCTGTCCATCACCAACTCCCTGAGTTCACTCAGACTCACACCCATAGAGTTGGTGATGCCATCCAGCCACCTCATCCTCTGTAGATGGACTATATAGGGGGTTGCAAATAGTCAGACATGACTGAGTGACTTTCACTTTCACTTTTCACAAACATATATGGCTATGTGGTACCTGGCATATTGTAGATACTTAATAATTATTAGATAAGAAAAATAGAAGTCTAGAAGGTAAAATAAATAAAATATTGATATTAGAAGTATGACTGTTGTGTGTTCTAGAACTTGGTGGCTTGTAAGAGGAGGAAAGAGAGATGAATGTGTGAGTGTGAAAGAATTTACTCTAATGGTCTGAGCCAGTCATTCAAAAGCACAGGTGATAAAAGGCCCCTTGAAGTGAGTCTGAAGTTGGGGAGTGGGCAATCTCGAGGGACTGAGCCCTCAATCTGTGTGATCTGATGTCCTGATGCTAACTCCAGGTAGATGGCCTCAGAAGTGAGGTAAATTGCAGTTAAAGTCCAGATAAGATCTGGAGGGCTGCAGAATTGCTTGGTGCTGTGTTCGAAGGGAAATGCTGAGTAGTGCAATAGTAGCAAAAGAGAAGCACAGGCATCTTTCTTTTCCACACAATGTTCAGTGTTTAATCCAGGCAAGAATATTGGAGTGGTTTGCCATTCCCTTCTCAAGGGGGTATTCCCGACCCAGGAATTTAACTCAGGTCTCCTGATTGTAGGCAGGTTCTTTACCATCTGACCCACCAGGGAAGCCCACATATGTGGAGATCTTTTTGGTTCATGAGTGATTCCCTTCAGTAGCTATTTTGAAGCTATCAAAGGCAAGCTCTCTCAAGTCTTCAGAGGATCGTATTAGCATCATACAAAGACTGACAAAAATAAAGCTAGAAAATCCTACAGAGATGTCTTCTTTTGGAACAAATTGTGAGATTTTAGTGGCTCTAAGAAGCACTACAATTTCCATCAACTTATATGGTATATGGATACACTGAGAGGGTTTTGATGAAGAGGCTGCAAAGACATCTCTTTGTGAAGAAAGGAAAAGATTGATGATGAAGCCTATGCCTTGGGAAAGATCTTTAATCTTAATGAAACTGGTCTCTTTTAGATGCAGATACCCTTGAGTATTGACATTTTAGAGGCGAGAATATGAGCCCCAGGGTATGAAACTTTGGGGATCCAAGAACACCACCCTTGGTGCAAATGCCACTAGAAATGTAACTGGACATCTCTTCTAGATAGGATTGCTATTGTTTTAGCTGATGCTCTATATTTTGACATCCTTAGAATTTGAATAGTTTACCAATCTTAATTTTCTCACAAATCTGTTAGGCTTTTTTGGTAATACATTTAACATTATAGCAGAAATGTGTATACTTAGAACAGTGGGGAGAGATGCCAAAAGAAACTGTTAAAATGCGTGAACTCATTGCCTTTGCAGTGCAGCAGTTGAGGGAATTATGAGAGCAGGGGCGTCCTTTTTTCTTTATAAGCCTACTGTATCTAACATTGATAAAATTTTTAATAATTGGCAATGAAAAGATTTAAGCAAATTGATAGTCTAAAGCACTATAACAGATTAGTTTTATGTTAAACAAGTTATAAAGTTTCCCGGGTGCCTCAGACAGTAAAGAATCTGACTGCAATGTGGGATACACAGGTTTGATCCCTGGGTTGATAAAAATCCCCTGGAGAAGGAAATGGCAACCCACTCCAGTATTCTTGCCTGGAAAATCCCATGGACAGAGGAGCCAGTATATCACATTAGATAAACTCACATTCTCTTATTATATATCACTCAGAAATACCGAGTACATTTTAAGAAGCAGCCTTTGAACATGTAGTTGCTTACTTAAGAAAGCAAACCGGAGGCTAAAAGTAGATGAGGAATTAAAAATCAAGGTGGCAGGTGAGAGCTCCTGAGGGAGGTGAAGAGGTACTCAGTGGTCTCAGTAAGTGGAGACATTGAGATCAGACCCACACATAAAGCCCAGACACTCAACTGGCTCTATCCACAATTATCTATATCTATATCATCTGTATCTATATACCATTGGGCTTCCCTGTTGGCTCAGCAGTAAAGAATCCACCTGTAAAGCAGGAGACAAGGGAGACTTGGGTTTGATCCATGGACCACAAAGATCCCCTGGAGGAGGAAACAGCAACTCACTCCAGTATTCTTGCCTGGAAAATCCCATTGTCAGAGGAGTCTGGCGGGCTACAGTCCATAGGGTCACAGAGTCAAACATGACTGAGTGCACACACACACACATCTATGTCTATATCTATTTCTATTCTTCTCAACACAGGGTATTTACAAAGCTTGTCTGTCTGAAAGAAAACTAGGGCATGAGAAAGAAATCTCCTGGAATGTTATTACTACAGCTCTCATTCAACTTTGAGGGTTACACTCATACTATCCCCATAAGCTGGTAAATTAAACTATTAATAAAATGTGGTCCTGGGCTGGTGACATCCTTGGGTACTTGGATGAAGCAAACACAAGCACATCCTTGACTGGACCACTCAAGAGATCCACTTAAAAACCCAGCTGAATATGAGCTCACAGACCACAACGAAAACCCACAATGAAACAATCCAATATTTAGTCATTCAACATCTATTTCTCAAGACCGGCTGTGTGCCAGGCATTGATCTAGGCACTGGGGATACAGCAAGAAAAAAAAAAAATTCTCCCAAAGAAATCCTCATTCAAGTGAAGCAAACAGACAAAGTGAAAACCCACCAAAGCCCCCAGCACAATTCAGTTTCCCAAAATTCAAAAAGTAGAACAATTGAGTAGCCTCTAGAATGCAAACATTGCTAAGTTAATACGGCTAAAATTAGGAGAACAACAGGGTCGTGTAATAAAATAACTAAACAGAAACCAAAATGAAAAATACAGTCACTAAGGAAAAACAAAACAAAACAAAGACAAAACAACAACAAAAAAACCTCAACCCTCGGCTTGAACAGCTGATTTCATACAGCTGAAGAATTAGTGAATTGACAGATAAGTATGAAAAAGCTTACTGAGAGTGCAGTAAAGACAAAAATATGTGAAAACTAAGAAAGTTTGAAATTCAGAAAAGATAAGGAAAAGGTTCAACTACAGTAGAAATAATGAGAAAGAGACAATGTGAAAGAATTGATGGGGTGTTGATTGTTTTTCAGAATTTATGAAGGTCCATGTTAGGAATAAGCTCTGACATTTCTTCTCTGAGCTGATAAGTCTACAGCATTCTGTGCATTCGAATACCATTACAATTTTTATTTTCTATTATAATTTTCTGTTTATAATCACTTCAATTCCTCCTCCCTCCCTCCCTTCTTCCTTCCTTCCTTCCCATGTTCCTTGAATACCTCACACTCCTGGGCACTATGGGGAAAGCAGTGCTGAGCTCTGAAGGATTTTTTCTTCCAGTGGAGAAGGGTAGCCATGTATATTAGTAAGTACTGGAGAGGAAAGCTGATGAAAGGATTGGTTCTTGGAGTCACGCAGTTCAGTTCAGTTCATTGCTCAGTCGTGTCTGACTGAAACCCCATGGACTGCAGCACGCCAGGCCTCCCTGTCCATCACCAACTCCCAGGATCTTGCTCAAACTCATGTCCATCGAGTCAATGATGCCATTGAACAGTCTCATCCTTTGCTGTCCCCTTCTCCTCCTGCATGATCTGGAGTCATGCAGATCTAAGTTCAAATCCTGATGTTTGTAAGGACACTGTGTTTTGGGGCTAGTGGACTTCCATTTCCTCATCATGAAGCTAGGATAATAAAGTCTTATCAGTGTTCATGAGGGTTCAGGTGGGAGGCAGAAACCACACTAGTGAACTGAACAGAGAAAAGTTAATACAAAATTATTGTTATTCTTTTTTAGAATCAAGGTGCTGTTACTTAATTGTTCTGTTAAGCCATACATGTACTTACAAAGGGCTTCGAGGTGCTCAGTGGTAAAGAATTTGCCTGCCGATGCAGGAAGAGTACATGGCAACCAGTACTCTCCAGTATCCTTGCCTGGAGAATCCCCATGGTCAGAGGAGCCTGGCAGGCTACAGTCCACAGGGTCGAAAAACAGTCGGACATGACTGAGCATGCATGCAATACTTACAAAAGTGAGCAAGACTAAACCATTTGCTAATTGCACATTACTTCCCTTAGAGATAAATTTTAACGAATTTAAAATAAAACAGATTAAATGACACTGTTTGGTGTGTTTTTCCCAACAAAATTTATGTATATTCAACTTTTAATCACTTCACTTACAGAGGCTAGTGACCAAATAGTTACAAAATGATGTTCTGAGATAGTCTTTATAATAATTTTCAAATAAACTTGATTTTTCACAACTGTTTGAAATATACAGAGAAATTGTAAACAGAGAACCAAGTGTTCCAGTATACCCTACACATCACGCAATTCCCCTGCAATCAACATCTTACCTAGGAGAACACGTTTGTTACAATTAAGAGAAGAGTACTGATACATCATTATTATTGACTAAGCACCACCTTTTATTCAGGTTTTCTTACTTTTTAATCTAATGTCTTTTTCTGTTCCAGGATCCTCTTCAGGACATGACATTACATTTAGCTATCATGTCTCCTTAGACTCCTCTGCTCTGCGACAATTTCTCAGATTTTTCTTGTTTTTGTTGACTTTCACAGTTTTGAAGCACACTGGTCAGGTATTTTGTGGAATATCTGCCAGTTGTAATTGATCTGGTATTGTTATCATGATTATACTGGTGTTATTCATTTGAGAAAGAAGTTCACAGAGGTAGAGTGTCATTGTCATTATATAAATTCTATATATTTACTATAAAAATAAAATATATATTTTAGTTATTTTACTCTATTTCTTATTTTCCTAAATTTCTTAGTTTCATTGAGTGATTTATCTATAATTATTTATTAATTGATATAATTAATTTATTCAGTTCAGTTCAGGTCATCTCAGTTGCTCACTCATGCCCGACTCTTTGCAATCCCATGGACTGCAGCATGCTAGGCTTCCCTGTCCGTCACCAACTCCCAGAGATTCCCAGAGCTTACTCACACTCATGTCCATCGAGTCAGTGATGCCATTCAACCATCTTATTCTCTGTTGTCTCCTTCTCTTCTTGCCTTTGGTCTTTCCCAGCATCGGGTCTTTTCTAAGGAGTTAGTTCTTCCCATCAAGTGGCCAAAGTATTGGAGCTTCAGCCTCAGTCTTTCCAATTCAGGACTGATTTCCTTTAGGACTGACTGGCTGGATCCCCTTGCAGTTCAAGGGACTATCAAGAATTTTCTGCAACACAAGAGTTCAAAAGCATCAATTCTTAGGTGCTCAGCTTTCTTTATGGTCCAACTCTCACATCCATACATGACTTCTGGAAAAACCATAGCTTTAACTGAATTCAGTTATCATTGTTTTAAATTATTTCATCCATTTATACTGAAATAGGGCATGAATTTAACTCTAAATGCAACTTTAATTACATCTTAATGATATACTTTATTGTCTTTTTTCACATTAATAATGCTAATGTAAAAAATTATTGACTAGCTATAAAGCAAGTGAAATGCAAAAAGGAAAACACTGAATTATCAAGGTGGAGGAACAGAATGAAGAGATTGAAATTATGTAATGTGACATGTTGAAGTTACGTTAAGCTTGCAGGAGGGCTGTTGTAGAATGAAAGCAAGCGCCTTGGTTCCTGTGGAAGGGGTGGGGCTTTTCCAGTGGTTCAGTGGTAAAGAATCTGCCTGCAATGCAGAGGACACAGGTTTGATCCCTGATTCAGGAAGATCCCCTGGAGAAAGAAATGGCAACCCACTCCAGTATTCTTGCCAGGAAAATCCCATAGACAGAGGAGCCTGGGAGACTGTGGTTCATAAGGTCGCAAAGAATCAGACACATGCATGGAAGGGGCACTATCTGCAGCCAGCATCTTTGGAGCTCAGGGGAGGATCTGCATATCTAATACCCAGGCTTATTTCTATGTGTGTGTTAGGTGGAGGAATGTGGGGAGGAGGCAAGGGAGAGGCTTTTACTAGTGTCAGAAAACTACAAACTGGAAAACAAAGAGCCAGCTGCTGCTATAACAGACTACTGGAACAAAGGAATGCTATCAAAGCGAAGAACGTGTGTGAGGCTGACACTGACCAGAACAGGAAACCCATGGAGAGTTCATCTCTCCCTTCATCTCCCCATCTGTTTATCACCTCCCATTAGTAAAATGGGAATGTGGCTTGCAGAGTCCCAGCCCCATTGTCCAGACCATGAACCAATTGGAAGTTGAAAGACACCAGCTTAATCATTAACCCAATTAGGCCCTTGGGCTAATCCAGCATCCAAAGGCAAAACCAATACAATATTGTAAAGTAATTAGCCTCCAATTAAAATAAATAAATTTAAATTTAAATTAAAAAAAATAAAAACAAAGACACATATATACACATGTGTATTGGAGGCAAAAGGAGAAGGAAGCCGCAGAGGATGAGACGATTACATAACATCACTAACTCCATGGACATGAGTTTGAGCAAACTCTGGGAGACAGTGACATACAGGGAGCCTGGTGTGCTGCAATCTATGGGGGTCGAAAAGAGTCGGACATGAGTGACTGAACAGGAACAACAAATAATGTACAAGACAACAGAAACAGCATTGCAGTTCTGCTAACCAGATGGTATTCTTTTTCATACAAAGACCTTCCCCCTTGCTACCCTAAATGAGGAAACAGGAAGTCCTCCCATATCTAGGGAGTGGTCACAGCTGTTCCTTTTGGACTATGTTATTTACGTCACAAATTTAGTCATGTCCTCACCTAAATATTTTGTTACCTGAAGAGTCAGTTGTGTAATAAGGTCGGTTAACAAATAAAATAATAAATTATGTAAAGTTTAAAAATAAAATAAAATTAAAAAAAACAAATAAAATAATAAATCTAACCTCCAGTAAAATATATATAAAGTAATAAGGTAAAAGAGGAGAGTGAAGAAAAATTAAGTTAATATCTATATGCATTTGTGTGTATATACACTCTTAAACTTGTATACACAGTGTCATGTACATACATGAGGAAAGAATAAATACACTTAACTTCTAAAACCCTTGTTTCTTTAACTGGTCACAGAGTCATAGTTAATATTTATAACCAACTTTTTTTTTCCCCATTACAAATTCTGAGTTTCCCTTGACTTTAGCCAAGCAGCAATTTTTAATCTTGTAGAGTGACTGAAACCTTCAGTCCTGAAGGATCTCAATCTTCAGTATCCTGCCCTTTTTTATTTATTATTATTATTTTTTGCTTCCTACAGTTTTCCACTAACTTTTTACTACTGGACATGGAAGTATGAAGGGGAGCCCCCAAGAATGCCCCCTGGTTCTAGACATAGCCTCTCTAACCCTTACAAATTGAGATCAGTCATTCTAGGGTACAGGTTAATGCCTGGCTTTTCCTAACCTACCTCAGTGGAACACAGTAAGGACCAGTGTATGGATGACCTTGTGCACCAAGCCTCAGGTAGGTAGTTAGGTCTCTGAACCTTAAGTTCCTTCCTTTAAGTTTTCCTTCAGACAATATTCATTTCCTTTACTGATTTTTGGGGAGGACCTTTTGGAAGAAATTTCCAATACTATCCCTTTCTTGCCTGAGTTCTGAACTGTTTGAGAAATATTAATTTTAAAAATGGAGATGAGTTGATCACTTCTATTAACTATCAAAGCCAACTTAAAGTATGCAATTCTAAGGAGTCAGTCTCACCTGTGATTGAGTGCCAGGAAAGGGTGGAAGTTTTAGCTCCATCAGTCCCTGAAGCACAGGGGAGTGAGTCCCTGGACCAAGTAGGATTTGCAGCTTAAGGAGCAGAATGGATCAAGTACTTCCATGGGCAGCTGGTTCCCAAGAGAAAAGCAGATGTTAGAGCCAGACATGGCCACCAGTTCTTCCCAAATTCACCAGCTGGGCATTCTAGTCCACTATCCCTTCCCCTCACCCCCTGGAGAACTGGGAAAGGAAAGGCTGGAGCCAATGGTAGTATTTACTCAGGAGGAAAAAACACTCTACAGGGATACTGATGCCGGGGCCCAACTTTCCACCCTCTGGTAGTTATTAACAAATTTGTTGGGATGAAGCTTCCCAGGTGGCTCAGATGGTAAAGAATCTGGCTGCAGTGCAGGAGAGCCAGGTTTGATCCCTGGGTCAGAAAGATCCCCTGGAGGGGGGCATGGCTGCCCACTCCACTATTCTTGCCTGGAGAATTCTATGGACAGAGGGTCCTGGCGGGCTACTGTCCATGGAGCCACAAAGGGCTGGACACAGCTCAGGGACTAACACAACACAACAACAGGGTTAGGATTGGCCAGACCTGTTCACCCTCCTGAAGTTGGAAGAGTTAATGCAGAGCATCTAACTCATCAGTAAGACATAGCTAGTCTGCCTTATTGAGGAGATAAATGTGAATCCTACAGAAGGGTAAAGCTGCCAAGTCTGGGGTACTCCAGAGGCTGGAATTCTACCAAATGGGAGTTGTAGTGCCTTTCATCGCTGGTTTATCCAAGGTCAGACGAATTGTCTGTTCAAGACTGTTTTTCTGAAAACTTCATACATTATGCACACAGCATTCTTTTGGGATAGAATTCAGCTCTGGAGAGGGTTAAGACAAAACATAGAGTCAATTACATTTGTAGTCATTTGATAGGAAAAATATTCAGAGACTCCTTTATGTGTCAATACCCAGAAAGAGTTTGGATACTTCAAATGGTAGGAAGAAAACAAACAAATTATCTTGATGCTCTTTCTTCAAATCTTTAAATCCCTGTATTTTTGCCAGGTGTAACAGTGCTTTTTATCTCAGCAATGAATACACAATGGTACCACTTCCGAGACATCCTAGACCAAAGGCAGTTATCTCCCCAGCTATCCACTTCTGCACACCTTCTCTCTTTCTCAAATTTCCCCTCCCTTCCACTCAAATGTGGCCCATCGTGTCTTCCCAGGGCACCGAGATTGGAGAAACTGGCTCCTTTTCACACAGCCTGAGGGCCTGTTTTCAGTAACAATTGTGCTGTGTCCTCTGAAGGAGGCTATCTGCTCACCTTGTTGATGTGAGTCTCATTACCTGTTGAGATTTCTAAGCTGGATCTGTTATTGGATTATATTCCGCACCTTTTGATTTTTCAGCTCAGGTCCTGTTGGTGCCAGGATCTCCTTCTGGGTCTGGGAGATCGTTTCACAGGCTCTCCAGGGCCCTCAGGAGATATTTAATCAGGGTCCTGGTTGCCTGGCTGTTGTTCCTCTTCTGCCTCATCAACAGTCAACTCACCCCTCAGCAGCCCCACATGGTGGATGAGCTGCAAATTACAGAATGTTGACACCGTTTCCCAATTATCCTCTGTTTTACAAGTAATGTAGAGGGTGAAATAATGAAAGGGCCAGAGTAAGCTCAGGTTACTAAAAACTCTGCTAAATAGGCTCATTATCTGCAACCCAAATTAACTTGGCCATAGACCATATGTTGCCAGGTTAGTGAGCAACTCAAACGGCTTCACCTAACTGGCCTGGACTCAGTACCCTCATTGAAATAAGAAATGCAAGATAACTGCTAATCCTCCAATGCCTTTATTTAGCCTTGCAAATCCCACGATGGCCTTTTCTTCCCCAAACTGAGGAAATGTGTTGTGACATAAGTAAATCACTGCTCATTATCTCCAGAACAAACCCACATAAGGCCAGTTTGTCAGAAAAGAAGATTAACTGGGAAAAGACCAAGAAGAGGATGCTAGGGGAGTGGCAATCTAGGGGGAGGGGATTTAGAGGTACAAGCAATGAGGTATAAAATATGCTATAAGGATATAATGTATAACATTGGGAATATAGTCAATATTTTATAGCTGTAATGGTGTATAACCTTTAAAGATCGTGAATCACTGTATGATTCACACCTATGAACTCACACCTATGTTTACCTATGTGAACACCTATGTCATACATAATATTGTAAGGCAACTATGTGCCTGTGTGGTCAGTCACATCCGATTCTTTGTGACATCATGTACTGTAGCCCTCCAGGCTCCTCTGTCCATGGGATTTTTCAGGCAAAAGTACTGGAGTGAATTGCCACTTTCTCTTCGAAGGGATCTTCCTGACCCAAGGATTGAACCCTTGTCTCTTCAGTTTCCTGTTTGGCAAGCTGTTTCTTTACCACTGAACCATCAGAGACGCTTCAAACAAAGAAAAACATGAGGGGATTAGCGTGTATTAGAAACCTGTTATAAGTCAGTCATTTTAGGTATTTTCTTGGGTTCTCTTTGAATCTCCACAGTCACTTAGAGAAGCAAAGGCTAACAATTATAATTATAGATGAGGAGAGGGACTGGCCGAAGTTAACCAAGAAGCTCAACGTTACCCAGCCTGGAAATGTGCAAAGTAGATTTCAGGTCCTTTCACCATCTACACACCTACACACAAATAGTAACTACGAGATGAGATATATGTTACTTATATGTCGTTAGTTTGACTATATGTTAGCTAGCTTGACTGTAGTAATATCTTAACCAGATGCAATTTTTATTTTAAAAAATAATGTAAAAATGTTACCCAGTCAAAGAGTTAGAAATCAAGCTCAGGCTGACCTGAAGTTCGTTGTTCTCCCACTCTAACACACATATGTACACAGACACACACACACAAGCGTGGTAGTTTTTAAGAGTGAGAATTCATTTTCTTTTTTATTTAATTTTTTATTTTATGTTGGAGTAGAGTTGATTTACAATGTTTTGTTAGTTTCAGGTGTACAGCAAGGTGACTCGGGTATACATATGTTTAACACATATTAAGGTTCTAAGATGTGCCAAACACTACAAGCCTTGGGAATATAGCTGTCTCCAAGTCTCTGCTTTCATGGAGCCTCCAATCCAGTAGGGAAGACCAATAATGATAATTATGGGAATAATCATGGAAATAAAGTGAAAGTCTTCTAGTTTTTGGCTTGACATGACTTGTAAGTTTTAAATACTCTCCTTATAACAATGGCAAAAATAAATAAATAAATAAGGCTAGACTCTTGAGAGTCCCTTGGAGAGCAAGGAGATAAAACCAGTCAATTTTAAAGGAAATCAACCTTGAATATTCATTGGAAGGACTTACTAAAGCTGAAACTCCAATACTTTGGCCACCTGATGTGAAGAACTGACTCATTGGAAAAGACCCTGATGCTGGACGCTGAGGGCAGGAGCAGAAGAGGGTGACAGAGGATGAGATGGTTGGATGGCATCATTGACTCAATGAGTTTGAGCAAACTTCAGGAGATAGTGAAGGACAAAGAAGTCTGACACGCTGCAGTTCATGGGGTCACAAAGAATTGGAGATGACTGAGCGACTGAACAACAACAAATCAAAGTCTACGCCTCTGCCTAGATCCATCAGATAATCAAGATAAAAGGACAAGCTGCCACACCAGAAACTGGAGAGAGAAGCACATATAGCGTCTCAGCTTTCCAGAGCAGAAGCTGCTACTATACCTTTGTAGGAACATGTGCTTAGTCATTCAGTCATGTCTGACTCTTTGCAACCCCATGGACTATAGCCCACCATGTAGCCCTTCTCTATCTATGGGGATTCTCCAGGCAAGAATGCTGGAGTGACTTGCCATGCCCTCCTCCAGGTGATCTTCTTAACCCAGGGATCAAACCCAGGTCTCCCATGTTGCAGGCAGGTTCTTTACCATCTGAGTCACCAGGGAAGCCCTGGTAGGAACATGGTAGACTGTAGTTGAGTAATTGTTAGACATTGAGTACACATCAGCTTAAGTCACAACATCCTTGGAGTTCAAGATTTTTATCTCCAGGAGAAGGGACCCACCCAGCTCTGGGCCCCTCTAGCTTTCCTTTCTCATCTGTGGGGAGAGGGGATACCAGAAGCACTTTTGAAGATGACAGCGCAGAGACAACAGGTTCTTGGAAGGACTGAATTAATTGTAGGACCACAGATCTTCCTCAACTTACAATGGGATTGTGTGTGGTGCATATTCAGTTACTTTGGTCAGGTCTGACTCTGCAATCCCACAGACTGTAGTTTGCCAGGCTCCTCTGTCCATGGAGTTTTCCTGGCAAGAATACTGGAGTGGGTTGCCATTCCATCTGCCAGGGGATCTTCCTGATCCAGGGATCTGAGCCATATCTCCTGTGTCTCCTGCATTGCAGAATTCCTTACTGCCGAGCCACTGGGGAAGCCACAGTGGGGTTACCTCCCAATAAACTCATCATAAGCTGAAATCATCATAAGTTGAAAAATGCTTTTAACACATCTTACCTAGCTTACCCTAACCTGCTTAAGTCAGAACACTTAGCTTACAGATGGGAAAACTATCTAACACAGTGTTGAATATCTCATGTAATCTATTGACTACTCTATTGAAAGTGGAAAGCAGAATGGTTAGTAAGCTTATCAGTGTTTGCTTTCTTGATCACGAGGCCAACTTGGAGCTGTGACAACCTGCTGCACTGCCCAACATCACAAGAGAAGATCATTAGCTAGACTGACATTCAAAGTTTGAAATATAGATTTCTACTGAATATGTTTCACTTTTGCATCATCAAGCCACATATGCAAATACTATTTGAGTCAGACCAATCTGTAGATTTGTTTTTTTTGCTGGATCTGAGGATGCAAAGAGGGTTGGGGAAAGGAGGCAAGGGCTATGTTTCAACAGATTTTGATCGGAATACTGGTGTGCCAAAGTTCATTCTTAGCATTCAACCAGCCCTGGAGAGATGTTCTTTAATCAGCCCCCCTTTATAACTGCTCTCTTGGCTCCATCCCCAGACCTGTTGTGCACAATCTGGACTTGACATTTAAGGTTTGGTCCAGACTGGGTGGGATATGGATGAAACCACTCTATAGATGGGATGGGATGCCTGGATCATATCCAATTTCTACTGATGGGCATAGCTTTCCTTCTTAAGACTTGTGCAGACAATTTACCCACTGTAAAGGGACAAATTAGATGATATCTTCTATAGATAGATATTAGATTATATCTTCTATAAATGACATTGATTATGATTATTAAACTTCTTTAACAGTGTAAATAAAATGATAGCAACAGTCACACAGTGTTTACTAATGCCCAAAATACATTACGTTCTAAAAGTTTACACACAACAACCCTATATAGAAGGTGCTCTTATTATTCCCATTTTACGTAAGAGGAAACTGAGGTACAGAGGGATTAGATGGTTCACTCTAGGTCACACAACTTGTAATTGGTGAAAGTAAAAGTCACTCAGTTGTGTCTGACTCTTTGTGACCCCATGGACTATACAGTCCATGGAATTCTCTAGGCCAGAACACTTCGCCAGGGGATCTTCTCAACCCAGGGATCGAACCCAGGTCTCCCTCATTGCAGGTGGATTCTTTACTGGCTGAGCCACAAGAGAAGCTCAAGGATACTAGAGTGGGTAGCCTATCCATTCTCCCACAGATCTTCTCGACCTAGGAATTGAACTGGGGTCTCCTGCATTGCAGGCAGATTCTTTACCGATTGAGCTATCAGGGAAGCCCTTATAATTGGTAGTACTAGACATTGATTTGTCTGGACCGAGAGTTCTTAGTTTTACCATTGGGCTAAGCTGCTTGTTTGAATTCTTGTGTCTAAGTGTTCTCCCACGTTACTGTGCTTGTCACTTTTTTGGATGTGTTCATTTCATTTATCCAGGCATTCTCTCAAACATGATTGATTCATGTCTCCTGGGTGCATGGCACAGGTCTAGTCTCAGTGTGCCCAGGTTGGTAGTGATGATGAGACGTCCATGTTTACTCAAATGGTGTCCATACTCCTTAGAGGTGTGAAACGATTCAATCTAAGTGGATAAAACTTTACTTTACATATATATGTAAATTTATGTGATGGTTAACTTTACGTTTTCACCTACCTAAGCCTTGATCTCAGATATTCTGTCAAAAATATTCTAGAGGTGTCTGTGAAGGCATTTTTAAGTTGACGTTAATATTTATAAGGGGTAAGAATCAGGATGGCAGAATAGGAAGTTCCTGAACTCACCTCCTTCTATGGACACACTAAAACTTCAACTACATATAGAACAATTTTCTTTGATGACAGCTGCTTCCCCTACTCCCTACAGTTTTCTGCCTGGATATTCTCCTTAATAAATCACTTCCAAAAAAAATCTTCATGTCAGGATCGACTTATGGAGCCCCTTAATTCAAACAGATGCTTTCGAGCAGAGCTGAACTGAACAGCTAACTCAAACAGAGAAGTTGGTAGACAACATTCTAGGCAGAGCAATCAACAGGATTGAGGGTCCAGAAGTGGGAAGGTGCCTGGGAGGAAAGGAAGAACAGACCCTTGTGGCCAGGTGTGCAGGTGGAGATGGTGTAGACAAACTTCTAGATAGAAAGATATCCATCCTACTGAACAAGACAGACCTGGCGGTGAGTGAATCAAAGCTCTTGAATTTCTCTTGCCTTTTCCTTTTAAGATAAGAGTATGGGAAGATGGATTGGGACTGGGGAGGAAGGTCAGCTGAGTTTCCTCTGGTTGTCTCTGCAGTTCAGCACTGCAGGGCAAGTCTGGGTCTGTTATCATGGAGCTGTTTCCTAAGTACCTGCTTGATGCCCGCAGAATGCTGTGGTGTGTATCCAGGGCTGAAAGTATGGATGATTTGTCCAGGAGCTCTTGCTCTGGTGGAGAGTAAGTCACAATAGAGGATGGTGAGAAATCTGTTGGCTGCAGGGTTTAAAGGAGGGGTGGCCAACTACCTGAGATCTTGGAAAAAACTTCTCTCTTCTCTGAGGGGATGGCATGAGCACCAAATCTCCAGTGAGTGTAGAGAAAAGGGTTTGGGGAGGAGCAGGGGAAAAGGCCTCCTGGATCAGCAAACAAAACCAGGCATGTCTGTTAAGGGAAGAATAAATGAGTCCAGAGTGGCCCTGATCACTCTGCATGTGGGAGCATGGTGGCTAAAGAAGCATCAAGTGGTACATATGTCCATGCTAATGGGGTTTGAACTTCAATCATTAGACTATAGGGAGTCAGTGGATCTTAATAGAAGAAATGTTAGGATCAGTTCTTCATCTTAAGCAAATGGTTGACAACAGTGGTGACAAAGAAGATAATTGTCAGCCTTACTCCCACCAGCACAGTGTGAACTTCCTTCTTTCATTCTACCCACTGGGCTGGGAAGCCATGGTAGGAACTTATTTCCGATCAAATAAATTCTGCATTTCCACGCTTTCATTTCTAGGCAGCCATGACAACTATGTCCCTTGAAAGTATTCATGTACAGTTTATTCTTACATCTTTTAATTTACTAAATTTCCCCATGAGACAGACACATATACTCATATCTTGTCTTTCTTTTCTGCTGTTAGTTTGTTATTTCTTTGGGTAAACTGTCTTGCAGAACTAATAATTAGCGTACAATTAAATACAAAAGCAATCAACCCGGGAAGATGCCTCCTATAACTTGCTGCAATCTCGCCCAGGAACTGCATCCTTTTTACTATTTGATAACTCAAGCCTAGGTAGCAAAACATTCAATTACGAGCAGTCTCAATATTGATGGAGTACCTCGATGCAATGCAAAATCAAGCAAATTAGGGTGTCTTGTTTCACAGTCTGCAGAGATGAAGCCTCAGCAGGTGGCAAAATGCACACATTGACCTGAGATCCGCTGGAGTCACTAACGACTGCAAACCTGGCTAAGCAACCTTGGAAATGGGAGAGTGGAGCTTTTTGTCACAGCTCCCTTTGCTTTTCTGTTAAAACATTGCCTTAAGAGAAACGTGCTATATTTCCAAACCAGGTTAGTGTAACAGATGTAGGTCCAAGGGCAACACTAATCATTTGGCAAAAGAGACAGCCAGGAGCCATTTGTTGAAGTTTGTTCTGTGCCAAGAACTGTATGAACAGTGTTGTGAAGTCTCACAATAATCCTGCCAGTGGGTCTATGCTCCTCATTACTGGCTTGAAAAATTAAGACTTGGGAAGTTTGTGTGTATGTGTGTGTGTCCCACTCTTTGCAATCCCATGGATCCCACTCTTTGTGACCCCATGGACTGTAGCTCACCAGGTTCCTTTTATTCATGGAATTTTCCAGGCAAGAATACTGCAGCAGGTTGCCATTTCCTCCTCCAGGGAATCTCTCAGACTCAGGGATCAAACCTGTGTCTCCTGCAGTGGCAGGTGGATGCTTTACCACTAGCGCCACCTGGTAAGTTTAGTAGAAACTTACTGCGGTGGATATATCAGGAAGGAAATGGGTATTTTAGACTTTTCAAGGAAGGACATGCTAAGCGGGAAGAGACATATTCATTATTACAGCGTGATATGGTAGTTTGCAAACTAAAAAAATGATTCAACACTAATAGAAGACAGCAAATCTGGACCCAATCTGCACATCCTGCAGGATTAGCTGAAGATAAATTTTGTGTTTCTTGCATTAGAGTTGACTGAGGGACAGAAGGTACCTCTGCATGAATTCTGTCTCAGAACAGACATAAAGAGAATCTTTTGAGGCCCCCAAGGTGTTCCAATTTACCAAACTGGTGCCTGGCTTAGAAGAGACTCAGAAACACTGCCCTACATGATGTACCCTTGCATAAGGACACAATGACTGGAATACATTTATCAAACATCAGTGAAACATAAAGCCATTTACTCTGTGTTCATGCTTGCCAAGTCTGTTCAGTCACATCAGACTCTTTGCGACCCCTGTGATCTATAGCTCACAGGTGCCTCTGTTCATGGGATTTTCCAAACAAGAATGCTGAAGTGGGTTGCCATGCCCTCCTCTAGGGAATCTTCCTGACCCACGAATTGAAACCTGCATCTTTTATGTCTCCTGCATTGGCAGGCAGATTCTTTACCAATAGTGCCACCTGGGAAGCCCCGTTTACCCTTTATTGAGCAACTATTATGTGCTGGGTACAGTCCTTGAGGTGGAGTCCCTTCCTCAGTTACCTTCGATTGGGGAAGAGATGAAAAGCCATTAAACTCTAATGACAGGAAATAAGTACTATGGGGGAAAATATGAAGCAGGGAAGGAGATAAAAATGACTGTGGGGATGAAGATGCGGATTCCACAGGGTAGATGGGCTGGGCTGACATAAGATGGACATGGTGGGCACTTGAAGAAGTGATACTGGAGCCAAGACCTAAGTGAAGTGACTGAGATGTTCTGCAGAGAAAGGCTGTGAGAGATGGCGCTGGCATTGTCCATGGATAGCAAGAACAGAGTGGCTGCAGGTCACTAAGGGGCTCAGCAGGAGCCAGGCCACGCAAGGTCCTTCAGAGCCTGGGAAGGACTCTGAATAATAAACCTACAGAGAAGTAAGTAACAGTCACAGCAGAAATTTGCATGCCGGACAATATTCTAAGCAATTGTCACGGAAAGCCTCACTGCATCCTCCGAACAGCCCTGCTTCATGGATGAGCATCAGAATTGGCTCAAGATCTTTCAGCGGGTGAATAAAGGAACTGGATTTGAGAGGAGACAGTGTGTGTGGGGGTTCCCAAGTCTGTCCTCGTAATCACTGCATTACCATGCCATCATAAACAATTTTTACAATAAAAAGACAGGATCCCAGGAAAACGAATAGCTACAGAATTGCTTTACTTTGTAGGGCTTAAAGCTTTATGGGTTGGCTGTATGTGGACCTTGTCCATCTGTATGCCTTTCCGGCTGCTGAGAGATTAATTTACTAATTACTACGCTGGCACAAATCAATAATGGCATTTTACAGAAGTGAAATATTTAAGGTTTGGGCTATTGAGTCATATTACTTCAACAAGCCCTTAGTGGAGGGGGATAGGGATCAACTGTGACTCAGTACAGCTTCCCAGCAAGACCTGGTACTGATCCCAGTGAGATCCAAGCACTGTTGTTAAAAATATTGACACGGTATAGGAGTGGGTAATCTTGCCAACTGCTTCCACTACAGGCCAAAACGGAACAAGTATGGCAAATGCAGTAGATGAAACAGCAGACTCAGAAACATTGTCTTAAGAGGACTTGGTTTTTAATCCTGCTTCCATCACTGTGGGTTCTAAGTTGCTTCAGGCATGTCTGACTTTTTGTGACCCTACGAACTCTAGCCCACCAGCCTCCTATGTCCATAGGGATTCTCCAGGCAAGAATACTGGAGTGGGTTGCCATGACCTTCTCCAGGAAATCTTCCTGACCCAAGGATGGAACCTGAGTCTCCTATGTCTCCTGCATCAGCAGGTGGGTTCTTTACCACTGGGAAGCCCGCCTCTATTGCTGTGTGTGGGGGGGTTGGGGAGTTAATCACTCAGTCGTTTCCAACTCTTTGCGACCCCCGTGAACTGTAGCCCACCAGTCTCCTCTGTCCAACTTACTCTGATTCCCGTGGAGGTATGTCTTCTTCATGCGTTTCAGTTTTCTCGAGTACCAGATAGAGATAATACCTACCTCAAAGGATTTGGGGGAGCAATAAAGGACACTAAAAGACATGATCATTATTCCTGTGACTGATCCAGGGGACTGAAAGGTGACATTCTTACCATTCCATGGATGGGAATGGGGGTAAGACTGACCCCTGATAGGGGCCTGATTCTGAGGACTTGGAACTGAGAAGTTATCAGGTATTGTAGGATGGGCAGGAGGCCAATTATAGGATAAATTATAAGTTCACACATCAAAAATCCTAAGTATAAGCATCAAATCAAAGTGGCTCAGACCCATAAATCAACTCTGGCGTCAGGAATGGGAATGAGAGCCTTTTAAGAAGAACCAAGACTACAGAGTAAGAGCAGGGCCAAAACTTAGCCCAAAGCTCAGGACTATGTGCAAAACTCCTAGTCTGTTAGGTGGCTGTGGGGCATGCATAGCACAGGTAACTGGGCTGTCTTAGAGTTTCTGAGGGTCTGAGAGCCAGGCTCTGCTGTCCATTTACTCATTTGTTTTCTACATTTCTCATTTTCTTTTCTTTCAC
Source organism: Bos mutus (assembly GCF_027580195.1). NCBI lineage: Eukaryota > Metazoa > Chordata > Mammalia > Artiodactyla > Bovidae > Bos > Bos mutus. The sequence goes on along the minus strand of NC_091622.1, from coordinate 106,081,753 downwards.
TTACTCAGCAAAAGTTGTTGATCATCTAAAATGTTTAAAGTGAAAGTATCTCAGTCCTGTCTGACTCTGCGTGACCCCATGGACTATAGGCTGCCAGACTCCTCTGTCCAGGGGATCCTCCAGGCAAGAATACTGGAGTGGGTTGCCATTTCCTTCTCCAGGGGATCTTCCTGACCCAGAGGTAGAATGCACATCTCTTGCATTGCAGGCAGATTCTTTATCATCTTCCAAATGGTAAATATGCTCAATTCAAATTGTACACTTGTGAACTGATAACAGTATTTGTAGTATCTCTCTGTATGAAGACATTTTTGCAGATGAGATATGTAAAATCACATTACAAATCAGCATAACAGGTGAACATTAACATGCCTTCACACCCCAATTAAGTGAAATGTTATCTATCCTCTCAAAATAATTCTTATCATTAGACCTATATTACAAAAAGATGTACTCAAGTGTTCATATATATTTGAATTTCATCAGTAAAAAATTAGTAGGAAAAAAATTTTTTTAAATGTGCCAGTGCTGTTCTAGCTACTGAGATGAGACAAAGGGAAAAACAAGCCTAGTCTTCACTCTCATCAACCATCAGTTCAGTTCAATTGCTCAGTTGTATCCGACTCTTTGTGACCCCATGGACTGCAGCACACCAGGCCTCCCTGTCCATCACCAACGCCCAGAGCTTGCTCCAACTCAGGTCCATAGAGTTGGTGATGCCGTCCAACCGTCTCATCCTCTGTCATCCCCTTCTCCTTCTGCCTTCAATCTTTCCCAGCATCAGGGTCTTTTCAAAAGAGTCAGTTCTCTGCTTTTTAATACACTGTCTAGGTTGGTCATAGCTTTTCTTCCAAGGAGCAAGCATCTTTTACTTTCATGATTGCAGTCATCTACAGTGATTTTGGAGCTCAAGAAAATGAAGTTTTTCACTGTTTCCATTGTTTCCCCATCTATTTGCCATGAAGTGATGGGACCAGATACCATGGTCTTAGTTTTTTGATTGTTGAGTTTTAAGAGGCTCTTCAGTTCCTCTTCACTTTCTGCCATAAGGGTGATGCCCTCTGCATATCTGAGGTTATTTATATTTCTCCTGGCAATCTAGATTTCAGCTTGTGCTTCATCCAGCCCAGCATTTCGCATGATGTACTCTTCACATAAGTTAAATAAGCAGAGTGACAATATACAGCCTTGACATACTCCTTTCCCAATTTGGAACCAGTCCATTGTTCAATGTCCAGTTCTAACTGTTGCCTCTTGATCTGCATACAGGTTTGTCAAAAGGCAGGTCAGGTGGTCTGGTATTCCCATCTCTTTAAGAATTTTCCACAGTTTGTTGTGAACCACACAGTCAAATGCTTTGGTAGTCAACTATATGTGATCTCAAAGGCAAAGATGTTAAGTACATCAGTAAAGAAATTTTTAAAAGCTAGTGTTGTAATAAGTAACATGAAAATAAATTGGGAAAATCATTTAATCACCCTCTGGGAGTTACTTTAGATGGTGTCATAGAGAAGGTCTTTTTTCCTCCCAGATTTTATTTTGAAAATTCTAAAATAGCAGAGATTGAAAGATTGGAACCTGTGTATACCACTCATATGGATTCACAAACTAGTCATACTTACATTTTCATCATACTCACCTTAGTTTTTCTTGCTGAGTCAATCAAAATTAAATTGCAGGCATTGTGATACTTTATTCCTAAATATTTTAGCATTTAGTTTAGAAAAACAAAGTGCTTATTTTGTATATGTCAATGCTATTATCACAACCAAGAAATTTAAAATTTAACAATATTAGGTAGTAATAGACTTTAGACTTTGTGGGCATTTATGGTTTATCTGTCAAAATTTTTCAGTTGAGAATATTATTAGATTCCCATATAACTAAAGGAAAAACAAATTATCAAAATTTTATCTTGTTGAACTCCAAAACGTAGTAATAATTGAGTACATGTTTTTGGTATTAAAGGTCTAATGATGAGAATAATGGAGCTTAAAGTAACACTTTACTTAGTTTGGCATTCAAAGTTTTGTGTTCCCTTTCATCAAATAAATTTTAAATATTCATCTGTTAATGCTAATAAGTAATAAGATTTTAACTATTTCACATTTTAAGCATTTTCTTTTTTACAGTTAGATACTGCCAAATAGTGGGATCAATCTACCAGTATATGATTGAGCATAGTCACCATTTGAAAAGTACTTATAGGATTTTATTAACTTCTTGTCTACATTTGTATCACCAAATTACATATTAATCCGTTTCAATTGAAGATTAGGTAGATGCTTCTCAATTGCACATTTAATTAGGATTTTAAATGCATAAATTTCCTTCACATTTGCACTGAATGCTGAGAAATATTCCTGCAATTATAACTAGAGCTTAGGAAATCTCTGCTGCAAATTTGTGTGGGAATAGCTGGTAAAGAATCTATCTGCAATGACAGAGGCCATGGTTCGATTCCTGGGTCAGGAAGATCTGCTGGAGAAGGGATAATCTACCCTCTCCAGTATTCTTGGGCTTCCATAGTGGCTCAGCTGGTAAAGAATCCACCTGCAGTACGGAAGACCTGGGTTCGATCCCTGGATTGGGATCCCTTGGAGAAAGGTATAGGCTACCCACTCTAGTATTCTTGCGGTTCCCTGGTGGCTCAGTTGATAAATAATCTACCTGCAATGTGGGAGGCCTGGGTTCGATCTCTGGGTTGGAAAGATCCCCTGGAAAAGGGAAAGGCTACCCACTCCAGTATTCTGCCCTGGAGAATTCCATGGACTGTATATCCATGGGGTGACAAAAAGTCAGACACGACTGAGCAACTTTCAGATATCTTGTTTTAATTTCTGACAGCATTGGAAATTATAAAGCAGGTCGACATCACCTATTTTTTTTTAAATCTTTATTTTATATTGGAGTATAATTTACACTGTCATGTTAGTTTCAGCTATACAGCAAAGTGATTCAATTATTACTTGTGATGCAAACATTAGTTGTCACTGAAAGGAACTGACCACAGTCTAGGTTTTGCAAATCACTGTTTCACCTAGTAATTTCAAGTTGAATTCATTTCCCAACATTTTCAAGGCTATTGCAAAATTTAATTTCCAAATCCATTCAATGTTATATAATAATAGTTAAGGATAGATTTAGATCTTGTTCAAGAGCTGAAACAATTATAGTGAAACTTAAAGCCAGTGAACTACTGCAAATTCAGGATATTGCAGATTTCTTATTAGTGTTAGTGTTAGTCGCTCAGTCGTGCCCGACTCTTTGCGACCCCATGGACTGCAGTCCACCAGGTTCCTCTGTCCATGAGATTTTCCAGGCAAGGATACTGGAGTGGGTCGCCATTTCCTTCTCCAGGGGATCTTCCCAAACCAGGGATTGAACCCAGGTCTCCTGTACTGCAGGCAGATTCTTTACTGACTGAGCTACAAGGGAAGATTTCTTATTATTGGCCAGCAAATATGCACTCAAATTTTTACTTTTTTTTAAACTTCGTTTTCATTTCTTTTGTGAATAAGTTTTGTTGCAATGAGATACTCAATTTCAAATGGTCTAATTTTTTCTGATGGTTGCCTTTCTGTGAATTAAGAATATGGTGAGTGCTCAGCCAGATGATTACGAAGATCATATTATTATTTAGCACAGCTATCATGTCATTAAATAATAAATGCAGTATTTTGACATCTAATATGATAATAAAAGAATTTGCACTCCACTATGCAACAAAAGTGCAGCATTTGAAGTCCAGTTTTCTCTTCTTTTCTTGTTTTGAGAAGATGGATATGCGTGGTGAATTAATGAAAGAGTACTGTATATATGGAACTCAAAACTCTGTTGAGGTATAATCATGTCACTGCAACTAACTGTGTATCGAGCAGGAGTGTGAAGCAATGAGATGACCACAGTCTCCATCACAACAACTTATTCTGTCTTGTATAAATGTAATTACAGGTGATAAGCAAACATGACTGTGTTGCAATACACAGCTATGTATATACATAGATTTGCATGAAGAGAGACTGCAATAATCCAGATCAAAGATGAAGGTGGTTTGGACTAGAAGGATAATTGTGAAGCTCATAAATATGTGTTGCATGTGTATATGCATGCGTGAATGGTGAGGAGACTCACTATATCCTTCCCTGATCCCTTTCTGACACATGTCTCATGACTACGTAGGGGTTACCTCTGCCATGACTCTTTCATCTCACAGTAACTCGTGCAGCAGAATGACCCACTACAGCCCTGAATGCAAAATCCATTTCTGTATTTTCTAATAACACTAACCACACCTTATAGAAACAGTTTATTTATTTGTCTATGTCCACCATCGGACTTGTTCTTTTCAGTCAGAGATCACCTACTCATTTCTAACTCAGGAAGGGATGTATTTAATTTCTGGTTAAAGGATTCTTTCATAGAGCTCATAAGAGCAAAGGACGTTTCAGTCTGTGAGTGAAGTGTCACAGACTTAGCAAAGCGTGGCTAAAAAGTGACTCTTTGGAACCTAATGTCTTAGACTGTGTTCATCCCCTGACTTGCACTGGAAACTTGATGGTGATGAAGGAGGAGCATCCGCTTGAGGGTCTCAGTTTTCTTGTATGTAATACAAGACATGACTGTTAACATGTATGGAGCAATTCTTCTGAACCAGACGCTATTATGTTGGAAGAAGATATCTTAAATCTTCACAACAACGTTTTGAAGTAGATACAGCTTTTCTTCATATTACAAATGATGAAATGGAAGCAAAACAAGATTCAATACCTGGCCCATTATGTCCCACAGCCAGTTAGGGTTGGCAGTCAAGGTAAACACAGGCAGTCTAGGTAAACACAGGCAGTCTAGGACCAGAGCTGCTGTTCCCAATGATGGTGCTGCTTGAGAATTGCAGTAACAATTTCCGAAGCTCTCCTTCCTAATTTGGCATTTGATGATATACAGATGCTAGTGATGGGAAGGCAACTTGTGGGGAGATGGAGTTTATTAAACTGAGGCCTTAATACTCTTAATAAACAGTATCAACCTGTTTATATGCATAACTATGTGCTTTCCTGATGGCTCAATGGTCCACCTGCCAATTCAGGAGACTCAGGTTTGATCTCTGGGTCAGGAAGATCCCCTGGAGAAGGATATGGCAACCTACTCTAGGATTCTTGCCTGGGAAATCCCATGGGCAGAGAAGCCTGGTGGGCCACAATCCATGGGGCGGTAAAAGTCAGACTAGACTTAGCAACTAAACATCACAACACACACACACACACACACACACATATTTATGGATCATTGTTCATGTGGATAATCATGTAGAATCATATTGGGTCTAGATACAGGTTTGTTCACATACTATAGCATTGCTGATGTTGAGATATTAGGGATGCATTGAAATCATACAAATATAACCCAAATGTCTACTTTAAATTAAAAATGTACAATTTAATTTCAGGTACTAGACTCCAGCAACCTGGAATTAAGTTAGGGAGGACATAATAAAATGCTAATATGAGTGTAACATACCCATCAAAGACAGAAATTTTCATAATGATGGATACAATGAGTAAATTGAATAGTAACATAAAACAAGAAACTCACACACATATACACACACAAGCTAAAACTAAAGTCAACTGGATATTTGTGTTAGCAAGCTATGGCTGAGGCATCTGTCAGACACTTCAAGCTGGTCCCAAAGATAACGGATAACGTGGTGGTTGGATTCTCATGATTTCTCATCCTGGCTGTCAGCCTACAACTTGATAAAATGGAATAATTCCAGGTTTATTAGAATCGAGGTGCCTTTAGGTCTCCCATGAGAGACAGGTAAAAAGCTCAACGTGGCAAGCTGCTTTTAAAGGCTGCCCATTGCTAATTGCAGATGCTGAGGAATTGGAAGGGGGAAATACTGACGGGAGCCTGGGAGCCGGAGCGATGAAGCTGGCCATTTCCTACCTCGCAGCCAGCAGATTTCTAAAAGGCACATTATCCCCACCTGTCACATAAAGGCATTCTCAAACTCAGAGGTATGATTTACTCTGCAGGGACTGCGTCCTGGGGCCTTTTATGCACAAAGTAAAATGGACTGTGCCTAAAGGAGCCCCTTTTCTTCAAAAGTGCTGCTTTTATGAGGGAATGGAAAAACTTGTATACGCACACCCTCAGAGTCAAGGAAACAAAATGTGTCTGTTGTCTAAGTCCATGAGTGATGAACTATTACGGAAAAGAAGATGAAAATGAATGTATATATCCGTGGGTGCATGAATCACATTGCTGTAAAGCAGAAACTAACACGACATTGTAAATCAACTATGCTACAAGAAAATACTTTTTTAAAAAGGAAGTAAAACTATAGAGGGAAGAGAAAAAAGACAGCACATTGGAAGCAGCTCTGCTTCGGTGCTTCCTTTACTTCGGTGGGATCTCCCCAAAACCTCATAGGTGGAGTTGCAGGTAGAGTTGCATCATTGTCTTCTAAACTAGCACCCAAGGTTTAGAGAATATAAATAGTTGACCAAGTTGACTCCTGAGAAGCAAAATCAACTCCAGTATATCTGACCTCAAAACTCATACTTGTTTTGTAACATATGCTACTTTCCACTGAGATGTGGCAACTCTTAGCTCACTTTCTCTTCTTACATAGGTCTCCATTGTCTGTATGCAAACATTAATTATCACTTCACTTGGATTTATAAGCCAGTTTCCATTCCAGGGCCTTAGGGATTACTGTTTCATTCAGAACACATTGCCTGGTAGTTAAGGATCTCCGAATGTGTGAGAAAAGTAATCAAAGGTTGAAGGAGGGTGGTATTCCGTTAGAAGACAGAGAAGTAATTCAGAAAAATGACATCAAATGCGTGGGTGGGTGTATTTCACAGGATTTCTTAGTCTCATCCACATTTGCTCCTCTTTGCATGGAATGGATGTCTGAAAAGGGTCCCTTGGATGAGCAGCTGAAATAGATGACCTCAGAGTTCCCCCAGAGATTGTGCACAAAGAAATCAGGACTGTTCTGGAAACACATGAAGCTTATTTCCTGGCAGAGAAAATTCTTTGCCAGCCTCTTCACTAAAGCTAACCCTACCTCTCCATCGTTGTGGACTTGTGCATACACCAGGCCTCAGTCTAAGTGATTATCTTGAAGGAGGTTGATTAAGTAGAGACCTTTATTTTCATGGCTGTGACAGGATAATATTTATATTAGTCAATGGTCAAGGAACTGACTACCTGGCTCTTGTCCATCCCTCCTCTGAGGGAGTAGGTTCGGGGCTGGCTACGGACAGGAAAGTCTCTTGGGCAAGTTCTTTGATCCTAACACATGGCTGGGTTTTAGATGAAGCGTCTTTGACTCACAATGAGTGCTACTCATTTGGCCTGGAAGCCACCACTCCTCATTAAGAGACCCTGGAAGGAAAGACTCCAGTGGGAAGGGAGTCTGAAGGTCTGTCCTCTCCCACTGTGCTGACACATAGGGCACTTGGTTTCCATCTAGTTGATGCTTCACTGATTATCACCTTTGGTCTCTAGGAGGGCAGGGGCTGGCTCCATTGGTGCTTCACCATTTCCCTGTTCCTAACCAGGAAGGCACCTATAATATCATAGGCACTCAGAAATACATACTGAGTGAATGCATGCAAGCATGAATATACCTTCAATAGGTGGGTTTCTGTCCAGTCTTTTAAAAATCAGAATGGAGGCCAAGAAATATATCAAACACCCATCATGTTCTGAATATGAGTTTAAGTACTTAACATACATTATTTCATGGAAATTAGCATGATCATTTTCATACAAAGAAAAAGCATCGCTATGTATTGGAGTATTTTTTCCAAGGTCACAGAGCTGGGAAATGACAGAGCTGGGACTCAAGTGCCTGTGTACCTGACACTGACAGTCAAAAGTTGCTTCTGTTTAGTTTTGTTTTCTCACTGCATCTTTTCACTCCTTAAAATTTTTGGAGTCCTCAAGGCAGAAAAATATGAGCCTATTAAATGTAGAAAAAGGAATAGGTGACTGACCCCGTTTGGATGAATATGAGGACTTAGGAATGTGTTTACTGGTGTAATAGAATGGAAAACATTTAGAAATGCAGAGGCTAGGTGTTGCAGCTAGTAAAGGTTTGTGATTGCTAGAAATCCAGATAGGACAATTTAAGGTTGCGTTTAAGGCTGCCAAGACTATCAATTCAAGGAAAACACAGGTCACTTCTCAACCCCGCTGGGAGTAGACATGATTTTTCCATCTATGTCATGCATTGATTTCATAGTCTCAGGCAATCTTTCCTGTGCAGTAAGGAGAGAAGGAGACATTCATTCAGACTAAGTGTGAGACTACTACATTCTAGAGATGCAGAGACACCACCAAGCGAAGACTTTCATAGGACACTAATGTTGAGGCAACAAACATAATCAGGAGTTTAGCATTTGTAGGTACACTATTCATACGTGGCAAGGCACCCTTGGGAATGTGCACTGCTAAACTGGATGGAAGTTGATAGGAAAAAAATGAGAGGCAAGGTCAGATTTCGGACCAAGTTAAGCAGATGAATATTTAAAAAAACCAAAAAGCTAACATCCTAAATGTCCATCAATGGCTGGTTAGATAAATAGAATGTGATGTGTATACATGATGTTACTCAGGCATGAAAAAGAATGAAACGTTGCCATTTGTGACAACATCGATGGACCTTGTGAACAGTAGGCTAAATGGAATAAATCAGGTGGAATGTGAGAAATACCGTATGATCTCACTTATGTGTGGAATCTGAAAGAAGGAAGGAAGGAAGACCGAATTCATGCATATAGAGAGCAGATTGGTGATAGCATCAGATGAGGATGAGGTGCAGAGTGGGCTACAGGGTCACGGGGAGCATAAGCACACATTTTCAGTTATAAAATGAAGTCCTAGGGAACGTACAGCAGAGTGGCTATAGTTAATAGTACTGCCTTGTATACATGCTGAAGCTGAAACACCAATACTTTGGCCACCTGATGTGAACTGACTTCTTATGAAAGACTCTGATGCTGCAAAAGACTGAGAGCAGGAGGAGAAGGGGACAGCTGAGGATGAGATGGTTGGATGGCATCACCAACTTGAAGGACATGAGCTTGAGCAAGCTTCAGGAGTTGGTGATGGACAGGGAAGCTTGGCATGCTGTAGTCCATGGGGGTCACAAAAAGTCGGAAAAGACTAAGCGACTGAACTGTATACATGATGTACAATAGCTAGGAGAGTAGATCTTGAAAGTTTTCTTCATCAGAAAAGTTGGGAATTGGAATTGACATGTACACATTATTATATTTAAAATAGATAACCAGCAAGTACCTACTGTATAGCACAGGGAACTCTGCTGAATATTCTGTGAGAACCTAATGGGAAAATAATTGGAAAAGAATAGATGTATGTATAACTTAATCACTTTGCTGTACACTTGAAACTAACACAATATTGTAAATCAGCTATCAGTTCAGTTCAGTTCAGTCACTCAGTCGTGTCCAACTCTTTGTGACCCCATGAATAGCAGCACGCCAGGCCTCCCTGTCCATCACCAACTCCCGGAGTTCATCCAGACTCATGTCCATCGAGTCAGTGATGCCATCCAGCCATCTCATCCTCTGTTGTCCCCTTCTCCTCCTGCCCCCAATCCCTCCCAGCATCAGAGTCTTTTCCAATGAGTCAACTCTTCACATGAGGTGGCCAAAGTACTGTTTTCAGCTTTAGCATCATTCCTTCCAAAGAAATCCCAGGTTTGATCTCCTTCTGAATGGACTGGTTGGATCTTCTTGCAGTCAGTTCAATATAAAATACAATTTTAAAAAATAAAGGGGAAAATAATTTGTAACTATGTATGGTGATAGACATTATCTGGAATTATTGTGGTGATGATTTTGCAATATGTACAAATATAGAATCATTAAACTGAACATCTGAAACTACTATCATGTTATGTCAATTATACTTCAATAAAAAAAAAAGGAGTGTGATTCATTACTTTCATGGGATTCAAGGGGCTATTTTAGGACAGATGTGGTCCATTAACACCCCTGGGCCTTGGGCCCCACAGTCCTTACCCTGTATTGTATAACAGTTGGGGATATTTCACTCTGTTCCCAAGTGCACAGGATGTCCAGGTGCAACAGCAGGAATAAGAGCCAGGACAAGAGAGCAGTGGGATGCTTGCTTCTTACAGGTGTCCTGTTAGCATCAATCTACCAACAGAAATGAATGGGGAAAGTATAGGATGTGAGCAGATGAGACAGGATGCCAAGATCAAAGCACGGAGGTTCAGAACCCCAGAAAGGGACCCGTGAGAGCCTCCCCACAAGATAAGACCAGCTTTTCAATCATTTCCTGCATTAGTCATGAGACTTGAGGATTTACATATATGAAAAAGAAAGAAAATCATAGTTTCTCCATTCACTGTTGTTGGAAGAAAGGTAAACATGAGCATTCCTTTCCCATTTTTTGAAGGCAAATGCCCTCAGTCGTGCCTATTTAGGCCAAAACATTTTTAAAAGCAGATTAAGGTCTTGCAGTCTGGTCACTGCTTATCAGAGAGGCAGGTGGGCTGGCTGTGTTTGGAAGACCAGCATGCCATTCTCTAATCTGCCTCCAGCCACCAATCGTTAAGGGAAAATTGTGGCCAAGGCACCATATACTTAGCTCAAACCAGCTGCTGACCGTTGCTATGGAAATTCTGGTAGTTTCCTGGGACTTGAAGACCAACCAACTTGCTGACGCTTGATGCAAATGACTCTGGTCTTGAAAAAGCTTTTGTAAAGTGCTGGACTTGTTTAGTGCAATGATTCTGGACAGAATCTCCCATTTTGCAAGTGTATCAGAAGAAATGCTCAAGGAAGAGAGCATTTGAGATCTTCTATGGGGTGATGATGATTTTCTGTCTCCTGTCATCTCTGCTTAGGTCCCAACACTAACCTTCGGTGCAATCACTTAACTATCTTCCCTCTTGAGTCAGACTCACTGATTGTTGGATGTTAACTCTGATCTTTGTTAATGGTACACTCTTGGAAAGCAGCTTTATTTTCTGTCAGCCTAATTTTCCCTATTGTGAAAATTGAAATGAGTATAAAACTCTCTTGACAAGGCAATTTATGAGGATGAAAAGAGATTATATGCCTGCAAATGCCCATCCTGAGTCAATGTTCATCACCCCCGGACATTTTATTTACCTCACTTTCTAGTTCCAGGATGTAAACACTGATTAAAAAAAAATTATAAAGAAACACTACAGTGTGATTCTCATCCCACTGACACATATCTGTTCTTCAAGATTAAGCTCAAAAGTTACTTGATTTCAGTAGTTCTTTCCTAACTTTTCCCTGAATTCCTGCCTCTTATCTGCTTTGATTGTAATTGATGTCTGTGTTAGAATACTCATCATGCCAATGAAAACTATTCCTTTATATGCTCATTTATTTAACAACCATTGATTCTGCATCTCTTATATCCCAGGACATGTGTACTATGCTAGTCATCAGGGATACTGTGAGAACTAGATGTTCAGTTCAGTCGCTCAGTCATGTCCAACTCTTTGTGACCCCATGAATCACAGCACGCCAGGCATCCCTGTCCATCACCAATTCCTGGAGTTCACTCAAACTCATGTGCATCGAGTTGGTGATGCCATCCAGCCATCTTATCCTCTGTCGTCCCCTTCTCCTCCTGCCCCCAATCCCGCACAGCATCAGGGTCTTTTACAATAAGTCAACTCTTCGCATGAGGTGGCCAAGTATTGGACTTTCAGCTTTAGCATCAGTCCTTCCAATGAACACCCAGGACTGATCTCCTTCAGAATGGACTGGTTGGATCTCCTTGCAGTCCAAGGGACTCTCAAGAGTCTTCTCCAACACCACAGTTCAAAAGCATCAACTCTCCAGCACTCAGCTTTCTTCACAGTCCAACTCTCACATCCAAACATGACCACTGGAAAAACCATAGCCTTGACTAGACGGACCTTTGTTGGCAAAGTAATGTCTCTGCTTTTCAATATGCTATCTAGGTTGGTCATAACTTTCCTTCCAAGGAGTAAGCGTCTTTTAATTTCATGGCTGCAATCACCATCTGCAGTGATTTTGGAGCCCCCAAAAATAAAGTCTGACACTGTTTCCACTGTTTCCCCATCTATTTGCCATGAAGTGATGGGACCAGATGCCATGATCTTCATTTTCTGAATGTTCAGCTTTAAGACAACTTTTTCACTCTCCTCTTTCACTTTCATCAAGAGGCTTTTTAGTTCTTCACTTTCTGCCATAAGGGTGGTATCATCTGCATATCTGAAGTTATTGATATTTCTCCCGGCAATCTTGATTCCAGCTTGTGCTTCTTCCAGCCCAGCGTTTCTCATGATGTACTCTGCATATAAGTTAAATAAGCAGCGTGACAATATACAACCTTGACTATTTTTACTGTTTTAGTAGTAAATAGTACTCCTTTTACTATTTGGAACCAGTCTGTTGTTCCATGACCAGTTCTAATTGTTGCTTCCTGACCTGCATATAGGTTTCTCAAGAGGCAGGTCAGGTGGTCTGATATTCCCATCTCTTTCAGAGTTTTCCACAGTTTATTGTGATCCACACAGTCAGGAAGGGGAACACATGTATACCTGTGGCGGATTCATTTTTATATTTGGCAAAACTAATACAATTATGTAAAGTTAAAAAAAAAAAAGCTTTGGCATAGTCAATAAAGCAGAAATAGATGTTTTTCTGTAACTCTCTTGCTTTTTTGATGATCCAGCAGATATTGGCAATTTGATTTCTGGTTCCTCTGCCTTTTCTAAAACTAGCTTAACATCTGGAAGTTCACGGTTCATGTATTGCTGAAGCCTGGCTTGGAGAATTTTGAGCATTACTTTACTACTGTGTGAGATGAGTACAATTGTGCAATAGTTTGAGCATTCTTTGGCATTGCCTTTCTTTGGGATTGGAATGAAAACTGAGCTTTTCCAGTCCCGTGGCCACTGCTGAGTTTTCCAAATTTGCTGGCATATTGAGTGAAACACCTTCACGGCAGTGATTTTAGAGCCCCCCAAAATAAAATTTGTCACTGTTGTGGCAATTTCCCCATCTATTTGCTATGAAGTGATGGGACGGGATGCCATGATCTTAGTTTTCTGAATGTTGAGCTTTTAGCCAAGTTTTTCACTCTTCTCATTCACTTTCATCAAGAGGCTCCTTAGTTCTTCATCACTTTCTGCCATAAGGGTGGTGTCATCTACATATCTGAGGTTTTTTATATTTTTCCAGCTTCATCCAGCGTGGCCTTTCTTGTGATGTACTCTGCATATAAGTTAAATAAGCAGGGTGACAATATACAGCCTTGACGTATTCTTTTCCTGATCTGGAACCTGTCTGTTGTTCCATGTCCAGTTCTAACTGTTGCTTCTTGACCTGCATACAGATTTCTCAGGAGGCATATCACATGGTCTGGTATTCCCATCTCTTTAAGAATTTTCCACAGTTTGTTGTGATCTACACAGTCAAAGGCTTTGGTATAGTCAGTAAAGCAGAAAGAAGTAGATGTTTTTCCAGAATTTTCTTGCTTTTTTGATAATCCAATGGATGTTTGCAATTTAATCTCTGCTTCCTCTGCATTTTCTAAATCCAGCTTGAACATCTGGAAGTTCACGGTTCACTGTTGAAGTCTGGCTTGAAGCTTGATGTTATTCTCACTGGGCTAAACTTCTTTTCTCTCTGGACTTGACAAAGAAACCAGCATTTATATCAGAGTCCTGCAATGCAGTGTCTGAATTGATTTCCATCTGAAGACTCACAGGAGATAGTTTGTTACTATCCCAAGCCCCAGGGAGTATAGTTGAAAATCACAGACCCTCACACCTGTGAATGTCTCAGAACCCTCTCCCGCATGTAGGTGCTTGTCTGGAGGCTAAGGGTAGAGTGCAGGTATAAGGTATCTGGGGACTTGGACAGCTATGCAGGAGAGGAAAGACTTTCACCCTGCTTGGCTTGGTCACTGGGAGTATGCAATAAACTGATGACAGACAGGTTACCAGAAGAGACACTCATATTTGTTAATGTTTAATATACATGGATGGGGGCATCACAGAAAAAAACTGAATACCCCAAAATGCAGTGAGGTTTGAGAGCTTATAAACAACCTTAATAAGAGAATGAGTTGCAGTTCACTTGTTGTTTAGTCACTAAGTCATGTCAGACTCTCTGCAACCCCGTGGACTGTAGCCTCCCAGGCTTCTCTGTCCATGTGATTTCCCAGGCAAGAATACTGGACTGGGTTCCCATTTCCTTCTCCAAGGGCTCGATCCAGAGATCAAACCCATGTCTCTTATGTCTCCTGCACTGGCAGACAGGTTCTTGACCACTAGCACCACCAGGGAAGCCCTTTAGTCTCTTAAAGGAGAGTAAATAATTACTAGGAAAGATGTATGGGCCCTTACAAGAATAGATGGGAGGTGTGATAGTCTGTGACCAAGTTTGTTTGGCTGCAGTGTCAAATTCTAGTCTCATTTCCTGAATGAGTCCATCTTCTCTGGTTGATGAAACTCCCCAGGAGAGAATTCATGACAATTTAGCTCCTTTTGGAGCATCTGTCTTTAAGCAGGTAAGAGAAGTTCAGAGAAAGCTTCTCCTTGAATTCGTGGTTTTACAAATTGTGTCAGTTGAAAATAATCAATATACAAAGAGGCATATTCCAGGGTGGCCTGTCTTAAAACTCCTTCAGGTGCAGAGAAATGTGCTACTCTCCTAAGCTCAGAACAGGTGGAGCAGGAGAAGGTGGGTCTCCTGGTGAGGAGGTGATGCTTCCATGAAGACCAGAGGGATTCATCTGGGGGATGGGGTGTGGTGGGGAACTAGCTCTCCATGCAGGGGCACAGAGAGCTGCAAGCAGACCTCCAGCTTCCTCTATGCCGCTTCATCTGGATTTCCATCTAACTCTGGATGGAAGTTAGATGTCTTCTTTTGCTTCTCCTGCCCCCTCCAAGCTTGTCTGTGTTGTGTCTCTGGGTCACTGGTCCATCCACTCCCTGATTCCCCAGCCGCATCTCTAACATCACCTTCTCCTGTAGCTTCAACCTCACTACAGTCAGACAGACTTTCTCACAAACTATCACACCTCTCATCTATTCTCCTGAGGGCCAATGTATCTTCCCTAAAAATTATTTACTCTCCTGTTATTGTCCTCTCTTGTGGCTCAGACGGTAGGGAATCTGCCTGCAGTGCAGGAGACCCAGGTACGATCCCTGGGTCAGGAAGATCCCCTGAAGAAGGAAATGGCTCTCCACTCCAGTATTCTTGTCTAGAGAATTCCATGGAGAGACGAGCCTGGTGGGCTACAATCCATGGGGTCGCAAAGAGTCGGACACAACTGAGTGGTTTCACTTAATCATTGGACTACTGCCCCTTGTCTTATTAAGATCCTGTATATGCTCTCAAATCTCACTGCACTTGAGGGTATTCACTTTTTTCTGTGACTCCCCCCTGCATTAATTTCAGTTTCTTGAGCATTTAAAGGAAGATCTCGATGATCGCCTAAGATACACCAGTTGTACAATATACACAATGCATCTTTCCTCCAGCTCAGTAACTTTTAGTTTCATGTTTTGTTTACAGAGCCGTCCTTATATCAGTCATGCAGACATGCAGCCACGATCCGACCATGTGCATTCTGCGTCTACCCTCTCAGCACCCCACATACACCACGTCTCTGCCCCTCAAAAGTCAGCATATCTCAAGTCCTCTGCCATGCTGTCTGTATTTTGCATGAATGCCCCTATAGCAGCCCTTTTAAAATCTCCCATTATTCAGCGTCACCTAAGGACCACTGCATTAAATGGTGAGAGCTGTTCTCTAGCATCCCGGATCCAACCTTCCTTTAACTTAATGGACCTCCCAAGTGCCTGCAGGCTATAGCATCCCAGGCCCTCCATAGCCTGCCTGTCACTCTTTTCTTTCTCCTCTTTAGTAGGTATCATGGTTTCCTATCTCGAACTTGGTGAATATCCTAGAAGAGAAGCTTGGTGCAGTGGATTCATTATACACTGGAAAGAAAGGACATTTATTTTTGTATCAGCTCTGCTTGTCAGTTTGATGTGACCATGGGCAAGTAGCATCAACTCACTGAGCTATGATATATTTTTTTTTTTATCTAAAGCCCAGGTCAGCAAATTATGGCCCAGTGACCAAATCTAGCACACTGCATAGCTTTGTAATGAGTTTTATTAGAACATAGCCATGTTGGTGCATTTACATACTGTCTATAGCTGGTTTTGTTCTATAACAGCAAGGCTGAGTAGCTGTGACAGAAACTGTTTGTTCTGCAAAGACTAAAATATTTCCAATCTGCTCCTTTGCAGAATAAATTTCCCAAATCCTGATCTATAGTGTGATCTCTGAAGTTTACAAGCTCTAACATTTTATGATTATAATTAACTATATTTATAATTGCTTAAATCATATATATATATATATATTATATATATATAAAACACCAGTGGAAAATTAAGCTGTTTAGCCCACTGTATATTATGATTTGCATGCAAAGGGAATTCAGGTCACTTCATCTCTAACTTTAAATTTCCTTACTTTTTAAATGATGTTAGCACTTACCTCTTAGGGTTGTTGTGAGGTTTAAAGATAAACATACTTCTAGAGAGGACTTCCCTGGGAGTCTAGTGGCTAAGACTCCACACTTCCAATCCTGGAGAGTGAGTTCAATCCCTGGTGGGGGCACTGAGATCTCATATGCCATGGAGTGCAGGCAAAAAGTAAATAAATAAAATAAAATCTTAAAAAAAAATGCTTGTAGAACCATCCAAACTCATGTCTAGCATGTGGCAGGTATTTAATACATGTTACTTTTCTTTCCCTGAATCTTCTCAGTCATTTGATAATAATCTATCTATAGCTGTTGCTGCTATTCACTTCAGTTGTGTCCAACTTCGTGCAACCCTATAGACAGCAGCCCACCAGGCTCCCCTGTCCCTGGGATTCTCCAGGCAAGAACACTGAGAAGAGAACAAAAATCCTTTCTTATTTAACAAGTCTTGAGATTAACTCTCACCACTTCAATACCAATAGTCCAAGTCAAACTTGGCTTCAGCATCTATATAATACATGTAATAGCTTTGTATTTGCCTTTCCCTCCTCCTCTCCCATTACTCTGTCTTTCCATGCATGAAGGCAGTAAGCACAGTCTGCTTGCATAATTAAAGGCTCTGTGAAGTGTAAGATTATCTGGGGCAGGTATTGCTCTGGAGTGTATAGGATGATAATCATCTAGAGATGCATTAGTAGGACCAGAGCTGTCATAAAAGGAAAATAGAAGCTTAGTATCTGATCATATCTGTTATATCCTATGCAATCCTGGAGTGAGAATCTTCCCACCATACTTTAGAAGTAAGTGTAGTGTTTAAGATAGAATGGCCATCTCAGGAACAGATGAGGCATCCATGAAAATATGCTGCCCATGTCATTTGCTTTAGGGGAGAAATAGTTGATTGACAGCTCCAGCATGTGCCTCTCTGATCCACCCCCAGGAACATGCTGAGGCTGTGCCTCCCCAGGATGGCTCACAGCCAATGACTGGACACTGGGGACATGAAAACTGAAAGAGTCCCCATTAGCCTGGATGAAGCTTCCATAGATTGATGCTACACTGAAATTGCTCCTATACCATCTCCTCCCATATCCCTTTCTCTTTGTAGATGTCAGGTCTGAAAGCTCTCCCTGCCCACTTCTGCTTTCTCAACTTTACTCTTCGCAGGTCTTTCTACCAACGACTCCCCTGGAGCTGCCTTGATACTTGCTTCATAGAGGACCAGAACCAGGACAAGTAGACCAGGAATTGTCTGAGAAAACAGGTGCTGAACCTCTATGGAGTAGTGGATCTGTGTGGCACAGGGATGTACTTTGGTGGCCATGGAACTCTTCTGCTCAGATCTTTGTCCAGGAGCATCATCTGCAGGGAGTGATCTTGACTGATGGGCCACCTGCTGCAGCCACCATGAATGCTGAGACCACCCTGCCTCAGGCTGATCCCACCCAATGCCTGAATCTGGTAGTGACAATGGTCCTGGCCCTTTTTTCCTGATGTGGGACATTCTCATGGGTACCATCAGCTCAGGAACACCCATCAATCTAGACTTTCTCAGACCACTGTCTTGGGTCTGGAGGTTCTTCCTACCCAATCTTTCCCCCCTTTCCTTTCACAGGTAGATGAGCATCACTGTGGTCTGATGCTCTCCCCATCTACTCTGATGTCTCACCTTTATCATTCACAGTTTCACCAAGAAATCCCTTGCATATGTAATTTTGTCTTGGCATTTGCATGTCCACAGACTCAACTGACCATAGGAATAATCAGGAAAATGGAGCTAGCAATCATGTATTCAGTCACTAATTCATTCAACAAATATTCATCAATCTTCTTTGTGTGCTGGATATTGTCCTAATAATATTAAGTTAAATAAACTAGTGTCTGTGCCTTCAGTGAAGACAGTTCAGTAACCATTCTCTGACCTATTCTGAGTGACGAGCACACATAGTCTAAGTAGCAGGAGTTTAGTGGAGAAATAGGTCCACACTACCAGAAGTGGTGACAAAACCCAAGGGGATACAGAAAGAAGAGTTGACCTGTTCTCTCTGGAGCAAGTTAGAAGGCAGGGCACAAACTTCAGAGTTTGGTGAAATTCTAAATGTGAAGGCTCAAGTTTAATACAATCACACTAGGAAAGGTATTAGCATTTAGGGGAGTTTGATTGGGTGTTGCCTCAGATCTCCTTGTGATGAGCAAAGATTTTAGTTCTGGAAAAAACTTTTTACCAAGCCTTTTGAAAGTTAGCATCCATCACCTGAATAAACAAAAATAAATGTGAAGATATCAAGCCAAGGTGTAAAGAGAGGAGGGGACCTGGGGTGAATTTGCCAAGTGATAAAATGTTGAAAATTCTGAGAATGCATAAAAATTCTACAGGAATAACAAAATGAACTTATGGATGTGTTGAATCCATTGTGCACAGTAAAGAAATAAGCCCATTTCATGATGTTAGTGTGATCACTTGTAATGCTAAAGACCATAATATAAATTTCATGGGTTGGGATGTCAAACAGTTGGGAAGCAGGTCCTCTGCTTCCTCTTTGGTTTCAAATGTAAGTATTAAGCATCAAGCAAGTTGCTGTCCAGGATAATCATAGAAAATGGTGCATTTAAGAGGCTAATATATTTTTAATATCATAAAGAAGGCTGAGTGCCAAAGAATCAATGCTTTCGAATGGTGGTGCTGGAGAAGACTTTTGAGAGTCCTTTGGACTACAGGGTAAATTGGAAGTGTTCAATGAGAAGGTGGCAAGAGTGAACATTGACATTTTAGGAATCAGTGAACTAAAATGGACCAGAATGGGTGAATTTAATTCAGATAAGCATTATATCTACTAATGAGGGCAAGAATCCCTTAGAAGAAATGGATTATCCCTCATAGTCAACAAAAGAGTCCAAAATGAAGTACTTGGGTGCAATCTCAAAAATGACAGAATGATCTCTGTTCACGTCAAGGCAAACCATTCAATACCATAGTAATCCAAACCTATGCCCCAACCATTAATGTCAAAGAAGCTTAAGTTGAACAGTTCTATGATGACCTACAAGACCTAGAAGTAAAAAAAAAAAAAAAAATTGTCCTTTTCATCATAGGGAACTGGAATGCAAAAGTAGGAAGTCAAGAGATACCCAGAGTAACAGGCAAGTTTTACCCTGAAGTACAAAATGAAGCAGGGCAAAGGCTAACAGAGTTTTCCCAACAGAACTCACTAGTCATAGCAAACACCCTCTTCCAACAAAATAGGAGACAAGTCTACATACAGACATCACCAGATGGTCAATACTGAAATCAGATTGATTATATTCTTTGTAGCTAAAGATGGAGAAGCCCTATACAGTCAGCAAAAACAAGAGCAGGAGCTGATGTTGGCTTAGATCATGAACTCTTTATTGCAAAATTCAGACTTAAATTTAAGAAAGTAGGGAAAACCACTAGACCATTCAGGTATGACATAAATCAAATCCCTTACGACTGTACAGTGGAAGTGAGAAATAGATTCAAGTGATTAGATCTGACAGAGTGCCTGAATAACTATGGACAGAGGTTCTTGACATTGTACAGGAGGTGGTAATTAAGACCATCCCCAAGAAAAAGAAATGCAAAAAAGCAAAATGGTTGTCTGGGGAGACCTTAGAAATAGCTATGAAAAGAAGAGAAGTGAAAGGCAAAGGGGAAAAGAAAAGACATATCCATTTGAATGCAGAGTTCCAAAGAATAGCAAGGAGAGATAAGAAAGCCTTCCTCAGTGATCAGTGTAAATAAATAGAGGAAAACAATAGAATGGGGAAAAAGGCAATGGCACCCCATTCTAGTACTCTTGCCTGGAGAACCCCATGGATGGAGGAGTCTGGTGAGCTGCAGTCCATGGGGTCTCTAAGAGTCAGACACGACTGATTGACTTCACTTTCACTTTTCACTTTCCTGCATTGGAGAAGGAAATGGCAACCCACTCCAGTGTTCTTGCCTGGAGAATCCCAGGGACGAGGGAGCCTGGTGGGCTGCCGTCTCTGGGGTCGCACAGAGTCGGACACAACTGAAGTCTTAGCAGTAGCAGCAGCAGAGATCTCTTCAAGAAAATTAGAGATGCCAAGGAACATTGCATGCAAAGATGGGCTCAATAAAGGAAAGAAATGATATGGACCTAACAGAAGCAGAAGATATTTAAAAGATGTGGCAAAAAGACACAGAAGAACTATATAAAAAAAAGATCTTAACGACAAAGATAACCATGATAGTGTGATCACTCATCCAGACGCAGACATCTTGAAATGTAAAGTCAAGAGTTCATTAGGAAGCATCACTATGAACAGAGCTAGTGGAGCCGACAGAATTCCAGTTGAGCTACTTCAAATCCTAAAAGATGATGCTGTGAGATGATTGCTGCACTCAATATGCCAGCAAATTTGGAAAACTCAGCAGTGGCCACAGAAATGGAGAAGGTCAGCTTTTATTCCAATCCCAAAGAAAGGTAATGTCAAAGAATGCTCAAACTACTGCACAATTGTACTCATTTCACACACTAGCAAAATAATGCTCAGAATTCTCCAAACCAGGCTTCAGTGGTGCATGAACTGAGGACTTCCAGATGTTCAAACTGAATTTAGAAAAGTCAGAGGAACCAGAGATCAAATTGCCAACATTCTTTGGATTATAGAAAAAGCAACAGAATTCCAGAAAAACATCTACTTCTGCTTTATTGACTACGCCAAAGCCTTTGACTGTGTGGATCACAACAAACTGTGGAAAATTCATAAGGGGTTGGGAATACCAGACCACCTTACATGCTTCCTGATAAATCTTTATGCAGGTCAAAAAGCAACAGTTAAAATGGGACATGGAACAACGACTGATTCAAAGTTGAGACAGAGGGCAACAAGGCTGTATATTGTCACCCTGCTTATTTAACTTCCATTCAGAGTACATCATGTGAAATACTAGGCTGATGAAGAACAGGCTGGAATCAAGATTGCTGGGAGAAATATCAATAACCTCAGATATGCAGGTGACACCATTTTTATGGCAGAGAGCTAAGAGGAACTGAAGACACTCTTGATGTAAGTGAAAGAAGAGGGTGAAAAGGATGGTTTAAAGCTCCACACTCAAAAAACAAAGATCATGGCATCAGGTCCCATCACTTCATGGCAAATAGGTGGGGAAACAATAGAAGCAGTGACAAACTTTATTTTCTTGGGCTTCAAAATCACTACAGATAGTGACTGCAGCCATGAAATTAAGACACTTGCTCCTTGGAAGGAAAACTGTGACCAACCTAGACAGCATATTAAAAAGGACAGACACTACCTTGCCAACAAGGTCTGTCTAGTCAAAGCTATGGTTTTTCCAGTAGTCATTTATGGACGTGAGAGTTGAACTATAAAGAAAGCTGAGTGCGAAAGAATGGATGTTTTTGAACTGTGGTGTTGGAGAAGACTCCCAAGAAACCCTTGGACTGCAAGGAGATGAACCCAGACAGTCCTAGAGGAAATCCTAATTTATATCCTCTTCTGGAGGTGAAGGGGATGACAGAGGATGAGATGGTTGGATAGCACCACCGACTCGATGGACATGTGTTTGGTAATCTCCAGGAGTTGGTGATGGACACAGAAGCCTGGCTTGCTGCAGTCCACGGGGTCACAAAGAGTCAGACATGATTGAGCAACTGAACTGAATGGAAAGGAAAGAAGTCCTGAATATTCACTGGAAGAACTGATGCTGAAGCTGAAGCTCCAATACTTTGGCCAGTTGATGTGAATAACTGACTCATTAGAAAAGACCCTGATGCTGGGAAAGACTGAAAGCAGAAGGAGAAGGGGTTGACAGAGGATGAGCTGGTTGGATGACATCACCGACTAGATGGATAGGAGTTTGAATAAGCTCCAGGAGCTGGTGATAGACAGAGAAGTCTGGCGTGCTGCAGTCCACATGGTTGCAAAGAGTCAGACATGGCTGAGCAACTGAACTGACTGCACTACAAGGAGATCAAGGTGGTCAATCCCAAAGAAAATCAACCCTGAATTTTCATTGGAAGGATTAATGCTGAAACTGAAGCTTCAATACTTAAGCCACATGATACAAAGCATCAACTCACTTGAAAAGACCCTGTTTCTGGGAAAGATTGAAAGCAAACAGAGAGGAGGGTGGCAGAAGATGAGACGGTTAAATAGTATCACTGATTCAGTGGACATGAATTTGAGCAAACTCTGGGAAATAGAAGAGAAGAGATGAGCTTGGCAGGCTGCAGTCCATGGTGTCGCAAAAAGTCAGACATGACTTAGCGACTTGATAACAACAAGTATTTTTAAGTATTTCAGATCCATTCCTTTGTTTGGGTCTCAAGAGACCTTATAGGGACATGTTCTCTGATTCACACAGTGAGGGATACCAGAGTAAGAAAAAACTTAGTGGTAGAAAACAGGAGGCACCACTATTTTGATTGACACCCTGATGTTTTGTCCTGGACTGTTACTGCCACCAAATATTTTCACCACTGTTTTATCACACACACACACACACACACACACACACACACACATTGTTTCCCTGCATGTGTGCTCAGTCAGTTGTGTTCAACTCTTTGCAACCCCATGGGCTGTAGCCCACCAGGCTCCTCTGGTCATGGAATTCTCCAGGCAAGAGTGCTGGAGTGGGTTGCCATTTGACACCCCAGATAATCTTCCTGAGCCAGGGATCAAACCCACACTTCCTGTGTGATTCTTTACCACTGCGCCATCCAGGAAGTATCTAAATAATTTGCATTTAATGATTACTATTGTGATAAATTTAGTCATCATTCTCGTTGACGGTAAGGAGGGAAAAAAAGACTTTTTGTTTCCTTGTTATGTGCATACAAAGCCATTTTCACTTCATTATGACTTTTACTTAGAAATGTCCACTGTGTAAATCGATGCTCCCTACTTATGTAGCATCCGCCACCTCAGCAAGCTAAGAATGTAATTCTTGCTAGGCGATTACCCTAAAGAGACCTATGGAAATCTGACAAAGTCTTTGACATTCCAGCAAGTTCTATTTAGGATGATGCTGTATACTTGAAGCTGTGTGCTCTGCAGCCCCCAGCATCATAGGCAGGAGGATGAAGCCGCCTTTTTCATGGACTCCCAGCGGGGCTTAGCTGGTGCTGGCTCTCCCTCTGCTTAGCTGAGGCTTCCTGTCTGAATTCCTCCTGGGGGGCTATAGATCTCTGGTTTCCATATTAACTGCTCTCTAAGGTTCCTCCTGAGTGATATTCAGACTGGCATTGTTTTTAACCCCTGGAAGCTGGCAGGGGCTACCTAGCCCATCTGGGAGGGAGACAGCCTGAGCTCTGGGACCCTAAATAGAAACTCATCAATCTTCCAGGGAGCTAGCCTGTACAGCTCCATTGGCTCCCGGCTCCTGCAGTTTTCCCAACTCCTGGTGGGGAAGATTACAGAGGACAGAATGGGAGCTGCCTAGCCATTCCTGTCTCACCCATGGAGTTTTATGGAAATGAGACCCTAAAGTCCTTTTCTGCTTTCCTGGATCTCTGAGGCTGGCAATGTCAGCTAGTTTTTTTGTTTTTGTTTTGTCTTTTTTTTTCCCAAAATGATGCTATACAATGGCCATTGTCCCCTGGGAAAGAAATTTGCTCCAATTTGAAACCAGAATAAGTGTCCTTAGTGTGTGGAATGCTTTCAAAGAGCATAAGCAATTTGTAATTGTTAGGAATTCATGTCCTTCTCCACTTGCAAGACTGTGGAGGTGGAAGCAGAAAGAACTCATGGTTGATCACAGTAATAAGAGCAATAATAACTAATATGATAGAAGATAATTTATTGAGCATTGAGGGTTTTTAGACAGTGTTCTAAGGACTCCTGTAACTGATCCAGTGTAGCTATTGGGCCTTCACAGAGCACTGAAAGAGAGTAACTAAGAGGGACTCCATTGGACAGACTGGAAGTGAACACACAGAGAGGTTAAGGTGACCAAATCACACAGCCAAGATGCAGCAAAACAGATGACATTCATGATATTCAGGCCATTCATCTTCAAAACCTCTTAGTCATCACCTGATGATGTGAAAGACACTAGCTCTAGGAAGCACTCTCCCAGTTATCTTATTCCACCTCTTGGGTCAACAGATCCTTACCCTTTTCCTTTATCCTCTAAGGCAGAGTTTTCAAAAGTAAAAATAGAAAATAGAACCTTCCTCAGAGTTCCAGGGTAGTGTCAGAGCAGTAAATTGAAAAACCACCTTGCTTCTCCTCTATTATGTGTCCACTCAAGAACAGTAACTTTTCAGTCCAGGAAGTCCTGGCCATGGCACGGTTTTTCGAAGCTCACCTCATGTTGGAAAGAGGCTGTTTTTCATGGAGATCTATGAAAGTCAAAAATTCATCACAATGAGAAAATGGGCAAAGATGCAATTGGCATTACCTTAGCAGCCAAGGATTTAAATGTGACATTTAATTTTAGCCTTTGTCCTTCCGAGAAAATGGGGCATGCTCTATGGATCACACAGCACAGTTTAAACTTGTAAAAAGTCAGCTTTCATGATAAGCATCTCTCTTTGGAAGAATCCCTTCCAGGGTCAATTGACTATACTCTGCATGGCTTCCCAGGTGATACTAGTGGTAAAGAACCTGCCTACCAGTGCAGATGTTAAGAGACATGGGTTTGATCCCTGGGTTAGGAAGATCCCCTGGAGAAGGGCATGGCAACCCATTCTAGTATTTTTGCCTGAGGAATCCCATGAAAAGAGGAGGAGCTTTGTGGGCTACAGTCCATGGGGTCACAAAGAGTCAGGCAAGACTGAAGGGACTTAGCATGCACATGTATGCTACATGGTTATAGCCTTGATCATTTTGAATTGAGAACTTTATATATTCCATACATACAAATATAAAGAAAGACTGATAAAACGCAAACTGAGTTCTAATTTTATCATCTGCCAGACAAAAAGTGTTAATAATTTTTCCATGAAGTCACTTCCTAGTGGGAGGTGGGGGAGCACACACAAACATTCTTCTCATCTGGAAAGACAAGGCTTGATGACCTAATTTTAGAAAATGAATAGGAAGAACCAACATTTATCAACAGTTTTCTCTTAACCAGAACAATAATCTGAGCAATTAGCATTCTTTGAATTTTCACATTAGCACTGTCAGAAAAGTGTTATAATTACATTGGTCATACCCATGGTCTTTAATCAGGGTCAATTCCCACCCACCCCACCCACCGGAAGACTTTTCAATGTTTGGAGACATTTTTGGTTGTCATAACTGGGGGTAGGAATAGGGTGGTGCTGGTGTCATCCAGTGGGTAGAGCCCCAAGGATGCCGCTAAACATCCTGAAAGCACAGGACAGCCTTCAATGACAAAGAATTATCCAGCTCAAAATGTCAATAGCGCCAAGACTGAGACACCCTGCAAGAGACTAAAGAAGTAAAACTCTGAGTAATACATTCAATATTTTATACATTTAATCTACAGTCAAAATTATCCCCTCCCTATTTTCCTCATCAAATAAAAAGATAGCAAGGTGTTAGAGACAAGCCTTAAAAGAAATTTCTGACTCACTCCATGAGGCTGCGACAATCTTGATTCCTGAATCACGCAAGGGCATTTTCAAAAAGAAAATTATCAGCTCGTTTACCCAATGAATTACGATGTGAAAATCTTGAAAAATTGTGGCACATTAAATCCAGAAAATACAAATAAATATAATCTGACTAAGTAGAGTTTGTCTCAGAAATTCAAAGATGGTTCAGCATCATAAAATCAGTTTATGCAATATATCACATCAATAGATGATGAGATAAACCATAAATAGACACAGAGAAATATCTGAAAAACTTCAATTCTCATTTATGAAAACGAAAATTTTTAAATCTTAAGAATATAAGGAAATTATTTAAATTGACATCTGCTAAAAACATGTAGCAAAGGCCACAATGGTGTGGTTCACTCACCTAGAGCCAGACATCCTGGAGTATGGGGTCAAGTGAGGCTTAGGAAGCATTACTGTCAAGAAAGCTAGCGATTGTTGTTGCTCAGTTGCTAAGTAGTGCCTGACTCTTTGCGACCCCATGGATTGAGCACACTAGGCTTTCCTGTCCCTCACCATCTCCTGGAGCTTGCTCAAACTCATGTCCATTGAGTCGGTGACAACATCCAACCATCTCATCCTCTGTCGTCCCCTTCTCCTCCTGCCTTCAATCTTTCCCAGCATCAGTGTCTTTTCCAATGAGTTGACTATTCACATCAGGTGGCCAGCATACTGGAGCTTCAGCTTCAGCATCAGTCCTTCCAATGAATATTCAGGACTGATTTCCTTTAGGATTGACTGGTTTGACATCCTTTAGTCCAAGGGACTCTCAAGAGTCTTCTCAAGCACCACACTTCAAAACCATCAATTTTTTGGTGCTCAGGCTACTTTATGGATCAACTCTTACATACATATATGACTACTGGAAAAGCTAGTGGAGGTGGTGGAATTCCAGCTGAGTTATTTCATTTCTGAAAGATGATGATGTTAAAAAGCTGCACTCAATATGTCAACAAATTTGGAAAACTCAGCAGTGGCCACAGGACAGGAACAGGTCAGTTTTCATTCTAATCCAAAAGAAGGGTAATGCCAAAGATTGTTCAAACTACCATACAATCGTGCTCATTTCACATCCTAGCAAGGCCATGTTCATAATCTTTCAAGCTAGTCTTAAGCAGTATGTAAACTGAGAGCCTCCAGATGTGCAAGCTGGGTTTAGAAAAGGCAGAGGAACTAGAGAGCAAATTGCCAACATTCGCTGGATCATAGAGAAAGCAAGAGAATTCCAGAAAAGCATCTCTTTCTGACTCATTGACTATGCAGAAGCTTTTGACTGTGTGGATCACAGTAAACTATGGAAAATTCTTAAATGGATGGGAATACCAGACCACCTCACCTGTCTCCTTAGAAACCTGCATGCAGGTCAAGAAGCAACGGACCTAGTCATGGAATATCTCATTGGTTCAAAATTGGGAGAGGTGTACATCAAAGCTATATATTGTCACCCTGCTTATTTAAGTTATATGCAGACTACGTTATGTGAAATGCCAGACTGGAAGACTCACAAATTAGAAGCAAGATTGCTAGGAGAATTATTAGCAACCTCAGATATGCAGAGGATACCACTCTAGTGGAAGAAAATGAAGAGGAACTAAAAAGCCTCTTGAGGAAGGTAAAAGGAGAGTGAAAAAGCTGGCTTAAAATTCAACATTAAAAAAAATAAGATCATGGCATCTGGTCCTGTCATTTTATGACAAATAAATGGGGAAGAAATCGAAAGAGTGACAGATTTTATTTTCTTGGGCTCCAAATCACTGCAGATGGTGACTGCAGCCATGAAATTAAAATATGCTTGCTCCTTGGAAGGATAACTATGAAAAACCTAGACAGCATATTAAAAAGCAGAGACGTCACTTTGCTAACAAAGGCTATGCTTTTTCCAGTGATCACATATGGATGTAAGAGTTGGACCATAAAGAAGGCTGAGCACCAAAGAACTGATGGTTTCAAATTGTGGTGCTAGATTCTTGTGAGTCCCTTGGATGGAAGGGAGATCAAACCAGTCAGGTTTTTTTTTTTAATTTTTCTTTTTTTTTATTAATTTGTTTTATTTTATTTTTTTAACTTTACAAATTAAAATTTAACAATACAAATATTGTATTGGTTTTGCCATATATCAACATGAATCCCCCACAGGTATACATGTGTTCCCCATCCTGAACCCTCCTCCCTCAAACCTGGACTGGCAACTCGTTTCATATATGATATTATACATAGAGGGAGAGGGTAGGATGATTTGAGAGAATGGCATTGAAACCAGTCAGGTTTAAAAGAAATCGATCCTGAATATTCACTGGAAGGACTGGTGCTGAAGCTTAAACTCCAATACTTTGGCCACCTGCTGTGAAGAGCTGGCTCATTGGAAAAGACCTTAATGCTGGGAAAGATTGAAGGTGGGAGGAGAAGAGGGAGGCAGAGGATGAGATGATTAGATAGCCTCACCAACACAATGGCCATGAATTTGAGCAAACTCCAGGAGATCGTGAAGCACAGGAAAGCCTGGCATGCTGCTGTCCATGGTGTCACAAAGAGTTGGACAGGACTTCGCGACTGAAAAACAACAAATCAGCGAAAACACACAGTGATGACCTTTGTGTGCTCAGCTGCACCTGACTCTAGGCAACTGCAAGGACTGCAGCCCTCCAGCCTCCACTGGATTTTCCAGGCAAGGAAACTGGAGGGGATTGCCATTTTCTTCCCCGAGGGATCTCTCTGACTCAGGGTGTGAACTCTTGTCTGCTGTGTCTCCTACTTTGGCAGGCAGTTTCTTTACCACTGAGTCACCTGCAAAGCCCAAATAAAATGCGTGGGCTCTGAAAATAAACTGTTTCTAAAAAAAAATGTGGGCTCTGGAGCAGGATCCTTGCTATGAGGCACTGGGGTCTTATTTCCCCTTCCAGGGACTGAACACGAGACCCCTGCACTGCAAGGCAATTAACCACTGCACCGCCAAGGAAACCCTGACCTTTAGAAGTATTGACATTAATGAAACAAAAATGCTTGAAGTCATCACTTATGTTTAGCACGGGAACTCTAAAAAGAAAAGAAAATGTATAAACAATTAAAAGTGGAAATGACAGGATTACACACAAAGAAATGTAAGCAAAGCTACAGACTATTTAAACTATTTGAATGTAAGTTGCTGTAAACAATATTAGCATATGAAAATCAATGACATTTATGTACTTCATAATAATTAATTACAGACTGTAATGAAAAGAATCCATTCACTATAAAAACAAATTAAAAGACGCTTAGCAATAAATGTAACAAAAAATGTACAGCACTTTTGGAGAAAGAATTGCAAAACAGTTTTGAGGAATTATTAAAGAATACATCGCTAAGTGGAAAGATACAAAATACTCATCAGTGTAAGATTTAATACTGCAAACATGTTAAGTTCTCTCAAGTTAATTGTTAAATATTAATTCAATGCAATCTCAACTGTTTTTGATGGACATTATTAAACCATTACTATTATTTATATGTGAGAACATTGGACCAAAACATCCAAATTTTTTGTTGCTGTTATTGGTTTCTGTGTGTGTGTTGTTTGTATGTATGTGTGTCTGCTTCTTTGGTCTTTTTATCTGTTCATGTACCTCAAACTTTAATATCTAAATTATTTTGCTTTTTAGTATATATTAGTATTTAGTAGAACAAGTCACTATTTTTGCTCAGCTATTTCAAAATTAACCTTACCACTCATGTATTTTTATTCTTCCATATAAATTTTAGAATAAATTAATCACTTAAAATAAGTTTGAATCAAAAAAAAAGAAGAAATGACCTATAAGATATGACTTGCAAAATTATAATATTTACAGCAAAGTGGTAATTGACACAGATGAATAGAAAGAAATAGAGAATCTTAACAGTCCTATACTCCAATGATAACGTGATATGCAATGTAGATGGCATAGTCAATAGATTGTGCTGGCCGGTCGAGGGAAGTTCATTAAATCCTCATCTCACACCATAAATAAAAATCAAAACCAGACATATTTTTAAAGGTTCAGCTCCTTTACTTCAGTTCGATTCAGTTGCTCAGTCGTGTCTGACTCTTTGCGATTCCATGAACCGCAGCATCCCAGGCTTCCCTATCCTTTACCAAGACCTGGAGCTTACTCAAACTCATGTCCGTTGAGTCGGTGATGCCATCCAACCATCTCATACTCTGTCATCCCCTTCTCCTCTTGCCTTCAATCTTTCCCAACATGAGAGTCTTTTCCAATGAATCAGTTCTTTGCATCAGGTGGCCAAATTACTGGAGCTTCAGCTTCAGCCTCAGTCCTTCCAGTGAATATTCAGAGTTGATTTCCTTTAGGATGGACTGGTTAGCTCTCCTTGCAATCCAAGGGACTTGTTAATATTTTTAAAAGAAAATACAGGAGAAAGCCTTTAAGGCTTTGGGACAGGAAAATATTTATTAAAAAATAAAAAAAAATGTGAACAATAAAATAATTTGCCTACTTCAAAGTAAAAATTTCAGTTTAATTAAAAGACTAGGAGAAGAAATGGACCATATACATAACTCTCAAATGGTTAGTTTCCTACATTTAAGAAACACTCTTACAAATCCATAAAAAGTGATTTAAAAAATCACTAATTAAAAAAACTAATGGAAAGTGTATACTAGATATAAATAGATGACATACCGAAAATACATATGAATGATCATCAAGTAAAATGACAACAATGTTTAGCCTTTCTGCTAATGGGGAAAATGAACATCAAAACCGCATCAAGAGGGAATTCCGTGGTGGCCCAGTGTTTAGGACTCAGTGCTCTAACTGCTGGGGCCCCGGGCTGGATCCTTGTTCGGGGAACTAAGGTCCACCAGCTGTACAGTGTGGCCTAAAATAAAATAAAATATTAATAGTATTCATGACACAAATTGGCAGAAATTTATAAAATTCTGAGTTTCCCCTTCTGTCAAGTATGTTGGGAGTTGGGAAGAACATACTCCTTGAAGGAGGGCGGATTTCTGTATGTCTCTGAGTGCATTGTGGTAATATCCAATAAAGTTGAAGATGTGGATGTGACTGACCCAACAAATGCCTACCTAGATACCAATCTTAAATTTTGAACCTGTGCACAAGTGACATACACAAGAAATTCATGTAGAGGGCTGGAGGCAGAAAGAGTTGATTCACAGGTTGGGAAGATTTACAAGCCAGGAACTGAACATAATGTTATGGTCCCATGAGGGGCAGGTTCTTGGGAGGAAGTGGGGACTTCAGAGGACACTGGGGACCTTTCTCATAAAGGAGACTGGACCCTGAGCAATGTCCTTGGCTTGACACAGAAGCAGCAAGACATAACTTTGAAAATAAGTTTATTTTGTGTGTGTATCTATTGTAGGTTTTTGCCTTGCACTTCCCATGAGGTTTTGATATAGCAGTCTACATGTATACAAGGTTGTTTTAACCTGGTCTTTTTTCTGTCTAGAGAAGTTCCTTTAGCATTTGTAGTCAAGCTGGTTTGGTGGTGCTGAATTCTCTGAGCTTTTGCTTGTCTGTAAAGCTTTTGATTCTTCCAGTGAATTTGAATGACAGCCTTAAACAGAAATAGAGTCACAGATGTAGAACACAGTCTTATGGTTACCAGAGGGGAAAGTGAGGGAGGGATAAATTAAGAAATTGGACTTGACATATACACACTGCTATATATAAAATAGGGCTTCCCTGTTGGCTCAGTGGTAAAGATTCTGCCTGCCAATGCAGGAGCTGCAGGAGATATGAGATTTGATCCTTGGGTCAGGAAAGATCCCCTGGAGAAGGAAAGGACAACTCAGTCCAGTATTCTTGCCTGGGAAATCCCATTGACAGAGAAGCCTGGTAGATGAAAGTCCACGGGGTCACAAAAGAATCAGACATGACTTAGTGACTAAACAACAATATATAAAACAGATGACAAATAAGGACCCACTATACAGCACAGGGAGTTGTCCTCAATACTCTGTAACAACCTATAAGGGAAAACAATCTAAAAAAGAGTAGATATATGTGTATGCATAAACGATTCATTTGTTGTACAGAAGAAACTGAAACAATATTCTAAAGTAATATATTCAAATAAAAATTAAGACAAAATAAAGTGTTTAACCAATGCCAAAAAGAGAAGTTCAGGCTTTGGACAATGAGCACATCTATAGTGACCCAAAGCCCTAGGGCAGAGAGATACCCAGGATTTAGTTAGCTGGGCATTTCAAGCTGCCCCACGAGGAACAGACCAGAGTGATTTCCATTAAATTTTCCACCAGCCTGACAGGGTAGTGCTTAGCATCAGATTTCATTTGATTTTAGGATAAAAAATAATGGACTAATTTTTGCAAACCTGAGTTTGTAGAGTACTATTCATACCAGCTGCTTAGACATGTCCACCATCTGAAGCTCATGCATGGAGCTCCTGATGAATTTTCAGCTTGAAACCTTGGACTAAAAATTCATGCCTTAGACATCCTTCCCTCGTTAGAGCAATTATCACATTATGCATAATTATAGAGATTATTTTTACCTCCTCAGTCTCAGGGTCTCCCATGCCGTCATGTAATAGCCTCCTTGGAAACGTTCATGCCTTCCTTCTGGTAGGTCTGTAGCCACACCCTTCCTTTGCCTCCAACAGACAAGCCTGACTTTCATATGGAATGATATATTTAGGAATATGTTCTTGACTTTTTATTTTTATCAAATCCTGCGGCATACTGGAGTCGGTTGTTCCTCTCTCATATTTGTTCATGGCTTAAGGCTAAATAGTGTACCAATCAAAACAGAATAGAATCCCCCTCCCACCTTCAATGACTTAATTATGAAATAAAAATCCCAGGAATTCTGTCAGAGCATTTAGCATCAGACCTTTTTCTCCTGCGGTCTCCTCACAGGCTGTTGGGCTAATAAGCATTACTATCTGTTCTATAACCTCTGGTTGTTCTTCAGCTGACTGACCATTAAGACGGGAAACATAATGAGGGGAGAGCAAGGTAAACTTAATAAAACATTCTTGTTCTCCTCGGAGAGGTGGAATAATGGGCCATTTCTTCTTGTTTATTGTCCACATAAAGGATTTGATGGGATCTGCACCCTCCCTGAGACTGGGAGCTTTGTCCTGGAAAACTTGCTCTCAGCCGAGAGTAGGTTCAGAAGCAGCTGCTGGGAGGCAGAGCCGGGACACACCAGGCGTTCTCACACACGCTGCCTTCTTTGAAGGATCCCTGGTACTTCTCACACAACCTTCTAAGGCTGTTCTGTTGTTCACTGAATTATAATATGTAGATTTGACCTTTTCCTTTTTTAAAAAATTTATTTATTTTTTAATTGAAGGATAATTGCTTTACAGAATTTTGTTGTTTTCTGTCAAACATCAGCATGAATCAGCCATAGGTGTACATATGTCCCCTCCCTCTTGACCTTTTTCTTACTGGAAAACCAGGTGTGCCACATTCAATTAGAACACGGATTCTGTGTGGACTTTTAAGCCACCTTATAGTTTAGTGGGACAAAAGACTTGAAGGGTCACCCATTTAGTGGGTTCTTAGTTGCAGAAGGGAAAAGAGTTAGTGTCACATTTGGTTGGGAGGTGGAAGGGGGCAGTTAGGTAGATGTCTGTTTCGTCCATGAGAAAGGGATGCTTCTTATTTAAATCACAAAGCATATTTATTGAACAGATACTTAGATGAAGCTTACTCTTTACAAGTCTCTACTCGAAGAACTTTACAAATATTAAAGCATTTAATCCTCCTAATATTCCCATGAGGTAACAACTCATTATGCTCATTCTATAGTTGAGGAAATGGAGGCATGGAGAGGTTACTATGTAAGGTCACACAGCATAATTTGCCGAAGTGTTGGAATTTAGCTCCAAGTCCAGGCCATTTGACTTTTAACCAAAGCAGTGCAAGGATGAGTCACAGATACTGTTGATAAAAATGTGCATCCCTATAGATTTAATCAAATAATGAACGGTAAACCCATATTGTGGAGAAGGTAATGGCACCCCACTCCAGTACTTTTGCCTGGAAAATCCCATGGATGGAGGAGCCTGGTAGGCTGCATTCCATGGGGTTGCGAAGAGTCGGACACGACTAAGCAACTTCACTTTCACTTTTCACTTTCATGCATTGGAGAAGGAAATGGCAACCCACCCCAGTGTTCTTGCCTGGAGAATCCCAGGGACAGGGAAGCCTGGTGGGCTGCCATCTATGGGGTTGCACAGAGTCGGACACAACTGAAGCGACTTAGCAGCAGCAGCAGCAGCAAACCCATATTGA
Source organism: Bos mutus (assembly GCF_027580195.1). Classification (NCBI taxonomy): domain Eukaryota; kingdom Metazoa; phylum Chordata; class Mammalia; order Artiodactyla; family Bovidae; genus Bos; species Bos mutus. Next base: position 106,047,310 of record NC_091622.1, on the reverse strand, counting down.
TAGTTATGATGTTAAACACAGAATTTCTAATAAAAAAGAAAGGAAGGAGTAGTTACTGAACATCTACTTTATATCTAGAAGCTAAAACATGTTATCTCATGCACTGACATAAAAGAGAAATTATTTCCCTCATATTACAGATGAGGGAAGAAGGGTCATAGAGATTAAAAGATGCGTCAGTGGCCCCACAGTTAGTTGGCAACAGAACTTCAGCTTGAATGCACATCTAAATTCGTGTTTTTGTGTCTAGCATCTTCGTGAAAAATACACTCTATCCCAGACCGTGGAATTGATGTCAGAGTTTTCATCGTTCTTCTACAGACAGTCAGTGCAGTAACTGGCTGCTGCTATGTGCTATCATTACAGAAGTCACTAAATCTAAAAGCGTATTTTTGGCACAGAATCCTTTTCCACTTTTATCACAATTCACCAATTTTCTATGGTTCATGTTACTGTGCAGTGCTTTGCAATGCTCTGAATACAATTTTTGACTCCCTGTTAATGTTCTTGGTCTTCTTTCCTAGTTTTCATTTTTACTGAGAGACAACCCGGTTTTTCAACAAAGGCACAGTGTAATTTTTTCCCTTCCTAAGTGGCTGAAAAGCTCATATTCATGACATTCTTTGCCCTTTCCTTTGTGATCAGTCCTTCTGCCCTGTTCTGTTAATAATTAGAAAGATAGCACCTCTCTCTTCCCTTTGCCTAGAATAATCAGAGACGCATCTCTTCATCTTTTTCCTATTTTCCTTTTTTGCCAGCCATTATTCTGAGCTGATCAAAAGTAGTTTATTCAAGTGTCAAACGTGTTTCCAGGAGTGCTAAACTGCAGAAAATTCAATGTCACACAGGTACAATGTATGTATAATTTATAGATAAGCAGAATGAGGTTGGCAGGTGCTTCTGATGAGCATCATGCCAGATGTAAATATTCCCAGTTCAAGTATTCATGAGTTTATTCAAAGTCCAGTTTCTAGTGACCAGGTGCCTGAAAAGAGTGGCATAAACTCCTTCTAATCGTGGCATAAATTCACATCAATAGCAACATGATTACATGAAAAGCAACATGAAAAATCAAAGTAGATATATTCTCATGAGAGATACTCTTATTGATTTGGAAGTTCATTTTTTTCCTCTTTTTCAAAAGTAACTTGTTTATGCCTATCAACTCTCAGCTCTTTATATAAAAATGTTCTGTAGTAGAAATCTTCAGAGGGATTGTCCTATGCCATGAAAAAGTCTTAAAAATGTATTTCAACCCACTGCTTCCTTTAGTTCAAATAAACTCATTTAAAAGCTTTATGACCATCGTATGCCGCACTGCGATCATCAGCTTGAACAGGGCTTCCCGGGTAGCGCTAGTGGTAGAGAACCTGCCTGCCAATGCAGGTAGACATAAGAGACCTGGGTTTGAACCCTGGGTTGGGAAGATCCCCTGGAAAAGGTAATGGCAACCCACTCCGGTATTCTTGCCTGGAGAATCCAATGGACGGAGGAGCCTTGCAGGCTGCAGTCCATGGGGTCACACGGATTCGGACACAACTGAAGTGACTTAGCAGCAGTAGTAGCAGCAGCAAACTTGAACAACCTCTTACCCCTTTACATACACAGTTGCATCGAGACACTGCTGAAGAGTGAGCAGAAGTCTGAGCTACCTGCAGCAGAACACTGTCATGCTGTAACATCTGGGCATCAAATACATTACTTTTAAGCTTTCTCGCTGAAGGTCTGATACCGATAGATGAAGATGGTGTATCTTATGAGATTAGTGCAATTCTCTTTCAGGAATACATAACTAGTTCTTAGAAACTTCCAACGACCTAATCCTCTAGCCAACTATGAAGAATTCGTTAAAATAGATACGTTGCTAAATTTCTATCAGGTGTTTGAATCATTTCTATGATTAATCCATGTAAATGAAGCTCATTACATGCTCATTCACAGGGGAAATGCCTATATATCTCATGTATGTGTGTGTGCACAGTTCAGTTATGTCCAGCTCTTTACAAGCCCATGGACTGTAGCCTGTCAGGCTCCTCTTCCATGGAATTTTCCAGGCAAGAATACTGGAGGGGGTTGCCATTTCCTTCTCCAGGAAATCTTCCCCACTCAGGGACTGAAACTGTGTCTCTTCGCATTTCCTGTGTTGGTAGGCAGATTCTTTACCACTGTGCCACCTGGGAAGATGCCTGGAAAGACGCTATGTATACAGGTTATTTTTTCCGGATCTCATCCTATTGTTGGCTTTGCTTAAACAATTTTATTTCATCAGTTTCACCGACCTTCACTGCATCTCCAAGGAGGAATGACATGTCCCTATCTTCATTGAAGTCATATTCAGGAAGGTGAATGAGGAAAGAAATCAAAGGTCCAGTCTGTCTGAATTTCCTAGGGTTATCCTAACAAAGAACCACAAACTGGATGGCTTAAAATAACAGAAATGTATTCTTTTGCAGTTTTGGAGGCCAGAAGTCTGAGATCAAGGTTTGGGCAGGGTTGACAACTCTGAGTCTATGACAGAATCTGTTCCTTGTCTCTTTTCCACTTTCTTGGGCTTTTCTAGATATATATGGTGTTCCTTGGTCCATAAAATCATAACTTTGATCTCTCCTTTCATCTTCACACGGCTTTCTCCTTGTATGTGTGTTGGTCTCCAAGTCCCTTTTTAATAAAGAGATCAGTCATATATATTTGGGCTCACCCTAATGACTTAATTTTAACTTGATTGCCTTTTTAAAGACTCCATCTACAACTAAGTTCACATTCTGAGGTACTGGAGGTTAGGTCTTCAACATCTGAATTTGGATGGGGACACATCTCAACCTATAGCACCTTCCTTGATATAATATGGTCTATTAAACAGGACATATGGGAGGTTATTTGGGAGACAGTGGTTCCAGTGGGGAGCTGCACAGGCCTTAGAGTTGAGTGGCCTGGGTTCAAATACTGCCCATGGCCCTTATCAATAGCTTGTTATGGGCAAGTGACTAACTCACTAAATGCCTCCACTTTACCTAATGAAAAATGGGATCATACTTGTACCTACCTTTTTGTTTAAAAATGTACTATATAAAACTTTCCAAATACTTTGTTGAATTCAAACATACTTTCCCTTTAGGTACATTTCTAATCTATCTCACCAATAGTTCTTCTAAAAATAGGAAAGATTTTTATTAGAAATAATCGTTTCTCCAAGAAACCGTGTGGAGTGATCACCTCTCTATGTTCACAAACCATTTTTATATGTATTTTGCTTATTTTTTTTCTATTTTTGCTTATCCCTCATTTATTTAATCTGCAATCCTCATTACATTAACCTATATTTTTAGAAATTCATTTATTTTATCTCCCTCTCATTCTGGTCCTTGATATACACATTTGTGCATACGTGCACACACACACACACACACACACACATATTTTATTAGTAGGGCCTTTATATGCTGTTTTCAGTCTCTTAAGAAATTCATTTTCCATTTTGCATTCTCATGTAATACTTCATAGACTCATGTTCAAGGTTAATTCTGTTCACAAAAGAAAAAAAGAAAACCAATGATTATTGGGAACATACTAGACATTGGGTGTTTTATAGGAAACATTTATCTGATAGTATCTCTTTCCTAAGGTGATACAGCTAGTAAGTACCAGAAATAGAATTTGACCCACAAGCAGATTTTAAAACATGTATAGTATTTTCCCACAATTGTGCAGATTCTGAATAAAATAAATATGGTTCTTATGTACTGTATCAGATTATTTTATTATGGTCCTGGATCACTTTCCTCATGTTTCACAAAGTTCCCAGGGTGAGATGCAGTTAGAGATTCTGATGATAACTTAGGCCTCAGAATAAAAGTGAAGTCGCTCAGTCGTGTCCGACTCTTTGCGACCCCGTGGACTATAGCCCGCCAGGATCCTCTGTCCATGGGGTTCTCCAGGCAAGAATACTGGAGTGGGTTGCCATTTCCTTCTCCAGGGGACTTTCCCAACCCAGGGATCGAACCCAGGTCCCCTGCATTGCAGGCAGATGCTTTATCCTCTGAGCCACCAAGGAAGCCTCTACCCAGGCCTCAGAATAAGACCTGTTCAATAAGACAGAATTCAACCTGTGAGAGGCAAGACCTTTTGAATGTATTTACAAATAATGTATTTGTATGATTCAAGAATGTGATCTGTCCTGGGTTAATCTTAATCTGACTTTAATGCAGGTTGACAAAGGGACAAAAAAGGAAATCATCTGTAAGTTCCAGATTTACAGCAACATCAAGTCACAGCTGACTGCCCTTCCCACACATTGTAGGGATTGCAGGGTGCGATGCTGAAGTAGTTTTTTGAGAAATGAGATGCTGCATATTTCATTTTTTTTCAATATTACCATCCTGCCAGGAACTGCTATAAAAGTATCCTAAGTCCTGAAATGGGAGGGATGGATTTTCCAAATATATGCCAAGCACTAGGGAAGCCTCCAAGCTTGTACGCTGCCCATTTGGGTTGTTGGCACAGACACTGCAGCATCAACCAAAGTATTTATTAAGGGCCCAGCTGCCCTGGATGCCACACAAGATGCTGCACAAACAGCCATAAACAGGAGCAGCCCTGCTCTCCAGGCTCAGACTGATAGGAGCTGACAGTTTTAGGTCAAGAGTCCAGGTTATTTCTGTAGGTGTGTGCAACACAGCCTGGCTTACCCGGTAAGCCCTCCTCCTTTTAACCCCAAGTACATCCCCTGTGACAGGCAGGACTAGAAATATTATCTGTCTTTTACATGAAAGTTCATGTGCCCTCCTCTGGGTTCTATAACTTGAGGTTAACAGAGCATGAGTCAAACTCAGATCCCTGAGGCATTGGATCTCCTGTTTTATTGCATCCACCCAATTGCCTTTGTCACGAACTGTGTGAACATTTTATATAATCACACACCCAAAATGTAAATCTTAAAATTTTTTTATTGGAGTATAGTTGATTTACAATGTTGTGTTAGTGTGGTACAGCGAAGTGAATCAGTTATACATATTCCTATATCCACTCTTTTTTTTTTTTTTTGGAGAGGGGTCTTTCTGATAGCTCAGTTGGTAAATAATCTACCTGCAATACAGGAGATTCCGGTTTGATTCCTGGGTCAGGAAGATCCCCTGGAGAAGGGATAGGTTACCTACTTCAGTATTCTGGGGCTTCCCTTGTAGCTCAGCTGGTAAAGAACCTGCCTGCAATGCGGAAGACCTGGGTTCAGTCCCTGGGTTGGGAAGATCCCCTGAAGAAGGGAAACTCTTAGTACTCCAGTATTCTGGCCTGGAGAATTCTATGGACTGTATAGTTACTAGCATTTCTGGATAAGCTATATAATTGCTAATATCACAAATGCAGACACATTTTTTTGTGCTTCCCCCATAACTCAGTTGGTAAAGAATCCGCCTTCAATGCAGGAGACGTCTGTTTGATTCCCGGGTTAGGAAGATCCCCTGGAGAAGGGAAATGCTATCTATTCCAGTATTTTGGCCTGGAGAATTCCATGGACTGTATAGTCCCTGGAGTCACAAAGAGTTGGATACGACTGAATGACTTTCCCTTCAATCTTTTTTAGATTCTTTTCCCACATAGGTCATTACACAGTACTGAATAGTAGTGCTGTGCTCTACAGTAGGTCTTTATTAATTGTTTCACATATGCACACATGTATTCTTAGTCACTCAGTTGTGTCCGACTCTGCAACCCATTGGACTGTAACTCACCAGGCTCCTCTGTCCATGGGATTCTCCAGGTAAGAATACTGGAGTGGGTGCCATGCCCTATTCCAGGGGATCTTCCTGACCCAGGGATCGAACTCACATCTCTTATGTCTCCTGCATTGGCAGGTCTCCTGCTGAGCCATCAGCAAGCCCTATTTTATATATAGTAGTGTGTGTATACTAATCCTAATTAAGGTGCTAATCTTAAAGTAGGAGAATTTCAGAACTGAAAGGCTCCTAGGAGCCTGAATTCAGCACCCTTCTTTTATTTATGGGGGACTTGAGCGTTTCTGAAATGTACAATAAACCCTCAGTACAGTGCATTCTTGTCAGAGCTCTGCCTAGAACCCAAGAGGGGCTGATGGTTCCAAGCACATTAATTGCATTTGAATTGAGAATTCCATGGGGTTAGATGTCGCATGTAGTTTTCTTTTCTCCTGGTCAAAATTCTTCTCCTTATCCCATGTTGCTTCTCTTGAGGCAGTCTGAAACATTGTCCACCCCCAGAAAAATGCCCTGGATAAGATAGACTGAGGTTGTTGAGATGCTGGAAACAGAATAAACAGTGAGGTCAGGCTGAGGTTTCCATGTAAGGAATCAGCTTCACTCTTTCGAATTGTGGATAATCAGTCCAAGATAAAAAGAGTGGTCTGAACACACTGAGCACCTCACGCAGCAGATTCATGAATGAACCTGAAGCAACAATTTTGAAAGTTCTGATGGAGGCAGGGGAGAATAAACTAAGGGAACAGCGTGTCGGGAAACTAGAATTCATAATTTGTGTGCAAGGTGTAAAACTCTGGACTAAAATTGGATCCACAGAGCGTTGACATATGCTGATTGAAATTGACTTTTTGTCATCCTCCATGAAAATGAACTGAACTGAAATAACTTGTCCTAGAAACGTCTCTTTTCAGCTCCTTTTCTTATACAATGTGAAAACAAAGGTCACACAAAGACACACACACAGGCACTTACGTTCATTCTTTTAAAGTGGATCAGCAAGGTGAATGAAATGATGCTATTTATTCGTAATCAATAAATTAATATGTGCTTATTGTGAGTCACTAAGATAACATCACAAGATTAATAAAACACGGTTTCCTGCCTTCAAGGAACTCTGAGTCTAGCTAGCAAAATACACAGGGACAGAGTAGTCAAAACACAATATAGAAAGGGCTATGAAAAAGTATTTAGAAAGTATCATGGTGGCTGAAGAGTGAATGCTGCAAGTGCTGGTTAGAAGATGCTGGTCTCGGAAGACTTGAGATAGGAGGAGGCCTTTCAAAAGTAGCAAGATAGGAAATGACATTTCAGAAAAAGAAATTGTGTAATAAAAGCACAGTCAGGTGGAAGCATGACATAGCATGCTTTGTTCTGTGAATGATTAGTATCATGCAGCATATGGGGCAAGATGCAGGAAAAAAAATAGAAGATGAGCTGGAAGGGAAGCGATTGGTTAGATCACATGTTGAAAAGCCTTGGACACCTGGAGAAGGAACTCAAACTTTATCCAAGACGCTGCTCAATTGGGGAGTGACTTGTTGAACTGTTTATTTTTCAGAAAATAAATTCCTAGAGAAAGACAGATCTGAAATGATGATGACACTGTTCATTGAGCAATATCGGTCCATTTTCTGGATGAAAATAGCATATTATTTATTGTCTAATTTCTAAATTTAGCACAAAGTTAAAGTGTTGATGACAGCCAATGCTATCAAAGCTGTACTGAAATCAATATAGTCAGATACTGCCGATGATGCAAATTGTCAAAGCTGTTTTGAAAAGAAATATGAAAGTACATTATTAAGGAAAATATATGCAGTCATGTGCCTTGAAGTAGCAGTCTCAGTTTTGAGAATTTAAATGAAGAAAATTATCCAAAGCCAAAAGAACCATAAAATTTAGAGATGTTTATTTTAGCATTATTTATAATACCCAGATAAAAAAATAAGCACCAACAATAAGACTGTTGAGATCTTTATTTTATGTTAGAGATATTTATGAAATGTTTGTGTTTATGTTAGATATGTTTATTTTAGCATTATTTATAATAACTAGATATAATATCCAGATAAAAAATAATCACCAACAATATGACAGTTATAAGTACATTGTATCAAACTGGCCAAATGAGGTGTAAAGCACTGATTAAAATATCTATTGAAACACAAAAAGTTTAGTTAATATAATGTTTAAAAATACAAACATATGTGTTCATTATTATTCCTGCTATGCAAAACTAAATGTGTGTAGCAACAAAAATTGAAGAGAGCAAAGACAAATGAACACTATGTAATGTATTTGGAAAGTAAAATTTTTCTCGTTTTATTTAGAGTTGCATTAATGCTTTTATAATGATGTCTGCAGAAAAAAAAATCACATTTAAAATAGCTGTCATTTATTAAATGTCTATATTATGCTAAGCACTGTACATGTTTTATCTTATTTAATTCTCACAGCATTCCATAAGGATAGTACTGTTATGATCTATCCTTAATTGAATTTTAATTTTTTTGAACTGATATATGTATATACTTTATAAATATAAAGCAATATAAATGATTTTATTAAGAATAAGAGCAATATCTTTGCCTTTCAACTCCAGTTCATATAAACTATTTTAGAAGGTTCTCAAGCTCCTCTGTATCTTCAAATCATGTGATACGATATGCATGCATGCATGCTCAGTTGCTTCAGTTGCGTCCGACTCTGTGCGAACCTATGGACTGTAGCCTGTGAGGCTCCTTTATCCATAGGATTCTCCAGGCAAGGATACTGGAATGGGTTGCCATTTCCTTCTTCAGGAAATCTTCCCAATCCAGGGATCAAACCCGCATCTTTTATGTCTCCTGCATTGGCAAGTGTGTTCTTTACCACTAGTGCCACCTGGGAAGCCCATGTGATCCTCTAACCATTTATAAATTCAAGCCTAAAATATTATTTACTTAATAAAATCAAGCCATTCTTTAAAAATTTGCCTTTGAAAAGGAATAAATAATTGTTAAATCCTGAGTAAAACGTGTCAAAAAAAAAAAAAAAGAAAATAGAAACTACTAATATCAAGAATAAAAAAGAGACATCAAACATAATTCATGGATATTAAAATTAAAATAAGACAATATAAACAGTTACATGGCAGTGTACTTGAATGTTTAAAGAAATGGGACAAATTCAATGGAAAGCAATTCATTAAAAACGTGGAGAAAGAAATAGAAAATATTAATTGCATTATATATTAAAGAATTGCATTCTTATTTAAAATCTTCTCACTAAAAAAAAAAAAAAAGCCAAACATGGATGCCTTTGTTGGTGAGTTCTACCAGATATTTTTGGAAGATATCATAGCAAGATGTTGTGGATGTAAGAAACATGGGGTCATACCCATATTTCCAAGCTAGACAGATTTTTCTGGCATAAGCAGAGTGAAAAATGTGGGAAGGGAACAATGGAGGCAGAACAACTCATTAGGAAATGATAAGAAATGCTCAGGTAGAATAGGCTGTGTCCTGAACCTGATGAGAGGCTACAGAGATGGAAGAGAATATAACACAGAGAGATGCCCATGCTGAACTTTCACACCATTACCCCTTGTCAAGAACATCACGCTCAGAAGTGGGGCGGGAGGACACTGCTCTCATCAAATCAATGGACAACCATTTTTGAGGGGTGTGTTCACCTTTCAGGACAAGCTAATAAGTCAGTCTGCCTTACCTGTCCATCCTGTAGCAATGGGCTAGAGATGAGAACAGGAACCAACACCCTCAGTGATAACAATGAAAAATGCTTGAAATTAGAGTGTAAATCTCATCAAAGAGCTGGGAAGTCAATGAGAAATACATGATTAAGTCAAGGTTAAGCAAAGATCTGGAACCCAGACAGGTGAGCTTCCTTTGTCCTGGACCATGTTGCTACCTTGGGAAAGGCAACCAGAATCCCATTGGCAATTTTGGTGACCTTGAGAGGCTACAAGCAGGTGATGTCTGATAGACCAGCACCTACCCTGTGCTGGACCTAGATCAACATAACCTGGACATACAGCGATGTAGAAAACAGGCAGCTACAAAATTCAGTGCCTTAGAGCATTAATGTTTTTCTTGCTTTCAATTCTGCAGGCTGGTAGGGTCTACTCTGCTTCCATCTGAGGTCACTGGGCTTGTTCCTAGGATGCAGATGAGCTTCAGGTGTGCTCTCTGAGTCTGGTATTCTCCTTCGATCAGCTGCTGTCCTGGGCATGCTCTTCTTAGAAAGTTGAGATTGAGCAGCACAATGTAACCACCCCTAAAGCTCTTTTGCATTCTATTGGTCACAGTAAGTTGGTACCAGGGGTACACACCCAAGGGGCTGAGTGGCAGGGCAATGAAGCTTTTCTGAACAATATTCCAGTTCATCCTAACACCTAAATATGAAAGATGGTTAACAGACATTTGGTCCTGTCCAAAATGTGTTTGCTATTTGGTTCTGTTCAAAACATCCATAAGACATTTGGCCTATGCCAAAAGTCCCTTGATATTTGCAGAGCTATTTAAATTTTCCAGAGCATCCATAAGGCGTTTGGTTCATGCCAAAAGCTTCATGGTATTTGGTCATACATGGACCTGTACGGATTGTCAGTGGAGACATTTTGTCCATATCAAACGTTCCTTGATATCTGATCCTGTCCAAAACCATTTGGTGGCTCAATGGTAAAGAGTCTGCCTGCAATGCAGGAGACCCAGGTTTAATCCCTGGGTTGGGAAGATCCCCTGGAGAAGGGAATGACCATCCACTCCAGTATTCTTGCCTGGAGAATTCCATGGAGGGAGGAGCCTGGCAGGCTACAGTCCGTACGGTAGCAAACAGTCAGACACTATTACTATAGCCATGAAGCCTGAGGTCTCAGTAGGCAAAGAATCTGCCTGTAATGCAGGGGACACAGGAGACATGGGTTTGATTCCTGGGTCAGGAGGATCCCCTGGAGGAGGAAATGGCATCCCACTACAGTATTTATGCCTGAAAAATCCCATGGACAAGAGGGTTACCATCCAAAGGGTCACAAAAAGTCAGACACAACTGAGCAATTAAGCACACGAATATGATTATGGACATTTTGGATAGAACCAAATTTCAACAACTTTTTGGTGTAGGTCATATGTCTTACAGATGTTTTTGACAGTACCAAATGTCCTGCAAGGCTGAAAGACATTCATTTTTTTTCTAATATGCTTTTAGAAGATAATACTGGAGGATATATTCAGGACAGAGAATAATTTATTTAAAATGACATAAAATAAAAAACAGTTGGAATAAAACTAACTACGTTAAAAGAATTTATATTATTAAGTGATATCACTAACGAGTTAAAAAAAATAAGTAAGCCACAAAAAGGGAGAAAATTATTGCAACATACACAACTGCTGAAGGCCTTGATTCCAGAAGCCATAATAAAGATTTCTGACAAGTCAATGAGAGAGAGGGATTTCCCTGATGGTCCAGTGGTTAAGACTTTGTCTTCCAATGCAGGGGATGTGGGGTCAATCCCTGGTCAAGGAGTTAAGATCCTATAGACCTTGAATCCAAAAACAGAAAAAATAAAATGAAAACATAAGAAAGAAATAATATTGTAACAAATTCAATAAAGATTTAAAGAAAAATAAATAAAAGAAAACATAATAGAAATATTGATTAAAAATGTGAATGGACATTTAATGTAAGAAGAAATTTAGATGCCCAAAAAATATAAAACAGTTTTCAATCTCATTATTACTGAAGAAAATGCAAACTGAAACCAGAAAGAAATATCTTTATATGCCTGTTAAAATGACTAAAAAAAGTTACCATGAAGAAAGTTTCATTCACTGAAAGAAGTGTATATATTGGGATAAACTCTTCAGAAAACACTTGGCCTTCCTTTCTAGTGGAGTTGAAGCTATGCCCACTTTCTGACCTTGCAACTGCACTTCTAATTTCACACCACAGAGAATCAAGGATACTTGTGCCCCAGAGCACACATATGAGAACTTCAGAGCGACTTTATTATCTGTAGCACAAGCCAGAAACAACTCAACTGTCCCCTAACAGTTGAATGAATAAATAAACACACTATATTCATGAGGTAGAATTCTGCACAGTGATAAACCAAATGCAGCACAGACCTACTCAACAGTGTCCATGAAACCTGAAATGTAATAAAATAAGTCATAAAACAATGAATTTTCATCAGTTCTTAGAAAATTTGATAAAAAAGAAAAGGAAACAGTAAATGGCATTGTTTATTTAAACGGGGATGAAGGAAAGAGGACTTGAAAGGTGGTCATATGTGCATTTGCTTTATCATATTCTATGTTGATTGCAGGAATGAAATTAAAAGATGCTTGTTCCTTGGAAGGAAAGTTATGACCAACGTAGATAGCATATTAAAAAGCAGAGACGTTACTTTGCCTACAAAGTTATGTCTAGTCAAGGCTATGGTTTTTCCAGTGGTCACGTATGGATGTGAGAGTTGGACCATAAAAAAAGCTGAGCACCAAAGAATTGATGCTTTTGAACTGTGGTGTTGGAGAAGACTCTTGAGAGTCCTTGGACTGCAAGGAGATCCAACCAGTCCATCCTAAAGGAGATCAGTCCTGGGAGTTCATTGGAATGACTGAAGTTGAAGCTGAAACTCCAATACTTTGGCCACCTCATGCAAAGAGTTGACTCATTTGAAAAGACCCTGATGCTGGGGAAGATTGAGGGCAGGAGAAGGGGATGACAGAGGATGTGATGGTTAGATGGCATCACTGACTCAATGGACATGAGTTTGTGTAGGCTCTGGGATTTCGTGATGGACAGGGAGGCCTGGCGTGCTGAAGTTAATGGGGTCGCAAAGAGTCGGACATGACTGAGCGACTGAACTGAACTGAAGGTTGATCATAGCTTTTCTTCCAAGGAGCAAGCGTCTTTTAATTTCATGGCTGCATGTGACTGTATAGTTCATGCAATTCTGTAGGCCAGAATACTGGAGTGGGTAGCCTTTCCCTTCTCCAGGGGATCTTCCCAACCCAGGGATCAAACCCAGGTCTCCTGCATTGCAGGTGGATTCTTTACCAGCTGAGCCACAAGAGAAGCCCAAGAATACTGGAGTGCATAGCCTATCCCTTCTCCAGCAGATCTTCCCAACTGAGGAATTGAACCATGGTGTCCTGCATTGCAGGCGCTTCCTTTACCAACTGAGCCATCAGGGGAATGTGATTAGTTATCTTAAACATGATGATTTCAGAGAAAACTTCATCTATTTATTTATTCTAGATTCAAAAATCCTGAAGGAATTGATAGATAAAGGACTTGAAAAATTTCATAACAGACGGGACACAGGGATATGTAGAAAGTAAAAGCACTACAATCGTACTTTTGTTTTGAAAAACAAAAAACAAAAAACTTTACCTTCCACTTGAATCAAGGGCAAAATGAATACTCAGCAGCCTGACTTAGATTCCATTTGCTCATGGCAATTTCTGGCACAAAGTAAGTTCACTCTGACCAAACTGAGTGCCATATAGATATTTGAAATTAGGTGAATGGTGCACAGTTTTTTCACAAGGTTTCAGATGAAGCTTCCTAGAAAAATGGTGGTAATAATACTACCTATGACAGGTTAGCTGGCTGGCCAGAGGCAAAGAGCTTCTCTTGAGAGTTTCTTTTCTTATGCAGCAAATTACTTGCCATCCAGAAATGTGATAAGCACTGGGGTCACCAGTGCTTATCTGGGTCACCAGAAAAGACAAAACAGATTTTTTTTTCTTCAAGAACCTCATAAATCATCAAGAGATAATTACCACCAGATGTGCTAAGTGCAGTAACAGACATATTTTCAAGACTAGAGGCAACCAACCCAGTCTGAGGGTCCTAGGAAATCTTTGAGCAAGTCAATTCAGAGATGGACCTGAAAGGCTGCCAGAAGGAAGGAAAGGGGTGGAGGAAGGAGGTAGAAAAGAGCAGCAGAGAAAAGGAAAAGCACAGATGAAGTGCAGAAAAGAGAAGTAGCATGCAGCTGGAAAACTCAAACTACTCGGGTTACCAGAGTCTATGTAAAATGAGCTTACAAAGGCAGCTGTTGGGGCAGATTGATGCCTGATCTTAATGAATCTTCAAGGGTCTCTTCAGACACATAGATCTTACCCAGAGTGCAATGGAAAGGCCTTAAACAATTTTAAGACCCAATCATGATATTGATCACTGTTGGCTGATGAACTTATTATTTTTCAGATTTCTTATTTTGTATAATTCCCTCTAATTTCTAGTGTTTTCAAATGGTTGTATATTTTTAATTAAAAAAAAAAGAAAACATTTACCCAAAGAAATGTGGTTGATTCCCTACTTGCAAAATGAGGCAATTTCGTTTTCCTACCATTCTTCCTTCTTTCTGTTGTATTTGTGAGTGAAATCTTGTCTTGGAGTTTAGACTATGTGTGTGTGCTCTCAGTGGGTCAGTCATGTCCAACTCTTTGTGACCCCATGGACTGTAGCCCACCAGGCTTCTCTGTCCATGGGATTTCCCAAGCAAGAATACTAGAGTGGGTTGCCATTTCTTTCTCCAAGGCATCTTCCCAACCAGAGATTGAAACCACATCACTTGTGTCTCTGGCACTGGCAGGCGGATTCTTTACAGCTGTGCCGCCATGTCCTTTCACTGATCATTATCACATTACTGTGCATGTTTCATCTTTGTAGAAGCAATGGTGCTCGCACTTGTTCTATAACTGTCTCTATAATGATCACGTAAGCACCATGATGGGTAAAAGCACAACAGTGCTTTACTTCTTGAGGTACCATTTGGCTACACACTGTACGTTTGGTGACTGGTCCCCCTGGGGGCAGTGAATGCAGCAGCTGCAGCAGTTCTAATTAAGTGATTATGATATTTATTCTTCACCCTAGTATGTATTTTTGTTTGCATTCTTAAGGTCTTTATTCTTCTCTAACATAATTAGGTATTACTACAACCATGAAATTAAAAGATGCTTGCTCCTTGGAAGAAAAGCTATGGCCAACCTAGATAGGGTATTAAAAAGCAGAGACATTACTTTGCTGACAAAGGTCCATCTAGTCAAAGCTATGGTTTTTCTAGTAGTCATGTATGGATGTGAGAGTTGGACTATAAAGAAAGCTGAGCACCAAAGAATTGATGCTTTTGAACTGTGGTGTTGGAGAAGACTCTTGAGAGTCCCTTGGACTGCAAGGAGACCCAACCAGTCAATCCTAAAGGAAATCAGTCCTGAATATTAATTGGAAGGACTGATGCTGAAGATGAAACTCCAATTTTTTGGCCACCTGATGCAAAACACTGACTCATTGGAAAAGATCCTGATTCTGGGAAAGACTGAAGGCAGGAGGAAAAGGGGATGACAGAGGATGAGATGGTTGGATGGCATCACTGACTCAATGGACATGAACTTGAGAAAAAGTCTGTGAGTTGGTAATGGACAGGGAGGCCTGGCATGCTGCAGTCCATGGGGTGGCATAGAGTCAGACAAGACTGAGTGACTGAAATAACTGAACTGAAGACTGAATGAGAATGTGCCATTGGATGAATAGCAGTAGATAAATGGATGAATTGGTGTTAGGTGAAATGTAAATCTTGCAGGCAGCCTAGCTCTCATGTCATTAATAGATAAAAGCAGCTTACATTCTAGTGAAATAGGAGAAAAAGGAATCTTGGCCCTCATCATTGGTACCTATAGCTTGTACCATATGACCTTGGCAAGTCTTTAACTGGAAGCCTGGTCTGCTTTCACCAGCTACCCCTTGAGGATAGATTCTAAACTGTCAGAGGCCAAACTGCAATCATTTCCCTATGACATTCCCAGGAGTTTCTTAGCATGGCGCTTGAAAATAGTTTTTGCGTACTCCTGGTGTCAGCCTGACTGGGAATGGTATGGAGTTTGCAAAGTGAATTGAATCCTAAAATCAGGGTGAACCACCATGTTTCACTCCAAATTGAAGGGATTCCCAGATGCAGAAATTTCAGTGTTAAAACTCTGAATGTTGCTCAAAACAAATAGGTTGCTCTACTGAAATAGAATCTACATTTGCTTAAAGAATTTTCTTTCCTCCCTCCCTCATTCCCTCCACGTTCCCTTCCTTCTTTCTTTCCTTTTCTCCATTCTTTCTTTTTTCCTTCTTTTGTCCTTTTTAAACGATTGTTCAGATTGTTCAAGTCAATTGAAAGAAAATCAGACTTCATCTAGTAACTCCATGCCTTAATTAGCTTTTATTTTTCCAGCACTTAAAATTCACTCAGATGTTAATACTGTAGTGAGTGATAAGAAAGATTTTTAAACCCTGGGTGATTATGAGCATGAACCGTCCAGTTCCCCCAGAGACTAATGATTAGTAAACCAGAAGTGAGTGTCATGGATCCCAGCTCCTCAAAAGAATTCTTTTCCATAATAACTTTGGTTATTCAATTTAAAAAATATCTCTCTGAAATATTTAGTGGTGGGGAAGACTAAACTATCATATTTTAGAATTGATGGGACATTTTGAGATCAACTAAGAGACAGTGTTTCCAAGTCTTTCCTGGAGAACAAAGACTTCGTTGGAAGGTCGGACCTTAAGGGTAAGAATTTGACAGAGCAGTTTGGACTCCTAGCTCCCATTTTCATTTTTACTTAGAATAGCCTTGATCTCATCTGGTAAAAATGTTGTAAAGTATTGTGTGGGATGATATCTCATTGTAGTTTTTATCTCTAGTCTTTGATGACCAGTGATGGTGAGCACCTTTCCGTATACTGGTTAGCTATTTGTATGTATTCTTTAAAGAAATGTCTATTCAGATTCTTTGTAGATTTAAAATCAAGCTATTTGAGTTTGGGGTGGGGGCTATTGTGTTGTTTAAGTTCCTTTTATACTAGTGAAATAAGCCAGACTCAGAACAACAAATACTGCATGATCTCACTTATATGTAGAATGTAGAGGGTCAATAGAGAAGGCAATGGCACCCCACTCCAGTACTCTTGCCTGGAAAATCCCATGGACGGAGGAGCCTGGTAGGCTGCAGTCCATGGGGTCACGAAGAGTCAGGCACGACTGAACGACTTCACTTTCATTTTTCACTTTTATGCGTTGGAGAAGGAAATGGCAACCCACTCCAGTGCTCTTGCCTGGAGAATCCCAGGGACGGGGGAGCCTGGTGGGATGCCGTCTATGGGGTTGCACAGAGTCAGACACGACTAAAGCGACTTAGCAGCAGCAGCAGCAGAGAGTCCAACCCATAAAAGCAGAGAATAGAACAGTGATTACAAGGGACTTGGTAATGGAGGATTCAGAAGATACTGGCCAAAGGGTTCCAAATTTCAGTTATACAAGATGAATACAGGGTCAAATGATGTACAACAGAATGAATATAGTTAATAATATTGTATTGAGCACTTAACATTCCCTGAGAGGGTAGGCGTTAAGTGTGCTCTCCAAAAAGTTGATGGGGAGTGCTATGTGAGGTGATAGATATGCTAATAGCCTTAATTGTGGTAATTATTTTGCAGTATATTCATATATCAAAGCATCAAGCTGTAGACCTTAAATGTATACAATTTTTATTTGCCATGGAGCTCTCAGTAAGCCTGGGGGGAAAAGTTCTGTGCAGTGCTTTATTACTTTTGATGTGTTTCACATCTCAATAAAGGGCGGGGGGCGGGTAACAAACTGCCCCAACTCTCTCACTTTATGAAGACAAGAAGTAGAGCCTAGAAGACAGTAGAGCTTAGGAAAAGCTGGAGAGGGAGCTTGCACTATGTGGTATGGTTTGGGGCACATTTATGAATTATGGGTCTCTCTCTCCTGTCTCCTGTGTCTTTCTCTATCCTTTCTCTACCTGGGTTGACAAAAGCGAGAGAGGGTGAAGTTCTGATATTGCCATTCTTTCAAGGATGCCCATGATCTATGTGAAAGTTCCATGAAAAATATACGAAATTGCTTCCCATGCATTGAATGTGCTCTGTCTGCACTCACTTTCTTCCTAGGATCTTTGCCCTCTGCTAGCTCTCATAGTCCCTTTGAGTCTGAGGAGTGGGGACTTTTCCCTGCATTGGGCTGCTGGATCCCCAGTCTCCTGGAAGGAAGGGTCTTTCTCTTCCACCCTCGCTGATCAAATGGCACCACAATTATCTGACTGCTGGAAATAGCTCTGGCATATTTTGACACTGTGCGGCTCTGGAGTTCCTGTCTGATGAACTTCTGCTTCACTCTTTCAGCCTCTTCTTCTCTGGGCGCTGTACTTCATTTGCTCTAGAGCTGAAATAACAGTTGTATGTTAGCTCTTTGTCCTGGCCAAACTCACCTTTCAAACAAAACCAAACCTCTTTTTTCTGTTGTTGAGCCTTTAGTGAGTTCAAACAGGGCTGTTTCTCTGGTTTTTCTCTACCCACGAAGTTGTCCACACAGGCTGGCATCTCAGTCCTAACAAATTTCTATGCTCATTAAGTCACTTTAGTCATGTCTGACTCTTTATGACCCTATGGACTATAAGCCACCAGGCTCTTCTGTCCGTGGGTATTCTCCAGGCAAGAATACTGGAGTGGGTTGCCTTGTGCTCCTCCAGGGGATCTTTGGACCCATGAATCAAACCTCAGTCTCTTACATCTCTTGCATTGGCAGTGGGTTCTTCCCCACCAGCATCACCTGGGAAGTCCAACGAGTCTCTACAGCATCTTCCAATTTTGTGCCATCCACAGATTTCATGAAGAGGCCACTTTCTCCCCTTTCTGGGCCATTAGCAGAGAGATGAGCCTGTCTGGAAATTGAAACCTCCTCCCAGCTGTAGACTTGGTCATGCACCTCCCCTTTTGGTACACATTTCCTCAGTCTCTTTTCAACCCATGGGCTCAGAAATGATTTCTGTAAGGGTGGGAAAGAGACCAGTGTTTGAATTCCTGCAGATGTACCAGGGACCATAGAAAGGACAGGGGTTTTGGGGTCCCTCCAAATCAATTCCTGGTTGGCCCTGACCTCACTGTGTGATTGTGTCATAGAACATTAAAGGCTCCCAGACTCTGAAAATGAAACCAGAACTACTGACAACGCCTTCCAAGAATTTCTGTGAAGACTAAGTTGCATGAGCCAGTACATGAAACACCTGATACAAGGTCTGCTTTATATCAGGGATTCAACAGAAGTTGATGGTTGATTCTTTCCTCCCAATAATGTATATTAAGGATTTGTGACTGCTGCTGCCTGTGGCCGGCCTGTGTTCCCTGACCTTGACTATCTCAATAACTCACCAGCCCAGGGTCTATGACCTGCATTTCCTTCAAAGAGCTTTCTTGCACCATGGAGCTTATCTTGCTGTCCAAAGGACAAGCAGATGGACCAAGGAAGGAATGCCCACCAGGCAGCTGCTTTTAACCCATGAACAAAGGCATCCAGGCAAAAATACTCCAGCTCCTCAACTCTTGTTTGCATAATTCCAAGGTGCCTGCTCCACACTGGCTCCAGATTCCTTGAAACACATCCAATTTCCAGTTTTCCATAATGATAACTGGCTTCACAGTACCCCCTTTACCATTTATCTTCTCATCCCTGATCTAAGATAGTTTACGATCACACAGTCTAAGAACTATTCCTAGGGCAGCACGAAATACTTGATGAAATGACAGTTCCTCCTCCACCTCTTCTCCAGTTCAGCTAAGTGTTTGGACTTGGGCCAGGCGACTGCTTAGTGGTTTGCCTCTATAGTAGGATTTTGCATCAATTAAATGACTGGAAGCACCTTTTAAGGTTTTTTGGTCATATATGAGAAAATGTGATTGGCTTCTACACACTAGGAAAAAACACTCAAGAGCTGTGTCATTATTAAAGTCAGAGTCTGTACAATTATTGATTACCTATTGGTTATCTGTCTTAAATCTTGCTCAGCAGGAAATTGTCCCCAAGGGTAGACTAGTATGGGAAGAATAAAGGTGGTGGTAAATTGTGGGTGAAAGATGGGGGTAGAGATTTTCCATGCCAGAAGTGATAAGAGGAGATAGAAAGTTGGTGGTGGGGTGGGGGTGTGGTGGTAGTGATCAGATCACATGTTCAACCAAGACCTTAGGAGTAGGGTCATCATGGAAAGATGGAGCCCAGAGTCAAGCACCATGGGACCGGGATCAGAAGAGGGTCTGGGATTAGTGAGGCAGTTCTAGGGGGATTCTAAGACTTTACAGTTTGCCTTTCAGTGCCACCAAGGTTTAGTCTTTAAAAGAGCCACCAATACTGAGTGCTAACTGTGACCTGGGCAGTGGAGAGCAAGCTGGCCTATGGGGGGAGAATCAAGACAGACAGCCTCCTCCAGATTCAGGAAACAGGACAACGGTGTTACAACCCATCCTCTGCTCAGCGTGTGAGCGCCTCTGCCCTTGAATTCCACCAGTTTCACACAGCTGCCTCCCCTTTTTGTCATTATGGCTTCACTGCTGACTTAACTCCCTTCTCAACATAGGTATCACCCCTGTTTCTGTGCCAGCTCATCCATTGTTGGCTGACCTGGAGCAGAAAATAGGTTGCTTAATAAATGGTCCCAGCAGCAGTACAATATGGTCTATTTCTAGGTCAGCTGTACCTGGTGGGGAGGGAACAATGGCCTCGTGGATAAAAGGAAATGTGCTACCCATTAGGAGTATCATCCCTTAGATGGTTAATTAACCAGAGACCTGAAAGCCCGACTCAGAGAGCATCCTCTGAAGATGAAAGAGAAGTGGTGGGACTACAGCAAGCTGCAGGGGATAACCTTGGATGTTCTGTAAAGAGCTGGTCACACAGAAGGCTTCGTGGAGAGTGACTGATGTCGCATTTATGCAGTACAGAGCATTGTACTTTCTCACTGCTGTGGACCTTTTGGGGAGGAGCTGTTTAATCCACTAGGACATTCAATCAAGTCCTTTTGAAAGTTTCCGGTCCTCCATGTTCCCTTTATCCAAGCAGGTCACCTTCCTCTAGTCCCTGCCCAGGCAGCCAGTGCCACATAATAATAGTCTGGGTGCCCTGTGTGCCTCAGCAACTCCCCTTGACCTCCCTGTCTTGACTCTTCACACATTTTACTTCCTGACTATTTCCGAGTCTTGACACTTTCTGACTGTACTATTTACAAAATCCACTATGTACTGGGCATTTTCTATAAATAAGTACTCAGTAAATATTAGCTATTATTTCTGTTATTAACTGTTAGTTTTATTTTATAGTTATAGAATAATGATATCAAATGCATAATAGTAATAATACATTATATTATTATTATAACTATATATTTATATAAATTTAGATATACAACTTATAAACTATAAATATTGTAAATATAATTATTCATGCATTATCATTAATGCTATTGTCATTATTATTTTAACTTATCACCATATTCATATCCATGTTATTTTATGTGAATGCTCCATCCTATGATACATATGCAATTATTCTCATTTTATGAATGGGAAAATTGAGGTTTAAGAAGATACAATGATTGCCCCATGGTGACATTGCTCATAGTAACTGGTGGAACAAGAATTACATTAAATCTCATGACTCACAAATCCACTTTCTTTCTCACTCTCTTCTTACCCACTATCCCCTTTCCTTTTTTTTTTTAATGTACAATAACACACTTGAAATCACAACTTGGATCTGTGATTCCTCTGAGGAAGGAACAGTGACTAAGAATCCAGGTCATAGGAGGTGATCAGAAATCCTGTAACATCCACCTGCCAGAGAAGAAAGCCCAGCTCCTAAAACCAAGATGTGCAGTGAGCCCTCCTGCATCTGGTCCCGGGGTTCTCAGCCTTGGCACTATGACATGTGGGGCTGACCTGGGCACTGTAGGATGCTGAGCAGCAGCCTTGACCATTACCCACTAGAGGACAGTAGCACTTCCCTGGAGTTTTGAAAACCCAAACCTCCCCAGACATCGCTGAACATCCCTCACACAGGAAATTCACCTCCAGTTGTGGAAGACTCATCTAGGTCAATTGGAGGAAAACCGTGAGGAAATGGTGAAAAATAGCATTGAGTAAAAATGACAAAATGATGAAAAATGATGTTGAGTAAAATACTCTTCTGATGCTGAAGTTGAAGCTCTGATACTCTGGTCATTTGATGCGAAGAGCCAACTCGTTGGAAAAGACCCTGATGCTGGGAAAGATTGAAGGCAAAAGGGGAAACGGGCAGCAGAGGATGAGATAGTTAGATAGCATCACCGACCTAATGGGCACGAATCTGAGCAAACTCTGGGAGACAGTGAAGGACAGAGGAGCCTGGTGTGCTGCAGTCATGAGGTTACAAAGAGTTGGACATGACTTAGTGACTGAGCAAAAACAACAAAGGCATCTTTAAAGAAAGGACTATGGAAAGCTTGTTTGCTTGGCAAGATTGTAGAATTCAGTATTGAAAGAACTTAGCTGGGCTCTAGCTTTGCCCAGATACCTGCACTTGATCAACTCCATGTGGACAAGCCAGTCTGACTCCCATTCTGAGTATCTTCAGACGGGTAGATGAGGTGTCATGGACCGAATGTTGGTATCCTTCCAAAATTCATACGTTGAAGCCTTAACCTCTGAAGTCCCAGTATGATGGTATTTGGAAATTGAACCTTAAGAAGTAATTAAGATTTAGAGGAGATCATGAAAGGTGAGGTCTTTATGATGGGATTAACACTCTTATAAGAATAGCATCAAAAAAAGAATAGCATCAGAGAGCTTGTTCTCTCCCTCTTGGCTGTGTGAAGACACAGCTAGAAGGAAGCTGTCTGTAAGCCAGGAAAAGGGTTCTCACCAGAGCTCACCCATGCTGGCCCCCTGATCTCAGACTTTCAGCCTCCATAATTGTGAAAAAAATAAGTTTTTTGTTTATGCTGAATAATCTATGTTATTTTGTTATGGCAGCTAGAGTAAACTATTACATAATCATTCTGCTACAGCTCTGGACTTTTTAAGGGAATTAACTGAAGTAAATTGGAAAACTTTAAAGTGGCATAATATAGTCACCTTTGTCGATAGTTATTAGTTTCAAGAATATTTAGCAATTAACTGCTTTTGAAGCTTGGCGAGGTCTGGTCCTACTGGACCCGTTTTGCTGAAGAAATCATATAACTGTAATTAACGCATTGCAGTTATGGCATAGAAGCCTGCTAAGAACTTGAAATTAGTGTACACTTAATGAGTTCCTTTCATCATTTTACAGTGAGTGAACAAGTCAGACTCAGAACTTGCCCTCATAGAGCTTACATTAAGGTACATGTACAAACCTGACTTGTAAGATTGAGTCAATACAGACAATGAAGAGAATAAAAGCATAGATTTTTTAATTACAATTTTTAAGTGCTCTGTGGCAGAAATTCAGAATTTCATCACAGCACATATTAGTGGAAATCTCTTAAAAAGCAGAAACACCCTTACTGGTATACACAGTTAATGACTGAATTGCCTAAGAAGACTTTCGTCTTAAATAATTAGCAATATTAGCGTTAGTCCCCAACTTGTGTCCAACTCTTTGTGATTCCATGGACTGTCTGATAGCACAGCTGGTAAAGAATCTACCGCAATGCAGGAGACCCCGGTTCGATTCCTGGGTTGGGAAGATCCCCAGGAGAAAGGAATGGCTACCCATTCCGGTATTCTGGCATGGATAATTCCATAGACTGTATAGTCCATGGGGTTGCAAAGAGTTGGGCACAACTGAGCAACTTTCACTTTCATGGACAGACTATAGCTTGCCAGGCTCCTCTGTCCATGGAATTCTTCAGGCAAGAATACTCAGGTGGGTAGTGGTTCCCTTCTCCAGGGGATCTCCCCAACCTAGGGATCAAACCTGGGTCTCCTGCATTGCAGGCAGATTCTTTACCATCTAAGCCACCAAAGAAGCCAATATGCACTATTAGAGGTGATAAAATAGAGCAATGAATTATGATGTCATTTAGTGTTTTCCTGGAAATTGTTAAACTCCTTTTTTCCATATTCAGTGCATGAAACCAGAAGCAGAACTGAGCAAGTACTTGTCCTTTTGCTGCTGCCAGCACTGCACAGTGCTGGCCAAGGAAGGGCTCAGTGGGAGGGATTGGAGCAAAACAGAATACGCATCTCAAAGAACATTTATTCACAGACAAGTATGAAATATCCAGCATGTGTCAGGCACGGTGCTGGTTGGCAGAGTATCTAACTCCTATAATTACAAGAGTTTCTGGTTTACGAAACCTGTCCCACTCATAATCTCATTCATTTCTCATTTGCTTATCAAATGAAATGAGCTCAAAAGCAAATAGAAGTTTTTATTCTCACTGAATAAATAAGAAAGCCAGGGCATAAGGAGAGTCAGTGATATGTTCATCATCAGTATCTAGTAAGGTGAAGAGCAGAGATTCACATGCAGCTTAGTCCTGGGCACCATACAATGGGCTTTCATTGTACCATGTGAGGCCACATCCCATCAACACACACTTCCCTCAAGCATACTAGTAATCATGCAACATTGTAGCCCTGTGTGATGTCATTAACTTGTTGGGCACATTTGGTGACCACTAAAATCCATTCATGCTCACAACTGAGCAACTGATCTGATCTGAAAATCCATTTGCTCAACTGTCTTGGTCAAATCTTTTCTAAATCATGCAGTCAATATTACTCCTTGTTTCATCTCCATTAAATTTCAGTTCAGTTCATTTGCTTAGGTGTGTCCAACTCTTTGCAACCGCATAGACTGCAGCACACCAAGCTCCTGGAGCTTGTTCAAACTCATGTCCATCAAGTCAGTGGTGCCATTCAACCATCTCATCCTCTGTTATCCCCTTCTCCTGCCTTCAGCCTTTCCCAGCATCAGGGTCTTTTCCAATGAGTCAGTTGTTCACATCAGGTGGCCAAAGTATTGGAGTTTCAGCTTCAGCATCAGTCCTTCCAATGCATATTCAGGACTGATTTCCTTTAGGATGGACTGGTTTGATCTTGCACTCTCAAGAGTCTTCTCCAACACCACAATTCAAAAGCATTAATTCTTTGGTGCTCAACTGTCTGTATAGTCCAATTCTTTTTTTCATCTTGATTCAATTTACTTTTATACAGTAAAAAATAGGTACATGTAGGATCTACTTCACATGTGAGCAAAAGTGCAAAAGGTGAAATGTATTGGGCTTTTTGAGTATTGTGAGGCCACTCACTTTGGCAGAGTGAGCAGCGTGTTTTAGGAGATAGGATTAGAAGAATAGAGGATGGATTCAGACTTAGATGAACTGGTGATTTCATAATGAATCAGTCTGTTCAAGTTCCTATAATAAAACGCCACACACTGGGTGGCTTAAACAGCAGAAATGTATTATTTCACAGTTTTAGGGACTAGAAGTTCCAGATAGTGGTCTGCCAGGGTCAGCCACTGCTGAGGGTTCTCTTCCTGGCTTGCTAATGGCCATGCTCTCACTCGTCCTTACTCCTACCTGCTGTCTAAGAGAAGAGAGCTCCCTAATGTCTCATCTTATGAGGACACATACTACGGGATCAAAGTTTCACTCTTATCTCCTCATTTAACCTTTATTATTTCCTTGAAGGACCTATCTCCAAATACAGTCATACAGAAAATTAGGGAGTCAACATAAATATTTGGGGGGGGGGAGAATGCAAACATCTCATCTCGCATGCTAGTAAAGTAATGCTCAAAATTCACCAAGCCAGGCTTCAACAGTACATGAACTGTGAACTTTCAGATGTTCAAACTAGTTTTAGAAAAGGCAGAGGAACCAGAGATCAAATTGCCAACATCCACTGGAACATAGAAAAAGAGCAAGAGAGTTCCAGAAAAACTTCTTTACTGACTATGCCAAAGCCTTTGACTAGGTGGACCGCAACAAACTGCAGAAAATTCTGAAAGAGATGGGAATATCAGACCACCTGACCTGCCTCCTGAAAAATCTGTATGCAGATCAGGAAGCAACAATTAGAATTAGACATGAAACAACAGACTGGTTCCAAATAGAGAAAGGAGTAAGTCAAGGCTGTATATTGTCACCCTGCTTATTTAACTTACATGCATAGTAAATCATGAGAAATGCTGGGCTGAATGAAGTACAAGCTGGAATCAAGATTACCAGGAGAAATATCAATATCCTCAGATATGCAGACAACCCAACCCTTACGGCAGAAAGTGAAGAAGAACTAAAGATCCTCTTGATGAAAGTGAAAGAGGAGAGTGAAAAAGTTGGCTTAAAACTCAACATTCAGATCACGGTATCTGGTCCCATCACTTCATGGCAAATAGATGGGGAAACAGTGACAGACTTTATTTTGGGCTGGCTCCAAAATCACTGTAGATGGTGACTGCATCCATTAAATGTCATCCATGTTCAGTTCAGTTCAGTTCACTCATTCGTGTCTGACACTTTGAGATCCCATGGACTGCTGCACACCAGGCTTCCCTGTCCATCCAGCTCCTGGACTTTGCTCAAACTAATGTCCTTCGAGTCGGTGATGCCATCCAACCATCTCATCCTCTGTCATCCCCTTCTTCTCCTGCTTTCAATCTTTCCCAGAATCAGGGTCTTTTTAAATGAGTCAGCTCTTGGCACCAGGTGGCCAAAGTATAGGAGTTTCAGCTTCAGCATCAGTCCTTCCAATGAATATTCAGGACTGATTTCTTTTAGGATTGACTGGTTTGATCTCCTTGTAGTCCAAGGGACTCTCAATAGTCTTTTCCAACAGGACAGATAAAAAGCATCAATTCTTCGGAGCTCAAATTTCTTTATAGTCCATCTCTCACATCCGTACATGACTACTGGAAAAACCATAGCTTTGACCAAATGGGCCTTTGTTGGCAAAGTAATATCCTGCTTTTTAATATGCTGTCTAGGTGGGTCATAACTTTTCTTCCAAGGAGCAAGCATCTTTAATTTCATGGCTGCAGTCACCATCTACAGTGATTTTGGAGCCCAAGAAAATAAAGCCATCCATGTGCAAGATACAAATTTTGGTATTGGAAATTTAGAAGTGAACAGACTTGCCTGGTGGCTCAGACAGTAAAGCATTTGCATACAATGCAGGAGACGCGAGTTCAATCCTTGGGTTATGAAGATCTCCTGGAGAAGGAAATGGCAACCCACTCCAGTATTCTTGCCTGGAAAATCCCATGGACTGAGGAGCCCAGTAGGCTATAGTCCATGGGGTCGCAAAGAGTCAGACATGACTGAGTGACTTCACTTTTCTGGAGCTAACATTATACTGGGAGAGACTGATATTAAACAAGTAAATAGGTATATGGTAAGGCTTCAGATGGGATTGTATGATAGGAAGAAAATTCAAATGAGGTAAATGATCAGAAAGTGGTGAAGAAAGTGCCACTTTAGAACACATGCTTGGGGAGGACTCTCTCGAGAAGGGACGTTTGAGGAAAGACCTGAGCAAAACTTTGAGTTCCATCAACTCCCCTTTAATCTCAATAGTACACAAAGCCTGATGGTAGATTCTTGTCATAAATGTAATTAATAAATCAAGAAACAGAGCAGAATCACAGCATCCCACATAAAGTGCTCTTTTATTTTTTCATTTTTATTGGAATATGATTGATATACAATGTTGTGTTAGTTCCTGCTGTACAGTAAAGTGAATATCCACTCTTCACTCTCAGCTATTTGTAAGGCCTCCACAGACAGCCATTTTGCCTTTTTGCACTTATTTTTCTTAGGGATAGTTTTCATCACTGCCTCCTGTCCAATGTTATGAACCTCTGGCCACAGTTCTTCACGCATTCTGTCTACCAGATCCAAGCTTTTACATCTATTTCTCACCTCTACTACATAATCATAAGGGATTTGATTTAGGTCATACCTGAATGGTCTAGTGGTTTTTCCTACTATATTCAATTTAAGCCTGAATATTGCAGTAAAGAGCTGATGATCTGAGCCACAGTAAGCTCCAGGTCTTGTTTTTTATGACTGTATAGAGTGTCTCTATCTTCACCTGCAAAGAATATAATGACTCTGATCTTGATATTGACCATCTGGAGATGTCCATGTGTAGAGTTATCTCTTGTGTTACCGGAAGATGGTGCTTGTTATGAGCAACGTGTTCTCTGGGCAAAACTGTGTTAACCTTTGCCCTGCTTCATTCTGTACTCCAAGGCCAAACTTGTCTGTTACTCCAGGTATCTCTTGACTTCCCACTTTTGCATTCCAATCCCCCATGATGAAAAGGATATCTTTTTTCTTTGATGTTAGTTCTAAAAGATTTTGTAAGTCTCTATAGACCTACAACTTCAGCTTCAGCGTTAGTAGTTGGGGTATAGTCTTGGATCACTGTGATGTTGAAGGTTTGCCTTGGAAATGAACTAAAATAATTCTGTCATTTTTGAGATTGTATCCAAATACTGTATTTTGGACTCTTTTGTTGACTATAAGGGCTACTCAATTTCTTCTAAGGGATTCTTGCCCACAGTAGTAGATATAAAGGTCATCTGAATTAAATTCAGTCATTCTGGTCCATTTTAGTTATTTTCCCATATAGATTATTACAGAGAATTGAGTAGTGTTCCCCGTGTTATACAGTAGATCCTTATTAATTATATACTTATATGTAATAGTGTTACATGTCGACCCCAATCTCCCAATATATCTCTCCCCACTTCCCCCCAACTCTGGTAACCATAAGGCACTTTTTTTGATGAAGTGCATACTGAAAACTCTTTCTCTGTTCATTGTATGCTCTTCCTCTGTCTGAACAGAACCCCCCTCTGAAATCAGTTATCTCAGATTCATAGAATGTACAATTGCAGAAAAAATGGGATATTAGGAATTGAAAGAACTCTCTGAAGGAGAAGTTATCCCCTGCTATTCAGAAATAGTAATTGTCTCCATATGCAAAATCTCCACCTTGTGGTCATCCAACCCATGTTTGATCTTGATGCCCAGTGAGGAACTCACCACCCCAAGAGGAGTCAGTTGTGCTGGTTAACTTCTCTTCATCGGTCATAGGTCTGTCCTCTGTGCCAGACTGGACAAATGTATCCCCTCTTCTTCCACCTGTTGGACTTAAATTCTCATCCAGGCAAAGGACACTCGACTTCTCCTTAGGTTTGTTGGTATAACATTGCTTTCTATTTTGACTGGGTTCCTCTGGAACCATCCACACTCCACGGCTGATCTACTTTATTGTTTGTCTGTTTGTTTTGTTTCTTGGAAACATTTATTGAGGTGACTAATATGGGACAGAGGCTTCACAGGGCAGTAAAACATCAAGATTAAAAGATGCATCACTGATCTATAAGATTGATCACCTATTAGCAAAGAAAAGTTTTGAGAACAAACCCATCACAATGTGTAAAGTTTACTTTAGTTGTTGTTTACTTGCTCAGTCATGTCCAGCTCTTCTAAGACCCCATGGACTGTAGCCTGCCAGCCTCCTCTGTCCATGGGATTTTCCAGGCAAGAATAATGGAGTTGTTTGCCATTTCCTTCCCCCAGGGGATCTTCACAAATCAGGGATCGAACCTGCATCTTCTGCATTGCGGGTGGATTCCTTACTTCTGAGCCACCAGGGAAGCTCTTACTTTATTTAACAGAGGACAGTTGAGCTCCAGCTCTAGAGAAAAAGCCTGGGTATAATGGTCAGAGCTAATCAGCGTGTGGCCCGGCAGGTCATTCTGAGCTGAGAGAATGAGCCACATGAACAATCGTAGGCTGGTGTAAAAGCACAGGCATGTTCAAGGAACTCCTCCTTCGTAGTGTTCCAGAAGACGGCCCTGCAAAGCATTTTGGAAAACCAGGTTTGTGGATGTTGCATTGTGTCAAAGACCCTTTGACTATCAAGGTAATGTGACCACACAAAAGAAGACTGTCACCTCTCTTGTTTTGGAGACTAGAAATTCTAGTTGTGCTTTTTGAGATGGGATTAAATGGAGTTAGAGTGTGTCTCTTCACCCCTCAGATCACATAGCCTTCATTTTCTCCAGTTCAAGGTATTTGTCCCTTGGAAACATGGGTTAGATTATGTTTCTTGCAGTGTCTCATAGAGATAAAGGCAACATGTAAGTCTAAAAATTATAATAAAATGAGTGGCTTGGTAGAATTTGCAAAACGATACCACATACAGCATTCACCTTTGTGTGTGTGCTTAGTTGCTCAGTCATGTCTGATCCTTGTTGACCCCATGGATTGTAGCCCCCCAGGCTACTCTGTCTGTGGGATTCTCCAGGCAAAAATACTGAAGCAGTTGCCATTTCCTCCTCCAGGGGATCTTCCCAATCCAGGGATCAAACCTGAATCTCCTGTGGCTCCTGCATTGGCAGGTGGATTCTTTATCACTGAACCATCTGGGAAGCCCAGAGTTCACCTTTGGGGGTAGTCATTTCCCTCATTTTACATATTAAGGAAAGTAGTGGGGATACAGAAATATCATGTGGGTTGTCATCATGAAATGATTACAATTGGTAAAGGTAGACTTAGAATCCAGGTCTTCAGGCTCTACGCTAATATACTTTCCTCTAACTCTTAATGGTTGCACCTCAGTAAAATAAATACATTTAGATGTAAGTAGAACACATAAAGTAAAACTGTCTGTTATTCTGTGATTCACTTAGCCTGCAGCCGCTGCCCCTGCATTTATTACTCATCTCCAATTCCATTTACAGTACAGTCATCAGGATTTTTAGAAAGGATCTGGGAAGCCTGGGAGAAGTTGTCAGATTTTCAGAGCTTCTCTAGTCTATTTCTGAGAATGTGTCTGCCTCTGAATGCAGGTAGCAGAATGCCCCAGTGAGCATGAATAAGAGGCATGGTCTTTCACTGAGATTGCTCTTTGAAGCAATGCTCTGTCAAGCAGTCTGGATAAAACACTAGCTGTAAGGTCATTGGATGTGAGTGTTTTTGTTTGTTCCTACTTTAAGACAAGCATAAGATGGAGAGCATAAGAGGGACATAATGAGGTGCTATGTCATGAAAATTTGTAAAGCTTTAGAGCATAATCAATATTCTAATTCTTAAAATTACCTTTTTTTAACAGGCATTTTCAACCCCCATTGCATGGTTGAAGAAAGTACCAGTCAAAGAAGAAAAAGAAATAATACATTAAGAACACTTTCACTGTTAGACATGCTAAGAATTTTGCATGTATTCTTTACTGTTCACCAAAACCCTAGAAAGCAGTACCATCGATTTTGTTTGTTAGTTTCATAGGTGAGAATCAGTGAGAATCAGATCGGTCATATAACTTACCCAAAGTCACACAGCTAGTAAATATGCTGTTGAGATAAAGAGACTGACAACAGCTCCGTGGTCCTCCTACAAGGAATCATGCTGGGAAGTTTTCATCACACATAGCCTCATTCAGTACACTCATTACCCTGGGAAACAGATACTGGGAATCCTATACTTTATACACTAAGAATCAAAGAAACTAAGGCACATGCTCAAATTCATTGGCTGAACTGGCATTCAACATTAAGTGTTCTAAACGTCCCATTCCATATTGTTCAACTACACTCAGGTTTCTGCTGAACAAGACAAATTAGGACTGTGATTTTTTTTTTTAATACTAAAAAAACAGCCATTTATGTTCTTAAGCCTGCATTAGGACAGTGATAAAAACCAACACATTTTGCCATTATCATACAGGCTAATTTCATTTCTGCTTTTTAAATTATGATTTCATTCTTTGTAATAAGCTGTTAAAAGTCAGTAGTAAAATAGCTTGTCCTTATTTAAACATGCAACTGCTTGGGGGTAGAATGAGAAAATATTGCAAAGCAGCAGAGATGGAGGCAAGATGTGGAAGGTATGTGAGCCATAGGACTTTGGAGGGGAGCCTGTGGTCCAGATACTGTTGGCCAGATACTGTTCCTGTCAGTCAGATACTGTTCCTGTCAAATGGCACAACCCAATCAAACACAGCTCACTTCTCAAAAACCTATGCTCTTTTGAGATCACTAGATCCATTTTCAGAACTCCTTGGACTTTACCATCCATAAAAAGGTAGTAATATTAGTCACTCAATTGTGTCCAACTCTTTGCAACCCCACGGACTGTAGACCAACAGGCTCCTCTGTTCATGGAATTTGCCAGGCAAGAATACGGGAGTGAGTTGCCATTTCCTATTCCAGGGGATCTCTCGGATCCAGGGAGTGAACCTGGGTCTCCTGCATTGTAGACAGATTCTTTACTGTCTGCGCCACCAGAGAAGTCCTTACCATCCATAATTCGTTTTTGTTATTTTTTTTATTTATTTATTTATTTTTTATTTATTTATTTTATTCAATTTTAATTTAAAAAAAATTATACATGTGTTCCCCATCCTGAACCCTCCTCCCTCCTCCCTCCCCATACCATCCCTCTGGGTCGTCCCAGTGCACCAGCCCCAAGCATCCAGCATCGTGCATTGAACCTGGACTGGCATCTCGTTTCATACATGACATTTCACATGTTTCAATGCCATTCTCCCAAATCTTCCCACCCTCTCCCTCTCCCACAGAGTCCATAAGCCTGTTCTATACATCAGTGTCTCTTTTGCTGTCTCAGATACAGGGTTATCGTTACCATCTTTATAAATTCCATATATATGCATTAGTATACTGTATTGGTGTTTGTCCTTCTGGCTTACTTCACTCTGTATAATAGGCTCCAGTTTCATCTACCTCATTTGAACTGATTCAAATGTATTCTTTTAATGGCTGAGTAATACTCCATTGTGTATATGTACCACAGCTTTCTTATCCATTCATCTGCTGATGGACATCTAGGTTGTTTCCATGTCCTGGCTATTATAAACAGTGCTGCGATGAACATTGGGGGTACACATGTCTCTTTCCCTTCTGGTTTCCTCAGTGTGTATGCCCAGCAGTGGGATTGCTGGATCATAAGGCAGTTCTATTTCCAGTTTTTTAAGGAATCTCCACACTGTTCTCCATAGTGGCTGTACTAGTTTGCATTCCCACCAACAGTGTAAGAGGGTTCCCTTTTCTCCACACCCTCTCCAGCATTTATTATTTGTAGACTTTTGGATCGCAGCCATTCTGACTGGTGTGAAATGGTATCTCATAGTGGTTTTGATTTGCATTTCTCTGATAATGAGTGATGTTGAGCATCTTTTCATGTGTTTGTTAGCCATCTGTATGTCTTCTTTGGAGAAATGTCTATTTAGATCTTTGGCCCATTTTTTGATTGGGTCATTTAGTTTTCTAGAGTTGAGCTGTAGGAGTTGCTTGTATATTTTTGAGATTTGTTGTTTGTCGGTTGCTTCATTTGCTATTATTTTCTCCCATTATGAAGGCTGTCTTTTCACCTTGCTAATAGTTTCCTTTGATGTGCAGAAGCTTTTAAGTTTAATTAGGTCCCATTTGTTTATTTTTTGCTTTTATTTCCAATATTCTGGGAGGTAGGTCATAGAGGATCCTGCTGTGATGTATGTCAGAGAGTGTTCTGCCTATGTTCTCCTCTAGGAGTTTTATAGTTTCTGGTCTTACGTTGAGATCTTTAATCCATTTGGAGTTTATTTTTGTATATGGTGTTAGAAAGTGTTCTAGTTTCATTCTTTTACAAGTGGTTGACCAGATTTCCCAGCACCACTTGTTAAAGAGATTGTCTTTAATCCATTGTATATTCTTGCCTCCTTTGTCAAAGATAAGGTGTCCATATGTGCATGGATTTATCTCTGAGCTTTCTATTTTGTTCCATTGATCTATATTTCTGTCTTTGTGCCAGTACCATACTGTCTTGATAACTGTGGCTTTGTAGTAGAGCCTGAAGTCAGGTAGGTTGATTCCTCCAGTTCCATTTTTCTTTCTCAAGATAGCTTTGGCTATTCGAGGTTTTTGTATTTCCATACAAATTGTGAAATTATTTGTTCTAGCTCTGTGAAGAATACTGTTGGTAGCTTGATAGGGATTGCATTGAATCTATAAATTGCTTTGGGTAGTATACTCATTTTCACTATATTGATTCTTCCAATCCATGAACATGGTATATTTCTCCATCTATTAGTGTCCTCTTTGATTTCTTTCACCAGTGTTTTATAGTTTTCTATATATAGGTCTTTAGTTTCTTTAGGTAGATATATTCCTAAGTATTTTATTCTTTTCATTGCAATAGTGAATGGAATTGTTTCCTTAATTTCTCTTTCTGTTTTCTCATTATTAGTGTATAGGAATGCAAGGGATTTCTGTGTGTTGATTTTATATCCTGCAACTTTACTATAATCATTGATTAGTTCTAGTAATTTTCTGGTGGAGTCTTTCGGGTTTTCTATGTAGAGGATCATGTCATCTGCAAATAGTGAGAGTTTTACTTCTTCTTTTCCAATTTGGATTCCTTTTATTTCTTTTTCTGCTCTGATTGCTGTGGCCAAAACTTCCAAAACTATGTTGAATAGTAATGGTGAAAGTGGGCACCCTTGTCTTGTTCCTGACTTTAGAGGAAATGCTTTCAATTTTTCACCATTGAGGATAATGTTTGCTGTGGGTTTGTCATATATAGCTTTTATTATGTTGAGGTATGTTCCTTCTATTCCTGCTTTCTGGAGAGTTTTATCATAAATGGGTGTTGAATTTTGTCAAAGGCTTTCTCTGCATCTATTGAGATAATCATATGGTTTTGTTTTTCAATTTGTTGATGTGGTGTATTACATTGATTGATTTATGGATATTGAAGAATCCTTGCATCCCTGGGATAAAGCCCACTTGGTCATGGTGTATGATCTTTTAATGTGTTGTTGGATTCTGATTGCTAGAATTTTGTTTAGGATTTTTGCATCTATGTTCATCAGTGATATTGGCCTGTAGTTTTCTTTTTTGTGGGATCTTTGTCAGGTTTTGGTATTAGGGTGATGGTGGCCTCATAGAATGAGTTTGGAAGTTTACCTCCCTCTGCAATTTTCTGGAAGAGTTTGAGCAGGATAGGTGTTAGCTCTTCTCTAAATTTTTGGTAGAATTCAGCTGTGAAGCCGTCTGGACCTGGGCTTTTGTTTGCTGGAAGATTTTTGATTACAGTTTCAATTTCCGTGCTTGTGATGGGTCTGTTAAGGTTTTCTATTTCTTCCTGGTCGAGTTTTGAAAAGTTGTACTTTTCTAAGAATTTGTCCATTTCTTCCTCGTTGTCCATTTTATTGGCATATAATTGTTGATAATAGTCTCTTATGATCTTTTGTATTTCTGTGTTGTCTGTTGTGATCTCTCCATTTTTGTTTCTAATTTTATTGATTTGATTTTTCTCCCTTTGTTTCTTGATGAGTCTGGCTAATGGTTTGTCAATTTTATTTATCCTTTCAAAGAACCGGCTTTTGGCTTTGTTGATTTTTGCTATGGTCTCTTGTTTCTTTTGCATTTATTTCTGCTCTAATTTTTAAGATTTCTTTCCTTCTACTAACCCTGGGTTCTTCATTTCTTCCTTTTCTAGTTGCTTTAGGTGTAGAGTTAGGTTATTTATTTGACTTTTTCTTTTTCTTGAGGTGTGCCTGTATTGCTATGAACTTTCCCCTTAGGACTGCTTTTACTGTGTCCCACAGGTTTTGGGTTGTTGTGTTTTCATTTTCATTCGTTTCTATGCAAATTTTGATTTCTTTTTTGATTTCTTCTGTGATTTGTTGGTTATTCAGCAGGGTGTTGTTCAACCTCCATATGTTGGAATTTTTAATAGTTTTTCTCCTGTAATTGAGATCTAATCTTACTGCATTGTGGTCAGAAAAGATGCTTGGAATGATTTCTATTTTTTGAATTTACCAAGGCTAGCTTTATGGCCCAGGATGTGATCTATCCTGGAGAAGGTTCCATGTGCGCTTGAGAAAAAGGTGAAGTTCATTGTTTTGGGATGAAATGTCCTATAGATATCAATTAGGTCTAACTGGTCTATTGTATCGTTTAAAGTTTGTGTTTCCTTGTTAATTTTCTGTTTAGTTGATCTATCCATAGGTGTGAGTGGGGTATTAAAGTCTCCCACTATTATTGTGTTATTGTTAATTTCTCCTTTCATACTTGTTAGCATTTGTCTTACATACTGTGGTGCTCCGTGTTGGGTGCATATATATTTATAATTGTTATATCTTCTTCTTGGATTGATCCTTTGATCATTATGTAGTGACCTTCTTTGTCTCTTTTCACAGCCTTTGTTTTAAAGTCTATTTTATCTGATATGAGTATTGCTACTCCTGCTTTCTTTTGGTCCCTATTTGCATGGAAAATCTTTTTCCAGCCCTTCACTTTCAGTCTGTATGTGTCCCCTGTTTTGAGGTGGGTCTCCTGTAGACAACATATGTAGGGGTCTTGTTTTTGTATCCATTCAGCCAGTCTTTGTCTTTTGGTTGGGGCATTCAACCCATTTACGTTTAAGGTAATTACTGATAAGTATGATCCGTTGCCATTTACTTTATTGTTTGGGGTTCGAATTTATACACCATTTTTGTGTTTCCTGTCTAGAGAATATCCTTTAGTATTTGTTGGAGAGCTGGTTTGGTGGTGCAGAATTCTCTCAGCTTTTGCTTGTCTGAGAAGCTTTTGATTTCTCCTTCATACTTGAATGAAATCCTTGCTGGGTACAATAATCTGGGCTGTAGGTTATTTTCTTTCATCATTTTAAGTATGTCTTGCCATTCCCTCCTGGCTTGAAGAGTTTCTATTGAAAGATCAGCTGTTATCCTTATGGGAATTCCCTTGTGTGTTATTTGTTGTTTTTTTCCCTGCTACTTTTAATATTTGTTCTTTGTGTTTGATCTTTGTTAATTTGATTAATATGTGTCTTGGGGTGTTTCGCCTTGGGTTTATCCTGTTTGGGACTCTCTGGGTTTCTTGGACTTGGGTGATTATTTCCTTCCCCATTTTAGGGAAGTTTTCAACTATTATCTCCTCAAGTATTTTCTCATGGTCTTTCTTTTTGTCTTCTTCTTCTGGAACCCCTATGATTCGAATGTTGTAGCGTTTAATATTGTCCTGGAGGTCTCTGAGATTGTCCTCATTTCTTTTAATTCGTTTTTCTTTTATTCTCTCTGATTCACTTATTTCTACCATTCTATCTTCTAATTCACTAATCCTATCTTCTGCCTCTGTTATTCTACTATTTGTTGCCTCCAGAGTGTTTTTAATTTCATTTATTGCATTATTCATTATATATTGACTCTTTTTATTTCTTCTAGGTCCTTGTTAAACCTTTCTTGCATCTTCTCAATCCTTGTCTCCAAGCTATTTATCTGTGATTCCATTTTAATTTCAAGATTTTGGATCAATTTCACTATCATTATTCGAATTCTTTATCAGGTAGATTCCCTATCTCTTCCTCTTTTTTTGGTTTGGTGGGCATTTATCCTGTTCCTTTATCTGCTGGCTGGCTATTCCTCTGTCTCTTCATCTTGTTTAAATTGCTGAGTTTGGGGTGTCCTTTCTGTATTCTGGCAATTTGTGGAGTTCTCTTTATTGTGGCTTTTCCTCGCTGTGTGTGGGTTTGTACAGGTGGCTTGTCAAGGCTTCCTGGTTAGGGAAGCTTGTGTCGGTGTTCTGATGGGTGGAGCTGTATTTCTTCTCTTTGTTCAGTCGCTGTGTGGGGAGGGAGGGATGGATGCTGCAAACAAATAACACTGGCGTCTTCTCCAGAGTGCCTCAGCCACACTGGGTCTGCCCGCTCTCACAGCGCGTGTAGCCTCCTGCCCACACTGCTCGGGCTCTAGGTTGTTCCGCCGGGAACAATCCGAGGCTGGCCCTGGGTTGTATGTACCTCCCAGGTCCAAGCCGCTCAGGTTCAGGCACTCGGGTAGTCCTCAGAGGTGCAGACTCAGTTAGGCCTGAGTTTTGTGCTCTTCCCAGGTCCGAGCAGCTCAAGTGATGAGGTGTTTGGCGAGCGCCAATGCTGCGACTTATCGCCTCCCCGCCACTCGGTTATCTGGGTGTAAAACCGGCGCACCTTCTCAGGTAGATGTTAACCGTCCAGATCCCCAAAAAGTTTTAGTTAGCAAAGAAGCCTGCTTACAGTTTTATAGATAATGTCTCTCTGGGGCTGCGATTGCCCCCTTCCGGCTCTGGCTGCCTGTCACCGGGGGGGGGGGGGAAGGTCTGCAGCCGGCTATCTCTGTTCAATTCTTTGTTCCGTGCGCGGGCCTGGCGGTGTCTTAGGTTGGGGCTGGTTTTTCGCGTGGTAGATATCCCACAGTCTGGTTTGCTAGCCCAAATTATTTCGCTCAGATAGTGCTCAGGGTATTCAGGCCAGATTCTTACTCTCAGCGATGCAGCCCGCGCTGCGCCTCCCTGCCCAGCCCCCGCTTGCTAATGGCGCGTGCAGGCGTCTGCGCTGCTTCTCCGCTGGGGGAGTTACCGTAGGACTCGCAATCTTCGAGTTTTAATTGTTTATTTATTTTTTCTTCCTGTTATGTTGCCCTCTGTGCTTCCAAAGCTCGGCACAGATTCGCAGTGAGAAGGTTTCCTGGTGTTTGGAAACTTCTCTCTTTTAAGACTCCTTCCCGGGACAGAACTCCGTCCCTCCCTCTTTTGTCTCTTTTTTTTGTCTTTTATATTTTTCCTACCTCCTTTCAAAGAGTTGGATTGCTTTTCTGGGTGCCTGATGTCCTCTGCCGGCATTCAGAAGTTGTTTTGTGGAATTTACTCGACGTTTAAATGCTCTTTTGATGAATTTGTGGGGGAGAAAGTGTTCTCCCCGTCCTACTCCTCCGCCATCTTGGCTCCTCCCCGTTTTTGTTATTTTTAACACTAGGTCATTGTTCTTTGAGTCTTGCTGTTTTGTTTTATTTGACTTCTTAGGAGCTAGAATTTTCGGATCACTTCTTAATTTCAATAGAAGTGCTATTTCTGAGACACCTCTTTCAGAGTTTCCTTAGTTATAAAATCTTGTACTATTTAAAAAACATAGATTATCTCCCAAGCTACAGTAGCAGACTTCAGTCATAACTCAGAAATCAACAATTACAATTATGTTTTTTCAACTTTAATCTGCAGCTTTTAGGTAGAATCAGATTTGAAGTCATAAAACCTTGGATTTTATTGATAATTTTAGCTTAGCAATATATTGTGTGTATCAGTTCAGTTCAGTCACTCAGTTATGTCCGACTTTTTTTTTTTTTTGTGACCTCATGGACTGCAGCATGCCAGGCTTCCGTGTCCATCACTAACTCCAAGAGCTTACTAAACTCCAAGAGCTTACTTACTATACTCCAAATTGGTGATGCCATCCAACCATCTTATCCTCTGTCATCATTTTTTGCTCATGCCTTCAATTTTTCAAAGCATCAGGGTCTTTCAAATGAGTCAGTTCTTTGCATCAGGTAGCCAAAGTATCGGAGCGTCAGCTTCCAGCATCAGTCCTTCCAATGAACACCCAGGACTGATCTCCTTTAGGATGGACTGGTTGGATCTCCTTGCAATCCAAGGGACTCTCAAGAGTCTACTCCAACACCACAGTTCAAAAGCATCAATTCTTTGGTGTTCAGCTTTCTTTATAGTCCAACTCTCACATCCATACATGACCACTGGAAAAACCATAGCCTTGACTAGATGGACCTTGGTTGGCAAAGCAATGTCTCTGCTTTTTAATATGCTGTCTAGGTTGGTCAAAACTTTTCTTCCAAGGAGCAAGCATCTTTTAATTTCATGGCTGCAGTCACCATCTGCAGTGATTTTGGAACCCATAAAAAATAAAGTCTGTCACTGTTTCCACTATTGCCCCATCTATTTGCCATGTAATGATAGGACCAGATGCTATAATCTTCGTTTTCTGAATGTTGAGCTTTAACCCAACTTTTTCACTCTCCTCTTTCATTTGCATCAAGAGGATCTTTCGTTCTTTGCTTTCTGCCATAAGGGTGGTGTCATCTGCATATCTGAGGTTATTGCTATTTCTCCCAGCAATCTAGATTCCAGCTTGTGCTTCATCCAGCCCAGCATTTCTCATGGTGTATTCTGCATATGAGTTAAATAAGCAACATGACAATACACAGCCTTGATGTAATCCTTTCCCTATTTGGAACCAGTCTGTTGGTTCATGTCCAGTTCTAACTGTTGCCTCCTGACTTGCATACATATTTCTCAGGAGGCAGGTCAGGTGGTCTGGTATTCCCATCTCCTTAAGAATTTTCCACAAACTGTGATCCACACAGTCAAAGGCTTTGGCATTGTCAATAAAGCAGAAATAGATGTTTTTCTGGAACTCTCTTGCTTTTTGATGATCCAATGGATGTTGGCAATTTGATGATCCAATGGATGTTGGCAATTTGATCTCTGTTTTGTCTGCCTTTTCTAAGTCCAGATTGAACATCTGGAAGTTCATGGTTTATGTACTGTTGAAGCCTGGCTTGGAGAATTTTGAGCATTGCTTTACTAGCATGTGAGATGAGAGCAATTGTGCAGTAGTTTGAACAGTCATTGACATTGTCTTTCTTTGGGATTGGAATGAAAACTGATATTTTCCAGTCCAGGGACCACTGCTGAGTATTCCAAATTTGCTGGCATATTGAGTGCAGCACTTTCAGAGCGTCATCTTTTAGGATTTGAAACAGCTCAACTGGAATTCTGTGTCCTCCACTAGCTTTGTTTGTAGTGATGGTTCCTAAGGCCCACTTGACTTCATGTTCTAGGATATCTGGCTCTAGGTTGGTGATCACAGCATCATGATTATCGGGGTCCTGAAGATCTTTTTTTATAGTTCTTCTGTGTATTCTTGCCACCTCTTCTTAATATCTTCTGCTTCTGTTAGGCCTATATCATTTCTGTTCTTTATTATGCCCATCTTTGCATGAAATGTTCCCTTGCTATCTCTAATTTTCTTGAAGAGATCTCTAGGTGTTACCATTCTATTTTTTTCCCTCTATTTCTTTGCATTGATCACTGAGGAAGGCTTTCTTAGCTCTCCTTGCTATTCTTTGGAATTCTGCGTTCAAATGGGTATATCTTTCCTTTTATCCTTTGGCTACTGTGTGTATAGCCATTGTTATGAGTTGAGATTTCTGCAGCCATGAAATTAAAAGATGCTTGCACCTTGGAAGAAAAGTTGTGACCAACATAGACAGCATATTATTATACAGAATGAAGTAAGCCAGAAAGAAAAACACCAATACAGTATACTAACACATATACATGGAATTTAGAAAGATAGTAACAATAACCCTGTATGCGAGACAACAAAAGAGACACAGATGTATAGAACAGTCTTTTGGACTCTGTGGGAGAGGACGAGGGTGGGAAGATTTGGGAGAATGGCATTGAAACATGTATATTATCATGTGTGAAATGAATCGCCAGTCCAGCTTCCATGCATGATACAGGATGCTCATGGCTGGTGCACTTGGATGACCCAGAGGGATGGTATGGGGAGGGAGGTGGGAGGGGGGTTCAGGATGGGGAACATGTGTACACCCATGGCGGATTCATGTTGCTGTATGGCAAAACCAATACAATATTGTAAAGTTAAATAAATAAATAAAAGCAGAGGCATTACTTTGCTGACAAATGTTCGTCTAGTTAAAGCTATGGTTTTCCAGGAGTCCTGTGTGGATGTGAGAGTTGGATGATAAAAAGCTAAGTACTGAATAATTGATGCTTTTGAACTGTGATGTTGGAGAAGACTCTTGAGAGTCCATTGGACTGCAAGGAGATCAAACAAGTCAATCCTAAAGGAATCCAATCCTGAATATTCATTGGAAAGACTGATGCTGAAGCTGCAACTCCAACACTCTGGCCACCTAATGTGAAGAACTGACTCATTGGGAAAGACCTTGATGCTGGACAAGATTGGAGGCAGGAAGAGAAGGGGATGACAGAGGATGAGATGGCATCACTTATTGGATGGACATGAGTTTGAGCAGGCTCCAGGAATTGGTGATGGACAGAGAAGACTGGTGTGCTGCAGTCCATGGGGTCCAGAGTCAGACACGATTGAGTGACTGAACTGAACTGGAGTTTTCTGGATTTTAAGGGCAATCATTCCCTCACTTATTCCCTCATTAATTCATTATCTATTCAGTAACTATGTATTGAAGGTTTACAAAATATCAAATGTTTTGCCAACTGTTGGCAATGATACAGGTTGCAATGCTTTCATTTTTATCCTCAAGGAGTGCATAATTTATTGGGAGAGCGTTAAGTGCACAACTAACAGTTGTCATGATACCTGTTCAAAGGATGTATATATAGAAGCTTCAAAACATCAGCGGGTGAGGGGAGGGTTTGGCATCTGATTCTGGTTGAGTGTTGAGTGGTGAGAAGGAAATGGAGGAATCAAGATATTTTTTCTGAGGAAGTGAAAATTAATCAATGACTTAATGAATGAGTACAAGTAAACCAAATGAAAAGAGGGTCGGGGCAGAGACATAAGAGACATAGGTATGATTGAAGATACATACCCAGGACACAGTGTGAAATGCTAATAAGTGCTTAGTACTTTGACTCTCTTTGATTCTAAATGAAACAATGAAAAAAGCCAATTTGACCTCCAAACCTGCCTTTGGTTGCGTGTAACCAAAGCTATTACTTTTTCAGTGTTAACACTGGATCTTCACAGCTTCTCAGACATAGGA
The DNA here is from genome assembly GCF_027580195.1 of Bos mutus. Taxonomy (NCBI): domain Eukaryota; kingdom Metazoa; phylum Chordata; class Mammalia; order Artiodactyla; family Bovidae; genus Bos; species Bos mutus. The sequence continues at coordinate 106,005,147 of NC_091622.1, read as the reverse complement.
CCTGCTCTTTGAAGTACACAAAAGATAAGATCCTATGGGGACAAGACTTTCTGAACACAGAGAGATTAATTTACACCACCACAAAATAAAATCAACCTGCTGCTAATCAAAGTTCCAAATCCTATTTTCCAGGGCATTTCACAGGAGGATTTTCCCACCATGGAAAAAAATATAAAAAGATGTAGAAAAATCACTCTTGTACCACTTTGGGATGAAAATAAACAGTGGAGTCATGCTCTGATGAGAAAGTTAGCAGGTTGCCATTGATATGTCTCCATAGAGGAGGCCAGGCAGCATTTCAAAGAGACAAAATGCTGTCTCAATTAAGCAACTTAATCAATTTATGTGTTTATTTTCACACACACCTAATATGAGTACAGCATCCTGCTGGTGATTGAGGCTTGATTCCACAGAACCTACTTAGATTAAAGAAGAACATGGTGTAAAGAAAAGAAGACGAATGTTTTGACTTCATTCTGACCATGCCACTTGGATGGTGGGACCTTAGGCAATATTTCACCCTCTTCCCCGTGGATTCAAAGCTACTAATAGTGTCAGCTTAGCCCCTAGTGTTTTTGATAACCACAAATGGAGCAATAGATGCACAATTACTATAGACGAAGTAATAGGAAATGAAAGTAAGATATCAATAAAATTAAAGTTGGGAAATATTCTGATGATGAATTCATTTTGAATTAAGTTCATTTTTGTTAAACTTTTCCTAACACCATAACCTACATTCACAGGGCTAGGAATTCAACAAACATGTATATGTGATTCTTGCTCTTTATCAGTTTGGCTATTTTTAAAACAAAGTGCCACAGACTGGTGGTTCAAACAATAGACTTATTCTCACAGTTCTTAAATCTAGGAAGTTCAGGGTCAAGGTGCTGGCCAGTCTGGTGTCTGTTGAGGACACTATTTCCATTTCGCAGGGAGCTATCTTCTTTCTGTAGCCTCAGATGTCAGAGAGAAGTATCACCCCTCTCGTGTCTCTTCTTGTTAGAGCCCTAATCCCTCATGGGGGTTTTCAGGGGGCTCAGTGGTAAAGAATCCACCTGCCAATGCAGGAGACACAGGTTCAATCCCTGGGTCGAGAAGATCCCCTGAAGGAGAAAATGGCAACCTGCTCCAGTATTCTTGCCTGGAGAATTCCATGGATAGAATGGAGAATTCCATGGATAGAATAGAGAAGTCTGGCAGGCTAGAGTCCATGGGGTCTCAAAGAGTCAGACACAAGTAAGTGACTGAGCATGCACACACACACACACACACACACACACACACACACTCACACATATAATCCTTCATGAGGGCTCCAGCCCCATGACCTAATTACCTCCCAAAGGCCCCACTTCCAAATGCCATTACATTAAAGATTAAGGCTTTAATATGTAAATTTGAGGAGATGCAAATATTTCATTCATAGTTATGCTTTTAATTTATGAGCAATTTATACTGTTGTATCATCTTTCAGATTTATTTTCAGTCTTTTGTTTGGGAACTTGATCTCGATTCACCTATGCAGACCTCCCCATCCTACGCCTTTCTCTGTTTATAAATGATTAATCTCAGAAAGCATTCATCAATATGACACCATAGTATAGTTTTTGACAAATAAATTAATGAACAGGTGAAGAAAATCCAAAGTCTGCCTTTTGGGGAAGAAGTCTTGTCTGTAGCATCTTACAGGGGAGCCCTTCAGGAGGAAAATCAAACTCTATCTAATACAGGTCTTGATAGCAAGTGGATGCTCAGGTAATGTGGGTCACTCTCTCTCATTTCCTTTCACTGTCTTCACACTCATCCTTAATTTTGAGGACACGGGTTGGGAGATTTGGAACTTTGCTCTTTTTGCATTGAGTCCTAATCTGCCTCTTGCTTCCCTTTTTTTTTTTCTTTTAGAAATTAAGACTACTAACATTAATTAACTGACATACATCAAATAGTTATCAGAAAGCCCCCAAACACTGAAATGGGTTTCTATAGCAGGGATTCAGAGATGTAATACTGGTGAAAGGAGCAAAGAGATCAATTTTATTTTGCAATTTATGCTTGGTCCTTAGCTCCCTAATATCAGAGTGTCTCCAGGCTTCCTTGGTGGCTCAGATGGTAAAGAATCTGCCTGCAATGCAGGAGATCCTGGTTCGATCCCTGGGTTGGGAAGATCCTCTAGAGAAGGAAATGGCAACCCACTCCAGTATATTCTTGCCTGGAAAATCCTTTGGACAGAGGAGCCTGGAGAGCTACAATCCACAGGGTCGCAAAGAGTTGGACACTACTGAGTGACTAATACTTTCCACTTTTCTTCCAGGCTGAGTTGGCTTTTCATTAGCTGGATGCAGAAGCCTGTCCTCTGTTACCATGGCAGCATTTCTGAAAGAGGGTTCTATGGGATAAGGGAGAATAATCCAGTATTCTCTAAGACTTTCCAAGACAGAAGAGTCTGGAAGACAGGAAATCCAAGCCCTTCATCCTGAATCTTCCACCCTGAAGCTGTTCCACGTTATGGAAGCTCTGATCCTGTTTATTCAGCATCCTACCTGTCTCCTGGCAGGGGTCACATAGAAGGAGGGGATGGCGATTGGACTCCTGAAAGCTATTGAATGGATCAGTGATGGGAGGATGTGGCTTTGGCTTTCACCTGACAAGCATGGATTCCACTGGACCTTTCTCAGAAGAACCTGTGAAGAGATAATGTAACGGTAAAATGAAGGCAATTTTTCTCACTGGGGGATCCTTGTGCAAACCCGCGAGCCCTTCAAATCAGCACCCACAGACATAGCAGACATGGCAAAAAAAAAGGATTTTGACAGAGCACTTGTTAAAATTGAGGGATGATTTTGAAAAACAGAGACAACTCTTATGCAGGACATTCTTGAGATGGCACAATCCAAAGTCATGAAACAAACATTTTAAAAAAGAATATATATGCAGTTGAAGCCAATCTTTATCCTGTCCTACTCCTATTAATTCCTCCAAGATAACCAAATATCTTAAGGTAGGGTCAGCTATCTCAATTTTTTTATTTTCCAATCACATATAGATATCTCTATATACACCTACATTATATACAACCTTACATTACTTTGTGTACTTTTAAGGTTATGTATGGTGTATTTCAAGACAAGAACTGAAAATTATGAGTTAAATAAGTTTGGGAAATACTGCAAGATTTCTGCAAGATTTTTCAGAAGCTTAAAGATTATTATGATTTTCAGTATTCATAAATCTCACTTGACCATGAGATTAAAAGCAACAGTAGCAACATAGTAACAACAACAAAGAAATTAGTAGGTCTCTCTGCAGCTCAGGGTCCAGGGGAATGATTTTTGAATGAATATAAAACCCTAAGCAGAAGGTGCAAAGGGATCCTTGCAGAGTCTTCACTGCACCCCTGGACGAGAAAGCTGCAGGCTTCACAAACAAAGCAAGGCTCAGGTTCAGCTCAAGCGTGCAGCTGAACTGTCCTTGTCACGCTCCCTCGGGAGCCTAAGTGTGGCAACAGGCATCTGTGTGACCTGGGGGTCCCTTGACATCTGGCAGCAGCAGCAGGATCAGCCCCAATAGAATAAGATGCCCAGCTCCAGTCTGATAGGATGGCTGTAAAAGTGAAATCAATGGGAGCTCATGACAGCATCCTGTGAGCTGCAAAATGCCAGCTTGGTACACCACCGCTGCCCTAGGCAGTGCCAATCCCTGTGCTAGGCATCACTGACACAGAAGATAATTTTAAAACATCCATAGCAGGCAGTTCTTGAGCAGTTACAGCAAGAGTTGTGCTGTGCTGACATGTTCTTGGTGTTCTCCATGTCCTCTTTTTTTTTTTTCTATTTTTTATTTAAATATTATCATTTTTATTTTTACTATGTTGCTTTGGTTTCTACAACAGTGCAGATCAGCCATAATGACACAGACGTCCTCTGTCTCCTTAGGCTCCCTCCACTCCCCGCATCCCATCCCTCTGTGCCATCACAGAGCACCAGACTGAGCTCCTTGTGCTACACATTAGCTTCTCACCAGCTATCCATCACACACCCAGCTGTGTATATATATATTCATGCTGCTTTCTCCGTTAGTTCCCCTCTCCCCTCCCCCACTATCAAGAAAAATTATATTGGTGAACTTATTTGCAGGGAAGGAATGGAGACACAGATATACAGAATGGACATTCTAATACTATTTTTATTGGCACAATTATTTAATACTGTTATTCATGAGTGGGAGAACTGAGCTGCACCCCCAAGCAATCAGACTTCCAGCTTAGCACTTATCCTCCTTATTGATCACACCATGAGCCTCTGAAAGGCGTGTCATTGCTCTTGGTTTAAGAATGAGAGAATTGACTCTTATGGAATACCTGTAATTTGCATAAGGTCGTACTGCTGTCTAAAAGCAGAGCTGTCTTTCCAAGACAGAGTGATGCTTCTGGTGGAAGTTGCTGAAGTAGCAAGAGCCATGGCTGCTCCCAAACCCCATCCCAACCATGCTTTCTGCAAGTTTCACGTTTAGAGATAAATCCCTACCACTTAGGGTGGCCTGGCACAATTGGCCAAATCATCAATTTGACTAGGTAGAATGAAATCCTTTTGAAAATAGTAGGCAATATTGAAACAAATGTAATGTTTTATGTTTATATAGTCAATTACACATTTGTGAAGAGGCTTCCATATCAATTTTTCAACATGGTTTGGCGTCCCAATACCTGCAGAGAGTAGGTAGTTGCCTTTCAAAAGTACACCAGATTTACATCTATTCTGCTTGAATCTCAGCTCAGCTATGTAACAACATTGTGATCATAAAGAACTTCCAAGGTAAGTTCTTCCAAGGTGACTCCCCAGTAGTAGAGTCAACCTGCCAATGCAGGAGATGTGGGTTTGATCCCTGGGTCAGTAAGGTTCCCTGGAGAAGGAAATGGCAACCAACTGTGGTATTTTTGCCTGAGAAATGCCATAGACAGAGAAGGCTGGTGGGCTACAGCTTATGGGGTTGCAAAGAGTCAGAGCAACTAAACAACAAAAAAACAAACATCTTAAATAACTCCAATCTAAGACCCTCCTTAAAAAAAATAATGTTAATGTGACCAACTGTATTGGTGAGTAATAAATTAGTATTTGTTGATTGCCCTTTCCACCTTCAATGCAAGAGACCCTGGTTCAATTCCTGGGTCTGGAAGATCCTCTGGAGAAGGGGTAGGCTACCCACTCCAGTATTCTTGGGCTTCCCTTGTGGCTCAGCTAGTAAAGAATCTACCTGCTATGCGGGAGACATGCCTTTAGATAGGAGGCACTTTCCTATACCTTTTATTTACTAGCTGTCTATTGAGGCCCCATTGCATGCTGGGTGCTGATCCCCATTCTAGATGAATCTGGTTTAAGTGTAACAGATGAAGTTCAGTAGCCTGGGGTTGTGGATCAGACTGGCTGACCTGGGACAAGAGACAGGATTTCTGGGTCTCTAATCCTGGCTCCTTAAAAACAAATCAAGTAGAACTCTTGGATCATATCAGTGGTTTACAAGTTGTGTCCCAGAGATCCCATATAAATTCCTTGGGAACTTTCCATTAAGATGGGGAAGTAGGTTTGACAGGATCAGGACACCCACACATCCACCATTCTTCAGAAGTGATAGGGGTTTTGCTCAAGAATAAGAAATAAACACCTACCATTATGTTCAGAACATTGTGTGGTTTTGTTTGAAACAAAGCTGATTTTTTACAAAGAGAAGGAAGGTGTGAGTGTGGTTTAACTCATATTCCCAGTTTAAAAAAACAAAAACAAAACACAAATGACTATCACACAGAGAGGATAGACCAGTGGTGTCAAATGGATCTGAAATTGTTTGCTAGCTGTGTGACCGTAATGAGTGTTAAACATCTCTGAGCTTTACTTTTCTTATCCATAAAATGGGAAAATGCAATACTAGCTCATAGAATGGTAATAAGACTTAAAGAAGATCACCCTTTAAACAAGATACCTCGGCACTTAGTTTTGCTAAATACATGTTAATTTGTTTCTCTTGACACCATCTCCAAGGTTTTGTTCTCTGAGAGTTAACATATAACCAGAGCTCTTAAAGGTGAGGCTTTCTTCCAATTCATGAGTAATGATTCTACCTACTATTTTTTTTTAATGGAAGCATTATCTGATTTCTGGCTTCCCTAGTAGCTCAGTGGTAAAGAATCCCTCTGTAATGCAGGAGATATGCATTCGATCTCTGGGTCAGGAAGATTCCCTGGAGAACTAAATGGCAACCCACTCCAGTATTCTTGCCTGGAAAATTCGTGGATAGAGGATCCTGATGAATCCATGGGGTTTCAGAGTCCAACATGACTGAGCATGAATGCACACATGTCTGATTTTAACATTTTCAATGCTAAAAATATATATGTACCACATATTTATAACCCAATATACATTAAAATATATAAATATATAGACATTTTTTGAAAAGCTACTACATAATTAAGATTCTTTACTCCTATTATGCACTTTATGATTACTAAAGGAAGTTCCAGATGTTCTATATACAACTTTTAACATATGAAATGTACATATACATCCTCATTTTATATCTTGATTATGATTTAAGGGATCAATATTTCCATTTAGTGGATAATTCAAGGGGCACCGATTGTGCTCACAACATCGAAAAGTGGGTCTGTTTAGGTCTCATCAACTCCTGAGAACTCTATTAACTTGTAAGTATATACAAAGGTAGCCATATAACAGTCTAAAGTTGTTTAGCCTACAGTTTGCATTCCAGGGCAACTGTTATTTCCTTTCTTTATTTTTTTAATTGAGGTGTGATTGACATATAACATCATAATAGTTTCAAGTGTACAACAAATGATTAGATATTTGTACACACTTGAGAAATGATCATCACAAAAAGTCTAGTTAACACTCATCTTTTTGAAAGTGAAAGTGAAGTTGCTCAGTCGCGTCTGACTCTTTGCGGCCCCATAGACTGTAGCCTATCAGGCTCCTCCATCCATGAGATTTTCCAGGCAAGAATACTGGAGTGGGTTGCCATTTACTTCTCCAGGAGATCTTCCCAACCCAAGAATTGAACCCGGGTCTCCCACATTGCAGGCAGATGCTTTACCATCTGAGCCACCAAGGAAGTCCTTTTTATATAGTTACAATTATTTTTTCTTGTGGTAAGAAATTTCTAAGATCTACTCTCTTAAATTCAGTTCAGTTCAGTCACTCAGTCGTGTCTGATTCTTTGAGACCCCATGAATTGCAGCATGCCAGGCCTCCCTGTCCATCACCAACCCCCGGAGTTCATTCAAACTCACGTCCATCGAGTCGGTGATGCCATCCAGCACCTCACCTCTGTCATCCCCTTCTCCTCCTGCCCCCAATCCCTCCCAACATGAGTCTTTTCCAAGGAGTCAACTCTTTGCATGAAGTGGCCAAAGTATTGGACTTTCAGCTTTAGCATCAGTCCTTCCAAAGAACACTCAGGACTGACCTCCTTTAGAATGGACTGGTTAGATCTACTTGCAGTCCAAGGGACTCTCAAGAGTCTTCTCCAGCACCTCAGTTCAAAAGCATCAATTCTTCAGCTCTCAGCTTTCTTCACAGTCCGACTCTCACAGCTGTACATGACCACTGGAAAAACCATAGCCTTGACTAGATGGACCTTTGTTGGCAAAGTAATGTCTCTGCTTTTCAATATGCTATCTAGGTTGGTTATAACTTTCCTTCCAAGGAGTAAGCGTCTTTTAATTTCATGGCTGCAATCACCATCTGCAGTGATTTTGGAGCCCCAAAAAATAAAGTTTGACAGTTACCACTGTTTCCCCATCTATTGCCCATGAAGTGATGGGACCAGATGCCATGATCTTCATTTTCTGAATGTTGAGCTTTAACCCAACTTTTTCACTTTCATCAAGAGGCTTTATAGTTCCTCTTCACTTTCTGCCATAAGGGTGGTGTCATCTGCATATCTGAGGTTATTGATATTTCTCCCTGCCATCTTGATTCTAGCTTGTGCCTCTTCCAGCCCAGCATTCCTCATGATGTACTGTGCAATAAGTTAAATAAACAGGGTGACAATATATAGCCTTGATGTACTCCTTTTCCTATTTGGAACCAGTCTGTTGCTGAAGCCTGGGTTGGATAATTTTGAGCATTACTTTACTAGCATGTGAGATGAGTGCAATTGTGTGGTAGTTTGAGCATTCTTTGGCATTGTCTTTCTTTGGGATTGGAATGAAAACTGACCTTTGCCAGTCCTGTGGCCACTGCTGAGTTTTCCAAATTTGCTGGCATATTGAGTGCAGCACTTTCACAGCATCATCTTCCAGGATTTGAAATAGCTCAACTGGAATTCCATCACTTCCACTAGCTTTGTTCGTAGTGATGCTTTCTAAGGCCCACTTGACTTCACATTCCAGGATGTCTGGCTCTAGGTGAGTGATCACACCATCACGATTATCTTGGTCATGAAGATCTTTTTTGTACAGTTCTTCTGTGTATTCTTGCCACCTCTTCTTAATATCTTCTGCTTCTGTTAGGTCCATACCATTTCTGTCCTTTATCGAGCCCATCTTTGCATGAAATGTTCCCTTGGTATCTCTAATTTTCTTGAAGAGATCTCTAGTCTTTCCCATTCTGTTGTTTTCCCCTATTTCTTTGCACTGATTGTTGAGGAAGGCTTTCTTATCTCTCCTTGCTATTCTTTGGAACTCTGCATTCAGATGTGTATATCTTTCCTTTACTCCTTTGTGTTTCGCTTCTCTTCTTTCATAGCTATTTGTAAGGCCTCCCAGACAGCCATTTTGCTTTTTTGCATTTCTTTTCCATGGGGCTGGTCTTGATCCCTGTTTCCTGTACAATGTCACTAACCTCCATCCATAGTTCATCAGGCACTCTATCAGATCTAGGCCCTTAAATCTATTTCTCACTTCCACTGTATAATCATAAGGAATTTGATTTAGATGATACATGAATGGTCTAGTGGTTTTCCCTACTGTCTTCAATTTAAGTTTGAATTTGGCAATAAGGAGTTCATGATCTGAGCCACAGGCAGCTCCCAGTCTTGTTTTTGCTGACTGTATAGAGCTTCTCCATCTTTGGCTGCAAAGAATATAATCAATCTGATTTTGGTGTTGACCATCTGGTGATGTCATTGTGTAGAGTCTTCTCTTGTGTTGTTGGAAGAGGGTGTTTGCTATGACCAGTGCATTCTCTTGGCAAAACTCTATTAGCCTTTGCCCTGCTTCATTCCTTAGCAACTATCAAATGCACAATACAGTATTATTAACTACTGTCACCATCTTGTACATTCCATTCCATGACTTTTTGCTTTATGACGGAAAGTTTGTAACTTTTCACCCCATTTGCCTATTTATCACACACAATCACCATTCAAGAGCCCTTCTTCCACCACCTCTGGCAACTCTAAATCAGTTCTCTGTATCGGTGAGTCTGTTTTTTGTTTTTATTTTTATTCCATAGCTCACATATAAGTGAGATTGTACAGTGTTTGTCTTTCTCTGCTTGAATTATTTCAATTAGCACAGTAACCTTGCAGTTCATCTATGTTGTCACAAATGGCAAGATTTCATTCTTTTTAAGGCTGAATAATATTCCATTATGTATAAATATCACACTCTCTTTACCCATTCATCCATTGATGGGCACTTAGATCATTTTCATGTATTAACTATTGCAAGTAAGGCTGCAATGCACATGGGGGTATAGATATATTTTCAAGTTATTGTTTTCATTTTCTTCAGAAAATGTAGTTCTATTTTTAATTTTTTGAAGAACCTTCATACTATTTCCACAGTTGTTGCACCAGTTCAAATTCCCACCAACAGTGTACAAGGATTTTCTTTTCTCCATATCCTTACCAAATCCTGTTATTTTTTTGTCTTTTTTGATGATAGCCATTCTAACAGGTATGAAGTGATGTCTCCAGGTGGTTTTAATTTGCATCTTTCTATGATGATTGGTGTTTCTGAGCATCTTTACATGTATCCATTGACCATGCTTAGGGATTCCCTGATATCTTAGTTAAGAATACCTTGGTTATTCTTAACCAAGGTAAAGAATTTGCCTGCAATGCAGGAGACCTGGATTTGATCCCTGGATTGAGAAAATACCCTGGAGAAGGGAAAGCTACCCACTCCATGATTACATCTTTGAAAAAAAAAACTATCTATCAGATTTTCTACCCTTTTTTTTTAAATCAACTTTTTTTTTTCTTTTTGCTATTGAGTTGTTTGTATTATTTGCATATTTTGGATACTTAGCCCTTATCAGACATATGATTTAAAAATATTTTCCAGTTCATTGGTTTGCCTTTTTATTTTGTTGATGGCATCCTTCCTGTACAGAAGTAACTATTTTATTTTTCTTTTCACAGTAAAGCTATGCCTCATCCTTAATGCACTGGAAAATGGGCATTAAAAGGAGATATTCTTTCTCAATAAAATAAGAGAGAGAACATAGAGAAGGAATTTGTTGGAGGATGAAGAAGCATTCATTTGAGGAGACCACCAGGATGATAAAGCTTTTAGGTTACAATGATCCTCTTAAGTGAATGAGCCTTGGGATGAGTCAGGAAATCCAGCTCCCAATGCTGGCTCTGACTCTGAGTCACTGAATGACCCTCTTCTATCTTAGCCTTTTCTTGAACTGCCCAGTTCAGGAACTGAGATGAAAATCCACTGGGACAATGAATGTAACAGTGTTTAGGAAACAATAAAAGCATAATTTAAAAATATTTTAATTAAAATACTTAAGCTTGAGTTAAATTTGAGGAAATTACTAGTTTTGAATGTAGCTTCTAGCAACTGAAAGATCTTTATGAAAACCCTAACTTTAACACTCACAGACCCATTCTCAGTGTTTTATTGAACTGCTCTAAGAATTGGTTTTCTCCTCTTAAAAATGGGCATAAATTATATTCTCTCAACTGAGAACCAAGTAATGAAATGTTTGCATGATGCTCAATCTGTGTATAGCACAGAATCAACCCTTAATAAGTGGTACTTGGTACTGAATACAACAAGATGAGATTGTGGCAATGACCCAGTCAAAATGCTAATGCTAACAGCTGCATCAGTATGAAAGTCCATTTTTCAGCTCTTAAAAAACTTGACACTTGAGTATCATGGAAAGAGTTAATTTCTACATATACAACCAGGGGGCACCTTGGTTTAACATTTATTTTATTCATTAAATAATTTTTATTTACTAGATGGGCAAACAATACATTACAAACTGGTACATTAGGCGAAGAGCATCATATAAGTTTTTGTATTGGTTGAAAGTGTCAGTCAGTGGTTGCCAAAGAAACAAAAAGGACTGAAAAGGGAAAAGCTAACAATAACCATGTTTTTCCATATAAACCAAAATAATGACTCCTTTAGGCTTCTACTCCTTTTTGTTTCTGGAAGATCATGTGGTTTCAGGAGGAATCACAGGTTTTAATTTATCATGTAAGTCCTCTCAGCTTGCTCCATGGCATCTTACAGAGTGCTTATGAAGCGTTAAACAAGACACTGTACTTGAAAAGAATGGGAAAGTGGTAAGTTTTTCTCACCTGAGTGAATATTAACATGATCCTAGTACATCTGAAATATCATAGATGCACAATACCTAAGAATATTCAGTTCCTCTTCCCTGAGTAGCTCACTGGGAAGTTTCCAGAACAGGGAAATTATCACTTTACTTTAATTAATTGCCAAGGGCCCTAATAGTCTTAGATTAAGATGCTTAAAGCTCAACATTCAGAAAACTAAGATCATGGCATCTGGTCCCATCACTTCATGGGAAATAGATGGGGAAACAGTGGAAATAGTGTCAGACTTTATTTTGGGGGGCTCCAAAATCACTGCAGATGGTGACTGCAGCCATGAAATTAAAAGACACTTACTCCTTGGAAGGAAAGTTATGACCAACCTAGAGAGCATATTCAAAAGCAGAGACATTCCTTTGCCAACAAAGGTCCATCTAGTCAAGGCTATGGTTTTTCCAGTGGTCATGTATGGATGTGAGATTTGGACTGTGAAGAAAGCTGAGTGCCTAAGAATTGATGCTTTTGAACTGAGGTGCTGGAAAAGACTCTTGAGAGTCCCTTGAACTGCAAGGAGATCCAACCAGTCCATTCTGAAGGAGATCAGTCCTGGGTGTTCACTGGAAGGACTGATGCTCAAGCTGAAAGTCCAATACTTTGTCCACCTCATGCGAAGAGTTAACTCATTGGAAAAGACTCTGATGCTTGGAGGGATTGGGGGCAGGAGGAGAAGGGGACAACAGAGGATGAGATGGCTGGATGGCATTACTGACTTGATGGACGTGAGTTTGAGTGAACTCCGGGAGTTGGTGATGGACAGAGAGGCCTGGCATGCTGCGATTCATGGGGTCGCAAAGAGTCAGACACGACTGAGTGACTGAACTGAACCGAACTGAACTGAACTGAAGATACTTCCTAACTCAGTTTGAAAAGATTACCTGGAAGAAGTATCCCATAAATCTAGAATGATGAGAAATATTTAGCCAGGTGTCAGTGTGGAAGATGAGTATTAACAACAAGATGAGAGGATGGAAAACATTCCAAATGAAAGTAACTGGGAGTATATGCTTGGTGAGAAGAAGCAGTAGAGAGTGTAAGAGAAACACATTGATTTGAGAGGAATCTGAGTTGATTCTATAACCTTGGGAATAGAAGTTTAATCAAGAGGCAGAGAACTATGTCAGTGATGGACATACCATCTGCACTGAACAGTCATTAGAAGCCAAATATGGTAGAAAACTAAATGGTCTCTTGGAAGATTTCTTAATTAATTTTAATAATTAATGCCAGGGAACCAAATACATGGTAACTCTTTGTGATCAATGGATATTGATCCCTTATGTTGATGGAACCACAGATGTTTCTTTTCATCTTGTCTTCACTTTTGAACTTTAGACTCTATCCCTGTCAAGACACAGGAAGCTCAGGTGTAGTAGATGGAGTAGCCATCCCCACCCTTTATACATTATTACTCTGGTAACCATTGCCTGGATGGACATAACCCCTGGTTTTCCTGAAAAAAAAAATGAAAAAATTATAGCTATAAAAGGGACTTTGTGATTTCCCAGGGCCCTGGACCAGTGAATAAAGTAGAAAAGAAAAATGGGCAAAATTCCTTTGGAGACAGGAAATCCATTAATCATTGTGATAAAGATGAACACATAAGCTGACCATCCTTGTTTCCCACCTTTTAAGGTTTATTCTCTCAGCCCAGCTGGATCAATGAACCATCATGTGTAGGTTTAACTTCAGCCCAATTTCCAGGATGAATGGGGCTTAAAGATAAGAAATTCCTGGCTTAATCATGAAGCAGCCTGACTGGTACCCCACACTGACCCTGTTCTCAAAATCTCTTTTTATATATAAGAGAGATTTTTTATATATATATTCCCATCTTGAACCCCAAGTTCTGCTTTGATTCCTCCCAAGTTAAAATCCCACTTGCCTTTCATATCTGTTCACTACTTTCCTGATTCTAAGTCCTGATGTTTTCCTGATTCATAGTTCTAGTCCCTGGTTTTCAAATCCCAGAACTTCAGATTTATTTCTAATATTTGCTATTGATATTTTTTGATGCTATTGACATTTCCCCAGTTTTTCATATCTTATCCCTTCTTAGATGCCCATGTACCATGCTCTCAGTACCTTATAGACATCTTGTTTGTTATGTTATTCATTCATTGATTTATTCCTTCACAGATAAACACTTATTTACCATGTGCCAGTTGTTAGGACAGCAGATGTGAATAGGACATGATCTTTGACTTCATGGAGCTCATAGCAGAGCACAGGACATTGAGACATTCATAAAGAAACAACATATGTGGATTGGATGAAAAATAAATGACCAGCTTTCCAAGCATGGAGATGAAGAGAATGCTAAGAATAGGACTCTAGATTAAATTGTTGCATTAAAAGTCATCACAAAACTTGGTAGAGTAGAACAAATATTTTCTTCTGTTTATGGATTCTGTGAGTTAGGGAATTCGTTGTCTCATGGTGGAAAGATTTGTCTCAGTCCCTCAAGGTCTAGAGCCCCATCTAGGAAGCTTTGAATGCTAGTATAATGTCATGCCTTGGCCTTGGAATTGTCTGGAGGCATCTGTCTTCATGTAGCTGGAAGTTGATGTGGACTAACCCTACACAAGGCTTTCTGTGCAACCTTAGCTTCCTCACAGCATGGCAGGCTCACAATAGTCAAATTTCTTACAAAGGCAGCTCAAGGCCATGAAGGCAAATGTCTCAGCTTACTGGATAGAAGTTGCATTGCTTATTATAACCTGGACTCAGAAGTTTCAGGGTATCTCTTCTGCCTATTCTGTTAGTCATGGTGGTGGTGGTTTAGTCGCTAAGTCATGTCTGACTAAGGAGAGGTAAGGAGCAGTGGCTGCGCTTTGCTGGAGGACCGTGAAGAGAAACCCCACGTCCAAGGTAAGAGAAACCCAGGTAAGACGGTAGGCACTGAGAGGGGATCAGGGGGCAGACAGACGGAAACTACAGTCACGGACAAATAGCAAATCTGATCATATGGACAACAGCATGGTCTACCTCACTGAAACTAAGCCATGCTGTATGGGGCCACCCAAGATGGAATTGTCATGTTGGAGAAGTCTGACAAAATGTGGAACACTGGAGAAGGAAATGGCAAACCACTTCAGTATTCTTTTCTTGAGAATCCCATGAACAGTATGAAAGGCAAAAAGATAGGACACTGAAAGATGAACTCCCTAGGTCAGTAGGTGCCCAACATGCTACTGGAGATCAGTGGAGAAATAACTCCAAAAAGAATGAAGGGATGGGGCCAAAGCAAAAACAACACCCAGTTGTGAATGGGACTGGTGATAGAAGCAAGATTTGATGCTATAAAGATCAATATTGCATAGGAACCTTGAATGTTAGGTCCATGAATCAAGGCAAATTGGAAGTGGTCAAACAGGAGATGACAAGAGTGAACATCGACATTCTAGGAATCAGTGAACTAAGATGGACTGGAATGGGTGCATTTAACTCAGATGACCATTATATCTACTACTGTGGGCAGGAATCCCTTAGAAGAAATGGAGTAGCCATCATCGTCAACAAAAGAGTCCAAAATGCAGTACTTGGGTGCAATCTCAAAAATGACAGAATGATCTCTGTTCATTTCTCAGGCAAACCATTCAATATCCAATAATTGAATGGTTTGAACAGTAATCCAAGTCTATGCCCCGACCAGTAATGCCAAAGAAGCTGAAGTTGAATGGTTCTATGAAGACCTACAAGACCTTTTAGAACTAAAACCCCAAAAATGGTGTCCTTTTCATTATAGGGGACTGGAATGCAAAAGTAGGAAGTCAAGAAACACCTGGAGTAACAGGCAAATTTGGCCTTAGAATACAGAATGAAGCAGGGCAAAGGCTAATAGCATTCTTCCAAGAGAATGCACTGGTCACAGCAAACACCCTCTTCAAACAACACAAGAGAAGACTCTACACATGGATATCACCAGATGGTCGACACCAAAATCAGATTGATTATATTCTTTGCAGCCAAAGATGGAGAAGCATTATACAGTCAGCAAAAACACGACCTGGAGCTGACTGTGGCTCAAATCATGAAGTTGTTATTGCCAAATTCAGACTGAAATTGAAGACAGTGGAGAAAACCACTAGACCATTCAGGTATGACCTAAGTCAAATACCTTATGACTATACAGTGGAAGTGAGAAATAGATTTAAGGGACTAGATCTGATAGACAGAGTGCCTGATGAACTATGGACGGAGGTTGGTGACACTGTACAGGAGACAGGAATCAAGACCATCCACAAGAAAAAGAAATGCAAAAAGCAAAATGGCTATCTGAGGAGGCCTTACAATTAGCTGTGAAAAGAAGGGAAGCAAAAAGCAAAGGAGAAAAGGAAAGATAAAAGCATCTGAATGCAGAGATCCAAAGAATAGCTAGGAGAGATAAGAAAGCCTTCCTCAGTGATTAATACAAAGAAATAGAGGAAACAACAGAATGGGAAAGACTAGAGATTTCTCAAGAAAATTACAGATAACAAGAAAACATTTCATGCAAAGATGGGCTCGATAAAGGACAGAAATGGTAGGGACCTAATAGAAGCAGAAGATATTAAGAAGAGGTGGCAAGAATACACAGAAGAACTGTACAGAAAAGATCTTCATGACCCAGATAATCATCATGGTGTGATCACTCACCTAGAGCCAGACATTCTGGAATGTGAAGTCAAGTGGGCCCTAGGAAGCATCACTACAAACAAAGCTAGTGGAGGTGATGGATTCCAGTTGAGCTATTTCAAATCCTGCAAGATGACGCTGTGAAAGTGCTGCACTCAATATGCCAGCAAATATGAGAAACTCAGCAGTGGCCACAGGACTGGAAAAGGTCAGTTTTCATTCCAATCCCAAAGAAAGACAATGCCAAAGAATACTCAAACTACCGCACAATTACACTCATCTCACATGCTAGTAAAGTAATGCTCAAAATTCTCCAAGCCAGGCTTCAGCAACACATGAACTGTGAACTTCCAGATGTTCAAGCTGGTTTGACGAAAGGCAAAGGAACCAGAGATCAAATTGCCAACATCTGCTGGATCTTGGAAAAAGCAAGAGAGTTCCAGAAAAACATCTATTTCTGCTTTATTGACTATGCCAAAGCCTTTGACTGTGTGGATCACAATAAACTGTGGAAATTTCTGAAATAGATGGGCATACCAGACCACCTGACTTGCTTCTTGAGAAACCTATATGCAGGTCAGGAAGCAACAGTAAGAACTGGACATGGAACAACAGACTGGTTCCAAATAGGAAAAGGAGTACTTCAAAGCTGTATATTGTCACCCTGCTTATTTAACCTGTATGCAGAGAACATCATGAGAAATGCTGGGCTGAATGAAGCCCAAGCTGGAATCAAGATTGCCAGGAGAAATATCAATAACCTCAAATATGCAGATGACAGCACCCTTATGGCAGAAAGTTAAGAAGAACTAAAGAGCCTCTTGATGAAAGTGAAAGAGGAGAGTGAAAAAGTTGTTTTAAAGCTGAACATTCAGAAAACTAAGATCATGGCATCCGGTCCCATCACTTCATGGCAAATAGATGGGGAAAACAGTGGAAATAGTGGCTGACTTTATTTTTCTGGGCTCCAAAATCACTGCAGATGGTGATTGCAGCCATGAATTTAAAATACACTTACTCCTTGGAAGGAAAGTTATGACCAACCTAGACAGCATATTCAAAAGCAGAGACATTACTTTGCCAACAAAGGTCCATCTAGTCAAGGATATGGTTTTTCCGTGGTCATGTATGGATGTGAGAGTTGGACTATAAGGAAAGCTGAGCTCCAAAGGATTGATGCTTTTGAACTGTGGTGTTGGAGAAGACTCTTGAGAGTCCCTTGAACTGCAAGGAGATCCAACCAGTCCATCCTAAGAGAGATCAGTCCTGGGTGTTCATTGGAAGGACTGATGCTGTAGCTGAAACTCCAATACTTTGACCACCTGATGTGAAAATCTGGCTCATTGGAAAATACCCTGATGCTGGGAAAGATTGAGGGCAGGAGGAGAAGGGCACGACAGAGGATGAGATGGTTGGCAGGCATCATCGACTCAATGGGTTTGGGTGGACTCCGGTAGTTGGTGATGAACAGGGAGGCCTGGCGTTCTATGTTTCATGGAGTCGCAAAGAGTCAGACCTGACTGAGTGACTGAACGGAACTGAACATGTCCTCCTCTTTGCAGTCTCATGGACTGTAGCCCACCAGCTCCTCTGTCCATGGAATTTCCCAGGTAAGAATATTGGAGTGTGTGGCCACTTGCTTCTCCATTTGTTGGTTATATATGAGTCCAAAGTCCACCCAGATTCAAGAAGAGGGTTTAGGTTTATCCTGTTGTGGCAGAGTTTCAAGGTTATTGAAAAGCATATGGAGCTGGATGCAGTCTCACAGCCAACTTTGTTAAAATGTAATCAGTAGTTTTCGTGTGTGAATGAGGGGAAATGTTCTGATCATTCTATGCAAGGTGTTAGATATTAAGGGACATGAGGAATAGATGAATATGTGTCAAGGATGGTGCACATAGGAATCAACAGCTGTGAAGAGACATGCTGGAGTTACAAGAGAAGATGTTGAAAGGAAGCAAGGGGACCAGTTAATTGTTGTTATAATTAACTGGTCAGTTACTTAGTTACTAAGTTACAGTTAACTTAGTTCAGTTACTAAGTTGTGTCCAACCGTTTATCACCCCATGGACTGCAGCATTCCAGGCTCCTTTGATTTTCACTATCTCCCAGGAGTTTGCTCAGATTTATATTTACTGGGTCAGTGATGTTATATAACCATCTCATCCTCTATCACCCACTTCTCCTGCCCTCAATCTTCCCAGCATCAGCATCTTTTCCAATGATTTGGCTCTTCACAGCAGGTGGCCAAAGTATTGGAGCTTCAGCATCAGTCTTTCCAATGAGCATTTAGGGTTGATTTCCTTTAGAATTGGCCATCTTGATTTCCTTGCTGTGCAAAGGACTCTCAGGATTCTTCTCCAGTATCACAACTCAAAAGCATGAATTGTAACCAAGCATCAATGGTAAACAACCAGATGAGAACCTCAACTCAGACAATGGCAGTAGAATTTGAAGGAGAAAATGACCAAGAGATTTTTAAGATGTAAAAGCCATATGACTTGTCAGTTCCCTGGCTATTAGGTAAAAGAAATGTGGATGAACCTGCTATCTGTCACTTTCTGTTGCTCAATATCTTTCTCATGCACTGGACAAATAAGGGGTTGGGTCTGGGGATGGAATCCAGGTTGGCCAATCATAGCATCTCATCTTCTTGAGGCTGGGGAGTAGCCATATGGCTAGAGACATAGCTAGTGGAGAGTGACAAAGAATTTCTGAAATTATTAGAAATGTGGTCTGCTCTTTTCTACAGGAAATATAAAAATGACTTAACCCCAGAGCTACCATTTGCCATGTTTTCCCAAATGGAGAACACATATCAGAGAATGAAGTTTGCCCAGAGAAAATTCTAGCTGAGAAAAGGAGAGGGAATCCAGCCCCTGAAGATACTATTAGAATCCTCAGATCCTGCTGAGTCAAAAGCTCTAATTCAGGTTACACAGACCACTGTATTCACTCTTTTCGAAAGCTTTTTTGAACTGTACTTCCATCCCTTATAATCGAAAAGAGTACTGACCTATGCCGCAGAGAAATTAAAGATGACTCTGAGCTTCTCAGCTGGGCATCTTGGAAAGGGTGATAAGAGGCTGTGACTGCCATGAGGACCACAGTAGAAGAGAATATCTGGCGACAGCATACATTTAGTTTGAAAATGTCGCAGTGGAGGACCTGTCAATCAGCCCAGAGTTCAGCATGCTCTTCTCACTGTGACACATGCCAGCACCCATACAGGTGACATTCACATTCCCATGGGTATACCCCATGCTGGGCACAGTGGTTAATCCACCAACACGAATTCTACCATACCCTTGCTCACTCAAGAAGCATTTCATCATACAAGCAGATGGAGTTATTGACAACAACCTCACTGATTTATAAATTTCAAATGAGTTGATTGCTACCATGAGCTAATTAAATATTAATAGTGACAAAATGATTCCTGACTTCATGTATGATTCCATACTTCACGACTGATCATGGTGTTTGAAAAAGACCAAAATCATAGTCGTGACCTGATGGTTTCTAATCTCAGGGTGTAGAGATTTGAAGAGAAGACAGAGATTGAGTTGAAAACTTTGGAATAAGATAAGACTTTGTCAGCCTTGCTCCGGCTGCTGTGACCGAGGATAATTCAAGCTACATTGTGAAGCCCCTAATTCTAAGTGTAATACAAGTAGTTTTTCTCTCCCCAGTGTGTTCTATTGATTGCAGACAAAATGTAATTACCTTCTGAGATATACTTTTCCCATCTTAACTCCCTCTACATGTGAAATGAACTGTAACAGACAAATTAGCTTTTTTTTCCTTCCTAGCTCCTAACATTCTTAGATTTTTTTTCCCCTCTGATCTGATGTTTCTTCTCTCTTACCAATATAGCAGTGCAATTGAGGATTAATGGTGTGTTCTACAAGGCCAGATAAAAATAATATGCAGTCCAGCTTAGTGTCTAGAGTTTTACTGGAATAGACACCACAGCTGAAAGTGTTGTCTGAAATCATCACATCTCAAATCCTGTCTTACCCAGTGAGACACGCACACACACACAAGGTTTAATTGCATGTACAAAATATATTATATTTTGTAGGCAGATTGGCTGGTTTACTAGTCATTTATAAGCTCCATCTCAATGTAATTTGTTTCCATCAGAACAAGAGGACTCTCAGCTCAGCTTTATTCTGTCGCTTTTTTCTTTATTCTTTTTTTTCTTGCTTTGTTTCTTTTCTTTTTTAAAATTTATTTATTTTAATTGGAGGCTAATCACTTTACAATATTGTGTTGGTTTTGCCATACATCTACATGAATCCGCCGCAGGTGTACACGTTCTGCACTATCTTTGTCAGCAGAAGAGGCAGCATCAGCTACACTATGACAGACAGACAAGCATTAGATTTCAAAAATCAGGGCACTTCCTACAAACTGGGATGATGAGATTAAAAATACTCTTGTAGGATAAGCATTGCAGTGGTTTACAGAGTGTAATGATTGTTGACCATTAAAAGAGAAAAAGATACAAAGGTTTGTATCAGAGAACAAACTGGGGGACTAGTTTGATCCTTTTAGGTAAAAATTTCTCCATTTTAAAAAAACAAATTCACAAAATATTGTGACAAGAATTTTAAAAGCAATCCACATATTGCTTTTAAAATCTAAATTCAATCTAATCACAAAGCAAAAATGAACCTATAATTTTTTATTTTCCATGGGCCCGTATTTTCAATAGGTTCTTATTTTCGAACAGGTCCACTTCATTGTATGTACGTGCGTGTGTGTATGTGTGCGTGTAGCCATATTCACTTATGTCTACTTACATATTTACTTAAATCTTCTTGTTTTGCTTAAATCCGTGTGACTTTGCCTGTTGATATGCTGCATTTATGGCTTGGACAACGAGGAATCTGTCTGCAATGTGGGAGACTCAGTTTCTCTCCCTGGAGAAGATCCCCTGGAGAAAGGAATGGCAACCCACTCCAGTATTCTTGCCTGGAGAATTCCATGGACAGAGGAGCCTGGCAGGCTATAGTCCATGGGGTCTCAAACAGTTGGACACAACTGAGTGACTGACAGACACACACACTGTATTTAGAGCACTTATGACTAATTCTTGCTCAATATTAAAAGGAAAGAATATAATATAATTAAGTATGTTTTTCCATCAATGTCAGTTCTTTTGCAGAAATTAATGGACAGGGAGGAAGTGGGGGTGAGATGAGAGACTTTAAAATGTAGTTGTTGGTTTTTCATTTGTTTGCTGATGAGGATCTGGTGGAGGCAATACCTGGTGGAGAAATTAATAAAGATATCCCAGATGAGAACCGGCAGTGGCTATTAATTTAGCCTTTGCAAGCACATCCGCCACCATCACTTGGGTTTGGCAGAAATTCAAAGGCAGTCAGAAGAGTAGGAAAGCTTTATAGAGGAAGAAGACAAAGCTTCAGATGCACGCTGATTGGAGGTTCGGGAAACCGATTTGTAGGTTTCCTGGCAGAAGATCTATGTGATTGGTTTCGGGAGCATATGTATCTACCTTCCTCTGGTGGGTCCTGAGTTGGAAATAGGGGCCCAGATGAGAGAAACTGGCAGTCACTGACCAAGTCCCAGTCTTCTGGGCCAGTTGATGACAGACTGTGAGCCCACGGTTCTATTGCTATATGTGGTATGGACATTGTCCACTTTTACTGTCAGTCCTCCCTGGATAAAAGTTGACATGACTGCCTGCTGCCAGCACTAAACTTAGAATTAGCCTCTGAGTCCTGGGTGTGAGTGAACCTCAAATGTCAAAAGAACGTCTCTGTGGTAAAATAGGACATCTTTAATAAATTCCTGTGTTACCACTTTGACAGTTATTTATTGAAATGTATTTTATTAGTCATAGTTATTTTAGTCTAAGTTCATAAATAGTTACTCAGTTCACCCTTTTGCTTTATATTTGCCTGTTTCTCCTAAAACGGTTGGGCTTCCTTAGTGGCTCAGATGGTAAAGAATCTGCCTTCAATGCAGGAGACATGGATTCAATCCCTGTATCAGGAAGATCGCTTGGCGAAGGGAATGACAACTCACTCTAGTATTCTTGCCTGGAGAATTCCACAGACAGATAAGCCTGGCAGGGCCACAGTCTATGGGGTCACAAAGACTCAGACATAACCGAACAACTGACATACACACACAATAACATGGATATGATAATAAATAAAATCGGCCTACAGGTGGTCTGTGTTGATCTTTCAGGCAGCCATCAACACCAGCTCAATCAGGGTATGGTTTGAAATATTTTATTCTAAATTCAGCTTGCAATTTTAGTTAGGTAATTGTTTCCCATGCATCCTACTTAAGATCCTGGAGTCATAATATTTCACCTTTTATCTTTTTAATTTGTGAATAAATTTATTTTGAAGTATACATTTGAATCCATAGCATCTATACATAGGCAGATGACAAATAATACCGTGAACACTTGGGCAATTAAAGCTCACATTAAGAAATTGGGCGAGTTCTTTAGAGGACTTCAAAGCTCACCTTCAGTTTCTTTTTTTTTTTTCCTTTTGCTTTTCCCCAGAGTCAACCATTATTCTAATTTTTGTAAAATGAGTAAACCATTGCCCCAGGATTGACTGTTAAATTTTGTTTTTTGATCTACAAATCTTGGTCTATCCATGTGTCCCTTTAAGAGTTCACTGTTTAGGTATTTTTGCCTCCCAGGACGCTCTGCTGAACTACCCAACCAATATTTTCATGAAATTCACTTCTTCTAGATAAGATTTAATGTGGACCATCATTTATTAGTGGAGTAACACCCAAATTGAAGGGACTCCATCTGACTGAGAATTAGACTCAATAGACATAATGGTACCCCCACCTATCTATTCATAGGTGGTGGGAACAAAGGCCTAACATTAGTCTAAACATTAGAGGCAAATCATAGAATATATAACCACTTTCTTTGAGCTTCCTTTTGAGTTAACTCAATAGAACCAGATTTCGTATTGGGCAAATCTCTGTTGTTTTCTTTTCCCCCCAAATTCTGTGAACCTAGGTAGTGGTTCCAAGGGATCTGAGAGTAACGCTGGTAACATCTCTTCCCTTCTGAACCCACTGCATGACTACAGGAGAGACAGAGAATGTACTGCTGTCTATTTGGTTCAGGAAACTCGTGAAAGGCAAAGGCTGGCCTGAGGTAAACATACAAATGGCAGAGCTGGAATTCTCACCCAGATTTCTAATACTGTATCCTGGGCTCCTCCTCCAAAACAGTGTTGTTATTTAGTCATTAAATCGTGTCTGATTCTTTGCGATCCCATGGACTGTAGCCCAGCAGGCTTCTCTGTCCATGGGATTTTCCAGACAAAAATACTGGAATGGGTTACCATTTCCTTCTCCAGGGGATCTTCTTGAGCCAAGGGTTGAACCCTAATCTCCTGTGTCTCCCGCACTAGCAGGTGGGTTCTTTCCCACTGAGCCACCAATATAGTACTTCCCCATATCATATCAAGTATCTCAGAGAAGAAAAGCTGTCTCATGCTCATTCTCCTTGAAACAGAAGAAATAAGAGATGCCACATCTGGGCTTGATCTAGAATGAACTCAAATCTGAACTTCCCTAATTTTCAATAAATTATTGGAGAAATTTGCTGAATTCTTTCAAGGAGGTAGGTTCTAATTCTCCATAGATGCACATGCAATAACAAAAAACAAACTTCTCACTTGTTCTTTAGCATTTGAAGAATATTTACTTCTTAAGATGTCCATGAGGTAAGTGGGACACATTGTTAATGTCATTTTGCAAGAATATAATTCATGATGAGACAAAGGTAAGGTGATTTGCCACCTTACAGAACTAAGAGCTACTGAAGTCTGATACCAACCCCAGTCTTGTCAGTTTTCCCTCCCAAGTTTCTTCTCTGAGGGTAGTGATGGTTTCTGTTCCAAACATCGTGACTAAAGATGAGTATTTATTAATGCTTGAAACAGGAGGAATGCAGTGTAGCTATCCATGTTTGGCCTTGGTTGATTGGAACTCTCTCAGGTTTTTTTCTTTTTTTGGCAGGGGGAGGGTGGGGGTAGATATGATCACATTTGAAAACCAAACTGAAATGCAACAAGAGAAGCCAAGTCAAGAAAGTGTTACTTCAGCTATTCAATCAAATGACCTCACAGTCAATGCTAATGGACCACTAATATGTTCCTAGCTCAAAATATGGTTTAACAAAATACCGTGCAGTGACCTAAAAGGGAAAAAGAATATATGCGTGTATATGTATAACTGAATCATTTTGCTGTACACCTGAAACTATCACAACATTGTTAATCAACTCTACTCCAATATTAAATTCAAAAGTAAGAAAAAAGCAGATGCATGCATATGTATAACTGAATCATTATATGAAACCAACACAACATTGTTGATCAACTATACTCCAATGTAAAATAAAAATCTTTTAAAAAATAAAGGAGGCACTTGCTTCTTTGCCTGGAGGAAATTAAAATTCTTGTTTGAGAAAGAATAGCAACATATACAAAGAAAAAAATGCAACATGTAAACGTTAGTTCTTAGACTGTGTCCTATGATATACGTAACTAATATTTGGGGCTCATTTGTGTTCCAGGACTATGTGACAGGCCCTGTGTCCTCATTCAGAATCTGTGACTTACAATAGACGATCAACTTACTTGAGATCACACAGTTCAGAAGTAGTGGAGACCAAGATTTTTTATATTTAATTTCCTCTGCAAATTGCAGGCTCCTGATTACAGCAAGTTCTTTGTTCACTGTTGAGTCAGTAAGTCATGTCAACTCTTTGTGACCCATGGACCACAGCACGCCAGGCTTCCCTGTCCTTCACTACCCCCTAAGTTTGCTCATACTCATGTCCATTGAATCAGTGATGCGATCAACCATCTTATCCTCTGTTGTCCCCTTCTCTTCCTGCCTTCAGTCTTTCCCAGCATCAGGTTCTTTTCCAGTGAGTATTGGAACTTCAACTTCAGCACCAATCCTTCCAATCAATATTCAAGGTTGATCTCCTTTAGGATTGACTGGTTTGATCTTGCATTCCAAGGGACTCTGAAGAGTCTTCTCCAACACCACATTTCAAAAGCATCAATTCTTCAATGCTCAGCCTTTTTTTTTTTTGGTCCAACTGTCACATCCACACATGATGACTGGAAAAACCACGGCTTTGACTATTTGGATCTTTTTTAAAAAAATTGTTTTTATTGCAGTAATAATGTACTCTTATTACAACATTCTAGTTTTGTTTGTATCTTGGAGGAATGGGGGGTGTTAGCTCAGGGAAGAAAATAGAAAGGAAAAATAGAGGGCACAGGACGAGAGTGGTTTGTGTGTGTGCATGTGAGCAGGAGGAAAATCCTGTGTCTCAGCTCTCACCTGAAAAAAAAAAATGGTGTTGCAATGCCTGTAGGCATTTGGCAGGAGAATGGCAAATACATAGCACTGACAAATCAATTGGAAACATCTTAACTAGAATGCAGGGAAAAATAGATTTTCCCTAGTTTACTTCAGGTGATGTTTTTTAATATAGACAAAGAAGTCACTTCAACTCTATTAGAAAATTGCTTCCTGAGTTTTCAATCAGTTTCTTCAGTGGCATCTTTGTACCTTATAAAGTTGCAAAGTTTTCCATGTGATGATGCTCTTAGAAGAGAGAGTGTAAAATGTAATTGCTTTGGTAACATTTTGCAGCTACATCAAGAAGGACTTTGATGTCCCTGTGATTTCAAAACTCAAATAACATCAACTGGATTTCCTAGACTTTTATTTTTTTTTATATAACTGATCTACATTCGTATTAATCACAAGGTGCTGACAACTTGACAAATATTCCTTTGCATGGTGTTCAACTGATATTTTCAAGAGTCCAATAATATATCAAATGGAGGGGG
This sequence comes from Bos mutus, assembly GCF_027580195.1. Classification (NCBI taxonomy): domain Eukaryota; kingdom Metazoa; phylum Chordata; class Mammalia; order Artiodactyla; family Bovidae; genus Bos; species Bos mutus. The sequence continues at coordinate 105,979,036 of NC_091622.1, read as the reverse complement.
GGAAGAGCTGATAAAAATAAATTTCCCACTGTTGATGGCCAGAGCTTTAGATCTCTAAAAATTGTTCGTAGCTACAAGGTAGCATTACTTCAAAGAGATGAAAATCATCCAAATGGAGTGGAAAAACTTCAGCTTTTTCTGAACCACACTTCAATTGAGGGAAAAGAAGGTATCTACATTATTAACCATGGGGGGAAAAAACAGCAGTGTATGAATTTTGACAGTGTGTTTGTTATTTCCTTATGGACACAGTGTTTCAGGAAGCCCAGCTAGGTGATGATCTTAAGCCCCAAGCAGATGGTCTTTAAAATGATCATACAGATTTTCTTTCATAATGAATCTCATGAATCCTATAGGATTTATAATAAGAACTGTTCATACATATGAAAAGACAGATGTTTCTTTAGTCACTGATCACCAGTTCTTTGGCTGAATCCAGGAAGAGCCATTAGCTATGACTTTATTTTCAAGCAGTTGAGTTACATGAGACTTTAGTCTTAACTAATCAGTGTCAAAACACCTTTTAAATGGAAATTATTTTTTTCTCTGGGGTGGAGGATGGAGGCCTTGTGTTTAGGAGAATGGAAAATTAAGTCCCTTTTCATATGTATTTTTTATTGTTTCATAAGACTTGGAACATTCGTCAAGCTTCTTTTTGCAATTTTTGGTCCATGTAGCAAGACACTGTTCAAAACCTATTTTCTGTCTGATGAACAGTGAATAGACTGACTATACAGAGAAAGGGTAAATTCTAAAGTTTGGATGTAATTGTGGTTTCTAATACTGCTCCAACAGGCAGGAAACTGAGTTCCAATCCAGAATCTATCACTTGTTATTTTCCGAGTACATCTTGATGGATATAAAAAGATATTTGAAATAATTCAGCCTATCACGAATCTATCATCCTCCAAATCACCCGAAGAGTTCTTTAAAATTAACTCTGAATATTCTTCGGAAGGACTGATGCTAAAGCTGAAGCCCCAATACTCTGGCCACTCAATGTGAAGACTCTGCTGCTGCTGCTAAGTCGTTTCAATCGTGTCCGACTCTGCAACCCCATCAGGCTCCCCCATCCCTGGGATTCTCCAGGCAAGACTCTACTCATTGGAAAAGACCCTGAATGCTAGGAAGGATTGAGGGCAGGAGGAGAAGGGGGCAACAAAGGATGAGTTGGTTAGTAGCATCACCAACTTAGCTGACATGAATTTAACAAACTGCAGAGATAGTGGAGGACAGGGAAGCCTGGTATGCTGCAGTCCATGGAGTCGCAAAGAGTTGGACACAACTTAACAACTGAACAACAGCCAAGCTCCAAACCAGTGGCACAACATCTGAATTTCTGGTAAGAAGGCTTAGAGAGAAGCTGTAGTTTTTTTTTAAAAAAAGTGATTTTTCATTTCCTCACATCTAGGAGAGAAGATAATACACATTTTTCACAGTTGGTTATCCAAATACTCCTCCCATCTAAGTCTGTGTATCCAGCTATGGAAAATTCTTAGCTTGAACACACTTTCCTATTTTGACCCACATGAAAACACTCATGCATGCAATCACTCACACTTACATTTACCACCATATAGCCCTAAATACATCTACCTGCACATACACACACATACTCACACTCTTACATACTCACACATAGAAGTGCACATTCACAATTCCCTCACATGATACCATTATGCTATTGATCAAATATTTTGTGCATATTAACAATACATATGCATTTGTGTATATTACAATCTTTATCAATTTGTTGATCGATTCACCCATTCATAGGGGCTCAATTTTTAATATTTCTACATTGAGTCAATGCATTTACTATGAATATTAAAACACACAGTAGGTGCAATTACAAAATAGCAGTAATTTTAATACATTATTAACAATGTAGTCTTAATAATTAGACATGTGTGTTTTCTGGGAAAAAAATATGACCATTGCAATATTTACAGTATTAGGAAAATGGAAATAACTCAAATACTGGGCAACTAAATGACCACATGCAACATGCCTGTCTTAAGGTCAAAGACTACTGAGTCATTGACCAGGATGCTCATAAAATTGTGTTTAAAGACAAAAATGCTTAGATTATTATTTTAAGAATTCAGAATACAAGTGCCTATTACAATCCAAATCAGCTTTTTTAATCTTTTATTATTTTTTATTTTTTAATTGAAGTATAGTTGATTAACTATGTTTAAGGCATATAGCAAAGTGATTTATTTATATATGTGTGTGTGTGTGTGTCTGTGTGTGTATGTATTCTTTTTCAAATTCTTTTCCATTGTGGGTTATTACAAGATATTACAATATATGTCTCTGAGCTCTACAGTAGGACTTTGTTCTTTAACTATTTTATAGTAGTGCATACTTGTTAATCCAAATTTCTAGTTTATCCCTCTCCCCATATTTTCCCCTTTGAAGTGAAGTGAAGTGAAAGTCACTCAGTCGTGTCTGACTCTTTGTGACCCCATGGACTATACAGTCCATGGAATTCTCCAGGCCACAGTACTGGAGTGGGTAGTCTTCCCCTTCTCCAGGGGATCTTCCCAACCAGGAACTGAACCAGGGGTCTCCTGCATGCAGGCTGATTCTTTACCAACTGAGCTATCAGGGAAGCACCAAAATCTGTTTTCTGTGTCTGTGAGTCTACTTTTGTTTGTAACTAAGTTCATTTGCATCATTTTTTAGATTTCACATGTAAGTGATATCATATGATACTTTTCTTCTTCTGACTTACTTCACTTTATGATAACGTCTAGGTCCACCCATGTTGCTGCAAATGGCATTATTTAATTCTTCTTTTTTTCTGAGTAATATTTCATTGCACACGTATACCACATCTTATTTATCTGTTCGTCTGTCAATGTACATTTGGCTGCTTCCGTGTCTGGGCTATTGTAAAGAATGCTACTGTGAACACTGGGGTATGTGCAACCTGTTGAATTAGGGTTTCCTATGGATATATGTGAGAGTCAGACTGTGAAGAAGGCTGAGCGCTGAAGAATTGATGCTTTTGAACTGTGGTGTTGGAGAAGACTCTTGAGAGTCCCTTGGACTGCAAGGAGATCCAACCAGTCCATTCTAAAGGAGATCCGTCCTGGGTGTTCTTTGGAAGGAATGATGCTAAAGCTGAAACTCCAGTACTTTGGCCACCTCATGGGAAGAGTTGACTCATTGGAAAAAATTTGATGCTAGAAGGGATTGGGGGCAGGAGGAAAAGGGGACGACAGAGGATGAGATGGCTGGATGGCATCACTGACTCGATGGACATGAGTGTGAGTGAACTCCGGAAGTTGATGATAGACAGGGAGGCCTGGCGTGCTGTGATTCATGGGGTTGCAAAGAGTCGGACATGACTGAGAGACTGATCTGATCTGATCTGATGGATATATGCCCTGCAGTGGGATTGCTGGATCATATGGTAACTCAATTTTTAGTTTTTGAAGAAACTTCCACAGTGTTCTCCATAGCAGTTGAACCAATTTACTTTCCTACCAACAGTAAATGAGTGCTTTTTATTCTTCCCTCTCTCTCCTTCTTCCTGTCTCATTTTCTTATTAACAGGAGACAACTGTAATGCAAAACTTTTCATGATTTTTTTTTTTTACTTTACAATATTGTATTGGTTCTGTCACACATCAATATGAATCCACCACGGGCGTACACGTGTTCCCCATCCTGAACTCCCCTCCCACCTCTCTCCCTGTAACATCCCTCCGAGTCATCCCAGTTCACCAGCCCCAAGCATCCTGTATTGAACCTGGACTGGCAATTCATTTCTTATTTGATATTATACATGTTTCAGTAGAAAGAAAAACACCAATACAGTATACTAATGCATATATATGGAATTTAGAAAGATGGTAATGATAACCCTGTATGCAAGACAGCAAAAGAAACACAGATGTATAGAACAGTCTTTTGGACTCTATGGGAGAGGGAGAGGGTGGGACGATCTGGGGGAATGGCGCTGAATCATGTTCAAACCAGATGAAAGTGTTAAAACAGAGGGTGAAGGAGTGCCAAAGTCAATTGCCCCGTGAGCATGTCTGAAGTCCTCTGGTGACCTTGAACTTGAAGTTTGATGCCTGCCATGGAGAAAGGAAATATAGCCTAAAACCTCCCCAACCTGGGAATTCTAATAGGAGACCTTCATAAAGATTAGATCCCAAAGAACTAAACCGTCAGTGGAAAGATGAATGTTAAATCCCACACTGAAGGCATGTTTCCCTTAACCTTGAACAGGAAGAGGGAAAAATTCTCTTTAAGAATTCATGATAATAAACATACTTTATACAGGATTTGGTTAGATATTTAACTTTCTGTGTCATGGAAAAAAAAACCTGTCTTTTCATTCAAAAGGACCTATCATTGATGTCCCCCAGATGGCTAACTTAGACTAATTTGAAATCTTAGTGAAGCAGTGCATAGTCTCCAAAGAGACTAAAGAACCCCCAAAACACTCACTCTCCATCATTCTCTCTCTGTGTCTCTATTTCTCCCTCCTTCTCTATCTCTCTTTCATATACATATACACATATCATAAAAAGCCAGCCAAACAAGCTAAGTCCATCATAACAAAACAACATGAGAAACAGTGAGAATAAAAAGATAAGCAAAAGCACAAAGATTTCAGTTTTCAGAATTATGATATGCAGAATTTTAAAATATGTTTTACTAAATAAGAAATGAAAGAGGTGTTTGAAAATTATAAATCAGGAGCAAGAGACTATAATCATGACAAAGTAGACCTTCAAATCATTTAAATGGAACCTTTAGTAATCAGTAGGAAATGGCAATCCAGTCCAGTATTCTTGCCTGGAGAATCCCATGGACAGAGGAGCCTGGTGGGCTGCAGCCCAAGGGGTCACAAAGAGTCAGACACAACTGAAATGACTTAGCAATACAGTAATTAAAATTTATAAGCAAAATAAACACGTTAAGCAAAAGATTTAGTAAGAACCAGAGAAAGAGTTAATGAACTGGATGATAAAATGAAAAGAAAAGAAAAGAAAAATTGCAATATTCAGCACAAGAAGCCAAAGAAAGATAAAAAAGGGAGAACAAAGTATGAATATCTAGAATATTCTAATCAGCATCAGAAGGAGATAATAGATTCAAGACAATTTTCATGAGACAAAACCTGAAGACACTCAAGAATTGTTGAAACATCAATTTTAGACCCCAGATCCCAAATAACTCAAACAAAGTAAATGAACATAAATTGACCCTCAGAGACATTCTATTAAGGCTAGAGAAAACTATCTAAAATAAGAAGACTTTAAATATCACCTTCAGAAAGTGGCAGTGTAATAATTGACTTAGCAGCGTCTCTATAGACCAGCGGTTAAAGGACATGACCATAAACACCCAGACTGCTCAAGGAGTTTAGTATTCAACTTCAGCTCTATCCTGAGCAAAGATCTTTCTTAATCATGAGTGAAATAAAGATATTTTAACCAAATAATAACTGAGAGAATTTACCACCAACAGGAATTCACCAACAATAGAGTACTACTACTACTACTACTACTAAGTTGCTTCAGTCGTGTCCAACTCTGTGCAACCCCATTAGACGGCAGCCCATCAGGCTCCGCCATCCCTGGGATTCTCCAGGCAAGAACACTGGAGTGGGTTGCCATTTCCTTCTCCAATGCATGAAAGTGAAGTCGTTCAGTCGTGTCCGACTCTTTGCGACCCCATGGACTGCAGCCTACCAGGCTGCTCCGTCCATGGGATTTTCCAGGCAAGAGTACTGGAGTGGGGTGCCATTGCCTTCTCTGAATATAGTAATAATTGTACTTTAATAGAAAGAATATGATTCTAAAGAGAAGGTCTGAGTTACTAGAAGGAAAGATGAGAAAAATTAATAAGTATTTGGAGAAGTAAAATATAGACATTGACTTTCCATGACAATAATGTCTAAAGATCTGGGGACTTCCCCAGTGGTCTGGTGGTTAAGACTCCACCTCCCAAAGCAAGGGTGTGAGTCTGATCTCTGGTCAGGGAACTAAGTTCCCTCATGTCATGCAGTGTGCCCCAAAAGAAAAGAAGTCATCTAGACAATTTATGGGTGTGTTTAATCAAACAGCCAAAGAATAAATCAGTTAAAACTACACAAGCTCAGAGAACCGAGAAATAATACTCTTTTAATAGTTTTGTGGTGCTAACATATGTTTAAGCATGAAACCAGAAAAGCTAATCTCATTAGTAAAAGCAAATGCAAAAATAGACAAAAACTAATGAAAAAGTTGGTTTATTTCAGGAATACAAGATTGGCTTCACACTAAAACATCAATCAGTATACCTTACTGAATTTTAAAAAAAGTGTTAGATTCAACACACCATCCACTCATGAACAAAAAATATAAAGTATTTTAGTCAATTAAGGGTAAAAAGGAATTTTCATGCCTGAGAAGTAATATCTTTTAAAAACTATAAAATTTAATAGCAAATGTAACTCATTTTTAAGGTTGGGAAAAAAATCAAGATTTTATTTTCAAAGCTGAGAATATATCTATGGAATATTGTTCAAAATCCTAGGTAAGGCAGTAAGTCCAGAAGTAGAAATGAAAGACAGAGGCACTCGAATAGAAATTAAAACTGCCATTATTTTCAGATACTAGGTTATCTATGAAAAAATAACCATAAATATGGAATTTATTGGAGTCACTGGCATAAACTTGCACACAAGTCTGAGCAAGCTCTAGGAGCTGGTGACAGACAGGGACGCCTGGCATGCTGCTGTCCCCAGGATCTCAGAGTCAGACATGAATGAGCCACTGAACTGAACTGAACTGACTGCTGTAAAATCACTGTGCAGGTTTCAAGTGTGTTTCTCTACAAATAAAACAACCAGCTAAAAATGTAATAAAAAAGAAACCATGTATAATAGAAAGAAAAATAGTGCCTAGAAATAAGTTTTAAAATATCTTGCAAGCTTTAAAAGAATAAATCACAAAATTTTATTGAAATAGCTAAATATGTTTATATGGATATTGGATAAGATAACTTCATATACTGTGAAAACTGTATATTGTTGACTTAAAGAAAAATACACAACATAATAGTTGTGAGCTTAAGTTTTACTTAGAGTCTTCCTGAGGACTACAGCCTGGAAGACAACCACTCTACTACAGAACTGTTCTGAAGAGGTAGGGGAGAAGCCAGATTATGTATGTCTTTTTTTTTTTTTTTTTTGCTAGTGTATACATGCAGTGAAGTATCAGTTCAGTTCACTTCAGTTGGTCAGTTGTGTCCAACTCTTTGCAACCCCATGAACTGCAGCATGCCAGGCCTCCTTGTCCATCACCAAATCCCGGAGTCCACCCAAACCCATGTCCATTGAGTCAGTGATACCATCCAACCATCTTATCTTCTGTCGTCCCCTTCTCCTGCTCTCAATCTTTCCCAGCATCAGGGTCTTTTCAAATGAGTCAGCTCTTCACATCAGGTGACCAAAGTATTGGAGCAGCCCACCAGGCTCCAATGAACATTCAGGACTGATTTCCTTTAGGATGGACTGGTTGGATCTCCTTGCAGTCCAAGGGACTCTCAAGAATCTTCTCCAACACCACAGTTCAAAAGCATCAGTTCTTTGGTGCTCAACTTTCTTTATAGTCCAACTCTCACATCCATACATGACCACTGGAAAAACTATAGCCTTGACTAGATGGACCTTTGTTGGCAAAGTAATGTCTCTGCTTTTCCATATATCTTTGTAAAAGATTATTGCTAATCATAAATAGATATTATCAGCTAATGATATTAGTGCTTTCTTATGGGGAATATTGGAGAAGGCAATGGCAACCCACTCCAGTACCCTTGCCTAAAGAGTCCCATGGACGAAGAAGCCTGATAGACTGCAGTCCATGGGGTCGCTAAGAGTCGGGTACAACTGAGCGACTTCACTTTCACTTTCATGCATTGGAGAAGGAAATGGCAATCCACTCCAGTGTTCTTGCCTGGAGAATCCCAGAGACAGCAGAGCCTGGTGGGCTGCCGTCTATGGGGTCGCACAGAGTCGGACATGACTGAAGCGACTTAGCAGCAGCAGCAGCAGCATGGGGAATAGGCAAGAATCTGGATTCTCTGATATTCTTCCTGAGATATGCATCCATTTAAGGCCTGTTTAGGGCTTTCTAGGTGGTGCTAGTTATAAAGAAGCCCCTGTCAATGCAGGAGACATAAGAAATGAGGGTTTGGTCCCTGGTCAGAAAGATCCCCAAGAAAGCACTCTAGCATGCTTTCTTGGAGAATCTCATGGGCAGAGGAGCTTGGCAGGCTATAGACCATAGGGTCACAATGAGTGGGACATGACTGAAGCAACTTAGCATACATGCAAGCCAGTTATTTCAAAGCTAGAGTCCTTCTTCCTGTTTTTATTTATTTTAATCCTGAATTCTCAAGTTGCTCTGTTGGTGGACAATTACATTGGGTTATGCCTTAACCTTAGTAGAACTGAGTGGTGAACAATGCTCCTTTGCTTGTCTTTGTTCACAGTATCCATACAGGAAAACATGAATTTGGATTTCTATCACAACATTCAGAAAACTCAAGTGCGGTTAAATTAATTACTTTATAAGACAGTACAGATGAAGAATATCTTGATGACTTTGGGGCAAAAAAAAAAAAAAAAGATTTTTTAAAGCAAACTAATCATTAAGCAAAAGGTGATACACGTAACTTCGTAAAGAATGAAAGGATGAAAGGACAAATCAAAACTGAAGAAGATATTTATAACACAAGTCTAAATATTTGTAAGAAGAATATATAAATACTCTGTGGAACAATAAAAAATAGGCAAAATTATCTCAAGAAGAGAAGAAAGTTGGCATAAAGGTGATAGGATAAAGTAACATTTGAGTGTTTAAAAAAAGAAAGAAAAGCCAATTTGTCAATTTGTCTAAATCAATGAGAGGAAGTGAGGGGCAAAGTAATTGGAAGGAAAGCAACCTGTACCATGTAAAGCTCTGGGAGTTTATAAGGATTTTGGACTTAACTGAAGGTACAATTGGAAGCCGGTGAAGAATTCCAAGCAGGGAGATGATGTGGATTGTTATAACTTTTTAAAAGATCCATGTGATCATTGTCAAAGGCTGAAGGGGCATTGCCAAAGAGCAGTGGGAAGTTACTTGTCAGGTTAAAGTGTGACTTCACACAGCAAGGAGCAGAGGAAATGGTGATGTCGACACTGTTATGAAGCTGAATCCAGAGGACCAGCTGATGGAGTAAACAGGGAGAATGACGAGGAAAAATAAGCAGATGTGTTTTCCAGAATTAAAATTAAGTAGGGTTATCCTGGTGCCAGTTGAATAGATGGGAAATTCTGGGGCAAGTGTTGGAGAGGAGAATCTAGAGTTTTATTTTGGACTTGTAAGAGTTGACCTGCTCATTAGAACTACCCGTTGGTGAAGGGATAGGCTACCCACTCCAGTATTCTTGGGCTTCACTGGTGGGTCAAATGGTAAGGAATCTGCCTGCAACTCAGGAGACCTGGGTTCAATCCCTGGGTTGGCAAGATCTCCTAGAGAAGAGAGATACCTAGAGAAGAATACTCTCTCCAGTATTCTGGCCTGGAGAATTCCATGGACAGAAGAGCCTGGCAGGATACAGTTCATGGGGTCACAAAGAGTCAGACATGACTGAGCAACTTTCACTCAACTCACCTCACTCACACTAGAACTATTTCTGTTGTTGGTCAATAGACAAGAAACTTACTGGGTTGGCCAAAAAGCTTGTTTTTCTTATAGAAAAACCTGAACAAACTTTTAGTCGACTCAATAACTTGTGGGGTATAATAGACTACAGGATTTGAATCAGTTGGATGAATATTTAAGGCAGATTTTTGCCATTTGCATTCTAGCCATGGCCATGACACTATGACACTTTTCTTTTATGAGCTTTATTTGTTTGTTTTCCTCATCCTCAGAGGTCATCATAAGTTTTAAATATTATGTGTATATTTTACATTCTTGGCACATTTTAGGTACTTAAATACTAATGAGGCTCTTTCCCTTCCATAGTTTATGATGAGAGAACTGAAGTGAAGGAATGGTGTCTATTAGATGTTATACAACTGGGAGTATGCGTGAAGGAAAAATGGGTTATTGATTCCAATTCCAATTAATTTTTTTCAAGATCTCTTTTTTTGTAGTTACACCCTCAAGCTGGTAGATAATAATAGGTGATCAGTTGCTCAGTTGTGTCTGACTCATTGTGACCCCATGGACTGTAGCCGAACAGGCTCCTCTGTCCACGAGATTTCCCAAGGAAGATACTGGAGTGGGTTGCCATTTCCTTCTCCAGGGGATCTTCCTGACCCAGGGATCAAACCCATGTCTCCTGTGTCTCTTGCATTGCAGGCAGACTCTTTACTGCTGGTATAGGTGACATATTTTGCTATTCTCTCAAAAGAGTAACCTCCTATGAGAGGTGAACAGTCTTGCATCCTGTGTGGGAGAGAACAAGAAGAAAAGTTCAGGCACTGAAAATAAGAAAATAAGGTATGTGAGGTCAAAGTATGATGATCGCTGGCTAATTCACCAGCTAATGACAACTTTAATTTTAAGAATCCATCTCCACTAAGCAGAGCTAAGTGCTTACCTCCTTCTTTTGCAAGTTACCAACCAGATGAATTTCCTCACATTATTCTGGGAGAGAAGAAAACTAGACTTTATTTTCTGCTATCTTCATGTACAAATGAGGGTCAAATTAAAGGTTAAATACAAAAGAAAGAGGGATAAATTGAATGTGCAGGTAAGCAAAGTAGATGCATCTTATAGAATAGAATGAGGTCTTTTTTGAAATTATTTTAAAACTTCATTTCAAAAGATATCTCTGACTTCTGGCATACCGTTTCAGATTGGTGAACCTCATAGGTCTCTTTTCTTTTTCTCCTTCCGCTCTTTTTCTACCCCTTCTTCATGTCTTTTTTCTTTTCTCCCCCTGTCTCTATTTCCATCCTCCCTGTTTCCTTAGCCCTTTTTTCTCTCTCTCTTCCTGTCATCAATACAGAGTTTTAACAATGATGTTTCAGAGAGCAAGGTGAGTGACTCCTCTTTGAAAATTGATTTTACTGTCTTCCTTTATGGCACTTCGGAGATAAAGTTGTCCCTTTACTACTTGAAAATGCAAAATTGGTATGCCAGGAAAATGTACTATTGTAAGGCACGGTATAGATACCATTGTCTGATGGAATTACAAATGCTAATCCAGGTTCATGTTCCAGTTTTATCTTTCCCTTGCTGTATCATATTGGAAAAGCCACTTTGTTATATAAATGGGCCAAAGACAGTCCCTGTTTATTAACCTAAAATGGTCCCTGCTGTGTTTCTGACTTCACAGCAGCCTTGGACCATTAGCCTAAAGCCTGCTGACATTAAAATCAAAATCTTACATATATACATATGCAGAGATGCATCTATAGCTATCTATCTGTCTGTCTATCTCTATCTGTCTCTCTCTTTCTCTCTTTACAGAGAGAAATGAGAGAGTTCAAATAAACATTTTAACCACCTAGAGCCTATGTAATTCACATTTCCTGCAAAACTGCAACCATCATCTGCTAACCACTGATATGACAACCTTATAACTAGATCTCATCTGCTGTCTCCCTTAGGATTTCATGATCCAGATATTCCTCATTTGCTGCTGAGAGATAGGATGCATCACCTAGACATGTAAGCACTCTCTATGATTTGCTCTTCTCCCTTGGGAGGTCCTTCAGAGACCTTTTGGAAGGAGGTACTATTTCCCCAAGAGCTTTGTGCCATGGTCTGTGGACAATCTCTTGCTGTGAGAGACTCCTCCCATACCACTCTGTCCAAAGACAGCCCCAGAATGCTGTGCTGCTGCCTTTCGTGGCTTTGTCTCTTTCTAGATTAATCCTGAGATCCTTGAACTTGTCATAGTGTCTCATTTATAAAACAGGGAAATATTATTTAAGAGTCTAGCATCATGCTGGAAATTTAACTGGACATCATTAAATGCACTACCCCCTCTTTTGAGTAATTGATTCATATGCTGTCACTTGTACCAGAGCAAGGAGAGAGGAGAGACAATAACCATTACTCTGTCATTTACTTAAACATTTTAGAATTGCCTGTTTGGGGCTGGAGAAATAAAGTTGTTGTGGAGAGTTTGGATCAGTTGGCTCTTTCAAAGTAATTGATTGGAATCTGCCAATTCCCATATTGCTTACCATTTAGGGGGACAACCCTACAGACAGTGAACTTCATCCCATATCTTTTTCCTTAGGAGGATGTGTGTGTGTGTGTGTGTGTGCTTGCTCAGTTGCTCAGTCCTGTATGACTCTGTGCCACACCTATGGACTGTAGCCCACCAGGCTCCTCTGTCCATGGAATTTTCCAGGCAAGAATACCAAAGCGGGTTGCCATGCCCTTTTCCAGGGATCAAATCTGTGTCTCTTGGGTCTCCTGCATTGGCAGGTGGATTCTTTACCACTATGCTACCTGAGAAGCCCCCTTTAGCATGATAGTATAACAGACTGTCTTTTGCTGGGACAGTAGGAGAAATATTTGTCATGTTCGGATTAGTGAATAAGCAGATTTCTCTTTTCCTTCTAGGGATAGGGAGGGACAAGTAAATGAGCAAAACAAGCAGTCATTCTCTCCTAAAACGTACTCTGGCAGGGGAAATGCAGGGCATGGTGGAAATACACAAGACAAGCAGTCATTCAGAACACAGGGTGTTCAAAACACCCATGACCACCAAAAAGGTTTCTGCCCCACAGCATATCAAAATATTGAAACCAGATTGTGGTTGCAAAAGTATAGTGGCTTACTTGGGACAAAAGCTCACTTCTTCCAAGAAGCCATTCCTAGCTTCCCATTGACTAGAACAGTATGGGCTGCACTCTATAATATAAAGTCTATATTATAGTACTATGCTTTAATGGAGAGTTTTGGTGTACCAGGGCTTCCCTGGTGGATCAGACGGTAAAGAAACTGTTTGCAATGCAGGACAACCGGGTTCGATCCCTGGATTGGGAAGATCCTTTGGAGAAGGAAATGGCAACCCACTCTAGTATTCTTGTCACGAGAAGCCCATGAACAGAGGAACCTGGCAGGCTACAATCCAGGGGGTCGCAAAGAGTCGGACATGACTGAGTGACTAAAAGTTTTTTTTTTTTAACACTTTTGATATACTCAGTAAAGTTTTATATGTAGACTGTCATTTGCTAGCCCTGTGATCTTGGAGAAGTTTCACAATCCTCTTGAGACTCAGTTTCTACCTCTAAAAAAAAATTAACAGTGGAAAATCTATAGACATTTCTCAAAGATATTGAGGGTTTGGTTCCAAGACCACCACAATAAAACAAATATTACTATAAAGTGAGTCACACAAAATTTGTGTTTCCAAGTGCCTGTTAAAGTCTGTAAGTGTTCAATAGCATTATGTCCTAAAAAATTAAACTTAAGAAACAGCATTAATTAAAAATAATGTTGTTGGGAAAATGATACCAATACTCTTGCTTGATGCATGTTGCCACAAATTTCCAATTTGTAAAAGACATGATACCTGCCAAGTGCAATAAAGTGGAACAGAATAAAACCAGATATGCCTGCATGATAAAATATTTAGGAAAAAAAGAAAACAATATTTTAAAAATTAATCAATGCAAGAGATACATTGAAAAATAAAGTGGGCAATGGAGCAGGAACTGATGGAGCAAGAATCCTGATGGTGATGTAGGTCCAGTGTCTGAGAAGAAGGGAGGGAAGGAAGGAAGGTGGGTAGGTACACCCTTAGATGTCTGAGCAGAAAGCCTTGTCTAGGGTGAGGGAAGTTACAGAATAAAGATTGCTTATTGGGTGAGTCCGATATTGGGCTGGAAATGTCCACAATCATGGTCCTGCCATGCACCACCATAGCTGGAGCTCTCCTCTGATAGGGTAGCCTCAGGGTGAATTCAGCAATGGATCCTGAAGCTGTGGCACCTATTAAAGGCTGTCAGCTCACTAGACTCCTTGCTATGAGTCTTCTTGTGAAAATGGAGTGAGTAGCATGTTAAGTGTCAGCTCCAGTCCATCCCTTGTGTTGCACAGATTGACTTCTTCATCCACTATGGGGAACAACTCCTCCACAATACACAGATACTAAGAAGGGGAAAGTTAGTGGGATGAATGGCAGTCACTGTTGCTACAGTTGGCCACAAGGTTGCAACCGCTACTCTTTGTCTTCTTCTTGTGTTATCCGTTCTAAATGCCCCTCACCCTCAGTAATCACCTCTGCAGGTCTTGCTGGCTTACCTGGTGGTATAACTGAGACAATCATTCCTCAAGGAGGGAAACTCATCATCAGGCCAAAAGTGAAAGTCTGTCAGTCATGTCCTACTCTTAGCAATCCCATGGACTGTAGCCTGCCAGGCTCCTCTGTCCAAGGAATTCTCCAGCCAAAAATACTGGATTGGGTGGCCATTCCCTTCTCCTGGGATGCTTCCTTAACCCAGGGATCGAACCCAGGTCTCCTGCATTGCAGGCAGATTCTTTACCACCTTAGCCACCAGGGGTCATCAGGTCAGGGCTGCCCCAAGTGTCCATGCAGTTATAATGAAGCAAGGAGTAGCAAGATGCTTTCCATATATTCTTTCTTTACACATAGTTGGAAAGCAAAAACACCTCTTTTTACTGATCTGAGTCAATGACCACTGGGAAGATGATGATTCATCTTCCTGCCAGCAGGTCACTTTGGGCCTCAGGAATGCTAAAGCTCCCAGACAGCCATCAAAGCCTGTGGTCCATGGTAAAAAGGTGCCTCCTTTGGGGACTGGGAATGCTAACCCCAGAGCGTACAGCACTTGGGGGACACGGGAGCCCAAATGAGCCCTATGAATCTTGAGAGTGATGATATGTGTGAACATTCCTGCTTCCATTCCTTGGTTCTTGGACCCACCTTCCATTCTGACTAGGAAAACAAGGCTTAACAACACTTACAAATTTCTCTGTGCCAGCACTCTCTTTTGAGTAATGGCATCCCAAACTTCCAGGGCAACATCTCTAAGCAGGTGTCACAACTGTGTCTTCACTAAGCTGCTTTAACCTTCTATCAGGTCAATTGCCTTTCTTTTTAGATTTCTATCCAGCTGGGAGGCCATTGACTTCCACCCAGAAATCTATATATGTATTTTCACCTCAGGCTATTTCTCCTCTCACACAAAGGATAACCAGGTTCAGTTATCTTACTTCTATCCATGGGGAAAAATATATCTCTCTTGTCCTCCAGTGCTACGTCTTAGTGTTGAAGGCAACCACCATCTGTTTTTGATTTGCATGAACATCCCAAACTGACATATACAGCAACCAAGTTTGAGCAGTTTCCTCTTCTTTCTGGTGGTCATATGATACCTGCTCCCTCTCTCTCTCTCTCTCTCTCTCTCTCTCTGTCTCACACACACACACACACACACACTCAATCATGTCTGAGTCTTCCTAATCCCATGGACTGTAGCCAGGCTCCTCTGTCCATGAAATTCTCCAGGCAAGAATACTGGAATGTGTAGTCATTCCTTTCTCCAGGGGATCTTCCCCACCCAGGGGTTGAACCAAGGTCTCCTGCATTGCAGACAGATTCTTTGTTATCTGAGCCACCAAGGAAGATGCCCCTCCCTCACCCAGCCACACAAAATTACAGGTGTGAGCTGGGTGCAGTAACGATGCTATTGTGTTACGTATCAATGGGTCTGGCTCACATGGCCATGAAGCTTGTTCATGGCATTTGATTCTACTTGGTCTTAGTCCCAGACGTAGTTTCATCATACAATGAACTGCCGCTAGATCCTAAGGTTCTGGATTGCCCAACTTTTATATAAATAGGACTGATAGAATCAGCTCATAATAGGCATCCTGGGTGTGTGATTACTAGTCATAACCAAGTGCTTCATCTCCTTTGGCATCCTGTAACGGGTCAAGAGTACTTTCTTGATTGAATTGCTGCAGATGGCATGTCCTTGCCTTAGAACTTTCGGAGTCAGCATCTGGACTCGTCCACAATGACTTGTCACATTCCATACTGCAGCCTTTCCCACTATCATCACCTCCAACTGTTTAAGACTCCCTCTGGGTCAGGCTCCCTTCCTCCATCCTCATGGGTTATAATGGAAACTACGGCCCCTAATGCTAAAGCTTGAGATAGTGAGGCCCACCATCTCCTTGAATATTAATAAACCCAGCTCTGCCATGACTCTTTGACTGCCCACCCTGCTCTTTAGAGGAGAGCTACCAGGAAAATTCTTAGAAATGCCATGGCCTCTCCCACAAGCACAGTCCTGATCGTCTTGATGAATGGATCTGAAGTAGCCTTTCATGGAGTACACTCTTCTCGTGGACCTTCTACCTTCACTTGACATGATCATTTTGCTATGCCCACTTCTCTTAGCTTCTCTGTTTCTTCCTCTACTGTTGGTCACAGTAACTCAGGACATCCTATTTTGTTCAGAATAGGCCGTCACTTCTTCTAGGCTTCAGAGATGTACAATAGTGAGTTTGTCCTATGTTTTAATATTGGGATACAGGAATTCTTACTCAGATGGTAAAGAATCTGCCTGAAATGCAGGAAACCCGGTTCAGTTCCTGGGTGGGGAAAATCCCTTAGAGATGGAAAGGCTAACCACTCCTGTATTCTTGCCTGGAGAATTCTATGGACAGAAGAGCCTTGCAGGCTATAGTCCATAGGGTCACAGTCAGACATGACTGAGCCACTAACCCTTTCACTTTCACTTTTCACCAAAGTGTTAAACCACATGTCATAAAAAATGCTTCAAGACAATGAATTTATGTTTGCCCAGTCCATAGGGTTGCATGCCAACATGCGATCAAGCACTCTTAAACTTCAGTTCCAGGAGTGCTTCCCTGGCTCCGCGGTGCATGCTAGGTGATGTTTGCAGCTTTTGTAAGGTATAGCATCTTTTGTTTCTATCAGACCTAGCAAATCCCCAGCTGAGCCTGATATTGGGGGATTTATTCTCAGTTATTGGTCTATGATCCAAAAGAGCAGACAGGAAGCTCCAGAGAGGGGATCTTATTGCTTTGCTGGGGAAAGGCTTTTGCAATATCTTCGTGCACAGGGGAAGTGCTTGCTCTTACCAGGGAGGGCTGTGTCAACTCTGTAGACACTGATGGACCAGGTGAGGTCAGAAAGCTGAAATCCTTAAGATCATCTGTAGAGATGCCCTCCCATTCCATTTTACAAGGCCCAGATTTTACCAGGATCTTTATGTTAGCAAAACAGACCTGTCTTCATTCAGCCTATGTCCCTGGAGCACTCCGTGATGACTATCAAATCCTATTTTTCTTCTCTGCTGTGTCTGTTCTTCCACTGAGAAGATAAGGACTTCTTAAACTGTAAAGAAACCCTCTGCTTCTCATGCTTATCTTTTAACTGCTTATTGATAGTTTTTAATTCTTTTAATAGGCCATTTCTATGGACTAAATGTTTATGTCTCTTCAAAATCCTGATTCCCAATATTGTGGTATTTGGAGGTGGAGTCTTCTGGAGGTAATTAGGTTTAGATAAGTTGATAAAGAGGTATGTGTGCTCAGTCATGTCTGACTGTTTTGTAACCATATGGACTGTAGCCCGCGGATTCCCCTGCCCATGGGGTTTTCCAGTCAAGAGTACTGAGTGGGTTGCCATTACATTCTCTAGGGGATCTTCCTGACCCAAAGATCAACTTGTGTCTCTTATGTCTCCTGCATTGCGGGTGGATGCTTTATCCCTGAGCCACCAGGGAAACCCTTGGAAATCAAACGAGTCAATCCTAAAGGAAATCAACTCTGAGTATTCATTGGAAGAGCTGATGTTAAAGCTCCAATACTTTGGCCACCTGATGCAAAGAGCTGGCTCATTGAAAAAGACCCTAATGCTGGCGAAAAGAGAAGGGGGCATCAGAGGATGAGATGGTTAGATAGCATCACCAAATCAATGGACATGAATCTGAGCAAGCTCCAGGAGATAGTGAAGGACAGGTGAGCCTGGTGTGCTGTAGTTTACGGGGTCACAAAAAGTTGGAGAAGACTTAGTGACTGAACAGCAACAGCAAAACAAGTTTGTGAGGGTGGAGCCTCCATGGTGGGATTATTGCCTTTATAGGAAGTTGAAGGGAGTGAACCTCTTTTTCTCCACCATGTAAGGACACAACAGAAATCAGTAATCTACAAGTCAGGAAGAAGGCTTTCACTAGAACCTGACCACGCCGGCACTCTGATCTTTTACTTCCAGCTGCCAGGACTGTGAGAAATAAATTTCTGTTGTTTAAACTACCCAATCTATGGTATCTGGTAAAGCAGCCCAAATAGACTAAGATAGTAATTGATACTGAGGGCTTCGGTGTTGTCCATGGGATTCTCCAGGTAAGAATACTGAAGTAGGTTGCCATGCCCTCCTCCTGGGGATCTTCCTGACCCAGGAGTCTAACCTGAGTCTTATATCTCCTGCATTGGCAGGCGGGTTCTTTACCACTAGCACCACCTGTGGTGCTGCTGTAACAAATAACTAAAACATGGGTGTACCTTTGGGACTGGGTAACAGATAGAGGACACCTCAATGCAGTGATCAGTGCATAGTGTCAGATGCTAGTAGTCTTATTAGTCTCAGGATTTGGTTTTTTAAAGCAATTTGGGGCAATGTCTAATTATCACACATTTTTGTTTCTAAATATCATGGGGTCAGAAGAGAGACTAGTGAAAAGTAATGTTTTATTGTTCAGTCTCTAAGTCTTGTCTGACACTTTGTGACCCTATGGACTGCAGCACACCAGTCTCCTCTGTCCTCGCCTATCTCCCAAAGTTTACTAAAATCCATGTGCATTGAGTTGGTGATGCTATCTAACCATCTCATCCTCTGCCACCCTCTTCTCCTTTTACCTCTGATCTTTTCAAGAATCAATGTCTTTTCCAGTGAGCCAGCTCTTCTAATGAGGTGACCACAGTACTGGAGCTTCAGCTTCAGGATCAGTCTTTCCAATGAATAGTCAAGGTTTATTTCCAAAGTAATATGCTTTAGTCTATCTGACTCTCCAAGAGGACATAGATCTAGGTGGGAAATCTACAGAGGTAGTATTTTTCACTTATCAGTCAGACAAGTAGGATAACAGCATCTTCTCCACAGTTTGGATATTGTTAAGTGGCTCCTGATGAAACATATCTGGGGAACAAAATTCAATCAGGTGTTTTTTTCTGCAGGATTTCTTGGAACTCCCATTTGCTTCTTTAATGAGTATTGTAAAGAGAGTAAGCAGCATTAAACAAATGTATTTTCCAATAATGACTTTCTTTCATGGAGCATCACTTAACATTGAATCAAAGAGTCCTGTATCTGTGGCTCACTGTCTGTATGATTATCATTTAAATGACTCAACCTTTCTGACTTTTCATATCCCCATCTGTAAAATGGGAAGACTGCCCCCAGCCATGATTGTTGATCTCCCTCCACTGGAGGATGTCCAGGGTGAACGCTAGGAGGGGTGGCAGCCTCAGCTTTCATCAGCTGGTGAGGATGTAGAATCAGAAAACCGATGAGAGCAGAGGGGTTCCATGGACCTCTACCAGTTCCTGGGCATCTGTTTCTGGTCAGCGATGAGACAAGTAGAAACTTCTCTCATTTGAGAAGAATGTGTTTAGAAACATTTAGAATAAAGGGAGAGGGCTCCGATGGCCATAATTGTTATGAGAGAAATTCCCTGACTTTGTATTTTCCAAACATAAAACTGGAGAAATAACTAATAAAACTAGTACCCTCCCATAGATAGTTGATGAGGTAATGCTCCACCACACCTCAAATCTCCTCTAAGAGACTTTTAAATATGAGATAACCACAAAATGGGTTTCCTCTTCAATATCTGAAAACTCTCTCCTTTAAAAGCTTTTCAATGGCTTCATTTACTCGGATATGGACATTGTACCACACAGATGCAACGCGATGCCTTCAAAATGCTGCAGGTATTTTGCAAACTATGTTTACATGCACAGAACAAAAGCCAAGCCCAGGGTGAGATGGAGATACATTGGAAGACCAACAACTTGTACTTCTGCTCTACATTTTGATTTATCTTCCTCTAATATTTTTGGCCTATGTACATGATCATTCAGAGCCCAGGTCCCTCTCTCTAACCACAATCTTTCTCTCAGCACCTGGCAGATGGTGAAAGAGACTAGGGGGAAGGCTCCTCTGTTTCTTAATCACTTGGGTCTTTACAGAACTCTCATGCTCACATTTCTTTAATAAAAATCAGTCATTCAGCCCATTTAGACATAAGTGGGTAGAGAAGGCTGAGAAATATAACCTCTGGCTTGGCAAGAGGACTCTAGACTCTTTGAGTCTTGAGGGCTTCTGAAAATGTGACAACACATTCATGAAGAGGAAACAGCGACATGGGCTCAGCTGGCAAAAGAAGGGCTGAAGTCAAGAAACAATGTATAGATGCCTCAAATACATGAGCTTGCTCAGGGAGAAGAAAGGTGTTAAGGCTAGGATACTAGTTTGGGAGAAGAGGGGAGGGAAAGCACTTGGGGGTCTTATAAGGGGTTGAGAGTAGAAACCCTGGCTGTAAAGATGAGGAATTCAGCTAGAAGAAGGTAAGGAGGCCAAGTACATGTGATTAATCCCCAGACGGAAATTGGATCTTCCGGCTGGTGTGACAAGCATGGCTAGTTGACCACCAAAGATTCATGCTCCTCCTGACCAGCCAGAGGCTACATTTTGTAGCCTCCTCACTGCTTACGTGGAGATGGGCTAGGGGTTTGGTGCTCATTATGACCAACCTAGATAGCATATTCAAAAGCAGAGACATTACTTTGCCAACAAAGGTCCGTCTAGTCAAGGCTATGGTTTTTCCTGTGGTCATGTATGGATGTGAGAGTTGGACTGTGAAGAAGGCTGAGCGCCGAAGAATTGATGCTTTTGAACTGTGGCATTGGAGAAGACTCTTGAGAGTCCCTTGGACTGCAAGGAGATCCAACCAGTCCATTCTGAAGGACATCAGCCCTGGGATTTCTTTGGAGGGAATGATGCTGAAGCTGAAACTCCAGTACTTTGGCCACCTCATGCGAAGAGTTGACTCATTGGAAAAGGCTCTGATGCTGGGAGGGATTGGGGGCAGGAGGAGAAGGGGACGACAGAGGATGAGATGGCTGGATAGCATCACTGACTCAATGGACGTGAGTCTGGGTGAACTCTGGGAGTTGGTGATGGACAGGGAGGCCTGGCGTGCTGTGATTCATGGGGTCACAAAGAGTCGGACACGACTGAGTAACTGAACTGAACTAAACTGAATATTTTTGGCTTTGATTGTTCTCAGAGAAGGATCCCTTCCCTTGCCCACAGTACTCAGTACCCCTTTGCTTATTGAGTTTACCCTGGTGAAACTCATTTAAAAATTATCATATGTCTGTCCCACGGCTGTTGTTTTGGGCTCCAAGAGAGGGCAAGAAAGCTTCTGCCAAATCAGCACTAATGCAAATCCTGCCTGAAGGGCAGGGGATGGTTTGGAACAGGGCCTGAGGTGAGTTCAAGAATGATGGGAGAAATAACGATGACTACAATTCAGTAGGTTGAAAAGACATGCTTTTCAAAAATGTAAGAGACCAAATACTGACAACAAAAAGTAGGTCAAAGCCCAAGAGAATATGTCATCAGGGAATGAGACCAGTAGAAAATCCTTCTTATGGAAGATAAATAAATCCAGGAAAGGAGGCTGGAGTCCAAGAATGTTGACAAAGAAGAGTTTTCCCAAAGATAGACATTGTCTGGTCTAGAGTGAGCTCTACCCTTGTCTATACCTGAACCCACTTCTGATGCAAAGAGTCAACTCACTGGAAGAGACCCTAATGCTGGAAAAGATCAAGGGCAGGAGAAGAAGGGGTGGCAGAGGATGAAATGGTTAGATAGCATCATCGACTCAATGGACATGAATTTGAGTGAACTCTGAGAGATATTTCTCAGATAGAACTCTGAGAGATAGTTTGGGCTGTCCTGATTAGCTCAGCTGGTAAAGAATCCTCCTGCAATGCGGGAGACCTGGGTTCGATCCCTGGGTTGGGAAGATCCCCTGGAGAAGGGAAAGGCTACCCACTCCAGTATTCTGGCCTAGAGAATTCATTGGACTGTATAGTCCATGGGGTCACAAAGAGTCAGACACGACTGAGCAACTTTCACATTCATATTCACTTTGAGAGATAGTGAAGGACAAGGAAGCTTGACGTGCTACAGTCCATGAGGTTTCAGAGTCAGACTGAGCCACTGAACAACAACAACCTCTTGTCCAGCATCTGTCAATCATGGTACAAATGCCCAAGTTACACCTGTCTCCTGCTCCTCATTTTATTTGTCTGTGTAAGGGCTGTTATTTCTAATCTAATGGTGTTTGGAGGTATAAAACTGAAAGTTTGAAAAAATAATTGTCCTTGATATGAGCATAATGCAGACTGCTTAATCTTTTTAAGAAGGGGTGTGCCCAGTTACACATGATAAGTTATGAAGGCATGGCAGATTTTGTGTTCTGAAATGGGCTTAGCATCCATTAACCTGCAACAGAGGTTCAAACAAAGACAACCAGGGAAAAGCAACATGCCAAAGGAGAAAGATGTAAATTTACTCAGAATAACTACTCTGCCATCAGAAGCTCAAATTCTGTCAAGAGAGATGGTAAAGCTTGATTGTGTGCATATAATAAAAAAGGTTTTAGGCAAATATGTTTTGTACACACTAGGTATTTCTGCATAAATGCTCAGGAAAAACGGGGAAAATAGCTTTCAACCTGAAGTCTTCTTTTCTGATTCTCCATCCACTTATCCATACATCCACTCATCCACCCATCCATCCCTTGCTGTAGGCATTCTTCTTCTGTGACTCCTAGTAGGAGGAGAGAGTGGGCAAACATAATTTTAAGATTATTGTTAATAAGTGAATCTAATTTACTTAGGAAAATTTAGCCTCAATCAGTTTAGGAAAACCCAGGCATTTTAGAATTTTCTCAGTCAAGTTGGGGATTTTTATCTGCTCTTAATCATGTCTCTTGATTGATTTAAACTTCAAACTTCAGGGTTTTGGCCATGCCAATCATACAAGTGTGGGGGCTTGTGGTCTTGCTTTGTTGACATCTATCCACTTTGCTATCTGCTAATTTTATCTATGTCGTTCTTGGTCCCAAACTATTGGTCCATAGTGCTTTTCCTTAACCCATCTCTCTTCACCCTGAGGGCACTCAGCCAACTTGCTGTCTCTCAGCTAGTTTCTGCACCCTTCCTAAGGACTTGAGCACTTGAGCATTCTCTCCTCTACCGTCCTGAACATTCAAGAGTCTAGTTTAGACTCTCTTTTCTGCCATGTGCCATGCCACATTATTGACTACATCCCATCTCTGCAAAGAAATTTTGCCAGATTTGTGGCCAACCCTAAGCCCTATGAGCCAAGTGAGCTTTGATTATTACAACCTCAAATCCATTTCTATATTCTATAATTTTCAGGTCTACCATCTTGCTCATTCCATAGGTCAAAACATAGAAAGAAAGATTTGGGCTCAGGTCTCTTTTAGAGACCCACGTCTAAGCTTTTGTGTCCTTTCGCATTTTATTTTTTGCTTTCTCTTGCCTATGAGAGCTTCATATAATTTAAGATGAGAAGAGCAACTCTTTTTCATCAAGTGTTCTTCACTGTCTGTTAGATTAAATGAATATTTATTTTATGTCCAAGAGTCTTTCAGTGTTTATGAAACACTCAAATTATAAAAATGTCTTGAAAATAAAACCTTGGCTTCCAAAACTTAGTTATGCCACGGATTTCATCAAAAGACTATTTGGAAAATCAAAAGTGAGCACTGACTTTGAATATGTGCGTGTGTGTATGTTGTGTATTTCCTACTAAAATAACCCTTTTATTGGGCAGGGACACTCATGGGTGTGATGTCTGCGTAGACCCATAGGAAGGAGGTGGGGGAGCCTTAATTATTATCCCAACTTATCATCCTATAACAAATGCTGGTCTTGGCACAACCTGCAGTCTTACTTCATCTCTTGCCGCTTCCCACTACTTTCATTCTGTGCTGTTTTGTTCTGTGCTCTTCTGTTTTGTTTTATTCAGCTTTATCTAATCACTCCGGTCTGCTGGAAACTGTTATGTTGTGCTGAGTCTCTGACTTTGAACAAAGCTCTGTCTTTGTTGTAAACACCTTTGTCTACAGGGAAAGCTCCTATTCATTCTTTCAAAACCAGCTCAGGAGTTGTTTTATTTTTTTCCCTTTGAAAGCTTTCTTAGAGCTTCCCAGGTAGGGTGGTAGTAAAGAATCTGCCGGCCAATGCAGGAGATACAGAAGATGCAGGTTTGATCCCTGGGTTGGAAAGATCCCCTGGAGAAGGAAAGGGCAACCCACTCCAGTAGTCTTGCCTGAGAATTCCATGAACAGAGGAACCTGGCGGGCTACAGCCCATGGGGTCCCAAAGAATCAGACATGACTGAGCAACTGAGCACACACTTAATATTTCTAAACTAAATTGAAAACTTTCTTATCATTGAAACTTCTACTTGAAATTTACTATAAACTGTTGCCATTTTTCTGCTGACTTCCCTCCCACTTATATTGAGAGCATCTTAAGACCAGAGACTATTTTTGTATATCATTATCTGCATCTCCAATATCTGTACAGCTCATTGTACATAACAGGTACTTAGCAATTAGTGGAAGAAATGACAGCAGGGAAAGAAGATAGAGTTTCTGAGACAGAAGGAGAAATAAAGGGAGGGACAATATTTTATGCCTAGGTGAGTAAAGAACTAGTAAGTAAAATAAAATGCTAACATTTGCCTCCAATCTGTGTTGAACTAGGTATGTATTAAATATTTAACTAGTTTATTTCATCAGACATGACAGTTTTATGCCCTCACTTTATAGGTGAGGAAAAAAATTCGACTTATCCAAGATTCTTCATCCAAAAGAAGATAGAATCAAGCTGGGGATCAAGACAAACTTGACCCTGGAATTCACATGCTTGCCATGATGCTCTGCTGAAAAGCTGAGCTGAGGCTAGGGTAAATTGTCTTAATGCTTGACTTAGATGTTGCTCTGGTAGCCTCTTCTACTGTCCTTTGCTTCTTCAAAAACTTCTCTTCTATATCCACCCACTTTTGACCATGTTCTGTTTCCCCAGCTGGGGCTCTGCTTTATTTGCTCTTTCCTTGGTAGCCATTAAAACAGAAGACCTGGCATCTGAAACCCTGTTTGGAATCACGATTCTGCCATATTTTACCTTCTCTGAGTTATTTAAGCTCTTCCAGCCTATTTATTCTCCAAATGTAGGTTGTTGTGAAGCCCAAAAGAGATAATTTATGAAGTGTTTCATAAATGGTAGTTTTTATTCTCATCTTCTATTGAGATGCTAGCAAGGGTGACTGTCCAGAGCCTCATGTTTACATATTCAATGATCTTTTGGTCTTGAAATTCTGGTCATTCCTTCTCTAATTTGTAGATTGATTAAATTACTGGGAATGATAAGAAAAGTTCATCAGAATTGGGGATAGAATTCTCTGATGCTATGATGGCTCAGATAGAAATGAGATTTGTTGGAGGACATGCAAAAAGTATTTTAGATCCCACTCCAGCACTCTTGCCTGGAAAATCCCATGGGCGGAGGAGCCTGGTGGGCTGCAGTCCATGGGGTGGCTAAGAGTCAGACACGACTGGGCGACTTCACTTTGACTTTTCACTTTCATGCATTGGAGAAGGAAATGGCAACCCACTCCAGTGTTCTTGCCTGAAGAATCTCAGGGACGGGGGAGCCTGGTGGGCTGCCATCTATGGGGTCGCACAGAGTCAGACATGACTGAAGCGACGCAGCAGCAGCAGCAGCAGGCTTCATAATACTGAAATCTTACAATTACTCTCCTCTGCATCCCCAACAATAGGCAGCACTGTGGAAACTCAGTCTTTGACCTACCCAGATATGGATCTTTAAAATATTATTTAATTTTATTTTTCTGGATGAGAAAAGACTGCAGCCTCTCTATTCTGAGCCAGGGAAGTTCAAAAGAAAAGGCAGGATTGAAGCAACTGGGTATTTTTTGTTCGTACTCACTTTTGGTGACTTTTGGTGCCTAGAATGTGGGAGGGGATCAGAAGCCAGGAGCGTTTCAGCCAACTCCTGCTGAAAATAAATCACATAAGTGATGAATAAGTAGTTTCTTTGAGAATGTGGCACAAGTTCTCTCTCTTTAAATATGAGAACAGTGTCAATGGGATATGTGGATGACACTTTCTCTGTGTTTCTCCATAACTTGGACCAGTGGGTGGTTTACATCAGATGAGAATCAGACCTTCTTAGGAAGAACTCCAACAGTTAGGGTTGGCTATCAGATGAATGAACTGACTTATGAGGTGCTGAAAGGAGGCAGAGAGAGGTCACACTTCTAAGGTGTATTATATATCAGAAGGGCATATTTGGACCATTTAGGTTATCTGGATGAATCCAAGTCTTGGATGAAGCCCTTGGCCATTGAGCAGCCATGGACCCAAAGAATCATCATTAATCTGAGCCTGTAACCTCATTAACAAAACTATTGCTTCCAACTAAATAAGTCACAAGTTGCTTCCAGATCTAAAATTTTAGAAACACAACCAATCTAATAGTCCTTCCTGTCTTTTTCCATATCTCTTAGCTGTATACTTTCAGACTCTATTGCAATTATATTACACTTTCCACATTTTAAAGAACCATGTTCCTGAAAAGTATATTCCTGAGCAAGATAAAGAAAAAATCTAATCTCCCAAATGAAATACAGTTGGTTTGAAAAAATAAGATTATCTCAATGCTAAATCACCCTAAAAATAAAATAATTCTTCATGATAAACTATAGCATCTAGCCAGAATTATGCTTAAGACTAGCCTATATTCTGATAGAAAAAAATGAAATATTGGAAAGTAATAGTACACCCTGAAGTAAATTGTATCATATGAATACTTGGAATGATGAATTATCCCAGCATTTTCTTTTGTTTATTATGTGCTGAAAGTCTATAGTTTATTTCACAGCTGATTATACATCACTTTAAATATTGAAGAGCCATTGAAACACTAAAATAGGAAGGATAATAGCATTGTTCTTAAGAAATGAGGTAAGGCTGATTATCTTCTGTTCACTACAATGATTGTATTCAATAAATTTCCAAGACAGTAGGGAAAAAAAGTGATGCTTTTAGTGTACTTCCCTTAATAGCAGAAGATGTCTTTTTATTTTACAAGAAGAGTTCATTCTTCCTTACAGTGTTTCCAGTCAGTTTTCACTGAGTTTTAAAGCAGCTTCATTGGCTGCAAAGGAAAATTGCTGAGGATGAGAGACCACCAACCAGTTTCTTGTTCTCTCCTGGAGAAAACAGTGTGGCACAAACTTTTCCCCGGAAGGCTGTGGGGTCGCGTTTATGATGGCAGGCAAGGGAGTTTCATCCCAACTGAGGTGTCAGCAGTGTCTGGTGAATTAATTCCTTTAGGACTAGCTTTCATGTGGTGTCACTTGCTCTTAATGATACACATAAACTACTAGGAATGTATGCTGGTGACTGGGGGCAAGGGAAGAAGATATTGAGACAACTCCACATTTTTTCTCTACAGGTCCTTCTGTCTCCTGAAAGGAAGTAATCTCAGAAATGATGCTAAAATCTGTATTGTGTAGCTTTATGATTCCCAGCCTTAATCCTTTTTTCTTTCTGATACAGTGTTATCAACTAAAATCATTATGTTTTGCATGATCTTTATAACTTATTCAGCTTCCAGCTTGTACCCTTTTATCAGCATTTCCCTGTTTCCTGCACACCCCAGTACCTGAAAACAACTTGCTTACTTTCTATTTCTCGCTGGTGACTCAGTCAGTAAAGAATATGCCTGCAATGAAGGATACACAAGTTTGATCCCTGGGTCAGGAAGATCCCTTGGAGAAGGGAATGGCAACCAACTCTAGTATTATTGCCTGAAGAATTCCATGGACAGAAGAGCTTGGAGGGCTGCATTCTGTGGGGTCACAAAGAATTGGACATGACTTAGTGACTAACATTCTGTTTCTCTAAGCGTGACTTATTTTTTTGATTCCATCTGTAAGTGATATCACATGATATTTGTATTTCTATTTGATATATTTCATTTAGTGTAATGTCCTCAAAGTCCATCCATGTTATCCAGCCACATGGCAGGATTTCCTTCTTTCTCATGGCTGAAAAAAATATATGTATATATATGTGTGTGTGTGTGTGTGACGTTACATTTCTTTACCCATTTATCTACTGATGGGCACTTTGATTTTTCCTTTTTCTCCACATTCTCACTAACCCTTGTTGTCTCTTGTCTTGTTTTTACGAAAGCCATTTTAAGGCATGTAAGATGATATCTCGTTGTGGTTTTGATTTGCTCTTCCCTGATCATTAGTGATGCTGAGCATCTTCTCATGTACCTGTTGACTATTTGTACGTCTTCTTTGGAAGCTTGTCTATTCAGGCCCTCCGGTCATTTTTCAGAATGTTGTGGTTTTTTGTTTTTTTCTTGTTTTTTTGCTATTGAGTTGTATATAATTTGGTTCTGTATGTAATTTGTATAATAACTCATCAGATATGTAGTTTACAGATATTTTCTCCTGTCCTGTAGGTTGCCTTTTAATTTTGTCCGTAACTTTCTTTGCTGTGTAGAAGCTTTGTAGTTTGATGTAGCACCACTTGTTTCTTGTTGCTTTTGTTGCCTTTGCCTTTGGGGTCACATGAAATATATCCTTTTCTTACTAGCACCTGTGCACTGAGAGGGAGAACTGGGTTTGCTCAGAATGTTGCAAAACAATGAGCTAGCTACACTGACATAAGCAGTGCAGACAATCCTTTGAGTTACATTTCTTTATCTATAAAACAAGGTCACTCTTGAAATGTAAATCCAATTAAATGTGGGGGGGGGGGGAGAATAAATGGAAAATTCCAGAAAAGTGTTAATGTAGTAGTTTCATAAGGAGTGTTTATTGAAGATAATTAGATATAGGATATATGTCAATCATTTCAAAATGTGTATACAAGGAAGAAGTGTGTCAGGGAAGGGTAGAGGGGAAAAAAGAGTTAGATGAGTGAGAGAAGAAGAAAAAAGAAAGGGAAGAGAAGGAAAAGTAAACAGAAAGGAGGAAGGGAGTGGAACTTAGTCACTTCTCTTGGATGCTGTCTCCTACCATGACATGTATTCATAGTTGTCACTCACATACAGTGGCTGGCTTTGCCCTAACCCTGGAATCCTGTCTGACTCAATAGAACTGCCATTATTTAAAAGCCTAGCGTTCAAGGTATTCCCTGAAGGCCCCATAGCAGGCAATGGGGTTGTTGTTGTTATGCAGTCACTCAGTCCTGTCCAACTCTGTGACTCCTTGGACTGCAGCACACCAGACTTCTCTGTCCTTCACCATCACCCGGACCTTGCTCAAACTCACGTCCATTGAGTTGGTGATGCCATCCAATCATCTCATCTTCTATTGTCCCTTTCTCCTTCCTTAAATCTTTCCCAGCATCAGGGTCTTTTCTAATGAATTGGCTCTTTGCATCAGGTGGCCAAAGCATTAGAGCTTCAGCTTTAGCATCAGTTCTTCCGGTGAATATTCAGTATTGATTTCCTTTAGGATTGACTGGTTTGATCTCATTTCAGTGGTACCTGATACTGAATTCAAACTCAATGTCTATTTCTGCATATACTGACCTAGTTAACAGGCTTGGCAGGAACAGGAAGTGAAATCTTCAGAAGGCAGGGTCAAGGAACATGAGTTTCCTGAAGAAACTGAAGAGTTTCCTGAAGAAACTTATTCTGCACCATTCAGCAGGTTGGATCACTGGAAGGCTCTTTATCTCTGTGTTTCCTTATTTGTAAACTGGTGGGGTTGCATAATTAGGAGGTTAGTTGGGGAAACTAGACAAAATAATAGATGTTAAGGAGGCATATGCAACCTATAACGTGCTGTAAAAGTTAGTGTTTGCTATGGCTTGAATCATCCCCTAAAAATTTGTACTGAAATCCTAACTCCCAGTACCTCATTGCAGGTGTAATTAAGATGAGGTTATACTGGTGGAATAACTTGAAAGGCTACAGTCCATAGGGTCACAAAGAGTCAGACACAACTGAAGCTACTCAGTACGCCTACATACATACTATTGGAGTAAGGTGGGCCCTCATCCAACATGCCTGTTGTCTTTGTGAGAAGAGCATTGGAGTTTCAAGCTCAGTTTCCTCATTATATTGAAAGTCCTTAGATGTATGGAGTTCTGGAGACAAAGGATGGGTGGCTGTATAACAGAGAATATAATAGTCATTTCATTTCATTTCATTTACACCCTTTCTCCCATTACCAAAGTAAGGGTAGTCAAACAAAAATACCAATTCAGTTATTAGTATTTCCTATCTTACTTGTTCTCTTTCCCAGAGCTGGAGTCAGTTAGTATAAATCAGAGACACTGATCTCATTATTGTCCCTGGATCCTACTAAATACAGAAAGATTTAGGATATTCTGGCCCAAAGGTAGAATCCCGTTGGCCTGCCTCCAGTCCAGCTATCGTCCTGGGCCTCCTTTTAGGACCTGGATTGCTGTTTTGTTTCTTGGATCTCTGATCTACTTATATGATTCCTATCTGGCTCTCTGTTATCTTGGCCCTATGTCTAAACTGCCATCACAGGTGGAAGTGGGGCCAAGTAAGGGAGTATGGTAGGAAAGAATCAAGTCAAAAGAATCAGGCTCTAGATAAGAATGGCTCCCAAAAGGAAGATCCAAATCATTGACATCAAGGGGAGTGGCTTGGTGTGAAGGACAGACACAGGAGATATGGGCAGAGGTGCCCTGAGGCACTAGCAAGCAGGAATAAGTGTCCTTTTTGGTACCTCTGCCAGAGAATCCATTTGAAGAAGCCATTAGAAGCTAATAGTGGGTCCAAACATTCATGTTAGAAGCTGACCTTGTACTTCCAATTCTCCTCCACTAGATTCCCTGCTGGCCTCACCCCCATGACTTCAGATCCATCTCCTAAACTCCATTTCACACCTTCTATTCCTTTATTGATGAGTGAGTTTCCTGAATCCTGGACCTTTGAAGCTGTATCCTTCCTGGTCTCCAGACTAAGGTGTCTCCTCGCCACCCCACATTTTCATCTTAGGTCTCATTGATAGCCAGGCACCATGTAGCTGTTGCTCCCTTCCACAGCTCATTGATTCTGCCTTCTGATTGGGACTTTATCTCATCTCTCTGCTTGGTCTCTGTCCCTGTACTCACCTCCTCCTTTGAGGATGTGAACATAATCTCTGGCCATGATCCTTACTTTCTGTCTCAGCCCGCAAGTGTTAGTCCAAACATGAACTTCACTTTCCCATCATTTTGGTAACTGACGCTACACAATTTGTTGTTCTGTCCCATTGACTTAGAAGGAAAAAAAAAGCCCTTCCAAGTTTTTTTTTTTTTTCTTTTAACATTTTCTAGATTGTCTTGCATTTTTTGCAATGACCTTCTGGACAGGAGTCTTCAGGACAATAAATTGTAAGATTTAGCTCCCTTTTTCCCACTAACCAAGAAAAACAAAACAAAATGAAATAATGTATGTTGGCACCTTATGTAGAACCTAAAAAATAAAACTAACAAATAAATATAACAAAACAGAAACAGAGATACAGCTATATCCCAGATATAGAGAACAAGCTAGTCATTACCAGTGGGGAAGGGGTGGAGGGAGGAGCAAGATAGGCACATGAGATTAAGAGGTAAAAAATATTACGAGTGATGTTGTTGTTGTTTAGCCACCAAGTCATAGTAATTAAGCTGTAAGGATATATTGTACAGTCCAAGGAATGTTGTCAGTATTTTTATATCAGTTTAAATGGAAGGTAATCTATAAAAATGTTGAGTTACTATGTTACATACCTGAAACTCACATAATACTGCACACCAACCATACTGCAAAAACAAGAAAAGAAAAACACGTGGCATCTATATCCCACCCCCAAAGATGATTGGTAAGGGTGGGGGGGTCTAAGATGGAGGATTAATTTATGTCAAAGTGGATCTTCCAGTTAGCAATCGTAATGTATAAGTCCCTCTTTGCTGTAACAAAGACATGGCAGAGGACTAGGTTAGATAGCGTGGGGGAGGGGGTCAGCAGAGGGGTGCCAGGAGCGGAGACTTGCCTCTATGCTCCAGGAAAGCATCAAGATCCCAATAAAGAGCTCACAGAAGCTGATGATTTAGCAGCTGCAACCTTTCTCTCTGCTGACTAAAACTGAAATCTGAAAGATGAATATTGGTCCTTGGGCCATGTATCTTTTTTTTTTTTTTAACAGCACAGGGTCTTAGTTTCAGCTTGGGTACTTTGGACTTCTTAGTTGCAGCACGTGGGTTCTTTGTTGAAGCATTCTGGACCTAGTTTCCTGACCAGAGGTCAAACCCAGGCCCCTTGCATTGGGAATGTGAGGTCTTCACCACAGGACCACCAGGGAAGTCCCTGGGCCATGTATCTTTGAAAGATAATTTTTTTATAAAATGAAGCAATTATTTAAAAACGTAAACCCAGCTCTGCTTTCCCAAGTGTTTCCATAAATCAGTATATGTCCAATGACATGCATGCTACTATTTAAAAAAAGCAGTGTGTCTTGTTTCTGGAACATGTGTGCCAGGTGATATGTATAGGAATGGCTTTACATTATCACTTTTTTGCTTACTCATCCAAGAGATGGAGATATTTAGAGTTAACAAGGAAAAAAAACATGATCGTTTCAATGTGGGAAATATTTACACATGAAAATATAAAAGGATGCATGAGAAGATTATTTGGACTAGAAATAAAAAAACTCAACCTGTACTTGAAGAACCCAGATAATTAAAATAGGAATGTGCTGCCCCTGACATAGAATCAATCATTGGCTTTTCATATTTTATTCTAAATACCACTCAAACTTATTCTCCTATTTGCAACCCTCCTGCCAATTCCTGAGCTCAGAAATGTTATCAATTCTTCCTTAGAGCAGAAGGGATATATTTTGCATTTTAATGGATGTATAAACCCCTCCCCCTTCCCAAATTGTAAGGACTGTACAATTGCACAGGTCACTAGTTATGTGGGATTGGCCTCATTTTATCTTGCCAAATAAGGATATTTTAAAAGCACACCATCCTTTATCCCTGACATTTTGTAAAACAAATGAGGGATTTAATTTTGGAAAAAAAAAAAGGTAAAGCCACAATTTTTTTTCTTTTCTTTTTTCAGTCACATTGCACAACTTATGGAATCTTAATTCCCCAATTAGGAATCGAACTTGGGTCCTGGCAGTGAAAGTGCCAAGTCCAAACCACTGGACCACCAGGGAATTCTGGTAAAATGACAGTTTCAAAGTGTATTCTTTTCAGTTGAATGCATTGGCTTTCACTAAATCCGCGAATTCTGCCTTGTCTTTACTGTTCTCATTTTGCCAGAGATCTGAGACCATTTCCCTAAGGAGCAGGAGAGTTAATCAAAGACTTAGATTCTCACGTAGTCTCCCAGCAAGGCTTCCTATTTTTCTTACTCTGAGTTCTTGCTGCTTCAGCCAAAATGCTCTTAATATGCAAACTACTCACTTACTTACAACCCACACTTGCTCACTTGCTCACACTATCCTCAGAATAGTTTGTATGTTTTCCTAAGATAGACAGCTCTCTAGGTTCTGGGGTTTCATCTTCCCATGCCTTCAAGTTTGGTCACTTCCCAGCTTACCCTGTGAGTGGTCCAGCAGTAGACACACATACGTTCAGGCATGCTCATTCTAACCCTTTCACCTTTGCAAACACTGTTTTCTGTCTAGTCTCTCATGAAAAACCCCTCTCAAGTCTTCTCCTCTTTAACCAAATGCAACCTTCTTTGCACCCACTCCTCAGGCTATAGTTTACTCATTCTTTCAACAAATGTTTATTGAGTCTCTGCTGTATGCCAGGTATACAGTTGGAATAAAGATAGAGTAGAAAACTGACCTAGAACACCTGCTCATATAGAACTTACTTTGTTCCATGATCTTTCACTGAGTGGCCACTGCAGCTTATGTATAATTCCCTCATACAGTGAGACGATGGGGCTTGTCTTCCAAGCTCAAATTCTTTCAAGAGTAAGAGGGATGTTGTTAATAATTATTACAGGACAACAGGTATAAACCAGCATTAGCCATGGCAAGCCAGGATGTTAGATTATAAAAAGTATCACTGCTTGTTAACATCTCAGACTTCCAGGGGAAAAAAAAAAAAATTGTATGCATAACACCCAGCACCTACCAGGGACTTGGTTGGCAAGCAAAAAAAAAAAAAGTTGATTTGTTTAATATGCTTTGATTTATTTAATAGGAGAATAAAGAATGAACAAATAATCACAGCTCTCTATTTAACTTTTCATGTGTGGACATTAGTGTGTTCCTACAGTAAATAACCAGAACCCTATTATAGGTTACAAGTGACAAAAGACAGCACAAATTAAATTAAGGGAGAAAAAGAAATGTGCCTGGAAATCCAAGGGGAGAGCAGTAGATATGGGCTTCCTAATGATTCAGTGGTAAAGAATCCGCTTGCAATGCAGGAGACATAGGTTGGATTCCTGGGTTGGGAAGATCCCCTGGAGGAGGAAATGGCAACCCACTCCAGTATTCCTGCTGGGAGAACCCCATGGACAGAGAAGCCTGGTAAGCTACAGTCCGTCCATGGGGTCACAAAGAGTCAGACACCACTGAGCAACTAAACACATACCGCATTAGATATGGCTAGTTATGGTAGTTCAAATAACGTGATCTGACTCTCTATCCCTCTATTTCTTCTCTCTGCTTGACCTAATTTTTAGACAAACTTTCCATATAGAATCAAGATGGCCCCAGAAACTATAGGCTTCCTTGATTGTTATAGTTTATGACCCAAGAAGAAGAGAGACCATTTATACGAAGAGTTTCAGTTAGTTCCAAGGATGACTTCGATTACTTGGCTTGGGTAATTTTTTTTCTTAAAATGGTAATTAAAAAAAAAAGTGTTACCTACTATTTACATAGCACTTTGTGTGAAGAATTGTCTTAAGACCTTTCCTAAAGCTTCTGTCCTTTGACTCTCAGAAATATTATATGCCAAATATTGTTGCATCTGAACTTTACAGAATGAAGGGGATTCTCTCAGAGTGGGAGTAGAAAGATTTCCAAAGGAAGGTATTCTAGGCAGAAAAAAATAAGTTCCACTCTACCCCCAAGAAGTTACTCAAATGCTGGTTTATTCTGGATATTCTAGAACGTGCTGATGAAATGACAGATGGGTGAATCTCCTTATGATTAACTGAGGAGCACACACACCTAGCTCACATCTTCCCCACTCTGACCTGAAGATCCCCTGATGCTCTTCTACCCCATGAAGAGAGGGCCGAGGTCCAAGGCTTGGGTTAGGGATCAGACAGCAGGTGTGTGGACTGATAACACGTCAGCCCAGTTGTGCCACTTGCCAGCTGAGGATCTTGGTCAAAATAACTAGTCTCCTAGACCTCAGTCCCTTCATCCATAAAATGGATGTACTCATAAGGTTACTGTGAAAACTAAATTGAATACTATAGAGAGAGAGTATTCATTACAGGGCCAAGTCTAAGTGCTTGTTCAAAAAATGATAGCTGTTGTTAGAGCCAGCTTCATGAATTATAACCTGTGAGATTATAGGATGCCCTGTTCTTGGAAGAATATCTTACTTGGTTTAATATTCCTTGTCACCTTCTTGAAATTCTTAATTTTATTTTTGAACTTGTGTTTTATAAGTGAACTTCAATGGCACAGTAGAGCACACCCATGTGTAGAGGCTTTCCATTTGCAAGTGCATACAAGCTAAGTCACTCAGTCACATACAACTCTTTGCTACCCTATGGACTATAGCCCACCAGGCTCCTCTGTCCATGGTGATCCTCTAGACAAAATACTGGAGTGGGTTGCCATGCCCTCCTTCAGGGGATCTCCCTGACCCAGGAATCAAAACTGAATCTCCTGCAATTCCTGCATTGAACGTGGATTATTTACCACTGAGCCACTGGGGAAGCTCCTCCATTGCACATGGCCCTGCAAATCTACATGAGTACAAAATTCTAGTAGATTCATGTTGCATGAAAGTTCAACATAACTCAAAGCCAGTACAAGGTGGGCATGCTATTTTTGATTAAGTAAAGGTGCTAACAGCTCAGAAAGTCCATGCTTTCCTTTTGAACCAGAACATGCTTCAAATACAGAAATAAAGCAATGCCACCCAAAGAAACACAAAAGACCAAGAAGGCATGTCATATCCTTTCCTGTTTCTGTTACTTCCTTGTATTAGTCAACCAATTATGCTGGAAATAATGACATAGAAGAAAAGAGAAAGACAGTACAACCCATAGTGCCTTTCCTTTCAGTCCTTCCTTTCTCATCAGTAAAGAAGAGAGTGGATTGAATATGCACATATAAAGAAGTGAAAGAAGAACAGTGAGCTACTTTTGTGCATTGTATCTACTGTCATGGTAAGAACAAAAATGAATATTTACATAGCAATTATAAAATATGAATTGTGCAATTCCAGAAATTCTGAATGCCAGATAAATGCTCTTATACTTATGTTTAAGACTGATATTGCACAACATGAAGATGAATGGTAAATATCATCTAATAATTTAAAATATTTATTTTAATTTACTGAGAATGATATTAAATACAAATAACATACATCAAGACAAGTTAAGAGAGACACCACTGGGAGGTGGGGTGGGAAGCTTTAATATTTGTTTTTGGCACTTCTGTCTTTCGAACAAGGGACTCCTATTTTTATTTTGGAGTGGCTTTGCAAATTATGTGACTCAGATGGTAAAGAATCTGCCTGCAATGCAGAAGACCTAGGTTCAATCCCTGGGTCAGAAAGATCCCCTGGAGAAGGGAATGGCACCCCACTCCAGTATTCTTGCCTAGAGAATTCCAAGGGCAGAGGAGCCTGGTGGGCTACAGTCCATGGGATTGCAAAGAGTTGGATATGACTGAGCAAGTAACATCCACACACTGTAAATTATGTCATTGACTCTGTCTGTTATTACTATTATTTCACCCCAGGAACTAATCTAGGCCTGCCTAAATACCACTTCTTCCAGGAAGGCTGCCCTAATTACTTGATCCAAATCTCTCTCTCTCTCTTAATCCTGTAACAATTTTCTTACTTTTCTCTTTTAGCTCAAGCCCCACTGTGATTGCTGTATGTTCCTGTCTTGTCAATTATACAGTGAACTTCTTGGAGTTGCAAATCTTTTTTCCCTGCAGACCCAGAACTCTCAGCCTGGCTGACAGCAGAGACCAGTCTTCAATTAACGTTCCCTGAATTGAATCATTGGTCTCTTTGAGAACTGCTCATCCCAAGTGAGTTTCTCTTCAGGGGTTTACCCTGAATGTAGCACTTTGATTGAATTCAATCTAACACCTTAGAAACATCAGAACACTGCTTTATTTCATAAGATTTTCTTCCACATACTGATGTGGCCTTTTGATCTCAGGCCATCAAGATGATATGCAAATTTCATTGGCTGCCCCTGCCTGGGGATGGGGGATGGACCACCTTGCCTCAAGTGATTTCCCCCAGAAAATCGATGGTTCCCCCTACCCCACACCCGGGCAGTTCTCTCTTCTTCTGAGTCTAGTCTTTGGCCTGGTAAGTGGCCCAGCAGGAAAGAGAGGGCTCTTTCTTTCTCTCTTAGAAGAAAGCGAGAAG
Organism: Bos mutus; assembly: GCF_027580195.1. Lineage (NCBI taxonomy): Eukaryota > Metazoa > Chordata > Mammalia > Artiodactyla > Bovidae > Bos > Bos mutus. Next base: position 105,941,289 of record NC_091622.1, on the reverse strand, counting down.
ATGGGTGCTGAGAACAGATTGTAGGCTCCTGGAGCTGGGTCTCTACCCTGCTCCCTGCTGAGGGGCCTTGGAGTCAGAAGTGATCAGCATAAACATGGTACACAGGACACTGCCCATCGTCCTCGAAGTAAACTCTGGAGTCCTCCGGTGACCTCGAGGCCACTGCTATTCCATCCTTGACCTCTCACCGTGCCTTGGTTGTTGCTGTTTAGTTGCTAAGTTGTGTCCAACTCTTTGAGACCCCGTGGACTGTAGCTCACCAGGCTCTTCTCTTTCTGTGGGATTTCCCAGGCAAGAATACTGGAGTGGGTTGCCCTTTCCTTCTCCACATCCTTGATGGTTGTGAACATGTAAAGCTGCCCCTGGAAACACTTCCACAGTGGACCTGCCTTGCTCGCATGGTCCCCTGTACTCTGGGTGACCTAACTTCCCTCGACCATCTCCCATAACACTCCCAACTCAGCTTATTCCCCTCTTTGGTTAACTCCTGCTTTAGGGCTCATCTTAAACATAAAACACGGTTAGTCTTTTGGGAATATAAGAGAATCATTTTCTCTCTCTAACACAACAATGTAAAGCAATTATACAATTTAAAAAAACCTCTCAAAACTGCACTCGACAGAAATATATACCTACATATATATATATATATATATATATATATATATATTCATTGTAAAAGCATGAAAGTCAAATAGAACGAGGAGAAAACATAGATTTCTAATCTTGTGATAGGGAAAGTCTTCTAAGTAAGATATCTAAAGCAGAAATTATAAACTAAACATTTCATAGATTTGAACACAGGAAAAAATTTAATTTTCATATTAAAGCATTTCATACAAAATTAAAAGCAGAGCATAGCCTATAATAATTTTCTCTGATACATGAAAAGATGAATATTCTCAGGTTTTAAAGTTCTCTGGCAACTCATTAGGAGAAATGCCCCCACAGAAACCACATGAAAGAGTAATCCACAAAAGAAGACGTGCAATACATGTTTAAAAAAATCATATAAAATTTTTTTCTTTCTTGGAAGGCATGGAAGAAATGCAAATTAAATGTACTAATCAGTTTGGCAAAGATTTTTAAATGATATTGTCTGTGATACAGTAAACTGTTGTACAACATAGATTTATTCTGTTTTTATTGCATTGATTTTGGGTCTGTTGTGTGATTAGGGAGGTTAAATATGCTTCCTCACCCCTTGACTTGTGTGTGTGTGTGAGTGCTAGGTCACTTCAGTCATGCTTGACTCTGTGTGACCCTATAGACTGTAGCCTTCCAAGCTCCTCTGTCCATAGGACTCTCCCGGCAAGAATACTGGAGTGGGTTGCCATACCCTCTTCTAGGGGATCTCTGCCCAGGGATCGAACACACATGACAGGATCCATGGCTGTCTTACATATCCTGCATTGGCAGGTAGGTTCTTTACTACTAGTGCAACCTGGGCAGCCCTTTGATTGGGGCTTGGCTTATGACCTGATTTAACTAATGAGATGTTAACAGATCATATTTGAGGGACAACAGAGCCTGTGTTCATAGGATAGGAGCTTTCCTGGTGGCTCAATGGTAAAGAATCCACTTGCCAATGCAGGAGACGAGACACAGAAGATGTGAGTTTGATCCCTGGGTCAGGAAGATCCAGGAGAAGGAAATGGCAACCCACTCCAGTATTCTTGCCTGGGAAATCCCATGGACAGAGGAGTCTGGTGGGCTACAGTCCATGGAGTCACAAAAGGATCAGTATGACTTAATGACTAAGGAGCAACAGCAACACCTGCTTTTAATATGAGAAGAAAGTGCCTTGAGTAACTTATGATTCAAACACCCAAGACGTTGAAATATGGTGAAGCAGATTAAAACTGTCTCATATCTTGGAGACCAGCTGAACTAAGCCCAGTCTAGATTGGTCAAACTCCAGTCATCACATAGACATGAAAGCAAGAAATAGATTTTACATTGTCAAGTATGCCTCTGAGTTCAGGGTGGTGTATTGCACTGGATCGATCTAGCTAAAGCTAACTGAAACAATGTCTAGATACTGGTGAATATGTAGAAACATTATTTTGGCCACTTTTAGTGAAATAATTTAGAATCATGGAGCAAAGAAGGGGAAAGAAAGAAAAACAATAAAAACTAGGGAGAGGAAAGAGAGAGAGAAAGGAAGAGAAAATCATGGTGAACTGCTTTTATTCCTGTGCCTAAGATGGCTGGAGTTTCATTATATAATAAAAGCAAACAACAAGACCAAATAATCAAGTGAAAAGATAAAGAGAAAACCAGAGCCATGTGACTACTACTTACAATTAGCATGCTAGCAAAGATGATGCTGATGAAGATAATTTGCAAGCACATAGCATTTTTCAAATTGAACAAGCTCCCAATGTGGTTGTCAAAATCTAGTTTATTTCCCTTTCAGGGGACTGGGGCACAGAAGTCGTACGACTTTCCTAAGATCACAGGCAGTTCTGAGATTTGAATGAGGGTCTCCTGACTCCTATGGGAATGTCTTCTGCATTTCAGCACCTGCTTTCTGTTGTCCCTAACTGGCTTGGAGTTTCTCTGCATGACTTATGGACATGATTTCCTGAGAAAATCCAACATGTGCTTTTCTCCCCAGTAACGAAAATGAAGCTTGTTAATGATCGTATTACTAATTATGAACAGTGATGGTTTAGAAGACCTGACTTTAGACTCTTCTCAGATCTTGTCAATTCCCATTATAGGAAACTGCCAGGATATTCCTCATGAAAGGATAGTAATTACTCATTATTCAAAGGATTCAATTAACGGACCTTTCATCAAAAGATCTTAAGTACTTGCTGTGCTCCTTCAAAGGTAAGGAGGGTATTTGCAGAGATAGCCAGAGATACAGAGCCACATTCAGAGATTAAATGTTTGATGTGCTCCACTGGGGAGGACCCTACCCAAATAGAGAAATTATAGTAAACTCAGCTGTCCCTCTGAAAAGTTGCAAATGGGAAAGATCCGTTTGGATTCTGATCTGTGTACTACTATTTGTTTAAAAATTTAAGAACTCTGAGAAAGTTTTCAGTCAAGACTGATTTGATAGTTTCCACAGGGGAAAGCTACACTCACAGAAAGGACAAGGTGTGCAAAGTGAAAAAGAACCACAGATGTGGGGTTAGGTGTCTGGTGCCACTTAGCAGCTCTGGAAACTTGGACAGGTCTTTAAATCTCTCATATCTTTTTGTTCCTCATCCCTTCCTTCCCTCCTTCCATCCCTCTGATCTCTTGCTAGGTCATTTTAAAATGTGAGTGTGTGTGCTTACTTGCATGCTCAGTCACTTCAGTTGTGTCCAATTCTTTGCGACCGTATGGACTGTAGCCTGCCAGGCTTCTCTGTCCATGGGATTCTCTGGGCAGGAATACTGAAGTTGGTTGTCATGCCCTCCTCCAAAAGGTCTTTCCAACCCAGGAACAGAAGCCACATCTCCTGTGTCTCCTGCTTTGTAAGTGGATTCTTAACCCACTGAGTCACCTGGGAAGCCCAAGAGAAAGCATTAGTCATGCCTGATTCTTTGTGATCCCAGACTTCTCTGTCCATGGAATTCTGGAGGCAAGAATACTGGAAGGGGTTTCCATTCTCTTCTCCAGGGGATCTTTCTGATCCAGGGATCTTACCCAGGGCATTGCAGGTGGAGTCTTTACCACCTGAGCCACCAGGGAAGCCCATGTGTGAGTGTGGAGCTAGGGGAGCAAATGACAGAAATCCCAGTGAATAAAGAAATAAAAGACAGTAAGTCCCCTACCTATGAATCTCCAAGTCGCAAACTTTCAGAGATGTGAATGTACATTCTATCAATCTCAAGCATGAGTGAAATTGCAGCTTTCCTTCTGTCTCCTGTTGCTGACAGTCCTGCAGCTCTACCATCTCCCATCTCCTCCCCCTCCTCTTGTCAGGAACTCTTCCTGCCTTTTTACACAATGCCTGCTCCTGTATGCCAGCTGCTGTTCTGTACTACTGGACTTTTCAAGGTACTGTACCAGAAGATTTAAAATAGTTTATTTTTTGTTTGGTTTTTTCATTTCATTTGTGTGAAAAGTATTATAAACTTATTACAGTGCAGTACTGTATAGCTGATCATGTTAGTGGGGTACCTAGGCTAACTTTGCTGGACTTACAAACAGATTCGACTCACAAACGTGCTCTTGGAATAGAACCCGTTCATATGTAGGGGACTTCCTCTACTTGATTTTCATCATGTTAGTGAAAAGTACAGAATGGCAAGTTTCCACGGGAATGAATGGAGAGCTCCAGAGCCATGTCTCTGTGGTTCCCGATTTCCTGGCTTCTATCAATACTGTGCTCTACACATTCACTTCACCCCATGCCCGTATCGATGATCATTTCATAATCACAAGGTCTCTGCAGGACACAGATGCCCCCTATTCCACTGCCCCACTGAGAAGAGGATGTTTGTGTGTTTCTCAATACTAGAGCCTTTTCATCCCGGTATCTCATTAGAAAGTCTTTATTCTGGTGCCACCTGCAGTATTAATAACTGTGTTTTCAGAGTCCAGATGGCAAAAAGATGGACTACTCCCGTCAGTAAGTTTGAGGAAAGGGGAGACTCAGCCCAATGATGTGGTCTGGGTTTAAAGAGGACATCAAAGTAGGGCTCAGGTGCTGGCAACAGTGAGGAGCTCTTGCCACCCAGGAGTCTGGAAGGACAAGGGGAAGGAGTGGTACTGCCTTCTCTTTATTGAAGAGAGAATTACACAGAAGGATTGCATGGGAAAGACCACCTAAAAGGAGCTGGGGCTTTGGTAGAGAGTAACCCAGTACCTAGTGTGATTAGATTGACTAGTTTTCTGTGATTATGGTTTCAGTGTGTCTGCCCTCTGATGCCCTCTTGCAAGAGGGCACCTACTGTCTTACTTGGGTTTCTCTTACCTTGGACGTGGGGTGTCTCTTCACAGCTGCTCCAGCAAAGCACAGCCACTGCTCCTTACCTTGGATAAGGGGTATCTCCTCACCGCTGCCTCTCCTGACTTAGAATGTGGAATAGCTCCTCTAGGCCCTCCAGTTGAGCTATTTCAAATCCTGAAAGATGATGCTGTGAACGTGCTGCACTCACTATGCCAGCAAATTTGGAAAACTCAGCAGTGGCCACAGGACTGGAAAAGGTCAGTTTTTATTCCAATCCCAAAGAAAGGCAATGCCAAAGAATGCTCAAACTACCACACAATTGCACTCATCTCACACGCTAGCAAAGTAATGCTCAAAATTCTCCAAGCCAGGCTTCAGCAATACATGAACCGTGAACTTCCAGATGTTCAAGCTGGTTTTAGAAAAGGCAGAGGAACCAGAGACCAAATTGCCAACATCTAGTGGATCATCAAAAAAGCAAGAGAGTTCCAGAAAAAAAAAAAAAACACATCTATTTCTGCTTTATTGACTATGCCAAAGCCTTTGACTGTGTGGATCAAAATAAACTGTGGAAAATTCTTCAAGAAATGGGAATACCAGACCACCTGACCTGCCCCTTGAGAAACCTATATGCAGGTCAGGAAACAACAGTTACAGCTGGACACGGAACAACAGACTAGTTCTAAATAGGAAAAGGAGAATGTCAAGGCTGTATATTGTCACCCTGCTTATTTAACTTATATGCAGAGTACATCATAGAAGAAGCACAAGCTGGAATCAAGATTACCAGGAGAAATATCAATAACTTAAGATATGCAGAATACACCACCCTTATGGCAGAAAGTGAAGAAGAACTAAGAACCCTCTTGATGAAGGTGAAAGAGGAGAGTGAAAAAGTTGGTTTAAAGCTCAACATTCAGAAAACGAAGATCATGGCATCTGGCCCCATCACTTGATGGTAAATAGATGGGGAAACAGTGCAAACAGTGTCAGACTTTCTTTTTCTGGGCTCCAAAATCACCGCAGATGGTGACTACAGCCATGAAATTAAAAGATGCTTACTCCTTGGAAGAAAAGTTATGACCAAACTAGACAGCATATTCAAAAGCAGAGACATTACTTTGCCAACAAAGGTCCATCTAGTCAAGGCTATGGTTTTTCCTGTGGTCATGTATGGATGTGAGAGTTGGACTGTGAAGAAGGCTGAGCGCCAAAGAATTGATGCTTTTGAACTGTGGTGTTGGAGAAGACTCTTGAGAGTCCCTTGGACTGCAAGGAGATCCAACCAGTCCATTCTGAAGAAGATCAGCCCTGGGATTTCTCTGGAAGGAATGATGCTAAAGCTGAAAGTCCAGTACTTTGGCCACCTCATGCGAAGAGTTGACTCATTGGAAAGGACTCTGATGCCGGGAGGGATTGGGGGCAAGAGGACAAGGGGACGACAGAGGATGAGATGGCTGGATGGCATCACTGACTCAATGGACCTGAGTCTGGGTGAACTCCCAGAGTTGGTGATGGACAGGGAGGCCTCATGTGCTGGGATTCATGGGGTCACAAAGAGTCGGACATGACTGAGTGACTGAACTGAACTGAACCTAGTACCTAAGGAGTCAAGAAAACAAAGCATCCAACTTCCCTCTCTTAGTGTTTCCAATGTCTTCCCATTGCTGCCTTCCCACCTCCACCCAAGAATCGGACATAACCACAAATATTGGGTATGGGGTTGGTGTATAGGCTGCCCAAGGATACAGAGCATTCCCAGTGGCCACTCAAGACACAGAACTGACGTCCAGCCCAGTCCAGTATTAATTCTGGGCTTTGCTCTGTGACAAGTAGATAGAAAAGATAGAGGAAGAAGGTTGTCTGGGATTTAAGACACATAATATAAAGAACATAGAAAGAAATACAAGTTTTCAACCTTGAGTATAAATGAGGACATGAACCTGTGAGATGGACATCTTTTAGTCACTTGAAATTATAAACTGGCGATAAGCACATGCAGAGCCCCACTGCATTTCAGGTACACAGAAGAGCCTGAGATACACAGAAGGAATTGTTTCTCTGGCCCTTTGGAGCTGCTACATGGATGAATGTTTAATTCCAGACAAGCTAGGAGAATTTCCTTACATTTTCTGGCAGGACATGGCACAAGAGTTTGGTGTCTCACAAGAACTTTGCAATATAGGAAATGAATTGACACTGAGAGTTATATATACATTCAAAGTGAAAGTGAAAATCGCTCAGTCATAACCAACTCTTTGAGACCGGTTGGACTATACAGTCCGTGGAATTCTCCTGACCAGAATACTTGAGTGGGTAGCTGTTCCCTCTCCCTGGGGATCTTCCCAACCCAGGGATGGAACCCAGGTCTCCTGCATTGCAGGTGGATTCTTTACCAGCTGAGCCACGAGCGAAGCCCATCTACACTCAATGGACGTTATTTTCTCTTGGTGGTCTGTGGTAGAAATCCAGGCTGGAAATACAAGTCATGAAAGGGAGGAAGCCAAAACACCTCCGTGTTATGTTGTGTGGTGTCAGTCAGGAGACTTGATATTTGTTACATGTGGTGTCATTTAATTTCCATGGCAACTCTGGACATCAGTTTCATTGTTCTCTTTTATATACAAGGTATTACTATCCCATAGATGTTAAACCACTTGCCCAAACTTTCACATCAAGTTAAGGAATAGAAAAGCCCATTAAATGCAGGTCTTTCTAGATTCAAAACATTACTCAGGGAGATAGAGCTGAAAGGCCACTGCAATTTAATAAAAAGGTAGCTTAGTGAGGGCTTCTTTGGTAAAGAACCCATCTGCCAAATGCAGGAAACATGGGACGATCTCGCAAGCAGCCAAGTAACTAAGCCCGTGCACCACAAGTTGTGAGCCTGTGCTCTAGAGCCTGGGAGTCGCAACTATTGACGTCACAAGCTGCGACTACTGAAGCCCATGTGCCCTAGAGCCCATGATCTACAGCAAGAGAATCCACTGCAATGAAAAGCCCATGGGGCTTCCCTGGTGGCTTATATGGTAGAGAAGCCCAAGCTCCACATCTAGAGAGCAGCTTTGGTTGCAGCAGCTAGAGAAAATCCCACACAGCAACGAGGACCCAGCACAGCCGAACATACAGATAAGTAAATAAATAAAATTATTTGAAAGAATAGCTTAGTAAGCATGACTATAATATTGAGAGTCTATTCCATTTCTTTGCTTCCCTTTTCCACACAGAAATGCTTGAACTTGGAAGAATGTTATGGCATTTTCCAGAAAGCAAAGGTATGGATTCCACTGTGCAGTGGGTTGAACACACATGTCCATCTAAACTCACAGAAGGTGACCATATTTGCGATAAGCATCTTTACAGATGTAAATAAGGCAAGAATCTTGAGATAAAATCTTCCTGGATTAAGCTGGGCCCTAAATCCAATGACCCGTGTCCTTATTAACGTCACAAAACAAGGTAACAGAAAAAAAAAAGACACAGGAAAAAGGTCATGTGAAGATGAGGACCGTGAATGAAATTACCAGGGACCACAAAACACTGGAAGAAACAAGGAAGGTTCTTCCCCACAGCTTTCAGAGGAAGTGTGGCCTTCCTGCCGTCTTGATTTTAGATTCTAGCCTCCAGGACTGTGAGAGATTAAAGTGCTGTTGTTTTAAGCCACCAAGTATTTATTATTTATAGCAGCCCTAGAAAACTAAAACAAGAATTTGTTGTTTAGTTACTAAGTTGTGTCTGACTCTTTGTAACCCCATGGACTGTAGCCCACCAGACTTCTCTGTCCATTGGGTTTTCCAGGCAAGAATACTGGAGTGGATTGTCATGCCCTCCTCCAGGGGACACTTCCTGACCCAGGGATCAAACCAACATCTCCTGCATTGGCAGGCGGAATCTTTACTCCTGAGCCACCATGGAGGGGTGTTACTAATTAGATGTTCTTCCCTGCAAGATGGAGGAAGAGAGGATTGATCTTATTTCTGAAGCTTATTTCTTTGCTTAACTCAGATTTTTTAGCCTACTGGGTGACCTTTGGACAGATATTACCGAATTGGAAGTGAACAGGTGTTCATAGAAGACTCAGAGGAAAAAGGAGTTGTCAACTAGCTAATGGTAGGTGGGACACAGCACAAGTGCATCATTCTAAAGCCAGTGTTCTAACTTATACTTTACAGTGGACCCTATCTGATCAGGGAAAGGAGTTATTCTAAGAAGAAAGGGTATTTGGTCACTTTGGGGCATCACAGGGTTAAAAGCCAAACTCTTTCATCAAAAGTAAAATCTTTGGATTTCATCAGGAAAAAGCACTCTGATCTCCAGAGTGTAGATCCTCTCACATTGTTATCACTTCCTTTTCTAACCACAATGCCGTCAGAGCCAAACCAGCAGGGGAATTTGCTATCTCAGCAGGAAGGGAGGTCCTTGTTTCTGGACATGTACCCGATACGAGATGAACACTTGGACAGCTGACCCCAGAGCTCTGAGAGTCTTTGATTCCATGAAACCTCCTCAGGTGTCTGATTAAAGGATCAAAGGACAGAGTGGTTGCAAAGAAGCTTTGACAAGCTCTCAGCAATAGAAGAGAATAAATATTAAATAAGTTATCATTTAAAAATGGCCCCACATTCTGCCTAGAATAGGCATTTGATATTTGCTGCATAAGTGCCGATTTTCCAAAAGCTCTTTAAGACAGTTTAGTATAAGAGTTTATCTCATATTTGAAAACATTTGAGTACTATTAGAATTTGAGCTTAGGAATGTTATATAAAACTTCTGAGCTGCATATGTGAAAACTAAATGAGAGAATGTTTAAAAATTCCCAACACTATTTCTGACACATGTGAATCATGCAATAAATGGTAGTCTTTTTTTTTTTTAATTTTAAGAAGTGGACTGTATAATATAATACCTAGAAAAGAAAATCCCCAAAGAATAGCTTTTTTGTTTGTTTTAACCTTATATTTGAAAAATATTCATGGCAAAGAAGCAATGCTCAAGATATATTGCTAATTAGAGAAGGCAGGATGTGAAATAGTAAGTAGGTGTGAAAATTGTGCAACACTAATTTTTTAAAAGCATATTTGAAGCTAACATTGAATAGCATAAACTTGTTATATTCAGCCATATCTGTATTTGTGGCTGTATGATCACATATATAATCCACAGGTGTGTTCTTATATAACAAATAAAGCTTACATACAGATGCACAAAATTCAAAGATGTTTATTAATTGCTTATAATGTCTGCAAGGTAATTTGCTTTAAAAATACTTCTGTATAAATAGTGTGATGTTTGATGGTAAAATTTAATTCCAGGCTATTATTTAGCACTTAGAAGATGCTTATCAAGAATCATTCCCTTTGGAGTAGTTACATGACACTTATAATATTGTTAACATTTACACCAGAGCATGTGTTAATTAGCATAAATGTTGCTAGAAATTTATGTTATTGGTGAAAACAGTAACAGTCAAGGTGATTAGGAGTAATATAGGAGATCTACTACTGTGGCATCAATACTGCAAAACCTGTCGTCTAATGTCTCTAGTAGCTGATGTCCAGAGTACCATTCGTCCTAAATGTGCATGGCATGTAGGGTTATCACTAAGTCCAATCACAAGTCCAGTGGATCCTGTGTTTAAATATCCATTTCCACCTTCCATGGTTTCAGTGTCAGTCTGACTGCTCTGGGGGAGTGAGAGTAGGAGGGGATATTCCTTGAACCACAGAAAATGTAGCAAGATGGTCTTTGTGCCTCTTCACAAATACTTGCCCTGCATTTGACAGAATTGTGTAGAGCCCTTGCTTCAGTATAACTGCCTGATAGTGAAATGGAAGAGGGTGTGACATAGACTCTTCTAAGCTCTATCAGAAGAGCAAAATCAATACAATATTGTAAAGTAATTAACCTCAGTTAAAATAAATAAATTTATATTAAAAATATATATATATACCCACAAAACAGGTAAATTAACATGTCATATATACCACAAATTCTGGAAATACAGACAATATTATTTTATCAAATATTGCAATGTACAAGAAATCAGCCACTTATTATCTATTTGCCTATATTATGTATTTGCCTATATTTATTGATCACCCTGCATGTGTGTGTATGTATATATGTGTGTGTGTGTATAAACACACATACATGCATGCACATTTTACACAAACACATAAAAACTGAAAGGAAAAATATCAAAATGCTCACATATATTACCTCTAGGTAATTTTCATTTTCTTCCTGATCTTATTTTATTTTATAAATTTCCTTCAGTAAATAAGGTAAAACATTTATAATAAAAATGCACTAGATGCTATAAAAATCTGGATTCACACTTTCCAGTTGCAAATTTGCTCAAAGGAAACAGATGGCTGGTAGCCCTGTAACATTCTGTCTCCCAAAATTAGAGCCAGAGACTCTAATGTGATCCATTACATGAAATAGATTCCCAGATTTTAAAATGTAAATAGACATTATTACAAAGCATTAGCCTAATCTGTGGGAGCTGGGGTGGAGCCGATCAGCCCAATAGTGTATTCATTGATACTTACTGAGGGCATACAGTGTGCTCAAGCTGTGTGCAGGGTGCTTTAGAAGAGAGACACAGCTCAGCTTTCATGGAACATGCAGTCAAATTAATAATCTCAATTGCGATCACTTATAAAAGTTTGATCTCTCTTTCTAGGTAAAAGGCGCCAACCAAGGCAGAGACTCATCTGTTCATAATTGATCTAGTAGGTCTCCCGCCCCCTGATTGTGTCATATAGTAAGTGTAAAATCAATATTAGTCAAATTGAAAGGTAGAGGATATATTGATGCAATTCAAACTGATGGAAATCAGTTCACCAAAATTTTTGAGTGCCTGATGTCAAGCAACTGGCAAAGTTCCAGGAGAAGAACAGCACATGGACTCTGACATCCCAAATCTCACGCTCTCCTTGGAGAGTTGTGACACAGCATAGTAAGTGAAATGACAGAGTTACAAACAAAGTACACAATTAATTAAGTGGAGGGAAATATTGATGACTGAAGGGTGAGAGGTTGTGAAAGACATCATCAAGGTTATTTCAGAGCTGCGCTATTAAGGAATAAGATTCAGCTAGGCTAAAGGGAGGAGGAAAGATGTTGCAAACAAGGAGAAGCAGCACATGTAACAGCCCTGGCGGTTAAAACAACCTGATATATCTTAGCAACTGGCCAATCAGACCCATTAGAGCAATGGAGGTTTTGCAAGCCATGGTGGGGAGCTAGTCTTGTGTCATACTGAAGGTGATGGGGGCCGTGGAAGACTCATAAGTGGAGAAGTGACAGATGAGGTATATTGGTGACTCACTTTTTGGGAGCCACTCTGTGTAAGATGTTTTTTGGGAGAGAGAATGAAAGAATAATGGGTGAAAGAGAGGCCTGGTAGGGAGGGCACAGAGTCAGTTACAGTAGGAGATGGAAAATCAAGATTGTGTGAAGAAAAGAAGTGGATAAAATGAAGGAAGTTTTTTAAGGATTAAAGCCACACTGGCATGATTTTGTGGCATCAATCACTCACTCAACTAATATTGGTTGAGTGAAAGGAAAACTTGAAACACATTAAGTTCACCAGTCATGTTAGGTTACTGTAGAAAATACTTTGGAAAATGCCCTGTCAAAGTAGTGTTTTTGAAACATACTTTATGGACTACATTTTTGTATCATGATGCTGAGTCATATTTAGTCTCATTGCATAATAATAACATCAACAATAATCATGCCTTGTAATCTTTTTACCATGAAATTCATTGATCATGTCAAGACCCTATGACTGAAGAAAATAAGTGATAATTATCCTCATTTTAAAGATAACATGAAGAAAATGATGCTTAGACAAAACAAGAAATTTTTATGGCATTGAATCTTATGTAAGTGATGTGTGAGTGTGTGTTTTTGTGTGTATGTGTGTGTGTGTGTAGGGGTAATTAAGCTTTAGCCCTGGGATTTCTTTGGAAGGAATGATGCTAACGCTGAAACTCCAGTACTTTGGCCACCTCATGCGAAGAGTTGACTCATTGGAAAAGACTCTGATGCTGGGAGGGATTGGGGGCAAGAGGAGAAGGGGACGACAGAGGATGAGATGGCTGGATGGCATCACTGACTCGATGGACGTGAGTCTGCGTGAACTCCGGGAGTTGGTGATGGACAGGGAGGCCTGGTGTGCTGCGATTCATGGGGTAGCAAAGAGTCGGACATGACTGAGCGACTGATCTGATCTGAACACCAAGTATAAGGTCACTCCAACAGGCTAAACTTTAAAAAACTAAAATACAAACAAAAACAAAACAAAATTGGTAAACTGTGCTTTTGAAAGAAGTATAGTCTAAACTGATCACGATTAGATATCTCATAGTAAAGCATTCCAAGAACACTATAAAAATTCACTTTGCTCTAGTTCATTTTCTCTGAAATAAATTTATTTTTTAAATGGAAACATATGATGTAGTGAAAGTCACTCAATTGTGTCCAACTCTTTGCGACCCCATGACTATGGAATTCTTCAAGCCAGAACACTGGAGAGGGTAGCCTTTCCCTTCTTCAGGGGATCTTCCCAACCCAGGGATTGAACCAAGATCTCCAACATTGCAGGCAGATTCTTTACCAGCTGAGCCACAACAGAAACCCAAGAATACTGGAGTGAGTAGCCTATCCCTTCTCCAGCAGATCTTCCTGACACAGGAAGAACCAGGGTCTCCTTCATTGCAGGTAGATTCTTTACCAACTGAGTTATCAGGGAAGACCATGATGTAGGGTATAGATGAATTAATCATTCTTTGACCTGGGCTGTATTAACCAGAATCCCTTCCACTCATGAATCACTGACATTAACTTGACAGGATTGATTATTTCTTTGTCAGAATAGTAGTAGTAAGTCTAAATAGCTTGGTATTAACCTAAGAGACAGTTCTAATTTAAAAAAATATTGATTTTTTTGTTTGTTTTTGTAAACCCCCACCCTCTTGGACATTGTCTGCAAAAGGCAAAATCTAGGTTTCTAAATGATGGTGGAAAAGAGAAAACTAAAGATAAAATGACTCAAGAATTTATTTTTTGAGACATTTTAAAACTTTTAGTTGGAGGATCATAGCTTTATAATATTGACTCGGTGAGTAAGTCAGAGAAAAGTATTGTATAATAACACGTATATATGGAATCTAAGAAAATGGTGCTGATGAAGCTATTTGCTGCTGCTGCTGCTAAGTTGCTTCAGTTGTGTCTGACTCTGTGCGACCCCATAGATGGCAGCCCACCAGGCTCCCCCGTCCCTGGGATTCTCCAGGCAAGAACACTGGAGTGGGTTGCCATTTCCTTCTCCAATGCATGAAAGTGAAAAGGGAAAGTGAAGTCGCTCAGTCATGTCTGACTCAACGATCCCATGAACTGCAGCCTACCAGGCTCCTCCAAAAATGGGATTTTCCAGGCAAGAGTACTAGAGTGGGTTGCCATTGCCTTCTCCGGAAGCTATTTGCAGGGCAGTAATAGAAACCCGGGCATAGAGAAAGGAATTGTGAACACAGTGGGAGAAAGAGCGGATGTGATTAATTGAGAGAGTAGCACTAAAACATACACATCACCATATGTAGATCAGACAGCTAGTGGGACGTTGCTGTGGAACACAGGGAGCTTGACCCTGTGCTCTGTGATAACTAGAGAAGTGGGATGGGGGTGGGGTGGGAGGAGGTCCAAGAGGAAGAGAATATATGTTGTATGACTGATTCACATTGTTATACTGAAAATATTTATTAATTGATGTGTTGGGAGACCAAACATGAAAATATCCCTTACATCCTCAGTCTTTTCCCATTGAATACACCTTGTCCACTTATGTCTTCCAGAACACTTGCCCCACCATTATCCTTTCTTCACTCAATAACCATGATAATCTCTTGGGAAAAAAAAAAAAATTAAGCATATTCCCCCTCCCCAATTAAAAGTCCTCCAGTGGCTCCCATTTCATTTGGAATTAAACTCAGAGTCATTGCTCTAGCCTAGAAAGCTCTGATTACCTTCTCTGCCTACCTTCACCATACAAATATTCTTCTATACTTTCCCTCTATTATCTTATTTCTATTCTTGCCTGAACTCTTATAGCTTTGTAATTTGTACACCTAGGTTTCTAGAGTTTAGTAGCTGGGATGATCAGAACGTAAGAGGGAGATAAAAAGCTGACTGCAATATCGTATTCCTAGTTTTTTGTTCTTCACTTAAACAAGAGCATTAAATTAACTCTGTTCTAGAAAACTGGAAACATTTATGAAGACTTATGACTGTTTAGAGAACAATCATAATTATGTCATAATAATGACTGAGTATGTTTTAATTGTGATTTGCTCATAAATATCAGCTTCTCCTTCACAGCCTGAAGTAGAGAGATAAGGAGCTGGCCTAGGGGAAGTGCAGGCACAGACCATGTTACCCATCCATACTGTTCAGGATAGCATAGATTCTGGGAAGAATGAAGTCTTCAATTCAAGATGCCTTCTATTTGACCCAAAAGATCCAGTCAGCACAAGGCCAGCCAGGCCCATGACTTATTGCTTAGAGACTACAAAAGGCCACTTCTAAGAACAAAAGCTAAGCAACTGTAAAAGTTCACAGGCATCAGAGGCAAGTACAACCAAATATAGATGTCAACAAGAAGATCAAGTAGTCAAAAAGCCTAATGATAAATGAAGAATTCAAAGGAGGGGATGGATGGAATCAAAGATGGGTAGAAAGCTGTAAAGAAGAAACTTTCACAATGTATGTAGCAAGCAAGAAGCTATGTTAGAGATGCATAAATAACTCCCACAAATCAGAAAGGTAAAGACAAATAGTCCAATAGAAAATTGAACATGAAATTTACAGAAGGAAGGATACAAAAGATCAATGGATACACTGAAAGCTATTCTATCCTAGTCTGAAACATATCTTGAAACAACAGGAAGATATTATTCCTCACTCAATGGTTTGACAAAAAAGGGAAGGATTGATAATAGGTACTTTTTAGCAAGGTGTTTGGGAACAGCACATCTCTTACATTTTGGTGGGAATATACATTTGCAGGGCCAATTCAGAGGGTAGACTGGCATTACTGATGATTTTATGTATCTATCCTGGAGAAACACTTTTTCTGGGATCTGGCGAACCAGACATAAACATCATCATTGTAACATTGCTTGGAATAGCAAAAGTCAAGAAACTCTCCATCTATTAATGAAGAATGGCTAATAGTTGGATTGTTGCACAGAATACCACATGGCCTCTAAACTAACAAGGGCAATCTATATTAACATGTAAGGCTCCTCAAGGCATATTGTTAAGTAAGAAAGACAGTATGATTTCAATTGGTAACAAAAATCAGGATCAAAAAAAACTCTGCAGGAAAAAAACAACACTCTATACCAAAAAATCTTTAACCAGGCTAGATAGATAAGAGGCACTGCCTCTACAGGATAGCTTGTAATTACCTGTGGACAGGTAATTGCAATTATCTGAGGAGGGACCTGAGACTAGGGGTTGAGGAGAGATCTCATTTTGTTTGGAGGGCTTGAATGGAATTCAGTCTGAACTGGAGATGTTACAGAAGACTGGGAAGTTGCATAATTTAAAGAAAGAAACAAGTGTACTTGTGTTGGTGAAACAAGGGTACACATTCCTGCTTACAGTTCTTACGGGACACTTCTAATAGTCACTTGCATTAGCATCAAATTGATTTATTTAAAATGTTAATCTTAGGAAATGCTATTAGAGAAGTGAAAAAGAACAAAGGAAAACAAATGTTACATGTGCATAAAACCTGTTTCTGAACATGGAGTATGAAATAACATTTTCAAAAAAACTTAAAAAAATAATAACAGCCATCTGGCTAGCTCAAGCTGCAATATCCTGGAGGCCTATCATATTTGTAAAAATTATAGGAATCTCTTTATATCCAAAATGACAGTTGTTTAAAAAGTTAAATAATGGAACTGGCATGCTAGAACCTTAATGCTAAGACAGACTTTATCTACTTTGTATAAACAATTTCACAGGTAAATAAATAATACTCCAGAGCATAAACTAAGGAAATTTTGGTTGCGAGCAACAGTAACCAACTCTGGTTAATACAGAGTGAAGTAGGTCAGAAAGAGAAGAAAATATCACATGTTAATGCATATATGTGGACTCTAGAAAGATGGTGCTGATGAACCTATTTGCAGGGCAGCAGAAGAGACACGGACATAGAGAACAGGCTTGTGAGCACAGCGTGGGCAGGAGAGGGTGGGGCCATTTGCGAGAGTAGCACTGAAACGTGCATCACCGTATGTAAAATAGGTAGCCAGTGGGCATTTGCTGTATGATGCAGGGAACCCAAAGCCAGTGCTCAGTGAAACAGAGAGAGATGGGAGGGGATGGGAGGGAGGTTCAAGAGGAAGGGGACATGTGTATACTTGTGGCTGACTCGTGTTGGTGTGTGGCAGAAACCATCACAACATTGTAATGATCCTCCAATTAAAGATGAAATTAAATTTAAAAAAGAAAAGCAAAAAGAATAATAGATTAAAGTGGCTTTCAAGAGGACAAGGAAAACTGGAAAGTCAAACTCAGGACAAGAACTTACGTACGATCCAGGTAACTGTGCTACAGAAGTTGGTACACTAAAAAAAAAAAAAAAAGAAGAAGAAGAAGTTGGTACACTTATTAGATGCTAACTTTAGGAAACTATAAAAATAATTCACATGTATTGAGTTTCTTGCAATATTCTCAATGCTATGCTAAGCCTTTTATATATATTCACTCATTTATCTCCTCCCAACAATTGTTATTGCATCCATTTTACAGATCAAGAAACCATCAGTGAACAAGACATAGAATTGGGAGTCAGGTCAAGCAGTCAGATGATAGGGACCACATTTTTAATTGTCATGAGATTCTGCCCTTATTAGGGAAGCTATATGGCTTAGACAGTAAAGAATCTATATGCAATGCAGGAGACTTGGGTTTAATTCCTCGGTCGGGAGGATCCTCTGGGGAAGGGAATGGCTGCCTGCTCCAGAATTCTTGCCTGGAGAATTCCATGGACAGAGCAGCTTGGAGGACTACTGTCCATGGGGTCAGCAAAGCCTGTGTAGAGTTGCTATGGGCTGTCTCAGCTGTGATCACATATTCTAGCCCCTCTTGTGTCCTCTGTTCAGTTAATCAGACAAAAAATGTGATAGATGCTACTTCCAGAGCTTATCCTTCAAAATGTTATACATGATCTTTAATGATCTTTCTTCCCCCACTGCCTGGAGGACGTCAGTTCCCTGGATGACCTTGGAAGCTATATACTGACAACCAGCACCTCTACTAGCTTGGATCCTTAGATGGCTGTGTGGAGCACAGCCCCTCCCCCATCCCACATCCATATTAATACATTTTTTCTAAAATAAATCACTATTTCAAAATTCATCTATTATAACAATTATCATAACTAATACATATCACTGTTGTTTAGTCAATAGATCATGCCTGAGTCTTTGTAGCCCCATGGACTGTAGCCTACCAGGCTCCTCTGTTCGTGGAATTTCCCAGGCACAGAGTGGAATACTGGAGTGGGTTGCCATTTCCTTCTCCAGCGGATCGTCTTGGACCAGAGATCAAACCCATGTCTCCTGAAATGGCAGGTGGATTCTTTACCTCTGAGCCAACAGGAAAGCCTAGATGTATAAAATAAACTAGGAAAGTACACAGGAGAGACTGGATGTCTGAAAAAATCTTCCTGGTGGATGTGATATCTAAAATAACAAAAGGAAAACAACGGAAAACTTCTTCAAAATGTCTCTCAAAGCTAGTTGTATTTTAGAAAGAACCTAGTTTGAAGTTCAAGGGTGTCGTGTTTATTCAAGAACTCTGAAGGGCTGGAATTTCCCAGGATATCCAGAATGCAGTCACCTATGGAAAAGAGCAATGCTAGAAGTAAGATGCTTCCTCCATCTGCTGGATTCTATTCTGATCCAACTGGGTTCAATTCAATATGCTTTCCTGGGCACCACGCTGCTTGGGATTCTGTGTTAAAAGCCAATGGAAAACAGACAAACAGAACAAAAAAGAGTGAAATTCACAGTTATTCCCCTCTCTTGAGGAGTTTTCAATCTAAGGATGGGAAGAATGATATTGGTCTTGAGTCAGGTAATGAGTGAGGCTATTTAGGGTGGTTTCAAGTGCTTATTTGCTGGCCATTCTCTCATGCTGCTGCTGGTGCTGCTAAGTCACTTCAGTCATGTCTGACTGTGCAACATGATAGACAGCAGCCCACCAGGCTCCTCTGTCCCTGGGATTCTCCAGGCAAGAATACCTGAGTGGGTTGCTATTTCCTTCTCCAATGCATGCATGCATGCTAAGTCACTTCAGTTGTGCCCAACTCCATGCAGCCCTATAGACAGCAGCCCACCAGGCCCCTCTGTCCATGGGATTCTCTAGGCAGGAGTACTGGAGTGGGTTGCCATTTCCTTCTCCCATTCTCTCATGCATTGTAATGTAATTGTTGTGAATGAGAGCCAAATAACATTTTAAGTATCTGTATATCAGCCACCTAGCTTTCCAGGTGGCCCAGTGGTAAAGAATCCTGCTGCCAATGCATAAGATGCGGGTTAAATCCCTGAGTCGGGAAGATCCCCTACAGAAGAAAATGTCAACCCCTTTCAATAGTCTTGCCTGGAGAATCTCATGGATAGAGGAGCCTGGTGGGCTGCCGTCCATGGGGTTGCAAAAGAGTTGGGGACAACTTAGTGACTTAACAATAACCAACAACACGTCAGCTAACAGAATGATTTTAGAAAGAGAACCTCAATTCATCACTTCATTGATTACTTCCCCTGAAATTGCAACTTGTGGTCAAGAATAGATTCAGTCACTTTGTGCTGAATGCCATGCATGTGCAGGTACGTTCAGTCATGTCTGACTCTCTGTGACCCCATGGAGTGCATCCCACCAGGTCCCTCTGTCCCCGGGATTACCCAGGCAAGCATACTGGGGTGGGTTGCCATTCCTGGATATCTTCCCAACCCAGGGATCAAACCTGCATCTCCTGTGGCTTGTGCACTGGCAGATGGATTCTTACCACTGTGCCAATGTGCTAAACATATTTACATATATCAAGCTATAGAAGTCTCAAGATCAATTTCTGAGACTGGTGTTATTATCAGTATTTAAAAGGGAACCCAGGAGGTTCAGAGGGAAGCTGCTGGGAAGAGACAGAGTGGAGGTGTAAACCCAGGGTTCCACCTACACTTGTAGAGCTGTGTCTGCTTGCCCATATCTGTCATCCCACTCCCTACACCACTTCCTTCCCCAAGCTCTTGCTGGCTTTTATCTTCCCTCTTCCCAGTCACTGTCTTCTTTCTGAGCCTCCCTCGCTTGAGATGGAAATCTCAAGCTGCATGCTCACCTCACTCTGTTTCAACAGACCTGGGAGGGAGCAGGGAGGGATGGAGAAAACAGAAAATAGCTCAGCAGATGTTTCCGGATAATTTTTTTTTAAGTGCAAGTTGCTAATGTGGAGGTTTATTTTAGGGCCTGCCGATGTTAGCAGATGTTTGAGAAGACATGTACCTGCTTAGACAATTATACATAGAAATTGATAGCAGGTCTGCATAAAGAGTCAGTCTTTCAAAAAAGGATAATACAGTAGGATTGCATATATAGATTCAGCATGTTTATCCTAGAGTGGTTCTTGGGGACTGATTTCAACCCTATATTTATTCTTGAACCTTTGTACTTTCAAAAATGGGGTCATACAAAAAGAGGAACTAGAAATAGACCATGCTTACAGACACTGCCTGGAGAATATAATTAGAGAACACAATGCCTAGAAACTCTGACACTTAGACACTGGAGCTCCGATTAATTGCAGTTATGCTGTTTTTGGACATAAATATTTACACTGCATTTCTCATTAAAATTTTGCTTCTTAAAATATTAAACCCAAACCTCTGATTGCTGGATAATTAATGACAAAATAATGCATCAAGACTTTCAGAAATTGTGAAAGTCTCTCAATTGTGTCTGACTCTTTGCAACCCCATGGACTATATAGTCCATGGAATTCTCCAGGCCAGAACACTGGAATGGGTAGCCTTTCCCTTCTCCAGGGGATCTTCCCAACCCAGGGATCAAATCCAGGTCTCCTGCTTTGCAGGTGGATTCTTTACCAGCTGAGCCACAAGGGAAGCCCAAGAATACTGGAGTGGGTAGCCTATCCCTTCTCCAAGCGGATCTCCCTGCCCCAGGAATCGAACCGGGGTCTCCTTCATTGCAGGCAGATTCTTTACCAACTGAGCTATCAAGGAAGCTCTGATAGCTTAATTCAAGAAATTAAAGGTGTGCAATTTTCACTCTGGATATTCTTATAGTGGGAAAAGTATGTGCCCAACAAACACACTCAGTAAACATGTGTAGCTGAGTCAGGATGTAAGTTTTGGGATTCAGATAAGTAGGACACAGCTCCAGCTCTTTGGCAGCTTAAATCTCATAAACATCATGTCAAAAAAGCTGATAGATTTCATCGACTTCATGGAAAAGTTTCCCTCTGGTTGGGAAGAAGTTTCCAGTGTAAACTTTAGACTAGCTTAAGGCTTGCCTGGACTTACATGAGCAAAGTGTTTCCAGGAAAATTGTCCTTTGAAAAGCCTTAAGAATGATGACAGGAGGTTCATAAAAATTCTGATGCAATCTCCTTCAAGATAAATAGGTGTCTTGGGCAATGAGGTACTTTTGTTGGGACCTGAGACCCAAGGAAGTTTGCCCTTCAATAAGTGACTATAGCTGAGGCTCCCACTTTGACAACAATCTATTTGTAGGTATAGCTGACATTCTTTTCTGGACTTGTATTATTTCTCTGTGTCTGTTGGTAAATTTTGAGAAGCACTAGAGCCCTGTACCCTAAGTATGCAAGTCTTCTATAACTTAGTGATCATATCACTCTTCCATGGCTTAAAAGAATCTGCCTGCAACGTGGGAGACCCCAGTTCGATTCCTGTATTGAGAAGATCTGCTGGAGAAGAAATGGCAACCCATTCCGGTATTCTTGCTTGGAGAATCCCATGGACAGAGGAACCTGGCAGGCTACAGTCCATGGGGTAGCAAGAGTCAGACATGACTTAGTGACTCCACCAAACCAAACCAAACCAAACCATGGCTTGATATACCATAGCATTTGCCTTTGCTGGTAGTCTGGATTCTGTCAAGCCCTATACCATCTGGCTTCTCTCTGCACCTATATTCTCATCTCTACTGACTTCACTCTGACAATACTCACCTTCTGAGAGGTCCTCAAATGTGCCAAACCACTTTAAAATCCATATTTTGCTGATAACCTTCTATCTGAGCAGCATCAACTCCCAAGTTTTGCTTCAGAGCAATGTTGTTGTTCTTAATAGGTCAACTCTTTGTGTTCCCATGGACTGCAGCATGTCAGACTTCCCTATCACTGTCTCGCAGAGTTTCCTTAAACTCATGTCCATTGAGTTGGAGATGCCATCCAACCATCTCATCCTTTGTCACCCTCTTCTCCTCCTGCCTTCAATCTTTCCCAGCAACAGGGTCTTTTCCAATGAGTTAGCTCTTCACATCAGGTGGCCAAAGTATTGCAGTTTCAGCATCAGACTTTCCAATGAATATTCAGGCTAGATTTCCTCTAGGATTGACTAGTTTGATCTCCTTTCAGTCCAAGGGTCTCTCAAGAGTCTTCTCCAGCACCACAGTTCGAAAGCATCAGTTCTTCAGTGCTCAGCCTTCCTGAAGGTCCAACCCAGAGCAATGAACTGTCCATTGTTATTAAACATTCTGTGGTGTCTGCAGATCTTGGATGACTTTTTTGACCACTTCTTCATCTTTACAGGGTGCCTGGTATTTACTTTTGTTATTACATTACAGAATTGTCACTAAAGTTTGCATGCCTGACTCCCAAATTAGCTGTGACCTCTGCAAGGGTAGGAGCATGCAACACTCATCTCTGAACTTCCTCCTGAGAACAGACCTTGCCACACGATGGGCACTCACCATATGTCCTTTGTATTACTGCATCAGTCTGAATGCTTCCCTTTGAAACAGCAGAGTTCAAACTAGCTTGAACACCAAACAGAGAACATTGGTTCACATGAGTGGAAAGCACTGGGGTGGTGATGTAATCAGGCATAACTATATGTGGGAACTCACGTTGTCAGCACTTGACATTTCTTGACTCTGGTTCTTCATTGTGAGGACTGGCTTTGTTGTTCGATTGATAAATCATGTCTGACTCTTTGTGACCTCATGGACTACAGCATGCCGGGCTCCACTGTCCTCCCTTATCTCCCAGAGTTCACTCAAATTCACATCCATTGAGTCAGTGATGCTATCTAACCATCTCATCCTCTGTTGCTCCCTTCTCTTTTTGCCTTCAGTCTTTCCCACCTTCAGGATCTTTTTCAAGACCCTGGTACTGACTTTATTCACCCAAAATACAAACGGGCTTTTGCCATGTAATGACCACTTGATGTTCATGGATTACATCCTTGTCTTTACAAACTACAAGGAAAGAGAGACCATCTTTCTCAAGTGGCCAACTATAAATTCCCAGAAAAGAATTCTGATTGCCCAGGACTGGATCTCATGCTCACCTCTGTGGAGCTTGCTGAGGCTGGGTGGATAGAGTAATGTGGTTGGAGGCAGGTCAGAGTGAGTGACCGGCTCACTCCAATGGCTGTAGGATAACATGATTGTCAATCACTCCTAAACCACACAAGAATGGGAGAGGGGCGCAAAAGAAGGTGAGAGGGGTCAAAAAAGTAGAGGACAAACTTCAACACAAGGAAGCAACAATGGTTTACTAACTGCTTGTTCTAAGTGCCCTGAGCAGAGTGTGTGACACCAGTTCAGTTCAGTTCAGTTCAGTTGTTCAGCCGTGTCCGACTCTTTGGAACCCAATGAACTGCAGCACACCAGGCCTCCCTGTCTATCACCAACTCATGGAATTCACTCAAACTCACGTCCATCGAGTAGGTGATGCCATCCAGCCATCTCATCCTCTGTCGTCCCCTTTTCCTCCTGCCCCCAATCCCTCGCAGCATCAGTGTCTTTTCCAATGAGTCAACTCTTCCCGGAGGTGGCCAAAGTATTGGAGTTTCAGCTTTAGCATCAGTCCTTCCAATGAACACCCAGGACTGGTCTCCTTTAGAATGGACTGGTTGGATCTCCTTGCAGTCCAAGGGACTCTCAAAAGTCTTCTGCAAAACCACAGTTCAAAAGCATCAATTCTTTGACACTTAGCTTTCTTCATAGTCCAATTCTCACATCCATACATGACCACTGGAAAAACCATAGACTTGACTAGACAGACATTAGTTGGCAAAGTAATGTCTCTGCTTTTGAATATGCTATCTAGTTTGGTCATAACTTTCCTTCCAAGGAGTAAGCGTCTTTTAATTTCATGGCTGCAATCACTATCTTCAGTGATTTTGGAGCCCCCCAAAATAAAGTCTGACACTGTTTGCACTGTTTCCCCATCTATTTCCCATGCAGTGATGGGACCAGATGCCATGATCTTCGTTTTCTGAATGTTGAGCTTTAAGCCAACTTTTTCACTCTCCACTTTCACTTTCATCAAGAGGGTCCTTAGTTCCTCTTCACTTTCTGCTATAAGGGTGGTGTCATCTACATATCTGAGGTTATTGATATTTCTCCTGGCAATCTTGATTCGAGCCTGTGCTTCTTCCAGCCCAGTGTTTCTCATGATGTACTCTGCATAGACGTTAAATAAGCAGGGTGACAATATACAGCCTTGACGTATTCCTTTTCCTATTTGGAACCAGTTTGTTGTTCCATGTCCAATTTTAACTGTTGCTTCCTGACCTGCATATAGGTCTCTCAAGAGGCAGGTCAAGTGGTCTGGTATTCCCATCTCTTTCAGAATTTTCCACAGTTTATTGTGATCCACATAGTCAAAGGCTTTGGCATAATCAATAAAGCAGAAATAGATGTTTTTCTGGAACTCTCTTGCTTTTTTGATGATCCAGAGGTTGTTGGCAATTTGGTCTCTGGTTCCTCTGCCTTTTCTAAAACCAGCTAGAACATCTGGAAGTTCATGGTTCACACACTGCTGAAGCCTGGCTTGGAGAATTTTGAGCATTACTTTACTAGTGTGTGAGATGAGTGCAATTGTGTAGTAGTTTGAGCATTCTTTGGCATTGCCTTTCTTTGGGATTGGAATGAAAACTGACCTTTTCCAGTCCTGTGGCCACTGCTGAGTTTTCCACATTTGCTGGCATATTGAGTGCAGCACTTTCACAGCATCATCTTTCAGGATTTGAAATAGCTCAACTGGAATTCCATCACCTCCACTAGCTTTGTGCATAGTGATGCTTTTTAAGGCCCACTTGACTTCACATGCCAGGATGTCTGGTTCTAGGTCAGTGTTCACACCATCGTGATTACCTTGGTTGTGAAGATCTTTTTTGTACTGTTCTTCTGTGTATTCTTGCCACCTCTTCTTAATATCTTCTGCTTCTGTTAGGTCCATACAATTTCTGTCCTTTATAGAGCCCATCTTTGCATGAAATGTTCCTTTGGTATCTCTAATTTTCTTGAAGAGATCTCTAGTCTTTCCCATTCTGTTGTTTTCCTCTATTTCTTTGCATTGATCGCTGAGGAAGGCGTTCTTATCTCTCCTTGCTATTCTTTGGAACTCTGTATTCAGATGCTTATATCTTTCCTTTTCTCCTTTGCTTTTCACTTCTCTTCTTTCACAGCTATATGTAAGGCCTCCCCAGACAGCCATTTTCCTTTTTTGCATTTCTTTTCCATGGGGATGGTCTTGATCCCTGTCTCCTGTACAATGTCATGAACCTCATTCCATAGTTCATCAGGCACTCTATCAGATCTAGTCCCTTAAATCTATTTCTCACTTCCACTGTATAATCATAAGGAATTTGACTTAGGTTATACCTGAATGGTTTAGTGGTTTTCCCTACTTTCTTCAATTTAAGTCTGAATTTGGCAATAAAGAGTTGATGATCTGAGCCACAGTCAGCTCCAGGTCTTGTTTTTGCTGACTGTATAGAGTTTCTCCATCTTTGGCTGCAAAGAATATAATCAATCTGATTTCAGTGTTGACCATCTGGTGATGTCCATGTGTAGAGTCTTCTCTTGTGTTGTTGGAAGAGGGTGTTTGCTATGACCAGTGCGTTCTCTTGGCAAAACTCTTTTAGCCTTTGCCCTGCTTCATTCCATATTCCAAGGCCAAATTTACCAGTTACCCCAGGTGTTTCTTGACTTCCTACTTTTGCATTCCAGTCCCTTATAATGACATCTTTTTGGGGTGTTAGTTCTAAAAGGTCTTGTAGGTCTTCATAGAACCGTTCAACTTCAGCTTCTTCAGCATTACTGGTTGGGGAATAGACTTGGATTACTGTGATATTGAATGGTTTGCCTTGGAAACGAACAAAGATCATTCTGTTGTTTTTGAGATTGCATCCAAGTACTGCATTTCAGACTCTTCTGTTGACTATGATGGCTACTCCATTTCTTCTAAGGGATTCCTGCCCACAGTCATAGGTATAATGGTCATCTGAGTTAAATTCACCCGTTCCAGTCCATTTTAGTTCACTGATTCCTAGAATGTTGACGTTCACTCTTGCCATCTCTTGTTTGACCACTTCCAATTTCCCTTGATTCATGGACCTAAAATTCCAGGTTCCTATGCAATATTGCTCTTATAGCATTGGACCTTGCTTCTATCACCAGTCACACCCACAACTGGGTATTGTTTTTGCTTTGGCTCCATCCCTTCATTCGTTCTGGAGTTATTTCTCCACTGATCTCCAGTAGCATATCAGGCACCTACTGACCTGGGAGTTCCTCTTTAAATATCCTATCATTTTGCCTTTTCATACTGTTCATGGGGTTCTCAAAGCAAGAATACTGAAGTGGTTTGCCATTCCCTTCTCCAGTGGACCACATTCTGTCAGACCTCTCCACCATGACCTGTCCATCTTGGGTGGCCCCACACAGCAAGGCTTAGTTTCATTGCATTAAACAAGGCTTTGGTCCGTGTGAGTAGACTGACTGGTGTGACACATAGTGAGTGTTTAATACATGTTCACTTACTGAATGAATATGCAAAAACATAGTTTTACATTTTTTTTCCTCATCCCATCTGTGGCTTCTTTGATTCAATAGAAAGAATCTGACTCTGTGTGTTTCATGATTGCAAGTTCATTTCTTTGTTCAAATCCTAGACACTCTTCAAACTCACAAAATACTGTGTTCAGTTGCCAACATAAAATTTTGTTTATATTGAGAGATTCTCAATCCAGCAATCCAGATGGGCTACTTTTAGACGTCTGCCCACAAGCACAGGCATCAATCTGTTTCCTGCAAAGTGTTGTTTGCTGTGATAATCTCACCTCCATCAAATGTTCCTATCTTTAACTCCTTGTTATTAAAATCGTGTAGAGGAAGCTCAGGAAAGATAAAGTATGGGCTGAGGGGAGCTGGCAACATAATACAATAGAAAGACATGTCTGGGAACTTTATACATGGCTTTAACTGTATATTTGCTATCAACTCACCTTAGACATGTTACTTCACCTGTCCACCATTATTTTATCTAAAAAGAGAAGAGATTAGATGATTCATTGGGTTTTCCCTAGTGGCTCAGACTGTAAAGAATCTGCCTACAATGCAGCAGACTTAGGTTCAATCCCCGAGTCAGGAAGATCCCCTGGAGAAGGGAATGGCTACCCACTCCAATATTCTTGCCTGGAGAATTCTATGGACAGTGGAGCCTGGCCAAGTACAGTCCATGAGGTCGCAAAGAGTCAGACATGAATGAATGACTAACGCATGGTGTCTTTCAGCATTAGTTCTCTATACATCCATGGAAGATTCTTATAACAAAACCAATATTTGAATGACCAAATCTCCATCTAAACCATTAGCACCCAGACACACCCATCATCCATCACCCATCCAGTGAACACATAACTTTGCTTTGTGCTTTGGGATGGACCAAGTGACCTGACTTCCGTTAAATTTCTAAACATTATGTTTTACTGTTTCTGTAAACTTGTATGCCCCTCCCCCAAAGCTGATGCATTCTTCTCTGAGAACTTTATTTTTTTCTAATGTAGCTTTACTTGTGCAGCTTCTTCCACCAAGACAGTCACCTTCTGCACTTTATCTGTTTATATCCTACCCATCCCAGAAGGTCCAAGGAAGACTACCTGCTCTATAAAGTTTTCGTATTTTCCAACTCACCTCCTTCCTTCAGAATGTTTCTCACTCCTTATGTATTTGAATAATGGTGACCATGTTCTACTTTGTGTTACAGTTATTTGAGTATTTATCTCATCTTTCCCCCTAGAATGCAAGCACCTTCCCACTAGGATAAGATGGTCTGTGTAGTTGAGCACGAATGGATTTTGCAGCAGGACAAGTCATAATCAAATCCCAGCTCTCTGCCTAGTCCTTTGGGGAATGATTTAATATCCATTATCATGAGATTCTCTATCAGTGAAAATAATAACTACTGGGGTGTAGGAAAGACAAAATGAGATCGTTTAAGTGAAAGTGCTTAGCATTGTGCTTTGAATATGGAGCAAGTTTCTTTCTTTCTTTCTTTTCTTCACTTGCATTAACTGAGCACTCATAAGAGCTGTTAAAACCCTGCCTATTTTCATATATGATATACGTGTTTCAATGCCGTTCTCCCAAATCATCCCACCCTCTCCCTCTCCCACAGAGTCCAAAAGACTGTTCTATACATCAGTGTCTCTTTTGCTGTCTCATATACAGGGTTATTGTTACCATCTTTCTAAATTCCATATATATGCGTTAGTATACTGTATTGGTGTTTTTCTTTCTGGCTTACTTCACTCTGTATAATAGGCTCCAGTTTCATCCACCTCATTAGAACTGATTCAAAGGTATTCTTTTTAATGGCTGAGTAATACTCCATTGTGTATAAGTACCACAGCTTTCTTATCCATTCGTTGCCAGTCCAGGTTCGATGCACGATACTGGATGCTTGGGGCTGGTGCACTGGGACGACCCAGAGGGATGGTATGGGGAGAGAGGAGGGAGGTGGGTTCAGGATGGGGGACACGTGTATACCTGTGGCGGATTCATGTTGATATATGGCAAAACCAGTACAATATTGTAAAGTTAAAAAAAAAAAAACTGTAAGAAAAAAAAACAAAACAAAACCCTGCCTTTTTACCACATTTTGAATTCATTTCAAACTCCTCAATAGGGCTTACAAGGCTGGACATAATCTGCCTACTACTTCTCCTATTTGACCTCATTTATTTCATTGTAGGTTTATTTTTTTACTAGCTTTATTGGAATAAAACTGACATACAATAAATTGCTTCCCCAGTGACTCAGCGGTAAAGAATCTGACTGCAATGCAGGAGACTCAGGAGACATAGGTTCGATCCTTGGATGAGGAAGATCCCCTGGAGGAGGACACGGGAACCTACTCCATAGTCTTGTTTGCAGAATCCCATGGACAGGGGAGCCTAGTGAGCTACAGTCCACGGGGCTGCAGAGTCAGACATGACTGAAGTGTTTGAGCATGCTCGCACACACAATAAGTTGCACATATTGAAGTGTATAATTTATTTAGTTCACATATGTACATGAATTGCTCACCATGATCATAATAATGAAGTATTTATGCCTTCCAGCTTCCTTTTGCTCCTCTGTAATTCTTTTTTCCAATACCTTCCCTACTATGCTTTCTGTCCCATAGTTAGGTAGCCATTAATCTGCTTTCTCTCCCTATATACTAATTTGTATTCCCTAGAATTATATATAAATATAATTATTTGGTATGTATTATTTTGCTGTGTACTTTCTACTTTCACACAATGTATTTATTTTGAAATGTATCCCTATTTTAGAGTATAGCAATAGTTCATCACTTTTTATTATTGTGTATGATTCCATTGTATAAATATACTGGTCTCTTGATGGACTTCTGGGCTGTTTCTAGTTTTTAACTATTACAAATATGGCTGCCTTGGACATTCTTGTACACGTGTTTATGCAGACATATAGTTTCATTTCTTTTGGCTAAATATCTAGTAGGAGAGTGACTACATCAAATGATAATGCAAGTTTAACTGTTTAAGAAACTGGCAAACTATTTCCAAAGTGGTTGCACAGTTTTTTGCATTTCTCTCAGTTCTGTATGAGAGTTCCAAGTCAACACAGGATTATCAGTCTTTCAGTTTTTTCAATTGTGAAGTGTAAATAGTGATATATACCTAATAGCAGCTTTATGGGTTTTTCTCTAGGGGCTACTCATACTGAGCATCTCTTTATATGTTTATGTGCTCTACCTATGTCTTCTTTGGTAATATGTCTGTCAAATCTTTTGTCAATTTTTAAAACTTGTTTTAATATTACTGAGTATTAAAAGTTCTTTGTGTACACAAGACACAAGTTTTTATCAGATATTTGCTTTGCAAATATTTTTCCCAGTCTGTGGCTTGCCTTATTCCCTTACCAGCATCTTTTAAAGAGAAGATTATACTTTTGGTTAATTCCAGTTAATCAAATTGTTGTTTTTTGGAATTCTGTCATTCTTCTGATCAGCAGGAGATTGATTCCAGGGCTTACAGATGATATCAAAAAATCGATGGTCCTTTCTCCTAGTCTGCTCTCCTGGTCTGAGGATTCTGCAACTTGAGATACTGAAAGCTGACTGTGTATTTATTGAAAAACATCAGTGTATTAGCGGACCCATGCAGTTTGAACCTGTGTTGTTCAAAGGCAGGTGATGTAATTTTAACAAAGTATATGAGGAAGTGGAGAAGGCAATGGCACCCCCCTCCAGCACTCTTGCCTGGAAAATCCCATGGATGGAGGAGCCTGGTAGGCTGCAGTCCATGGGGTCCTTAAGAGTCGGACACGACTGAGCGACTTCACTTTCACTTTTCACTTTCATGCATTGGAGAAGGAAATGGCAACCCACTCCAGTGTTCTTGCCTGGAGAATCCCAGGGACGGGGGAGCCTGGTGGGCTGCCGTCTATGGGGTCGCACAGAGTCGGACACAACTGAAGTGACTTAGTAGCAGCATATGAGGAAGTCTCTGCATAACCTAAAGGTATAAAGAATTTATTGCATCCTTTCTTTTAGAAATTTTATGGGCATGCGTTTTATGTTTAGATAAACCTGATTTAATTTTGCATATGTTATAAGTACTGATTGAAGGTCTTTTTTGTTTGTTTACATGTATTTAAATTTTCCAGTACTATTTGTTGAAAACTCACTCTCCATTGAACTGCTTTGGCAACTTATGGAGAAGGTAATTGCACTTAGCAACCCCATGCACTTAGCAGCATATATATATATATATATATATATATATATATAATATATGTGTGTGTAGATCTATTTCTGAATGATTTACTCTGTTCTACCCATATATTTGTCAAACTTTATACCACATCCACACTTGTTTAATACTTTAGCTTTACATTAGGAATGGAATAAATTCTGAAATAAAATAGTGCCTGTCTTCCAACTTTGTTCTTGTTTTTCAAAACTATTTTGCTACTTTAGTTTGTTTTCATTTCTGTATAAATTTTGGAATCTGTCAATTTCTACAAAAAATAAAGCCAGTTGGGATGTTGATTAGGATTGCAATAAATCCATGGGGCAATTTATAATAATAATAATATGAATTTCCTTACATATAAACATGGCTTATCTCATCATTTAGTTAGCTCTTTAATTTTGTACAGCCGTATTTTGTAGCTTTCAGTATACACATCTGCATTATTCTTTGCAAGAATAAAAAAATACAATTAATTTATATAAGCTGATCTTGTGTCCTGAAACCTTGCAAAACTCATTTATTAATTTTGGTAGATTTTCAAAATAGATACATTAGAATTTCTACATATATAATCATCTCATCAGCAAATTAAAGACATTACCTTTTTCTCAATGTAAATCCTTTATTTCTTTGTGTGGTAGCAAGGGTTAAAACATTTATTTAGTACAATGTTGAATAGAAATGATAATATTGGGCAAGAGAATGAGATCCCCCAACTGTAGGGAGAAAAAGACATTCAGGCTTTCACCATTAAGCATGATGTGAGGTAAAGGGTTTTTGAAGATGCTTTTTTTTTTATTAGGTTAAGGTCAATTCCTTCACATAGATGCAGATTTTCATCATCTTTCTACATGAAAAATTTTAGCATTTCTTGTAGACTAGATCTCTTGGTGAGAAATTCTTTCAGATTTTGTATATCTGTAAAAGTGTTTCTCTTACCTTCTTTTTGAAAGGTATTTTGGTTTTTACATAGAATTCTAGGTTGAGAGTTTTATTTATTTGCTTCCTTTGTCAATATTTCAAAAACATTACTTAACTCCTTCCCACACACGTTGTTTTCAATGAGAAATCTGCTGTCACCCTTAACTTCATTCGTCTATATATAATGTGTCTTTTTCCTCTGTCCACTCTTAAATAATTTTCCTTTATCACTGATTTTGAGCAATTTAGATATGTACCTTGGTATAGCTTTCATTATGTTACTCATGTTTCAATTTCATTGCATTTCTTGAATCCATGTGTTTATAGCATTCATCAAAATAGGGGAAAAAATGGCTATTCTCTCAAATACACACACACATATAAACCACACTCTTTGAAGACTCTAATGTGACACGCATGAGGCCAGTAAATGCTTCCAGCAGCTCACTCACTGAAGTTTTGATCATTTCTATTTTTCTCTCTATGCTTTATTTTGGTAGCATTTACTTCTGTATCTTCAATTATACTCCTTTTTAAATGTAGTAATTAATTTTCTTTTATTCTTATTCATTGAATTTTTATATCTAGGAATTGATTTGCCTCTTTTATATGGCTTCTATGTCTCCAAGTTATCTTTCTGTGCAGTTATTTCCCATCTTGTCAACTCTTAATTCTTTGGTCTCCCTCAACTGTCATCTCTGTCTCTTCCACTCGTGAAGTCCATTGGGTTCTGCCTCAATTTCTACTCCCTACACCATGTCTTGGGAATTTTCTCCAGGAAGTAAGTTGGGACAATATCAGAGCTGTCCTTGTTTGCTTTTTGTCATTCAGTGACATTCTCTTTTGTTGCTTTTCAAAATCTTGTGAAGAATTATTTCATACATTCTGTCCATTTTATTGACTGTTTCAAGTATTGTGCTGTGCTTAGGTGCTCAGACTTTTGCAACCTCATGGACTGTAGCCCACCAGGCTCCTCTGACCACAGGGATTCTACAGGCAAGAATACTGGAGTGGGGTGCCATGCTCTCCTCCAGGGGATCTTTCCAACCGAGGGATTGAACCCAGGTCTCCCACATTGCACACTGATTCTACACCATCTGAACAAGAAGGGAAGCCACTTAGTCCATTCTTTTTTTTTTTTTTTTTTTTTTTCGGCTGTTTCAAGCAGGACCTAGCTTATTTCCATTTATAATCATATTCACTAAGATACCCATTCTTTCTATCCTTTGCCCATACCATGCTCCTTCACATGTCAAGTCTCTAAAACTTGCTGACCTCTTTTTTTTCTCTGCTTGGAATTCTTTCCCCAAATCTTTACAAGTTGACAGCTTCTAATTATTTAGGTATTAGCTCTAATGCCAACTCCTTTGGGAAACTTTTTTTTGGTCATACTAATGAAGTAGACCATTCCCATCTCTAAGTTATCTCTATTTAAAGCTTTATTTGTTCATAACAATAGTCATCATCTACATGTATCAAATTGACTTATTTATGATAAATATATGTTGAATGAAATCATGTCAAATATTCAAAGAATAATTAAAAGTAGGTTTATAATACATGCATGTAGAAGATTAGACCATCTAGAAATGACTTAGAAGGAAACTTGTTTATTTCACATAAAAAATGATCCAAGGTAGGACAGTTTCAGGGCTTCCCAGATGGCTCAGTGGTAAAAAAAAATCACCTGGCAATGCAGGAGACTCAGGAGACATGGGTCCAATCCCTGGGTCTGGAAGATCTCTTGGAGAAGGAAATGGAAACCCACTCCAGTATTCTTGCCTGGAAAATTCCTTGGACAAAGGAGCCTGGTGGTATATAGTCCATGGGGTCGTAAAGAGTAAGACACCTGAATGCGAACACGAGGGTAGTTCCAAGAGAAGTTAATTCAGTGGCAAAAATCTGTGACATCATCAAGGGTCCAATTTCTTTCTGCTTGTCACCTGTAATGTATTATGTTGTCATCTTTGCCCAGCTTCACCTTATTTTCCCAAGATGGCTACCACAGTTTCAAGTAGTACTTGAAATTAGATTTTAGATTGTAGAGGAAAACTATTTTTCTTCATCTTGTTCTAAAGGTAGGAAAAAATTTCCCAGAATCTTTCCAACAACCTCTGTTTACATCTCCTTGGCCAGATGGTAGTGCCATTCCCAAATTAGTTGATGACAATGGGAAAGAAAATTACCAATACTGGCTCAAACTAATCAAGGAACATTTTCATCCCAGACCTCTCCTACTCAGTCTTGGGTTTATGGAAATTTCTTTCCCCACCTCTGCCAGAAACTTGATGTTTGAAGCTGTTAAGAATGGAGTTCTAGTAGAAAGAAAGATGGAAAATATTTACTTATGGAGGCTGCCAGAGATTATTTTATTAGGATAAGTGTATGCCATACAAGGGGGCTTCCCAGGGACACTAATGGTAAAGAACCCATCTGTCAAGGTAGAAGACATGAGAAACACAAGTTCAATACCTGGGTCTGGAAGATTCCCTGGAGAAGGGCATGGCTACCCACTCCACTATTCATGCCTGGAGAATCCCATGGACAGAGGAGCCTGGAGGGCTACAGTTCATGGGGGGGGGGACATGACTGAAGCAAATTTGTATGCACGCACATGCAATTCAAACATTTAAATTCTTTTCGTTCCCCTAGAATATCTTTCAACAGATTCAAATATTTGTCAGAGTGTGAGACAAACCTTCTGATATCAACCGAGTTAAGCATAAGGTTTTGAGCTTGCATTTCTAATTTTTCGCTTTGTATAGCATCTCCAGTTCTCGGCCTTCCTTCCTGGTATCTTGCCCACTACACTGATGCACATCGTCAACTGAAAATACTGTTTCCACAAATTTCCAACAAGCTGGCAGTGGGATTTCTGCAGTAGAAACATATTTCATTTTTTTTCTGTTTAAAAATGGAAATTTAATCACAGTGCATTTCTTGTCATGATACACCCGTTCAAAAATATTTACTGCTGGTACTATTTACAGTGAATCCACAAGTCTTACCAAACATTTTGATCAAAAGGATGGTGTTATGCTTAATTCCTCTTTGGCACAACCTTCTACTCTCAGATAAAATTTTATTATTTTATTCTGGGAGTGAAATGAGGAGATTGCCTATTCATTCCTCGTATTGAAGGTATAGAAACTGAATGGGAGGAAATTGAGCTGTTACATCAGAGTAATATGTAGCAGTGTGCTGGTGTCCACCTATATGTACTTGTATCAGCTTATGAGGCCTAAATGTAAGACTGGATACTAGAAAACTCATAGAGGAAGACCTAAGCAGGACACTCTGACGTAAATTGCATCACTGTCTTTTTCGATCTGTCTCCATAAGGGAAACAAAAACAAAAATAAACAAATCGGACCTAATTGAACTCAAGAGCTTTGGCATAGCAAAGGAAACTATAAAGAAAATGAAAATACAGCTCACAGAATGGGAGACAATATTTGCAAATGATGCAACTAACAAGGAGTTAGTCTCCAAAATTTATAAACTGCTCAATATCTAAAATACAAACAACCCAATCAAAAAATGAGCAGACCTAAACAGACATTTCTCCAAAGAAGATATATAGATGGCCAAGAGTCACATAGAAAAAGATGGTCAACATTGCTAATTATTAGAGAAACACAAATCAAAACTAGAATGAGATACCACCTCACAACAGAATGGCCATCATCAAAAAATCTGCAAACAATAATTGCTGGAGAGGGAATAATTACCTTCCCTCCTACCCTGTTAGAGGGAATGTAAATTGGTTCAGCCACTATGGAGAATAATATAGAGGTTCCTTAAAAAGCTAAAAATAGAGCTACCATATGATCCAGAAGTCCCTCTCCTGGGCCTATATCCAGAGAAAAGCATGGTTTGAAAGTATGCTTGCACCCTTACATTCATTGCAGAGCTATTTTCAATAGTGAAGACATGAAAGGAACATAAATTCTCATTGACAGATGAATGAATAAAGGAGATATGGTACATATATACAATGAAATATTACCCAGCCATCAAAAAGAATAAAATAATGTCATTTGCAGCAACAAGGATAGTAGTAAATCAGGCAGAGAAAGACAAATACCATGGTATAACTTATATTCTGAATCTAAAACAATGATACAAATGAAATTATTTACAATACAAAAATAGATTCACAGACTCAGAGAATTTATGTATGATAACTAGATAGGGGAGGGATAGATTGGGAGTTTGGGATTGACATGTACACACTGCTATATTTAAACTAGACAACCAACAAGGATACACTGTAATAAATAAAAAGTCAATAGAACCATCTTCTTGGTCAAGACTGAATCCTGCTGCTGCGGGTATGTTACAAGAATCTTACTTTGTCTCAACTTCCATAGTAAGAGAAGGGAAATTACCTCCCACAAACATAATTCCCAGTGACAAACTCATCCCAAAATATGAATGGAATTTGGTAGCTTGGAACAAATGTTCCTTGATGTTGTCATTGTTAAAAGCTGGGGTGGATAGAGACAAACCATGGTGCCCTTACTATGTGCTGATGTGAGAATGGAAGAAAGTCATAGAGCATAGAGCAATGTGAATGAGAAATGTGGTCACCATGGAGCCTCTCGAGATGGCATGGTGAATTTACTGTGGCTTGGAGATGTAGTTTTAATCCTAAAAAGGCAGACACAGAAAGTGAAATTTCTCAAATTTATGTGGAGAGGGACATTGCCTAGCTATAAAATTAAAATGGTGAGTGTGGGAAGGAGGTCTGAGAGAAAGGGAATATATGTATACATATAATTTATTTTACAGCAGGAATGAACCCAACATTGTAAGCCAATTATACTCCAATAATTTTTTAAAGTGAATTTCTGAATAATGAAAAATGGTTTGACTAGTTGGTAGAAGTCAGGAAGGAGAAAAATTTAGAATCATAGACAAGGGATTCCAGAGAAGACCCATGTAGATGGGCACATAGAAGTGGGAACATAGGGTGTGGATGTTTGTGTCTCATGATAATGCCCATCAGAAAAAATCCACATCAGAAGAACCACTGAATAACCAGTTAAGTATAAGGATTCATCCTCTGCATTGCAACCATCCCCTGTGTCCTCAGATACCCAGTGTTTGGATAATGGACCCATGATTAGAATAGTCATGATGGTAGGGGTTCAGGCTACTATTGGTGAGCCTAATAGTATAGATTCTTATCCAAACTTGACATAGTCTCTTCTGCTACTATATATCCAAACTTTTAGCAGTACAGATGAACTCCAAACCAAATCCTCAATATGACTCTATCCCTGGAGGAGAATAGCCTGCTACTTGGTTATATTGGGGCAGTCATTGATAGGACAGCAATTTGCCATAAATGGAACAGCAAATGGCTATGTATTTGCCTTTCCCAACTTCTGTATCTCTGCCAGAAGCAGTTTTCAAAGATGTGACTTGATTAATAAACATGCAATCCTGCATTACTTTGTCTCACATCATGGGATTCATTTTACTGAAAACAAGTACAACAATAGATTGATGCTGAAGTGGAAGCTCCAATACTTTGGCCACCTGATGCGAAGAGCAGACTCATTGGAAAAGACCCTAAGGCTGGGAAAGATTGAAGGAGAAAGGGAGAAGGAGGAGGAGAAGGGGATGACAGAGGATGAGATGGTTGGGTGACATCACTTTCTCAATGGACATGAGTTTAAGCAAACTCTGAGAGATGGTGAAGGGCAGGGAAGCCCGGTGTGGTGCAGTCCCTGGGGTCCAAAGAGTTAGACACAATTGAGTGACTGAACAACAACAACAATAGACACACGTAAAAGGCATCTACTGGCCCCACCACAGTCTTCATCACCTAGAAGCAACAGCCTGATGGAATGTTCAAATGGTCTTAAAAACCTAAGCTAAAACACTGCTGCTGCTGCTAAGTCACTTCAGTTGTGTCTGACTCTGTGCGACCCCATAGGTGGCAGCCCACCAGGCTCTGCTGTCCCTGGAATTCTCCAGGCAAGAACACTGGAGTGGGTTGCCATTTTCTTCTCCAATACATTAAAGTGAAAAGTAAAAGTGAAGTCACTCAGTTGTGTCCGACTCGCACTATTTGAGAACAAATGCCTTGCATGTCATAATGCCTTCCTTCAGGATGTGATGCATGCTTGGAAACAATGATTGATATATGGTTGTTTATTCTTAACAAACAGAATTCACAGGTTCATGTTGTAAGGGAAAAATAGGACTGACTGCTCCCATTATCCCTAATGACATTGTGTTTCCTCTCACAATCAGGAACGCATTAAGAATGCTCCCAAACCTGCAGTTGAGACTGCTATACCCTCACTTTAGAATCCTCATGCTGCTGGATCATCAAGAAAAAATGTTATCATACAGATTGCTCAACCATATCTTTCATGGGGAAGTTATACAATGCCATATAATGAATGTAGAGAGGTTAACTCAGAATTCACAGAATCATATTTTGGTGCTTCTGTGACTGGTGATCACAGAGATGATTGGGTTGCAGCAAACTTGCCCAGTAATGGAAGGTCTGATGGGATAATGTCCTGGATCACACCAAGATGAAAATATTATAGATTATCTGAAGTACTGCTGGCTGAGGGTGAGGAAAATATCAGCTGAACAAAGGAAGAGAGGGATGATGAATCTCAATTGCACCCTACAGTGATGGGTACCATGGGTTATCCCACTACCCCTCATGACAGTTTTCAGAGATTATTCTTCAGAGACTATTTCTAGCCACCAGCTTGCAGAGTCAGGGACAAAATGAACTTCCTGAAGGCATGATTAGAACTGAGCATGTAAGAGGTAGCAGACAATTGTGATGCTCTATGTCCTATGGGACCCTAGGATGCTCCAAGTACAATGACTATGTCCCACGAATGCAGGAGCTTCAGCCTCTCTTGCATTTCTGCCCTGGGGTTTTTCTTATGCCATTTTAGCCCTCATGCAGGAAAATCTGAAAGTATGAAAATACATTGTTCTCATGGAATCTTTTAACCAATGGAGCTTGAGAGTTGATAGATAAATTGTGCAGACTCCTATCCTAGAAGGGACAATTCTGAGAGGGTTCTGTGTTACCTACAGTACAACTGAAGATCAGTTCTGATTCTGGTAGTCAATTCAATCATACACACTCTATTCACTTTCATAATTTCACTCTCAGCACTTCCTCACTTCTAAATCCTGGAATCACTTCTCCAAAGAAACACTTTGCACTAAATCCTTGTCTCAGGCTCTGTTTCAAGGGAAACTCAAACTAAGAGAGTATAAAGGCTGAGATAATTATTTTATTGCTGTTTGGTGA
Organism: Bos mutus; assembly: GCF_027580195.1. NCBI lineage: Eukaryota > Metazoa > Chordata > Mammalia > Artiodactyla > Bovidae > Bos > Bos mutus. Next base: position 105,901,817 of record NC_091622.1, on the reverse strand, counting down.
GTACAAAGCAAGATCACATGCCTAATTACAGCCCAGATTACCTCCCTACTGTATGAATTCATGAGAATCCCACATCTCAACTCTTCCTCTCAGACTATACTTAGGTACAACTTCATATAATCAACATATCCCAAATTTAAGTTGTAAGACTTCCTGATGGCTCAGTGGTAAAGAATCTTCCTTCCAATGCAGGAGGTACAGGAGATGCAGGATCGACCCCTGGGTTGGGAGAATCCCTTGGAGATGGAAATGGCAACCCATTCCAGTATTCTTGCCAGGGAAATCCCATGGAGAGAGGAGCCTGGTGGGTTACAGTACATGAGGTCCCAAAAGAGTCGGACATGACCATGAACTAAAATAGCAACAACAACCTTAAGTTTTAAGTAGCTGCTGCTGCTACTGCTAAGTCACTTCAGTCGTGTCCGACTCTGTGCGACCCCATAGACCGCAGCCCACCAGGCTCCCCCGTCCCTGGGATTCTCCAGGCAAGAACACTGGAGTGGGTTGCCATTTCCTTCTCCAATGCATGAAAGTGAAGTCGTTCAGTCGTGTCCGACTCTTAGCGACCCCATGGACTGCAGCCGACTAGGCTCCTCCATCCATGGGATTTTCCAGGCAAGAGTACTGGAGTGGGGTGCCATTGCCTTCTCTTTCTTTAAGTAGCTCAATTTATGTAAATCATGTAACTCTGTGCCTGTGCTAAGTCACTTCAGTCGTGTTCAACTCTTCACAATCCTATGGACTGTAGTCCTCCAGGCTCCTCTGTCCATGGGATTCTCCAAGCAAGAATATTGCCCAGTACAATTTAAACATTCATTGCATGCTATATGCAATGATGATTACTATTATCATTATTACTTCATTAACTTATCTATTGTTTATTCTGTTTAGTTTAAAATTACTGTTCTCTTCCATTGTTTCCAGTTAGTTTATTTCTCTCTTATTTCAAAGGTCTTTTGAGAAAAAAGAAATTGCTATCAACTAATGCTTAAAATTCTCACTTTCAAGGTTATTTTGAAATTAATATAAGAATGATTAAAACAGGGTCTAACATATAGTATATTTCCTATAATGCTTATTTTACCTTCTATTGCTGTCATCTATTATGGTTACTATTACCAATAATATGATTGCTGAGGAAGCATTGCTATGAACAAAGCTAGTGGGGGTGATGGAATTCCAGTTGAGCTATTTCAAATCCTAAAATATGATGCTGTGAAAGTGCTGCACTCAATATGCCAGGAAAATTGAAAACTCGGCAGTGGCTGCAGGACTGGAAAATGTCAGTTTTCACTCCAATTCCAAAGAAAGGCAATGCCAAAGAATGTTGCAACTACCACACAATTGCACTCATCTCACACTCTAGCAAAGTAATGCTCAAATTTCTCCAAGCCAGGCTTCAACAGTATGTGAATCATGAACTACCAGATGTTAAAGCTGGCTTTAGAAAAGGCAGAGGAACCTGAGATCAAATTGCCAACATCTATTGGATCATCAAAAAAGCAAGAGAGTTCCAAACAAACATCTACTTCTGCTTTGTTGACTACAACAAAGCCTTGACTGTGTGGATCACAACAAACTGTGGAAAATTCTTCAAGAGATAGGAGTACCAGACCTCCTTACTTGTCTCCTGAGAAATCTGTATGCAGGTCAAGATGCAACAGTTAGAACTGGACATGGAACAATAGACTGGTTCCAAATTGGGAAAGGAGTATGTCAAGGCTGTATATTGTCATCCTGCTTATTTAACTTCTATGAAGAGTACATCATGGGAAATGCTGGAATGGATGAAGCATAAGCTGGAATCGAGATTGCTGGGAGAAATATCAGTAACCTCAGATATGCAGATGACAGCACCTTTATGGAAGAAAGTGAAGAAGAACTAAAGAGCCTCTTGATGAAAGTGAAACAGGAGAGTAAAAAAGTTGGCTTAAAGATCAACATTCAAAAAACAAAGATCATGGCATCTGGTCCCATCACTTCACAGCAAATAGATGGGAAAACAATGGAAAAAGTGACAGACTTTATTTTGGGGTTCCCAAAATCACTGCAGATGGTGACTGCAGCCATGAAATTAAAAGACGCTTACTTCTTAGAAGAAAACCTATGACCAACCTAGACAGCATATTAAAAAGCAGAGACATTACTTTGCCAACAAAGGTCCATCTAGTCAAAGTTATGGTTTTTTCAGTAGTCATGTATGGATGTGAGAGTTGGACTATAAAGAAAGCTGAGAGCAAAAGAATTGATGCTTTTGAACTGTGGGGCTGGAAAAGACTCTTGAGAGTCCCTTGGACTGCAAGGAGATCAAACCAGTTAATCCTAAAGGAAATCAGTACTGAATATTTATTGGAAGGACTGATGCTGAAACTGAAAGTCCAATACTTTGGCCACCTGATGTGAAGAACTGACTCATTTGAAAAGACCCTGATACTGAGAAAGATTGAAGGCAGGAGGAGAAGGGGATGACAGAGGATAAGATGGTTGGATGGCATCACTGACTCCATGGACATGAGTTTGAGCAGCCTCTGGGAGGGCGGGAAGCCTGGTGTGCTGCAGTCCATGAGGTCCCAAAGAGTTAGATATGACTGAGTGACTGAACTGAACTGATCAGTACTGTGTCCATGGAATCTGAAATACTAATTCAAGGAGAGAGAGCTCACTTTTCTTTATGTTAAATATCATGACCCAATTAAATTTGGGAGTTTCATTTTCATTAACTTTGACCAGCTTAATAATTCATTTTTACCAAACATGGCAAACCTGACCCAACTGACAAAGGGAAGACGGCATTTTCAATTTGTGTGTTCTTTCATGAGGGTCACCAGTCAAAAGTGCTTTCTAGGATTTATCAGCTCTACAGTTGGGACTCATCCATAATATAATACAGCACGCAGAGGAAAGTCACTGATTGAGTGCCGGCTCTGCACCATGTGCTGTGCTGGCATTATCTCATTACTGCCCAGAACCACCCCTCTGACTTCTCATCATTGATCCTAATTCACAGGTGAGGCCCTAAGGCACACAGAGCTTGAATCACTTGCACAAGGTCATGCCTTCAGTACACAACAGAAAGAGTATCTCCCTCAAATCAAATTGATAGATGCTATTTACTATGTTTTATTCTTAACAAAGGGACCATATGCAAGTGTTAGAACAAGAAAGGCAGCTGCACTCTGAACTCTGATCAAGAATAGGGACACCTGAAAGTAACATTCAGACCTGGAGTCTTATCAGAATTTCACTGTCTGCCGTATATCCCAGTTAGTCACTGCTCTCACTGTGTCTTTCAGAATAGCCTATTTTGGTCCCTAAGCCATCACATAACTTGAAATAACTGAACCATGTAGCAAGAGCTTATAAAAAAGAAGAAAAAAAAAAAAAAACAAGAAAGAAACACTTTCAGAGACAGGTACCCTCCTTGTGATTGTAGGACTTACAAAACCCGGAACTCCAAAGGGGGAAATTCCACAGGGGTCCCTCAGCATCTGAGACTGGTGGAAGGGACATCGGGGACTCAGGTCAGTTTCTCTTCCTGCTTCTGCCTTGATCTTTTGTGACTCATCCTGGAATATGAGTCAAATAAACTCATCAAGGGTTTATTTTTACAGTTTGTTTTTGGCCTGGTTACAGTAGATCCTTTTAGCTCAGATACACACATTAATAAAAGGCCAAATTTAAGGTCCATTTTGGAAAAAAACATGATGTCTTGCAAAATATGAATTTGGGAGTCAAATGTGTTGTTCAGTCACTCAATTGTGTCTGACCCTTGTGACCCCATGGACTGCAGCATGCCAGGCTTCCCTGTCCTTCACCATCTCCCAGAGTTTCCTGAAATTCATGTCCATTGAGTCAGTGATGCCATCCAACCATCTCCCAATTCCCACGCCACCACTTAGTGTCTGTGTGACCTTAAACCCATTTCCTAACCTCTTTGAACCTCAACTTTGGCCTAGGTTAAAGGGGATAAAGTCCATTTTGCAGGGTTTTCATGACAGCTTAATGAAAATAAAAAGTCTCATTGGAGTTCCTGAATCTCAGTGTGAGAGAAAATGAATGTGGATTCGCCTCATTTATTCCCTGCCCTTTCTCAGTTTAACCATAACTTGACGGGCTTTATTTTGGAAAAGGTGATGAACTTAGAGGCAGAAAATCCGAGCTCCCTATCCAAGTTTCTGGCCACATGTTGTTAGCATGAAATTATTTCAATCTCTTAGAATCTTGGGCCCCCCTCTTCATCTGCTCATGTCCCACTTGTGTGGAGAATAAGGAATCATCACACCATCTGGCATGCAACAAGAAAGCTTAGGGTCTGGCTTCCAAAGTCAACTCAGACACTCAATTTTCTTGTGACCTTGGACAAAAGTGTAACATCGTTGAGTATTGCATAATTACTTATAAAATGGGGTTCGTAATAGTACCTATGTCAGGGACAATGGTGAGTACTAAGCGACACAGGCTTAGAAGCGCAGAGTTTCGTAGATAAGTTCATTTCTGTCATATTTTAGAGTCCACACATCAGTTCAGTTCAGTTCAGCTGCTCAGTCGTATCCGACTCTTTGCAACCCCATGAATCACAGCACACCAGGCCTCCCTGTCCATCACCAACTCCCAGTGTTCACTCAAACTCATGTCCATCGAGTCGGTGATGCCATCCAACCATCTCATCTTCTGTTGTCCCCTTCTCCTCCTGCCCCCAATCCCTCCCAGCATCAGAGCCTTTTCCAATGATTCAACTCTTCACATGCGGTGGCCAAAGTATTGGAGTTTCAGCTTTAGCATCGTGCTTCCAATGAACACCCAGGACTGGTCTCCTTTAGAATAGACTGGTTGGATCTCCTTGCAGTCCAAGGGACTCTCAAGGGTCTTCTCCAACACCACAGTTCAAAAGCATTAATTCTTTGGCACACAGCTTTCTTCACAGTCCAACTCTCGCATCCATACATGACCACTGGAAAAACCATAGCCTTGACTAGATGGACCTTTGTTGTCAAAGTAATGTCTCTGCTTTTTAATATGCTATCTAGGTTGGTCATATAAGTGCTATCATATGATATTTGTGGGGGAGGGATGGATTGGGAGTTTTGAATTAGCAGATGCAAACTATAGAATAGATAAACAAGGTCTTACTGTATAGCATGAGGAATCACATTCGATATCCTGTGATAAAACAAAACTTTGAAGAATATGAAAAAGTATAAATATATATATATATATATGAATGACTTTCATGTACAGGAGAAATTAACACAATATTGTAAATCAACTGTATTTCATTAAAATACATTTAAAAATTGTGTCTGAAATATGCATTCTATATGCTAATGACTGCAATGAAAAATTTGCTTTATTTAAGGAAAATATTTAAGGAAAATTTCAGTTCTAAATTTCAGGCTTCACCGACTCGATGGACATAAGTATGAGTAAGCTCTGGGAGTTGGTGATGGACAGGGAAGCCTAGTGTGCTACAGTCCCTGGGGTCGCAAAGAGTCAGACACAGTTGAGTGACTGAACTTTCTCTTTCAGTTCTAAGCTGCTATTTACCTGTTCATTCACATGTCGGTAAATTTACTGTTGACTTGAGCACTTATTAAAGAAGTATTTCTGGAGTGACTGCTGCATGTCAGAGAGTTTAGAGAATGCATGACTTCTGTCCTTAAGGAGCTCACATCGTGCTAAAGTGTGGGACAGACAAGCCATCAGTTGCAAGCCACTGGCAGATCCTGAAGATAAGAATGCATACAAAGTGCAAGGAAAGCACCTGACTTCAGAGGGAGGATAAAAAGAAACATGAGCCTCCATTTTTCACTGATACCCAGTTACCACATTGAGTGATATTTTAGAAGAGACTGAAGATGAGCTCAAATGTCAGGTCTTTTCATGATGAAAATGGCTCCAATTTATATTTCATGGTAGTTTCCAGTAAGACAATGTGCCAGTTCAACTAACAGTGTTAATTATCGGATGTTTCACTTTTCTTGGTTTCCATCGTTTCAGTAAAATCCTTACACTATGAAGGCTATTTTGCATTTTGTCTGCCTGGGAACACTCCTAGGGTCACTTCTCTGGAAGAAATGTCACATCTGCGGTCAGGATGAAGCACTTTGGTGTCATCAGATATCATTTTGGAAGGAATCAAAAGGAAGAATAAGATCATTAACAGAGACATTTTCTTTGGGAAAATTTAGGGGGGAAATGGATAAGATGATTTTTAAAAAGGGTAAAATAATTAGAAGTGAGTTTATAATGTTTTAATTATGTGTGAAGGTGTTTATTCTTTCCTTTTGCTAACCCTAGAACAAAAGGAGCACCAGGCAGAGAGTCAGGTTTGAATCTGAGCTTCATCTTTAATAAATGATGTGCTCTTGAGCAAGTCAGAATCATTCTCAGTCTCCTCACTTGTAAAAAAAAAAAAGATAATTATGGAATAATTATTGCTTAGAAAAAAAACTGCAGCGTCAATGACCAATAAAGAACCTTTAGTAAATAATATCCATAATGATAATGATGATGATGATAAGTAATAATTTTAAAAATATAATCTGCTCATTTTAAATGAAGCTTGTCAAGAAATCTCATTGCAAGCTACACTGGCATGTGATTATGAATTGGATTAAGAGATGAGGAATCTAGAATAAGTGTATGAGATAATGGCCCAAGAGAAAACCACAGAGTGAGCCTTTAATACTTTCATTAGGAACAGTAGTAACTAGAGCATGTAAATATATCCATGGACCTTAGGAAGCCCTTGTGGAACTGAGAAGAGTTACAGAAAAGTGTGGAACTTTACAAGCCGGCTTGTGTCTTCCTAGAGTTTGTGAACAGATTCCATCTACAACTGTTTTGAGCAGCTGTATCTTGGGATACCTCAGACAGCCAAGGACATTTCATGGAGAGCCTTTACTGAATTAATGGGGGCAACTGGGCTTCCCTCGTGGCTCAGATGGTAGAGAATATGCTTGCAATTCAGGAGACCTGGGTTGGATCCCTGGATTGGGAAGATCCCCTGGAGAAGGAAAGAACTACCCACTCCAGTATTCTTGCCTAGAGAATTCCGAAGACAGAGGAGTCTGGTGGACTACAGTCCATGGGATCACAAACAGTTGGACACAACTGAGTGGCTTTCACTTTTCTGGGACAGTAACTCTCATCTGACATAATATAAAACTTACCCAAGAGATTTCACTCAATATGCATCTGTGTGCAAAAATTAAATGTAGTTAAAGTAGTGTATAATAATTTTAGGATGATACCCACCAGGCAGAACATAGAGCTGAGCTGGTTAAATAATATAAAGAAGTATGGGTTCAACATGCTTCAAGTAAGAGGCGGAAAGTAAAGCATGATGAATAGCTGGCACTGGGCAGTGCAAGGGCTTCACCTAACAAGTAAATGAGGACAAAGTCAGAACAGTGCAAAGATTTCATTTCTGACAGCACTCAGTGGTTGCCTGAACTAAACAAGAGTCGGGTGCTCACCACTAGAGGTGGTTCTCCAACAATTGATAATTTTTGAGTGTTTCCATATCTTCACATTCAGCAACAAAAAGTCTAGCAGCTGACAGCACTCCATTTTCCTCACAAAGGTTGAGAACTATTGATGTTGGGAGCACAGAGAGAGCCCTCCATCATGGCTTGTTCCTGGACATCTTTGAACTATTAGCTACCTATTATGCATAACAAATGGCTCTAATATGTACTAGCTTCAAATGGCACACATTTATTATCTCACAGTTTCTGTGGGACAGGAATCTAAGCATGGTTTAGCTACATCCTTTACTTCTGGGTCTCATAGGCTGCAATCAAGGTGTTGCCTGAGGGTGTAACCCTGTCCGAAGGCTCACCTGAGAATGAAGCTTCCAAGCTCACTCCAGGGTGGTCGGCAACATCCAATTCCTCACCAGCAGTTGGTCAACAATATCCCTCAATTCCTTGCCTCATGGCCCCCTCCATACAGCATTTTGTGACATGGTGACTCGTTTCATTAAAATCAGTAAGTGAGAGGGTAAGAGAGAGATTTAGCAAAGGAGAGAGAATACCAGTAAAATAGAAGTCCTTAGGACCTAATCATTGCAGCACCATTTATCACTTTTGTCAGATTCTACTTGTCAGAAAAAAAAGTCAGTAGATCCATCCCACACTCAGCTGAAGAAGGATGTATTTGAGATTGAATTCCAGGGGATGAGTCACTGGGAATCATCTGAGTAGGGTTCCTGTGACATTTGATATGGGAAAGCTCAAATGGTAAGGATCTCAGTCTCCTCTCTTATCTTCTACTTCCTGCTTTTTTCTGTCCACATCATGATTCTGATTCTGACAATTTTCCTGGCCAATATCTTTCCCCCTATGCCTCCTTCCCTTTTTTTCATTTTTAAAATATTTTGTTTTTTTGTTTTATGGTTTTGAAAGACTCTCATATAGTGAAAAAACAAGGTCAGTTGGATTTCCCAAAGTTAGTCCTAACTCTAACTATTTACACTGTGGATGAACTAAGGAAAAAGCATTTCACTTGTTAATCCTTAGTGTTTTATAGTGCTAAATGGAGCTAAAAGATAATGTAATGTTGTGATTATTATAATTGGATTTGGAGTCAGACATTTTGCAGTCAAATGCTCTACCCTGAGTTATACCCCCTCCCTTTGGAGTCAGACATTCTGAATTGGATATTGAGTCTCTGATTTTTTAGTATTATTTCATGGTGCCAAAAAAATCTGTATTATTTGTTTCTTTTAGTACTATAATACTGTGAGTTAGAATCTATCTCCACTTTATACACAAGGAAAATGAGACTTAAAGAAGTTAAAATCTTAGCGAAATCTTTCATTATGAAGTGTTAATGAAAGTGTGAAACAGCAAGAGGTCTTCCATACCCCCCGCTTGGAGGGAACAGGCGTTTTTTTGTTTTGTTTTCCTTTTTCTGGTCCTTTGGTACACAATTGGGCATTGACTTAAATTTCCACTTACACCACAGTCTACAAGCCAGAAGCTTAACTAGTAGGAGTATGTCCCAGAGAACACCTGCATCCTGATATATAGAGACACCATTCATAGCAATATTAATGCCAATACTGATACTAATATTAATAACTGCAGCTAACCTTCATGGTGGGGCTTTCGTGGTGGCCGGGTGGTAAAGAATCCACCTGCCAATGTGGGAGATGCAGGTTTGGTTTCTGGGTGTGGAAGGTCCCCTGGAGAAGGAAATGGCAATCCACTCTGGTATTCTTGCCTAGGACATCCTGTGGCTAGAGGAGACTGGCAGGCTACAATCCATGGGCTCACAAAGAGTCAGACACGACTTAGTGACTAAATAACAAAAATAATTTGTGTGATTCCATTGTTTTAAAATTTTAGATGCAGGCAGAGTCACTTGGAGAACTTGTTAAAATAGCCTCTGGGCCCCATTCCCATGGTTTCTGATTTTGTAGGTCTGGGGTAGGGCCAAAGAATCTGCTTTTCTAATGAGTTCTCAAGGGATGTGATGCTGCTGATCCTGGGACCATCCTTTGAGCACCATTGATGTAGTGTCTATCTCTTAAGTGATTTGGGCTGATTTAGTCTATAACTTGGAGAAGGCAATGGCACCCCACTCCAGTACTCTTGCCTGGAAAATCCCATGGATGGAGGAGCCTAGTAAGCTGCAGTCCATGGGGTCGCTAAGAGTCAGACACGACTGAGTGACTTCACTTTCACTTTTCCCTTTCATGCATTGGAGAAGGAAATGGCAACCCACTCCAGTGTTCTTGCCTGGAGAATCCCAGGGACAGGGGAGCCTGATGGGCTGCCGTCTATGGGGTCTCACAGAGTCGGACACGACTGAAGTGACTTAGCAGAAGCAGTCTATAACTCCTCACAAGGATCCTAGAGAAAGAGCACATTATTATTTCCTGTTGACTGATAGAAGGAAAAACTGAAGCATGAAAAGTAACATGAGCTGTCCAAGCTTGGAAACAGGCTGACTGGCCCTGGGTCTGCAGGATTAACCAAAATGTTTAGTGCACTCCTGACAGGCAGGTGCAGAAAAGCATTTCAAGCTCAGAAAAAGATTGGCATTTTGGGCTATTCTGATAAAGTTGGGGACTAGAAGGGAGTCCAAGTGGCTCTAATATTTGACACATGTGAGGCAGGGATAAAGCCTGGAAGGCACCAGAAGGAGGCAGCAGGGGTTATAGTATCAAGACTTTGCTTTCCAGGTGAGACTGCACTTTGTCCTGGGGAATACAGAGCCCAGGAGGGCTCAGACAGGGAGAGACAGGGTGAGATTTGTGCTTTTAAACACGGGGCTTCCCTCATGGCTCAGTGGTAAAGAATCCACCTGCCAATGCAGGAGACATGTGTTTGATCACTGGGTCAGGAAGATCCCCTGGAGAAGGAAATGGAAACTCACTCCAGTATTCTTGCCTGGGAAATCCCATGGACAGAGGAGCCTGGCAGTCTACAGACCATAGGGTCACAAAGAGTAGTGCATGACTTAGTGACTAAACAACAAGAAATAATACACAGGGCTTGTGGGATGGCTTGGAGAGAGAGAGAGATTAGAAAGGTAGAGAATAGTTTGGAAGTTATTTTGGTGGTCCTGATGAGAAGTGATGGCAGTGGGCCACATTAAGTGGGAACAGGACAGGGAGATAAAGTATGAGAGATGTTCAGGTCCTGAGTTATCAGGACCTGAAGTTAAGGGGAAACTAAGGAGGTTAACCATATGGGCTTAAGGGGAGACATATGGACTTCCCTGATAGCTCAGTTGATAAAGAATCCACCTACAATGCAGGAGACCTTGGTTCAATTCCTGGGTTGGGAAGATGCCCTGGAGAAGGGGAAGGCTACCCACTCCAGTATTTTGGCATGGAGAATTCCATGGACTGTATCAGATCAGATCAGTCGCTCAGTCGTGTCCGACTCTTTGCGACCCCATGAATCACAGCACACCAGGCCTCCCTGTCCATCACCAACTCCCAGAGTTCACTCAGACTCATATCCATCGAGTCAGTGATGCCATCCAGCCATTTCATCCTCTGTCGTCCCCTTCTCCTCTTGCCGCCAATCCCTCCCAGCATCAGAATCTTTTCCAATGAGTCAACTCTTCGCATGAGGTGGCCAAAGTACTGGAGTTTCAGCTTTAACATCATTCCTTCCAAAGAAATGCCAGGGCTGATCTCCTTCAGAATGGACTGCTTGGATCTCCTTGCAGTCCAAGGGACTCTCAAGAGTCTTCTCCAACACCACAGTTCAAAAGCATCAAGTCTTTGGCACTCAGCCTTCTTCACAGTCCAACTCTCACATCCATACATGACCACAGGAAAAACCATAGCCTTGACTAGACGAATCTTTGTTGACAAAGTAATGTCTCTGCTTTTGAATATGCTATCTAGGTTGGTCATAACTTTCCTTCCAAGGAGTAAGCATCTTTTAATTTCATGGCTGCAGTCACCATCTGTAGTGATTTTGGAGCCCAGAAAAATAAAGTCTGACACTGTTTCCATTGTTTCCCCATCTATTTCCCATGAAGTGATGGGACCGGATGCCATGATCTTCGTGTTCTGGATGTTGAGCATTAAGCCAACTTTTTCCACTCTCCACTTTCACTTTCATCAAGAGGCTTTTTAGTTCCTCTTCACTTTCTGCCATAAGGGTGGTGCTATCTGCATATCAGGTTATTGATATTTCTCCTGGCAATCTTGATTCCAGTTTGTGTTTCTTCCAGTCCGGTGTTTCTCAAGATGTACTCTGCATATAAGTTAAATAAACAGGGTGACAATATACAGCTTTGACGAACTGTATAGTCCATGGGATTGCAAAGAGTTGGACATGACTGAGTGGCTTTCACTTTCAAGGGGGTTAAGGCTAATTCCCAGCTTCCTGGCTGGTAATGGTGGTGTCATTCTCTTGAGGACAGGGGGTTATTGGAGCAAACATGCTCTGTTCATGGCTGTCTGAAGTCTCTGTTGAGAGTTTTGACATTGCCCTTAAAAGCAAGAACATTTTGCAACAGTGTCTGACATAAGGAGTCTAGTAGACCTGATTTGAATCCCAGTTTCAACATGTATCACCTGTATAATCTTTGACATTTGTCCTTTCTAAGGCTCAGAACCACCCCCAACATCTTAATATTGTTAAAAGAAGTCTATATTGGGGTTGGCACAGAAGTGCATCAAACAGATACTGATTCGTCTCCAATGGGATGCTATTCCAGGTGGCCCTAGTGCTAAAGAACCTGCCTGCATTTATGCAGGAGACATAAATGATGTGTTTGATCCCTGCTTCAGGAAGATCTCCTGGAGAAGAAAATGGTTACCCACTCCAGTATTCTTGCCTGGAGAATCCTATGGACAGGGGAGCCTGGTGGGTTAAGGTCCACAATGTAGCAAAGAGTCAGACAGAACTGAAGCGAATTAGCACACCCATAAGTGGGATGCTGATGGAAGCATACAAAATCCTTGCTCTCATGGAAGCTTCTACTCTAGAGAGCTGCTGCTGCTGCTGCTAAGTCACTTCAGTTGTGTCCGACTCTGTGCAACCCCATAGATGTCAGCCTACCAGGCTCCCCCATCCCTGGGATTCTCCAGGCGAGAACACTGGAGTGGGTTGTCATTTCCTTCTCCAATGCAGGAAAGTGAAAAGTGAAAGTGAAGCCGCTCAGTTGTGTCCGACTCTTGGCAACCTCATGGACTGCAGCCTACCAGGCTCCTCCGTCCATGGGATTTTTCAGGCAAGAGTACTGGAGTGGGGTGCCATTGCCTTCTCCAACTCTAGAGAGCAAACACTTACAAAAGAAAATTAGGGTGTGCCTTGTAGCCACCTGCTCAGCCATGAGTCCTTGAAAACAACAACAACAACAACAACAACATCAACAACAAAAACATGGAGTTCAAGCAATCAGAAGAGCTGTTAATTGAAAGGATCTGCTCTCCAGACCTCCGACTCCAGCAGTTACAATCCTCATTGGCAGTGCTGTGCTGTGCTTTATCACTCAGTCATGGCCGACTCTGCAACCCCATGGACTGTAGCCCATCAGGCTCCTCTGTCCATGGAATTCTCCAGGAAAGAATACTGGAGTGGGTTGTCATGCCCTCCTCCAGGGGATCTTTGCAACCCAGGAATCAAACCCAGGTCTCCTACATTGCAGAGGGCTTCTTTACCATCTGAGCCATCAGGGAAGACCAAGAATACTGGAGTGGGTAGCCTATCCCTTCTCCAGGGGATCTTCCCAACCTAGGGGTTGAACTGGGGTCTCCTGCATTGCAGGTGAATTCTTTACCAGCTGAGCTACAAGGGAAGCCTGTAGGCAGAGAAAAGCTTCATTAATACCTGTATCCTCCTGGGCCACAATACTGCCTGGTGCATCACCGGTGTTCAGTGAAGGTGTGTTGAATGAAGGAAAAAAAAGTGTGTTCAGCGGTTTTCACCAGTGAAAAATGCTGAATCTGGAAAGAGGTCTGTGCTGGTGGCAGGAACGGCTCATAGGATCTTATCATAGAGCTGGGATGAGTTTGTGCTGCTCTCATGCTCACTGACAAAATTGCAATGACCTATTTAGCTTCCCAGGTTAGAACAAAGAAGTTGTTCTGTAAACGGCAACATTCTGTGCTTAAAATAGGAAATTTCCCCTTTAATCTATTAGCCACAGCACCTGAAAAATCACAACGTCCCTGCAATTTGTGGAGCAAATGATTCTTTGGAACTGAATAATTTATTCACACATTTGCTGACAGTGCACATTTCTGACATCCCATTATTTTCAATCCTGCATCACTTCCTGATGCAATGTGGTCAGTATTCTGCTATATCACATCAGAAATCTGCTTAATTTTACACTCCCTAAAATTACAAGACAGGTCACCAAGGATGTCGCTTTTCCTTCCTGCAGTAACTAAATTTTGAATAGTGGTAAAGGTTTATTTTTTTAAGTCTTTACAAAAAGGGGCAATAGATATGTCTTAGCCACCAACTGGTGGGCTTTCTAAGGGTGTAGAAGTCCTATCTGTGTGTCAAACCTTGGTGGACGGTGAGGACATTGCAAAAACCAGAAGCTCCCTCTTTGTCTTGAACTTGGCCTGTGCTGAGACATTTTATTTTTGCAGCCAGCCCAGCATGCAGGAACTATTATTATCTACACAGAGGAGGAAACAGAGGTGTGTGTGGGGTTAAGAATGAAAGAAGAAGGACCTAGATCGTGAGAATACAGCTTTAAACACTCGGTTTTGATTTTACTGCAGTAGGAGAATTTTTACCTTCATAGCTTCATTTGGCATTTACTCAGACTGAAGTAGTTTCCTGCTTATTTTTAGACTGTTATTTTATATTTTTTAGTGACTAGAAGAGTTGAGGATATGTACAATAAAGAGAGATCTGTACTGAATAACTGTTAACTGTCTTGCGTGTGAAGCTGCTTCTGTCGTGTCCAAGTTTTGTGACTCTATGGACTATATAGCCCACCAGGCTCCTCTCTCCATGGGATTCTTCAGGCAAGAACACTGGAGTGGGTTGCCATGCCTTCTCCAGGGGATCTTCCCCACCCAGGGATCTAACTCGTGTCTCTTACATCCCCTGCATTGTCAGGCTGGTTCTTTACCAGTAGTGCCACTTGAGAAGCCCAAGTAACCATCTTACACTTTTAAATTGTTTTGATTCTATACACGAGACCTAGAAGGGAAATGACATGATGATATTTGCCCTTCCAGTTTGAGGATGAAGAAATAGAAGCTCAAAATGACCAATGATTATTCAGTGACTGGATCGAGTCCTAAAACCCTTAAGTGGCTGATACAGGACTTTGAACTCTTGTGTTTGATTCTAAGCATCACTTTCTTCATATTAGGAAAAGGTGCCCAAGGGGTGAAGAACCTCACAGCTCCTCAAGATCCTGTAACTTAGGCTGAGACAAACCAGCAAACTAATAGCCGTGTTCTTAGACAGCACTATTGTGCTGCTCCTGCTGCTGCTAAGTCGCATCAGTCGTGTCCGACTCTGTGAGACCCCATAGTCGGCAGCCCACCAGGCTCCTCCATCCCTGGGATTCTCCAGGCAAGAATACTGGAGTGGGCTGCCATTTCCTCCTCCAGCACTATCATGGCCCCTCTCTAATTACACGTATGCTTGGATTCTGCTGTGCTTTACCCAATATGCCATCAAAAAACGTGGCGTTGTATGTATTATTGAGTGGTTGTCCTCGTTGTTACAGTGCATGAGAGAAATTCCCTTCAGATCCCACTCCTCGAAAAAATACATTCACACCACTTCTGGATTTTTTAATATAATGCTATTTACATTACTTTATTATTTTATTCATTAACTGTGCCGAGTCTTTATTGCCACGAGGGTTTTCTCTAGTTGTGGTGAGGGGGGCTACTCTTTGCCTCTTTGCTGTGGTGTGCGGGCTTCTCATTGCGGTGGTTTCTCTCATTGTGGGGCGTGGGCTCTAGGGCACAGGGGCTCAGTCACTGGGCTCTGGGCTCTAGAGCACAGGCTTAGTGGTTGCGGTGCCTGGGCTTGTTGCATCAAGGCGTGTGGGATCTTCACAGCTCATGGATTGAACCTGTGTCTCCTGTATTGATAAACGGATTCTTAACCACTGAGTGACCAGGGAAGCCCCCAGGTTTTTAACTTTATTGCCTTTCCCACTTTCCTTGATCTACTTAGAAATCCAAAACCAAGAGTGCAGCCTGCCACTAGCAAGTGTCTAGAACGTGAAGAACAACCATTTGCTAATTGTGGAAACTATCTTGGTCATCAGCTATTTTCCTATCTTAATTTGTCTTTTACTACCATTTCCTCATTAACAATACTACTAAGTGAAATTCTATATGAAGAACTATGGATGGAGGATCCTGGCATTGTATAGGAGGCAGTGATCAAGACCATCCCCAAGAAAAAGAAATTCAAAAAGGCAAAATAATTGTCTGAGGAGGGCTTACAAATAGCTGTAAAAAGAAGAGAGGCAAAAGGCAAAGGAGAAAAGGAAAGATATATGCATTTGAATGCAGAGTTCCAAAGAATAGCAAGGAGAGATAAGAAAGCCTTCCTCAGTGATCAATGCAAAGAAATAGAGGAAAACAATAGAATGGGAAAGTCTAGAGATCTCTTCAAGAAAATTAGAGATACCAAAGGAACATTTCATGCAAAGATGGGCACAATAAAGTACAGAAATGGTATGGATCTAACAGAAGCAGAAGATATTAAGAAGAGGTGGCAAGAATAAACAAAAGAACAATACAAAAAACATCTTCATGACCCAGATGACCATAATGCTGTGATCACTCACCTAGAGCCAGGTATCCTGGAATGCGCAGTCAAGTGGATCTTAAGAATCATCACTACGAACAAAGCTAGTGGAGGTGACAGAATTTTAGTTGAGCTATTTCAAATCCTAAAAGATAATGCTGTGAAAGTGCTGCACTCAATACGTCACCGAATTTGGAAAACTCAGCAGTGGCCACAGGACTGAAAAAGGTCAGTTTTCATTCCTATCCCAAAGAAAGACTATGCCAAAGAATGCTAAAAGTAATGCACAATTGTACTAATCTCACAGGCTAGCAAATTCTCCAAGCAAAGCTTCAACAGTATGTGAACTTTGAACTTCCAGATGTTCAAGCTGGTTTTAGAAAAGGCAGAGGAACCAGAGATCAAATTGCCGACATCCGTTGGATCATCAAAATAGCAAGAGAGTTCCAGAAAAACATCTACTTCTGTTTTATTGACTATGCCAAAGCCTTTGTGTGGATCACAACAAACTCTGGAAAATACTTAAAGAGATGAGAATAGCGGACCACCTGACCTGCCTCCTGAGAAATCTGTATGCAGGTCAAGAAGCAACAGTTAGGACTGGACATGGAACAATGGACTGGTTCCAAATTAGGAAAGGAATATGTCAAGGCTGTATATTGTCACCCTGCTTATTTAACTTATATGCAGAGTACATCATGAGAAGCGCTGGAATGGATGAAGAATAAGCTGGAATCAAGACTGTCGGGAGAAATATGAATAACCTCAGATATGCAGATGACACCATCCTTATGGCAGAAAGCGAAGAACTAAAGAGCCTCTTGATGAAAGTGAAAGAGGAGAGTGAAGAAGTTGGCTTAAAGCTCAACATTCAGACAACTAAGATCATGGCATCTGGTCCCATCATTCATAGCAAATGGATTGGGAAACAATGGAAACTGTGAGAGACTTTATTTTAGGGGGCTCCAAAATCACTGCAGATGGTGACTGCAGCCATGAAATTAAAAGATGCTTACTCCTTGGAAGAAAAGCTATGACCAGCCTAGACAGCATATTAAAAAGCAGAGACATTACTTTGCCAACAAATGTCCATCTAGTCAAAGCTTTGGTTTTTCCAGTAGTTATGTATGGATGTGAGAGTTGGACTATAAAGAAAGCTGAAGAATTGATGCTTTTGAACTGTAATGTTGGAGAAGACTCTTCCGAGTCCCTGGACAGCAAGGAAATCCAACCAGTCCATCCTAGAGGAAATCAGTCCTGAGTATTCATTAGAAGGACTGAAACTCCAATACTTTGGCCACCTGATGCGAAGAACTGACTAATTTGAAAAGACCCTAATGCTGGGAAAGATTGAAGGCAGGAGGAGAAGGGGATGACAGAGGATGATGGTTGGATGGCATCACCAACTCAGTGAACATGAGTTTGAGTAAATGCTGGGAGTTGGTGATAGACAGGGAAGCCTGGCATGCTGCAGTCCATTGGGTTGCAAAGAGCTGGACACAACTGAGCAACCGAACTGAACTGAACTGATTTGAAATTCTATAAGCTACTGCAATATCCTTTTGGCATTTGGCTGAGTTACATTCGTAAATAAGCAATATTTTCCAATGA
Source organism: Bos mutus (assembly GCF_027580195.1). Lineage (NCBI taxonomy): Eukaryota > Metazoa > Chordata > Mammalia > Artiodactyla > Bovidae > Bos > Bos mutus. Next base: position 105,883,986 of record NC_091622.1, on the reverse strand, counting down.
AACAAGCCTCCCCAAGAAGCAAATGAGAAAGGGGGAGATTATTCCTAGGAAGTAACCCAAGAGATAACCTATAAGACCTGATGAAAATAATAAACTTGATTAATAATTAATAAGTGCTGATATCCTGTGTGCTTATGATGTGCCCTCTGTGTCAAATGCTTCCTCCCTGTTTAATCCTCATAATAAACTTGGAGGTAGAGATCATCATCCCTTTTACCAGATGAAGTTGCACATTAGTGAAACCCATGCTTCCCAGGTGGCGCAGTGGTAAAGAATCCACCTGCCAGTGCTATGTGAAAACCTAGAGGGACTGGGTGGGGAGGGAAGCGAGAGGGGGATTCAGGATGGAAGAGGTACATGTATTCCCATGGCTAATTCATACTGATGAATGGCAAAAAAAAAAAAAATCACAATATTGTACATAATTATCCTTCAATTAAAACAAGTAAACAAATAATAATAATAAAAGAATCCACTTGCCAATGCAGGAGGCACGGGAGATGTGGGTTCAATTCTTGGGTCAGGATGATCCCCTGGAGGAGGAAATTGGCAACCCACTCCCAGTATTCTTGCCTGGAGAATTCCATGGACAGAGGAACCTTGTGGACTACAGCACATAGAGTAGCAGAGTCAGGCATGACCGAGAGACTGAGCATGCACGAGATCCAAGAATACCCAACTGGGGAAGGGACACCAACTGGAGAGGGTTGGAGCCAGGGCTCCAGCTCCAGTCTGCCTGCCCCCAGATTCTACACACTTCTGCACTAGAGGAAACTGCCTTCTGGGAGAAATAGTTTCAATTCCTAAAAGGAGCTGAGTGAGGCAAGTGACTGGTAATGAAACAGGGAGTTAGTTCACTGCCATGGAGAAAGTTCCATTCACTTTCTTGCTTTCAGTTCTGTTGCTTTCAACCCCCTGAGAGGAATGATGTGACCTGGTGATGTGTATTGTATTCTCCATCCTGCAAGACTGTTAATTTCAAAAGGCAAGGAATTTATGAGTTTTGCATGGCCCTGTTTCTTGCTTCAATGTGGAGGTCTCCCTGGGGAGGCAGCCCCGGGAGCTCTGCCTTTTCTAGGGGTCAGCACTCTTTTAACTGAATTGGCCCTACAGAGAAATGAATAAAGCCTGGCTGAAATGGCATTGAAGGCAATTGTCAGCAGTACCCAGGAGACAAGGGAAAAATTGGTAACAGCGAGAAATGGAGCTCAAGTGGGGTTTCTCAAGCATTTCCACTGTCTGCCCTGCCAGATGGGGGCAATTCACTTCCTCTTTCTCTATTTAACTTGTCCTGCAGCTTCAAAACAATGTACATTTCATTGCAAAGAAATTTAGAATATACAGAGACACAAACATGCATTGAAGTTTTCATTATCTCATCCTCCCAGATGATCTGTTATCAGATCACATCCTTCTCCATCTTTTTCTATGTAAATAAAATTACGAAAAGAAAAAAAAAAAAGCCTTACTGTCTCTGCTATTTTAAGAGCAGCTATTTTTCTGTAAAAATGCATTATTAAGCATTCACTCATGCCAATAAGTTTTCCTCTGCAGCAGAGGTTAGAGACTGGTGACTCAGATTTCCCACTTCCCTTCCACATATATCTTAGCAGGCTCAATAACTAGACAGTAGGTGGTAGATTTGATATTTTTCCATTTACTGTTCTACCTTAGAGCTAGCAACTTACACGCAACTGCCCAGATGCTGTCAGCATCTGAGCCTCAGTTTCCTGCTCTAGCGTGGGAAACATTTGACTGCTGTATGCATTTCCAATTGCTGCTGTAACAAAAGACCACAAACAGCGGCTTGAGCCAAGATTCATTTATGATCTTACAGTCCTGAGTCAGGTGCCTGATATGGGTCTCACTGGCCCCAAATTAAGGTGTCAGCAAGACTGCACTGCTTCCAGAGGCCCTAGTGGAGAATCTGTCTCCTTGCATTTTTCAGCTCCAAATGGTGGCTATATTCTTTGGCTCAAGGTCTCTTCCTCCATCTTCAGGGTCAGCAAGGTAGCATCTCTCTGATCTTTCCTCCATCACCTCCTTTCTCTGATCACAGACCAGATCTCTTCATTTAAGGATTTTTGTAACCCAGTTGGTTCTACCTAAATGAAAATTGTTAGTGGCTCAGTTGTGTCCAACTCTTTTTGACTCGTGGACTATAGTCCACCAGGCTCCCCTGTACATGGAATTCTCCAGGCAAGAATGCGAGAGTGGGTTGCTATTCCCTTCTCCAGGGGATCTTACCAACCCAGGGATTGAATCTGGGTCTCCTGGATTGCAGGCAGATTCTTTACCATCTGAGCCACCAGGGAATCCCAAAAGTTACATATACCACCTAGGACTTCATCTTTGGGTGCATTCTAGGTCACTTCAATCATGTCCAACTTTTCATAACCATATGTACTGTAGTCTCCCGGGCTCCTTTGTCCATGGGATTCTCCAGGCAAAAATACTGGCGTGGGTTGCCATGCCCTCCTCCAGGGGATCTTCCCAACCCAGGGATTGAACCTATGGTTTCTGGGCTCCTGTATTGCAAGCAAATTCTTTATTGCTAAGCCACTGAGGAAGGCCATCTACCTGAATAACAGGATAATTTTTCCATGTAATGCCTTTAACTGTAGTCACACCTGTAAGTCACAGATTCTAGAGATCTGAACATGGACAACTTTGCAGCCCTTTAGTCTCTCTTCCTCAAGTGGTGTACCATCTGATAATTGGAGGGTCATCGTGCATTTAACCAGTCCCTGTTAACTTATATTTAAGTTGCTGCCAATTTTTTTGCTTTCTAAACAATTATTCATAAGAAATTCTGTAACTATATCTTTTCTTAGCTTTAATAGTTTTCTTAAAGGAAATTACTAAAAGTAGGATTTCTAGATTAAAACATAAGCCCACTCAGAAGGATTTCACGCATTCAACACTCTATAAATTCTTGAGCACCTACTTTGTACCAGACATTGTTCTGAGCTGTAGGGATTCATTAGTGAAAATGAAACAGATCAAATATCCCTATCTAAGTAGAGTTTCCATTCTGCAGAATACTGATGGCTAATCACCTTTTGGCAATAGTTAAACTGTTTGTTTATTTTTTAACTACCTTTTTAAATTGCTTTTATTCAATTCTCCTCTTTCATAGGAATCCAGTTTGATTCTTTTTTTTTAAATAAGTCTTTTAAATACAGAAATATATATATGTATATAAACATAAACATTTATTTTTTGGCTGCACTGGGTCTTTGTGTGGCAGTTGGGATCTTTGCTGCATTGTGGGACCTTTGACTTCGGTGCGTGGACTCTCTAGTTATGGTTCTTCTAGCCGGTTCAGTGGTTGCAGCATGAGGTCTTAGTTGTTCTGAATCATGTGGGATCATAGTTCCCGACCAGGGAGAGAACCCACATCCTCTGCATTACAAGGTGAATTTCACTGGACCATCAGGGAAGTATCCAGACACTTAACATATGGTGGCCAATCAATTAAACCGGTATGTAGAGAAAAATACATTTCTCTTACATTCAGAAATCCGAGGCTCAAGATCCAGTTTTGCTATTTACTATGTAAACTTGGACTGGCCTCTCATTATTATAGACCCGTGTGATAAAAATAGAACACTTGTTAGTCAACTTTTAAGTCATTTTACCTACCTTATCTAAGTTAGTTCTCCTAAAACCTCTGTGAGTTAAATACTCTCAAAAATGCCATGTTATGGATATGGAAATTGAAGCACAGAGAGGTTAAATAATCTGCCAAAGGTCACACAGCTAACAAGCATTGGAATCAGGATTTGAACAAGCTGGACTGATTCAACAGCCTATATTTATGGCTACCTTGATTCTTGTTATGGGCTTCCCTGGTGGCTCAGACAGTAAAGAATCTGTCTGCTGTAATTCTTGTTATGGGTAGAATTCTGTATGCCAAGCATATGTGTGAAGCTCTAACCCCTGGTACCTTAGAATGTGACTTATTTGGATGTAAAGCTGTTGCAAATCTAATTAGTTAAGAAGAGCTCATACTGAAATTGGGCGGGCCCTTCATCTAATATGGGGCTTCCTTGGTGGCTCAGACAGTAAAGAATATGCCTGCAATGTAAGAGATCTGGGTTCGATCCCTGGGTCAGGAAGACTCCCTAGAGCAGGGAATGGCCATCCACTCTAGTATTCTTGCCTGGAGAATTCCATGGACAAAGGAGCCTAGTGGGCTACAGTCTATGGGCTTGCAAAGAGTTGGACATGACTGAGCATCTAACATATAGTAGGTGTCTTCATAAAGAGGAGAAATTTGGACACAGAGAGACACACGGATGGGGAGAATGCCTTGTGAACATGGAGACAGAGATGAGGGTCATGTTTCCACAAGACAAAGAAAGTCAAAGCTTGCAAAACTGCCAGAAGCTATGAAGAGACAAGGCAGGATTCCCTTCTCCAGGTTTCAGAGGGAGCATGGCTCTGACAATGCCTTTATTTCACATTTTACCTTCCAGGATTTCTGTCGTGTTAAGCCACTCAGTTTCTGGCATTTATTAATGTCAGCTCTAAAAGACTAACGTGGTCCTCCTCTACATTGTGGAGATACATTAATTTGCTTTTAGCTTATAGATAATGTGACTCACGTCACTGACCATGTGTGTTTCTTTCTTTGATTGACAGGACATTCAGAGCAGGGGAATAACTGCAGAACCAAAGCTACTTCACCTCTGTCGTCTGAATGTTCCCATCTGGATCCCATCAGTTGCATTTTACCTTGACTCCAATGTCCTTATTTGTAGGAAATCTTACTGTATTGCATGGATTTCTATAACCTACATTCAAACCACATCCTATCTGATTGTTAAAATGTATAAAAACACAGTTTGAGAAGAAATTCTAGAGAAAGGTATGACTTGTTTAAAGTACAAGTCATTTGCAGCAGGTGCAAGCCTAGAACCTGATCAGGTTGTACACCTGCTGCTGCTGTACAACTCTGTGCGACTCTGTGCCGACTCTGTGCGACCCCATAGACGGCAGCCCACCAGACTCCTACGTCCCTGGGATTCTCCAGGCAAGAACACTGAAGTGGGTTGCCATTTCTTTTTCCAATGCATGAAAGTGAAAAGTGAAAGTGAAGTCACTCAGTTGTGTCCGACCCTCAGCGACCCCATGGACTGCAGCCTTCCAGGCTCCTCTGCCCATGGGATTTTCCAGGCAAGAATACTGGAGTAGGGTGCCATTGCTTTCTCCAGGTTGTACACCTAGTTCAGTTTAACTCCTTGACCAGGGTACCTTCAAACAGTGGAGGACTCATCTGAACACTTACGTCTCCTTTCCTCTGTCCCCTTCCCTGAGTCCCACAACTTACCGATTCCAACCCAACCTTGACTCTAGTTCTTAATCTAACCTTGCCTGAGGCAGCTCCTATCGCTTCCATAGTATAGAGACCTGAAACTCTCTCCCTTCATAACCCAGGATCCTTTCATTCTGTCTAAACTGGTTTCTAACAACTGGTCCCCTCAAGGAATTTCCCAATTGGCAAAGTTATGAGGGTGATGGGAAGAAAAAGCCAAATAATGAAGAGACAATATGTAGGATTCAGTCCTCTTTCTCTACCCAGCTGGGTGATCTTGGTCACAATACTTGGCCTCTCGGCACTTACGTGGACCTTCATTTGTGAAATGGGTAGAGTTATCCCCACAGGAAGTTTCCATGGCTGGGAGATTGGGTCTCACCAGTTTTGGCTCACAGTAAATGATCCCCCCTTCTTAATGCCCTCACTTCTATTGTCCAGTTAATTACACAGCCTCTACTGCTACTGTGGACACACAAGAAGAGCTCTGTGCACACAGTGAATTCGAGTTTAGCTTTTCTCACTCTCTATCACTTTCCTCCATGGCAGCATGAATGACAGCTTCAGGAAAAAGAAGACAAAGGCTGCCCTTGGGTAAGAGAGAGCAGAGCAGGAAGAAGAGATGGTTCCTCCGCTCTCAAATCAGCTCTGTCATCATCCCAGCCTGTCTTCTTTGATGGAAGAGACTTGGGGAGTCCTGGAAGCACAAGCCATCCACCTGGCTGGTGTAATGAGTTCGTCTCTTCCTAACTTGTTCTGTCTTTGCTGCTGTGAGGACAGGATGTGTAAAATCTGAATAGCCTCCACTATCGGGGCTCAGCAGTTTATCAAACAAATGCTGACATTTCATTCAGAGCATTTTATTTCTCTCCAGAGCACTGTTAAAAAAAAAAGCTCAGACAGATTGTTGCAGTGGTCTGTGTTGAGACGAGTCTTTAGGCTTTGCTATCAGAGAAGTGATGCTGGGAGCTGGAGTATCCCTAGCCTGAGAGAGAGAAGATGAGGCAGCTGACATCTCCTGAGGACCTGCATATGTCATAGCTGGGCACGCCTGCATCTTCCATCCTCACCATGCTTCTGTGTGCCGGATATGGTGATCTTCACTGCATAGGGGAGGAGGCTGAGCCTCCTACATGTCATTCATATAGATTCAGCATGCTCACTGCTGGGCTGAGAGTGTGCTCCATATGACCCCTCATCGGGCAGGGAGAGACCACATGGATTCCTGCACTCTGCCTGTCTTAATTTCCCTTATGCTCCAGCTGTGTATCCTTACTATGCCACTGTAATCAACTGAAGCTGTGAGTTTAACTGTATGCTTACTCCCAGTGAATTCCCAAAGGTAGATGTATCCCAAAGGTTGATGTTTACAGGAACAGGGTTTGATACCCAAGGCATTGGTTTCCTCTACAAGAAGCTCTCCTGGCATGCAAACAAAACAGCATGGGTTCTAATGAGTCTGGGCAAGTCATGTAAGACTCTGTCTGTTCAGTTTCTTAACTTTAAATATTTATCTTAGCCCTGATGGCTTCTGGAGTCTCTGTGCAACTCAGTCAAGTTATATAGTGAATAGAACGACTGTACCATCTATCACGATGCCCTTGTATGCCAGGGACCCCCAAGTCACACCTACCTTTGGAAATTCACCGGGATTAAGCTTATAGTTAAACTTACAGCTTCAGCTTATCCATGTGGTCTCTCCCTACCTGATGAGGGGGTCATACAGAGCACAGTCTCAGCCCAGCAGTGAACAGGCAGAATCTATGGGCCATGGTCCTGCCCAGAGAAATCCACTAAATGGTTGGCACTCAAGGTTGTATCATGGGCTGGTCACACAGGCACCCTCGGCCTAGCACACTTCAAATTTCAGACTTCTAGAAGGAAGGCAACACAAACCACACTGTCTCCATGGTGCACATGTAGTGAGCCACATTCATTATTAGAGGAAGTTTTACATTAGCTTAAGGAACCATATACCAGCCCAGTGACCAGAAACAGCCAAGGGCCAACCTTGCAAGAAGGGCTTTCTAAGGATAGCAGGCTGTGATCTGCTATATTAACTATTTTCTGGACTCTAATACATCAATGAGAGTGAAAAAAGAGCTTACAGGATGGCACCCCAGGACAACAGGCATGAACCAGGAAAGTCCCAGCTAAATCAAGGCACAGGCATCCAGAGTTCTGACTACAAAGCTGTGCAGTGCAACACGGCCTTGCCTGACCAGATCAATGCTAATGGTCCAATCTGATACTCTCTCAGTTCAGTTCAGTAGAGTCGCTCAGTCGTGTCTGACTCTTTGTGACCCCATGAATCACAGCACACCAGGCCTCCCTGTCCATCACCAACTGCCGGAGTTTACCCAAACTAGTGTCCATCGAGTCAGTTATGCCATCCAGCCATCTCATCCTCTGTCATCCCCTTCTCCTCCTGCCCCCAATCCCTCCCAGCATCAGGGTCTTTTCCAATGAGTCAACTCTTCCCATGAGGTAGCCAAAGTATTGGAGTTTCAGCTTCAGCATCAGTCCTTCCAATGAATATTCAGGACTGATCTTTAGGATGGACTGGTTGGATTTCCTTGCAGTCCAAGGACTCTCAAGAGTCCTCTCCAACACCACAGTTTAAAAGCATTGATTCTTTGGCACTCAGCTTTCTTCACAGTCCAATTCTCACATCCATACATGACCACTGGAAAAACCATAGCTTTGACTAGATGGATCTTTGGTGGCAAAGTAATGTCTCTGCTTTTTAATATGCTATCAAGGTTGGTCATGACTTTCCTTCCAAGGAGTAAGCGTCTTTTAATTTCATGGCTGCAGTCACCATCTGCCATGATTTTGGAGCCCCAAAAATAAAGTCTGCCCCTGTTTCTACTGTTTCCCCATCTATTTCCCATGAAGTGATGGGACCAGATGCCATGATCTTCATTTCCTGAATGTTGAGCTTTAAGCCCACTTTTTTTTCGATGATCCAGCAGATGTTGGAAATTTGATCCCTGGTTCCTCTGCCTTTTCTAAAACCACCTTGAACATCTGGAAGTTCACGGTTCACATATTGCTGAAACCTGGCTTGGAGAATTTTGAGCATTACTTTACTAGTGTGTGAGAGGAGTGCAATCGTGCAGAAGTTTGAGTATCCTTTGTCATTGCCTTTCTTTGGGATTGGAATGAAAACTGACCTTTTCCAGTCCTGTGGCCACTGCTGAGTTTTCCAAATTTGCTGGCATACTGAGTGCAGCACTTTCACAGCATCATCTTTCAGGATTTGAAATAACTCAACTGGAATTCCATCACTTCCACTAGCTTTGTTCGTAGTGATGCTTTCTAAGGCCCACTTGACTTCACATTCCAGGATGTCTGGCTCTAGGCGAGTGATCACACCATTGTGATTATCTGGATCTTGAAGATCTTTTTTGTACAGTTCTTCTGTGAATTCTTGCCACCTCTTCTTAATATCATCTGCTTCTGTTAGGTCCATACCATTTCTGTCCTTTATCAAGCCCATCTGTGCATGAAATATTCCTTTGGTATCTGTAATTTTCTTAAAGAGATCTCTAGTCTTTCCCATTCTGTTGTTTTCCTCTATTTCCTTGTATTGATCGCTGAGGAAGGCGTTCTTATCTCTCCTTGCTCTTCTTTGAACTCTGCATTCAGATGCTTATATCTTTCCTTTTCTCCTTTGGTGTTCGCTTCTCTTCTTTTCACAGCTATTTGTAAGGCCTCCCCAGACAGTCATTTTCCTTTTTTGCATTTCTTTTTCTTGGGTATGGTCTTGATTCCTGTCTCCTGTACAATGTCACAAACCTCCATCCATAGTTCATCAGGCCCTCTATCAGATCTAGTTCCTTAAATCTATTTCTCACGTCCACTGTATAATCATAAAGGATTTGATTTAGGTTATATCTGAATGGTCTAGTGGTTTTCCATACTTTCTTCAATTTAAGTCTGAATTTGGCAATAAGGAGTTCATGATCTGAGCCACAGTCAGCTCCCGGTCTTTTTGCTGACTGTATAGAGCTTCTCCATCTTTGGCTGCAAAGAATATAATCAATCTGATTTTGGTTTGACCATCTGGTGATGTCCATGTGTAGAGTCTTCTCTTGTGTTGTTGGAAGAGGGTGTTGGCTATGACCAGTGTGTTCTCTTGGCAAAACTCTATTAGCCTTTGCCCTGCTTCATTCCGTTTTCCAAGGCCAAATTTGCCTCGTACCCCAGGTGTTTCTTGACTTCCTATTTTTGCATTCCAGTCCCCTAAAATGAAAAGGACATCTTTTGGGGGTGTTAGTTCTAAAAGGTCTTGTAGGTCTTCATAGAACTGTTCAACTTCAGCTTCTTCAGCATTACTAGTTGGGGCCTAGGCTTGGATTACCATGATCTTGAATGGTTTGCCTTGAATAGATACCTCACATCCAAGGTAAGAGAAACCCAAGTAAAATGGTAGGTGTTGCGAGAGGGCATCAGAGGGCAGATACTCTGAAACCATAATCATAGAAAACTAGCCAATCTGATCACACAAACCACAGCCTTGTCTAACTCAATGAAACCAAGCCATGCCGTGTGGGGCCACCCAAGACGGACAGGTCATGGTGGAGAGGTCTGACAGAATGTGGTCCACTGGAAAAGGGAATGGCAAACCACTTCAGTATTCTTGCCATGAACAGTAGGAAAAGGCAAAATGATAGGATACTGAAAGAGGAACTCCCCAGGTCAGTAGGTGCCCAATATGCTACTGGAGATCAGTGGAGAAATAACCTCAGAAAGAATGAAGGAATGGAGCCAAAGCAAAAACAACACCCAGTTGTGGATGTGATTGGTGATAGAAGCAAGGTCCAATGCTGTAAAGAACAATATTGCATAGGAACCTGGAATTTTAGGTCCATGAATCAAGGCAAATTGGAAGTGGTCAAACAGGAGATGGTAAGAGTGAACATCGACATTCTAGGAATCAGCGAACTAAAATGGACTGTAATGGGTGAATTTAACTCAGTCGTGTCTGACTCTTTGCGACCCCGTGGACTGTATCCCACCAGGCTCCTCTGTCCATGGGATTCTCCAGGCAAGAATACTGGAGTAGGTTACCATTTCATTCTCCAGGGGATCTTCCCAACCCAGGGATCGAACCCGGGTCTCCTACATTTCAGGCAGATGCCTTATCTTCTGAGCCACCAGGGAAGCCCCTGAATTTAATTCAGATGACCATTATATCTACTACTGTGGGCAGGAATCCCTTAGAAGAAATGGAGTAGCCATCATGGTCAACAAAAGAGTCTGAAATGCAGTATTTGGATGCAATCTCAAAAACGGATACTCTCTAGAAAGGCAATTTTCAAAATTGAGTTCTGATTCCACATGTGTGATGTGTGTGCCTTAGTCCCTAAGTTGTGTCCAACTCTTGGTCATTTCATGATTGTAGCATGCCAGGCTCCTCTTCCCAAGGAATTCTCAAGGCAAGAATACTGGAGTGGGTTGTCATTCCCTTCTCCAGGGGATTTCCTGATGCAGGGATCGAACCCAGGGTCCCCTGCATTACAGGCAGCCTGTTTACCATCTGAGACTCCAGGGAAACCTGGTGATATCCAAAAAGAATGTGTGTGTGCGTGTGTGCGTGTGTGCGTGTGTGTGTGTGTGTGTGTGTGTGTGTGATATCCAAAAGGAAATTCCTGTATCTGGAGTTTAGGCAGAAGTGAGGCATTGATTTTAGGAAAATAATGAATGAATTAGTGAAAAATAGATTCACATTGTTCTATGCTTTGTGTTGGGTTGTATCCCTTTGACTCTATGTATGCACATCATCACAGCTGAGCTTTAATAGTGCAAACAGCCCAGGAAAGAGATTATTAATTAGAATGTCTAGCTATCTGCAACCCATTAAATCTGTTGCCTGTTAAAGGCAATATAGTTTCAAGTTCAAATGGCTTAAAATACTGAGCAGAATTCCTTTCCCGTTCATTAACACAGTTGTCAGTATCCCTGGACAGGTGGCAATACAGTGAGTTTTACCAAGCACAGATGCAGCTGCCAAGCTCAGGGAAGAACCTTTCCGAGGTCTCTCCTCCGCCTTATACATTCTTGTCACACTTCTTAGCAATGTGTTCTGTGATTCTCTGATCTTTTGACATTGTCATTCCCTGGTAAAAGAAATTTAATCAAAATATGTACGCTGGGATTTTACTTAAGCAGAAATAATGACACTCATAAGTTCAGGTTTCCATGTGAGCATTTTTATTAGAAATGTGCATCATCTCAAGCCCAGCCTCTCTGTGGAGGCAAGTCATCTCCAGGGGAGCCGGGCGGGCAAGTCTCTGTCTTCTTCCCCGTGCAGGGCAGCCCTGCAGGTCTGCACCTGGAACCTGGGGAGGGGAAGCAGCAGTGAGAGGATCCGTCTGAATGCACACTCCATTTCTGCTGAAGCATTTTTGCCTCATGTGTCTCTGCCAGCCCATCAGTATTTATTTTTTTTGATGATTAAATAAAATTATATATGTATACACACACACACACGCATATGTGTGCTGTCTCTTCAGTCCTGTCCAACTCTTTGTGACCTATGGACTGTACCCCACCAGGCTCCTCTGTCCGTGGGATTCTCCAGGCAAAAATATTGGGGTGGGTTGCCATGCCCTCCTCCTGGGGATCTTCCTGACCCAGGAATTGAACCCATGTCTCCTATGGCTCCTGCACACTCACATATACCATACACATACTTAGGAGATGATTATGAGCTTTTGTAAGGATTAAATACATTTTTAAATACATATATGTAGCCCAAGGAAAATATAGATACGAATGTGGTATATACACACACACACACAACTCAAGACCATGGAGCTTGAAATGATGCACAGTTCTAATAAAACAACAAAGGAAACTATTAGCAAGGTGAAAAGGCAGCCTTCAGAATGGGAGAAAATAATAGCAAATGAAGCAATGGACAAACAACTAATCTCAAAAATACACAAGCAACTCCTACAGCTCAATTCCAGAAAAATAAATGACCCAATCAAAAAATGGGCCAAAGAACTAAATAGACATTTCTCCAAAGAAGACATACAGATGGCTAACAAACACATGAAAAGATGCTCAACATCACTCATTATCAGAGAAATGCAAATCAAAACCACTATGAGGTACCATTTCACACCAGTCAGAATGGTTGCGATCCATAAGTCTACAAGCAATAAATGCTGGAGAGGGTGTGGAGAAAAGGAAACTCTCTTACACTCTTGGTGGGAATGCAAACTAGTACAGCCACTATGGAGAACAGTGTGGAGATTCCTTAAAAAACTGGAAATAGAACTGCCTTATGATCCAGCAATCCCACTGCTGGGCATACACACTGAGGAAACCAGAAGGGAAAGAGACACGTGTACCCCAATGTTCATTGCAGCACTGTTTATAATAGCCAGGACATGGAAGCAACCTAGATGCCCATCAGCCGATGAATGGATAAGAAAGCTGTGGTACATATACACAATGGAGTATTACTCAGCCATTAAAAAGAATACCTTTGAATCAGTTCTAATGAGATGGATGAAACTGGAGCCTATTATACAGAGTGAAGTAAGCCAGAAAGAAAAACACCAATACAGTATACTAACGCATATATATGGAATTTAGAAAGATGGTAACAATAACCCTGTGTACGAGACAGCAAAAGAGACACTGATGTATAGATCAGTCTATGGACTCTGTGGGAGAGGGAGAGGGTGGGGAGATTTGGGAGAATAGCAGTGAAACATGTATAATATCATGTATGAAATGAGTCACCAGTCCAGGTTCGATGCACGATACTGGATGCTTGGGGCTGGTGCACTGGGACGACCCAGAGGGAGGGTATGGTGAGGGAGGAGGGAGGAGGGTTCAGGATGGGGAACACAGGTATACCTGTGGCGGATTCATTTTGATATTTGGCAAAACTAATACAATATTGTAAAGTTTAAAAATAAAATAAAATTAAAAAAAAATGCTCACATGGAAGCCTGAACTTATGAGTGTCTTATTTCTGCCTACGTAAAATTCCTGTGTACATATTTTGATTAAATTTCTTTCCCTGTGGCACTAATGATAAAGAACCCACTTGCCCATGCAGATAGATTAAGAGATGTGGGTTCAGTCCCTGGGCCAGGAAGATCCCCTGGAGGAGGGCATGGCGACCCACTCCTGTATTCCTCCTGGAGAATCTCATGGGCAGAGGAGCCTAGAGGACTGCAGTCCATTGCGTTGCAAAGAGTTGAGCATGACTGAAGCAACTTAGTACACATATGTGTGTGTGCATACACACACACACACACACACACACACACACACATACCTAGGAGATGACTGTGGATTCAGTTTCAGACCACTGTAATAAAGCAAATACAGCAAGAAGGTGAACATGTGAGCCTTTTGTTTCCTAATGCAGATAAAAGTTGTGTTTACATTATACTGTATTCTATTAAAGTGTAGATAGCATTATGTATAAAAAAATGTACATACCTTAATTAAAAAATCCTTTATTGCTAAAAAAAATGTTACCCAGCATCTGAGCCTTCAGAGAGTTATAATCTCCTTGTAGTAGTAAACATCAACCATCACTGATCACAGATAATAACCATAGAATAACAATGAAAAAGCTTGAAATATTGTGAGAATTAGCAAAATGTGACACAGAAACATGAAGTGAGCGAATGTTGATGGAAAAATGACACTGACCAACTTGCTCAACAGAGTTGCCACCAACCTTCAGTTTGTAAACAACACAATATCATTTGAGCACAATGAAGTGAAGCACAATAAAATTGTGTAATGCACAATAAAACGATGTGCGCCTGTACCCACACACACCAAGAGAGAAACTACATAAACAAGGAGTGAATTGAATGGTACACCCATCTCTGTCTTCAAGCTCACCCCAGAATCTGTGAAAATGTGCACCTATTTAGAAAAACAAAAACAAAAAAGATCTGTCTTTGCAGATATAATTACATTAAGAATCTCAAGATGCAATCACCCTGGATTATCCAGTTGTGCCACAAACCCAACAATAAGTGTCATAAGAGAAAGACAGAGGGAGATCTGAGACAAAGAAGAAGAGCCATGTGAAGACAGAGGCAAGACCTGAGTGAGACCTGAGTGATGCAGCCACAAGCCAAGTAATGCCAGGAGCCACCAGAAGCTGCATGATGCAGGAAGGAATTTCCCCAGAGCCTTTTGAGGGAACTTGTTCCTCGATTCTAACTTTTGGGCTCCACAGCCACAAGAGAATAAATTCCTATTGTTTTAAGCCACAAGTTTGAGGCAATACTTTTTTTTTATAGCCCAAGGAAAATACAGATACAAATGTGGATGTGGATACAGATGTAGATGTACATGTAGATATAAATACAGATATAACCTGTAACTAGTTCAGGCTTGGCACTCATTTTATATTTAGTTAATGTTCTTAACTATTCTGCTCTCTGTCCAGACCTGTGTCCATTCCCTGGAGGGACAGTGACTCTGAAAAGTAAGCACCCTCCTATACCAAATATCCCTTATCTAACTTCTGATTTGCACCAAAATCTTCCCTTCAAAATTCTCTTCTCCTTGACCTCATCTATTAAGAGCTGAATCATGTCCCCCCTCATCCCAAAATTCATATACTGAACCTATAACTCCCAGCATCTCAGGATGTGACTATATTTGAAGATGGGCCTTTAAATACATAATTAAGATACAATGAGGTCATATTGGTGGGGACCCTAATACATTGGGGCTGATGCCCTTGTAGGAAGAAGGGATTTGAACACAGACACACATGCGGGTCTTCCCTGGTGGCTCAGGTGGTAAAGAATCTGCCTGCAATGCAGGAGATCTGGGTTTGATCCCTGGGTTGGGAGATCCCTAGAGAAGGAAATGGCAACCCACACCATTATTCTTGCCTGGAGAATCCCATGAACAGAGGAACCTGGCAGGCTACAGTTCATTGGGTCACAAAGAGTACAACAGAGTGACTAACACACACACACACCCACACACACACACGGTAGGCGAGGGGAGAATAAGTAAAGACACACCAAGAAGATGACCATCTACAAGTCAAGGAGAAAGGTCTCAGAATGAACCCACCCTGCTGACACCTTAATCTTGGACTTCCAGCCTCCACAACTGCTGCTGCTGTAAGTCACTTCAGTCGTGTCCGACTCTGTGCGACCGCATAGACGGCAGCCTCCACAACCAAGAGATAGTAAACGTTGTTTAAGCACCTAGTCTTGATACTTTGTTATGCAGTCCAGCAGAGTCATGTGTCATCTTTGCACAATCAATACACTTGTAACTTTCTGAATCAGGATTTGGGGAGTGTCACTTAGGCCCCCCACCAAAGTCCCACACTGGCTATCACTATGCAGAAAGTGCTCTGAAATTTTCATCAGTGGTCCATAATGACCAAAAGATGAAGAACCTAGTGAGAAAAAAATAGTCCTCAGGGAGTTCATTGCTTTGGTTTCCTGGAATGGGATATGCTGTTACAATAACAGCCTTTGGGTCAAGTCCTTTTCATATGAAAACTCATTGAATGCTCACACGATGTCTTCAAATGAGTTGCCATTGTTTTCTCATCCTATGAGATAACCAAGAGGTCACCGAGTTTGTGCGTAGAGTTGCCGGGGATGTAAACCCAGGCCGCCTACCTCCTCAGTCTGCTATGCAAACCTGCAGGATTCTGTGAATAAGAGAAGCCTCAGTGTCTTCCACCTCTTTCTTTCTCCTAAACGTTTCCTGATGACTTATTTGTTGTTATTTCTTCTCCTTTTAATCACCCAGGATCTGCTACTTGGAAACTGGTTTAAAAACAACAGACCTTTTTTGGCATCAACTGCTAAAAAGACATCAAATGGAAGAGAATATATTGGTAATAATGTACCCTGTGGGGAACTCTAAAGATTTGTGAAATATAATGCAATCTTTTACAATGACCTTTTCCAAAGCCCTGCAAAAAAAAAAAAAAAAAATTAAAGAGGAGAAAACGGGGACAGAACTCTTTTATCATATTAGATTTTTATTGACTTGGTGTCAGGGGGGTTATTGAGGGCCTCCTGTCTGGTGGGCTTGGTAAAGAATCACTGTCAAAGATTTATCATGCATCTTATGTATGTCTTTATTCCCTCCAACAGGCACCAGGATCATAGGCGCACAGGCCGGATACCCTGTTTCATTTGTGGTTCCGTGAAGAGGGACACTTCACCTACGCATTTTTGGCTCTTTCTCTGCCCATTTTACTTTCTCTTCCCTGAGGAGGTGGTGTAACTTACCAGGCTGATAAATTTGGGAAAAATCAAGTGGGCTCACCCACTGCAGCCCAGTCTCTCTTTTGTGTGGTCCTGGCTGCCCGCAAAAGGTAATCCTGGCTCCTCCAAGCTCTAGCCTCTTCTGCCAATAGCCCGTATAAAGGTGCCGGGTGTGGAAGGAGTTTTCTGTGCTCTCTATCACATCTTTTTGGTCCATCTTTGGTTGCAGCCACATCTGCAGAAATTCAAGTTCATACTCAGGTAGCAGAGACATCTCCTGCCCCACCCCTGCTCCCCCCACCTCCATCCAGGGCATATCACAAGTCTTTCCACTTCCTGACTTCTCTGGGGCTGTGAGAAGCTGCTTGACCCTCAAAATCTGGCAGTGGAAGTATCAGGGAGCTATATCCCTGGAGACACTACTCGACCAATCAGGAGGGAAGCCAAGGATGCTTACTCCCGACTCCCATCCTTCAAACTCTCATTTCTGCTTCCTGGAATCACCTTCCAAATAATCTACCTATACCCAAGCCCTCGTCATAGTCCCTCATTAGGAAACAACCCAAATGAAGACGCTGCTCAATGCTGTATTCTGTGAACTGAGCTGTTTTTCTTTGGCATGAAGCAAAGTCCTAAAACCTCTATCCCCAATAAAGTTTCTGTTTTACCTCTATATTAACCAAGCTTTATTTCTGAAATTGCTCAGACCTGGCAGGAGATTTATGCTCTTTGTTCAGGGGTTACACAGAGACCCCAGCCTGCAGAAATGTTGAATGCATGCAAATTATTTTGTAGTTTTCAAAATATCTTGCCTCTGTACTTTCAATAATGTTAGGGAAACACATCGCAAAAGGGTTTCACAAGTTCATTTTTATCTATGCAACCTCTGACATGTCACAAATTCATCTGAGCAAACATTAAATAAGTAAAGGGTATCTCAGAAACAATGTTGCCTCAAAATGCACACTTTAAACTAGAATTCAGGAATAGGAGGGTGTAAAATATTAGAGTTTGGCAGGATACGTTGTATGCCCTTTAAACTCCCAGTATGAGATACCAGTTGAGCACTGGAGGGGATGTACCTTGCTCTGGGCCTTGCTTGGAGCCACTGTGGATTCTGACTCCAATACTTACTAGCTGTGTAATCTTGGCTAGGTGGCTTAACATCTCTGGGTCCTGGTATCCACATCTGGAAAATGGGTAGTAAAAATTCACAATGTTGAAAACAAAGATTGATGGATGGCTTAAAGACAGAATCTGGAGGGAATCTCTGCTTTCTATGAGGCAAGCAGAATTGAAATGTAAAACTCTTCCCAGGTTAAACTTCATGTCACACAGAGGGAGGCTTTGCCTCATTGTGCAGAGCCTGTAGGCACTCACCTCTTTTTCCAGAGTCCACACATGGATTAAATTTTACAGCCTTCCTTGCAGTTGGATGCAGCCATATGCCTGATCTGGTCAGTGCAAGATGAGCAGAGCGATACGGGCCACCTGATGACTGGCCCATAAGCACCTCTCAAGCACAATCCTCCACATTCTTTTTCTCTGTCCTCTCTCTGATTGGGTGAAGAGGGTCCCAAACAGGCAGGAGTGGGTGGAGACACAAGATAGAACAAGTACAGGTCCTTCTATGAGTAGAATATCTACCTCCCCCACTTCCTACACCAATGCAAACTGAACTGGGATGTGACTGGAAAATGATCTTCAATATATTAATAAATTGAGATTTTGGATAAAATAAATAAATAAATAAACAGAAATTCTTTTCTGGAATAAAGATGGATACAGTGAAGTAGGTAGGGCAGTCAGCAAAGCCTTTGACACATAATCAACACTAGACAATTGTATCCATTATCTAGTGCTGTGTACACATCACCACAACACTTAGGGTGTCAAAACATGATACGCATTTACTATATCATATAGCTTCCGATGGTCAGGAACCTAGAGATACTTAGCTGGATGGTTCTGGCTCAGCGTGTCCCATGAAGATCCAGTTGGATGTCAGCTAGAGCTGCAGTCATCCAAATTCTTGGCTGGGCTTGTAGGATATGATTCCAAAATGGCTGCAAAGTTTCATGCTAGCAAAGTTAACAAAGGACCCAGCTCCTCCCTGCAGGGAACTCTTTAGAGGGTGACAGAGTGTCTGAACGACATGATAGCTGGCTTCCTATTTGCATATGTGCATGTAGACATAGAATCTATGTCCATATATATCTATTTTTATACCAATAGAGTTTAAGGTAAATTTTAAAGTGACTTGTCCTAAATGTAAGAGCAGGAGGAGAGAAGATCCCATGGTCTTTCAAAAGGAGTATATGGTATTTGGATCAGAGGAGAGACAGCAGCAACACACACAAAGGCATGGAGCAAAGAGTGACATGTATTGGAAAGACAGATGGAAAGACCAGTTGCATAAAAACAGTAGGTAGCAAAAGACTCAGGCAGGAAAGAACACAGGAAGAAGTTAAAAAAAAAAAAGGAACAAAGATGAGAGGTGCAGAAGGGAAGAGCAAGGTCAGTAACACATGACTAGGAGCATCTGAGCCACGAAGTAACTTGATGGAAGCAGGAGTGACTGTGATGGGCTTGGACACAGTGGAGTTGGGCAGCCTGAAAAATCTTGAAGGCAGAAGACTCCCTAGCATTTCATTATTCATTTATTGTGAGCAAAATGGATGTCCTCACAGGGTAATGAGGACTAATTTACTTTAAAAGCCCCTGAGAGAACATAGTATACTCTGCCTTCTACGCATGTTGAAATTAAGATACCATGGCACTTGGAGATGACAACTCTGTGAGCTGACAACTCTGTGAGCTGACAGCATATGAGATCATCCTGGGATTTGGTAATTATAGCCAAGGCTGGGTACATTTTAGGGAAGCCTTGTGGTGGCAGACACTGCCAACTTTTCTGGAATTGTGTCATCAGTATCATTGGAGGAACTTGCATTTACACTGCTGTGTACAGGGGTTTCCATTGATTCCTCACAGCCCACCCGATGGTAACTGAATATCATTTTCTACTAACCTAGTCCCACCTCCCAATTCTCAGAGTGGGAGGCAGCATGTTAAACGGGGCAGGACTTAAGTTACTGAGTCAGGCTGGTAGCAGCTAGTCAGCTAGCTCAAAACTCCTGTTACTTAATACATGGTTTTCATGAACTACTGCTAATTTGTTCTAAAATATATGTAATATATGTGCTTCCCAGCTGGCGCTAGTAAAGAATCCGCCTGCCAATGAAGGAGACGCAAGAGATATAACCCCTGGTTTGGGAAGACCCCCTAGAGGAGAAAATGGCACTCCACTCCAGTATTCTTACCTGGAAAATTCCATGGACAGAGGAGCCTAGTGGGCTACAGTCCATGGGGTTGCAGAGTCTGGCATGACTGAGCTACTAAGCACATACACACATACATAATATATGCACATGTACATAATATATGTATATAAATACAGATGATTACCTGGAAAGATTGTAGTGAGAATTAAGTGAAATTTACATGGGAAATTTATCTAACATATAGAAAATAATAGATTCCATGGACAGAGGAGCCTGGTGGGCTACAGTCCATGGGGTTGCAGAGTCTGGCATGACTGAGCTACTGAGCACATACCCACATATATAATATATGTATATGTACATGATATATGTATATAAATACAGATGATTACCTGGAAAGATTGTAGTGAAAATTAAATGAAATTTACATGGGAAATTTATCTAACATATAGAAAATAATAGATTCCTTCCCTTTTGCTTGTCTTCTCAATTAACATAACAGAGAATATAAACACTGAAAGGAATCAGACTTTTTTCTCTGAGGGTGGTAACCTTTAAGCAGTAGCGACATACTGACTGGCAGGCCTTAACCCAGAAGAATACTATGGTCAAGTGAGACTTCCAGAATCCAGCAGATTTCAGAAGCTCTCCAGTTTCTCCAACGTGGTTTCCTTTTCACCCACTCATTAATGACCCTAGAATACATGCCTTGCCCCTTGGATCCTGGTTATAATATCCTAAGCACATTAACTTATGTCTAACTCTGCTTTAAATGACAAACTTTTAATCTATCTTTGGTGTTTAATCTGTGTCCTCCCCAGAGTCCAACATTATCTGGCTTTCTTCTTCCAGGTAGACAATTAAGAATCTATTATCTGGTATAAGCCAAACAAATCATCCAGTTCAAATATTCCTTATGACATGCGAATCAAGCCCACAAGCTACTCTTGGAAAACATTGGATGAGAAAAAATTAAGCACTTATTCATTCGAAGGACTGTTGTTGAAGCTGAAGCTCCAATACTTTGGCCACTTGATGCAAAAAGCCAACTCATTGAAAAAGACCCTGAAGCTTGGAAAGATTGAAGGCAGAAAGAGAAGGAAGAGGCAGAGGGTGAGATGATTAGAAAGCATCACTGACTCAATGGACATGAATTAGAAAAAACTCCAGAAATAGTGGAGGACAGGAAAGCCTGGTGTGCTGTAGTCCATGGGGTTGCAGAGTTGGACACAACTTAGTAACTGAACAATAATAACAAATTGAAGCCTCTAAGCAGCTGGGGTTGTTTGCTATTTTACAGTAAAATTTTGTCTATTCTAACTAAAGTCATCAGAAGGTATGGGTTTTAATCCTTCAATACAATTAACAAATAATTAAGTCCTGATCCCAGGGCCAGAAAAAACTTCACTCACACCCCATTCATACAGCTGGGTGTGTGATAATAAGATCCAGGTTTCAAAACTAACTAGGAGAAGTTTTACTTGATGAAAGCTCAGGGGTTTGGAACCTTAATTCATATAAGTAGAAATCAATACTTTGACCACCTGATGCAAAGAACTGACTCATTTTAAAAAAGCCTGATGCTGGGAAAGATTGAAGATGGGAGGAGAAGGGGATGACAGAGGATGAGATGGTTGGATGGCATCACTGACTTGATGGACATGAGTTAATGGACACGGGAGATGGTGATGGACAGGGAAACCTAGTGTGCTGCAGTCCATGGAGTCGCAACAAGACGGACATGACTGAGCGACTGAACTGAACTGAGGAATCAATTTGGACCAAGGAAAATGGTATTCAGTGTTTAGTCTGAAAATATAAAGTACCAAAACTAAGATAATAGCTGAAAAACTAATATTTGACGAGACGAGATGCAGTGCATCCAAGGAGGTATGGCCGTAGACTGAAAAATTAATATTTGAGGGTCACAGGTAAGAGGAAGATAGCCAGGTCTAGGGCTTAGCCCATGGATGGTCTGGAGCTAAGGCGTTGTGTCCGGTGCTGGGGTCTTCTTTCATTTGGTGCCATGGGTGTATGGCAGTGGTTGGGCATGGTAAGCCATTTCTTCTCTGCACCATGGTTTCTTCTTGTAAAATGGGGTTCATCACATCTGTCTCATATTTTGTACTGAACCACATGTTGGGGGAAATTAGAAGGCGACACAGTGCAAATGTGTAAGAATTGTTTACAAGACAAATGTTAGTTGAAGTTTACTCTTAAACAGATGGCGCTCTCTTCCTGTCCTTCTGCAGGCCATGCTTCTCGCCATGAAAGCAAACTTACAAGTCGCTCCAGCTGTTCCCAAATCTCACCCAGGTTTGTGGCCAGACAGGGATGACAGTTTGCTTTAGCTCCATGACCTCTTGATGAGAACCTTCCACTCCAGAAGCGATTCTCCATTCTCCAAGGGCTCACCGGAGGGGCGAGGAACAAAAGATGGTTTGTGATTGGATGTAAGACAGCATGTGTTTTTTCTTTTGTTTGTTGTGGGGCTTTTCATTTTTTATTGTTAATTCAGGCGATAGCAAGTGGTTGTCTGCAAAGCACCAGCCTAGGACACCTGTTCTCACCTCCATGCTTTTCACCCCTCTTGTCTCAGAAGGGAGAGGCACTTTGGCTTCCTCTTGTTTATATGGTATAATGTGCAAGTTAGCAGGCTTCCCTGGTGGCTCAGAGGTTAAAGCGTCTGCCTGCAATGTGGGAGACCAGGGTTCGATCCCTGGGTCGGGAAGATCCTCTGGAGAAGGAAATGGCAACCCACTCCAGTATTCTTGCCATGGAGAATCCCATGGACGGAGGAGCCTGGTAGGCTGCAGTCCATGGGGTTGCAAAGAGTTGGACACAACTGAGCGACTTCACTTTCTTTCTTTCTATGCAGGTATAATTATATATATATATATAATATGGTGTGTATATATAAAACATTGTACATCCATCTTTTAATTTTATTTTTTATTGAGTAAAACTGATTTACAATGTTGTATTATTTTCAGGTGTGCAGAAAAGTGATTTGGTTATACAGATATATGTGTATATACACACATATATATATATGCTTCCCTGGTGGCTCAGTGGGTAAAGAATCTACCTGCAATGCAGAAGGTGCATGCAGGATATATGGGTTTGATCCCTGGGTTGGGAAGATCCCCTGGAGCAGGAAATGGCAACCCACCCCAACATTCTTGCCTAGAAAATCCCATGGACAAAGGAGCCTGGCAAGCTTCAATCTGTTGGGTCGCAAGAGTATATATTATACATATATATTATACACATATATGTACATATATTATTCTTTAGGTGCTTTTCCTTCAGATTATTCTTCAGGTTATTTTAAGATATTGAATATATTTCCTTGTGCTATACAATAAATAGGTTCTTTTCTATTCTACATATGGTAGTGTGTATCTACGTATATATGTATATATAATAAGTGAAAGTCACTCAGTCATGTCTGACTTTTTGCAACCCCATGGACTATAACAGTCCATGGAATTCTCCAGTCCAGAATACTGGAGTGGTAGCATTTCCCTTCTCCAGAGGATCTTCCCAACCCAGGGATCAAACCCAGGTCTCCCACATTGCAGGCGGATTCTTTACCAGCTGAGCCACAAAGGAAGCCCAAGAATACTGGAGTGGGTAGCCTATCCCTTCTCCAGTGGATCTTCCCAATCCAGGATTTGAACCAGGGCCTCTGTTGCAGGAGAATTTTTTACCAACTGAGCTATCAGGGAAGCCCTCATGTGTATATAATAGTTATATGCTATTGTAATAAACTCATGTTTATTAGGGACTTGTAATGGGCCAAGTATTATTCAAAACACTTTCAACATTCAGTTCTCTCAACAACCCATCTTATGAGGGAAATGCCAGTACCCAAATATGAAGATGAAGATGTCGAAGCACAGGAAGGTACCCGGGTGATGCACCTGGTCAGGGTGAACAGAATTTGAACCCAAGCAGTTGGCTCCAGAGCCAGCACTCCTATCGTTTAGATCCCCCCTTGCCTCTGCCTCTGTGTGTGTGTTGGAGAACTAGCATGGATGTCACAATTTGAGGAGCAACAGATTTGCCAGGAAGTATAATGCAGTGCTTTCATCTGACCTCTCTCTATGGAAAGCACATCTCTCAAATCTCGGCATTGCATTGCCTCCTTTACAGGTGATGTCATCTATCTGGTGATAGATGTCATCTATTTGGTGATTCCCCCAAACCTCACCTTATGTCTTCCCTTCATATGCCATAAACATGCCACCTGCATTCTTTGGACTTCTTTATTTCTGCATTGAACTGTTTTATAATTGAATGCATGAATATATGGGATACTACAATTTAATAGATTTATCTACTTCATCTTTTCATGTTAACTCCACTTCTAAATAGAGCTTTAATATGAAACCCACTCTTAAATCTGAAAAACCCACTCTTAAATCTGAAACTGCTGCTTATCCTATAATATGGTGAATCATTAATTAAAAAGAGACTTTTTCCTTAATTAATATTTTAAATATATTTAGATAATGTAGTTTAATATATGGCACTTTAAGCCCAATTTTCCTAAATCATTTCAATATACTGATATTTAACATAGTTTAAATCATTTAGCCTAATGACTCAAGGATTGAGCATACAGTTGTCATAAATGTTTAAATAACAAAGTCAGTTTCACACAGGCAATGCTTTTTGCCCATGAATGTGACCCTCAGCCCCTTATTCAGCTGTCCTTGATTTTTACTACATCTGAGAGTGTGAGACAGTTTTCCAATATCAATAGGAAAAAAAAAAAAAATCTAGACTTTCTTCATTAAAACTCCAGTCCAGCAGGTGAGGGTCTAAGTGAAGTCTTCAAATATGTTTGGTCCACAGTCTTCTCTGGACATCAAAATGAAATCAGGACATTTAGTGTTGCTCTTAAGGGGAAAAATGTTTTTTCTCATGGGACTTTTATGTACTTAGTTTTATTCCCTCAGGGAAAATGTACTCAATGAACACTTAATGTGCTTAAAGTTGTAAACTTTAAACCAGAATATCTTTCACTTCTTCCTGGCTTCCTGACCCTGAACTACTATGATTCCAATTTGTGTTTGTTTACAGCTTACCCAGTGCCTGGAAGCCCATAAATAGGATTTCTTATAGTCACAAACCTCTATCTTATAAATTAGGAAACTGAGCGATCATTTCTGTAACTATTTCAATAGTAATATCAGTCAGAGTTCAAGTCTGGAAAGACCACAAGTGGCCTGGGATCTCTTGGAAACAAACTATTTGAACATCTGGGCTGGATTTACCTGACTAGGGCAGACCCACCAGTGGTAATCATCTCCTTTTTGATGAATTTTTAAGCCAACTGATGAGGAATTGTAACACCTGTGAAGAATTCCTTTATATTGGCACCTAAGTTAGTGTTTGTTTGACTCCCTTGAGATTGTAACAGAGTGGGCACATCAAAAAGTCATCAGAGTAACGGAGTTGGCTCTTACAGCACTAAAATAAGTACACATTCTACCACAACACATTGTCTCTTACAAAGTGATCTCTAGCTTTTTGTTCTCCGGAGGAAACAGTTAAAGACAAAATGTGCTATCTTTTCACCAACAAATTATCCACTGTAGGTGACGCATGCATGCATGCTCACTCATATCTAACTCTCTGTGACCCTAGGGACTGTAGCCACCAGGCTCTTCTGTCCATGGGATTTCCTAGGCAATAATATTGGAGTGGGTTCCCTTCTCCAGGGAATCTTCCTGAGCCAGGAACCAAACTTTGCAGGTTTGATCTGCATTGCTGGTAGATTCTTTACGCCGAGCCACTCCTACAAGGTGATAAAAAAGTTTTTAGTAAGTTGAGAAAACTCTTTTCATCTGAGGATAGCACCATGTCTCCAACTTTTTTAGTAAGAGAGAAGCACAGACCCTCTGGAAATTCGGTGTGATGTGGTCTTAGAAGAGAATCAGCCACTTCACTAGTAATGAGCAAAATGGTGTGGAACTACTTCTGATGGGGTTCTTCGTTCCTATAGTGTTTAACTTCTACATCTACTAAGGCAAATAATTACATCTCGTTTCGTATTTTACATAATACTTTATCAATCATCACTCTGATCATAAAGTCCCTTGGGGGCCTGCGCATCCTGTGCTCCCCACAAGCCATACACATATTTTCTGAATTCAAACCTCCTTGAGTATGTGTTTTCCTATAGTTGTTGTGGTTCCATTGCTAAGTCATGTCTGACTCTTTGCGGCCCCATGGACTGCGGCACACCAGGATTCTCTGTCTTTCCATATATTCCAGCATTGACTCAAACTTATGAATAATGCATGAAAATGTCAAAGGGTAGTGAAGATAGCACACCAGGGTAGAAAAGATAGCACACCACCCCAAAAGTTA
The DNA here is from genome assembly GCF_027580195.1 of Bos mutus. Classification (NCBI taxonomy): domain Eukaryota; kingdom Metazoa; phylum Chordata; class Mammalia; order Artiodactyla; family Bovidae; genus Bos; species Bos mutus. Next base: position 105,857,752 of record NC_091622.1, on the reverse strand, counting down.
GGAAGGTGATAGAAAACTGATAATAAGAGACAAAAACTTCTGACATTAGCAACAATAGTAATATTAAAACCATCAATAATCTGGTGTGATTTAAGACAAGACCCGGCACTCTGCACTCCATAATTACAACCAGCATCACCCTACATTCTAAAGCAGCAATCATTAACTTTGGGGAGGACTACCCAGACAATTAAGGAAGGTGAATGTATGTCCAGGAGCACATGTTTAAATGAACTTAGGTGTCTGGAACGTTTTTCTGTAGAAATTGTTTCAGCAGCTGAAATTTCCTTGTCTGAGCAGAAGTCGCATCATTTTTACAAGGATGCCAAATAAATAGTACTGTTCACATATTTATGGCCCTTTTCATACCAGCCTTTGGGATTGGAATATATCCACTCAGAACTGCTGGCAAGATCAATATCTAGTGTTCAGGTAAGACTACAAATAAGAAATGAAGTAAGATACAGGAAGGTATCCCTCTGTCTAAGGCTGGGAAGGGTCACATCACAAGGGGTGGAACAGCAGGTAACAGCATGGGGCAGAGTCTTTGGTGCTAACGGCCCTGAGTTCAAATCCTTATTCCAAAAGCAGTTCTGTAACTTCATGAAAGTTGTATACTTTCTATATGTTTTAAATTTCTCACTTTAAAAATGGGCTAATAGATAGATGGAGAGCTTGGGATTGACACATACACACTGCTATATTTAAAACAGATAGCCAACAAGGACCTACTGTATGGCACAGAGAACTCTACTCAAGACTCTGTGACAGCCTAAATGGAAAATGAATTTGTAAAATTCTTTTACAAATATGCATAACTGAATCAGTTTGTTGACTACCAGAAACTAACACAACACTGTGAATCAACTACACTCCAATATAAAATTAAAATTTTTCAAAAAAAAAAGGGGGTGCTAATAGCCCCTACCCACAGAATTATGTTAATTATTTGAAATACATCAAGTACTAGTCAGAGTGGCAATGCATTATATGGGTTCTATCAACATTTGCAGTGATTATTTCCCCAATAAAGGTAGAAGAGGAATCTAGGAACCAGCTCAGAAGGTGCAGAGCAGAAGCTGAGATTTCTTCTACGAGTGGCTTGCAGTAACGGTAGGTGTGTAAAGGTACATGCTTAGAAGCCATACCTACTTTAGTATCTGATTCCCTGGAGCAAAATGAAGTTCTAGCCAGGAAATAAGCTTCCTTCAGGACACAGACAGAAGGGTTGCAGTGACAGGGAAACCTGCATATCAGAAACATATGAATCTGCTCATTGAAATAGATGAGGGGTTTTGTAAAAAAAAAAAAAAGGGATCTTTCTCTGAACCCTGCTTTCCTTCCATAGGAGAGTGTACACCTATACTCGCCCTGCTTAATGTCATTAAAGGGTGCTTAACAGTCGTTCTTGGTAGGCTTGGGCAGTTCAGGAATTCATTAGGTGGCACCATCAGTAACACACCATGTCCTGTTTTATTGATTTTCTCCTGTGAAAGGAGAAAATAGTGGGCAACTGCAGAAGTGAATGGAGCCCAGAGATCCCCCCTGTGAATAGATATTGGCTCTGGCCACATCCAAGAACTCCAGTGATGAAAAGCCCATTCATTTATCACACGCGGCTTTTGCTGTCAGGAGCAGGGGACAGGATGGCACTGCAGGTGGGCACAAAAGACAGGACCAAAACAACCAAACTGAAATAATAGTATGATGTAGCTCCTTCACCTGCCTCCAGTTTGTGTTGTTTGGCTTCCAGAGACCTTTGCTCTAGCTTCTCTTTCTGTTTCTAAACTAAACCCAGCTTTGTTTTTCAAAGCAAAAGCAACAACAAACCATTCTGTGTTTATATGAGACAGTAGCACAAAGCAGGCCTGACCCCTTCCTTTGTGAGCTAGTGAACAAAACAGATCCTATAAACACAGGGTGGCAAGACTGGCTAAGAAATAGATACACAAAACATGGATAAGAGAGATGCATAAATATATATCAGGATGTTGAGAAATCATCACACTTTGGGACAGAGAGGCATTCTTTTAGACGTTTAAGCATTCTTGCACACTTGAACTCCTCTATAATGCGCCTGTCAAGAACTTTTCCTGGAATTATAAATTATGTTCAGGGAAAGAGAGTTTGTGTACATCCGCTCAGTTGTGCCCAACTCTTTGCAACCTCATGCCTGTAGCCTGCCAGGCTCCTCTGTCCATGGGATTTTTCAGGTGAGAATTCTGGAGCGGGTTGCCATTTCCTCCTCCAGGGCATCTTCCTGATCCAGAGATTGAACCCATGTCTTCTGGGTCTCCTGCATTGTAGGTGGATTCTTTACCTGCTGAGCCATCATCGTCACAGAATCTATGAATCCCAAGGCTAACTTCAGTCTGGAAGCTTCCTTTGAGTGAAACCAAAATCTTAATCCATGATGTTTTCAATCCTGGGTTCATGTTCTGTCTCTTCATTTAGCTCCATGTGGAACAAGAATGAGCTTTCTTAGCTGGATGTGAGTCAGCAAGTTCATATCACCTTCCTGTGTCTCAGGCTTTTCTTCTGGAAAGAGAGTGTAACAGAGGTGTTTACCTCACAGGGTTGTTGTAAAGACTGAAAGAAATAATCCAGGCAAAAGACTTATCATCTGATTTGAAGCAGATAAGTATTTTTATTCACTAAATATTAGGAATTTCTATGAGTATTAAGTTCCATGTGACACTTTTTGAAACACTTTAAGATGTTTATGATCTAGATTATCATCGGGGAATGCAATCTTAGATGTGAAGAAATTCAGTTCTCTAGATCCAGCTCACCAAGCCTTTAGGGAGAACCTTCTACTGGCCAGAGAATGGAGCACAAAAGTGAACAACACACAAGCTCTGTAAGAATAAGTGAGCAGGGGCAACAGTAGCAAAGATCCCGCCTGCCAATGCAGGTGCCGTAAGAGATGCGGGTTCAATCCCTGGGTCAGGAAGATCCTTTGGAGAAGGAAATGGCAACCCACTCCAGTATTCTTGCCTGGAGAATCCCATGGACATAGGAGACTAATGGGCTACAGCCCACGGGGTCGCAAAGAGTTGGCCATGACTGAAGCGATTTAGCACACAGCACACACTGGTAATCTATAACACAGAGTGGATGTGGGAAAGGAGACCCGGCCGTATGGATAAGACAGTAGTGGATTATGCCCTTGCAAAGAACTTTGACAATTCCCAGTGGGGAAGTGGCTTTCCATTCTCCACTGTGTGGTCTCACTAAGCAGAAGATAACCAACAGAACTTCAAAAAAAAAAAAAAAACAGAACTTCACACCAGGAATACCAGTTATTATATATGTTCTGGAGAGAACTGGCACACTTGGAGTGTAGTCTGAAATCTGCAATTAAGTAGGTATCTGTGTGCAGTGAATTGGATGTTTATGTCTCTCTAAAATTCATACATTGAAACCCTAACACCCGATGACGTTAGGAGGTGGGACCTTTGGGACATAATTAGGTCATGGAGGTGAAACTCTCATGAATGGATTCATGCCTTTATGAAAGGCCCCCAGAGGGCTTTCTTGCTTGTTTTTCACCATGAGGATGCAGAGAGATGTCATGCAGTCTGCAATTCGAAAGCAGGCTTTCACCAGAGCCCAAACCTATTGGCACTCTGATCTCTGAGTGTCAGCCTCCAGGATTTTGAGAAATCCACTGTGTTGCTTACAAGCTTCCAAGTCTCTGGTATTTTGCTACAGCAGCCTAAATGGATGGAGATACCCTGTGATCCTGGGTACGTGGGCAAGAGTCTGCATTTCCTGTAAGTTGAGCATGTGGATCAGATGTCCTCTAGACCCTTTCAACTTAATTGCCATGAAACAAGCCTGTCTGGTTCCTGGGGGTGGGGAGCAGGGGAGAGAGTTCCCAGTTGGCTCAGAGTCGACCATAGAAGACACTGGAGGTGTTGGAGTAGAGGGTGAAGTGAAGTCAAAGAGTGGAGAAAGCACATGTAGTGACTAGGAATCTTCCAGCACAACTACTTAAAAGAAGTTGGAATAACTTCTTCAAATCAACTGAAACCTGACCACTCAAGCCTCTAGGTCTTGGGACAGGGGGTGATTTTCAATCTATCCTTACTGAGGATTCTTTAGGCTCCCAAGGCCAAAGGGAAGATATATACTTTTGTTTTCGTTCAAAGGCTGAAGCTTGAAAAGGAGGTTAATTTTAGACAATTCTGCTTTTAGTCTGACAGCACTACACACACAAAATCTAAAAAACAGTGGTCCTCGGGCTTCAATCAAGGTGAGAAAAACATAGCAAGAGCAAAGAGTAAAATACAAGTTAGTGTTCTGATACAAATAAACATCAATTATAATCTAATTGGGTAGGAGAGCAGCTGGAATTCTAGGAAGTTATTCTTTGTGGGTCTCAATGGGTTTCTGCAAGGGTGTTGGGCCCTAGGGCTTCCCTGGTGGCTCCGATGGTTAAGAATCTGACTGCAGTGAGGAAGAAAGTGAAAGTGAAGTCACTCAATTGTGTCTGACTCTTTGCAACCCCATGGACTGTAGCCTACCAGGCTCCTCCCTCCATGGGATTCTCCAGGCAGGAGTACTGGAGTGGGGTGCCATTGCCTTCTCCAGGGGATCTTCCCAACCCAGGGATCGAACCCTGGTCTCATGCCAGGCAGACGCTTTAACCTCTGAGCCACCAGGGAAGAAGTGAGGAAGACCTGGGTTCAATCCCTGAGTTGGGACAATGTCCTGGAGAAGGGAATGGTAATCCATGGCAGTATTCATTCCTGGAGAATTCCGTGGACAGAGAAGCCTAGCAGGCTACAGTCCACGGGGTCACAGAGTTGGACACAACTGAGTGACTACCACTTAGGGCCCTGGGGGTTTTTACACACTGATAGTCTACCTCCCTCTCTCTCCTGATTCAGTCTTCCTCTTCTTTCAGTGTTGGGAAAAGCCCCGTTTGGCCTACACCTTACTTTTTGTGTGTGTTGTACATGAGCCCTTCCTATGAAAATCATGCACATTTAATAAATGCAAGTGATTCAAAGAGGTGTCAAAGTCTACTCCGTTCAATAAGAGTCTGTATCCGAGACTGACCTTTTCTCCTGATTAATACTATTGAATCCCATTGGCTCCATTTATTTACAATCCTCAGGAACCTGTTTCTTCTCCAATATCCCTTTTTATTTCCATTTCAATCAGGAGAATTTTTTATGCCTTTCTCTGGTCCTTGAAACCTTGTGAGTAACACCTGCATTTCACTGGATTTAAATTAGAGGTTCTTCCCCCTTTGCTGACAGAAGGTCCTTTATTGCCATGAACTTAGAGGTTCAAGGACGTATCAGAGAGGACAATTTCAGTAAGACTGAAGATGTGTGGATAAATACAAGGCTTTCTATTTAAGTGAAGTGGAGTGTACAGAAACTGAATATCACAAGCTTGGGGATTAATCATAGGTGCTGATGATCACTAAGAAAAGTTTGGAAGAAGTAAATAATTTTGTAATACTGTTATATATTCTACCAAATAAAACTCTTTTGCTGAAAGTCCAAATAAAGGGCCAATTTAAATAGACACACAAAGCAATTCCAATCAGAATAATTACTGTGTGATCTCTGCAAATTGCCAACATTCGCTGGATCATCTAAAAAGCAAGAAAGTTCCAGAAAAACATCTATTTCTGCTTTATTGACTATGCCAAATCCTTTGACTCTGTGGATCACGATACACTGTGGAAAATTCTTCAAGAGATGGGAATACCAGACCACCTGACCTGCCTCTTGAGAAATCTGTATGCAGGTCAGGAAGCAATAGTTAGAACTGGACATGGAACAACAGACTGGTTCCAAATAGGAAAAGGAGTACGTCAAGGCTGTATATTGTCACCCTGCTTATTTAACTTACATGCAGAGTACATCATAGAAGAAGCACAAGCTGGAATCAAGATTACCGGGAGAAATGTCAATAACCTCAGATATGCAGATGACACCACCCTTATGGCAGAAAGTGAAGAGGAACTAAAAAGCCTCTTGATGAAAGTGAAAGAGGAGAGTGAAAAAGTTGGCTTAAAGCTCAATATTCAGAAAACTAAGATCATGGTATCTGGTCCCATCACTTCATGGGAAATAGATGGGGAAACAGTATAAACAGTGTCAGACTTTATTTTTCTGGGCTCCAAAATCACTGCAGATGGTGACTGCAGCCATGAAATTAAAAGACGCTTACTCCTTGGAAGGAAAGTTATGACCAACCTAGACAGCATATTCAAAAGCAGAGACATTACTTTGCCAACAAAGGTCCGTCTAGTCAAGGCTATGGTTTTTCCAGTAGTCATGTATGGATGCGAGAGTTGGACTATAAAGAAAGCTGAGCACCAAAGAATTGATGTTTTTGAACTGTGGTGTTGGGGAAGACTCTTGAGAGTCCCTCAGACTGCAAGGAGATCCAACCAGTCCATCCTAAAGGAAATCAGTCCTGAATGTTCATTGGAAGGACTGATGCTGAAGCTGACACTCCAATAGTTTAGCCACCTGATGTGAAGAATTGACTCATTGGAAAAGACCCTGATGCTGGGAAAGATTGAAGGTGAGAGGAGAAGGGGACAACAGAGGATTAGATGGTTGGATGGCATCACTGACTCAATGGACATGAATTTGAGTAATCTCCGGGAGTTGGTGATGGACAGGAAGGCCTGGGGAGCTGCAGTCCATGGGGTCACAAAGAATCGGACATGACTCAGTGACTGAACTGAACTGAACAGATCTCTGCAGGGGAGTATGAAATTCTATGGGAGCCATATACTGGTCAGCTGTCTTTAAAATTTCAGTTGAGTTCCATCAGAAGAAAAGGAAAATCCAGAATTTTCTGGATATATTGGAAAATGAAATAGACATAATATACTATATTCTGAGAGACATCTTAACCACCACATGCAATACAGCTATTCTGGAAGTATTTATTAAGTTGGTCATGGAGACTCTGAATGAGTTACAGGAGTTTAATATATAAATTTATTTATTTTAATTGGAAGCTAATTACTTTACAATATTGTAGTGGTTTTGCCATACATTGACATGAATCCGCCGTGGGTGTACATGTGTTTTTTAATCATGGCCATTACGACTGGTGTGAGGCAGTACTTTCTTACAGTTTTGAATTACATTTATCTAATAATTAGTGATGACGAACATCTTTTCATGTGCCTGTTTGCTCTCTGCAGAGCATGAGGTCTTTAATAAATCACTTCATCTCACCCAAACCGGGGCTGAGAGTCAGAAGCTGTACTTGGAAAACTTTATAAGAGACGTATCTGTAGCCATTCTCTCTAAGTTCAGTTCAGTTCAGTTCTGTTGAACTGAACTGTCTGGCTCTTTGTGATCCCATGGACTGCAGCATGCCAGGCCTCTCTGTCCATTAGGAACTCCTGGAGATTACTCAAAATTATGCCCACTGAGTCAGTGATGCCATCCAACGATCTCATCCTCTGTCATCCCCTTCTACTCCTGCCATCAATCTTTCCTAGCATCAAGGTCTTTTCCAATGAGTCAGTTCTTCATATCAGGTGCCCAACGTATTGGAGTTTCCAGCTTCAGCATCAGTCCTTCCAATGAATATTCAGGACTGATTTCCTTTAGGATGGACTGGTTGGATCTCCTTGCAGTGCAAGGGACTCTCAAGAGTCTTCTCCAACACCACCATTCAAAAGCATCAGTTCTTTGGCATCAGCTTTCTTTGTGGTCCAACTCTCACATCCATACATGACTACCAGAAAAACCATAACTTTGACTAGATGGACCTTTGTTGGCAAAGTAATGTCTCTGCTTTTTACTATGCTGTCTAGGTTGGTCATAACTTTTCTTCCAAGGAGAGGAGTCCTTTAATTTCATGGCTGCAGTCACTATCTGCAGTGATTTTGTAATCCCTCAAAAATAAAATCTGTCACTGTTTCCATTGTTTCCCCATCTATTTGCCATGAAATGATGGACCAGATGCCATGATCTTCGTTTTCTGAAAGTTGAGTTTTAAGCCAACTTTTTTACTAAGTACTAACTTTTTCTCTAAGTTCTGTTGACACTAAATAATTACTTCTAACTTTTTAGAATGATGTTTAAATTTGATTGGATCTCCAATCAGTTCAGTTCAGTCGTTCAGTCATGTCTAACTCTTTGAGACCCCATGAGTCGCAGCACACCAGGCGTCCGTGTCCATCATTAACTCCCGAAGTTTACCCAAACTCATGTCCATTGAGTCTGTGATGCCATCCAGCCATCTCATCCTCTGTTGTCCCCTTCTCCTCCTGCCCCCAATGCCTCCCAGCATCAGAGTCTTTTCCAATGAGTCAACTCTTCTCATGAGGTAGCCAAAGTGTTGGAGTTTCAGCTTCAGCATCAGTCCTTCCAATGAATACCCAGAACTGATCTCCTTTAGGATGGACAAGTGGGATCTTCTTGCAGTCCAAGTGACTCTCGAGAGTCTTCTCCAATACCGCAGTTCAAAAGCATCAATTCTTCAGTGCTCAGCTTTCTTCACAGTCCAATTTTCACATCCATGCATGACCACTGGAAAAACCATAGCTTTGACTAGATGGACCTTTGTTGGCAAAGTAGTGTCTCTGCTTTTGAATATGCTATCTAGGTTGGTCATAACTCCTTCCAAGGAGTAAGCTCCAATAGCCTAGTGCAAAGGTTCCTACCTTGCACTTCTGGAATGCCTTGAATATGCTTCAGGCTTATAAAATTCCCTAAATCTGTAGGTAAATGTCATGCCCACCAGTATGCATATATGTGTATGTGCCTGGGATTATACATGTATTCCATATTCCTTCCTGTTCTTGGGAAAATGATCCATGGATTTTATTGGATTCCTTAAAGCACTCAATACATTCAAAATGTTTAGGAAGAACTACTCTTCTTATGCAAAGTATATGCTATAGACTAAATTGTGTCCCATCATATCCATAGTGTGAAACTGTAGTTCCCAAAGTGATGGTATTTAGAGGGGGGACTTTGAGTGTTTAACCTAACATGACAAAATTGCCATTTATTTTTGCCAGCAAAAAGGATATACTTGGGAGCAATTAGAATTGCAATCTAGACATGAAATATGATAAACCACAGGCAAGTCTAGTAAAGCAAAAAGAAGGAAACTTTTTTTTTATAGAAGGGAAAGGAAGTTGGGAGGGGTTGTTATAAACACAACGTCCATTGGAGGAAGCTGAGAGTTCAGTATAGAGTGGCTTTTCATTGACTGAATTGGGATAGTCTCTCATTGACTGAGTTGTTGCCGACAAGAGATAAATATTTCTTTCTCCTGTTGGAGTTACTAAAGTAGTGTTACTTCTTTCCAGAGGAGGAGATTACCACTCTTCCTTCTGTGATCTTTATTGATGTTGAGTGGTAGCTGCCCTTCTGGCCCTCCACTCCACTTTAGTGAGGTTTCTCTTTATTAATGTTTGCAGGAGGTGATTAGGTTGATATGAGGCCCGGAAGGTGAAGCCCTATTTAGTGCCTTTATAGGGAAACTCCAGAGAGCTTCGTTCCTTTCTCTCTCTGTCTCTCTCCCATGGTTATAGAAGACAGCTATGTATGAGCCAGGAAGAACCTCAAAGAAGAATCAAATTTGCCAATACTTTGATCTCAGACTTCCCAGCTCCTGAACTGTAAGAAAATGAATGTCTATGCTGAAAATCACCCCGTCTATGGCATTTATAATGACATCCCAAGCAGACTAATACAGCATAAAACATTGAATTCATGAGACTGACATTCTAGGGCAATTCTTCTCAATTACAGAATGTACAGAACATATCTGGAATCTTGAATATAAAAACATGATTTCTTCTGAGAGACGGAAACCGTATGATTTTTTAAGGTCTAAATTCTACTTATATTTTCCATATCACTTTGAAATTGAATGGCATAAATAAATAGTTTTTCTCCCTTTTACTTAATAGATAAAGAAACTGAAAGTCCTTTAGCTAGCTGAAGAAGGACTAACTGCTGAGTATAAATGCCCATCCCACTTGACTGTATGCTACTTAAAAGCAAAGAGCTAAGAGTTTATGGTCTACATATTTAACACTGACATAGCCTGGAAGCATGCCCTATAATTTCCTGGTTAGTGGAATAAAGCATGAACCAATCAAATAAAGCCTATTTCACATAAGAACAAATTATTATTCATAATTGACTGGATTTTCTACTTAAGAAAATCAAAATAATTAATGTATTAGTTCCTTTTTGTAAGTCTTAAATAACTGATGGAGTATAAAATATAATTCCTAATAACTGTTTTAAATTGCTTCCTTTTGATTGTCCTATTCATGTTTTTCATTTTCTCCAGTTACTGCCAATTATGTGTGTATAAAAAAGTTTTTCATAGGTATTTATTGAATGCCCTCTGTGTGCTGGAATAAAGTATGTTTTCATTTTCATTTTGTTTTGCTTGGTACTGGAGGTACAATGACAGAAACTGAATATAGAATCTCTACCTTCAAATTCTTAATACAATAGAAGAGGGGCAAATAGACTGACAATTATAATATAGAGTTTGGCAAAGAAAAGTACATTTGGGTTTTTTCATTACATCTTATGGAAAAACCTGAACTAACTTTTTGGCCATCCCAATGCAATGTATTATGTTCACCATATTTTTTGGTGAACTTAGTTTATATTTTCTTATTAGAATAAGTCACACATTTGTTGTATTACTCTTCTAACCTCTAATTTGTGTGTAGTTTTTAAAATTTTATTTTCCTGATTACATTTGCCAAATATTTACTTTTTCACTTAAAGATCCAACTCCTGAAGTTCTTTTGCAAGTCTATGGATTTTCAAGTGTTTAATGTGTTTTGCATTTTATCTCTATGACTTTACTTAGGGTTTGAGTTGTTATTGTTCTGCTTTTTAGCATGCTTTCTTTCCATTATTTTCAGTCAATGTGTTTCATTTTTTATAAATCTTTGGCTGGTGCTGATTGAAGAAAGCCTCGAATGTTGATGTATGGCAAAACCAATACAATATTGTAAAGTAAAAAAAATAATAATAACAATAAAATAAATTTTAAAAAAAGAAAACAAAGAATAATTCATCTTCAGGCCCAAGGAAAATGACATAGGAAATGACATAAAGCAGACCGGGCGCTTCTGCCTGCTAATAATCATTTGTGTCTCCTCCTGAATTCCTTTAGATGATACTCTCACAGCTGGCATTTGGGCCCTCAAGTTCTCTTCTGGCTGGGATCTACAAACCGAGCATCCATTTAGGCATCTGTCAAGTGTGTTGGGTTCTAATCCTGATTCTGCTATATAAGACAGGAATATTTTTGCCTAACTGCCTAACGTCCTTCAGCTTTGATTTTCTGCTTTGGTGAAAACTGAAGTTCATAACACCAGCCTCCAAAGAATGGCATAATGTATATGGAGTGATAAAAATTTTGTCCACAAGCTCGGACATAGTAATTCTATTTTCTTTAAGTCAAAATAAATAGGACTCCTTTATCCCAGCTTGGTAGGAAATTTAAGCTCAGTGAATACTGGACCACAGCATCTGTCAAGTGTGTCCCCAGCCTGGAGGTTTAATTGGCACTTAGACAAAGGAGCCACGGCCTCTGGCCTTCAGGCCCTTCTGGTGGCTATAACATCCCCATTGTCTTCACTTCCTGCGGCTCCGGGAAGTCTGATGGCTTTGCTGGAAATCCTGCCAGTGTTTAGCTGATGGATATGCTGACCATTGTCTGATGGGGACTGCTGCAGAGTAGAGCTGACCACACTGGGGGGGGGGGGGGACATGGTGGTCTCCATCTCCAGGGCAGTTTCCTCCTTACCAGGCTCACACAACCACTTCACTTTCTTCCTTTTTCTCTCTTTCTCTTCCCTACTTTCCCTCCTTACTCAAAATTCCACCCATAGTTCCCTTTCTCTTCCACTGACAGCTCTCAATGAGTGTAGACCTTTACAGAGAACAAAAAGGGACATTAATTTCTGGGAACTTATGTTTTTACATTGGAAAAATGGGTTGCTGGCCTGTCCACAATTTGAATTGGGGTCAGTGGAAAGGTAGGAAGCAGAAACATCAATGAAAATACTCGGGTCATTTACTTTGGCACAAACATAAAGTGCTGACAGCTCAAAATTGTATGAGTAACCCCTTCCTTTAAAAAATAAAAAGGTAATTATTTAATAGATACAGAATTTCAGTTTGGGATGATAAAATATTACAGAGATAAATAATGATGATGGTTACACAGTGATGGAAATTCACTTAATGCCATTGAACTGAACACTTAAAATTTAATACCAAACTTTATATTTTATGTATTTCACCAAATTTAAAAAAACATGCAGTGACTTCTTGTTATTGTTCAGTTGCTCAATTATGTCTGACTCTTTGCAACCCCATGGACTACACCATGCCAGGCTTCCCTGTCCTTCACCATCTCCCAGAGTTTGCTCAAACTCATGTCCATTGAGTCAGCGATGCCATCCAACCATCTCACCCTCTGTCATCCCCTTCTCCTCCTTCCTTCAATCTTTCCCAGCATCAGAGTCTTTTCCAATAAGTCAGCCCTTCGCATCAGGTGGCCAAAGTAGTGGAGCTTCAGCTTCAGCATAAGTCCTTCAAATGAATATTCAGGACTGATTTATTTTAGGATTGACTGGCTTGATCTCCTCACTGTCCATGGGACTCTCAGGAGTCTTCTCCAGCACCACAGTTCAAAAGCATCAATTCTTCAGCACTCAGCTCTCTTTATAGTCCAACTCTCACACACATACATAACTACTGGAAAAACCATAGCTTTGACTAAACTGACTTTTGTCAGCAAAGTGATGTCTTAGACACAATAAGAAAGAGTTCTTTATATGATCACAAAGGTCCTTGCTTTTCCAAACATCTTTCCTTATGCCCGTTATGCCCTCCAGTTTTTGCTGTAATGGTGTGTAAGAAACAACTTCAATATTTAAATGACTTACAATTAATATTTACCTCTCACACATATAAGATGCTAGGAGGCTGCTCTAAGCTATCAATTAGTTCAGGAAGCCTGAACTGTCTTCTCATTCCAGAACTCAAAAACAGAGGCATCTTGAATATTATTTTCTTATGGTAGAGGGCAGGAGTACAAGAGAGTTTGTAAATCTGGAGGAAATTCCCAGTGAATATGATTTTATGCTTGGAAATGGCACATCAACTCTTCATTTCCATTGACCAAAACATTGGGTCCATGCCCAAACCTAGCAACCACTGGACAGGGAAAGTTACCTCTCCCACAGAAGTAGGAAAGGCAAAGTTATTATTTGCTTTACAATAAGAAAATATACTGTAGTCTATACTTCTGGTCACAAATATTTACTCTTTTGCCACAAAAAAACAGAAACAAAAACTTCCTATAAAAATGGCATCAGACTCAAGATCCAGGATCTCATGATATTTTCCACATCAGATTCAAAGGTGGTTCCTTTGATTCAGAGAACTATAAGCTAAAAAGATCGGTGACTTTCTCCCACATATCCAAAATATATTGGGTGAAACAGGGACATGTCAACTTAAGAAATATTCACAATCTAAAAATTAAGAGCTATGTTTTCTTTGGCGGAGCTTTTTTAAAACTTCAAGCCTAGGAAGCAGCATCTCAGGTAACCCAGAGAGAACTGCTCCAAGGAGGCAAGGTGGGGGAGCATGTTATATAGAAATTTTGTAGCAAGGAGCAGGTAGTATGAACATCAGAAGAGTATTGCTAATTGAAGAAGACGTCGTATAGTCAAAGCTATGGTTTTTCCAGTGGTCATGTACAGATGTGAGAGTTGGACCGTAAAAAGGCTGACTGCCAAAGAATTGATGCTTGTGGTGCTGGAGAAGACTCTTGAGAGTCTTTTGGACTGCAAGAAGATCAAACCAGTCAATCCTAAAAGAAATCAACCTTGAATATTCATTGGAAGGACTGATGCTGAAGATGAATCTCCAATACTTTGGCCACCTGATGCATAGAGCCAACTCATTGGAAAAGACTCTGCTGGTGGGAAACACTAAAGGCAGGAAGAGAAGTGGGTGACAGAGGATGAAGTGATTGGACGGCATCACTGATTCAATGGACATGAATCTGAGCAAAGTTTGGGAGATAGTGAAGAACAGGGAAGCCTGGTGTGCTGCAGTCTATGGGGTCACAAAGAGTCAGACACAACTTAGTGACTGAACAACAACAATGAAAGGAAAACCAGGTATCTCAAGTTAAGGGGTTTAGCTCTTTTCTATGTATGGGAAGATGCAAGAGTCTTGGCTTACTGAAATCATTCCCTTGGTATGCACATCAGCTATCTGGAACCAGTATCCTGTGTTTCTACATCCTGAGTTTTGTTAGGGTTAACAGTAAGTAGGGAGGGGCTGACGGAGAAGGCGATGGCACCCCACTCCAGTACTCTTGCCTGGAAAATCCCATGGACAGAGGAGTCTGATAGGCTGCAGTCTGTGGGGTCTAGAAGAGTAGGACACGACTGAGCAACTTCACTTTCACTTTTCACTTTCATGCATTGGAGAAGGAAATGGCAACCCACTCCAGCGTTCTTGCCTGGAGAATCCCAGGGATGGGGGAACCTGATGGGCTGCCATCTATGGGGTCGCACAGAGTTGGACACGACTGAAGCAACTTAGCAGCAGCAGCAGGGAGGGACTGAAGGGAGGGGCTGCAGTCAGTCCATCCTAAAGGGGATCAGTCCTGGGTGTTCATTGGAAGGAATGATGCTAAAGCTGAAACTCCAATACTTTGGCCAATTCATGCGAAGAGTTGACTCATTGGAAAAGACTCTGATGCTGGGAGGGATTGGGGGCAGGAGGAGAAGGGGACAACAGAGGATGAGTTGGCTGGATGGCATCACTGACTCAATGGACATGAGTTTGAGTAAACTCTGGGAGTTGGTGATGGACAGGGAGGCCTGGCGTGCTGTGATTCATGGGGTCGAAAAGAGTCAACACGACTGAACGACTGAACTGAACTGAACTGAGATGGCAGACATTCTTTCCTTCCCAAGGTCCCTCAGGGCTCACTGGCTCATGTTGAAGGGCCGCAGTCACTGATGACTGTGACATCCTTTGTTTACTGATAGAGCAGCAAATATTCCATTTCTCAGACAGGATAACCAAAATGAACACCCTTGTGTATAAGGGGAAGATTAACGGTACATATTACTAGACAGTAGAATTTGTGCATTTTCCTAGGTTCTTATTGTGAGTGAATGTCCACTATCTCAAGCTAAGAAATATGCTTTGATCATCCTCTGGTTCCTCTCTCTGGCAGCAGCTTCTCAGCATTGCCCTCTGGCTCTTAAATCCAAACTTAGAGAAGGCTTTCTCTTTCCATTGTCCTCTTTGACCATATCTAAAGAGAGTAATAGAAATAACACCCTTCTTGAGGCTTACACAGCTTTCTAAGCATGTTTTCTGACCATCAATATTTGGAGGTTCTATGCTAGCAACCCTTTCAGATGTCCCCTGCTAATTCCCTATGATATTTATGTCTTTGTATAGTTTCCCTCCACATTGTAACAGGGTACCTCTGTGTGACCAACAGCACACTGAGGGAGCCATGGCAATGTCACTTTCAAGACTAGGTCCTAAGAGCTAGAGTAGCATTTGCCTTGTCTGCTTGTATCACTCACTCTGGAGGAACAAGTTCCCAGGCTGTGAAGATCCAATAAGCAGCTCTACAGAGAAGCCCATATGACAGGAAACTGAATCTTCCTGCTAACAACGATGTGAGCAATCCATCCTGGAAGTAGATCAATCCAGCACACATTAAGCATTCAAATGGCTGCAATCAGTTTCCAAATTAATCAATTTTTACTGTCATCACCCCTCATAAACATTATCAAACATTTAGTGAGTTTCCATAGCAAGTGTCTATTTCTTGTGGCTCTGTGTCTTGTGGCTCTGTGTCAGGGCAGGCTTAAGTCCATCCAATGAATCTTCTTCATTGAAAAGGGAACTTTTCAATGAGAGTAGTATAAAAGGATTTATGTGGCCATCTTTACTGTTTTAAAAGCATAACTATAGCTAAGTGAAGCTACAATATACTCTTTGTTTTTACAGCAGAGTTCATTGATCCCTCATGAAAAGGCTAACCATATCTTTGGGTGTTGGCTTATTTCCTTTGTGATTTATGTCCAAAAAATGTGTGTGTGTGTGTGTACTCAGAAAAATGCATAATAAATTCAGTTAACCTTTCTGATATGAAGAGAATGTGCCCTACCAGAGGCAGAACCCATTAGTCCTGAACCCTGAGTTCTAGTCTGAGAACCATCATAGGTCTGCCACCTTGGCAAAGAAACTCACCAGTCTAAGCCTCCTCTTCCTTATCTATAAAGTGAGCCAATCCTAGTTTGTCCACAGGTCATCTTTAAAAAGAAGGAAAAAAAAAAGAAAACTGTAATGGAATACAGAATTTTTACCTGCACATGGGATACTGTTCAGCCATTAAAAGCAACATTTTTAAACTATTTAATAGCATGAAAAATGTTTCTGATACATCTCTGGGTACAGACAACAAAACAGTAGATACTATTGATGTATGTTAAAAAAGAATTATCTCTTGATTGCGGAATTAGGCTTAATTATTTCTTTTGAATGGCTATCTTACCACAAAAGTTTTTTTTTTTTTTAATTAAATTTAATTTTTTTAATTTCATTTTTTAACTTCACAATTTTGTATTGTTTTTGCCATATATCAACATGAATCCGCCACAGGTATCTTACCACAAAAGTTATTTATTTAGAATAACACACTCCTGAGTAATGAAGTAAAAGAAAATGGGATATACTTTTTTCAGCCATACAATATAACTCTGTTCTACATTGAAAATAGTACTTTAAAGCTATTTGAAGAAATGACAATATGTTTGCAAATTATTTGAGATGATAAAAAAGCAGGCTGTTGTTCCGTCACTAAATCATGTCCAACTACTTCTGTCCTCATGGACTATAGCACACCAGCCTTCCCTGTCCTTCACAACTTCCCAGAAACTGCTCAGATTCATGTCCATTGAGTTGGTAACGTTAGCTAACCATCTTGAAAGTGAAAGTGAAGTCGCTCAGTCGTGTCCGACTCTGTGCGAACCCATAGACGGCCTCTCAACCTGGCTCCCCTGTCCCTGGGATTCTCCAGGCATTTCCTGGAGAATCCATTTGCCATTTCCTTCTTCAATCCATGAAAGTGAAAAGTGAAAGTGAAGTCGCTCAGTCGTGTCTGACTCTTAGCGACCTCATGGACTGCAGCCTACCAGGCTCCTCCATCCATGGGATTTTCCAGGCAAGAGTACTGGAGTGGGGTGCCATTGCCTTCTCCAGCTAACCATCTTGTCCTTTGCCAATTCCTTTTCTTTTCCTTCATTCTTTCCCAGCACCAGGGTCTTTTCCAATGAGTTGCCTCTTCACATCAGGTAGCCAAAGTATTGGAGCTTCAGCAACAGTCCTTCCAATGAATATTCAGAGTTGATTTTCTTTAGGATTGACTGGTTTGATCTCCTTGCAGTTCATGGGACTCTCAAGAGTCTTCTCTAGCACCACAGTTTGAAAGCATCAATTCTTTGGCACTCAGCCTTCTTTATGGTCCAACTCTCACATCCTTACATGACTACTGGAAAAACCATAGCTTTGACTAAATAGACCTTTGTTGACAAAGTGATATCTATCCCTGCTTTTTAACACACTGTCTAGGTTTGTTATAGCTTTTCTTCCAAGGAGCCACCCAATAATCACAAGTGATTCTGGGCCAGTTGAGCTGCCTTTTCCCCACAGAGCAGAAGCTGCTGCTGCCAGGAAGAACAAGGAGGTAGAATTCTCCCTACTGGTACTAATCCTGTGAGGGAGGGAGAGAGAGAGAGAGGTGGAGACCTGCAGGCCAACCCAGGAAGGACCAGACTCTAGTTTCTAAGTTTCCTCAATGGAAGTCAACCAGGCACTGAGCAGGCCTGTGCTGGGGTGCCTGCAACTTACTTCTTGCTCTCAACTTCTAAACTCAGTAATGAAATTAAGTCATTCCACTTCCCCAGGAGAGATAGAGTCCCATGGGGTGGAGATGAACTAGAACATCAGACTTGTGGCACTTCCTGCCTGTGGCCTACAGCGTCTCGTTTGGGAGGAAGTATGGTCATCCCCCCCAGCATTAAGGATGACCCAAATACTTTCTCAAGTGAAAGCACATGGGGCTGGAAATCACACTTCTCATATATGACTGGGCCTCAGCTTCCTTATCTGTTGTTTGTTCCCACATTTATGGTATTGCTCTTGGGCCAGCCACTGTATTAAACAGAACTGAAGTCAAAAGCAGGATTTAGTCCAGCCCTTCACCTTGAGGCACTGGAGAGGAGATGAACCTGTAAACACAGGTTTCTAACATCTCTCTAGACTCTGCAATTCTGAGTTTGATATAGCAGCAACATGGTATAGCATGACAGCTCTGAGTCAAGGAAAAGGTGGATGTGATCTTAAAACCACTTACTGAAGAGAAAGGTTCTTAGCCTGTGGTAGAAGCTTCAGTCTTAGACACAGAACTCTCAGATGAGTCCTCTTGAAGACAGAAGCAGTGTCAAGGGTATGGAGAGATGGGAGCTGTTCACAAAACTGAAAAGTAGACAAAGAGAAGAGGTGTCGGGTTTGGGGTAGGGAAAGAGATAAAGGAATAGAAGTAGGAACTTTGTTTCTGAAAAGCTCATTGTTCCTGACTCAGGGACATTTTAGCATTCGAGTTGCCAAATGAACCCATGTATGATTCATTAGACCAATCATAAAAAAATACTTTGTATAAAATCCTTTGTATAAGGACCCCTTCTGATCTCAAAATCTAAGATAAGGTGGCTGGCAAGACGTGTACAATGTGACTCTCATCCCTCTCAAAGATTCTCCCCTTGAATTCTGTGATACAATGAGCTAAGTCTATTTCCCTTGCCTGAACAGCCTGCTGTCTTTCTTCTGTATGTGACAAGCTTGCCTCTACCTGGAGCCCTGAAGCTGAATTCTCAGCTCTGTACCCCAACACCAAATTAATTCTTAGATACAGAGTTTTTGGTGAGGTGGAAAAGAATAACTTTATAAAGAAAGCTGAGTGCCGAAGAATTGATGCTTTTGAACTGTGGTGTTGGAGAAGACTCTTGAGAGTCCCTTGGGCTACAAGGAGATCCAACTAGTCCATCCTAAAGGAGATCAGTCCTGGGTGTTCATTGGAAGGACTGATGCTGAAGCTGAAGCTCCAATACTTTGGCCACATGATGTGAAGAACTGACTCATTGGAAAAGACCCTGATGCTGGGAAAGATTGAAGGCGTGAGAAGGGGATGACAGAGGATGAGACAGTTGGATGGCATCACTGACTCAGTGGATGAGTTTGAGTAAGCCCCTGGGAGTTGGTGATGGACAGGGAAGGCTGTCTTACCTTCTGCAGTCCATGGGATCACAAAGAGTCAGATACAACTGAGCACCTGAACTGAACTGAAGTCTGATGCTACTGCTAGGCTCCCTCCTCCTGGTTCAGGTCCTCACATGGTTCTTCCCTCCCCTCTTTCCTCTTTTCCTCACTAACTAGTTAGCCCTGTGAGGATGGGGCCTTGCCTGTACCAAGGAATGAATTGACACCTATTTAGTGTTTCATGTCTGCCCTGTAAGCATTTTACTTCACCCTTAACATAGGGCTGGAATTGAAGGGGATGGAAAGAGTTATCATTATCCATATTTCACAAGCGAGGAAACTGAGAATGAGAGTGTAAATGGCAGATGTGAGTTCATAGTTCACTGACAGATAAAGCCAGAACTGTAACATGATTTTCTGTGATTTCTGGTTATTTATAGTTGGACTGTGAAGAAGGCTGAGCGCCGAAGAATTGATGCTTTTGAACTGTGGTGTTGG
The DNA here is from genome assembly GCF_027580195.1 of Bos mutus. Lineage (NCBI taxonomy): Eukaryota > Metazoa > Chordata > Mammalia > Artiodactyla > Bovidae > Bos > Bos mutus. The sequence continues at coordinate 105,837,896 of NC_091622.1, read as the reverse complement.
AGAAGACTCTTGAGAGTCCTTTGGACTGCAAGGAGATCCAACCAGTCCATTCTGAAGGAGATTAGCCCTGGGATTTCTTTGGAAGGAATGATGCTAAAGCTGAGACTCCAGTACTTTGGCCACCTCATGCGAAGTGTTGACTCATTGGAAAAGACTCTGATGCTGGGAGGGATTGGGGGCAGGAGGAGAAGGGGATGACAGAGGATGAGATGGCTGGATGGCATCACTGACTTGATGGACGTGAGTCTACGTGAACGCCGGGAGTTGGTGATGGACAGGGAGGCCTGCTGTGCTGCGATTCATGGGGTCGCAAAGAGTCGAACATGACTGAGCAACTGAACTGAACTGAACTGACTGATGGTATCGTCTTTTGAAGAAGAAAGAAAGAAATCGTGTTCAGTTGTCTCATGGTCATCTCATGTGTGTGTCTGTGTGTGTCTGCTCAGTCATCTCCGACTCTTTGTGACCCCATGGACTGCAGGCCATAGGTTCCTCTGTCCATGGAATTTTCCAGGCAAGAACACTGCAGTGAGTTGCCATTTCCTTCTCCAGGGTAACTTCCCAACCCAGGGATGGAACCCAAGTCTCTTGCATCTCCTGCATTGGCAGATGGATTTTTTACCACTGCACCCCCTGGTCATCTTACATGATGTGAAAATACAAAATCACTCAGATTCTAACTTTCTTTGTAGTAATCAGTTTTATATTTAATTAGTTCAGTTAAACATGAAACTAATTACATATATGTGTTTACATATGTGTTTATATATAACATATGTGTATCACTTGGAGCTTTTTCAGTGGATAAAGTACTATAGCTCCTTGAGAAACTGTGTTCTTTTTGATCCCACCATCCTACTGAGACCTCTCACCAGTGCACTACGCAGAGTAACAACACACTCGCCAGATGCACTTTTAAGTGCTTCCTATGGATTTTTTTTAATGTGTTGTTTATTGGCAGCATACACTTAAATCCTTTTAAAATTAACAACTTCTTATCACTTGATAATGTAAAAGTAGCACTCAAAGCTGTATTTTGAAATACTTCTTTATCATACATTTCATCATTTTCATTGGCTAAGAAGTATTGATGGCATATACATGCTATTTGAGAGTTTGTAGGGACTTCCCAGGTGGCTCAGTGGTAAAGAATCTGCCTGCAATGCAAGAAACAAAGACTCAAGTTCGATCCCTGAGTTGAGAAGACGCCCTGGAAAAGGAAATGGCAGCCCACTCCAGCATTCTTACCTGCAGAATCCCATGGACGCTGGAGACTGACTACAGTCCACGGGGTTGCAAAGAGTCAGACATGACTTGGCAGCTAAACAACAGCACTGTGCCAAGTACTATGCCATAGTCTTAAGGTACATAATTAAACCTGGGCTTCACCAACTGCCTTTATGTTGAGGATTATTCTCACTATTTTACAAAAAGGAAATTGAGAATATGAATTTAAGCTTGCCCCAGGTTTTTAGACAGTATTTGACAGAATGGACACTAAGTTCTGAATTGTCCAACTCCCCAAATCTAAGTTCCCTCTAGAATTGAGCATGCAAACGTGATTATATTTCTTCCATGATTCAGAACATCTTCAGTATTTAGATTCACCAGGAGGAAAAATAATATGAAAAGAAAATTATTCAGAAACTATCAAGCACAAGGTTTGACTGTTCTAACCGGGTTACCTTGAAGTAGCTAAGAAATCTCATGTGCAGTGAGGTTATTAGATGAGAACGCTTTCTAAATCAAAGTTGATTTGGGTGACCACTTGTGTTCACACCATGTGACCTTATAAATCACTTCAGTGCTCTGGGTTTTTGTGTCCACAGTACAAAAAGCAAAACAAAACAAAGCAAAAAACATGGAACCCAGTAATCTCTGGACTGACTTTCTGCTACAAAACTCAGTAAATCCAGTGTGTGCTGTGCTACGTCACTTCAGTTGTGTCCAGCTCTTTGCGACCCCATGGACTGTAGCCTGCCAGTCTCCTCTGTCCATGGGATTCTCCAGGCAAGAATATGGAGTGGGTTGTCATTTCCTACTCCAGGGGGTCTTGCTGACCCAGGGATCAAACCTGAGTCTCTCACATCTCCTGCTTTGGCAGGTAGATTCTTTGCAATTAGTGCCTCCAGGGATATGTTCTAGCCCACAACCATCCTTTTCTTGTTCTTGTTCATTCTCTTCCTCTTCTTCCCCTTTAATATAATAATAGCTATTATTAATTTGCTTCTAACCACTGAGCTTAAGTTTTTACTTTGATTCATATATCTCTTTCATATATCTTCCAATCCGCCAATTAATGAAGTGTTTGTTCTTTTCCTATCCTTTAAAATAAACACAAACATGCTTTGTTTGCAGAATCTCAATGTGGTATGCTGCAGCACTCTTTTGAAAAAATAAACTCCTGTCTGCTTCTGAACACAAGCATATACAGATGTGACTTTCTCAAGAAGCCGGAGGTATGGTTCATAGTCAACCTTTTTTTGTAGCTGTCACCAGGATGGCCTGTAAGAAACAGATGGGCTGATGGAGAGTACAGAAAGTAATGATTTATTTTTAACTTTTTTTCTTTTTCATTTTTCGTTTTTTTTAGTTAAAGAGGAAAAGCATCATTCAGGCCATCCTGTTAAGCTATAGATTTTCTTAAGGTTGGTTTTCCAATTGTAGCAAATATTGATGCTAGAGAGAGGAAGAGTGCACGTATCTTAGAGGTATTGCAAAGTTTTAGTGTCGTCCTCAATATTTGGGGGCTTCCCAAGTGGCTCAGTGGTAAAGAATCTTCCTACCAATGCAGGAGGCACAGGTTCTATCCCTGGGTTGGGAAGAGTCCTTGGAGGAGGAAATGGCAACCCACTCCAGTATTCTTGCCTGAAAAATCCCATGGACAAAGGAGCCTTGCAGGCTACAGTCCATGGAGCCATGAAGAGTCAGACAGGACAGAGACTGGGTGTGAGTCTCAACATTTTAATTGGAAATTACTTTTTCCCAGGTGATCAAACCCAAGAAGATTAATATTTTCTAACCAACACACAAGATATTGGTATATAAAAATTATTTTGTTTATATATGTATTGACACGTAGATGTGCTATGGATTCTAGTAGATTGTGGAAATACAGTGATAAACAAGATGCAGCCTTCTAATTCAAGAAGTTTATAGGCTCACAAGGGGCTCAGAAAAGTGAATAGAAATGCCAGATGCTATGCAATACTTGCGTAAACACCTAGAAGCAAGCTTGAAATTGCTGCAAGGAGTTCATTATTGCTAGACCCTAGGATACAAATTTAAAGAACAGAATAATGCTGGAGAAACTGAAAATTCCTCTAAAACATGGTCAAGATTTTGAATAGGTTAACACAGTCAGATGCTTTTTTTGGAAAGATTTTTCTGATTACTGCCTGGAAACCGAAGAAGATGGACATACAAAAAAAAAAGAAAAGAAAAGAAAAGGGAGAGCAATCGAGGTGTTATAAAGGTGAGCCATGTGAGCAATGATCCCAGTAGCTAGGATAGGGAAAAAGGAATACATAATTACAAGGTAGAATTAATGACGTAACCGAACACTTTCTTACTTGTAGAGAGAGCTTCAGAGCAGGGAAGGTATCAGAGACTACTCATGTTTGAGGCTGGAATACATGAAAGGAATTTTGTGCAATTTAGTAAAATAAAGAATACAAAAAAGGAACTGGTACTATGAAGATTTCTCTTCCAAATTACTGGTATTCCCAAGTTTACTAATTATTCATGTATTCACACATCCATAATTACTATGTATAGTAATAACATATCCATGATTATTTTTTGAAAACCTATTACCTTAAAGAAAATAGCAGGGGGGAATAAAGCCCTTGCTTTGTAGTGCTTGTATGCTAGTGGTCAAGGCATATACGAATCACAAACAAAAACCAAATCTTATACTAGAAATGTTTAAATGTGGTGAAGGAAAGTTAAGCATCACAGAAGAGAAGAATGACGTGGTACAATGAAGCTGGGAGTACATTAGATAGAGCGGACTCTGAGGGGCTGACATGGAGCAGAACTTTGCTTTTCCTGAAATCAGTGCTCCCTGGGGAAGCTTGGTTAGTAAGTAGAATGGGAGCAGACGGATAAGGAAGCAAAGGTGTGTTTTGGCCGTGGAGAATCTGGATAAACCATTTTTACCTTCTTTCTTGGAAGTCCTTCCTGGATGACCAGAAATTTCACCTCCTCCAGATCCAGAGCTTCCCATTTGTTGGCTGAAATGGATACATGGGAAAAAGGGCTTATTTATAGAAAACCCTTTGGCAGGATTCTATGAAGACTAACCTTCATGCTTCCATCACACTGAGTGATAATAGCCAAGGGTATTGAAACCTTATACTTTGCAAGCCTTGAATAAGGCTTTATGTCTGCTTGCTCTTCACTACTATATCTATCCAGGGAGGTCAATTTGGGGCAAGTTACTCAAGCTCTCCAACTTGCAAGCTTTAGTGTGATGCAAAGATGGCAAATAATCAGTAAATAAACAAGCAAGAAACTGAAGTTAGGTGTCTCTTATTCTAATACCTGTGCTATTTAATGTATGTGAGCCAGTATGAGAGGCTGGAGTGTACCAGAAGTTTAATTTTATTTCTTCTAGATCTTTTTTTTCACTTCTCCATAGACTGAGCTCTTTCTCTTCTTGGACACCAGGTGAATTGCATATGAACATTGAAATTCAGCTCAAACATCACTACCTCTGGAAGACTTGTGTGATCTCTACAGAATAAAATTCTGTTGTCTTCAACCTCAGGTATCATGAATATGTGTATAAGAACAGCCATCGGGAAGTCAATAGACAGGATCCTATTTACTTCTGTGTCCCCATCTTCTATCAAGTGTCCAACAAAGATGGGCTCAATGAACTAAGTCCATGAATGACTAAGTTATGTCCAAGTTGTGCCTTCCTAAGACCACCCCCCACTGTTCCTGTGAATGTACTCATTACTCTCCTTTACTCAGTAAATCTTTTGAGGACGTCCATGGCTGGTTAAATACTGTGCACCAGTGTAGTGCTATCTAGAATCTTATTGTCATGCCAATCTAAACATCTCATTCTCTACTGCACCCTTCTCCTCCTGTCCTCAATGTTTTCCAGCATCAGGGTCTTTTCCAATGAGTCAGCTCTTTGCATCAGGTGGCCAAAGTATTGAAGCTTCAGCTTCAGCATCAGTCCTTCCAGTGAATATTCAGGGTTGATGTCCCTTAGGAGCTACAGAGAATGAGATGGTTGGATAGCATCACTGAATCAATGGATGTGAGTTTGAGCAAACTCCAGGAGATAGTGGACAGGGAAGCCTAGTGCCCTGCAGTCCATGGAGACTCAAAGAGTTGAACATTACTTACCATTTGAACAACAACAACAAATCTAAACACATAGAAACTAAAATTAATGTGTGTATCTGTGTGCCAGGGGCCCTCACAGTGTGCTTTTATTCTTTCTTCTTTTACTTTTTCTTCTTTGAGTGCATGTGTTTGAGGCTTTATCCATTCCTTTATGTTAAAAAATATACCAGCTTTTATCCTATGTTGTTTTTCTGATTGAAAAAATCTGTATTTGAAGATCAAGCCTCTCCCTCTGCTCCAAAGAACAAACGTGGTGACTTTTTGTGTTGTTGTTGGCTTTGGAGTGTAGGCTTCTCCCTCATCTCCTGAAAAATCTCCAGTTTTGTTTCCTTTCTTCAGTGGATGAGGTGAGAGGTTCCTATAGATGGTACCCGTGGAGATCTAGAGGAGGTCAGCCTCCACAAAGAGGTTCAGAACTCTTTGTGTTTAAAAAAAGAAACATGGCAAGGCAATTTCACGTTTTCCACTTCTGGTTTGTGTGCTGGATATTGTGTTATGTTAAACATTGGAAGATGAATCCACCCCCGAATTCTATAAAATTTATCCCTGCAGTTGCTGAGGTTGAGGAAGGCTTAGGTAAGAAGTCCAAGGTCACCCAGAAGGCAGGGAATGGAATGGGGGTTATGTTGGGTACTTCTTAGACATCTCTTCAGATCCTCTTTTATTTCTGCCACAGCCTCAGTTCTACACAGAAGCAGACCAGCTTCAAGGTGGCACAGACTAAGGGCACCTCCATTAGATTTTGACCTGAGCATTTTCCCTTCAGCCTACAGATCTCTGTGTTCTTAAACTGTCCTGCCTGTGCAGCCTGGACGTGAGGCTGTGGCTAATCTTTGACCAAGAGGTATGGAACCAGTGCATAAATGGATCTCCCCACATGGACAGTCCCAAAGTTCATTCCATGTTGCCTCTTGGATTGTGTACCCGGTCATCATGGCAGAGGCTAAGTCCGTGAGCAGCCTTGCACTGCCTCTTCTTCCTTTCTTCCCTCCTCTCTTCTCCTATTTTTCTTGCCTGATCCCTGGAACCACGTATCCCAATAAAATCCTCACACACTTAAACTTCTGCCTTACTCTCAGCTTTTTAGAGAAACCAGACTGTATCAGAATTCCAATCCAAGCTCAGAATCGATGTTCTTTTCAATATTCTGGTGGCTCTTAAGCTTGGCTCCGTTTTAGATCCCTGGAGATATTTAAATCATACAGATTCTTGGACCTTTCCTCCAGACCTGGTGATTTGCATATACAGAGGAGTGCTAAAAATATGCACTTTCTTTTTTTGTTTGTTTTCTGTTTCTTAGTTTCTGACTCACACACTTAATCATTCAGTCATGCCCAATTCTTTGCGACCCCATAGACTGTAGTCTACCAGGCTCCTCTGTCCATGGGATTTTGCAGGCAAGAATATTGGAGTGGGTTGCCATTTCCTTCTTCAGAGAATCTTTCCAACATAGGGGTCAAATTCGTGTCTTCTTTGTCTTCTGCATTGCAGGCAGATTCTTTACCCGATAAGTCATTAATTTTCCCATAAACATCCGAGGTGATTCTTATGGAGAGTCAAGGCTCCTCACTTAGTCTCTCATGTAGCAAACTTATCTGATTTTTAGTTTGCTTATTTACCAAGTAAGGATTGAAATAATTCATCAAATTATTATAAGAATGGCCTAAGGCAATATATTCAAAAACTCTTTTTTTAATATAAATTTATTTATTTTAATTGGAGGCTAATTACTTTACAATATTGTATTGGTTTTGCCATACATCAACATGAATCTGCCATGGGTGTACACATGTTCCCCATCTCTAAATGGATATATGTATGCAAGGATTGGGGCTTCCCTGGTGGCTCAGTGCAAAGAATCTGCCTGCAATGTGGGAAATGCAGATTCAATCTCTGGGTTGGGAAGATCCACTGGAGAAGGAAATGGCAACCCACTCCAGTAGTCTTGCCCGGGACATCCAATGGACAGAGCAGCCTGGGGGTCTAAAACCACTGGGGTCACAGATTCAGACAGGACAAAGAGACTGAACTAGGGCAACAACAGTGGAAGGATTAGACAAGAGTTGAGAGCCTGTGAAACAGGTATTCCATCTGGCCAACTGAGTAATGTTATTCTTTCAGAAAATTCTGAAAAATCCAACTGACATTTTTCCAGCACCATGTTGCTTAATGTGGGGCAGAATCAGACATTGCATTTCCACCACTTCTTTAGTGACTTTGAGATGAAGACGTGCCACACTTTGCCATCTGATTACTGTGCAATCTCACAGGGTGAAATGATTGGAAATCTGTACCTAGAATTCACACGGACCATTCAGTGATCATCTTTAGAAATATATTTTACAATTTTCTCATATGGGTGTTCCTTAAAATGATTGCAATTTTACTGAAAGCAGAGTGATTTGGGAAATGAAAATTATTTGTTTGGGAACCTTGGCAGTGCAATGATTGTGTGTTAGGAAATGGTAGGTCTGCAGTCTGTAGTGTATATTTGCTTCAAACGTGTCCTTCTGTAATCTGTAGTAGGCACTGCAACTTTGAGTCAATACTCAGGTTGTTTTTCCTTTCCTTTTTTAATATACAAATGCTAACAACTTTAGTGCTTTGATTCAGAAACAATACTTGTGGATTTCTTTAGTCGATAAAAATGTAGAATTTAAACAAGGCGGTTTGATTTAATATGATTCAATTTGATAAGCATTTACTGAACCACTTTCATGCACAAAGATCTGAGATGCAATAGCTGGAAGAATCACTACTACAGCATTACATGGAAACAACAGTATAAAATCTAGTTGCTTGTGAACACATCACCTAATTTAACCCAGACAACTGCCTTGAGAGTTAAACAATCCAGTGTTATGTACACACATTGTAGAGAGTGAAAATTTGATGTTTAGGGTAGACAGAATTAAAACTGATGGATCAAATATGAGATCTCAAAAGCTGAACGAGGCATTGAAAATGTTTAATTACTCCAACCAACCTGCCATCTAGTTATTTTTACTGCTTCCAATTTTGTGAAGAGAAAATGGAGTCTCGGTGAATGTAAAGGATCAGTCCAAGATCCTGCAACTGGAAGCTCCCAGACTGTCTCATTCCAGCTGTAGGTGACTGTTTGTGCCAATGGAAGTCAACAGAATGATGAATCAAATTTGAAACTAAAAGACTATCAACTCCAGTATTCTGGCCTGGAGAATTCCACGGACTACCATCCATGGGATTGCAAAGAGTCGGACACTACTGAGCGACTTTCACTTCACTTCACTTCCTCAGCAACTGAGCTCACCCCAATGTTTCTCAGAAACTGAGCTGCTTCAAAAACAAAGGCAATTAGACTCCTGCCCCAGTGTTAGTCTCTCCCCCTGTGATGAAGTGATTGTGGGTTCTCAGGTTCTCATTGTACTGTTTGACATATTAAAACCATGCTCATTTACATTGCTGGAATCTGGCAGGGGTTCATTCATCACTCAATATCAATTCTGTCCTTTTCTAAACAGCACAGAAGCATTTTTAATATGAAAATATTCTATAATTCATAGCACTTGAAAGGAGGTATCATCCTTTGCAGAACAATTTGCCTCTGTCTACTATGTAAGGACAGAGAGATGATATGAAGGTCAAAAGACCTCATGTCTGATGTCTGTGGCTGAACCACTCAGCCTCTGTGAGCTCCAGTTTCCTTGCAGAACTGTGAAGATGCAGGACATTAAGCTGATCCCTCAGAAATGTTGCTTTTCCTCTCAGAGCTACAATTCCCACCCTGCAAAATGTAGGTGGGAACATTGACTGAACCAGATCATGACAATATTGCCCCCAGGGTAAAAGGGGAAAGAGTGCTGCGAGAGAAAGTGGAGGGAGTAGATAAAAGGAGATTTGAGTGCCATGTGTTGTCGCTCAGCTGTGTCCGACTCTTTGTAATCCCTGGACTGTAGCCTACCAGGCACCTGTCCATGAGATTTTTCAGGCAAGAATACTGGAGTAGGTGGCCATTTTCCACTCCAGGGGATCTTCTCGACCCAGGAATCAAACCCCCCTCTCTTGTTTCTCCTGCTTTGGCAAGAGGATTCTTTGATCACAGCACCACCTGGGAAGCCCTGGGAAGGAGATGGGAACACTCAAAAATTCATGCCAGGTTACTTCCTAGTTTGACCCAGCTGTTTCCTGCACACCAATCTGTCTGATTACGTACAGGCTCCAGAGCTGAAACTGTAACTGTGTCCCAGGAGTCAGGGAGAAAGGACTATGTGATATTCCACCTCAGTAATGATTCTGTATTAGTTTGCTAGGGTTGTAATAACAAGTTATCATAGACTAGATGGTTTAAATTATAAAAGCTTATTTTCTCACAGTTCTTCAGGCCAGAATCGTGAGATGAAGGAGCCTTGAAGCCTTGTTCTTCTGAAGTCTCTCTGTTTGGCTTATAGATGACCCTCTTTTCTCCGTGTTGCTACATTTTCTTCCCTCTGTGTCTGTCTGTGTTCAAATCTCTTCTTACAAGATCAGCCCACCCTATTGGATTGGAGCCCACCTTAATGACTCCATTATCTCTTTAAAGACTTTATTTTCCAATCCAGTCACATTCTGAGGTGCTGAGGTTAGAACCTCAACATCTGATTTTGGGGCCAGGTACACACTTCAGCCTAGAGCACATGCTTCTCTGTGCAACCTTGAAGGATTAACCCGCTATGTCTTCATTTCCACATCTGGAAATGATAATATTCATCCTCAGATTAAAGGTGTATCAGGAAGATTAAAAATCACATATTCAAAGATCAAGTAGTGACTTCTTTCTATTAGTCAGGGTAGGCTAACCAGTAGAACAATGTGTAGGTTCAGTGGCTTAATATATTAAAATTTTATTTCTCACTCATTTTTAGGTTAGCAGGTTCCCCTTCTTCAGTGACTGTGGGAATGGAGACTTTTTCCACGTCTTGTGAGAACTCTGCCTCAAGCAGCAGCCTCCAAAATTGACTCAGAAACAGATCAGAGTGCAGGACCGCACCACAAAGCATTCCTCATGGCATCTTGCCTGCTATTGGTCCCAACTGGTCACCTGACCCACACTGGGGCAAAGGGTCTGGTAAGGCAATCCCTTGGCAGAGAGTCCCCTTCCCAGCGACAATTCTGCATGGTGGGAAAGAAGAACAGACCCTTGGTAAAGTGGGTTGTTATCTGAATCAGTCAGGGTCAGCCTAGGCAGTGACAGATGGCACAAAGTGGGTCGTGTGTAGAATGTTAATAAAAGAACAAGTTACAAAGGAATGGGCAGGTTTTGAGGAAAGTGCAAGGTCATGAACAGTGAAAAGGGGAATTGTCACTCCCAGGCTTGTAGTTGCCAGAGGAGGAAGAAAATCCCAGAATCTAGAGGGAGGAGAAGTGAGTGGAGGGGACTGCCTGCCAGGAATAGTAGTCCTTGGTCCAGAGACTCAGCCATGAGAAAGACACCAAGGGAAAAACCCTCAACCTAGTCCTTGACTCTATCCAGACTTGAACCTCACTGCCTGTTGACTGGGCTGCCCAGAAGGTGGAACACAAAGAGGCTCATGGATGTAGTGCATGCAATGTGGCCTCAGGGTCCTGGGCAGATTAAACAAATGTAGAGAGAAAGTGGAGGGGGGAATAGAAGAAATACAGCACAGCACAAATGGCTATATTCTTCAGTAGAAAATGAAATTATAATGAAAGTTGTTGGAGTTCTTCTGAGGTGGCTCCATTACTGTCTTTTATCCCCTATCACTGGCTCAAAGTGAAAGTTGCTTAATCATGTCCAACTCTTTGTGACTCCATGGACTATATAGTCCATGGAATTCTCCAGGACAGAAAACTGGAGTGGGTAACCTTTCCCTTCTCCAGAGGATCTTCTCAACCCAGGGATCGAACCCTGGTCTCCTGCATTGCAGATGGATTCTTTACTAACTGAGCTATCAGGGAAGCCCCCATCACTGACTCAATGGACAGGAATTTGAGCAAACTCCAGGAGACAGTGAAGGACAGAGAAGCCTGGCATGTTGCAGTCCATGGAACTGCATGGGGTCGCAAAATCCATGGGGTCGCAAAGAGTTGGACAAGACTGAGTGACTGAACAACAGCAACAATTCCCTATGCTCTCTTTTCTGGAAAGAATGGGCAGCAAACAGATGACAATAGTGTTAAAGCCCACCAGCTGTGGAACTGGCACCAAATGTGTGTTGACTGATGTATGTATTAAGGGACTCCAGGGGGTAACATGCTTCCCCATTTCTCACACAAGATTATAAGAGAAGCATGGTTACCTCCACTCAAAAGGATCTCGAATTCTCAGTTCTCTGTCCCTCTCTCTCAGTTCCCATCTGGTCCCACCAGAACTTCAGCATCCAAAGTGCTTCCCAAGCAATGGGAACATGCAAGCCCAAACAAGAGCAAGGAAAAGGAGTCCTGCAAATCTGCAGATCCATAAAGATTCCCAAAGCCTGTAGCCATAAAGGTTCAACAAAATTTATAAGATAGAAGGCATACTGTCAAATGGAATGGATGAGGCACACTCCTCAAACACTTGTTACATAAATCTCTTTTCACCTCACAAATACTGTTTTGAAATAAGGAAACAGAGGATGTGAGACGTTAAGTCATTCTTTTTCAGGTTTCTGGATTAGCTGGTGACAGAGCTGGTGTATGGAGGCAAGGTCCTTGTTTTTTCTCACAGGCATACACGCCTCCAGCTATGTGAGCATTGCAATCACTTCCTGCTTCCAACCAAAGCCTCTTCTTTGCTCTAGGGTGAGATGTAAGGATGGACCAGCTACACAGAGGGCTTTCCCTGTCTTTGCCTCTCCTTGCCTCTGTCTCTCTCTGTCTCTTTCTTCTTTCCTCTTGCCCCCGTCTTTTATCCCCTATCACTGGCTTTTATCCCTATCACTGGTAAGATTACATCTTACCGGATGTAATCTAGGAGACAGTGAAAGCAAATGTAGGTAAAGAAGAAACAGCACAAAGGAAGCCTGTGTCATTTTCTGAAAACTCTGCAATTCATGGGGGATGTCAACCTGCATTTAAGGTCATCCCAGTTGGGCTACTCCCAGACTTGTGATGTCACTGAGTCCATCTTAAAGGCAAGGAACCTACAGGCCAGAAAACTTAAGTAACTTGTTCAAGGTCCCATTACAAGGACACACTGCAAACCTAGAGATTGAACTGAGTTTCTAGTGTCTGATTCAGCTTCTCTTTCTACCACACAATAATAGTGTCCTCACAAGAAATAATCCCCAATGAGAAAGGAATAAAAGGGGTTCACCTATTGAAAGGCAAATATAAGGACCCCATCTAAAACTCCGCTTCCTTAAAATCAAATTGCCATTTTTTTTGCATGAAGAATTGACCTAACAAAAATGTATGTGGACACTTTTGCTGCTATTGCAGGAAAAAGAAATTATAATAATTAAGGTGTCATGAATCAAATTTGACAGGAGTGGTGACAAGAGTTGCTTTTAGCCTCAAATGAGGAACACATGTAATTAGAAGTAAAGTAAGATCTATAAAGGTTACACAAACCTCAGCTGTAGAAGAGGCTCTGGTATTTAAAAAAAGCAATTAGTAAATGAGCAAGCATATTAATAAATACTTATTTTTAGGAAATCTTGGGATTGCTACACACCAAAGTCAAAAGGATCAGTAATTGAAGACAAAATAAAACTGTGGACAAACACATTCAAGGAAACAGCAGATATCTTCCATTCAGTACAGTTCAGTTGCTCAGTCGTGTCCGACTCTTTGCAACCCCATGAACCACGCAGCACACCAGGCCTCCCTGTCCATCACCAACTCCCAGAGTCCACCAAAACCCATGTCCATCAAGTCGGTGATGCCATCCAACCATCTCATCCTCTCATCATCCCCTTGTCCTCCTGCCCTCAATATTTCCCAGCATCAGGGTCTTTTCAAATGAGTCAGCTCTTCACATCAGGTGGCCAAAGTATTGGAGTTTCAGCTTCAACATCAGTCCTTCCAATGAACACCCAGGACTGATCTCTTTTATGATGGACTGGTTGGATCTCCTTGCAGTCCAAGGGGCTCTCAAGAATCTTCTCCAACACCACAGTTCAAAAGCATCAATTCTTCGGCGCTCAGCTTTCTTTATAGTCCAACTCTCACAACCATACATGACCACTGGAAAAACCATAGCCTTGACTAGACAGATCTTTGTTGACAAAGTAATTTCTCTGCTTTTCAATATGCTGTCTAGGTTGGTTATAACTTTCCTTCCAAGGAGTAAGTGTCTTTTAATTTCATTGCTGCAATCACCATCTGCAGTGATTGCGGAGCCCAGAAAAATAAAGTCAGCCACTAAAGTCCAGATCTAATGGTGCACAAATTGATTCAAACACAATGAAAAATGCAGTAATAATGATGATAGGATCACTAATATCCACATATTTCCTTGTAATGTGCAAAGTACTTTTGCAAAAGGTAGATCCAACTCCATCTTTAATATCCCCCCTCCCTCCTCTTCCTTCCTCCCTTCCTTCCTTCCTTTCATCCTTTCTTCCTTCCCTCATACCTGGCTTTCTTCCCCACTCCCTCTTCTTTACCAATCAGTAAATATTTAGTTTATTTGCACTTTATGCCAAGCATGCTAGATGAACAAGACACGTGATACTTGCCTTCACAATGCGAGCATTCTAATTTAAAGAGGTGGACTTGGCACAGACAGACAAGGTTGTTTTTTCCCCCTCCCCCAGAAATTTGATAAGGAAGGAAGTGATCTGGTGAAATGATTCCCAGTAATGAGACAGGTGACGTTCAGGTAAAGCATCTTTGAAGGGATCACAACACAGCACAGAGTTGCGAAAAGGCCACGAGTGTGTGTGTTTCCTAGGGCTGCTGCAGAAAAGAACCTCAGACCATGATGACTTAAACAATAGGTGTTAAGTGTTTTGCAGCTCTCAAAACTAGAAGCCCAAACAAGCTATTGGCAGATGTTATGATCTGAATGCTTGTGTTTGTCCAAAATTCCTTTGTTGACATCCCACATCCCAATGTGATGGTATTAGGAGGTGAGGTTTTTTGACAGGTAACTCAGTCATGAGGATAGAGCCCCGTGAATGGGATTAGTGATATTATATTATAAAAGAGACCCCCAGAGAGTTCTCTTGTTCTTTTCCACCACGTGAGGTCACAGACAGAAGTCAGACATCTGAAAGAGGGATTTCACCAGAACCTGACCACCTTGGCACTCTGCTCTCAGACATCTTGAACTGTGAGAAATAAATTTTTCTTGTAAATAAGCCACATAGGCCATTGTTGTTGTTGTTCAGTCAGTAAGTCACAGCCAACTCTTTGCAACGGACTGCAGTGTGCCAGGCGTCCCCGTCCTTCACTATCTTTGGAGTTTGCTCAAACTTATGTCCATTGAGTCAGTGATGCCATCCACCCATCTCATCCTCTGTAGACTCCTTCTCCTCCTGCCCTTCTCCTTTCCTCAGTCTTCAGTATCAGTGTCTTATCCAATAAGTCACTCTCTGCACCAGGTGGCCAAAGTATTGGAGTTTCAGCTGCAGCATCAGTCCTTCCATGGTGATTTATTATAACAGTCTGAGCTAAGACTGCAGGGTTGGTTCCTTCTGAGATCTGTAAAAGAGAATCTACTCCTCCTTTTTCCTAGCTTCTGGAAGCCTCAAGTGCTCCTGGATTTGTAGACGGCCATCTTTTGTCTGTTTTTATGTTATCTGTCCTTTGTATGTGTCTGTCTCTTTGTCCAAATTTCCCCTTTTTGTAAGAACATCAGTCACGCTGGATTAAAAGCTTCCAACCTAATGACCTCATCTTGACTTGCTCACCTGCAAAGATCCTATTTCCAAATAAGGTCACATTCACACCTACTGGGGATTAGGACTTCACCATCCCTTGGTGAGAAATCATTTAACTTATAAGAATGGGTATTATTTACTGTTGAAGTAGAAGAAATGACAAGTGCAAAAAACCTGTGTAGAGACATACAGTTCTTTCAAACGATAATCCGGACAACAATGTTCATTCGAGTGTACATGGGCTTTACAAACAGGCTTAAAAATGCCAAGGAAGATTGGCAGGTTTTAATTCAGAGACCTTGTTTCAAGACCTCCTACTCTATGACAATGGATAAGTCTCTCTGCCACTCTGAACTTCCTCTCACTTTCCTGGAAAGAAAATTAATGATAGTTCCCTTGGAGTGATTGAATGTGTGAATGCATATAAAAGTGCTTGTTAAACTGCTCGGTGCTATAAAATGTTAAAGACTATAACTTTTTAAAACTCTATTTGGATAGAAATTAATTCCAAGCCTGTCAAGAAACAAGTTCGTATTAGATTGGGGATAATAGCGTTTGTTTTATACAAATTCCATTACAGAATTCAAGTCTGCTGTCTACAGAGTCACCTCCTGGTTGTGTCTAGAAATTCTTGCCTCCTGAGCACTTTGCTTTGCTGTTGTTTCATTGCTGTTGTTGTTTATAATTTGGGGTCTCAAAGCTCTGTTAGGGATACAGCATGATAGAAAGATAAGAACATGGATTCTGGTGCTGATGGCCAGGGTTTGAATGCCGACTCTACCACTTACTCACTGGGTGACCCTGGATGAGTCATTCACGTCTCTTTCTCACAGCACCCTTATCTCTAATAGCACCAGGAGATCATAGTATACCCACCTCATAGAGTTGTTAGGTAAATTAAATTTGTGCTGCAAGGCACATAGAATTGTGCCTGTAACAAAGCACGGACAATAACGTCATGGGTAAAGAAGAGCTGGATAGAGTTTTCATCATTATACATCTGAGGCCACTGAGACTCAGAGATCCCCTGATGTGCTCACAGTCACACACTTAGCCAGGGCAAGAGCTGGATTCTCCAAAGCCAATCCTCTCAAAAGCCCGTATAGTCAAAACTATAGTTTTTCCAGTAGTCATGTACGGATATGAGAACTGGACAAAAAGAAAGCTGAGCACTGCAAAACTGATGCTTTAGAATTGTGGTGCTGGGCTTTAGAATTGTGGTGCTGGAGAACACTCTTGAAGCCCCTTGGACAGCAAGGAGAACATATCAGTCAGTCCTAAGGGAAATTAACCCTGGATATTCATTGGAAGGACTGATGCTGAAGCTGAAGCTCCAATACTTTGGCCACCTGATGCAAAGAACTTACTCTGTGAAGAAAAGACCCTAATGCTGGGAAAGATTGAAGGTAGGAGAAGGGGGCAACAGAGGATGAGATGGTTGAATGGCATCACTGACTCAATGGACATGAGTTTGAGCAAGCTCCAGGAGATGGTGAAGGATAGGGAAGAGTGGTGTGCTAAAGTCCATGGGGTCAGGAAGACTCAGAGACAACTGAGCAATTGAACAACAATGACAAGAACTGAGGTGTTCAGTAGAAGTGTTCACTAGACACAGATGGCCACTGAACACTCAAATGTGGCTGGTTTGAACTGAGATGTGCTGTTCAGTATAAAATGTCAGATTTTGAAAATTTATTCAATCTTAATAAAAAACAATGTAAAACATCTCATGAATAACTTTTATATTTATTACATGATGAAGTAACAATACTTTGGATAATTAAAATATATTATTAAGTTATCTTCACCCATTTTCTCATGCACATAGCAGAAAATTTTGAGTCACAAATGTGTGGCTCATGTGTAGCTTGCATTGTGATTCTACTGGGCAGCCCTGTTTGGAGAGAACTACATTCTCCTTTCTGGATCATTGCAGGAGGTGGAAGGGAGGCTCAAGAGGGAGAGGGTATATGTAAACTTATGACTGATTCATATTGTTGTGCAACAGAAACCAATACAACAGTGTAAAGCAATTATCCTACAATTTAAAGAGGAAAAGAAATGGAACCATAAAAGAGTACAATTTCACACACAATCCATTCGCCAGTCCTCCTGTCCATTCTGCTCCCCATTTATGCTCTGTAAAGCGACTCCAGTCATGTGTCACCACTTACTTGGCCAGTAGAAGCTGTATAATAGAAAAAGAGCTCTCTATTTCATTTGTACTGTTTCTGTAGTTCTACTAATGAACATCTTTGAATTTTCCGCACTCAAGCAAACCTCATTGTGTGGAATGGTCCCCTTCCATGAAGCTCTCTGCGTGTCTCTCCAATATAATCTTCTCCAACCAAAGAACTTGACCTATGCTTCTCTCATCACAGATCCTTTTTACATGATGGCTCCCGTCTCTGTTACCCATTACCCCAATATTACAGGCAACTGGAATGCAGAAGGCATTTATCCAACTACTATTTCTTGAGTGTTGAGTATGTCACGGGCATAAGTTAGCTTTTGGATTATAGCAAAAAAATTTAAGAATGAGTACACTTAGTTTCTTTTATTCTAGCCTTCTCTCTGATGAAAGATGAGATTAGAAGTACATGAGGTTTACCGGGAGATGGCTCAAAAATTATAAAAATGAACTTACTTACAAAACAGAAACAGAATCATAGACTTCAAAAACAAGCATGGTTCCCAGAGGGGAAAGATGAGGTGGAAGGATAATTGGGAGTCTGGGCTTGGTATGTCCACACTATTGTATATGAAATGGACTTCCCAGATGGTGCGGTGGTAAAGAATCTGTCTGCCAATGCAGGAGATGCAAGAGATGCAGGTTCAATCCTTGGGTAGGGAAGATCTGGAGTAGGAAATGGAAACCTACTCCAGTATTCTTGCCTGGAAAATTCCATGGACAGAGGAGCCTGGTAGGCTACAGTCCATGGAGTCATGGATAGTCAGACACAACTGAACACACACACAGCATACATAAAATAAATAATCAACAAAAACCTACTGTATAGCCCAGGGAACTCTACTCAATATTCTGTAATATGGGAAAAGAATCTGAAAAAGAATGGATATATGTATATGTATAACTGAATGACTTTGCTGTACACCTGAAATTAACACAACATTGCAATAGTCTGATGCCAAATAAAAATTAAATTAAAAAAAATCATAGTGGGAAAAATAAGTGCCTGTGAAAACTAAAGAAGGAGGGATGAGAAGTAGATAAAGAGAGTCTTAGATCAAATCTGATATCTGTGAAAGGAGAGAGGGATAGAAGAGTTGAATAGAAAGAGCCTCAGACCACTCTGAAATTTGGAGAAAGTCCTTAGGCCAAAGTGACTCTAGGTCAAAGTAATCCTTTGGAAGAATTTCCCATCAAGGAGTAGGAGTGGGCCTGCTTGATAACCACCCCCTTACTCAGTCATTGACCACAAGAAGCCTGGGGAAATCATGACTTTGGCATTCTTGCCCCCATGTGTGTTGGGTATGAAGATGTACTATCTTGGGCTGAAGGTATTTATGCTTCCTGCATCAAATCTGGGAAAGTGATTCTGAGCAGAGCATCTCCACATCACCCACACACACACCCCCACCATGGTATACAGTCTACATCTTTTTTTTTTTTTTTTTAATTTATTTACTTTTTACTGTCCTGGGTCTTTGTTGCTCCAAGACCTTTTCTCTGTGGTGATCAGGGGCTACACTCCAGCTGTGGTGTGTAGACTTCTCACTGCAGTGGTTTTTCTTGATGCAGAGCACGGGCTCTAGGTGTAGAGGTTCAGTAGCTGTGGCACATAGCCTCAACAGTTGCAACCCCCAGGCTGTAGAGCACAGGCTCAATAGTTGCCGTACATGGGCTTTGTTTTTCTGCTACTTGTGGGATCTTCCCAGGCCAGCGATTGAACCCATGTCTCCTGCATCGGTAGGCTGACTATTTGCCACTGAGCCACCAGGGAAAGCCCAGTCCACCTCTTTTAACAAGATATTTAAAATGGCCCCAACTACTGCAGGAAGATTTTATCACTGAGGTTAACCCCAGGCTTTGGAGTCATACAGACACAAGTTTGAATCCCCAGCATCTCATCCGTTAGTTGTATGATCTTGAGAAAGGAATCCCATTTCTCTAAAACAGCTTGTTTAGTCAATCACATCATTGAGTTGTTGCATAAAATAATAAAATGCATGTAAATCATGGAGCCTAAGACATGATGTGTTTTTATTAATATTGGCAAAAAAAACTGCTATTGTTGGTGACGGGTGTCATTGTTTTATGGTGGTTGGTACTGTGAAACATCAGAATGTGAATAAACAAAATACATCAAAGAGAATGGGAACCAATTGCAAACATAATAATAATATGGATAAGCCTAATGTTTCCCAGAAGCCCTGCTTGAAAGGAAAATATAAGCTGTTATTTAGTTCTGAATTTCCAAAAAGGAAGCATGTCCTTCCACATTGAAAATGAAGTGCTTCTTTGCACTAAAATCTACATGATATTTTTCACAAGAGAGTTTAGGGGAACAGGATCTTATTCATCTTGCATTTCCTTAGACCAAACTAATGCATTCCCTGGAGTCTGTGCTCAGGGGGGCTGTTTAAGCTGATCTGAGAAATAGGAATGCATTTCTGTTCAAGTCTCAGTACCAACAATTTTTTGGACAGAAAAAGCAACTTAGAAGAGTTAAGATTTTTATCTACAGTATCATGAGTTATCTTGAGGTTTTCTAGAGACTTTCTGGAAATTACTAAAGACCATGACAGAGGCAAGAGGAAAGAATGTAAAGATGCTGACTCACATAGATCTGTGTTCTCATCCAAGGCCTCTGGTTTTTCTTTTCCCCCCTCTTTACAAATTGTTGGGAATATTTATGGCCTCTCTGTCAGTTTATATGTACAATGTAGATGTTAATAATTCCACACTGGCAGAAGTGTGTTAAAGAATTAGTCATTTATAAAAATAATAAAGGTCCATCCAGTCAAGGCTATGGTTTTTCCAGTAGTCATGTATGGATGTGAGAGTTGGACTATAAAGAAAGCTGAACGCCAAAGAAGTGATGCTTTTGAACTGTGATGTTGGAGAAGACTCTTGAGAGTCCCTTGGACTGCAAGGAGATCCAACCAGTTCATCCTAAAGGAAATCAGTCCTGAATGTTCATTGGAAGGACTGATGTTGAAGCTGAAACTCTAATACTTTGGCCACCTGATGTGAAGAGCTGACTCATTTGAAAAGACCCTGATGCTGGGAAAGATTGAAGGTGGGAGGAGAGGGGGATGACAGAGAATGAGCTGGTTTAATGGCATCACCAACTCAATGGACATGAGTTTGAGTAAACTCCAGGAGTTGGTGATGGAGAGGGAGGCCTGGCGTGCTGCAGTCCATGGGGTCGCAAAGAGTCAGATACAACTGAGAGACAGAACTGAAAAACATTAAAAAAGTAAAACCATAGCAAAATAGTTTGAGTTCCCTCAGAAGCAATAGACAGGGATTTGAGAACAAGAAGTATATTTAGGAGATGAAGCAGGAAATATATATGAGAGGGTGTTATAGGTTCAACTGCATCCCTTCCCCACCCCAAATTCATATGTTAAAATCCTAACTCCCAGGGCCACAGATAGGATTATATTTGAAAACAGGGTCTTTAAAGAGGTAATTATGATAAAATGAGGTCTTTAAGGTAGGTCCTAATCTGATATGACTGCTGTCCTTCTAAGAAAAGCAAACTGGCATACAAGAATACAGAGAGAAGGCACAAGGCAAAGACAGCTTTCTACAGGACAAGCATAGAGACCACAGAAGAAACCAACCCTGCAGACACCTGAATCTCTGACTTCGGTCTCCAGAAATGAGAAACATGTATATTTGTTGTTTGAGCCACCCAGTGTGTGGTCCCTTGTTATGGCAGCCCTAGGTGACTAGTACAGAGGTGAGGAAGTAAGACAGGGGAGGGAAGGAGGTCACTCAGGGGCACTCGTGGACAGGTGACCCATGAGACCCTCTGGGGATCAGTGGATTTGAGGTCCCTGGGAATCATCTCACCCCAAAGTTTTGGAAGTTCAGTGGCTCCTCCACCAGGTCCTGTTCTCTTTTTGGCTGAGGGCTGGAGGATACTGGATCTTAATCCTTCAACTGCAGTAGTTAAGCTTATCTTCTTTTCCGCGATGTCTCATTATTCAGCACAAAGTCACCATGTATTCAGTGCTAAGTAAATAGCAAGTTTGATATGATAAATTGTGTTCTTCAAGGTAATATGATGTAATAGAAGGAGAATAGGACTTGGAGGTAGATGCCCCTGTTTTTTAATTACTTCACTTACTTCTCATGGGCTTCCCTTCTGGCTCAGCAGGTAAAGAATCCACCTACAATGCAGGATATCTAGGTTCAAACCTTGGGTTTGGAAGATCCCCTGCAGGAGGGAAAGGCTACCCGCTCCAGTATTCTGGCTTGGAAAATTCCATGAACTGTATGGTTCATGGAGCCACAAAGAGTTGGACACAACTGAATGACTTCCACTTCACTTTGCTTCACTCATGTGACTTAGGGCTGTAGCATGACCACTCTGATCCTCAGTTTTCCTCTCTGTCAAAATATGCTGGCTGTAAATGTGAAATGGAGGGACATGTAGTGTAAGACACAGCATGGATACTCTACAAAAACATTCTTTCTCACAGCCTCCCTCCCCCCACTCACTCCAGTTGTTCCAAAACAATTAAGTCACTCTACACCCACTTCTGGAGAAGGCAATGGCACCCCACTCCAGTACTTTTGCCTGGAAAATCCCATGGACGGAGGAGCCTGGTAGGCTGCAGTCCATGGGGTCGCTAGAGTCGGACACAACTGAGCGACTTCACTTTCACTTTTCACTTTCATGCATTGGAGAAGGAAATGGCAACCCACTCCAGTGTTCTTGTCTGGAGAATCCCAGGGACGGGGAAGCCTGGTGGGCTGCCGTCTATGGGGTCGCAGAGTCGGACACGACTGAAGTGACTTAGCACACCCATTTCTAATTTTGAGTAAATTGAGCAGCTGCTTTCATTATTTTTCTAGGCTGATATTAGTCCCAATCCCTTAGTCATTTCATTTTCATAAGAATTTTTTTATAGAAATTGAAATTAGAAAGGGAATGCAGGTTTTTGTTCCTGATACTCATTTTTTTTAGCAGTTTAAACATCCTTATCAATAAGTTCATGGCAATCCTGGAGTGAGTTACCATTTCCTTTTCCATGAAGGAAGACAAACCTGAACAAATAGAGAAGATTGTGCCATGAAAAATAATGCTTCACAAATGGGAAAAACAAACCCTTTTAGAAGAGGTCTCTCTCTTTTTTTTAATCCCTAAAGTTTTATTCTCCCATTTGTCAGACCAGTGAGCTAGCTAATGGAAAACTAAAGAAAAGAGAATTTAAATGAGTGTAATGAAATCCTCTACTTCGTTCTGCATCATCATAGTAATAATAACTGTTAGGTCCAGTCCTGCTCAGCACTCTGTCCACACAGGGGGCTTCGTTTTGTTTAATTCCTACACTAGCTTCACAAAATAGTTACATTTATGCTTCTCGTTTTACACATGGGAAAATTAATGCTCAGTGACAGTTACTCATCTGAAGCCACCGAGAAAGAGCCAGAAGAAAACATACCACATATTTGCACATCAATTCATATAGTATTCATTAAAAATGCATATAGACTGCTTGAAAGCATTTGCTTTTTAGTCTCAGTTTTTCAAAAAAGGAACCAAAGGCTTATATGACATCATCATTTCAAAGTAATGCCAGTCTTAAGAGGGAGTCATGTGGGTGGGTTTCTGATACAGAAATAGAAAATTTGGGGAGAATTGGACAATGATGGTCAAAAGGTACAGATTTCTAATTATAAGTATTAGGAATGTAATGTACAATATGATGGATACAGCTCACATTGCTGTATAGTAGAGTTGAAAAATTCTGAGAGTATATCGTGAAAATTATCATCAAGAGGAAAAAAAATTTTTGTTTTTTGTATCTATATGATATGATGGATATTAACCAAACTTTTGTGATAGTCACTTCATAGTATATATATCAGGTCACTAGCTGTACTCCTTAAACTTATATAACACTGTATGACAAGTATATCTCAACAAAACTGAGAAATAAGAAGAAAAGAAAACCTGGGTCTGAGGCCAGCTTTGTTTTGGGGAAAGTATTTGACATTTCTGGCTTTAAATTCTGTGTATGTAAAAAGGATGCTAATTACAGATGTGGACATGATTCAACACTTCACATGGATTATCTCTTTTGAACCTCACAACTCGCTAAGATGATTGCGGCAAGGACTAGTAACTGCAACCCTCATGCTTGTTTCTTCTACAGATTTTAATTTCTTTAAGTCTATGGACTGTCTATTATTTTTCATTATATAATCTTGATCCAGTCAGTCGCTGACACTTACTAGGTTCTCTATAAATGTCTGTGGGCTAAAAGACTATCCAATAAACATTTGGAAAAGAATGCCTCCCTGTCCATAGCACATGAGTTATTATAGAAATTTAGGATCATTTTTCTAGTTGGTTTTAATCAGTCAAATAAATGGCTGCCAGTTGCATAGAATGCCAATAAAACTATTTAAATCAAAATCACTCCTGAACTTTATTTCACATTTAATGCAGAAGGAAGGATTAGTAACATACCCATAGACAATGATGATTTGTTGATAGCAATCTATGGCAGGCACTGTCTTCATAGGGTCTCTAGATATAAAACCCTGTGGTCTGAAATTCACTTCTTGCTTTGAACTGACCCCTGTATTGACCTTTAAACTCATACAGCCAACTTCTTATATCATATTTCCATCTGGTTGTCTATCAGACATTTCTAATTTAACACATCCAAAATTCAGATTCTGATCTTTCCCTTGAAACCTTCTCCTGCCTAGGTGACCTCATTTCATAAATGACAACTCCATTCGTTAAGTTGCTCAGGTCAAGAACCTGGAAATTATCCATAACTGGGCTCTTTTTTGATCAATACTACCCACATCCAATTCATCTGTTATTCCTTTGGGCTCTATTTTGAAAATCACCTAGAACCTGATCATTTCTCTTGCCCTGCCTTACTACCATTGGCTCAAGTCATCACCATCTCTCTCCTGCACTGTATAAAAAGCCTTATTGTTCCCTCTGTCGTGACCCTTGCTTGCCAATAGTTTAAATTTTATTTTATTTTTTTGCCTCTCTTCTAACTTGTCTTATTTCGAAGCCTTACCCTTAATCTTCTCCCCTGTCAGCAGGCTCTGTGCTTTCAGCAGGCTCCATGCTCAGGCACACTGCTTTCTCAGGGCTTCTGTATTTACTGTTTTCCCAGACTTAGAGTTGGTCTGTGTTGTTCATGCTGAAGTTCTAGTGTCTAAAATAGTGTCCCGTATGTAAAAGGAACTCAGTAAACACATGCTGAGTAAATGAAGTACATATTGCATCAACTGAGTCTGAAAATGTAATTGATGGCCATTCTTTTGTTTATTCATTCAACAAAGTATTTGGGAGTTACCCTGTGTCAGATATTGGAAATAAATTGTTAATATGAAGGCTAGGATCTTATACTCTGACACTTTTTATTTTTCACAGAGATAGGCTTTAACCATACACATAAATGAACTAGTAGATTATTAAATAAGTGGACATTCTGTGTAATATTGAGGTAGAAATAAAGAAGATGCATTGAGACAGGGAATCAGGGTAGGGGAGAGGCTCCAAAACAATATTTCAGCATTGAAGCAGAAAACTTAATTAGGAGAAATAAACAGTCATGTAAAGAGCTGGCATAGGGACTTCCCTGGTGATCCAGTGATTACGAATCTGCCTGCCAACCCAGGGGACAATGTTCCGGGAAGATCCCACACGCTGAAGAGAAAATAAGCCTGAGCACCACTGTGTTGAGTCCATGCTCTAGAGCCCTTGAGCCGCAACTACTGATGCCACCACACTTAGAGGCTGTGCTCCGCAACAAGAGGAGCCACCACAATCAGAAGCCTGTCGCACCAAAACGAAGAGTAACACTCACCCGCCGCAACAAGAGAAAGCCCAGGCAGCACTGAAGACCCAACACAGCCCAAAATAAAAATAAGTAAGTAAATAAATACTTTTTTTAAAAAAAGAGCTGGCATAAATGTCTCAGGCAGAAGAAACAACACATGGAAAGACCCTGAATCAGGAATTAATTTTGTAATACACTAAGGAGTCGAACATGACTGAGCGACTTCACTTTCTTTTCACTTTCATGCATTGGAGAAGGAAATGGCAACCAGTGTTCTTACCTGGAGAATCCCAGGGATGGGGGAGCCTGGTGGGCTGCTGTCTCTGGGGTCGCACAGAGTCGGACACGACTGAAGCGATTTAGCAGCAGCAAGGAGTGATTGCAAATAAATATGACTGACTGTGGTAAGTGAAGGAGAGAATGTTATGAGATGATGTTGAAACATAAGGTGGGGTCAACATTGGACTTCTCATAAACTCTGAGTTAACATTGTGGCTCAGATAGTAAAGAATTTGCCTGCAAGGCAGGAGACCCAGATTCAATCCCTGGGTCAAGAGGATCTCCTGGAGATGAGAATGGCAACTCACTCCAGTATTCTTGCCTGGAGATTTCCATGGATAAGAAACCGATGCATGATACTGGATGCGTGGGGCTGGTGCACTGGGACGACATAGAGGGATGGTACGGAGAGGGTGGAGGGAGGGGGGTTCCGAATGGGGAACACGTGTATAACTGTGGCAGATTCATGTTGATGTATGGCAAAACCAATACAATATTGTAAAGTAATTAACCTCTAATTAAAATAAATAAATTTATATATATATATATATATATATATATATATATATATATATAATATATAAAGAAACCTGATGGGCTACAGTCCATGGGGTCATAAAGAGTTGGACACAACTGAACAACTAACACTTTACACTTTCACTTTCATAAACTATGACACAGAATTGGGCTTTATACTAAACACAATAAACAGGCACCTGTACAGGGAGTGACCTGACTGGAATTACTTTCCTTTTTTACTGTCATTTTTCTCTGTAGGGGAATAGCCTGGAAACAAAGCTGAAACGATTAAGAGCAAGAATATAGGTAAGGTGATATGTTCGTTTCCAAGAGCTAATGTAAGAAAATACCACAAACTCATTTGTTTAAACAGCAAAAATGGATTGTCTCCCAGTTCTAGAGGCTGGAAGTCTGAGGTCCTGGTGTTGGGAGGGTTGGCATCTTCTGGGCCCTCTGAGGAATAGTCTGTTCCAGGCCTATCCCCTAGCTACTAGTTGTTTGTTGAACACTTTGACATTTCTTGGCTTATAAAAGCATCACCAGATCTCTGTATTCATCTTCTGCACTCTCCTATATGTGTCTTTCTCCAAGTGCCCTTTTTTTTAATAAGGAAATGACTGTATTGGATTAGGGCTCACCCTAATGAACTCACTGTGGCTTAATTACCTCTGTAAAAACTCTATCTTCTTATAGGACACCTTTGAGGTTCTGAGGGTTAGGACTTAACCATAAAATTCTGGAGGGACACAAGTCAACCTACAGTAGAAGTTATGATGGCTTGGATGAGTAAAGATGAAGAAATACCAATATATGTTTGGCGGATGACATTCAGGGCTTGGGGGGGTGGGGGTCACTTCAATGTGAATAATGAGGAATAAGGTGGAGTTAACCCAAATCTGGTATTTAATAATTGGCTTGAAAATGGTGTGGTCCCTGGGAAGGAAAAGTCTAAGGTAGAAGCAGACCTGTGTGTATAGATTTTAGTTTTGGTTTTTGGGGTTTCTTTGAGTAATTGTGGTTTGAAATGACTTCAAGATGTTTAAATAAACGTGTAGGCAGCTGGACACATGAGTCTAGAGATTAAAGAGGTGAACATCTTTAAAATTCTTTTGAAAAAGTGGGGTGAACATCTAAATTTGCATTCACCAAATATGAACAGAAAGCAAAGCCTCAGCATTTTGATGATACCTGGGGATGGAAGATCAATAAGGAAAGTAGCCCAAGACTGTGGCTGGAAGCACTACAGAATTCACGAGTTGGAAGATAAAAGGAGTCTGCACAGGAGACCCATAAGGAATAGCTATTAAAGTGGGAAGAAAACCAGTTTCCTTGCTCATATTATGAGTAGAGAGAGAAGACAGCTTCCTAAAGAATAGAATGATGGGCTGTGTTAAATACCACTGTGAGGTAAGAAAAGATGAGATAAGAAAATGTCCATCTAGGTCAATCACATGAAGGTTGCAGAGCCTCTGACATGGTGATGGGACAAAAGGCAGACTGGAGGAAACCAATTGAAAGATAAGAAAGTGAAGCTCTTTGAAGTTGTTCCGTGGGGTAGAAAGCAATAAGAGAGGCAATCACTGGAAGGGAAACTGAGGTCAAGGGTGGATTTTTTTTTTAAAAAAAGAATCTTATATTCTGATGGACATAATACTACAGAAGGAAAGCACAAAGATGCTGGAGAGAGTGAGTCTTGGAAGCATTTATTACCATACCCTAATACAGATGAGGACAAGAAGGTTCTAAGATGCTAAGAATATCCTTAGAGTTCATACAACCAATAAGTGATAAAAGGCATATTTCAAACCAGGCCCTGCCTTACTTGAAAACTACCATTGTTTTCTTAATAATGTGCAGTCTCTGAAGTGAGGTGATGCCTATATAATGTCATTTTTATATTTCATTTTCTGCAAGAAAATTTGTCACCCTATATTTTTTTTACAGGTTATATTTTAAGTTTTGGAAATGCCAGAATTCATAAATGTAAACAACTCTAAACAAATATACTCTGTTATATATGTTTGCTTTGAATGTTACAAGTAAAAATAAATGAAAAAGTTTGGACTCTATAAAATAAATGTTAGAATCTGGAGTGGGTTGTCGTTCCCTTCTCTAGCGGATCTTTCCAACCCAGGGCTAAAACCCGAGTCTCATTCATTGCAGGCAGATTCTTTACCATCTGAGCCATCAGGGAAGCCCTAGAAACTGGACCAAACTTTAATGAAAAGAGTTAGAACCTTCGAGTGAGATCTACATGCATCTATTTGCAGAGAGTAGGTATGAACCTCTTTCTATGAGGATGAAAAAGAATCTTGGCACAAAAAGAAATATTTTGGAGAAGATAAATTAAACATAATTAATGGTCACATTAAGAATCAGAGTTTGAAAGGAAAACTAATGTTTCCTGATTTTTTTTTTTCTTTCTCAAATTATACCCAATGTTTGTATGGCTTTGAGGAAATTCAGAATCAAGAAAAAGAAAAAAATTATATCTTTTCTCTAGTTAGAAATAAATGCTTAGATGACAACTGCTGATAACTTTTATCAGGGACAGATTAAATTAATTTGCATTTGCATTAAAGAGTATGTACTACTTTAACCTTTGCTTTAGCTTGGATATCTTGCTTGAGAAGAGAAAACACAAGATAATTCATATGAAGTGTTTCTCCAATAACATTTTTACATTTCACTTTAAAGGGACTCATAAGGTGAAACTCTAATACTTTGGCCACCTGATGTGAAGAGCTGACTCATTTGAAAAGACTCTGATGCTGGGAAACATTGAAGGCAGGAGGAGAAGGGGACGATAGAGGATAAGATACTTGGATAGCATCACCAACTCAATGGACATGAGTTTGAGTAAACTCCGGGAGTTGGTGATGGACAGGAAGGCCTGGCGTGCTGCAGTCCACTGGGTCACAAAGAGTTGGACATGACTGAGTGACTGAACTGAACTGAACTGATAAGCACAATTGTTTTTCCAGTCCAGATCTTTTGATTTTTCTTCTTTTGTAGAATGCTCCCAAATCTTATCTAAGCTTAATAGCAACTACATTTTCTTGAAAAAAGCTAAAAAAAAAAATGCTAGCCCTAAGTCTAACTTCGACTTGTCATTTTAATAACAAAAATTTTACAAGGGGTCAATATAAAATTCTCATAAATAAATTCTTTCGAGAAATGCCTATTATTAGTTAACTTAGAAAATGATATTTCAGTTCAGTTCAGTTCAGTCGCTCAGTCATGTCTGACTCTTTGCGACCCAGTGGACTGCAGCATGCCAGGCCTCTCCTGCATCAAAAGGTGAATTCTTTACCACTGAGCCAGCTGGGATACCTAGGATAAAGTAAATGAGAGCTTTTTTCAGAAAACCATTTTCAGCACTCTCCTGGAGTCCTCAGGTCTGAAAACCAAGGCAATCAAAAGCCCAAGTATCAGAAGATTTGTTCTCTGGTTACCAAGAACTAGTTTCAGAAAATCATTTGTAGCTATGATCACTTTCCAAAAGGCTTCAAATGATACTCATCCCTTCTTGGGGTCAAGAGATGAGCAGACTACCTCCCTGAGCCAAGTTTAAATTTTCCCTGCCTGGACATGAAGCTGTGGGTCAGTTATAGTGACAAGACTTCAATTTGGTTTTTTCCATAATACAGTTGTCAGCTAAGGCCACCCTATCCTTAAAGTGTAAATAAAATCCATATGGAAGTCTCACATTGTGTGGGACTTCTATCTTAGTCCATGCACCTCCTCATTCCCCGCCTCCCCAGTACTATCATATTGTTGCAGGGAGAAGTCAACTCTGACTCCTTATTGGAACTGTGTCTCTAACTTGCTTTTTGTTGTGTTTGTTATTATAATCATACACAATGGCCTGGGTCAGAGAACCCTGCCCCTCGGCATGACTGTTAAACTAAAGTATCTTTGTTCAGAACCCTGTCCATCTGTAGATGGCAGGAAGGAAAAAAATTAACACACCCCCTGCCTGAGATTTGTCATTCTAGGAGATATTTGCAAAATTAGTGGCCTTTTTATTTTGCTTCTTCACTGCCCCCATCTCTGATCTATAAAAGAACCTGGCATCCAGATCTCAATAAGATGGTTATTTTGAGACATTAGTCTGTCATCTTCTCAATTGGCTGGCTCTCCAAAATTCATATTCCTTGCCTCAACACATCTCCAAATTATTGGCCTGTGGTGTGATAAGCAGAATGAGCTTGGACCCGTAATGACATTGTGCATTCAAGTTTCAACTTAGGAATCTCAGGGGAAATATTCAAACCAAGTCATTTGGGGTGACTTCCAGTGCTCACCCCAAATGTCCCACAGGCTGTTTACTTTTGCAGTTCCTTATGCATTTCTGTTCTTGTTCTGCTGGACATGTGCTCTCCCCGTTTGAATAGCCACTTAAAACTCTTTATTCTGTTCTGAAAGTTACAGGCTTGGGAAATCATCCCCTTTGCTTCGAATTGAAAAAGCAAAAATCATACCCAGCATTGTAACACTGTGTTCTTCAGGGAGCTTGGCACAAAAAGGGCTTTCAATTTATTATAAAACAGTCCACTTTTGCAAAATCCTCTCATCCATGCCATGTGGTTAAGCCCCATCTGTCCCTGAAGGTTGTCCCACTTAGATTCTCTAGATTTATTATTCAGAATAATTTTGTTCTGCATTGACCATTGTATGTCCTGTAACTCTTGTGCTTTGTTAAAACCGAGCGTCCCCAAATCTGTATCTCACGTTTTTGATTTTTTTTTTTAATTTTATTTTTTTGTGTAACAACACATCATGAAATATAACATCTTTAAAGGGTGAAACACATTATGGTTGACCATAGGTAACAAGTTGTACAGAAGATCTCTAGATCTCACTTCACTGAAACTTTATGCCTGTTGATTAGTAATTCCCCAGTTACCCCTCCTCCCAGGTCTTTCCAGGGGGTGCTACTGGTAAAGAACCCCACTGACAATGCAGGGATGTAAGAGACATGGGTTTGATCCCTGGGTCAGGAAGATCCCCTGGAGGAGGGCATGTCAACCTACTCCAGTATTCTTGCCTGGAAAATTCCATAGACAGAGGAGCTTGGAGGGCTATGGTTCATAGAGTCATAAAGAGTCAGATGCAGACTGAAGTAATTTAGCACAAGTACACACCCATCCCCTCCCCTAACTCCTGATGACCGCCATTCCATTCGTTGAGTTTATGAATTTGACTATTTTGGATACTTTGTATAAGTGGAATAGTGCAGTACTTGCTTTTCTGTGGCTTATTTCACTTAACACCATGTCCTCCAGCTTTGCCCATGCTCCTGTGTCCTACATCTTATCCTCAGTGGCCTAGAAGGGTTGGCTGTTTCTCTGACATGACAGTCTTTCCTTTCCCCTTCCTTTCTAGGTCCTGTAAGTGGAGGAGAACAATATGAAGCCTTATTTCCTTTCTCAAATAAATTATCACAGTCTTCTATTTCCTTTCTCAGAGAAAAAAATGACTC
This sequence comes from Bos mutus, assembly GCF_027580195.1. Classification (NCBI taxonomy): domain Eukaryota; kingdom Metazoa; phylum Chordata; class Mammalia; order Artiodactyla; family Bovidae; genus Bos; species Bos mutus. The sequence goes on along the minus strand of NC_091622.1, from coordinate 105,806,447 downwards.
TAACTGATTTTAATTAATAGTTTTTATTTTATAATTTTATTTCAGGTTTATAAAAAAATCACAAAGATTATACAGAGTTTCTCTACACTCCCCACTCAATTTCTCCTGTTATTAACAGCTGACATGAGTACAGTACATTTGTCAAAACCAGTGAATTGGTATTCAAGTTCCCTTAGTTTTCACTTGATATGCTTTTCTATTCCAGGATCCTATCTAAGGTATCTTATTCTTCCAATAAGTTTTTTTCATAAACATACCAACAAAAATGCTGATATATTTCACATCATGTTTTCTGGTTATCTATTTTTCTAGTGATAACACAGGGGCCCAAACTAGAGTCTTGTTCATACACTATTGCAGGTTGATGATTGAGTTGCATCCATCATAATTAGAACCTTTGGTGGTTATCTTTGAGCACTTTCCATTTATTTTGGTAATTTCCAACTTTATAAGTCTAGCTATCTTATAGAGAAAGACAGAAAATCTCTATCATGATTCTTTGCAGCTAGGGTTCGAACATGTGACCTGGTTTCTTTAGATTGGACTTGGGTTTGGAAATGAACAGTGTGAGGACACAATAGGTCTGGAGACAGAGTCAGCTGTTCCTTCAGGCAAGGAGACATTGGGACTTCTGACATCTACTCACTCACAGTACCAAGTACGGTTTTTCCTAGAGAAGCCCTTATGTGATTATACACTAGCTGTCCAGCATCAAAGATCCACTTCCCACCGTCTTGGGATACTTGGTATTATCTGGTGGTGGTTTAGCCGCTAAGTCATGTCTGACTCTTGCAACCCCATGGACTGTAGTCCACCAGGCTCCTCTGCCCATGTGATTTCCCAGGCAAGAATAGTGGAGTGGAATGCCATTTCCTTCTCCAGGGGATCGTCTCAATCCAGGGATCAAACGGAATTTCCTGCATAACGGGTGGTCTCCTGCATTGCAGGCAGATTCTTTATTGATTGAGCCACTAGAGTATCCTTTAATAAAGATATTTTCTATTTAAATAGTGAAGGGATTCTAGCATTTGTATGTAAGAATTATGACCAATAAAACTCGAATTCTCAGAAAATCATCCCATGATTAATTTTATCTACTTCTACCACATAACTGGTGTTTGTAAAGTTTGATTAGTAGCAAAATGGTGATAATTTTGAGTAGGAATCCTTCCTTTGACTTCACTTAGCCTTTAAAAAGTGTAGGAAGGAGGAAAAAGTATGTAGGCACCTACATTTGCTTGTTAGGGCTGCTGTAACAAAATATCATAAACTAAGTAGCTTAACAACAGAAATTCATTATCTCAGATTTCAGATGTCTCAAGTCAAAATGCTGGCAAATTGGATTCCTTCTCTTGGCTTTAAGGGAGAATTTATTCCTTGCCTACATCTTAGTTTCTGATGATTTTCTACTGATGGTTAGTGTCCCTTTGTAGAACCATCACCCTCATCTCTGTTTTCATCTTCACACTACATTTACCCCGTGTTTGTGTATCTATGTTCAAATCCTCTTTTAATAAGCATGCCGGTCATATTGCATTAGGGCACAGGCTGAAGACTTCATTAACCTGATTACTCTGTAAAGACACTATCTCCATATAAGGTCACATTCTAAAGTAATGGAGGTTGACTTTGACTTGGGATGACAATTTGCCCATCCTCAATCTATAAATTCAAATCACTTCTAACTAAAGGTCCAATTTTTTTTTTTTAACTAACATAATTCAATCTGTAAGAGCACCTCTAAGTAGAGGCTGAGCTTCTAGAAACCCAGCTCTTGTGGGGTCATCAGCTCCATGGGGACAGTGGTACTCCGAAGGGACTGAGATCCGAGGAACCAGGTGGTGTTACCTTTCTAATTCAACCCATTAAGGTGAAGAGTTATAAACAGAAATCAGTTGAGGTCCAGAGATGCTGATTGACACTATATATAAGATATGAGTCCATTGTCACAAATCCAGACTTTCAAGCAAGTCTTAATTGGAAATGTCTCGAAGATCTAGAATTTAAGTAGATGAGTCATTTGGCTCAAGCGAAAATAAGTTAAAACAAGGAGCTATGGATTTGTAATTGAGAAAAAGTTTATTTCAAATTGGGGTGCTTTGTGAACATCCTGTCAAGGAACTAGAGTCTGGATCAGGCTTTGGAAAAGGCAGGGGGATTTACCTGCTGGTGATAATGACCTCAGTGTGCCTTCATTGTATTCCAAGAGTAAAAAACAGTCACTTTTTTTTTCACTGCTTCATCCCTCCTTTCACACTATTTTGTATCCAATCAATCATCAACCCTGTCAATACCACCACCTCTTAATTGCCTCCCCTCCCTCACCAGCCTGGCCTTCCTTTCTTTTCACATCCCTACTGCTATCCTTTATTTCAAGCACTCATTTGATATTTAAACCATGACAGTGACCTTGTTTTATTTAGCATCCATATGGAATTTTTGTTTTGCCTGTTTTCACATTTAAATCTTTGCTCATTTGGAACTCATTTTGGTGTAAAAAAGTGAACAAGCGATCTCAACTTTTTTCTTTTAGTGGCTTGCCAATCCTCCTAATACAATTTATTGAATAATCCATGCTTTTCCACTGATTTCAATACTCTCTTGGCCATAGACTAACTTCCTATGCATATTTGGCTCTAACTCGTATTTCTTTCATTCATCATCTTGCCAATTTCTGTTGTGATTTCTGTTTTAATTGGAATTGAGATTTAAAACATATTTTAATTTATAACATTAAAGCTGTCTTTGCATTACTTCTCCTTTTCAAAGTTGTCTTTCTCATTGTTGCATATGTATTTTTCAAGATGAACCTTAGAATAATTGAATGAATTTTAAAAATCATTGGATCTTTAATTAGAAGTACACTGAATTTATAGACTGAGGTTGGGCAAATTGCCATCTTTGCATTATGAGTCTTCCCTCACCTCAACTAGGTAAGTTTCTTTATTTGCTTATTTTTCATGTTAGTCTGGAGAAGGCAATGGCACCCCACTCCAGTACTTTTGCCTAGAAAATTCCATGGATGGAGGAGCCTATTAGGCTGCAGTCCATGGGGTCGCTAGAGTCGGACACGAGCGACTTCACTTTCACTTTTCACTTTCACGCTTTGGAGAAGGAAATGGCAACCCACTCCAGTGTTCTTGCCTGGAGAATCCCAGGGACGGGAAGCCTGGTGGGCTGCCGTTTATGGGGTCGCACAGAGTCGGACACGACTAAAGCAACGCAGCAGCAGCAGCAGCAGCAGCATGTTAGTCCAAGTTGGTTCTTCCAGGTTTATTATTTAAAAAGCTATATCTTTTATTAAGGTTACTTATATTTGTTTAATGTTACTGCCATTGTGACTGGGATTTTGGGGTTCTATTTTCCTTTTATTTTTATTACAAGAAAGCTATTGACTTTTGCATTTTTAAATAACAGTTAAACTTACTTATTATATTCATCAATGAGTCAATAGATCTTGTGAGGTTTTCCAAAAATGCAACTGTATCATTTTCATAACATTATTATTTCCAACCTCTGTCAAAAATATAAAACATAAAGAAAATACTGGTGAGTTTAACCACATAAAAACAAAAATTGAAATATGAAATTTAATAAATAGCTTTATTAGCTTTATGCTAAGAGGTTTGACAGAGAAATACGAAAAAAAGACAACTACATCAATGGAAAATTGAACAAAAAACACAAATACCTAACCCCAAAAGGGACCCATATGACAAGACATTCAAGCCCACAGAAAACAGAAAGGAGATGATATATTTTCATAGAAATGAAATGATACGCTTTGTTATCCTATAATACTGGAAAAGGTTAAAAATAGCAACATTAGTGATTACGGGGTGAAAGGAAATGGGTACTCTCATTCAATGCTATAGAAAGTAAATATTGGTATAACATTTTGTGAAGAATGTAGCAACATGATACAAAATTTATAGTGTGTATCCCTTTAACACAGACTTCCTTTTCAGTTAATTTTTCTCTATACCTGTTCAAGAAAGTGCATAATAACATGTGGTCAGTGGATAGTTAACATAGAAACTGTTATAATAGCAAAAAATAAATGTCCATCCATAAAAAATCGGTTAAATTAATAATAGTACATGCATATAACAGATTAGTCTCTAGCCATTTAAATAATAATGTAGAGATATATTTTTCACATATAAAAGCATTCAGAAATTTTATGCAGCAATAAAGTAGCATGTTTATTATAATCCTATTTCTTTAAAGTTATTTTTATATTTATATACTGTCTTAGTCCGTTTGGGCTGCTGTAATAGAATAGCATAAATTGAGTGGCTTGTAAGCAGCAAACATTTATTTCTCATGATTCTGGATGCTAAAAAGACTCTTGATGAAAGTGAAAGAGGAGAGTGAAAAAGTTGGCTTAAAGCTCAACATTCAGAAAACGAAGATCATGGCATCTGGTCCCATCACTTCATAGGAGAATGAAGAAAAAGATGGAGATGGAGATGGAGAAAAAGTGGAAACAGTGTCAGACTTTATTTTTCTGGGCTCCAAAATCACTGCAGATGGTGACTGCAGCCATGAAATTAAAAGACACTTACTCCTTGGAAGGAAAGTTATGACCAACCTAGAAAAGCAGAGACATTACTTTGCCAACAAAGGTCCGTCTAGTCAAGGCTATGGTTTTTCCAGTGGTCATGTATGAATGTGAGAGTTGGACTGTGAAGAAAGCTGAGTGCCGAAGAATTGATACTTTTGAACTGTGGTGTTGGAGAAGACTCTTGAGAGTCCCTTGGACTGCAAGGAGATCCAACCAGTCCATTCTGAAGGAGATCAGCCCTGGGTGTTCTTTGGAAGGACTGATGCTAAAGCTGAAACTCCAATACTGTGGCCACCTCATGGGAAGAGTTGACTCATTGGTAAAGACCCTGATGCTGGGAGGGATTGGGGGCAGGAGGAGAAGGCGACAACAAAGGATGAGATGGCTGGATGGCATCACTGACTTGATGGACGTGAGTCTGAGTGAACTCTGGGAGTTGGTGATGGACAGGGAGGCCAGGCGTGCTGTGATTCATGGGGTCACAAAGAGTCGAACAGGACTTAGTGACTGAACTGAACTGAACTGACTGAACTCTGAACTTTCACTCACAGTTCATCTTTGATGGAGTGCCCTCCTCTATCTTCTTTGCTTAATGAGCTTTCATTTTAGTTATCTCAATAAGGTAGCCTTGGGTCCCCTAAAGAATGAATTCCTGGTGATTTGCATAGTCAATTTCACTTCTAGGATGTGAACTACTAAAGATCAGGGACGTTATCTTGTTCTAGATCATGGCATACAGTAGGAAGTTTGTTTTTTAATTGACTGAACTGTAAGTAAATTTAACAAAGAGAATGTTCTAATTATTATTTTTGTAATGCATGCTAAATTGATTCAGTTCAGTCACTCAGTCGTGTCCGACTCTTCTCGACCCCATGAATTGCAGCACGCCAGGCGTCCCTGTCCATCACCAACTCCTGGAGTTCACTCAGACTCACGTCCATCGAGTCAGTGATGCCATCCAGCCATCTCATCCTCTGTCGTCCCCTTTTTCCTCCTGCCCCCAATCCCTCCCAGCATCAGAGTCTTTTCCAATGAGTCAACTCTTCGCATGAGGTGGTCAAAGTACTGGGGTTCCAGCTTCAGCATCATTCCCTCCAAAGAAATCCCAGGGCTGATCTCCTTCAGAATGGACTGGTTGGATCACCTTGCAGTCCAAGGGACTCTCAAGAGTCTTCTCCAACACCACAGGTCAAAAGCATCAATTCTTCAGCAGTCAGCCTTCTTCACAGTCCAACTCTCACATCCATGCATGACCACTGGAAAAACCATAGCCTTGACTAGCCGGACCTTTGTTGGCAAAGTAATGTCTCTGCTTTTGAATATGCTATCTAGGTTGGTCATAACTTTCCTTCCAAGGAGTAAGCATCTTTTAATTTTATGGCTGCAGTCACCATCTGCAGTGATTTTGGAGCCCAGAAAAATAAAGTCTGACACTGTTTCCACTGTTTCCCCATCTATTTCCCATGAAGTGATGGGACTGGATGCCATGATCTTTGTTTTCTGAATGTTGAGCTTTAAGCCAATTTTTTCACTCTCCTCTTTCATTTTCATCAAGAGGCTTTTTAGTTCCTCTTCACTTTCTGTCATAAGGGTGGTGTCATCTGCATATCTGAAGTTGTTGATATTTCTCCCAGCAATCTTGATTCCAGCTTGTGTTTCTTCCAGTCCAGCGTTTCTCATGATGTACTCTGCATATAATTTAAATAAGCAGGGTGATAATATACAGCTTTGATGTACTCCTTTTCCTATTTGGAACCAGTCTGTTGTTCCATGTCCAGTTCTAACTGGTGCTTCCTGACCTGCATACAGGTTTCTCAAGAGGCAGGTCAGGTGGTCTGGTATTCCCATCTCTTTCAGAGTTTTCCACAGTTTATTGTGATCCACACAGTCAAAGGCTTTGGCATAGTCAATAAAGCAGAAATAGATGTTTTTCTGGAACTCTCTTGCTTTTTCCATGATCCAGCGGATGTTGGCAATTTGATCTCTGGTCCGCTGCCTTTTCTAAAACCAGCTTGAACATCTGGAAGTTCACAGTTCACGCACTGCTGAAGCCTGGCTTGGAGAATTTTGAGCATTACTTTGCTAGCGTGTGAGATGAGTGCAATTGTGCGGTAGTTTGAGCATTCTTTGGCATTGCCTTTCTTTGGGATTGGAATGAAAACTGACCTTTTCCAGTCCTGTGGCCACTGCTGAGTTTTCCAAATTTGCTGGCATATTGAGTGAAGCACTTTCACAGCATCATCTTTCAGGATTTGAAATAGCTCAACTGGAATTCTATCACCTCCACCAGCTTTGTTCATAGTGAAGCTTTCTAAGGCTCACTTGACTTCACATTCCAGGATGTCTGGCTCTAAGTCAGTGATCACACCATCGTGATTATCTGGGTTGTGAAGCTCTTTTTTGTACAGTTCTTCTGTGTATTCTTGCCACCTCTTCTTAATATCTTCTGCTTCTGTTAGGTCCCTACCATTTCTGTCCTTTATCGAGCCCATCTTTGCATGAAATGTCCCCTTGGTATCTCTAATTTTCTTGAAGAGCTCTCTAGTCTTTCCCATTCTGTTGTTTTCCTCTATTTCTTTGCATTGATCACTGAGGAAGGCTTTCTCATCTCTTCTTGCTATTCTTTGGAACTCTGAATTCAGATGCTTGTATCTTTCCTTTCCTCCTTTGCTTTTTGCTTCTCTTCTTTTCACAGCTATTTGCAAGGCCTCCCCAGATAGCCATTTTGCTTTTATGCATTTCTTGTCCATGGGGATGGTCTTGATCCCTGTCTCTTGTACAATGTCATGAACCTCATTCCATAGTTCATCAGGCACTCTATCTATCAGATCTAGGCCCTTAAATCTATTTCTCACCTCCACTGTATAATCATAAGAGATTTGATTCAGATCATGCCTGAATGGTCTAGTGGTTTTCCCTACTTTCTTCAATTTAAGTCTGAATTCGGTAATAAGGAGTTCATGATCTGAGCCACAGTCAGCTCCTGGTCTTGTTTTTGTTGACTGCATAGAGCTTCTCCATCTTTGGCTGCAAAGAATATAATCAATCTGATTTTGGTGTTGACCATCTGGTGATGTCCATGTGTAGAGTCTTCTCTTGTGTTGTTGGAAGAGGGTGTTTGCTATGACCAGTGCATTTTCTTGGCAAAACTCTATTAGTCTTTGCCCTGCTTCATTCCATATTCCAAGGCCAAATTCACCTGTTACTCCAGATGTTTCTTGACTTCCTACTTTTGCATTCCAGTCCCCTATAATGAAAAGGACATCTTTTTTTTTATTTTATTTTTAAACTTTACATAATTGTATTAGTTTTGCCAAATATCAAAATGAATCCGCCACAGGTATACATGTGTTCCCCATCCTGAACCCTCCTCCCTCCTCCCTCCCCATACCATCCCTCTGGGTCGTCCTAGTGCACTAGCTCCAAGCATCCAGTATCGTGCATCGAACCTGGTCTTGTAGGTCTTCATAGAACCATTCAACTTCAGCTTCTTCAATGTTACTGGTTGGGGCATAGACTTGGATTACTGTGATCTTGAATGGTTTGTCTTGGAAACGAACAGAGATCATTCTGTCGTTTTTGGATTGATTCAGCCATATCCAACTCTTTGTGACCTTATGGACTATAATCCATCAAGCTCCTCTGTCCATGGGATTCTCCAGGCAAGAACACTGGAGTGGGTTGCCATGCCCTTCTCCAGGGGATCTTCCTAACTCAGGGATCAAACCCGTGTCTTTTAGTCTCCTGCATTGGCAGGCTGTTATTTATTTTATTTATTTATTTGTCTTTGCCACTAGTGCCACTTGGGAAGTCTCTATTTTTAAAATAATTAGCCCCAAATCAGTGAATTAAAGCAATGCCAATAATTTGATTATCATTCACTGTTTGTCTTGGTTGGGAATTTGGGAAGGGCTCAGCTAAAGGATTTTGAGGTATTGTCCATTGTAGTCCATTGTAACTCATTGGGCCTCCCCATGCCATCTCCCCACATGGATAATAGCATACAGTAGTTACGTGCCCATATACCAGTAGTGTGGTATCTTTTCCAATAGTTTGGGTTTCTTCAAGGCATAGCCGTTTCAAAGCAGAACAGCTGATTACATACCAGCTCAGTTCTCCAAAGGAACACATCCCAGCTAACACAGTGGATGCCTCTGCCCTTTCTATGACCCAGCCTCATAAGAGGCAGGTCATATCTGCTGAATTCTACAGTTAAGAATGAGGGACTAAAGCCAGACAAAATTCTGGGAAAATGGCTATACATCCCACCTATCAACAGAAGACTATCAAAGAATTTGTGAAGATTTTTAAAGTCACCACAGAAAATCTTATAACTGATACCCACACCCCCTGCAAAACCCTTTACACACAAGCAAGCATCAAACAACCTGAGTATTTCACACGCTGAAATTACTGTTAATGAAAGAACTGTTATTAGCTTAAACTGAATGCATTCTCTTTGCAAACACTTTCTTGGCCTGTTTAGAAAAAAAAGTAACCAAAAAAAAAAAAAAAAAAACCACTGGAAATGATAAAAACACAGCTTTGATGTAGATAATTTACAGCTGATGTAGACTTTGCTAATTTCTGCCTTTATCAATAGTTGTGCTCCCATTTTTAGACACATAGAAATCAAAGAATTCTGCTGGTGAAGGAATCCCTCCTTTGATCTGGAAGATGCAACTAAGGTAGATGTGTTGAGGCTTAGTTCATAGATCTTACAAGCAGGCATCTTAGAGCTCTCAGAGCCCAAATGCATCCATAGGCTGATTTCTCTATTCCTTGTACCAGAGACAGACCTCACACAGACAGATAGAAAGAAATCCTGGACTGTTTCCTGTGAGAAATCAAAGATCTCACCTTATCCTAAAGATTCAGCCATTTTTGGAGGTTCTGAGTGGAAAAGGGGACTAAGAATTCAGAGATGTTGAGGGGCATAGGATTTTGCTAGAGGATGACTCAAGGGATGGAAAATGCTAGATTGGAAGTTTGGATTGACACCTACACACTGCCATATACAACATAGATAACCAACAAGAATCTACTGCATAGCACAAGGAACACTGCTCAATACCCTATAATAATCAAAGTGGGAAAAGAATTTGAAAAAGAAAAAGATATATGTATTACTGAACCACATTGCTATACATCTGAAACTAACAATATTGTTAATTAATTCTACTCCATTATAAAATCAAAACATTTTTTTTAAAAAGATTAAAAAATGACAATAGATTTATGCCTTTGATTGTTTGGAGGTCTGTCTTCTGGAAGCAGGATTTAACAACCAAACAGTTGTTGTTCAGTCACTAAGTTGTGTCCAGCTCCTTGTGACCATGTGAACTGTAGCACACTGGGCTCCTCTGTTTTCCACTATCTTCCAGAGTTTACTCAAGTTAATGACCATTGAGTTGGTGATACTATCTAACCATCTCATCCTCTGCTGCCCCTTTCCCCTTTTGCCTTCAATCCCCAGCATCAGGGTCTTTTCCAATGAGTCGACTCTTCACATCAGTTTCTGACCATTTATTTGTGAAAAGCTCTCAACTTGACTCAGATTGTACAAAGAGCACAAAGCATCTGGCTGGCTGAAGATACAGTCCTGCTTTTCTTGGAGCAAGGTTGAACATCACAGCTGGGAACTCAGAAGAAACCTTCAGAATGTAGAGTTTATCTTGGAGATTATGGACAGACCAGACAGAGCTCATTGTCCCAGGCATTAATACACACACACAGGAATGCTGGTCTCATGCTGAGAAGGACCATGGAGATACAGCTGTACAACAGGAAAGAGAGTTTTTCCATGTGGAATTGTCAACCTCTCTGGTAGCTCAGATGGTAAAGAATCTGCCTACAATGCAAGGAGACCCTGGTTTGATCCCTGGGTTGGGAAGATTTCTTGGAGAAGGAAATGGTTACCCGCTTGTATTTTTGCCTGGAAAATTCCGTTGACAGAATTTTGCCTACAGTCCATGGGGCTGCAAAGAATCAGACACAACTGAGCATGCACACATATTTAGTGTCTGCTTTATCTGTAGGAATCGGGGTAGTAAATATCAGTACTGTTGTTGGCAGACCTACTGTGTTCCAGACAATGTGCACAATGATATCACCATATCAATCTTCAGAAGAGTTGTTTGTTGGAGGTGTTATTTTTCTAGTTTTATGTTGAGAAAACTGACCTTGGGAGATGAGTCAATTTCCCAGAGGTCATATGGAATGGATAGTATGTCTGTGAGCCAAGCATAGACCTGTTTTGACTGCCATGTGTCTGTTATTTCCAATTATAAATGCTCACTATTTCTAGCTTTTAGCATCTAACAGAAAAGTTTAGTTCAATTGATATGCCTAAAGAATATAAGTAAGTGGATGTTTTTGATTTTTTTTCTTCTATTTTTTTTTTCCTTAATAGCATTATAGAGTGGATTGAACACATCAGTTTGAGTTCTGGCTGCCCTATTCATTGATACTAAGTCCTTAGATAAGTCATTTATTTTCCCTTGTTGAGCCTACTTTTTATCTTTGAAATGTAAATAATAACTCTTGCTCTACTTATGCTTTTGAAGTATTATACGATTAAAACAAAACATTATTAAGAAAGCATGATGCAAACAGTTGACACCAGATAGCTCTTGATTGAGATTCTGCCCTAGTCATCTCAATGTATATAAGATCTATTTCTGGTCCATAGACATCTTCAAGGGCTTGGCTTTCAAGAGATGCATTGTTCATTGTAGATAGAAAGGTGTGTGAAGAGACATTATGTATTGCCATTCCTACAATCATGAGCCATTATAAAAGCTAACAGCTTCTCTTTAGGTCTTTCACAACATGGAAAAATTTTTGAGACCCATGAAGGGTGCCTTGCCATATACAATGGGGACTCTTTATCCCTTTTTCTTGAATCCAAGCTGTGGTCTGTAGATTCAAATATGCTGAACCTACCAAGATAGATAATGTTATGTGTTAACTCTTGGCTCTCTTGACTGGTAACTTGAATCTATCCATTCAATATTCAACCTACTCTAGTATTCATGCCTGGAAAATCTTAGGATAGAGGAGCCTGGAGGGTTACAGTTCATGGGGCTGCAGAGTCAGAAACAACTTAAAGATTAAAACCAAAGCAAACCAATTCAATAGTTACATCTTTGTTCATTTACATGGTTAACATTTATTGAGCACCTGTGAACTGGGTATGAAGTGTAGAGATTAAAGGACAAAGATTCAGGAGTGAAGATAAATTAAGTTCCATCTTCAGTTGGGGTACAGCCCACAGCACAGTGCAAGAGATAAACATGTAAGCAAGGGATTATAAAACCAGGGTTATGGTGATAGGCCCTCTTGGAACTAACACACTGTCCCACGAAGGCTGAGGTGGACCAAGCTGGGTCTTAGTGGCTCAAGAGAGCTCATCCTAGAGGCGGGAAGCAACACAAATCCAAGCATATTTCTTGAGTATCATCTACAGGAAAAGGTGGGAAACTGATATTAGGCCTTATGTGTAAATGAAATAAATAAGCCACAAACATGTAAACACAGAGACAAGAGATTCAAAGAGGAGAATTGATCTTTGCTGTGAATGTACCTAAAGCTTTGGTGGCCAGGGACTGAATTGTGCTAACTGAAAGATTTGGAGCCAGCTACATACAAACTGCTGCTGTGGGTTTTTGAAGAATGTGGGGAAGTGTTGATTATATAGTGTAACTGGGAATAATTCAGAATACAAAGCTGTATATCCAATGAACTCTATAAGAAAGACTGGGAAACAGTAACCCTGCATGGAAAAGTTATCTCTGATAGTATAAATATATATTTAAAAATATTGATAATGAGCTTATATAACTTTTATAATCACACATTTAAATAATATATAATTTAATTGGATCCTCATAAAGGAATGGATTCCTGGATCATTATATCTTTGTCTGCTTTCTTTTATATAATCTGCTGTCACCTTTTCCTGTGAAAATAATTTGTAAATTGTGGATTTACTGCCTCTATGGAAGATAAAATATATCTCTTATAAAGCCAGAGTTGAGCTACTAACTGTGATATACTTCAACTTCCGTTATCAAAATTACCTCCACATGAAATAATACTGCTTTTTTTTTCCTAACATAAAATAGTTTGGTTCAGGCAAGTTTCTTTGATTAAACACTGGCAAAACTTATTTAAAAGCATTGCATGAACATGGGGATGTAGCTCAGTGGTAGAGCACATGCTTTGCATGTATGAGGTCCTGGGTTCAATCCCCAGCATCTCCACTTCCTTCTTGTTTAATTCTTGGAAAATATAGCTAGTGCACGTATAGATTTGAATTTTTAAAAATTACATCAAGATAAATATAATTAACACTGCTTTATGTTATATATGAGGTTAAGAGAGTAAATCCAAGAAAAAAATACTTGCTTTTTTCTATTTATTTAATGTCTATAAAGAACACTAAACATCAAACAACTGATTCTTTCTAATTGCAGTGCTAGATAAGACTCTTGAGAGTCCCTTGGACTGCAAGGAGATCCAACCAGTCCATCCTAAAGGAAATCAACCCTGAATATTCATTGGAAGGACTGATGCTGAAGCTGAAGCGTCAATACCTTGGTCACGTGATGCGAAGTGGCTCATTTGAAAAGACCCTGATGCTAGGAATGATTGAAGGCGGGAGGAGAAGGGGATGATAGAGGATGAGCTGATTGAATGGCATCACCGAATCAATGGACATGAGTTTGAGTAGACTCTGGGAGTTGGTGTTGGACAGGGAAGCCTAGCATACTGCATTTCATGGGGTTGCAGAGTCAGACACGACTGAACAACTGAACAACAATATCTATATAAGATGATGGATATTCACTTATTGTGATCATCATTTTATGATGTATGCATGTCAAACCATTGTGCTGTACACCTTAAACTTATACAGTGCTGTAGGTTAATTATCACAATAAACTGGAAGAAAAATAGTTTTTGATCATCAAAAAAGAAAGAAAAAAATAAAGAAAAACTGCTTGAGAGCCAAAAAAGAAACAGCATTTGTGCTGGATTTTGGTAGCTCTTATAGTAGCTCGTGACTGCCACTAGGTGATGGAGATCATATATGGGAGCTTTCTTAATATGAACCTGAAATCCCAAACAAGCGACCAGCATACCACAGAAAATAAGTGATTTAACTAAAAGTTACGTAGCTGTGTCCTTGGGTATTCATTGGCTTGATTCTGTTTCTGAGATTATCTGGTTATTAAATAATATCAAAGAGAAAGAGTCACAAACAATGGCATAAATTCCACCTCTCCTTCTATTCCAAAAGCTTCACTGTGAATGGAAAGTTCTCCTTTGAGTCACTAATCTTGAAGATAAGAGATGGGACAGGTAAGCACCTTGAATTGCAAGCACCTTATTTCAGCTTGTCGGAATTGGTGGTCAGAGGAGGCTGATGGGCTGCAGTCCATGGGGTTGCAGGGTTCGACATGACTGATCACTAGTCAGCAGCATGATGGGTGGGATTATAAAGATGAGGGGACCAGGGTTTACTAGGACCTAGATGTTAAAAACACAGATGTACCCAGGTAGTACTTAGAACAACTTGTGATTCATCCTGTATAGAACAGAGTCATTCACTTTGCTTCTAACATTTCTGAAATGGCGGCCCAGACCCTGCTCTTCTACTCTTCAGCCTTAAGTAAGTCAGTTAGCATCTACTACCCTTGAGTTCCCAGTGGCTCAAGTGGGTAAAGAATGTACCTATAATGCAGAAGACCCTGGAATTGTGGGTTTGATCCCTGGGTCAGGAAGATTCCCCTGGGGGTGGGGGTGGGGACTGGTGACCCCTTCCAATATTTTTGCTGGAAAACATGACTGAGTGACTAAGCACACACACAGCCTTGAGTTCAAATTTGTAAAATGAAGAACTATGTTCTGTTTCTTGCATGAATGTGAAGTAAATTAAAGAAGGTATGTGAAAAAAAAATTATCTGGTAAATTGTAGGTTTGTGAAAATGACTGAGGTTTTCCTTTCCCTTTTGTTACCTCTTTCTGTAACATCATGTGAAATGAAAGCCTGAAGCAGTAGAGGAATACATTTCTGAGAATCCAGGTCTATGTTTTTCCGGAAACTGAGTGCAACCACAGATTCATAATAGATGATTCATTCAGTTCGGGTTTTCCTAAATGGAGCATCTCTGGACCAGAATCTAACTATACCTGGAATTCTCCATTGCCCAGAGGGTGATTTCACATGGGCACTGGATTTGGGCAACTCTTTGATGCTCTACATATTAATATAATGATTTGTATAAATATTTTTTCTATCATATTACAAGACTGTGGGATTTCATTTACATCCCCCAACTGATCTCATTATACAATATTTTATCTCCCACTTTCTATTTGTCCCCAGTTAATTGGGTCCTGTGGTATTACTCTGTCTGAAAAGGCAATCTCTGCTTCAGAATTTCAGATTTTGGTTTATAAGTGCATTGGTGTTGATAAAGTGAGGTTATATGTAGATAGGAAGTACAGGAGGCTTCCTGGAGGCCTTATCTCCTTCCTTAATGTCTATTAAGTCAATGTTTGGGGGTTTTATCTGCCTATGCCCAGCATTCTGATAGGCAATATACCCAAAGCCACCTCCTCTCCTCATTAAGTTGATTCAGTTTCAACTTTCCCATCAGGATGCTCTGCCCCAGTGAACATTTGGCCTCATGTCTGTTTTTATTATTTCCAGCTGTCAGTTTGAAAAACGGTGACTGCCTATCTTCCTTTCCCATTTTGCATCATCAGCAGAATTAGCTGGGTGCTTCCTGTTTGCAGAAGGCTCACCGTCACCTTCCACCAGAGGCGCTGAGTCTGCAGAGCTGGCCAAGATCAGCAGATGGCTGGCAGGGGACTCAGCCCGGGATTGCGCTGGTTGAAAAGACATGGGCATGGAATGTGTGGTCCAGGCACCAGCAGCAGTGAGTGAGTTTCCACTTGGACAAAGCAGCTGAGGAGGGAAGACCATGTGGAAGGTGAGAGGAAGAACCTGGGGTGGAAAAAAAAGAGGCAGGAGGGCCATGCTGAGTCTCTCTAAGGTTCCCCCTTTATTAGACTAATGAAAAATATGTCAATTTCCAATTCTAGAAGCAGTTCCATTGACTATGAAACTCTCTGTCAAAGAGCTTGTGGAAATCCAGATACACCTGGCTCCCTCTCTTAAGTTCCCTTCCTTCTCCCTTCGCTACACTCAGTTCTACGTGTCTGACAACACTCAACTCAGAAGTCATCTTCCCTTTCCATCCCTATGTCCTCAGCATGGTGGATTCACCCTTTATCTGTGCTCTCACACACACCTACTCTCAGCCCTATCTTCACACATACCACATTGAGTTGTAACCGTTGACTCACCTGCCTTTTCTACCCAACATCAGACAATCCTGTTGATTCATCTCTGCACCCAAGAGGTAAGGCTTTGGTGAGAAAAGGAGAGACGCATTGAGGTAATGACCAACACTACAAGGATCATGTATCTGCCAACTGTGTGAGGACGGCCTCCACCAGGGTCATACAGGTGCAGTGAAGGGTAATTTGAATCATGGTATCATGACGCTGAGCCTGGCACCATTTCTGACAGGTGGTAGACTTCAAATAAAGTTGTCTTCAGTCTATGAACAAATATTTGAACAAATAGATGGGTGAAGGAACAGGTGAATAAATGAAGGAAGGAATGGTTTTCACTCAGTCTCCTGCTTTACCATGAAGACTGTCAAAACAGGAGATAAGACATTCATTTAGATAAAGCACTGTTTGGAAAACACTGGCATAGGTTAGTAAAAATCAATGAATCTGAGTTCCTCAGAATAACAATAAAATAGAAAAAAAGAAAAATCTATATGTTTGGGTTAGGTAGTTTCTATGAAATACCCAATGTGTGAGTGGAAATGCCCTTTCTATTCTTTAAAGATAACCATTTGGTATTTGAACTTCTCTTTAAAGAGAAATCAGTGACCCTCCCATTGATGGGTTATATGAACATTCAATTAATATATAGGATTTGTGCTGAATATGGACAGTGTTTCAAAATAACATGTGTGGTGGTGGAAACAAGCAATTTGGTTCATGCTACATTAAAAATAATCATAAAAATAAAAGAAACAATGATGATTTTAAATTCCATCTCAAAGATATTTACACGTAGTTTTACAAAGATTGGTACCCATACAACCCTGAAGGGCACATCACTCCAATTATTAAAGATTTCTATTTTTCTCAAAGCAATTAAGAAAAAAAAAAAAAAAAGTACCACACTAAACTAATGCTTCAGCGGGCTAAAACTCTCTCCATTTGAACCACTTGTTTTTTTTTCTTTCTTTTTTTTTAAAATAATCATTCACTCATCAGCTCAAGGGGAAAAAAAAAGCATCTATAAAATCGGCAAACATCATGGAAATGCACCTCCCTTCCAAAACCTGTTTACTGAAAGGAGAGCAAGAGAACATAATTGTCTGGCTAAAAGGACCCCCATAACAAAGATGATTAGAAAGCTTTTATATATTTCCTAAACCACTTCTCCTCCAGCTGGTTTTTGGCCAACCTTGGATCTATAAAAGCCAACTACTGGCTTTTTAATCATTTTAGGACTCAGGGTTGTAGTAAACATATTTTTTGTGTGCCATCTTTATATTTGTTCATTTTTTCATTGACTAAGAAAATATTGTTTTGTGATTTTTCTATGTTCCAGTCACTCTGCTGGACACCTAAGATGCCATGGTGCCTGAAGTTGATGTGTTTCTAGGTATAATGAAGGTTATAGTGGGGGGAAGGGGAGCATAATATAAAATATAATCAGACATTAAATATATAATTATGAAGTTGACTAACCATTGTATTCCTATCAATTGAATAACCATCTTGATAGGCTGTAGAGTTTGACATCAAAGTATAACAAGGGGGCTTGGCTAATTGGCCAACCTGGGATCACTCCTTTTAGAGGTAATATATTTGCTGAGATCTAAAGGATTAATAGTTTTAATAGGCATCAATGTTGAAAGAGTGTTATAGGTGGGGAGGGTGGGAGCAGTATTATGTGAATGCCCCTGGAGGAGGACTTTGATAGTATTACTTTATCTGTGTCTATGTGCATCAAATGTTTTTTGGCCATCATGTGTTTTCACAGCTCAGTTCTGTTCCAGTTTTCAGGGACCATAGACCAGTGGGGCCAACAGAGGAGCCAGGACCTGTCTCAACTCTAAGGAGCATCACAGTCTAGGGGAAGAAACCATGGGACAAGACAGAGTTCCAGCCTTAATCACACTTTTTCTGTCCTTTAAGAATTTAATGGGTAGTGAAAAATGTAAACAGAAACTAGAAAAGTCTAATAGTTTAATAAGATGTCCCTGGACTTGGTGACAGAATGCCAGCCAGTTCTCACTTGCCAGGGGAGTCAACCTCAGCAGTATCCCTGCTCGATGGAGGAACTGCTGGGGGTTCCTACTGAGCAGACTCGAAGCTACCTCTAACATCTTCCTGTGCAAAGACTTAGTGAAACTCCCAGCTACATATACGCAAGGTGTCCTGAAGCAGAGAATGAGATTATCCCAGCTTGCCCACCCTCATTTATGGGCAAAGAAGCCCCAAAGATCTGGGAATAACAGAAGTATCTGCCAAGAGACTCTAAGAGTATCCACTTGGTCCCTTGTTACAGTGAGGCATTCCTAGATTATGTTTGAGGCATTCAATCTTGGAAAAACACCAACTTTCAAGATTGGACCTTGGTCTTCAAGTTTTCCCTCCTATCCATTGAGATGTTAAAAAAAATTAGAGTAACAATGCATGTGCTTGCTAAGTCATGTCCAACCCTTTGTGACCCTATGGACTGTAGACCACCAGGCTCCTCTGTTTATGGGATTTCCTTTATTTAACCTATATTCAGAGTACATCATGAGAAATGCTGGGCTGGAGGAAGCACAAGCTGAAATCAAGATTGCTGGGAGAAATATCAATAACCTCAGATATGCAAATGACACCACCCTTATGGCAGAAAGTGAAGAGGAACTAAAAAGCCTCTTGAGGAAAGTGAAAAAGGAGAGTGAAAAAGTTGGCTTAAAGCTCAACATTCAGAAAACTAAGATCATGGCGTCCAGACCCATCACTTCATGGCAAATAGATGGGGAAACAGTGGAAACAGTAACTGACTTTATTTTTCTGGGCTCCATAATGCAGATGGTGATTGCAGCCATGAAATTAAAAGACGTTTACTCCTTGGAAGGAAAGTTATAACCAACCTGCTGCTGCTGCTGCTAAGTTGCTTCAGTCGTGTCCGACTCTAACCAACCTAGATAGCATATTAAAAAGCAGGGACATTACTTTGCCAACAAAGGTCCATCTAGTCACAGCTATGGTTTTTCCAGTGGTCATGTATGGATGTGAGAGTTGGACTATAAAGAAAGCTGAGTGCTGAAGAATCGATGCTTTTGAACTGTGGTGTTAGAGGAGATTCTTGAGAGTCCCTTGAACTGCAAGGAGATCCAACCAGTCCATCCTTAAGGAGATCAGTCCTGGGTGTTCATTGGAAGGACTAATATTGAAGCTGAAACTCCAATACTTTGGCCACCTGATGTGAAGAGCTGACTCATTTGAAAAGACCCTGATGCTGGGAAAGATTGAGGGCAGGAGGAGAAGGGGACGACAGAGGATGAGATGGCTGGATGGCATCACTGACTCCATCGACATGGGTTTGGGTGGACTCTGGGAGTTGGTGATGGACAGGGAGACCATCACCATGGCATGCTTCAGTTCATGGGGTCGCAAAGAGTTGGACACGACTGAACAACTGAACTGAACTGAAATGAACTGGTAAGAAGACTAGAATGAGTTGCTATTTCCTGCTCCAGGGGATCTTGCCGACCCACAGATCGAACCCATGTCTCATATGTCTCCTGCATTGACAGGCAGGTTCTTTACCACTGGTATCACCTGGGAAGCCCCACTGCAGTAAGATAGGTATCATTATCCCCACTTTAGAGATAAGAAAATTGAGGCACAAGGAAGTTAAGGTAACTTGCTGAAGTCACACAGTAAAAAGTAGGTGAGCTGGAAATTAAACCCAAGTGATCTGACTCCACAGTCTGCCTTCTTCATGTCCTGACCATGCTGCCTGGCAGAACACCAACCAGCATTTATGATGAGGCCCGAGGCTCTGGATTAGCTGAGATCGGGTTACAGATTTAAGGAGTGATTTAGTTGGGGCTCTTTGGCTGGCAAGAAACAAAGACGCACTCAAGTAGGTTTAAGGAAGAAGAGATGGGATAGTTTAAGGACACACATGAGTTGACAGAAAGGACAGAATCTCACAGGTATCATGAAAAGTAGTTTTTGATCTCACCGCACTGACATGGCAGATGGATTCTGTATGTGGGCCCTTGGGGGCTCCAGTCACCTTGGCAGGGAAATTTGTAGATCTGTGCTAACTGCTTAGGTCTTCTAGTCTAACTCATATTTTCTCTGTGCCTACTGCCCTATTGCCTCCTAGCATCATGCCTTGTGTTCTCCATTCTGTACCCATTGCTTCTTGTTCATATCTCCTGATCCCTCTTGGCCTGGAATACACATTGCAGCAGACACTAACTGCCAATGTCTCACCCACACTCCCTGGCCCACACCCAGCTCACCTACAGCCCAAGTGGACAGGTTCTTTTGAAGGCTGACAGCATCCTTCTTCAAGCATCTGCATTTCTCTGCTAGTTCACCTGAGGCTGTCTCCAGATGGGTTGCTCTCTGAGCCTACCTGAAGAGCACACCACAGGGGCACCCCCACCCAATGAGGGTTGGGCGTTAAAAGATAAGCATCTCAGCTCCTCACAGGTGGATCTCTTACCATCACCTCAGAGGGTAGCCAAGAGAGGGTGGACGGGTGGTAGCATATCAGGAAAAGACAGCGTGGATCTAGAAGCAAATAGAAAAGAAACCAAAGTTAATGATGCACTTAGGTTGGACTGGGACTTTAACAGAGGCATTGTTGATGTCTTTATACAAATTTATGCAGATTAGAAAACAAAGGTTCAGGGCTGGTGCCTAAGGGACCTCAGATATAGTTCACTACAGTCATTTTTTCCCCCAAGGGATAGATTAAGCCAACATGTCAAGGACTCAGTTGTTGTAGGTATTGACTAGATTGAAATGAATACATCCAGCTGAAAACATGTGGGTGAGTGAACTGATCAGCAAGGGCCTGTTCCACAACCTGGCGAAAGGCATGAGTCTCCTGTGCTACATTCTCTTAGAAAACACAGCACAAATCTCTTTGCCACAGAATCAGCACAGCCCTACCCTAGATCTGCCATTAAACTGCGATTTGATGCCAAGAGAATGGCCTCACACTGACAATTTCTGCTTGATGAGCATTTATGACTTTCAAAAAAGAACAAAAAAAATGCTTATTATTCACCTAAAGTCTGTAAATTTAAACTCTGAATAAAATAGCTACAAAAATGAGGCAAAGGCTGGCGTGGGGAGAACAAAATCTCTGTACCTTCCTTCCCATCCCATCCCAGAACCTTTAGACCTGAGATCTGAGACAAAATCAGCTTCTCAGAATGCCTCCCCCACATCCTCCCCACCCAAACTGCATCTCTAGCCAGGTAATTTATAAATATATTCACTAAATACCCATGTCTCACTTCCCAATCTTCCCTGGTAATCTGAACTTTATTAGAAAATCCGCTATTAGGACTCAGTTTTCTCCTTTCCCCGAGACAAGGTGTGTTAGTTACAGGCACTATTCACATTTACATCAACATTTCTTTGGATCCATTTAATAAACCCATGAAATAGGGACGGAAGATTTCTCTCTGTGTTTTACTAAAGAATCAAGAGACCTGAATGTTAGACAACCTACCTGGTTGGAATGGTGTAGAAACAGAACACGGGTGCAGGGATTCTCTCTTTTTGCGGGGTTATCTTTTGTTCTCAAAGAGCCAAAGAAATTATCTCTGGAAGGTGTTACCATCCCAGTTTTCATGAGAGGTAAAAGAGCTCCAAGAAAATTAATAGAAAAACAAGAATATCTGCTTTATGAGGGTGTGAATATGGCTAGGCCAATCATTGGATTTTTTTCCCCTTTATTAGTGTTGGTGCCTGGAGCACAAGGGGAGTGGCTCGGATTAAACCACGTTTGGGGATGTAATCCAAAAGTAATATAAAGCATGATAAGTGATAGAAAAAACTGAGTTCACTGAGTCCTATATCTACTGAGGGTTGGTGAGGCCTCCATGGGGTGGTCATAATGGCAGATAACTCATGACCTGAAGGATGAGAGTTGAGATGAGCAAATGGTAAAGCTCCAGGCAGAGGAAACAATTACACAAAGTCCTAAGGATGGGAAGGTAGATGACTTTATAAACCATGTTAAGAAATCTGGAAGACAATATAGGAAAAGTGAGTATTATTGTCAAGGATAGAGAGTCAAGAAGTGTCATCATCAAGTAGGAAGTTATAGAATTTCATTGCTGCATGAGGTTAGCCATTTGCCAAGAACCCAGAAATAACCTGCTTGAATTTAGGGCTCATAATTTTGGGGTCTGCCAACTTCAAGGAGACCCATGTAATGACAGATGGTAAAGGGTCTCTCTGCAGTATGGGAGACACAGGTTTGATCCCTGGGTTGGGAAGATCCCCTGGAGAAGGAACTGCCAATCCACTGTAGCATTCTTGCCTGGAGAATTCCATGGACAGAGGACCCTGGTGGGCTAGAGGCCATGGGGTCACAAAGAGTCAGATGTGACTGAATGCCTTACACAGACATGTAATGACACGGCTATCTTGAGAAGTATTAATATGGCAATGCATTCATGTTTTGGAAAGTGATAGAGTATTGAAAAGAGGGAGTTAGTTACATGGAATCTGTGGTTTCAGCACAGAAGATGCCCTGCCTGATTCAAGTAACTAGTCATAAGCTGGTTTATCTCAGTAACAACTGTTGCTGTTGAGTCAAGGATCCTGTGAGCCAAGCTCCTCCAGAAACTATATTCTAAATATTCAAAAGTATAGATACTATATACTCTATACTGTAGTCTGTCCAGATTCCTCACAACATACTCTCTTGGGAAAATACAGTTATTCCTGTTTCACAGATGAAGATAATATGGAGGCTTAGAAAAGTTAAGTAATTTTTTCAAGGTCACATAGGTGAAGATTGAAATGAAAATTAAAATTCCCGTCAGTCTGCTTCCAAATGCCACACTTCCGAGGGTGGAAAGAGGATGTCATTAATTAATGACATTTTCCTTTACTGGCTTCCAAGCAAGCTGCCAGCTCTCAGCTCAAGGTCCCAAAGAGACTCTCCAACCTGGCCACGGGAAATATTGGCCACAAGCTTTCTCCAAGCGAATAAATCCTTTACCATGGTAGTTTCCTGCTCAGCTGCTTCAGTGTGACTCTGTTCCCAGAGCTTGTTCTCTCTTGTGGGGATAACAGCATTCAAGCTCTGCCCAAAAAGTGGCGAGCAAGCTCTGCAGCATCACTCAAGCCTGAGTAAAACCCGAAAAGTGAAAGTGTTAGTGGCTCAGTCATGTCCAACTCTTTGCGACCTCCTTGACTGTAGCCCACCAGGCTCTTCTGTCCACGGAATTCTCCAAGCAAGAATACTGGAGGAAGTAGCCATGCCCTTCTTCAGGGGATCTTAGCGACCCAGTCTCCTGAATTGCAAGCAGACTCTACCATCTGAGCCACCAGGAAAGCCCTGGGTGAAACCTGGGGTTCGACTAAAATCAGGTAGCCAGACCAAACTTGCCTTTGCAAAAGTTCAAGCAGCCAATGTCACCGAGGCGCCTTTGTTCCAATTATCACCAGCACATATGCTATATGCTCCAGGGATGTGAAAAAGAAGCAGCCCTGGGCACCTCTGTGGAAGATCTTATAATCCAGTTTGAGAAATAATACATACATTTGTAAGTGTTAAGTTGCTTCAATCATGCCTGACTCTCTGTGACCCTATGGACTACAGATCGCCAGGCCTCACTGTCCATAGGATTCTCCAGGCAAGAATACTGGTGTGGGCTGCCACTTCCTTTCTCCAGGGGATCCTTCTGACCCAGGGTTCAAACCTGTGTCTCTTAAGTCTCCTGCATTGACAGGTGGGTTCTTTATCACCTGGGAAGCAGATGTAGGTATGCACAAAATTGAGAGCATTTTGCCAGAATCCTATCCAATGTGCTCTAGGAGCACAGAGCAGGGTCTTGGAACTCATTTGGAGAAGGTGGAGAAGATGGAGGCTGAGCTGAGACTTGGGCAATGAGAAGGAATTTCTCATCTAGCAAAGAGGAGCAGGAGGGAGTTCCAGGGAGATGGAATGACATGACCAAATCATGAGGTAACCATGTCAATATTTTCACTGTTAAAAAAAGGAGTCAGCTATTGCAAGAGATGAGGCAAGTGGGGCCACCAAGCCAAATGGTGGACAAATGTGTGTACCAGGATCAGGTGCTTGGTTTTTTATGTTAAACATGACAAAGGGAAGAAAAAACCTTGCAAAGGAGATATACATCAAATTATCTGTTTAACCTAAGACAATTTCACTTGGTAATCTTCCTTAAGTTTTTTTTCTTTCTTTCTTTCTTATTTTGTGCATTCTTAGCTTCCCAAGTGGTAAAGAACCCGGCTGCTAATACAGGAGACACAAGACACACAGGTTAGATCCCTGGGTCGGCAAGACACCCTGGAGGAGGAAACGGCAAACCACTCTAGTATTATTGCCTGGAGAATCCAGGAGCCTGGTGGGCTACAGTCCATAGGGTCACCGAGTCAGACACAAATGAGCATGCAACCATATGTGTGTTCCTAGCTTGGTGACTTTTATTAAGCCCAGATTAGAGGTTTCTTTGTTGTTCAGTTGCTAAGTCATGTCTGATTCTTTGTGACCCCATGGACTGCAGCATGCCAGGCTTTCCTGTCCTTTATCATCTCTCAGAGTTTGCTCAAATTAATGTCCATTGAATGAGTGATGGCATCCAACTACTTAATCCTTTGTTGCCCCCTTTTCCTCTTGCCCTCAATCTTTCTCAGCATCAGGGTCTTTTCCAATGAGTCAGCTGTTTGCATCAGGTGGCCAAAGTGTTGGAGCTTCAGCTTTAGCATCAGTCCTTCCAATGAATATTCAGAATTGATTTCCTTTGATATTAACTGGTTTTACCTCCTTGCAGTCCAAGGAACTCTCAAGAGTCTTCTCCAACACCACAGTTCAAAAGCATCAATTCTTTGGCGCTCAGCTTTCATTATGGTTCAACTCTCACATCCGTACATGACTACTGGAAAAACCAGTAGTTTGACTATATGTACCTTTGTTGGCAAAGTGATGTCTCTGATTTTTAATATGCTATCTAGTTTTGTCATAGCTTAATGCTCTTTTCCTTAAATTTCCCATAACTTAGGTATGATTCTTTTCCTTTCTTTTATGCATAAACAAATTGGAGCTCAAGGATGACAAGGAACAATCCTAGAGGAATGAACACTGTGGGCATTCATTAATGTGTTGAAATATCAGTACATAGCCTGGGTGTGTGATGACAGTGACTGTGTTTTTAAGCATTTTGCTGTATGTGTGACTTCAGGTTGAAATTCCTGGGCTCCGTATGATCCTGTACACGCTCATTGACAACCTTACTGAAGTGAGAAATCAGCCACAAATGAGTCTTTGAAGGTGAAATAAATCAAAATAAAGTATGTGCAGCAGCCTATGCTCTTCTCTAAGGAGAATCTCTCAGAACCGTTTTCCGGGACTGTGGAGACAGACAGACAACTTTAGGTAAACAAGATGTCTGAGGTTTGACTACTGATGTATCTATTTCATCATTGCATGTTAAATAAAATAAACATATTTCCACCAATAAACAAGCAGAGCTTTTTGTTCCAGGGAAATTTGTGCTCAATGCATTTAGCACGTTGGATACTTAACAACATGTCAGGGTTATGCTGGGTGTTGTGTCTCATTCAATTTGCTTAGTAAACTCATGTGAAGACTTTGTTGGGGTCCTATCCTGGGCAAGTGTGACCAGACCGAGGTCAGTAAGACAAAGAACAGCCATACATATGGAAAACTAATGATTTGTGGATTTTCTTTATCTTTTCAAGAAACCAACTGTTAGTTTTGTTGATTTTAAAATTGTTTTCCTGTTCTCTATTTCACTTATTTCTGCTCTAATCTTTAGTATTTCATTTCTTCCACTATTTGGGGGCCTAATTTGTTTCTCTTTTTCTGATTTCTTGAGGTGTAAAATTAGGTTGTTTATTTGAGATCTTTATTGTTTTTAACTATAAGTGTTCACCTCTATCAACTATAAACTTCCCTCTTAATACTTTTTTCCCCTGGATCCCATAAGATTTGGAATGTTGTTTTTTCATTTTTATTTGTCTTGAGATATTTCTTAAATTCCCTTTTACATTTTTTTTTCTCTTTGACCCAATGGTCATTTAAGAATCTGTTGTGTAGTTTCCACATGCTAATGAATTCTTCTATTTTCTTAGTGTTATTAATTTTTGGCTTCATTCAGTTATTGTCAGAAAAGATAATTGGTGCAATTTTCTTCCTCTTAAGTTTGTTTAGACTTATTCCGTGGCTTAATATGTGATCTACTCTGGATAATGTTCCATGTTTTCTTAACAAGAATGTGTACAGGCACATCTCATTTTATTCCTCTTCACAGACACCATGTTTTTTTTTTTTTACAAATTGAGGGTTTGTGTCAACCCTGCATTGAGTAAGCCTATTGGCATCATTTTTCCAACAGCATTTGCTTACCGAGTGTCTCTGTCTTATTTTGATAATTCTCACAATATTTAAAACTTTTCATTTTTATTATATTTTTATAATACTCTATAATCGGTCTTCATAATGTTACCATTGTCACTGTTTTGGATGCTACAAAATGTGCCCTTAGAAGACAATGAACTTAATTGACAAATACTGTGTGTGTGTTCTATCTGCTCACCAACTTGCTGTTCCTTATCTCTTTCCACCTTTGAGGACTCTCTATTCCCTGAGACACAGTAATAATGAAATTTAGGCCAATTAATAACCCTACAATGGCCTTGAAGTGCTATCGTAAAAGAGTCAATCGATACAGTAAACTTTATTTTGTCTTAGTTCAAGAAATTGCCACAGTTACCCCAACCTTTAGTAACCACCACCCTGAGCAGTCAGCAGTCATTGACATCATGGCCTTCTGCCAGCAAAACTATTATGACTCACTGAAAGCTCAGATGGTGGTTAACATTTTTTATCACTAAAGTATTTTTAATTAAGGTATACACTTTTTTTTAGACATAATGTATTACATAACACTTATACACAGTATAGTAAAGATAATGTTTATATGTATTGGGAAGGAAAAATTCCTGTGACTCACTTTATTGCAATATTCACTTTACTGTGGTGGCCTGGAACTAAATCTGCCAGGGAGGCCTGGCATGCTGCAGTCCATGGGGTTGCAGAGTCAGACACAACTGGGTGAGTGAACAATAGCGTTCTGCAACAACCTTCTTTGCAGAACTATCAATAACCACTATAATTATGAAAGGAAAGGACCTTGATCAGAGAATGAGGGAATGCTTCACAGAGAAGATAGCAAATAAACTAGGATAGAGGAATGAATAGGAATTTGCCAGATCGGCATTAGAAAAGCAATCCAGATGTCCCTTGTTTTTTGAACCCTTGGAATTCTACCTACAGAATCTGTCAGCCCATTAATTAGTTTGAGTATCTGAGAACAGCTCAAATCCAACAAGTTTTTGAACATGTTTGTATCCCAGTGCATTAGAACCACAGCTTTCTTTGTAAGGATAACATAGGTTATGTAAGGGATGCTTATTGTATCTATGCATGTGCATGTATTGGGGTCATGTGTGCATGCTAAGTCACTTCAGTAGTGTCAGACTCTTTGCAACCCTATGAATTGTAGCCCACCTCGCTCCTCTGTCCATGGGATTCTCCAGGCAAGAATTTTGGAGTGGGTTGCCATGCCCTCCTCCCAGGGATCTTCCTGACCCAGAGACCAAACCCACGTTTGGCAGGAGGGTTCTTTACCAATAACATCACCTGGAAAGCCTATCTACTGGGGCCATCAAGAGTTTATTCTTTTCTTGTGATAAAAGGATCTTGATTTTGTTAGGAGTTCCATCTCCTGTCACTCTTCATTGGAGTGTTTTAGGTAAATCCAACACTGTAGCCAAACCAGGGAATCAGGTGCAGCCAATCAGGCAACCTAATTTCTTTCATCACAATGATTGGTTCAGGGATGGGCAAGCCATTACCTAGAACTCAACAGTATTCACTGAGATCTGTACTAAGGCTCCTAGCAAACAGACATTTGCTCTGACTCTATAGACTTGAAACCTGAAAGGGGGTGGGGACTGAAATGGCTGCTTCTATCTGATAGAGACTAAAATTTTACCAAAGACAGAGCTAAAAGATAGAAGAGCTGAATCCTGATGGTGCTATTTGACCCAGGGATCAAACTCAGGTCTCCTGCATTGCAAGTGGAGTCTTTACTCTCTGAGCCACGAGGGAGGCCTCATTTGACCCTGACTAGAGAGAAATGTGAAGTTTATTTACCCTACTAGGGTCTTCTATTACATTGAGGCAATACATTCCCTTTCCACTTGAAACAATAAATGCCCTGCCAGGCATTCTGTGTATTTTTGAAGAGCCATTGCTTCACATCACAAAAATAGATATTGGGCCAAGGGGGAAATCTTACAGACATGCTTTTTGCTTACAGCTTTCACAGTGATGTGATGAAATGTCCACTCTGAGTGAGACAGGCTTTAGATTTATAGCCCCTCTGACTATAATATCTCCTGTTAAGATCCCAACTATGTCACCAATTACCTATGAATTTTCTAAGACAAACTATCCGCTGCCCACCACTTGGCCCCTAAACTTTCTGTTTCCACTACAAAGATGCAATTGTTTGCTTATATATTTTGACTTTTATGCTCTCAAAACAAAAAAGGTAAAAGACAGGCAAGAGCTTGTTTCAGGAAATAATTTACTTTGTCACATATTGCAGTTAACTTAAAAGAGGCGTATTGGTTTTACATCTAATCTGCTGATGCTGGACCATTCAGGCTATAGATACATTGTAGTCTGGTAAAAACAATGCTGGGGTTAGAAAGTTTGGGATGTAAGCCCAGACACCACCATTAACGTGTGTGAAATCTTAAACTGATCACTTAACCTCTTTGAACCTCGGTTTTCTCATCTGATAGTGGAACAATGTTACTTCCTGTATAGTACTGTTGAAAGAATTCAATTCATACTAATTTGCAGACTGTCTGCAACCCTCATTTCTCTGCCAGTAGATATTAGAGTGCTGTGAAAGCGCTACACTCTGTGAAAGTGCTGGCAAACATGCCAGCACATTTGGAAAACTACGCAGTGGCCACAAAACTGGACAAGGTCAGTTTGCATTCCAATCCCAAAGAAAGGCAATGCCAAAGAATATTCATATGACCGCACAGTTGCATTCATCTCACACACTAGCAAAGAAGTGCTCAAAATTCTCCAAGCCAGGCTTCAACAGTATGTGAACCAGGAACTTCCAGATGTTCAAACTGGATTTAGAAAAGGCAGAGGACCCAGAGATCAAATTGCCAACATCTGCTGGAGCATCAAAAAAGCAAGAGAGTTCCAGAAAAACATCTACTTCTGCTTTATTGACTCTGCCAAAGCCTTTGACTGTGTGGATCACAACAAACTGTGGAACATTCTTAAAGAGATGGGAATACCAGACCACCTGACCTGCCTCCTGAAACATCTGTATGCAGGTCAAGAAGCAACAGTTAGAACTGGACATGGAACAACAGACTGGTTCCAAATAGGAAAAGGAGTACATCAAGGCTGTATATTGTCACCCTGATTATTTAACTTATATGCAAAGTACATCATGTGGAATGCCGAGCTGGATGAAGCACAAGCTGGAATGAAGATTGGCAGGGAGAAATATCAATAACGTCAGATATGCAGATGACACCACCCTTATGGCAGAAAGTGAAGAAGAACTAAAGAGTCTCTTGATGAAAGTGAAAGATGAGAGTGAAAAAGTTGGCTTAAAACTCAACATTTAGAAAACTAAGATCATGGCAGCTGGTCCTGTGACTTCATGACAAATAGATGGGGAAACAATGGAAACAATGACAGACTTTATTTGGGGGGGCTCCAAAACCACTGCAGATGGTGATTGCAGCCATGAAATTAAAAGGCACTTCCTCCTCGGAAGAAAAGTTACAACCAACCTAGAAAGCATATTAAAAAGCAGAGACATAAATTTGCCAACAAATGTCTGTCTAGTCAAAGCTATGGTTTTTCCAATAGTCACATATGGATGTGAGAGTTGGATTATAAAGAAAGCCGAGAGCTGAAGCATGGATGCTTTTGAACTGTGGTGCTGAAGAAGACTCTTGAGAGTCCCTTGGACTGCAAGGAGGTCCAACCAGTCCATCCTAAAGAAGATCAGTCCTGAATATTCATTAGAAGAACTGATGCTGAAGCTGAAACTCCAATACTTTGGCCACCTGACGAGAACTGAATCATTTGAGAAGACCCTGATGCTGGGAAAGATTGAAGTTGTGAGAAGGGGATGACAGAGGATAAGATAGTTGGATGGCATCACCGACTCAGTGGACATGAGTTGAGTAAGCTCCAGGAGTTGGTGATGGACAGGGAGGCCTGGCATGCTGCAGTCCACGGGGTCGCAAAGAGTCAGACACGACTGAATGACTGAACAGAACTGAACTGAGATATTATTGGGGCTTCCCTGATAGCTCAGTTGGTAAAGAATCCACCTGCAATGCAGGAGACCCTGGTTCAATTTCTGGGTCTGGAAGATCTGCTGGAGAAAGGATAGGCTACCCACTTCAGAATTCTTGGGCTTCCCTTGTGGCTCAGCTAGTAAAGAATCTGCCTGCAATGTGGGAGACCTGGGTTTGATCCCTGAGTTGGGAAGATCCCTTGGAGAAGGGAAAGGCTGCCCACTCCAATATTATGGCCTGGAGAATTCCATGGGTGCCTGCCACCTCATTTCTCTGCCAGTAGATGTTACTGAGGTCAGCCCTCTGTACCCTATGCAGCCAACCACAATGGATTGAACTGGGGTGGGAACATGTGCCTTACCCTGAAATGGCCAGTCTATAGGCTTATGATGATTGGAGGAAGATTCTGGTCTAGGAAAGAGGATTTGGGAAAAATAAGCTTCTCTCTCAGAAGTTTACTTTGAAAAACTTGGTGAAAATGACAGAGGTAACAGTAAGATCTGAGACTAAAAAGTCACAGTAGAGTGAAAGACAGGGAAAGACTGGAACAATGGTCTATCCATTTACTCATTTGGCTTTCTTTAAAAGCAAATCCTGAGGTAGGTGTTTGATCTGGGTGGTTTCTTTGGGAGATGATTCCAGGGAGAATATAAAGGGAGAGTAGACAGTGAGAAAGGGAGAGGGTAGAAAAAAGAGTATTAAACAGTGGATAATTGCTGTGGGAAATTTATAAAGTCTTCTGTGGGTTCTCCCTACATTTCTCAAGTTTAGCTTAAGCATAACCCCCCACACACATCTATGTCATCTTATAATTCTCAGACCATAATTGTTGTTCAGTCACTAAGTCGTGTCCAACTCTGAAACCCCATGGGTTGCAGCACACCAGGCTTTCCAGGCTCTTCACATCAGGTGGCCAAGGTATTGGAGCTTCAGCTTCAGCATCAATCCTTCCAATGAATACTCGGGACTGATTTCCTTTAGGATTGTCTGGTTGGATCTCCTTGCAGTCCAAGGGACTCTCAAGAGTCTTCTCCGGCACCACAGTTCAAAAGCATCAATTCTTCAGCACTCAGCTTTCTTCATACATGACTACTGGAAAAACGATAGCTTTGAATATGTGGGCCTTTGTTGGCAAAGTAATGTGGACCTTCAAGCCATGGCTCATAGCTTCATTGAGTTATATAAGCCACTTCGCCACAACAAGGCCATGATCCATGATCCATGATCCATGATTCATGATCCATGAAGGGGACTACAATTCTTAGGACACTGTATTTTAGCTGCTTGTTTAAATAGGTCAGTTGGCTCTCATTAAATATTTACTGAAGGAATGAATAAAGAAAAAGTGACTGAGAAAGAAGAATTGAGTAGGGAAAGAAAGAAAGAAGGAAGAAAGGAAGCAAGCAAGAAAGAGGCACCTTGAATGTATCCAAGTGAAGCTTTGGGGCCATTACAGGAAGCAACACAGAGCGGCTTCAGGAAGCTGACAGTTTGTTGGAAAAGAGAGACAAATATTATAAGGACCTGCCACGAAAGAGGAAGTGCACAAAGCTATGAGAACATAAATAGCAGTGATAGGAGCCAGTTGTGGACATCAGAGAGTCATGCTGGAGGAAGTGAAGAAAAAAAACATTCTTTAGAAGCTGTCAATGTCCAGAGGGATGGCAGAGTAGGTGCCCTGAATGACTTTTCAAACGCAAACAACTTAAAAGCTGAATAAGACAGAAAAATATTTTGAAAATAGTTTTAATCATTCTCTCAGCTGGTAAGAAAGTAAGGAATTTGCAGAGGTCAAAAGCATAGGTGAAAGTGAAAAATCTGAGGGGTGACTGAGCACAAAGGCAGTTTCTCCCTCTGGGACTCCGCGGAGCCCCAGGGCTGTACTAGAGAACATGAAAGCCTTCCGAAGCCCGTGGTAAAGCCAGGGCGTTGTGGATACCTCTTTAAACAACAACAACAAAACAAAGCGCAAAACCTGCTTTCTTCTTTTCTTCGTACTCTACATTCCTTTTATGTCTCAGTTGAAAGTGATTTATCATGGATATTATACATGATTTGGGAACTTTTTTTTTTATCCTTGTGAAATTTTGAGGTGGCAAAATTGACATTCTGCTTTCGGTTCAGGCTCACCAGATGTGAAGAATTCCAAAACAGGACTTTAATAGAAAGATTCACGACCTATGTTGAATTAAATAGCTAAAAATTCAATATATAAATATCTGTGTATCTTAAGGTTATTTTGTTTAATATTGTGCAGACTGGTAAACCAAGCTTAGGAAGTGGAAGTGGTCTCTCAGAGGACAAAAAATAAAATGACATACTATATACAGAGAATTTATAAGAATGATAAAGCAAACTAAAGTTCATTTGCTCTTTTTTGTGTCACTAAATGCCAGCAACTCTACAAGGTCAGTGATAAAATATTTCTCCTTGAAAAAATATATTTTATTGGTCTATGTTCTAAAACTTGCTATGTTTAATGCTGGTTTTTAACAACATATATATAAGCTTAATAGCAAGATTTTTTTTTACTAGCTATCCTCTAATAAATTAAAAATAAATGTATGCTGAGGTTAATTTGGAAAACTCTCATTTGTTCATTTGTACAGTGAACTCCCCAAAACACAAACTCAATTACATGCATTTGTTACTATAAAAGAATAAAATGTTATGTTCTGAAATTTTTCAAGCTTGTTTTGGGAGAAGTTTATACGTCTAACACTGGTGCTGTGAT
This sequence comes from Bos mutus, assembly GCF_027580195.1. NCBI lineage: Eukaryota > Metazoa > Chordata > Mammalia > Artiodactyla > Bovidae > Bos > Bos mutus. The sequence continues at coordinate 105,773,373 of NC_091622.1, read as the reverse complement.
ATATATTCCTGTGTTTGAGCAGTAGATTTAAAATAGTCACTCATAAGGATTTCCCTACTGGCCTAATGGTTGAGAATATGCAGTGCAGAGGATGCAGATTCAATCCCAGGATGGGGAACTAAAATCCCACATGCTGCAGAGCAATAAAGCCCGGTATTGGAACTGAGTCCACATGATCTGGAGCTTGTGGATCACAACTAGAGAAGCTCTCACACCACAAGGAAGAGCCCATGCTACCACAAAGACCCAGGGCAACCAAAAACATAAATAAAATAAAGTAAAATTGAGTTTAAATAAAATAGACAATGACAGCTATATGAGATTTTTTTTTTTTTTAGATGAGCATAATTAGAGTAGAAACTAATTATAGACTAGGAACACTTACATAGGAAAAAGAGTCAAAATTTAAAGAAGAATGCCAGGATTGAAATAACAAAAGATGCTGGTCTTGCTTTACAGAAAATAATGTAAAGAACAAAGTTTGAATGCTTGCATCCTTTTCACCAAGACCTGACACTCCTTTTAAAGCAATGGATGAAAAGGTCTCAATGTCTTCTATCCTTCAGTCATTTCTCTGGTATTTGCAGAATACCTTTCAAAGTTTTACCAAATATGCTGAAATTTATAGTAAACTGCAGGCAAAGTTATGTCACTGGAAAATTTTTGACTGCAGAAACATTTTCAAGCCTTTAGAATCAGTCCCAATGGGCACAGACTGTATTGCAATCTCTAGGATGTATTATTGACCCATTTTTGCCAAAGTTATCCTTAGCTTTAGGATATATATCAATTATTTTCTGTGAAATAAATATTTAAAGATAAAAATTAATAGAAACATACTATCAACTAAAGCAAAGATAGACAAATCTAGCTACAGTGTACACTGACCCCAAATATTTAAAGAAAATCAGTTTTGATACAGTAGTTGATAATTTTACATATATATTACATACTAGGTGGGTCAGTAGCATGCTTGCCAGTGCATCAATCTGTAAATGTTGGAGCGGTGATATAATCTAATCTCAGATAGCCTTGTATGTTAATTAAATTTCTGTAAATATTTGTAGACTCAAAAAGAATATAATGTTCTTCCTATTCTTATGTGGGCTTCCCTGGTAGCTCAATTGGTAAAGAATCTGCCTGCGATGCGGGAGACCTGGGTTTGATCCCTGGGTTGAGAAGATCCCCTGGAGAAGGACATGGCAACCCACTCCAGTATTCTTGCCTGGAGAATCCCCAAGGACAGAGGAACTTGGTGGGCTTCAGTCCATGAGGTCACAAAGAGATGGACATGACTGAGCGACTAAGCACACACATTCTTATGCAACTAAAATGCTCTCAGTGCAAACTGACAAACTAACCATTGGTAAGTGTTGATTAATTGCTTTGTAACAAAGCCTAATAGCTTTCACAATCTCCATGTATGAGATGCAGCTTATGTGCTTCTCAGAAGCCCTCTTCCCCAGCCTAAGTGTCACAAGTTTGCCCAGAGAGTGGCAGAATCCAAATCAGATCAGAGATCAGATCAGATCATTCGCTCACTCGTATCCGACTTTTGAGACCGCATGAATCGCAGCACGCCAGGCCTCCTTGTCCAACACAAACTCCCGGAGTTCACTCAGACTCACGTCCATCCAGTCAGTGATGCCATCCAGCCATCTCATCCTCTGTCGTCCCCTTCTCCTCTTGCCCCCAACCCCTCCCAGCATCAGAGTCTTTTCCAATGAGTCAACACTTCACATGAGGTGGCCAAAGTACTGGAGTTTCAGCTTTAGCATCAGTCCTTCCAAAGAAATCCCAGGGCTGATCTCCTTCAGAATGGACTGGTTGGATCTCCTTGCAGTCCAAGGGACTCTCAAGAGTCTTCTCCAACACCACACTTCAAAAGCATCAATTCTTCGACGCTCAGCCTTCTTCACAGTCCAACTCTCACATCCATACATGACCACTGGAAAAACCATAGCCTTGACTAGACGGACCTTTGTTGGCAAAGTAATGTCTCTGCTTTTGAATATGCTATCTAGGTTGGTCATAACTTTCCTTCCAAGGAGTAAGCGTCTTTTAATTTCATGGCTGCAGTCACCATCTGCAGTGATTTTGGAGCCCAGAAAAATAAAATCTGACACTGTTTCCACTGTTTCCCCATCTATTTCCCATCAAGTGATGGGACTGGATGCCATGATCTTCATTTTCTGAATGTTGAGCTTTAAGCCCACTTTTTCACTCTCCACTTTCACTTTCATCAAGAGGCTTTTTAGTTCCTCTTCACTTTCTGCCATAAGGGTGGTGTCATCTGCATATCTGAGGTTATTGATATTTCTCCTGGCAATCTTGATTCCAGCTTGTGCTTCTTCCAGCCCAGCGTTTCTCATGATGTACTCTGCATAGAAGTTAAATAAACAGGGTGACAATATACAGCCTTGACGTACTCCTTTTCCTATTTGGAATCAGTCTGTTGTTCCATGTCCAGTTCTAACTCGTGCTTCCAGACCTGCATACAAATTTCTCAAGAGGCAGATCAGGTGGTCTGATATTCCCATCTCTTGCAGAATTTTCCACAGTTTATTGTGATCCACACAGTCAAAGACTTTGGCATAGTCAATAAAGCAGAAATAGATGTTTTTCTGGAACTCTCTTGCTTTTTTCATGATCCAGCGGATGTTGGCAATTTGATCTCTGTTTCCTCTTCGTTTTCTAAAACCAGCTTGAACATCAGGAAGTTCATGGTTCACATATTGCTGAAGCCTGGCTTGGAGAATTTTGAGCATTACTTTGCTAGCGTGTGAGATGAGTGCAATTGTGCGGTAGTTTGAGCATTCTTTGGCATTGCCTTTCTTTGGGATTGGAATGAAAACTGACCTTTTCCAGTCCTGTGGCCACTGCTGAGTTTTCCAAATTTGCTGGCATAATGAGTGCAGCACTTTCACAGCATCATCTTTCAGGATTTGGAATAGCTCAACTGGAATTCTATCACTTCCACTAGCTTTGTTCATAATGATGCTTTCTAAGGCCCATTGGACTTCACATTCCAGGATGTCTGGCTCTAGGTCAGTGATCACACCATCGTGATTATCTGGGTCATGAAGATCTTTTTTTTTTTTTTTTTTTGTACAGTTCTTCTGTGTATTCTTGCCATCTCTTCTTAATATCTTCTGCTTCTGTTAGGTCCATACCATTTCTGTCCTTTATAGGGCCCATCTTTGCATGAAATGTTCCTTTGGTATCTCTGATTTTCTTGAAGAGATCTCTAGTCTTTCCCATTCTGTTGTTTTCCTCTATTTCTTTGCACTGATCACTGAAGAAGGCTTTCTTATCTCTCCTTGCTATTCTTTGGAACTCTGCATTCAGATGTTTATATCTTTCCTTTTCTCCTTTGCTTTTCACTTCTCTTCTTTTCAGGGATGGAGGCCGGGAGGAGATACCCCATGCCCTTAAGCCTGAGGCCAGGGGCGGCGGCCAGGAAGAGCAACCCCACACCCGAGGCCAGGGGCAGTGGCCCGGAGGACCAACCCCACACCGTGGCTGGGTGGGCATAAGAGGGCCTAGAGGAGCTATCCCACGTTGAAGGTCAGGAAGGGCGGCGGTGAGGAGATACCCCTCGTCCAAGGTAAGGAGCATCGGCTGCACTTTGCTGGAGCAGCTGTGAAGAGATACCCCACGCTCAAGATAAGAGAAACCCAGGTAAGATGGTAGGTGTTGCAAGAGGGCATCAGAGGGCAGACACACTGAAACCATACTCACAGAAAACTAGTCAGTCTAATCACACTAGGACCACAGCCTTGTCTAACTCAGTGAAACTAAGCCATGCCCGTGGGACAACCCAAGATGGGCAGGTCATGGTGGAGAGATCTGATAGAATGTGGCCCACTGGAGAAGGGAATGGCAAACCACTTCAGTATTCTTGCCTTGAGAACCCCATGAACAGTATGAAAAGGCAAAATGATAGGATACTGAAAGAGGAACTCCCCAGGTCAGTAGGTGCCCAATATGCTACTGGAGATCAGTGGAGAAATAACTCCAGAAAGAATGAAGGAATGGAGCCAAAGCAAAAACAATACCCAGCTGTGTATGTGACTGGTGATAGAAGCAAGGTCCCATGCTGTAAAGAGCAATATTGCATAGGAACCTGGAATGTCAGGTCCATGAATCAAGGCAAATTGGAAGTGGTCAAACAAGAGATGGCAAGAGTGAATGTCGACATTCTAGGAATCAGCGAACTGAAATGGACTGGAATGGGTGAATTTAACTCAGATGACCATTATATCTACTACTGCGGGCAGGAATCCCTCAGAAGAAATGAAGTAGCCATCATGGTCAGCAAAACAGTCCAAACTGCAGTACTTGGATGCAATCTCAAAAAACAACAGAATGATCTCTGTTTGTTTCCAAGGCAAACCATTCAATATCATAGTAATCCAAGTCTATGCCCCAACCAGTAACCTGAAGAAGCTGAAGTTGAACAGTTCTATGAAGACCTACAAGACCTTTTAGAACTAACACCCCAAAAAGATGTACTTTTCATTGTAGGGGACTGGAATGCAAAAGTAGGAAGTCAAGAAACACCTGGAGTAACAGGCAAATTTGGCCTTGGAATATGGAATGAAACAGGGCAAAGACTAGTAGAGTTTTGCCAAGAAAATGCACTGGTCATAACAAACACCCTCTTCCAACAACACAAGAGAAGACTCTATACATGAACATCACCAGATGGTCAACACCAAAATCAGATTGATTATATTCTTTGCAGCCAAAGATGGAGAAGCCCTATACAGTCAGCAAAAACAAGACCAGGAGCTGACTGTGGCTCAGACCATGAACTCCTTATTGCCAAATTCAGACTTAAATTGAAGAAAGTAGGGAAAACCACTAGACCATTCAGTATGACCTAAATCAAATCCCTTATGATTATACAGTGGAAGTGAGAAATAGATTTAAGGGCCTAGATCTGATAGATAGAGGGCCTGATGATCTATGGAATGAGGTTCGTGACCTTGTACAGGAGACAGGGATCAAGACCATCCCCATGGAAAAGACATGCAAAAAAGAAAAATGGCTGTCTGGGGAGGCCTTACAAATAGAATCCAAATAGTTCTCAAATTACAAAATTTTAGTTCTGTTGGTCTCTTGTGCCATTGCTCCTGTGTTTGCATTTTGTGTCTTGTTTAAGGAGTCTTTTTCCTTGCTTAGAAACTTACAGGCTTTTTCCTTTGTTATCATCTAAATGCTTTACAGTTTCATCTTTCATATTTAATCCTCCTGGAATTGATTTTCATGTATAGGGAGATTTAGGGGTTCAATTTATTTCCCCTTATTGATAACCCAGAGTCCTAGCACCATTTTTTTGAGATGTCTCTCCTTTGTCCACAGATTTGCTGCACCAGGTTTCCCATAAATCAGGTTTCCATATTTGTCAGGGCTGTTGGTGATCCCTGTATTCTGATGGTTGTCAATTTGCCTATGTCTAATGTCACCATCACTTAATTACCCTAACTTTACAGTAATTCATAATATCTGCAGAGGAAAGGCCATACAACCCATTTTTCTTCTTTGTCTTGACTATTATTGACCTTAGCACTTCCAATTAGATTTGGGGTTTTAGCTTGTCAAATTATATGATATATCCTATTGACATTTTCATTGGAATTACATTACAGCTATAGCTCAATTGGGGGAGATGTATGACATCTTTATAATATTGAGTCTCTCTATTCATTCGGTTAGCTATTTAGTATCTTTCAAAAGGTTTTTGTAATTTCACCATAATGGGCTTACATAAAGTTTACTGAACTTTTTCCCAAGTGTTTTATGTCTTATGTGCTTAGATGGACAGATAGATAGATAGAAATGGTGTGTGTGTTTGACTATTATAAATCTTAGATTTTAAAATTACATCTTCAAACTCTGTATATGGCCTTCAACTAATTTTGGCATATTGATTTTGTATTCAGGAAACTTACTAACTTTTCTAATCCTAAAAAATTCAGTCTTTTGATTTGTCAGTTTTTCTATGTAGACAATCATATTATCTGTGTTAATAAAAAGTTTTGTTTCTTCCTTTGCAGTCTTTATACACTTTGCTTTATGGTCTTGAGTTTCATGCTGGTCAGGACCATCAACACAGTATTCAGATATGATTGATGTTCCTTTATTCATGGCTTACTCCCATGGCTTCTGAGACTCAAGAAATGCTCCAAATTGTAAGCTGTATTCTGAGGACAGAGAAGTTCATTTAGTTATTTTTTTTTTTTAATGTTCATTTCTGTGTGCTTTCTATATTGACATTCTTTTTAATTGATGTATGGTTTACTTTGGGCTTCCCGGGCAGCCTAGTGATAAAAGAATCCACCTGCAATGCAGGAGAATCGAGTTCAATTCCTGAGTCTGGAAAATCCTCTGGAGAAGGAAGTAGAACCCTCTCCCATATTCTTGCCTGGGAAATCCCATGAACAACGAGCCTGGCAGACTGCAATCCATGGGGTCACAAAGAAGTCAGTCATGACTTAGCAACTAAACAACAACAACAGAAAGAGTTTATTCACAGTGTTGCACCAATCTCTGCTGTACAGAAAAGTAAGTCCATTTTACACATATACATTGGTTTTTTAAAATATTCTTTTCCATTATGGCTTATCCCAGGAGACTGGATATAGTTCCCTGTGCTATACAGTAGAATCTTATCGTTTATTCATTCCTTATGTAATAGTTTGCATCTACCAACCCCAAATTAAAAATAAAATTTTAAACAGAAACTTGAATAGAAATTAGCCAGTTGTGGGGGAAGGGAATCTCAAGTGTTCAATCAGAAAGCAGAGAGCAAGGAGAGAGGAAGAGGCAGCATGGGACATTCTGAGTGACCTGGCAAACAGAAGAAGAGGAGGGGCTTCCACCGGAACCAACTCAAGGGAGCAGAGGGCAGGTCATCACACGCTGAGGCGGTGGATAGTATTGTTCCCTACTCCCATCTTGACTTCTGCAGTTTTCATGAGAACAGTCTCATGAAGAGAGAAGGCAGAGGCTTCTCCAGTTTTAAAGGTAAATGAAGAAGTTGGCATTCTCCAGGCCAGGCTCCCAGGCTCCAGTGACAGATGATAAACATCTGCCATGCAAGGTCAAGATGAACACTGACCAGCTAATAATATGGTCAATAGAGGACCCAGATGGGGAGTTTTAGAGTCATACACATTGTGAGGGATGGAGGGTTGGAGATCATGGCTTGGATCTGACTTCCTTGCAGCATTATTACCACCCTCTCTCTCCTGGACACCATTCTACATCATTGGAACTCCCCAGAGAGACCAAATTATTTCAAACTTCTGGGCTTTGAACTGAGAGAGTCATTTCCTACGCAGGTTGATAGGGAGTCTAGGGGTCCCCAAGGAGAGAGGGGTCTGGAATTCTCAAGGGGGAAGAAAGGACAAACCTTTCCTTCTCTACATTCCTTAGTATTATATAACAATAATGTATCCTGCCTGAGGACAGTCTCTGGATTAAGGACAGTCTTTGGGTTAAACCTTCTGGCTAATTCTATTATCTTAAAATGTAAATTATGGGAGTAGGTGTGGTGAGGTCTTTACAACCTCCAGACACTCTTTGGATTCATTGGAGAGTAAATAACTTCATTGTTAACACTAGCAAGAGGGTTCTCTTTCTGCCCCCTTCTGATGCCTATGTCAGAAGCTTTCTCTATCTCCTTTATACTTTAATAGAACTTTATTACACAAAAGCTCTGAGCAATCAAGCCTCGTCTCTGGCCCTGGATTGAATTCCTCTCCTCCGGGGGCCAAGAATCCTGGTGTCTTCGCGTGATTCAACAACAACCTTTCATCCTGGGGGCTCGTCCGGGATCCTTCAGGACAAGGTAAGGATGCTTGGAGCTTTAGTTCTTTGTTCTCTTAGAGAACACATTTTCTGCTGTGCTTTACTAACTCTACCATGTGCTCGTGTGAATGAATGGCATGCCCTGCGTGAAGCAAGTAAGGAGCCCTGCTCTGCAGTTCCATGGTGATCTAATACGGCTTATGGCAGAAACCTGTCTGGGCATTATACCCACCTGCCAATGCCAAGAGGCACCCAATGTCTCCTTCGGGAACGGACCAGAAATGGGCAAAGCGTGTGGACCGAACTCTCCTTTCTCGGTCAAACTTTTTGGTCTCTTTGACCATTTCACAACTCCTTGGGAATTAGAAGTACTAACCTAATCTATCGAATCATAGACTTTCAAGGGACTTGTGATCTATACTGTTATTGTGTACTGTGGCTTAGGTCCCAAACTTGAATTGGTAGTCAAGAAAGTGCCTAGCCTCGCTAGGAATCGAAAGTTCGGAAGCTAGATGGAGCTCTAGCTCCCAGAACATATCTGAGGTTAAAGGTTACTCAGATTGGGACTGCGATGGGTTTTTTTTTCTTTGGTAACGCTGACTCTTAGTGGATCAGAGGAGGCTGTTATACTGGTGTGGTGATGCTTGGAAAGAACATCTCAGTTTTATGTTTGTGTCGGTCTTATTGTGGTCGGGAAATACTCAGGGTCATGCACAGGCACTCAGGTGACGAATGTTTCCCCCAGTAGTCTTAGCTTGGGAGGCATTCTGGAAGGTTACTCTGATTTACCCCGGGTGACATCAGAGGCAAGCAAGATTAAAGGTGAAGAGCTGGACGTCAAGTAGGGATCCTATCAAGTCTACCCCTGGTACATCCCCACCCCATCTCAGTGGTAGAACCGGGAGGGACAAGTACAGCGCCTGTGTCGGTAAGGGACAGACTAAGTCCGACCAGGCAGGAAAAGCTTTTGGTGTAACGTCTGTCTACACCCCCATCTAGAGCAGGGAGGGACGCCTCTGGTAGAAAAAATGGCACTGGTCGCTTTTTTTCTCTCTTACAGATGGGAGCTAACAATTCCAGCCTCACTCCTTTGAACTGTATCCTGAAAAACTGGGATAGATTTGATCCCCAGGGCTTAAAGAAGACACACCTGGTCTTCCTATGTGATACTGCATGGCCACGGTATCCATTGGAGGACGGCGAACGGTGGCCAGTTGAAGGGTCTCTTAAGTATAATGCTGTTCTACAATTAGACCAGTTCTGTAAGGAACAAGGGAAATGGGTAGAAGTAGCATATGTGTTGCCCTTTTTCTCTCTGCAAAATATGCCAGATATGTCCTAAGGGTATAGATTTGGGCGTGAAACCTTCAGCTCCCTCCTGTCCTCTTACTTTGCCCCCGTACCTGGGGCTCCAAGTTGAGCAAACTGAAAGCTAGAGAACCCCCCTCAGAAGGGTTGCCTTGGTCTCAGTGGAAATCCAAACTGGGATTCAAACTGCCCACGTGGAGGTCCAAACAACTCCTGTCTCAGTACGACCTCAGACTACTCTGGTTTCAGTAGAAACTCAGACCATCAAAGTAAGAGATGAGATGGAGGACAGGAGACAAAGAGAAGAGGAAAAACAGGTTTCTCCAATCTATCCCTGGGATCATATTCGCAGAGCAGCCAGAAAGACTGAGGAACAGCCACACAAGCTGTTGTCTCTTTATGAAACACCCACAGGGAAAAATAATCAGTCTGTGAGAGTTAATAAGCCTTTGTCTTATCAAGAAATACAAAGAATCAAGGAGGATCTGGGAGACTATTTAGAGGACCTAGAAAAATATATTAGAGCTTTTAAAGGTGTTACTCTGCTTTATGACCTCACTTGGAAGGGTGTGATGTATATCTTGGGACAAACGCTGACTCCCGAGTCAAAGACTCGAGTTTTGGGAAAAGCGGTTGCTTATGGAGATGAATGGCTTGGTAATGAATCAGTAGAGAAGACGGAGAACGAGATAGCGGCCCTCCCCACTGGGAATCAGGCGGTCCCAACTGTAGAACCAGACTGGGACTACAACACAGCTAAAGGAAGATGGGATCAGAGTCATTTTGTTAGATGTATTCTTGAGGGACTTAGGCGCGTTCTAAGCCTTTAATCTATGGCAAATTGGCAGACATAGAACAGGAGAAGAAGGAAGCTCCTGGTAAATTCCTAGATAGACTGAGAGAAGGCCTTCGCAGATTCACTGAGATTGATCCCAAAAGTGAAGAGGGAAAAGTGATCTTAAAGGATAGATTTCTCACTCAGTCGGCTCCAGATATCCGCCGTAAGCTATTAAAACAGGCGTATGGACCAAATGAGTCTTTAGATACTCTGTTACAACTGGCTCAGACAGTCTATTATGGTAGGGAATATGAGGAAAAGAAAGAAAGGCAAAAAAAGACAAAGGAAAAGGCGGAAGCCTTCGCCATGGCTATGAAAAACATTCTTAAACAGCCTGAGAAAAATGCCCAGAGGGGTCCAGGTGAAAAGGGATGGATTTGCTATTACTGTGGAAAGGAGGGGCACCTCAAGTGGGATTGCCCTCAGGCATCTAAGCCGCCCTGGGCTCCATGTCCGGTCTGCAAAGGACCACACTGGAAGAGAGACTGCCCCCAGAGGCGTAGGTCTCCAGGGTCGGACTCTCAAGACAATCAGGACTGAAGGTGCCCGGGGGTCCCCACACAAGCTCCCGTCCTAATTACACCTGAGGAACCCTGGGTATTAATAATCGTGGGGGGCCAATCCGTCGATTTCCTTTTAGATACTGGGGCAACTTATTCTGTGCTTACTGAAGCCCCTGGCCCACTTTCTTCCCGATCTGCTTCCGTAATGGGACTGTCTGGACGAGCCAAAAGATATTATTTCAGTTATTCTTTATCTTGCAACTGGGATTCTGTGATGTTTTCACATGAGTTTCTGATTGTGCCAGAATCTCCCTCACCTCTTTTGAGAAGGGATATACTGAGCAAGGTCCATGCCTCTGTTTTCATGAATATGGAGCCCTTCCTTTCTCTTCCTTTAGTTGAATAAAATGTAACTCCTGGAGTATGGGCCGATGGAAAATATGTGGGTCGAGCACAAAATGCTATTCCTGTAGTTGTTAAGCTCAAAGACCCACACGTATTTCCACATAAGAAGCAATATCCACTGAAACCTGAAGTTAAGGAAGGGTTAAAACCCATCATCAAAAATTTAAAGGAGCAGGGACTATTAATTCCCTGCAACAGTCCTTGCAACACTCCTATTTTGGGTATAAAGAAATCGAATGGTAAATGGAGACTAGTTCAAGATTTATGAATAATAAATGAGGCTGTAGTTCCTTTACACCCCATGGTGCCTAATCCTTACACTCTATTGTCTGAAATTCCTGAACGGGCCAAATATTTCTCAGTAATTAAAGGATGCTTTCTAATCAGTGTCTTTGTCGGAAGAAAGTCAATTCCTATTTGCCTTTGAAGACCCTACGCAGCCAGCTTCTCAGTTAACCTGGACAGTTTTGCCCCAGGGATTTTTTGACAGTCCTCACTTATTCGGATGAAGTTTGTCACGGGATCTACAAAACTTTAATAGCTCTGAAGCAGTGGTGTTACAATATGTAGATGATATTTTGCTCTGTGCTGAGACAGAGGAAGCTTGTTCGTGAGCCTCAGAAGATTTCTTAAACTTTCTGGCAGGCTGTGGTTACAAGGCATCAAGAGAAAAGGCTCAGCTTTGTCAACAATCGGTTAGATATCTGGGCCTAATCATATCAGAAGGGACTAGGGCCATAGGCCCTGAGAGAATTAAACCTCTACTAAATCACCCCCTACCTATGACTTTAAGACAATTGAGAGGATTTGGGGGAATCACAGGTTACTGTCGCATTTGGATTCTGGGTTACGGGGAACTTGCCCGGCCTTTATATAAACTTATAGCTGGATTGCTGGATCATAAGGTAGTTTTATTTCCAGTTTTTTAAGGAATCTCCACACTGTTCTCCATAGTGGCTGTACTAGTTTGCATTCCCACCAACAGTGTAAGAGGGTTCCCTTTTCTCCACACCCTCTCCAGCATTTATTGCTTGTAGAATTTTGGATCGCAGCCATTCTGACTGGCATGATATGGTACCTCATAGTGGTTTTGGTTTGCATTTCTCTGATAATGAGTGATGTTGAGCATCTTTTCATGTGTTTGTTAGCCATCTGTATGTCTTCTTTGGAGAAATGTCTATTTAGTTCTTTGGCCCATTTTTTGATTGGGTCATTTATTTTTCTGGAATTGAGCTGTAGGAGTTGCTTGTATATTTTTGAGATTAGTTGTTTGTCAGTTGCTTCATTTGCTATTATTTTCTCCCATTCTGAAGGCTGTCTTTTCACCTTGCTAATAGTTTCCTTTGTTGTGCAGAAGCTTTTAAGTTTAATTAGGTCCCATTTGTTTATTTTTGCTTTTATTTCCAATATTCTGGGAGGTGGGTCATAGAGGATCCTGCTGTGATGTATGTCGGAGAGTGTTTTTCCTATGTTCTCCTCTAGGAGTTTTATAATTTCTGGTCTTATGTTTAGATCTTTAATCCATTTTGAGTTTATTTTTGTGTAAGTGATCCAGCAATCCCACTGCTGGGCATACACACTGAGGAAACCAGAAGGGAAAGAGACACGTGTACCCCAATGTTCATCGCAGCACTGTTTATAATAGCCAGGACATGGAAGCAACCTAGATGTCCATCAGCAGATGAATGGATAAGAAAGCTGTGGTACATATACACAATGGAGTATTACTCAGCCATTAAAAAGAATACATTTAAATCAGTTCTAATGAGGTGGATGAAACTGGAGCCTATTATACAGAGTGAAGTAAGCCAGAAAGAAAAACACCAATACAGTATACTAACACATATATATGGAATTTAGAAAGATGGCAACAATAACCCTGTGTATGAGACAGCAAAAGAGACACTGATGTATAGAACAGTCTTATGGACTCTGTGGGAGAGGGTGGGAAGCTTTGGAAGAATGGCATTGAAGCATGTATAATATCATGTATGAAGTGAGTCGCCAGTCCAGGGTTGATGCACGATACTGGATGCTTGGGGCTGGTGCACTGGGACGACCCAGAGGGATGGTATGGGGAGGGAGGAAGGAGGAGGGTTCAGGATGGGGAACACATGTATACCTGTGGTGGATTCATTTTGATATTTGGCAAAACTAACACTATATTGTAAAGTTTAAAATAAAATTTAAAAAAAAAAAAAAAAACTTATAGCTGAAACTCAGCAGGCCCAAACGGACAAACTGGTTTGGTCTCTAGAAACTCAAAAGGCTTTTAAGATTCTTCAGACTGCTCTCCTGCAAGCTCCAGCTCTGAGCTTGCCCACAGGGTCAGAATTTGTTTGTCACTGAAAGAAAAGGTGTGGCATTGGGAGTTTTGACACAACTCCGAGGGCCTCACCAGCAACCTATTGCTTATCTAAGCAGAGAATTAGATGTAGTTTCATCTACATCTAATGGGGTGGCCCCACTGCCTAAGAGTAATCGGGGCAGCAGCTTTATTAGCATCTGAAGCTTTAAAAATAATTAATGGACGAAACCTTACTGTACTGACTTCTCATGATGTGAGTAGAATCTTAAGTTCTAAGGTTAATATTTGGATGACAGACAGTAGGCTTCTTAAATATCAGTTATTGTTGTTAGAAGGACCAGTAACTAAGCTTAAAGTTTGTGGAATTTAAATCCTGCCACTTTCCTTCCTGAGAAGGAAAATGAAACACCTGATCACGATTGTTCTCAATTCCTAACTTTAAACTATGCAGCTCGGGATCTAATGGATACCCCATTAGACAATCCTGACATGAAAATATTTACAGATGGCAGTTATTTTGTTCGAGATGGAAAGTGTAAAGCAGGTGACGCCGTGGTGACTGCTGAACAAGTTTTGGAAGCAAAATCTCTGCCCCAGGGAACCAGTGCTCTGTTAGCGGAGCTTGTGGCTCTGACCCGAGCTCTAGAGTTAAATGAAGGGCAGCGGATGGACCTGATAATCTATGTGCGTCTACTTCTGCTGATTCCAAAAATCCTGAGTCTGCCGTTTGATCCTCAAGACAATGCCTTCCTGTCCTGGGCTCACTCCTATGCTACATTCCACAATCGGAGCGCTCCCCTCTTCATCAGTGGAAGGCTTCCCGTGGTGGACATCCCCACTTCAAGGAAAAGACTTTCTCCAAGTCTGTGAATACCTTCGACAACAATCACATGCGATGCCTCTTCTTCATCTGATGACATTTACCAACCCTAAAATGGACTGGTGCAACACTTTGTACTTTAACTATGTACATAATGTGACTTTTAATTTTGATTTTAACTTGTTTTAATGACTGTTGCCTGCATCTGTAACTATATAACTGGATTTGTTTCTAGCCGCATGAAAGCTTTTAAGTTACAAATGGTTGCTCAAACTCCTGCTACTGCTGTAGCTTCCTCCAACTACTATTTGGGGCCCCTGGATCAGATATCCTCAATATGAGGATTAGGAGAATATGTTGCCTCACCAATTTAGGGACAACGCCCCTTGTCAGCTCGGAAGCAGTTATGGAATGAGAACGATGCCCCTTTTCCCTAGGCAACATAATTCTCCTAAAAGAAAAGGGGGGAATGAGAGAGTCATTTCCTAGGCAGGTTGATAGGGAGTCCAGGGGTCCCCAAGGGGAGAGGGGTCTGGAATTCTCAAGGGGGAAGAAAGGACAAACCTTTCCTTCTCTACATTCCTTAGTATTATATAACAATAATGTATCCTGCCTGAGGACAGTCTCTGGATTAAGGACAGTCTTTGGGTTACACCTTCTGGCTAATTGTGTTATCTTAATATGTAAATCATGGGAGTAGGTGTGGTGAGGTCTTTACAACCTCCAGACACTCTTTGGATTCATTGGAGAGTATATAACTTCATTGTTAACACTAGCAAGCGGGTACTCTTTCTGCCCCCTTCTGATTCCTATGTCAGAAGCTTTCTCTGTCTCCTTTAGAACAGACCCTTTCTTCCATCTGAATTAAGCTAAACCTACATGACTGAGCTCTTACTGATGTTTTCTAGTTTGGCTTAGATATTGCCATTCTTGGGAAACCTGCCCTTATCTTTCCCACTTCTGCAAAGAAAGACCCAATCCTTTTCAACATTGCCCTGTGTGTTTCTTGTATTTCTCTGGTTGCATTTGTTATTTTTTTATATGATCAGTGACTCCTTATCCTCAAAGATTGCGAGTTCCCCAGTAACATAGCACAGCACCACGCACACAGTCACGAGGGCACTATTTATTGAATTTTTGCCATGTTCTGAGGACTGTTCTAAGCACTTTTCAAGCATGACTACATTCTAAGTGTTCAACCATTTCTTTTTAGGTGGGAGTTGGGAGTGTTTTGCCCAAACCCTTAGAGTTCATAAGAGGCAGACTCCAAATCTTCTGACACTGATTCCATCATACCCTACCTTCCTCCAGGTACAAGCATTTAATCTATGTGGACTCTGCCCACCTTCTTCTCAGATCTGAGACTCTTAGCTGCAATGAATTTACAGATATTCAGCTCAGGGCTTGCTGAGCAACAAGCCTCCCTTAGTCAACATAATCAGCATCTCTGAGAATAACTACAGAGATAGGGCTTTGCCATCCCAGGGAGCAAAAGGTGCCTGTAAGTCAGCATTACTCTTCTTAAACAAGAAGTGAAGCAGTTCAGGAGAGACCCCCTGCCAGTTCATGTGCCCTCCAACTACTTCCTTTCCATCTCCACTCTGGAGGCCCATTTGCCAAGCTGTCAGGCTGAACAGGCCTGCCAGTCTGCTATTCTACTGTTTGTGTACATGTGCATGGAAGTGTGTGTGTGTGTGCAGGCGTGTACATGCGTGCATGTGTTCTTCATGTGTATGAGTGTACCTATGTGTGTTTCACCCTTGATGAGTTGTTAGACCAGAACACAGACATCTGTTTTTAAACATGAACAGATTTCCTTTCTTCCACTGTAATTCAAAGCTGAAGTGTCTTAGCTGACTTGGATACTGGAAATTGTGACTGCAGCAGTCAGATTTCGGGAAGGAACACTCTGACATTTGCTTTTTCAATGGAAGGCGTATATTAAATTGGAATTGTTTGTGCAAATCCAGGACAGACTATAAAGGGAAGAGCATTGCATTGGGGATTAAAAGCACTGACAACTATTACTAATAAGGTTGGGGTTTATTTGCTTTTTTGCTTCCATATGTATCTTGTACCAAGTCAAGGATTAAGCATGTCATGTGGATTCCTCAGTTCTTCCAAAACTCAAAACTTGGTGCCACATTCCATGAAACAGAAACCTTACTGTACTGTCCTGAGTGCAAAGAAATGGGAGGAAAAATGGGAGCTGCTCTTTGTCGACTCCTCTAGCATTAGATATCTTGCTAATGATGGTAATTATTGAAGGTAATTATTTCACTTATTGGGTACTTCCTAAGTGTCAAGTGCAGTGCCGAGCACTTGGCATGGAATATCCAACTTTAAGACACCCTCTGGGGTAGGTGCTCCTAAGAGCTACGTTTTACACATGAGGAGATTGAAGTATGCAGATACTAAGAGACTTGCCCAGAGTCAAAAATAACCCAGATGCAACTAAAGACAAGTTAATCGGATATTCAGGGAAATTGCTGTTACCCAATTAGGGCTTCCCTGATGGCTCAGACAGTGAAGGATCCGCCTGCAATGTGGGAGACCCAGGTTCAATCCCTGGGTCAGGAAGATCCCCTGTAAAATGGAACGGCAACCCACTGCAGTATTCTTGCTTAGAGAATTCCATGAACAGAGGAACCTGGCAGCCTACAGTACTTGCAGTAGCAAAGAGTCAGACATGACTGAGTGACTAACACACACACACACACACGATTAGTGCTCACCAGAAAACTGTGAACCAGGTGCTGGAGTTCCCACTTTATGGACAAGGAAGGAAGCTTGGAAGAGGAGGGAAAGTGGAGAGGATGAGAAAGGATGCCATACCTACTACTGGTCAGTCACACTCACGGCCTCTCTGGTACACACTCTTCCTCCACTTAATTGGAATTCATTGCCAGGCAAGGTCTTGTCCATCTAAACTCACCCTTGTGGGTGTTCCTTACTCAGATTGTATTCCCCTGTTGCCCCCACAGTTCCTTGCCAAGCATTCATTTAATGGATGGTTTTTGAGAACTAGCTTTGGACAAGGCATGGTAGTCCCTGTTATCAGGAAGACAGAACAAATGAGGCCACTGCCCTGCGGGTCATTTCATGCAAGGACACCATGTCCCACCCGAGATCTTTGGTTGCCAATACTAGAGCCGCCATCATGTAATTGACTTGGCTTGTCCTCTTTAGTACTACGTGCTTGGAGCAGCAGCACCTTCTCTGCTGGCAGTGGTCTGTGAGAAACCTCTGTTCTCCACCCATGAAGGCCCAGCCAGTCAGGTTCACCTCAGCCTTTTGAGCTGAATTTAGCTATGCACTGTGCTTGGCCCTGGGCTGACTGTTTATTTATTTATTTAGCTTTTTTAATCATAGAATTTTTTAAAAATATATGAAAGTAGAGAGGAATGTATAACAAATCACCATGTACCCATCTCTCTGACCCCACACTCTCGCCTTACGTCCTTAAAAGCAGATTCCAGGTCAAATGCCTTTTTAGTCTATCCATAATTCAGCATCCATATATCTAACAGAGAAGGGCATTAAAAAAAAAAAAAAAGGAAACCTTTCTAACATGTCATTATTATCTCTAACAAAATAAACAATGTTTCTCTGATACCATCTGATTCTGGTTCCGTATTTTTCTGATTGACCCCAAAATGCCCTTTTCCAGCATGCATTTGAATCAAGATCCAAGTAAGGTCTACACGTGGCATCTGGTTGATAATTCTCCTGCATGCATGCTCAGTCACTCAGTCCTTCTCAACTCTTTGTGACCCTATGGACTGTAACCCTCCAGGCATGGGATTTCCCAGGCAAGAATACTGGAGTGGGTTGCCATTGCCTCCCCCAGGGGATCTTCCCCACCCAGGGATCAAATCCACATCTCCTGCATTGCAGGAAGATTTTTTTTTTTTTTTTTTACCACTGAGCCACTAGGGAAGCCCTATATAGTCTCCTAAATCACTTAATCACTTTTAAAAATTAAATTTCGTATTCTGATGTAATCATAGGCTCACACGTAGTTATAAGAATATTACAGAGAGACCCTGTGTACCCCTTCAGTCACTCACTCCTAATGGTGGCACTTTGCAAAATTACAGTAGAATTTCATGCCCAGATAGTGACAATTGGCATTGTCATTGAGCTGACATTTGAAAAATGTCAGTGTTTCAAATCTCAGAGGTCAATAATGGCTAACGGAGAAAGGCGATTTTCATTCTTCACTCATTTTCGTCTAACTTTACTTCCTGTGTTAGAAAGAAAAGCACAATTTCAAGGAATGCCTTGATGGGGTGCCCTAATACAGACTTGCTTTGTGGTCACATCACCCATTTTTCAAGGGGTTCAGGCCAGCATGAGTGTGAGTAAGCTGGTCTGGTTTTCCCAAGACCCCAAAAGTTCCCTAAGAGAACATTTCATTGCTAGGAACCCTGAATTCAGAAACAATGTCTGTGTAACCTCCGAGGACACTTCTATTACTCTTCATGATAAATCTTTGGGGATCAACCATAAATGTGCATTAGACTGTGAAGTACTGTCTTTCCAGCCACTCTCCTAATAGGGCTTATGTTCTCTGCAGCCCAAGCAGGGGGTCTCACAAATTCATACATTTGCTAGGTTTGAAGAAGAGATTGCCTAGGGGTGCCTCTGCAGTATTAATGCTCAGGAAGTGACTTTACTGGAAATAAATTTCTGGACAGCCAACCAGAAATCATGGGCTATTTTGTGTGCCCCCAGTAGTTGCACTTTCTTTTAAAAGTAATAACAGACCTACCTTTGGGGTCCCATCAGGGACATGTGTGTGTGTGTGTGTGTGTGTGTGTGTGTGTGTGTCTATGATGGGGCTCGGTTGTAGACATGCATATGGACGGTGTAAAGGAAGGACTATTTTGCAGCACACTCTATGTAGCAAGAACTATGGTAGAAATAGCACACACATGCCACCTTTAAATCTAGACATTTGCATTTGTGAAACAAAATTTCTCTCTCCATTTTTTAAGGTAAGGAGACAGACAGTATTCTTAAGATCTCCCAGCTGGTGGATACAACTCAGGATTCATACCAAAACCCAGAAAGCAAACTCTCCCATCCTTGAGTTTTCTGTCTTCAGGTTACTGCTCTGCTATGCACTATGTGGGTCACGGAAATTTCTGAAAGAACGAAGGACCTTCACTTAAAGAAGAGAGAATATTAAGATACATCGTAAGCATGGTTTAACTACTGAAAACCTCTCTTCCATCACACCGCTTACTCATTCATAACACTCATTTCTGGTGGAGTTGTTTTTTTTTCCTTTTCTTTGTTTACTTGCTTGATTTTTTAATTAATTTTTGCTTATTTGATTTTTGTGTATCTTCTGCAAAGGAACAAAGGAGGGAGTACATCTGTTTGATTCTTCTCATAAGAGCTCCTAAAGAAGACACTAAGTATGTATGTGTTACATGGATAGATGAATACCTTATGAAGATTAAAAAGCCGAAGTGAAAAGTGTCTATGTCTGGATTTAGCTGATGCTTAAAAATGGGGTCCACATTTGTGACGTGAAGAAGGAAACCCTTCCTGTCTCATGTCCTACCGCTGTCTTGTAAACAATCTTTGCTCCTTTCTCACTATTCTTTCCTGCTGCCAGACAGCTTTATCTGAATCCTGTTGCTGTGTCTTTGGTCACACCAGCCCTCTGTCAGCATGCCCTATCCCTGCTGTTAAGCCCTCTCCCAGTTACTCTGTCTCCTGACCTCATGTGGTCTTTTAAGATCTGAATGAGGTTCCTAATACACAACCACATTTGAGGACCACTGACTGGTTGGTATCTGGTTTCTGTGCAGCTCTAGAGGCGTAAGGCTGGAGGGGTTTGGGATGCTGGCAGCCAGTGTAAAAGACATTTGCAATTCTAACCAATTGAAGCTGCATTTCAAGACCTGAGTTACCTCTGCCAACCTCCTCTCTCTGGGTCCAGCTGGAGGCCTCTCTGCTCTGATATCCTGTGTCCCTCAATTTCTCCATATTTCATTTGGCACCTTCTATAGTTTACTTTGGGCTTCCCAGGTGGCTCAGCCATAAACAATTCACCTGCCAATGCATGGGACATGGGAGATACGGGTTCCATCCCTGGGTCATGAAGATCCCCTGGAGGAGGACACAGTAACCCACTCCAGTATTCTTGCCTGGAGAACCCCATGGACTGAGGAACCTGGCGGGCTACGGTCCATGAGGTCACAAAGAGTCAGACATGGCTTAGTGACTAAACAGCAACAACAGTTCACCTGGAAGTTACTTCTGGTGTTAGCTCTTTCATTCATTTATCCGTATCTGCAGAGAGCAGGGCATTTGTAAAGTAGAAAGTATCATGGACCATGGCCTCTCAGTTTGATTTGTTCCTAGGTCTTATATGCTGATTGATAAGGAAAGTCTTCTGGTAATTACAGGACCCCAGAGTCCTCTCTGCACCCACATCCTATGCAGCCTCATTAAAAAGCAGGAAAAAGTGGGAGGAGAGACAATCAAGTATGTTCTTCATAACAAAACTCCACTACTTCCCAGGGAGCTGGCTCTGTCCGCTCCCTCTTCCTCTTATGCTTGACACTTAACTCATTTACTCAACAAATCTTTTGCAGTTTTTCAGTCACTAAGTCATGTCCAACTCTTTGTGACCTCATGTATGGCAGCACCCAAGGCTACCCTGTCCTTTACTATCTCCCAGAGTTTGTTCAAGTTCATGTCCATTGAGCTGGTGTTTCTATCTAACCATCTCATCCTCTGTCACCTCCTTCTGCTTTTGCCTTCCATCTTTCCCAGTATCCAAGGATGCTGTCTTTTTCAAGGAGTTGGCTCTTTGCATCAGGTGACCAAAGTAGTGGAGCTTCAGCATCCATCCTTCCAATGAATATTCAGAGTTGATTTCCTTTAGGATTGACTGGTTGGATCTCCTTACAGTCCAAGGGACTCTCAAGCGTCTTCTCCAGAACCACAGTTGGAAAGCATCAATTCTCTGGCACTCAGCCTTCTGTATGGTCCACCTCTCCTATATGTCCATGACTACTGGAAAAACCATAGCTTTGACTATACAGACCTTATACACATCTACTTATATGAGCCAAAGGAATGAACAAATTTCTCTAGAGCAGTCTTGACCTCAGAAAAGTGCTGGGGCATTCCCTAATACATATTAGTGAGTCAGGAGCAAATTGAAACAAATCTGTCACCTTTTTCAATCTCACCACATTTTTTTTTTTTTTTTTTGTACAAAAATAGTATGAGACTAGGGAAAGCTAGGGGTGAGGAATAGGGTTGTATTAGAGCTGCTATACACTTTGCTTAAACTTTCTATAAAACTAATATTGTTTTTTAAAAAAATCAGTTCAACAATTTTAACAGGTATATGTTTTGGTCACCTGATATTTCCCAAGTGCTATGATAATATGCACTTTTTTGAAACTAGCAAATATTTGTTGAGTACTTCCAATATGTCAGGGATCATGCTCAATAGGTTCAGTTCAGTTCAGTCGCTCAGTCATGTCTGACTCTTTGCGACCCCATGAATCGCAGCACACCAGGCCTCACGGTCCATCACCAACTCCCGGAATTCACTCAGACTCATGTCCATCGAGTTGTTGATGCCATCCAACCGTCTCATCCTCTGTTGTCCCCTTCTCCTCCTACCCTCAATCCCTTCCAGCATCAGAGTCTTTTCCAATGAGTGAACTCTTCGCATAAGGTGGCCAAAGTATTGCAGTTTCAGCTTCAGCATCAATCCTTTCAATGAACACCCAGGACTGATCTCCTTTAGGATGGACTTGTTGGATCTCCTTGCCGTCCAAGGGACTCTCAAGAGTGTTCTCCAACACCACAGTTCAAAAGCATCAATTCTTCGACACTCAGCTTTCTTCACAGTCCAACTCTCACATCCATACATGACCACTGGAAAAACCATAGCCTTGACTAGATGGACCTTTGTTGGCAAAGTAACATCTCTGCTTTTTAATATGCTGTTTATGTTGGTCATAACTTTCCTTCTAAGGAGTAAGCATCTTTTAATTTCATGGCGGCAATCACCATCTGCAGTGATATTGGATCTCCCAAAAATAAAGTCTGACACTGTTTCCACTGTTTCCCTATCTATTTCCCATGAAGTGATAGGACCAGATGCCATGATTTTCATTTTCTGAATGTTGAGCTTTAAGCCAACTTTTTCACTCTTCTCTTTCACTTTCATCAAGAGGCTTTTTAGCTCCTCTTCACTTTCTGCCATAAGGGTGGTGTCATCTGTATATCTGAGGTTATTGGTAAACAGAGGTAATTAGAAAGGGCCAATCCAGAGTCCCCAGGAGAAATGCAGAGCACTCAATGAACAATCTTGTGAATATCAGGTGAATGGAAAGGCACTTTAAGAAAGAATCCCTAAGCAAATAAGGAGTGTGGTCCAAGAAAAGACCCAGCTAAAGTAAGCAGAATGGCATACATTCTTCTACTGGCTGTCTGTCCAGATTTAAATATTGGCATGATCACTTACTTGCTAACTATTAAAAAGTGGCAATATGCTTCTAGTTCTCAGTTTTCTCTTCTGTAAAACAGGATGATGTCCACCTTCAAATGTTGTTAGAAGCTTAAAGGAATTGTTTTTAAAACATACTGACACTTGTTAAAATGTTAAGGGAGACTTTATTTAGGGCTATCACAGTAGGTGTTAAGACTATCATATAAGGAAGAGAGATGAGACTCGCCTCTGAATACAGCTGGGGATTTATAGCCAGTGAGCAGAGGCAGGGCATCATTGGATGGGATATTGCTAAGAGGAGGCACAGATGGTAGGGAGATTTTTGCTAAACCGACTTACAGTATTCTTCCTGAAGGCAGGCCAGGATGATCAGATATTAAGTGTGTGAGATGAAGCATTTGATTAGGTCTCAAGGGTGATCATATTAAATATATTAAATATATCAAGGATAGGAAGTGATTCTCACTAAACTGGCTTTGCTGAATTCTTGGTAATGCTGAACAATGCAGACCCAACAAGGTCAGAAGGCTCAGAGGAGTCAGACTAAAATTTAGTCAAGAAAAAAGTCTGTCAAATGATATGTAAAAGTACTTATGTCAATATCTGGTTGTCTTAGTGTGCTCAGGCTGCTATTAAAAAAACACCATAGCCTGTGTGTCTTAAACAACAGACATTTACTTATCATAATTTACTTATCATAATCATAATCAATAACTATGATTTACATATCATAGTCTTGGAAGCTGCAAAGCCCAAGATTAACATGCCAGAAGATTCAGTTCCTCATAAGAACCCACTTCCTGGCTTGTAGAGGGCTGCTTTTTCACCCTGGGCTCACAGGACCCTTCTTCTATGCTTGCACATGGAGGCAGAAATGCTTCATCTTCCTCTTCTAAGAAGACACTAATCCTCTTGTGGGTATCTCACCCTCATGAGCCCATCTAAACCTAATAGTCTCCAAAGGCCCCACCTCCATATACCAACACACAGTGTGGGAGGTGGGGGTTACGGCTGCAACATATGGATTTTTTTAATTTTTAAAAATGTATTTTATTGAAGTAGAGTTTCTTCAGAATGTTGTGTTAGCTTCTACTATACACTAAAATGATTCTATTGTCCATATCCATTTTCTTTTTCATATTCTTTTCCATAATGTCTTATTACACAATACTGAATATAGGTCCCTGTACTATACAGTAGAACCTTGTTTTTTATCCATCCTATATGTAATAGTTTGCCTCTACTAATCCTAAGCTCCCACTCCATCCTTCCCCTACTACCCTCCTCCTTGGCAACCAGAAGTCCATTCTCTGCAACGTATAAATTTTGAAGGAACACAAATACTGAGCCTGTAACACTGGCACAGGGTAGATACCCAAACCAGTGCTACTGGTGAATAGCATGAACAGAATGAATGAATCCTAATTCATTACATTTTTTCTATTAAAAAGTTAGTCTATGACTATTCCAAAGGTCTGGAAGATACTGAAAACTAACATATAAATATTTTAAATATCTTGTTACTTTTTCCAGCTTAGACTATAATATTTTTTTTTCTTGAGATCAGTGAGCTTAATATAGAAATTTCAGTATCTATGGTTTTTATTAGTTATAAAAGAAAATGTTTCTCTGTTATACTAAATGCTTTGCAAATGTATGTTCAGAGGACAAAGTACATTTACTTAATAAATAACAGTTTCTGCTTTTCCTTAAAATCATACAGCCACATGCATCTTTGATAATAATTATATTTCCTTGGAAAAAATTATGAGAACAAGAAATAAAAAGCAAATTCCATCATTGTCTTGTTGGTTGTGGGACCTTCTGTGTGTGCGTGCTCAGTCATGTCTGACTCTTTGCACCCCCATGGACTGGGGCCTGCCAGGCTGCTCTGTCTATGAAATTTTCCAGGCAAGAATCCTGGAGTGGGTTGCCATTTCCTTCTTTGGGGGAATCTTCCCCACTGAGGGATTGAACCTACATCTTTTGAGTCTCCTGCATTGGCAGGTGGATTCTTTACCAACTAACTACACCACCGAGGGACTTTCCACTGTGACTGTAAACCAGGGAGATGCATTCCTCATCAACTGCTGGGTCCAGGGAAAGCGACTGCCTCTCTGAGCCTCTTTTTTCTCACCAGTACAAGGACAAAAACCATCACCTGAGCTAAGCTGGTACAAAGATTAAGTGATGTGTCAAGTGAAAAGAAAATCGAGAAACATACACAGCAAATGACACAATAATGACACCCCACTCCAGTGTTCTCACCTGGAAAACCCCATGGATGGAGGAGCCTGGTGGGCTCCAGTCCACGGGGTCGCGAAGAGTCGGACACGACTGAGCGACTTCACTTTCACTTTTAAGTTTCCTGCATTGGAGAAGGAAATGGCAACCCACTCCAGTGTTCTTGCCTGGAAAATCCCAGGGACGGGCGAGCCTGGTGGGTTGCCATCTATGGGATCGCACAGAGTCGGACATGACTGAAGTGACTTGGCAGTAATGCAACTCAAAGAGTCTACATAAAACCTATAGCAGATTCCTTCACATTTATTTTTTCCCCTTAGGATTCTCTCCTTTTTATCCAGAAGTCCTTCTTGGAGAGGTGTGGGCTGTGTTCAGAGCCCTTGGTAGGAGGGCTGCTTTGGCTTGCATCTCTTTTAGCAGGAGGAGGTGGGCAGCTGGAGCTCCTTTGGTGGGGCGGGGGGCGGGGGGAGAATGGGCTCGTCTCCAGCACATTCCTTCTATTCCAAAGATGGGGAGCTGAACACAGATATAATGGAGTGATTAAACCTCCAGAGCCTGAGGGCTGTCCAGAGTCCAGTACTCACATTGTCTAAGGAAAAGAGAGCAATTGTGGACCCAGACTTCCTTTCTCCCACCCTGGCAGGCCACATTCTTAGAGAAGGACCTCAACAGAAACAGCCTACTATGTGGAAGCCACTTTTAGGTCCATGTATGTCAACGTGTTGCCTATAATTTAAAGGGATTCAAAATTTCCCAGAAGCCTGTGCATGGATGAGCACCACGTCAAAAAATCTTATTCTATATATACAGACGCTTCATTGAAATCCCTCTTCAGATTCTACCTTATCCAGGATAAATATCAGTTGTATTTATTTAGAACTCAGCTAGTAGTCTAAGATATATTTATTTTTTATGTGCATACATACATTCACACAGGGCTCCTCTGCTTGTGTTTTGTTTCACTTTTTAAGAAGAATGTGAGGGCAACTACGCACGTGACAGTTCTTTACCAGAACCTACCTTTAAGTTCCGAATCTGCTAGGTCACTTTATCAATTCAGTTCACCCTCTGCTAAAGAGAACAGTGTCACTCAGGCCGGTGCTGCAGCCCCACTTCCCGCTCATTGTGGTTAGGGCCAAATGTGAAAGTGCTTTAGAAAGATTAGAGCGCCATTAAAATGGAAGAAACATTTGTTGCGATATGTTTCATTACTCTTGTTTCTGAGAGAATTAGCTCTTCAGGCCAGAAAATCGAATGTCAAAATCTCCAAAGAGGCGGGCCCATAAAGAAAGCATGAGCTTTTCACAGTAAATTTGACTAAGTAAAGTGTGTGTGTGTGTGTGTGTGTGTATTGCTTTGCTGCAAATTCAAAGAGATAGAGCCACAATTAGCCAACAACCTACCACACTCTTCTAAACCAGGATATTTTGGCTCTGAGATATTCCTGCAAGCTCCCACTCTTTCACCCATCTCAGGGATGCCTAGTACAGACCACTTGTGTTAAGTCTGATTCCTATAAAGTTCTGATTCCATAATACTCACAGAGTTTATACTTTGTGTTTGAACTTTGCCAGGTGTGTGTGTGTGTGTGTGTGTGTGTGTGTGTGTGTGTGTATGCATGTGTGTGTGCACCCATACTTGGTGATTATACCATCTAATTCTGACTCTGAACTCTTCAACATCTATCACCCCCACACCCCCACATCTCCCCAGCTGTTCCTCAGTGAACAAGGCCATGTGAACACAATTGCTGTGGTCAACCACAATGAACACATGCCTTGAGCTTACAAGAAGTGCTCAGCTGTGGTTTTCCTGATCTGAGTCAGAGGGTCATCTTTCAGGATCTACTCTTTCCTTGTGAAATGACCTCAACCAAAACTCTTTGAGAACCAAAGAGATTTCATGAAAAATGGGCAAATAGCTCTAGCTGTAGCTTATAGTTTCAGCAAAGATCCCATTTTCCAGTGGACCTGTGTGTGGCCACCTGCTGCGTGGAAGAAAACCAGGAGTCCTAAGAGTGAGGGCTGACCTGCCATTATCACGTGGTGTGCGCTCACCTCACCCTTCTGAGCTTTATGCTTTCTGTCTTCAAAACGTAGTTAATCATAAGTAGTTCATAAACTTGTGAAAATGATAACTGTTAATGACTAATAAAATGCCATTAAAGTATTTTAGGTATATTATAAATAAAAGGTGATATATATGCTGCATGCTCAGTTGCTCAGTCCTATCTCTTTGTGACCCCATGGACTGTAGCCTGCCAGATTCCTCTGTCCGTGGAATTTTGCAGGCAAGAATACTGCAGTGGATTGCCACTTCCTGCTCCAGATATATATGCATATTAAAGTTCAATCAGGGAAGAAACTCTATGAAAATTATGGAATCACAGCTGGATACAAACTAGATTTTAGACAACTGGTCTACCCTAGCTAGCCCTGGCAGAGGTGAGCCAGCTGGTGTTTGCTGGGGAATCTCAGAGCTAGCATATCTTGTTGCTGAACTGGGGCTGTGAAAGAGACTAATGCAGAAGTTTATGACTAGTGGTGGGGGGTTGTCCTTACCTCTTCAGAGACTCGTGTCTGCTAATTTGCAGCAAAATATCTACTGGTAAGCATGGGCCACAATAGTCCACAGACCTGATGATCAGAAAGCAAAACTTGTTATCAACAGAATGGACTTTGTGCTAGCAATGCCTATGTTGATTCTCTGAGCTTAGCTCCACTGCTGTATGCTAAGTAATCTCTAACAGTTATCTCTAGCAGTGGTTCCACTGGCCACAGAATAAACTTCAAACACCTTAATGTGGCACTCACAACCTTTCTGAATTCTGTAGAGTTCAGTACAATTTCAGCCTTATCAGCTAATGACCCAGTTACACAACTTACTTTCTTCACACAATGAAATAGGTGCTGCTTTTAAAATACAGTGTGAGTTTTCCTTCCTGTACCTTCCTTCTGCCCATATTGTTTCCCAACCTAATTCCACTTAGTGGTTTGTTTACCTTTCAGTGCAGTTCAGTCACTCAGTTGTGTTCAACTCTTTGTGACCCCATGGACTGCAGCATGACAGGCCTCCCTGTCCATCACCAATTCCCAGAGCTTCCTCAAACTCATGTCCATCAGATCAGTGACGCCATCCAGCCATCTTATGCTCTTCCGCCCTCTTCTCTTCCTGCCTTCAATCTTTCTCAACATCAGGGTATTTTTCACTGAGTCAGTTCTTCGCATCAGTTTCAACCTCAGCATCAGTCCTTCCAATGAATATTCAGGACTGATTTCCTTCAGGATTGACTGGCTTGATCCCCTTGCAATCCAAGGGACTCTCAAGAATTTTCTCCAGCACCACAGTTCAAAAGCATAAATTCGTTGGCACTCAGCTTTCTTTATATTCCAACTCTCACATTCATAAATGAATACTGGAAAAGTCAGAGCTTTGACTAGACAGACCTTTGTTGGCAAAGTAATGTCTCTGCTTTTTAATATGCTGTCTAGGTTGGTCATAGCTTTTCTTCCAAGGAGCAAGTGTCTTTTAATTTCATAGCTTCAGTCGCCATCTGCAGTGATTGTGGAACCCCAAAAAATAAAGTTTCTCACTGTTTCCATTGTTTCCCCACCTATTTCCCATGAAGTCATAGGACTGTATGCCAAGATCTTCGTTTTCTGAATTTGAGTTTTAAGCCAGCTTTTTCACTCTCCTCTTTCAATTTCATCAAGAGGCACTTTAGTTCTTTTTACTTTCTGCCATAAGGGTGCTGTCATCTGCGTATCAGAGGTTATTGATATTTCTCCTGGCAATTCTGATTCTAGCTTGTGCTTCTTCCAGCCTGGCATTTTGCATGATGTACTATGCATATAAGTTAAATAAGCAGTGTGATAGTATACAGCCTTGACATACTCCTTTCCTGGTTTGGAACAAGTCTGTTGTTCCATGTCCAGTTCTAACTGCTGCTTCTTGACCTGCATACTGATTTCTCAGGAGGCAGGTAGGTGGTCTGATATTCCCATCTCTTTAAGAATTTTCAAAAAAAAAAAAAAAGAATTTTCCACAATTTGTTGTGATCCACATAGTCAAATGCTTTAGCATTATCGATGAAGCAGAAGTTGATGCTTTTCTAGAATTCTCTTGCATTTTCTATAATTCAGCAGAAGTTGGCAATTTGATCTCTTGTTCCTCTGCCTTTTCTAAACCCAGCTGGACCATCTGAAAGTTCTCAGTTCACGTACTGTTGAAGCTTGGCTTGGAGAATTTTGACCTTTACTTTGCTAGCTTGTGAGCTGAGTGTAATTGTCTAGTAGCTTGAACACTCTTTGGCATTGCCTTTCTTTGGGATTGGAATGAAAAATGACATTTCCAGTTCTGTGGCCACTGCTGAGTTTTCCAAATTTGCTGGCATATTGAGTGCAGCACTTTTACAGCATCATCTTTTAGGATTTGAAAAAGCTCAACTGAAATTCCATCACCTCCACTAGCTTTTTTTTGTAGTGATGCTTGCTAAGACCCACTTGACTTGATACTCCAGGATGTCTAGCTCTGGGTGAGTGATCACACCATCATGCTTATCTGGTTCATGAAGATCTTTTTTGTTTAGTTCTTCTCTGCATTCTTGCCACTTTTCTTAGTATTTTCTGCTTCTGTTTACCTTTCAAGTCCATCTTAAATACAACAGTCTTGATTAGGTGACATGAATTTAGATCAGGGAAATTTGGCTCCTCTAGGGCTGGTGGAGAAAAGCTGTTCTCACCCCAAACCAATGAATCCACTGGTATTTGGGGCTCAAAACTTCTCTTGAATAATGTAGGGCAGGAATCTAAACCACATATCTTCTTCATTCAGCAGAGGAACCCTAAGAGGAGCCCTCCCCTATGAAGAGTAGGAACCAGAGCCAGTTGTGAAGCCCAGTTCTTGCCCCAATGTGTACCTAGTACTAAAAGCTGTCCAAATCAACTCTGACACTGTGCATATGTATCTTGGAAGGAAATGATTGGATTGTATAAATACAAAATATCTTATTGAGAATGTATTTGGAAGCCTAGGTAGAATGGCTAGGAGGCACCCTGAGAAAATACTCAAAGACCAATCATGGCCTGGGAAATGGAAAAGGAGATAGAAGGGAACATGTCAGGGTGCCAAAGTCAGCAGCTCAACTGGGTGTACATTGCCATAGGTTTTAGAACTCAGCAGGTTGTCAATACCAACTGAAGATGGTGACCCTGGTGCAAAAAAAAAAAAAAAAAGGAAAGCCTATTAATATCAACACAGTTAGCCGCTGCAAATATGAACATCAGAGGTAAGATTCAAATTTCTTTTTTAGCAACAGCTTTCAGTAAGAAGACAAAGTCCCTACTGACTCCTAAACAATATAGTAAAGGAAATCCTAGAATACTGAAGAAATTAAAAGTTGAGTTCCCATTGCTTGGGTAACTGGAGCTTTAAGTCCCTCTAATTTGGTTATTTAATGGAAACATAATTGTATTTTGTTGTTCCATGCTGAAGGGGCTTTGACAATTGTGTCATGGGACAGATGAACAACATAAGACCATGAAAGAAAAAAAGAAAAATAAATAATAAAGAGAGAAAAAGAGAAGTAACTTGTTTCCCAAGAGCTATAAGCTGGGTGGAGGCAGTTTTCGTCCTCGAGTTACTCCCATTTTAGTGCTGATTTGATTCTCATAATAAACATGCAAGGAAAGCATCATTAACCATGTCTCACTATGCTTAGCAGAGGGAGTGAAGCTCAGAGAGGCCTGTCAATGTGTTCAAGTTCTCAGAAGATGTAGGGGACAGGGCAAATTCTCCAGAAACCTGAACTATAGAGCTAGTAAGACATTTATTCCCTGTCACTTAGATATTCGTCCAAATTAAAAGCAGAGGATCACGGAGAGCTCACTTGGTTTGGGACATGAGCAAACGCACTCATCTTCTAGGAGCATCATATTGCTAACCAGTGTCTTGTTTCCTTCCTTTTTATTTATTTATTTATTTATTTTTATTTAGCTGTGCCACCTCTTAGTTGCTGATGTGGTATCTAGTTCTCTGGCCAGAGATCAAACTGGTTCCCTGCACTGGCAGCCTGACATCTTAGTCACTGGGCCACTAGGGAAGTCCCACTACCTTTCTTTTAGACCTTTCCTCTCTTAGCAGTTTGCCAGAATTAGAAAGATATACACTCTTGGTGTCCATAATTGTAGTTCAAATTTCTTCCTTTGGTGTTAGGAAGTATTTTCTCAAATAGAACATTTCTTTGTTGTGATAACTCCACCAAACTTGATTATGGGAGAAAATGATAGTTTTACAATTTTATATATATATATATATATATAGGCTTCCTGGTAGCACTAGTGGTAAAGAACCTACCTGTCAAGGCAGGAGACATGATACATGGGTTCAATCCCTGGTCAGTAAGATCCCCTGAAGATGAGCATGGCAACCCACTCTGATATTCTTGCTTGGAGAATCCCATGGAGAGAGGAGCCTGGCAGGCTACAGTCCACATGGCCACGGAGTCAGACATGACAGAAGCGACTAAGCATTCATACACATATATGTGCAAGCACATACATACATAAAATATAGAATTATATACAACTGGCCTATCTGCATTTATTATTATTATTATTGGATGGTGAGGAGTGGAAACAAGAATTTAGAAAAAGCATATTCAGTATTCTTCAGCTATTTTTTCATGTGCTATACATAGCATTGCCTCATCTTATATTCACCGCAATCTTAGGACATAGGTAATTCTATCCACATTTTAAAGATGAAGAAGCTCAGATAAGTTAATTTGCTTTCCAAGGGTGTAGCACAGGTAAGAACAGAATTTATTATTGCCTCTAATTCTGAATGACTTTATTAGCCAAAAGAGACCATACACCTAATTTTAAAACTGTCTTATTAAACTGTCCATTCCTTGAAGGTAAGGTTGTATATCTATGTGATTACATCTCCATAGAATCCCCAGGGGAATGTCTAGTGCATAGAAGATGATCAATATGCTTGATCAAATAATTTCCTGAGTGGAGGATCCAGGTAGCCTGTTAGATTGTTCCAGAAATGTCCTTAATGTTTTGAATTGTATTTATAAAGATGACGCCTGGTATGAAATATATATATATATATATAACTAGCTTCTAAACTCAGCTTGAGTCTGCATGACCTAAAGTGTGGGCAGTTTGCCTCTAAAAGCTAAAATCAGAATATGTTTGCACTGATAATATGGTGTCTTTGCATGAACAATTGACGCTTAGAAGTATGTTACTGTCAGTGGCTAGTGTCAGTATCCAGTCTAAAAGGTTTATGTATGCAACAGTTCTTTGGAATGCTCCTCAAAGGGAAGAAATTCTTCACTTTTTAAAAAATAGATCCAGAATGACACACCTTCAAATCTGAGTGCAGCCTCTTTTCTGCAAGGATATGAAGTTTTTTGATACTTTCTTCAGTATGACCTTTGCTATTCAATCTCATTCTCCAGTTTAGACACACACACACACACACACACACACACACACACACACACAATAGCAATGTCCAGGACTTAAGAGAAATATAGAAAAAGTAGCAGCTGTATCTAGATTTTATTTCAGTTTTATTTCAGATCTTAGATCCTTGTCAGAGAAGCAAGAAAAGCAACTGTAAATGATGAACTATACATATAAGATAATAGGCATCAGTTGCAAGGCTGAGTCCAGGTCAGGTCAGATTTAAGATGATCAAAAAGCAAGTGAATGTTAAAGGAATCCAAAAATGTAATGAAGGCAACTGCTACTGCTGCTGCTAAGTCGCTTCAGTCATGTCCGACTCTGCGACCCCATAGACAGCAGCCCACTGGGCTCCTCTGTCCCTGGGATTCTCCAGGCAAGATACTGGAGTGGGTTGCCATTTCCTTCTCCAATGAAGGCAAAGGGATGTCCTATACATCCAAGGTAATCCTGTTTGCCTTGCACATTGTGCTAAGTCGCTTCAGTCGTGTCCGACTCTGTGTGACCCCATAGACGGCAGCCCACCAGGCTCCCCCGTCCCTGGGATTCTCCAGGCAAGAGTACTGGAATGGGGTGCCATCGCCTTCTCTGGCCACACACATTGGACAGACAGTAACCTGAGCTAACTTACACAGAAGTGGGAAAGGTCTTATAAAGATAGAAGGATATATGTCTGAAGGCAGATACTGAAATTGATTTGAATGCTATCTATCTATCCACCATCTATTATCTATCTGCCTATCTATATACAAGACAAAGAAATTTCTTTGGAGGAATTGTCTTACATGATTATAATTGGGTTATACAATTGTGGGGCCCAGCTGGGTAAGTTTGGAATCTGAAGGGCATACAGAGGTTGGGAAACTTAGGCAGGAGTTGATATGTCAGCCTTGAGATAGAATTTCTTCTTTCTCAGAGAAACCTCAGTGTTTGTTCTTAAGCCCTCCAACTGATTGGATGAGGCCCACCCACACGATCAATGATAACTTTCTTTACTTAAAGTCAAGTGATTGCAGATTTTAACCACATTTACAAAGTATCTTCAATACAGCACTGAGATTAGTATTTGGCTAAAAACCCAAGTACACAAGCCAAGTTGTCACACAAGATTAATCATCAGAGTACCTAGGAATGTGACCCAGACCCTAGTCCCTGAGTGGCCTGAACCCTGGAAACCATTCTCCTCTCTGACCAGGCTTGCAGGACGTGTAGTCATGACTGGGCAAGGACCTCCTGACAGAGCCAACTGGATACCTGAGGTCTTCTCATAGCTCTCCCTGCTCCATCATGCTATAGCAGCCTTAGCAAGCACCGCTGATCAGGCCCAATTACTCTCACTTGGATAGTGACTCCTCTCCCCTGCTGGATCCTGGACACAGCATGTTCAATTGCACC
Organism: Bos mutus; assembly: GCF_027580195.1. Taxonomy (NCBI): domain Eukaryota; kingdom Metazoa; phylum Chordata; class Mammalia; order Artiodactyla; family Bovidae; genus Bos; species Bos mutus. Next base: position 105,739,762 of record NC_091622.1, on the reverse strand, counting down.
CTTGATGTAGGACTGCACCCCCTTTGAGAACAGGACTGCTCAAGCTACAAAGTCCAGAGATACAGAGACAAGACTTACAAATTCCCCCAATGGATCACTGAGAATGATGAGTAAGTGATCCCAGTCTCTTTCACATCTCTTGAATCCCAGACTCAGGTGTCTTTTCCTACTAGAGGTACAGGGCCATAGAGAGATTTCTGAGTCAGTGTGTGTATTGCATTTTGAAGAATGACACCCCTTACTCAGCAGACTGCCTCTGAGCTGGCCTCAGCTGAGCCTGCAGGAGGTCATGTCCATGTGTGATTGGATGGCAGACTCAGAATGGTATCTTGTGTGTCATCAGTGTCAGGTCCTTGGTCATGGGGCCACTTCCACAGCTCCTTTGTTATGAAATGGATCCCCTGGTCAGACTCTACATTATTAAAGATGCTATAACTCTAGACCAGAAATTCTAAAAGGCATCTGAGAGTGGTGCTCACTGAGGTTCTGTGGGCAGGCAACATAAACCTATGCCAGGAATAAATGCCCAGTACTCATCACTGTGAGAGTACTTGCCACCAACTGGTCAATTGAAATGGTGCCAGATCAGGGGATTGCATAGAGTATTCTGCTGATGGCAGACTGGATATTCAGGAGTTACATCAGACTTTGGATTATTCAGTGGCTGAAGCAGGATTTGCCTAGGCTCTGTGCCCTTAACAACAGAACTGCAGTGACTCTAAATAGACACAAAAAATATATGTTGAACTATTGTCTAGTATCTCCATTTTCATATTTCCAAATAGAGGGATAATTTCAAGTTATTGGTTCAGCAGTTCCATTCCTTGTCCTATGAATCATAGGTCAAAGGCAAAATATTTGTTGTTGTTGTTCAGTCACTAAGTCGTGTCTGACTCTTTGTGACCCCATGGACTGCAGCATGCCAGGCTTCCCTGTCCTTCACCATCTCCCTGAGTTTGATCAAACTCATGTCTATTGAGTTAGTGATGCCATCCAACCATCTCATCCTCTGTCACCTCGTTCTCCTCTTGCCCTCAATCTAAAAATGTGTGATGTGTTCCTTCTTACCCACCCCATCATGAGAGGGACTAATAGTGAATTGTAGGCCAGACAGATTTCCAAAAGCACACAGACTACACTATTAAATAATATGTTCAAGTGCCACCTTAGGCACTTTTTGGTCTGTCCTGGTAGCAGCCATGGGAGTGTGGTACCCAGATCTCTCTTCAGAAGAGAACCTGCTGCTGTAAGGAGAATTTAGTTGTAGCCCCCAGCTCCTGTACCTGAAATCTGCTGCAGTGTGCATGCCGACATCACACTTTCCTGAGCTGGGTTTCACCAAGGACTGAGCACAGCAGGTGTAAGAGAGAGAGGACACTGCCCGAGACAGGATCCTCTCGGGGGCTCCCAGTCGTTGACCTTGACTTTCAGAGCTACACTGCCATTTGAGGCTCTTCCTCTCTAACGCTCCTTCTTTCTCCTTTACCTTCATAGGTACTAGACCTGCGCTGAGGTTGACAGACTCTTGCCACCTCCTCTTGTAGTGTGTTCTCCATTTTATCTTTCTCCAGAGTCCTCCTAATCCATTTCTCCTGTCTTGACATCTGTTTCCCAGAGGCTCAATGGATACAGTAAACAATGTAGCGCATGGAAGGTTAAATAGTAATAACTTCTAAGTTTCAAAGATAGGAGACCTTAACAAGTAGGGGGACACTGTAATGCATGAGCCAGAATCCCCTTCAATGAAGGTCACATTGCTCCATTTGCTAGAAATGCCGTCATCACAAAACCTTCAGCTCTCAGCGCCTCTAGGGATTGCTTTATCTGTAAACAGTCACCTTGCAGTTGGACATGCAGTGTCTCACAATTGATGGCTGATCAATGTGGAAATCTAAAGGTCTGGTCATCTTGGTGCAAGTTGGGACAAATCTGAAGGGCCATTCTAGCTCCACAGCTCCCATGGATCAGCTACATGTTCACTGCACGCGCTGCACTGTAACTCAACTTCTTTCTGCCCAGTTCTGCTTTCCCTGTCTTTTCTGAGGACATTGATCTCAAGGTCACTCTTTAATAAATATTCTGCATTCTCCACTCTGTCTCAGGGTTTGTTTCCTGGGAACCTGATCCGCAGCCAATTGAGCAATCCATCTTGGGTGGGACTGGAGCTTAAGTAGAAAGTGACTTTCTACTGCCAGGATATGTTTTAAATATCCTTCCTTTTTATGGCAGAGAAGAGGTTTGTAGAAAAAAATGATCTGTAAGACCAGGATAAAGAGAACGTGGGAGAGCTACAGCACCCAGGAAACAGAAGACAAGAAGCCATATTTGGTTTCATCAGAAGGTAGGAGACCGCTCTCTATTGAGCACTGGATGGAACAAACTCCTGAGCAACACTGTCGATAAATGGGCCCTAATAGGACCTCTAAGTAGTGCAAACACATTGGCAAGGGGACGTCCAGCAGAGGCCATAAGATCTGAGGACCAAACTCAGAGTAGCTTGAGGAAGACCAGTGTGAGGCATGAACAAAAACTTCAGCAGGATTTAAAATTATCAAATAGTCTCACCTGATTCCCATGTTAGGTATTCTTTTATGAGCCCAGAGTCCTAGAGCAGTATCTTAGTAGTCATGGCACAGTTATGTAATTGTCTATTTACTCTTTTTTGTTTGTTTGTTTCTTAGTCCATGGTGAAAAACCTCTTTGCAGGTAAAATGGAAACTCTCAGGACCAAGAGCACAGGCAGAGATGCAGAGAGACTATACAGTGACATTTGGTTGACCACAAAAATGTGTTCCCCATCCTCATAGTCACTCCTCAGTGTGAGGGGGCTTTTCCACAAACGTTCCCTGAGCAGGAAACACTCTAAGGCCCTAATGAAAAATTCTTCTGCCAGGCTTCATCCAAGTCAATCTGCTTGGACCCCTAAGACCCTGCCCTCCTGAGAGTGGCAATTCTTTTTTGGGTACATATGAAACAATGTCACCCATATGACCACTGCTCCCCAGCAAGACACAGCAGGAAGCCACACTTGTCATCCTGATGGATTCTACAGCAAGTCCCCAACATGTAAATCTTCAAGTTGCAGACTTTCAAAGATGTGAGTGAGCATTCCATCAACACCAGGTGGGAATGAAATTGCAACTTTTCCTCCATCTCCCATTGCTGACAACCTTTCAGCTCTTTCATCTCTCACCTGCTCTCCCTTCACAGTCTTTTGTCTGTTCATTTGATGCCAGCCCCTGTATACAAGCTATTATACTGTACTACTGCACATTTCAAAGTGCTGTGCTGTAAGATTTTAAATGTTTTCTTTATTTTTTGTGTGTTTTTTATGTATTATTTGCATGAAAATATTTTAAACCAATTACAGTACAGTACTATACAGCCAATTGTGTTAGTTGGGTACCTTGGCTAACTCTGTTGGATTTAGAAACAAACTGGACTTACCAACATGCTCTGGAAGCAGAATTTGTTCATATGTAAGGGACTTCTTTTATAGCCTATTTGGAAAGACTGCTGTCACTTCCAACTCTCAGCACTTGGTGAGAAGCTCAGCCTCAGGTCCCCTGGCTTCCGTCTTCCACATCCCAGCCAGAAAAACAGATGAAAGGGAGGAGAATCAGGTCTCAAAACATGTACAAGAATGAGCTGCAAGAGGAGACAAGGAAAGCAGATATCTGGGAGGAGACAGTTGGTGAAATTTGGCCCAAAGGGGATGATTCAAAGGACCCAAGGACTACACTGCATGATGGGGTATGGTGCAGCAGGAAGAAGGAGTGTAAGACAGTAAGCTCCAGGCTGGTGGCCACATAGGAAGGTACTTCCCTGAGGACAGTACTTGGAGTTGACCCTGAGAATTGGCTTGTCACACCCAGGGGCCATGGCTAATGTTCTGCATTTCCCAACCTCTCAACCCCTCCCTATATGGTTAAGGGTCTCTCTCTGCAGCAGAATGACAGAGTGGTTCTTGAGTCAGACTGTCCGAGTTCCATCCTACTCTGCCCCACTAACTGAGTGACATTATGCTAGGTAGGTAACTTCTCAGGGCCTCAATTTCCTCACTTGTGAAATGAAGATAATAGCAAGGAATAATCACATAGGGCTGTGGTGAAGATTAAATAAAATATACATAAAGCACTTTGAACAGTGCTTGGCATGTAGGAAGTTCAAGTTCTAAATGATGCTAATTATCTATCTACCCATTTATCCATCTGTCTCTCTCTGATCACATCACCTTCCAAATTAGCTATGTACCTGTTTTCCCCTCTCTTTTACCCACACTAAAGATGTACGAGTCATCTAGAGATAGCCCCTCACCATTTAGAATGAAGTGGTATGAAAATCCCTCCCAATTTTAAATCCTCTATTGATCTTTCCTTCTCTGTCAAATCCATCAGTCATTAATAAATTGGCATTCAATGAAACAAGTTCTATCAGTCAGAGAGAACTTGGCAGAAAGAGAGAGAGTAATTTTATGAACCCAGGACTCTATCACCAAAATCCTAATTCTATGGGATGCTCTTAGTGTAGTGACTACCCAGACACCAAATTTCCATACTGCCGTATATCTACTGCTTTTACAGTGATTTCTAGTGCAAAATTTAGTCGCCATGGAGATCCACAAAATCTTGGCTATCCTAAAAGTACCCCTGTTTAAGGTCATTGGGATCTTCCCCAATCCAGGAAGAATATGATGCATTATCGAAATATTTGGAACCACAGAAGAAGAGACAGAGAAAAAACTTCCAGTCTACTCATTCTTTGTGGTATGATAATTCTTACATTGATTCAGGATTTATTTATCCCAGATAAACATTTTTCTAATTGTGTAGTAACTGGAAAAGGGGTAGGGAGGGGTGGAAGGGAGGGAGGTGAGTGAGAACAGTACAAGGGACTGTCATCCATGCCAGGACCAAGTCCACGAACTCGGTTCTGCTGTAATGTGCTTTCTTTGCTTACTCTTTGGGCTTCTTTGTGAAGAAAAGCCCTGAGAAAAAGCTCTGGGAGCTAAAAATGTGAAAATTCCTGCCTTGGGGAATGCTTCCACAGATACAATCCTCATGACAAACTCATGCAGTAGTTATTTGTCTTATCCATTGTTACTAATGAAGGTCCACAAACCACAGACGGATGGGAAACTTGCCCATTAATAAGTCACAGAGCACAGACTCCAAGCCAGGATGCTGATCATAAATATATATATTCTTTCCATTATTTCTCTGTGTCTTCTTTGAAATTTTATAGTAACAGAAAATTCTGGACTTTATATGATTATATATTCTCCAACTTTATTCAAGATTAACTCAGCAGATTTTAAATCAGTTCCTTCTCTAACAATAACAACTACCATTTTTACGCTTTTGCTATTTGTCAGTCAGTATGTTCTTCTCTTAACATAAATTAACTCATTTAATTTCATTTAATCTGCCACCAAAATATTTATGTAAAGGGCCACCATTAGCCTTTTTTTTTTACATGTGAGGAAACCAAAAGTTAAGATACTTGTCTAAGATCAAATAGTTATGTAGAGACTGTCCTAGAAGTTGATTCTAAGAAATCTAACCTATTTGAGTCTATGCATTACTAGATGGGTTATAGTTGAGTCTAAGTGCTAGAGAATCTGAGATGAATACGGCACATTCTCTGAACTCACCTGTAGGCACATGACCTATAACATACAGTTCAGTGTGAAAGTAACTACAGTCACAGTAATGTTGTTATGCAAATCAGGGCTTCCCTGGTGGCTCATTGGTAAAGAATCCGCAGGCCAATGCAGGAGACATGGGAAACAGGTTCCATCCCTGGGTCAGGAAAATTCCCTGGAGAATGAAAAGGCAACCCACTCCATATTCCTGCCTGGGAAATCCCACGGACAGAAGAGCCTGGTGGATTACTGACCATGGGGTCTCAAAGAGACAGACACATCTTAGTGACGAAACAACAATGCAAAATCAGTGAGTTTAGCAATAAAAATTTATTTGGGCTTTAGTTTTAAATAGAGTCAGAGTTCTAAGAAACCTATTAAGTTGCAGTATTTCTTGAATTTTTAAGAAGATGATTCATGCTAGCTTCAGGAAGGATTGTTGAGAAAAATCACAGAAAATATACCCTATGACAGAGGCAACACATAAATCATGGTGGACAGAAAGGAAGAAGAATACTATACTGGAGAACTAGCTCTTAGACTTGATGGAAGACTGCATGCTAAGGGCTCTATGGGAGCTTAGCATCTGAATATTAAAGAAAATAATGAATTATTCTGCCAGGTCTACAGTTTGTGAATGTAAGCACATTGTCTACCAAATGCTCAAAGCTACTGAGAGCATAAAATTCAACTCTTACCTCTATCCCTCCACTGATGATGGTGCTCAAGACCAGAACCTGTTTAGGAAAACTTTGGAGAGTGATATATTTTCCACATTTCAACTTCCATACTTATTTTAATCAGTTCCCTGGTAGGACAGCCGTACGTGGGTTTTGCTGTAAAGCATGCTCAGTGTAAAATTAAAATCACGATTTGAAAGAGAAAAGACAAAGTGGACAGATGTTGCAGACAGAGACTATTGGAGGTGAGTCATAGCCAAGCAGTTAGTGGGGGAACATTTCTTACAATTGGGACTGTCAAAACAGGCTTGCAGTGCACACGAGGTGAAATGCAGCCCTCTAGAGAGAAGTTTTCATCATCATACAATCTGATCTCTCTAATTTCCAGAAACCTGTGTAGCCTGATGGTATAACACAAAGCAGAAGCAAGAAAGAAGCAGTTGGCTAAATGTTCTTTCTATTTCATTTAGTGGCTCTCTTCTCTTTTGCCTAATCAGCTTCTGAAAATGGATGAGAATACTGAGTCAGGATGAACTTTCAGTTATTTAAAGAAGATGGAAAGAAAAAGATAGCAACATGAGAGGAAAACATATAGACTAGAACTGAGGGTATGGAAACCCTTGTGCTGACACTTTTCTGAGCCTTTAGTGTTGTGTGTTTTAATAAGTTTTTGTCGCTAAGTCATGTTGGATTCTTTGCAACCCCATGGACTGCAGCATGTCAGGCTTCCCTGTCTTTCACCATCTCCTGGAATTGGCTCAAAATCATGTCCATTGAGTAGGTGATGCCATCCAACCATCTCATCCTCTGTTGACTCCTCCTCCTCCTGCCATTAATTTTGCCCAGCATCAGCGTCTTTTCCAATGAGTTGGCTCTTTGCATCAGGTGGCCAAAGTATTGGAGCTTCAGCTTCAGAATCAGTCTTTCCAGTGAATCTTAAGGGTTGATTTCCTTTAGGATTGACTGATTTTATCTCCTTATTGTCCAAAGGACTCTCAAAAGGCTTCTCTAACACTAAAATTGCTGCTGCTGCTGCTAAGTCGCTTCAGTTGTGTCCAACTCTGTGTGACCCTATAGACGGCAGCCCACCAGGCTCCCTCGTCCCTGGGATTCTCCAGGCAAGAACACTGGAGTGGGTTGCCATTTCCTTCTCCAATGCATGAAAGTAAAAATTGAAAGTGAATTCACTCAGTCGTGTCCGACTCTTCACGACCTCATGGACTGCATCCTACCAGGCTCCTCCATCCATGGGATTTTCTTTCTTTCTTTTTTTTTTTTTATATTTTATTTTATTTTATTTTTAATTTAATTTTATTTTTAAACTTTACAATAATGTATTAGTTTTGCCAAATATCGAAATGAATCCGCCACAGGTATACCTGTGTTCCCCATCCTGAACCCTCCTCCCTCCTCCCTCCCCATACCCTCCCTCTGGGTCATCCCAGTGCACCAGCCCCAAGCATCCAGTATCGTGCATCGACCCTGGACTGGCGACTCGTTTCATACCTGATATTATACATGTTTCAATGCCATTCTCCCAAATCTCCCCACCCTCTCCCTCTCCCACAGAGTCCATAGACTGATCTATACATCAGTGTCTCTTTTGCTGTCTCGTACACAGGGTTATTGTTACCATCTTTCTAAATTCCATATATATGCGTTAGTATACTGTATTGGTGTTTTTCTTTCTGGCTTACTTCACTCTGTATAATAGGTTCCAGTTTCATCCATCTCATTAGAACTGATTCAAATGTATTCTTTTTAATGGCTGAGTAATACTCCATTGTGTATATGTACCACAGCTTTCTTATCCATTCATCTGCTGATGGACATCTAGGTTGCTTCCATGTCCTGGCTATTATAAACAGTGCTTCGATGAACACTGGGGTACACGTGTCTCTTTCCCTTCTGGTTTCCTCGGTGTGTATGCCCAGCAGTGGGATTGCTGGATCATCCATGGGATTTTCTAGGCAAGAGTACTGCAGTGGGGTGCCATCGCCTTCTCCAAACACTACAATTAGAAAGTATCAATTCTTTGGAGCTCTGCCTTCTTTATAGTGCAACTCTCACATCCATACATGACTACTGGAAAAGCCATAGCTTTGACTATATGGACTTTGTTGGCAAAATGATTTCTCTGCTTTTTAGTATACAATCTAGGCTTGTCATATCTTTCCTTCTAAGGAGAGAACATTTTTTAAATTTCATGGCTGCAGTCACCATCTACACTGATTTTGAAGCCAAAGAAAAGAAAATCTGTCAGTCTTGAGTACAATGACAAAAAGAAAACTGAAAACATTTCTACCAAAATTGATGTATAGGCTATGAAGCACTATGCAATTGTTGATCATACTGTATTCTTTATATATTTTTTTGATTATAGGACAAAATAACCCACAAAATAAGCAAAATGGGTAAAATTATATTCCAGTATCACCCAATGAAAGGTGATGATGAGTGAAGGAAAAGGGTGGAATTCGGTTGAAGAGCCTGGATTCTAGTTTGATTCTGCTTCTTCATAAAAATGCACTGAGATTTTATATATATATAAAATATTTGGACCATATTAAGTATTTTCAATTCTCTACTCCTTGTCTATAAAATACAGATCAGTAAACATACTTCATAGACTAGGAAGTCTATAGATTCATTATGTACTAGGAAGTCATAGATTCATTATAGTGATATATATGATTGGAAATTATGAGATATTTCCCAATTAGGTACTATTATTTTTTGTTGCGATCTGTGCATTTACACCAAAGTTGAAGGGAACATGTAACACTGTCTATATAATCAGAGAACTTGATATAAAAATAGTCTCTTATTTTCAGAAAATAAATGCTAAGAATGTATCTTTTGCCTCAATTTGGAGTGGACATGATCAACTCTGATAAATACAAAAACTGGTTCAGAAAAGTTTGAGATTTATTTAAAGGAAATGAGCAGAGGTTTTAATGGCCTGTCCTAATCAGAACCACCAAGGCCTACTTTCAGACACTGGTAGATGATTTTTTAAAACATGTTATGTTTAAGAGCTTTGATAAGATTTACCATGCAACACAACAGGCTTTAGTAGCAGGCAGCCTATGATTCTGAAGACCTGAAAACTCAAGTCCCACTCTAAAAATGCTTTGTGCTTGTATTGTTCTTTGAACTTCTCTCAATGCTTTCAAATCAACTGCCTTGAACTGAAAAAGCAAAGGGATGAATTACAACCTTCAGTTAGTGTCCAGTGTGGAATGACCTCATTGGACAAACCTTGATGTACTGAGAACAGCATATTATTTGTCATGAATTTGACCTGGGTTCAAATTCCTGCTGGAACTCTCATTTTGTGCTTAAGCTTAGAAAACTTGGCTAATCCCTCTGAAATTCCATTTAAATCATTTTAGTAATTATTGTAATCTCAGGACTGCTCTGAGGTTAAAATGACATGATGCATGAAATATACCCAGACCTGTGCCTGCACACAGTTGACATTTTAATGTTAAAGTTAGTTCTCTTCCTTTTCCTCAGTCTGTCTTAGACCTGGTGGTTCTATGATAAATATACCAAAAGGAGTGTTACAGTTATGTTCAGACTCCTAGATTTGGATAAGCTTTGTAATACAACCTTGAAAATCAACTAATCAAATTCTTTTAAATAAGATTAGTAAATAAGCTTAGAAAGATGAATGACTTGCTCAAGGTCACTCTTAATTTGCAGCTGAAACATGAGTACAGACTTAGTCTCCTGGTTTCTAGTTCACAAGCATTACCCAAGCCTCAGTTCAGTTGCTCAATTGTGTTCAACTCTTTGCAGCCCCACAGACTGCAGCATGCCAGGTTTCCCTGTCCATCACCAACTCCCAGATCTTTCTCAAACTCATGTCCATCAAGTCAGTAATGCCATCCAACCATCTCATCCTCTGTCGTCCCCTTCTCTTCCCACCTTCAATCTTGCCCAGCATCAGGGTCTTTTCCAATGAGTCAGTTTTTCACATCAGGTGGCCAAAGAATTGGAGTTTCAGCTTCAGAATCAATACTTGCAATGAACACCCAGGACTGATTTCCTTTAGAATGGACTGGTTGGACCTCCTTGCAGTCCAAGGGACTCTCAAAAGTCTTCTCCAACACCACAATTCAAAAGCATCAATTCTTTGATGCTCAGTTTTCTTTATGGTCCAACTCTCACATCCATACACCACTACTGGAAAGACCATAACTTCGACTAGAAGGACCTTTTTCCCCAAGCCTAGAAATGAGCTATTTCTTGGTTGTTTCCATGGACATGTGAATCTGTGCCTTCAAGGGTCTTAGATTTTAATAAGACAAATTTCAAAACAATCTATACCTCCTTCCTCTTCTTGTGTGATTTCAGCCTTACATCAATTTAGTAATTGAATAGGCTGATGGCATAACCATGCAAAACATTCTGTTAAGCACCATACAAAGAGGAAATGAAAACTCAGCCCAGGAAAGAAGAGACACTCTCAGCTGCAGAGTAGATCAAAAGCACAGATTTCAACAGCAAAAAAAACTGTGTTCAAACCTCCTTTCTGCTACTTAGCATGTGCTGTATTGAGCAGACTCCTTAACCTCTCTAGCCTTTTTTTGCTCCTCTATATCATGTGAAAAATTATACTCAGACATGTCATGAATGTTGACTTCTATAATGTTAAAAAAGGACCCAACTGTTACCTAAGCTCTCAATCAATCACTCTATCAGTGGTGACTATTGCTAATAACTGTTATTTATTATTAAGAGTGGTAAAAGCAAAGTGCTGTGTGGTTAACCTTCTCAATTAGGAGACAACATGCTTTTCCTGTAGATGACTGGAGAGTAAATATTTTCAGCTCTGTGGGCTGTAGGGCTTGTCTCATGACTGCTCAGGTCTGCTGTTGTAGCCTAAAAGCCGCCCTAGACCATGTGTACCTGAAGGGGTGAGGCTGTGCTGTAATAAATCTATCAACACAGGAGGCCAACCTGCGGGCCATAGTTTGCCAACCCTTGTTTGAATGGAAAATAATGGGAAGTTTAACTACAAGGAATCATCAGTGGCTTAATGAAACTACAGGATTTAGCAGACAGATGGAAAGTGTAGTGGAAGAAAAAGCCTAAACAGAGGCAAGAATTGGGAGTGGTTTAGAGCAAGTCAGGTGTTTACTCAAGCCTAAGCTCTGACTCAAAGCACAGGAATCTGAGCAAATGCTGGGAAATGGTGAAGGACAGAGGAGCCTGGCATGCTGCAGCCCATGGGGTCGCAAAGAGTCCAGCATGACTTAGCAATGGAACAACAACAAGCTCCCCTTCTGGCATCCTTCAAACATCTCTTCCAAGTTTGAGCATCTAGGACATATTCAGTGAAAGAAAGCATGGAATACTGCTACATTTGCGAACTCTGACATTTCAATGCCTTGGCATCCTTGTTGAATGACAACTTTTGATCAGGGACCGCCATGAATGATACTGTGCTTTACTGCCATGGAAGTGCAATGGCAACTCTCAGAAGGCAGAAAAAACAAGTAATAAAGTAACTGATTTAATTCGGGGTGAGAAAATAGATATAGATATATTCAGTTCAGTTCAATTCAGTTCAGTCACTCAGTTGTGTCCAACTCTTTGCAACCCCATGAATCACAGCATGCCAGGCCTCCCTGTCCATCACCAACTTCCGGAGTTCACTGAGACTCACGTCCATCGAGTCAGTGATGCCATCCAGCCATCTCATCCTCTGTCGTCTCCTTCTCCTCCTGTCCCCAATCCCTCCCGGCATCAGAGTCTTTTCCAATGAGTCAACTCTTCACATGAGGTGGCCAAAGTACTGGAGTTTCAGCTTTAGCATCAGTCCTTCCAAAGAAATCCCAAGGCTGATCTCCTTTACAACGGAATGGTTGGATCTCCTTGCAGTCCAAGGGACTCTCAAGAGTCTTCTCCAACACCACAGTTCAAAAGCATCAATTCTTTGGCACTCAGCCTTCTTCACAGTCCAACTTTCACATCCATACATGACCACAGGAAAAACCATAGCCTTGACTAGACGGACCTTTGTTGGCAAAGTAATATCTCTGCTTTTTAATATGCTATCTAGGTTGGTCATAACTTTTCTTCCAAGGAGTAAGCATCTTTTAATTTCATGGCTGCAGTCACCATCTGCAGTGATTTTGGAGCCCAAAAATAGATGTGGAATATTGAATGCAGGATTTATGTAATTTAGTAATTTATAGAGCTGAAAAAGATTCAAAAGTGAACTATGGGACTTTGGGGCAAACCACTGAACCTGTTGTGGTAAATGGATCATCTCTGAGTCCCTTTAGATCCAGAAGTCAATAATTGCTGATTGAATTTGGTATTGGGAGCACATCGTTATTTTGGTTCTGTTACTTAACAGCTAGACTAAGCCCAATATAATAATGGTTAAGAAAGGACAGTGAAATCACCTATACTATTTGAAAACTCTCTCTTTATCTCTCTAGTTTGCTTTGACTCTTTTCTCTTTTTCTTGATTGCTTTGTTCCTTTGCTTAGTGCTCTGAGGAACACATGCATTTGACTCTGGAAGGTGATGGTTATGACTTGGCTCCATCGCCTTGTGTTTGAGGCTCTGACTGAACATTCTCAGCAATAGTGCTTGAGTAGATTTTCAAAAATAGTAAGGTTTTCTTGTCTGTCCACTGCATCAAGGGCTGCCCAGGTGGTGCTAGTGGTAAAGAACCCGCCTGCCAATGTAGGAGACTCGAGAGACCCAGGTACATCAGCAACTTGGGCCTTTAGTGTAAAGCCTGCTCTCTTCAGTATGGCACACAAGTCTTTCATTGTCTGATTTTCCCATGCCCTTCAAGCTTTATATTCCATCCCACATCTCTAATCCAGGTATCTGAACCATAATTTCCAAAAAGCTCCAAATTGTTTTATTTTGCCCCCCCCCCCCAAAAAAAATCCCCTTCACCACCTGGGTTTTTAATGAGTAGGGAATAAAGCAAAAAAAGGAATATGGAATCCGAGTATGCTACTTATTACAGATGGAGACCAAGATGGAATGCACGTCGTTAGGTGGATTAAGTGGATTTGATAATGATAATAGCAAACTCTGGATCTAAGGAATCCTACCTACTGAAATCCAGCAGTGCTGGGCCCAGACAGCCCTCCCTGCCTGTAACTCTTATGACATGGACAGCTTGGCTGAGCTGAGCATCCCCCATTATTCTTTCTACATATCTCATCCAGGTAAATCATTTCACTCATAAGCTAAAGGAGCAGAGAAAGGCCGAGATTTACACTAACTGAGCTTCTTTAAGGAATGGGAATGTTAGAAGAGGAAGAGTTCCTCACTAACCATTGCTGAGCTTGCTTCTTATCCTCTTAGCAAACATCCTTCAAGTCTTCACCCAGGCATTATCAACAAATGGGAAGCTGTTATACAAAACAGAGAGACTAGCCTGGTGCTCTGTGACAACCTAGAGGGGTGGGATGGGGAAGGTGGGAGGGAGGCTCAAGAGGGAGGGAACATAGTTTATACACACACACACACACACACACACACATTACACACAGAGGGCTTCCCAGGTAGCACTAATGGTAAAGAACCTGCCTGCCAATGCAGGAATGTAGGAGACGTAAGAGATGTGGGTTTCACCCCTGGGTCGGGAATATCCCCTGGAAGAGGGCATGGAAACCCATTCCAGTATTCTTGCCTGGAGAATCCCCATGGACAGAGGAGCGTGGCAGGCTACAGTCCATAGCATCTCAAAGAGTCAGACTTGCCTGAAGTTACTTATTGTGCACACACACACACAACACACAGGCTTAGGGCTGATTCCTGTGAATGTATGGCTGAAGTCAACATAACATTATAAAGCAATTATCCCCCAATTAAAAATTAAAATAGAGTCCTCCAATAGGCCCCATTGAAGGTGTGTAGGAAGACTTAAACAAGAACTGCCTTCCTAAAAGACTCAGGTCCTTGAGGGCTGCATCTAAAAACATTACTTTGTCTCTGCTCAGCACCTCTTTCCCACTCTTGTTGCAACATGACTTTGATTTTTTCTTTAGGGCTCTTGTTTCCCAATATTCATAAATTTTGATAAGGCCACCAATCAAGATACCATTCCAGGAATGGAGAGTGTTGTCTCGAGTGGAATAAGAAAAAAAGGGGGAGGGCATTGAATGGAGTTGATTCATCCCAGTGCGATGCCATAAATCATGTGTTCATGCATTCTCTTGTTACCTAGATTCTTTAGGGGCTGTAGTTTCTGTGTAGATTGTTTCCAAAAATGGTCACAAACATGTCCCTCTGTAATGTGATTGTGCATTAGGGGACATCTGATTGCTCCACACCCTGCCTTGAATCCAGGCTGGCCATGGTACTTACTTTGGTCAGTAGACGTGTTGGGGGTGGTGTCAGAGCAGGTCTGAGCCTAGGCATCTTTTCATTTTCTTGGACCCCCTCCACCTTCATTTGAACAAGCCCCAATCATCCCCTGGGGATGAGAGACCATGTGGGGCAGAGCCTGCCATTTCTCCCTATTAAATCCCAGGAGTAAGTGAAGAGCTGCCAAGATCTGTGAAGCCAGCACTTAGCCAACCTACAGCTGACCTCAGATGCACAGACATGGATGGTATCTCTGTTCGCTCTTCAAAGTTGGGCCTGACTCAGATGAGCTGACCTCTCCAGCCAAACTGCTGATGGGGGATAACAAACACCTACTGTTTTAAGGTACTGAGATTTGAATTGGTTACTTACACAACAATGAGTTTTTTCCCCAATTTTATTGAGATTTCATTGATATACAGCATTGTATACGCCTTTAAGGTTTAAAACATAATGATTTAATATCGGTGCTTAGAAATAACTTTGAGATCGCGTGTTAGTCAAAGACTGGAAAAAGAAGTAATTGTTGGTAAAAGATGAAAAATCTTGAGGTTCAGCTTTTCCTTTCTTTTTCCATTCAGAAAGCTTCCCTAAATCCATCCAACAGAAAGTTTCTTTCTTTTTGTACTTAAAATAATCTGAATTGCCATACACTGACTGTGTGGATCACAATAAACTATGGAAAATTCTGAAAGACATGGGAATACCACACCACCTGACCTGCCTCTTGAGAAATCTGTATGCAGGTCAGGAAGCAACCATTAGAACTGGACATGGAACAACAGACTGGTTCCAAATAGGAAAAGGAGTACGTCAAGGCTGTATACTGTCACCCTGCTTATTTAACTTATATGCAGAGTACATCATGAGAAATGCTGGACTGGAAGAAACACAAGCTGGAATCAAGATTGCTGGGAGAAATAGCAATAACCTCAGATATGCAGATGACACCACCCTTATGGCAGAAAGTGAAGAGGAACTAAAAAGCCTCTTGACGAAAGTGAAAATGGAGAGTGAAAAAGTTGGCTTAAAGCTCAACATTCAGAAAAGGAAGATCATGGCATCTGGTCCCATCACTTCATGGGAAATAGATGGGGAAACAGTGGAAACAGTGTCAGATTTTATTTTTGGGGGCTCCAAAATCACTACAGATGGTGACTGCAGCCATGAAATTAAAAGACACTTACTCCTTGGAAGGAAAGTTATGACCAACCTAGATAGCATATTGAAGAGCAGAGACATTACTTTGCCAACAAAGGTCCGTCTAGTCAAGGCTATGGTTTTTCCTGTGGTCATGTATGGATGTGAGAGTTGGACTGTGAAGAAGGCTGAGTGCCGAAGAATTGATGCTTTTGAACTGTGGTGTTGGAGAAGACTCTTGAGAGTCCCTTGGACTGCAAGGAGATCCAACCAGTCCATTCTGAAGGAGATCAGCCCTAGGATTTCTTTGGAAGGAATGATGCTAAAGCTGAAACTCCAATACTGTGGCCACCTCATGGGAAGAGTTGACTCATTGGAAAAGACTCTGATGCTGGGAGGGATTGGGGTCAGGAGGAGAAGGGGACAACAGAGGATGAGATGGCTGGATGGCATCACTGACTCGATGGATGTGAGTCTGAGTGAACTCCAGGAGTTGGTGATGGACAGGGAGGCCAAGCGTGTTGCAATTCATGGGGTCGCAAAGAGTCTGACATGACTGAACAACTGAACTGAACTGAACTGAACTGAGAGTTACTAGGACAACAAAAAGATCAAGTCATTCCATCTTAAAGGAAATCAACCCTGAATATTCATTGGATGGACTGATGCTGAAGCTGAAGGTCCAATACTTTGGCCACCTGATACAAAAAGCTGACTCATTAGAAAAGACCTTGATGCTGGGAAAGATTGAGAACAGAAGGAGAAGGGGGCAACAGAGGATGAGATGGTTGGATGGCATCACCAACTCGATGCACATGAGTTTGAGCAAGTTTCAGGAGACAGTGAAGGACAGGGAAGTGTGCTGCAGTCCATGGAGTTGTAAAGAGTCGGACACAACTGAACAAAATCAACAATATTGCTTGAGACCAAAGAAACCTACCTGAGACAAACTAGGAAGGAATGAAGGACAAAATGGAGAGGAGGAAAAGAGGAAAGAAGGATGTCCAGCTGTTAAATAAATTCTCTTCTAGAAAAAAATTCAGACCTCTACATTTAAAGGAAAATGCATTTTCCAAACACCAGAGCATACATGAATCAGCTAAAATGCCAGTGATCATCAGACTTTAAAAAATAATATGTTATGAAGCTATAATTATTATAATTATAAAAAATCTCTCTATCACACACATATGCACACACACAGATAAATAGAGTTACAAATGGCTAGCCAGTTTGTTCAGAGGACAGCAGAAAAGCCAGGAGCAAACGTGTACTAGAAGGTTTTGATTTATGTAGGAGTTTTCCTGTAAACAACTCATTGCTGATTAAATCACTGCAAACAGATTGGATTCTGTAGGTGAGCAGGGAAACAAAGGGAAATCTATTTCTGCTACTGGAAGCATTTATGCTATATGAACCTTAAACCAAGGCATTCTTGAGATAAACATATCCCAAATGTATTAATCAAGGACAAATTTTGAATCTCTGCGAAATTACAGAATATGTCTATTTTCCCCCCTTTATACCCAAAATAAAATGTTAAATAACTTCTTTGTGTCCACCAAATAGTTTTTAAGTAGTTTATACAAAAATATGCAAATAATAGACAATTAATAATTCACTCTTCACTACTCATACCTCAAATATACTCTGATAATATTGGTATACTTTGAAACTGCTATACTTCAAGTGACTTCCTACTGCCTGAAAAAAAAATGTGTAAAAATACTTATAATGATTACATTACTGTTTATTTTGGCTAAGAATACTCATGGATCTTCCCTAGAAGGTTCTAGATATTGCTACAGCAGGCTCCATTCACAGGTTGCTTGTGCCCATCCTCAAGCTTGCCACTCACTGTCTGTGTTAACACGAGGCAGATTATTCACCCATACCTGGGTTTATTCTGTAAATGGATCTAGGGATTGTGCTGTGTCTTATGCTGTGGAGATTAACCAAGTAAACATTCAAAGTGTATATGTGCACCTGGCATGTAATAAATGTCAGGCTTAATAAATAAACCTGGCTTAATAAATGTTAATTATGTCAGTAACTATAATCATTACCATCACCATCATCACAGCTCTGGATCATCTACTATTTCCCAAATTTGACTTCTCCGATCATTCCTGTAACTTATACTATTATCCTTGCTTTATGGAATTGAAAGCAAGACTCAAGTTGATGAATAATTTGTCACAGTCACTCTCCTATTAAAGACAAAATTCAGGATCAAGCTGGGCCTTGTGATTCCTAAGGCCACCCACCCATTTCCTCCTCACCTTCTTCCCCCCAAGTCCTCTACGTTCTGTCTAAATCAACCTCTGTACTCAGCACTAGTGGAATATAAGCATGAATTCCTTCCAAGAAGTTGACCTTGGCATAATTCCCAACCCTGCTGCTATTGTAGGAAAAGTAGGAATTCAACACAGTGTTTATTTGGGAATCATCAGATGGCCTGGAATAATGCCCAGCTCCAGTGCTCATAACTACTATGTTAACTTGAATTATTGTGCCAACATTTCCTCATCAGTAAAACAATGCCTACCCGATAGGCTTTTCTGGGGATTAAATGAATAACCTGAGATTAACACAGTAGTTGGCGTGTCATAAGCCCTTAATAAAAGCCAGCATAAAAGGCCTGTATGTGGGGCCTCTCTTGGCTGCCCAAAGACTACGATAATGGACACCAATCACCTGGATCCTAAGTAAGGGCTGCGCCATATTCGAGACAAAACTGTCCATCACCCACCTCCAAGGAATAAAGGGTTTGAGTGAGAAAACAGGTGAAAGAGGTTTCCCCATTTAAGAGCATGTCTGTGGGGGCCACGTGCCATCTCCTAAAAACAAGGAGGAGGGGAGTGTTCGCCCATTACCTCAAACCAAGTGAAGGGGGCTTTAAAGGAGCACTGATGTTCCTGTATGATGCGGAATTTGGGGAACACGTGGTCTTTGCCTGGGGAAGACCACAATTGGGAGAGTTGCAGTCAGAATTATGCCTCCCAGCCTGGGAAGGAGATGGAGTTCTATCCATGAGGCAAGAAGCCTTTTCTAGGGCACCAGATATGACGGCAAGGTTGGAACCTAGCCTGTCGTCTTTGTGGGATGGATTATTGGGAGACAAGGGCACCAGAGAAGCTGGAAGTGGCCAACTAGAGGTATGGGATCATCTGTACTGAGCCTCTAGAAGGAAGACCTCTGAAATGAGTCCTTAAATGTGTCGCCTCGAGGGACTAACAGAGAGTGACTATTTCATGTGTTGCGGGAACCACACTCAGCCATGTGTCTGCCCATCACATTGGCCACCATGTTACATCAAGCTCTTTTTCACTATCGCCCTCTCCTCTTGCATCTGGTCATGGAGGCATCAGAAACCTACACTAAAGTCAGCAGGAGGGAGAAAAGTACAGAGTGAAGTAGTAAAAATAATGCTCACTTGCCCGTGTAACAACCAAGGCATCCAAACTTAAAGATGGCCTGATTCAGGCAGGGGAGGGGTTATATATTTGAATAAGGTTCAAATTTTGATGTTTGCACTGGTCTGGACATTTATGATTCTAAAGGGTCTATACTGTGACGTCACCCCAGAAAGTACAAGAATTGCTGAGACTTGGTCCAGGGCAGGAAATCACAGGACCATGTAAGGATCCTTCTCACGCGGGAGGAAGTTAATAAATTTCACACTGTTAATACCTTTTGGCACCTTCCTTATTGCAGGTATAGTGACTTCTCTCAGTGATATATTTGCAAGAATAAACTGGCTATGTTCGGCTTATCTCCTCCAGTTGGGAGCAAGCTCTGAAGAGAACAAACCTTCTGCGGTCCAGAAAGTGAGTCTTACCTGGGCAGCACCTTGCTCACACCTCCTATGGATACCCATGCTGGGCCAGCATACTGGTGACAACTGGGGAATCTGCTTAAATCAGGAATTCACTTATCTGGTGCGTCTGGCTCTCACTTTCAGCTAAGTCCTACCACCAGCCTTTCTGTGACATGGAGACCCTATGGGTCTATGGGTCTTCATGTGTTTACTCTCATTTAATTTCTCAAACTGTTCAAAGCTCACACAGGGAAGACAAATGAGAGGTATTGGGTCTCCCGGATATACCAATAGTCCAGAGAGTGAGACTGATGAGGAGAGGAGATGAAGACTAAAGATATTCTCTGATTGTAACCAGCCCAGTCCAGCCTTATCACATACTACTGTGGCTATGACTATTTGTATTAGTACTTATAAGGACCTAAGTATGCCCCCTTCCTTTCCAGCATGTTTGGGTTTGCGAAGGAAATTTTTCATCTCTGTCCTATTTCCTTTTCTGCATTCGATTCAATCACTTCCTGGCCTACAAAGCCTCTTCTAACTCACTCCACTCTATGTCCTCCACCCGAATTATGTGGTATTTCCCCATTCATTCTTACCCAGAAACTTTATCAAAGTGGCTCTTACAGTACCAGTCATACTTGCCTTTGAAATGTTTAATCCTATTGAACACGGTCAGCCTGGTCCTTCTTCATCTGTGTTTCCTCACAGCACTGCTCTCACATAAAATGGAGGTTCAACGTTTGCTGAAACCGCGATTGAAATGACAGTTCTTGGGTTCAGAGAGGTTCTGCTTAAACACCAGACTATTCTCTGCTTCTTTCTAGTTTTTCTCATGCAAGCACTATTGCTCTCTGAATCTGTTTATATCACAGTTACAGAGAAAATGTAATGCTTTATATTAAATATCTAGGGCTGTACCTGGTCTTAGCACTCTTATAAAAATGATTTCAGCTTTCATTTTGATTGGAAACATAACAGAAGAGACATTATTTTGCCAGTTCTCTGGCAAGAATATTATCCCCCAAAGCATTCACATCTATTGTTCTTTGGGTCTTAGAATGTCAAAGAAATCTTTTAAAGAAGATGAGGGTGGGACTTTCCTCGTGGTCCACTGACTAAGTCTCTGCATTCCCCATGCAAAGGGCCTGGGTTGGATCCCTGGTCAGGGAACTAGATCCCACATGCCACAACTAATTGTCTTGCATGCCACAGAGAAAATGTAAGATCTCACATGCTGCAACTAAGATCCAGAGCAATCAAAGAAATAAACATTAAAAGATAATAAAGAAGACGAGGGTATGTACAAGCTCTTACTTCACAAAGTAGCCAACCTATCTCCAAAGAGGGAGAGTATGCCAGAAGCATTGCCATAAAGGGCCGTACTTAGCTGATCCAGACTGTGAGCTCAAACAGACCCTATGGAGCTCCAGCCCAGCTTGGCTCTCTTTCCTCTAAAATTAGAGCAATGACAGCCATAATATCAACCTACGACTTCACAGGACTTTGTGAGCATGTGTGGATACAATATATATACCATGCTTACAGACCACAGATGTGTCTACTAACATCAGTATTACAAGAAGGAGACCGCAGCTCATTCCCACGAGTCTGGCTTCTGATGCTCGCGTGTCTTCATCTGTATCTTTTATACTTTTATAATTTTTATTGTGTTTTTACTTTCTATTAGTTAGAGATAACTAATTTCAATATGGAACCATTTCAATATGGAAATTAAATAAAGTGTCTTATTAGAGATAACTAGGATCCCTTTTAGTCTCCTAATTAAATAAAAAGTCAGTCTCAACAGGCACTCAATATGATCTGGGGCAAGTCAGTTTGACCCTCTCTGTCGCTGTCTTCCTTATGCATGAGCTGATGTTAATAGCTGATGAAATGGTGAAGTAATGCCTTGAATGATAAACGTCTCCATAATAAAATATAAAGCTGACAACTAGTGTTAGGTGTGTTGGATTGGCTAGAAAGTTTGCTTGCGTTTTTCTCTAAGATCTTACTGAAAAACCCAAATGAATCTTTTGACCATCTTAGCTGGGGACAGCAGAATCCTGAGGCTTTTAAGTCCTGGCTCCCCAGTCATACAACTGAACATATTTGTGGTCTCCAAATCTGTTTTCTTACCTGCCAATGGGTAGAGAAGAATAATAGTTACCTCACAAAGTAGTGATAAGATTTAAAGGAAATAATATACACAAAATTTTAGTTGCTCAATTGTGTTTAACTCTTTGCAACCCCATGGACTATAGTTCACCAGGCTCCTCTGTCCAAAGAATTATCCAGGCAAGAGTACTGGAGTGGGTATCTGTATCCTTCTCCAGGGAATCTTCTGGAACCGGGGATCAAACCCAGGTCTCCTGTATTGCAGGCAAATTCTTTACTGCCTGATTCACCAGGGAAGCTCCAATGAACATGAAAGAATGTGCTAAATTCTGAGATCCTGTAACACGTTAATATGCATTACGTTTGTAACGCCCTGCCCTTCCTTCTTCAGAAAGAACCAGATAGAGAATAGAGAGAGGGAAAAAGGAAAGGTGGGCACGAAGAAAGGACTCTGACTGTACTCCCAATGCCACCACCAGGCGAGTCAGTTATCTCACCCTGCCAGGGAATTAAACATTCACTTAACAAACAGAAAGAAAACTATTCCTACAGCCCTTTCAGACTCTGAACCTGCATGATTTCCACGCACCTGCTATCCACTTACAAATAAAATAGAAACTAATCCTTTTATAACAAATAATTCCACCATCATTAATGAAGTAGAGCAGTGTAGTGTAGTGAAAACAAGAAACCAAAGCCAGAGAGCCCTGGTTTGAATCTGGATTCTCCTGCACATTAATTGACTTTGGAGGAATTTATTAAATTTTCATGGCCTCGGTTGTCTTATTTGTAAAATGGGATAATACAACCCCTCATGGGACTTCCGTGAGGGGAGAAAAATCCATGAGACACTGCATTCTAGTTCATTTGTTCTGTCCTTTTAAAAAATACCCAGCGGGCATATGGCAAATGAAATACTGAACCCCCTTAGTTCTGCCTGGTTGGAGACATTGGGAGTCAGGGAGCTAATAAAGATCTCTTGGCGTCAAGGTTAAAGTCAAGCCCTTTGTGCTGACTATGGGTGACGGACACAGAGCTAATGGCTAAGTTAGAAAAGACTGTTGTTTTTGGTGGTGTCGAATTCCAGACACATTCTGCACTCTGTATTGCCAGGAACCATGTAAGCAGAATGCTGCGGAAACAACAGGATTAATCCTCACCGGAGGACATTTGCCTTTAGTCCCCACAGGAAGCCTGCTTTTTGTGGACTGTTCTGGGAGGAGGGGAAACTTGATATTTTTTTCTGGGTTGGAGGGGAGACTCAAACCTTTCCATTCTTTGAAGACTGAGAGCAGGAAAGTGGAGAAGTGCAGCCATCTGAATAGCTCTTCCCACCATCCCAGAAGCCTCAGGCTCAAAGCATTAGGGGTACATCTTCCGTGTGCTACCTTCCATAGTGGGAAAGCCTCACAGGTTGGAATACCCAACCTGTCTGTCTCCCACTGATCTCTGAGTTGATGATCCAGTGGTCTTCATCATGGAATGGGGATCTAGGGCATATGTAACACAGCTCATTAGAAAGCATCACTAAATCCGTAAGCCTTTGCTTTACGCTTCATTTAGCCCATCTAATGTACTTTCCCTGGAGAAAGGAATTGCAACCCACTCCAGTATTCTTGCCTGGAGAATCCCATGGACAGTGGACCAGGCTCCACTGTCCATGGGGTTGCAAAGAGTTGGACACAACTGAACATCTAATACACACAGTGTTTACTTTAAATTTGTAATGAGAATATAATAGCACAGTAGGTGCTGTTGTTGTAGTCTATATAATTTATAAATAAAGTTAAATATTGCAGTTGTGTTTGAATTACTATTGTATGCAGAAACAAGTAATATATAAACAACTAGAAAAGTACAATCCCCCCCAAATTCATATCCTTAGACTATAGTCTCTTTAAAAGCCAAGACCAGGACATTCATATTTGAATTGCAAGTGCCTCGTACAATGTTGACAAAATTGGGCACATACTACAGGCAAGGTTCTGTTCTAGGTCCTCAGGATTCAGAGACCTTTGTGAGAAGGTAATCATGTAAACAACCAAACAGAAGACAATGTGGTGAATGCTTCCTGTAAATTGTAATTATAATGATGAGAATGTAAAGAGGATATAACTTGTTTTATTAACATCAGAGCAAGATTGGGCTCATTCACATAAGAGCAGGAAGTTGAACTAAGCCATAAAGGGTTTTTAGGAATTTTTCAACTTTTTGAGGAAAGAGGGGAGAATGGACTCAGAGAATTTGTAATTCCCTGTAACTTCCAGAATTAGCACAAGGCCAAGCACAAAAGAGGTGGCTCAGTGGTATTAACAAAGAATCCTGCCATGAAGGAGATGCAGGTTCACTCCCTGGGTCAGGAAGATCCCCCTGGAGAAGGGAATATCCACTCCAGTATTCTTGCCTGGAGAACCCTATGGACAGAGGAGCCTGGCGGGCTACAGTTCATGAGGTTGCCAAAGAGTTGGATATGACTTAGTGACTAAACAACAACAGGCAAAAAAAGAGTTGTTGTTTCTAAACATATATCAGTTAGAATCACTTTATTTATTACTATTAATAATAAAGGCCACATCTTAATTGACTAAAAAGCAAAAATAATTTTAACTAGAACCATAAGATTAAGAGGGTATATTTATATACCTAGTATAGTTTTATTTAGTTTACCATGTTATCAAGATTTCAGTTTCATTTTTCTTGGAAACTTGAACTCTGCCCTCTGCTGTGATACCATCCTCAGGCCGGCTTCCTACCAGTACTGCCTAGGGCAATTCTAGCCTCATCTCTACAACTTACAACCCTCAGAGGCAGAGAGGGCCCCTGTGTCCCAGAAGCTCATGCAAGAGTTCCACATCATGTGCACACAAGCTCAGACGTGTCCAACTGTTTGCGACCCCATGGACTGTAGCCCACCAAGCTCCTCTGTCCATGGGATTCTCCAGACAAGAATATTGGAGTGGGTTGCCATTTCCTACTCCAGGGGATCTTCCCCACCCGAGGATCGAACCCACATGTCTTGTATCACCTGCATTGGCAGGCAGATTGTTTACCACTGGCCCCATCTGGAAAGTCACTCAAAAGAGATCCACCTCTAACCCTAATTGCACTAGTTTAGATCACGTCTCCATTACTGAATCAAATGTCAGCCAAATACAATGATTGATTCTTGGAGACAGGTGGGGGGTCAGCTTCTCTAAACCCACCTGGGTCCCCAAATAGAAATCAAGGCATTTCCAATAGAGACAATGAAGAAATTGACACGGATGGGGCAACCAACAGGGGACTTACTACCGGTAGTGCAACCCCAATAGTGTTTGAAGAGTACTGTCATCAATTTTGCACATTCTGAAGGCAAATGAGTCTGAGAGTTTGTTTTTTTTTTTTAACTTTAATATCCTGAAATTTCTCACAGTTGTTTTTTTCTCCCCCCTATATTTCATTCTGCTTTGCCTCAACCTCCAAGTGGCGCTAGTGGTAAAGAACTTGCCTGCCAGTGCAGGAGTTATAAGAGACACGAGTTCGATCCCTGGATCAGAAAGATCCTTTGGAGGAGGGCAGGGCAACCCACTCCAGTGTTCTTGCCTAGAGAATCCCATGGACAGAGGAGCCTGGTGGGTTACAGTACATAGGGTCACAGAGTCAGACAGAACTGAAGCAGTTTAGTACTCAGGCACACACTGAAATAAAACATCTTCAGTGAAAACAGACCAGCTTTCATTTACCAACATGGTGAGTGAGAACTGAGCTTCCTTTGTTTTTTGCTTCTCTCCTCTTTTCTTTTTTCTTTATTTCTTTTATTTTCTTAGAAACTTAAAACCTAAGTGACTAAATCACACTCAAAGCCTCTGTTTTATTCTCTGCCTTCTGTGTCTGCTCATGATATCATTATCTTTCCCTCTGAGAAATAGATATTTGCTTTATCTTGTATAAAACTAGCCTGAGTTCCTGAACATAGTGCAAGTATGTAATAACCATTTTCTTAGACAGAGACTGACTGAAAACAAACTGGCTCTTTATGAAGAAATGCAAGTAGCCCCCAAAGGTACCCAACTGGAGCAATATCATCCATAATAAGATCTACACCCATTTGTGTGGTCTACTCTTGTCCTGAATCCAGCCAATTCTCACCCCGGAGCTCATCACAAATGAATCTCACAGTTTCCATTTTGGAGACTCATTTTGTATGTCATCCTGCTAGCTTTCTCCTTTATTCTACTCCATTCTTAGCACAAGATGGCTCCATATTCAATAAATATTAAATGTGGCAATAATGATGATGACCATGTAAATAAATAAAAAGAAATAATCCTTTTCAAGCCTTTCAAGATTGTCTACACTTATAATTTAAGATGAAAAGAAAAATCATTTCTTGGGGTCAAGCAGAATGTCTCTTAGCCTCTTTGTATGTTATTAAACCTACTCGATTCCCCAAAGCCCAAGGACAAAGCTCTAGTGGAGTAAGATCATTCATTCCTGAATGGACGCACAACCCATTCAAATATCATGTTAATAGTATTCTTAGAGATGAAAACAGCATATTTGACCTCTGCAGTTTCATATATAATTGAGTCTTTTCTCTTGTACAAACCTCCACTAAAGTAGCATTACTCAGGGACATTGTTAGCTTAAGTGTCTTGCACTGGGCTGTAACCGTTTTCACAATAACCACATTTGTACACCTCTCACCCCAGTCATAGAGGCTGATATACAGTAGGTGTTCTTTAGAGGTTTGCTTATAATTACTTTTAAATGAGTGAGGTCTTTCTGCAAATGTTTAATACAAACATACGAACACACAGCTAAGAGTTATTTGAGGATTTTCAGAATCTGTCTGAAAATGCAACCCCAACCAACCAATACTTGGAGTCCCAACATAATGTGTGCATTTATTTTTATAAATTAAAGAACAAACTTCAGTTAAAATGAAATAGACCAGGTTGCTGTTCACCTTGACAGCATTCTTGTCAAAGCAAGTACTGAACTCTTGCTTCACAAACTGTAAATATTAGCCCCAAACCACCCCAGTTCCCCTGGAGGAGGAAATGGAAACCGACTCCAGTGTTCTTGACTGGAAAATTCCATAGACAGAGGAGCATGGTGGGCTATAACCCATGGGGTTGCAAAGAGTCAGACAAGTTTCAACACACACACACACGCCCTCCAATCTCACTTCTTACTTATTCAAATGCCTCCTCTACCAGGTGCATTCTCCGACCTGGTCACTGCGGGTGTCTTCCATTTGTCCATCAAGACCCACTTAGCTCTTCATCTGGGAGGCTGACCTCTTAAGCAACTTTGGCTGTCTCTTGTGCCCTTTGACCTCTGGTTGAATTGAGCCAATAGGGAACCTCAGCAGGAAACTAAAGGGAAGAGAGAGGTCAGGGTATTTCTTCCATTGGTTACTTCAGCATAGCTCTGTCCCCTTCCAGCTCACTGCCCCTCCAAGGAAGTCAGCTCTGTACATGAACTCTCTCTGGCCTTCCAGATTTCAGTAAATCCCCTTCTCCTCACCCCGTCAAGGTCATTGCTGTGAACAGGATCTTTGCACAATCTTTTGTAGTTCCCTACACCACACACCCACCTTAAATTAATCTCCTTATAGGTAACAGTGTTTCAGTTATCCTAATTTCACTATGCTATTTTTTTCCTTTTTACCCTGACAGACATCACTTTGCCAACAAAGGTGTGTGTAGTCAAAGCGATGGTTTTTCTAGTAGTTCGTGTATGGATGTCAGAGTTGGCCCATCGAGAAGGCCAGGGGCAGAAGAATAGATGCTTCTGAATTGTGGTGCTGGAGAAGACTCTTGAGAGTCCCTTGGACAGCAGGGAGATCAAATCAGTCAATTCTAAAGGAAATCAAGCCTGAATGCTCATTGGAAGGATGGATGCTAAAACTGAAGCTCAAATACTTTGGCCACTTGATGCGAAGAGCCAACTCTTTGGAAAAGTCCCTGATGCTGGGAAAGATTGAAGGAAAAAGAAGAAAGGGATGATAGACGATGAGATATTTAAATAGCATCACTGACTCAATGGACATGAATCTGAGCAAACTCAATACAGGATGCTTGGGGGTGGTATACTGGGATGACCCAGAGGGATGGTACGGGGAGGGAGGTGGGAGGGGGTTCAGGATGGGGAACACATGTACACCCATGGCGGATTCATGTTGATGTATGGCAAAACCAATAAAATATTGTAAAGTAAAAAAAAATAAAAATAATAATTAAAAAAAAAAAGAAAACTCCAGGAGATAGTGGAGGACAGGAGAGCATGATGGGCTGCAGTTCATGGGGTTGAAGAGTCAGACATGACTTAGCAACTGACCAATAAAAACAACAGCTCCTTCTGGCAAGCCCAAGCCTCATGCTACCCCAGGGTGATTTTGAAAGTCAGCTTTCCATCACGGCCTCTCTGTCTCCTTTTATGACTTTACTGGAAAGTCAGGTTTGGTGCATCTCAGAAACCTATTGCATGCACCAGTTACTTATTGTCACAGCTACTCTTACATCTTCAAAAAGCAAGATCTGCTTTAATGAGTAAAAAATTAAGCAAAACCTCCCAAATTCAAAAGTTGTGAAAACCTGGCTTTTTTGTTGGTAAAATATTAGCATTTTTCTGTGTTAAATGGAAGACTTATATATATATATATATATATATATATATATATAGTGTATCAATCAGAAAACTAAATATTCTAAAGGAAGAAGAAAATATATTTGTTTAAAATTTCAGCATTTCTCACATACACAAATGCACAAGGCATTGGGGGAGAATAATGAATATAAAGATGATTAAGACATTATTTCTACTGTTGAATAACATGTTCTAAAATAAAATGAACAGCAAACATACTCAAATAGACACTCTCACATCTCTGAAGTTCACTGAAAGTCTATGCATTTACATACAACCTCTTCTGCTTTTTAAACCTCTCAACAACTGTAAAAACTACATACTACTATTCCAAACTTAATGATAAAAAAAGTTTCATTCTCCAAGTCTGTGAGTCTCTTTCTGTTTTGCAAATAAGTTCTTTTGTGTCATGTTTTTAGATTCTGCATAGAAGTGATATCACGTGGTATTTGTCTTCCTCTGACTTAATTCATTTCATTCCGGTTCAGTCCCTCAGTCATGTCTGACTCTTTACGACCCCATGGACTGCAGCACGGCAGGCTTCCCTGTCCAACACCAACTCCCAGAGCTTGCTCAAACTCATGTCCATCAAGTTGGTGATGTCATCCAACCATCTTACCCTCTGTTATTCCCTGCTCCTCCTGCCTTCAATCTTTCCCAGAATCAGGGTCTTTTCCATTGAGTCAGTTCTTCACATGAGGTGGCCAAAGTACTGGAGTTTCAGCTTCAGCATCAGTCATTTCAATGAATATTCAGGACTGATTTCCTTTATGATTGACTGGTTGGATCTCCTTGCAGTCCAAGGGACTCTCAAAAGTCTTCTCCAATACCACAGTTCAAAAGCATCAATTCTTCAGTGCTCAGCTTTCTTTATAGTCCAACTCTCACATCCATACAGCACTGCTGGAAAAACCATAGCTTTGACTAGATGGACCTTTGTTGGCAAAGTAGTATCTCTGGTTTTTAAGATGCTGTCTAGGTTGGTCATAACTTTTCTTCTAAGGAGTAAGCATCTTTTAATTTCATGGCTGCAGTCACCATCTGCACTGATTTTCAAGCCCAAGAAAATAAAGTCTGTCACTGTTTCCATAGTTTCCCCATCTATTTGCCATGAGGTGATGGGACCAGATGCCATGATCTTAGTTTTCTGAATGTTGAGTTTTAAGCCCACTTTTTCACTCTTCTCTTTCACTTTCATCAAGAGGTTCTTCAGTTCTTCTTTGCTTTCTGCCATGAGGGTCATCTGCATATCTGAGGTTATTGATATTTCTCCTAGCAATCTTGATTCCATCTTGTGCATCATCCAGCCTGGCATTTTGCATGATGTACTCTGTGTATAAGTTAAATAAGCAGGGTGACAATATACAGCCTTAATGTACTCATTTCCCTATTTGGAAGCAGTCTGTTGTTCCATGTCCAGTTCTAACTTGCTTCTTGAACTGCATACAGATTTCTCAGGAGGCAGTCAGGTGGTCTGGTATTCCCATCTCTTGAAGGATTTTCCACAGTTTGTTGTGATCCACACAGTCAAAGGATTTGGCATAGTCAATAAACAGAAGTAGATGTTTTTCTGGAACTCTTTTGCTTTTTCAGTGATCCAGTGGATGTTGGCAATTTGATCAGTAGTTCCTCTGCCTTTTCTAAATCCAGTTTGAACATCTGGAAGTTCATGGTTCATGTACTGTTAAAGCCTGTTTGGAGAATTTGAGCATTACTTTGCTAGTGTGTAAGATAGTGCAATCGTGCAGTAGTTTGAGCATTCTTTGGCATTGCCTGTCTTTGGAATTGGAATGAAAACTGACCTTTTCCAGTCCTGTGGCCACTGCTGAATTTTCCAAATTTGATGGCATATTGAGTGCAGCACTTTCACAGCATCTTCTTTTAGGATTTGAAAGCACTCAACTGGAATTCCATCACTTTCACTAGCTTTTTTCATAGTGATGCTTCCTAAGGCCCACTTGACTTCGCATTCCAGGATGTCTGGCTCTAGGTGAGTGATCACACCATCATGGTTATCTGGGTCATGAAGATCTTTTTTGTATAATTCTTCTGTGTATTCTTGCCAGCTCTTCTTAATATCTTCTGCTTCTGTTAGGTCCATACCATTTCTGCCTTTTATTGTCCCATCTTTACATAAAATATTCCCTTGTTATCTCTAATTTTCTTGAAGAAATCACTAGTCTTTCCCATTCCATTGTTTTCATCTATTTCTTTGCACTGATCACTGAGGAAGGCTTTCTTATCTCTCCTTGCTGTTCTTTAGTACTCTGCATATGGGTGGTTGTATCTTTTCTTTTCTCCTTTGCTTTTCATTTCTCTTCCTTTCTCACTTATTTGTAAGGCCTCCTCAGACAACCATTTTTCATATGATAATCTCTAGGTCCATCCATGTTGCTACAAATGGCATTATTTCATTCTTTTTAATGACTGAGTAATATTCCATTGTATATATGTACCTTATCTTCTTCATTCATTCACCTGTTGAGGGACATTTAGGTTACTTCTATGTCTTGGCTGTTGTAAACAGTGCTGCAATGGACATGGGGCACATGTATCTTTTTGATCCATGTTTTTCTCTAGATATATGCCCAGATCATATGGTAGCTGTATTTCTAGTTTCTTGTGGAAAATCCGTGCTATTCTCCATAGTGGCTGTACCAATTTACATTTACACTAGGACTGTAGGAGAGCTCCATCAGTACTCTATTCTTGCAAACAAACTTCTTCTTTCTTAATGTCATCAAGTCCGCACCACTCCTCATCATAGAGCTGTTTCATTCTCCAGCTCAGTAGTTTGTAACAGGACATAATTCTGCCCCTACTCAGGGGACAGTTAGACATTTTTGGTTGTCATCACAAGGGGAGTGAGTGTTATTGACCAAGTCATGGATGCTGCTAAACACCCTACAATGTCAGAGGACCCAGAGTCACTAGTGCCGAGGCTGAGACATCCTGTCTAGATCCATGGCTTGGCCGTGGGAGCACATCCTCTCCCAGCCTCTCTGTTAACATGACTCTAAAGTGTACTTCTCATTCTTACTGCTGGTTTTATACTTTTAAGGGCTTCCACCTGGACATTTACTGGGAAAAATTACCAAAATATTCTGGGCCTCAGTTACTCAGAAGCATACTCAACCACCCTGAGCTTTATTTCTTCATCTTATGAAAATTAAATGAGATAATGTGGAAGCAGCTTTATCCACTTCACCTCCAAGACATTTTTCTTTTTTCTCTTTTTTTTTACAAAAACACATTTGCCACAGTCCTGTCAAGCACAAGAGAAAGACATCTCTTCCTACTTATGGTTAATGAGACTAAACATGTTTAAACAGCCGGTTCTCATTACACAAATCAAAATGCTCGCTCAACCTCTTCTATAAATGCTCGGCAAAGGGTCTGATTCTCAGCCTCCAGTGTTTGTGTTTTATATGTTAAAATAAGGTCCCTGCCTACAATATCTGGGGTTTTTTTTTTTTTTTTCTCCTTTTTTTAATAGCTGTGTTTCCAGCTGGTTTTATTTAAAGCTAGGCTTTTGATCTCTTTTCAATTCTGGGCCTCAGTCCAACTTGGCTGTCAATATTTCAAAAGCTTCCTTGGAGCCAGCCTTACTTAGAAGATGGCCCCATGCCAACTAGGAGAACTGGTCTACCCCATCTGATGGTTTGGTTAGTGTGCTGGGGTTTCAGGCCTGCTCCCATCATGTGTATGGTATAAAATGTATCAGTCTGTAGTGATGCTGCTCAGGACACTGTAAATTCATAGAATATTATGGTTAGACATGATTATATAATTCACTTAGTCCAACAGACCAACTTTACAAATGGGAATACTGAGGCTCAGAGAAACAAAGAAGCCTACAAAGAGGACCTATTTTTTGACTCCATCTAAACCTTGATCCACAGTGCTTATGCTGTTACACCATGATAGGATTAAAACAATGACATGAAATAAAATGCTGGCCTCTTACCTCTTGTGGTTGAGCACTTAGTAAGTCCTTTTATGTTGCTTTCAATCCTACAGGTCACTATTCCCTCCTACTTTTCCACCTATACAATTGTCACTTCCATGTTTGTAGAAGAATGTTTTCTAACACACAGTTCTATGTTTTCTTCCCCCTGAGTATCTCCAGTTATCAACTTCCTCCCAGCCACCACTCCCAATATCACACTCTAAGCTAGTCATCACCAATACTCCTCTGATAGCAGGAATAGGACATCATTCTACCCCATGTGCTCCACCTCAATCTACCAGCTCATTCAAACTTGTGATCCTTTATCCAGTAGTTAATTCTTGTGCCTTCTCAGATCACCAATCCATTAACCAACTCCTCAGTACTATTGGTCCTCTCAAGACCTTGATTCAAATTTTATTCAGTATAAACACTTGACTACATAAAAAATATATACCTTAAAGTTGGACTGGAAATGTGCCACAAACAGAAATCTAGAGGAAGTATATACACTGGACTTCCTTCCCTAGTGGCTCAGGTGGTAAAGAATCTGCCTGCAATGTGGGAGACTCACTTTCAATCCCTGGGTCATGAAGATGCCCTGGAGAAGGGAATGGCAACCCACCTGTTACTCTTGCCTAGAGAATCCTGTGGACAGAGGAGCCTGGAGTGTTACAGTCCATGTGGTCATAAAGAGTCAGACATGACTGATTGACTAAAATACACAGATACACTGGGGAAAATATTTACAGATTGCATCATAGACTTAATAATGTCTAATGTCCTAAACATGCATTGATTTCCTAAAACTCAGTAAGAAATAAAAAATAATTTTTAAAAAGACCTAACAGAAAAATAAATAAAGGGTGAGCACAGGCTGTTTAAGATAGAGAAATAAACTATCTCAGTATATAACTGAAAGTGAAACTATATTTTTCTGGGCTCCAAAATCACTGCAGATGATGATTGCAGCCATGAAATTAAAAGATGCTTACTCCTTGGAAGAAAAGCTATGACCAACCTAGACAGCATATTAAAAAGCAGAGACACTACTTTGCCAACAAAGGTCCGTCTAGTCAAGGCTATGGTTTTTCCAGTGGTCATGTACGGATGTGAGAGTTGGACTATAAAGAAGGATGAGAGCCAAAGAATTGATGCTTTTGAATTGCCGTGTTGGAGATGACCCTTGAGAGTCCCTTGGACTGCGAGGAGATCCAACCAGTCCATACTAAAGGAGATCAGTCCTGGGTATTCATTGGAGGGACTGATATTGAAGCTGAAACTCCAATACTTTGGCCACCTGATGAGAAGAGCTGGCTCATTTGAAAAGATCCTGATGCTGGGAAAGATTGAGGGCAGGAGGAGAAGGGGATGTCAGAGGATGAGATGGTTGGATGGCATCACTGACTCAATGGACATGGGTTTGGGTGGACTCCGGGAGTTGGTGATGGACAGGGAGGCCTGGTGTGCTGTGGTTCATGGGGTCACAAAGAGTTGGACATGACTGAGCAACTGAACTGAACTGAACTGATCTTTTAAACCTGATTTATAGGAAAAAATCTAAAATTTCATAATACTCTCATATAGAGGAACACTTATAGATGGCTGATAAAAGTTTCTGTTGGTACAAATTCAGGGGAAAATTAGAAATTTCTATTAAATTGAAATCCAAATAAAATTTTACTCAGCAATTTCAATTTGAGGAAATTATGGGTAAGCCTTCATGTATATTCAACAATATTCAATGCTATTTTGTTTTTTAACAGCAGCAAGTAGAATATGACCTAAAACTCCATTAATGTAAAACTAGCCAAATAAATCGGGGCTTCCCTGGTAGCTCAAATCATAAAGAATCTACCTGCAATGTGGGAGACATGGGTTCAGTCCTTGGGTGAGGAGGATTCCCCGGAGAAGGGAATGGCTACCCACTCCAATATTCTTGCCAGGAAAATTCCATGGACAGAGAAGCCTTGTGGGTTACAGTCCACAGGATCATAAAGAGTCGGACACAAATAACACATACATGCATGTCAATTGTGGGGCCTAGTGCAAAGTGAAAATGCAGAGGATAAAAATCAGATAAAAGTATCTTTAAGAGGATGAGATTGTTTGATAGCATCACTGACTCAATAGACATGAAGCTGACCAAACTCCAGAAGATAGTGAAGAACAGGGAAGCCTGGCATTCTGCAGTTCATGTAATCACAAAGAGTTGTACATGACTTAGTGACCAAACAACAAAAACAACCAAATAAATCTATATTCTTCCCTTTATGTTATATTAATCAGCCATTAAAAAGAATGAGAGAGCTCTATATACTGATTTGTAATGATCTTTATTTTATATGTTATATATATATATATATATTTAAAAAGGGAAAAAAGCTAGATACAGAACCATGTGTCTTATATATTACCATTTGTGAAGAAAATTTTAAAACATTCACATGTGTTTCATAAGCATAGAAGAATATGTACTCACTGCACTGGAAATTGATAACTTTAGTTATCTCTGAAGAGGAGAAATGGTGAGTTGAAAACTTGCATGAGGGAAGGGAAAACACAGTATTACTTTTTCTTGTATCCTCTTTCATCTCTTTGACTTCTATAATGTAAGTGCTTAAAAAAAAATCAAAAGGAATTAGTAAATAAATACTTCCTAGGTGACTCAGTAATTAAATATCCACCTGCCAAGCAGGAGGTGTGGTTCGATCCCCAGGTCAGGAAGATCCCTTGGAGAAGGAAATGGCAAATCACTCCAGTATTCTTGCCTGGGAAATCCCATGGACAGAGGAGCCTGGTGGGCTACAGTCCATGGGGTTGGAAAGAGTTGGACATGATATAGTGACTAAACAACAAAATAAATAAATAAAGTAACCTTTTAGTGACTGTATTCCTCACTACTGTATATGATCTCTGCATAGCACTTATTGCTTATAATCGTCCTCTTCATATTTCTATTACACATCCCTGCCACAAGGATGAAAGCTGAAAAAGAATAGGACCCATGTCTGTTAAGATCCGATCGTAAGTCCTTTGTGAATTAAATGAAGGGTCTGCCTGAATGGATATGGTTCCTACAGCCAGTGGCATATTTTGGATGGAGACCAATGAAATTTCTGCTTGTACTTGAACGTTTGCCTGATCACTCTTATGCAAATAACCAAAACATATATGCAGCCTATTACCTTTCTGGCTTGTGTATATTCTTCCTCAAACATTTAGAACAGGATCTTCTATATAGTAGAAGCTCAGTGTATATTTGTAATATAGATAGATAGATAGATAGATAGATAGATATAGATAGATAGATAAGATATATATAGATAGATAAGACAAGACACAGTGTTGAACTCACTGGGAGCATGTTACTAAATAGAAATTATCACACTGCAGTAGGCTGAGGCAGGCATAGCACTTACTTAATTTGTTTTATCTCAGTGATTACTCTGCTTGAAGTTTAGTGTCTCAAAAGCCATTGTAGTATTTCTTTAAATCATTAGTTTTTCTAGAAGAGATGACTTCATCTTTACCAGATGTAAAAGTCTCTCCAAAGTAATTTTGAGCCACGATTAAGTTATATAATTTTAGCCATAAACTTGAGATTTGATTCACGTTCAGATCAAACTAAGAGCAATCAGGAACCATATGTACCTGCAAAAGGATAACATGATGAGATTATTTTGAAAAACTGCTATACATCCCTCTGTCCAGTTAACCAAAATTGCTCTTATATTTTAGATAAATACATAAGACTTAGCTTTCTCTCTTTACATTCTTCCTACTATGACTTTCTTAATTTTGATCTTTTCCTTACCTCTCCTATCACACTTATTTTTCTTATTGTTGTTATTTGTTTTGTTTTCATTTCTTGGTGATTTGACATCTGGTAGTACCAGCCTTCCCTTCTCAACCACACTCACTTTTTCTAATTGTATTGTTTCTCATAGCAATAAAAGATTTTCAAGAAAATCATAGAACCAAACTGGTGAGTGATATAAGGTTTTGATTTAGCAGTACAAAACTTGAAGTTTTTGTTTCCAAGTCATAAGGTAGCTCAATATTTCTCCTATAGAATGAAGTACATTGGTGTTACAGTCCATGTGGGAAACTTGTTCATTTATATCTAGGCAGGGAACTATGACCTATATGGGTGAAAGAGTATGCAGAAGTGATGAATGCACTAGAATTAGAGTCAAAGACCTTGAGTTCCATCCTGAGTCTCACTCACCAACTATAAAATGTTCTATAAGACACTTATTGCCATTGAAACTCATTTTCTTCACTCAATTCAGTTCAGTTCAGTTGCTCAGTCGTGTCCACTCTTTGTGACCCCATGGACTACAGCACTCCAGGCTTCTCTGTACATCACCAACTTCCAGAGCTTACTCCAACTCACTTCCATTGAATCGGTTGATGCCATCCAACCATCTCATCCTCTGTCATCCCCTTCTCCTGCCTTCAATCTTTCCCAGCATCAGGGTCTTCTCCAATGAGTCAGTTCTTCAAATTAGGTGGCCAAAGTATTGGAGCTTCAGCTTCAGCATCAGTCTTTATAATGAATATTCAGGACTGATTTCCTTTAGGATGAACTGGTTGGATCTCCTTAAAGTCCAAGGGACTCTCAAGAGTCTTCTCCAGCACTACCGTTCAAAAGCATCAATTCTTCAGTGCTCAGCTTTCTTTATAGTCCAACTGTCACATCCATACATGACTACTGGAAAAACCATGGCTTTGACTAGATGAACCTATATCAGCAAAGTAATGTCTCTGCTTTTTAATATGCTCTCTAGGTTGGTCATAGCTTTTCTTCCAAGGAGCAAGCATCTTTTAATTTCATGGCTGCAGTTACCATCTGCAGTGGTTTTGGAGCCCCCCCAAAATAAAGTCTGTTACTGTTTCCATTGTTTCTCCATCTATTTGCCATGTAGTGATGGGACCAGATGCCACGATCTTTGTTCTCTGAATGTTGAGCTTTAAGTCAACTTTTTCACTCTCCTCTTTCACTTTCATCAAGAGGCTTTTTAGTTCTTCTTCACTTTCTGCCATAAGGGTGGTGTCATCTGCATATCTGAGGTAATTCATATTTCTCCCAGCAGTCTTGATCCAGCTTGTGCTTCATTCAGCCTGGCATTTCTCATGATGTACTATGCATATAAGTTAAATAAGCAGGGTGACAATATACATTACATTAGGCATTATTAGTTTCATCTTATAAGGCTTTAGTGAGAATTTATTCATCCTTTGCAAAACATTTGTTGAAAATTCATAAGCATTGTATTACTGGTTGGAATAAATTATCAAATGAGAGGGCATGTGTGAGTCTAAGACATAGAAGCCATTTGATAAAATATAAAAGCAAGATTTGGCGGGGGTGGGGGGGAAGCCCAAGGAATGCGTGGTTAATTCTAGTTGAAAAGACTTACAAAATTTTTAGGAAAAAGGTGATATAAGCAGGACCTTGAAAGATGAGATAAGACTTTAATTTCATATACACCCATGGCTGATTCATGTCAATGTATGGCAAAAGCCACCACAATATTATAAAGTAATTAGCCTCCAATTAAAATAAATAAATTTTTTAAAAAGTAAAATAAATAAATATATTGATCTGCATTTAAAAAAAATAAAGTAAGTCATGGGAAAAAAAATTTCCTAAAAGGAATAGGAAGGGTGTATTTATTCAAAACATATTTATTGAGCAATTACTATGTTCCAGTGCTCTGGATGCCATGAGTATTATCATTAACAAAAAATGTAATCCCTATTGAAATTTACCATCAAGAAGTGAATGTTTTTCTAGAACTCTCTCGCTTTGTCTATGATCCAACAGACGTTGACAATTTGATCTCTGGTTCCTCTGCCTTTTCTAAATCCAGCTTGAACATCTGGAAGTTCATGATTCATGTACTGTTGAAGCCTGCCTTGGAGAATTTTGAGCATTACTTTGCTAGCATGTGAGATGAGTGAAATCGTGCAATAGTTTGAACATTATTTGGCATTGCCTTTCTTTGGGATTGGAATGAAAACTGACCTTTTCTAGTCCTGTGGCCACTGCTGAGTTTTCCAAATTTGCTGGCATATTGAGGGCAGCACTTTCAATAGCATCATCTTTTAGGATTTGAAACATCTCAACTGGAATTCCATCACCTCCACTAGCTTTGTTCTTAGTGATGCTTCGTAAGGCTAATTTGACTTTGTGTTCAAGGATATCTGGCTCTACGTGAGTGATCACACCATCGTGGTTATCTGGGTCATGAAGATTTTTTTTGTATAGTTCTTCTGTGTGTTCTTGCCACCTCTTCTTCATATTTTCTATTCTGTTAGGTCCTTACCATTTCTGTCCTTTATTGTGCTCGTCTTTGCATGAAATCTTCCCTTGGTATCTTGAATTTTCTTGAAGAGATCTCTAATCTTTCCCATTCTATTGTTTCCCTCTATTTCTTTGCATTAATCACTGAGGAAGGCTTTCTTGTCTCTCCTTGTTATTCTTTGGAACTCCACATTCAATTGGGTATATCTTTACTTTTCTCCTTTGCCTTTCACTTCTCTTCTTTTCTCAGCTATTTTTAATGCCTCCTAAGACAACCATTTTGCCTTTTTGCATTTCTTTTTCTTGGGGATGATCTTGATCACTGCCTCCTATACAATTTTATGAACCTCTGCCCATAGTTCTTCAGGTATTCTGTCTATCAGATGTAATCCCTTGAATCTGTTTTTGAGTTCCACTATATAATTGTAAGGGATTTGATTTAGGTCATGTGGTCTAGTGGTTTTTCCCTATTTTCTTCAATCTATGTCTCAATTTGTCAATAAGGAGTTCATGATCTGAGCCACAGTCAGCTCCTGGCCTTTTTTTTTTTTTTTGGACTGTATAGAGCTTCTCCATCTTTGGCTGCAAAGAATATAATCAATCCGATTTCAGTATTGACTATCTGGTGATGCCCATGTATAGAGTCCTCTCTTGTGTTGCTGGAAGAGGGTGTTTGCTATGACCAATGCATTCTCTTAGCAAAACTCTGTTAGCCTTTGACCTGTTTTGTTTTGTACTCCAAGGCCAAATTTGCCTATTACTACAGGTATCTTTTGAATTCCTACTTTTTCATTCCAGTTCCCTATGATGAAAAGGACATCTCTTTTAGGTGTTAGTTCTACAAGGTCTTATAGGTCTTCATACAACCATCCAACTTCAGATTCTTCAGCATTATTGGTCAGGGCATAGACTTGGATTACTGTGATACTCTATGGTTTGCCTGAGAAATGAACAGAGATCATTCTGTCGTTTTTGAGATTGCATCCAAGTACTGCATTTTGGACTCTTTTGTTGACTACAATGCTTACTCAATTCCTTCTAAGGGATTCTTGCCCACAGTAGTAGATATAGTGGTCATCTGTATTAAATTCACCCATTCCAGTCCATTTTAGTTCACTCATTCCTAAAATGTTGATGCGCACTCTTGTCATCTCCTGTTTGATGACATAGATTGACAAGATGGTGGAATAGAAGGATGTGAGCTCATCTTCCTCTATGAGAACTCCAAAATTGCAACTTGCTGCTGAACAACCATTGACAGGAGAATGTTCAGTTCAGTCGCTCAGTCATGTCCGACTCTTTGTGACACCATGAATCACAGCACACCAGGCCTCCCGGTCCATCACCCAGACTCACATCCATCGAGCCAGTGATTTCATCCAGCCATCTCATCCTCTGTCGTCCCCTTCTCCTCCTGACTCCAATCCCTCCCAGCATCAGAGTCTTTTCCAATGAGTCAACTCTTCACATGAGGTGGCCAAAGTACTGGAGTTTCAGCTTTAGAATCATTCCTTCCAAAGAAATCCCAGGGCCGATCTCCTTCAGAATGGGCTGGTTGGATCTCCTTGCAGTCCAAGGGACCCTCAAGAGTCTTCTCCAACACCACAGTTCAAAAGCATCATTCTTCGGTGCTCAGCTTTCTTCACAGTCCAACTCTCACATCCATACATGACCACAGGAAAAACCATAGCCTTGACCAAACAGACCTTTGTTGGCAAAGTAATGTCTCTGCTTTTCAATATGTTTTCTAGGTTGGTCATAACTTTCCTTCCAAGGAGTAAAGTGAAAGTGAAAGTGAAGTTACTCAGTCGTGTCCAACTCTTTGAGATCCCATGGACTGCAGCCTACCAGGCTTCTCCATCCATGGGATTCTCCAGGCAAGAATACTGGAGTGGGTTGCCATTTCCTTCTCCAGGGGATCTTCCCGACCCAGGGATCAAACCTAGGTCTCCCACATTGGAGGCAGATGCTTTAACCTCTGAGCCACCAGGGAAGTTCCAAGGAGTAAGCATCTTTATGACTGCAGTCACCATCTGCAGTGATTTTGGAGCCCCAAAAAATAAAGTCTGACACTGTTTCCCCATCTATTTTCCATGAAGTGATGGGACCGTTTTCTGAATGTTGAGCTTTAAGCCCACTTTTTCACTCTCCACTTTCACTTTCATCAAGAGGCTTTTAGTTCCTCTTCACTTTCTGCCATAAGGGTGGTGTCATCTGCATATCTGAGGTTATTGATATTTCTCCCGGCAATCTTGATTCCAGCTTGTGCTTCTTCCAGTCCAGCGTTTCTCATGATGTACTCTGCATATAAGTTAAATAAGCAGGGTGACAATATGCAGCCTTGACGTACTCCTTTTCCTATTTGGAACCAGTCTCTTGTTCCATGTCCAGTTCTAACTGTTGCTTCCTGACCTGCATACAAATTTCTCAAGAGGCAGATCAGGTGGTCTGGTATTCCCATCTCTTTCAGAATTTTCCACAGTTTATTGTGATCCACACAGTGAAAGGCTTTGGCATAGTCAATAAAGCAGAAATAGATGTTTTTCTGGAACTCTCTTGCTTTTTCCATGATCCAGCGGATGTTGGCAATTTGATCTCTGGTTCCTTTGCCTTTTCTAAAACCAGCTTGAACATCAGGAAGTTCACGGTTCACATAGTGCTGAAGCCTGGCTTGGAGAATTTTGAGTATTACTTTACTAGCATGTGAGATGAGTGTAATTGTACAGTAGTTTGAGCATTCTTTGGCATTTTGC
Organism: Bos mutus; assembly: GCF_027580195.1. Classification (NCBI taxonomy): domain Eukaryota; kingdom Metazoa; phylum Chordata; class Mammalia; order Artiodactyla; family Bovidae; genus Bos; species Bos mutus. The sequence goes on along the minus strand of NC_091622.1, from coordinate 105,698,360 downwards.
AACCCACCAAAAAAAATACCCCATGTATAAGGGCAAAAGAGAAGCCCAAGTAACATGGTAGGAGGAGTGAAATTTAGAATCAAACCCCATACCCACCAGAGATGCTCAGAGGATTCAAACAAGCCTTGTGCACACCAAGACCCAGAGACCCCACAGAGACTGAGCCAGAACTGTGTTTGAGTGTCTCCTGTGGAGATATGGGTCAGCAGTGGCCTGTCGCAGGGGCTCTGTGTGCACTAAAGCTGGGTAAGGCCTAAGCCCTCTTGGAGGAGGTCACAATTAACCACACCATAGAGCTGCCAGAACTTACACAGGACTGGGGAAACAGACTCTTCGAGGGCACAAACAAAACCTTGTGCACACCAGGACCCAGGAGAAAGGAGCGGTGACCCCACAAGAGACTGACCCAGACTTACCCGTGAGTGTCCAGAAGTCTCCAGCAGTGTCATGGGTTGGCAGTGGCCTGCTGCAGGGTCAGGGCACTGAGTTCAGCAGTGCGTGCTTGGGACCCTTTGAAGGAGGTTGCCATTATCTTCATTAGCTCCACCACAGTTTGGCTTGAGGTCAAACAATAGGGAGGGAACACAGCCCCGCCCATCAACAGAAAATTGGATTGAAGATTTATTGAACATGGCCATGCCCATCAGAACAAGGCCCAGTTTCCCCCTCAGCCAGTCTCTCCCATCAGGAAGCTTCCATTAGCCTCTTATCTTTATCCATTAGAGGGCAGACAGAATGAAGACCACAATCACAGAAAACTAACCAAAGTGATCACATGGATCACAGCCTTGTCTAACTCAGTGAAAATATGAGTTATGCCAGGTAGGGCCACCCAAGATGGATTGGTCATGGTAGAGAGTTCTGACAAAACATGGTCCACTGGAGAAGGGAATGGCAAACCACTTCAGTATTCTTGCCTTAAGAACCCCATGAGCAGTATGAAAATGCAAAAAGATAGGACACTGAGAGACGAACTTCCCAGGTTCATAGGTGCCCAATATGCTACTGAAGATCAGTGGAGAAAAATATCCAGAAATAATGAAGAGATGGAGCCAAAGCAAAAACAACAGCCAGTTGTGGGCAGCTTATAAAGAACAGAAATTTATTTCTCACAGATCTGGAAGCTGGGGAGTCTAAGATCAAAGTACTTGTGATGTATCATGAAAGTCTGCTGCCTAGGCTCTTCTATCTGCAACCCTACATAGCAGAAGAGATGAGATAGACCTCTTGAGTCTCTTTTATAAGGGCACTAATCCCAATCATAAGGGCTCTGCTCTCATAGCCTAATCACTTCACAAAGTCCTACTTCCTAATATTATCACTTTTGGGGTTAGAATTTCAGTATATGAATTTTGAGATGATGAAAAAATTCAAACCATAGCTCATATACACACATATATCTCTATCTATGCTTCACAATTTACCTCCAATGCAGGAGACTCAAATTCAACAACAGTTAGTAATAAGTGTAGTAGAGAAAAATATGGTCAGGTAGTGGACAAGGTTTTTCATCAGTTGGTATTCCTGGAAGTAATAACTTGAGATTGCAACTAAGGTGGCAGAAAGGCCTCACTGAGAAAGTGATAGTTGATTAAAAACTGGAGGAGATGAGTGAGTGAGTCAGGCTCTAAACATTGGAAGTGAAGAGAATGAGAGAATGTTTGGATCCCAGATATATTTTGAAGTTAAAGCTGATACTATTTTCTAATTGACTAAGAGTAGGGCTTTAACAGAGCATCTTTGGGAGAAGATAGACAGTGCGTATTTTGGTCATATTTAACTTGAGATCAATTAAACACTTGAGTGGAGAGGTCCTGGGGGCTTCCCAGGTGGCGCTAGTGGTAAAAAAACCCACCTACCAATGCTGGAGACCTAAGAGACACAGGTTCGATCCCTGGATTGGGAAGATCCCCTGGAGAAGGGCATGGCAACCCACTCCAGTATTCTTGCCTGGAGACTCCCCATGAACAGCGGAACCTGGCATACAGTGCCCATGAGGTCATAAAGAGTCAGACATGACTGAAGTGACTTAGCATGCATGCATAGCATGGAGAGGTTCTGAGTTCAAGAAATAAGTGATGACATGCAATTTGGAGTCATCAGCGTATGAATAGCTTTAAAACCACTACAGTGGATGAAATCCCCTCAGGAATGATGTGTTGAAGACAAGGAGACCAGAAACTGCCCCCTTGCATGTTCTTTTTTTTTTTAATTTATTTATTTTTGGTAGAACTGGGTCTTCATTAGTGCGCACAGGATTTCTCTAGTTGCTGCGAGCGGGGGCTACTCTTCATTGCAGTGCATAAGCTTCTCATTGTGGTGGCTTCTCTTGTTGCAGAGCACATGCTCTAGGTTCATGGGCTTCAGTAGCTGCAGCTTGCGGACTCTAGAGCACTGGCTCAGTAGTTGTAGCACATGGGCTTAGTTGCTCCATGACATGTGGAAATCTTCCCAGATAAGGGACCAAATTCATGTTCCCTGCGTTGGCAGGTGGAATCTCATCCACTGTATCACCAGAGAAGTCCCTTTGGATGTTTTTAACTCAGAGGCTGGGAGAAGAATAGGAAACAACAAAGAAGAATGAAAAAGGACATCCAACAAATTGGGAAGAAAACCAGAATTGGCTTGGAAAGCTACTGGGAGACATAATTTAAAGAAGGGATGATCAAATGTGTTGAATGTCAGTGAGAAGAAAAAGTTATTTGTTAATTCAACAAATACTAACTGAAGACCTACTATGCACTAATCAGTCTCCTAAGTGACAAAAATAGAACCGTGAAAAAACAGATGAGTATCCTTCTTTTAATGAACATCAACTAAGTTGACAAAAATTCAGGATGTGGAGGAAATTTGCCCCTGAAAAAGGTCTTTTCTGTGATTGAGGTGGGGGAAGAGTTTAATTGAAATGAGATCAGGCATGAATGACAGCAATTAAAGGCAATGAGTCAAGTCCTATCTTTGAGAGTTTTTGCTCTAAAGACAAAAAGAAAAATGAGAAAGAAGAGTGTAGAGGTTAAGTGTCTGTGTTAATTTGACCTAGCCATTGGTGTCCAGAAATTTATTCAAACATTATCCTAGGTGTGTCTATAAGGATGTTTTGGATGAAATTAACACTTAAATCAGTACGCTGATGTAAGCAGATTGCTCTCCTTAATGTAGATGGGCTTCACCAATCAGTTGAAGGTCTGAATGGAACAAAAAAGCTGATCCTCCCCTGAGTAAACTAATAATTATTTTAAATAATTTTTTTGTATGCCAGCCATTGAACTGGGACTTAAGGTTTTTCCTGCCTTTGAACTTGAAACACTGGCACTTTCATAATGACCTTTGAAATGGAATCTACGCTATCAGTTCTCCAGGGTTCCAGTTACCAACAACTAACTCACTCTGCAAATCTTGGGGCTTGTCAGTCTCCATAATCCCATGAGTGTGTGTGTGAGTCACTCAGTCATGTCCGACTCTTGTGACTTTATGGACTGTAGCCCACCAGGCTCCTCTGCCCGTGGGATTCTCCAGGCAAGAATTCTGGAGTGGATTGCCGTTTCCTTCTCCAGGGGAATCTTCCTGACCCAGAAATTGAAGCCAGGTCTCCTGCATTGCAGGCAGATTCTTTACCGACTGAGCTATGAGGGAAGCCCAATCATGTGAGACAATTCCTTAATTCTCTCTTTCTCTCCCTCTCCATATAGTAGTTGGATATATAGATAAACATATAGGTATAGTTATATTAATATATATATACACATATTATATATATATACACTAATCCTATAACTTCTACTTCTCTAGAGGATCTTGACTAACACAGAGGTAGAGGGCGATTTGTTGGTTTGTTTAAATATGCAAGCAGTTAACCACATGTTTTATTCTAATAAAGAAGACCCTGGAGAGAGGTTAAGAGAACTGATGATACTGGAAGACAGGGGAGAATAGCTGGAGTGATACTCTTGGAAAGTAGGGAAGAGGTTGGATCTGACATACAAATAGAGATACTAGCTGTACCGAGTTGAATTTTGTCCCTCAAAAAGACATGTTCAAGGCCTAACTCCCAGTGCCTGACTGACTTTACTTATAAATAGGATCTTTGCAGATGCAATCAAGTTAAGATGTGGTTCCACTGGTTTAGGGTAGATCCTAAATCCAATGACTAGTGTCCTTCTAAGAAGGTGGTATGAAGACACAATTTCTCAGGAGAGAATGCCATGTGTCTATGGAAGCAGAGTAGAATGCTACATCTACCAGCTAAGAAGCACCATAGATGCTCAGCCACCACCACAACCAACAAGAGACAAAGAAGGATTCTACTCTAGAGGCTTCGGAGGGAGAATGTTCTGCTAGCATCTTGATCTCAGACTTCTAGTCTCCAGAGCTGTAAGAAAATAAACTTCTACTGTTTTAAGACACTCAGGTTCTGATACTTTGCTTCAGCACCCCTAGGAAAATAATAAACTAGCCTTAATGGCATCCATAGCCATTTCAGGAAAAGGAGTGACTTAGTTATGGGGACATAAAAGTCATGTTGTGCTTAAGAATAACGATCTATTTTATGGGCTCAGTGACAAAGAGCTCAGGTGGATGTCTTAGAGTAACTGTTTGGGCTTCAGGTATCAAACCCTTTATCCTTCCTTTTCTCCAAGTTTTTGGCCTAGAAAGCCAACACATATAGAATTTGTGCAAAAGGGACATAAATATCAGTTCTAGGCATGTTCACAAGTTATTTACAACCCCTCATCCAATAGTCTCTGGGGAATTTTGTAATGAGGCCAAAATAAAGTTTTTTTCCCCACTTCCCCAGACTTTCAAAAACTTACATTTAAATACAATAAATAGCATGTTATTTGTTAATTTTTTTGGCCATTCTACAGGCTTGCAAGATCCTAGTTCCCTGACTAAGGATTGAACCAGGGCCCTGGCGGTAAAAGCCCCGAATCCTATCCATCGAACTGCCAGGGAATTGACCCCAACCCCTGCACTTTTTAGGCTGGATCTACCTACAGTAAATCATGCCTGTAGGGCCATAAGGCTCTCAGAATGTGTGGTCTACTCAAAAACACACACCTGCTTCTGTAAGGCAGACCTCAGAACTTGCCATGTATGTTAACTCCTTTGAGATGTGAAGAAGAGAGTGAAAAAAGAAAGACCAGAAATGTCCCCCCTTATATGTCTCTCTGCAGGAGACTATGGAAGTTCCCACTCTATGAAAGCATGGAGAGAAGAGTTAGGGAGTTCTGGTCTAATAATAATGGACCTTAAGTATCAGGCTAAGCGATTATACTTCAACTCAGTAGCAAAGATTACTCCTAGCTATGGAAATTCGCATTTCCATAATGTTGTAAGGCACTTAATAGTACCCCAGTGGGCAAAGATACTTATGATGCTTCTTAAGTCTAATTACAATGAAGCTTAAGCCAGAAAGTTATATATAAAAAAATGTTTGAATTCTAGCCAATGCAATATTTAATAGAGCGAAATTCCAACAGAACACAAATCAGACATTTGCACAACTTTTTAAAATAAATTGTATTATTCTAGAAAATTCACAGGTTTCAGCTTCAGAATATCTGTATTTAAATCCTGACTCTGTCACTCACAGATGATACTGAGCAAGACATGACACTCAATTTCATCATCTGCTAAGAAAAACTGATACTTGTTCAAATAGATCTCAGCCCCTGGTTAGGGTAATCCTACAGCCAGTGTACTCAAGTCAATCCCAGATCATTGCCTCACCTAAGTGATGATGTCTTTTACTCTCATAAATATGCAGATTTGTCTCATAAAATTCTATGATCACCCAGTTCATATGTGATCATATGAAAGCAAGATGAGAGTTTTAAAATAATATATTGATGCTAATGTAATTTGTGCTGATACTCTCTCCTTAAGGGTGAGAGATTAAGCAAGAGAAAATCCAGAAAATCATCTACTTCTGCTTCATTGACTACACCAAAGCCCTTGATTGTATGGATCACAGCAAACTGTGGAAAATCCTTAAAGAAATTGGAATACCAGACTACCTTACCTGCCTCCTGAGAAATCTGTATGCAGATCAAGAAGCAACAGTTAGAATTGAACATGGAACAACAGACTGGTTCCAAATTGAGAAAGGAGTATGTCAGCTCGTATGTTGTAACCTTGCTTATTTAACTTATATGCAGAGTACATCATGCAAAATGCTGGGCTGGATGAAGCACAAGCTGGAATCAGCATTGCCAGGAAAAATAACAATAACCTCAGATATGCATATGACACCACCCTTATGGTAGAAAGTGAAGAGGAACTAAAGAGACTCTTGATGAATGTGAAAGAGGAGAGTGAAAAAAATGGCTTAAAACTCAACGTTCAAAAAACAAAGATCATGGCATCTGGTCCCATCCCTTCATGGCATATAGATGGGAAAACAGTGGAAACAGTGACAGACTTTATTTTCTTGGGTTCCAAAATCACTGCAGATGATGACTGCTGCCATAAAATTAAAAGATGCTTACTCCTTAGAAGAAAAGCTATGATCAACCTAGACAGTGTATTAAAAAGCAGAGACATTACTTTACCAACAAAGGTCTGTCTAGTCAAAGCTATGGTTTTTCCAGTAGTCATGTATGGATGTGAGAGACCATAAAGAATGCTGAGCACCAAAGAAATGATGCTTTTGAACTGTGGTATTGGAGAAGACTCTTGAGAGTCCCTTGGACTGCAAGGAGATCCAAGCAGTCAATTCTAAAGGAAATCAGTACTGAATATTCATTAGAAGGACTGATGCTGACTCATTGGAAAAGACCCTGATGCTGGGAAAGATTGAAGGCAGGAGGAGAAGCAGATGACAGAGGATGAAATGGTTGAATGGCATCACCAACTCAACGAACATGAGTTTGAGCAAGCTCCAGAAGCTAGTGATGGACAGGGAAGTCTGGCACGCTGCAGTTCATGGGGTTGCAAAGAGTCGGCCATGACTGAGTGACTGAATTGAATCATGCTGTCTCTTCAGCCAAGTTCAACTCTTTGTGACCATATGAATTGTAGCCTGCCAGGCTCCTCTGTCCGTGGGATTCTCTAGGCAAGAATATTGGAGTGGGATGCCATTTCCTTCTCCAGGGTATCTTCCCAACCCAGGGGTCAAGCCCATGTCTCTCGTGTCTCCTGCATAGGCAGGCGGGTTCTTTACCACTGAGCCACTGGGAAAACAAGGTTTTTGTCTTTTTAAAATTGAGCTATAGGAGTTCTTTATATATTAAGGATACAAAGTCATTGCCAAATATATGATCATAAATTATTTCTTCCAATCTGTGGCCTGCCTTTTCATTTTCAAAGCTGACTTTTAATGAAGTTTTCATTTTTCATGAGGTTCAGGGTGTCAATTGATTTTCTTCTCTTTTAAAAGCATTGCTTCTTGAATTCTAAGAAAACTTCACCTCCCTCAAGAGCTAAGAGATTCTTTCCCATATCCTCTTCTAGGAACTTCAAAGTATTTGTTTTTATACATAAGGCTATGATTTATGTTTATGTTTATGGTGTGAAGTGTGGCTAGTTGTGGTACTCAGCCACTGCCATGTCCAACTTTTTGTGGCCCCACGAACTGGAATCCACCAGGCTCTTCTCTCCATGGAATTTCCAGGCAAGGATCCTGGAGTGGGGTGCCATTTCCTACTCCAGGGGATCTTCCCTACCCAGGGATTGTCTCCTGCATCGGCAGATGGACTCTTTACCACTGGTACCACCCAGGAAGTATGAAGTATAATTAGAGACTCATATTTTTTCATAGAGCAGTTCATGTTTTCTAACACTATTATTGAAAATATTTTCCATTCACCATTGAACTGATTTGCCATCTTAATAAAAGACCATTTGGCAGGATATTTCTGGACACATTGTCTGGTCTATTTTTGTGCTTTATATTGTGTTCCTTTGATTTATTTGCCTATGTTTATTTTCATAACACATCTTAATCATTGTGGCTCTATGATGCCTTAAAATCAGATAGTGTGTGCTCTCTTGCCTTATTCGTCTTTTTCAAGATAAATTTTAGTGTAAGCTTGTCAACTTTACAAAAAATCCATGAGAATGGAATTGGAACTACACTGAATTATGTATTAATTTTGAGAAGATTGACATCTGTATTGAGTCTTTCACCCCATGAGCGCAGTACTTATCATCCTTAACTTAGATAGTTCTTTAAAACTATCTTTTAGCAATAATTTCTGATTTTAAGCACATAAATCTTATTCATTTTTCCTAAATATGTTATGTTTTAGGGATGACCTAAATGGTATTTCTTTTTAAATTTCAAATATCAACCCGTTATGAGATATACAATTTACAAATACTTTCTCCCAATTCGTAAGTTGTCTTTTCATGTTGTTAACTGTTTCCTTTGCTATGGAGAAGCTTTTTAGTTTTATATACTGCCACTTGTTTGGTTTTGCTTTTGTTCTCTGAGCTTTTGATTTCATATTCAAAAGTCATTACCAAAACCAAAGTCAGGGAGATTTTCCTTATGTTTTCTACTAGGAGTTTTAGTGTTTTGGGTCTTATATTTAAGCTTTTAATCTATTTTGGTTTATTTCTGTGTATGGTACAAGATAAAGGTTCAATTTCATTGTTTTGCATGTGGATATCTGTTACTCCAACAGCATTTATTGAAGAGACTACCCTTTACTCGTGTATTCTTAGCATCCTTGTCAAATATCAATTGCTCATATATGCTTGTTTGATTTCTAGGCATTCTATTCTGTTTCATTCCGTTTCATTACTCTATGTGTCTATTTTTATGCCAGTGCTGTATTATTTTGGTTATCATAGCTTTGTAATATAATTTGAAATTAGAAAATATGATTCTCCTTCCTCAAAGTATGTTTTCTTATCACACACACACATACATACAAATGGTAACTACGTGAAGATGATATGTTAATTAGCTTGACTGTAGTAATCACTTGACTACATACATGCATATCAAATAATCCTGTTATGCAGCTTAAATAAATAAAATTCATATGTAAAAATAAATTAAAGTTTAAGATAGTTAAAAGCATTTTTTTCCCCAGATGTTTTTTGCAGATATGAAGAAATAGACCTGATTTTTGTGTACTGACTTTGTATTCTGAGATTTTACTGAATTCACTTATGAGGCCTCAGGGTTTTATAGTTTCCTTTGGAATTTGTAAGCATACCATCAAGTCATCAAAAGATAGTTTTGTTTCTCTTATCTCAATCTTTATGTCTTTCACCGTTGTTTTTTCTTGCCCTGCTGTACTGGCTAGGACTCCCAATACAAATATCCTCTGGCATTTATTGCCATAAATGTTTGCTGATGGAGAATCCCCTCAGTTTGTTTTTTTTTTTTTATTCAAAAATGCTTTTATCTTTTTCTTTGGCTGCACTATGCAGCTAGGGCGTGAACCCATGCCTGTAGTGGAAATATGAAGTCTTTCCAATACCTGTTGGGCCACCAGGAAAGTCCCTTCTACACTATTGCTTTTTCTTGACACAGAAGTATAGCTGTAATTCCCTTAGCTCCTCCCCTTAGCAACATTTACCTATCTTATCTGTCATCCCCTTATAATCCTGATGGACAAAAAAATAAAAATATTTTTTGTTATTCTGTTAATCCGAAAGAAGCTATTAATGGCAGGTATTGGTCTATGGCATTTAATACCAAGCCAGATGGAGCAGAGAATACTATGTGCTGCCCTTATACCATCCGCCTGTACCATTCCAGTCAATCTCATACCATTTCCAGCTATTATCAGCCACATAGCCTTCACCTAAGGTTTCCTCTGGCCTCCAGACCCACTCTCTCCATACATATAAGGATCTAAAAGTGCCACAGTGCATGTGCCACCCTCTCTCTGGAAGTAAACTCAACAAACGATTGGATGAAATTGGTATGAACCAACAGCACCTTCCCTTTGTCTAGGATGGCTCTTAGACACACATTCTCTTCTGATGCCCAGAGTTTCCTAGAAAAATTTAAGCTCTGTTAGCCTTAGGAGCTACCGCGCATCTGAGGTCAGGGGGCAGCGGCCGACAGGAGCTACACCCCGCTCGAGGCCAGGGGCGGAGTCTGAGAGGAGCAACCCCAAGTCCAAGGAGCAGTGGCTGCACGTGTGAGGAGGGCTGAGAGGAGCTATGTTCAAGGTCAGGAGGGGCAGTGGTGAGGAGATACCCCTCGTCCAAGGTAAGGAGCAATGGCTGCACTTTGCTGGAGCAGCCGTGAAGAGATATCCCACTTCCAAGGTAAGAGAAACCCAAGTAAGACGGTAGGTGTTGCAAGAGGGCATCAGAGGGCAGACACACTGAAACCATAATCACAGAAAACTAGTCAATCTAATCACACTAGGACCACAGCCTTGTCTAACTCAATGAAAGTAAGCCATGCCCATGGAGCCACCCAAGACGGGTGGGTCATGGTGGAGAGGTCTGACAGAATGTGATCCACTGGAAAAGAGAATGGCAAACCACTTAAGTATTCTTGCCTTGAGAACACCATGAACAGTATGAAAATGCAAAATGATAGGATACTGAAAGAGGAACTCCCCAGGTCAGTAGGTGCCCAATATGCTACAGGAGATCAGTGGAGAAATAACTCCAGAAAAAGTGAAGGGATGGAGCCAAAGCAAAAACAATACCCAGCTGTGGGTGTGACTGGTGATAGAAGCAAGGTCCGATGCTGAAAAGAGCAATATTGCATAGGAACATGGAATGTTAGGTCCATGAATCAAAGCAAATTGGAAGTGGTCAAACAGCAGATGGCAAGACTGAACGTGGACATTCTAGGAATCAGCGAACTAAAATGGACTGGTGTGGGTGAATTTAACTCAGATTACCATTATATTTACTACTGACTTAGCCGCAGCAGCAGCAGGAGACAGGAATCCCTTAGAAGAAATGGAGTAGCCATCATGGTCAACAAGAGTCCGAAATGCAGTACTTGGATGCAATCTCAAAAATGACAGAATGATCTCTGTTCATTTTGAAGGCAAACCATTCAATATCACAGTAATCCAAGTCTATGCCCCAACCAGTAATGCTGAAGAAGCTGAAGTTGAACGGTTCTATGAAGACCTACAAGACTTTTTAGAACTAACACCCAAAAAAGATGTCCTTTTCTTTATAGGGAACTGGAATGCAAAAGTAGGAAGTAAAAAAACACCTGGAGTAACAGGCAAATTTGGCCTTGGAATATGGAATGAAGTAGGGCAAAGGCTAATAGAATTTTGCCAAGAGAACGCATTGGTCATAGCAAACATCTTCTTCCAACAACACAAGAGAAGACTCTACACATGAACATTACTAGATGGTCAACACCAAAATCAGATTGATTATATTCTTTGCAGCCAAAGATGGAGAAGCTCTATACAGTCAGCAAAAACAAGACCAGGAGCTGACAGTGGCTCAGATGATGAGCTCCTTATTGCCAAATCCAGACTTAAATTGAAGAAAGTAGGGAAAACCACTAGACCATTCAGGTATGACCTAAATCAAATTCCTTATGATTATACAGTGGAAGTGAGAAATAGATTTAAGGGACTAGATCTGATAGATAGAGTACCTGATGAACTATGGACAGAGATTTGTGACATTGTACAGGAGACAGGAATCAAGACCATCCCCATGGAAAAGAAATGCAAGAAAGCAAATTGGCTGTCTAGGGAGGCCTTACAAATAGCTGTGAAAAGAAGAGAAGTGAACACCAAAGGAGAAAAGGAAAGATATAAGCATCTGAATGCAGAGTTTCAAAGAATAGCAAGAAGAGATAAGAAAGCCTTTCTCAGCAATCAATGCAAAGAAATAGAGGAAAACAACAGAATGGGGAAGACTAGAGATCTCTTCAAGAAAATTAGAGATACCAAGGGAACATTTCCTGAAAAGATGGGCTCGATAAAGGACAGAAATGGTATGGACCTAACAGAAGCAGAAGATATTAAGAAGAGGTGGCAAGAAGACACAGAAGAACTGTACAAAAAAGATCTTCATGACCAAGATCACTCACCTAGAGCCAGACATCCTGGAATGTGAAGTCAAGTGGGCCTTAGAAAGCATCACGATGAACAAAGCTAGCGGAGGTGATAGAATTCCAGTTGAGCTATTTCAAATCCTGAAAGAGGATGCTGTGAAAGTGCTGCACTCAATATGCCAGCAAATTTGGAAAACTCAGCAGTGGCCACAGGACTGGAAAAGGTAAGTTTTCATTCCAATCCCAAAAAAAGGCAATGCCAAAGAATGCTCAAACTACCACACAACTGCACTCATCTCACACGCTAGTAAAGTAGTGCTCAAAATTCTCCAAGCCAGGCTTCAGCAATATGTGAACTGTGAACTTCCAGATGTTCAAGCTGGTTTTAGGAAAGGCAGAGTAATCAGAGATCAAATTGCCAACATCCGCTGGATCATTGAAAAAGCAAGAGTTCCAGAAAAACATCTATTTCTGCTTTATTGACTATGCCAAAGCCTTTGACTGTGTGGATCACAAGAAACTGTGGAAAATTCTTCAAGAGATGGGAATACTAGACCACCTGACCTGCCTCTTGAGAAACCTATATGCAGGTCAGGAAGCAACAGTTAAAACTGGACATGGAACAACAGACTGGTTCCAAATAGGAAAAGGAGTACGTCAAGCCTGTATATTGTCACCCTGCTTATTTAACTTATATGCAGAGTACATCATGAGAAACACTGGGCTGGAAGAAGCACAAGCTGGAATCAAGACTGCTGGGAGAAATATCAATAACCTCAGATATGCAGATGACACCACCCTTATGGCAGAAACTGAAGAGGAACTAGGAAGCCTCTTGATGAAAGTTAAAAAGGAGAGTGAAAAAGTTGGTTTAAAACTCAACATTCAGAAAACGAAGATCAATGCATCTGGTCCCATCACTTCATGGGAAATAGATGGGGAAACAGTGGAAACAGTGTCAGACTTTATATTTTGGGGCTCCAAAATCACTGCAGATGGTGACTGCAGCCATGAAATTAAAAGACGCTTACTCCTTGGAAGAAAAGTTATGACAAACCTAGATAGCATATTGAAAAGCAGATATATTACTTTGCCAACAAAGGTCCATCTAGTAAAAGTTATGGTTTTTCCAATGGTCATGTATGGATGTGAGAGTTGGACTGTGAAGAAGGCTGAGCGCCAAAGAATTGATGCTTTTGAACTGTGGTGTTGGAGAAGACTCTTGAGAGTCCCTTGGACTGCAAGGAGATCCAACCAGTCCATTCTAAAGGAGATCAGTCCTGGGTGTTCTTTGGAAGGAATGATGCTGAAGCTGAAACTCCAGTACTTTGGCCACCTCATGCGAAGAGTTGACTCATTGGAAAAGACTCTGATGCTGGGAGGGTTTGGGGGCAGGAGGAGAAGGGGACGACAGAGGATGAGATGGCTGAATGGCATCACCGACTCGATGAACATGAGTTTGAGTGAACTCCAGGAGATGGTGCTGGACAGGGAGGCCTGGCGTGCTGCGATTCATGGGGTTGCAAGGAGTCGGACATGACTGAGCGACTGAACTGAACTGCACTGAGGCTTAGTAGTCAGTTGCTTAGTCCTAACCCTGTGATATCACATGAGAATTCCTTCCTGTCTCATTTACCTGGAATCAACCCCAAGTAAAAATTTGTACCTGAATCTTTGTCTCAGGATCTGCTTCTGAGAGAACCCAGGTAACATGTTAAAAAAACCATCTCGAATGCTTCAATCCCAAAGAAGGACTTGCAAATGCCTAAGCTATTTCCTGGTTATTAGAATATATGTCTGGGCTTACATCTAAGAATGAGTTCATGCTTTCCCAGCCGTCAGCTTGGGTCTAAGTTAATAGTGGGAGTTGCTGATGGACAGGGAGGCCTGGTGTGCTGCAGTCCATGTAGGTGCATAAAGTCAGACACAACTGAGAGACTGAACTGAATTGAACTGAATTTAGTTCCCAAGGGGTTTCTTTGGTGGCTTAGATGGTAAAAAATCTGCTTTCAATGCAGGAGACCTGGGTTCAATCCCTGGGCCAGGAAGATCCCCTGGAGAAGGAAATGGCAACCCACTGAAGTATTCTTGCCTGGAGAATCATCCTATGGACAGAGGACCCTGGAGGGCTATAGCCCATAGGGTCACAAAGAGCCAGACACGGTTGAGTGACTAACACTTTTACTTTGATGTTAGTACCCAAGTCTCAGGAAAGAAGTTCTTTTTCTCTTGTTATAAAGAAGAAAACACATCTTATAAACCCTGCCTCCCCCAAGAATCTTTTGTTCCTCCTCTCACCCCCACCACAGCCATCTCTTTTGTGAATTAGATCAATTAAGTCTTTGGTCCCTATGCAATGATTTCATTGTATAAAAGTCAAAGAATTACAGTCACATAGAAGAGAAGGGCTTCCCAGGTGATATTAGTGGTAAACAACCCGCCTGCCAAAACAGGAGACATAAGAGGCATAGGTTTCATCCCTGGGTTGAGAATGTCCCCTGGAGGAGGGCATCGCAACCTACTCCAGTATCCTTGCCTGGAGAATCCCATGGACAGAGGAGCCTGGTAGGCTATAGTGCATGGGGTCACAAATAATTGGGACACAATTGAAGCAACTTAGCATGCTTACAATAGAAGGAGGCAACAGAAGCTACCATCTTTATTCTAGAGATGAGGAACTCAACAGAAGACATCTGAGCAATTTGCTGAAAGTCTAACAGGAAGTTAGCAGCAGAACAGGGAATAGAATCTAGGTCTCCTCAATATTTGTTCAGTGCTTTTGGTATACATCAAAGAGAATATTTGTATAAAAGTGACCTATAGTCCATGAAGCATAATAAAAAATTGAATAGAGAGACTAAAGATGTCATGCATTTATTCAATAAATATCTTGAATACTTATTATGTACTAGACCCTGTTTTAGATGAAACAGGAAGCAAAATAGAAAAATATCTTCACTTTCATGGAACTTATGTTTTGATGGGTGAGACAGATAATAAATAAGCCTGGAAATAAATAAGGTGCCTAGTACATTAAGTGCCACAGTGAAAAGTCATGTAGAGAAAGGGAGTAAGGAACACACAAAGAATTAATATGAATTATAATTTGAGAAGGAAACACTTCTCTTATGCAGTAATATCTGGAAAAGGGGCTTCCCCAATGGCTCAGTGGGTAAAGACTCTGCTTGCAATGTAGGAGATACAGGAGATGCAGGTTCAGTTCCTGGGTTGGGAAGATCCCTTGAAGAAGGAAATAGCAACCCACTTCAGTATTCTGGCCTGAAAAATCCTATGGACGAGGAGCCTGGCAAGCTATAGTCCAAAGGGTTGCAAAGAGTCAGACACAACTGAATAATTAAGCATGCGTGGACACTGGACAAAGGCTAAATTGTTTCATACAGCTCTTCCTGCATAGAAAGTTCTGCATTCACTCCTTTCCTGATCAACGTCTACTCATTCTTGGTGGCCCTTCTCTCAAAGAGAATTTTTGTTACCTATCACCCACCCAGATAAGGTCCACTAGTCCCATGGTGTGTTTTGACCAGTTAAACCTATGATGGTCTGAAACCACCTATTATTTGATTATTTGCTCATGTCCTTGACCCACCCCCAACTAATCTATCATCTTTATGAGATACAGGGATAGCAGTTATCTGTCTTTTTGGCATTATATCACTAGCACCCAGGGAGAGATAGACTCATAATAGGCTTTACATATTTGTTTAATAAATGAATGGGTGGATGGATGGAGGGAGCAGAAATTAGGAGGAACGTGGTGTGATTGATAGCCTCTGAAGACGGTGCCATAATACCCATCCCTCCCTCCCATTATAGACATCTGTGACAGCCTGAAAGCAGAGTAGTTTCCATCCTCTGTATTCTGGGTGGGCTGTCATGACTTGGCTGTCAAAGTAACTTGGCAGAGTTGACATTGTGAGACTTCTGAGGCTATGACTCAAAAAAGTTGCAACATCATCTCACAGCTCTCAAAGCACTCATTCTGGAGAAGCAGGCCACAATGTTAAACTGACTATGTAAGACCTCCACGACGGGAAGAAGCTTAAGGTAGGCAAGTCAAGAGGCCATGTGGAAGGAGAGAAACTTGAGCAGCCACAAGTGTCTCAGTCCAGCTGTGAGTCTCCAGCCCCAGCTGCCATCTGTTTGTGACCCCATGAGAGAATTCAAGCAAAACAGTTCAGCTGATTCCAGTGGTCCACAGAGCCATGAAGGATCATAATACACTGCTATTGTAAACCACTAAGTTTTGGGACATTTCATTACATTACAGTGGATAACTGGCATACCTAGAAAAATAACATGTTGAGAAGCTTAGCACATGGTTTGAAACATACAACAGTCACGCAGAGTAGGGTTTCTCTGGTGGCTCAGCAGTAGAAGAATCCACCTGCCATTGCAGGAGACCCGAGTTTGATCCCTGGGTCAGGAATTTTCCCTGGAAAAGGAAATGACAACCCACTCCAATATTCTTGCCTAGCCAATCCTGTGGACAGAGGAGTCTGATGGGCTATAGTCCATGGGGTCACAGAAAACTTGGACACGATTTATAACTAAACGACAACAACATACAAAATAGAAAAGGTAGGGATGAATGGACCCATTTAACATATGACAAAAGCTGAAAATCACAGAGGTTAGCAGAAAGCCAGTAAGTGGTATAACCAGGATTATATCTAGCCCTAGAATCAAAAGGAAGTCAGGAGATAGAGGAGATGGAAACAAAAGGTGTTGGGCCTTCAGAGCAGCCTTAATCTTTTCTCAAATCCTTCTTCACTGACTTGAGCTGAAGCCAAGAGTATATAATCCGTGTGATCCTCACTGAGCTAAATAGTCCCACCCAACCCCCAGATTTATATATGAACTATATTTTTTAAAAAAAATTCAAAGTCCTCTATGCCTGGAATAGCATTAGCCTTCATCCTCCCCCTCTCCATAAAGCACACTCCTGGGAGATATGTCCTCTCACTCTTGTGTCTTTCTAGCTGCTTTTGGACCTGATCCAGTGATTTAGTAACTACCAGGAAACCCAGTAGAGCAAAAAGTTCAAAGCTACTTCCTGCTAATTAGCGCAGGCAGTTTTGAGGGTCCCAGCTGTGCAATTCATTTTCATATGCAGTATCCCCAATTAGGCCAGCTCTGTCTGAAATTTCTGGAGCCACAACTTGGTAATCAGTAGATAGAGTCACCAAGCTAGCATAAGGTCAAGGTATATTTTCTTTAGAGGCTCCCCCAAGACAACACTTCAAAATAATTTTCTAGGGTAAAATCCATATTTCATATTCATTATGAAAAATAATTATTCAGTCCTTGAAAGGGATGTATCAGTGTTAAAAACCTTGCCATTTCTCTTAATGCTATAAGCTAAAGAAAACACCGTAAGGTTTTGTTTCCCTGACTTGTCTGACCCCTCTTCTCATATTTTGAGATAAACTCTCCATAGATGATGAGAGCTTTCCTGTCTTTTCTTTTCCTTTTAGTCAAAAGATCCTTACTGGATCGCTGACCAAGGAATCCACTTAGCTTTAAGCACCTGACATGTAGATGCTATTTCTATTTTTATTAAACTTTTTATTTTGTATTGGAGTATAGCCAATTATTGGAGAAGGCAATGGCACCCCACTCCAGTACTCTTGCCTGGAAAATCCCATGGATGGAGGAGCTTGGTAGGCTGCAGTCCATGGGGTTGCTAAGAGTCAGACACGCCTGAGCGACTTCACTTTCACCCATTGGAGAAGGAAATAGCAACCGACTCCAGTATTCTTGCCTGGAGAATCCAAGGGACTGGGGAGTCTGGTGGGCTGCCCTCTATGGGGTCGCACAGAGTCAGACACAACAGAAGCGACTTAGCAGCAGCAGCAGCAGCATAGCCAATTATAGGGAGACTCTTGAGAGTCCCTTGAGCAGCAACGAGATCAAACCAGTTAATCTTAAGGGAGATTAACCCTGAATATTCACTGAAGGACTGATGCTGAAGCTGAACTTCCAGTATTTTGGTCATCTGATGCAAACAGAGGACTCATTGGAAAAGTCCCTGATGCTGGGAAAGATCAAGGGCAGAAGGAAAAGAGGGCATCAGAGAATGAGATGGCTGGACAGCATCACTGATGCAATGAACTTGAACTTGGGCAAACTCCAGAAGATGGTAAGGGACAGGGAGGCCTGGAGTGCTGCAACCCATGGGGTCACAAAGAGTTGGATACGACTGGGCAACTGAACAACGACAATAGCTGATTAACGACTTTGTGACAGTTTCAGGTGGACAGCAGAGGGATTCAGCCATACATACACATGAATCCATGTTCTCCCAAACTCCCTTCCCATCCAGGCTGCCATAACATTAGACAGAGTTCCCTATGCTATACATTAGGTCCCTACTGGTTATCCATTTAAATATAGCGGTGTGTACATGTCCATCCCAAACTCCCTAACTATCCCTTCCCCTCATCCTTCCCCCTGGCAACCATAAACTCGTTCTATAAGTCTGTGAATCTGTTTTGTTCATTTTATAATGTCTTTAAAAATTCCACATATAAGTGATGTCTTACGATGTTTCTGCTTCTCTGAGTTTCTTCATTCAGTATAATGTTACTTCTTGAAGAAAATATTCTTTCCTGCATAAACTATGCAGAAGACACCTTGATCAGAGTTCCTTCCATGCAGACAGCCCCTTTAAAAGGAAAATGACACCCACGGGACCTGAAGAAGTGGGTTTTGGCCAAGATAGCCAGTCCATGGCCAAAGCAGTGCTCGGCTATCTTGCATTTAAGTGGAAAGTCAGGCTGAGCCAATCAAATGCTCTTCCTCTCTGCAATGCAAAAAGAAATTTTGAACAAAAGAAGCCTGAGCAAAGAAGCAGTTGCTTAAAGCCTCAGCAGAGTGAGAGGTTAGAGGGCGCATGCTGGATCTCCAGTGAAAGAACCAAAGCTATGAATCTATAAAACAGAGAAATGAATGAAGGGTGAGAAAAGCCCACTGGCAGCAAGAGGAGGCAGGAGCACATGTAGAATGTGGGGTCACCCCAAGACAGTGAATGAAACCATGCAGGTCCCTGGCACAGCCTTGGTTACTGAAGGCCCCTTGGTCTTCTGAATCCTAGATTTGTCCTAGTCCATGTGCATCTTTACAACCTGCTTTTCACTTAAGCTGGACAGAGTTCAGGTTCTTTATGAGAATGCTGGCAATGTGCTATGGAGTAGAAACCACCCTAAACCTAGCCTTAAAAATTTTAAGGGAGACTGCTGTAAGATCTGGAGGTGATCTCCTAGGGGCTGGACTTGAGGAAGCATGCTCTTCCGAAGCCCCCAGTGAGGCTTCGTGGTGGACAGGTGTGTGCGTGTCTGCGTGTGTGCTCAGTCGTGTCCGAGTCACTGCGACTGTTAAACAGTTTAACTGAAAGTCCAGGAACTGGTCAAAGATTTTTGCTTATGACAAGTAAAAACTTTGTGCTGCACTTAGTCACTCAGTTGTGTCTGACTCTTCGCAACCGCATGGACTGTAGCCCACCAGGCTCCTCTGTTCATAGGATTTCCCAAGCAAGAATACTGGAGTAGGCTGCCATTTCCTTCAACAGCGGATCTTCCCAACCCAAGGATTGAACCCACATCTCTTGCATCTCCTGAATTGACAGGTGAGTTCTTTATCAGCTGAGTCATCCAGGGAAGCCACAGGGAGATATTTACCTAGCCCAATTCAATCTTCCCATTCGGAAAATATAAAACCTTCATGAGCAAGATTAAGCTTGGGCTATTGTCACACAAAATGCTGAGCCATCTTACTGGCCTCTCTGAAGCTGTTGAGTTTTAGCCAGAAAAACACTTGACAGTCTCAGTGCTGAGAGGCTTCTGAGATTTTGGTGTGGTTTATGGTATATCCCCTCATCTACAATCCCACCACACCTTAATGCCCCTTTCTGGCTCCTTCTAACCAAGATCCTTCAGAACCTAAAGTTTCTCCTCCATATGCTCCTTCATAGGCCTATAAGTGGGGACTTTTCATTGTTTTGTTTTTGCTTTTTTATCTATCATTTCCTGTGCTAAACCACTTCAGACTGTAGACCACCAGGCTCCTCTGTCCATGGGATTTTCCCAAAAAGAATACTGGAGTGGATTGCCATGCTCTCCTCCAAGGGATCTTCGCAACCCAGGGATTGAACTCACGTCTCTTACATAACCTTCATTGGCAGACTGGTTCCTTACCACTAGCACCACCTAGAAGCCCCCAAGACCAATTCAAATTATTTTTTTTATCCCAAATCAATAGCAGTCTTGATTTTAACTTATCTTAAAATCAATATGCATTTATTATACATGATCTGAAAAATGCAAATCAAAGAAGAAACAAAATCCCCAGCCCAGAGACAATCAATATCAAAAATATGTTATTTTTCTGTCTTAATTTTTCATGAATATATTATTCATAGATATGCAATCTGATGCTTTTGTATTATATATATTCTGATATTTTCTTTTAACATTGTTTCATAAATATTTTAGACTATTATTAAAAATCTTCTAAAACATGCTTTTAAAGTTGCTGCATAATATCCTGTCTGATGAAAAGACAATAATTTACTCAATCATTGTTCTGTTGTTATATATTTAGATCAGTGCTTCAATGGTCATAGCTCTTCCAGAACAGTTGATACTGTAGATTGGGTCTCATTGCTGTACAGATGGCATGTGGCCCAGATGACCTGAGAGGTCAGAGGTCAGAAGGTACAGGAGCTCAGAGTGCCCTTAGCAACCACCCCATCTGCATTTAATTCAGGCTGAACCATTTGCTTTGTGCATAACCTCTGGCAAGCTCTGTAATATGCTGAGTTTCAATTTCCTCATCTCTGAAATGGGGATAATAAAAGTAGAGTTGTTGGAAGGATTAAATGACTTAATATCTACAGCTGGTTTATGATAGTTCTGCTGCATTAAGCTGTTTTAATTAGTCCAAGGTTGTTAGGAGGGGACATCCTTATGCCTAATATGGACTTTCTTGTTGGTGGACCCGTTTGGTTAATCCATGGCTTCCCTTCCTGCTACCCTTCAGAGGATGGACCTTCTTTCATGGGAATTTGGAAGAAGGAATGAGCATATGCAGGGAAGTGGGTTTTAAGCTGGCTTGAAGCTCAACATTCAAAAAACTAAGACCATGCCATCCAATCCTATTACTTTATCACAAATAGATGGGGAAAAATTAGAAACAGTGGCAGAGTTTATTTTCTTGGGCTCCAAAATCACTGCAGATTGTGACTACAGCCATGAAATTAAAAGCTGTTTGCTCCTTGGAAGAAAACCTATGACAAACCTAAACAGCATACTAAAAAGCAGAGACATCACTTTGCCAACAAAAGTCCATATGGTCAAAGCTATGGTTTTTTCAATAGTCATGTACAGATGTGAGAGTTGGACCATAATGAAGGCTGAACACTGAAGAATTGATGATTCTGAACTATGGTGCTGGAGAAGACTCTTGAAAGTCACTTGGATTTCAAGGAGATCAACCAGTCAATCCTAAAGGAAATCAATCCTGAATATTCATTGGAAGGACTGATGCTGAAGCTGAAGCTCCAATACTTCAGCCGCCTGATGTGAAGAGCTGACTCCTTGGAAAAGACCTGGGAAAGATTGAAGGCAGGAGGAGAAGGGGACGACAGAGGATGAGATTGTTGGATGGCATCACTGAGTCAATGGACATGAGTTTGAGAAATTATGGGAGATAGTGAAGGACAGGGAAGCCAGGCTTGCTGCAGTTCATGGGGACACAACTGCAACTGAAGAGCAACAACAAAGTGGGTTGAATAGTGCCCCCTACCAAAAAAAAAAAAAAAAAACAAAATATATGCCCAAGTCTTAATCCAAGAAACCTATGAATGTAACCTTACTTAGCAAAGAGATTTCTGCCAATCCTGAGATAAGGTCATCCTGGATTTAAGGTTGCCATTTAAACCCAATGGCAAGCATCCTTTGAAAGGAAAGCAGAGGGAGTTTTGACAGAAAGATAGAAAATAAAGGTGACATCCCACGTGAGGATGGATGCAGAGATTAGAATGATGCGGCCACAAGACAAGAACGTTTGGAGAAGCTGGAAGAGGGAAGGAAGAAGGATCTCTCTAGAGCCTTCAGCGAGAGTGTAATTCTGCTGACCCCTTGTTTTTGGACTTCTGGCCTCTAAATCTGTGAGAGAAGAGATTTCTGTTGTTTTAAGCAACTACCCTCCCAGTTTGTTACAGCAGTTGCAGGAGAACTAATGCATAAAATGTCCACCCTTTTGCTTGGTGGGAAAGCATCCACTAGGATCACAGGACTGACCCTGCTTCTCCGTGTCACAGTCCTTATAGGGGTGGCCCCTACATGGGCAGGGTTGGAGCATTTGGCATTGACTGTGCTAGGGTAAATGAATCAGTCTAACAAGATCAAGGTCAGAAGCCCACTTGATTGCATATTTATGTCACTTTCTTCCATTCCAAATGATCAAGCATTTAAGTCATGCCTGATCCTTTGTGACCCCACAGACTGTATCCCACCAGGCTCCTCTGTCCATGGGATTTCCCAGTCAAGAATACAGGAGCAGGTTGCCATTTCTTTCTTCAAGGACTCTTCCCAGATCGGGGTTCAAACCCATGTTTCTTTCACTGGCAGGTGGATTCTTTACCATTGAGCCACCAGCCACTTCAGGGAAGTCCAAGGAAGTGAAAGTGAAAGTCACTCAGTCCGGTCTGACTCTTTTTGGCCCCATGGACTATGCAATCCATGGAATTCTCCAGGCTAGAATACTGGAGTGGGTGGCCTTTCCCTCCTCCAGGGGATCTTCCCAACCCAGGGATCGAACCCAGGGACCCTGCATTGCAGGCAGATTCTTTACCAGCGGAGCCACAAGGAAAAACTAGGGAAGTCCATATCAGTATTGAAATAGACCTCTGGATCTCTGTATGTTTTACATCTTTGTTTCTCACTCTTAGTGTTTAGAACTCAAAGATCGCAGGGGTTACAATGAACTCTTGGTACTTTTATCTCTATTTTATTTATTTTTATTTTTCACTGGAGTATACTTGCTTTATAATGTTGTGTTAGTTTCTGCTGTACAACAAAGTGAATCAACTATATATCTCCCATCTGGAATCTCCCTCCCACCCACCCCTATCCCACCCCTCTGGACATGGGATAAATTGAGAGATTGGGATTGACATATATACTTGTATCTTTAAACTTTTCTCTTATATCAGCTCTTCGGATAACAGTGATATTCTTTTATGGATGGACCAGAATATGTCTAACTGCTTTCATGATACTGTCATCTGAACCACTTGACATTTATTCAGCTTTGTGGATGATTTCTAAATTTTCCTGCCCTAGCTCAGGCTCCTATGACCTCAGCATTGAATGTTGGATGCTTGCCTCTGACTTGCTTTTTGAATTTTCTCTTCACTTCTCAATGCTAACCCAATACCATGTTAGATTTACTCACTCTTTGGGCTTGATCCAGCATCATCTCTCATCTTCCTGGGCTACCCATCATGCTGTTTTTCCACCAGGTTCCTCTTTCCCATTTCCACTTGGCAGCAGTCTCAGAACCTCATGATTGTGTATTAATAAACCCTATTATGATGAGTAATGTCACAATTCTGGTTTGGATTCTCATCCCGTGTGATAACAAAACATAAAATATGGCAGGATGCTTTTATTGGAATTTTATGCACTGTAATGTTTATGCTCTGCTCCAATTCAGTCCAATTTTTTTTTTCCACATACAAAAGTTGATCTTTCCTGAGACCCATGCCTGCAACTCCACACTAGGATAAAAGCGACCATCCTTGCCACTACTTGTTAACTAAATCATGTGATGCCTTGTGATGCTTCATAATGGTTTTATATTCCTAACTCATATTTGTTCAACTAGAATATAACTTATTGGAAAAGTATATTCCTTAAAGCTTAGTGTGGGGCCTTTGCCCAGGACCCATGCTTTAGAATTTCCCTTAAAGTACATTCACACACACAAATTTAGTAAAAGAAACAGAGATGCCTCTTTTACTTTGAATCAGGTGCTTCCCTTCATGTACATTGTTGTTGTTCAGTCACTCATTCATGTCCAACTTTTTGCAACCCCCTGGACTGCAGCACATCAGACTTTCCTGTCCTTCATTATCTCCTGGAGTTTGCTCAAACTCATGTCCATTGAGTTGATGATGCCATCCAACCATCTCATCCTCTGTTGCTCCCTTCCTCTGCCATCAATCTTTCCCAGCATCAGGATCTTTTCCAATGAGTCAGTTCTTCACATCAGGTGGCCAAAATATTGGAGCTTCAGCTTCAGCATCAGTCCTTCCAATGAATATTCAAGGTCCATTTCCTTTAGCACTGACTAATTTTCTCTCCTTGCAGTCCAAGGGGCTCTCAAGAGTCTTCTGCTGCTCCTGCTGCTAAGTCGTTTCAGTCATGTCCAACTCTGTGCGACCCCATAGACAGCAGCCCATTAGGCTCCACCATCCCTGGGATTCTCCAGGCAAGAACACTGGAGTGGATTGCCATTTCCTTCTCCAATGCATGCAAGAGTCTTCTCCAGCACCACAATTCGAAAGCATCAGTTCTTTGGTGCTCAATCTTCTTTATGGTTCAACTCTCACATCCTTATATGGCTACTGGAAAAACCATCACTTCGATTACATGGACCTTTGTCCTGCTGATATAGTATGAACCTTAACCTTAAACATCCTCTCTCATAACACACTAGTCAGCCACTGGAAAAATTCTTCCCATATCTTTTCTCCTGTATCCTTGAATAAGAGATGACTACATCTCAGAGACTTGAAGGTATGTGGGTTAAACCAACTGCTGACTTTCAATGTGGTTGCTCCTTCCGAATCCAAGGAGGATTTGAGCAGAGGAAGTACCAAGAAAAGACAGATTTATTAGTTTATCACATCTTTCCCTTCAGATGGCAAGAGTACATTAAATTATTGCACAATAAAGAAAAGTTTTTTGTCATAACAGGAGTCCTTTTTGTTCTATTTAATGGTACTGGAGATGTGAAAAGAAATAGGTAAGGAATACAGCATATTTTAACAGCTTATTATTTTTATTTATACACTTTAAATATTTAGACATATGGTGTGTGGGCTTACATTTATTCTTCTGCTCTGCACCCTGCAAAGGAAAGGGGTGGGATTTCTGGGAATTTGGTAATCGTGCCTCCTGCTCCTGGATCTGCCTTCAGTGTTCAGCTCAGGACTGCTTTGTGTTTGGGAAGTGTCAAGTCATGTTTGTCAGATTAATCAAAGCTAAATATCAGAGACTGGATCTTCTTTCAGTTCTGAGACAGTATGGGCTTATCAGGAGACCCTCAGGCAGAAACCAAATTAACTCAGCTCTAGGGTAGTATTACCAGAGCACCTTTGCAAACAGAGACAGGAATCTATAGCAGGAAAAAAACTGGAATCGGGGGAAGTGAGCAGTCTGAAGATAAGGCTGATCCCAAAAGGTGTCATCTTTCTGTCTTGTAACTGAGTATGCAAATAAAGTTATTCTCACATAAGAAGGAAGCAGAGAGCATGGAAGTGGACAGGACAGGAGAAATGAGGGACTTTCTACAAGGGGATTTCACAAGCCACATAGAAACCCCACTGCACCAAGGTCAGGAAGGCTGAACTTTGAGCACTTGTAGCTCAGAAGTCAGAGAATTCTAAAACTCTCTCATCAGTTAAGATATCAGAAATAATGTAGCCAGCACTTCCAAGATGGACCAGTGAAGTTGGAGATGATACAGAAGCCGAGCATCAGAGCTCTAGAAAGGAGAGTTTGGTGGCTATATATATCTGTCAAATCACAATTACAGAAGAAATTTTAAAAACAGTCTATTATACAGGTATGAATTTTCTCAACAAATGGCTTGTCTTTGTGAAATCCTAAACTAAGAATGTTGTCAAACGAACAAGAGAGGGGTGAGAGTATTGAGAATTTTAGCAAAAATTCTGGTGCCTGGATAGTGTGAAATGGGAAAAGATGCTTCTTACTGAATGGCAAAAGGAAAAGAAAAGAAATGAGAATAAAGCTAATGCAGAATGCAGATGCCACTGCCCAAGATGAATTAATCTATTATACTTCTCAATCATAATAACACTTGAAGAAAGCTAGCATGCTCTCTGAGCTACAAAGTAGTAATTTAAGATATATAGAGTATAATCAATATGCCCAAGATCATAAAGCTAGCAAACAGGCCCTTCCAGGATTCAAATTCAAGACATCTTACCATTAAACTCTGATTTTGACCCTTAACACACCCCTTCTGATCCTGGTACTAATTCATGGTTGACTTGAGACTTGGCAGGTGACATTTTTAACTAATGCATTAGCTTTCCGTTGCTACTATAGTGAAGCACCTCAAACTAGTTAGATTAAACCAATATACGCTTATCATAAGGTACAAAACGGGTGGATCATGTCCCCTTCTGCCACTTTTTAAAGCCTACCATTCCCCTCTGCTTCTGTCATCACACCTTTTTTACTTATTAGGACCTTATGATTACACTGAATCAACCTGAATAAGTAAGCCAACCTGGATAATCAATCTAGATAATCCAACATCATCTCCCCATCTCAAGATCCTTAGTTTATTTATGTCTGCAAAGTTTCTTTCACTTTGTAAGGTAATACAATCACAGGCTCTGGAGATCAGGACATGGACATCTTTGGAGAGGATATTATTCAGCTCTCTATTGATTGATAATGTCAGGCACGTTGTAGATATTCTGCCTTTATTGAGTGCTGGCAGAGTTTAGAGCCTCTCACAGACAAAGAGAGATCAGAGTCTCTTACTCACCCATGGCCCAACTGTATTAAACAGAACCCGGAGTCCTGTGATTGTAAAACAAAATTCTCAGGGAGATAACAGGACAGTCAATGTGAGTGACAACAGAAACAGAGTTCTTTGATTGATGATCTTCTCCACCAAGATGGTCAGAGGCCCTGCCCCAAAGGCCCTGGCTTGGCAGGATCTATACAGCAAAGTATCCACACAGGTTCCTTGGGCCAGGATGAGTCTGAAGGAAGCACTTGGTCAAGGAGACAGGAATCTCTACCCTGGCAGAAGAGATGAGATTGTTTTAATTCAGAAGTAACATACAAAATCATGTGATCTGTAAAAATGAAAGGGCCAGGGAAGTTAAACTGACTCCAAGTTCTCTTCCTTTCTCTCACACTCAGATATACATCACTCATCAGCTCTGTAAATAGCTTAACCATCCTGACCTTGATTTTTCACCTGAAAAATAGAAATAACAGTGCCCTAGAGATAATTGCAAGGAGAATTGACAGCATACATTTCACACTGCAGAGAGCTCACCCTAATTCTTAGCTGCTGCTGCTGCTGCTGCTGCTGCTAAGTCACTTCAGTCATGTCCAACTCTATGCGACCCCATAGACAGCAGCCCACCAGGCTCCTCTGTCCCTGGATTCCCCAGGCAAGAATACTGGAGTGGGTTGCCATTTCATTCTCCAATGCATGAAAGTGAAAAGTGAAAATGAAGTCTCTCAGTCGTGCCCGACCCTTTGAAACCCCATGGACTGTAGCCTACCAGGCTCCTCCATCCATGGGATTTTCCAGGCAAGAGTACTGGAGTGGGTTGCCAGTTCCTTCTCCATAATTCTTGGCAGGTAGCTCTAAATAATGGTTTTCTCCATTGTGGTTCAATAACATAGCTTTACAGACCAGCTGTATAACCTCTGGGTTTGTTTCTAGAAGCTTCACTTTTCCAAACTGAAGGGTAGAATAATACCTACTAGAGTTACTAAAGTGGGCTTCCCAGGTAGCACTAGTGGTAAAATAATTCTCCTGCTAGTGCAGGAGAGGTAAGAGCTGTGGGTTGGATTCCTGGATTGGGAAGATCCCCCAGAGAAGGGAATGGCAATCCGCTCCAGTATTCTTGCCCAAAGACTCCCATAGACAGAGGAGCCTAGAGGGCTATAGTCCACAGGATCAGTGGACTATAGACATGAGAGTCAGACATGACTAAGCATCTGAGCACAGGGCTACTAAAATTAGAGAATTTATCAGAGGACACAATTCAAATGCTGTGGCCCATACTGATGGATGGCCTGTGACTGGTGGTTTATGTGACATGTTCAGAGCTGTGTGGCAAACACATAAGAGGTCTATTCTACAAACTTGATGTCTTTCAGTGTGAATGAATGAATGTATTCTAGTAAACACATTCATCAGTGAATGAACGTCTGTCAGTTTGTGCTTGTGCTCAGAAGGTCTCTGTGTTCTGTAATGTTTTCTTTCTTGTCCTCACATTATATTACAAGTGTCTCCTCTCCATAAAATATGCCTTGACCCCTCTTTGTACTCTCTCATTTTCCTATCCTGTTTTCAGTACTTGAATTTTAGCTTTCAGTTCATACTGACTTGTGTTTTCCTGTGAATATGTCATCCCTGGTGCTACGTAAGGAGCTAAAGTCCTCTCCTGGACTGTATCCTCATCAGAGCTCTACAAAACTGAAGCATTCACCCACCTCTGTTGGCTCCAGGTTATTTTCCTGAAAGTGGATGGTGTTCTTCCATGAGGATTCAGCACAATAGCTATCTCAGTTTGGGTTCACTCAGATGCAGACTTGGTATCAAGTAAGCAGGTGCAAGTAAAAAAACAAACAAACAAACAAAACAAAACACTAGAGGACTAAGGAGTGAACCCTGGAACAGAAAGCAAGGAATAAGGGTTTGTTATCACTCTGGAGAATTCTAGAACAATGAAGATGATGCTTCTAAGAGTTAGCCCATTTACAATATTAGTGAGCTGGAATATTTCAATACAAATTCCTGCCATACTTGAGGACTTTTGGTGAGTCAGCATGAATTCTCCAGTATTTCTATTCAGCCACATCATAGGCAGAGTGAACTCAGGCTTTCAGAAATCAGAAACTTGCAACTAGAAATCCATCAGGGGACAGAAGAGCCTGGCAGGCTACAGTCCATAGGGTTGTAAAGAGTCAGACAGGAGTGAAGTGCCTCATCATACATTCACTCATGGCGAGGGACTGTGAGAGCGGCAAGGACAGCTTCTGCCATAAAGTACAAGCTGCTCAGTTCAGTTCAGTTCAGTTCAGTCGCTCAGTCGTGTCCGACTCTTTGCGACCCCATTGACTGTACAGCCCACGGAATTCTCCAGGCCAAAATACTAGAGTGGGTAGCCTATCCTTTCTCCAGTGGATCTACCCAACCCAGGAATCAAACTGGATCTTTCACTTTGTGGGCTGAATTCTTACCAGCTGGATTCTTTACCAGCTGAGTTACCAGGGATGCCCCTGTAAACATAAAACTAGAATTAATTAAAATTAGACTCTTTGGCTCCAGTTTCATCCACCTCATTAGAACTGATTCAAATGTATTCTTTTTAATGGCTGAGTAATACTCCATTGTGTATATGTACCACAGCTTTCTTATCCATTCATCTGCTGATGAACATCTAGGTTGCTTCCCTGTCCTGGCTATTATAAACAGTGCTGCGATGAATACTGGGGTAAAAAGTCTATTCAGTTTCTCTGACCACTTTTTAATCAGGTTGGTTGTTTTCTTTATGTTATGAAATTGTATGAGTTTTTTATATATTTTGGATATTAACCTCTTATCAGATAAATGGTTTGTAAATATTTTCTCCCATTCTGTAAGTTGCATTTTCATTTTACTGATTGTTTCTTTTGCTGTGCAAAATCTTTTAAGTTTGATGTAGTTGCACTTGTAATTTTTTGCTTTTGTTGCTTGGTGTCACATCAAAAAAAAATGGTTTCCAATATCAAAGTTCAGGTACTTTTTACTTATGCTTTCTTCTATGAGTTTTTCAGTTTCAGATCTTATATTCTAGTCTACAATCTACTTCAAGTTACTTTTTATTAGTGGTATAAGATAAAGATACAATTGCATTTTCTTGATGTGGTTATCCAATTTTCCCAATACCATTTACTAAAGAGATTATTCTTTCCCTACTTCATACTTTAGTTTTCCTTATCAATTATAAGTTGATCATACATGTGTATGTTTATTTCTAGGCTCTCTATTATATTCCTTTGGTCTTTTGTTTATTTTAAAACCAGTCCCACCTGTTTTAATTACTATAGCTTTATAGTACAGTTTGACATCAGGAAATGTGATGCTTCCAGCTTTGTCCTTTTTTTCTCAAGATTGCTTTGACTTTCTGGACTCTTGTGATTCCATAAAAATTTTAGTTTTTTTTTTTTCTCTGTTTCTGTGAAAAATGCCATTGGGTTTATGATAGGGATTTTATTGAGTCCATGAAATTAAAAGACGCTTGCCACCTCTTCTTAATATCTTCTGCTTCTATTAGGTCCATGTTATTTCTGTCCTTTATTGAGCCCATCTTTGCATGAAATGTTCCCTTGGTATCTCTAATTTTCTTGAAGAGATTTCTAGTCTTTCCCATTCTGTTGTTTTCCTCTTTCTTTGCATTGATCACTGAGGAAGGCTTTCTTATCTCTTATTGCTATTCTTTGAAACTCTCCATTCAGATGGGTATATCTTTCCTTTTCTCCTTTGCTTTTCACTTCTCTTCTTTTCACAGCTATTTGTAAGGCCTCCCCAGACAGCCATTTTGCTTTTTTGCATTTCTTTTCCATGGGGATGGTCTTGACCCCTGTCTCCTGTACAATGTCATGAACTTCAGTCCATAGTTCATCAGGCACTCTATCTATCAGATCTAGTCCCTTAAATCTATTTCTCACTTCCACTGTATAATCATAAGGGATTTGATTTAGGTCATACTTGAATGGTCTAGTGGTTTTGCCTACTTTCTTCAATTTAAGTCTAAATTTGGCAATAAGGAGTTCATGATCTGAGCCACAGTCAGCTCCTGGTCTTGTTTTTGCTGACTGTATACAGCTTTTCCATCTTTGGCTGCAAGGAATATATCAATCTGATTTCCATGTTGACCAGTAATGCAAATCAAACCACAATAACATATCACTTCATACCTATTAGAAACGCTACCATCTAAAAGCCAAGAGATCAAAAGCATTGGTGGTGATCAGAAGGTAACTCTCATACATCATTAGTGGGAACGTAAATTGGTGCAGCCACTGTGGAAAACAATAGGAGGATCCTAAAAATTAAAAATTGAACTATCATATTATCCAGCAATTTCATTTTGTGGCACATATCCAAAGGAAATGAAAACAAGAATTTGAAGAAATATTTGCATTCTCATATTTATTATAGAATCATTCACAATAGCCAAGATACGGAAACAACTTAAGTGTCCATCAGTAGATAAATGGGTAAAGAAGAAGTGAGATGTGTGTGAGTATATACACACATGTATTGGAGTATTAGTCAGTCAGCAGAAAGAAGGAAATCTGCCATTTTCAACAACATGGAAATGAGGAGATACTGATCAAATGGTGCAGACTTCCAGTTAGAAGATGAATAAGTTCTGAGGATTTAATGCATAGCATTAGGAACATAGTTAATAATACTGCATTATATAGTTGGAAGTTGCTGAAAGAGTAAATCTCAACTGTTATCACTGCAAAAAAGAAATGGTAATTATGTGATGTGATAAATATGTTAGCTAACTCTACCATGGTAATCAGATTGCAAAATATAACTGTACCAGATCAACATGTTGTATACCTTAAACATACACAATGTTATGTATCAATTATATCACAGTAAAGCGAGGAGAAAAGACTAGACCTGTTTCATCCATAAACCATATGAACTTAAATCACTCTACTTATGTATCTAAGTCAGATTTTCCCCTAAAAGATGGATATTAGAATAATATGTGCCTTTTGGAATTGTTGTAAGGATTAAATAAAATAATATAATTAGTATACCGCCGAGTTCATCTACATGATAACAGTTATTATTATTGTTATTATTAAGCTAGTTTTAGGGTGATACTGGAGAAGGAAATAGCAACCCACTCCAGTATTCTTGCGTAGAGAATCCCATGGACAGAGGAGCCTGGTGGGCTGCTGCCTATGGTGCCTCACAGAGTCAGACACGACTGAAGCGAGCAGCAGCAGCATGATACAACAGCCTCCACACAGGAGTGCCTAACAAATATTACTGAATCTAAATTTATATATACCAAAAATCTACTTCAAATTCCACAAGATGTTATCTTGACTCTTCCTTATTTGTATTTTTTCACCACACTACATGACAGAAAAGTACAGATGTTATTGAAAATAAGTCTTCAAACATCAGGGACACATTTTAGTGTGTGCATATATATATATATATATAAACAGAATGGCTTTGCTTTCCAGTGCTCCACAAAAAATAAACTAATTAGAAGGAAGGAAAAAACATAAAAAGAATTTTTTTCTTTAAGCAGGACATGAAAAGAGAACTATTCTTCAAATATTTATAGGGTTTTGGCCCCAGAGTCTCCCATGTTTTCCTCTCAATTCAATAGCCTCAGGAAGATGGGGAGGGTGCATTGTATAATGTAATGGGAAGAGGAGACCCTCTGGAGGATTTCAAGGTTGAGATGCTCCACTGTGACGAGGGGGTATGGTAGGTGTTTTCTGCCTCCTTTTCTGGGTATTACAAGTGGGTGGGGAGGGAAGGGAAGTAACACAATTTGGAATCTGGAAGACATAGAAGGAAGAAAGTTTTTTGTTTTTTAATGAATAGGCGGCTTTTAATGGTTACCATATTTCTGATTCTGTAAGTCACAAATCACAGAACTCAATATATTGAGAGGAAGATACTGGGAAGACTCAAAACGTGAGTTTTAAGTCCCAGACTTGGCAAGGGTTCTCTAGAGCTCAGCACAGGGCTGGGTGGTCTTCTAAACCAGCGAGGTGGTGTCATTAACATGACTCAGCACCAGTATCTCTCTATTTTCACGTGACAATCCCAGGAGACAGAACAGTTCAGCTGGGGCGAGCTGCCTGTGCTCTGGGTCATCAACAGTGGTGAAGGACAGAGCCCCTGGCCCCGAAGTGACCTGGGAGAGAGGCAGCCAGGCTACTTGGCATTTAGTGCTAGTCCATGATCTTTCTTTTGCCCTTTACTCTTCTTCTTCTTAAGAAGGGTAGATGGACTGAGGGTTTCCTTCATTTAAGAGACATTTTTGAATGCCGCGAACTAAAAAACAAAGAAACACAGAACAGGACCTCAGGTAACAGAGAGCTGTGACTTTACTGCAGTCAGTTAAAGGAATGACACATTGAATGTGTCTTCTAGATAGTCCAAACTAATGTGAACTTGAGATTCAGGATAGAAGTGGAAGAGAAAAGAACTAAATAAATGAAATAATTCAAATGCCATTGGAAACACAAGAGAAAATTTTCACCTAAGGAGTATCATTTAACCCTAATAGCATCCTAATGAGAAGGGATCAATAGTTCCATTTTATATATATATATATAAAGGAAAACTATGTTATAAATGGACAGAATTTTTGTGTTAATGCTGCTGCTGCTGCTGCTGCTGCTAATACATGATTTTTATGCTTCTAGGTTGAAGCAACTTTAGTGAAAGATCATGCCATTCCTGAAAACTCATATTTTTTAATAATTCCAATTGAGTTATACTTTACACACAAAGATATACATTCATCTGAGTTGTAAAGGTCAATAAGGCTCAGTTCAG
This sequence comes from Bos mutus, assembly GCF_027580195.1. Lineage (NCBI taxonomy): Eukaryota > Metazoa > Chordata > Mammalia > Artiodactyla > Bovidae > Bos > Bos mutus. The sequence continues at coordinate 105,664,783 of NC_091622.1, read as the reverse complement.
TTCAGTTCAGTTCAGTTGCTCAGTCGTGTCCCAATTTTGCGACCCCATGAATCGCAGCACACCAGGCCTCCCTGTCCATCACCAACTCCCAGTGTTCACTCAGACTCACATCTATCGAGTCAGTGATGCCATCCAGCCATCTCATCCTCTGTCGTCCCCTTTCCCTCCTGCCCCCAATCCCTCCCAGCATCAGAGTCTTTTTCAATGAGTCAACTCTTCACATGAGGTGGCCAAAGTACTGGAGTTTCAGCTTTAGCATCATTCCTTTCAAAGAAATCCCAGGGCTGATCTCCTTCAGAATGGACTGGTTGGATCTCCTTGCAGTCCAAGGGACTGTCAAGAGTCTTCTCAATAAAGTTAGACAGACATGTGTAACCAAATCATCCTTACCTCCTACCACATCAAGAATTTTTCCCATCACTCAGGTATGTACCTCATGCTCCTTCCCAGTGATCCCCCTAGCAGTCTCTGATTTGATTTCCATCATTTCATATGAACAGATAAATACATTGGCTGTTCTCTTGGGACCTTGATTCTTTTGCTCAACATATATATATATATTCATCTGTGTTATTGTATGGATCAGCAATTCCCTTTTTTTTCAGTTGAGTAGTATTCCAGTGTAAAATTATACCATCTTTTATTTTTCTCTCTTAATTCTTTTCCCTAATAACGGGCATCTGAGTTTTTTTCTGTTTTGGAGCTATTACGAATAAAGTTGCTTTGTGGACTTCTGTGGTGGTGCAGTAAATACGAAGCCGCCTGCCAATGCAGGAGATGCAGGTTCGATCCCTGGTCTGGGAAGATACCACACGCGGCAGACCAACTGAGCCCCTGTGCCACAACTTGTGAGCCTGCAGTCTAGAGCCCATGAGCCAAACTACTGAGCTCATGTACCTAAAGCGTGTGCTACAAAACAAGAGAAGCCACTGCAATGAGAAGCCCGTGCGCCACGACTTGAGAGTAGCCCCTGCTCACCACAATTAGAGAAATCGAACCCTGGTCTCCCACATTGTAGGCAGAAGCTTTACTGCCTGAGCCACCACGGAAGTCCTCTTAGTCCTTTTAGGCCTTCCCTGGTGCTCAGAAGGTAAAGCGTCTGCCTGCAGTGAGGGAGACCCAGGTTCGATCCCGGGGTTGGAAAGACCTCCTCGAGAAGGAAATGGCAACCCACTCCAGTACTCTTGCCTGGAAAATTCCATGGACGGAGGAGCCTGGTAGGCTACAGTCCATGGGGTCGCAAAGAGTCGGACGCGACTGAGCGACTTCACTTTAAACTTTCTTAATGTTATCTTTTAACCCAAATTTTTGTTTTAATCAGACATATTAATATTTTAAATTCAATTTTTGATTTTTTTGGAGTTAGTGCTTTTGGTGTCCTAGAAAAGTTTGTCCAACTCCCACATTTTATAATTTTAGCTACAGTTTGTGTTCTGATCTTTCTTGAATTTAAATACCATATGAAGTGAGATACAGGTGGAGGTTCATCTATTTTCATATTACTGATATGAAATATGTTTTTCTGTCACTATTTAAAAATTTTTCTTGCCCTTGAATTTGCCTTAGTGCCTTTGTAGGAAATAAGTTTAACATTCATAAAAACATTTCATGAACATCTGATTCAGTCCGAAATTTTTTGTAAGCACCATCTTTCACCAAAAAAGAAATACCCTGTTTTTACTCAAGTTTGAAATTTTTGTCTCTCTTACCAAAACAATACATTCTACCTAAAATGTTTAGTTAACATCTGACCAGTTTCACCTAAATTAAACTTTATAAAGAGGAACTTCTAAATGCTTCTAGGAAGGAAAACAAGAAACAGACATATTCAAAGGATCAGGAATCAGAAAGACATTACATTTGCAAATAGAAAAACTGACAGCCATGAGACAGTGAAAAATGCCTTTGAAATTCTGAAAATAAAATATTTAACCTTGGATTCTATACCTCAAACATTAACTGCAAGTGAAGATAGACTAAAGACAAGTATTCAGGTAAGTACGTTCTTACCTGAGTGTTACTTTCTTTGCACTCTCTCGTAGAAAGCTATTGAAAGTTGTTTCCATAAAAATAAGGAACCAAAACAAAATGTAGAAGGCGTGAGATCCATAGCACAGAAGATGCAAATAATAGACAATGAAACTCCCAGATAAATCGTTAAGAAAATTTCTAGATCTCATCTGTACAACTAAACCAGAAATCAATCAGCACAGATAAGAACAGGTCAGAAATCTCAAGGCAGCACAAAGCCTTATATATTTCAATGCATCAAAGTTTTCATAGTTGAGAGAACTATGGGGAACACATTAGTAACAAGTGCATAGATGATTACTCACAAGACAAAATATTACACGCGGAAAATTTAAAATCACCATAGCTTACTAAATGACCCAGCAATCAATAGATTTATGTGACCGTGATAATTTAAATTCTCAATAATGATTAAAATCAAAATATGGTATGTATACCACAGGTAGAAGGAAAGCTGCAAAATGAACTGATGATTGATGCACGGAAAGGAGATGTAAAAGAAAGAAAAAAATCCTCACTTTCCATCCTAAGAACACATTACATAAAGTTTAAAAATTGTAAAAGCAATAAGCAGACATTTAGTTTTGTTATATAAACATGGAGATAAATGACAGAAGTGGCTATTCTTAGTGAGGAGAAAAGAAACTGAAAGGCATTTAAGGACAATCTCTTCCATAACAGTACTTGTAGAATGGTTTTACTTTTTATTCTAAATGCCTGCATAACTGATAATTTTTTTAAGCTGCTTCTTCTTCTTTTTTTTTTTTTTAAGAAAATATCCTAAACTTAAGAGTCTGGAGGGGCTGAGTTCAAGTGGAAACACTTCCATAAACTACAAGTGTTTTTCAAGGTACCTATGCATCTCAGTTCCCTTTCTTTTAATAAAATGAAGATACTTAAGCCCATTTTGCAGTTTTAGAAGGACAAACTATGAAGCTTTCACTACTAAAATGCACATAGAAAAGTCTTTAATAATGCATTTCTCAGCGATTGTCTGAGTTGAAATTGTTAAATTGTTAAAATGCACGTCACTGGGACTTCCCTGGTGATCCAGTGGTTAAGACTTCACCTTCTAATGCAGAGTATGGGTTCAATCCCTGGTTGGGAAGCTAAGATCCTATATGCGTCATGGCCCCAAAACCAAAAAACATAAAACCAAAACCATATTTTAGCAAATTTAATAAACACTTCAAAATGGTCCACATCAAAAAAATACCTTAAAAAGAAAAATGCAGGTCCCTTCCATCATCTGTAAATCCTAAAACCTAGCCTTCATACTCAAGGATTTGTGCATTTAATAAAGACTCAGTTGGTTCCGATGCTCAATAGAGCTTGGGAGTTAGAGGCACATGGTTTTGATCCTTGCATAGATTAGTAACATGGGAAATTTCCTTGGACTGCCTTGGCCTCTGTTTTCAAACTTTTGGAAGAGAGTGAGATGATTCCTCCAGCACATAAAAACTTCAGCACTGGGCCTCCTATTGTCAGACATTCAATAAATGTGCACTCTCTCTCCCTCCATCAATCAACTTTGTTTCTGATATAAAATTATCTTGGCACATTACAGAATCAGACAGTGAAAATTAAAAAAAAAGCCCAGACATTGAATTGGATCCAGCTCCAATTGTACAAACTACCAACAGCTGGTTATTGAGCAACTGGTATGTGCCTAGCATTCCGTGAGATGCTGTGAGGAAAATTAGCATTTTGGGAACAGAAGTTTATGCCGTAAGAGGTCATTTTGACAGACGGCATCCATGCAAAGCCATTTTAGAACCAGACAATGTTAAAGGTGGAAGGTACCTTAGAGGATTTCTGGTTAAACACCTCTATTACATAGAGAAAGGGACAGGAGATCTGTGTGGGCAAAATTTCCTTAAAACTGTTTAGATAATGATGGAGAAATATATCAGACTCAGATAGAACCATTCAAAGGCTATCTTTCTTTTGAATGCAGCAATGATTTTGAAAACAATTATTTTATATGTTGAACATCTTTATTTTCTAATGAAATGTGACATGGCAACAATATATATGAGCAAAACTACTCTGTTTAAGGTAGGATTCAGATATCTGCAGTTATCCTCTCTTGGACCCTTCATGGAACCTGTCAAAACCTAGCTATCCAAACATCACCAACATAACCTGCTGATAAAACAAGAATGAGTTTATTGCTTACAGAGGTAAAGGAGAATACCATCTTTGCAAAGATTTAGCGGTGTCTCAGCATAGGGATGGTAAGATCAGAATTCATTAAGACTTGAAAGTTTGGCTTAAGAAAAGAAAATCTTTTAATGCAGTGACTGGATAAGGACTGGCTAAGGATTATGATAAAACAATCCACAGTTTGTGGAGATTGCAAGCAGGGACTTTGAGGTGCAGGACTCAGAATTTGAGGGTGCAAGCTATCTGTTGCTGCCTTCCTTTGAAGAGTCAATGGAGTTTTTAGGAAGTTCCTGACATAAACAATCCAGTTGTTTGCTTGGGCAGAACAATTTCAGTAAAGTCAGGTGGTGTCCTAAGGACAATAAAATAGCAAAGCCAAGTTACTATGGAAAATAAAGTGTGATTTCAGTTCAGGGTTCAGGTTGAGGGGCCGGGGGATGGGTAGACAGCTTTGGTTCACAAACTCTTAGGGTTTTATCAGGCAGAGCTAAAATCTACCCTCACCCAGACTCTGTGCCTGCACCAATCAATCCTTAATGTAGCTGACACCCACTAAGGATCCCAGCTTCTCTCTCTAAGAAAATGATAGTGTCTTTTGTCATCTAATCTTGTGTTTCACCTCCATACTTTCTCCCCAGCCTGCCTCACCTCCAAGCCAGGCTTCAACAGTTCGTTTCAGTTCAGTTCAGTCACTCAGTCGTGTCCGACTCTGTGACCCCACAGACTGCTGAATGCCAGGATTCCCTGTCCATCTCCAATTCCCAGAGCTTGCTCAAACTCTTGTCCATTAAGTCGCTGATGCCATCCAACCATCTCATCCTCTGTCCTCACCTTCTCTTTCTGCCTTCAGTCTTTCCTAGCATCACGGTCTTCTCCAATGAATCAGTTCTTCGAATTAGGTGGCCAAAGTATTGGAATTTCAGCTTGAGCATCAGTCTTTATAATGAATATTCAGGACTGATTTCTTCTAGGATTAACTAATTTGATCTCCTTGCAGTCCAAGGGACTCTCAAGAGTCTTCTCCAACACCACAGTTCAAAAGCATCAATTCTTTGGTGCTCAGCTTTCTTTATAGTCCAACTGTCACATCCATACATGACTACTGGAAAAACCATAGCTTTGACTAGACGAAACTTTGACAGAAATGTCTCTGCTTTTTAATATGCTGTCTAGGTTGGTCATACCTTTTCTTCCAAGGAGCAAGTGTCTTTTAATTTCATGGTTGCAGTTACCATCTTCAGTGATTTTGGAGCCCCCAAAAATAAAGTCTGTCACTGTTTCCATTGTTTCCCCATCTATTTGCCATGAAGTGATGGGACCAGATGCCATGATCTTAATTTTCTGAATGTTGAGTTTTAAGCCTACTTTTTCACTCTCCCCTTTCACTTTCATCAAGAGGCTCTTTAGTTCTTCTTCACTTTCTGCTATAAGGGTAGTGTCATCTGCATATCTGAAGTGATTGATATTTCTCCTGGTAAGCTTGATTCCAGCTTGTGTTTCATCCAGCCCAGCATTTCGCATGATGTACTCTGCATATAAGTTAAATAAGCAGGGTAACAATATATAGCCTTGACGTACTCCTTTCCTGGTTTGGAACCAGTCTGTTACTCCATGTCCAGTTCTAACTGTTGCTTTTGGACCTGCACACAGATTTCTCAGGAGGCAGGTCAGGTGGTTTTGTATTCCCATCTTTTGAAGAATTTCCAACAGTTTGTTCTGATCTGCACAGTCAAAGACCTTGGTGTAGTCAATAAAGCAAAAGTAGATGTTTTTCTGAAACTCTCTTGCTTTTTTGATGATGCAACAGATGTTGGCAATTTGATCTCTGCTTCCTCTGCCTTTTCTAAATCCAGCTTGAATATCTGGAAATTAACAGTCATGAACTGCAAAGAGATCCAACCAGTCCATTCTAAACGAGATCAGCCCTGGGTGTTATTTGGAAGGACTGATACTAAAGCTGAAACTCCAGTACTTTGGCCAACTCATTCGAAGAGTTGACTCATTGGAAAAGACTCTGATGCTGGGAGGGATTGGGGGCAGGAGGAAAAGGGGACGATAGAGGATGAAATGGCTGGATGGCATCACCAATTCAGTGGACATGAGCTTGAGTGAACTCCGGGAGATGGTGATGGACAGGGAGACCTGGTGTGCTGCAATTCATGGGGTCGCAAAGAGTCGGACATGACTGAGTGACTGAACTGAACTGAAATGAACTGTTGAAGCCTGGCTTGGAGAATTTTGAGCATTACTTTGATAGCATGTGAGATGAGTGCAATTATGCAGTAGTTTGAACATTCTTTGGCACTGCCTTTCTTTGAGATTGGAATGAAAACTGAATTTTTCCAGTTCTGTGGCCACTGCTGAGTTTTCCAAATTTACTGTAATATTGAGTTCAGCACTTTCACAGCATCATCTTTTAGGATTTATAATAGCTCAGCTGTAATTTCATCACCTCCACATTCTTTGTTCATAGTGATTCTTCCTAATGCCCACTTGACTTTGCATTCGAGGATATCTGGCTCTAGGTTAGTGATTGCACCATTGTGATTATCTGGGTCATGAAGGTTTCTTTTGTATAGTTCTTCTGTGTATTCTTGCCACCTCTTCTTACTATCTTCTGCTTCTGTTAGGTCCATATCATTTCTGTCCTTTTTTGTTCCCATCTGTGCATGAAATGTTCCTTGGTATCTCTAATTTTCTTGAAGAGATCTCTAGTCTTTCCCATTCTATTGTTTCCCTCTATTTCTTTGCATTGATCACTGAGGAAAGCTTTCTTATCTCTTCTTGCTATTCTTTGGAACTCTGCATTCAGATGCTTAGATCTTTCCTTTGCCTTTAGCTTCTCTTCTTTTCTCAGCTCATCCACATATATATGATGACCCATAATGCCTCATCAACACTCACCTCCGCACTCCACTATAAATAAGACATGCATAATCCAGAATTTATAAGTAACCAATTGTGAAAAGCAGATTTCTATTTATTTGAAAAAAAGAGAGAAGAAAGCAAAATAAAATATTACCTGATGAAATTTTAAAAAAGAAACTGTGCATGCATTCATGGTCTAGCTTCATCATGCCCTGGCCATTCCATGACCCATGACATCTGATCCAGCCCCGATTCCTAGACCTCAGACAGATATCAGTCCAGAAAATTTGGAAGGTGAAATTTTATTGTCCAGGGAAAGAATTTGACACCCAGTCAGCCTACCTGATGTGAAGAACTGATTCATTGGGAAAGACCCTGATGCTGGGAAAGATTGAAGACAGGAGGAGAAGGGGATGACAGGATGAGATGTTTGGATGGCATCACCGACTCAATGGACATGAGTTTGAGCAAGCTCAGGGAGTTGGTGATGGGCAGGGAAGCCTGGTGTGCTGCAGTCCATGGGGTCGCAAAGAGTCGGACACGACTGAGGGACTGAACTGAACTGAACATCCTATACCTATACTTTTGGATGATATCTTTTATTTTGACACAAGGCTTGGCAATAACAAATACTAGGAAATATCTAAAGGCACAATTAAGACAAAAAGGTCAAAATGAACTTATTTACAAAATAGAAACAGACTCACAGACTTAGAAAAACTTATAGCTTCCAGGGGAGAAGGGGAAGGGAGGGGTAGATTGGGAGTTTGGGATTGACAGATACACGCTGTTATATTTAAAATAGACAACCAACTATCTCCTTACACCCTTTTTTCAGAACTGCTTTAAGTCTCTTCTTCAAAGGCATCAGTCCAGCACTGACACTATTACAATAATATCTCTTCTTGTAGTTAATGAAACTGTTTCTGAGAATGGATACATAATTTGCCGAAATTTATACAACTTATGGGGTCACACACACGACTGAGCAACTGAACTGAACTGATACATGGTAGAGATACTGATGAAAACCAAAGGTCTTGACCATTAAGTGCTCTGATGACAGCACATGCTGTGAAGGAGTGAACCAAAAGATTGATCACTATCAGGAGCTGAAAGATAAGACACCTTGGCTGGAAAGTCCAAGCCAATGGAGTGAGCCTGGAAACAGTGCCAGCACATAAAAATCAAATTATGAAAATTAGACCAAGTAAAGGTTGGATAGAGGGAAGGCCAAGTTAGATGCATGAGCCACCATCTATTAATAAAGGCAAGGACCACTATCCATAGCAATAAACCCAGAGAGCTAGTGTTTTCAATCACACTCCTGCCATTTAGCCTTATAATGTAAGCCATGTGTGTTGCATAAGCCATATTTTGCTGTCTTATAGCCATGAACACTTGTGAATATACAACAGGCTTTGAAATTTGGACAAAATATCTTTATTTCTCATACCTGGAGTCTTGCAAAAATAATTCAAAATACTTCTAAATTCCCACTGAGTAGGGAAGTATTGATGTTAATAAAATTTTGAAGAAATATACCCTCCCAATAGCAGCAAAGTTCACCTGTGTAAGAGTAAAGCTTAAACTTAAAGTAAGAATTCAGTTAGTCATTCATTATCAATATATATTTTGTGAGCATCTCTTTTATACCAAGTTCAATCTAAGATATAAGTAAACAGAAGAACAGCAGAACTCCTGGGCTTGGGAAGGAATATTCCAGCTGAAAGAATGAGACACAAAACAAGCTAAAAGTAAATTTTCTCTGACAATGTCAAGTACTATGAAAATGAAAGTATTAGACTCTTTGCAACCCCATGGACTGTAGCCCACCATGCTTCTCCGTCCATGGAATTCTCCAGGCAAGAATACTGGAGTGGGTTGCTATTCCCTTCTCCAGGGGATCTTCCCAACCCAGGGATAGAATCTGGGACCCCTGCACTGCAGGCAGATTCTTTATCATCTGAGCCACCTGGGAAGCCCTTCCTTTCATTTCATTCATTTCCAAGTACTATGAAGGAAATGAAAAAATAAAAAAGAGAACAAAATGCTAAGCTTTTGTTAGCAGAGAGAAGTGGCTTTCCATGAGTTGTTCAGAGATGGAAGCCTACTTGGAAAGATCATCCCATGCACTGAGGTCTGTGTGTAATTAGTCAGATGAGAGCACACCAGAGAGAGGAAACAGCAAATCCAGTGCTCGGGAGACAAACCAAGCTGGGAATACAGAGCAAAGGAAAGACTGCTAGGTAAAACTAAGGGAGCATATGACTTTTTAGGAAAAGGATGCAGTGGTCTTGTCATATTTTGAGAATTATGATATAGAGGTCAGAATTTATTTTGAGTACAAAGGAAAACTACAGAAAAACTTTAGACAGTAAGAGGGGTGATATAATCTGTAGCTACTTTTAAAATATCTCTGTAGCTACAGATTGTAGGGGAGAAAATGATGCTGTTTTATTATAATTACCCTAAGCAAGAGACACTTTTGAAATTAATTTTTATTGGCACATAGTTATTTTACAATATTGTGTTGGTTTCTACTGTATTGCAAAATGAATCAGCCACACAGAAACATGCATCCCCTCCCTTTTGGACTCCCTTCCCATCCAGGTCACCAGAGGGCATTAAATAGAGTCTCCTGTGCTATACAGCATATTCTCATTAGTTACCTTTTATCCATAGTATCAATATTCCTCAGCCACAAAAAGGAATGAAATTGGATCACTTGTAGAGACATGGATGGAAGTAAACTGCTGTGCTGTGCTTAGTCACTCAGTGTGTCTGACTCTTTGTGAGCCCATGGACTGTAGCCCACCAGGCTCTCCTCTGTTCATAGGGAGTCTCCAGGCAAGAATACTAGGGAGGGTTGCCATGCCCTCCTCCAGGGGATCTTCCCAACCCATGGATTGAACCCTGGCCTCCTGCATTGTAGGCAGATTCTTTACTGTCTGAGCCACCAGAGAAGCCCAAGAATACGGGAGTGGGTAGCCTATCCCTTCTGCAAGGGAGCTTCCTGACCCAGGAACTGAACCAGGGTCTCCTGCATTGCAGGTAGATTCTTTACCAGCTGAGCTCATACAAAGTGAAGTAAATCATAAAGAGACACTATTGGTATGGGCCGAAGTAGGTCAGTGGAAATGGAGAAACATGAATAGACTTAGGATGAATCTTGGAAGAAAATCTGCTGATGGATTAGGTAAGAGGTTAACGAGATAAGTAATAAAAAATAACTTCACTCACCGCCTTAAGCCAACAGGTGTGCTGGTGTTACACAATCAGAGAGATCAACAAGAGGAACACATTCGGGGATACAAGAGAAAGCAGCTTCTGTTTTGATGTTGTTAGATTTGAAATTCTCTTAGATATCCAAGTGCAACAGTCAAGTAAGCTGTTAGAAAACTATTCTTGAGCTCAAGGGAGTTTTCAAGACTGAAGGCATAAAGTGGGGAGTCATCAGCTTGTTGATGTTATTTAAAGCTGTGGATGAAATCATTCTGGAAAAAAAAGTATAGATTGTTAAGAGAGGAAACAGGAACCTGCCCTGGGCACTCAAATGTGGAGATCTACAGAGAGGAGCAGAGTGTTTCCCATTGGTGCTGTACCAACAATATAAAAGCATCATTGAAGCTGAGGGGGAATTTTGCCCTTAAAAGCACTGCTTTATCATTCAGCAAAGTGCTCAGAGCTAAGTCAAAGAAGCAGCAGAAGACCACAGCTGGGGAGACTAATGTGGAGTCTAAAGGAAATTTTGTTCCTTCAGGGAACAAAATTGCTTCCTACACACACACACACACACACACACACACGTTTTCAAATGTTTTTTATTTTATTATTGCTCTTTATCTTATCCTATTTCATTTTATTTATTTTGTTTATACATCATCAGAAAAAATAAGGAGGAAGAAAGCTGTCTCTCTTCTTTCTCTCCCTCTCTTACACACACACACACTCATCTGAAACCGAAAATGACTAGCAGAGAACATTGCATCTCAGAGCTATCAAAGATCTCAGAGAAGCTTTAGGATGCCCATTAAAGTGTCATAACATCGAAGCAGAGCGACAGTTATTACCGAGATGGACAATATCACTCAATGCTAAGGCCAAGATTTTTCTGTATTCTGGCTCATTATCAGGAAAATGTGGGTTGAGGACACAGAATGGAATAAAAAATATACAAGACAGCTTGAAAAAGATCAGAGTAGGGTAGATGGAGGACTTGTAAGCATTGAGGACAAAGAGCAGAGAAAAACCCCTTCTATGCTCTCAGAACACACACAGCCATGGGGGGTGGTGGGGAACATGATGCCATGAATGCCAGGGAAGACGTGATCACAGGCTCAGCAGATACTACAGGGTGTGCAGTACATTATTAGATCTGAAGGTTACTAGTTAAGAGGTTACCTTACACTTAGAAAATGGGTGTGGACATTGATACTCATTTGTTATAATATTGTAGAATTATTTTCCCATATTTTCTTTCTTCCTCCATTAATTTTCCTTGCTTCTTTACTATATATTTTCATTTTAAAACGTACATTTTAAAGATGTCAGGTTAATCAGTATGATCTTTGGAGTACGAAGAATGTGACAAAAATGGAACGCCAACCATCTCTCCGTTATTGCTGTAAGGGAACACTTTTAAATTATATATCTATATTTAATTATATTCATAACATATATTCTACAGATATATGTACACGTTTTAGTGAAAGGGCCATCTCACATTCTTTTCTTTTTTTAATTTCCTTTTTTTATTTTATTTTTTAACTTTACAATATTGTATTGGTTTTGCCATATATCAACATGAATCTGCCACAGGTATACACGTGTTCCCCATCCTGAACCCTCCTTCCTCCTCCCTCACCATACCATCTCTCTGGGTCGTCCCAGTCCACCAGCCCCAAGCATCCAGTATCATGCATCGAACCTGGACTGGCGACTCGTTTCATATGTAATATTATACATGTTTCAATGCCATTCTCCCAAATCATCCCACCCTCTCCCTCTCCCACAGAGTCCAAAAGACTGTTCTATACATCAGTGTCTCTTTTGCTGTCTCGTATACAGGATTATTGTTACCATCTTTCTAAATTCCATATATATGCGTTAGTATACTGTATTGGTGTTTTTCTTTCTGGCTTACTTCACTCTGTATAATAGGCTCCAGTTTCATCCACCTCATTAGAACTGATTCAAATGTATTCTTTTTAATGGCTGAGTAATACTCCATTGTGTATATGTAGCACAGCTTTCTTATCCATTCATCTGCTGATGGACATCTAGGTTGCTTCCATGTCCTGGCTATTATAAACGGTGCTGTGATGAACATTGGGGTACACGTGTCTCTTTCCCTTCTGGTTTCCTCAGTGTGTATGCCCAGCAGTGGGATTGCTGGATCATAAGGCAGTTCTATTTCCAGTTTTTTAAGGAATCTCCACACTGTTCTCCATAGTGGCTGTACTAGTTTGCATTCCCACCAACAGTGTAAGAGGGTTCCCTTTTCTCCACACCCTCTCCAGCATTTATTGCTTGTAGACTTCTGGATCGCAGCCAATCTGACTGGTGTGAAATGGTACCTCATGGTGGTTTTGATTTGCATTTCTCTGATAATGAGTGATGTTGAGCATCTTTTCATGTGTTTGTTAGCCATCTGTATGTCTTCTTTGGAGAAATGTCTATTTAGTTCTTTGGCCCATTTTTTGATTGGGTCATTTATTTTTCTGGAGTTGAGCTGTAGGAGTTGCTTGTATATTTTTGAGATTAGCTGTTTGTCAGTTGCTTCATTTGCTATTATTTTTTCCCATTCTGAAGGCTGTCTTTTCACCTTGCTTATAGTTTCCTTTGTTGTGCAGAAGCTTTTGAGTTTAATTAGGTCCCATTTGTTTATTTTTGCTTTTATTTCCAATATTCTGGGAGTGGGTCATAGAGGATCCTGCTGTGATGTATGTCAGAGGGTTTTTTGCCTATGTTCTCCTCTAGGAGTTTTATAGTTTCTGGTCTTATGTTTAGATCTTTAATCCAATTTGAGTTTATTTTTATGTATGGTGTTAGAAAGTGTTCTAGTTCCATTCTTTTACAAGTGGTTGACCAGATTTCCCAGCACCACTTGTTAAAGAGATTGTCTTTAATCCATTGTATATTCTTGCCTCCTTTGTCAAAGATAAGGTGTCCATATGTGCGTGGATTTATCTCTGGGCTTTCTATTTTGTTCCATTGATCTATATTTCTGTCTTTGTGCCAGTACCATACTGTCTTGATGACTGTGGCTTTGTAGTAGAGCCTGAAGTCAGGCAGGTTGATTCCTCCAGTTCCATTCTTCTTTCTCAAGACTGCTTTGGCTATTCAGGGTTTTTTGTATTTCCATACAAATTGTGAAATTATTTGTTCTAGGTCTGTGAAGAATACCGTTGGTAGCTTGATAGGGATTGCATTGAATCTATACATTGCTTTGGGTAGTATACTCATTCTCACATTCTTAATTTCCACTTCAGCTTGTGACTTCCTACTAAGTGAGCTGTTGCAATGAGAAAAGTCAAGTGATTTCATGTCAAAGCCACCTGGACATTAAGAAGTTGATTCAACATACAAGTTCACACCACCATGAGAAGCCGTGAACATGGGCTCATAGCTTGTCACCAAGGAATAAGATGGTGCCTTGCTCTGGGGCTTCCCTGGTGGCTCAGATGGTAAAGAGTTTGCCTGCAATGCAGGAGACCCGGGTTTGGTCCCTGGGTCAGGAAGATCCCCTGGAGAAGGAAATGGCAACCCGTTTCAGTACTCTTGCCTGCAAAATTCCATGGATGGAGGAGCCTGGTAGGTTACAGTTCACAGAGTCGCAAAGAGTTGGACATGACTGAGCAACTTCACTTTCACTTTCTTTTCTTTTCTTGCTCTGGATCTGTGGTTGAATGCAAACATTCTGTCATATTTGTTCATTCTTCCCTCAGAGAGTAAGATACAAGGTCAGACTCTCTGAGGGGTTTGAAACTTATCTCTGAGATTCACATGGTACGTGGCTTTAGGCGAGTTACTCTTTTTACTTTAGCCCCTATTTATGCTTCCCTGATGGCTCAGTTGGTAAAGAATCCAACTGCAATGTAGGAGACCTGAATTGGGAAGATCCCCTGGAGAAGGGAAAGGTTACCCACTCCAGTATTCTGGCCTGGAGAATTCCATGGACTGTATAGTCCATGGGGTCGCAAAGAGCCGGGAACAAATGAATGACTTTCACTTTATATTTATTCAATATTGGGAGGGGGGAAGCATGGGGGAAGAAAGAGGGGAAGGTAGAAGAGGGGAGGAGATGGAGAGAAGGAACAGGACTTCGTTGGGTTATGAAGAGAATTGCACTTTAATATATGTGAAACACTGAAAACAAAGATCCCTCAAGAGATACTGTCATTATCATTCATTTATGCAACCAGCCTAATTGAGAACCAACTGCATACGAGCTTCTCTGTCACTGTAAGGGATACTGGGATGAGTGAAGCTGTCACCTCCAGTGTAAAAACTAGTCTAACAAACAGGTACAAAATCCTCTGTGGGCTATAGCTCCGTCTACTCCTGTCATCTGAAAACATCTTGTACATCTCTTTCTTATACTTACTGATGCCTTGATGCCTTAATAAAAAGCACCCCTTCCCCCAATGACTTGTGATATTCCTTAAGGCAATCGATGTCCAATCAAACTACACATTCAAAACTGTAACCCCAGGATTCCTATTTCTTCACATTCAGACCACCTGACCTGCCTCCTGAGAAATCTGTATGCAGGTCAAAAAGCAACGGTTAGGACTGGACATGGAAAAATGGACTGGTTCCAAATTGGGAAAGGAGTATGTCAAGGCTGTATAATGTTACCCTGCTTATTTAACTTATATGCAGAGTACATCATGAGAAATGCTAGGCTGGATGAAGCACAAGCTGGAATCAATATTGCTGGGAGAAATATCAGTCACCTCAGATATGCAGACGACACTACCCTTATGGGAAAAAAGTTAAGAAGAACTAAAGCACCTCTTGATGAAAGTGAAAGAGGAGAGTGAAAAAGTAGGCTTAAAATTCAACATTCAGAAAACTAAGATCATGGCATCTGGTCCCATCACTTATTGGCAAATAGATGGGGAAACAGTGACAGACTTTATTTCTTTAGGGTCCAGAATCACTGCAGATGGTGACTGCAGCCTTGAAATTAAAAGACGCTTGCTCCATGGAAGACAAGCTATGACCAACCTAAACACTTATTAAAAACCAGAGACATTACTTTGCCAACAGAGGTCTATCTAGTTAAAGCTGTGGTTTTCCAGTAGTCATGTATGCATGTGAGAGTTGGACTATAAAGAAAGCTGAGTGCCAAAGAATTGATGTTTTTGAACGGTGGTGTTGGGGAAGATTCTTGAGAGTCCCTTGGACTGCAAGGAGATCAAACCAGTCCATCCTAAAGGAAATCAGTCCTGAATATTCAATGGAAGGACCAATGCTGAAGCTGAAACTCCAGTACTTTGGCCAACTGATGTGAAGAACTGACTCATTGGAAGACCCTGATGCTGGGAAAGATTTAAGACAGGAGAAGAAGTGGATGACAGAGGATTACATGGATAGATGGCATCACCGACTAGATGGACATGATTTTGAGTAAAAAGACCTGATGCTGGGAAGGATTTAAGACAGGAGAAGAAGTGGATGACAGAGGATTACATGGATAGATGGCATCACCGACCAGATGGACATGAGTTTGAGTAAACTCCAGAAGTTGGTGATGGACAGGGAAGCCTGGCATGATGCTATCCATGGGGTCACAAAGAGTTGGACACAACTGAGTGACTGAACTGAACTGAACTGAACCCCAGGGTTCCTTATTTCCTCACATATGCTGATGTTTCCTATAACAGTCATCCATTGCCACAACAACTCGTTCCCCATTAAAAGCAAAACCCAACATTCTACTCAATCACCTCAACTCTCATTCTCCCACTTTCTACCCCATAGACAGAAGCTCAGCCAGGAGAATATGTGGATTTGCTTGGGGTGGGACAGGCAGTCCTTATGGTTGAATGCTTTTTCTAAGATCATGTCATGTGAATCACCTAGGGATCTTAACACAGATTTTGACTCATTAGTTCTGAAGTGGAGCCTGAAATTCTAGTAGGCTACGAGTGATGCCGTTGCTGCTGGTCTAAGGACACACTTGGATAAGTGGCATTCCGACAGTCTTCAGGTTGCCCTGTTTTAAAGGAGCTCTGAGTCCTCCACTCTGGTATTCTTACCAGGAGAATTCCATGGACAAAGGAGCCTGACATGCTACAGCCCTTGGGCTCGCAAAGAGTAGGACACGACTGAGTGACTAACACACACTGAGTCCTAGAGATTTAGAAATTTGATTTATGTTAACACGTTGAGTGAAAATTCCTCTTTCTGTGGATTATTCACATTAACCACATTCATAGTTATAATACACATAGGCAGAGAGGTTAAATAAACTGAAAATTCAATGCTAGGCTGGATGAAGCACAAGCTGGAATCAATATTGCTGGGAGAAATATCAGTCACCTCAGATATGCAGACGACACTACCCTTATGGGAAAAAAGTTAAGAAGAACTAAAGCACCTCTTGATGAAAGTGAAAGAGGAGAGTGAAAAAGTAGGCTTAAAATTCAACATTCAGAAAACTAAGATCATGGCATCTGGTCCCATCACTTATTGGCAAATAGATGGGGAAACAGTGACAGACTTTATTTCTTTAGGGTCCAGAATCACTGCAGATGGTGACTGCAGCCTTGAAATTAAAAGACGCTTGCTCCATGGAAGACAAGCTATGACCAACCTAAACACTTATTAAAAACCAGAGACATTACTTTGCCAACAGAGGTCTATCTAGTTAAAGCTGTGGTTTTTCCAGTAGTCATGTATGCATGTGAGAGTTGGACTATAAAGAAAGCTGAGTGCCAAAGAATTGATGTTTTTGAACGGTGGTGTTGGGGAAGATTCTTGAGAGTCCCTTGGACTGCAAGGAGATCAAACCAGTCCATCCTAAAGGAAATCAGTCCTGAATATTCAATGGAAGGACCAATGCTGAAGCTGAAACTCCAGTACTTTGGCCAACTGATGTGAAGAACTGACTCATTGGAGAAGACCCTGATGCTGGGAAAGATTTAAGACAGGAGAAGAAGTGGATGACAGAGGATTACATGGATAGATGGCATCACCGACTAGATGGACATGATTTTGAGTAAAAAGACCCTGATGCTGGGAAGGATTTAAGACAGGAGAAGAAGTGGATGACAGAGGATTACATGGATAGATGGCATCACCGACCAGATGGACATGAGTTTGAGTAAACTCCAGAAGTTGGTGATGGACAGGGAAGCCTGGCATGATGCTATCCATGGGGTCACAAAGAGTTGGACACAACTGAGTGACTGAACTGAACTGAACTGAACCCCAGGGTTCCTTATTTCCTCACATATGCTGATGTTTCCTATAACAGTCATCCATTGCCACAACAACTGCGTTCCCCATTAAAAGCAAAACCCAACATTCTACTCAATCACCTCAACTCTCATTCTCCCACTTTCTACCCCATAGACAGAAGCTCAGCCAGGAGAATATGTGGATTTGCTTGGGGTGGGACAGGCAGTCCTTATGGTTGAATGCTTTTTCTAAGATCATGTCATGTGAATCACCTAGGGATCTTAACACAGATTTTGACTCATTAGTTCTGAAGTGGAGCCTGAAATTCTAGTAGGCTACGAGTGATGCCGTTGCTGCTGGTCTAAGGACACACTTGGATAAGTGGCATTCCGACAGTCTTCAGGTTGCCCTGTTTTAAAGGAGCTCTGAGTCCTCCACTCTGGTATTCTTACCAGGAGAATTCCATGGACAAAGGAGCCTGACATGCTACAGCCCTTGGGCTCGCAAAGAGTAGGACACGACTGAGTGACTAACACACACTGAGTCCTAGAGATTTAGAAATTTGATTTATGTTAACACGTTGAGTGAAAATTCCTCTTTCTGTGGATTATTCACATTAACCACATTCATAGTTATAATACACATAGGCAGAGAGGTTAAATAAACTGAAAAATTCTGAAAAAGATGGGAATACCAGACCACCTGACCTGCCTCTTGAGAAACCTGTATGCAGGTCAGGAAGCAACAGTTAGAAATGGACATGGAACAACAGACTGGTTCCAAATAGGAAAAGGAGTACATCAAGGCTATATATTATCATCCTGCTTATTTAACTTATATGCAGAAAACATCATGAGAAATGCTGGGCTGGATGAAGCACAAGCTGGAATCAAGATTGCCGGGAGAAATATCAATAACCTCAGCTATGCAGATGACACCACCATTATAGTAGAAAGTGAAGAAGAACTAAAGAGCCTCTTGATGAAAGTGAAAGAGGAGAGTGAAAAAGTAGGCTTAAAGCTCAACATTCAGAAAACTAAGATCATGGCATCCAGTCCCATCACTTCATGGCTAATAGATGGGGAAACAGTGGAGATGGGGAAACAGTGGAAACAGTGGCTGACTTAATTTTTCTGGGCTCCAAAATCACTGCAGATGGTGATTGCAGCCATGAAATTAAAAGACGCTTACTCCTTGGAAGGAAAGTTATGACCAACCTAGACAGCTTATTAAAAAGCAGAGACATTACTTTGTCAACAAAAATCTGTCTAGTCAAGGCTATGGTTTTTTCAGTGGTCATGTATGGATGTGAGAGTTGGACTATAAAGAAAGCTGAGCACCAAAGAATTGATGCTTTTGAACTGTGGTGTTGGAGAAGACTCTTGAGAGTCCTTTGGACTGCAAAGAGATCCAACCAGTCCATCCTAAAGGAGATCAGTCCTCGGTGTTCATTGGAAGGAATGATACTAAAGCTGAAACTCCAATACTTTGGCCACCTGATGCGAGGAACTGACTCATTTGAAAAGACCCTAATGCTGGGAACGATTGAGGGCAGGAGGAGAAGGGGACAGAGGATGAGATGGTTGGATGGCATCACCAACTCGATGGACATGGGTTTGGGTGGACTCCGGGAGTTGGTGATGGACAGGGAGTCCTAGTGTGCTATGGTTCATAGGGTCACAAAGATTCAGACACAACTGAGTGCCTGGACTGAACTGAACTGAACTGAATAAGAAGCACTAATCATAAGGTTCAAGATGCTTAAATTCATAAGGCCAACCATTATCACCTTTGGGCTGACCTACAGGAAAAGTTGAATAGTAATTAGGATGTGAATTAGAGAGTGCAAAATCTGAGCAAGGATGGTTGGATCGATTGAATATGCATACATCTCACAATTTCATATGTGTCCTCAAATTCAAACTTGTTAGTCACCCTCTACCTCTCTGAATCTCTTTTCTCCATGACTTCATATCCAATGAATTCCTTGCCAAAACATATACATATATTCTTTCTTCACATTTGTTAGAACAACAGAAATTCTTTATCTGGACCTTCCATTTAAAAATAGGTATATTGTTAATTAGGTATTCCCTGGTAGCTCATCTGGTAAAGAATCAACCTGTATTACAGGAGACCCAGGTTCGATTCCTGGGTTGGGAAGATCCCCTGGAGAAGGGAAAGGCTACCCACTCCTGTATTCTAGCCTAAAGAATTCCATGGACTGTATATTAATTGAAATCTCTTCCTTTAGAAAGATTTTTTTTTTTTTTTTGCCTCCCATACCTGAGATGCTACAACATTCATAAAGTCACACAATTAGAATGAGCAGGGGTGTTGCTCAGGGTGCCTGGGAATGGTACCCACCTCCCTTCCATGTGCTATTCTGGAACCTTCAGATTTGTGCTTCAAAGGCCCTTGAGTGACCTGAGGTCATAGAAATGTTCAGCTGAATTTTGTTAAGATCACTGAATAACAATTTGCAGAAATAAATACAAATATATCAATGTCATATAGAAGGTCAGTCTAAATATTTTTTATGATCTTACTGTGCATAAAAATATAGGTGCTGTGGAGTACTTAAAATCAAAATTTGAGAGAGATGTAGTCACAATATTTGACAGACTCCTTTGTTTAAGCCACTTCAAATTAGATGTCTGTATCTCAAGATTCAAAAGAAAAAGGAAATCCATTGATGTGTAATTAAATGTTTTTGAAAGGGTAAGGCTGAAGTTCTAGCGCAGAAAGACTCAGGACCTCAGATGATATCATCATGTCAGCAGATGGCCACAAAAATTCTCATACTCTGAAGGCTAGCCGGGCAGAAACACATAAATAATAATTTGTTAGCATTTTAAAATCATTTTTAAGAGTTGCTTTATTAACCATTGATTGCATTTTTTTTCCATTCTGAGCAAATCACATGAAGTGCAACTAGACAAATCACGCCATTACCACCGAGGGCAGGAGATGCTGGAGAGGCTCTATGTAAAAACCCTTACCACTTTAGGTCACAGGATGGGGACTCAGATGTGATTCCTATCCCAGTGTCCTCAAAAGGAATGTTAATCATTGCAAAGGGAGATAAGAGAAAAACTCTGCAAAGGAACCAAAGAAGTGAAAAAAATTCTTTAAAAAAAATGTGTTTTTTTACATAAAAGGTGACAGACTGTACCAGAAGGAGTCATTTGCATCATAAAACGCTACAGAAATGAACTAGGCTGAGCCAAAGGTGTCGTGGGGCTTGCAGTCAGCAGAAGTGCTCACACGTTTTAATAAGTTCAAGGTTTAAGACTGTGTCTGGGTACACTGGAATCAGCATGAATGCAGAAGTCAGAGAAAACTTATCCTGCAGCAGAAAGTTTGACTGTGGGTTTCTTAACGATCTCCAGCCTCAAGCTTCACTTTTAACTGTTTGTTGGGTGACCAGAACAAGGCAGTCTGCAACTCTGTTTTTCCAGTGTCCTTTTGATAAAACGGGGTTGATAATACCCATCTCTGAGTTCTTGTAAAAAGTCAGTACATTGAGGAATGCGAAGGGTCTGCTTAATTGTCCGTTCCTTAGGTGAGTCTCCCCTGCCCCTTTCTGATATTAAAAATTAAAAAGTCATTTTAGCATTCAAACATGCATACTGGACCCTTCAAGGTTTATGAATTCTATTAATATTTGTCTCTCAAATAAAAGAACAATTGGGGGGGAAATTGCATGCAGCCAAATCCATTTGAAATGGATGAGAGCTGAGCAGTAAATAATGAAGAAGAATGTAGACAGATACAAAAAGAGACTGGGACCATTTTCCCGCTAATAGGTGCCACAGACAGTTCATTACTGATAAATGCAGAATAATGATGTCCTTAATGAGTCTTTTCACGCACAAATTCATCATAAAACAAGAGGATGAGGTAAAACAAAAAGTCTTTGAATAGTATTCATGCAGCATAGAAAGCAAGGCTAATTTCACATCCCAAAAAAGAGCTACAGAGTTAACTCAATGTTCTGAGATTTAATTCATTGTGCTTATAGGCAGCTTCCTAACTTAATAGCTTTTCTTCTGATATCTCAGAGGTGAATTTCAACCTGCCACACAGTTGGGAACACTTGAAAGAGCCCAGAAGCTGAAGCTGTGCTGCCCTGTGCTTGAACGCCTGTACAGACCGTTACTACGTATTCGACCTTGAGCCATTTCTACCTGTGCCCTAACTTTCTCATTAGTAGTGAAGATACCAACAGCTCTTCTGTGTGCTTCACCCTTGGATGGTGTTATTGGTGAATTATGTTCCCTCCAAAATTCATACATTGTTGTCCTAACCTACAGTATTTCAGAATGTAGCTGTATTTGGAGTTGGGGTCTTTAGAGAAGTTGTCAGCTACAAATTGGCACTTGCCGTTGGCATTTGCCATCTACCTCTGCTGTGCTGTGCTGTGCTGTGCTTAGTCACTCAGTCCTGTCCGACTCTTTGCGACCCACCAGGCTCCTCTGACCATGGGGATTCTGCAGGCAAGAATACTGGAGTGGGTTGCC
Source organism: Bos mutus (assembly GCF_027580195.1). NCBI lineage: Eukaryota > Metazoa > Chordata > Mammalia > Artiodactyla > Bovidae > Bos > Bos mutus. The sequence continues at coordinate 105,642,782 of NC_091622.1, read as the reverse complement.
ATGCCCTTCCCAAGGGGATCTTCCCAACCCAGGGATCAAACCCAGGTCTCCCTAATTGCAGGTGGATTCTTTACAATCTTAGACACCAGGGAAGCCCAAGATACTGAAGTGGGTAGCCTATCCCTTCTCCAGGGGATCTTCCTGACCCAGGAATCGAACTGGGGTCTCCTGCATTGCAGGCAGATTCTTTATCAGATGAGCTACTAGGGACCTCTACAAGGACTAAACCATGTTCTGCTGGTGGTTCAGCTGCTGATTTTCAGCACCTCCTGAAAGAAGTTCAGGAAGGAGAGCAGAAATTAGTTACTATGTGCTCTAGGAAAAACTGGCAGGACAGGTCTTCAGATAGTTAGATATATTCAGAAGCTGATTTTATGAGCCCAATTCTTGTATCTCCTCATATCTAGAGAAGCACTAAAATCCTCCACGGTGATTACTTTCTCATGACTAGTGGAAAGCTTCACGAAACTAGCAGAAATCTTCTAGAAAAGCATGTGCTTGATTGTATCTATGCCCCCCTTCAGTGAACTCACATATATACTGGCCTTTCCCCGGTGCCTCTTTGGAACAGTTTCTCAGGGCTGTCTGCAGTGCTGTCTCTCAGGCTATGGTCTTCATTTTACCCCCAAATAAAACTTAACTTGCAACTTTCACATTGTGTACTTTTTTTAAGTTGACAAAGTAATGAGTTTAAATGAGATCATTATGGTGGACCCTGATCTGGTGTGACTGGTATCTTTATAAAAGAGGAAATCAGGACAGACACACACAAGACCATGTGAGGACGCGCAGAGAAGACAAATACCCATAAGATGAGCATGACCTCAGAAGAAACCAAACCTGCTGACGCCTTGATCTTGAATTCCTAGCTTCCTAGAATTATTAAAACATAAATCTATCTTGAAGTCCACTAGCCTGGGGTAATTTGCTACGGTGGCCCCAGCACCACCACTACAGTCACAACCTGAAAACATCAGGTGATAACTTTTGTGCGCCTGCTCCATAAGTGACATTTCTTGAGCCTTTTTGAAGCTGCAGATGAGACTGTCAGACACAGATGCTTATGCTCGTGTTTTCTGAATCAATAGTGCAAAACAGACACTTTAGAAGTCATGTCCACTACTTTCTCCTGCCTTTCATATACTTTGTATGTGAGGTCTTTCTGTGCAATGTTCTAAACAGTGGCCTTTTCAAAGGCCACTGTTTTGGTAATGGGATCAAAGCAAGCTGAGCTCATTGGATCTACACAAGTAGGTGCCTGTGGCAAGCAGAATTCCAAGAGGGCCCCCCATGGCCCCTCCTCCACTCCAGTGTATATGCCCAGTATAATCTCCTCCTTCTGAGAGTATGGGCTTCCCAGATGGTGCTACCGGTAAAGAATCCACCTCCAATGCAATCTTCCAGATTAGGAAGATTCCCTGGAGGAGGAGATGGCAACCCACTGCAGTATTCTTGCCTTAAAAATTCCATGGACAGAGGAGCCATGGGGCCACAAAGAATTGGACATGAGTGAGTGACTGAGCACTCCAAGAGTGAGTGGGACTATGGTTTGATTAGGTTATGTTATATGGTAACAGTGATGAAATACTCACTCTCACAATATTATATTATGTATGAATCTGACTTGGAAGACCAAAAGGAAAGTTTCTCCAGCTTTGAAGGAGAAAGTGGCCACACTGTGAAGGAACAATGTGATTAGGGTGTGAGTAGGCTTCTAAGTGCTGAGAGCAACACAGAAAGAAAATAGGAACCTAAGTCTTGCAAACTCAAGGAACTGAATTCTTCTAAGAGCTCGGATAACTTTGGAAACTTTCCCAGACAAGAATACTGAGTAGGTTGCCATTTCTTTCTCCAGAGGATCTTCCCAGCCCAGGGATGGAACCCATGTCGCCTACATTTCATGTATTTCAGGAAGATTCTTTACCACTGAGCTACCAGGGAAGCCCTTGGAAGAGGACATAGAGCCCCAGATAGGATATAAGCTGTGGTCAGCACTTGGATTTCAGTCAGACCTAACCTAAGACCCTGAATTGAGGACTCAGCTAACCCAGGCTCAGACTCTTGGCCCAAGGAAATCTTGAGACAATAAACTTGGTTGCTTAAAGCTGCTAAGTTAATGGTAATCGCTTACTTCAGAGATAGGAAACTACTGCAAAGCCAGAATGCTGGATCTCTTCTTTCTTACACAACTTCCACACACAGACACACTTTCACATACAGCCACATGCACTATACTTAAGAAATTGTGTCTTATTAGCATCAAGTCTTATCCCACCACAGAATTTCCTTCTTTTGGTAGAGAATCATAACACTTGATGAAAGAAAAAAAAATATCTCTGTCTCTCTTTGACCGTGAAGGAAAGAAAACTTTAATATCCATAATTTCAAGTCCAGGGATAGCTTAAAGGACCAGACAGGTTGGATTATAGAACTCCTCAAGGAAAGATATATTTACCACCAGTAGGTACTCCTAGCAAGTGATCAAGTATCAACCAGTAAATAAAAAAGAATAAAGATAATATAAAACCTACCTCTGTCATTCCCCATCTGAGCATGCCTAGCCTTTTGTCTCTCTAAATCCAAGGTTTCTCATCTGTAAAATGGGAACAATAGTCCCCATCTCATGAAATTTTCATCTTTTATTGAGATGTGATTTTGTGCCTTAATATTCACCATTTAAAAGTATATAATTCACTGGTTTTATGTATAAAGTTATGTGTCTATCATCATTATTTAATTTCAGAATATTTTCATCACCCCCCTAAAGATCCTCTTTACCCAAAAGCAATCACTCTCCATCCCCCCTCACCAGTTCCTAGCAACCACTAATTTACTTTCACTCCCTGTGGATTTCTCTACTCTTGACATTTTATATAAATGGAATTATACAATGTATTGCCATTTGTGTCTGATTTCTTTCACTTAGCATAATGTTTTCAAAGTTCATCCATGTTGTAACCTCATGAGGTTTTGTAATTTAAAAAAAAAAACCTCTCTCAATCTAGAGCTTGGCTTTCTGTGAGGCATCAGTAAATGTCAACTATTATTATTAATAAGGTAAATATTATAGAACTATGGGCAACTAGCTTTTGAAGCCTAGAGATCATTTCAACCCATCATGATATGCAGTGTAGACATCGCTGCTCTCAGTATCCTTGATGGAATATCCTCCAACTTTTTCTTGAAAATCTCCAGGCACTAGGAACTCACTTATTAAAAAAGCAAATCTTCTCTATAGCTGCAAGATTCTGACTATTTAATCTTTACAATGAAAAATATCCCACCTTCTCTCAACTTCTACTAATTAGTCCTTCTTAGGGTTTGAATTGTGCTTCCCACAGGAATGGGGGAGCCTGGTGGGCTGCCGTCTATGGGGTCGCACAGAGTCGGACACGACTGAAGTGACTTAGCAGCAGCAGCAGCATCAGAAACACAATATGTTTAGTCCAACACCCAGCATATTGCAGATGTACTCAGATGAAGAGAAGATCATCAGAATGGACCATAACCCAACAAGACAGACATCCTTATCAAAAGGGAAATTCAGAGCCAGATACACACAGAAAGTTTCCATGTGAAGATACAAGGCAGGGTGGCATTTCTAGAAGCCAAGGAATAACAAGATGGCCAACAAACTACCAGAAATCAGGAGACAGACCTGCTACAGATGCCCTCATGGACTCATAAGGAGTCAACCCTGCCAACAACTTGATCTCAGACTTCTAGTTTCAAGAACTGGGAGACAAATTTCTGCTGTTTGAGCCACCCAGCTTGTGAAACCATTAGAGCAGCCTTAGAAAAGTAATACAGCCCTGTAGTTTTTGCTCAGGTGCCTAAGAGTTTGCCTTTTCCTACACACATGATGATCTTTCAAATACTTGATGTCAGCTCACCTGTTCCATTTTGAAGGCTCTTCCTCTCCAGGTTAATGATGTCCATGCTCACCCAGCTGTGTGACCTCCTCTCTGCTGCAATCTCCTGCCCTTCTCTGCCTGTGCACATAAATCAGTGCAAGCTTTCTGAATGCTTGCCTTCTCTCAACTTCTGATAATTGGTCCTTCTTGTGGTTCGAATAGTGCTTCCCTCAGAAAACACGATAAGTTGAACCCAACACCCAGCACTGGGCCTTGAGTAGTGCATGTTTTTAATATACCAAGTAATTACTTTTGCCATTTTGTTTGAATTGTGGGAGGTCTACATGCAGAATAGGAAGGACCCATATTATTTAACACCTGCTGGAATTGAGCAACTCAAAAAATAAGGTTGGCATAACCAAGGTGGAGCTTCCTGGAGTGAAGCCCAATACTGTTCACCTTCCTGACTTCTCTCATCCTAGCCAGGCCACTGTCATTTCACACCTAGATTTCTGCAATAACCTCCTAACTGCTCTTTCCACTCTTATCCCTCTTACAGTTCATCATCCACCCTACAGCCAGAACAATCTCTGTAAGACGCAGATTAGATTAGGAATTAAGATCTTTGTGTACATTTTTCACTGAGAGGACACTAAAATCCTTGCCTTGGACTACAAGGTCCTACATGATACAGCCTCTGTCACCCTCTTGAATCACACCTCCTGTCATTCTCTCCAGTCACCAGCAAGTCTCCCCAAGTCCTGAACACTCAAAGTCACTCCCACCTCTCCATCCAAACCTTCATTCAGTCCTTTCTCTTTATTGAACTCTTCCCTCTTTTTCCATTGTCTCATCTTTATAGCTAGATTCCCCATCACTGTGGCCTCAGCTCAAATGTCCCATCCCCAGAGATGCCTCAATTCACTATCCTACCTGAATTAATGACCCCACTCTGTCCCTGGGTCCTGAGGTGTGAGCATGTCCATGTGTGTGTATGTATAGATATGCATGCCTACTCAGAATCTCCTATTTTCCAAAACTGCTATGTCTATGTTCATTATGTATTTTATTCATAACATTGTTCCCAGCATTGAGAATAATGTCTGGCATATAATAGTTGCTCATTGAATACTTGTTGAAAGAAAGAATAAATATATGAATAAATTGGAGTTGGTAGAAAAAGGAATTGGGAGATGAACTTTGGAGCAGGAACACCTCTGAATTATACACAATATGGTTGCCGTGAGGAAGTGTGTTTAACATTCTTGGAGAGAAATTCTGGTTGGAAACCAGGCTTGATGAGGTTGAAAGCCATTGTCATGTGCTGTGATATCTTCTTCTCCATCCTTTGAAGCTTTTGTGTAACATCCAAGAGGTTAAGAGCAAGGAATCTCATATAGAACAAGCAAGTTCAGACACTTCAGGAGTCTAAATTCACAAACACAGGGCACAGGGTGGAGCAATTCCAAAACCCTAAACATCCTTCCAGGTCCCAGGTGGGGTCTTAAATATGTCACTGGAGGAAGATGAGAAACACAGAACTATTATTTCCCAGCACTTCTCTGTCCATCCATCTTCCAGGAGTTCCTGAAGATTTGGCAATTTTGCTCCCTAACTGTTGACAAAACATCTGAGCCTCTTTGGAAAAAATCTGCCAGAGAAGGAAGGATTGTTAAAACAGGCACTGATAATCCCCAAACAGAGAGCCAGGAGCCTGGCCAGAGGCAGCACAGCCTCAGACAAATCAGGTCCCAATGAGATCTGCTGAGCGGGAAATGGCTCACTGCACACCACCTTATGCTTCACACCATCTGGCTCCCTGCACGCCCTTCCTTGCTGAGTTTTAATTTCCGAACCAGACGCACTGCCACAATTATGCTTTACTTCCTTTTATGCATCCTGCTGTGGGAACACAGAAGCTTCTGGTAATTAAACGTCTACTTTGTGAACGGTGAGGAAGTCTTTGCACTTAACCGTTGTTCTATTTGCTGGAGATTCAACAGGGATAAAAGCTCAGGATTTTAGCCGTTGGATAGATCACAGGTCACCAGGGCACTGACCCATTAACTCTGGAAGCAATTTTGCGGTGAAAGAAATGGGCCATTTGGAGTTTGATGAAGTTCTGGCTAAGCCTCTTTTCACACACTGTGTGCCTTTGAACCACTCTCTGTTCGGGGAGCCAGGTTCTTTGTGATTCCCCATCCACAGAAGGAGAAAACTTTGTGAAATAAAGGTAAATTTCACTAAGATAAAAGATGCCAATATGCCTTGCGGGCATGTTTTCTAAGCTCCATCCTTTGTTTCCTTTAGCATAGGACCAACTGACCCTGCCGTCCTCTGAGACCCAGAGAAGAATTCTACCTGACATGCACACCCTTAAAAAATAAGTACAGTATTGAAAATCAGAGAATTTCGCATGTTTTTTGTTTGTTGTTTAATTTTGATTTTTTAACACCAAAAACATTTTGCATTGGGATATAGCTGATTGACAATATTGTGGTAGTTTCATGTGAATAGTGAAGGAACTCAGCCATACATATACATGTATCCATTCTCCCTTCAACCTCCCTCCCATCCAAGCTGGGGCACATAACATTGAGCAGAGTTCCATGTGTTATACAGTAGGTCTTTGTTGGTTATCCATTAAATGTAGCAGTATGTACATGACCTTCCCCAAATCCCTACCTATCCCTTCCTGCAACCCCCACAATGTTTTTGGCAATTTCCAATTTACCGTGAAAATATTGGAAGATTTGTCAATGTGAAGAACACCTTCATACATGGCAACAGTCATCTGGAACTGAGGCACACTTTTAGCAAAAGAGCCTGTGGACCGGGAATTTCTCCAAGTTTTCAGAGCATCTTTGTCACCTGGGCACCTTGTTTAAATGCAGATGATCCAATATGGGGCCCCAGCTTGGATATTTCTATCAACTGAACTATGGACACAGGTGGAGTGGAGCCTGTTTGGAGTAGGGAAGACTTGGACTGCCCGAGCACACTATAACTCTCTTTCTTCCCCTCTCTGTCGTCTTCCAACCTCAATGTTAAACAACAGGTGCCATTTATCATTACACTTCCTCTATTGTCCTTTTATATTTGGAATGCATTTTTCTACACCTGGTTTGCTTCACTCATTTGTCACCTGCCTACTTAAGAATATATTTGAATATTTAACTCAACTTTAAAGGGTGTTTCGTAACCCTAGCCTGCTTGAATCAGTCAAAGCCCCACCAGAGAAAAGGGTATGGTCAACTATTTTTAATGGAGAGAATTTGGGTTGCATAGGCAAAGGTTTAACTGATGGTGAGTGAGCCCAGCATTAGCAGCAGCCAGCACCATGGAGCCCTGGGATGGAAGGTTCAAATGGGAGAGGCAGTGTCAGCAGAGAAACAGGGTCCCTTGGCAGACACTGGGACATTAATGAGCCTGTCGGGCAGAAGCTGGAATCACAGGGCAAATGCTGCTGCTGTGGGGATGCAGCCTGAGGCAGCCCGGAAGGGTGACTTAACCTGTCTTCTCTTTTTCCCAAGGACACAATCTCCACTAATGCCTCCCATTAGATGAACCAAGCTGGAAGCCAGCTGGCATGGGAGCCAGAAAAAAAAAAAAAAAAAAGTGTAGCCATCAAGGAACAGAATCTACTTCCATATGAAGCAGAAAAGAGCTAGACTAAACTCAGGTCTGGAGACAGGAGGTCAGCTTTGGCGCTCTACTCTTGGTGCGTTCCCACTGGTGTCCAGTGAGACAAAGATCTTGAATCAGATTTCTGAAGAGCCAAAACATTTTCCCATACTTCCTTAAATGAAAGGAGAAATTCATTCCACATTTAATACCTGCACGGTAAATGTAATTTTTTGCAACACTTTTGAAAAATTAGAAAGATCGCTTGCACAGACATGAAGAGAACTGTGCTCTAGTCCAAGAATTGCCATACAATGACTTTTGTTTAACATACAAAAAGGTGCAGATATTTAATGTATACAACTTGATTTTTCTGGCATTAAACAAACAGCAGTGAAACCATTATCACAATCAAGGGCATAAACTTATCCATTACCTCCAAAAATTTGCCTGTCCTCTTAATTTTTTTTGGCTGTTATTGCTGTTGCTGTTATTGTTTTTGTTTTCTCTCTCTCCTTTTGTGGGAAAAACACAAAAGAGGATGAGGTGGTTGGACGGCATCACCAACTTAATGAACATGAGTTTGAGCAAGCTCCAAGAGTTGGAGATGGACAGGGAAGCCTGGCATGCTGCAGTCCATGAGGTTGCAAAAATTGGACATGACTGGCAGCTGAACTGAACTGAAGATCTATCACCTTGGCAAAATTTTAAGTGTACAGTAAATTATTGTTAACCATAGGTGCCATGTTGCATGGTAGATCTCCAGAATTTACCTACCTTACATAACTAAAACTTTGCACCCTTTGACACCTCCCCAGTTTCCTCTCCCACCCTCCATAGCCCCTGGCAACCCCCTGGCAGTTATTCTCTCCTTCTATGAATGTGACTATTTCTACCTCACTTGACTAGATTCTGCACGTGAGAGCTTGCAGAATTTGTCTTTCTGGGTCTGCCTTATTCCACTTAGTACAATGTCCTGCAGACCCAGCCATGTTGTTGCAATGGCAAGATAGTCTTTTTTTTTTTTTTTTTTTTAAGTCTTGGTAACATTCCAAAGTCTGTATTTTCTTTATCCATTCATCTATCAATGGGCACTTAAGTTGTTTCCATATCTTTACTCTTCCTAACATTGTAATGAACATGGGAGTGCAGATAACTCTTTGAGATCCAGACTTCAATTCCTCCTGACAATGTCCAGAAGTGGGATTGCTGGATCAAATGGTAAAGAATTGTCAGGTGATTATTAAGTGTCCTTGGTAAATTGACCTGACCAGTTTGGCTTCCACCATACTTATTTGTTAGACGATAATGATTGCTCCTCTACCTACTTTATAGGACTCATAAGTAGCAAAAGAACATTTAAAAGCATTTATTTATGTATTCACTCAATGAACAATTAATCAATTATGAGCACTATATGTGTGTTAGCTGCTCAGTTGTGTCTGACTCTTCATGACCCCTTGGACTGTAGCACACCAGGCTCCTCTGTCCTTGGGATTCTCCAGGCAAGAATACTGGAGTGGGCCATATTAGTGAGCACTGTGTCTTCTAGTAATTGAAGGGTATCTTCAATAAGAAGCTTTCCTAATGCTGCATTCTCCCTCAGGTCTTATGTTAAAGGTCCTACATGTGCTTCCAATGCTCGTGGGTTCCCCTATTGTATTGCTCAAAGTCCAGTTAGGAGGCAGAAATCACACAAGTAATCAAACAGGGAAATTTTAATGTAAGGATCATCAATTTGAAACAGGGCATTAATGACTAGTGGACATCTATATCAAAGCACTTTTATAAGATACAGAATTAAGTATTTTTCTCCGCATTAGAACTGGAGCTGCTTTAGAGCAGGAACTGTGCCTCCAGTTAACTGTTTTAACCCTAGAGCCCCAGTTGTCTCCAAACCTAAGAACAATGTTGGACATCCAATGAGTGTTGAATGAATATTGAGGAAATGAATGGATGGGAACTTAAAGTTTAAAGGGACGTAGAGATGCAAACCATTACAATGTGTTGCTACACACATTTCAGGGTAGCTCTGAACAAAGACCAACGAGAGGAAGGTGGTAAGAAGGGGAGGAGCATTGCAGAGAGTGTAACATCAACACAAGGCATATTCTGCAAACTACGGGTTATCCATCTTTTCTGAAGCATGAGTTTTGAGGGAGAGAGTAGCAGAATATAAAGTTGGAGAGAGAAGGCAAGAGATACACCATGAGAAGGCGTTTGGATCTTGTCTAGTATAAGAGGAGTTCCTGAAGCATTTGGGCAAGAGCCATAATAAGATAGGAAATGCGTGGGGATAGCCATCCTAGCACTCTGGCAATGATGCTTTATCTGACTGGAAAGGGCTATACTCTGGCAAAGCATTGCATTTTATGTATACAGACACAGGTAAGTCAATCAAAGAAAAGCAATTCAAAAACAAGGAGTGAAAAAGGAATTGTAAGGACTTGCTATCAAGAATCCTACTTGATTAATCTACTTACAATAAAAAATAATGGAAATGTTTCTATATTTCTTAAAATCTGTGTAGTCAAGAGAATCAAACATTTAAAACACACTTTTGAACTCTTTTCAAAGAAATGATAGCCAAGTGATAATGACCTGGCATTCAAATTGTCCAAAAGACAGTGGCTGTATTGATAGCTTTGGAATCAGAACTCAGGTTCACTATATGAGAATTCCAACAGTCACATAAAGCAGACTTTTCCTTCTATTTCCTTTATGCCTTCCCTATAAATTCACACATGCACATCAAATGCACCAGAACGAATACTATTTGAGATAAAATTTCTTTAAATTCTCGAATTTAGAGAGTTGCCTACTCACCTAACTCCACTAAGCCTTAGTTTTCTCACCTGTAAAAAGGGCACGATCGTTCTCTTTTCAAGGATGATATGATATGCCTATTAAAAGCATTATTTTTCCTTTAAGAAACAGTATAGTTTTGTGAAAAGGTATTTATAAAAAGCACTATATTTTTACCTTGCATATACTCTTAATTCATTCTTGCGCTTAATCACTCAGTCATGTCCAACTCTTTGTGACCCCACGGACCAAAGCCCGCCAGGCTTCTCTGTTCGTGGGGATTCTCCAGGCAAGAATATTGGAGTGGGTTGCCATGCCCTCGTCCAGGGAATCTTCCCAACCCAGGGATCGAACCCAGGTGTCCCTTAATTCATTTTTAGTAGATCATAAATTAGTGGAACATTAGGGTTATAATCCCCAGCTGTAGAGTGGGGATTATAGAGTGGAAATGGTGTCTCTTTCTATATGCCATTGCTATATTTAAGTAAAAAAATGGATCAGTAGGACTTGTCCTTGTAACAGAAGCATTTACTATGGAGAAAAAAAAAAAGATTGAATTTCTAGAGAATGGCATACTGAGAAGAACAAATCCCTTCCATCTTTGGAACTAGTCATTTATTTAGCCCTGCCTAATTAAAACCAAGTTTCTAAGGCTTGAATGCCTCATAAATTTTACCATGTAATGAACACATAGTTGTATTTATTGTTTAATTAAATTAGCTATAACTTGGTATTTGTGTTCATATCAATTATTCTCAGAAGTGTTTTGGTGCTTCAGTTGATATCCAAATTTCCTCTAAGTGAGCAACAGCTCCCTGATCAGTAGAAAATGTGAAAACTAGAAACATTTAACTCAGATGGCTGATGTGAGGATTAACTGAGATCATGATTGTAGAGTACTTATAGTGAGCCTCGCATGTGATGCTCGGTAAATATATGGCGGCCACTAATACTGTTTTTATTTTAATTATGTTCCATTGCTGCTGTTGATGAAAGCCCTTAGAACATTGTGTAGCCCACAAAAGTAGTTGATCAATAATTTTAAATTATGTTAGTCTAAATGATGCATGATAAAACATTTATGGGTTGAGGGTGGAGAAAAGAATATTAAGACATAATGTTCTATATCCTGATATACCCTTATTTAATTAAAGTGCTTAAAAGAATGTCTATTATGACCTTATTTAAAAACAAATCATATAGACCACCAAGCTATGTATACATAATGAAGCAATTCAAACCATACAGGAGATCTCAAGTAGTCTCCTCTTCTTTCTCTTACATATTTTATTTTATCTATTTATTCGTTTGTTTGGCAAGAGAAACTTTCTTGTAAAGATTGCTAGTAGAACTTCTATTCTGAGTGTGTGCGTGTGTGTGTTTAGTTAAACAGAAAGAATATCAGTTGGAGTACATGGTGTTCATTCAATTATAAGACCTTACGGTTACTCTTTAGTTGGTGAATATTAAGTAGGTTTTCAGAGAAATATTATTAACATGATTTTTTCCTTAGAGTGTAACTTCTTCTTACAGCTTAAAGACTGCTGAAGAGAGGGATGGAAAAATTCCTTTAGGGTCTAAATTCCTTTCAAAGTAAAAGGAAAGAAATACAATGCCTGCTGCACAGTAAGAACTCAAAAGTATGTGTTTAATAAACTAATAAATGAATCCTGATTCTCTTTTTTTTTTAAAGATTAAACAATACTACTTATACACATTGTCATCGAAGTTTGGAGACATATTTACTGTTATAAAGTTTTGGCAAGAATGCAAATGGGCACAATGTTTGGGAAAGCTAGTTTGAATATAGGGCAAATGTTTTTAAATGCCTTTGCCCATTATTGTTAAGGTAAACCAGTTTTGTGCAGATGGACATTCCCACTGTAAAATACATATATATATTTGAAGCATCAGAGCACTATTAAAGCAGCAACTACTTGACCCAAAGTCTATACAGGTGACTCCGAAATTTGGCAGTACTTTTCATCTAGTGGATTGAAAAGTGTATTGAGTTCATCGTTTCTCAAGAGCAGCTGGAAGACTAACAAGCAGAAGAAAGCTTCCAGCGTCCTCCTGGTTGTATGAGATAAGGGACTTCAAACAAATCTCAATTTTAAAAAATGTTATTAGAATTTATTTACAAAACAGAAATAGATATAGAGAACAAACTTATGGTTGTCAGGGAGAAAGGTGGGGAGGGAAAGATTACCGAATGTGTGCATGATCAGACCTGTCCAACTCTTTGCAACTCTATGGACTGTAGCCCACCAGGCTCCTCTGTCCATGGGATTGTCCTGGTGAGAATACTGGAGAGGGTTGCCATTTCCTCCTCCAGAGTATCTTCCTGAACCAGGGATTGAACCAGCGTCCATCCACGTCTCCTGATGGGCAGGTGGATTCTTTTACCACTGAACCCACTGGGGAAGTCCATTGGGAGTTTGGAATTGACAGGTACACAGTGCTGTATTTAAAATAAAATGCCTTTTCATGTAAAAACTTATATATATATATATATATATATATATATATAAAAATTTATTGAAGAGCTGAAAAAAACAAATGTATGTGTTAAGTCACTTGGTCATGTCCAACTCTTTGCGACCCATTGGACTGTAGCCAGCCAGACTCCTCTGTCCATGGAATTCTCCAGGCAAGAATACTGGAGTGGGTAGCCATTCCCTTCTCCAGGGTATATTCCCAATTCAGGGATTGAACCCAGGTCTCCTGCATTGTAGGCAAATTCTTCACTGTCTGAGACAAAGTAGACAAAATCTGTGAGATAGGGAGCTGGTCTGTCACTTCAGCATGTATAGAGGATCTGGATACATAAATGATTGTCAAATAGAAAAATAAATAAGTCACAAAATTGATAAATAAATAAATGCATATTTAATGTCATTTATTTGGAATTCCACATGCTAGAACAAGGGACAAGACTTCACAGACAGCATCTCACTTTTCAAGAGGAAGCTAAGGAAATATGATCAGTAAGGGGAATCCTGGATGGGATTCTGGGACAGAAAAATTTATTTCAACTGAAGTCCCATATTTTAGGTCATTTGCATAAAGCTTTAGCTATTTAGTTTAGTTTTGGTGCAGAAATCTAAATTCTTAAGTAAAACCAAATATACTATGAGCCAAAAACAGATTTTTCCTTCTTCTGATTTTCCTTCTGTTGTTAACTCATTTAATACTACAGAACAACACACAAAATACAGCTTTGTAAAATCAAAAAAAGTCAATAAACACTTTTATTTCACTTTTAAATTTACTTTTATCATCTTTTCATATTTAAAAAGAATTTAATACTAAATCTTTAAGTTTGGAATTAATATTTTGAAAAATACAGAATTCAAAAAGGGCCTTTTGTAAAGAAAGAGGATGTACTATCCTTGCTATTAAGCAAGATGTTAAGATTCTTGGCATCAGGACGAAGTGTTTTGTCAATTCATTGCCCTGTGACTTGTTTTATCATGCCAAGTTAAAACACCACTAGAAAAAAAAAAAAAAAAGATTGTTAGTTTTAAAAATGTTTAATTCTTTTAATTTTTAGTTTCAAACATTTACTCTTATCCCATTGCTTTTGATAAAAATCATTAGCTACATATAATGAAAATATTCAGTTTCAAATGTATCACATTTTATATGTTTTACAAACATATGTTTCATATATTTCAACTTGTATATCTTAATAATTTTCTTGGGGAAAGGGCTCTTTTCCAAACAAATGTATCTCAAGGTTAAGCTATTTCTGAACTTCATTTTCATTGCAACATATTTGTAATACGTTTTTAAATTCCAAACATTTTTAAGGTGGCAAATTTCTTTATACAAAAACTAACATGGTAGTTTAAAAACAGGGTCCCCAAAATGTTGACTCTTCTCCCATCAAACAGTAAGATATATGTCCTCTCCCCTTGAATCTAGTCTCTGTGTCTTCTTGACCAATACATGGAAATGATGCTGTACAGGTTCTGTACCTAGACCTTCAAAAACTGATCGCTACTATTTCCTGTCTCTACTTTTACTCTCAAAAATCTTGCCACGGACAGTGAGGACAAGCAAGCCACTCCATAGAAGAGACCTTATGAGAGAAAACTGATGGACAGACAGGTGACTCACTAATCCACATTGTACAACCTCAGCTAACACAGCATTGAGAAGAGATGAACAATCCCTGCTTGCTCCCCAAATTACAAATTTGTGCGCAAAATAAATTGTGGTTGTTATTTCATCCACTTAATTTGGGGACAATTTCAGTTCAGTCAGTTCAGTCGCTCAGTCATGTCTGACTCTTTGTGACCCCATGAACCAAGCACACCAGGCCTCCCTGTCCATCACCAATTCCCAGAGTCCACCCAAACCCATGTCCGTCGAGTCGGTGATGCAATCCAACCATCTCATCCTCTGTCATCCCCTTCTCCTCCTGCCCTCAATCTTTCCCAGCATCAGGGTCTTTTCAAATGAGTCAGCTCTTCACATCAGGTGGCCAAAGTATTGGAGTTTCAGCTTCAACATCAGTCCTTCCAATAAACACTCAGGACTGATTTCCTTTAGGATGGACTGGTTGGATCTCCTTGCAGTCCAAGGGACTCTCAAGAGTCTTCTCCAACACCACAGTTCAAAAGCATCAATTCTTCAGTGCTCAGCTTTCCTTATAGTCCAACTCTCACATCCATACATGACCGCTGGAAAAACCATAGCCTTGACAAGACAGACTCTGTTGGCAAAGTAATGTTTCTGCTTTTTAATAAGCTGTCTAGGTTGGTCATAACTTTCCTTCCAAGGAGTAAGCGTCTTTTAATTTCATGGCTGCAATCACCGTCTGCTGTGATTTTGGAGCCCAGAAATATTAAGTCAGCCACTATTTCCACTGTTTCCCCATCTATTAGCCATGAAGTGATGGGACCAGATGCCATGACCTTCGTTTTCTGAATGTTGAGCTTTAAGCCAACTTTTTCACTCTCCTCTTTCACGTTCATCAAGAGGCTTTTTATTTCTTCCTTACTTTCTGCCATAAGGGTGGTGTCATCTGCATAGCTGAGGTTATTGATATTTCTCCCAGCAATCTTGATTCCAGCTTGTGCTTTGTCCAGCTCAGCATTTCTCATGATGTGCTCTGCATATAAGTTAAATAAGCAGGGTGACAAGATACAGGCTTGACGTACTCCTTTTGCTATTTGGAACCAGTCTATTGTTCCATGTCCAGTTTCTAACTGTTGCTTCCTGACCTGCATACAGGTTTCTCAAGAGGCAGATCAGATGGTCTGGTCTTCCCATCTCGTTCAGAATTTTCCACAGTTTATTGTGATCCACACAGTCAAAGGCTTTGGCATAGTCAATAAAGCAGAAATAGATGTTTTGCTGGAACTCTTTTGCTTTTTCCATGATCCAGCGGATGTTAGCAATTTGATCTCTGATTCCCCTGCCTTTTCTAAAACCAGCTTGAACATCTGGAAGTTCACGGTTCACATATTGCTGAAGTGTGGCTTGGAGAATTTTGAGCATTACTTTACTAGCGTGTGAGATGAGTGCAATTGTGCAGTACTTTGAGCATTCTTTGGCATTGCCTTTCTTTGGGATTGGAATGAAAACTGACCTTTTCCAGTCCTGTGGCCACTGCTGAGTTTTCCACATTTGCTGGCATATTGAGTTCAGCACTTTCACAGCGTCCTCTTTCAGGATTTGAAATAGCTCAACTGGTATTCCATCACCTCCATTAGCTTTGTTCATAGTGATGCTTTCTAAGGCCCACTTGACTTCACATTCCAGGATGTCTGGCTCTAGGTGAGTGATCACATCATTGTGATTATCTTAGTCATGAAGATCTTTTTTTTTGGTACAGTTCTTCTGTGTATTCTTGCCACCTCTTCTTAATATCTTCTGCTTCTGTTAGGTCCCTACCATTTCTGTCCTTTATTGAGCCCATCGTTGCATGATATGTTCCCTTGGTATCTCTAATTTTCTTGAAGAGATCTCTAGTCTTTCCCATTCTATTGTTTTCCTCTATTTCTTTACACTGATCACTGAGGAAAGCTTTCTTATCTCTCCTTGCTCTTCTTTGGAACTCTGCGTTCAGATGGGTGTATCTTTTCTTTTCCACTTTACTTTTTGCTTCCCTTCTTTTCACAGCTATTTGCAAGACCTCCTCAGACAGCCATTTTGCCTTTTTGTATTTCTTTTTCTTGGGGATGGTCTTGATTCCTGTCTCCTGTACAATGTCACGAACCTCCATCCATAGTTGGGGCAATTTACTCTGCAGCAAAAATAGCTAGAGTACTACCGCTTACAATTTTGTAATCTACAACTGAATGAAAGTTCTTAAACATATTTACATTCTAGTATCTTGTAAGTGCCTCCTGATACACTATGACCTTTTAAAATTTACTAATTCTTCCTTTCACTTTGGATCTTTATAATAAATTAATGAAAGCAAAGAAAGTCATTCTACCTTGAATTATTTCTACTAGTAGCTTTCAAAAATTTAAGTCAACAATGAAAAAGTTTTTGTAGTGGTGGAACAGATTGTGGTTATGTTTACATGAATTTATGCATGTGGTACAATTTCATAGAACTATATACCAAAAATAAAACTTAACAGACTTCATGCAAAAACTTGCAAAATCTGAATAAGGTCTGCACTTGAGTTATTATTACTGCACCCATGCCAG
Organism: Bos mutus; assembly: GCF_027580195.1. NCBI lineage: Eukaryota > Metazoa > Chordata > Mammalia > Artiodactyla > Bovidae > Bos > Bos mutus. The sequence continues at coordinate 105,625,828 of NC_091622.1, read as the reverse complement.
TTTCGTAGTTTTGAAAAAGCACTATGATTTTTTTTTTAATTATATTAACAATTGGGAGAAGCTGGATGAAAGTACACAGGAATCCTGTATTATTTTTGAAACTTCTTGAGAGACAAACTATTTCAAAGTAAGAAGTTATAATAAAAGATTAAGGCCTGGGCAATAGAAAAAGTCTTTTCAGTAAAATAACGCAGTCTGGCAAGAAGTCTCTAGTCCATTTATTACAGTTAGAAGAGAGACTACCAGCTAGGGTTTCTAGAATGAGCACTCTTAGGGGCTCAGAGACTTCAGTGATGATGCTTGAAAGGCTTATTCTTATGTTGACACAGACAATTTCATAAAGGAGATTCTGTCATCCTCTGGAAAGGAAAACAGAAGTGTAGGCACTTGGTGCAAGTATGGTTTTAAGCACACGAGAAACACACGAAGGTCACTGGGCTTTATTTGGACATTCATTTTTCCAATGCCTGCATTCTTTAGTGGTGACAGTTTCCTAACCTGCCGTGATAGATGGATCGAGTTTTTAAATAGAGTAAGTCTCCAACACACGAATGAGTTCAATTCCGAGATCACATTCATACATCCAATTTATTCATAAGTCCAACGAAGTTAACCTGGGCACCCAAGTAACACAATAAGCTATGGAGTACTGTACTATAGGTTTATAATGCTTTTCACACAAATAATACATAAAAAATGAATAAATACAAAAAATAAACATTTCTTCACGTGTTTTGAACTTTCATTAGGTATATACACATTAAGTTTTCTTATGTTTTTTTGAGAATAAACTCTTTTTGTTGTTGTTGTTCAGTTGCTAAGTCATGTCCAACTCTTTGTGACTCCATGGACTGCAGCATGTCAGGCTTCCCTGTCCTTCACTATCTCCCAGAGTTTGCTCAAACTCACGTCCATTGAGTCAGTGATACCATCCAACCATCTCATCCTCAGTCATCCCTTTCTCCTCCTGCCTTCAGTCCTTCCCAGCATCAGGATCTTTTCCAATGAGTCAGCTCTTCACATCAGGTGGTCAAAGTATTAGAGTATCAGCTTCAGCATCAGTCCTCCCAGTGAATATTCAGGGTTGATTTCCTTTAGGATTGACTGGTTTGATCTCCTTGCTGTCCAAGGTATTCTCAAAAGTCTTCTCTAGCACCACAATTCAAAAACATCAATTCTTCAGCTCTCAGCCTTCTTTATGGTCCAGCTCTCACATCAATATGTGACTACCAGAAAAACTATAGGTTTGACTATATGGATTTTTGTCAGCAAAGTGATGTCTTTGCTTTTTAATATGCTGTCTAGGTTTGTCATAGTTTTTCTTCTAATTGTCTTTTAATCTCATGGCTGCAGTCATCATCAACTCCTTTATCATTACATCATGCCCTTTATTTAAAGAAAGTAGCGTTTACATACATCCACTACCATATGTAACATAGCTAGTGGGAAGCTGTTATATAACACAATAACTTCAGTCCAGCACTCTTTGACGATCCAGAGAGGAAGGACGGGCGGTAGTATGGGAGGAAGCCTTAAGAGGGAGGGATATATGTGGTGGTGGTGGTTTAGTGGCTAAGTCATGACCGACTCTTGTAAACCCATAGACTATAGCCTGCCAAGGATGGGATTTTCCAGGCAAAAATACTGGAGTGGGTTGCTATTTCCTTCTCCAGGGAATCTTCCTGATCCAAGGATAGAACCCCTATCTCCCACATTGCAAATGGATTCTTTACCAACTGAGCTACCAGAGGAGGAGGGGGACATATATATTTATGTTAATTTTAGTTATAATTATGCTTCTGATCCTGGGAAGGATTGGGGGCAGGAGGAGAAGGGGGTGACAGAGGATGAGATGGCTGGATGGCATCACTGACTTGATGGACGTGAGTCTGAGTGAACTCCGGGAGTTGGTGATGGACAGGGAGGCCTGGCGTGCTGCGATTCATGGGGTCACAAAGAGTCGGACATGACTGAGCGACTGATCTGATCTGATCTGATGCTTAGTTCATATAGTTGTTGGCAGAAGCCAACACAATATTATAAAGGGAACATTTTAAACCTCACAATACAGTGCCTTGAAAAGTAGAGTAGTACAGTACAATAACTGGCATTAGGGGCTGGTATCCAGTGAACAAGCAAAAAGAACTACTGACTAATGGAGGGAGAGGAGGTGGGAGATGGTAGAGCTGAAGAATCATTAGCAACAGGAGATAGAGGGCAGGCTGCAATTTCACTCACGCCTGCTGCTGATGGAACAGGTTCTGGTTCCTGGCTGAATTCAGTTCTATCTATCCTCTTTAAAAAAACAAGCCAGAGATGTCTGGATAGTGGCTCTTTTTTTCTCATCATAGATGACACAATATCACTGATTTGCATTCTGAATGACTGCTGCAACCTTTGTGCACAGCTCTCTGTTTGGGTGCTGCACCTCAAAAACTAGCTGTAATTCCTCTAATAGAACCAAGTGACTGAACACACGTTCACAGCTTTGAAAGTTTGCAACTTGAAGGTCTGTGTGTAGGAGACTTAGTGTATGTGAGGGTTTGGTCTTGTGGATTTTTGGTATTTGTAAAAGTCTTCTCCAGTTTCCCCTCTTCTCTGTAGGCTCTTAATCATGTTCAGAAACCTCTCCAGAGAATGTTGTGAGGGAGGTCAGGCAGGACGGCATCTTTCTTTTGTAAGCCTCATCTTCCTATGGATATTTCATACCTATTTGACAAGGGAATAATTTTTCCATGTTTTTTCTCCCATGGTTCAGGATCTAACAAGGGAAAACCATTATTGGGGGATATCTATGGGGAGCTGGTTTCCTCTCTTAATTCATTCCCTGGTGGTTCAGACGGTAAAGAATCTTGCTGCAATGCAGGAAACATGGGTTCAATCCCTGTGGCGGAAAGATCCCCTAGAGAAGGGAATGGCAGCCCACTCCAGTATTCCTGCCTGGAGGATTCCACAGACAGAGGAACCTAGTGGGCTACAGTCCATGGAGTCTCAAAAAGTCTACAGAACTAAGCAGCTAACAGTTTTATTTCTTCACGTGGGGAGCTGGTTTTCTCTCTTAATGCATATTATAAGTAGAGGACCATCATAGTTCAACAAAAATTAAGGTGTAAGTGTTCTTAAGAGCTCAAAAATTTGGAACGATCCATTTTGTATAGGAATCAAAATGCAGCACACACACAAAAGCAATCTCCAGTTTGAAGAGGGGAAGGAGTCAGGCAGCAAAAGGAAGCCAGATAGCCAGGCTCAGCTTATGCTTCCTACATATGAGTGAAAGCTTTCCGGAACATCGACTAGCTCAAGAATAGAGCCTCACGACATCATCAATCCCTAGATGACAGAGGAGTGGTAAGGAGAAGACAGATTTGAGACATCAAAGGGTCTCATCATATGTCCACGTGATTGTCACTTTGTAGCCCTTTTCCATTGTTCTCCAGATTAGAAGACTCCAAACCCTGCCCAGAGGACTGCAGAAACATTAAAATGTGACACTACCATTTATTAACATATCTGCACATGAAAAGAAATGAGAAGAGACTACACCAGCCAAAAGCCAGGTAATGAGTTTGCCTCACTTCTTAACACTGCAGTTTCCCCCAGGTTTGATTTATTCATGAATATCACCTGACATTTCATGTCCCCATGGTATCTCTCCAAAACAAAATATTCTAATAATCAGAAAGAAAAAGTCAGAAACCCCAAAATTCAGATGGACAACAGTTACAAGCATGTATCATTGTACAGAAGGCAGGGATCAAGACCATCCCCAAGAAAAAGAAATGCAAAAAAGCAAAATGGTTTTCTGAGGAGGCCTTACAAATAGCTGTGAAAAAAAGGGAAGTGAAAAGCAAAGGAGAAAAGGAAAGATATAAGCATCTGAATGCAGAGTTTCAAAGAATAGCAAGAAGAGATAAGAAAGCCTTCCTCAGTGATCAATGCAAAGAAATAGAGGAAAACAATAGAATGGGAAAGACTAGAGATCTCTTCAAGAAAATTAGAGATACCAAGAGAACATTTCATGCAAATATGGGCTCAATAAAAAACAGAAATGATATGGACCAAACAGAAGCAGAAGATATTAAGAAGAGGTGGCAAGAATACACAGAAGAACTGTACAAAAAAAAAAAAGATCTTCATGACCCAGATAATCACAATGGTGTGATCACTCACCTAGAGCCAGACATCCTGGAATGTGAAGCCAATTGGGCCTTAGGAAGAATCATTATGAACAAAGCTAATGGAGGTGATAGAATACCAGTTGAGCTATTCAAATCCTGAAAGATGATGCTGTGAAAGTGCTGAACTCAAAATGCCAGCAAATTTGGGAAAGTCAGCAGTGGCCACAGGACTGGAAAATGTCAGTTTTCATTCCAATCCCAAAGAAAGGCAATGCCAAAGAATGCTCAAACTATCACACAATTGCACTCATCTCACATGCTAATAAAGTAATGCTTAAAATTCTCCAAGCCAGGCTTCAGCAATATGTGAACTGTGAACTTCCAGATGTTCAAACTGGTTTTAGAAAAGGCAGAGGAATCAGAGATCAAATTGCTAGCATCCGCTGGATCATGGACAAAGCAAAAGAGTTCCAGAAAAACATCTATTTCTGCTTTATTGACTATGCCAAAGCCTTTGACTGTATGGATCACAATAAACTGTGGAAAATTCTGAAAGAGATGGGAAGACCAGACCACCTGATCTGCCTCTTGAGAAACCTGTATGCAGGTCAGGAAGCAACAGTTAGAAATGGACATGGAACAACTGACTGGTTCCAAATAGCAAAAGGAGTACGTCAAGCTTGTATATTGTCACCCTGCTTATTTAACTTATATGCAGAGAACATCATGAGAAATGCTGGGCTGGAAGAAGCACAAGCTGAAATCAAGATTGCCGGGAGAAATATCAATAACCTCAGATATGCAGATGACACCACCCTTATGACAGAAAGTGAAGAAGAACTAAAGAGCCTCCTAATGAAAGTGAAAGAGGAGAGTGAAAAAGTTGGCTTAAAGCTCAACATTCAGAAAACTAAGATCATGGCATCTGGCCCCATCACTTCATGGCTAATAGATGGGGAAACAGTGGAAACAGTGGCTGACTTTATTTTGGGGGGCTCCAAAATCACTGCAGATGGTGATTGCAGCCATGAAATTAAAAGACTCCTTGGAAGGAACGTTATGACCAACCTAGACAGCATATTAAAAAGCAGAGACATTACTTTGCCAATAAAGGTCTGTCTAGTCAAGGTTATAGTTTTTCCAGTGGTCATGTATGGATGTGAGAGTTGGACTATAAAGAAATCTGAGTGCCTAAGAATTGATGCTTTTAAACTATAGTGCTGGAGAAGACTCTTGAGAGTCCCTTGGACTGCAAGGAGATCCAACAAGTCCATCCTAAAGGAGATCAGTCCTGGGTGTTCATTGGAAGGACTGATGTTGAAGCTGAAACTCCAATACTTTGGCCACCTCATGCGAAGAGCTGACTCATTTGAAAAGACCCTGATGCTGGGAAAATTTGAGGGCAGGAGGAGAAGGGGATGACAGAGGATGAGATGGTTGGATGGTATCACCGACTAGATGGACATGGGTTTGGGTGAGCTCTGGGAGTTGATGATGAACAGGGAGGCCTGGCATGCTGCGGTTCATGGAGTCACAAAGAGTCGGACATGACTGAGTGAACTGAATTGATCTGATTTCATATGTGAGAACATCCAAACGGCCAATAAGCAATGACAACCTGGAATTTTTTGTTTTTGTTTTTTAAAAAATATGGATTTAAATCATAATGAGAAACCAGCCCACCAAAATGGCTAAAATTTAAGAAATTGGCCATACCAGGTACTATGAGGCTGTAAACTGAAATTAATATAAACTTCTAGTAAACATTGTAATTGATGTAATCAATTTGGAGAAGTGTTTCCAGCCATGTCTACTAAAACTAAATCTTGCCTACCCTATGATCCAGCAAGTTCTATGAAAATGAGAGCTTGCAGTCAACAACATTCATGGCAACATCATTCAATAATATTTCACAGGCAGACACAACTCAGATTTCCAAGAAGAGTAGACTGTATAAATAAACGGTGATATAAGTAAACACTGCCACAATATGAGGAAATGCACATGCAGCTGCTGTGTGCAACTTCTTGGCAGGGTCTCCTAAACATCACAGTAGGGAAAGAACGGCTGACACAGAGGAGAACCATCTGTGTGATTCTATTATAGAGCTCAGCAGCAAGCCTCGCTGATCTATGCTGGTAACAGTCAGGGTCATGGTTTTGGTACTGACCAGGGTTCTTTGTCATTATTGCTCAGTTGCTAAGTCATGTCTGACTCTTTGTGACCCCATGGACTGCAGCACACCTGGGTTCTTGGTCTTCCCCAGTCAGCAGAAATTGACTAGACCCAGACAAGAAATTCAGGCAAGACTTTATCAGGGTCCTGGTTGGAGTATGGAGGAGTGAGAATAAGTAACATGCTCCTTTGCTTGCCCCCTCTCTGAGACAGGGTGAGTTTGTTTCTTACACAGAATGAGAGTAGGAATATGTCCAGGGGTCTGGTTGAGAGAGGCTTAGTTCATTTGCTCGCCCCTCTGCTGGTACTGAGTGCAGGGGGCTTACTCAGTACCCTGCTTCTGCTCCTGGCTCTTCAGAAGTTGCAGTAGGGGTTTTTTCTTTGTTTTGTTTTGGTGTTTTTGTATCTTTCATCCAGAATTTGCCCCAGCTGTATACCCTCGCTGTTCCTTTTTAGTCTCATACAGTTTCCTTGCATTTTGTTGCTCAAGGAGGCGTGTCCAGGCGCAAACATTGCAGCACTGCAAGAGGAGCCCAAGTTGCAGCTGGTCTCAGTTTCCCCTTGGCAGGAGGGGCCCTGGCATGTGTGGTGGACAGTGTGATGGACTCCCCTAAGCCCCCTCAGATCCCATTTATCATTTCGGTACAATCAGCTCCCCTGTGCCTCTGCAGGCCTTTCAGTGGACAGTACCTGCGGGGCTTCTTAGACCACCCGTCCTTGTGGAGCCTTTGGCAGTAAGCACAGAGGCTAGTAGGGTCTGGAGTCTGCGCTTTCTGTTCCTGCAGAGACTTTGCTGCCACTGGGAGTAGGCTAGTTCAGCCCCCAGGACACACAAGGACAGTGCTGAGGCCACTCACCCCTGAGTTCTCCCACCCCTGAGTCCTCCTCTCGGCTCAGACTGAAGCGACCTGGGGAGGAAGGCCTTTCACTCTGAGGACCCCTTCCTCCCCTTCCCTCATCTGTCTCCCATGGGAGCATTTCCTTAGTAATTCACTTGCAGACAATTTCTCCTCGTGGCATCTCCTTCTGGGAAACCGAGCCTGAGTAGGAAGGCAATAGCCAGCTGTTGTTGAAAAAGCTAGTTGGACCAAAAGGATGCTGGTAATGTTGATGTGTTCACTTTAGAATAGATTATTGGGCAATTATTATTTTTAGTTTTCTCCATGTACACTATTTTTCAAAAAGAAAAGTTTTTTAAAAACCTAAACCCTGTGACTAGAAAAATCCAGAATTTTGTCCTAGAATGTTTTCATACAGTTATGTAGTGATTTAAGTTTAAGAATGTTCATTATTTATATATTTAAAATAACAAATAAAAACATGGGGTTTTTTTATTTTATTTTACTTTTAAACTTTACAATATTGTATTAGTTTTGCCAAATATCGAAATGAATCTGCCACAGGTATACATGTGTTCCCCATTCTGAACCAATTTTAAGCTGTAGTATGTTAACATCTATACCACATTATTATAAAACATTTAAAATTATTTAATGACATAAAAATACCAATAAGTATTATTTTAACAATAAATTACACAGCAGTACATAAAATACAGTTCCCATCTGGAAAACTACAAATGTATATTTTTTTAATGTGCATCAAGATATTAGTAGCACTTACCTTTCAATGGTACAATTATGCCTATTTTTTTCACTCTCTTCCAAAGTCTTCACCATATTTTCTCAATTTTCTATGATAAATATGCAGTTATTTTAACCAAAAATGTAAAAAAAAAATGTTTTGCCAAATAATGTTCACATCATGGAAAATACAGTAGCCTTTAAAAATAGGTGGATATTCTCCACACCCAATCAAGATGACTACTATCCGAAAAGGAAGGAGTAAAAACAGAAAATAATGTATGAGGTGAGGATGTAGATAAATTGAAATCTTTGTGTACTGTGGATGGGAATGTAAAAATGGCACAGCAACTATGGAAAATGATATGGCACTTCTTAAAAACTGAAAATAGAACTACCATATCAACCAGAGATTTCTCTTCTGGGTATGTGTCCAAAAGAACGGAAAACAGAGTCTCAAAGAGATATCGCTATACCGACGTGCACAGACGCACTATTCACAATAGCTAAAAGACAGAAGCCACCCATGCATCCATTAAAGGACTAACGGGTAACTAAAATGTGGTATACACATATACAATTCAATGTGGTTTAGCCTTAAAAAGGAATGAAATTCTGACACATACTATGACATGAATGGATCTCAAAGACAGTATGCTATGTGAAATAAGCCAGTCACGAAGGGACAAGTATGGTATGACTCCATTATAGGAAGAATTTAGAGTAGCCAAATTCATACAAACATGAAGTCGAATGGAGGTTGTCGGGTACTAGCAGGGGAAGGACCAGGGGAGTTGTGTAAAGGGTATAGAGTTGTGATTTTGCATGAAGAAAAATTCTGTAGACTTTGTTGCACAGTATTGTGAATAAACTTAAAAATGTAGAACTGTATACTTAAAATGATTAAGATGATAAATTTTATGTTATATGCACTGTATCAAAATTTAAAAAAAAATGGTGGATATGACAATGCCATTTAAGGATGGGAGAGGTAGAGCAATTCCAGGACTTTAATCCTATTCACTGCTCAGCAAACATTCCCTCTGCTAATTAGCTCTGCATCATCATCAGCGGTTTCCTTTATCCACAGTGCTTTATGCTTTGGACAAGTGTTGCCCAATAGTAGTTGTTCAGCCGCTCAGTCACGTCCAGCTGTTCGTGACCCTATGGACTGCAGCACTCCAGGCTGCCCTGTTCCTCACCACCTACCGGAGCTTGTTCAAACTCATGTCCATTGAGTCAGTGATACCATCCAACCATCTTGTCTTCTGTCGTCCCCTTCTCCTGCCTCCAATCTTTCCCAGCATCAGGGTCTTTTCCAATGAGTCAGCTCTTCTCATCACCTGGCCAAAGTACTGGAGCTTCAGGTTCAGCATCAGTCTTTCCAATAAATATTCAGGATAATTTCCTTTAGGATTGACTGGTTTGATCTCTTTGCAGTCCAAGGAGATCTTGTCCAATAGAATCTCCTGCAATGATGGGATTATTATATAACTGAGCTGTCTGTCTAAAGCAATAATCACAAGTAGTATGGCTGCTGAGCCTTTGAAATGTGCCTAGTGTGACTGAGGATCTACATTTTTAATCTAAATACCATGAATTGAATTTAAGTAGTTCCATGTAGCCACAAGAGCCTTCTACATTAATACTAGTCTAGTTTCGTAGGTGGTGCAGTGGTAAAGAATCTACCTGCCAATGCAGGAGACTTGGGTTCAACCCTTGGATCAGAAAGATCCTCTGGAGGAGGCAATGGCAATCCTCTCCTGTACTCTTGCCTGGAAAATTCCATGGACATAGGAGTTTTGCATGCTACATTCCTGAGGTCGGAAAGAGTCGGAAATGGCCAAGCATGCACACACACAGACTTTTGTGTTAATCTTTCTCTACTGCTGGATGAACTTTGCCTGTGATAATTTTGAGAAAACAGAAGAAAAGCTCTCCACTCACAGCAGTTCTTATTTTTCTCTTTTGCTTGATTACAGTTATCCCAGTTGTTGGAACCACATCCCCTAAACAGAATGCTTTCTCTACCTTTCCCACATAAAGAACCACCTCTGTGATCTTCCTTTTCATCTGCTCTGCTGGCAAACATTTGTCATTGTGAAATAGCTGATAAGCGCTTTGCTGAGTTTCTGATTGTTATCAGATTACAGAGTCCTGTAGGGGATCATTGGTGAAGCATAAGCCAAGACAGTGTGAGTAATTTGGTGGCAACTATAGCTTCTCAGGTATAATTAGCTGCTGCTGGGTGCCCTTTCTTTACGTGGGGAAGTCAGGCATTCAGAGAGATGGCTGCCCTGATTATGGAATAAACTCATACAGAAGGCAGCAAAGCAATATTTTGAGGAAGGAAAGGATAAGCACTGGAATCAGATGGCTCTGGGCTTAATTCCTTTTATGGCAAATACAATCTATCATCTTGAACAAGTCCAAACTGCTCTGATACCACTGTATTTTGTATGCACAGGAGGAGGATAATAATACATTTTAGATGATTAAGCCTGGTATACAGTGTTCAGTCAGTAAATGTCAACTGTTAAAAATGGCTAACTACATCCTTGCTCTTCTTTCCATTACCTCATCTTTATCTCTTTATCCACTAGACTGTAACAGAAATAAAATGTTTATAACCCCACCTGCCTTTTAAATAAAGTGTCTCTGTGAACTTGGCCCTCCATTTTGCTTAGAAAAATAACACATTGCAGGGATAATTCACTAACTGATTTATTTAGTTGGAAGAAAGTTGCAGTTCTTATTTGCTGTTTTGTTCTGCCTTCTTCTCTGGAGGTGGTTTGGGGATGGAAGCCAATGAAAGAGGTAAAAGAAAAGCTGGACCTGCTTGGAGCAATAGCAAGGTAGGGACAGGGGACATACAACCCTGGTACAATCCACCCTGGTACAGCCAAGCAATGACTTTGAAGACTAGAAATACCCTTATGAGTTCTGAAGCCACTGGCTGCCAAGCATGTGATGCAAGCTCCCTGCTTTGACACTCCCATAAACCCTTTTAGAACTTACTTTGCTTATTAGAGCTTTTGGCATAAATGGATGCTTGTTAGGAAACTCAATGAGAAGCTCAATTCTGCCGCTATATAAACGAGGAACAAAAACAGAGAGAGTAGCCAACATACATACAGCCAACATAAATGGCGTGCCCATTTATCCACTCATTCATCTAGACTTTTAATCAACCAGAAAGTATTGAAACTGCTTTCCTGAGTATCTCTCCATGTGAAATCCCACCAAGCCTGAGGGAGAGCATTGTGGTCTTTGTCGTAAAAGATCTTATGGTTTAAGAAAAGGGACAAGTACCATCACAAGGGACCTGGAAGAGATGCTGAAATGTTTTCAAAACATCTGCTTCATTTCACTGATACGGAACAAGAAGCTTCAAGACTCAGGCTCAGAAAGGCCAAGAGAGTGTCTCTAAGTGTTAGATCCTTGGCTCAAAGCTGTGATTTTTGTAAGGATAATCTGCCCGTTACGTTGAGAGGGCCAGCTCTAATATCAGAGGAAGGAGAGTTGGACCCTTCATAATCATAACAACCAGGTGCAATAACAAAGTGTTCCTTGGGCTGGACCAGAGCAGACACTATAGTTAATTCACAACGTCTTCACTTATTGCTCAGTATCGAAATCAATTAAAAGTATGAGTTCTAATCTAAAACTCATTTTTCAGCTTCCCCTGTCAGTTTTGTCTGGAGAGGGTGAGCTGCAAATAGAATTACCATGTGCAGTTCCAGAATATCCCACTAAAGGAATGCAGTGGGCCCCTCAGCCTCTTTCTCCAGTTTGATCAGAGCCCTCTGTGTGACCAGCTAAATCAACTCAAAGATCTGCCTCCCAAGCACAGGTTTCTTCCTTTGTTCTAATTTTCTATGCCACATAATCTCTTTTCCACTTTGGAACCCTCTTCATCCTTGATGTCCCAGCACAAGAACAAGCGTTACCTCCTTCAAAAGTCTTTGTCTGACAACACCAACCTTCAGGAAGGATTCTTCTCTATAAACACATATGTGTCTGTTAAGTCACTTCAGTCGTGTCTGACTCTTTGCAACCCTATGGACTGTAGCCCACCAGCCTCCTCTGTCCATGGGATTCTCCAGGCAAGAATACTGGAGTGGGTTGCCATACCCTGCTCCAGGGGATCTTCCCAATCCAGGGACTGAAGCTGCATCTCTTAAGTCATCTGCATTGGCAGGCAGGTTCTTTACCACTAGTGCCACCTGGGAAGCCCATAGACATGTATAGCATTTGCTAATTGTATCACCTATGTCCAGCTAAAGGCCTGGAGCCTATTCACCCGAATGTTTTAGAGCCTGTAACTGCCCCTTAGGATCCTCCGTAGAACTCTAGCCCTTTGCAGAACAGTCTCTGTGTGTGGGTGTGGGTGTGTGTGTGTGTGTGTGTGTGTGTAGTGGTAAGATAGAGGAGAACAGGCAGAAAAAATATTCATTAGTATGGAAAAAGTTGGCTTAAAGCTCAACATTCAGAAAATGAAGATCATGGCATCTGGTCCCATCACTTCATGGCAAATAAACGGGGAAACAGTGTCAGACTTTATTTTTATAGACTCCAAAAATCACTGCAGATGGTGACTGCAGCCATGAAATTAAAAGACGCTTACTCCTTGGAAGGAAAGTTATGACCAACCTAGATAGAATATTGAAAAGCAGAGACATCACTTTGCCAACAAAGGTCTGTCTAGTCAAGGCTATGGTTTTTCCAGTGGTCATGTATGGATGTGAGAGTTGAACTGTGAAGAAGGCTGAGTGCCGAAGAATTGATGCTTTTGAACTGTGGTGTTGGAGAAGACTCTTGAGAGTCCCTTGGACTGCAAGGAGATCCAACCAGTCCATTCTGAAGGAGATCAGCGCTGGGGTTTCTTTGGAAGGAATGATGCTAAAGCTGAAACTCCAATACTGTGGCCACCTCATGGGAAGAGTTGACTCATTGGAAAAGACTCTGATGCTGGGAGGAATTGGGGGCAGGAGGAGAAGGGGATGACAGAGGATGAGATGGCTGGATGGCATCACTGACTCGATGGACGTGAGTCTGAGTGAACTCTGGGAGTTGGTGATGGACAGGGAGGCCTGGCGTGCTGTGATTCATGGGGTCGCAAAGAGTTGGACACGACTGAGCAACTGAACTGAACTGAACTGACTGAGTGTGGAAAACAGAAAGTGACCAGAGTAGCACTGTGTATGCATGCTGAGTTCCTCCGTCATGCCCAGCTCTTTGTGACCACATGGACTGTAGCCCATTAGGCTCCTCTGTCCACGGGATTTTCCAGGCAAGAATACTGGAGTGGGTTGCAATTTTGTCTTCTAGAGGTCTTCCTGATCAAACCCACATCTCCTGCATTGCAGGCAGATTCTTTTCCACTGAGCATCCTTGGAAGTACTGTAAAGTCAATCAAAATCATTCATTTATAGGAAAACATTTACCTGGTGTCTGAAGGTACAAAAGTATATGTGTTCTGTGAACTACTCTGTGAAGACAAAAGAAAATACAAATATAAGCCTATCAGTTTTTACCCAAAGCCTGAACTAAACTTCTGTGGGAAACTAAGATTATTGGGTACACATATATAAAATTAGCATGAATCAAAGACTTTATCTAATACATTATTTAATGAAGGAACTGGAAAAAATTATAATCTGTTTAGATGAAAAGTCAAAGAACCACAAATGTACATGGAATAAAAAATATTAACATGAGTTTGCAAAAAAAAAAAATGTTTTCCATAGGGCATAATCAACTTCATTGCACTGCTGCTGCTACTGCTGCTAAGTTGCTTCAGTCATGTCTGACTCTGTGGGACCCCATAGCTGGCAGCCCACCAGGCTCCCCTGTCCCTAGCATTCTCCAGGCAAGAACACTGGAGTGGGTTGCCGTTTCATTGCACTGGACACAGGTAATTAGCTTTTATCTAGGTAAAGTTATTTGTGTTGCTCTCAGTTTTCTGCAAACTACATTCTACTTTCAGAATTATAAAGCAACCTAATCAAAGACAGAAGATTACAACATGATTTTTTTTGTTTGCTTTGTTCAGTCACTAAGTTGTGTCCGATTCTTTGCGACCCCATGGACTACAGGACACCAGGCTTCCCTGTCCTTCACTGTCTCCCTGAGTTTGCTTAAATTCATGTCCATTTTGTTGATGATGTTATCTAACCATCTTATCCACTTATCGTTTCCTTTGGCCTTCAGTCTTTCCGAGCATCAGGATCTTTTCCAGTGAGTTAGTTCTTCACATCGGGGGGCCAAAATATTGGAGCTTCAGCTTCAGCATCAGTCCTTTCAATGAATATTCATGGTTGATTTCCTTTAGGATTGACTGGTTTGACTTCCTGGCAGGCCAAGGAACACTCAGGAGTCTTCTCCAGCACAATTCAAAAGCATCAGTTCTTTCATGCTCAACCATCTATATGGTACAACTTTCACATCTGTACACAACCTGATAGAATCAGATAATCCCTAGATGACCCATCATTTCATGGTAAGGATATTCATTAATCTCTTTAGTTCATTCTAAAGAATTAAATTGCTGATTTCACTCATCTCCCCAACACACTTCATTCAACCTTCTCTCAGTCATTTCTAGCTGTTGTTTGTCCAAAACATCTCCTCAAAAAAGCATCTCTTTCTTACCTCCCAGGACTTACACATGCTCTTCCCCTGCCCTTGATACTCTTCCTTCTCCTCTGGCCTATCTTCCCCTACCTAACTCTCCTACTCATCTCTTTCCTTCCTAGTGTCATTTCCCAATTCTCTTCCTCAAGTAAGCCTACTCGATCTCCTGAGTAAGAGAGGGCCCCCCGCCCCCGCCATCACACCACATACCTAACACTGTCTAATGCTAGATGCTTGCTTGTTTTATCACTGTAAGCTTAACGTAGACAGAGGCAAGGTCTCAATTTATTTCCTGGTTGAGTAAAATAAGAAAAGAAAACAAACCAAAAAAATTAAGAAACAAATGAATTAAGCTTTCACATTCTCATGTGTAATCAGGGAAAAGATCCCTGCTCTGCCCTCTCTAAAGATCAGGATAGAGTGACTACCCTGATGGTTAAGAATTCAGGCAAAGAACAACTCCAGGCTAACATTTTCCTTTGAATGAACGATTCTGATTGGCTTTACAGTGCTTCTAAGGTGGCTCAGTGGTAAAGAATCTGCCTGCAATGCAAGAGAGGTGAGTTTGATCCCTGCATCAGGAAGATCCCCTGGAAGAGAAAATGGCAACCCACTCCAGTGCAGGGGACACGGGTTTGATTCCTGATCAGAGAACTGAGATCCCACCTGCCATGGGGCAACTAAGACTGTCAGCTCAGTCCAGTTCAGTTCAGTCGCTCAGTCGTATCCGACTCTTTGCGACCCCATGAATTGCAGCACGCCAGGCCTCCCTGTCCATCACCAACTCCTGGAGTTCACTTAAACTCACATCCATTGAGTCAGTGATGCCATCCAGCCATCTCATCCTCTGTCGTCCCCTTCCCCTCCTGCCCCCAATCCCTCCCAGCATCAGAGTCTTTTCCAATGAGTCAACTCTTCGAATGAGGTGGCCAAAGTATTGGAGTTTCAGCTTTAGCATCATTCCTTCCAAAGAACACCCAGGACTGATCTCCTTTAGAATGGACTGGTTGCATCTTCTTGGAGTCCAAGGGACTCTCAAGAGTCTTCTCCAACACCACAGTTCAAAAGCATCAATTCTTCGGTGCTCAGCTTTCTTCATAGTCCAACTCTCACATCCATACATGACTACTGGAAAACCATAGCCTTGACTGTACACCACAACAAAAGATCCTTCATTCTGTAACTAAAATAAATGTTTAAAAGTATCAGGATAAACATGAAGTGAGACCTATAGACAAAGACAAATGAGCCTGGCAAATAAAAGGCTCTTGTTTTGTTTCTCACTGTAAAAAAATTTCTTTAGCAATTTCCATCTATGACAGCCTTCTTTGCTCATGAGATAAGGTTCCAAACAGTCAGTGATAACAATCGTAATAGAAAGAGTATTTAGAAGTTGCTTTAAAATAAAATTGATCCATAGGGAAAAAAAAAATGGACATTTCAGGGAGCATTAGAAAAAGTAAAAGTTAAAATAAAAAACACAAACATGAGGTCGGGCTGTATTTGTGAGCAAGGCTGTCAGTTAATTCAGTAAATATTTTTTTCCTATTGAGAATTATTTTGGAGTATTTAGGGAGGAGCTTGATAATGAGTTGTTTATTATGATCTAAAAGCACATGCAAAATGCAGTCACCTAGTTAAGGAAGAATAAATAATAGCCCATCATCAGAGCCTCCCATCTACCTGAACCCCAATCCCACATCCGGCCTTGCCTGAGACACTTGAAAGCTATCAATTTACTGCATGAACCATATGACGCTCATACAGAAGTCAGAGCTACTGACTCTTTAAAGTGTACTAATTATCCCACAATTTTGAAAGTGAGACCATATGGAAGCTGTTTTCCTTGTGTTTCTGATTCAAAGACAAAAGACATGAAACTGAACAAGGATTTTCTATATTCTATGTTCCTTGCAAATGCTACTCAAAGTTCACCGAATTCACAAAATAAAAAATGTCTAATCTCCTCCTGGTCAAAGGCTGTCTGGAATTCAAGTCCTTTTCTCAAGTCTTTTTATTTCAAGTGTCTTTTCTCCCTCTGAGCTGTGACTACTCCTACCAAGATGAGTACAGCTAAATTAAAAATGAACTCTTCTGACCGTTCAATTAGTTGTTGAGGCAACACAATGTGAGCAGCTGGTGAGATGCTTTAATTTGTCTTCCCAAACCCAACAGATGCACCGGTGGTCTAAGGACAAGCAGCTAATGACACAGAGCCTGTCTTCAGTGGACATGGCAGTGAGAATCCCAGGCAGGGAAGAGAAGATTTTGAAGGATGAGGAGAGACCATATCAGACAAGAGGGCTCTTCCTTATTTATCTTATCTGAAGCCAGAACTCCGTCTCTGGCTTCCAGATGGAAACAGCTTAGGACCTGGGACCAAAGTCAGCTCTATTCAATGAGGCTGTCATTTGTAGAAGCACCTAAATCTAAGACTAATACTGAGTTACTTTGAAAACTGAACCATTCATATGATTCAGCAACCTCACTCTTGGGTATAAATCTGGAAAAAATAAAAACTCTAATTCGTAAAGTTAGTATACCCCACTTCTGGGCATATATCCAGATAAAACTATAATTCAAAAAGTTAGTGTCCATAGCAGCACTATTTACAATGATGAAGACATGGAAACAATCCAAGTGCACATCAACAGATGACTGGCTTAAGAAAACGTGTTTTTACATGTGGCTTCCCTGGAAACTCAGATGGTAAAGAATCCACCTGCAATACAGAGACCCAGGTTTGATCCCTGGGTCAGGAAGATCCCCTGGAGAAGGGAATGTCTACCCACTCCAGTATTCTTGCCTGGAGAATTCCATGGACAGAGGAGCCTGACAGGCTACAGTCCAAGGACTTGCAAAGAGTCAGACATGACTGAAAGACTTTCACTTACTCACTCATACATATACATGTGTGTGTATACATACACACATACATATGTATAATGGAGTATTACTCAGTCATAAAAAATGAATGGAATCTTGCCATTTTTAGCAACATGAGTGGACCTAGAGAATATTATACTTGGTGAAGTAAGTTAGAACAAAGACAAATATCATATGATATCATTTGCATGTTCAAAATAAAATATGATACAAGTGAACTTATTTACAACACAGAAACATACTCATGGACATAGAAAACAAACTGAGACTTATCAAAGGGGATAGTGGTGGGGGGAGGGGGAGGGAGATAAGTTACAAGTTTACATTTAGTGGATGCAAACTACTATATATAAAACAGATAAACAACAAACTCCTTTTGTATAGTATAGGAAATTATATAGTCCATAGGGTTGCAAAGAGTCAGACACTACTGAAGCGACTTAGCACAGCAGAGTGTATATATATATATATATAACCACTTTTGCTGTATGTCTAAAACTAACACAATATTATCAATCAACTATACTTCAGTAAACAAGCAAGCAAACAAAAACTGAACCAGACTATAGGAGCATAGAGTTGAGCTTATTCAGAAATGTGCTGTGCTTAGTCATTCAGTCATGTCTGATTCTTTGCAACACTATGGACTGTAGCCCACCAGGCTCCTCTGTCCATGGGGATTCTCCAGGCAAGAAAGCTAGAGTGGGTTGCCATGCCCTCCTCCAGGGACCTTCCCAACCTAGGGATTGAAGCCAGGTCTCCCACATTGCAGGTGGATTCTTTACTATAAGAGCCTCTTGATGAAAGTGAAAGAGGAGAGTGAAAAAGTTGGCTTAAAACTCAACATTCAGAAAATGAATATCATGGCATCTGGTCCCATCACTTCATGGCAAATAGATGGGGAAACAGTGACAAACTTTATTTTTGGGGGCTCCAAAATCACTGCAGATGGTGGCTGCAGCCATGAAATTAAAAGACACTTCCTCCTTGTAATAAAAGATACTTGCTCCTATGACCAACCTAGACAGCATATTAAAAAGTAGAAAGTAGAGACAATTACTTTGCCTACAAAGGTCCATCTAGTCAAAGCTATGGTTTTTCCAGTGGTCATGTATGGATATGAGAGTTGGACTATAAAGAAAGCTGAGCACCAAAGAATTGATGCTTTTGAACTGTCGTGTTGGAGAAGACTCTTGAGAATCCCTCTCTCAAGGAGATCCAACCAGTCCATCCTAAAGGAAATCAGTTCTGAATATTCATTGGAAGGGCTGATGCTGAAGCTGAAACTTCAGTACTTTGGCCACCTGATGCAGAGAGATGACTCATTGGAAAAGACCGTGATGCTGGAAAAGATTGAAGGCGGGAGGAGAAGGGAATGACAGAGGATGAGATGGTTGGCTGGTATCACTGACTCAATGGATGTACGTTTAAGTAAACTCTGGGAGTTGGTGATGGACAGGGAGGCCTGGTGTGCTGCAATCCATAGGGTCAAAAAGAACTGGACACGAGTGAATGACTGAACTGAACTGAGATGTTTAGGTACTATTACATTATTAACAGAATTTTTAT
The DNA here is from genome assembly GCF_027580195.1 of Bos mutus. NCBI lineage: Eukaryota > Metazoa > Chordata > Mammalia > Artiodactyla > Bovidae > Bos > Bos mutus. Next base: position 105,606,861 of record NC_091622.1, on the reverse strand, counting down.
TCTTTTGCCTTTGTGCATGAACTTTGTCCTCACTAGCATACACTTGCTTGGAGGCAAAAATGAGAGCTTGTCCCAGACAGAATGCAAAGAGAAGGAACAAGGCAAAGCGATATGTGAGCTTTGTCATGCAAAAACGGGATTGGGCACTAAAGTGAAGGCCCTGCAGACCAGGCAAGGGTCTTGAGAGTAAGTTTCCAAATCTTTACTTCTCCTTTGGTCTATGAACAAGACTGTCTATAGGCTCCATTGTCATCATATTCTCTAGCAATGCAAAGAGAGATCCTTTCACCTCTAGCAGCAAGGGTGGGAAGCCAGCCATTTCATGAGAAACAGAAAGGATGTGAGTACAGTGTACAGTGGAATTGTGTCCCCACAAAAGATAAGCTGAGGTTCTCACCTCCAGAGATAGCATGTGAATGTGACTTTATGTGGAAATAGTCTCTACAGATGAATCCAGTTAAGATGATGTCATAATCCCATATGACTGGGTCTTTATAAATAAACAGCCATATGAAGACACAAACACAGAAGAACGCCATGTGAAGACACACAGACACAGGGAGGACGCCGTGACAGTGGAAGCAGAGACTAATGTGGCTTATCTACAAGCTGATGATTGCTCACCAGCAGCAAAAGCTAAAAGAGACAAGGAAGGAGTCTCCCAGAAGGACAGCTCTGATGACACCTTGGTTTTGGACTTTGGACCTCCAGAACTATGAGGCAATTCATCTCTGTTGCTTCGTGCAACCCAATCTATGGTAACTTTTTAGCGGAGCCCTAGGAAATTAACACAAGTACTATGGATGACAGAAAAAGGATGAAAGCAAGAGGTGAATATCTGCATCCTTATTTCCCACTCTGGGTTTCTGCCTGAATGATGTGGGAAAATCAGGTAACCGGGATAGGAGTAGAGGGCCTCTCACCAAACTTCTCTGAGAACTTGGAAGAAGGCTACCTCAAAAGTCATGGGGTTCTCCAGGCAAGAATACTGGAGAGGGTGGCCATTTCCTTCTCCAGTGGACCATGTTTTGTCAGAGCTCTTCACTGTGACCTGTCTTGGATAGCCCTGCACAGCATGGCTCGTAACTTCACTGAGTTGCTTATGCAAGCCCTTTTGCCACAACAAGGCTGTGTTCCAATTGATTTTGAACTGTGGTGCTGGAGAAGACCCTTGAGAGTCCCTTGGACTCCAAGGAGATCAAACCAGTCAATCCTAAAAGAAACCAACCCTGAATATTCATTGGATGACTGATGATGAAGTTGAAGCTCCAGTTTTTTGGCCACCTTAGGTGAAGTCCAAAATCAATGCGTCAGCAGAGCAGTGCTCCCTCTGGAGACTCCTTCCTTGTCTCTTAGCTTATGGTGTTTGTGAGCCAACTCATCGGAAAAGACCCTGATGCTGGAAAAGTTGGAAGTCAAAAGAAGAATCGGGAGGCAGAAGATGAGATGGACAGTACCACCAGCTCAATGGACGTGAATTTGAGCAAACTCCAGGAGATAGTGAAGGAGAGAGGATCCTAGAGTGCTGCAGTCCATGGGGTTGCAAAGAGTTGGACACGACTTACCGACTGAACAACAACAATACCTAACAGGTGCCCTGTAACAGAGACTTCACAGGCGGTGCATCGGGAAAGAATCTGCCTGCTGATGTAGGAGACTCAGGCTGGAAGACTCAGGCCTGGCAAGAGAAACCTGGTGGTGCAGTGTGTCTGATAGGGGAACCCAAGAGGCTTAACTTTCCCAAGGCTCCTGTTGGTGTCTCTGTCTCATTTCTAACATCCAGAAAATGCTGGAAGCAATAGTACTTTATGTTAGAATCCCTCATTTATGGTCTTATTTTTCTCCTCTTCCCAGTCTTATAGATTTGTTTTGAATGGGTTGGGAATTCAACTTCTGATTTTCCAGTGAGATAACCATTTACTAGTTGGTTAAACAGTGATTGCTTTTTATCATGACAACATTGCAATTGACAGAAGCAGGTATATAAACTGCATTTGTGGTATCAAGCCTGGGTGACTGAATGAATAGTCAAATCGTTAACAAAAATTGGTATGCCAGAAAAAGCAATCATTGTTTAATCACTCTTTGCAATTGGCATACCAATTTTTGTTAACGATACGACTATTCATTCAGTCACCCAGGCTTGATACCACAAATCCAGTTTATGCACCTGCCTCTGTCGATTGCAGTGTTGTCACGGTAGTTCCTCAATGTGTTAAATACCCTATCAACCCTTCTGAGATCAGCTTCTTGTCTGCTTTACTCATTCAAGAAATAAATAAAATTAATGCTTAGTAAGCAGGAGTCATCTTTCTAGGTATTTGAGGTTTAAAAATGAGTGCAATGGAAATGATATCAGCTTCCATAGAGCTTTTACAGTCTATTAACAAGACTAGAGGGAGAAGGCAACGGCAACCCACTCCAGTACTCTTGCCTGGAAAATCCCATGGACGGAGGAGCCTAGTAGGCTGCAGTCCATGGGGTCGCACAGAGTCAGACACGACTGAAACAACTTAGCAGCAGCAACAAGACTAGAAATTAATGAAATGATTATCCAGATAGATTTCTATCTGAAACTGTCATAAATGCTGTGAAAAGAAACTTCAGGGTTCTGTGAGAGATTGTAATAGGGCAACTGACCTAGTCTGGGCAGTAGCCAAGAAAACCTTGCCTGAGGAAGTGACATTTGATACCAGATCCAATGAGAGAGCAGTAGTTACCTGGGTGTAGGTAGGTGGTAAGAGAGTGGGAGCTCATGGTAGGAAGCTATGTAACTGAACTTACTTACAAAACCAAAACATACCTACAGACCTGGAAAACAAACCTATGGTTACTGAAGGGGAAATGTGGGGGAGGAGATGAATTAGGAGTTTGAGGTAATCAATAAGGACCAATTGTATAGCACAGGGAACTCTACTCAGTATTCAGTAATAACCTACTTGTGAAAAGAATCTGAAAAAAGAAGGGATATATATGTATCTATAACTGAGTCACTTGCTGTACATCTGAAACTAACACATTTTTAATCGACTACAATCCAATATAAAATAAAAATTAAATTTAAAAAAAAGAAGCTTATATAAAGCCTGAAGGAAGAGTGAGCATGGGAGGAACCTGAAAACAGACAACAGGATATCAGGGGAGAAGGCTATAAGAGTAACAGTAAATGACTCTGGAAGGTCCACTGGGTGGTTCCATCTGGAAGACCACAGCCTCCAATCATTTGACTTCCCTGTCAGGTTCCTTCGCTGACTTCACTTCCCAAGAGACGGGAAGGGTCAGCATTAGAGATGATCTCATCTCCATTCAGTGATCCTCAGCTTGGCTGTGTGTGGGCATCACCTGAGGCACTGTCTGATATCCTGGTGCTGGGTCTCAACCCAGAGTCCCATGCAATGCATTTGGTTACACTCTGGGCATTTCAGTTTGTAAACTTTCTTCAGGTGATTCTAGTAATCAGTCAAGACTGAAAACCACCATGATACCTGGATGGTTAGCTACATGATGGCAAGGCTCTTCTTTTTTTCCCATCTCTTAACATCCCTCACCCCTGCCCTCATATTTAGAATAGTATCTGATGTAATGCTTATTTAAGAAAGGAATGGAGGAGGGAAGGAGCCAAGGAAGGGAGGGAGGGAAATGAATGAACATTTCAAAATATATGCCCCCATATATAAATGGAAGTTTCCATTTATACTTCTATCTCTAAGTTAAATAGCTTGCCCTTGCATCTAGTTCGATATAAAGCCTACTGTCTTGTAGCTATGGCTTCCCAGGTGGCACAGTGGTAGAGAATCTGCCTGCCAATGCAGAAGACACAAGAAATGTGAGTTCGATCCCTGGGTCAGGAAGATCCTCTAGAGAATGAAATGGCAGCCCACTCCAATATAACTGCCTGGAAAATTCTATGAAGAGAGGAGCCTGGGGGGCTACAGTCCATGGCTGTAAAGAGTCAGACATGATGGAATGAGCACGCATGAACACTGTAGTTACAGGATCTCCCTCTCCTTCTGTTTCTCTCTGTTTCTATCTCTGTCTCTGTCTCTCTCTCTATCTACCACCCCCTAGGGGTTGGATGTGCTCGTGGTTACCCACCTGAATATAACTCACAGCTTCCTTGGCAGATTGTCTGAATCTTGTGACAATCCATTGACCAATAGAATATCATCTGAAATTACATATGCAAGTTAAAGTTAAGTCCTCAGAGACAAACCAGGTTGCGTTTCACCTTCCCTTTTCCCCTTTGAAGGGTAGAACATAGACACAGAGTTTGTGAGCCAGTTTCAACACTGCAAATGAAAGCAGCATGCCTTGGGAGGATAAAGCAATAAGATAATACGATGTTTGTCATAGTTTTGGCCATATACATTTGTCAAATGTTTAGCCATATAGAAAAAGTCACATAAAAACTAGCTTCCCTCCAGACAAGGAAAATAAATGTTATTGTCCATATCATTCAGGAGATAAAGAGATGAATGTATATTTTATTTAAGAGCCAGCCAGCAAAAGTAGCATTAGGAAAAAAAAACAATGTTTATATAATAATTCAATGTAGGTTTCCCTCTAATAGTTGAACATCAATTCTTTGGGAAGCTTATGCATTGGAGGCCAATTTAGCATACAAAATATTATATTTTTATTATAGAATCTTATACTACTTCATGATCATATGCCAAATCATATTTGATATCAATTGAGCAAAAGATGAGTGGTGCCAGTGGTAAAGAATCTGCCTGCCAATCCAAGACATGCAAGAGAGGCAGGTCCCTAGGTTGGGAAGAAGATCCCATGGAGGATGAAATGGTAATCCATTCCAGTATTCATGCCTGGCAAATCTCATGGACAGAGGAGCCTAGCAGGTTACAGTCCATGTGGCTGCAAAGAGTTGAATGTGACTAAGCAGGCACACAAGAACATACACACACTCAAGAGCAAAAGATGAACATGGATGTTGCACGCTCCATGGGTGTTCACCCTACATCTTAAAAGGAGTAAGCTATGAGAGCATTTGTTATAACATTGAGGTCCTTGTTTTCCTCCTGTGCATTTACCCTCCAACAACCTAATGCTTCGTTTCACCAAATGTTCATGAACTTCAGGTAACAGATGGATACGGAAAATGCTTTAGCTGCTCTAAAAAGGAGTTCTGGAGTTATTCTCAGGATATAGTTTTTTGTCTTTAAATCAAGAGTATTTAAACTCTTTAAGAACAAAAAAAAGAAAAGAAAAAATCAGGATATGTGAAAAAAGAGTGGGTAAGCATCATACCAGCTGGCACACTCAGGCCTTCAGTTGTTAAATAAGCTTGTGGGAATCCTTTTCGTCTCTAAAATGACAACCATTCCTGCTGGGTAAAATTAAATGTGTTAAGGCACCAAAGCCCACTGGACCCTTCATGTGTCTGTACCTGCAAACTTTTGCTACATCCAGGTCAGTGAAGTGGGGAAAATGCAGCGTAGCTTCACTTACTCAAAAGTAGCTTCCAACAGTTCACTTCACATTTCACCTGAAACACAAAGTCATTGACAGAATAATGCCTTCCGCCTCCAAAGGCCTCCGTGTTCTAATCCCCGAAACCTGTGTGCATGTTATATAGCATGGCAGCAAGGGACTTTACAGATGTGGTTAGATGAGGATTTTGAGATGAAGCGAGTTTAGTGCATTGGACAGGTGGGACCAGGATAATCACAGGTGTCCTTATAAGAGAAAGGAAAGAGTGTCAGGGTCAGGGAAAGAGATGTGACTATGGAAGCAGAGGTTGGAGGGATAGAGGCCGCAAGTCAAGGAATGTTGGCAACCACTAAAAACTGCAAAGAGTAACCATACTGCAACCTTGCTGACACCTGATTTTAAGCCAGTGAAAGCTATTTCTGACTTCTTACAGCTAGAATTCTAAGACAACATTTTTGTGTTGTCTGAAGCTGCTATATGGTGATTTGTTAAACCAGCGATAGGAAATTGTCTTTTATGGAAAAACATATGAGTAAAACTATTATTTTAAGTATTTCATACAAGTAATTCTTTTCTTGTTTGGAGACAAAAAAATAAATTTTAGAATTTGGTTAAATCACATTATATTTGCTAATAAGTACTTCAAAGAAGTAACTACAAAAAAAAAAAAATCACCTCTTGATGAGGGTTAAAGAGGATATAAAAATGGTGGCTTAAAACTCAACCTTCAAAAAAGTAAGAGCATGTCATTTGGTCCCATCACTTCATGGCAAATTGTTGTTGTTGAGTCGCTTAGCCATGTCCAACTCTGTGACCCCATGAACTGCTATGACCCCATGAACTGCAGCTCGCCAGGCTTCCCTGACCTTCATCATCTCCAAGAACTTACTCAAATTTAAGTCTATTGAGTCGGTGATGCCATCCAACCATCTCATCCTCGGTCGTCCCCTCCTCCTGCTTTCAATCTTTCCCAGATCAAGGTCTTTTCCAGTGAGTCAGCTCTTCACATCAGGTGGCCAAAGTACTGGAGATTCAGCTTAAGCATCAGTCCTTCCAGTGAATATTCAGTGTTGATTTCCTTTATGATTGACTGGTTGATCTCCTTGCAGTCCAAGAGACTCTCAAGAGTCTTCTCCAACACCATAGTTCAAAAGCATCAGTTTTTCGGTGCAGTGCTGAAGCTGAAGCTCCATACTTTGGCTACCTGATCTGAAGAGCTGACTCATTATAAAAGACTCTGATGCTGGGAAAGAGCAAAGGCAGGAGGAGAAGGGGATGACAGAGGATGAGATGGTTGGATGGCATCACCGACTCATTGGACACGAGTTTAAGCACACTCTGGGAGATAGTGAAGGATAAGGAAGCCTGGAGTGCTGCAGTCCATGGGGTCACAAAGAGTCAGACATGATTTAATGATTGAAGAACAACAGTAAGAACTACATAAAATACGATGAAGTGGTTTATGAAAATAAGGTATTTTCAGTAAAGAATTTATGTGTTACATTTTATAAGATTAAGGTATGTAAGAAAGAAATTTGTCTTAGTTTCTCAATCAGCAATAATATTCTGTGTGCATGCATGCTCAGTCACTTCAGTCATGTCTGACTCTTTGCCACCCTACGGACTGTAGCCCACCAGGCTCCTCTGTCCATGGTATTCTCCAGACAAGAATACTTGAGTGGGTTGCCATGACCTCCTCCAGAGGATCTTCCTGATCCAGGGATAGAACCTGCATCTCTTATGTCTCCTGCATTGGCAGACAGGTTCTTTACCACTAGCGCCACCTGAGAACTCCAATAATATTTTACTTTCATGTAAAATTGAGATATGAATTATATATTTCTTTTATATAAGTATTGGCAAGCTCAAAGAAGAATACTATGCATTCATAGTTTTTTTTTTATTTTGCAGTAAATAATTAGTCTACATTTTTCTCCTCCACTCTATTGATCAACAGGGTCAAGAGCTGTTTTATTTTTTTCTTAAAAGGGAATTGTGAATTTCAGAAACTTTAACCATGACCTCATCAATTTAGTTGTTTCGAAAAAACATTGAGTGTGTGAGAGATGTCAATAGAGTTTTACTTTCAAAAATAAAAAGACAAATTCAATTTGGTACTTGACCTTAAGCATATTGTTTTCTATTAGCAGCGAGAAGACATATGCATAGAAAACATTGTTGACAATTGAATATATATGGTTTGTAATACCAAGAGAATTTATGTGTACTTTGAAATGTTAATAATAAGCATTTGAAGAAGTGTCATATGCTACTTGATTACATTATTTTTAATCTTTTACTAGATTATTTCATTTTTTCCCATGGTAAACATCATCCCCTAAAAATAGAAAGAATATAAAATTCTTGCAACATATTTTCTGTTTATTGGGTATCAAGATTGTTTCAAACAGTAAATATGATTCTGGTAACTTGCCATGAAATTCACTGGCATCAGTGTTCCTTTTCCTATTTTTTTTCTTGTAAATGCAATTATTTTTTTTCCTGAGAAACAGAAAAAAAATGTCAATGCATAAGTTTGCTGCCCTTCTGAAAATTTTAATCAGAACTCAGTGTTAAGTTGAACAAAATTAAACTAAAATATCCTCTATAACTTATTACAAGTGATTTGAACATACCTTCTTACATAAAGTCTGATTTTTTAATATGTTAAATAGATTCTCTATTACATAGGTTGGCTGGCAACTCATCAAACATTTACTAGAATTGTTATAATGACATTTTCATACAAAAGATCACATAATCAACCCAGGAGCTCTTGCCATGTTTACCTGAAAGGAAGATGATGACTTTTTTCCAAGTAATTTAACTTTGAAACTTGGGGGATTGATGTTTCCTGGACAAAAGGGCTTATATTTCATACACTGGCATCATATCACAGTGAGTAAAAGTGAGACAGCGTGATTTTTTTAATTTTTAGCTTGATGAAGAATCACAGACTATGTCTCAAGGCCCTACTTATTGAAATGGCAATGGAGGTATTCTTTGTGCCTGAGAGGATATGATTGATGAATTTATGGAATTAGGGATCTAGAGGTAAGCACAATAGATTTAGATTGGAATATTTAGGAGAAACCATTCAGGAAAATAATGAAGGAAGATCAGGTCTGGGCTAGATATTGAGTCTCTCTGTGTTTGGATCATCCAAATCTGGACTCCTGTTTTTTTGTGAGTCCAAGACTCATTGATTTCAAGTCTCTTACTATGGTGGACATTAAAGAGATTATCTATAGGAGAATATTAGTGATGTAAATATCTGGGCCACAAAGCAGTGGGAAAATTAAAGAAGGCTCACAGATACAATGACCAGTGCTTGAGCAGGAAAATGACCTTCTAAAGGAGTACAGCTCAAGGTGAGGAAACCCCATAGAGTCCTCCTGAAGGAGCACTGAAACAGAAAGGGAAAATCAAGAAAATAAAAATGCTGCTTTAAGCATGGAGCATTTAAAGATCAAGAAAGACTGTATCTTGAGGAACACAGGATAGAGGCATTGGAGCGCTTGGAATTCCAGGAAATACACATTTGAGAAACATCAACACCTTCACTTCAGCAATCCACCAGGGGTGTTTTGAGTCCCAGCTTTAACAAATGTGGGTCTGGGCAATAACCTTTCCCAGAGAGTAGATTTCACAGGCCTAAGAGAAGATAGCCTAGAAAGTGTATTAAAAAGCAGAGACATCACTTTGCCAACAAAGGTCTGTCTAGTCAAAGCTATGGTTTTTCCGGTAGTCATGTATGGATGTGAGAGATGAACCATAAAGAAGACTGAGCACCAAATAGTTGATGCATTTGAACTGTTCTTCTGGAGAAGATTCTTGAGAGTCCCTTTGACTACAAGGAGATTAACCAGTCAAGCATAAAGGAAATCAACCCTGAATATTCACTGGAAGGACCGATGCTGAAGCTCCAATACTTTAGCCACCTGATGGGAAGAGCCAACTCATTGGAAAAGACCCCGATGCTGGCAAAGATAGAAGGCAGGAGAAGAAGGGATGACAGAAGAGGAGATGGTTGGATGGCATCACTGACTCAATGGACATGAGTTTTAGGAGACTCCAGGAGATGGTGAAGGACTAGGAAGCCTGGCATGCTGCAGTTCATCGGGTCACAAAGGAATTGGACATGACTGAGCAACTGAACAATAAAGAGAAGGTATGTGAAGTCATGACCACAAACTTATTGTCAGAGCTAGGAATGCTTGCTTAAGGGAGAATAGCCTTGTTGTCACTCAAACGAATCGCCAGTCCAGGTTCGATGCATGAAACAGGATGCTTGGGGCTGGTGCACTGGGATGACCAGAGGGATGGTATGGGGAGGAAAGTGGGAAGGGGGTTCAGGATGGGGAACACGTGTATACCCGTGGCGGATTCATGTTGATATATGGCAAAACCAATACAATATTGTAATTAGCCTCCAATTAAATAAATTTATATTAAAAAATAATAAAACACACATACACATTAAAAAAAAAAAGAAGCTCACACAGAGCAGTTCTGGGTTTCAGAAACAAGAAACTCAAAGGGCAAATGGAAAATAAGATGCTTTGAATAAGTCAGTAGGAAATAAAAGGCATTTCAATCAAGCCTGTTGATAGGAGTTGGCACCATGTAAATTTCTAAACTTTGAAGAATAATTGCCAACACTTATCAAGTGCTTGCTGTGGGTTGATCACTGCTCTGTTTCACAGGGATCAGCTCATTTAATTCTCACAACATTCTGATAAAGTGAGAGGCATTTTTAATATTTTTTCTACAGATGGAGAAATTCAGACCCTGAGAGCAAGTAACTTGCCCAAAGTCACACAGAAAATAAGAGGAAGAGCTGAGATACAGGCCCACAGGGTCTGGCTTCAAAGACAGCACTCTAATTACCATATATAAGACAAGGAAAGAATGAGTCCACAACAGAGGAGGGAGTTTTCCTGCCCTGCTATGAGATATGCAAGGTGTCATGTTAAAATCTATCAAGAGAAATCTTTCCCTAAGTAAGCTACATATTCTAGAAAACACATAAGCTGACATCTTCAAAGACTGAAAAGAAGGTGTTCTCTTCTGGGGGTGTATGACCAACCCTATATCTTATTCATCCTCTCCCTACCCTCTTCCCATCCCAAGGTGGTCATGGAGCATCATTCCAACCAATGAGATTCAAGCAGAAAAATTCTGGTTGCAACTTCCAAGAAAGCTCTCAATTGCCTAACAGAAAGTGAAACTCACCTAGTGTGGCTTTTCATGCATAGCCCTGTTTTCTTCTTCCTTACTGGAACTCAAGTGTGATGTCCAGAGGGATAGCAGCTTTCCAGGGACCATAAGGAGAGCCACTAGCTTAGGATAGCTCTACAAGAGTAGAAGATTATGAGCCCTTGACACCATCAGCCAGCATCTTCCCCAGCCCTAGACTGGACACCTGTGGATCTCTTGTAGGGAGACAAATAAACCACAATCACTTAAAAGGTAAAAAGAAAAAAAAAATTCAGATAATTCTTTTGAGCAGTTTATACAGATCATTCTCTTCATCTTTCAAGTCTATCAAAATGTTTAATAACCACCATACCCAAGGGAATAAATCCTTAATTCCAGTCACTTCTCAGTGGTCTCTTGAATCTTAGCTCCCTCCTGCTGTGTACATGTGTGATGGTGTTCATTTCTGTTTTGCTTTTTGGATCCCTGCTATTTGTGGGCATTTGCACTGTTGCCAGTTTTTACTATTATGAACATTTCCCAGCTACAGCACCCACCTTCTCATGGCTGCACTTGAGCTAAATATTACCTCCTTCCTCCTACTCTGGCCCCACTTATTTTAAAGGCTTCTATGACTCCATCTATAATCTATAAAAATATTTTTGATGAAAAGATACTCAATTTAAAATGATCACATTAATCACTCTTATTTGAGAAGGTGCAGTCTATTAGATGACTTTAAAATAAAAACTTTCCTACTACAAGCTTAAGAAAAAAAGGTTTTATTTTGTTTCTACGTTTTTAAACTTTTTACTTTTTACTTTTTCATGTATAGGTTTTGATTCACCTGGAATTGGTTTTTGTGTGGTGGAGTTAATTTCATCTTTTGTTTGATTTGACCAATGTTGTGTCTATGACATTCAGTGAAAAATCTGTCTTTTCATCATTAATCTACACTACCATGTCTGCCATACTTAAAGCCTCTGAATCTATGTGGGTGTCTAAGTTTTCTGTCATGGTCTGTTTACTTATAATCCACAGTCCTTGTATCGGTAATCCAGAATCTTAAGTCCTTAAACTCCTTAAGTTTTATAATCAGGTGCAACAAGTAGTCACTTCATTCTCCCCTTGGAGAACCACCAATAGGCACAGCCTTTGCAATCCCCATATAATTTTCTAGAATCATCTCATTATGTTAAAACATAATTGTGATTTTGGTTTATATAACATAAGATATATACACAGTGTAGACTCTTTATCCTTGTGCATAATATATGTTTTTGAAGTTTTCCTAGATCTAAAAGATATCCTATACTGCAGAACTGGGTGCCATCCCCGGGTTGGGAAGATCCCCTGGAGAAGGGAATGGCTACCCACTCCAGTATTCTGGCCTGGAGAATTCCATGGACTCTATAGTCCATGGTGTCGAAAAGAGTCAGCCACAGTTGAGTGACTTCCATTTCCACTTCAAAGACATCCTATGTCAGATCAGACAGCAAAGAATCTGCCTGCGACGTGGGAGACCTGGGTTCGATCCTGAGTCAGGAAGATCCCCTGGAGGAGGGCATAGGAACCCACTCCAGTATTCTTGCCTGGAGAATCCCCATGCACAGAGGAGCCTGGTGGGCTACAGTCCATGGGGTCGCAAACAGTAGGATATGACTGAGCGACTAAAACACACAAATCTTTAGAATATTTGAATACTGTTCTGTAACTTTCTCTTTAAAGGATTGGTATGACTTTTGTTGTGTTTATTGTTAGGTAATTATGCTTTTATACTGTTGCAAGCTTTTTAATTTGACTTCAGTTTGTATTAGTATATAAAAACAATTGATTTTTTTATAGATTTTGTATCCAGCAGCTGTGCTAAATTCTTCTTAATTCTAATATCGCAGCTATAGTTTCTTTTAATATTTGTAGCAATCTATTGCTGCATAATAAATTATCCCCCAAATCTAGCAGTCAAAAGCAATAATTATAATTTATTATTGTTCATGCTTTCAGTGGGTCAGTAATTCATATGGGGTACAGCAGAGAAAGATGTCTCTCCTCCACGTTGTTCCTAGATGGACACCAAGACTTGGAAACATCTATTTCTGCTTTATTGACTATGCCAAAGCCTTTGACTGTGTGGATCACAATAAACTGTGGAAAATTCTGAAAGAGATGGGAATACCAGACCACCTGACCTGCCTCTTGAGAAACTTATATGCAGGTAAGGAAGCAACAGTTAGAACTGGACATGAAACAACAGACTGGTTCCAAATAGGAAAAGGAGTGCATCAAGCCTGTATATTGTCACCCTGCTTATTTAACTTATACACAGAGTACATCATGAGAAACACTGGGCTGGCGGAAGCACAAGCTGAAATCAAGATTGCCAGGAGAAAAATCAATAACCTCAGATATGCAGATGACACCACCCTTATGGCAGAAAGTGAAGAGGAACTAAAAAGCCTCTTGATGAAAGTGAAAGAGAAGAGTGAAAAAGTTGGCTTAAAGCTCAACATTCAGAAAACGAAGATCATGGCATCGGGTCCCATCACTTCATGGGAAATAGATGGAGAAACAGTGGAAACAGGGGCAGACTTTATTTTTCTGGGCTCCAAAATCACTGCAGATGGTGATTGCAGCCATGAAATTAAAAGACGCTTACTCTTTGGAAGGAAAGTTATGACCAACCTAGATAGCATATTGAAGAGCAGAGACATTACTTTGCCAACAAAGGTCTATCTAGTCAAGGCTATAGTTTTTCCAGTGGTCATGTACGGATGTGAGAGTTGGACTGTGAAGAAAGCTGAGCACCGAAGAATTGATGCTTTTGAACTGTGGTGTTGGAGAAGACTCTTGAGAGTCCCTTGGACTGCAAGGAGATCCAACCAGTCCATCCTAAAGGAGATCAGTCCTGGGTGTTCATTGGAAGGACTGATGCTAACGCTGAAACTCCAATACTTCGGCCACCTCATGCAAAGAGTTGACTCATTGGAAAAGACCCTGATGCTCGGAGGCATTGGGGGCAGGAGGAGAAGGGGACAACAGAGGATGAGATGGCTGGATGGCATCACCAACTCGATGGACATGAGTTTGAGTGAACTCTGGGAGTTGGTGATGGACAGGGAGGCCTGGCGTGCTGCGATTCATGGGGTCACAAAGAGTTGGACATGACTGAGCGACTGAATTGAACTAAATTGAACTGAAAGTCTTATTCACTTCCCAGCAATTAATGCTGACTCTTAGTTAAGACCTTAGCTGAGGCTATCAGCTGTAACACCCACATGAGGTCTCTCCTTGTGTCTTGGACTTCCTCCCAATATGGTGGTTGGGCACCAAAATAAGTGTCCTGAGAGACAGAGAACCATAGCACTATTTCTCCTGGACTCTGTTGATCTGGGTAGTCACAAATCACCTCCCAGATTCAAGGAAAGGGAGCATAGATGCCACCTCTCTCTTGGAGGAGTGTCAATCACTTGCTAAGCAGCTTTATATGCAGCATCATTAGTGAGGCTGCATTGGCATATACAACTAGCCACAGTATTATAGACATAGAGACATTATCTGCAAATTATGACTTTCTTTTACTTCTGCTTTATTGACTACACAAAAGCCTTTTTACTGCATAGATCAGAACAAACTGTGGAAAATTCTCAGAGATCAGAATACCAGAGCACCTGACCTGCCTCTTGAGAAACCTGTATGCAGGTCAGGAAGCAACAGTTAGAACTGGACATGGAAAAATGGACTGGTTCAAAATTAGGAAAGGGGTCTGTCAAGGTTTTTTATTGTCACCCTGCTTATTTAACTTATATCCAAAGTACATCATGTGAAATGAAGGGCTGGATGACGCTCAAGTTGGAATCAAGATTGCTGGGAGAAATATCTATAACCTCAGATATGCAGATGACACCACTGTTATGGCAGAAAGTGAAGAGGAACTAAAGAGGCTCTTGATGAAGGTGAAAGAGGAGAGTGAAAAGGCTGACTTAAAACAATATCAAAAAACTAAGGTCATGGTATCCGGTCCCATCACTTCACGGAAAATAGATGGGGAAACAATGGACACAGTGACAGATTTTATTTTCTTGGGCTACAAAATCACCATTGATGGTGACTGCAGCCATGAAATTAAAAGACACTTGCTTCTTGGAAGAAAAGCTATGACAAACCGAGGCAGTATATTAAAAAGCAGAGACATCACTTGGCCAACAAAGGTCCATCTAGTCAAAGCTATGGTTTTTCCAGTAGTCATGTATGGATGTGAGAGTTGGACTATAAAGCAGGCTCAGTACCAAAGAACTGATGCTTTGGAATTGTAGTGCAGGAGGAGACTCTTGAGGGTCCCTTGGACTGCAAGGAGATCCAAGCAGTCAATCCCAAAGGAAATCAACCCGGAATATTCATTGGAAAGAGATGCTGAAACTGAAGCTCCAATACTTTGGCCACTCAGTGGGAAGAGCCAACTGATTGAAAAAGACTCTGATGCTTGGAAAGATTGAGGCAGGAGGAAAAGGGGACAACAGAGGGTACGATGGTTGGATGGCATCATCAACTCAATGGACATAAATTTGAGCAAGCTCCAGGAAATAGTGAAGGACAGGGAAGTGTGGCATACTGCAATCTATGGGGTTGCAAAGAGCTATACATGACTTAATGACTGAACAACAAGGAAAACTAGGCAAAGGACAGCAATACTGCTTCTTACTATCCCAGTGAAATCTGAGTGAGCCCGCCTAGTACGCTGGCCTCTCCTATGAGTGGAGGAATTATTCCCATATTTACTTTCCAAGCAGAAGTCATCCATGTGACAACCTATAGGGGTAGGATGGGATGCAAGGTAGGAGGTAGGTTCAAGAGAGAAGGAACATATGCTTACCTATGGCTGATTCATGTTGATATATGTCAGTAACCAACATAATACTGTAAAGCAATTATCCTCCAATTAAAAATAAATAAAAAAATTTTTTAAAGCTAGTGCTTAATGCTATCTTTGACCTTCCCAACTGGTTCTATTTCCTGCCTCCTAAGACTTTGGAGAAGTTGTAGCAATGCAAGGAATTTCATTCAGTGAGTTTTTGGCAAAGGACAATGGCAGGGTTTTACTTTTGGATGAGGCAGATTCACAAAGGCCAACTCTCTTTGCTAAGGGAATCGAGGAAACTTCGGGACACAGGTGCCAAATTCCACACAGAACTGATCCTGGAAATGAATATATTGAATCAAAAAATACCAGAGCTGATGGGAACTTAGGTTATTATCCACCTCTTCGGAAAAACAGCCGTGGCCTCTGGCAAAGTTGGACACTAGTTAAAATGGCAAGAGCAGATTCTAACCAGTACTATAGCATTGCAACAGGGGGAACGGTCCAGTATAGTCAAGAAGAATGCTCAGCAGAGCCTGGCTAAAATTTGTTCAGGAGAGAATCTTTTGCCACATCTAAGGATCAAACACCTGGCCCAAGGTCACTCTTGGAAATAAGAGAAAGAAAATAAGGGAAGAAACTGGAGCAAGACCTTAATTTCCTGACTTGCACTAACTGGTATCATTTTCTGGGCATAAAGTATACACTTACAAAGATTACTTACCCATCGTCATAACCAGCCCCAAATCTACGCCAGCTACGCATGTAAGCCATTCCAGCTAAAACAAAATAATAATATGCATCCTCTCTTCACTCACTCAGATGAAAGTGACATATGGAGCAGGCTCCTTCTCAGCACACGATCCATAATTCACAGAGAAGTGCTGCCTGCTTCCTCATTAGCTAAATTGTATTCATTGCAGAAATCAGCTTTTGGTAGCACTATCGATCAGCAGGAAGTACAATGGAAAAAAAAAAATTAACACAACTTGAAAACTCGAGTCTCTGGGGTGTGGCTTACCATCTGGGAATGACTTATTAGAAAAGAAGAAGGAAACACTGTCCATGTAGTATTTTCCCATTTTTACATGTGCAGCCAGTCCTCATTAATCTGAGCCCCCAAACAGGGAGTTTGTGGTAGTTCAGAGGTGACATCTGTGATATTAATATTCTACCTAAGACATTGAACTTGGGACCTTACAGTTTCTAGTGCAAATCAAGTATGTTTTCATCCACTTCTTTCATGGTTTTCATACATGTTCATGTAGATAATATCTACAATGCAAACAGTGGGCAAAATGAATGTGTTTAAGTTCTTTTTAGAAAATTCTCACATTTCTGTTGCTTTGGTAATTTTATCCTCCTTTTCTCATTTTTAATTGACACCACTTTATATGATAAGCACAATTTCCTTTTTATTGTATGCCATTTTACCTCAAAAAGACCCTTTCTGCCTAAGTAGAAGATATATGTTTTTAAATATATGTTTAACGTAAAAATGCAATAAAATAAGGGTTTTAGGCATAGTACTTTCCTCTGAGAAAGTCACAGAAACAAATTATGTAAAGCACTTGTTATTGAAGATCCACGTTATCTTTCCTTTTGTGTGTCTCCAATAATTGAATAATTAGCACTCTGCAAGTAAATTGAAATGAAATTACACTCTCCTAAATCCAAGTTATTTTTAATAAATTCCTGTTTACTTGCAATTTCAAAATAATTTGTATTTCACTCTATTTTTTTTAAATCCATTCACTCCTTCAGATGAATCATAAATGGGTTGACTAGAGATGTAAACTGTTTCTAAAGAATATGAATTGACCTAGATAATTGAGTGAGAATCTGAAATTAATGGGAGAGAGGATCTATCATGAGGCTGGAACAATAGTAGGAGGTAATAACATGTAATGATTCATTCTTTTCATTCACACTTCTGTGTCTGTTATAAATTTCCATTTTGTTGCGAAGTGATTTCAAGTTAAAGCTAATCATCAACTGGATATCAATGCTTTTATTGTGGCAAACATATGATAAATACCTCCTTATCAATGTACTATGTTGGTGGAAACCCAAAGAGAAATCGGAACCAGACTCCTACCATCTGAAGGACTTGTTCTAGTTGGAAGGGGATATAGAAAATAGATACGTGGCAATATATGTTTCCTGCAGTTACTATAACAAGCTTCCACAAACTGGGCGGCTTCAAACAACAGAAATGTATTCTCTCATGGTTCCAGGGGCCAGAAGTTCAAATCAAGCTATCAGCAGGGCTATTGTCTGTCCAGAGGCCTTATGGGAGAATCCCCTTTGCCTCTTCTAACTTCTTTTGGTTCCTGGACATCCTTGGTGATCGCTGACTTGTAACAGCATCTCTTCAGTCTCTGCCTCCATCTGCACATGGTACTCTTCCCTGGGTCCAGTTATGTCTTATAAGAATACCAGCCCCCAGATTTAAAACCCACTTTAATCTAGTATGCTTTCATATTAATTTAATTACATTTTTGAAGACCCTATTTCCAAATAAAGTCACATTCTGAAGTCCTGAGTAAGTGTGGATTTTGGAGGATGGAGGAACACTAGTTAACCTACTACAGGTAGCAAAAACTCCACTGAGAAAAGAGAGGTATGACCTGAGTTGAACTGTGAACCCCCATAAGTTCAGAACAAGATGGAATAGAAGTCAGGGTACCAGGCATCAAGGAAAACAGGACAATACATGTTTTACTGCTGGGTCCAGGCTGCCTGCTCATCTCCACACCCTGTCTCTTTTCCAGCCGAAAAAACACTGACTTTGTTCACACGGAATTTCTTACCTCTCCTGGGACATATGGTAATCTTTTAAATCTCTGTGAAGTGGTAAATGGATATGTGTGTCTCTGTAATTTCTATTGAGATCCCAAAGCTGGGACAATAGAGGTTAATTGTCCATATGTACTATCAAGGTGGGTGGCAGGGGGAGGCTTCCGAGGAAGCTCAGTGGTAAAGAATCTGCCTGCTAAGCAGGAGACACGAGTTTGCTCCTTGGGTCAGGAAGATCCCCTGAAAAAGGAAATGGCAACAGCTCCAGCATTCTTGCCTGGGAAATCCCATGGACAGAGGAGCCTGGTGGACTACAGTCCATGGGGTCGCAAAGAGTCAGACACAACTTAGCGACTAAGCAACAGTGACTATTAAGGGGATATAAGCCCATCTCAGCCAGATCTTCTGAGGGATGGACAAATCGAATCCTGAGACCCCAAACTCGTTACCAACCTAATCATTCACAAGAACAGCCCAGAAAGTCAGCAAGCAGCTCGATTGGAGAATTTTTTTCAAGAAAGTCATCAGTCTAGATGGAGGGTAGAGGCAATTTTCCTCTTCTCTCTGGGGAGGTGAGTGAGGAGGCCCTGAGTTCCACTCTTGACACTGGAATCCACTAAGTGCAATGAGAGCTTTCTAAAGAACGGAGTCATGCCTTAAAGAGTGGCAGGGCACAGGGGTGGTGCTGAACCCTTGCCCACATGGAAAAGCCTGGCTGGAGCTGCTCCGGCAGCAGGAAAGGAAAAGGACAGACAGCTGCTGTGGGAACAGCACCTCCCACAATGCAGCAAGAGCGTGCTTCCTGTGTGTCTCGGGGAGGCCAACAAGGAGAGCAGCTAGACTAGGCTTGTCTCAAGTAGACCTTCTTCAAGAGGTCTGCCTGCAGGGGACAGCAGACAGCAGCAGAAAATGACTGGAGGAATCTCACCAGAAGCAGGTACAAGGGTGGAGTCAAAAGACATCAGTAGAATCAAGCATCATCCTTCTCAGTAAATTACTATAACGGGACAGCCATGGCACTGTAAGAAATTCCTCCAACTCCCCATGAGGGAACACTCAGCATTTAGACATTTGCCATGTCAAAGAGCCTTCAAGGGAGAACTACAACTGTGCCAGAGACATAAAACTGGACCACTTTCTTTTCTTTCTTCCACCCTCATGTGCAACAGAGGAGTCCGAAACAGCAGATACAAACAGAGATGTGGAGAGTAGAAGAATTATCAGTACAGATAAGGTTATGCTGTATCAGACACATGCACGCACGTGTGCGTGCACACACACACACACACCTCCTTTACTTAAATAAAAACTCCTTTCCCATACATGCTATATGTCCATCTCAGGAGCTTTGCTAGTTGCACTGATTCTTATAACTCCCACCCAACAGGTACACAGTTATTTGGCTAAAAGAAGTCGTATGGCCACAGCTAACTTTAAGTACATGTGTGGTCTCACCTGTTCTGAGGAGAAAGAGCTGGCATGTCTGTCAGAAGCTCTGCTGCTGCTGCTGCTGCTGCTTCTAAGTCATTTCAGTCGTGTCCAACTTTGTGCGACCCCATAGACAACAGCCCACCAGGCTCCCCATCCCTGGGATTCTCCAGACAAGAACACTGGAGTGGGTTTCCATTTCCTTCTCCAAAGCATGAAAGTGAAAATTGAAAGTGAAGTTGCTCAGTCGTGTCCGACCCTCAGCAACCCCATGGACTGCAGCCCACCAGGCTCCCCCGTCCATGGGATTTTCCAGGCAAGAGGACTGAAGTAGGGTTCCATTGCCTTCTCTGGTCAGAAGCTCTAAAGATTACCAAAACAATCAGGGATAAATGAGCAGTCTGCATCCTCCCTTTCTCAGTGCTGGTTTCCGAGCCTTTTGACTGGACTCAGAACAAGGCAGGGGAGCAGACCAAGAACCCACAGTCAAATCCAGCTGACCTGTGGTGAGACAACTGCTCAGTCAAGCCTAATCTAGGCCAGCTGAACCACAGTTTCCCTGCAGACACAGAGAGTGAGAACACTTGCTCATTCTTAAAAGCCACTGAGTTTGGAATGGTTTGTTACAGAGCATTGTCTCAGAAAGAGCTGACTAATGCATACCTAAAAGTGATTTAAAAGTGATTTAAAAAATATCACTCCAATTTTGGAAAGGGGGAGATGACAGAATGGGCTTTATAGCAGAGGAAGGGAACATTTTCAAGTGCTTTAAGCTACAATCTATTCAATTCAGCTCATTCAACAGATCAGTTATGACTCTTCTCCCTTTTCATTCTATTTGTCTTTTTCCTACAGGTTATCTCTATGTTTAAAAAAAAAATCCCTACTATTCTTTGAAGATCCGAGTTTCATGTTACCTCCTCAGTAAAGAATTTCCTGACTTGATCAGAGCTTGCATTAATGCCCTCTCAGGGTACTTTGTTCATGCTTCCAGTTAAGGACTTAAGGAGTTTATCTACTAGACTGGACTAGGTGATGTAAGTGTTGGAAATGACATAGAAGACGTTTTTTCCTATATCTTCCTTTCCTCCTAGACTAGGTCCTCCTTATCCATTCATTGCATCCTTTACTTAACCTGTATTTATTGACTAGCTGCTGGTGCATAAGCAAGAACAAGATAAGACAATGTCACACATGTTCTCAATGCTTTTATTAGCATCACTATATATTTGTTAGGCTATATGGCTAAACAAGTCTAGGGAAGAAATTCATTGGTGGAGGTAGATCATGAACTCAGTATTGGTTTTTATGTGTTTTTGTGGACAACCAGATGAAAAAGGCCAAGGGAGAGTAAAATCACAGGGTGTTTTTTCAGGAAGAACTACCAATAACATCAGGAATTCATCTCTATGTGGTGGCTATGGATTTGGATGACATCATACATTGCATATACCTGAGAGAAAAGAGTTCTCAGACATTGCAGAAAATACACAAAATGTAAAATTTGAGTGTAAGTGCATCGAGAAACAATCTTCTCCACTGCTCTATTCTTAGTGCCTAATAGTGCATAAGAAGGTGTTCAGTAAGTGTTTGTGAAAGTTCAAATAAATGAATGAGTTTGAGGGCCAGATGGAGAAAGAGAAACAAGAAATCAAACCACTAGAAAGTGCCTGAATCAGGATTTGCATTAAGCCTCTGATTTCAAAGCCTTTACTCTCTCTACTGTGTGCCACTGTCTCATTAAAGGTGAAACGATTATTTAAAGAAAGAACAAAGGCGGCGATGAAGTGCAGATCTAGGAAATGTAGTCAAGACCAATCTGTGTTTCTTTTGCTGATTTCTTGAGATTGATTTAAGAGCAATGGGGAGTCTTTGCTTCTCATGAATAAGACCCCAAAAAAGAAAAGCATAGTATTATTACCTGACCAAGAATCAGACCTATAGTCAAAATGCTGAGTGCCTGTTGTATTTTTGTTATTCTTCTCAAACTCACATACACACACACAAACGCACACACACAATTCACATATACAGGAGACAGAAAGAAAGAAGAAATGAAAAGGGAGGAAGGAAGGAGAAAAAAAAAAGAATAGAAAGAGAGAGAGAGATGGAAGGAGAGGAAAACAGCAGACTCAATTTCCCTAAAGCTCTGTCATGTTAACCTAATTGCACCATTAATGATGCCCACTTATTTTAATGGAGATTTTGATTATATAATTTTTAACAATTAAAATATGTCAGAGAGTAGTATTGTTCAAATGCTAATTGCAAACTATGCTTATTAAAATGGCAGAAGAGAAAGTCTAGATCATTGACCTGTTCTCCTGAAGACCCTCATCCAAGACTCTCTGGATGCATGAGTGATCACCCCAAGATCTCTCTTTGTGGGAGATATTCTAAGTGCACAGGAAGTTAAAAGTAGAGATCCACCTTACAGGGGGGCTTCCCAGGTGGCTCAGAGGTAAAGAATCTGCATGCCCAGCAGGACAAGCAGGTTTGATCCCTGGGTCAGGAAGATCCCCTGGAGAAGGAAATGGCAGCCCACCCCAGTATTCTTGCCTGGAGAATTCTGTGGGCACAGGAGCCTGATGGGCAACAGTCACTGGGCTTGCAAAGAGTAGGACATGACTGAGTGACTAACACAACACTGTGTTAATAATTGTTGAGACCTCATCATATTATAAACTCTAAGCAGACAGGAATTGAGCCAGTTTGCACAGAATTGTATCACTTGCCATTGTATCTGTATCACTTGCCTGTATCACTCACCTGCCATTTAAAAAGAGCTCTGTATACATCAGATGAGTAATTGGACTGATGGATGGTAGACGGATGGATGGTTGGATGGATGGGTGTATGGAGGGATGGATTGGTGGATGAATGAGTGGACAGTAGGTGGGTGGGCAGATAGATGGATGGATGGATGGATGGACAGGTGAATGAATGGGTAGATGCATGGATGGATTCTTAATGAAAGCATTGAATAAGTCTTTGACTCATGCAATTGGAAATCTCCCTGACTGAAGACTGGCAAGTACAGGATGCCCTGAATCTAGGCCTAACGTTGACTTAACCCTATCCTCCCTGTTTCCATGCTCACAGTGGCCTGAGATCAGCACCTATTGGCATTTCTGTTCTGATTTCTGTTTGCCTGGCTAAGACCTACTGTTCACCTTGATCTTGATGCCTTATACATTCTAGTAATCTTCTTGACTGTCATTTTGTGGGATGAATATAATTTTGATGCTGGATATAATATGGGTCCAAAGTCCAGCTTTCCCAGATCTATGGTGTATGATTTTTCTTGAGTTGTTTGCACTTTTACAATCTTCATAATGACTATACAATTATATAGTATTCTTTTTGTAGGTTATGAGAGACTATGTGAGAAAAAAAAAAAAAAAACACAGAGAAACTCTATTTCAGAGAACATAAATGACTTTCCCAAGGTTGAAAATCTCTGGGAGATGGTGAAGGACAGGGAAGCCTGGCATGCTGCAGTCCATGAGGTGGCAAAGTCAGATACAACTGAGCAACTGAACAATAAAAAGTTAAAAAGAAATGAAGTTTTAAAAAATACCTGAGATTTCCAACTAGGTCCAATTTTTTTTCCCCTTCTTGATCATTGTTCATTCATATACTTTTTAAAATCCAGGATATTTTCCATTGTTCTCCAAGGATTACAGCACATTCAGGCCTATATACATTTGTTCCTGGTCTGAATTTAAGCTTTTCTTCATTGCTGATGTTCAATTTAAATCTTTTGCTCCCACTTCCTAAAATAAAAAAGGATCAAATAATGAAGAGACATGGAACAAATGAAGAAAGACATCATATCACAAGAAATCTTGATTACTCTACTTGGAAGGCTGTGTTACTGCAGAACGGTATGCGGGGAGCTTTGGAGGAAAGTATTCAAAAAATTAGCCAAGGTTAAATAATCACTATGAATGTACCCACGCTGAACAGATTATAACATTCAAAGAGAAGTTTTATACAGGATGGATAAAAATGTTATAAAATTAAAATTAATGAGAATAAGTTTGACATTCATGTGTTAGCTTAGATCAACATGGATACGCAGAAAATGGCACATCCTGCCCAGGAAAGGGAGCCGGGAGGGCCGATGTGATATTGACGGATGCCTTCTGGGCATATAAAACCAATCTCCTCCCTGCCTGGGGTGCTCTCCATGTGCAAACTCACACCTGTCTAAAGTCAAGTTCAAGTTTCTCACAGCTTCTCTGTCTCCTCCTCCCAGGGCTAGGTCCATTTTTAATTTTTTCTTTGTAATCTTTTTGTTCTGTACTCAGAACCAGTTCTGCACTAAAACAGAAGACATGTAACTAGGATGGTGTATTTGAAAAGGTAAAGACTGACTGTCAAGTGAACTTGCATTTCTGCTCTGGCTTGGTCCAGCTAGGTGATGCTGCATTTTTCTGTCTTACTTTCCTCATCTCTATGGAGATGATGAGAAGCCTTAATCAAAGCCTTGTTGGAAGGGTTTAGTGCAGTTTAATGCCTGGGAACAATGTTTAACACATAGTTTGCTCCTCCGTGGGCTTCCCTGTTGGGTCAGATGGTAAAGACTCTGCCTGCAATGAAGGAGATCTGGGTTCGATCTGGATCAGAAAGATCCCCTGGAGAAGGGAAAGGCAACTCACCCCAGTATTCTGGCTGGAGGATCCCACAGACAGAGGAGCCTGGTGGACTACAATCTATGGGGTTGCAAGAATCGGACACAACTAAGCAACTAAAGCACCACCAGCACCATCAATGTCCAGCAATGTCTTAAACAAAGCCTGTTGAGAAACCCGCTGCAGCGCACACAGAATTAGAGGAAACCACTTCAGCATTGCCACTTCCACCTTAGAAACCCCACCTGGTCACCTCCAGCCTTTCAAGGAATGAAGGAAATGTCCTCATTGGAGGTGAAGCTCAAAAACCTTACTTCTTGCTTGGAGCAGGTGACATCCACCTGCACCTTTGTTCCACTTATCTGGTCCTCACTACGAGGGCAGAACCAATTCACTTACTATTACATTGGCTGTGCCTAGAATTGGGACCAGCAAGGGTATTCAATACATGTTTGGTGAATGAGTAAATGAATCCAAGTTGTAAATGGGGAAGTCATCCCTCCCTCCAGCCCTTCGCAGGTAGAGAGAGAAATAGAGCAGAGCCCTGGAAAGTCTTAACCTTCGTAAGAGACAAGTATATGGCAGGGATTTTAGGAGGGGAAGAGAAAAATAAAAGCAGCTCTGCCCAAGAATTAAAGGTATGAACCGGCCTAGCTGGCAGGGTAGTACAATGTCATCTAGTCTATCAAAACGGTGCCAGTGTGCCTGCCAAGGTCATCCCATGAAACCCTCACCTGCATCTCCCTCTCACTGCCCCACAGGGTCCCTGATCTTCCTCTACTGGAGAGAAAGAGAAAATGAATACGTGTGGAGGAAACCCACACCACCCAACTGACCATGCTTCCTCTAGTTCCTCACCAAGTTCAGTCCATATTCCAGGATTCCCAGAAGTTTGAGGAAACCTAAGAGACAGCCTCAAATAACCATAAGGGCTAACTCTGAGCACTCACCGTAAGTAAGGTGGAGTCAGCTCGCCACATCTATGGCCTCACTTAACACTCATGAAAATCTATGAGGCAGGTATAGCCACCAGCCCATCTTACAGATGAGAAAACCGCAACACAGAGGGTTAAAACTCCCCAAGTAGCAGTCCACGGCTTGTCTTCTTATTTCTCGTGTTTGTGACATTAGGGAGGAATGCAACTTCTCTCCTAAAACAAACCTGATGGGTCTTGTAAGGTCTCTTTTCTCTGTCCATGCCATATATTGGACTCCTTTTTTCCTTTCTTGACTTCTCTTAAAATCCTATTTATTTTACAATTTTTCTGCCTATTTCTGAGAACTCCTAGCTTTCTTTCTCTACCGTGGACTCCATTATTCTTTGGATCTGGGGAAAACTGAACATTTAAACATTTAAACTAAATATTTAAACTGTGGATTTTCTTCTCACATCAGTACAACATACAGGAAAAGGCCTGGAAGCCTAAATGAGGGTGTTAACCTCATGCGACTTGACCTCTGGCCCACCTTCAACATTTTTTTTTTTTTGCATATTCTCAGTTCTTTGTATTAGTTCTTCTTTCAAAGGAAGATGAAAAACAAGACAAAAGAAGACACACACAAGCACTCACACTCCAACAGAAACATTTATCTTTTGCATTTCAACCCAGCTTCAGCCAACACTGGCAACTGTCTATTGTTGTTCATTCACTAAGTTGTGTCCCACTCTTTTGCAACCCCATAGACTGTAGCCTGCCAGGCTCCCTGTCCACAGGATTCTCCAGGCAAGAATACTGCAGTGGGTTGCCATTCCCTTCTCCACGAATCTTCCCAACCCAGGGATCAAACCCAGGTCTCCTGCATTGCAGGCAGATTCTTTACCATCTGAGCCACCAGGGAAACCCAGGATCCTCTATATTCCAATATAAAAGAAACATTTTTTTTAAATCTAGATTATCCTAATTAAAAAAAAAAAAAATGAGCCAAACAGCTCTTGTGAATGAAAGCCCTTCTTGCAGGGGACAGCACAGAGATTTCCAGGAAGTCACTGCTGGGGGCATTTTTTTTTAATTAATTTATTTTAATTAGAGGCTAATTACTTTACAATATTGTAGTGGTTTTGCCATACATTGACATGAATCAGCCATGGGTGTACATGTGTTCCCCATCCTGAAGCTCCCTCCCACCTCCCTCCCCATCCCATCCCTCAGGGTCATCCCAGTGCACCAGCCCTGAGCACTGTGTCTCATGCATAGAACCTGGACTGGCAATCTGTTTCACATATGATAATATACATGTTTCAATGCTATTCTCTCAAATCATCCCACCTCGCCTTCTCCCACAGAATCCAAAAGACTATTCTTTACATCTGTGTCTCTTTTGCTGTCTCACATATAGGGTTAAAGAGGATCCTGGGCAATAAAAAAGAACTAGACCAGGAGGCAGGAATCGTGTATAGGACTGAGACTGGATATAGTCACTTTGTAAATCCTGACCAGACCCCTGACTTCACTGTGACAAGCAAGCCTTTTAACCCTTCTGAGCCTTCATTAATCTCTTGAGGCTGTAAAAGTTTCAAACAGGTGGTTTGAAATGACAGACAGATGTTTATTCTCTCACTGTTCAGGACCTAGATCAAGGGGCCCCAGGGTCCGTCCTTCTTTGTCGCCAGGGGAGAATCTGGCCTCTCCCCCTGCTTCTGGTGACTGCCTTGCTTGTGCCTCACTCCATTCTCTGTCTCTGTCTTCATTTGATGCTGTCCTTGTGTGTTTCTGTTTGCATCCCTCTTCTTATAAGAATAATATTCACTGAATTAGTACCCACCCAACTTCTATGACCTCCTCTTAAGGCAATTACATTTCTAAATTCCCTATTTTCAAATATGGTCACATTCACAGGTTCCCAGGGGTGATGACTTGAATATCTTTTTTGGGGGGAAAGATCACATTTCTACCCACCACAGAACTCATGTCCCCATTCCCTACTTAACCTCATAGTATTTGCTATGAGGGTCAATGAAATAAAATCATGACTGCATAGACCAGGTCACTTGGGTGTTCCATATATCTGAACAATAATAATAATCTTCATAGTGTTAAGGTTCTGTATTTACACAATAGAAAGGTGGTGGTTCTTTCATCGCACAAAGATGTTTCAAACGCCTGCACTGTGCAAAGCACTGTGTGTGGTGCTGAGGATCACAGATAATAGAAGACCCACCCTCACTGGAAAAGACCCTAATACTGGGAAAGAGTGAAGGCAGGAGGAGAAGCGGGTCATGGAGGATGAGATGATAGGATGGCATTACCAATTCAATGGACATGAGTTTGATCAAACTCCAGAAGATAGTGAAGGACAGGGAAGCCTGGCATACTGCAGTCCATGGGGTCATAAAAAGTAGGACATGACTTAATGACTGAATAACAGCAACACCTCCCCGAGAAGGAAGGGAAAGTGCTAGGCCTATCCCCTGGCTCTGGAGGATTCATCACCACCAGGCTGGTGGGGAGAATTCAAGGATCTCCGCAGCCTGACCCAGGTAAAAGGTTGTCTTGAAGGCTGGAGGTGGGACCAACTCAGCCCTGAGATCCTGACTGGAATCCTGATATTGGCTGGAGTCAATGATATTGAAGGGGACAACAGAGGATGAGATGATTGGATGGCATCACCGACTGGATAGACATGAGTTTGAGTAAGCTCTGGGAGTTGGTGATGGACAGAGAAGCCTGGTGTCCTGCAGTCCATGGGGTCGCAAAGAGTCAGACACGACTGAGTGACTGAACTGAATGGATCTCATTATCCTTAAAGCCTACTTCCAACCTCTCTCACCTCTGCTGTCCCCATCTGTCCTCCACCCTCTCTCTTCATGTCCCCAAAAGTGGGCTGTGAAGGCTTCACTGGTGCTTTAGTCCTCATTTCCTCTCCACTGGAGCTCTGACATCACTGCTCCTCTTTCTCTCCTCCCCGGGGACCATCAGAGAAATGGGCAAACCCTCCTCTCCACCCACAGTCAACCATCTTGATGGAGTTTTAATAGGAAGCACCTCCTCTGTTGTGGTCTGGGAGGCGACTCCTCTCCACTCCTCTCCAAATGTTGATGCTGATAGAGTCACAAACTAAACAAGACATTGGGCTAAAAGCCCTTGAGCCTTTCTGCGCATCAGGCATTTTGCAACTGCATGCAATTAAAAAATAATCTAAGTAATTTGCTCAAAGCAGATGGTGAATCCAGGTTCAGCCTCCTCCCTTTTATCATCTGTAGACTCCAGAACAATGCCCAGGTGGTGCCTGACAGGACAGTTCTGGAAAACACTACTACCCAACTTTCCAAGTCTTAGTCTGAGGGGACCCCCTTAAACATGACTCAGCCACCTTCCACCAGCTCCCCTGGACTTCCTAGGTGGCTCAGTGGTAAAGAACCCACTTGCCAGTGCAGGAGATGCAAGAGATATGGGTTAAGTCCCTGGGTCAGATGTTCCCTGGAGTAGAAAATGGCACCACACTCCAGTATTCTTACCAGGAGAATCCCATGGACAGAGGAGCCTGACAGGGTACAATTCATGGTGTTGCGAAGAGTCAAAGTACATAGAACACAGACAGCATCTTCATTTTGACCTGGGGAAACTCTTGAAGTGAATTTTCTTTTCACTGGAGTTCAAAAGGGTGGGGATTCCCATTGAGGAGATGAATGTCAACGATGGCCCCTCAACTGACCCAGAGTGGAACTCTCCATTAGGGTCTTGTTAAAGGTCCTCTCAGCCTGAGATGGTTTTGCATTTTAAGTACTTGCAGTAGAAAAGTAGATATCTTTCTTCGGGGTTCCATATCTGGGTTGACACCTGACTTATACCAATATCAGTAAACCATGTTTTTTCCAAATCTGAATCATACCCACCACCAGAACCATGCGCCCTCAGACTGCAGAGTGAGCGAGTACTCACTTCTTGTACTACCCAGTTCCAGTAAAACAACTCCAACCAGCCATTTGCTCAGTCACTGTGTGTATTAGTTGTGCAAGTTACATCTAACGCTTTGTGACCCCATGTGCTGCAGACCACCTGGCTCCTCTGCCCATGGGGTTCTCCAGGGAAGAATTTTTGAATTTTGAATTCAAAATTTTGAGTTGCCATTTCCTTCTCCAGGGGATCTTCTTGACCCAGAGACTGAACCCAGGTCTTCTGCATTGCAGGCAGATTCTTTACTGTCTGAGCCACCAGGGGAGCCCTCAAAGCTACTGGTCCACCCCCAGCTCATTGACTTTTAAATCAATGCAAATAAATGTCATTATCATTAGTGTTAATAAAGCACAGCTCCAAGCTACAGGGAGACAGAGTGATATCTTTGAAGCATCAAACGTCTGAGAGCGTTCTCAGTTCAGTTCAGTCATGTCAGTCATGTCCGAATCTTTGTGTCCCCATGAATCCCAGCATGCCAGGCCTCCCTGTCCATCACCAACTCCTGGAGTCCTCCCTGTCCATCACCAACTCATGTCCATCAAGTCGGTGATGCCATCCAGCCATCTCATCCTCTGTCATCCACTTCTCCTCCTTCCCCCAATCCCTCCCAGCATCAGGGTCTTTTCCAGTGAGCCAGCTCTTCGCATCAGGTGGCCAAAGTACTGGAGTTTCAGCTTTAGCAACATTCCTTCCAAAGAAATCCCAGGGCTGATCTTCCCAGGCCTGATCTCCTTCAGAACAGCTGGTTGGATCTCCTTGCAGTCCAAGGGACTCTCAAGAGTCTTCTCCAACACCACACTTCAAAAGCATCAGTTCTTCAGTGCTCAGCCTTCTTCATAGTCCAACTCTCACATCCATACATGATCACTGGAAAAACCATAGCCTTGACTAGATGGACCTTTGTTGGCAAAGTAATGTCTCTGCTTTTTAATATGCTATCTAGGTTGGTTATAACTTTCCTTCCAAGGAGTAAGCGTCCTTTAATTTCATGGCTGCAATCACCATCTGCAGTGATTTTGGAGCCCCCAAAAATAAAATCTGACACTGTTTCCACTGTTTCCTTGTCTATTTCCCATGAAGTGATGGGACCAGATACCATGATCTTAGTTTTCTGAATGTTGAGGTTTAAGCCCACTTTTTCACTCTCCTCTTTCACTTTCATCAAGAGGCTTTTTAGTTCCTCTTCACTTTCTGCCATAAGGGTGGTGTCATCTGCATATCTGAGGTTATTGATATTTCTCCTGGCAATCTTTATTCTAGCTTGTGCTTCTTCCAGCCCAGCGTTTCTCATGATATACTCTGCATAGAAGTTAAATAAGCAGGGTGACAATATACAGCCTTGATGTACTTCTTTTCCTATTTGGAACCAGTCAGTTGTTCTATGTCCAATTCTAACTGTTGCTTCCTTACCTGCATATAGGTTTCTCAAGAGGCATGTCAGGTAGTCTGGTATTCCCATCTCTTTCAAATTTTCCACAGTTTATTGTGATCCACACGGTCAAAGGCTTTGGCATAGTCAAAAAATAAAGCAGAAATAGATGTTTTCTGGAACTCTCTTGCTTTTTCGATGATCCAGCGGATGTTGGCAATTTGATCTCTGGTTCCTCTGCCTTTTCTAAAATCAGCTTGAACATCTGGAAGTTCACGGTTCACCTATTGCTGAAAAACCTGGCTTGGAGAATTTTGAGCATTACTTTACTAGCATGTGAGATGAGTGCAATTGTGCAGTAGTTTGAGCATTCTTTGGCATTGCCTTTCTTTGGGATTCTTTGAAAGGGTTCTAGTTCTGGCAAATTTAAGCAGACAGTGATGCCGGGCAAATTTCTCACCTTGCTGACTCCAGTGTTCTCATCTGTAAAATGGAAGTTCAGAGCTACCTTATGAAATAAGTAAAACACTGTGTATAGACCTTGGACCACAGAACTCAACAGAGATGGTCTACGACAATATTACAATAATATGTAGTCCGACCTAGGTCAGAAGGGTCTGATTTGAGCTTTTGGTCAGTTGGCTCCCTCATGTATTTAACCTCATTATACTGAGTTCATGGAGGTTTCTATATCAAATGGTGTCATCAAAAAAGAATTTTCTCCAGCCAGTCATCAAAAAGGAATTTGAACCTGCTGACTGGGGAGCTACTTCATGCCCCCCAGTCAGCAGGACCAAGAAGACCAAAGAGAGCACACAGACGGACTTGGCATCACCCTGCAGGCACAGCCTCCTTCTACAAACCATAATGCAAGCTACAAAAATACAATCAAATTCCAAATGTATGGGCAACATTTTCCCTCTGTATAATTGTCACTGAAACAAGTTACCTGATAAGGGGTTACTTGAAAAGCCTTCTCTAGTAGAGATGAACATCTCGTTGTTGTTAACCACACCTCCACAGTCTGGAAACACTGGCTAGCTGCTGACTGTGTAAGGAGCAAAGACAGGAAGAATGAAATTCCTGTCTCACAATCCCATCTATGTGTTCACTCTGAGCCATAGAATCTTCTAGATGGTCCCTTGGGTCACCCAGGTAAAGAGACACTGATGATTTTAAGAAATAAGCTCTGGAGGGTTGTCATGCCCTCCTCCAGGGGATCTTCCCAACCTAGGGATTGAACCTGCATCTCTTATGTCTCCTGCATTGGCAGACAGGTTCTTTACCACTAATGTCACCTGGAAAGCCAATTAAAAATAAATAAACTTTAAAGAAAACAACATAATTTCCATACCCTTCTGCAGTACAAATCCATTTCTCCAAAATACCCTTCCTCCTGTTAAGTGTCTTCACTTAGGAATAGTTTGTTGTTCATATTACTGCAGTGATTGCTTTTTTGTTTGCAATTTGAGGAAAGGGTTGAGTTTCACTTTTGAAATGAACAAAAGTAAGGCACACACATTGCCCGGGGCATGGGCAGCCTTTTGGAGCTAGAAGTGACTTGAGATGCAGGGCCCCCTGGGAATTTACAGACACCTTGGAGGAGGATTTCAGAGTCCTGACAGCCCTTCCTGGCCCTCAAGGATCAGAGGACCAGGACCAACAGCCAGGGTGTCATGACAGGGTGAAGCATGCCCCAAGGAGCACAAGAGAGGCACAGTCAGGGATGTTTTCCTCCTTTGCCAACAGAGAAACTTCAGTCTATCAAAGGATGCTCAGTTGTGAGAAAGGCATACCCACCAGCCATCTCTGAACAAAACTGTGGAGGATGCAGGGTCCACCCCCTCCTTGGCTAACCTCAGAAGCTCCTTCCATGAGTCACCCCGGGAATCACTACCACCCCAGGCCCCTTTCCAGTCCTTCAGTTCTACTCCATGTACCTTTGACACACAGGCAACTTTATAGTCCTTCTCAGGGGCTCTAAACACAGAATCACAAACAAAAGAGCACAGCTTTAGCTGTCGATGGGAAGAAGAAAGCCAAACAAGGAAACAGCCCACAAGTGCCCCAAGTAATGGCAGGGCTTGTGAAAATAATGACTGTGCGTGTCTGCACACTCGGGCCCGGGGGAACTCACCCCAGCCCACCCCCACTCGCGCACACAGACACTGACACACAAAGATAAGAGAGGAGGAAGAATAAAAGGAACAGCACAGAATCAAGTTTGAACAGACCTCCAGCCCTGGAAGGGACTGGAGAGAGAAGCATGTGAAGGATGCCCTTTTTTTTTTTTTTTTTTTTTTTTAAACTTTACATAATTGTATTAGTTTTGCCAAATATCAAAATGAATCTGCCACAGGTATACATGTGTTCCCCATCCTGAACCCTCCTCCCTCCTCCCTCCCCATACCATCCCTCTGGGTCGTCCCAGTGCACTAGCCCCAAGCATCCAGCATCGTGCTTCAAACCTGGACTGGCAACTCGTTTCTTACATGATATTTTACATGTTTCAATGTCATTCTCCCAAATCTTCCCACCCTCTCCCTCTCCCACAGAGTCCATAAGACTGTTCTATACATCAGTGTCTCTTTTGCTGTCTCGTACACCGGGTTATTGTTACCATCTTCCTAAATTCCATATATATGCGTTAGTATACTGTATTTATGTTTTTCCTTCTGGCTTACTTCATTCTGTATACTAGGCTCCAGTTTCATCCACCTCATTAGAACTGATTCAAATGTATTCTTTTTAATGGCTGAGTAATACTCCATTGTGTATATGTACCACAGCTTTCTTATCCATTCGTCTGCTGATGGACATCTAGGTTGCTTCCATGTCCTGGCTATTATAAACAGTGCTGCGATGAACATTGGGGTACACGTGTCTCTTTCCCTTCTGGTTTCCTCAGTGTGTATGCCCAGCAGTAGGATTGCAGGATGCCCTTTTTGAGAACGAAAACGAAGGATGACCCACCACCATGAGTCATGGGTGCAGCTCAGTTTCTCTGAATGCTGCCACCTCCTGTTTTAGGAGACGTGATGGGTATGCAAGAAATTATAAGTTAAACATCAGCAAGCTTGTAGTTCCGAAAAATAAAAATCCAACCTTCATCTTGGTAGCCAGAGGGAGGAAAAAAATTGCCTTGATTTAAATCCAAATTGTGCCTCTTACTCACTTTGAGATTTTGGGTACCTTTTCACTGCCTCTGTGTTGTCCCGCATAAAATAGAATTAGCATCACCATCTCCCAGAATTAGGTGACCATTTTTCCAGAGAGTTCAGGTAAGTTCCTGAAACAGAGTAATTAGTAATAAAACTAACAACAGTAAAAATGAGCATAGAAGTAACAATGTCCACTGTTTAGAGATTAATTGGCTTTAACTTGTTTAAAAGGCAGTTAGGCAGAGGGACTCTGGGGCTGGATTTCAGAGAAACAATACAAGCAGTGCTTTATAAACCAGATGGTGTGAGTTCTGATGCCCAGAGCTGGCATTTCCTGTTGATATTGGGAAAATTAAAACTTTCTGTGCCTCAGTTTTTAGATTTTTAAGTGGTATAGATAGAGTTCTACTGGAGCTGTGTGTTAAACATGATCACACAAAACACTCAGAAGAGTGCCTGGAATATTATAGCTGTTATATGAGTATTAACTGTTACACACTTAGAATGATTCATTCTTAATCCAACCTGGACTCCAAAGGGCTTTATAGAGATAAGCATGATGTTCAGATGTTCTTCAGAGTTTCTGTCTATAAATGAGATTGTTGAACATATTACCATTTTATTTATCTGAGGTATGGTTTTCCATGCACTAATTCAGAGGAAAAACAGTGTAAAAATGTAGTTCCTTGTAAGACAGTTTTCTGAGTTTGGAAATTGTAGATAAAACTCCGCGCTATGGTCTTATTGTCTGTATCCTCCCCAGACTCACATGTTGAAGATCTAATGCCCAATGGGATAGTATTTGGAGGTGATAACCTTGGTAGGTGTTTAGGTCATGAGTGTGGAGCCATTGTGAATGGAGCTAGGTACCTTATAAACCACCCAGTCTACGATACTTCATTACAGCAACCTGAAAGGACTAAGACACTCAAAGTATTAAGGTATCTAATCACTTAAATATATCCTCACATTTATTCAATAAATTTTATTAACTTCAGAAAACTAAGGTCATGGGATTTGGTCCCATCACTTTATGACAAATACATGGAGGAACAATGAAAACCGTCATAGACTTTATTTTTGGGACTCCAAAATCACTGCAGATGGTGACTGTAGCCAGGAAATTAAAAGATGCTTGCTCCTTGGAAGAAAAGCTATGACCAACCTAGACAGCATATTAAGAAGCAGAGACATTACTTTGCCAACAAAAGTCTGTCTAGTCAAAGCTATGGTTTTTCCAGTGGTCATGTACAGATGTGAGAGGTGGAATGTGAAGAAAGCTGAGTGCTGAAGAATTGATGCTTTTGAACTGTGGTGTTGGAGAAGACTCTTGAGAGTCCCTTGGACTGCAAGGAGATCCAACCAGTCCATCCTAAAGGAAATCAGTCCTGGGTGTTCATTGGAAGGAATGATGCTGAAGCTGAAACTCCAATACTTTGGCCACCTGATGTGAAGAGTTGACTCATTGGAAAAGACCCTGATGCTAGGAAATATTGAAGGTGAGAGGAGAAGGGGACGACAGAGGATGAGATGGTTGGATGGCATCAGCAACTCAATGGACATGAGTTTGAGTAAACTCTGGGAGTTGGTGATGGACAGGAAGGCCTGGCGTGCTGCAGTCCATAGGGTTGCAAAGAGACACGACTGAGTGACTGAAATGAACTGATTAATTTCACTCCATACACCAAGTACCAAGCTGGGTGTTGGAGGTTTGGAGCATAGATAATTCTTGACTGTGTCATTCAGTCACTTATGTCTTCAAACTTATCCATTTATACAAAAGTTCATTTAATTTCAAAATATCAGATGGTTTTTGCCAGAACCTAAGTAAATTTAAATTTCAAACATTAAAAATTTCAGCCTTCAGCTGAGCACAATTTTCATTTTTTTTAAAAAATAGTGAATTCCAATTCAGCATCACCTCTTTTTTTTTTAAGATTTAATTAAGTTTGCAAGTGTCAATGTTTTGCTTCTCATTTAAATCACAGGTGACTTATACCTCATCTTAGACCCATTACAGTGCGACTCCAGTGGACACTTTTCCCTTTACATCCCTAAGTTAAGTTTTGAACTTGGAGAGAAGAATCTGACTAAACACCAGCACATTTCTAGAACCATGGCACACATACAGTACCTGGTTTTATGATGAAATAATCTGTTTTAGAAATCTGCCAAGAGAATAATTTGGATTTTTTTTTAAAGAGTAGGTAATACATTGCTCAAATAAATCTGATTCATGGAAAGTTTAGAAGTTCCTTTAGAGAGTGTTTGCAGAACATCTGTTTTTTTGTTGTTGTTGTTTGTTTTGTTTTGTTTTTTTGTGATTGCCTCTCATGAATGAGCAACCAAATGGCATATTCAGAACACAGTTCAGTTCAGTTCAGTTCAGTCACTCAGTCATGTCCAGCTCTTTGCAACTCCATGAACTGGAGCACATCAGGCCTCCCTGTCCATCCCCAACTCTTGGGTTTACCCAAACTCATGTCCATTGAGTCAGTGATGCCATTCAGCCATCTCATCCTCTGTTGTCCACTTCTCCTCCTGCCCTCAATCTAGAGTTTTGCCAAGAGAATGCACTGGTCATAGCAAACACCCTCTTCCAACAACACAAGAGAAGACTCTACACATGGACATCACCAGATGGCCAACAGTGAAATCAGATTGATTATATTCTTTGCAGCCAAAAATGAAGAAACTTTATACACTCAGCAAAAACAAGACTGGGAGCTGACTGTGGCTCAGATCATGAACTCCTTATTGCCAAATTCAGACTTAAATTGAAGAAATGGGGGAAACCACTAGACCATTCAGGTATGGCCTAAATCAAATCCCTTTTGATTATACAATGGAAGTGAGAAATAGATTTAAGGGACTAGATCTGATAGACAGAGTGCCTGATGAACTATGGACGGAGGTTCGTGACATTGTAGAGGAGACAGGGAGCCAGACCACTCCCAGGAAAAAGAAAAAAAAATAAAATTCAGAACACAGGACACTATCAAATAAGGGCACAGGAGTCATATACAACTAAGTTTAAATTTCAGTGTTTTTTTTGTTTGTTTGTTTTTTTAATGGAATTGAATCCAGGATATCAGGTAAGAAATCAAATTCTCCTCTGAACAGTTTGCTGAAGTTCTGAGGTGATACAGCCTTGCTGGATGAAACTACCTGGATGGGATCATGATGACATCTCCTCTATCTATAACCTTGGGCAAGTCACTTGACTTCTCTGAGGTACTAATTCTTTGTATTTCTGAACCAAAAAAAATAGTATCTCTCAGGAGTGTGAAGTGGGCCCTTCTAATGTCAGCTCCTATCCTCCCCAAAGAGAACAAATCAAACCAAGAAACCCCTCCTTACTGCGCACCTGGCATTTAGGCCAAAAACAATCCTTTCCCCCAGCTCTGCCCCCTCCCCGGTGGTGAAGCTGAGTGCACAAGCACATGTGCTCTGGCAAGGCAGAGTGTTTTTTCAGCTGAAATGGTGGTGGTTCAATTAGCTTAGCAGTTTGCAAAGAAGATTCATTCAAAACACTGAAAAGCAAACATTGGCAAAATGGAAAGTTATTTCCTAGCTTGCTTTGAAGATATTTTAAACACCAAAACCCAACAGAAAAAGAGCTAGAAGACAGTTCCATGGTCCAACGGAAGTAGAAGTAGCCTCAGATTAAAAGAATCCATACAGAAACAAGGGCATTTCACACTCAGATTGTGAGGTTGCAGGTTCCTGTGTGGGCTTCCCCGGTGGCTAAGACAGTAAAGAATCCACCTGTAATGCGTGAAACTCCCAGGGAAGATCCCCACCAAGATGTAGGGTGCTGGGTCCAGGCCTTCCCTCATTATTTTTTATTCTTCTATTTAATGTTTATCTTTTCCTTCCTTTCTTTATATTAAATGGCTTGTTTTAGTTATTCCCCCCTTTGTGACATGAAAGCCAGCTGGAGGCAGAATTGTTGTTGTTGTTGTTCAGTCACTAAATCGTCTCTGACTCTTTGAGACCCCATGGACTGGAGCACACCAGGTTCCTCTGTTCTCCACTATCTTCTGGAGTTTGCTCAGATTCCTGTTCATTGAGTTAGTGATGCTATTTAACCATCTCATCCTCTGCCACCCCTTTCTCCTTTTGCCTTCACTCTTGCACTCCAAATCAAAGAGAGTGATTGGCAGATGGGCAGGTGATCAGAAAGAAAGCAAAAATTCCAAGCCTTTGGGTAAAATTACAAGTGCAACCAAACTTAGCCACTTGGGATAGCTGGGCTGGAGTCACAGACTCTGGGTTTTTACTGTAACTTCACAAAGGAATACCTATCCCCTCTGTGCCTCGGTTTTTCACCTTTGAAATGAGAAGCATGTCTTCTGGCTCAGAAACTATATTCAGAATTGAAGTCAGGGTGACATGTTAAAAGTGGAACACTACAGGGACTTCCCTGGCAATCCAGGGGTTAGACCTCACCTTCCAGTGGAGGCAGTGCAGGTTCGATCCCTGTGGCGGGGGGAGCTAAGACCCCACATGCCTCGTGATCAAAACACCAAAACATAAAAAATAGAAGCAACGTTGTAACAGATTCAATAAAGACTTTAGAAATAGTCCACATCAAAATAATCTTTTAAAAGAAGTTGAACACTTGACTATAACTGGCTTTCCTTTCTCTCCAAAAATCATGTGATGGACACAGACAGCAAAAGGAGTCAATGACAAAAGGTAAAATCAAAGGGACACCTCCTGTGTAGACCCTTCCATGCACCCAATCTAACTAGATGCCTGGCTCACCCTTGAGTCCCTGCAATGGCCACACTTGTGCTTGTATGACCTGAGAATGAGTGTCTGACTAAATGCTGCCTGTCACCTCCCTGCAAGCCTCCCCTCAACCAATTCCCATTCTGCATGCAGTGGAAACAGGAAGTCCTGTTGAGATAGGGAACATTTCCATTTCGATGGATGAGAGGATGAGAATATTCATGACATTCTTATAATCCATTTGTAATTATAGCACTGATGATGTTTTATTCATTGATTTTTAGACTGTAAACTCACATAGAAGAGGAACTGGGCCTCTTAGAAGCATTAGCTCTAATACTATGGCTCACTGGTGCTCAGGAAATGCCCTTTAAATAAAACAGCTCAGGAGAGTTGGGAAGATAACCTATCCTGTTACATGGCTACTGAGGGCTTGGTCTGGGATTTACACTCACTTGCCCAGTTAGGCAGAAAAGACCATTCTAGAATTCAATTGGCCTAGCACGGAAAGAGTCAGATTCTGATCCTATTGCTAAGTCCTAGTTTTTGCATCC
This sequence comes from Bos mutus, assembly GCF_027580195.1. Taxonomy (NCBI): domain Eukaryota; kingdom Metazoa; phylum Chordata; class Mammalia; order Artiodactyla; family Bovidae; genus Bos; species Bos mutus. The sequence continues at coordinate 105,567,776 of NC_091622.1, read as the reverse complement.
AGAAAAGAAAGTGAAAGTGAAAGTCGCTCAGTCGTGTCTGACTCTTTGAGACTCCATGTCAGAGCAGGTGAGGAGTGTTCAAGAGATAACTGTTTAGTAAGTGAAAGTTGCTCAGTCATGTCTGACTCTTTGGGACCCCATGGACTATACAGTCCAAGGAATTCTCCAGACCAGAATAGTGGAGTGGGTAGCCTTTCCCTTCTCCAGGGGATCTTCCCAACCCAGGAATGAAACCCAGGTCTCTCACATTGCAGGCAGATTCTTTGCCAGATGAGCCACCAGGGAAGCCCATCAAACAGGAAACTAATGTATCCGGAAAATGGGAAACTAATTCCTGTCTTGCTATTCACAAGGTTCTTTACTATTAGTGGTGAATGTATCCAAGGGCTTCCCAGGTAGCTCAGTGGGTAAAAAACCCACCTGCCAATTCGGGAGACATAAGAGACTCAGGTCTGATCCATGGGTTGGGAAGATCCCCTGGAGGAGGGCATGGCAACCCACTCCAGTGGGTTGAATCCCATGGACAGACAGGAGCCTGACAGGCTAGAGTCCGTAGTCACCAAAAGTTGGACAACACTGAAGCAACTGAGCACACACACAGCCAAAGTCAGTGGTTCTTATCAGAGATACACTGAGGGCAAGAGGAGGAACTTAGGAAAGGTACAAAAAGACTGATGAAACTAAACCAGTTTATTTTGTGCAATATCCAGACACCTGAATCCTGCCTCCTGCTATCTTTCACAAAAGAGTCTTCCAGATGGCACTGGACGAAGGGAGACAGGGAGCTGGAGCCGTCTTGCCCAGAAATCCAGTCCAGGAGCCAAAGTCACTTCCTTCTCTGCATACAATCTCCTTGCTCGTGCCTTGTTTTCCAGAGCTGTGTGTTACATCAGCACACAGCGGGATGCAATTAAAATGTGTGTCATGAAGCGTAAGTATCTCTACAGTCTAATTACAGGTTAATAGAATGGACCCAGAAAGATCACCTAATTAATCTTGGAAGGAGATGCATATGTTTAACGATCTTTCAATAAAGGTGCTATGCTCCCTCCAAGAAGATTGTATTGTAAGGAGCTTAAATTCAGGAAAGGAAATTCATTTCTGAATGAGTACATACCATCAACATCAAACTCATCAAATATTAGAGTCCATCATTTTTATGGTCAATTCCTGTTTGTGAGTGCTACTGATATTGTGAAAGTCTTTAATCTCCCCAATTTCAAATACACATGTTTTACATTTGAAACATTCATTCAGCACATAATTACTGAGTGTATTCAAATTGCAATTATGGCCAGGAACCAATAATTAGATGTGTCAACATCACCTGAATCCTGATGGTGACTCTCCTGATCTGTTCCAAATGTCTCCTAAATAATGTCTTTTGCTCAGATGTCTCCCAGTTGTAATTTAACCACAGGCAAGGGCATTTTGGCCAGATGATAAATGTTGTTGTTCAGTAGCTAAGTTACATCCAACCCTTTGTGACATCATGGATTGCAGCATGCCAGAATTCCCTGTCCTTCACCATCTCCTAGAGTTTGCCCAAACTCACGTCCTCTGATTTGGTGATGCCATCCAACCATCTAATCCTCTGTCATCCACTTCTCTTGCCCTCAATCTTTCCCAGCATCAGGGTCTTTTCCAATAAGTCAGCTCTTCACATCAGGTGGCCAAAGTATTGGAGCTTCAGCTTCAACATCAATCCTTCCAATGAACGCCCAGAACTGGTCTTCTTTAGGATGGACTGGTTGGATCTCCTTGCAGTCCAAGGGACTCTCAAGAGTCTTCTCCAACACCACAATTTGAAAGCATCAATTCTTCAGTACTCAGCTTTTTTATGGCTCAACTCTCACATCTGTACCTGACTACTGGAGATAGCATGGCTTTGACTATATGGACCTTTGTCGGCAAAGTGATGTCTCTACTTTTTAATATGCTGTCTGGGTTTGTCATAGCTTTTCTTCCAAGGAGCAAGCATCTTTTAATTTCATGGCTACAGTCACCATCTAAAGTGATTTTTGAGCCCAAGAAAATTAAATCTGTTACTATTTTCACTTTTTCCCCATCCTTTTGCTATGAAGTGATGGGACCCAATGCCATAATCTTAGGTTTTTTGAATGTTAATTTTTAAGTTTCACCTTCATCAAAAAGTTCTTTAGTTTCTCTTTGCTTTTTTTTCCTGACTTAACAATGCAGATGGTTCTCTCTGCATAAAGAGTGAGCTCAAATTCCTCATATGATCTTCAAGATGTGTGGAAGGTCTTTCTTAATCCAACCCCCCTTTACTTGACCACATCCTCTCCCATCTTCTATTACTCTCAACTCACAGGCAGAGTGTTTCTCAAACCATGGGTTCATGTGACACTTGCATCAGAATCACTGAGCTGTGTGATAAAGAAGTGAATCTTGGCCTCTGAGCCAGACAGGCTAAATCTGAACCCCTGAAGGGGAAACCCCTGAATGCTTTTTAATGAATCCTAGGTAACTCTGCTGCACTAAAGGATGAAAATCACGCTCTAGGGGTACAGAGTGTTCAGCTCGATTCTGAACACTCCATTCTGTTTCCATTTCTATAAATCTGCTCACACTGACTTCTCTATCAAGATGCCCCTTTCCCTCATTTTTCCCTTCTCTTCCCTTCCCTTCCTTCCTGCCCCTTCCCCTCCCGACCCCTCCCTTTCCTCCCCTTCTCCTCCCCTCCCCTCCCTTCTCCTCCCCTCCCCTCCACTCCTCTGCTCTGCTCTTCTCTGCTCTTCTCTTCCCTGAGACTTTCTGTCGGGTTCCAAGTCCACTCAAACATCACATCATTGGAGAAGATTTTCTACTTCCTTCCTTTCAGTGCTCACATGAGTCTCTTTCCTTTTGAGCTCCTCACCCTTTGCCCTCCACTTCCATTTATAGCATCCAGTGTGTTTTATTGAAGAGGTTCATTTTCTTCACACTCTCTTCAACTTCTTGCAGAGAAAATGCTTGGGTCAAGATTTTCGGCTTGGAGCATGGGTACTCATACTTTTGCCATTCATAGGTATCGATATTCCTCAAAATAAGGGCTATAATGACATAAATGTGAGGTAGAACTAAAGAGAGTGTATTGAAATGCAGCTCTGCCACTGTTTTGTGGGGACAGGACTATGTAAGCCTCAGTTTCCTTATATGAATTGGATTCATTTAACCTACTTGTGGTAGATTTGTTTTACTGATAGCTATAATTTTTCATCCTTCAAGTAGCCATACATTTCTTCTGCAACTATGAAGTTCCTTACTAAAGAAGTACAATCTGTTCCCCTACCCTGTGAATTTGGACAGAGTCTAGTGACCAGATTTGACCAACAAAATGTGAAAAGTCCAAACGGAGGCTTGAAAAAACACTAGCACATATCTGCATGTGCTCTTCTTCTCTGGCCACCCTGAGGGCACTCTGGAGGACAAGCATGTGGAGCAGATGGACCTTAACCAACACCGATGACCAGCTGACCCACAGATGTCAGTGAACTGGCAAGATCAGCAGAACTGTATTGTCTTCTCTCATTTGACCCCAGATATGTGGGCAATAATAACTAACCTTTTATTGTGGGTTTTGTAGCTTTTTGTTTTGCAGCGTTGTTCGTGTCATCAATAAGTGAAACATAAAATCACTCAGTTGTTGTAAAGATTAAATAAGTTGCATGGGAACGTGTTTAGCTCAACAGTTGGTATCCTTCAAGCTCTCTTTAAATGTTATTGTTGCAACTATTGATGTTGCTCCAGATTGTTTTCCATAGAGGCATCTTTAGGAATTTGGCTCAGAGTCGGTCCCTTTCTCATTGGTTCTACTCCTTCCTCTTGGCCCACAGCATGAAACTGACCCTCAGTTTTTAGTAAATTATGATCAAAGGAGCAAGAGGTTACCTGTAAACTCCCAACTTGGAACTCTAGCAGAGCTTTCAAGTCAACATGTTCTGCAGATCATCTACCGTTCTTCATGAAAATCATCATTAATTCATCATTAATTCAAAGAATGTTATTGAGCCAGTGTTATCCTGTAACATGCATATGTGCTCAGTTGCTTCAGTTGTGTCTGACTCTTTGTGATCCTGTGGACTGTGGCCTGCCAGGCTCTTCTGTCCATGGGATTCTCCAGGCAAGAATGCTGGGGTGGGTTGCCATGACCTCTTCCGGGGATCTTTCTGACCCAGGGATTGAGCTCATGTCTCCTGCAACTCCTACATGGCAGGCAGATTCTTTACCCACTGAGCCACCTGGGAAGCCCATGTTGTAACATATTGTGTGTATAAAGGCAAACAAGACAGAGTCCCTGCTTTCTTGGAACAAAGAGAATTTTGATATACCAGTGACTCCCCTTAGTCGTTCACTTCTTAATTCATTCATTAATTCACTTAACATTAGTGAGCACCAATTAGTACTAGAATTGCAATAGGGCACACTTACAATTTTTTGAAATTTAATGAATTCCTAAATTTTATATAAAACATCCAGATTTTGAAATGTTGAACCAAACTTGAAAAAAATCTTCAAGCTTTGTGTGGGTCCAACAAACAAAAATTATCAAGTGTCACTGTTTGAGATACTGCTTTGTAATACTCATTGAAATTATCTGTATGCATTTTATCTCCCCTTTTAAATTGTTAATTCACTTGAGAGGGGATCAGTGAGTCCATCGTGGTGTCTCCCAGGTGTTAAGCACTGTGCTTGCAACCAAGAGATGTCTGTGGATCTTCATGAAATGGCTGGTAAAACACAGTCTCTGTAGCCAAGGAATGACAAAGTGATCACAGAGACAAGACAGGTAAGATATGTTTACAAATAACTACTACATGTTAATGTCTATTGTGAAGGCAATGACAATAATTACTGTCATTTATTGAGCCCCTACTATGTGCTAGGGCTTGCTCTAAGTCTGGAGATATGTTCCTAATTTAATTGCCCCAGAACCTCTGCAGAAAGTTGAAATCCAAATGCACTTGTGTTCTGAGGCCACTTGTCCTGAAATTTCAAGTATAAAATGGCTTATACCTCACTCCCCATAAAGTAGTTAACCCACTGTTTACCATCAGAGATCCAAAAACTTCACTTCCCGTTCAATTCATGCTCCCGTTTTCTCCCTCTGCTAGCTTCTAGCTCACACTTGTGTCTCATTTCCCAGAGTTGATTTATTCTTATAATAAGCTGTTATCAACTATCAAGACAGCCTCTTCCTTCTTTAGTTCTCCAAAGTGATCATAAAATAAATGCTTTTCAGAGATTGCTAAAGATTTGAGATTAACAAGTAAGGATTTAACTGAACACAACTTAGAATGAGTTTCCTAATATATACATATATATATATATAATATTTAAATATAAACATTTTAAAATATATTATATATCTGTACATACTTTACTGAAAGTCTCTTTGCCTGAGAAATATTGGAGAAATCTCATAGCCTTCTTTTCATTCCTGGTAACTTTGTATCAAACTGCACAAGGCCCCCTCTCTTAGAACCATCTCAAATATCTTGAGCTCTGCCCCATATACAACATTTCCACAACTACTTCCAGCTTCCTTAACTGCCTTCAGGAACTGCTAATTCATATCAAGTCCTTAGCAGAAAAAACCACTTGTGATGGTTAATTTTGTGTGTCATCTTGTCTGGGCTATGGCACCTACTTCTTTGGTCAAGCAGCACACTATAAGAGAGTTTTTAAGAGGGGACCAACAGTCAATCCTAGAGAAGAGCAACCCTGAGTGTTCATTAGAAGGATGCTAAAGCTGAAGCTTCAGTATTTTGGCCACTTGATATGAAGAGCCAACTCATTGGAAAAGACCCTGATGCTGGGAAAGAGTGAAGGCAGGAGGCGAAGAGAGTGACAGAGGATGAGATGGGTGGGTGGCATCGCCAACATAACGTACACAAGTTTGAGCAGACTCTGGGAGGTAGTGAAGGACAGGGAGGCCTGATATGCTGCAGTCCATGAAGTTGCAAAGACTTAGGGACTGAATAACAACAACAGCATTTAATTCAACAGATAATCCTCCATGTGTGTGGGCCTCTACAAATCCGTTGAAAGCCTTAAAGAGAAAAGCTTGATGGCCTCCAATGAGGAAGGATGGCTCCAGACTTTTCTTTGGACTCAAGACTGCAACATCAACTCTTGGTACAGTTTCCAGGCTGCCTCACTGACGATTTCAGACTTGCAAACCCAATAACTGCATGAGCCATTTTTCTATGTCCTATTACTTTTTGTTCTTCTAGAACCTTGACTATTTTGTCTTTGCTCTTGGCATTTCTCTGAGGATGAGAAGGTCATCACATTTTGCACCCAATTAGATTTATCAAGACATATTGACAAATATAGCCAACTCACCCTAAAGATGCTTTTTGAATCCCTAAGAGATCAGAACAAAGTGTAGGCAGATGGCTGTTGAAGAGCATTTTCCCTCTTAAATAGAGTTTAGCTTTGTTTTTGTTAGCTGAGTGATAAAGTAGAAAAAATGAAACTCTGAGGGTTGAGATCATTCCCCCTGAGCTATTCTATGGCCAGCCTGGACTTATCAACTTCAAAGTTCATGTCCCTCCACCACACATCACTGCTCTAGTGATGTCAAAGGAACTAAGAAAGAGAAAATATTTTGCATCTAGGAAAAGCTTTACTGAGAGATGCAGGCTTTCAGACCCTGAAGGATGAGTTTTCCATTCCAGGGATGATGGGCAGGATGCTGGCAAGAAGAAAGGCAGGGAGGAGGAGAAGTAAAGGTTGATTCAGAGAAACAGAAGATGAAAGTATCTGTCTGGAATACAGAGTTCACTCTGAGAATACCATTAGAATAATTTAGACAGCCAGAGTGGGCATGACCAGGGAAGAACATGAATGCCAGCCCAATAAATATGGTTTAAAAAAAAAAAAACTAGCAAAGGTAGTATCGTATTTAAACCTGAAGTTCCCTGTGTATAGCCCTGTGTATAGTGTCACAGGTCGTCTAACTCTGAAACTGCCTAGAAGAAAGGACATGAAGAGCCCTAATTGCATAGAAATCAAGACGATGACAAAGACATAATTCATAATTTGCAACCCCTCTCGCATATTAAGTAACCTGCAAAGCATATCAACTTGAAGGTCGTTTTTAGAATATGAAAGGCACTTTGCAAAGTTAAACTGTTTTTCTATCAAGCTTCCAAAAACTCTGTGCAGATGTGTTATGAAGCATCTATGAAGATACTACTGATGAGGACGTGTCTATAGTAGGTGAGATTACAAGGGACTCTGCTCACCTGAAATTGCTCCCTCCTGCAAGATGCTACCCAAAACCCCAGTGCGTCTGTGCTTAGTTGCTCAACCTTGTTCGACTCTGCAACCCCATGGACTGCAAGCTGCAATTCCTCTGTCTATGGATTTTCCAGGCAAAAATACTGGAGTGGGTTGCCATTTCCTCCTCCAGGGATCTTGCTTACCCAGGGATCAAATCCAGGTGTCCTACATTGGAAGGTGAATTCTTTACCACTGAGCCACCTGGGAATCCCCAAAATCCCAGATTTGAAGTTAGCTTCCTAAGCTTGAGTCTTTGGTCCTTGAGAGATGTCCTCCTATGCTTAGAGTTCTTTATGCCTTCTCATGTCCCTTGAAAGATGAGACAAATGAATCAAACAGTAATCAGGGAGTACAGGGTCTTCCGGGTGGTGGAAAAGGCATTGTTTGTCTCCATCCTGATGTTTTCCCTCGAATTCTCTCTTACTAAGCTTGGCCATCACGTTGCCACGCATGTACTCTGCTTCCTCCCCTTTATCCCACTAAATTTTTCACAGGTTGATTCTTCTGCCTGAAAGGCTGTCCTTCCAGTCTTCTTTCCCATTTATTTCCTACTCATCATTGGTTAAAAGGCTGCTTTTACAGGAAAGCCCTTCATGGTGGTTGGACCCGGGTTAGCCAGCTGCATTGCACTCTCATGAACCTGTATAGGTAATCTCTCATCTCTAGCATCCCTCAGGGCCTTCATGCACACCTGTCTCCCTCTGATTTTTTATTCTTCCTTCAGCACCAGAATGTTACCTGACACCTGCTGCCTCTCAACCCCACTGACGCCCCAAACTGATTATTCTGACTGCTTTGCCTTTGATTCTATTACTTTGAGTCACTTATATACTGTGGGAGCCAGATGTCTTAGTTTGTCCAGGCAGTTGTAACCAAATACCATAGACCAGGTGGCTTACAAACAACAGAAATCTATTTCTCACAGTTCTGGAGGCTGGGAAATCCAAGATCAATGCCCTAGAAGATTTAATGTCTGGTAAGAGCCTCCTCCAGGATTGCAGACTCCATCCCTGTGCCTTCACTTAGCAGGAGGAGCAAGAAGCTTTGTGATGTCTCTTGTATAAGGACATGAATCCCATTCATGAGATTTCCATCCTCATGACCTCATGACTTCCCAAAGGCCCCACCTCCAGATACCCCCATGTTGGGGAAATGAGTTGCAGCATATGAATTTGGAGGGACAAATATTCAACTTAAAACAACAGAATAATGACACCCCCAAAGATGCGCTCACACAAATCCCCAGAACCTTTGAATCTGTTATCTCATGTGGTGAAAAGGGCTATACAGATGTGATTACTTTAAAGATCTTAAGACAAAAAATTCTGGATGTTCTCAGGGGCTTCCCTGGTGGCTCAGACAGTAAAGAGTCTGCCTGCAATGCAGGAGACGTGGATTTGAACCCTGGGTTGGGAAGATCCCTGGAGAAGGTCATGGCTACCCACTCCAGTATTCTTGCCTGGAGAATTCTATGGACAGAGGATGTTCTCAGAGGATACAATGTAATTACCCACCATGTGAAAGAAGGAAAAGAAGGAAGAAAATGACACACAATCAGAAAAAGTCAAGTGACAATGGAAGTGGAGGTTGGAATAATGTCCTTTGAAGATGGAAGAAGAGACATGAGCCAGAGAATGAGGGCAGCCTCTGGATACTGGACGAGGCAAGGAAGCAGGTTCCCCACCAGAGCCTCCAAAAAAACATCCTTTAATTTCAACTCAATGAGACCAGGTTGCATTTCTACCCTCCAGAGCAGTAACATAATAATCTTGTGTTGTTTCAAGCCACACAGTGTGGGATAATTAGTTGCAACAGAAGGAGAAACTAAGACACAGCCTTGTGTCATTGTAATACAGGTTTCTTTCCCCATCCTAAGGCTAATCTTCTCTCAGACAGGGAGCTTTCCTTCATCACTTTTGTCGTCTCCGTTCATGTCACAATGTAAACACAAGAAATACCTTATTGTTTGGCATTTTAATATTTGAATTGTAAATAATTTAATACTACTGGAATCATGTATTTACTTATGGCTACACTGGGTCTTCGTTGCTGCGCACGTGCTTTCTCTAGTTGAGGCAAGCAAGGGCCACTCTCTAATTTCCCTGTGTGGGCTTCTCATCATAATGGCTTCTCTTCCTGGGCAGCACAGACTCCAGGGCACTTCAGCTTCAGCAGTTGCAACACGTGGGCCCAGAAGTTGCATCACACGGGCTCTAGAGCATGCGCAAGCTTCCGTAGTCGTAATGCGTGGGTTTAGTCGGCCTGCAGCATGTGGAATCTTCCCAGACCAGGAATCAAACCTTTATTCTTATGTATGGGCAGAAGATGCTTAACCACTGGACTATCAAGGAGTCCATGAAATACATTTTTGTTTTATTTTAACTAAATTAAGACATAAATGAATGAATTAGTCTACCGAATTTACTCTAATAGGCTTTTTTGTTGTTTTGCTCAACTCTTTAAACATATTGAATATTTTATTAAAATCTAACTTGCAAAGAGAGAAGTACGCACAGCATCCAGTAGACAGCTCGATGGATTTTTACAAAGTGAATGTCTCTGACTAATCAATATCCAGTTCAAGAAACGATATCAGCAGTGCCTCCAGAGATCCTTGCCCAGCTCCTTCAGCTCAATAGCCACACCCCACTGCCGCTCCACAAAGTGCTTATTTTGCCAGTAAGTAAGGAATTCACATGTTCAAAAAATATCTACAGTAAAAAAAAAAAAAAAAAAGTTGTTTTGACCTTGTTCTATGCTGATTTTTCCCAGAGGCATCCATTATTAACAATTAATTGTGAATTCTTTCTGAGGATCTTTTGTGTATGTCAGTATATGCCTTTTGGCTTTTCTATCACTTTTTGAAGAAAGGTTCTCTTTGGGTTAACTCTGCAACCCCAAGGACTGTAGTCCACCAGGCTTCTCTGTCCAGGGAATTCTCCAGGCAAGAATAGTGCAGTGGGTTGCGATTCCCTTCTCCAGAGGATCTTCCTGACCCAGGATGGAACGCGGGTCTCCTACATTGTAGGCAGATTATTTACCACTGAGCCACCTGAGAAACCAGTATTGAGTCTTATCTTTAATTTTTGCTCCAAGTAAATGTGCTAAAGTTAAGCATTTTGAGAGCTAATACATGCAATGCAACTCTCAGGAAAGATGACCTCACCTAGCAGGGAGGATGCTCACATTGCTTTGCTCACTGGCTGAATGTCCATCTCTGATCCATTGCCCCTGCCTGATTCACCTGCTCTAAGATAGAACAAAAGGAATTTTAACGTGACAGAAAAGAACTCAACTCTTGAAGAGAGCACATAAACCATAGCTACATGGAGATGGAATAGTCAGTCCCTTGCCAAAATCCGCCTTCTGTTTAAAGATAAGAAAATGCAGTCATGATTCACTGGTTGCGTGTGTGCATCAGGTGTTAGGTTCCAACTGCATGTAGGAGTTGGCTGCTTGCTGGAAAGGGCCAGGTGAGAACGTGTAAGTGAGAACGTCTCTGGGACTACAGTCATGTAAATGTCACAGCACCGTTTTCACTGACTGTAGACAAATCCAAAGAATGTAATTCAGTTGTCTTCATTGCCTGGGAAAAGTGAGTTTATTCCATGCTTTATGCTGATTTGGTACCTTGAAAATCGCCTTTCTGCAGAAATCACTTCTGTACCCCAGAAGTCATTTCTGCACCCCCAGAAGGGTGTGGAGGGCAATGGACAAAGCATGGGGTTTTGAGTTAGGACTTCTTGGTCCACATCATGCTTTGCCACTTACAAGCCCTGTGACCTTGAGAAGGTCATTTAGTCTCAGAATCTCATAGTGTGTACAGAGAAAGGAAAATGATGACTTACTTATTCAGTAGTTGAAATGACATATGTAAAAGTGTATTTTATAGAGAGCTAGAAGCTGAGCACTGTCTGTTGGTACTACTCCTGTAACTCTGGAATTTCATTGTTTCTTCTTAGAAGTTGTGCTTTTGTCTGAAACATCATGGTACCCATAATACAATATATGGGCATCTTGATGACAAAAAGGCTAATCAATCTATGTGCTGACAATTTCCTTAAACATTTTGCAAATTCAAACTCTAGTTATTTAAAAAATACACCATTCCTCCTCAAGTGACAACTGATCATCATCACTCTAAGCCTTTGTGATTTCCAGGGATAATCCAGGTGGCATTGTAAAATAAAATAGTAAATTGGGTATCAAAAAATCCTGACTTCTTATTTCCGTCCTGGAATATCCTTGCTACTAAGAGAGTGACCTATGGGCCAGGAGTAGTTGCATCCCTTGGAATCTTGTTAGAAATACAGACTCTGCAGACCTACTAGATCAGAATCTGCATTGTAACAAGACCCCTCCAGGTTATTCTTATTCTTATTAAAGTTTGAGAAGTGCTGCTGTATATGACCTTGGGCAGTTAGTTAACCTCTTTGAGCCTGATGTAGTTCATCTGTAAAAGAAGGAATTATGACTAGAAGCCTCCTTCAATCCCTTTAAGTTCTGAAATGCCATGACAAATCTGAGCAGAGCTTGATCTTTAAAAGTAACACTGTGCCTCCCACAGAAAATACATTGAACTTTTGGCCCTTCTAATGCACGAACATTCTGTTTCCTGCAAACTTGACTTCCATCTGTAATGGGCAATTAAAGTCATGGTTGAAAGGAGATTCCTGATAGCCTAGATGTAAAAGGCATTCTTATTAATAGGTCAGCTCTGCACCTTAAGGCTAAAGCAACTTAGAGGCATCTCAGGGTGATGTATAAATGTGCTAGACCAACACTTATTGGAGTTTGAGAAGTGATTTGGGTGAGACCAGAAAGGACTATTATCAATTTGACCATTTAGTGACTTGACCCTCAAGAAAGGACTGATGACTCCTGGTTAGCCAGTTAATTTATGGCGATACTTCATTTACATCCAGCCACCAGCAAGATAGTGATGGTGAGTAGGAAGGAAAAGATCCAGGATGAATGAAAAGTAGAAGCTTTATGACTGAACACCAAATTATCACCCATTATCTCTGTATGGATCATTTGACATCCCAGGACCCCTTCTAAATTGAAAATTCCCAAATGATTAATAGCCCCAAAATACCTGAATGGTGATCTGCATGTAGAATTTGGTGTAAAAAATGCAAGTCAAAGCTTATAATCAAAAGATGTGTTCACTCTTGGTAATGATCACAAGAATGGAGTGACAAAGCTAATGAGAGCTACATAGAAATTATGTTATATTATGTCACACTATGTCACATTATGTTCTGTTGTATTATGTTATATTATATTTGTCTGAAAATAATAGCAATATTAATGCCAATATGCTGAAATAATTGTATATAACCTTTGAAATCAACCTATATGAAATAATTGCATCTAGCCTTTAATGAGTATTTTCTCAATGCCAGAAGCCTTTTTAGGTACCTCATTCATCCTTAAAGCAAAATAATGAAAAAGCATTATTATTATGCCCATTGAACAGAAGAGGAAACCGAAGCTTAGATTAGAAGATGTTCTGAATGCAGTATAGATAAAATAGGAACTAAGATGACCTGACCTCAAAATCTCTATTTCTATACTGTCTCACATTTCTTAATCCTCTAATCTTTGCCACCTGCCACATAAATCTTATTAATGAACATGGATCTTAGAAATTATCATCCTTATTTTATAAATGAAAAGGGGTCAATTACTTACCTAGATTCCCACAAATCTGTATCTGGGAAGAAGAGGCACTATATCTACCTGATTAGAAAGCCTCGCCTTTGTCTATAGGGGCCACCACCTCTCAGTACAAGGTTTGGGCTGGAGTTCTTCCCCACTCATTACAGCTGTTAACTAGTAAACACAGTGACGCATATCATCTCTATCAGGCCTTCTCCCCAGGTGACTGGGCAGGGCTCTACTTGGCTCATGATAAAAATGAGGTTATAATTTTAACTTAAGAAGAAATGAATGCTCCCATGTAAAACCATGTGGAACAATATTATTTGATTAATGATCTTTCAGAAGAGGAGTGCTCCAAATGCAGTCAGTAATCCATTCACTCTGCAGAAACACCCCAGGTGGTGGTCACATCCACTCTATCCATGAAGGACCTTGGTTGAGAGGGGAAGTTTACTCTGCAGAAACATCCCAGGTGGTGGTCATGTCCATTCTATCCATGAAAGACCTTGGTTGAGAGGGGAAGTTCACTCTGCAGAAACACCCCAGGTGGTGGTTACACCCACTCTATCCATGAAGGACCTTGGTTGAGAGAGGCAGTTCACTCTGCAGAAACATCCCAGGTGGTGGTCACATCCACTCTATCCATGAAGGACCTTGGTTGAGAGAGGAAGTTTACTCTGCAGAAACATCCCAGGTGGTGGTCACATCCACTCTATCCATGAAGGACCTTGGTTGAGAGAGGAAGTTTACTCTGCAGAAACACCCCAGGTGGTGGTCACATCCACTCTATCCATGAAGGACCTTGGTTGAGAGGGGAAGTTTACTCTGCAGAAACATCCCAGGTGGTGGTCATGTCCATTCTATCCATGAAAGACCTTGGTTGAGAGGGGAAGTTTACTCTGCAGAAACATCCCAGGTGGTGGTCACATCCACTCTATCCATGAAGGACCTTGGTTGAGAGGGGAAGTTTACTCTGCAGAAACACCCCAGGTGGTGGTCACACCCACTCTATCCATGAAGGACCTTGGTTGAGAGAGGCAGTTCACTCTGCAGAAACATCCTAGATGGTGGTCACATCCACTCTATCCATGAAGGACCTTGGTTGAGAGAGGAAGTTCGCTCTGCAGAAACATCCTAGGTGGTGGTCACATCCACTCTATCCATGAAAGACCTTGGTTGAGAGAGGTGGTTTACTCTGCAGAAATATCCTAGGTGGTGGTCATGTCCATTCTATCCATGAAAGACCTTGGTTGAGAGAGGTGGTTTACTCTGCAGAAATATCCTAGGTGGTGGTCATGTCCATTCTACCCATGAAGGACCTTGGTTGAGAGAGGAAGTTTACTCTGCAGAAATATCCTAGGTGGTGGTCATGTCCATTCTATCCATGAAAGACCTTGGTTGAGAGAGGTGGCTCACGCCACAGAAACATCCCAGGTGGTGCTCATGTCCATTCTATCCATGAGGGACCTTGGTTGAGAGAGGTGCAGAGATGTGGCAGACACTGCGGGTGCCCACTCTTACCTCTTACCCATCAATATTTACCATCCGTGAGCCCCTCCTCACTTCCAGGTGCCAGCATCCAGGCTCTCTCCCTGAAGGCTTGGTTTTCTTTAACAGACAAGCTCCCTGTGCCTCCATGCCAGACAGGCCAGCAATACTAGGGAGTTACTGCCACTGACAGTGGGAGCCAGTGGCTTCATGCCTCAGCTCTCCGACCCCTCTGGCAAGGTAACTCTGAGAAGTAGTCCACGCTATTTCTCAGAATTTTTCAGTGTAATAAGCTATTATCCACAGTGTAATAATCAAAAATCACTTGGTAATACCCTCATTAGCTTCCTTTTTTCTTTCTTTCACCTTTCTACTCCCGTAGATTTTTCCTGGGATCACCTTCTAAATAAACCCTTTGCACTTGGAACCTTCATTTTGGTTTCTCCCAAAATCGAATTCTGAGACAAGATAGATAATTTTCTTAGATTTACACTTATTTTGTGGGCTGAGAGCCGGCTTTATGCCAATCACTAGACCAAGTGTCCAGGAAGTGATTCTAAGTGAGACAAACTTTCACTGAATCTCTAGTCTAGAGTTCAGGATATTGAGAAACTAATTACAAGTCATCACCTGCGGTGTTCACAGTGTCATGCTCATGCTCAGCTGTGTCCAGCTCTTTGTGACTCTTTGGACTGTAGCCCACCAAGTTCCTCTGTCCATGGAACTCTCCAGGCAACAATACTGGAGTGAGTTGCCATGCCCTCCTCCAGGGGATCTTCCTGACCCAGGGATTAAACCTGCATCTCCTGTGTCTCCTGCATTGCTGGTGGATTCTTTACCCACTGAGCCATCTAGCACAGCGGCATGAAAAAAGCCAGTCTAGAAGAGATTCATGTTTCATTCATTTTTATCTTTAAAGAGGGAGTCACGATGCGGGAGAATGTTGTAAGCGGGAGAAGTAAATGCTGTAAGTACATGCGAGTGAAATTGTGAAAGTGTTAGTCGCTCAGTTGTGTCTGACTCTTTGCCATCCCATGGACTGTAGCCCACCAGACTCCTCTGTCCATGGACTTCTCCAGGCAAGAATACTGGAGTGGGTTGTCATTCCCTTCTCTGGGGGATCTTCCCGACTCAGGGATCAAACCCAGTTCTCCCACACCGTAGGCATTTTATTTACAGCTTGAGCCATGAGGGAAGAACATGAGAAGGTAAAACCAAAGGACCACGTGGTGCATTGGAGCAGTGAGAAGATTAATGTGTCTGCAGAGAGGGGAGAGTAGCAATGAGATGAGTGATGAGGGTGGAGAGGTGGGCAGAGGCCAGATGCAAAAGGGACTTTTAATTGCAAGAAAGACTTGTGACTTTATCCTCAGGGCAATGAAAATTTGTTGAAGGATATTAAGCAAGGTGATGGAAAGACCACTCAGGCTAAAACATGGCCACCTTACAAGGAAAAATTGCAGCCAAAAGACCAGTTCAGAGATCTTAGACTTCTGGTCGAGGGCTTTCACAGTACACTCTGCTTCCTTTTGCTGACTATGTCACTTAGGGATTTAGCTTAGCAACACGCAACAGAAAATTTGTAAAATAGTGACTCAAGTTGCGGACTGATTTTTTCTTTCACAACAAGAAATTCAAGAGTAAGTGTTTTGGGCTTTGCTTTATTGGCTCAAGGATGTTAGGGATAAAGTCTCTGTAGGTATCTTGCTATTGTCCCCAAGGTCACAGGGTACTCCAATTTCAACCATCATCTCTTCATTCCAGATAAGCAATAAGTAACAGAAGGTGGAAAAATAGATACTGGCCAGCCAAGTCCACTTTTTAAGGATCATTCATAAGAGTCCATCCAGTGATTTCTGCTTACATAAAAGCTGTCCTAAATTATCTCATGGGATCATCCCCAGTCACAAGGGAAAATGGAAAATGTAGTTTTTAGTTGGGAACATTGCCACAGAACAAGCACACAAAGTTTCATTAATAAGGAAGGAAGGGAAAATGGATATTGGAAAGCAATTAGCAGTCTCCACCAAATCTATGCACACAATAAAACAGTCAGATTAGATGAAGCAACAAAACCACAAACGACAGCAAGAGAAAAGCTCATAACAATGATAATAATTCTAATACTGCCTCTGTTTGCAGAGCATTTGTACTTTTCAAAGTACATTTTGTGAATTCAATTCCCCTGTTTAATATACTTAATAAAATAGTGGAGCATAAAGATATTGATGTTTCTCTAAGCAGAAATAACCCAAGAAAAGCTGAAAGCGTGATAAATTGGAATGGCAGAGAAACAGCTTGTCACCGAGCCTTAAATTGCTTTTTTTTAACCACACATTCTTTTTTCTGGGCTTTGACTTACATTTGTTAATTGGTTGCCTCTTCCTGAAGCAGGTACATATGGGGGTCACTTAAAGACAAAAGGTGTTGTAAAATGGTGGGGAAAAGAGCTGTGCTTAGTCATTCATTCATGTCCCACTCTGTGTGAGCCCATGGACTAGCTCATCAGGCTCCTCTGTCCATGGGATTCTCCAAGCAAGAATACTGGTGTGGGTTACCATGCCCCCCTCCAGGGGATCTTCCCAACCCAGGGATTGAGCCCAGGTTTCCCCCAGTACAGGTGGATTCTTTACCAGCTGAGCCACCAGGGAAGCCCAAGAATACTGGAGTGGGTAGCCTAGCCCTTCTCCAGGGGAACTTCCCAACCTAGGAATTGAACCAAGGTCTCCCACATTACAGGCAGATTCTTTACTAGCTGAGCTACCTGGGAAGCCCATCATGTTCAAATCTGGCCTGTGCATTCATGGACTCAGGAGAAATGAGCAAGTTACTTATCTTTTGAGCCACAAAAGATTTATAAAATCTTTTACAGTGAACCTGCCTTACAGAATTCAAAATGTTTTAAGACAATTTCTGGCTGAAGGTGTATTAATATAGTGCTTGTGCATTCTTCACTTATTATGATAGTGCCATTGCTAGATACTAGGAAGAATATTAGGGTCACCAATGTGCACCGCAGTTTGTGGCAAATTTTGACTTAGCATGGAGGGAAAAGGGCTATGTAACCCATAGCCAAAAAGTAGCCAGCTTTGGGTGTAAAGTGAGGAAGTTTTCACTATACTCCATAGACCACAGGCGATTGAGGGCACTGCAGTAATTAGAAAGCAACGTTCCTTGATCCCTGCAGATTTTTTAGCGGGAGAAGCCCTGGACTGAGTGCAGAGAGAGAGAGAGAAGAGAGAAGAATGTGGAAGTCATTAAAGAGAAGGCCTCTGATTATTATTCCCCCTTAGAATGGGATGTTTGGAGCATAACCAATGTCTACTTACCTAAAATAGTCTCTCTGCCTTGAGAGGAGCTTTGGGAAATGTGGTTGCCACAGCGACTCACAGCTCTTGAGGAGAAAATCCCCAAGGCCGTGGCATTGACCATGGGGCAGCCCCTCTAAGTGTCTCTGCTTCCTGCTGTGAGTCCAAGGCATTCTGAGTCTGAACAGCTGTGGTCCTGCCATCGCCTATCGCAGGCCTGCAGATTCTGAAGCAAAATTAACTGGATCCACCCCTTGCTGAGCTCGGTTAAGCTGCTCAGAGTTGCCAGGAGGGGCCAGGAGAGGCCAGAAACACATAACTCAGAGCTGCTGATGGCTGGCCTGGGCAGAAAATCCAATCCAGCAATCATTTACCAAATGAAAACTTCACAGCAGCTCTACGTGTGCTTCTGAACATGAAGAATGCTACAGCAGGGGTCCTTTCTCAAGGGTTTCAAAGTGAGTTGGGGGTGTCACAGATAGGAGGAAAGAGAGGGGACCCCAACTGCCTGAGAATCTTGAGGAGTGTCTCTGCAGAGGTGTTTGCTTGTTGTGTGCTTGTTTGAGTGAGCGAGAAAGAGCAGAATGAAACCTCAGGCCAGGGGGTGGTGAGGCTGCCCAAAGGCACACAGGAGAGATGTAGCCTGGCATGGCTTGGTGGCTGGAAACCCATTTTTGGAGAGACATGCTATGTTCCATCATGGATTCAGAGGTAAAGAATGCAAGTTTATTCTCTGGTCAATAGGGAGTCAGTGAAGGATTTTGACCAAGGGTGCAGAGTACATCATGAAAAACGCTGGGCTGGAAGAAGCACGAGCTGGAATCAAGATTGCTGGGAGAAATATCAATAACCTCAGATATGCAGATGACACCACCCTTATGGCAGAAAGTGAAGAGGAACTAAATAGCCTCTTGATGAAAGTGAAAGAGGAGAGTGAAAAAGTTGGCTTAAAACTCAACATTCAGAAAACTAAGATCATGGCATCTGGTCCCATCACTTCATGCAAATAGATGGGGAAACAGTGGAAACAGTGTCAGACTTTATTTTGGGGGGCTCCAAAATCACTGCAGATGGTGACTGCAGCCATAAAATTAAAAGACGCTTACTCCTTGGAAGAAAAGTTATGACCAACCTAGAGAGCATATTCAAAAGCAGAGACATTACTTTGCCAACAAAGGTCCATCTAATCAAGGCTATGGTTTTTCCTGTGGTCATGTATGGATGTGAGAGTTGAACTGTAGAAGGCTGAGCACCGAAGAATTGATGCTTTTGAACTGTGATGTTGGAGAAGACTCTTGAGAGTCCCTTGGACTGCAAGGAGATCCAACCAGTCCATTCTAAAGATCAGCCCTGGGTGTTCTTTGGAAGGAATGATGCTAAAGCTGAAACTCCAGTACTTTGGCTACCTCATGTGAAGAGTTGACTCATTGGAAAAGACTCTGATGCTGGGAGGGATTGGGGGCAGGAGGAAAAGGGGACAACAGAGGATGAGATGGCTGGATGGCATCACTGGCTCGATGGACGTGAGTTTGAGTGAACTCCAGAAGATGGTGATGGACAGGGAGGCCTGGCGTGCTGCGATGCATGGGGTCACAAAGAGTCGGACACGACTGAGCAACTGAAATGAACTGAACTGAACTGAACTGAGGATGTATTAAGATGTTTATTGAAGCTAATAGTTCAGCGAGGTATAGAAGGACCCAGAGTGGAGTTGCATGGGAGTGAAAAATAGATGAGCTTAAGGAAGTAATGTGAGACTCTTGGAGAAGGAAATGGCAACTGTAGAAGGTTCTCCAGTGTTCTTGCCTGGAGAATCCCAGGGACGGGGGAGACTGGTGGGCTGCCATCTCTGGGGTCACACAGAGTCGGCCACGACTGAAGTGATGCAGCAGCAAGGGAACTAGGGGGCTTCCCTGGTAGCTAAGTTGGTAAAGAATCCTCCTGCAATGCAGGAGACCTTGGTTCAATTCCTGGGTTGGGGAGATCCACTGGAGAAGGGCTAGGCTACCCACTCCAGTATTCTGGCCTAGAGAATTCCATGGACAGCATAGTCCATGGGGTCGCAAAGAGTCAGAGATGACTGGGTGACTTTCACTTTCACTTCATTTTCAAGGGAACTGGGAGGGACCAATGAAGATTCTCTCCTGGTCATCAAAAGAGAGATGGAGCCCCAGTTTATAATGTGCAACATAGATGCTACATCAAGAAATGTTCATGACAAATCTATTTCCAGTTTACAGATGGAAGGACTAAAACTAAGAAATGTCTTACCCTAGGGGTGGTAGCAGATCATCTTGGTCACAAATTACAATTTGTCAATCCAGGCATCTTGTGGATTCAAAATTTGCAAATGAGGCAGGACTTCATGTCAGAAAGCATAAATTGCCCCTGGGATTCCTGCCAGGTTGATGAATATCTTGAATGCTTTTTAAAAGATCTTTTGCATACATAAAGAGGAATTTCAGGGGTACTTCTGGGGTCAAGTATTTAATCTATCTTCATTTGGGGGAGCTTGGAAAAGAAATTTTGAAATAAAGTCCCAAGAATTCAAATATCTTTTTCAGTCTCCTTCCTAAGTCACTATAGGAGTCACTTCTTTCTTCATCTACTCCAGTCTGAAGCACAGGTGTTTAGAAAGTGTTAGTGATATTTGCTAGAAAATATAAGCATTTTCTAACATTTGTATTCATTTCTTTGAGCTGGTGGCTTATTTCTGGAGACTAATTTAAATCCACTCCTAATTTTAATTAGAGGTAGGATTTAATAGTGTTGAGATTTTTATGTTGTTTTTTTTTTTCCTTCTTCTTCTAGGAAAGAATGTGAACTTCAGCAATCCAGGATTTAAAGTATCTATATTTATTTTGAGACTTAACAACAATGAGTGGGGGTTAATATTCGGATGGGGAATATGGGAGTGCATTCACTGTGCCTTTTGAAACTAATTAAAAATGTTTTAAGATTTTTTAATGGGTTATTTAGTTAAATCACTCCAAAGTAATGAACTAGCATAAGCCAAGCTTCAATATGTCTTACACTTTGCGTGTTTTATAGTGCCTGGTTCTAGCCTACCTCGCTATTGATTAACTCATTTCTGCCCATTGTATCTCTTGTTCAGCAGCCTAAAGTCATCCTACTTTTCCTCCCATTGCGTTTTATTTATTTATCTAATTTTAAAAAATTTTGTCTCTGCCATGTGGCATGCACGATCTTAGTTCCCCAGCCAGGGGTTGAATCCATGTCCCCTACATTGGGAGCCTGGAGTCTTAACCACTGGACCACCCAGGAAATCCCTTCCGTTGCATTTTTTTTTAATTTTATTATTATTATTATTATTTTACTTTACAATATTGTATTGGTTTTGCCATACATCAACATGCATCCACCATGGGTGTACACGTGTTCCCCATCCTGAACCCTCCTCCCACCTCCCTCCCGATACCATCCCTCTGGGTCATCCCAGTGCACCAGCCCCAAGCTTCCTGTATCCTGCATTGAACCTGGACTGGCGATTCATTTCTTATATGATATTATACATGTTTTAATGCCATTCTCCCAAATCATCCCCCCCTCCCTCTCCCACAGAGTCCAAAAGACTGTTCTATACACCAGTGTCTCTTTTGCTGTCTCGTATACATGGTTATTGTTACCATCTTTCTAAATTCCATATATATGCGTTAGTATACTGTATTGGTGTTTTTCTTTCTGGCTTACTTCACTCTGTATAATAGGCTCCAGTTTCATCCACCTCATTAGAACTGATTCAAATGTATTCTTTTTTTAATGGCTGAGTAATACTCCATTGTGTATATATACCACAGCTTTCTTATCCATTCATCTGCTGATGGACATCTAGGTTGCTTCCATGTCCTGGCTATTATAAACGGTGCTGTGATGAACCCTGGGGTACACGTGTCTCTTTCCCTTCTGGTTTCCTCAGTGTGTATGCCCAGCAGTGGGATTGCTGGGTCGTATGGCAGTTCTATTTCCAGTTTTTTAAGGAATCTCCACACTGTTCTCCATAGTGGCTGTACTAGTTTGCATTCCCACCAACAGTGTAAGAGGGTTCCCTTTTCTCCACACCCTCTCCAGCATTTATTGCTTGTAGACTTTTGGATCACAGCCATTCTGACTGGCGTGAAATGGTACCTCATAGTGGTTTTGATTTGCATTTCTCTGATAATGAGTGATGTTGAGAATCTTTTCATGTGTTTGTTAGCCATCTGTATGTCTTCTTTGGAGAAATGTCTATTTAGTTCTTTGGCCCATTTTTTGATTGGGTCATTTATTTTTCTGGAATTGAGCTGCAGGAATGGCTTGTATATTTTTGAGATTAGTTGTTTGTCAGTTGCTTCATTAGCTATTATTTTCTCCCATTCTGAAGGCTGTCTTTTCACCTTGCTTATAGTTTCTTTTGTTGTGCAGAAGCTTTTAATTTTAATTAGATCCCATTTGTTTTATTTTTGCTTTTATTTCCAATATTCTAGGAGGTGAGTCATAGAGGATCATGCTGTGATGTACGTTGGAGAGTGTTTTGCCCATGTTCTCCTCTAAGAGTTTTATAGTTTCTGGTCTTATGTTTATATCTTTAATCCATTTTGAGTTTATTTTTGTGTATGGTGTTAGAAAGTGTCCTAGTTTCATTCTTTTACAAGTGGTTGACCAGTTTTCCCAGCACCACTTGTTAAAGAGATTGTCTTTTCTCCATTGTATATTCCATTGCATTTTAAACTGCAGCACTGCTCAGTCCTCATAGTACCTTCCCTCACACACCTTGCCCGTTCATGTCTGTGTACTATTGCCTCTCCTATTCCCTCTGCATTGAGCGTCCTTTTCCTGGAAAATTCCCACACATTATTCAAAACCTTGCTAAGCCATCCTCTTAGCAAAATCTTCAAGGCATCTTCAGACAAAATTTATATATCCCTCCTTTTATCATTTCTATCCCTTCAAACAACTGCATTTGGATTTATGTATAATAAGGCATTGCATTTGTATATAAATACCTATCTCTTTTTCCAGACTATAAGCCATTTAAGGTATTATTTGCTTCTGTATCCTCCCACTGCCAGGCTTAGCATAGTGTTCAAAACTACTGCTGACTCAAAAACCTGAACTCAACTCCTTACCCCACCTCTTTCAAGGGGAAATGATGTAACTACACAATGAAAGTTGACTCTTTTTTTTTAACCTGCCAAGTAGATTACACTTTCAATTTGTCAGCTGTATGGGTTGAGTTCAATCATATGTTGGCGGCTTACTTGGTGCAGTTATCGAATGCCAGCTGAAAGGAACGGCAGAAAACGCTATCGATTTTATAGTTTGGAATTTACAATTTTCTATTTTAAGGAACACCATTGCCCTCAAGAATTGCAATGAAATAACAATGATATGGTCTGATTAAATTGTGTGAGCAATAGAGAATTTTTTCTGTGCTAGGAGCTTTCCTACTTTTTGCTGTGAAGGAGCAGAAAGTGAGGACTTTGATAAGTGGCAAAGCCCCACTGCTTGCTTTCTTTTTTGGCTTCTCATTGTTTTGGGGAACCAACCTGTGATGCACAGCAAGGATGAAGTATATTTTAGCGACATGCAATGAGGTTGAGAAATGATAGTTTTCTATATGGGTCTATTTTTGAAACTCAGGGACGTAACAAATGTACCTTAAGCTTACTCCAACAGCAGAATTCTCCAGAGAACTCTCATAATCATTTTTGCTTTTCGAAATTGAGGGTTTCATAAAATATACTGTCAAGAATGATTCTCTATAGACTCAGAAACATCTGTCTTC
This sequence comes from Bos mutus, assembly GCF_027580195.1. NCBI lineage: Eukaryota > Metazoa > Chordata > Mammalia > Artiodactyla > Bovidae > Bos > Bos mutus. The sequence goes on along the minus strand of NC_091622.1, from coordinate 105,544,238 downwards.
CTTTTTTATTCATTTTATTCATTTTCCTTTACAACATCATGGGTGAAGCACACATATAATACACACACACACCCCCAGAGTTTAAAACCCTGTGCAGGGTTCACACCTCAGTTCCATCACACGTGAGCTGGGTGGACTCTGGCTTTAGATTTTCATAGTAAGAGTCATCTCATCATCCAGTGACCACATGAAGCACTTTGCCCAGTGCCTGCTGGGAAGAATGTGATTTAAAAAGGGTTGGGGGGTCCCCTCCTCTTTCCTCTTCCCCTATTCCTTCCTGCCTTGAAAAGAAGTAAAAGTAAACTTCCACACTTAAGCTTTCCATTCTAAAGAATGCCAAGTTCTGATTTAAACTTCAATCCCCCATGAACTGAGAAACCACATAGTCAATTTTATTTGAATTATATAAAAGACTAAATGAAGCTCATGAAAACAGAGAAAGAAAAATTTTAGGAATTTACCTAAAATTTTACACACAGAACAAGAGCAGGGGTCAGTGGAGTAGTAATGAAGCCTCAGTTACAGATACCATCCTCTATAAAACAAACCTTCATTCGACAAACATTATTGCTTTGTTTACTGAGTCTTGATCAATACTGGATCCTATAGATTCCAAAAGGAATTAAGATGTGCAACTTCTGCACAATCCAAGAGCTAAAAATTTAGTGTAAGGAAAAAGATATCTACTTTTTGTAATCATCTGCCTTCCTACTGCTATGATGAAGCAGGCATCCAGGTGTGGAAGGAAGAAAAACAGAAGCCTGAGTTCCATGTATCTCACCTTTCTTAGGGAAAGTTGGGGGACAATAATGAGAGAATGTGCTGCCAAAGAGCAAGGGAGATGAGCTTCATGAGGAAGAATGTATTATGGCAAGCGACAGGAGTCAGCACATTCTAGGCTAGGGAGACTCAAGAACATGACCAGATCTGTGTTCTGGAAATGCGACATTCAGAAAGTGGACTGTGAGTTTTTATAAACTCTTCTATGTATAGAGAGTTATATTGTAATTTCCATAACTTTATTACACATCAAGTTTTCACAATCTACAAATATTATGAGTGTAGTGAAAGGTCTCGTTCTTCCAAGCCACTGCACTCTGGCATCAATTAGTAAGACTGTTTGGGGGTAAGGAGCTTTTCTGGAACTCAGAACAAAAAGTGGTTGGAAACAAAAACCTGTGGGTAACTGAAACAAATAAGAAAACCCCATTGATCATAGCTTGGTAGTGGAAAGATTTCAAGCCAATCATTTCCCTGATTATCTGTAGTTCAAATACAATTTTCAGAAAATAATTTCTTTGTTATGGTTTATTGTTTTTGCATGCCTTCATTCATCTGCTAATTCATTCACTGGAAAGAAGTATCATTTATTGAATGAATATTAAATATCAGGCATGAGACTTTCCTGGTGATCCAGTGGTTAAGATTCTGCACTTCCACTGCAGGGGGGCTTAGATTCAATTCCTGGTCAGGGAACTGAGATCCCACTTATAGCACAGTTTGGTTAAAAATATAGGTGGGAGGGGGTTTCAGAATGGGGAACACGTGTACACCCGTGGCGGATTCAGGTTGATGTGTGGCAGAACTAATACAATATTGTAAAGTAATTAGCCTCCAATTAAAATAAATAAATTTTTAAAAAAGAAAAAAATAGGACAAAAAAAAAAAGTATCACCCACAGTGCTAAAGCATTTTCACATGCAATATTTCATTCAATTTTCTCCAAATTCCTTCAAGGTTGATGTTGCCCTTTTTGTGTTACAGATAGGGCGACTATGACTCAAAGCTGGCATTCTTTGCCAAAAGTCACATGACTGTTCAATCTTGATTTTCAGTCACCATTCCTTCCAGGCCTATCATGTTCTTCACAAGATTTGTTCAAGTGATACCCTTCAGTGTAGTGTAGTGTGACAGCCCTATTAAAGCCTTGAACCAGTGAAGCTGCTCAGTCATGTCCAACTCTTTGTGACCCTGTGGACTGTAGCCTACCAGGCTCCTCCATCCATGGAATTTTCCAGCAAGAGTACTGGAGTGGGTTGCCATTTCCTTCTCCAGGGGATCTTCCTGACCCAGAGATCAAACCCAGGTCTCCCGTGTTACAGGCAGACACTTTACCGTCTGAGCCACCAGAGAAGCCCAAGTGAAAGTGAAGTCACTCAGTAGAATCCAACTCTTTGCAAAGTCTGGGACTGTAGCCCACCAGGCTCCTCCACCCATGGAATTCTCCAAGCCAGCATACTGGAGTGGGTAGCCTTTCCTTTCTCCAGGGGATCTTCCCAACCCAGGGATTGAACCCAGGTCTCCTCCACTGCAAGTGGATTCTTTACTAGCTGAGCCACAAGGGAAGCCCAAGCTTTATAGGACCTCAAAACCCAGTATGAACTTCCATCCAAGATCTCGCTATACTAAGGGTTATCTTCCCACCAATTTTCAGTTGTATTCATTAATGGCAATAAAATATTGGAAAAGTAACTCCGTACACTAGAAATTCAGGAAATTCACAGTAGTAACTCATTTATTATAGATATTTGTTTTGTTCTCATAAAAATTAATCTGTCTAGAAACAGATTGTTTCTAGATAAAAGTTATTACAAAGATTAAATTATTTTCATTTTTATTCTATAGTTTCAGCTCATTTACTTTACCCAGATTCCTGAGCTCTCCAAAACAGCTGAGAGTAGAAGGGAAAAGAGGCTTCTCACGTGGCCCAGTGGTAAAGAATCTGCCTGCCAATGCAGGAGACGCAGGACATGTGAAATCGATCCCTGGGTGGAGAAAATCCCCTGGAGAAAGAAATGACAACCCACTCCAGTATTCTTGCCTGGAAAATCACATGGACAGAGGAGCCTGGCAGGCAGTTCATGGGGTTGCAAAGAGTTGGACACAACTGAGTGACTGAGCATGCATGCATACAGAAGGGAAAAGCAAATAAAGACCCCAGAAGCTCCAGAACACCCTCTGAAGCAAAGGCAAATTATCCATGGAGCCGACTTAGGTCTTTACTCTTTACACTTAGTAAAGGTGCCCCTTTACTCATTTTCTGCAAACTTAGAACCTATATACTCCTCATTTAGGAAGATTCTAACATCCCTGACTATGGATGGACCAGCCCACGCCACAGATGGGGCACCTGATGAGAAGCTCTGAGAGATCTGATGCAAGAATGATGGTGGAGGAGGAAGGCAATGAAAAGGAAGAAAGAAACCAAAAAGTCTAACAGTTGGCTAGCTTTCATGGGAGGGCAGACATCCATCCAGATTTCAAATGGCCCCTAAGGGGTTCACTCTGGGGGCAGAGTCAACAAACCAGCCCCCAGGCCAAACCAGCCCCACCCTCACCCTGCTTTTGTAAATGAAGTTATATCAGATTACAAACAAATTAATTTATCAAGGCAGCTTTCATGCGGTGATGGTAAAGTTGAGTAGTTGTAAAATAGACCCTATAGCACATAAAACCTAAACTATTTATTTTATGGCTCATTATAGAAAAAGGCAGGCCTGCTCTAGAATAATCAGTCTTACGAGGACTTGCCCCAGTATCAGATTAAGCTCAGTTCTGTGGGTCACCACTGGGCTGTAACTCTCTGGATCAGCTGGAGAGTTTTCTTGTAACCATGGTACTCGACTACCATCCACAGAACAAAGATTCCCCAAAATACAGGTTCATGTATTACAACCTTAACCTTAGAAACAGGTTCATGCTTAAACAACACTCTTCCCTTATAAGAAAATTCATTGATGTGATAGAAATGGGTGCTTCTGTTTGGAATATTCTCTCAGGAACATTTGTGCTGCCATTTCCATTTCATCCAGGGCTCTATTCAAAGGCCATTGTTCCAAGCAACACTGCCTCCAACCCCTGAACCCTTAATGGTTCGGAAGCTTAGAAAAAGAAAAAATTTCCCTCATGAAAACATGAACTATTTCTTTATGATATGCCAAGAAGTTTCATGTAATTGTGGAAGAACATATTTATTCTATGCTGTGGTGAGAGTCCAAGAAACAGAAGCCAGTGCATGGAGTGACTGCCAGAGGTCTGGGTTCAAATTTTAGGTCTTCTTCCTAGTAGTCGTGATCTCGGGTGGCCTCGGTCTGAGGCAGCTTGAAACAGGATTTCAGTTTCCAGCCAGAGATTGAAGTCAAGCCCCGGCAGTGAGAGCCCTGAATCCTGCCAACTAGACAGGCCCTGACTTTGTAGAAATGAATTCCCACAAAGAGATGGAAAGAGTGAAACCAGTGTTTATTAGGAGAGAAAAGGGTATGTGAACAGACTCACATGGGGGACTCAGAGAGACAGTTCAGCTGCACTCCTGGTGGTTTGACTCACTTATACAGAGCATTCCTTCGGGATCTCTTTTGACCAATCATCTTGCTTTGACTGGTTCTGCGTCTCGATTTGGTTTATCTCACCATCCTCCCACGTGTGCACACACATCTCCTAGCCAAGATGGATTCTAGGGAAGAGAACTATAAGTAGGTTGACATCACTTATTACAGGTGATGCCCCCTCCCTTTCTGACCCCTGAGGAGCCTTTCTGCACATGTGCAGCCAGGAAGGTCTCCTTGACCTTGAGAATGAGGAATATGTGGTATCTCAACTGGGCAGGGCTCACCTCCTCCTCGCTCCTGCTACTATCTTCATCTTGGAGTGTCTGTCCACAGGAGACAGACTCTATCTGCTCAGCCCAGAGTCCATCTATCTCCTGCCTCCATTGATCCTTTTCTATATAAAATATTTGAATATCAATATACATTTGTTGCTATTGTTTAGTCACTACTCTTTTGCAACCCCATGGACTGTAGCCCGCCAGGCTTCTCTGTCTATGGGATTTCATGTATGTATATCAATTTACATATGTGCATAATATTCAAGTGCATTATACAATTAATATATTTATATGCATATGTGTTATGTTATATATATATATATCCAAATGCTTTATTCATACATAAAGTAGACCTGAAATTTGAATCTAAAAGTGTTTATTTTTCATATGTTCATATATGCATGTATGTGTGTGTGTGTGTGTGTCTGTAACACACCTTAGCGACCACAAATGTGTGTTATGAAGGAAGAAGGTCTCATTATGAAGGAAGACGGTGTAGCAGTCACTGAGAGCTTGGCCCTCCACGTACATGCTGGTTGGGTTCGCTTTCACTTCCAGCAGATCGGTTGTCTCTTGGAGAAGTGAGATATTGCCACACAGACCTGCCTAGGTGGTTCTTTACTGAACCCTCGGTTCCTCACTTTTCATTCTGAAAGTAAAAACTGGGAACCAAAAGTCCTCGCCCAGGGGAGCTCCTCGGCTCACCGTCTCCACTGGTCTCCTTTGTCAGGAGCCTATGGCTGACTCACCTCCCAGGGAACTCCCCACATCTTCAGAAGGGGAGTGCAGTCTGTCTACTGTTTCCCATAGTCTTGCTGGTTGTCCCAGCTTGACTTGAGACAGCCCTGAGTCCAGCTGCCTCTTTAAAGTAAAGTCTGCTTTCTGGCTTCAGTGGCCTGGGCTGGACATCCCAAAAGACTGCTGGTCACACCCTGTAGGTGGCCAGCATTTGCCCTCAGAGGAGGCAAGCCTCCACATCAAGGACAGGTAACTCCACCACCCCCACCCCCACCCCCCACCCCAATCCAGTTCTCAACCCACTGCCAAGCAGTACAATCACTCTAGAAGTTTTTGGGGAAAGAAAAAATTTTCTTTCAGCATAAAAGGCAAATTTCATGCTCTAATCAAAATAACAGCCAAGTTTTTGTGTTTTGTGTGTTTGTTTTTTTTAAAGCATCACAGTCAAAAGTTTCTCAGTGAAAACGGTACCCTAGGAGAAGTGAAGGAATGCTCTCACCCAGACACTACCTCACTGTGGGGAGGAAAACAGAAAAAAATAAAATGACATGGAGGATTTGCAAAAACTCTTTTGAGAAAGAGTAGCCAGCTCAGCAAATGCAAGCACCCCTCTGAAATGTTAAAGACTTCTAATGATGATAAATAAGCTTGGCTTCCACTAACTTTCTCTTGGAAAATTTACAACATCCAGCTATCTGGAGAATTCCAATTCTTTCCTAGGATCCTTCCTACCAATATAGTCAGTTCTTGTTTGTCCACAGAGTTGAGGAAATGAGGGATGCCTAGTCTATTAAACAATTCAGGTTTAAGCAGTGACAAGTACAACCAGACAGGGTTTCAAACCCTGGATCTGTTACTTCATGGCTATATGAGCTTGGACCAAATCTTTGCCTCTCTGAGCTCAACAATGTCATTTGCAAAATATGCAGAATATTGCCTAACTTTAAAGGTTCATTGGGAAACATAAAGAATTTATTTTCAAAGTGTTTACAGGAGCATTTCTTGTAGTGATACATTGGGTTGGCCAAAAAAGTTTGTTTGAGTTTTTCCTTAAGATGTTACAGAAAAACCCAAATGAAATTTTTGGCCAACGCAATATCTTATTCTGTAATCTCTGAAGATGGGAGCATGCTCAGTCGTGTCTGACTCTTTGTGACCTTACAGACAGCAGCCTGCCAGGCTCCTCTGTCCCTGGGATTTTCCAAGCAAGAATATTGGAGTGGGTTGCCATATCCTCTTCCAGAGGATCTTCCCAAACCAGGGATGGAATCTGAGTCCCCTGCATTGGCAGACATGTTCTTCACCACTGAGCCACCAGGGAAGCCCAATCTCTAGACACCACAGTTTCAAGACAGATGTAGGAAAGTGTCTCAGGACCATAACTTGGAAACCTAAGATCGGAGTGAGACTTAAGCAGGGCACGAAACCATATGCAAATAAGCGAAGCACTGTTAGGTAGGAGAGGGATTAGACTTGTGTAGGTAACATGAAGGAGGATTTTTTTTAAAAAGGTATACTAATTATGGAAGACACACTGTAGTTTAGAATTGGGCCAGCACAGAATACTAATGAACGAGGGGCTGAGAAATCAGACACAGTTCGATTCTTCTCTGAGCTAAGTGACCTTGGAAAAGCTTCTTCCCTTCCTAGGTCCCACTTTCATTTCTGAAAAATGTAACCAATCATAATCCTTATGAGCAATTTATGGCATAGATATTAAATGCACAGATATAAAGCTCTCTGTGCCGGGCTCATAAAAACATAATAAAATAGAATGTAATATAAAAAACAGAATGTAAAAATACAATAATAATAGCAGCTATTTTAATTCTCAAACATGCAAAGAGAATCATCTAGAGTAGAAGGAGTAATAATTCCTGGTCATTGATGCCGCTCTAATACAGAAGCAATTTAGGAGGAGGAGGTGGGGATAAATTCAAGCAAACCAAGATCACTGTCCTAGAAGAAATTTGAGATCTATTTGAACCTAATGTTCCTAGGTCTGAATCCTAGACACAGGAGTCTAGCATTCCAACATTACTGTTACCTAAAACATGTTTCTTTTTGTTGTTGATTTTTTCAACTTTGTTGCTGCAGTGCTTAAAATGTAACTTTTTTGAGACATAATTCATATATCATAAAGTTCACCCTGTTGAAAGGTATAGTTCAGTGGGGTTTGGTGAGCTATCTCATTTCAGAACATCTTCATTGCCCCCTAAAAAAACCCTCCTTACCCTTTAACTGTCACTCCCAACTTCCCCTAACTCTTCTCCCTCACAACCGCCAATCTACTTTCTCTCTCTATGGATTTGCCTATTCTAGAAATTTCACATAAACAGAATCATCTGTCTCTTGTGACTGGCTTCTTTCTCTTAGCATAATGTTTTCTGGTTCATCCATATATATCCTTATGATGTTCCTTTTTATAAACAAAATTGTCAATTGTAATAAATTGAAACAATATTGCTTAAGTTTTGGTGTTTTGGCCACAGAGCATGTGGGATCTTAGTTCTCCTACCAGGAATCAAACCCCTATCCCATGCACTGGAAGGCAACATCTTAACTACTGGACCACCAGGGAAGCCCCTGCTATCCCTTTCCATGACACCCCAATGTAACATTGTATGTTATATCACATTTCATCTATTCATTCATCAGTTGATGGGCATTTGGTGGTTTCCACTTGTTGAAGTGAAGTGAAATTTGCTCAGTAGTGTCTGACTCTTTGCAACCCCATGGACTGTACAGTCCATGGAATTCTCCAGGCCAGAATACTGGAGTGGGTAGCCTTTCCCTTCTCCAGGGGATTTTCTCAACCCAGGGATTGAACCCAGGTCTCCTATACTGCAGGCGGATTCTTTACCAGCTGAGCCACAAGGGAAGCCCTTCCACTTGTTGGCTACTATCAGTAATGTTGCTATAAGCATTTATATACAAGTTTTTGGATGGAAATATGTTTTCATTTCTCTTGGATCTATACCTAGAAGTGAAATTTATAATCGTAGGGTAACTCTACTTAGTATTTTCTCCCTATGCTCCAAAAAGTCTTGCCGTTTTGATTTCAGCCATCCAAGTGGGAATGAAGTGGTAGCTTAGTGTGATAGTGACTATATTTTGTTTTCATGTACTTATTAGCCATTTGTATATCTTCTTTGAAGAAATTGTCTATTTTTTGGAGAAATGTCTATTCGAGTTCTTTACATATTTTTTGTTTGGATTGTTTTTTTAACTGTTGAATTCTAAGAACCCAGTAATTTTTCATGCGTTCTGGATGCAAGTTCCTTATCAAATATATGCTCTGTGAATATTTTTTGCCATTTTGTGCTTTATCTGTTGACATTCTTCCTAGTATCTTCCAAACAGCATTTTTAATTTTGAAGAGGTCTAATTTAGATTTTTTTTTCCCTTTGGTTTTTGTGCATTTGATGTCACATCTAAGAAACAATTGCCTAACACAAGGTCACAAATATTTACCCCTACATTTTATTCCACGAGTTTTATTTCTTCATTTGTTTCTTTTATGTCTATAATGCTTTTGAGTTGGCTTTTTATATATGGTATAAAGTAGAGAATCCAACCTCACTCTTTTGCCTGAGTGTATATCTGATTGTCCCGGAAAAGTTGCTTAAAAGATTATTCTTTGTTAAATTTCTTGTTAAAAATGAATTGATGAACATTGTAAGAATTCATTGTACTTTTGATTCTATTCCATGTTGTAAACGGCCTTTCATATGGTAGTGTCCTACCATCTTGATTACTATGCATGCATGCCTGCTAAGTTGCTTCAGTCATGGCCAACTACCTGCGACCCTGTTGACTGTATTCTTCCAGGCTCCTCTGTCCATGGGATTCTCTGTGCAAGAATACCGGAGTGCGTTGCCATGCCCTCCTCCAGGGGATCTTCCCAATGCAAGGATAAAACCCACATCTCTTACATCTCCTGAATTGGCAAGCAGGTTCTTTACGACTAACACCACCCTATAGATTCAGAGTAAGCTTTGAAATCGAAACATGGGAGTTCTCTAACATTGTTGCTCTTTTTCAGTATTGTTTTGGCCAATGTAGGTCTCCTGCATTTCTATATAGATTTCATTGTCAGCTTATAAATTTCTCCAAAAGAAATCTGCTGGGACTTTGATAGGGATTGTTTCGAATCTGTAGATCAATTTGGGGAGTATTGTCATCTCAACAATATTATCTTCTGATACAAGAGCCTGGAATATATTTCTGTTTATTTAGATCTTTAATTTCCTTCAACAATGCTTTATAGTTTTATAAATCTTTTGTTTATTATGTTCAATTTACCCTTAAGTATTTTAACATTGATACTACTTTAAATAGAACAGTTTTCATTTCATTTTCAAATTATTCATTACTAGTATATAGAAATGCAATTGATTTTTGCATATTGGTCTTGTATTGATCTAAACCACGCCAGCTACACAAGTACAACAGTAAACAGAAAACTGGAACTGCAATCTGATAAATTTACAAGTGAACGATGCTAAGTCTGGTATAGTTTGTAACCAGTCTGCTAAAAGGATTCATTAGAATTACATTTTAAGCTAGTATTTATCAGAAAATTAATTTTGCTTTTTGAAAAGACATTGTCAGAGAACTTTGAAAAGACATTGTCAGAAGTATGAATGATGGGTAGGAGCAGGCAGGCGAGAGCAGCAGCATGATAAAGGACCTGGAGGCAAGATTACGCTTTGTTCTGCTGGGTCCTGCCAGTTACCCTACAGTTTTATGCCATTTTTACATTCTTTTAATAAAAGAGCATTGAGCATAGACGTTTCTTCATTAACAACATCCTAAGTCTTTTTCAATGTGTGTCCTCAGGACAGTGTTTTTCAATTGTAGTGAAACCTAAAGAAATCGATTTTTGTTCAATCTACACTTCTTGTTTTACACAGTTGTGTGTATTCTCCCCAAACCACTTCTGCTCCCATTCCCCAGGGACTCTATTCCATTTTCAATCTTAACATCATTCTCGTTTTCAAAATCACTCATGCAGTACACAGAAATAGAAATGTAGGCTACCTGAGTCAACCTGAAAAAGTAACCATCCAGCGCAGTCCCACCCACAAATGAGCCTGTTCCACTTTCACACTTCGTGCACAACTCCCTTCCAGCCTTTCTCACATGTCTTACAGCTTTCAGTGCACAAATCTGTCCCCAGGAACCCCCCTTAAATAAAAAAAAAGGCATGCCTTTTTCATTGCTGCATCCCTAGGGCATAGAGCATATTGTCTGGCCCACAATAAATGCTTAGAAAATGTTTTGCAAATGAATGTGCAAGGGAACTGTCTCTTGAGACTCCCTTTTACCCTTCCCAAGCCCCCAAACAGCTCTACAAGCACAACTGCTTTGGCATAAATTTCTAAGCATTTCTTCTGACATTTCTTTAGGGAAATACTTTTTACCAAAAGTCAGCAGAGTTATTGAGCACCTGCTGTGTGAAGTCTCTGCCATATGTTACAAGGGGTACAAAGAACGGAGCTTTTGATCTAACTGGAGGCACAGTTTATTGACATGAGAAAAATAAGTGCAAACATTCAGCAACTGCATGCTATGTGCCAGGCATGGTGATTTGATGAATGTGGTGGTAGTGGTTTAGTCGCCAAGTTGTGTCCAACTCATTGTGACCCCATAGACTGTAGCCCATTAGACCTCTCTGTTCATGGAATTCTCCAGGCAAGAATATTGGAGTGGGTTGCCACCTTCTCCTCCAGGGGATCTTCCTGACCCAAGGATTGAACCCGAGTCTCCTGCATTGCAGGCAGATTCTTTAACAATGGAGCCACCAGGGCTGTGACTCAATCCTTGCAGCAAGCTCATGAGGTGGACACCAGCAAAGTCCTCTTCTGCAGTTGACAGGATGACCCACAGATGGGATAAGTTGCTCACACAAGGTCATTCATCAATGCCAAACCAGAATTTGACCCCCAGACAATCCTTGACTCCAAGATATGTTCACTTAATTTATGCACTACTCTGCATATACAAGGCCAAAATGATAACTGTCAGGTAAAAGTTTTAACTTCTCCAGCATTTAAGAGGAACAAGTAACCACCTTAGGGGTGTTCACTGGAGGACTCAAAAAGATGGTAGATTTGAGTTGACGGCAGAAAACTAAGCCGAATTTAAAGACAAACTCAGGGAACTCTAGGCAAAAGGGAGATGTGGGCGACCCTACAGAGGCAGGGGTTCCTCCAGTCATGGTGGTAACAATGAGTAACAGTGCTCAGCGCACGATCTGGGCAATGAAGACTGCACAAGACAGACTTCCTGCTCTCGTGAACCTTACAGGAAAAAACAAATTCAAAAATAAAGCATTAGTGTCTGGTGGTGAAATGTGCTGTGAAAAAAAATTATAAAAGGGGATAGAAATGAACACAAGAGGTGTTACTATTTTCCATCATGCTTGAAGGAAGCAGCCTCTCTGACAAGGTGACTTCACCAGATACCCAAAGGAAGAAGATGAGGGAGCTGCGTGGAAATATAGGGATAAGGCAATGCTGGGAAGAAGAAATAGAGAGTGCAGAGACAAGTACTGTGTTATATCACTTATGGACTCTGAAAAATATGATAAACTAGTGAATATAACAAAAGAGAAGAAGACTCAGATACAGAGAAGAAACTAGTGGTTACCAGAAGGGGAAGGGCTCTACAGGGGTGGGAGAATGGGCGGCGCCAACTGTTGGGTGTGAGATAGGCTCAAGGATGCAGGATAGAGCCAATGTTTTGTAACAACTGTAAATGAAATTCATCTTTAAAATTTGCATTGCATTTTTTTTAATTAAGAGAAAAGATTCTGAGGGAGGAGAAATCTGGGAGGTGAGACCCAACAAGTAGCCAAGGTCAGGTTGACAGAGTCTTGTGCACCATTGCAAAGGCTCTGAATCTAAAATGGAAAACTTGGAAGATGTGCATGCTGCCCAAGCAAGGCTTCTAGCTGAAGGCTCCTTGGATCCAGTATAAATGAACAGGAACCAGAGACACTGGAGGTGCAATCTTCGTAAATGTTCATGTAGAACAGCAAGGGGCAGTGAATTGGAGAAAGTAGATTGGAGGTGGTCTTGGCCACCATGCTGGCAAACTTGGGCAGTGACTCTATGCACTTGAAAGGTTAGAGGCAAACTCTGCCAAGTACATGATACAAGGCTCACATCTCCTGACTCAAATATCTTCCTATATTATGAATATTATGAGCATTGATGAGGTTCAGATTACTATATTTGACTAGATGAGACTCAGGAAACCAAAGAGACTCCAAATTAGCAAGAATATAACTGTCACTGATCCTGGGAAGGTAAGCTATATTTCAGAAAAATTCATCTTAGTGACAGCAGACACCTTCTGAGCATTTCCTACAGATGGACCATAAAGAAGGCAGAGCACCAAAGAATTTATGCTTTCAAACTGATGCTGGAGAAGACTCTTGAGAGCCCCTTGGACTGCAAGGAGATCCAACCAGTCAATCTTAAAGGAAATCAACCCTGAATACTCATTGGAAGGACTGATGCTGAAGCTGAAACTCCAATACTTTGGCCACCTGATGCAAAGAGCTGACTCATTGGAAAAGACCCTGATTCTGGGAAAGATTGAAGGCAAAAGGAGAAGGGAGCATCAGAGGATGACATGGTTAGATAGTATCACTGACTCAATTGACACAAATTTGAGCAAACTCCAGGAGATAGTGAAGGACAGGGAAGCCTGGAGTCCTGCAGTCCATGTGTCTTAGATAATTGAATACAACTTGGCGACTGAGCAACAGGAACTTTGATGTATGCTTTTTTTGGATTATCTTTTGAATCTTTATAAGAACTTGAGAAATCTGGTGCATCTTGATTTCACAGATAAGGGAACTGAAATAGGTGAGGTTGGATGACTTAGTCAGAGTTACAAGATTAAGAAGGGTGAAGCCTGGGAGTGTTTTCATTAAAGAGGATAATTGCTTTATAATGTGTTAGTTTCTGCTGTACAACAAATTGAATCAGCTATCAATTCAACTGCCCAGTTGTGTCCCACTCTTTGCAACCCCATGGACTGCAGCACACCAGGCCTGCCTGTCCACCACCAACTCCCGGAGTTTACTCAAACTTATGTCCATTGAGTTGGTGATGCCATCCAACCATCTCATCCTCTGTCAACCCCTTCTCCTCCTGCCTTCAATCTTGCCCAGCATCAGGGTCTTTTCCAGTGAGTCAGTTCTTCACATTAGAGGGCCAAAGTATTGGAGTTTCAGCTTCAGTCCTTCCAATGAATATTCAGGATTGATTTCCTTCAGGATGGACTAGTTGGATCTCCTTGAAGTCCAAGGGACTTTCAAGAGTCTTCTCCAACACCACAGTTCAAAATCATCAATTCTTCAGTGCTCAGCTTTCTTTATAGTCCAACTCTCACACCCATACATGACTACTAAAAAAAACCCATAATTTTGACTAGACAAACCTTTGTCAGCAAAGTAATGTCTCTGCTTTTGAATATGCTATCTAGGTTGGTCATAACTCTTCTTCCAAGGAGCAAGCATCTTTTAATTTCATGGCTGCAATCACATCTGCAGTGATTTTGGATCCCCAAAAACTAAAGTCTGTCACCGTTACCACTGTTTCCCCATCTATTTCCCATGAAGTGATGGGACCAGATACCATGATCTTAGTTTTCTGAATGTTCTGTTTTAAGCCAACTTTTTCACTCTCCTCTTTCACTTTCATCAAGAGGCTCTTTAGTTCTTCTTTGCTTTCTGCCATAGTGTTGTATCATCTGAATATCTGAGGTTATTGATATTTCTCCCAGCAATCTTGAATCAGCTATATGTATGTATGTATATATACATATATATATGTGTGTGTATATATATATATATTTTTTTTTCCTCCCCTCCTTCTGGAGTCTCCCTGCCACCCCCTATCCCAACCTTCTAGGTCATCACGAAACACCAAGCTGAGTTCCACAGCAACTTCCTACTAACTAGCTATTTTACACATGTAATGCATATATTGTCAATGCTACTCTCTCTATGGTCCTTTTCTTGATACTACCATACAATTGCATGAGCTTCCCAGGTGGCACTGTGGGAAGAATCCACAGTGGTAAAGAACCAAGCTGACAATGCAGAAGACATAAGAGACATGGGTTGAGAAGATCCCCTGGAGGAGAGTATGGCAAACTGCCCCAGTATTCTTGCCTGGAGAATTCTGTGGACAGAGGCGACTGGTGGGCTACAGTCCATAGGATCGCAGAGAGTGAGACACGGCTGAAGTGACTTAGCACACTTGCACACATGTATAGATATTTTAGAGCCATGCTGCTTAACTCAGGGTTTATGAACAATTCCTAGCAACGTCTTAGAAACTGTTAATAATGGATAAGCTAATTATTTCTCTGTGGTGCATAAACTGAAAACCTGATTAGGAGTTGGAAGACAAAGTGGAGGAACAGTGGGTCAACTGAGACACAAGAGGAAACTGAGAAGAATGTGAAATTCCTCAGTCCAATCTTGGTGATATTAGACCCAAAAATGGTCATAAAGTCAAATTCAAAGTTTTTAAGATAAGACAAAAATTCTGAATATATAGTTTTCTTTATAGGATTCTTATGAGTATCCAAATAATTACTCGGAAGGAAATCCACTGAGAATTTAATTCTCATTCTTCACTTCCCAAGAGTGAAGAATGGCTTGCCCACAACTGGAGAGTCTTAAGTTATACTAACTCGGGGTACTCCTCTCTTGTCCCAGGATTTATCTCATTGCCCAACTCGGAATGTCATGTCTAACCACTGTGAGAAGAGACAGATTTTCCGTATTAGCCATCTATCAAAACCCCACACTTCACTCCTAAAGAAAATAGGACTTCTTTCTGCCTCTGTGTGTTGTGTTCAACGTTGTGGGCTGGAAATTTTTTCCTATTAAATGTGACTACCCCAGATTTCTCTATAGAAGTCTGACATGAGAGTAATGAGTCCTTCACACTAATCCTACAATATATAAGCAGAAGCAGGGTGTCAGAGAGCTTCCCCTTGGCAATATCTTTTATCCATTACTTTGATTTCACTTAGCAGAAAAGACCTCAGGGCAAGGGGGCAGTCACCCCATTCTTCCCAACTGTGATTAAAGGTGATGCCTACTGATGCAGCCCATCTTATTTGTACAGTGAATGGATTCTCATCACATAAACACTTAATATATGTCTTACCACATATAATTGGCAAAACACATTTTGTTTTTTTATACTAGTTCAAAGGAAACCAAATCACTTGTAGGTGACTTTGCAGAAGAGAGTGCTGATTAAATTCAACAAAAGCTGGTTTACTTTCTACCTTTTCAGGCAGAGGATAAACAAAAGAGACAACCAATTCAAAATAAATAAGATGGACTGTCCTTAGAAGTTTCCTAATCATGGAATAGAAAGGTCATGGGGGAAGAAAAAGCGATGGGGTAAGAGGACAACTTTGGCATTCATCCTTGCCTCATTCTTCCTCTTAGCTCCATCTCTGTGTATACACCACCTGTGTATCCACCTGTCATTGTCCTGTCCATGTTCCTTCCCCATTTATTATCCATTGTAGGTATAGATAATTTATATAGTTTTATAATAATCAAACTATTGTAGATATGTCTCTACTCATCCATCTCTCCACTCTTAATTTTTCCTTATTTTATAGGCATTTTACAGGCATATACTGTAAACTGGATACTTAAGGCCCCAATCAGTACCTCTATTAGAAAATATATCATAATCAATGAGTAAAAACCTGCCCTCAGTTTACAACACAGATGGGGAGAGTCTGACAAGTTGACTCTGGTGACAATTCAGAGGGATAATCGAAGTTAGCAGAGGTTCTGTAAGGACTCTGAGTGGGTGATGCCTGAAGGAGATTCAGTGAATAGAAAGCAATTAAACACTCAGGAAAGGGAGGAGGAACAGTATGTAGAGAGAACAGTGTGCACCAAAATAAGGAGACATAAAAGAGAAGTCGGAACCTGGTCAATCTGGAAAGGTGCACACAGGACCAAGTTAAATCTTTGGTTCCGCTTTGAAGTTGTTTTTCAACAAAAGTCATGAGTGTAACTGGAACTCTGCCCAGAGCACCTGCAACTCAAACGTAAATACTGCAACGGGGCTTAATTCATATTGCCAGAAATAGGTGAAAGCTGATGTCATGTAAAACACTCAGACTGTCAACAAAGGCTGGAGTGTATTTTCAGTTTAGATTATAAACTTGAAAGCTAGGATGTCATTTGACCCTATCAGGAAAACATGGTACTGTTAAGAGAGGAACTGTTAAGAAAGGTGGGGGGGAAACCAGAGGGAGAGATAGAAAGAAACAAAGAAAGGCAACCAGCACTAGATATATGCATTCTTTATCACCTCTTGGAGAATTTGTGTTTCCATTTAATACGTTTCTGTCCCAGGTGAAAACAATTGAGAATTTCAGTTATTATCCAAGTAGGATTAAGAATCTAGTTTCAACGCTGACGTGCAGATAGAACACGCTTTTCTCTTTGGAGTCAGTCTTTTAAACACAGCGTATTTTTGGAGAAATGTCTATTTAGTTCTTTGGCCCATTTTTTGATTGGGTCGTTTATTTTTCTGGAGTTGAGCTGTAGGAGTTGCTTGTATATTTTTGAGATTAGTTGTTTGTCGGTTGCTTCATTTTGCTATTATTTTCTCCCATTCTGAAGGCTGTCTTTTTCACCTTGCTAATAGTTTCCTTTGATGTGCAGAAGCTTTTAAGGTTAATTAGGTCCCATTTGTTTATTTTTGCTTTTATTTCCAATATTCTGGGAGGTGGGTCATAGAGGATCCTGCTGTGATGTATGTCGGAGAGTGTTTTTGCCTATGTTCTCCTCTAGGAGTTTTATAGTTTCTGGTCTTACGTTTAGATCTTTAATCCATTTTGAGTTTATTTTTGTGTATGGTGTTAGAAAGTGGTCCAGTTTCATTCTTTTTACAAGTGGTTGACCAGATTTCCCAGCACCACTTGTTAAAGAGATTGTCTTTAATCCATTGTATATTCTTGCCTCCTTTGTCAAGATAAGGTGTCCATATGTGCGTGGATTTATCTCTGGGCTTTCTATTTTATTCCATTGATCAATATTTCTGTCTTTGTGCCAGTACCATACTGTCTTGATAACTGTGGCTTTGTAGTAGAGCCTGAAGTCAGGTAGGTTGATTCCTCCAGTTCCATTCTTCTTTCTCAAGATCGCTTTGGCTATTCGAGGTTTTTTTGTATTTCCATACAAATTGTGAAATTATTTGTTCTAGCTCTGTGAAGAATACTGTTGGTAGCTTGATAGGGATTATTCTATAAATTGCTTTGGGTAGTATACTCATTTTCACTATATTGATTCTTCCAATCCATGAACATGGTATATTTCTCCATCTATTAGTGTCCTCTTTGATTTCTTTCACCAGTGTTTTATAGTTTTCTATATATAGGTCTTTAGTTTCTTTAGGTAGATATATTCCTAAGTATTTTATTCTTTGCGTTGCAATGGTGAATGGAATTGTTTCCTAATTTCTCTTTCTGTTTTCTCATTATTAGTGTATAGGAATGCCAGGGATTTCTGTGTGTTGATTTTATATCCTGCAACTTTACTGTAGTCATTGATTATTTCTAGTAATTTTCTGGTGGACTCTTTAGGGTTTTCTATGTAGAGGATCATGTCATCTGCAAATAGTGAGTTTTACTTCTTCTTTTCCAATTTGGATTCCTTTTATTTCTTTTCTGCTCTGATTGCTGTGGCCAAAACTTCCAAAACTATGTTGAATAGTAATGGTGAAAGTGGGCACCTTGTCTTGTTCCTGACTTTAGAGGAAATGCTTTCAATTTTTCACCATTGAGGATAATGTTTGCAGTGGGTTTGTCATATATAGCTTTTATTATGTTGAGGTATGTTCCTTCTATTCCTGCTTTCTGGAGAGTTTTTATCATAAATGGATGTTGAATTTTGTCAAAGGCTTTCTCTGCATCTATTGAGATAATCATATGGTTTTATTTTTCAATTTGTTAATGTGGTGTATTACATTGATTGATTTGGATATTGAAGAATCCTTGCATCCCTGGGATAAAGCCCACTTGATCATGGTGTATGATCTTTTAATGTGTTGTTGGATTCTGATTGCTAGAATTTTGTTAAGGATTTTTGCATCTATGTTCATCAGTGATATTGGCCTGTAGTTTTCTTTTTGTGGGGATCTTTGTCAGGTTTTGGTATTAGGGTGATGGTGGCCTCATAGAATGAGTTTGGAAGTTTACCTTCCTCTGCAATTTTCTGGAAGAGTTTGAGCAGGATAGGTGTTAGCTCTTCTCTAAATTTTTAGTAGAATTCAGCTGTGAAACCGTCTGGACCGGGGCTTTTGTTTGCTGGAAGATTTTTGATTACAGTTTCAATTTCCATGCTTGTGATGGGTCTGTTAAGATTTTCTATTTCTTCCTGTTCCAGTTTTGGAAAGTTGTACTTTTCTAAGAATTTGTCTAAAAAGACATACAGATGGCTAACAAACACATGAAAAGATGCTCAACATCACTCATTATCAGAGAAATGCAAATCAGAACCACTATGAGGTACCATTTCACACCAGTCAGAATGGCTGCGATCCAAAATCTACAAATAATAAATGCAGGGTGTGGAGAAAGGGAACCCTCTTACACTGTTGGTGGGAATGCAAACTAGTACAGCCACTATGGAGAACAGTGTGGAGATTCCTTAAAAACTGGAAATAGAACTGCCTTATGATCCAGCAACCCCACTGCTGGGCATACACACTGAGAAACCAGAAGGGAAAGAGACACGTGTACCCCAATGTTCATCGCAGCATTGTTTATAATAGCCAAGACATGGAAGCAACCTAGATGTCCATCAGCAGATGAATGGATAAGAAAGCAGTGGTACATATACACAATGGAGTATTACTCAGCCATTAAAAAGAATACATTTGAATCAGTTCTAATGAGGTGGATGAAACTGGAGCCTATTATACAGAGTGAAGTAAGCCAGAAGGAAAAACATAAATACAGTATACTAACGCACATATATGGAATTTAGAAAGATGGCAACAATAACCCTGCGTGCGAGACAGCAAAAGAGACACTGATGTATAGAACAGTCTTATGGACTCTGTGGGAGAGGGAGAGGGTGGGAAGATTTGGGAGAATGGCAATGAAACATGTAAAATATCATGTAGGAAACGAGTTGCCAGTCCAGGTTCAATGCATGATGCTGGATGCTTGGGGCTGGTGCACTGGGACGGCCCAGAGGGATGGTATGGGGAGGGAGGAGGAGGAGGGTTCATTTGTATACCTGTGGCGGATTCACTTTGATATTTGGCAAAACTAATACAATTATGTAAAGTTTAAAAATAAAATAAAATTGGAAGAATAAAAAAATAAAAAATAAAAAAAAAATAAACACAGCGTATTAAAAGTCACTAGAAAGTTAATGCAAACGTACCAAAAATAGCTTGTGAGGGAAGCAGATAAGAACACAAAAGACAAATGCATTCTAATTGCACAAATTCTTTTTCTTTCATTCAAACGCCCTTTCAAAGGCAGTTTTAAAAATAGTGTTTGAATAACTTAGCCTTGGCCAGTCTTTTCTCTCTGGCAGACTCCATTATTCCTTGAGGGATCTCTTCTGCTCCTGCTTCTAGACTTCTGTTCATATATTGTTGGTTAGGAGGTTTCTTACTCACTCAACCAATATTATTGATGATGCCTCGCATAGTTCTCCTTGCTACATAAAATCTCAGTTTGTTTGACTCTTTTCTGTTTATCCCTTTGACAAGAGAGCTACATTTTCATGTGTGTCCTTTGAGAACAATTTAAAAATCTTTTGTGGGAAGAGGTTTCACTGGAGTCAACTTTAATTTTCACAAACACGAAGATTCATGAGGTCTACTACATGCCAGGTAATAAAGGTAAAATATACACATAATCCTCACCTCCAGAAAGTTCACTTTCTTGTGGGCAAGATAAATAAACAGAAAATTACAGCAAAAATCAGTATGTGAGATCTTGAAGACCTATACTGAGACAGACAGAAAGGTTAAGAGACACAGTCTTAGAAAAGGGAGAATGAAAAGCTTCTATCCCCACTACACAAACTATGGAAGGTCCTGTATGTCATGAGATGGTATTAATCCTGTGGGTCACTGGGCTTGTCCAAGGTCTTCGTAACTGTTTCTTTTTTTTTTTTTTTTTTACAGACTCTTCATTTGCATACTTTTTTCATATAATAATCATATAATTGGGCACTAGTATTAAGGAATCCACCTGGCAATGTATGAGATGTAGATCAGGAAGATCCTCTAAAGGAGGAAATGGCAGTCCACTCCAATATTCCTGCCTGAAAAATTCCAAGGACAGATGATCCTGGCAGGCTACAGTCCATGGGATCACAGTCAGATTGAGTAACTGAGCACAATGTAATCATATCATTACCTTTCTCCTGAAGCCACGAAGAAGCCATTGAGTATATAAATTAAAATCTACTTCATTTGGCTGTCTCTTTTGTCTAGTTTGGATTTCTCTTGCTCTTCTACCTTCGTTACATGTGCCTTGTTCTTTCTCAAACCCCCACACCTGCTCTTCTCTCTCTGAAGCAAGTGTGCTGGTAAGGCTATCGATGTATGACTCAGAGCACAAGACGTCAGTGTAGCCACCACCATGCCCGTCATAGTGATTGTCACGTCTGTGGAGCACGGGGCAAATGTGTAGTGTGATGCTGATGCTCTTAAGGAAAACTTATATCTAGTCCATGAAGATGAGATTACTCTCTTTGCCAGCAGATGAGGAAGTAGGTGTTCGGAGGATCCCTATGCTTGACCAAGGTCACTCAGCTGGTTGATACCTGGACACTTTCTGGTGAGAACTGGGGCATAGGCCAGGGGGTGGGGAACAGACGTTGGGTTAATCAAAACAGGAGCTCAAAGTCTGGCTCACAAGATTGTGAGTCTACGAGTAGTTCTGTGCTGTGTGCTGCACTTAGTCACTGAGTCGTGTCCGACTCTTTGTGACCCCATGGACTGTAGCCCGCCAGGCTTCTCTGTCCATGAGGGTTCTCCAGGCAAGAATACTGGAGTGGGTTGCCATGCTCTCCTCCAAGGGGTCTTCCCAATCCAGGGATCAAACCCAGGGCTCCCCAATTGCAGGCAGAGTAGTTCTAGAACTGCCTAAATTCCTCCTTCCTGGTTCCTGGCTAGGGGAAGGAGAAGTAGAGGGCAGGAAGCAGGAAGAACTGACAAGGCAAGCCTGAGCATGAAGCTAGGACTGGCCCTGCATCTCTTGCTCACCACTGCACTAATCTCATTTGACGGTCATGGCTTTCTGACCTCTCACAGAGGAGCCAGCTTTGTTCAAGATCCTGTAGATGCATAGGGCCCAGAGGGGCTTTAAACCTCTGAGGTGGTACAGCCTGCACCCTCTGCCCTCCTAAGGCTGTATGCAACACATTAGCTGAAATTCCTGAGTATCAAGTCAGCTTTGCTCTAGTAGCTTCTGACCTTCTGCCTCGGCTCTGGAAATAGAGCTTCCTTGTCACTTACAAAGCCAACTTTCCATGTGACGACCCAGAACCAGTCCCAAGCCCTAGTCTCTTTCTGCTTCTCTCTACTCTAAGATTGATAACTAGATTTCTACCCCAACCCATCAATTACCCATTACTCTCATTATCTCCAATTTTTCAAAGACTAAGCCCCAAAGTTTCTCTTCTGTAGTCTCCTTTATATCTTCAGGTAGAAACTTCTGCTAAAAGAAGACATGAAGCTTGAGCCCATATCCTTAATGTAAAACCCAGCCGATGCTACTATCTTACCTGCCAATTGGTAAACATTTCCTGGTTTCTTCTTTCTGTTATTCTGTCTTTCACCCAAGCCTTATTTTACGATTTTACATATTTTGACCCTGATGCTAAATAAAAGAGAATACCACAGGCACCCCACAACCTGCAGAATAAAGTCTCAACTTCTTAACAAATATGTGTCCATGATGATGATATGAATCCCAGAAACCTACCCAGACTCATCTCTTACCATCATCTCTACACATGTGATGACACAAGACCACCAAACTGCCTGGATTTCCCTCAACATACCACTCTGTTCATCCCACTTCCCATCTGTATGCCTTGAGATATTCTCTTTCCTGCTTGGTAAACTTCTGTTCACCCTTCAAAGCTAGAGCTCATGTCCTCTCCTCCTAGAAGACGAAATTAGCCTGCCTTCTTGAGGGGAGAGAGAAAATATGTGTATTTCTACTAGCTTCTGATGATCTACCATCCCTTTTCCTTTCATGAATTTTTATCTTTCCATTCATCTATCCCCAGAGTTTCATCCAGTGGCTACATTGATAGAAATGTGAGCTGAAATCCATTTGATTATTTACCTAGCTTATTTAAGGACACAAAATGACAGTCCCAGGGGCCCTCATGGTTGTCAGATGTCCTTAAAAGATCAGGGTGCTCTCTCCTACTGAGAAAAGCGATGAAAGTACTCTGGACAAATTCTAACAAATTTACTCTCTGAAAAGTGATGAAAGTAACCCTGGATAAATTCTAACAGGCATCTGGTAAAGAACTTCTATAAATTACCTGGCCAGCAAGGTAAATACAACACGAGGCAAAGTATCTGGCACATAGCAGATACTTAGAATAGATGAGTAAGTTAATGGGTCTTTGGAAAAGGACATAGGTGCAGGGCAGGGCAGGTAGCAGATAAAAAGCCTACTGAGCTGCCCATGGTCTCAAAATCATTTGTAAAATAATGCTGCAGGCAACCACCACCAACCAGGATGAGATGGAAGTTGAACCTCTGTTCATCAAAAGTCTCCATGAGAGCAGTGAGAAGGCAAGCCTCATCCTGAGAGATGATATTTACAACATACATCACAAAGGACCAGCATCCAGACCTTATGTAGAACGCTGGCAAAGAAAGAAAAGAAACAGCACATTTGCTACCTTTACCCTAGGAAGGAAGATTCCTGGACTGAGAACAGTGGGGAGACAAGTTGCCTAAGCTTAGCCTTCATGCACAGAGAGGAAGAGCATTATGGGATCACAAAATTGTTTGATGTCAACAGCAGGTGTGAGTCAGGCTTGTGACTCTTCCTTGGCTCTGCTCACCTGCTTTGTCCCAGAGCCAGCCAAACCCAGGCTCCTAAGAGCAACTTTGTGTCCTTGTAAATAGCTACTGGGGACTTCAACCTAAACTTGGATCTCCTTGATCACTGTACCCGTCAAATAAACCAAGATATTTACAGACCAAGATCCTTACAGGGGATACAGAAAGGAAATAGATTTCCAAACCAGCACTGATAAAAACCATTTTAACGGTGAAGAAAGACCAATGATTGTCTTTGTCGTGGCAACTGGCATTTGGTCATAATCAAGAAGACAGACAGCAGATACAGTTGCAAGTTGTTTAGCTGTGTTTCTTGCTAAATTTCTGTGCCTTCAATGGTGAGTCCATTCAACTTTTTTGCTGTTAAGTTTCTCTGTGGGGAAAAAAAAAATTGTCGCACTGATCTGCATAGTAGAAAACCTGAATGAACAGGAGGGGAAACTTGAGCTGGGGGATGTCAGGATTCCCTCACCTGACAATACAATGCTTTTGCTCTCGTGTCTGAGAGGTGATGAGTCTTGGTTCAAAGCCAGAATGGTAGAACTGTCAGATGATTGGTAGATTGATGGCCCTGCAGGAAGCAAAATGGCGAGGCTTTGGTGTCCGGGAACCCAGGTTCAGGCTTTGCAAATCCTGGAATTGAGGGCAAGTTCCTTAACTGCTCTTACCTTTAGCTAACTCAACTATAAAACCAAGTGAAGGATGTCTTTGTACATGTTTGCTGTCAGGAGGAAATGACCTAATGCCTGTAAAACCCCAGTTTAGTACAAGCCTACACAGATGCTTGTGGAGTAGTCGTCTGTCCCTTCTTATTAGCACTCCTTAAAAAAAAAAAAAAAGGAAATGAGTATGTTTATCTAATGCCATAGAAAGAAAAACCCATAGACTAACTTTAAACATGCACTTAAAAAAGTAAGCATGGGTGACATGATCCAGAATTGACTGTTTAGGAGAATGACACTGATGTGTGGTGGTCGTGCAAGAAGGTCAACTCTCTGGGGCGGGGGACATCTCTAGTCATCCTCTGATAGATCTGCTAGCTCGGCTGTAACACAAGGCTAATACTCTCTGAAAAGTGATGAAAGTAGCTCTGGACAAATTCTAACAGGCATCTGGTAAAGAACTTCTATAAATTACCTGGCCAGCAAGGTAAATACAACACGAGATAAAGTATCTGGCACATAGCAGATACTTAGAATGGATGCGTAGGTTAATGGGTCTTTGGAAAAGGACATAGATGCAGGGCAGGGCAGGTAGCAGATAAAAATAATAATCATAGAAGGTAGCATATTATCAATTGTTGATTATGCTCAGTTCAGTCAGTTTAGTTCAGTCGCTCAGTCATGTCTGACTCTTTGCGACCCCATGGACTGCAGCACACCAGGCCTCCCTGTCCATCACCAACTCCCAGAGTTTACTCAAACTCATGTCCATTGGTTCGGTGAGTTGATTGTGCTAGGAATTTTGACATGCTCATTTCCTCTATACCTAACTTGGAAGAGAGGGAGTATTCTATTCCTCATTTTATAGAGAAGAAAACAGAAGCCCAAAGAAGTTCCCTAGCTCACCCAGTGTCCTATAATTAGTGCATAATGAAGCAAGAATTTGACAGTCTTCAAAGCCATCTTTCTTTTTATATATATATAACTTTATTTATTTTAATTGGAGGTTAATTACTTTACAATATTGTATTGGTTTTGCCATACATCAACATGAATCAGCCACAGGTATACACGTGTTCCCCATCCTGAACCCCCCTCCCTCCTCCCATCTTTCTTAAGGCTACCCCAAGCCAAGACTAATAGAGACTTAAACTCCGAGTGGAAAGTGAGGGGGAGAAGGTGGGATGTTGTCTGGAGTATCAACAGTAGTGGCTTGAAGGGGATGGTTCCCAGGGGATGGATTGTAGCCCTGGGTTGAGGCAGACATGGGGTGTCCTGGCTTCAGCACTCCTGCGATGGTTGGGAAGTGCTGCAGATCCTTCAGAGGCACCCCAGAACAGGCAGCTGTGGAGTCAGGAAGCCCTGTGTTTAAAACTTGGAGGGCAGTAGGAGTCACAGAAGACAATGCCATAGCTACTGCCGTAAATAAAAAGGAGCTTTCCGGCAGATTACTTTTTCCTCTATTTGAGGTTATTCATCAGCTTTTTTCTAATCTTGGATTGTACTCTCTGAAATCTCTCGCACAATGAATTTCCTAAAATGAAATGTTGCAGCGTTTACGGTCCTATTCACTCCCCCCAAGAGAGAATGGCATAAATAATTCACATTATCCTTTTTAGGATCACATTGGCTAAAATATATTAGCTGATATAATTGTCTGACACTTTGAGGAAGTGAGATTTCAAAAATAGGAGCCCATGGAGAATGAGGGAGGGAGAGAGAGAAAACACCTGACTCCCTTTGCTTCCTGTGGCTATTTATTTTAAAGATAAGACTTTTTTGGCCTCAAGTTTCTGGCATATTTATATATCTACTTATAATGTGCAAACCATTTCCAGGTTCTTAATGCACCAGTTCTCACATCTTCTACCTGTCCTCAGAAGCTTCAATCTTTCTTTGAGTGTCATGGCATTTCAGAATTGGAAGAAATTTAAACGGCATCTAGTCTCCAGTCAGAGCTATAACCCTTCTCTCTGTGCTTTTAGCTAAATTTACCCAAAATCACTCATTGACAGTGGGAACCATGCCCCCAACACATGGTCCTTCCACGACAAAAATTTCCCGAGAACAGCCTATAAACCTGCAGAGGCTACACTTGTTATTCAGATAAAGAACAAAAAGCCTTAGCAACCAGCTCAAGCTCCTTCTTACCACAGGACCTTTGCACATACTGCTATCACTGTGTAGTTTCCATGTTTATTCAAATCCATCCAAACTTTAGTCCTGTGCTGGATATAGCTTGCAAGGACTCACAAGGGCTGACTATTATACTTCCAGGAATGGTTCATGCTGGTTGTTAAACAGAACTGTTATTCAAAAATGAACTTATGAAAACTCATGAATAAATTATATTAAAACAAAGATAATACATACTCATTGGAAAAGACCCTGAGCTGTGAAAGATAGAAGGCAGGAGGCAAAGGGGATGACAGAGAACAAGATGGTTGGATAGCATCACTGACTCAGTGGACATGAGTTTGAGCAAGCTCTGGGAAATGGTGGACAGGGAAGCCTGGCGTGCTGCAGTCCATGGGGTCACAAAGAGTCAGATACAAGAACAACAATAAATACTCAAAAAAATCATCATCTCCTGATTCTTTCATTACCCTTCCCTACAACCTATTTTTTTTTCCCCAGATTCATTGGAGATGTAATTGACATTTAACATTATGTAAGTGTAAGTTGCACAGCCTGTTGATTTGATGCTCATATATTGTGAAATACTTACACCATAGTGTTAGCTACAGTATCTCCATCATGTCATGTATTTATGTTTCTTTTTTGTGATGAGAATATTTATGATCCATTCTCAGTGACTTTCTAGTATATAATGCAGTGTTATTAATTATAATCACCTTGCTGTACTTTTAGGTCCTCAGCACTTATCCACCTTAAAACCAGAAGTCTGCACCCTTTGATCAGCATCTTCCCATTTCTGGCACCCCCTAGCCCCTGGCAGCCACCATCAAACTCTCTGTTCCTACAAGTTCAACTTTTTAGATTTCACGTATAAGTGATATCACATAGTATCTATGCTTTTAAGTTCAATTCTGTGTGATCAGAACACTCAGTTCAGTTCAGTTCAGTTCAGTCACTCAGTCGTGTCCGACTCTTTGCGACCCCATGAATCACAGCACACCAGGCCTCCCTGTCCATCACCAACTCCCGAAGTTCAGTCAAACTCATGCTCATCGAGTCGGTGATGCCATCCAGCCATCTCATCCTCTGTCATCCCCTTCTCCTCCTGCCCCCAATCCTTTTCAGCATCAGAGTCTTTTCCAATAAGTCAACTCTTCGCATGAGGTGGCCAAAGTATTGGAGTTTCAGCTTCAGCATCAGTCCTTCCAACATGATCTATATGATGGCAATTACCATACTTGGCTTTCCAACTCCATCTTCAGACATACCCGATTGAGAGCCTGAAAGCAGAAAGACCATTTGAAAACTCACAAATGATAAACAGTAGAGCTTTTTTCCCCCCTCTCCTTTCCCCAGAGAGCTGCTTGTTAAAGCAAACAAGACACTGATGTATAGAACAGTCTTATGGACTCTGCAGGAGAGGGAGAGGGTGGGAAGATTTGGGAGAATGGCATTGAAACATGTATAATATCATGTATGAAACGAGTTGCCAGTCCAGGTTCGATGCACGATACTGGATGCTTGGGGCTGGTGCACTGGGACAACCCAGAGGGATGGTATGGGGAGGGAGGAGGGAGGAGGGTTCAGGATGGGGAACACATGTATACCTGTGGTGGATTCATTTCGATATTTGGCAAAACCAATACAATATTGTAAAGTTTAAAAATAAAATAAAATTAAAAAAAAAAAAAACCTTAATAGCACACCACTGCTTCAAAATCATCTCCACACTCACTTCCCGTGGATGCCTGTCTGGATCTCTAGTCTAGGTCTAATTCGTATATGGTGTTATCTCAGAATTTCTCAATAAATAGCTGTAGAGTGAATATCAAACTCAAGTTATTAGAAATATCTAACTTGAGTTGAAATCTTCAGCCCCTTTTAAAAGAGAATAATATTTATTATCTTAACACATGAATGAGAGTTTCTTTTGAGAATAAACTATCTTCTTTTGAAGTTACATCAATAAGTTATTTGAGGTTAAAGAGAATGCCTAGGACTGGGTGTTAACAGGAGTAAAAGGCACAAAGGATGTGGTTAAACTGCCTGCCTGAGAGGAGAGGAGTGGGTAACCTGAGCGCATAAAGCCAGAGGACTAGGGCTGTGAAGTGCCCACTGAGAAATCCCCTGTGGTTGACTGGCCAGAGAGTGTTTAAGAAAAAGGATGTCTGGTATTTTATCTGAAGTTTTGTTGATATTATGTAGATAATGCTGGTCTTCCTCTCTGACTGTGGTTAGACAATGGCATAAAGTCTACTATACACAGAAGTTGTGTGTGTGCCTATGAGTGTAAATTAAAGGAAGGGCCACATTTTGTCCTTGAATTGATGCTGCAATTCAACTGGTGTATGACAGCAAGGTAATTCATAACCTGAAATGATTTAACATATAATGGGCTTGAGAACTAGAGGTGATCATAATAAAGTAATATTTGGAATTTAGGAAAGACTCCTTGCCAGCTTTAGACTTCCAGTTCAGAAGACATATAAGATGTGAGGTTGTTTGTTGTTATTGCTTTTCCTTGGATCTTAAGGTGTTAGAAGATGGGAAATATTGACCTCAGTAGTGATCCTGTTTCTAAACTTAGAGAACAGAAAATGGTCATTTGTGGCTGGAAGTCCTCTTTGTATATAGTATATACAGTAGAATACTAAAGTGAGTGAAAGTGAAAGTTGCTCAGTCGTGTCCGACTCTTTGAGACCTCATGGACTGCGGCCTGCCTGTCCATGGGATTCTCCAGGCCAGTATCACTGGCCAGTATATATATATTGAAATAAGGAGAAAGGATACACTGTAGAATTAGGACCACTGAGTAGGTAGCAAAATCTGCAGCAATTTGTTAGTAAAGTGTCTCTCGGCCAAAGTGGAGCCTGGATATCTTGCTTTAGGCATTTCTTGTTGTTCTTTAGTCACTAAGTTGTGTCTGACTCTTCTGTGGTCCCATGGACTGTATCCCACCAGGTTCCTCTGTCCACAGGATTTCCCAGGCAAGAATACTGGAGCAGGTTGCTATTTCCTTCTCCAGGGGATCTTCCTGATCCAGGGATCAAACCTGCATCTCCTACATTGACAGGTAGATTCTTTACTGTTGAGCCACTAAGGGAAGGCTGCTCTAGTCACTAAGTTATCTCCAAAAGCTAAGGTCAACTATGCAAAAACAAGTATATCACATATGCACAAAGATAAAATATTGCTTCATTGATGCTTCTTCTCAACACAAGATCTAATAATTTAAAATAATTCATCATATGCATGCAGTCTTCTAAGCATAATTTGGCAAATACCGTTTGGAGGAGACAAGAGAGCGGCTCTGTGTAGAGGTATCAGGGTTTCACAACGTCATCACCACTGACACCCAGGGCTGAACAACCCTCTGTTGTGTGGGACTGTCTGGGGCATTCTAGGATGTTGAGCAGGATCCTCAGTGCCAGTTTACTAGATGCCAAAATTGCTTTCCCAGTTGTGAAAATGAAGCATGTCTCCAGACATAGTCAGCTCTCCTCTGGGAGGCAAGATCTGGTAAGAATCACCAAGCTAAATTTGAAGATGGGAAGGACTTGAGAGGCATCTCTGTAAGTTTCTGAGCATGTGACCTGGGGAAAATTTCCCAAGCCTTCTTCCTTGGTCTCCTCATTTCTGAGTTCAATGTTTTATGATGTGTCATGGGGTTCCTGGAAAATCCAATGAGGTGGTTCATGCAAAGGACTGAGAATCATGTTTAACAAAACACAAGGGAAGGTCTTGAGCAGTGCTATGCTTATTGTTAGTTATCTTTCCCACTTTATCTATTCATTTGTGTAGAATCTCATGTACAGAGTTGAGTCAAAATCACTTCTTGGATCATGGTAAAATATCCTTCTTAGATCATGGTAAAACATCAGCATTTGCTTAGACAAGGCTCAAAGCTTCTTTCTTTCCTTCCTTTTATCCCTCATTCCTTCTCACATTTAACTTCTTAAGTGGAAGAAACTCATCGGAACAGGCAGTTCTACCATCAGATACTTTTTGCACATGTGCATGGTTTTAGTTTCAACAACCTATTGAATAGTAAACCTCATTTTCTGTCTTACTTTTTAACCTATGACTGTGTTTTGTTTTAATATTTAAATTCTATTGGAGTATAGTTTTGGAGTATAGTTGATTTGCAATGCTGTGTCAGTTTCAGATGTACAGCAAAGTGATTCAGTTATCCATGTACATGTATTCATTCTTTTTTCAGATATTTTCTCATATAATTATCATAGAATGTTGAGTAGAGTTCCTTCTGTAGGTGCTTGTCGGTTACCTACGTTATATGTAGTCGTCTGTGTACGTTCATCCCAATCTCCTGATTTATTCCTCCCCATCATGTTTCCCCTTTGGTAACCATAAGTTTGTTTTCAATATCTGTATGTGACTGTTTCAATATCTCTGTGTACCTCTACTTCAGTGGTTCTTACTCTTGAGCAAATATCACAATTCCCTGGAGGGTGTGTTAAAACAGAGGGGTCACGCTCAGATGTTCTGACTCATTAAAATTACGGTGGGACCATTCATCTGCATTTCTAATGAGTTACCAAGTGATGCCTATGTCTCTGGTCCTGGTACCACAGTTTGAGAATCACTGCTCAGGTTCATTTCTTCTAGCTGATACCTAGAGCCCCATTACTGCATCTTCAGTATTTGACTTATTCATTCCTCTCATGATGGCTGACCTGGCCATCTCCACTTCTCTGAGCCCACAGACAAGGCTGCCATCAGCACGTTCCTTACCTCTCTCCCTGTACACATGGGCGGGACTGTCCCTATGTCTGTCCCCAGGAAGAGCATTGCTGATCCACAGGGTGAGAACACGCTTTATGTTCATGATACTGCCCGATCACTCTGGAATGGCTGAGCCGGGCTAAGCCCCCACCAACTGTGGCTAAATAGCTTTTCCCCCATTTACTACAAGAGGAGGGCTTTACCAATGGCTCAGCAGATAAAGAATCCACATTTCAACCCCCGGGTCAGGAAGATCCCCCGGAGAAGGAAATAGCAACCCACTGCAGTATTTTTGCCTGGAGAAGAATCCCCTGGACAGAGGAGCCTGGTGGGCTATACTCCATAGGGTCACAAAGAGTGGGACACGACTGAAGCGACTTAGCACACACACAACAGAGGAGAATCCAGGAAGGAGGAAGTAAATGAAGCTGACCCTCACCTCCCCAACCAGGAACAGAGCTAATGAGTGAAGAGTCTGACTCCACCCCACTACCATGATCTGACTCCACCCCACTAGTTTCCTACCAAACAATCTTTCGGTGGCTTTGAGTTCCACCACACGATTTTCCATGACTCGTAAACTGACCTTTATTATTCACCTCACCCTTAAAGTGTGCTTATTTACCCTCCCTAGTCTCACAGCCTTAAACTGGCAGATAAACAATCTTACTGTTGAGAGTCTTAGCAGTTAAAAGAGAAAAGGCACTCAGTGTATATGAACTTCCCTCAGGGCTGGGTTAGACCGCTGCGCCCAGTCAAATTCCAATTTTTTATGGTGTGAGTCTGTTTCTATGGTGTATTTCCCATTTGATCCCATGAGAGCCTCAGACCTCTGCATTGGCTTTCATAGAGTGGGGTGGCCAGGACCATGCTGTGTCTAAGGGAAGGACTCAAGACTGGATGTACTGCTCAGAGCTACCTATTGCTTGTGACTTTAGAGAAATTACCCTTTACTCTTCTATGTCTGCTAGAGGTGGTAAAACAGCTTCATGGCAATGGTTCCATTTGACCTTTATCCCCCATACCAGGTAATTCCAGGCAGGCATTGTATGCAAGTAGGGGATGGAACTTCCAGTGGATGATTCTAGGTCATGTGGATATAAGAGGCAGGGCTGAAATCCTGAAGTAGGCAAGTCCTTTTCATTCTACAGCACTCTGATATATCTCTGAGCTTCAACTTTCACCTATATAAATAAGAAGTTGAAGGAGTTGTTGGTTTCTTACCCTCAATGAATTTACAATAGATATCTTAGTTACACCATTTTTGGACATCATTGCCACCCCACACACACACATCCACGTGTTGAATTTCTAACCACTCAAAATGTGACCTTACTTGGGAATATGGTTGTTGTAATTAGTTAGAATGAGGTCCTATTAGAGTAAGGTGAATGCACATGAGAGCATAAAACAGAAGCCAAGTATTGCCTGCAGACCACCAGAAGCTGGGAGAGAGGACTTCTCTTTCACCGCTCGGAAGGAACCAATCCTGCCAACACTTAACTTCAGACTTCTGGTCCCCAGAACTGTGAGAGAATGAATTTCCATTGTTCTAGACCTTCCAGTCTAGAAGAAAAACTATGACCTTAAAAAAAAAGCTATGACCAACCTAGACAGCATATTAAAAAGCAGAGACATTACTTTACCAACAAAGATCCATCTAGTCAAACCTATGGCTTTCCCAGTAGTCGTGTATGGATGTGAGAGTTGGACCATAAAGAAAGCTGAGTGCCAAAGAATTGATGCTTTTGAACTGTGGTGTTTGAGAAGACTCTTGAGAGTCCCTGGGACTGCAAGGAGATCCAATCAGTCCACCCTAAATAAAGTAAGTCCTGAATATTCATTGGAAGAACTGATGCTGAATCTGAAAGTCCAATAGTTTGGCCACCTGATGCACAGAATTGACTTTTGGAAAAGACCCTGATGCTGGGAAAGATTGAAGGCAGGAGGAGAAGGGGGTGACAGAGGATGAGATCATGGATGGCATAACTGACTCGATAGACATGAGTTTGAGCAAACTCTGAACATTGGTGATGGACAGGGAAGCCTGGCGTGCTGTAGTCCATAGGGTCACAAAGAGTCAGACACAACATGACTGAGCAGCTGAACTGAACTGAGACCTTCCAGTACACGGTACTTTATATGGTAGCCTTGGGAAATGAAGACACCCTCCCTTGGACTGCAAGGAGATCCAACCCGTCCATTCTGAAGGAGATCAGCCCTGGGATTTCTTTGGAAGGAATGATGCTGAAGCTGAAACTCCAGTACTTTGGCCACCTCATGCGAAGAGTTGACTCATTGGAAAAGACTCTGATGCTGGGAGGGACTGGGGGCAGGAGGAGAAGGGGATGACAGAGGATGAGATGGCTGGATGGCATCACCGACTTGATGGACATGAGTCTGAGTGAACTCCAGGAGTTGGTGAAGGACAGGGAGGCCTGGCGTGCTGCAATTCATGGGGTCGCAAAGAGTCGGACACGACTGAGTGACTGAACTGAACTGAATATTTTTACAGTACCCCAACTGGCAGACCCCTTCCTTTCTCATTCTAGTTCCTACCTGTGGCACAGGGTTTCCCTTTAGCTGAGGAATGAGGGACATGAGGGTAGAGCTTTCTCTTTCTACATCTGGGACCCATCTAGGGGGCAGTCCCATCTGGTACTCATCACCAAGGAGCATGCAGAGTTGTCTTTGCAAGTGCTGCCAACTCAGAGACTAGAGAAGGGAGTGCACCCCCTTCTTCTCATTTCAGACACCTGCCCATCTTTACCTTGAATTCACACAGCAGCAAATGAAGCTTAGGTTCCCAGACAAGTCACACTTGCCAAATGGTGACATAAAAGTCCGAGTCCCTCACCTGGTATAAAACCACCAAAAATTGATATTCTAGCAAAATGGAGATTAAATGCCTGTGTAAAGTGATTAGGCACAATTAAATGAATTTTAAAGAACATCTCATCCCTTAGGCTACAGGCAGTCACCTCTGGCTTAAGCAGTTCTTTACCAAAGGATCCCCTTGCCATCTCCAAGGTGTTACAAAAAGCTGGAGGAGAATCATGACCCTTGTCTCATTGCTTTGGCTCTTCTACTCTGCAAGTTAAATAAGCTCTGAACTCAACAGATCGAGGGTCAAAGAAACCCACATGTGCAATTGCCCCCCACCTCTCAAATCCCAAGTGCAGGTCTCTCCCCTGGACCCTTCCTCTGCAGGCCACATGTGTATTCTTGTCTCCACCCTCTTCCCCAGGATTCAGCAAACACTGGTCTTAGAAATAATACATGTCAGTTCTCCCCATAGCATCTTCTTGAGTCTTGAAATTTTTCAAACAATTGCATTTGAATGACCTTTCTCTTGAGCTTCCCAGGTGGCCCTAGTGGTAAAGAAACTACCTGTCAGTGCAGATGTGAGAGACGTGAGTTTGATCCCTGAGTTGGGAAGATCCAATGGAGAAGGGCACGGCAACCTACTCCAGTATTCTTGCCTGGAGAATCCCATGGACAGAGGAGCCTGGAGGGCTACAGTCCACAGGGTGGCAAAGAGACATAAGTGGAAGGACTCAGCATGTACACGTGGCCTTTCTCTTATCCCCATTACTAAGCCTCCTCAGAGAGAAATCACGGGTTCTGTACGTGAGTCAGATGAGTCACCAAGAAAAGGGGAGGCTCCCTTCCCACACAGTGACTTGGGGAAGAAGCCCTGGACTTTATCTACTTCTCCCTGGGAGAGTCTCCAAGCAAACTCATCTCTTCTTCATCAGGGCAATTTCCTCTGCAAAGCTCCATCTGATTTACTCTTTTATTCACCCCATATTGAGCATCTACTGTGTTCTAAATGCTCAGTATACAATGGTAAACAAAAGAGATTAAGCCTTAGTGAAGTTTATGTTCTAACCAGGGAGATGGAAAATTAACTGTGAATATAACAACCAGGTGAGGCATATAACATTCCAGAAGGTGATTTGAGCTATTAGAACAAGGAAAGGTAGACAAGGAAGAGGAGGAATAAAATTCTGAGGATGGAAATTAGATACTGTAGAATTAAATATGGGTGTAGCTGGGCCTCTCCCAGGAGTGACATTTGAGCCAAGACTTGAAGGATGAGGTGAGGAAGTCATCCATGCAGATATGTGGCAGAAAATCTGGGAAGAGGGAATATTAGGAAAGATGGGACCATGGTTGGAATATTTAAGGACAAGCAAAGAGGCCAGTGTAGCTGGAGAAGAGTAAGCAAGAAAGAGATATCTACATGACCTATGTGACAGATTCATGTATATGAAACTTCATACAGTTTTTCTCCCTAATAATAATTATTCTGAGAGTATCCTTCAACACCTTGGTGGTGGTGGTGGTTTAGTCACTCAGTCATGTCTGACTCTTGTGACCCCATGGACTGTAGCCTGCAAAGGTCCTCTGTCCACTGGACTCTCCAGGCAATACTGGAGTGGGTTGTCATTTCCTCCTCCGCTCAACACCTTTATTTCACATCAAATATCTCACAAAATATCCTATGCAATAATTTCTGGGCAAGCTCATATGTCCATCCACAGTCAAAAATAACCAAAAGCCACACTGCCTTCCCTTCCCCCTCTCTTTCTCTCTGGTCCCTAGGCCCCTAGGCCCTCTCTGGACTCCTCCAGAGAGCACTAGAATTTCAGTCAATGTAGATTAATGTGATATAACTGGAAGAGACACAAGAAGTCCTGCAATTTAATGATTTCCAAACAAGCTATTTCAATAAACATTATCTACTCTGTACCAGCAAGTAAGATTTTGAATGACACACACCATTTTTTTTTTTTTTTTTTTTTTTTAATGTTATCATTGCTGTACAAGAATCAAAAATACAAAAATGAACAAGCAATAGTCCCGGCCTGAAGAGAAAAAGGAAGTGGCCAGAAATGCAAACAAAGAAAAGACTTCCCTTAATATAATAAGAACTAGCATTTCTTAATCCTACACACATTCTGAGCAGTTTTCTGAATGCATTCTATGTGTTATTTCTATTAACCTCATATCAGTTCTGAGACATGATCGCATTTGCATCCATTATGTTACAAGGAGAAAGATTCTGAGAGGTTAACAAGCTTCTCTGAGTTAAAACAATTGGTAAATGGGAAAAGTGAAGTTCAGTTTCTATCAGCTCTACCCGTTTGATCTCTGAGACTCCTAACACGCTCCGCTGGCACATGATTAGAACCTTAACAACATCTATACTCGAGTGCTGTGGGAACAGAGAGGCAGAGTCAGCCACTCTCCCTCCATGGAATAACCGGAAAGCCACCCAACGCTACAGAATGTGGGGCTTTGGGTTTAGAAGTGCGGAAAAGAACACACCTGTGGAGGAAACATAAGCTAAGGGAATAAAAAACACAGAGATTCCAGCTGAATTAGGAGATGAGGCAGGAAAGGGGGGTTAGGGACATGCTGTGAGATCCTAGTGATTCCTGTTTAGGAGCTTGGATTTTATACAGAGGATAATCCATAATAATAATAAAATAATAATCTGATGCAAGTGCAGTGGTAAAGAATCTGCCTGCAAAGCAGGAGACTTACAGGAGATTCGCATCCCTGGGTTGGGAAGATCCTCTGGAAAAGGACATGGCAATCCACTCCAGTATTCTTGCCTGGAAAATCCCATGGATGGAGGAGCCTGATGGGCTACAGTCCATGGGGTTGCAAAGAGTCAGACACGACTGAGTGGCTGAGCACACAATGGTATTCTATCTTGATGAATGAGCAATTTTACTCATCCCTCTATACAGAATTGGTGAATTACTCCCATTTTTCATTCACCTTATTTCCTGACTTCTTCAAAGACTAATAATTTGGCATCCAGCTCTGAAAATAAGCCTCATATGCAGTCAATAAACAGTTATTAAATTAATGGCATGTATGCTCATAGTTTTATGCCAAGCAGTAAGGCAGGCTTTCAGGATAGAATAAGCATTTATGGACATGGGCTGATTATTTGGTTAGTTGGTTGGTTGGTTGCTTGTATTGGTAGAGTACTTGGTAAATGGAATGTATAAATGAATTACTGTGAGCTCCCTAAATTCAGAGGCCATGTCAAACTCGTTCTTGCATCCCCCTAGTGCTTAGTACTGTACCTTATAAACAACTGGTCTCAATAATTACTGTTTGAATGAAAGGTAAGATGAACAAGTCCCTCACCCATGATGAGTGAGGGACTGTATGATCATATAAATAAGTAGAGGAATTGGTTGCATGAACAAATGAAGGAATAATTAAACGTGCCTGTGTTCTACCCTATCTCTGTCTTTCCCTCAAGGAAACAGACTTTTACAAGCACATAACATTATCTTACACTTATTTCAACCTCTTTCCCCAAAACACAACCCAGAAGCAACCTATATTCCTGGTTAGAGGAATGTGTCAATGTGTTCTTTTTATTTTTTTAATTAAACATTTAAAGTGTAAGATTACTGTAGGTTCTCATACAGTTGTTATAAAAACAAAACAAAGCAAAAAAACAGTGTGCCCTTCACTCAGTTCCTCCCAATGGTAATATTTGTGAAACTATAGCACAGCATCACAACTGGGATGTGGACATAGATAGCAGTCAAGACATAGAGATTTCCATCACATGGATCCCTCTCATTGCTCTTTTATGGCCACATACCGTTTCCCCCCAAGCCCCACTTCCTCCTCAACCCTTGACAACATCTTAACTGTTCTCCTTTCCCATCATGTTCTCACTTCAAGAATGGTAAGTAAACGGAATCAAGCGAGAAGTAAACTTTTTCAAAATTGTCTTTTTTTCACTCTTCATGATTCTCTGAGGAGTCATCCAAGTTGTTGGATATAGCCACAATTTGTTTCTTTTTTGCTGTTTCCACATATAATTTTTTTAACACCAAAAACATTTTCTATTGGGATATAGCCAATTCACAATTTATTTCTTTTTACTACTAAGTAAAAAGAATTTATTTCTTTTTACTTTTACTAAGTAGTGTTTGACGTTATGAAAGTACCAGATTGTTTAACCGCTCACCCACTGAGGACATTTGCATTGTTTCTAGGTTTTTACTGTTATGAGTAATAACCTGTATTTGAGTATACATTGTTGTGTGAGCATATATTTTCATTTGGGGAGGATAAATGCCCAGGAGTGCAATTGTCAGACATTAGTGTTTCAAAAAATGGTAAACAATTTTCCAGAGTAACTATACCACTTAAGCATTCCCACTAGCAATGTACGGGTGATACAGGATGTGGAAAAACTAGATTGCTCGTACATCACTGGAATGCCACAGACACTGCCCATAGTCATATATTTTATTTTACCTGATCTAACAGGTAATGCTAGCTCATTGAGATTTTGATTTGCATTTTTCTAATAGCTAATGATGTTGAACATTTGTTCATGTGCTTATCTGCCATCTGTGTCACCTCTTCTGTGAAATGTCTGTTCATGTGTTTAGTTCATTTTTTTCTAACTAAATTCTTTCCATTGACCTTTTCAAGTATTTTACATGGTCTAGATATTAGTTCTTTGCAGGTATGCGGTTAACAAAGGTTTCCTCCCACTCTATAGTTTGTACTTCATCCTCTTAACAGGATCTTTCACAGAGCAGAAGTTCTTCAGTTTTACGAAGTCAAATTTATCCATTTTCCTCTTATCAATTATGCTTCTGGTGTCAAGTCTAAGAACTCTTTGCTTAGTTCTTGATTCAAAGACTTTATCTTATTTTTTCCAAAAAGGTCTTATGTTTTACATTTAAGCCTGTGATCCATTCTGAGTTAATGTTTATATGAAGTGTGAGCCTCAGGCTAGGTTAAGTTTTTTGGTTTTATTTTCCATTGCCTCTGGTGTTCATCCACTCAGTCATGTCTGCCTCTCTGCAACCCCATGGACTGCAGCATGTCGGGCTTTCCTGTCCTTCACTATCTCCCAGAGTTTCCTCAGATTTTTGGTTTTAAGTGTACAGCACAATGGTTCAGTTATATGTATATATTTGTTGAAGTTTAGTCACTAAGCTATGCCTGACTCTTTTGCAATCCCATGGACTATAGCCCCACCAGCCTGCCCTGCCCATGGGTTTCCCAGGCAAGAAATACTGGAGTGGGTTGCCATTTTCTTCCTGACCCAGGACTTGAATCTGTGTCTTTTGCTTGGCAGGTGGATTCTTTACCACTGAGCCAACAGGGGAACTGGTGCATATGTATAGATAGGTAGATAGATAGATAAGCTAGATAGATAGACAGACAGACAGGTAGATAGATGATAGATAGCTTTTAGATTTTCTTCCTTTATAGGGTTTTTAAAATATCGTGTCCAACTCTTTGCAAACCCATGGACTATACAGTCCATGGAATTTTCCAGGCCAGAATACTGAAGTGGATAGCCTTTCCCTTCTCCAGGGGATCTTCCCAACCCAGGGATTGAACCCAGATCTCCCACATTTCAGGAGGATTCTTTACCAGCTAAGCCACCAGGGAAGCCCCCAAAATATTGAGTATGCTATACTCTAGGCCCTTGTTGTTTATTTATTTTATATATAGTAATTGTGCATCTGTTAATCCTAGTCTCCTAATTTTTCTCTTCCCCCATCACCCTTTCCACTTTGGTAACCATAAGATTTTGGAGCCCCAAAAAATAAAGTCAGCCACTGTTTCCCATCTATTTGCCATGAAGTGATGGGACTGGATGCCATGATCTTCGTTTTCTGAATGTTGAGCTTTAAGCCAACTTTTTCACTCTCCTCTTTCACTTTCATCAAGAAGCTCTTTAGTTCTTTACTTTTTGCTATAAGTATGGTGTCATCTGCATATCTGAGGTTATTGATATCCCTCCCAGCAATCTTGATTCCAGCTTGTGCTTCATCCAGCCTGGCATTTCTCATGATGTACTCTGCATATAAGTTAAATAAGCAGGGTGACAATATATAGCCTTGACATACTCCTTTTCCTATTTGGAACCAGTCTGTTGTTCCATGTCCAGTTCTAACTGTTGCTTCCTGACCTGCATACAGATTTCTCAACAGGCAGGTCAGGTGATCTGATATTCCCATCTCTTTCAGAATTTTCCACAGTTTGTTGTGATCCACACAGTCAAAGGCTTTGGCATAGTCAATAAAGCAGAAATAGATACTTTTCTGGAATTCTCTTGCTTTTTCGATGATCCAGCAGATGTTGGCAATTTGATCTCTGGTTCCTCTTTCTTTTCTAAAACCAGTTTGAACATCTGGAAGTTTACAGTTCACATATTGCTGAAGCCTGGCTTGGAGAATTTTGAGCATTACTTTCTTAGTGTGTGAGATGAGTGCAATTGTGCGGTAGTTTGAGCATTCTTTGGCATTGCCTTTCTTTGGGATTGGAATGAAAACTGATCTTTTCCAGTTTTGGACATGAGTTTGAGTGAACTCTAGGAGCTGGTGATGGACAGGGAGGCCTGGTGTGCTGCAGTCCATGGGGTCACAAAGAGTTGGACATGACTGAGCAACTGAACTGAACTGAACTGAACCATAAGATTGTTTTCTATGTCTATGAGTTTCTTTCTGTTTTTGGAAATAAGTTCATTTATATCTTTTTTTTATAAATTATGCAAATAACAATGGATTAATGTCCAAAATATAAAAATGGCTCATACTGCTCAATATCAAACAAACACACAAATCACAGAGTCTTCATTACAGTAGCTATGTAAGTCTTGCAATTGGGTGAACTGATTCCTACATTTGTTCTCTTGCTCAAAACTTATGTTGGCTGCTCTAATTCTTTGCCTTCTCATATGAATTTGTGATAATTTTATCTATATACACCAAAAAATCTTGCTGGGATCTTGATAGCAATTGTGTTAACACCTGTATATCAACTTGAAAAGAAATGAGGCCTTTACCATATTGAGTCTTTCAATCCATGAACCAAATATACATTTAGATCATATTTGACTTTTTTCATCAGCATTTGTGGCTTTTAGCTTAAAAATTCTGTACATATTTTCATAAATTTATGCCTAAGCTTTTGTAGTAATTGTAAAAGGTCATTTTATTTTATTGTCCATATGTCACTGTTAATGTATTGAATACAATTGATGTTTTAATGTTTATCTTTTATGTTGGAAACTTGCTGAACTCATTTCTTAGTTCTAGAAGTATTATTGGTAGATTCCTTGTATTTTCTATATAGGCAGTTATACCATCTACTGATAAGAACAGTTTTATTTCTTCCTTTATGATCTGTTTTACTTCTATTTTCTTTTCTTAACTTACAGTATTGGCTAGAAATCCCAGCATTATGTTGAATAAGAGTGTTGAAAACAGATATCTAAGGAGAAAGGAGAAAACATTCACTCTTTCACCATCAAATATGATGTTAGCTGTAATTATTTTTTTTTCTTTTGTAGATGCTCCTCAACAAGCTGAAATTTATCCTTCTACTCCTATTTTTCAGAGATTTTATAATGAACAGGTATTGAATTCTGTTAAATGATTTTTCTGCATCAATTGATAAGATTTTGTGATTTTTTTTTTTTCTTTAGCCTGGTCATATAGTAGATTACGTGGATTGATTTTTAAATATTGAACCAGACTTGTGTCCCTGGAATAAACTTCATTTGGTCATGATATACAATTCCTGGGTAGTATGTTAAGACTCTAGATCTTCAGTTCAGTTCAGTTCAGTCACTCTGTTGTGTCCAACTCTTTGCGACCCCATGGACTGCAGCACACCAGGCCTCCCTGTCCATCACCAACTCCCAGAGTTTACTCAAAACTCATGTCCATTGAGTCGGTGATGCCATCCAACTGTCTCATCCTCTGTCGTCCCCTTCTTCTTCTGCCTTCAATCTTTCCCAGCATCGGGGTCTTTTCAAATGAGTCAGTTCTTCACATCAGGTGGCCAAAGTATAGGCGTTTCAGCTTCAACATCA
Source organism: Bos mutus (assembly GCF_027580195.1). Lineage (NCBI taxonomy): Eukaryota > Metazoa > Chordata > Mammalia > Artiodactyla > Bovidae > Bos > Bos mutus. Next base: position 105,502,331 of record NC_091622.1, on the reverse strand, counting down.
GTCCTTCAATGAAAATTCAGAACTAATTTCCTTATTTAAGCCTATGTTTTATCTGGTCTACTCTGATACAACTCTGAGATGGGACGATGCCACACCATTAATGCCAGGGGTAGTATAAAGTCTAGATACCCCACATGACTTCCATGGTACCCTTTGTTTTTGCTGGATAAGGATGGGACATCTCCCCACCAGACCTCATGCATACCTCCTTGTTTGGGGGAGTAGAAAGGTCTCATTATGACTCCCCTTCTTTGACAGCATCCCAGTGTGTGGGGGTAGGGGAGAGAAATGCATTACTGCCCAATAAGGTTGGAAGTCCAGGTACCCCACACCGTCTCCACAGACAGGAAGATGGGGAAGAGGCTCATTACTGCCTGGTAGGGATGAAAATCCCAGCTTCCTATTTGGCCTCCCTGACACCACCCCAGCAGGGACTTGGGGTCCCTTGTTACACCCGGAAGGATAGAAGTCTAGGGTCTTCACTCAGCCTTTGCTGCTATGGGTGGTTTTTCATGTGGGGTGTGGCTGCAATAAAGTGGTTATTTCCTGGAAGTTTTCTGTTGTCTACCACACACCCCTTTCCTACTCCTCTGGGTAGAGAAGGCAGGCTTTGGTTAAGTGTTTTTTGTTTTTTTTTTTTTTTTTTTGGTTTTTGGTTTTTATCTATGCCTGTTGGCAGATGCCAACAGGTGGCTGGCTAGGTGGCTGGCTTCTTCAGCTCCAAGTTTGGGACATGTGAAGACAAAGAAAATTCAGGGAACTCATAACCTTGTTTCTCTTTAAGTCCAGAGATTTCTAGCCAGTCCATCATCTTCTTCACACACTGCAGTTTTCTTACATTATTCTTGATGTAACATCTAGGGTGTTTAGCTGGACTTAGTGGAAAGACTAGGTCAAAGTCCAGTTACCCCATCTTCCCAGAAGTAGAAGTTTCCAGCTGTTCCTCATGGTTTTCCTATTAAAAATATTAAATTGTTCACATCCTTGGCCTCAGCAGAGACATCCATGTATTTCTTATTAACCAATTTACTTGGCTTTACCAGAATTCTAAACCTCAAAGCCCGCCCACCCCTCAAAAAAAAAAAAGTGAAATAAAAAGAGGAAAAAACAAAGTTGTGGAAGTTTTCTTGAGCCAGAGAGTGCTAATGTTGCCACTTATAAAGAAGAAGCCTCTTGAGAATTAATTCAGATAGAAACTGCTTATTTTGATTTAATATTGCTGAAGCCTCAGTTCTAGGGCATTCATTCAGAAATCCCAATTTTAAAAATAATCTTGCATGCTCAACTTTTGGTTAGATATCATTAAAAACTTCCCTACCCTTTCACACAGTAGAGACTCGGGAAAATAATTCAACTCTTCTTGATGACTCAGACCCCAATTCTAAGCTGCTGGGGCAGCTCTCCTCTCTCTGTGCCAGGCAACTGCAAGCTCTTAATGCACGTTTCCGCAGCTGCCTTTCCCACATCCCTAATTTCTGCTCATAATGTCCTAGGGAACTGGAATAAAAAAAACCTTTCCTGATAGATTTGTGGGTAGACACAAAGTCAAATGCTTGGTCTAAGGACACAGGGTCTCACCCACCATACAACAAGTAATTGACTCATGGTGAGTTTCATAATTGTAGTGTAACTGCAGAAAGGTAAACTTAATTCAATATTCTTAATTATACTCTGGGTGGTTGAGATTGCCAAACAAGTAGAAGTTAGAAGAAGAAGAGGAGGAGGAGGAGAAAGGAAACAAAGAAGAGCAACTAAGTGTCATTTTGCTAATGATGAGCATGCTGTTATCCTGTTGGAAATATATGAAGTTTTGTTATAAACCAGATAGTACACTGGATCCACTACAGATATTATTATTCTTGATATGGTCTACTCTAAAGAGTCACAGTAAAGCATATTATACACATTTTTAAAAGGAGAGAACTGGGTCTGAAGTTAACTGGATCGATTGCCTGAAGCCGCACACCTTGCACCAAAGTAGCTGGATTAAACCCAGTTCTGCTCTTATCCTTGCCATGACAATGGTATCGGGGTAGGAGTCACAGGTCTAGCTAAGCACACAGATGATAAAACCCATGCTAAATACAACACAGCTACCTAGAAAAGTGCTTCTCAAACTCTAATGGCTACAGAAATTGCAATTGAGTAAGTCTAAGAGAAGTCAATCCTGAATATTCTTTGGAAGGACTGGTACTGAAGCCGAAGCTATGATACTTTGGCCACTGCTGGCTCATTGGAAAAAACTCTGATGTTGGTGATGTTGGTGAAGTTGGTGATGGACAGGGAAGCCTGGCATGCTCCAGTCCATGGGGTCACAAAGAGTCAGACAAGACTGAGCAACTGAACTGAACTGAACTGAATTGAACTGACGTTGGGAAAGGTTGAAGGCAAAAGGAGAAGGTGGCAGCAGAGGAAGAGATGGTCAGATAGCATCACTAACGCAATGGACATGAATCTGAGCAAACTCCAAAAAATAGTGAAGGACAGGGGGGCCTGGCGTGCTGCAGTCTATTGGGTTGCAAAGAGTCAGACATGACTTAGCGACTGAACAACAACAGCAGCTAGGGCCCGGAAAGTTAGCTGGTGAGAAAAATCACCCAGGTTCTGAGTGGGAAAGCTGGAACCAGCCCAGCTGCCCTGAAGAGCAGACTCCTCCAAGGACTAGGAAAAAGACAGAGATTTCAATATTTGAAAAATCTTTTAAAAAGAAAGTTGTTTTTTTTTTTTTTTAACAAAACTATCAAAACAAAAAGATTTGGTGAAGAAAACATGAACGGTATGTGTTTCCAAGACGCTGTGTTCCAGGGTTCTCTGAGACATTTTGTTTTATGGATTAGTATATATTTTTATGTCTCAAAATTATTTGGCAGTTATTCTTTGGGAGAGAATGTTCTGTGACCCAGCAGTGTTAGGTTAGAAGGGCTTCAGTGAGATAAAGACGAAAGTCAGAGAGCACTGGCTTTTGCTAAGAAAAAATGATGGTGTTTGAGCCTGTGTTGGACACCAGGTCCCATGCTGCATTAAAAAAGTTCAATGCCTCCCTGACCCCAAAGCCCATAATGTTGGTGCCACAGAGCAATTAAGAACACAGATGCTCCAGACCTAGGGTTGGCCACCGGCTCACACCTGTAGAGAAAGATGAGTATGTGGACTACAAGTTCTAAATCTGTGATGTTATCTACAGATTCTCCTCTTTGATGAGGGGGTACGACCCTCACACCTTGAGCTGGAAGTTACCCAATAGGTCAAGCCAGATCCCGGGGCTATAAATATCTCACATCTCATTCTCCTAGTCAAAGACCTCAGAACGGAAGCAGGCTTCTAGCATCTGGTTTCACATTCAAAGCAAATAGGATATCCTACTCATCTATTCTGTGCTGCTGTCTCATCAAATCATTCATTTGGCTTTTAACGAGTAGGTAATATGCTTGCAATTCAAGGGAGGTGTAAGGGACAATGTAAGGGAGATGGTTGGATGGCATCACTGACTCCATGGGCGTGAGTTTGAGCAAGCTCCAGGAGTTGGTGATGGAAAGGGAAGCCTGGCATGCTGCAGTCCATGGGGTTTCAAAGAGTCAGACACAACTTAGGAACTGAGCTGTACATGTTTACAATTGCCTGTCTTGTTAATAAGACAGGCCCTGAGTTTGAGGAGGTGGCAATGTAAAGGGAGACAAACCAAGAGTGGCTGCACATCCCTCTAATACGAACCTGCGTGTGTGTGAGTGCTCACTCAGTTGTGTGCTGTTTGCATTCCCGTGGACTATAGCCCACCAGGCTCCCCTGTTCATAGGATTTCTCAGGCAAGAATACTGGAGTGGGTTTCCCTTTCCTCCTCCAGGGGATCTTCTCAACCTGGGGATCGAACTTGTATCTCCTGAGTTTCCTGCATTGGCAAGTGGGTTATTTACCACTTTGCCACTTGGGAAGCCCATCCCTCTGATAGTATCAATAATAACCCAAAAAAAAACCGTCTGGGACATACCCAGGTAGTTTGGGAGAGAGCCAGTTCAACTCCTGGGTTGAACACATCACAGCTGTTGCCAGGAGTATGGTGATGCCATTTCTTCAATCAAGGACCTTCCTCTCCAAAGCAACTGTTTCCTCTGCTGTCATCTGGGGACCAGGACGGTGCTTGCCTAGAGGGTCTGTTGTGAGGATGAAATGAGTTGATACTTTCAGATGGGCTGGAATAGGGTCCATCAGGTAACTAGTGTCAGACAAACATTAGCTCTGATTATTAGAAAGAACTATGATAGGAAATATGTGCCAACAATAAACATACAGAGAAGGCTGGTGTCTTTTCATTTTTGTATTGAGTGTTTCTTAGCCCACTTCTTTTCTCTCTACTTTTATTTGTGGCCAGCTTCACATTCACCCCCTTCTTAGGAAACTGGACAACACCTTGGCTCTGGTCAGTCTCTCTGAGTCTTGTCTCTCCTGCTCCCCCATCGCCATCAGACTGATGAGCACAAGAAGCAAGCATTCTCAATGCCTCCCTCCACTGCTAGAAATCCAAGGGATGTGTTACTCCCACAGCCTAGATCCATGCCCTTTCCTCAATATAGCTCCCACAGAGAGGAGACCTGGGTTAGCTCTCTTTTGTTTATTACCTTGGTGGGCCTAATTTATCCTCTGTTCCCTTTCATAAGTGTTCTGGTCTGATTAAGACCATGGCTGCATCTGAACCCCAGCTCTGCTGCTAATTAGCATGTAACTTTGGACATGTTGCTAATACTTTTATTTTTGCATTCGGTTCTTCATCTATAAAATAGGGGAAGGTGAGGTGAAAGTCTCTCAGTCAGGTCTGACTCTTTGCAACCCCATGGACTATACAGCCCATGAAATTCTCCAGGCCAGAATACTGGACTGGGTAGCCTTTCCCTTCTCCAGGGGATCTTCCCAACCCAGGAATCGAACCGAGGTCTCCCACATTGCCGGCAGATTCTTTACCAGCTGAGCCACAAGGGAAGCCAAAATAGGGGAAGGGTGGTGCCTAAAACAAGGTGTTGAGAAGATTAAAGAATTAATAGATATAAAGCACTTGGAATAATGTCTGGAGATAATAAGTATGTTGTTAGCTCTCTTACTATTGTCTGATATATTAGTAATAGTCATAGAATGATGCAGAAACATACTTCTGCTTCCAGAAGTAAAAACCCTATGGACATAAAGATTTAAATAGCAGCAGTAAGTGATGCTGATGCAAACAGGATGTGAGCCCAGGTCTCTCTGACATCAGCATTGACTACTGTCCGATAAGCCACTTTTCCTCCCACTACCTCCCTCCGTCAGAGGGAACCACCTACTCTTCTCTGAAAGAGCCAGGGCATCTTTCACTTCTGTTCCATTGCCGAGAAACCCCGCATCCCACTTTGGTCCAGGCCTTGGTAGAGCAAAAGCTTCCTTTGCTTTCAGCATTTAGTGCAAGTATAACTTCCTCCCTGGGAAGGGACTAACCATCTCTACACTGGCTCAGGTGACTCCCTTGAGTTGGAACACACCTTGCACTTTGCACCGTCATGACGCATGCTGCCCTGTATCACTGTAAATCTCCACCTCTGTGCTGTCAGATGCTGAGGGTGGCATCCAGCTCAACTAAATGAATAAATAAATGAATGAACCTTGGCTAGGTCCTCAGGAAACCTATGACCCCAGGCATTAGAAGGGGTAACTCAGAGACCTCACAGACGTTAAGGAGATTCATGATGCATTGACCTTATCAGTGACCAGTTGAGTAACCTGGACTCCACCTTTTAAATTTTATCTATTTATTTATTTTTGGTCATGCTGGGTCTCTGTTGCTGTACACCAACTTTCTCTAGTTGCAGCGAGTGGGAGCTACTGTTCGTTGCAGTGCGTGGGCTTCTCACTGTGCTGGTTTCTCTGGTCGTGGAGCACAGGCTCCTGGCACACGGGCTCAGCAGTTGCAGCTCACAGGCTCTAGAGCACTGGCTCGGTAGATGTGGCCCATGGGCTGAGTGGCTCCAGGGCATGTGGGATCTTTCTGGACCAGGAATCAAACCTGTGTTCCCTGTACATTGGCAGGTGAATTCTCATCAACTGTACCTCCAGGGGAGTCCAGACTCCACCTTCTTTATCTGGGTGAAAGCAATCATAAAAACCCCACCTCCGTACCTTTACAGATTTTGGAGGAGGGATCAAGGAGGAAAAATGAATGCGACAGCCCATGACAACCTTGCGAGAAGCGCACAAAGGTCATATATTCTCTTGTCCCGGTCATGTTCCCACAGCTGATATCAGACCCTGATATTTTCAGAGATGCTTCAGGAATAATTGAAGCTTGTCCCTTGCCCACTGAAACACTAGTGCTTACATTGGCATGTATACTGGGGAGCCCCAGCATGTGGCCCTGGGAAGGGAACTTCCCTGTGGAGTTAGTTCAACAAAAAAACAAGCCGAGGGGATGTCTCTAAGTTTCCCCCAAATGGGCCTCTTTAGCTTTGTACTTACAGTGAGAAAATTACCATCCTGGGGAGGGCACTGGAGACCCAGGAGGTCATACCCTAGATGACCCTCTTGAAAAAGAGTATGTCAAGGCTGTATATTGTCACCCTGCTTATTTAACTTATATGCAGAGTACATCATGAGAAACGCTAGGCTGGAAGAAGGACAAGCTGGAATCAAGATTGCCGGGAGAAATATCAATAACCTCAGATATGCAGATGACACCACCCTTATGGCAGAAAGTGAAGAGGAACTAAAGACCCTCTTGATGAAAGTGAAAGAGGAGAGTGAAAAAGTTGGCTTAAAGCTCAACATTCAGAAAACTAAGATCATGGCATCTGGTCCCATCACTTCATGGGAAATAGATGGGGAAACAGTGGAAACAGTGTCATACTTTATTTTGGGGGGCTCCAAAATCACTGCAGATGGTGATTGCAGCCATGAAATTAAAAGATGCTTACTCCTTGGAAGACAAATTATGACCAACCTAGATAGCATATTCAAAAGCAGAGACATTACTTTGCCAACAAAGGTCCATCTAGTCAAGGCTATGATTTTTCCAGTGGTCATGTATGGATGTGAGAGTTGGACTGTAAAGAAAGCTGAGCACTGAAGAATTGATGCTTTTAAACTTTGGTGTTGGAGAAGACTCTTGAGAGTCCCTTGGACTGCCAGGAGATCCAACCAGTCCATCCTAAAGGAGATCAGTCCTGGGTGTTCATTGCAAGGACTGATGTTGAAGCTGAAACTCCAATATTTTGGCCACCTGATGAGAAGAGCTGACTCATTGGAAAAGACTCTGATGCTGGGAGGGATTGGGGGAAGGAGGAGAAGGGGACAACAGAGGATGAGATGGCTGGATGGCATCACCGACTCAATGGACATGAGTTTGGGTAAAGTCCGGGAGTTGGTGATGGACAAGGAGGCCTGGCGTGCTGCGATTCACAGGGTCACAAAGAGTCAGATACGACTGACCGACTGAACTGACTGACTGAACTGATAGAGAGTCAAATTGAGAAAGAGAAAGGGGGTGAACTGCTCAGAGACACACTTAGCCTGATGCTTTGAGATTCTGAGACAGGCGGGCTTTCCACTGCACCTGTCTCCTACTTTCCTTCGTCTTGGAGGATAATGTCTGGAATCTCTTTGTAAACAGGCAGGTGTGTTACCCCAGCTAGGGAACAGAGCAAGGCTCACACACACTCACCCTGCCCTTGCTTCCTTCTCACATGGCAATCGCTCTGGCTCCAGACAGGGCTGCTGATACCCAAGTGAAGAAACAGGGAGCCATCAAATAAGATGAACTAGCAGATCACACAGATTGTGGGGCTTCCCTGGTGGCTCAGATGGTAAAGAATCTGCCAGCAATGCATTAGACCCGGCTTCGATCCCTGAGTCAGTAAGATCCCCTGGAGAAGGGAAAGGCTACTCACTCCAGTATTATTGCCTGGAGAATTCCACAGACAGAGGAGCCTGGCAGGCTACAGTCGATGGGGTCACAAAGAGTCAGACACGACTGAGTGACTAACACTTAAATGAACAGTGACACACAAACCAAAGCCCTTGGCTTCTGAAACTCGTCTAGCACCTTATACTTGTTGCACACCCTTCATCCAAAGTAAACAGCACATTTGATGTTGTGCAACAGTGTCAATAGAAGACAGAAGAACAACCCCAAATATGTTTATGCCCTCATTCCTGGAGCCTGTCAATGTGTCATATCACATGACAAGAAAGAGTTACAGTTGCAAATGAAATCAAGGCTGTTAAGCAATTGACCTTAAAATAGGGAAATTATCCTGGATGATTTGAATGGGCCCAATGTAATTACTTCCCAATGTAATTACAATGTAATTGGACTTCCCTGGTGGCTCAGACAGTAGAGCATCTGTCCACAATGCGGGAGACCCGGGTTCATTCCCTGGGTTGGGAAGATCCCCTGGAGAAGGAAATGGCAATCCACTCCAGTACTATTGCCTGGAAAATCCCATGGACAGAGGAGCCTGGTAGGCTACAGTCCATGGGGTCACAAAGAGTCAGACATGACTGAGCAACTTCACTTTTCCTTTCCAATATAGTTACATTATCAGGGCTTCCCTGATAGCTCAGTTGGTAAAGAATCCGCCTGCAATGCAGGAGACCCCAGTTCAATTCCTGGGGTGGGAAGACCTCCTGGAGGAGGGATAGGCTACCCATGCCAGTATTCTTGGGCTTTCCTTGTGGCTCAGCTGGTAAGGAATTACCCCACAATGCGGGAGACCTGGATTTGATCCCTGGGTTAGGAAGATCCCTTGGAGAACGGAAAGGCTACCCACTCCAGTATTCTGTCCTGGAGAATTCCATGGACTGGATAGACCATGGGGTCACAGAAGAGTTGGACACAACTGAGTGACTTTAACGCATGCAATGTACTTACAGGGATCCTTAAGTAGGAAAGAGTGGGGAAGAGAAAATAGAAAGAGGGAGAAAAGAGTAAGAGTCAGAATGATGCAACATGAGAACAACTCAACTTAGCTGGTTTTGATACAGGAGGGGGCCATGAGCCCCAGAATGCAGGCAGCATCTAGAGGCCAAATAGGTAAGAGAAAGGATTCTTCCTGAGAGTTTCCAGAAGGGAACACAGCCCTGCCCACACCTGAATTATAGCTCGGACCCATTTGCACTTCTGACCTCAAGAACTATTAGATTAAAAAAATATATATACATTGTTTAAGCAGGTAAGTGTTTGGCTATTTGTTATAGTAGCAAATAAAAAAGTAATACACTGTCTAAGAATAACTAGTATGTCCCAGAGTCACACCAGCTAGGGGATGTGTATACCAACCTGAATGTGTATTTTGTTCATCCTTTCTCTCCACTTCCTGGAGAGGGAACCATCAAACAAAATGAATTAGCAAATCTCACGGCTCACAGGGCTTCCCTGGTGGATCAGATAGTAAAGAATCATCCTGCAATGCAGGAGACCCGTGTATTTTGTTCATTCTTTCTCTCCACTTCCTGGAGAGGGACCTTCAGCTTCCAGACTCTATTCCTCTGACCTTGTCACCATTGGTCATTCCCAGGAGTGTTTTAACTGAGTTGACCTATAAATGCTTATAAAGAGGCCCAGACAAAATCTTACTCTCTTCAACCCTTTACCTATGTTCACTCCAACGGCCACCGCAGCTTTCCTGGCTCCACAAAGGCACTTCTTTGCACTCACTCTCTGTTCTTGAACCAAATCATCCTGTTCTCTCTGCATTCAGATGCCACTCTGACCACACTGGTCCCACAGAGCCATGGGACTGAGCCCTTGATGCAACCAAGAGAAATGTTATCCCATCAAATCAGCCATCCACTGGGTCCAGCTCCTCCTCCCTAAATCTATTGCCCAGCTCCCCATGGACTCTTGTCCAAGAAAAAATCCGAGGGGCAAATACCGTCTCATTTAAGGAAGACCTGCTTTCTGACTCCAGAAACATTTCTGTAGATCAAAGATCTCTGTGTCCAATAGGATGAGTTTGCTGGGAGTTCCTTGCCTTCTTCATGAAGCTCACGGGGCTCAAATCCAGAGAGACCCATTTAAGGCTGAATTTAAGAAAAGTAAGAAAGCCAACTGGCTTCCCAGGCGGCTCAGTGCTCACGAAACTGCCTGCCAGCGCAGGAGCCACAGGAGATGCAAGTTTGATTCCTGGGTCGGGAAGATCCCCCAGGAGAAGGAAATGGCAACCCACTCCAGTATTCTTGCCTGGAGAATCCCACGGACAGAGGAGCCTGGTGTGCTACAGTCCATGGAGTCGAAAAGAGTCGGACACAACTGAGCACACACACACACACACACACACACACACACACACACACACGCAGGCCAGCAGGGACCAGTCTGCTTTGATTTATATGCCCTGCAGATCCACTGTGTGCCAGGCCTTCTACCAGACACTTTATATAATTGTGTTGTTAATTTGTCTCAGTTCAGGGCTCTGAGCTTCAGAGAGTTAACCCTTCCCACATCCCTTCATCGGGAAGCAATGCGCTTAGAACATCGGACTCAGGGAGGCTGGGCCCTGTGGGAACAGAGGCTCCACCTGCACCAGCTGCCCTGGGCAGAGATGTCGCATCCTGGGTACAGGGGCGGGTCTGCTGCCCTAGCAGCTCCACCCTGCCCAGCCTGGGAGGAGGTGGCAGACTCAGACCTCCTCCAGCATATGGTTGATCAAGGAGGAGGGAGGGGAGCGGCTGCAGGTGGCGCCATCCCCAGGGCCTCAGGATAGGCAGCTGACATCAGCCGGTGAGAAAAAAAAAGAATCTATTTTTAAAACAGCACAAGAAAAATTAAACTTGCGGGTCCATTATTTCCTATAAAAAAATCAAGTAAGGAAATAAAAATGGTTTCAAGTTATTTTATTCTGAATGTATTTTTAATGCCAATGACAACAAAATCACTCTTTCACGTGAGTCACTTTACAAAACAGAAAACATGATTTCCTGAAATGGCATGTTTCAGAAGCTGAAAGGAAACCACGCTCTGACTTGAGGAAGATGGAATGTAGCTAACTCTGTTCAATCCGGGGTCTTTTTCTCTGGAATGTTCTCCCTTCTCTAGCTAACTCCTGGTTCTCTCCGTAAATTTTATTTAAGCTGTTACTTTCTTAGAGAGTCCATTTCTGGTCACCCCCTCCTTTTAAATGAGGTCCCCCCATTACACAATCTCAGAGAACATTGTCCTTTTTCTTCATTGCACTCCCTGAACGTGTGTTCATTATTCTGTATGTGTTCGAGTGCCAGGCTCTTGCAACGTGATGAAGTATGCCAATGCAGACACAGCCCTGCTGTCTTAGAGCTTATGGTTTAATAGGGGGAGTAAGAAAGGTTCTGTGTCTCTCTCAATCAATAATACTAAGAGATGCAGAATTCCCAAAAATGAATGTCTTTAAGTCAAGAACTCTGAGCGCACATAGCAAAGGACTGTGCTTATACATTAAACAAACATCAAGATGTGTAGCTCTCCTACCAGACATATTCACTCCAAATATGTCCCCCCAGCCACTGACCCAGTGTTGGGCACATATTAAATGCTCAACAAATGGTTCAGTTCAGTTCAGTTCAGTCACTCAGTCATGTCTGACTCCTTGCGACCCCATGAATTGCAGCACGCCAGGCCTCCCTGTCCATCACCAACTCCCAGAGTTCACTCAGACTCACGTCCATCAAGTCAGTGATGCCATCCAGCCATCTCATCCTCTGTCATCCCCTTCTCCTCCTGCCCCCAATCCCTCCTAGCATCAGAGTCTTTTCCAATGAGTCAACTCTTCGCATGAGGTGGCCAAAGTACTGGAGTTTCAGCTTTAGCATCATTCCTTCCAAAGAAATCCCAGGGCTGATCTCCTTCAGAATGGACTGGTTGGATCTCCTTGCAGTCCAAGGGACTCTCAAGAGTCTTCTCCAACACCACAGTTCAAAAGCATCAATTCTTCGGTGCTCAGCCTTCTTCACAGTCCAACTCTCACATCCATACGTGACCACAGGAAAAACCATAGCCTTGACTAGATGGACCTTTGTTGGCAAAATAATGGTTAGTGAAACTCAATGAAATGGAAACTCGTCTACTTCTGACACATAGGTTAGTGGTGTAGTTACTGCCTGTGGCTGTGAGTTCAAAGCTGAACCCAACAGGCCTAACAGACAAATACGTGGACTATTATCACTAATGACCCTGCAAAACATGCCAACTCTCAGCCTTGGCATGGAGTCCAAATCTAAAGAAGCATTTTTCAGCTTTAACTTCATTCTTCTCTGGCCTGGGTTGGGTCCTGCTGACATGACCTTCTGGAGAAAATGCATCTGAAACGGCACGAGCTTCTGCCGGGCTTCTTCTTTATCTTTCTCTGGCTGGTCCTTCTCACCGTCTTCTTCAGCCAGTTTCTAAGATGCTGGTCCTGCTTAGACTCCTCTCCCTCTTCTCCCACCCAGGCCAGCAGGCATCAAGTGGAAAGGCATAGGTCAGCTGCCGTCTAGACGAGGTTTCATTTATCTAGTTTGCTTAACAAGCACTCGTTCGGCAATGACTAGATTCCAGGCACCGTTTTAGGTGCTTTATAAATAATTCATTTAGGGTTACAACTTACCATATAGGATTAAGGGCTGGCTGGTGGCAGAATTCTAGACTCGCATCCAAGAAATGATGGCACAAGGGAATAGAGTGAGAGTCTGGCTGCCCCACAAGCCTCCAGCACCTCCTTCCTTGAGAAATAGCCAGTTGGCTGTATCCCCATTCTATAAACAGGTGCAAAAGCCCCCACTTACCACTTCTACCCAAATAGCATTCTCTCAGCACCTCCAACCTGATGCTGATCCTGCTGCATCCATTCTCATCCCAAGCAGATCACCCAAGTACTGCCAGCCCTGAAGATCTCAAATTGGACTATCTCTGCCTCCCTGCTCCATCTTACATGTTTTTTTTAATCAGAGTATAATTGATTTACAAAGTTGTATTAGCTTCTGCTGTACAATAAAGTGAATCAGTTATATGTATACATATATCCCCTCCCTCTTGGCCTCCCTGCCATCCATCGCACCCTTCTAGGTCATCACAGGAAACCCAGCTGAGTTCCCTGTGCTACACAGCAGGTTCCCCTAGCTGTTTATTTTACACTTAGGAGTGTGTTTCTGTCAAGCCTAATCTCCCAGTTCACCCTACCTTCCCCTCCTCTCCTGTGTCCACACATCCATTCTCTACACCTGTGTCTCTATTCCTGCTCTGGAACTACATTCATCTATACCATTTTTCTAGATTCCACATATACGTGTTAATATACAATATCTGTTTTTTTCTCTTTCTGACTTACCATATGATCCAGCAATCTCACTCCTGGGCATGTACCCTGCTGCTGCTGCTTCTGCTGCTAAGTCGCTTCAGTCATGTCCGACTCTGTGCGACCCCATAGACAGCAGCCCACCAGGCTCCCCAGTCCCTGGGATTCTCCAGGCAAGAGCACTGGAGTGGGTTGCCATTTCCTTCTCCAATGCATGAAAGTGAAAAGTGAAAGTGAAGTCTCTCAGTTGTGTCCGACTCAGCGACCCCATGGACTGCAGCCCACCAGGATCCTCCATCCATGGGGTTTTCCAGGCATGTACCCTGAGAAAACCACAATTCAACTGGTGTTCACTGTGACACTATTCACAATAGCCAGGACATGGAAGCAACCTAAGTGTCCATTGAAAGATGAATGGATAATGATGTGGCGCAGCTACACAATGGAATATCATTCAGCCATAAAAAAGCACAAAACTGGGTCATTTGTAGAGATGTGGATGGACCTAGAGTCCATCTTACATGTTCCTGAAGACCCATCTAACCTGGCCACGGTCCTCAGAATCTTCCTCCTCTCCATGCCCCATCAATTCTAATTCTACTTCTCCCCTGTTTCCCAGCCCATCTTGGGCTCTCTGCTCTTCCCGTCTGCACCTTCTTTCTGTTCCTTGGCACCTGGAGAGTTGTAAGAGTCTCCTCGCTGGCCTCTCCTTTGGGTCCCCACTCACAGAGACTTTCCTTCGCATCTCCTCCAAATAACCTCACAGATAATGGAAATTAGATCATGCTACTCCTCTACCTACAATTATCCAATGATTTTTTATTGTCTTCAGAAAAAAAGCAGGGAAGTCTTTCCTCGAAGGGGCAAGATAAACACGCTGAAATGTCTAGCCTCACTCCTTGGCATTGTGTCTTCAACACCTGTGTGTCACAAGTATCCCAAGCTGCAGGTTTCCACCCCTGCCTTGCTTACCTGGTCCCTTTTGCCCCAAATCAGACAACTCTCTCTACATGGAATGTGCTTCCTCTGGTTAATCATTCCTTCCCTACTGACCAGAATTGAGATGGTGTAGGATTTTGGCCACCTCATGCAAAGAGTTGACTCATTGGAAAAGACTCTGATGCTGGGAGGGATTGGAGGCAGGAGGAAAAGGGGACGACAGAGGATGAGATGGCTGGATGGCATCACCGACTTGATGGATGTGAGTCTGAGTGAACTCCAGGAGTTGGTGATGGACAGGGAGGCCTGGTGTGCTGCAATTCATGGGGTCACAAAGAGTCAGACACAACTGAGTGACTGAACTGAACTGAAGATAGCAGGTAAGTGTATGGAATGTGGACCAGTCTGTGAGTGCTAAGTTGCTTCAATTGTGTCTGACTCTTTTGGACACTATGGACTGTACCTTGCCAGATTCTTCTCTCCATGGGATTCTCCAGGCAAGAATACTGGAGTGGGTTGCCATGCCCTCCTCCAGGGGATCTTCCCAACCCAGGGATTGAACCCACATCTCTTATTTCTCCAGCATTCACAGGCAGGTTCTTTACCACTAGCCCCACCTGGGAAGCCCCGACATCTGTGGTACTAGTGAATAATACTTGTTTTCACCTGTGTTCTCAACCTGGTATAGAGGGGCTGGGACACACGCCTATAATGTAGGACATTTAACCACACTGGTTAGGAGAAAGACAAGGAAGGGAATATTTTCAAGGAGAGCATTTCGGTTTATTTCTCCAGGCAAGAGATGCAACCAAGCCTGAAATAGCTAATGTCTGCTTGCAATGTCTGCAGCATGATTTTAAGCATGTCCTGGTCAAAATACTGAAAAATAAACAAAACAAATATATTTTACTCCCGGTAGGAAAGTTGGATGGTGGTATCCTCATGGACATCTTTATAAAAGAAATGGAAGAAATAATTGAGGGCTTAAATAAATCTTGACTAGGCAAGGGTTAAGGCTGGCCAAACATTTTACAGACACAAAAACGATCACCATTTTTCAGTAAATTGAAATCACTACAATTTGCTAACATGTTTTAAGCAGTAAACCAGTTAAATAATTTAATTTCTAAAAGCAGATTCTCTGTGTAAATATATATATATATGTGGAACTGTAGCCCACCAGTCTCCTTTGTCCATGGAATTCACCAGTCAGGAATACTAGAGTGGGTTGCCACACTCTTCTCCAGGGGATCTTCCAGATCAAAGGTTTGAATCTAGGTCTCCCACATTGCAGGCAGATTCTTTACTGTCTGAGCCATCAGGGAAGCCCGTGTGTATATATAATAATGAGTATTTATATTACAGTATATCATTAAGATACATACATATTGCAGATACACCATTGCATAGTACATAGTCTGCAGTGTGTGCTGTGCTTAGTTGTTCAGTCATGTCCAACTCTTTGCAACACCGGGGACTGTAGCCCACCAGGCTTCTCTGTCCATGGAGGTTCCCCAGGCAAGTATACTGGAGTTGGTTGTCATGCCCTCCTCCAGGGGATCTTCCCAACCCAGGGATTGAACCCATGTCTCCTGCATTGCAGGCAGATTCTTTACCATCTGAGCCCCCAGGGAAGCCCAAGAATACTGGAGTGGGTACCCTATCCCTTCTCCAGGGATCTTCCCAACCCAGGAATCGAACAGAGGTTTTCCTGTATTGCAGGCAGATTCTTTACCAGCTGAGTTACTAGGGAAGCCCCCACAGTTTGCTATGGTAAGATCATGTTCCTATTTGCTGTAGTCTACACAGAACTGTGTTTCTTCTACTTTATGATAAACAGAGATGTGTTTGTAGGTAATTTTCCACACTTATTATCATTGCCTTCTCAGTTCCTATAAGAACCTAAATTCTTATAGAAGCCAACTCCTCTAAATAGAGATGACTCCAAGCACATGGCTTGGAGTCAGGAGGTCTGAGCCCCTGTATCACCACTGCATTCAAGCTGCATGATTATCAACTCACTTCTCTAAGTCTTGAGCTTCCTTATCAGTAAAACTAAAAACAGTACCTACATCACAAGTTGGGTTCTGAGGTTTCAATGAGGTAATGAGTGTTAAGTTTTTGGTGACTGGGAAACACTGGGAATGCATAATAATAGCCCACCTACATCTCTCATGCAAAATAATGGATAATTCCAGGGTTTCTGTAAAGTCATCATGGGTATTTATTTGCATTTGGAATTGGGCTTGGGATACTTTTCCAGCTTCCTTTCAGTTCAGTTCAGTCGCTCAGTCGTGTCTGACTCTTTATGACCCCATGGACTGCAGCAGGCCAGGCTTTCCTGCCCATCACCAACTCCCAGAGCTTACTCAAACTCATGTCCATTGAGTCCGTGATGCCATCCAACTATCTCATCCTATGTTGTCCCCTTCTCCTCCTGGCTTCAATCATTCCCACGATCAGGGTCTTTTCCAAGGAGTCAGTTCTTCAGATCAATTGGCCAAAGTATTGGAGTTTCAGCTTCAGCATCAGTCCTTCCAATGAATATTAAGGACTGATTTCCTTTAGGATGGACTGGTTGGATCTCCTATCTGTCCAAGGGACTCTCAAGAGTCTTCTCCAACGCCACAGTTCAAAAGTATCAATTCTTTGGTGCTCAGCTTTCTTTATAGTCCTACTCTCACATCCATACACGACTACTGGAAAAACCAAAGCTGGACGAAACTTTGTTGGCAAAATAACGTCTCTGCTTTATAATATGCTCTCTAGGTTGGTCATAACTTTTCTTCCAAGGAGCAAGCGTCTTTTAATTTCATGGTTGCAGTCACCACCTGCAGTGATTTTGGAGCCCAGAAAAATAAAGTCTCTCGCTGTTTCCACTGTTTCCCCCTCTATTTGCCATGAAGTGATGGGACTAGATGCCATGATCTTAGTTTTCTGAATGTTGAGTTTTAAGCCAACTTTTTCACTCCCCTCTTTCACTTTCATCAAGAGGCTCTTTAGTCCTTCTTTACTTTCTACCATAAGGGTGGTGTCATATGAATACCTGAGGTTATTGGTATTTCTCCCAGCAATCTTGATTCCAGCCTGTGCTTCATCCAGTTCAGCATTTCTTATAATGTACTCTGCATAAAATTTAAATAAGCAGGATGACAATATGAAAGGCAAAAAGACAGGATACTGAAAGATGAACTCCCCAGGTTGGTAGGTGCCCAATATGCTACTGGAGATCAGTGGAGAAATAACTCCAGAAAGAATGAAGAGACAGGAGATGGTAAGAGTGAAACGTTGACATTTTAGCAATCAGTGACCTAAAAGGGACTAAACATATGAATTTAACTCAGATGACCATTATATCTACTACTGTGGGCAAGAATCCCTTAGAAGAAATGGAGTAGCCATCATAGTCAACAAGAGTCCAAAATGCAGTACTTGGATGCAATCTCAAAAATGATGGAATGATCTTAGTTCTTTTCCAAGGCAAACTATTCAGTATCACAGTAATCCAAGTCTATGCCCTGACAAGTAACACTGAAGAAGCTGAAGTTGAATGATTATGTGAAGATCTACAAGGCCTTCTACAACTAACTCCAAAAAAAGATATCTTTTTCATTACAGCAGAGGACGGGAATGCAAATGTAGGAAGTCAAGAAAAATCTGGAGTAACAGGAAAATTTTCCCTGAGTACAGAATGAAGCAGGGCAAAGTCTAATAGAGTTTTGCCAAGAGAACACACTGGTTATAGCAAACACCTCTTCCAACAACACAAAAGAAGACTCTACCCATGGACATCACCAGATGGTCAATGCTGAAATCAGATTGATTATATTCTTTGAAGCCAAAGATGGAGAAGTTCTATACAATCAGCAAAAACAAGACCAGGAACTGACTGTGGTCAGATCATGAACTCCTTATTGCAAAATTCAGACTTAAATTGAAGAAAGTAGGGAAAACCACTTGCCCATTCAGGTATGACCTAAATCAAATGCATCATGATTATACTGTGGAAATGACAAATAGATTCAAGGAATTAGATCTGATAGAGCACCTGAAGAACTATGGATGGAGGTTTGTGACATTGTACAGGAGGCAGTGACCAAGACCATCCCTGAGAAAAAGAAATGCAAAAAGGCAAAATGGTCATCTGAGGAGGCCATACAAATAGCTGTGAAAAGAAGAGAAGTGAAAGACAAAGGAGAAAAGGAAAGATATGCCCATTTGAATGCAGAGTTCCAAAGAATAGTAGGGAGAGATAAGAAAGCCTTCCTCAGTGCTCAGTGCAAAGAAATAGAGGAAAACAATAGAATGGGAAAGACTAGAGATTTCTTCAAGAAAATTAGAGATACCAAGGGAAAATTTCATGCAAAGATGGGCTCAATAAAGGACAGAAATGGTATGGACCTAACAGAAGCAAGAGATATTAAGTGGCAAGAATACACAGAAGAACTGTACAAAAAAGATCTTCATGACCCAGATAATCATGATGGTGTGATCCCTCACCTAGAGCCAGACATCCTGGAATATGAAGTCAAATGGGCCTTAGGAAGCATCACTATGAACAAAGCTAGTGGAGGTGATGGAATTCCAATTGAGTTGTTTCAAATCCTGAAAGATGACGCTGTGTAAGTGCTGCACTCAATATGCCAGCAAATTTGGAAAACTCAGCAGTGGCCACAGGACTGGAAAAGGTCAATTTTCATTCCAATTCCAAAGAAGGCAGTGCCAAAGAATGCTCAAACTGTCACACAATTTCACTCATCTCACAGGCTAGTAAAACAATGCTCAAAATTCTCCAAACCAGTCTTCAACAATACTTGGACCATGAACTTCCAGATGTTCAAGCTGGATTTAGAAAAGGCAGAGGAACCAAAGATCAAATAGCCAACATCCGTTGGATCATAAATAAAGAGAGAGAGTCCATCAAGGCTCCCTTTGCTAGGTTTCTTTTTTATTCACAATGACCTTTGGTTTTCTGTAGACTAATCCTATCAATCTCTTAGGGTTTACTGAATAATTATAGTGTTGGATGCATTGCATAGATTATATCATTTAATCATCACAGTAATTCCACTTTCTTTACTCCCAGAGTCAGCACCTTCATCTCTATCTCATGCTTTAAATCCCATAGATACTTTCCCGTTTACCAAACCTGTTTCTTATAGAATTTCTATTGAAATGCAAAAACTTTATACATGAGTTTACATCCAGGGTTATCCACACATAGATAGCTAAATAGACAATCATACAGATAAATAGCCATGTAGATAGATAGATAGAAAACAAATTTGATCATAAAATTGTGGAGGCTAAAAATGTTCCAAGATCTGCTGAGGGAGACCCAGGAAAGTCAATGATTATTAACACTTTCAGTCTGAGTCCAGAACCCTGAGACTCAGGAGAGAAATGATTTAAGTTTCAGTTTGAAAACTGATAGCTTCAGGACCCTAGAAGAGCCGGTGTTTCTATCCTGAGTTCAAAGGCAGGACAAGCCCAATGTCCCATCTCAGACAGTCACGCAAAAAATGTTCCCTCTTTGTTTCTACCTAAATCTTCAAGTGAGTAGAGAAAGCCCACCCAGGAAAGGGCATCTGCTTTTCCTTTACCTACCATTCACTCCACTGTTCAAAAATCTGTTTTAGCTTTTCCCACCAGAGTCCTATCTAGATTACAGAAATCAACACAAAGCAATCAACTCTCCCATAGATACATATTCTGTTCTTGTCTTCTTGGCCCAGTTTGACGATCGTGGTGGTGAAAGTGATGATAACACTTAATTATTATTTTTAAAATTTCCGTAACTTATCACGATCCTTTCATAATTTGCCTCACTTCATTCATACAAGCTGAAGCACACTGCCCATTGTTCAAATACGCAGACCACAATTTAGATACAGGGACTAGTCTGCTCAATGTACCCAAGAGAATGAAGAGCCCAGTTGGGTTTTTAAAGTCATTTCTGTATGACTCCCTAGTCCCTTCTCCACCTACCACATTAGATAGCTTTGCCAAATGTAGCCAAAAGAAAAAAATCAAAAGCAAATTTATCCTGTACACATCCAGTGGACCTGCTAACTGCATAAAGAAGCACTCTAGTATAAGAAGTCACTTGTGTTGAACTCTTGAACTTAAACAGTGAATGATTTGGGGGAAAAGAGGCAGTCATGATATTCTCCTTCACAAGTTTATTCACCACTGTAATCTTATTTTCACTGCTCTTATAGATACCACCAGTAGCTTTTTTTGCTTACCAAGAGAGATGATCGGCTGAAATT
The DNA here is from genome assembly GCF_027580195.1 of Bos mutus. Taxonomy (NCBI): domain Eukaryota; kingdom Metazoa; phylum Chordata; class Mammalia; order Artiodactyla; family Bovidae; genus Bos; species Bos mutus. Next base: position 105,481,861 of record NC_091622.1, on the reverse strand, counting down.
TCTTGGCTGCCCCAGGGTTAATTCTGCAGGAAACCTTTCTAATTAAGTCAGCTGTGCAGACTTTTATAAGATAGTCTTGGTTCTCAGGAATTCTACCCATCCAAACATCCACGTCCCCAGACTTCAGATGCTAAACGAACTGTGCAAAACCTCAGCAATTCCTCATGGATAACATTGGGGTGAGAGCAGGCAGAGGGCCAAAGGCAATAAGATTACTGCCCTGAAAGTCTCTGGTACCCTCTGGGGGATTCCACTGACTTTTCTTGAGTGGGATTTAATTAAGATTTATTTTGCTATCACAGGCATCTGTAATCACTCACTAGTAGCAAGAAGTGTGTAGGTTGAGGCAATGATAAGTTTGCAAGAGATTAGAGATAGAGATTTCTCAGCTGTTCCAAGAAAATAAGATGCCAAGGGTTATGTGCACCACCAGGCTTCCCTCATAGCTCAGTTGGTAAAGAATCTGCCTGAAGTGCAGGAGACCCGGGTTCAATCCCTGGGTTGGGAAGATCCCCTGGAGAAGGAAATGGCAACCCACTCCAGTATTCTTGCCTGGTGAATCACATGGACAGAGGAGCCTGGCAGGCTACGGTTCATGGGGTCACAAGAGTCAGACACGACTTAGCAACTAAACCACCACCATGTGTAAGATAGGTACTTGGAACCTGCCATACAAGGAGCTCAGCTCAGTGCTCTCTGATGACTTAGACGGGTGGGACATCACAGGGGAAGTGCACAAGGAGGGGGTGGTATATGCATGTGTGTGTATATATATATAGTGATTCATTGTGTTGTACGGCAGAAACTAACACTGTATCGTAAAGTAACTATACTCCCATAAAAAAATAAAAAGATGCCATGTGCTGATCACATAACCTACCTTTTCTTCTTCAGTTTACCTAGACTAGTACACTGGTTCTCAGACTAGATTGTGATGTGCATGAGAGCAAGAGAACGTGTTTAGAATGCACAACCTGATGCCTGAATTCCAGAGCTTCTAAATCATAGATCTTAGATAGGGCCTTGGAATCTGCATTTTAATGTGCTTCAGTGATCCAGAGAAAATACTTTTAACACCTACCATAGAGGGAATCTGTATTAACCTGGTTTCCCAGAACACAAGAGCTTAAGGTATTAATGGTTGATGGCTTTATTGGATAAGCTGATCTTCAGTTCAGTTCAGTTCAGTTGCTCAGTCCTGTCTGACTCTTTGCAACCCCATAAATTGCAGCACGCCAGGCCTCCCTGTCCATCACCAACTCCCAGAGTTCACTCAAACGCATGTCCATTGAGTTGGTGATGCCATCCAGCCATCTCATCCTCTGTCATCCCCTGCTCCTCCTGCCCCCAATCCCTCCCAGCATCAGAGTCTTTTCCAATGAGTCAACTCTTCGCATGAGGTGGCCAAAGTATTGGAGTTTCAGCTTTAGCATCATTCCTTCCAAAGAACACCCAGGACTGATCTCTGAAGCTGGAATGAGGGCAAATGGGAATATGACAGGTTCAGTTCAGTTCAGTCATGTCCGACTCTTTGAGACCCCATGAACTACAGCACGCCAGGCCTCCCTGTCCATCACCAACTCCCGGAGTCCACCCAAACTCATGTCCATCGAGTTGGTGATACAATCCAACCATCTCATCCTCTGTCGTCCCATTCTCCTCCTGCCCTCAATCTTGCCCAGCATCAGGGTCTTTTCAAATGAGTCAGCTCTTCTCATCAGGTGGCCAAAGAATTGGAGTTTCAGCTTTAGCATCAGTCCTTCCAATGAACACCCAGGACTGATCTCATTTAGGATGGATTGGTTGGATCTCCTTGCAGTCCAAGGGACGCTCAAGAGTCTTCTCCAACACCATAGTTCAAAAGCATCAATTCTTCAGTGCTCAGCTTTCTTTATAGTCCAACTCTCACATCCATACATGACCACTGGAAAAACCATAGCCTTGACTAGACAGACCTTTGTTGGCAAAGTAATGTTTCTGCTTTTTAATATACTGTCTAGGTTGGTCATAACTTTCCTTTCAAGTAGTAAGTGTCCTTTAAATTCATGGCTGCAGTCACCATCTGTAGTGATTTTGGAGCCCAGAAAAATTAAGTCAGTCACCATGTCCACTGTTTCCCCATCTATTTGCCATGAAGTGATGAGACCGGAGGCCATGATCTTCATTTTCTGAATGTTGAGCTTTAAGCCAACTTTTTCACTCTCCTTTTTCACTTTCATCAAGAGGCTTTTTAGTTCTTCCTCACTTTCTGCCATAAGAGTGGTGTCATCTGCATATCTGAGGTTATTGATATTTCTCCCAGCAATCTTGATTCCAGCTTGTGCTTTGTCCAGCCCAGCGTTTCTCATGACGTACTCTGCATATAAGTTAAATAAGCAGGGTGACAATATGCAGCCTTGACATACTCTTTTTCCTATTTGGAACCAGTCTGTTGTTCCATGATAGGTTAGGAAAGTGAAAAAGTGAAAGGTGTTAGTCGCTCAGTCGTGTCCAACTCTTTGTGACCCCATGGACTGTAGTCTGCCAGGCTCCTCTGTCCATGGGATTTCCCAGGCAAGAATACTGGAGTGGGTTCCCATTTCCTCCTCCAGGGGATCCTCCTGACCCACGGATTGAATCCAGGTCGCCTGTATTGCAGGTGGATTCTTTACTGTCTGAGTCACCAGGGAAGCCCCGATAAGTTAGAAGGGAATGTCCATATGGTAAGATGCCACCAAGCTGGCTGAGCATTTTATGTCACTTCCAAGAAATTATTCTATCTCATTCTCTCATGATATTCCCTTCCAAGTGTCTTCACAAGTCACTGTGTTCTGGACAGTCTCTTTGGAGTTATGAAGAAGAGCTTATCTGATAGCTTGCATTTCCCAGTGTCAAAGATAAACCCCCAAGAGTTCAAATTCCCCTGTACTTCCGGTTATTCTGCCTGGGCCTAGGTGAATCCTATAGCATCTTATCCTTCAGCAGCAAGTGGGGTGCTCAGTGTAGCAGGTGAGAGGCTCAAGGTGTGGCTATGAGGCTGGGGGCTGGCAGGCTGGGAGGTAGGGTGGGATAAATGCAGAGGACATGGCTGAGGAAGCTCCTGTAGAATGTGACTGTAGCTGGATCTGGGTCTAAACAGATGGCGAAGGGGACCAGAAGTGGCACTTAAAAGCCATTGGATACAGATTCCAGGGCCAGCCTCCTTACCCCATCTACTTGGGCAAGACACTCTAATTGTGGACAGGAACAAAACAAAGGGAAACCACAGGGACTGAGCTCTCTGTGAACTGAAATATGAAACTCTGAACCAGAAACTCCTCTGTTTTCTTCCCCACATGCACCTGTTTTGAACAAGGTTGACTGGAGAACCGTATGCCTGGAAACTTGACCTGGACCAAGCTGAGGGGAGAGGAAAGCAAGCATTGAGGGTGTTACCTGGGGGGAGGGAGGGTTTTATTCCCACTTTGTATCTCTCTCCTCTGTCATAATTTGATCCAGATGGCCCTGCAGAGTCAGGGTGAGCATAAAGAGAGCAGGTGTACAACAGGACCTCGAGTTTAGTCTGGGAGGAAAAATGGAGCAAGGAAGGGCTTTGGAGTTGGCCAGGTAGAGTTCGGTTCAGTCCAGACTCAGTCACTTTCTGGTTTTGTAACACAAACTCTTAAAGTCCAGTCTGTTTCTTTTCATACAAAGGGTAGTGCTCACACACAATAATATACACAGATTATCTGGAGCCAAACAGGTGCTCAACTGGTATGAGTGCCCTTGTTCACCTTCTGGCCCGAGGTATAGTGTAAATGTGCAAATGTAAGCTGAAGGCCCACCCTTGGTACCTCCTCTGTGTGTGTGTGTGTGTGTGTATGTTCATGAATGCTCAGTGGTGTTTGACTCTTTGCAACCCTATGGACTGTAGCCCACCAGGCTCCTCTGTCCATGGGATTTCCCAGGCGAGAATACTGGAGTAGTTAGCCATTTCCTCCTCCAGGGGATCTCCCCAACTCAGGGACTAAGCCCACATCTCTGGCACCTCCTGCATTGGCAAGCGGATTCTTTAGCCACTAGTGCTGCCTGGGAAGCCCTTGGCCCTTTCTAGTTGTATAGAAATTAAATAGAATTTGGGAATCTTGTGTGAGTCAGCAAAAAAAAAAAAAAAAAATATATTTGCTTGTGCTTATGCCATTGGTGTTTATGCTGATGTGGCAATTATAGGGTATTTGTGGATAATTTAGGGGTGGGCCCTAGAAATGGTGCCTCTATCACAACCAATAGCAAAAAACCTGAGGAAGCCAGGGCACCGTATTGAGAAGACAGGGCAGTCTATGTGTTGAAAGGCCCCAAATGCATTCTCTCAAGAGCTATTTAAACAGGGATTGCAGCTGGTCTTCCTAGGATGTCTGACCACTACCAACACAAGGTGATTTAAAAGCTGTGGCCTCCCCACCCCGCTATAATATATGGCTATAATCTATCATATTTGCATTCCTACAAGACCTCAGATCATTTATTTAAAATTACATTATAAAGGCATTGCTTCAATGAGAATAAAAGTGTATTTGGAACTGGAGCTTTATGGTCTTTCAGTATGAAGATTGTTTTTATGCAGGAATTTCCAAAATGATGTTTCAGAGTAAGTAGCACAAACTGTGTGGCTTACAACGACAGCGATGTGTTCACTTACAGTTCTGGAAGCTTAAAGTCCTAAACCAAGGTGTCAGCTGGGTCAGCCTTCCTCCAAAGCCTCTCAGGGCGACCCTTTCTTTGTGTCTTCCAGTTTCTCGGAGCCTAGGTGTTCCCTGGCTTGTGGCAGCAGAACCCTCAATCTCTGCCCCTTCTTCATGTGATTTTCTTCTCCTTGTGTGTCTCTGTGTCTTCTCAGGGTGCTCTGTTTTCTGTGTGTCTCTCCTCTTCTTTTAAGAACACCAATTATCCTGGCTAGGGGTCACCTAATGACCTCATTTGAAGTTGATTATATCTTCCAGGTGGTGCTAGTGGTAAAGAACCAACCTGCCAATGCAGGAGATGTAAGAGATGCCAATTTGATCCCTGGGTCGGGAAGATTCCCCTGGAGAAGGAAATGGCAACCCACTCCAGGATTCTTGCCTAGAGCATCTCCATGGACAGAGAAGCCTGGAAGGCTGCAGTCCATGGGGTCACCAAGAATTGGACCGATTGAAGCGACTGAGCACACATACAAATGCATGTACTGGGGGTTAGACTCAATTCAACCCACAACAGGCTTTAAAGATAAAACCTAACTAAACAAGTACAGTCTTTAACTACATCATTTATGTTTTCTTCTGAATCTTTTCTTCCATCAACATCATCAGAAAGTCACACTGCTTCTTATGCGCTCTCATTGCATTTACACCAACTGTTATGATAACCTAGGTCCAAGCAGAACTGCCATGTAATAATGGAATATTACTCAGCCATGAATAAGAGTGAAATAATGCCATCTGCAACGACATGGATGGACCTAGTGATTATCATAGTAAGTAAAGTAAGACAGAGAAAGATAAATATCAAAGGTATCATTTCCATGTGGAATCTTAAAAAATGTGATACAAATGAACTTATTTAGAAAACAGAAATAGACTCATAGACATAGAAAGCAAACTTAAGGTTATCAAAGGGTAAAGTGGGCTAGGATAAATTAGGAGTTTGGATTAACACTAATATAGTAACACTAATATATATATTACAAATAATCAACAGGAACCTACTTGATAGCACATAGAATTATATTCAACATCTTATAATAACTATAATGGAAAAGAATCTAAAAATTATATATGTGTGTGTGTGTGTGTGTGTGTGTGTGTGTGTAACTGGTTGTTGTTGTTTAATTGCTAAGTTGTGTCTGACTCTTTGCATCCCTATGGACTTTTAGCTGCCAGGCTCCTCTGTCCATGGAATTTCCCAGGCAAGAAGACTGGAGCGGGTTGCCATTTCCTTCTCCAGGGGATCTTCCCAACCCAGTAGTCAAACCCGTGTCTCCTGCATTGGCAAGTGGATTCTTTACCACTGAGCCACATAATATATATAACTGAATCACTTTGCAGTACATCTGAAACTAACAAAACACTGTAAATCAACTATACTTCAAATAAAAATAATTACGTTTTAAAAAGGAGACCCAAATAAAGCGGTAGTTCTGAAAACCCAATAGCTTCCCGGATACCCCAGAATTAGCAATACTTCCCATCTGAAACTCTGTTACATATATAATAGACATAATAAAAATCCTGTCCTCTAATTAAATGTTTAGAACATGTAGTACATACATACAATGGAATATTACTCAGCCATAAAAAGGAACAGACTGGGTCATTTGTAGAGACGTTGATGAACCTAGACTCTGTCATACAGAGTAAAGTAAACCAGAAAGAGAAAAACAAATATTGGGTATCAACTCATATATATATGGGCTTCCCAGGTGACACTAGTAGTAAAGAATCCATCTGCCAATGCAGGAGATGTACAAGACACACATTCAATCTCTGGGTCAGGAAGATCCCCTGAAGAAGGGCATGGCAACCCACTCCACTATTCTTGTCTGGAGAATCCCATGGATAGAGGAGCCTGGTGGGCTATGGTCCATAGGGTCACGGAGTGTCAGACATGACTGAAGTGACTTAGCACACAGCATAATCCATATATGTGGAATCTAGAAAAGTGGTACAGATGAACCTATTTGCAGAGAAGAATAGAGAACAGACAGAATGGACTGTGGACATGGTGGGAAGGAGACAGTGGGGCAAATTGAGAAAGTAGCATTGACATATACACTCTACCATGTGGGAACTAGTTAGTAGGAAGCTGCTATAAAACACAGGAAGTCCGGCCTAGCACTTTGTGATGACCTATAGGGGCAGGATGGGGAGGTGGAATGAAGTCTCAAGAGGGAGGGATATTTATATATATGAGGGCTTCCCTGGTGGCTCAGCAGTAAAGAAGTCACCTACAACACAGAAGACACAGGAGACTCAGGTTCAGTCCCTGGGTCAGGAAGATCCCCTGGAGAAGGGCATGGCAACCCCCTCCAGTATTCATGCCTGGAGAATCCCATGGACAGAGGAGCCTGGCGGGCTACAGTCCATAAGTGACTCACACACACACACACACACACACAGCTATGACTGATTCGCGATGTTACATGGCAGAAACAAGTACAACATTGTAAAGCAATCATTCTCCAATTAAAGATAAGAAAAAAAAAAATGGAAAAACTACTGGTTGGGACAAGCAACCTGAAGCTAAGAGACATGAGTTTATCCTTGCTCAATGGTTTGCCACCTGCGGATCCCAGGCAAGACTTGTAACTGAACTTCTTTGAGTCTCAAAGAGACATTGTGGACCAAGATTCAAATGAAGAAATCCAATGTTTAGAAGAGCATCTGAAAATAGTAGTTACTCTACTGATGTCAGCTATTGTCATTCTTCTTTCCTTAGAGAGAAAAGTAATGTTGGTTTCCTTCTCCTTCTCTTAGAAAATATTAGAGAGAGAGCATTAAAGAGATTAAAAGCCCTGTCCCTACTAAAAAACCAAAGGTCCAACTTCATTTTGAATGTTGAGCTTGACTTGATTCCTCTGTTCTTCTACCCTCCACAAACTGTTAATCACACAGGCTAAGCGAAGCCCGTCAAGGATTCTAAGGCAGTGTTTGTGCTGTTTTCTTTTTTTCTTAATTCAATTCTTATTTCAAGACCTAAATTCAACTGATGTGAAGACAGATGGCACAAGGCCCTTTGCCCTGCCAATTTAGCAACCCTGGCAATGATTCAGGTCCTTCATGGAGAGAGAGCAATTTTGCCCACATGGTTTAAAAATACTACAGTGTTTTTAACCTCTGGGAAAAATGTTTGGCAAACAACCTAAAGCAGATTTGGTGTGGGGGGAGGGGCAGGGAGGATGATGTCATATTCCTAGCCAGATTTGTGTAAACAAGGCTCTGCTCACAATTTACATATAGAATTAGGAGACATAGCTGGACTGGGCTGGCAAGAGATTTGGCTAAGACACTGGGCTTTGGTCCACTATGTTGGTTCTTCCCCCAACTCACCACAGTGGGTTTGTCACTTCACCTCAAAAAGACTCCACTTCCTTATTTTACAATGAGAGGTTTAATCTATAGCCAATTCAGTCCAACAATTACTGGATGATGCAAGGTCGGTTTTTGGTATTGTGATGAATTCCAAGATGAGAATTAACTACAATTGCCCTCAAGAAATGTACTAATTTATTGAGACATATACACTCCCAAAGCTCATCGCTTGGTTCCCTTTACTCAAAAATCTCTTCTCTCTAAAATTACACTTGGCTGGGTTCTTTTCAACACTCAGGCCTCAGCTGAAAAGTCACCTTTGCAAAGACTCAACCCCAAATCATCTGATATAAAGAAACTCCCAACCCATACATCCTTTGTCACTCATTGTCCTCTTCTCCTACATCATTCATTCATTGCACTGTGCTTTCTTTCCCAGAGGGGTGGTATGGGGAGGGAGGAGGGAGGAGGGAGGAGGTTTCAGGATGGGGAACACGTGTATACCTGTGGTGGATTCATGTTGATATATGGCAAAACCAATACAATATTGTAAAGTTAAAAATAAAATAAAATATATATATATATATATATAAGAATTTCTTTATCACTGGCATCTCATCAGGCAGAGTAACTTCTACCTCCCCATGGTCCTGGTAGGACAAAGCAACTAATATTCTGAAGCCATTATGGTGTCAAAGCCAGGAAGGGACACCTGGAGATGAGGGGGCAAATGAATCTATCCCCAATGTGGTGAGAACCTAATGATTCTGAGGTTGCTTTTTTCACAATGTATGCATATGCATGCTAAGTCACTTCAGTCATGCCAGACTCTTTGAGGCCCTATGGACTGTAACCCAGCAGACTCCTTTGTCCATGGGATTCTCCAGGCAAGAATATCAGAGTGGGTTGCCATGCCTTCGTCCAGGGGATCTACCCTACCCAGGGACTTTTTCACAACAGTGAAAGTCACTCAGCAGTGTCTGACTCTTTGTGACCCCATGGACTATACAGTCCGTGGAATTCTCCAGGGGAATCCCCTCCTCCGGGGGATCTTCCCAACCTAGGGATTGAACCCAGATCTCCCACATTGCAGGCGGATTCTTTACCAGCTGAGCTACAAGGAAAGCCCAAGAATACTGGAGTGGGTAGCCTATCCCTTCTCCAACAGACCTTCCTGACCCAGGAATCGAACCAGGGTCTCCTGCATTGCAGGCGGACTCTTTACCAACTGAGCTATGAGGGAAGCCCTTTTCACAATAGGTAATAGCAAAAATGACACCAACATTGAGGCATCATTGTGATTATTAAATTATGCCTTTATGCAAAGTGCCAAGAACAATGTCTAGTATATATTGAGGTTTTAACTTTTCATGTTAGTCCCATGAGGCTCTCCTGGGGAAAATTAATGTAAGCTAGGCAAAAAATTCAAATTTAATGGAGATTTATTAATTGGTAAACCACCTAACATTCTGTGAACAATGAATTAGGCAATGGCACCCCACTCCAGTACTCTTGCCTGGAAAATCCCATGGATGGGGGAGCCTGGAGGGCTGCAGTCCACGGGGTCGTGAAGAGTCGGAGATGACTGAGCGACTTCACTTGCACTTTTCACTTTCATGCATTGAAGAAGGAAATGGCAACCCACTCCAGTGTTCTTGCCTGGAGAATCCCAGGGACAGGGGAGCCTGGTGGGCTGCCGTCTATGGGGTTGCACAGAGTCGGACATGACTGAAGCGACGCAGCAGCAGCAGCAGCAGTAGGAACCCGGGCAGAGATTTTAAGGAAAATCTCTTTCTTCATTTACTTACCACCTTCACCTCTCTGATGGCTAAAAAACCTTAGCATGGAAGCAGAAAAACTAGGCCAGGAGATAAATCCAAAGATCAGGAACATGTTATGTTCAAAATAATGGTTTACCTCTAACCCATGAGCTATGACACTGAGTCCTGAATTTCCCTTTTTTAGGGTCAGCCTTTTGGTGGGATGTGTCAGGGTGGTTGGGCCAAGAATCAGGAAAAATCTGAAGACCCCTTCTGGAAAGAAGAGACTTCAATGGGACAAGATCCACCAGCTCTAGTTACCCAGATATGATCAGATGTGTTTGAATGCCAGCTGTGTTTATGCTTGAGATTTTCCCCAAGAATCTATTTCTTGGCAGTCAAGAAAATTGACCAATGGGCAACACAGACCCAGGTGAAATGGAGCACATAAGAAATCCAAAAGAGGATAAGCCTTAAGTTCAGCAGAGGTTCTTCCCCATCCAAAGATGTCAGAGTGATACAAGAGGGAGAACACATGGGGGCCTCATGGGATGTGTCCTGAAGGAGCTGGTATAAGAGATGAGAAGGGAGAGGCAATCAGTGTGAGGCAAGTCCCATTCAGGGGCCCACGGTCAGACCACCCAAGGCACCCACATAAACAGATGCTAAACTGTAAATCAGAAATTGTTGTTGTTGTTGCTGTTTAGTTGCTAAGTCATGTCCAACTCTTTACAACCCCATGGACTCCAGCACACCAGGCTTCCCTGTCCTTCATATCTGCCGGAGTTTGCTCAAGTTCATGTCCACTGAGTCAGTGATGCTATCTGACCATCTTATCCTCTGCCATCCTGTTCTCCTTTTGCCTTCAATGTTTCCCAGCATCAGAGTCTTTCTTCCAAATCAGAAATAGTGGTGCTAATTAATCCAGGTTTTCACACGGTAACTCCCATACAACTGGTAAAAAATCCAGAGAGTTTGATCCATTGCAGGAAACAGCGCTCTCAACAAGGAGTTTATGAAATAAACATCACACCTACCGTGATGGTGCTAGACAGTCTCTTATGTTCCCAGGATATCTGTATGTGCAAGTTGCAAAGTGCAATCCCAGGCTGACACCACCCTGATACCAGCTGCTTGACAGGAAGCTGAACTTGGCAGTCACCACCTACTGAAAGGAAGAAACCCAAGACCACATGGGGACATTGCGATGCTCACCCTGAACCCACAAACTGATCACCTAAATTTGTTTTATTCAAAAACTTTCAAGAGAAACATGAGGAGAGTGCAAGAGCAACAGGAAAGTGGTAAAGTTAGGTCAGACCTTGCTCTTCTTTTTTCTCATCCAACACTTTATCTTGGCCTTAACAGAAGAAGTAAATTAAGAATAAAATCTGTTTCTGCATAAAATGGTTATGAGAGAGTTAATTCTTAGGCAGATTGATTCTTAGGAGTCCAGGACCCTCGAGGAGGAGAAAGAGGTCTGGGGCTCTCCAGGAGGAGAAGGGGACAAACATTATTTTTCTCCATTGCTCTGTTTTAGTTACATAGGACATTTTTTCTTAAACTCTGAGTTGTTATAACAACAAACTTGCTTTAAGCCTAATGATTACACAATAAACAATTAATTCATCTTGCTCAAGGGTTTGTTTTTCCTTAAGCTCTGTACTAAAGATTATATAAAAACAATGAGTCTTGCTCAAGGGTGTATTTCTCCTTAACAAGAACCTTTTCTAAATCCAGCTTTAACAGCTGGAAGTTCATAGTTTATGTACTCTTGAAGCCTGGCTTGGAGAATTTTGAGCATTACTTTGATAGTGTGTGAGATGAGTGCGATCATGCAGTAGTTTGAGCAACCACAGATCAAGTTGCCAACATCTGCTGGATCATCAAAAAAGCGAGAGTTCCAGAAAAACATCTACTTCTGCTTTATTGACTGTGCCAAAGCCTTTGACTGTGTGGATCAGAAATGGGAATGCCAGATCACTTGACCTGCCTTCTGAAAAATCTATATGCTGGTCAAGAAGCAACAGTTAGAACTGGACATGGAACAACAGACTGGTTCCAAATTGGGAAGGGAGTACATCAAGGCTATATATTGTCATCCTGCTTATTTGACTTATATGCAGAGTACATCATGCAAAATGCCAGGCTGAATGAAGCACAAGCTGGAATCAAGATTGCCAGGAGAAATATCAATAACTTCATATATACACATGACACCACCCTTATGACAGAAAGCGAAGAAAAACTAGAGAGCCTCTTGATGAAAGTGAAAGAGGAGAGTGAAAAAGTTGGCTTAAGATCATAGCATCTGGTCCCATCACTTCATGGCATCTAAATGGGGAAACAATGGAAACAGTGACAGACTTTCTTTTTAGGGGGGGACTCCAAAATTACAGCAAATCGTGACTGAAGCCATGAAATTAAAAGATGCTTGCTCCTTGGAAGAAAAGTTATGACCAACATAGACAGCATATTAAAAAGCAGAGACATTACTTTGCCAACAAAGGTCCATCTAGTCAAAGCTGTGGTTTTTCCAGTAGTCATGTATGGATGTGAGAGTTGGACTATAAAGAAAGCTGAGCACCAAAGAATTGATGCTTTTTTAAATTTAAATTTATTTATGTTAATTGGAGGCTAATTACAATATTGTATTGGTTCTGTGGTGTTGGAGAAGACTCTTGAGAGTCCCTTGGACTGCAAGAAGATCAAACCAGTCCATCCTAAAGGAAATCAGTCCTGAATATTCATTGGAAGGACTGATGTTGAAGTTGAAACTCCAATACTTTGGCCACCTGATGTGAAGAGCGACTCATTTGAAAAGACCCTGATGCTGGGAAAGATTGAGGGCAGGAGGAGAATGGGACGACAGAAGATGAGATGTTTGGATGGCATCATCAACTCAATGGACATGAGTTTGAGTAAACTCTGGGAGTTGGTGATGGACAGGGAAGCCTGGTATGCTGCAGTCCATGGGGTTGCAAAGAATGTTTCAGGACTGAGCCACTGTGAACTGAACTGAACTGAATCTTCTGACTAATCTTGTCTTATGTTGTGGCAGTGGGTCTGGTAAAACTTTCTATTGTTGGTTCTAATCTTGTTAATTTAAGGTGTGTGTTGTGGGAGTGGGTCTGGTGAAAGTACAAAAGGCCTGGATAAGACTTGATAAGTGGGGCACTCTCTAATATCTATGTCAGAAGCTTTCTGGGTCCTTTTTCACTGCAATAAAACTACTGCCACACAAGAACTCTGAGTATTCAAGCATGGGCCCTGATCTCAAAGCTAAACCTTCTTTAGAGATCACAAATCCAATATTGTTCACCATAAGCTATCAGTTATTTTTAAGAAATCAATTTCTAAAATAAAACTATATATCAAATTTGCTCTGGAGACCAAATTAGCATTAAAATGTAGCATGTTCTTTTTTATGGCTGAGTAGTATGACATTGGGAGAAGGCAATGGCACCCCACTCCAGTATCCTTGCCTGGAAAATCCCATGGATGGAGGAGCCTGGTGGGCTGCAGTCCATGGGGTCGCTGAAGGTCAGACACGACTGAGCGACTTCACTTTCACTTTTCACTTTCATGCATTGGAGAAGGAAATGGCAGCCCACTCCAGTGTTCTTGCCTGGAGAATCCCAGGGACGGGGAAACCTGGTGGGCTGCCGTCTCTGGGGTCGCGCAGAGTCGGACACGACTGAAGCGACTTAGCAGCAGCAGCAGCTTTGCCACTGTATATATGCACCACGTGTTCTTTATCTATTCATCTGTCACTGGCCATTTAGGTTGTTTCCATATCCTGGCTATTGTAAATAGTGCTGCAACGAACGTGGCCTTAGAGCCTGTCCTACAGAGTGAAGTAGTTTAGAAAGAGAAAAACAAATAGTGTATATTAACACATACATATGGAATCTAGAAAAAAACAGTACTGATGAACCTATTTCCAGGGCAAGAATAGAGACACAGATGTAGAGAATCAACAAGTGGATGAGAGTAGGATGAATTGGGAGATTGGGATTGACATTAATACACTGCTGCTGCTGCTGCTAAGTCGCTTTAGTCGTGTCCGACTCTGTGCGACCCCAGAGACGGCAGCCCACCAGGCTCCCCTGTCCCTGGGATTCTCCAGGCAAGAACACTGGAGTGGGTTGCCAATTCCTTCTCCAATGCATGAAAGTGAAAAGTGAAAGTGAAGTCGCTCAGTTGTGTCCAACTCTTAGCGACCTCATGGACTGCAGCCTACCAGGCTCCTCCTTCCATGGATTTTCCAGCCAAGAGTACTGGAGTGGGGTGCCATTGCCCTCTCCCATTAATACACTACCATGTATAAAATAAGCTAGTGGGAACCTGCTGTAAAGTACAGGGAGCTCAGCTCAGTGCTCTGTAGTGACTTAGTGGGGGCAGGTATAGGGATGGTGTTCTAAGAGGGAGAAGATACATGTATACATATAGCCAATTCACTTTATTGTACAGCAGAAAGCAACACAACATTGTAAAGCAATTATACTCCAAAAAATTTAATAAAATTAAATTTAACCATATGTTATAGAATAAAAATAATAAATAAAAATTGCTTTCAAAAAGTAAGTAAAGATAAATTAAAATATCATCTGTTTGGGGGCTCTAAAATGGTATCTCATTCTGATTAAATTTCCATTTTCCTAATTATAAATGAGATTGAGCAAGAAAAACAAAAGAAATCAGTTTCTCTGGAAAAACTGAGTACTTTTTGAACTCTCTCTATACTATTTTGGCATTTTCTTATGAGTCTATATTATTCCAAAATAAAAAGTTTAAAAATAAAATTATTTTTAAAGTATAGATAAAAACTTCAGTATCTCCTCATAAGCATTAAATTCATAGAAGTTGAAAAAATATCTTAAAATCTGTCTGAACGGGTTCCATGTTGTTGACATATTTTCTGATCTACATGTATTTGTGAGATAATTTTATCATTTCATGCACTGAAAAAAATGCTACGAGGTTAAGAGTGTCCCACTCTCTTTCACAGGCAAGAAACAAGAAAATTGGTTAAATTAGATAACTTGCTGAAATCCATTCAATTAGTGAAGCTAGGAGGGATTTGAGCTAAGCTAGTGTAACTCCAAAGCCTGACAGTCTTGGAGCTCTGCCTCCCAGGGCGATTGCAAGAGCCAGTAAAGACCTTCTTTCTCTCCATCTCAGAATCCATAGTCTGACTTGAATGTGCTTGGACTTTAAAATTCCTGCTTTTTTTGTAGGATTGTGTTTTGTTTTTTCTGTAAGTCTTTCTTGTGATCTACCCAAAGGCATCATAGCTTGAGTGGACTACCTAGAAAGTAAAGACTGGATAAACTCACAGTGGGCTTCCCTGCTGGCTCAGTGGTGAAAAATCTGCCTTCAATGCATTAGACACAGGAGACACAGGTTTGATCCCTGGGTCAGGAAGATCCCCTGGAGGAGGGCATGGCAACCCACTCCAGTATTCTTGCCTGGAGAATCCTGTGGATTGAGGAGGCTGATGGGTTACAGTCCATGGGGTTATGAAGAGTCAGACATGACTGAAGCGACTGAGCATGCACAAACTCACCTTATCAAGTGTTGACATAGGATTGTCCTACTCAGACTCACAGGTGACTCTGCACCCATCCTGGATCCTCTACTCGCACACGTAGGGGACCACTTATCCATCAGCTAGCATTGCTGGTGGCCCTGTATTCTGCTTTAGTGGCACTGTGAGAGACCCCAGGTGAAACCAAAACACCCAAGGTTAATTAGATGCCAGGTGCAGTACTGCACACAGGAGATCAGCAATTTGACCTCGCATCATCCCTCCAGGTAAGTATGACCACCCTCATTTTAATGTGAGACTCAGAATTGTCAAGTCTTTGCTCCAGACCAGCTAGTCTTTCAGGGGTGCACCTGGGTAATTGTAATCTGGCTGTCAAAACCCAAACTCCTCTGGATTTTCCTAATACCCTCAGGGACCATGGACCTAATAAACTCTGGTTGAGGGGAACAGTGTGGTGGACAAGAGATAAGGATTCATGAAGGAATTAATACAAAAGCAACTGTTATCCAAACAGAAGAAGAGTCATTCTCTAAGTACGGTTCTGTTTTGTAAATAAATTCGTTTGTATCATTTCTTTTTTAGATTCACATGTAAGGGATGTCATACGATATTTCTCTTTCTTTGTCTGGTTCGCTTTACTCAGTCTGACAATCTCTAGATCCATCCATGTTACTTCAAATGACATTATTTCATTGTTTTTAATGGTTGAGTAATATTCCATGGTGTATAGGTACCACAACTTATGGTTACCAGGTGAGAAGGGCAGGGGGAAGGTATAGTTAGGGAGTTGCACGTACACACTGCTAGATTTAAAATGGATAACCAACAAGGACCTGCTGTATAGCACAGGGAACTCTGTTCAATGTTATGTTGCAGCCTGGATGGGAGCGGAGTTTGGGGGATAACGGATAGATGTGTATGCATGGCTGAGTCCCTTCACCATGCACCTGAAGCTATCACAACATGGTTAAGTGGTTACACCCCAATATAAAACAAAAAGCTTACATTTAAAATTAATTCGTTAATTTAAAAAGAAGAAAATTAATATGAGAGATTCTTTTGACCATGGAATGTAGGATATAGATAACAGGAAAGAGGGAGAGATGGGTTGGAACTTGTGGGTAGCTGGGCTCAGGCTCAGAGAGAATTTTCCTTGTCCACCCAGCTATGTCTGTATCACACTTCGTTCTTAGCATTCCAAGCCCCTTTTGCTTTTCTAGATTCCCCCACTGAGCTCCTCTGTCTCTTCCACCCATGCATTTAGTCATACAATTCTTTTGACCTTGACTCTTCTTCCTGACATTAGATTTACTCTTCCTCCCTCCCCTCCTCTTCCCTTCCGATTTCCATTCTTTTTTCCTTCCTGCTTCCTTCCCTTCCTCTCCCTTCCTCCTTTTTCCTTTTGTTCTAGCAAATCCAACTCATCTTAGAGGCCCTGACTTTAGCATCACTCCCCCTCCCAAGGAAAGTCATTCCTGAATCCAGACTAGAGCATATTTTCTTCTAGTGCACCAGAGGGCTTTCTTTGTTTCTGTCTCAGAGGGGCATCACCCTGATCTTTATTTTGTGTTCAGTGTGGCTCTAATCCATTGGATTTTAAGCTCCATAAGGGTAGGAGCAAGATTTTTCTTTTTCACCTCTGTACCCCACACCTAGCCAGTGCCTGGCAAATAGCAGGTAGGGGAGGTCAAGAAGTGTTGCTACCTGAATGGATGTCTGATTAGGTCACTTCATTGCATTTATCACAAGTTGTAGTTTTATAGATATTTGCAAAGTCCACTCATTTGTTTTCCCTTCCTCTGATCTGAACGTTACAGGAGGACAAGATTAGCTTGTCTTTCACCAAACTGTATTTTCAGCACCTAATGGACTGTTTGGCACATAGTAAATATTCAATAGATAATGAATGGATGGACGAGCTAATGAATGAATAAATGAAATTGCTGAAAGGCTATAAATATCACCTCCAGTATTAGCCATATTTTCATTGTACCAAACTGTTTTCTATTGTCTGATATGAAGCAGGGAGTTTCATAGACGTGGATTCCCATTGCAGTCCAGCCACTAACTAGATGTAAATATAGGCACTCTATTATTTGTCAATGAATGCCACAATGATCCCCTTTCTGTTTCTACCCCTTGTGTGATCTTCTCCCACACTCCTTTGGATTTGGCCATGCGTTTGGATTTGGCTAATGAAGCCATAGTAAACAGGATGCAAGCAGCATCCCAGAAAAGGTTTAATTACTGAGACTTTCCCGTTCTTGCTGCACTTGGAACCCAGGGCTCACCGGGGGTGGAGGAGTCCTAGCTAGCCTCCTGGATGATGAGAAGCCTTGAAAAGGAGAACTCAGGCATCTGGATGACCTCCTGACAACTGACAGAAACATGAATGGGACATTTCTACATCACTCAGCTGCCTGCCAACCCACCAGCAGACACCTCATGGTCAGATTGTCCTGGTTGTGTCCGCCTCCCCAAATTTGTATATTAAAGTCCTAACCTCCAGTGTCTCAGAATATAACCTCACCTGGAAAAAGGTCTTTAAAGAAGTGCTGTTGTTCAGTTGCTAAGTCATGTCCAATTCTTTGTGACCCCATGGGCTGCAGCACTCCAGGCTTCCCTGTCCTTCATCTCTCCTAGAGTTTGCTTAAACTCATGTCCATTGAGTCAATAATGCCATACAATCATCTCATCCTCTAATGTCCCCTTCTCCTCCTGCCTTCAATCTTTCCCAGCATCAGGGTCTTTTCCAATGAGTAGGCTCTTAAAATGAGGTCATTAAGATGAGACCTAATTAGACGTGACCGGTATGCTTAAAAAAATGAAATATGTGGACATGGACACAGGAAGAGTGCTGTATAAACATGAGGACCACCATTTATCCTTACCTCACGTCCCTTGGAAGAAACCAACCCTGCCAACACCTTGATTCAGACTTCCAGCCTCCAAAACTGGGAGACAACACATTTCCGTTGTTTTAGCACCCACTTTGTGGAACTCTGTTATCACAGCCCCAGGTAATGATCACAGGTCCAGCCCAAACTACCGACAAAGTGACCCACACAACAGCAAACTAAATGAATGGTTATTGCTTTGAGCCCCTAATGCAGCAAAAGCTAACTGATTAGGTGGACATATTATGCAGTCTCTCTAGGCTTCAGTTTTCACAATTACAAAGGGATTTAAACATATTTTCCTCATCTGATTATCAGGAAGATTTAGTGGAATAATGTCTCCAAATTGCTCAGGACAGTACCTGGCATATGAGTAATACTTAACCAGTGCTTGGGGCCTCGCAGGTGATGCTAGTGGGAAAGAATCTGCCTGCCAATGCTGAAGATGCAAGAGATGTGTGTTCGATCCCTGGGTCGGGAAGGTCCCCTGGAGTAAGAAATGGCACCTTGCACCAGTATTCTTGCCTGGAGAATTCCCTGGGCAGAGGAGCCTGGTGGGCTACAGTCCCGGGGCCTCACAGAGTTGGACATGACTGAGCACCATGCATGATGAGTGCTTACCTTAGCATCCCCTTTGGAGTGTATGGTAAGTCAAAATCAGAGTTATATATCTCTGAAAATATAAACTTCTATACCTTTGAGTATATTTTAAATAATTATGGAATTCAACATCATTTTGTATAAAACATCAATTTATATAAAACTAGAGTATCGAGTGGTGAGCACCAAGAGAACAGCAGGCACTTTACAAGGACTTGCTGTCAGTCTAAATGAACTAGGATTAAGGTAGAACAAAATTAAAATATACTGAGCAACTAATATGTTCCCCAAACTTTTCCCCATGCATTTATTGAACAAATGAGCATCATTCCATTCATTTCTTGGAATATCTCTAAAAGATAAACATTACTATTTCTCAATCATAGACAGGGAAACTGATTGAGAAATAAACTGCGACTTGTCCAAGATCACATAACTAAATATTTAGTACAACAAGAAAAAGACCAGACTCCACATTCTCTACATCATACCTAAAGGATTCGGTCCATATGCCTTGCAGGGGGAAGAGGGGATGTCTCAGGAAGCCATCAGCAACATCATGTCACAAGATAAATCAGTGTTCCTGAGCTGTGTGCTTAGTCACTCAGTCGTGTCCGACTCTTTGTGACCTCATGGACTGAAGCCAGCCAGGTTTCTCTCTCCCTGGGGATTCTTCAGGCAAGAATACTAGAGTAGGTGGCCATGCCCTCCTCCAGGGAATCTTGCCAACCCAGGGATCGAACCCACATCTCCCACATTACAGACAGATTCTTTTCCATCTGAGCCACCAGGGAAGCCCAAGAATACTGGAGTGGGTAGCCTACCCCTTCTCCAGGGCATCTTCCTGACCCAGGAATTGAACTGGGGTCTCCTGCATTGCAGGCAGATGCTTTACCAGCTGAACTGCTAGGGACACCCAGTCAGGGTTCCATGTGCATTAAACCCATATGCTTCCATGTTACTCAGCAATGTTTCCAGATGTTCTGGTAATTTCAAAGTGCCACATGAGGACCTCATGTGTGTTTAAGGACACCCTTCGGGTTGGGAGACCTCAGCCTCCTATAGCTTCATTTATTGCACTGAACTCAAGAAGAGGAAGTCCCAGCCCTACACAGGTCACACCACCCAAACTCTGCGGCTGCATTTCACAGGAAACCAAACCTAAAAGGACCTAGGAGGAGGGTTCTGCTAAAGGACACTGCTGAACATTGAGAATTTTTCAGCCCCCTGCCTCCTGGATTACCGGCTCCTGGAGTTCTCCGTAATGCCCTCACGGACCCCTCACGCAAGGGACATCTCAGCACAAGGCTGTTTGCACTCCCGACACTGCTCAGGTAAACCTTGTAGGCCAGCCTCATCTGAGTGGTCATCTCACTGTCGTAGAGGATCATTAAGAGAGAGCTGACAGCAAGAATAAAAGGTGTTTTCTAACATGAATTCTGGGCCATCTATAAAGCATAGAAAGGGAGAAAAGAAACCAGCTCCCTTGATCGGTTTTTAAAGATCCCTTTCTTCTGCTGGAAGAAAGAATCGAGATACTGACCCACAAAAATTTAAAGATGAAATGTTTTCAATCTTCTGACTGTTGGCAATTCAGATTTAAGGTCAGGCTGGTCACCAGCTTTCTTGACTGATGTTCATGACAACAGCCACCTGGAAAGGCAACCTCCATTCAAAGTAGGCCATTGAAAGTAGAAGTTAACTCCTGGAGCCTTTGTGGGGGGATATTTCTTAAATGTTCTACATTGAAGTGGTTTGTTTTGTTTTTGGTTTTTTTTCTGTGTTGGGCTCAAGGAGTATGGACTTAGCAATCATGCTCATTGTCTTCCCTCTCCAGGGGCAAGGAGCTCAAGAGGGAGAGTGAAGTTGCATCGAAATGCCCACCCTCTACGGGTGCCAGGAGGCATCTCTTCTAGATGTCTCTTCTTCTTAGAGACCAACAAATGATAGAGTTAGAATAAGACAGAAAAGAGAATGTGTCATCAAAGTGTCTATACTTTAAAGGGTACTGATGCAGTTGGACTTCATCAGCGCTGATTTTACTAGGATGTACCCATTTACTTATCTAATTATCTCTCTTTATTGTGGTGTATGTGCATGCTAAATTGTTTCAGTCATGTTCAACTCTTTGCAACCCTATGGACCATAGCCCACCAGGCTCTTCTGTCCATGGGATTCTCCAGGTAAGAATACTGGACTGGGTTTCCATTCCCTCCTCCAGGGGATCTTTCCCACCCAGGGATCAAACTGTCCTCTCTTACATCTCTCCTGCATTGGCAGGTGGATTCTTTATCTCTAATGCCACCTGGGAAGCCCCTCTATTGCAGCATGACCTCTCAATGCTGTTCCTTTGTATCTCCAAGGACCACCCAGAGCACAGGGAACAGTTATGTCAAAAATCAGAAAGTCAGTTGTAAGTTAGGAACAGTTATCTCAAAAATCGAGAAGTCAGTTGTAGGTTAGGCAAACGAGGTCAGCAAAGAACATAGTTTCAGAAATTATCTGAGAAACTTAAGATAAAATATGCCCTAAAGAAGCAAGAAGGCTAACTGGGGTTTATTTAGCTCTTACCAACCAGTCTATAGCAATCCACTCCAGTATTCTTACCTTGAAAATCCCCTGGACAGAGAAGCCTGGTGGGCTACAGTCCACAGGGTCATAATGAGTCGGACATGACTTAGCAATTAAATGAACCAGTCTATATGCATTAACTCACTTAATCCTTACACCCAAACTTGAGAGTTAGATATTGTTTTGCCTGGTTAACAGATGAAGAACTCGAGTGGCCAAGTTAATATTCAAAGTTGTCCTGTCACTAATATCAGTAACTGAATAGAAAACTACCCTGATTTGCACCTGATTCTGGCTGATACTGGAGAAGGAAATGGCAACCCACTCCAGTATTCTTTCTTGCCTGGAGAATCCCATGGACGGAGGAGCCTGGTGGGCTACAGTCCGTGGGGTCGCAAAGAGTCGGACACAATGGAGTGACTTCACTTTCACTGGCTGATATAAAAGGTGGCCACTGTTTCTTTGCAGCTTCATAGAACTCACTTTGAATCCATTCCTAGAGTGGTTTTTTACACCAGCCCTACTTTTAATTAATTATTATTATTTTTGTCTCTACTGGGACTTTGTTGCTGTGCACAGGCTTTCTCTGGCTGCAGCAAATGGCTACTCTTCACCGCAGGCTTCTCATTACAGGGCTTCTCCTGCTGTGGAGCACAGCCTCGGTAGGACTGCAGGCTCAGTAGTCGAGGTGTACAGGCTTAGATGCTCCACGGCATGTGGAATCTTCCCAGACCAAGGACCAGACTCATGGCCTTGGCATTGACAGGTAGATTCTTAACCACCTGAGATCCTTACCCCAGCCCTCTTCATGGTGACATTGCTTTTATTTTCTCCAAGGAGCTCTTTCAGATGATTTTATGAACAGCTCCATTCTAAAACCAAAGATTATGGTTTTCTGTACCACCTGGCCAACCCTGGCTTAATGCCCAGGAACCTGTTTCTAGCTCACTTTGCCATAAGTCAGGTGCTCTCTTGAAAAGACTATAGGATTTTACATCTGAGTAAGTTGATCAGGATCCAAATTCCACAGCTTGACCAGATATGCTACTTTATTCCCTCCAGTCCTACATCTTTATAATGGAGCAAGAGCACATCACTAGTACTGACAACTCTTTTTAGCCTCAATAATATGATATTTATATTAAATAACATACAGCATATATTAATATCGGGTTGGCCAAGAAGTTCATTTGAGTGTTTCCGTAAGATGTAACAGAAAAACCCAAACATTTTGGCCAACAATACTTAATATGTGCTCAATAAATGTTTGTTTGTTTGTTTGTTTTTCTCTCTCTCATTGGAAAAGACTCAGATGCTGGAAAATTGAGGGCAGGAGGAGAAGGAGACGACAGAGGATAAGATGATTGGATGGGATCATTGACTCAATGCACGAGTTTGAGCAAACTCTGGGAGGTAGTGAAAGGGAAGCCTGGCATGTTGTAGTTCATGGGGTTGCAAAGAGTCAGACATGACTGAGCAACTAAGCAATAACAATTAAGTATGTGCTCAATAAATGTGGTTTTTTTCTCCATTACTTTCTTTTCCTCACCCCACATCAGCTCTGGCCTTATGCTTAAAACATGCTCACAATCAGCATGGAATTTATTAATATAGAAAATTTTATGAATATTTTATTTTTATAAACTCATTAGAGAATAGTAATATACCACAGTTGCATAGCCTCATAGAATCAACAGAGTCCTTGGGCACTTTTTTTTTTAATTTAATGATTTTAACTGCTTAATGAAGTAAGCAGGGCAATGTTAGATGTTGAAACTGAGGCTCAAAAAGTTGATGAGGATGGACAGTATGGTGATATGGAAAAGAGGCTTTGAGATCAGTCAAAACGAATATGAATGTGGTGTGTGATTTAAATATGTGTTTGGGGGGTAAGTGACTTATCTCTCTGAGTTTTGGTTAGCTGTTTTTGTTTTATGTAGTCTGAAATGGTGTGGGTTAGTACACACTAGAGGTTACTATGAGGATGAAAGTGAATGTATATATTGTGTCTGACACAGAGGAGACATTCAGGAAACAGATAAATGGCAACTCTATAGTGTTGCTGCCACATCACAACAGATAGCTGAGCTAGTGCTGGAAGTACCATTTTACGAATGCCATCACACAAAGCAGTTAGGTTCACCCTGGTAGGCAGTCGCCAAGATCCGCCAAGACTTGAGTTCTGGACGGTTGCTCCAAGTTGTGCCTACCCTTCCTAGCATGAAAAAAATGTTCAAAGGAGTTAAATTATTGAATAGAGATAAGTGGCTAAATCTAAGTCAGATTTAAGATTTTTAACAGATTGAACAAAACTTTCAGCAATTTGGGGAAGTAACTTACCAATAAGACTGAGAAACATCAGATTATATAGGTTAGATAGGAGTGGCTTGATAAGGAAAAATGATCATGAAAACCAGAATTATGGGAAACCGTAATCATAGAAATTTTGCTATTTTTGTTACTTTAACGGACAGAATACTTTGGGAATCATCATCATGTTTATTCAAAATTAAGGTTAATCGGTTTAATTTTAATCCTGTTCTCCAAATACCAGTGACCAGAAAAAATTGCCATTTGAATGCCTGCTGTGTGCTAGGCAATGAATACTCACTGTTTTCTACTGTTTTAGTAGATAAATTAGTTCTCACTCTGTAAAAGAGGATACCAAGGTTCAGAGAGACTCCATACATTGTCCATTTCACAGCAGAAAGAGGAGCCAAGTCTGTTGAAATCCCAAGTTCCTGCTCTTTGCACTGCACACCATCAGGGTCCTGCTGAATGTGTTCAGGGTCATGATCATAGCATCAGTGTCCTTCCAACTAACCAATAGCATTTTAGGACTCCCAGATATACCATTAGCAATAGTAAAACATGTGTGTGAGTTTGGATTTTTGTACTTCATTGGTGATGCTCACTGAAACATTGCTTCCCAAACATCTAAGCCTGAGAATTAGAACCCCACCAGTTTAGATGTCTCTGTGAATAGCTATGTGTGCTATGAAATAAGATAAGCCAGAAGGTCTGGACATAACACGGCAATTCAGTAGCCATGTGTTTGAGGGCACAACCCTTATTGTGATGTCTTTTCTGTTGATTCTATCATGAGATAAAGATGAAGGGTGGCCAGTAGTCAAGCCCAACATCTGAAAGAATTGAGCCTATACAGGGCACCCAAGGACCCACGTTTCATTATCGAATCAGCAGATTCAGAAAGACTAATTTTATACAAGACACTCTGAGTTAACAGGACTTGAGAGCATTGTCTCACTCTGGTATTCTGGCCCATACATCCATCTTCTGTGACTTTGTTCAAGTGTGAAGGGTGTATTCAAGTTGTAAGTTCCCTCCCAACAGGTAAATCTACACGAGATATCAAATAACTGTCAGGAGCTAGCTTGATGAGCACAGAGTCCAAGCTGTGTCATTACAGTAGCTGGATTTGCCCAGCTACTGATGATCTAATGACTTGATAGGCACCTGGGAGCCAGTCTGTGCCCTCCCCCACACCCCACGGCTACTTATGAATATTCATAGAGCTGGGCAAGTCTAGGGATCTGCTGGCCAGCTCCATGTCTCTCTGGTCCCTCCCAGAGAACACCTCCACACTCTGCTCATCCCAGACTCCTATTTCTGTTACCAAGTTCTCCCTACTAAACCACCCCATCCATCTGGTGAGAAATAGATAGCCTGGGGTTGAGTTCAAACCTTCCCTTCCTAGCAGGATGATTTTAGACAAGCTACTTAACTTCTCAGAAACTTAGGCTATTATTTACCAATTGGAATTGGCAATACCTAACTTCTGAATGTGTGGTGAGAAATGAGATGTAGTATGTAAAATTTACATATTATAGTGTCTAACAAGTATGAAGTGCAATATAAATGAGAGTGGCTACATTATCATTTTTAGCACTGTTATCGTGAGTTATTTTATATTCAGACAAACCATCATTAGAATCTTTGGGAGTTTGGGTCTCTTTCTAAGAATGTTGACCTAAAGAAGTCTTATTATAAGGTGATTTCTACAGAAAGGTAATCTTGTCATTTTTCCATTTATTTTAATCAGCCATTTATCAAAGCCTTAGGAGTATCTTCCAACTCCCCAAATGTACTTATCTCCTGAAAACACAAAGATTTAATGAAAAATGATGCCAACTCCTTTAGAATACTTTCCTTGTCAATTTTATATCCTCAGTATTCTTCGTGGTACATAGAAATTGCTCAATAGTTGCTTGTTGAACTAGATTTGCCTAACAGTTAATAGTTTACAAAATACTTTCACTTCCATAATCATGAGGTCTTATATCCCCATTTTTTCAGAAGAGAGATATAGAGGCTCAGTTGTACAATTCATTGTACAATCTGGCGTACCTGGACTTAGAGACCTGCCTTGCCCCTGGCTAGGGAAGCAATCCTGAATAGAAAAGCGGATAAGGAAAACCTTAATTACATGGAGGAAGTTCAGTTCAGGAGTTAAGTTCTAAATGCACTTTAAGTCACAAATCAAGTGATGGTCTCATCTGAATCCATACTGTGAATGTGTCTGCTGGACAGATTTGGCTCAAGAGGACTTGTGCTGAATGCAATGACAGAATGGTTCAATACTGAAAAATCTGGGTCACTCAGATTGTTGCCTTACAATGGAGTCTAAATTACACAGGATGTTACATAGGGTTCTGGCATTCAGTAAATAGTATCATCATCAACATTATCATTATTATTAAATTATATTATTCTTGAAAGTGAAAGTCACTCAGCCCTGTCCAACTCTTTGCAACCCCATGGACGGTAGCCGCCAGGCTCCTCTGTCCAGGGAATTCTCCAGAAAAGAATACTGGAGTGGGTTGCCATTTCCTTCTCCAGGGGATCTTCCCAACCCAGGGATTGAAGCCAGGTCTCCCACATCGCAGGCGGATTCTTTACTGCCTGAGCCATTAGGGAATACTGGCTTTTCAGGCCTCTTCGTGTATTTTTAGGTTTCCTTCAACACTTCTTTGAAGTCCTTATGGTGAAACAGGTCCTCAGAGATGACTAGCATACAGCAAGTGTCTAACAAATAACTGCTTGCAGAATAACAGTGCTTTCACCATTGGACATGAAACTTCTGTGGGAGATAGGCTGCCCTATATGTTCTGATTGACAGATAAACAGGCCCATCCCTAAATCTCAGTTTATTTTCTTACATCTTTCTTTCTCCCAAAATTCTCCTTTGGTTCTGCCCTAATGCATTAATCAATCAGTGGAGAATTCATCACAGTTGGGATTAATCTGGGCCTGGCAGTTGTTGTTTAGTCACTAAGTCATGTCGGACTCTTCTGCAACCTCAAAGACTGTATCCCACCAGGCTCCTCTGCCCATGGGATTTCCATGCCAGAATACTGGAGTGCGTTGCCATTTCCTTCTACAAGGGGATCTTCCCAACCCAGGGATCGAATTTGTGCCTCCTGCATTGCAGGCGGATTGTTTATCCCTGAGCCACCTGGGAATCCCAGGCCTGGCAGCACCTGCCCCCGGTCAGTGTGCTTCTAGCATCATCTCTGAGTGCCAAATGAGAAAAGGAGCGGGGTCAACAAGTAAACTTTGAAAAAATAAGAAAACACCAAACTAGGCTCCTGATAATCTACATTTTATTTTGCTCTAGTTCCATTTTATCTGAACAGTAAAATAATATTAATGAGAAAAGTGCAGAAAGGGGAAGGGTTGAGGGAAAGGAGGAGGAAGTTGGGGAAGAAGGAAGGGAGGACAAAGGGGAGAGAGGAACATGTGAAAGCAAAATGAGTGAATGAGGAGAAGAGAGGATAGAGAGGCCATTTACTACAAAGGGAAAGGGGGACAGGGAAAATCTTACTAATTTTGCTACTGGAAAAAAAAAAGGAACTCTTTCTGCAGAAGAGAAAAAGAGATGGCTTTTGAAAATCAAAAACACTAAGAGGAATAAATTCCAAAGCAATAGACTGCACTCAGTTCATTAAGGGTGTTTTCAAAATCACTTAATATTAAAAATGGATGCACATGAACATGGCCTTAAGATATTGAAGGGAAGTTATTTGTTATCAAGACAGTTGCAAAATCTTTTTTAAAAATATGTCCATACTTAGTAGAAAAACTAGGAAAGCAATCTCCCATATTTCTTTTAAAAAAATCTATAATAGCAATCCACTTGACTTCAAATGCCTCCATTCATCAAAAATCCAATAAAATTAAAAGTTAAATTAAATTTAGCTGATTGTCCTGACCAGGACGTAGAATTAGAAATCCAATCAGCATATATCTTTCTCTAACTATGTGTACCTTTAAAATGTAACTTAGTCATTTGTGATATGAAAATAGAGGAAAATTACATATGGTGAGGACCAAATAAACGAATATCTGCATCTGAGAAATCTTGATTTCAATATGTTTGCTCAAAATTTGTGCACCATGCACACACACGCACACACACACACACACACACTTCCTGCCCCTCCTCACAAAATATACAAACGTCCACATGTCACACCCTCCTTCAACTCCAAATAACAGCCATCACTTTATGTATACTGGGTGTGATTGTGTAGGGAATCAGATGAAGGCTGCATTTATTTTATATTCATTTCTTTTCTTGTTTTAATAAGAAAAAGCAGCCACTTTTAATTTAGACCTGCTCCTCCAGCCTTGACCCAGTTTTGGTTGCAGTTATACACCTTACCTTTATGACTGATTCTAACATCCTCTTCAGCAATTCTTAGTTTGCTTCTGGTCATTTCCTATATCTATTTAAGTACCTTATCATTATTACAACTATGTTTCTTAAACTTTGCAATAAACAGAGGCTAGTATTTTTATAAGCTTCATCTTTGAGGAATAAGTGAGAAATACTTGAGAGTAAAAAAAAATGTCCTTACTGCAAAAGCATTGTTTTCCCTTCATGAAATATTAATTTCAGATCAGGTTGAAATGCAGCAGAAATATTTATGATAAAAATGTCTCAGTTTGGTAGCATGGGTGAACTCCCAGTGGAGAACAAGAGTTCTGGATAACAAGGAAATACAATTTGTTACTTTACATGTTTCCAATTGTTTAACCTGCTTATGATACCATAAGGGTATTAATTATTTGGGGATTAAGATTCTCCCCCAAATTCCATCTATTTATAAAGCAATTCTTTCCTTCCTAACACATCCACTGAGACCCCAAGTGGGTTACAAGTTCAGAAGTAGCCTTTCTGGTTTTAATGCCCAAATTTAATGTACATTCTTTTGGAGGTCTTAAGCACGCTCCCAGTCTATAGAATCTTGTTTCTTTAATTTCAGTTTTTTCTGAAATATTGATATGTTTTAACCATCAAATCCATTACCTTTACAAAATACTTTTCAACCTACAAAGTGAGCAAATCTTTGGGATCATCTCCAAAATGGTGGGATTAATGGCCCAAATGGATGACTAGGATAGGAACCCCTTTACTCTCAGAATCCCAGTCAAGCCACGCACCTCTCTTGACATGGCCCTCTTTATACCTTGAGGGAGGTGAAAGAGACCGATAGGGAGGGCAGGGACGGATGGAACAGCTATTTCTCAAACAGGTTCATTTTGGACTCCCGGGGCACCCCAGAAGCCTGCTGCTGCTGCTAAGTCACTTCAGTCGTGTCCAACTCTGTGTGACCCCAGAGACGGCAGCCGACCAGGCTCCCCTGTCCCTGGGATTCTCCAGGCAAGAACACTGGAGTGGGTTGCCATTGCCTTCTCCAATGCATGAAAGTGAAAAGTGAAAGGGAAGTTGCTCAGTCATGTCCAACTCCTAGCAACCCCATAGATTGCAGCCTACCAGGCTCCTCCGTCCATGGGATTTTCCAGGCAAGAGTACTGGAGTGGGGTGCCATTGCCTTCCCCACCCCAGAAGCCTAGGGGTCTGTAAACCCCAGGGGAACTGTATTACTGAAATGAATGCATAGATGCACATGGCAAAATAAATTAATGACGAGTATATTCCAGCCCTTTCTCTTAGGCTTTGGAGCCTGGTGTATATTCAGGCAATTCTAGCACTCGGCGTGGCATTTATGATTAGCCCTGTATTGGCTTCTACCTCTTAATGCCATTGGTATTTTCCCTTGTTGGAGAAATAAACAGGCATCATGAAAAAGGAGAAAGGTATCTTCTTTCTGTGGATTCCCAGAGGGCCCAGGGTCTCTTCCTGCTCAGACCCTCCCTGACCATGGGACCTAGGAGGCCAGGTACAGTCTCTTGGTACAGGCAGGATTCAGGCAGCGTCCCCATGGCAGAACCAACTCTTGACATGTTAGCACCATTTGTAATAAGCGCCCTGCTGTGACTGACAGGTGGCACTGGAGCATCACTTCCCTTTCAGCAAGAGCCATGCTTTGGCTTTATTTCTGTGGCTAACTGGGAAGAGAAACTGAAATCAATGCCTCAGTTCCTATAGAAAATGAATGCACAAAACACGATGAAATGTCCCCATTTCTGGGATGCTGCAGCCTCTCAGGGTGCCTGAATGAAGGCAAGTATCTAATGGCGCTATTTTATCTCAGATCACCTCTAGATCATGGAGATTCCTGGAGAAAGACCTGCAGCCCTGGGGGTAGCAGTGGGGGGTGTGGGGAAAGGTTCCTCAGCCTGGAGACCCTTCCCCACTCCCATTATCATGTCCCAACTAGGGGTCAGGGTTATTTCTAAGGAAAATTACAGGGGCCTTGGGAAGAAGTTCCTGACCCACAGGGAACTGGTGGATCCCCTCTGGGCATGCCTCCACTGTATCCCTCTAGCTCCTTATGTTCCTCTATTATTTATAGATATGCATCTTTAATCTCACTCCCTTAGAGTTATTTATGGCACTATGGAGAACAGTATGGTGGTTTCCTAAAAAGTAAAAATAAGACAACCGTATAACCCAGAAGCAATTTCACTACCAAGCATACACCCTGACAAAACCATAATTCAAAATGACACACGCACGTTACAATAGCCAGGACATGGAAACAACCTAAATGTCTGTCAACGATGAATGAAAAGGAAGATATGACATTTATATACAACAGAATATTGCTTGGCCATTAAAAAGGAACAAAACTGGGTCATTTGTGGAGACGTGGATGGACCTTGAGACTGTTGTATAGAGCGAAGTCAGAGAGAGAAAAATAATCTATATTAATGCACATATGTGGAACCTAGAAACGTAGTACAGATAAACCTATTTGCAAGAAAGGAATAGAGACATAGAAAACAGCCATGGACATGGTGGGAGGAAGAAGGGATGAGCTGGGAGATTGGGGTTGACCTATGCACACTACAATGTCCAAACAGGTACCCAGGGGGAACCTGCTATCACAGCCCAGGAAGCTCAGCTCAGTGATGACCGAGAGGGGCGGCTGAAAGGGAGGACATGTATGTATACATATAGCTGATTCACTTCATTGTACAGCAGAAACTGGCACAATATCGTAAAGCAACTATACCTCAATAAAGCAATAATAAAAAATAAAACGAAGTACTATGGAAAAAGCAGACAAATGCTATGAGGGCAGAGCCTTGCTCTGTGGTGTCTAATCCCTAGTATCTGGACCATGTCCAGCACTTAGCAGACCTCAGTACATGTTTGCTGAATACATGAATAAATTCTGAGGAGGGCATGGCAACCCACTCCAGTATTCTTGCCTGAAGGATCCCATGGACAGAGGAGCTTGGCAGGCAGTCCATGGGGTCACAAAGAGTTAGACACAACTGAAGTGACTGAGCATGCACACAGGACTGCTAGGAGAATCAAGTGTGGTTATTGTACTTTCTGTAAGAGTGAGAAGTGTTAGTGAGTGGTGGGTGTGGAGCAGATGGAAATGAGTGAACTGAGGTTCTTACATCCACTTCCTCTGCCTCACTGCCCAATAACATGCCTGGGGTATTTAAAAAATACCAATATCTGGACTCCAGCCTGTAGAGCTGACTCAGACTT
Source organism: Bos mutus (assembly GCF_027580195.1). NCBI lineage: Eukaryota > Metazoa > Chordata > Mammalia > Artiodactyla > Bovidae > Bos > Bos mutus. The sequence continues at coordinate 105,450,521 of NC_091622.1, read as the reverse complement.
TTGGAGGCATCAATATATTGCATTGGCCAAAAAGTTTGTTCAGGTTTCCATAACAAGTTATGGAAAAATCCAAATGAACTTTTTGACCAACCCAAGAAAGAATCCATACCTCCCTCATCTGGTGGTCATGATTTGCAGGTAAGCACTTCTTATTTCTGGAGACTAAAACCCAAAAGTGACATAAGGCATTTAATTATAAAAGTTCAAGTTAATGTGAATCACCATTTCTCCATGTCTTAACTATCTTCTGTTCTCATGTCTTCCTGACAAGAGTCTTACTGACAGCTATTATGTTACCCCCATTTTATAGATAGGCAAACTGAGGCTCACAGCAGGTAGACAAGGTGTCCCAACACCTAACTGAAACATTTGAAGTCCAGTGGTTTGTAAAACCATCTTGTAGAGCAGGCTACCTGCCACCTCTGAATGTTCGGTTTGGTTTTGTAGAAAATAAGAATGATAATACAGATCATATGGGGTTACTGTGACAGCAGCTGGGGACACAGTAGATGCTCAGTGTTTGTTCCATCTTTTTAAAAAGTGTATATGTCAGGAAGGGACGGGCATGGTCTTTAATAGGTCACATTTGTAGAACTGACGGACATGAATCTTTGTCTGATTCACCACATCCCATTCTCACCACATCCTTTACAAAAATGACTCAGATCAGGTAAGACCTCAGCGCTCTCAGACGGGGCTTAGACATTCTGAGTAGAGCAAAGCCCTGTACTCCTCACGGAGGGCCATCCATTCTGTCTTGTGGACAGCACCACTTGGCTGACTCATCCTCTGATATGGGTCAGTAAGACCCCAGTTTTGCTCTTGAAATGCCAGAGAAGTTGGGATCCCTTAATAACATTTTAAAATTATTTTTGTACAATACATTGCTCACATCTCTTAAAAGCTGCTAGTAAAATCTCTCTTTTAAACTTTTACTAAGATTTTAAAATACAAACCTAATAAGCACGGATGTTACAGATTGCATAATTTTCAAAGGTTTAGGTACAAAGCAAAAGCTAAGAATTCCTTCCCAACCACTCCTCTGTCCACTGCTGATGCCCTAAGTGTTAGCACTTTGTCAAAAGTCTTTCTGCAATTTTGCTCTGCAAGGAGCTCTATTAAAGAAGACAATAAAATGTGAGAAACATAATAACATACTTCCAACTTTTTTAAACCATTCTTTGTCACCAAGTATGGAGGGATTGCAGTTTTTAAATGGATTTTTTAAAGGAATCTTTGAGCTGGAAGAGACCTATTGGGCCCAACCTTTTCATTATTCAGATGAAAAGAACAATGAGGTCCAGAACATTCCAATGCTTTGTTCAAGGCTACACCGTGGATGGCTGGAAAAGAGCTTTCCTGACCACCTCCCCAAGGCCTCTGATCCTAGGTTATAAGCTTTGGAGGAAAATACCCTGTACCTGTGATTTCTTCACATTGTACATAAGCTTGAGCTGAAAGCTAGGCACAGGGGTAGGTAACCCTCCACAAAGATAGCCTTATTTTGACTCATTTCAGCATAACTTAAAACTCCTGGTTAATGAACTCAAAGGAATGAAGGAATTATATATATTTTTTAATTTTATTTTATTTTTAAACTTTACAATATTGTATTAGTTTTGCCAAATATCAAAATGAATCCGCCACAGGTATACCCGCGTTCCCTATCCTGAACCCTCCTCCCTCCTCCCTCCCCTACCCTCCCTCTGGGTCGTCCCAGTGCACCAGCCCCAAGCATCCAGTACCGTGCATCAAACCTGGACTGGCGACTCGTTTCAAAGGAATTATATTATAAGCAAGACATTCAAAATCATAAATGCTCCCAAAGTGGGAAAGGGGTTACAAATTTGACCTGCATTACTGTAATCAAGTCACTGAATTACTCTAAATATTAATATCCAAAAATCAATGTCCATAACCATGCTCTGTGCTTAGTCACTCAGTCGTATCCAACTCTTTGTGACCCCATGGACTGATTCCCACCAGGCTCCTCTGTTCATGGGGATTCTCCAGGCAAGAATACTAGAGTGGGTTACCATGCCCTCCTCCAGGGCATCTTAGCAACCCAGGGATTGAACCCAAGTCTCCCACATTTCAGGTAGATTCTTTACCATCTGAGCCACCAGGGAAGCCCAAGAATACTGGAGTGGGTAGCTTATCCCTTCTTCAGGGATCTTCCCAACCTAGGAATCAAACCAGGGTCTCCTGAATTGCAGGCATATTCTTTACCAGCTGAGCTACCAGGGAACCCTGTCCATAACCGTACATATCCAAATATAATATGACCAATGTTAAAACAACTTGTAAGCTTTACTTTGTTATGCAAGGGAAGACATATCCATATTTCCATAATGTTTATAGTTTGTAGGATATTTTCAGAGCATCAGCTTATTTCACACTTAATACTGGAAAGAGATAACATGGACATTCCCATTTATAAAGGAAGAGAGGCCAAGTGCTCCTACAAGGTCATGTGCTGGTTAATGACAGCACTGGAGGTCAGTTTTCAGTCCAGGACTCTTCCAGGAACTGATGTCCATTGCTTGTGTTATATTGATGAAGTCCTCTTCCTTACTGGACAAGACAACTTACAAAGAGGCCGTGAACTGGACACTCCACAGTCATCCAGAGAGAATGGCCAGAGTACCTAAAGGCCAACCCCCCTTTCCCTGTATCCTTTGTTGACCTAGAAGCACAGGGTGAGGCTTGCTGTAGGGTAGGACATCGGGTATCTGGGGAACTGGAGTTTAGTCCCAGTTTTTTAGTAATTTTCTTGAAGCCAGTGGTCCAAGATCACACAGCTCAAATCCAAATCCCATCCTTTGTCACACATGGTCCTTGACGATCAAAACCCAATAGACCTTCCCAGGTTCTTTTTCACATGCTACTAATATCCAAGCTGCTGGCCTCTGTGATCCCATCAAGCCATGTAAAGTCTCTGTGTCACACTATATATTCTAACATCTTCACACCCTTGCACATGGCACCCCATTTACCCAGAACAACTTCCATAAATCAAGAAGATGCTGACTTAATCTGCAAGATCCAGATCAAGTATGATCTCCTTTATGAAGATCCTCTGGGCTGTCCAAGACAGAGTCAGAATTCATTCTGTTTTATCTGCATCTGTTTTTACAAAGCACTTTGCTAACAACCATCATAGGGGGAGTTAGAATAGAATCTACCTTATACTGAGTTTTAGGCATGCCTGGAGGGAAGGCACAATATTTGAATAAAGTTAGTTTTCAGTAAATGCTATTGGATAGATGAATGAATGGATGGGTGGATGGATAGACGGACATATGGATGACAGAATGATATAGGAGTACCTAAAGCTCAGTGGGCAATATGGTTGAATTGCTAGGAAATGGAATGCTTGAGTCCTGTAGATTTGGGCTCTTATTGCAGATGGGTGACCTTGGGTGCATAATTTAACCTCCAAGGATCTCATTCTCTTTAAAAGTGAAATCCACTCTCTACCCCACTGCACTAGCTTGGAGCCCCAGGAGGCTGATGGATAGAAGTCATACCAATGGCTCCTCACACTTGGCTTCCTGTTGAGTTTGGTCAGTGGAAGAGATTCAGGGCAGGAGACCCATGAGATGTAGATTTTTATTCCACCTACCACAGCTCAATCCCTGCGAGTCCCTCACCTGAAAGTCACAGTTCTTTTCCCATCAGCCTGCTTCTGGATCCCCATGACCACTGGCTCCCTTGACCCCTCCTGGCACATGCACAGGCACAGCCCCTCAGGCCCTTCACAGTCCTTTGGGATCCCCTACACCCTGCCCAGACCTTTTAAACCGTCTCTTTATTAAACTGTTCTCAGATTACCCAATTTGAGGGTGCCATCTGTTTCTTGCTGGAACCCCAACTGATCCCATGGGTAATATCCTTTATACCTCCCAGAGTCTCTGTGCAGCTAAATGGGGATCATGGATGTAAAGTCCTTGTTGAATACTCTCAGGGTCTCTGCTGCTGATTTATATGCTAAGTGGGACTAATGATCTCTCCAACGCAAGCGAATACAAGCCACAAATAAACTGTCGTGTCCTACGTGACGCAGTATATAAATGTAACTCCCAATAAATATTTCATGGCGAAGTCGCACTCTGAAAGGAAAAGCATCCTTTCTGCACGCACTTGGGCTCCCCAGAGCAGAGCTTGGGCTAATGCACCCTGGGCGCCCAGGGGAAGCACGCGACGGCACGTCAGGCAAAACCAGGCTTGCTCAGGATAGGTTTGCCCAGCTCCCCGGGGGGCAGATTGGATGAATGCTGACATGAATGCTGACAGAAAGAGGACAGCGTGTCAGGGAAGACGTCCTCTCCCCCATCCCCTCCCGAAATAAACCAATTATCAACCTGGATTGATTCTCTCTCTGTCGTTTCCTCTAAGCTGCCACCTGCATCCCGTCTTAACAGGAAGCGACAGGAGCCTGTTCACCAGAATTAAAACATGTTGCGGAAGGCCCAGTAATGAGCTTGCTTTTGTTTCCACAGGCTGAGTTGAAGATCCCTCTCATTTGCCGGGTGCCAAGAAAGATGAACAGACCGTAAGTACCGCAAGGTCGCCTTGAGCTTGCACCTAGCGTCTCCTCCATGGGGACGGGAGTAGGGTACTGGGGAGAACCGCCGGAAGGATGCGGTGTGCCCACGTGGAAAGGCCGGGCTTGAGGATGTGTGGGTGCTCAGTGATTTCTGCAGGAGGTTCCTTGTTCTTCCCCAGTGCAGTCGGGGATGTGGGGTTAGGCAGAGACTAGATACCCAGCATCGGAATGCCAGGAGGGCATCCAGAAATACCACCCATCCACCTCCCACCAGGGTGTGAAATGAAAATTAACAGAACCGCAGCATGCACACTTATTCCGACAGAGAGAGCCTGGAATCCAGCTTTCTGTCTGTGGAACACCCAGAGCGGGTGCTGCGGCTGGTTTAGGATCCTGTCTAAATGGGTATCTGAATCAGCAAAAATTCATCCCATTTCGGATGTAGTAAAAAAGATAGCAGGCCTCCAAAGTATAAGAAATATTTATAATGAAAAACAAAAGTCCTTTAAATTGGGAAAATTGGGTGCCCTGATTTTAAAATCAAGCTATTTATTTATTTTGCCGTTTGGAGAGGCAGTACTGTTTTTCTCCTCTGTGTGAAAAGAGCAGTCATGTGAGAAAGAACAAGGATTACAGAGTCAGGCAGACCCTACTATCAACCCTTGCTTTGCCCTACTGTTTTATAGCCATACAATATTCAGGAAGTTTTACCTGTTAATAACTCCCTGGATATATTAACCCTTTCTCTGGGAAGAAGGATCTGGCCTGGAAAGGAAGACTGCCTAGGGGTAGCCCATGGTAACCAGGTGATGCCTGGGTATCACAGGTGGGCACTGGGCATGTGGTTGACACCAGGGTGACACAGAAGCATAACCCAACAAGAGACTTAGACCCCTTTTGGGGGGCAAAGTAGGGTTACTTTGACAGTCTCAGCAATATTTGCTACAGGCTTCTATCTGGCTTGGAGGTCATGAATCCCTCCCCTTCAGTCCTTGCTTCTGTTTCTCTCTCTGCAGTTCTGCTCTGTGCCAATAATCTCCTTCCTAAATAGGAGAGGTGTCTCCCTTTCATGACTTGAGATGGCTTTGCTTTTAGCCAGATCTTGGTCGCTCAGCAGTTGCTCTCATCAACCTTCCCGAATGGAAGTTTTTTTGAGTTCAGCTGTAGAGTCATATTGGATGTGAAGCTGCCCATACACAGACCAGAAAACAAATCAAATCATCATAACATCATAATCATGAGTTTTCTATCTGAGGATGTTAAATCTGAATCTGTACTTTCGCAAGATCCCCAGTTGATTTATATAAGCTTGTTAAAGTCTGAGCAGCATCTGACTGTAGAGGAATGGTTCACAGAGCTGTCTCTATCGCAGTACCCTGCAGAAGTATCTCGAGTATTTGTCAACTCAGGGAAGGCAGTTACGTATCAAAGGTTACATGAGTGTAAAATGGAAATTTTCTTCTCTCCCTACACACACACACACATACACACACACAAATATACACACTGTACATACACACAAGATTTTGTTCTGCTACACCTTGGAGGGAGCACGCCTTCCTCTGTGAAAACCATTAACCCAGTTTGTTCAAGGCAGTAGATTTTAAATCTGACTGACCATTAGAATCATCAAGGAAGCTCCAGACAAAATTTCAGCAACTTTCCCCAGACCAAAGAAATCAGAATACCTGAACAGTGGGCCGTTCTACTAATGCACAACTGAGTCTAACCTGCAGCTAAGCTTGCAAAATTCTGGTCTAAGATATCTTACAATTCCATAATCTAGAATTCTGATTTTCTAACATGAAATTCTAAATGGCCTTTATAACTACGGCTATTTACTCTGAGCCACTGGGCAGTTTTACAAAGAATGAATAAACATAATGAGAGGATGATATAGAAATAGATTATATATTTATGCACTTGCACACACATATGGGTACATACACAGTGTGAATATATGCTCATGCTTTCCCCTTCAAATATATCAGCTGGGTCAAAAGCATTTACTGTACTTGCTTTTTATTGCTTATTTCACTTAACATAATCTCTTTAAGCATCATCCATCTAGTGTCAATTTCTTTCCCTTTTTTTAAATTCCTTCAGTGAGTTTATTTATTTATTTTTTTGGCTCATTTGTTTTTGAGAAGTACAGAACAAAATACAATTATTGGAGGACAACTGCTCTACAATACTGTGTTGGCCTCTGCCACACATCAATACAAATCAGCCACAGGTATACAAATGTCCCCTCCCTCCTGAACCATTCTCCCATCTTCCCCACCATCTCACCGCCCCCCCCAGGTTGTCACAGGACACTGGGCTGAGCTCCTTGTAGAAGGTAGAACAGCCATTGCCAGTGACTGGGGCAGGGCAAATAAGTAGCTGTTTAAAGTATATAGAGTTTCCTTTGGCAAAATATTGTGAAGTTTGGTTGCACAATGGTGTGAATATTCTTAACCATGACTGGACAGTATACTTAAAACGGTTGGCATGGTAAATTTAAGCTTTATATTGCTTTTCTGCTATTTAACATGAGGCTCCTTTGTGATGGACATGTACACTCTGCTGTATTGAAAATGGGTAATCTACTGCATGGCACAGGGAACTCCACTAGGTGTTGTGTGGCAGCCTGGATGGATAGTTTGTGGGAGAGTGGTTACATGTGTATCTACGGCTGAGTCACTTCACTGTTCACCTGACACTATCACAACATTGTTAATCAGCTGTTCAGTTCAGTTCAGTCGCTCAGTCGTGTCTGACTCTTTGCAATCCCATGAATCGCAGCACACCAGGCCTCCCTGTCCATCACCAACTCCCGGATTTCACCCAAACTCACGTCCATCGAGTCGGTGATGCCATCCAGCCATCTCATCCTCTGTCATCCCCTTCTCCTCCTGCCCCCAATTCCTCCCAGCATCAGAGTCTTTTTCAATGAGTCAGTTCTTCACATAAGGTGGCCAAAGTACTGGAGTTTCAGCTTTAGCATCATTCCTTCCAAAGAAACCCCAGGGCTGATCTCCTTCAGAATGGACTGGTTGGATCTCCTTGCAGTCCAAGGGACTCTCAAGAGTCTTCTCCAACACCACAGTTCAAAAGCATCAATTCTTCGGTACTCAGCCTTCTTCACAGTCCAACTCTCACATCCATACATGACCACAGGAAAAACCATAGCCTTGACTAGACGAACCTTTGTTGGCAAAGTAATGTCTCTGCTTTTGAATATACTGTCTAGGTTGGTCATAACTTTCCTTCCAAGTAGTAAGCGTCTTTTAATTTCATGGCTGCAGTCACCATCTGCAGTGATTTTGGAGCCCAGAAAAATAAAGTCTGACACTGTTTCCACTGTTTCCCCATCTATTTCCCATGAAGTGGTGGGACCAGATGCCATGATCTTCGTTTTCTGAATGTTGAGCTTTAAGCCAACTTTTTCACTCTCCACTTTCACTTTCATCAAGAGGCTTTTTAGCTGTACTTCAATATAAAATTAAAAGTTAAAAAAAAAAAAAAACATTTACTGAATAATATATCCTATGCCAGGCACTAAGCCGGGCCCCTCCCTTATGAAGATGAATAAGGTCTAGCCCCTGCCCTCAAGAGCATTAGCCGTACATTAAGCAAAGCATTTTAGTATTAGGTTAAAAGTGATGGGAACGCTCCACAAATGCTACAGAGTCCAGCTGTCCTGATTCAAAATTGCTTCTGAAATTAGCAAGCTATTCTACATTTACTGTCTCTGCAACCAGACTCCTTAGTAATCAATCAAGCTACATAAAGCCTCTTTCCTTGGAACAAACTGGTGGAGTTAGAGTAGACTGATCACGTGGGCCCACTGCTCATGACACCCTTGGGGCTGGATACAGGAGTCCCCGATTTGGTTTCCAGTATCTCTCCATCATTCTGGACAGAACAGATAAGAACTGTGGTGCTGCGGTTCTGGGTATTCTGGAAGAGACCATTAGAGTGATGGCTTCTAGGCCTTTCCAGTAAGAAAATGCCCTCCCTGGCCCAGCTCCTTTGGGAACTCAGACACTCAGATCAGGGACTGATGAGGGAATAAGCACCCCCAATGTGCCCCCTTTGAAATGTGCTGAGAGGGTGTAACAGTTAGCTCACTTTGTTTACCCTTAAAATGATTCCTAGTTCCCGTGGAAATTTCAGAAAATATACAAATATACCAAGAAGGAAACAAAAATCACCAATTATCCTAAGACCCAGAAATAACTGTGTTTTGTTACCAATCCTTCTCACTGTTCTATGTCTTGTGTAATATTTGGAAATTTCAGGAAGTCTACTTTTAAAACTTGTATTGTTTTCAGTTATTCATTCAATAATACTGTTTTATGTTATAATTATTGTCTCATGTTAGTAAGTCCTCTTCAAAAGCAGAGTGTTTTAAGGCTTGTGTTGAAATAAGATCCACAATCCCATAGCCATAATTCCAAAGTCAAGAGGCTTCCAAATACTGAAAATTTTTGGTAACTAGAGTGAGAACAAAATTTGACCCTCGATGAGGTGAAGTTATGGATGTTCTTCATTTATCCCACTTACTGTGAAAAACCCACACACTTTGTGTTTAATGACTACCTATTGCTCCAGAACTTACTGGAAATATTACATAGTATTCAATACACGTACAATATTACTTTTCTAAATTCCAAAATATCTTGAATCGCTAGCCGTAAGGGATTTAGAAAGCAAATGGTGGATCTGTATTTTATCTGGTGGTTTGTTTTATCTTGACCTTGGCTTTGGCCATATCACTGGTTACCTATAAAGTTTTATGAGGCAGTTTTATTGCTGAGATCTAACTTAATACTTTATACTCTAGGAGTAATAGCCTGTTTCACTATGATCCCCAGCATGTGACGTTGGGTGTCTTATCACAGGTAATACAATTATTCTGTGATAGTCTAGTATTACATAAGAACACAGGCTCAATCAAATCATCTAACAGAACTTACAATATTTTTTTTCCTGCTCTGGGGAACTTGTCTCTCATGTCTATTTTGGAATGAGTTTTGATGGCTAAAAAATGTTTGTCTCTAAAAGAGAGAGTCTTAATAGTATGGAACTCAAGTTTCCATATATGGTTGTAACCCCATTAGTAATAGCTCTAAGAGATATAATTAAGACTCTCCTTTTTTCTTCAGCATGCACACATAATCTTTATTAGAACCTGTGAAGAGGGAAAGTATTAGTCACTCAGTTGTATCCAACTCTTTGTGATCCCATGGACTATGGCATGTCAGGCTCCTCTGTCCATGGGATTCTCTAGGCAAGAATACTGGAGTGGGTAGCCTTTCTCTTCTCCAGGGAGTCTTCCTGGCCCTGAGATCAAACTCAGGTCTCCTGCATTGCAGGCAGACTTTTTACCACCTGAGCCACCAAGGAAGCCCCATTAGAAACTCTATGCTGTGTTTAAAACCAACCACCAAGCCTATTTCAGCTTTTAGTTAATTCAAGATCACTTTACCTCCAAAACTTTTCTACCTATTTCTGTTCTGTACTGTTGTTGTTCAATCACTAAGTCATGTCCAACTCTTTGCAACCCCATGGACTGCAGCACGCCAGGCTCCCCTGTCCTTCACTGTCTCCCAGAGTTTGCCCTAACTCAAGTCCATTGAGTCGGTGATGCCATCCAACCATCTCATCCTCTGTCGTCCCCTTCTCCTCCTGCCTTCAATCTTTCCCAGCATCAGGGCCTTTTTCAATGAGTGGGCTCTATGCATCACGTGGCCAAAGTATTGGAGCTTTAGTTTCAGCATCAGTCCTTCCAATGAGTATTCAGGGTTACTGTTCTGGAAATACATTTTCAGATGAGTGGACTCTATACACAAATAGAACAGGAATGACTGGTTAGATTGTTCCCACTTGAAAGCTTCTTTATTTCTTTAAAGTGTTCAGTGGTTTTTAGTATATTCACAGAATTATGCAACCATCATCCTCAATCAATTTTAGTGTTTTCATATTCTTTATATATTATAGATATAAGTCCTTTATCAGATGCCTCAACATTTTCATCAACTCCAAAAGAAACCCAGTTAGAGGCTCTTCTTGAATAGTCTTAGGATAAAAGGCTCACTACCTTCTGATACAGTGAGTTTAAAAATTGTAAGAAAGGTTATCTTTTTACTGACATCAGCAAAGCCAGCTTCAAGTCAATGCCAATCATTAATCATTAAGCAAAATAATGATACTTTCCCACAGTAATTTACTCACTGGAATTCAGCATCTAGTTAAGAAAATATGTGCTTAGTTGCTCAGTCGTATCCAACTCTTTGTGACCTCGTGAACTGCAGCCCACTGGGCCCTCTGTCCATTGGATTCTCCAGGCAAGAATACTGGAGGGGGTTGCCATGCCCTCCTTCAGGGAATCTTCCCAACCCAGAGATCAAACCCATGTCTCCCGCATTGCAGGCAGAGTCTTTACCAAATGAGCCACCAGAGAAGCCCAGTTATGAAAATAAAAGGGTAGAAAGAAAATTTCCTGGCCAGTAAGGCCTACAGGCCAGGCACCCGACTAGTCAATTTGCAGGAGGATCTCTGCCATGCTGACTGGCTGTTCAGCACTAAAACATGCTTCCCATATTGCCACAGAAGATCTGCCACCTTGGATAACCACCCAGTTCAGAGTCAGTTGAAGCCACATCTCTCTGACTCCAAAGTCCATGATCTTTGTGACAAATTGAGCTGCTACACAATGATTAGGAAAATAATCCTGTGCATATCTCATCAAGGACACATTCACAAACTGAATGACTGCTTTCCTTGTATGGGCATATTTTCTCTTTGAAAACTCACCTGATGAAACTCACTGCATCACTGGGTGGCAATGGATATCAGTTTCTCTTGAAATGGTCCACTTCAATGTTTAGTACACACGAAGTCCCAATAAATATTTCTCTCTATTTGTATTGGATGTGGCATATCAGTTTTACGATAAAATAATAAAATCTTGTGTAAACCCCAGGTCATTATTTCCCTTCCTGATACATGTGAACACCACTGCCTTTGACCTAAGGGAGCAACTGAGTTTTGATTTGCAGGAATTAATAAGTGTAAATCCCACCAAACCTTGGGGAAATGAGAAGCAGCAATTTGGGCATCCTGAGATCAGAGCCTTGCATCCAGCAGGGGAATCAATGTGGCTGGCTTCCCAGTTACTCAGTAGTAATTACGAACCAACTCTCGGGGCAACCAGGCTCGCCCACTGGTGCTATCAAAGTCATGGAGCTAGGATTCAGCTTCGTGGTTGGCTGGCAATTAAAAAGCTACAAGCTGTGAGAGAACATAGCTGAGATACAGGGCGAGAGTTTGACCGAGGTTGCAGACAAGGCCAAAGACACTATTGTAAGAGTAGCAGGTGTGGTTAGTCCTGAGACGAATGAAGATGGGTGGTGATGGGGCAACAGGGGGTGTGAAGGTAGACTTTCTTCTCTCTTAATGGCAGAATTACCAGCTGGGGATGGAACTAGCTGACTGAACTCACCTACCACCACTTGGGAAGCTTAACAAACTTAGTCTTCTGCTAACTAGCCATAAGGCTGGACTTTTCTTTGTATGGGTGGCCTTTAAAAACATCACAAAAAGTAAAGAAGGTTGTGACTTATTTTCATCTTTGAGTTTATTGTTATCATTCAAGTAATATATATTCACTGCTAAATACAAAATATGTTTACATAAAGAAAAATACCACTAATCAAGCCTCTAAAAAGGAGTCAACATTACTGGATTTTTGCTTTACGGCTTTTTCATACAGCTATGCATCCTATTTTATTTTTTTAACTTTAATGTGTTATAAATATTTTCAAGTGTTACTAAAGTCATTTTCATGGCCGTAGAACCTTCCATCATTTAAGCAGCTCATATTTTATATTCTTCCACTGCTAGAGAATACCACAACCCACAGACAAATTTGACAAACTCTATTCATCTAACCATGTCCAAACGCTAAAATGCTCTGTTTCGTTACCTGCAATGAGCAAATCCAGCACACCCAGGGAAACTTACAAGTCTGGCCAGTGTTTGGAGAAACTGACCCCCAATGATAGCTTATAATGATCACAAAGTATTTTATTATATAAAGGTGCAGAGAAATCAGAGATAAGGATCATTTATGGTTGGATACTCCATAAAGATCGAATTACCAGTTGCTTGCATATTCTCCTTTACACACACCTGACATCTAAAAGGGGCTTTAAGACAGTAAAGCAACAATGTATGCAATAGGTGTAGCACCCTGGCTGGCACAGGGAAGCATGTAGTAGATACTGTAGCAGATGGTACTTTCTAAACATGGCAGCAACAACATCTCCCACCCCACTTGCTCTAGTGCAACATGACCTGGACACTCCCTGTTCAGAAGTCAATCAATGTCTCCACTTCCCTCAGCTTGTGAGGGCCTGTGGCAGTGTTGACCAATGGCATATGGCAGGAGGGACACTGCCCGGTCTGGGCAGAGGTTTTAACAGCCAGGCAACTCTGCTTTCTCCCTTTGGAAGACCACTTCCAGCTGTCACATGCCATGACCGTCAGGCTATGAGGAGCTCCAATCTGTGGAGAAGCCCTGGGGAGAGAGATCCCATGGAAAGGCGAGGGGCTGAGGGTCACTGGGCGCTAGGCTTAAGATCAAGAAGCCTTCTGGGGCATTCAGCTCAGTCCAGTTTTGAGAGCGCAACAGCATGATAGAACCTGAGAGGAGCCCATCCAGCTAAAAGCCAAGAGAGAAAAAAATAAGTTGTTTCTAAGGAGCTGCTTTGGAGGAGGGTCTGAGGTAGCAAGAGGTGACTAGGACAGATATTGTCCTTTTTATTTACATATTTTTATTTATTTTTGGCTACTTGGGCTCTTTGCTGTGCACAGGCTTTCTCTAGTTGTGGCAAGCAGGGGTACTCTTTATTGTGGTGCTTGGGCTCTAGAGCATGGGCTCAGAAGTTGTGGCACATGGGCTTCGTTGCCCTGTGGCATACGGGATCTTCCTGGATCAGGGATCGAACCCACATGCCTTGCGTTAGCAAACAGATTCTTAACCACTGGACCACCAGGAAAGTCCTTTGTCTGATATATTTCTCATCATTGCAGTTATTACCACAAGCTAGAGTCTGTTGGATATTCAGGATTCGACTTAGATATTTGTAGGACTTGGGAAAACATCCATTCCAGAGGAGCATGACAGTAAACAAACAGCTCCTTGTGGGCGAGCAGAGGGCTAGTAAGGAGTGCTTTGTTCCACGTGTGTGCAAATGGCTAAGGGCACACAGAAGAGGTTCTGGTTACTCTGTGAGAGAGCAAATCTTGGGAAAGGGTAGGGTGGTATTAGAAAAGACATCCTCAGAGGAGGTGATAGTTGGGCTGAGCTAGGGGAATGATGGAAAGTTACCGAGTAGCAAATGGAGGAAGAGTAGGGATATACTTAAGAAATCACTGCAGCTGGAAAAGCTCAATCAGGATTTAATATAAAGGGCAATGTTACATTGACTCATAATTTGAATTTTGTTGTTTCAAAACTGAATCTAAGTAATTGGAGAGAGAATTTCTTAGCAATTTATGATGGCTGATGGAATTCTAGTTCCCATATCTCTTTAACGATGGGAAAAGAAGGCCCTTCAATCCATAACCAGAAGGAGGATGAAGGCCTGAATCTCGGTTGCAATGCTTAAAATCTCATGTTGGGGGGGTGGATGTTTGCTGCCCTGCCATGTTCTTTGTAAATAGGCTGCAATTAGAGCATTTATCCTGCCATTTGGTGCCATTGTTTGTTTAAACAAAAATGCTTTGAATAATGAAAATTCTACACCCAGGTCAGTTTCTGTGGGCTTTTCTAAGGATTCTATCAGCAAAGATACAAGAAACTTCTTGAGGAAGAAACATGAAGATTTTTTTCTGCCATTTCGCAAGGTTTCATTCTCTTCCTTTATTATCTGCAATTGCTTTAAATATTGAATAGGAACAAAAGAATAGCCATAAAATATGCATGAGGTGTAAAGAACAATAAAACAGTTGATATGTTCACTCGTTCTCAGTTTTTTTAATTACTATTATTTTTGCAGTTTTCATTCACTTTTCTGTGATCACAACTCCTTACCTTCAGCCCTTCACACACAGGGGAGCAACTGTCCTGAATTTTGTGTTAATCATTCACTCACTTTTATTTTTAATTTTACAATATATGGCTATATCATTAACAATAATTTGGTTTTGTTTGTTGTTGAACTTCAGATCAAAAAATCACACCAGAGGGTCTATTGTGCACCCAGACTGCCTGGTTTTTAATAACTGTTTCCTTTGGTTCCATTACGAGACCTTAAAAGTTAAAGTGGTTGTCCCTCAGTCGTGTCCAACTCTTGAGATCTTGAGTGTTAGTAAACATTACTGCGTCTGTATTCTCAACTACAAAATGAAAGTAATAGCAGTGCTTTCTTTGTGGTGGTCTTGTGACCAGTAAATGAGCTGATTGATATAATAAGACATTTACACATAAATGGAACATAATCTGGGCTCTGTATGTAATAGTCATCATCATTCTACAATCTGTTTTATGACTATCCCAGCTTACATTTCAGAGATAATCCTTTGCTATTGTGGATAATCATAATTCCTGCAGTTTCACGCCCATGTGAGATTTTTATACGTGCATATAATACTATGTATTGCTGTCCGATCAATAGACATTTGGATTGTCAGTGCTGCTAAGAACACTCTTGCTTTTGTCTTGGAGTATATACTCAAGAGTATCTGTATATAAGGGCTTCCCTAATGGCTCAGCAGGTGAAGAATCTGCCTGCAAAGCAGGAGACACAGAAGACACAGGTTCACTTACTGGGTCTGCAAGATCCCCCAGAGAAGGAAATGGCAACCCGCTTCAGTATTCTTGCCTGGGAAATCCTCCATGGACATAGGAGGCTGACAGGCTACGGTTCATGGGGTGGCAAAGACTCGAACATGACTGAGCAAATGAGCACACACACATCTGTATATAAAGGTATATTCTCAGGATGGAAATTTCTGGATCACAAGGTATGCACAGCTGCAAATTCCAACAGGTCATGCCACAGTTTCCAAAGTCAGCAGGCCAGTTTGCACTCCCACAAGTGTGTGTACATGGCCTATTGGCTATGCCGTCTCATTAATCGTCCATACTAGCAGTTGTCTTGTTCACCGAACTGGTAGGTGGTTTTGATTTGCCTTTTGTTGACCACAGATATGGTCAAGCATCATTTCAGATACCTATTAGCCATTATGCTTTTCTTTTTTGCCCACAGTACTAGTAGAAATCGTTTGCTTACTCCTCTGTAAGGCTTTTTGTCTTTTTCATATTGTTATGTAAGTTATTTCTTTATTCTGTACATTTTTCCAGTTTGTGACTTAAGTTTCTTTCTCTTTTAACGTTTTGTTTTGCATAATTTTGAGGCCGTCAAGCATCACCAACTTTTCTTTTTTTATTCAATTTTAGTATTGTTTGCAAAAACTTTCCTTATCCTGAGATCAGTAAAGTAGCTCCCTAGATTGAATTCCAAAATCATAAAATTTGCTTTTAATCAGTCTTCAATTGATTACTTTGAGTGTAACAGGAAATCCTAAAGGAAATCAACCCTGAATATACATTGAAAGGCCTGAAGCTGAAGCTGAAACTCCAATACTTTGGTCACCTGATACAAACAGCTGACTCATTGGTAAACACACTGGTCCTGGGAAAGACTGAAGGCAGAAGGGGGCAGTAGAGGCTGAGATGGTTAGGTATCAACTCAATGGACATGAGTCTGAGCAAACTCCAGGAGATAGCGAAGGACAGGGGAGCGTGGTGTGCTATAGTCTGTGAGGTTGCAAAGAATCAGACACAGCTTAGTGATTGAACAACAAAGAGAAGTAGGGGAGAATTGTTGTTTTTCATACAGATAATTTACTCAGCAACATATAATAAAAAAGCCTACCTACCCCTTCTACACTGATTTGAAACATCATAACCAAATTTTCTTAAACAGGTGGATCATTTTCTGGCCATTCTCTACTGTGCCATGTTTCGCCATGTCAATTACACAAGTTTTAATTGCTATAACTTTGTAGTAACTCATGGTATCTAGAAATTTGCAAACCCCAGTTTGCACTTTATCAATGAATTGGCTCTTGAATATGTATTCTTTCAGTTCAGTTCAGTTCAGTCACTCAGTCACGTCTGACTTTTCACAACCCACGGACCACAGCATGCCAGGCCTCCCTGTCCATCGCCAACTCCCAGAGTTCACCCAAACTCATCTCCATCGGTCACTGATGCCATCCAACCATCTCATCCTCTGTCGTCCCCTTTTCCTCCTGCCTTCAATCTTTCCCAGCATCAGCGTCTTTTCCAATGAGTCAGCTCTTCACATCAAATGACCAAAGTATTAGAGTTTAAGCTTCAACATCAGTCCTTCCAATGAACACCCAGGACTGATCTCCTTTAGGATGGACTGGTTGGATCTCCTTGCAGCCCAAGGGACTCTCAAGAGTCTTCTCCAACACCACAGTTCAAAAGCCATCAGTTCTTCGGCACTCACCTTTCTTTATAGTCCAGCTCTCACATCCATACATGATTACTAGAAAAACCATAGCTTTGACAAGATGGACCTTTGTTGGCAAAGTAATGTCTCTACTTTTTAATATGGTGTCTAGGTTGGTCATAGCTTTTCTTCCATGGAGCAAGCATCTTTTAATTTCACAGCTGCAGTCACCATCTGTAGTTATGTTGGAGCACAAAAAAATAAAGTCTGTCACTGTTTCCCCATCTATTTCCCATGAAGTGATGGGACCAGATGGCATGATCTTCATTCTTTGAATGTTGAGTTTTAAGCCAACTTTTTCACTCTTCTGTCACTTTCATCAAGAGTTTCTTTAAGTTCCTCTTCACTTTCTGCCATAAGGGTGGTGTCATCTGCATATCTGAGGTTATTGATATTTCTCCTGGCAATCTTGACGCCAGCTTGTGCTTGATTCAGCCCAGCATTTTGCATGATGCACTCTGTATATAAGTTAAATAAGCAGGGTGATTTTATACAGCCTTGACATACTCCTTTTCCTATTTGGAACCAGTCTGTTGTTCCATGTTCAGTTCTAACTGTTGCTTTTTGACCTGCATACAGATTTCTCAGGAGGCAGGTAAGGTGTTCTGGTATCCCCATCTCTTGAAGAATTTTCCATAGTTTGTTGTGATCCACACAGTCAAAGGCTTTGGCGTAGTTAATAAAGCTGAAGTAAATGTTTTGTGATTTGCTTGATCTAATAAAATAAAACTGACTTTAAATAATTTACCCAATTTATAATTTGTATAATTTCTCAATTTGTTACTATACTTTATATTGTTTTTCCATTTACCTGTCCTTTTTTCTTTGTTTGTTTGTTTTCTTTTTGGTCTTCAGTTTTTCTTTTTTCTGATTTTATATGCACATGTGCATGCATGTGTGTATATATATTTTTTCTCACTCCATTATACCTCTACTAGTTTATTAGGTATGACTTATAATTCTCTTTCTGTGATCTCCTTAGATATTTTTAATATATAATTAAATTACAAACATCTAAGGGACTCCCCGGATGGCTGAGACCTAGGTTCAATCCTTGAGTCAGGAAGATCTCCTGGAGGAGGAAATGGCTCAGCTGGACATGACTGAGCAACTAACACTCATTTACAAGGTTATTTAACCCTCTTTTAGAATAATATATGCATTTTCAATACTTTATTTCTAATCATCCATTCACAATTTATATGCTTCTGCAGTCATGTATTTTAATTCTATATTATTGTTAACCCCTTGAAACCATTCAGTTCAGTTCACTTGCTCAGTCCTGTCTGACTCTTTGGGACCCCATGGACTGCAGCGTGCCAGCTTCCGTGTCCTTCACCAACTCCCAGAGCTTACTCAAACTCATGTCCATCGAGTCGGTGATGCGATCCAACTATCTCAACCTCTGTGGTCCCCTTCTCCTCCTGCCTTTAATCTTTCCCAGCTTCAGGGATTCTTCCAATGAGTCAGTTCTTAAGACTGTAGTATTGTTTTAAATAGTCAGTGCTTTAGAATATTTATCCAAATATTTAATGTAATATTTGGTCATTTTCTTTTCTTTTTATTTCTCAAACATTCTTGTGAAGACCACCTCCTCTCAGTAGAGCACAATTTGGAATTTTCTTTCATGTCAAGGCCCCTCATAAGAATATTAAAATGTCTTAACTTTTTCCTCATTCTTAAAATGATATCTTCATTGGACAAAAATTCCATATTGACCGTTATCTTACCTCTGAACTATAAAGTTATTTTTCTACACTCTGCTTCCAACCACTGTTGGGACTGAAAAATTAATTATGAGTATAATTGTCATTTTTTTGGAGGTAATATTTCTTTTCCATCTGGATGCTTCGAGGGTCTTCTCTTTGTCTTTGGTTTTCTGCACTTTCACTATGATGAACCCAGTGAAACTTATTTATTTGTCTCATTTTGGACACAATGATTGTGTGTCCTATGGACAGAGAAGCCTGGTGGGCTACAGCCCATGGGATTGCGAAGAATCAGACATGACTGAGTGACTAACACTAACACTTATGTGGAGGCAGGGTCTCCGACTAGTCCCTGAGCACAGAATATCTTAAATTCTCAATATTTCAAATTCTCAGTGTTCTATGAGGCTATAAAAATCAAAGCCCATCCCCCAACCCCCATTTTAGCAATGCCATCAAGGACAGGCTGTTTTCAGTATTCTGTTTCCATCTCTGAGTTCTCACTTCATTTAAATCTGAGCTCTCTCAGAGCAGTTCTTACTGTTGCCAGCAATCAATTGCAAATTTTTTTTTTTTTAACTATTTTCTGTGGAAGTTTTGGTCAGAGTGTCTTGTTCATTATGCCACAAGAAATAAGTTTCTTCCTTTCACCCTATGGAATTCAATTTTTTAATTTATTTTGGTAAATTTTTAATTAAAAATAGAATAAAAGAATTTTCATGTTTTCAGTTTTATCAGTGATGCTCTTATTTTTATATAAAGTAACACATCCCTGGGATTGATGTGTTCTTTACTCAATATGATTCATCACAGCTTTGCAAATGCTCATTCAATGAACATGAATTAAGTTCTTACTACTTGCCAGACTTTGTATTATTCATATTTGTATACAGTATCTCATTCCGTGTACTCATCAGAGATAGAGGATTCCAGGGCTACCCTATATATTAAAAAGGAAAAACAGTATCAGATAGAAGTCTGTATGAAGCTATTATTGCTTGTTATGTGCCTGTATTAATAGGTCTATATATGTACTACCAGTTAATCCTTGTATGCATAAATGAGCAAACAAATAAACATAGCAATAAATAAATCCAAAATACATGAATGACCTTAATGCTGTGAAGGAATGGTTATGAGCTTGGGCTCTAATACCAGCTATGACAATTCTTAAGACTAGAAGGCTGGACTGCTCATGTCATTTCTCTGTCCCACAGTGCCCTAGATCAGCAGGAGATAATAATACTCCATCTAATGTAATAAAAGGCATCCCCAATGGCTCCGTAGTAAAGAATCCACCTGCCAATGCAGGAGACCCAGGTTCAACCCCTGGGCCAGGAAGATACCCTGGAGAAGGAAATGGCCACCCACTCCAGTATTCTTGCCTGGAAAATGCCAGGGACAGTGGAGCCTTGCGGGCTACAGTCCATGGAGTCACCAAGAGGTGGACATGATTCAGTGACTAAACAACAACAATGTAATAAAAAGACAGATTAAATAAATAAACTGTAAAAACACCAGTACTAGATATCTCTTTCCTCTTAATCAAGTTATCTTTGATAACTTATCAGTTGTGTGACCTTGGACAGGTTACTAAACCTCTGTGCTCCTCAATTTCTTAATCTAGGCAATGTAAATAATAATAATAATTAATATAATTATTTTATCTTCAATATAATAATTATAATTGTTATTTTATTACATTGTCCTGATTACTAAATGACTTAATATATGAGTGCCTAGAACATTATCTTGAACATGGTTTAAACCTTCATAGATTATAGCTATTCTCAGCAGTTACGGTCTCAATTTAAGAGAAACTCTAAACTGTACTAGCTTTTTCAATGTAAGAAATAACATTTTAAAAAATTTATTTCCTCTAATTGTAAAATAGGAACACATTCATATAACACACAAAGATAAATCAGAAAGGCATTTAAAAAAAAGTAAAAGTAGCCAAAAATGATACTCCTGTTACAGATTGCTACAACATTTTAGGTTCAGAAAATTCTGGAAGAATGTATACTAAAATGTTAGTAGTGGTCGGTCTCTGCATGTGGGAGCAGGGTGATTTTTAACTTTGTGTAGTAGGTACATAATGCTGATATAAGTATAACTACAGGTATATTCAAGCAATATATGCACATGTTGTTGTTTAGTAGCTAAGTCATATCCTACTTTTACAGGCTCCTTTGTCTATGGGATTTCCCAGGCAAGAATACAGGAGTGGGTTGCCATTTCCTTCTCCAGGGGATCCTCCCAATCCAGGGATCAAACCCATGTCTCCAGCTTAGCAGGTGGATTCTTTACCACTGAGCCACCTGGAAGCCTATATGCATGTGTAGACATATCTAATTGTTTCTTTATAATTCAGTCACTGAAATAGGGCCAGTTAGCAGTGTTTAAATTAAGACTTTAATTGATTCAGTCCTCTATTCTCTTCTTTCTTCATCCATATGTTAATTCAATCCAGCATCTATATTCATTTGTGCATCCATTCATCCATTTATTTCCTATGTGCAAGGCTCTGTGCTGGCTGTTAGGGACAAATAGAGGGAGATGCCTCAGTCCCATATTTAACAATCCAGTGGAGCCAATAGAACAACGGATCAGTAAGCAAGGAGTTTCCAAACAGTGACGTATATTATGTGCAAATGAAAGTGCAGGGTAGTGCAGGAACTCAGAAGTAAGGGCACCTGCATCCACCCCAGAGGGGTAAGTGAGAGGTGCAGAGCTGCAGAGACTTATGTGAGACTCACAGAAAGGTTTCTCCAGAGCTTGTGTTGAAGACAAGTCCCTGGTAGCTCAGCAGTAAAGAATCCGCCTGCAATGAAGGAGACCTGAGTTCAATCCCTGGGTCAGGGAAATACCCTGGAGGTGAAATGGCTACCCACCCCAGGATTCTTGCCTGGAGAATCCCACAGACAGAAGAGCCTGGCGAGCTACTGTCCATGGGGTTGCAAAGAGTCGGACAGGACAGAGTGACTAACTTTCACTTTCAGGAGTTTGCCGGGTACACACGGAAGAGAAATGCATTCCTTGGATGAGAATGCTTAATGATGTCTGGAAAACCTGCTTCCTTCTAAGCCAATGAAGACTGCTGCTTCCGTCCTCCCAGGAAGACCAAATCTCCCTTATTTGAGAGCTGAAAGTAAGGGCATTCAGTCCAGTCGCTCAGTCCTGTCTGACTCTTTGCAACCTCATGGACTGCAGCATGTCAGGCTTATATGTTCGTCACGAACTCCAGGAACCTGCTCAATCTCATATCCCTCGAGTCAGTGATGCCAACCATCTCATCCTCTGTCATCCCCTTCTCCTCCTGCCTTCAATCTTTCCCAACATCAGCATCTTTTCCAATGAGTCAGTTCTTTGCATCAGGTGGCCAGAGTATTGGGGTTTCAGCTTCAGCATCAGTCTTCCAATGAATATTCAGGATTTATTTCCTTTAGGATTGACTGGTTTGATCTCCTTGCAGTCCAAGAGTCTTCTCCAATACCACAGTTCAAAAGCATCAGTTCTTCAGCGCTCAGCTTTCTTTATAGTCCAACTCTCACACCTGTACATGACTACTGGAAAAACCATAGTCTTGACTAGATGGACCTTTGTTGGCAAAGTAATGTTTCTGCTTCTTAATATGCTGTCTAGGCTGGTCATAGTTTTAATTCTAAGGAGCAAGCATCTTTTAGCTTCATGGCTGCAGTCACCATCTGCAGTGATTTTGGAGCCCAAAAAAATGAAGTCTGTCACTGTTTCCATTGTTTCCCCATCTATTTGCCATGAAGTGATGGGACCAGATGCCATGATCTTCATTTTTTGAATTTTGAGTGTTAAGCCAGCTTTTCACTCTCCTCTTTCACTTTCATCAAGAGGTTCTTTATTTCCTCTTCGCTTTCTGCCATAAGGGTGGTGTCACCTGCGTATCTGAGGTTATTGATATTTCTCCTGGCAATCTTGATTCCAGCTTGTGCTTCATCCAGCCTGGCATTTTTCATGATGTACTCTGCATATAAATTAAATAAGTATGGTGACAATATATAGCCGTGAGGTACTTCTTTCCCAATTTAGAACCAGACCATTGTTCCATGCCTAGTTCTAACTGTTGCTTTTTCACCTGCATACATATTTCTCAGGAAGCAGGTAAGGTGGTCAGATATTCCCATCTCTTGAAGGATTTTCCACAGTTTGTTGTGATATACACAGTTAAAGGCTTTGGCATAGTCAATAAAGCAGAAGTAGATGTCTTTCTGGAATTCTCTTGCTTTTTCTATGATCCAAAGGATTTTGACAAATGATCTCTGGTTCCTCTGCCTTTTCTAAATCCAGCTTGAACATCTGGAATTTCGTGGTTCATGTATTGTTGAAACCTGGCTTGGAGAATTTTGAGCATTAATTTGCTAGCATGTGAGATGAGTGCAATTGTGCAGTCGTTTGAACATTCTTTGGCATTACCTTCCTTTGGGAGTGGAATTAAGACTAAACCTTTTCCAGTCCTGTGACCACTGCTGAGTTTTCCAAATATGCTGGCATATTGAGTGCAGCACTTTAACAGCATCATCTTTTAGGACTTCAAGTAGCTCAACTGGAATTGCATCACCTTCACTAGCATTGTTTGTAGTGATGCTTCTTAAGGCCCACTTGACTTTGCATTTCAGGATGTCTGGCTCTAGGTGAGTGAGTGCACCATTGTGGTTATCTGGGTCATGAAGAAATGGATTGGTGGTGGTGGTGATTTAGTCGCTCTGTCAAGTCTGACTCATTGCCACTCAGTGGACTGTAGCCCACCAGGCTCTTCTGTCCATGGGATTTCTCAGGCAAGAATATTGGAATGGGTTGTTATTTCCTTTTCCAAGGGATCCTCCCAACCCAGGGATCAAACTTGTATCTCCTGCTTGGCATGCAGATTCTTTACCACGGAGCCTCCTGGGAAGCCATTGAATGGATTATTAGTAAGTAAAACTGAGTTTCTTTGTTTTCTCAAGCTTTGGGCACCAAGGTTTAGAAGGCTAGAACAAGAGGACAGCCATTGGCTCAGAACCAGAAAGCCTGAGTCTTCATCCCCTGTCTGCCATTCACAAGCTGTTTGAACCCAAGCAAGATCTTTATTCAATGAGTCTTGGACTTGCTTATCTAAAAAGAAATACAATAGCATCAATTTTCTCCACCATCTTTCCTTTGCTGGACGCTTAAAACGGCAGCGTGTTTGATTGTGAAGATAAATGACTGCGGCTACTGTAAAAAGAGGTTATGCAAAAAGAGATTAAGCCTTGAAATCAACCAGACTACAGTCCCAATTTTTCCTCTGTCACTTGCTAGATTAGGGTTACATTATATAAACTATGTAAAGCACCTGGGAAATGCCCATTGTCAAATCCTCTTAACTGTTGGTTCTTTGAACTTGGAGTCATAAGACAGTAACACCTCCATCATTTAGTGACATTTTGAGACTAAGATAAATTGCCCTGTTACCTCATCTATAAATAGAGATGTCTCACAAGATTTTGGCCCCATAATGTCACTTTAGCTAATATGTGGGGAACATCTTAATCAGTTCAATGATACCAAAAGGATGTGACTACTCATTACATGGTAATTTGTACAACGAGATATATTGCTGAGAAGATGAGTAACACGGTGAGGGTCCTGTCCTACCGTACCAGAATGAGAATGAGAAATGAAGCGTAATGATATTTCTCCTGCTTTCTGATCTATGCAGAGGGTGAATTGCCAGAGTTTAATGTAAAGTCCTCTTGCCTGGAAACTCCCATGGACGGAGGAGCCTGGTAGGCTGCAGTCCATGGGGTCTCGAAGAGTCGGACACGACTGAGCAACTTCACTTTCACTTTCACTTTTCACTTTCATGCATTGGAGAAGGCAATGGCAACCCACTCCAGTGT
Source organism: Bos mutus (assembly GCF_027580195.1). Lineage (NCBI taxonomy): Eukaryota > Metazoa > Chordata > Mammalia > Artiodactyla > Bovidae > Bos > Bos mutus. The sequence continues at coordinate 105,425,830 of NC_091622.1, read as the reverse complement.
TCTTGCCTGGAGAATCCCAGGGACAGGGGAGCCTGGTGGGCTGCCGTCTATGGGTTCGCACAGAGTCAGACAGGACTGAAGCGACTTAGTAGTAGTAGCAATGTACAGAAAGGGGCTTCCCAGATGGCTCAGTGGTAAAGAATCCACCTGCCAATGAAAGAGACGTGGGACTGATTCCTGGGTTGGGAAGATCCCCTGGAGGGGGAAATGGCAACCCACTCCATTATTCTTGCCTGGGAAAACCCATAGACAGAGAAGCCTGGCAGGCTACAGTCCATGGGGTCACAAAGAGTCAGACACGACTCAGTGACTAAAGGATAACAAAGTACAGAGAGGCCACAGCAGAACAAGTGGATTCAGTATAATGGGATGTAATGAAATGGACACTAATTTAGAATCCAGAGCCCAGATTTCATTTTAGATTCTGACCCAGCTGACCTTTGGAAGATCAGAGCAGGGGCATCTTTGGACTGTAGCACAGATAACTTGCCTGTGTTTATCAGGCAATTGTTATTTTGCATTGGAGAATAGTTGATTTACAATGTTGCGTAAAGTTTCAGGTGCACAGCTAGTGATTCATATACATACACCTTTTCTTTCTCAGATTCCTTCCCCACGTAGGTTACTACAGAATATTGAATTCCCTGTGCTATACAGTAGGTCCTTATTGATTATCTGTCTTATGTATAGTACTGTATATATGTTTATATACACTATCCTAATTTATACCTCTCTCCCATGTTTCCCATTTGGTAACTACAAGTTTGTTTTTAAAGTCTATGAGTCTGTTTCTGTTTTGTAAGTTAGTTCATTTGTATCTTTTTTTTTTTAGATTTCACATATAAAGGGATATAGTATGATATATTTCTTTCTTTCTGATTTATTTCACCTAATACTATAATCTCTAGGTCCACCCATGTTGCTGCAAATGATGTTATTTCATTCTTTTTACAGTTGAGTAATATTCCATTGTATACACGTACCATATCTTCTTTACCCATTCTTCCGTTAATGGACACGTAGGCCTTGCCTGTATGTAAACACTGTGTTTGTTACCATCACCTAGAAAAGTATCTTTTATGAGTCAACTGAATGAATAACTGAAGCCCTTTTTACAATTAGCTTTCTCCCCGATGCAATGGAGATTATAATAGCTGTCTGTTAGAATTACTGCGATAAACAAAAGAGGTCTCGCCTAGGACACAGTAGGTGCTTGACATAGAGCACGTCTCTCCTGCACTGATGAGAGGCTCTGTCCTATCTTGTAGGAGGATTTAATATGGCCTTTTCCTACAAGTTCCACCAGAGATCTCTTCGTATGTCCATAAGTTAAGTGCCCTTACAACTTCCAAAGGGCTCTGTCTTAAATTGCCTTCTTCAATGGAATTAATGATAAACAAAATAAAACAAATCGTTTCTGGTAATAACACTCAAGATACAAAAAAGACAGATGTCTAGCTATTCCCCATCCTTAAAAATATTCAAATTCATAATCCATCATCTTAGAAGCCTCATATAAAATAATCAGATAAGAGAAAGGGATGGAAGATTTTGAAGGTTTCTTAATAAGCCTTAGATTATAACTGCAGTTGCTAATTCCCCAGTTTTCATCAGAGCTATAGAGGGAAACCATTGAGAAAAGGAATGATTTCTTGAAAGACAGCAAGTTCTTGGAAGTAAACTCAAGGTTAGTCTGGGATAAGTCATGTCTCCTGTGCATCATACAGAACCTGGACCCAGGTGAGAAGTGAGGCCTGATCCCTGGGCCAAGGACCTGACACATATGAAAAGCCTGGGAGGTGGAGAAATGACAACACTGCACAGGAAATGCTGGGATCAAATGTATACAATGTTCAGTGATGGCAACAAAAAGACTGAAAAAAGCTGCCTGAAGATAGGGAGAAAGGTCCAGAAAGTCTGTCTCGAGAATATTTCCTTCAGTGTAGTCTTAACAATAAGAACCTTAGTTCAGCAAAGTCTTCATATTGCCAGATTCATAGCTTTGAAAATAGGTCCGCACCTGGCGGCGGAGCGGGAGCAGGTGAGGGCTGCTGGCCGGGCCGAGCTCCATCTCGGGGGACGTTCGAAAAAAAAAAAAAAAGAAAATAGTGCTGGGATTAACCAAGCTTCTATCACTACACCTGTGTAAAGTGGGTCCTAGTGGGCAGTAAACAGATAGGAATAATGGTTTGAATGCTGGGCTATTTGAGTTCCTGTGAGTCATAGAAAGTTTCATTTGCCCATGAAAACACTCAGAGTTTTACATACAAGAAAAAGAAAGGAACAGGTAAAGAGACGGTCTGCCACCATCACATCAGCATGGCTCAGAGAGACAGGACTTTTATCAAAGTAGTGTGTCTTGAGAGCCACGTTTTTCTGCCAACAAACACATGGCTTAGTTGCCCACTTCTGTCTCCTCCACTCTGTCTTCCACAGGCCAGGGTCACTGGCAGTGAGAAATTTTGTCCTGACAAAATAGATTTGCTCGGGCTCATCTGTTCCAGAGCTGATAATATGTCCTAGAAACACCTCACTGGGCCGTGTCATTTTGCACTTCAAGTCTTGGGTCTATTTCCAGAACTGAAACATAAGCGACATAGACTGTCTCTTCTTCCAAAGCTCTCTGGGTCTAAAAATAAATCTTAACCTTGCAAAGCTCAGTCTGTGATTCACCTTTGCTCTAGTTTTGATTAAAATAAATATTAAAGTTAGCAGAACTGCAATCAGAATTTTAAAATTTCAAAATGAATATCTATAGATACAACCATAATATGTATGTTGGTATGTGTGCATGTGTGTGTGTGTGTGTGTGTGGCACACATGTGTGCCATTTCTAAATTACCAGTATGTACCTGATACAAGCATTATGTCATAGGATGATCCTAAAGATTATATGTATTATTATATATTTGCCATCACTTCATGGCAAATAGAAAGGAAAAAAAAGTTGAAATAATGACATATTTTATTTCTCTTGGCTCCAAAACACTGCAGACAGTGATTGCAGCCATGAAATTAAAAGATGCTTGCTCCTTGAATGGGAAGCTACGATAAACCTAGACAGTCCATTTAAAAGCAGAGATGTCACCTTACTGACAAAGGTCCATACAATCAAAGCTATGTTTTTTCTTAAGTCACGTACAGATGTGAGAGTTGGACCATAAAGAAGACTCAGTGCCGAAGAATTGATGCTTTCGAACTGTGGTACTGGAGAAGACCCCTGAGAGTCCCTTGGACTGCAAGGAGGTCGAACCAGTCAATCCTAAAAGAAATCAGCCCTGAATATTCACTGGAAGGACTGATGCTGCAGCTAAAGTGACAATACTTTGGCCACCTGATACAAAGAGCCGACTCATTGGAAAAGACCCTGATGCTGGGAAAGGTTGAAGGCACAAGGAGATGGGGACAACAGAGGATGAGATGGTTGGATAGCATTGCCCACTCAACGGGTCTGAGTTTGAGCAAATTCCGGGAGATACAGGGAAGCCTAGCATGCTGCAGTCCATGGGGTCACAAAGAGTTGGACATGACTTGGCCCCTCAACAACAGCAACAACACATGTATTATTGTCTTCAAAAGTAAGCTAGACAAAGTGCTGTGCTGTGTGCTTAGTTGCCCAGTCATGTCAGACTCTTTGCAATGCCATGAACTGTAGCCCATCGGGCTCCTCTGTCCATGGGGATTCTCCAAGCAAGAATATTGGAGTGAATTGCCATGCCCTTCTCCTGGAGATCTTCCCAACCCAGGGATCGAATCCAGGTCTCCCACATCGCAGGCAGATTCTCTACCATCTGACCAGGGAAGCCCAAGCTAGACAAAGTATGTACACTTAAATCTATCTGATTTTAATGCTGTGTTAGTTCTACTTAGCCATGCTGATTTATAAGGTTTTTACCCTCAAAAGGAGAGGAATTGGTATTTCAAGAGCCACATAGACTCTCAGAACAATAGAGTTAAAAGTTTCCTTGAAGCACATTTACTCACATTTCAGGCACCTAGTGAACTGTCTGTTACAGCTTGGGCACCGAGCAGGCACTAAGCACAGCAACAAGGATGCGTTGTCAGTCATCCCTCAGGGGTGTCATCACACCCTATCATTAGCTGTTAGAGGCAACAATTGCTGTGCAAAGGATAACCCAAGAGGCTTGATGTTTCAGAGAGGACCATCCGCCTCAGGCTGGGGCAGGAGCCTAGAGATGAGCAGCATCAAGGAAAGTCTTTTGGAGAAAGTTTTCTGTTTTACTATTCACCCTACTCCCTTTGGGGACTTCCCAGGTGGCTGCTGCTGCTAAGTTGTGTCAGTCGTGTCCGACTCTGTGCGACCCCATAGACAGCAGCCCACCAGGCTCCTCCGTCCCTGGGATTCTCCAGGCAAGAGTACTGGAGTGGGGTGCCATTGCCTTCTCCCTCCCAGGTAGCACTAGTGGTAAAAAAAAAAAAAAAAAAAAAATCCTCCTACCAATGCAGGAGATACAAGAGATATGGGTTCAATCCTTGGGTCATAAAATGGCATCCTTTGGAGTAGGAAATGGCAACCCACTCCAGTATTCTCACCTGGATAATCCCAGGGACAGAGGAGCCTGGTGGCTACAGACCATGGAATCGCAAACCGTCAGACACAGCTGAGCGACTGAGCACTACTCCCTTTTATGGCTTGAGGTCTTGCAGAACGATTCACAGTAGTCAAGATGTGAAAACCACCTAAATGTCCATCAGTGAATGAATGGATAAAGAAAATGTGATACGTGCATGCACTAGAATATTATTCAGCCTAACAATGAAAGGAAATTCTGCATTCCACAATAACTTGAGTGAACCTGGAGGACAGTAAGCTAAATGAATTAAGCCAGTCACAGAAAGACACACTGTGTAATTCTACTTGTATGAAGTATCTAAAATAGTTAAATTCATGGAATCAAAGAGTGGAATGGTGGTTGCCAGGGCCTGGACAGAGGAAAAGAAATGGGGAGATATTAATCAATGGACATAAACTTCAATTAAGCAGGATGAGTAAGTTGTAGAAATGTTTTGTCTAACATGATACTTACAGTTAACACTGTACCATCCATTTTAAAATGTGTTGATTATAGATCTCATGTGCTTACTGTGATCAAATAATTAAAAAAAAAAAAAGAACCAACTCAGGAGTCATAGCCAGGGAAAACATTATCTACAAATTCAGGGAGACCCATGACAGGCACCCAGCCATCAACTGGCATCTTCTAACGATTGCCAGCTAGCAAGGATCAACATGAACACCCTCTCCATGCTATGCAGAAGTGGAAAGCTCTACCTAAGAATTTCACAAATTTCAGCATAAGTAATTGCTCAGAGCTCTCTCTGGTTCAGAATGGAGAACAAGAATTAAGAAGCAGCAGGAAAATTTAACTACACTTAGAATCGTGCTGAGCCACGTTGGAACAAGTGGGAAAAGAAAAATCTGAAATACTGATCCTGTCTTTGTTTTGAGATTTTATATTTCCTCATAGTAGATATTTTGCTTCAATTTTAAAAAGTCATGCTCAAACTATGCTCAGCTTGATTACTGAGTTTTTGGTGCCCCCTTAAATTTTGTTTCCAAGGTGAATGCCTCACCTGCCCCCCCTCCGCCCCCCCCCCCGCCCCGCTGATCTCCATCCTAAGCCTCTGGTACATTCTGGGCTTCAGGGCGTAGACCCAAAAGTGGGCTCTGCCTCTTACTGGTAGAGACGAAACCTCACTGTGCCTCATTGCCCTTATCTGTAAATTGGGGAGAATGGGAGCACCTCTCACTGAGTTGTGAGGTTTAAATTGAGTTAATATCTGGGCTGTGATAGAACATGGCCAGCCCCCTGGCAACTACAGCATTAAGTTATAACAAGGACACATAATAAGTGTGAGCCATCATCATCCTGCTCATCCCCATTTCTCACCATAGCAATGACCAAGACAACTCTGGTGTGTGAAGCAAGGCTTGTGGCTGAAGACTGAAAAGTGAGAGAGAATGGAAACTTGATGCCCTCCACCACATGCAACTTAAATCTCATAGTAGACATTCATTCCCTGGAGCCTCTTTTCATGAGGGCTCCAGCCCTCATGTTGCTCAGCTTCCTAACCTCCTCTTGACCCCTCCCTCTGTCCTCCTCTGTGTCTCCTTCTCACCTTCTTGCTCCTATGTTGTCTAAGTTTTTGTTGATCTGTACAGAATACGTTGGCCTTCTCCAGTCCCGTCTTCCTGTGTGAGGAAAACATGAAGCTGGTGTGTTTAATTAACAGAGATGCAGACATAGAGAATGAACTTGTGGACACAGTGGGGGATGGAGTTCAGTTCAGTTCAGTTCAGTCGCTCAGTCGTGTCCGACTCTTTGCGACCCCATGAATCGCAGCACGCCAGGCCTCCCTGTCCATCACCAACTCCCAGAGTTCACTCAGACTCACGTCCATCGAGTTGGTGATGCCATCCAGCCATCTCATCCTCTGTCGTCCCCTTCTCCTCCTGCCCCCAATCCCTCCCAGCATCAGAGTCTTTTCCAATGAGTCAACTCTTCGCATGAGGTGGCCAAAGTACTGGAGTTTCAGCTTTAGCATCATTCCTTCCAAAGAACACCCAGGACTGATCTCCTTTAGAATGCACTGGTTGGATCTCCTTGCAGTCCAAGGGACTCTCAAGAGTCTTCTCAACACCACAGTTCAAAGAGGGTGGGGCAAATTGAGAGAGTAGCCCTGACACATATACATTGCTGCTGCTCTTTAGTCACTAAGTCACACCTCACTCTTTGTGACACCATGGACTATAGCTCACTAGACTCCTTTGTCCTTGGGATTTCCCGGGCAAGAATACCAGAGTGGGTTGCCATTTCCTTCTCCAATATATACATTACCACGTGTAAAATGGATAGCTAGTGGGAAGTTTTCCAGGTGGCGCTGGTGGTAAAGAACCCGCCTATCAGTGCAGGTTAGACGTAACAGACGTGGGTTCTATCCCTGGGTGGGGAAGAGCCCCTGGAGAAGGGAATGGCTACCCACTCCGGTATTCTTGCCTGGAGAATCCCATGGACAGAGGAGGCTGGCGGGGTACAGTCCACAGGGTAGCACAGAGTCGGACACGACTGAAGTGACTTAGCACAGTGGGAAACTGTTGTGTAGCACAGGGAGCTCAGCTCAGTGCTCTGTGATGACCTAGACGGGTGGGATGGGGATACTGGTGGGAAGGAGATCCAAGAGGGAGGGGATACATGTAAACACATAGCTGATTCCAGTTGTTGTACGGCAGAGACTGACACAGCGTTGTAAAGCTGTTATCCTCCAATTAAAAGACAAAGTATTTAGCACAGTGCCTGAGGCATTAAAAAGAATTCAGTAAATCCTACTGTTTTATTATTTATTATCATCATGTGTTCAGTGGCTAAGTCGTGTCTGACTTTGTGACCCCATGGACTGTGGCTACTGGGATAGCCTTCGCTGCTTGTCCTTCACTACTTACCACTATTAAAATGATATATTATTGATAGTTTAAAAAAAAGGACTATGTAAATGATGACTTGCTGAACAACAGGGAGACACAAGCCACCCACACGGAGTCAGCAAGGAGGTGCCTCGGTGTCTGATTTCCCACCCCAGGGTGATTTTGATTGGAGACGCAGTTTCAGTGCATGCACACAAAGGAAGTAGCGTCACTGGATTTCTTGCTTAGAGATCCCAGAATAGGTGTGCAATGAAAGGGCAGTCCTCTGTCCCTGGTCACGAGAGAGCAGGAGACAGCAGGGTAGCAAACACCTGTTATTTACAAGGTGGTTGGGGCAGAGGTCACTAACTTTTCACAGACTCAACTTGAAGTGGTTATTTTAGAAGGTGCCCTGAGCCAGGAAAGCAGGAACCTGTAGCAGGAACCCCAAGCTCAGGTCCTTATCTGAATGTCCAGACTCTAGTTATGAGCAGGTAGTCACAGTGCGAGATGCCTGGACAGTAACTCAAAATGTCTGTTTTCTCAGCAGACAAGCTCAGGTTCAGGCCAGCTAATGTAACCTTTTTTTTTTTTTTTTTGAGTTTTTTTTTTTTAACGTGCAAAAAGAACATCCCAGAAACAGAAGAGGTTTTAAGTTATTAACAGTGAACCACTACATAAGAAAGCCCCCTCTTCACTTTGTAAATAGGAATATAGTGCAAATAGACGTAAAAGGAGATGGACACTTTAGGATTCAATGCAAACCCTAAAGTTGTTTTGAGGTTGAGATTTTCATCGGTGTTGACAAAAAAAAAAAGCGGGGGAGATTTCCACGTATGATGATCTAGGACCCTATGATGATACACACAAGAGTGTCCAAGAACTTGTTGTTTGTTGTTTAGTTGCTAAGTCATGTCTGACTCCTTGTGACCCCGTGGACTGTAGCCCACAGGCTCCTCTGTCCATGAGATTTCCCAGGCAAGACTACTGGAGGGGGTTGTCACTTCCTTCTCCAGGGGATCTCTCCAACCCAGGAACTGAACACACATATCCTGCATTGGTAGGCGGGTTCTTTACCACTGTGCCACCAGGGAAGTCAAAGAACTGAGGAACCACAAGATACTTGGTGTCAGTGATTCCCGACAACGTATCAGTGGAATTTCCCTCTGGACATTTGGACTTTCGTTAGTGACACTGAGAGTTTACACTCGTGTTGTGACTGTGGAATGTGAAGTCCTAATTTTGAAAGCTGGTGGGGGCATGTTAGAAAGCGGAGGGACTTTGAGGACGGAGGGATACTTGTGGGCTTCCCAGGCGGTGCTGGTGGTAAAGAATCTGCTTACCAATGCAGGAGACATAAGAGACATGGATGTGACCTCTGCGTCAGGAAGATCCCCTGGAGGAGGGCACGGTAACCCACTCCAGTGTTTCTGCCTGGAGAATCCAATAGTCAGAGGAGCCGGGTGAGCTATAGTCCGTGGGATCACAAAGAGTCGGACACTACTGAACTAACTTAGCATGCAAGCAAAGACCAAGTCCTAGGTGGTATATGTAACTTTGGGGACTCCCTGGTGGCTCGGATGTTAAAGAATCTGCCTGCATTGCAGGAGACCAAGATTCAATTCCTGGGTTGGGGAGATGCCCTGGAGAAGGGAATGACAACCCACTCTAGTACTCCTGCCTGGAGAATACCATGGACAGAGGAGCCTACCAGCCTACTGACCACAGGGTCGAAAACAATCAAACACAACTGAAGCGACTTAGCACACACACAGATACTAGTACAGCCACTCCTTCCTCCAACAAGACCCTCCTCGACTATTACACTCCTACGCATGGCAGCGCGTAGGAGTATCTTTTCCTAATGTGTCATCTTTTGTCGCATCAGCATCTACCATGGTGGCAGCAGGAAATTCTGAGATGGTAGCTATAGATAAGAGAAAGGAAATCAGTCATTATCAGACAACCACCAAAGGCTATCTTGTTGCTTCTGGACAGTGAGCACCATCAGGATAAGGATGCCATCTCTCGGGGTCACTGCTGTATCCTCAGTCTGCAGCACAGAGCCTGTCACAGAGCAGTCTTTCAGTAGCAATTTGTGTCATTTATTTTATTGAAGTATAATTTACAATTAATTTCTGCTGCACAGAGAAGTGATTCAGTTGTATGTGTATATATACATTCTTTTTCATTTTCTTTTCCATCATGGTTTATCACAGGATATCAAATGTAGTTTCCTGGGCTTTACAGTAGGACTTTATTGCCTATCCATTCGAAATGTGATAGTTTTCATCTTCTAACCCCAAACTCCCAGCCCATCCTTCCTACACTCCATGCCCCTTTGACAACCACAAGTCTGTTCTCTGTCAGCACATTTCTGCCTTGTAGAGAAGGTCATCTGTGTCACATTTCAGGTCCTACATATAAATGGTATATGGTATTTTCTATAGACCTTGATGGATGGAAGTTATTGCCAGTGCAACTGAAAAAAAGGAACCTAAAGATGGAATCTCATGACTGATGTCATATGAGCTCTTCCTTCTACTGTCATCCCAGGGAGGAGAAACCTGCATTTACCTCTTTTGGAAAAAGCCATTCTTATCCAGGTGATGTAAGTTAGAAATCCAACAGCAAAGAAAACCATGATAATAGCCCAGATCCTGAAAACTTACTTCCTAAAGTTGGACCAGCCACTTTAAAATGCCATGTCTGTCTCTCTGTCCCTCTTCCTGTGGGCATATAGCCTGTTCTGTACTTGATAGATCTATTGACCATCCATCAGTGTGGATTTGCCAGGTACATACTAAAATAATTTTTAAGTGTGACTTAGAGTGTTGCAGTGCTTAACATTTTGAATGTCCTTCAAAGTCCACTGTTTTACCTAGTCTTCCCAGGAGCTCTACAGGAATATCAAGGCATATATAATTATTCCCACTTCAGGCTTTAAGGTAACTGATGATTTAAAGTTAGATGACTTTCCCAGAGCCATCCACTTATTAAATGACAGTGCAACCCAGTGAGATAGATTATGGTTTTTGCTTTATTTGTTTTCCATTTCTGTTAAGTAGATGGGGATACAGAAGCTCCAAGATTGCTTGGCTCACCCGAATTCATTCAGGTGCCATTGGTGGCAGTACCAGGATTCAGGCCAGCAAAGTCAGATGACCTGGGTTTTCTTTCTAACATCCATGCTGCCTGTCTTCTCCTTCCTCATTCTCAGTCCCCTGCCTCTGTCCTGTCTGGAATGACCTCCCCTTCCCAATAGGCTCACCTTTATGATGTAAATCACATGACTGTCTGGCAAAAAAATGTGTCCCTTATTCCTTCAGACCTCACTGAACACCCTGTCAGTACCCGCTTGCCCTGACTTTGCATTTGTTTATTTTGCCCCTGCATCTCAATCTGAAGCTCTCTGAAGGCAAGTGCAATGTCTTGGCCATCTCTGCATATCCCAGAGAAACTCTGGGATGGGCGTCAGGTACACGGCAAGGGGCACTGAACATGAAGTCTGAATGTATACGGCACTGCAAGCTGACAATGCAACAAGCTGTATATATGTCAGATTCTTACATATACTTCACTTTTTTCCCCCCAAAACTGATGCTAAAAAACATTTTTCATGTATTCGTGACTGCAGTTGTATTCTTGAGAAAGTGAAAGTGAAGTCACTCAGTTGTGTCCGACTCTTAGCGACCCCATGGACTGCAGCCTACCAGGCTCCTTCGTCCATGGGATTCTCCAGGCAAGAATACTGGAGTGGGGTGCCATTTCCTTTTCCATAATTGAGAGTGCCATATTAATGGGTGCTGTATTGGAAGGATGCGCTTTTGTCATTCATTTCTTCTCTCACAAGTTCATTCGCTCAGATGAAGAGATCTGATGGTTGTCTACAAGTATCCTGCCCAATACCTGGGGGAGGGGGGCTCCTTCAGCCTCACAGGATAATCTGGGTGGTGCATCACACCATCCACTACAGAGAGCCTTGGTGTGGTTTGGATTCTCTCTCAGGCACAGTGGGGAAGCCTGTGGAGTGAGCCTGGTATTTGCAATTGACCCGTCACTCCATGTCAACTCTTGTTTTCTGTTGACGTGATGCTGCTGAGCCCTTGGTGCAGACCCAGATTGAATCAGCGACCCAGACTATGGGAAGCACTGGATTGTTTCTGCCTCCCTTGAGGCCTCTGTTCTGAGCAGCAGCATTCCCATCATGCCCCTGCAGTTACCCATCCCCCCCAAGCATGCCATCCACTCCAGGGGGCCTGTGACACCCCACTCCACTCCATGTGCCCTGCCACACACAACCCAGCTGTCCCTGGAAAGCCAATTCCTTTCTACGTAGAGGTCTAAAGCAGGCTTCAAAGCACAATCTTACTCCCCTATAGCTTTAAGACATTAAGGCAAAAATCACACATTCTGATCTAATACTTGATTTTTTTTTTTTTTTTTCATATGAGAAACAGCCCCACCATGCTCAGAGGCTGGGGACTGGGCGAGCTTCCAGAGGCAGCTGCCTTGAGCCCGTCTTAGCTGTGGCTTCACTTCCAGCTGAAGCAAAGGTCTGCCTCTGAAGCTCCAAGCACAGGCTCCCAGGCGGGCGCCTTCTGGCTTCAGGCATCTGCCTTTCATCTGCCTCAAAGTAGGTTTCACGTTGCTGTTTTTAGTTCTTGCTACAAGGACGGCTCTTGGGCGGGGAAGCAGACACCCGCGGCGCTGGAGAGAAAGCAGAAGCGTGATTATGGGAGAGTAAGAACAGTCTCGTAGCAGGTCATCCTTGTACAGCTCTGTGTAGTCTGTAGACTGTATCTTCAGTCTCCAGACAAGAGCTAATGGCCCAGCCATAGCATCCCTGTTTTACTTAGGGATTAGGAGTGAAGAATGTTTATGCAGCTTGGTTAAGATTGCACAGCACTGAGCACTCAAGGAAGAATTGTGATACTCAAGGGGTGTGGGTGTGAGTACGTGTGTTGCAGAGAGAGGCAAAGAATGAATGACACAGGTGCAGAGGCAGAATCAGAGAGAAACCTTTAAGATCTCTTCCAAAAATTTCAGTCCAGTCCCTGACCAATGCAGGAACGTCCTGGATAGATTCCAATAACCAAAAGCTTACTCATTGCCTCTCAAGCTAGACTACAGTGTTGTTGACTCTAAAGACTAAACAAGTGAAAATGTTAGTCACTCAGTTGTGTCTGACTCTTTGGGACCCCATGGACTGTAGCCTGCCAGGCTCCTCAGTCCATGGCATTCTCCAGGCAAGACTACTGGAGTGGGTTGCAAGAATACCCTTCTTAAGGAGATCTTCCCTACCCAGGATATTAAACTGAAAATAGGAGGTAGTGAAACAGAACACAGACTCTAAACGATGGGCAGTTCTGGAGTTGAGGCTCAGCCATCCTACTTTGTATGCGACAGAAAAGTAAAAGTGTTAACTGCTCTGGTGTGTCTGACTCTCTGTGACTCCGTGGACTGTAGCCCACCAGGCTCCTCTGCCCATGGAATTCTCCAGGGAAGAATACTGGAGCGGATATGTTACACAGAAGAAGAGCTTAATATTGCTGCATCTTGGATGCTTCACCACACAGTAGTAATAATGTCCTTCATGAGAAAAGCTATGTAAAGCTCCTAGAACTTTCCAGGAGAACTTTCCGTAATGATGGGAAATGTTCTAAATCCGGACTCTCCAATATGGTAGCCACATGTTACACATGAATATTGAAAGCTTAAAATGTGATGAGTGCAACCGAGAAACTGATTTCGTGAGTTACTTTTGAGTAACCACATGAGCATGTGATGATCTGGAAGCTACAAATTCATGACCCCATTTGTCCTTCATGACTTATACGATGCAGAGATGATGCATTTTATTAATGAGGAAGTTGAGTCTCAAAGGAGACCCTACTGAAATCTCACATGGGCACCTCATGCCATCAGTGGGCTCCTAAATTTGGGAGCTGTAAAGTGTCCCCACCCACCCAGCTCAGCAGGCACACGCAAGCCCTAAGGCCAGCCAGGCTTGGCCTGAGCAGAGAAAGCGTTTTGCCGAGAGAGCCAAAGCCACTGACTAAGTATTATTCATTGTCCCAGTGTTAAGACATTCTGTCTAAACCATTTCCCATCACCAATAGGAGAGAGTTGGCTGGGGACAAGCCTTGGAGTTTCATACAATCAGTTTCACACAGCCTCACTCAGCAGGGCAAGAAAGGGCTTAAAATTTGATGCTAGATTATGCTCTGCATTAGCCAGAAATGGTTCTAACTCCAGATCAAGAGTATTCTTAAAATTCCTTCAATACGGTTTGGGCCTTGATATATACCAATATTCCTTGAGGAGAAAGGCATCTATTATGGGATGAAGTGTGTTCTCCATACCCACCAAGTTCATATGTTGAGGCCCTAACCCACAGTACCTCAGAATGTCACAGTATTTGGAGATAATCTCTTTAAAGAGGTCATTAAGGTTAAAATGGGGCTTCCCCGATGGCTCAGCAGTAACGAATCCACCTGCAATGCAGGAGAACCAGGAGACATGAATTCGATCCCTGTGTTGGGAAGACCCCCTAGGGAAGGGAATGGTAACCCACTCCAGTATTCTTGCCTGAAAAATCCTATGGACAGAGGAGCTTGGCAGACTACAGTCTGCTGCTGCTGCTGCTAAGTCACTTCAGTCGTGTCCAATTCCGTGCCACCCTATAGACGGCAGCCCACCAGGCTCCCCCGTCCCTGGGATTCTCTAGGCAAGAACACTGGAGTGGGTTGCTATTTCCTCCTCCAATGCATGAAAATGAAAAGTGAAAGTGAAGTCGTTCAGTTGTGTCTGACTCTTAGCAACCCCATGGACTGCAGCCTACCAGGCTCCTCCACCCGTTGGATTTTCCAAGCAAGAGTACTGGAGTGGGGTGCCATTGCCTTCTCCGAGACTACAGTCTATGGAGTTGCAAAGAGTCAGATATGGCTGAGCATGTGCACAAGGTAAAATGAGGTCATTAGAATGGATCATAATCCAGTATAGTCAGTATCCCTGTAAAAGGGGAAATATGGACACAGATGTACAGAGGAAGACCAATCCAAGCAAGCTTACACTGTCATCCTTGGGTTTCTATGGAGGCTTGTTTCCAGGCCTCCCATAGACACCAAATCCATGGATGCTCAGGTCCCTTATATAAAAGAGTATAGTATTTGCATATAAACTACACACATTGTCTGGTACAATACCTAGTAGAATGTAAATACTATGTAAGACTGCTTACCAGGTGGCACAGTGATAAGGAATCCACTGCCAATGCAGGAGACACAAGAAACGAGAGTTCTGGGTTGGGAAGATCCCCTGGAGGAGGGCATGGCAACCCACTCCATTATTCTTTCAGGGAAAATCCATGGACAGAGGAGCCTGGTGGGCTACAGTCCATGGGAGAGTCAGACACAACTGAGCACGCACACAATTGGAAATACAACGTAAATGCTATGTAATCGGTTGCTGTTGCACAGCAAATAGAAGTTTTTCTTCTTGGAACTTTCTGTAATTTTTTTCCAAATATCTTCTATCAATGGTTAGTTGAATCCACAGATGCAAAACCTGCAGACATGGAGGGCTGACGGTACAGCATTTATTTGATCAGTCTTCCCAGATGACTCTAGAAGCAGCACAGGTGAAGAACCTCAGCTTTAATTCACCAAGGAACAACACTCATTACATAGATGTCAAGAGCAAGGATGATAAGAACAACTTAAAGCATTATAGCTTTTTAGAATTAATACAGCACTTTCATATACATTTTTACAATGTTGTTGTAAGAATTAATCATCTTCCTAATTTACAGATGAGCCTCTGGAATCTTGTTTCAGTTCAGAGTCTATAATTAATAAAGCCAGATTACCCACACTACTTCCTGGACTACTCAATCCTGGGCAAATCCATTTCATCACTTCATCTGCTTTTCACCAAAACCGTCTTTGAGCAGGGTGAATGTGTATCCCGATTTGCCCAAGGCACTGCATGTCTACTGCTTTTTCCCAAAGTAATTATGAATAACACCTTCTTTCACTCTCAGAAGCATCTGTGTTTACACGATTTATCTTATGTTCAACTTACAGATAGGGCACTTTTCCCTGTAAAAGGTTTCCTGCGGTGGTTGTGGTGGCTGTTGTTTAGTTGCTAAGTCACGTCTGACTCTGTGACTCCATGGACTGTAGTCCTCCAGGTTCCTCTGTCCATGGAATTCCACAGGCAAGAATACTGGAGTGGGCTGCCATTTCTTTCTCCAGGGGATCTTCCTGACCCAAGGATTGAACCTATGTCTCCTGCATTGGCTGCACTGAGCCAACTGGGAAGCCCATGGTAAGGGAATGTCTTTGTGCAATTCATGGTCTCACAGACACATCTATTGGGTAAAACATAGACTGAACAGTGGGCTGTTTTATAGAGGACAAAGCACACCCAACAGCCCGATTCAAAAGACCAGGACCCTGATTTGACCTGCTTCAGGCTTGCAGTGGGAATTTAGATAAAGAAGAAGGAATTCAGCTAGATGAACCTTAGTTCAATTCAGCTTGAATTCTCTGGTTAACTTGATGAGTACTTAATGTGTTTAAGCACCATCCCTACTAGCGCAAACAGTAAAGAATCTGCCTGCAACAGAGGAGACCCTGGTTCGATTGCTGGGTCAGAAAGATCCCCTGGAGAAGGGATTGGCAACCCACTCCAGTATTCTTGCCTGGAGAATCCCATGGACAGAGGAGCCTGGCAGGCTACAGTCCATGGGGTTTCAAAGAGTTGGACAAGACTGAGTGACTTTCACTTTTCACTTTCATTTTCAATGTGTTTAAGGGACTGTGAGTGGGAGTGGGCAGTAAAAGAATGATCAGGGTGTTCTGGGGCCTTTGGGGGAAGGAGGACATATATGTGATGGTGATGTTTTGCACCCAGACGTCTGAAATCTGCATTCATTAGTTGGTTACAATAGTAAACGAACCCCAGAAAGATGAGTTGCTAACCATAGAAAAGTTTATCATTTTGTTCATGCAGTGTGTGGTGATTCCCGTGGTGCCCAGGGTGGACCCCTTCTAGTGGTTCAGGGATGCAGGCTTGCATCTGGCAGCTTCAGCCTTTCGAGCAGGTACCCGAGGCAAGGACAGCGAGAGCCGGGCAGTGATGACACCCTTCCTGTTTTGCTCACACTCCATTGACTAGAGCTAGTTGCTTGGCCCTGCCTAGGAAGTGGGTTACTTGCTAAACCCCACCCTTTGAATTTCAGTCCCCAGCTAGCACTTCAACCCTGCAGCCTACAGCTTCCTGCCTGCCTCCCCAGCTCCAGACAAACTCTCAATGGACAACAGAGAAGTCGTCCCCATGCCTTAGCTTTCTACTGTCCCTTCCTGCCTTTCTTAACCTCCCTGTCCCTCAGCCCAACACCTAAGTGATATCTGCTTGTATCCGTTTCCTAAAGATGCTACAACAAGTGACCACAATTGTATAGATCGCTCAAAGCAATAGAAATGTATTCTCCAACAGTTCTGGACATCAGAATTCTGAAGCCAAGGTTGTCTGCAGACAGTGCACTCTCTCCTAGCTTCTGGCGGTTGTTGGCAATTCTTGGCACTTCTTCACTTGCAGCTGCATCACTCCATCTCGGCCTCCATCGTTCCATGGCCACCTTCCCTCTGTGTGTGTGTGTCTTCACATGATGTTCCACTCTCTGCATCTGACTCTTTTTTTCTCTTCCTATAAGGTCCAGAGTCATATTGGATTAAGAGCCCACCCTACTCCAATATGAACTCAACTTATATTTTAATCACACCTGCAAAGACCCTATTTCTAAATAAGGTCATATTCACAGGTACCAGGGGTTAGAACTTCTACACATTTTTTGGCGAACACAGTCCAACCCAAGCCATTGTTTGAGAAGCCTCCTCACATGCCCTGGAGCAGAATTACCCACTTCTGCCTCTGTGTTCTCATGGATCATATGCCATATACCAGAGGATGGCTTTGTTCCAGTGTGGGAGTTACTGGTTTGCACACTTCTTTTTCCCATTTTGTGGACAGGGATGATGTCTTGGTATCCTTGACATCTTTTTAGGAGCATTTCTCGTAATGCCAGATGTTGTAGTCTTGTCTAGAACAAAGGACAGGGGTTTTGGCAACAGATATTCCCTTGAATTCCAATCTTGCCACATCCTAGCCACGTAGTTGGAAGAAGATATTTAACCTATAAGATTTTCAGTTTCTCCTTCTTTTAAGTTGAGAGCTCTAACCCAACCAAGCCAGCTTAAGCCACAAAAGAAATTCATCCTTTCCTGAAGAAGACCCAGTCCAACCTCACCTTACCAAAGTTCCCTCTAGCGATTATATTCTCTGGATCTTCCTCGTCTCTGATGACTTTCACTAATCTGAATGGAATCGAAGGGAAAAATCATATTGTTCTCCTGAGCTCTGCCCAGGTAGGAAGCTAAAGAGCTTCAGGAGGCTTGAGCAGTGACAGAGATTTCAAAAAATCAAAGTGTGACTAGGAATGCTGGAAGCACAGAGGTGTCTCTGAGAAGCAGTGGGGCAACTCACACGCAAAGCAATTAGTGCTCTCAGCGCCCAGGCTGGCAGAGAGCAGCGTAAGCCCACCAGGCAAGATTGGGGCTACAGCATTGTTTTCTCTTCTGGTAGATCAAATGCAGAAAGGTAGACAGCGTGAAGTTTGAGTTGCAAGGGGAAATGACAGGCAAACGCAGTAAACAGAACTAATTAACTTCAGCTTCATTCCCAGGTTACAAAGGGCCAAGTAGGCACAGCAAGCTGGCGGGGGAACAGTGGGGTCTCTGGCTTTGCCTACTGACCCAGAGACAACTTGTAAGATACGTCCCCAAGTGCCTTCCCAGGTTTCTCCTTTTATATCCAAAGTGTCCAGTGGAATGCTTTTTTTTGAGACAAATATTCACCCTTCCTCCTTCATCTTTCCTCATTGTCTCCTCTTTTCTCAGAAGCCTTCTCTTAAATTCCCACTGGCTTCTGTCCGCCTTCTCTGAGCTCTCAGCCAGAATCCAGTGCTGACCGAGGAGAGGGAGTGTGACAGAAGGTTACAGACAGGGCTCAGGACAGGACTGTCTGTCTGGACGCAGCTCAACCTGTGTGATCTTAGCAGGCAACTGAACCACTCTGTATCTCGTTTTCCTTGTCTGTAAAATGGAAATTCTAAATGCAACTTCACTGGTTGTCCTAAGTACGCATGGGAGAATGTAAACACAATGCATGACCATCATCTTTTCATGATGCCACCCAACATGGTTTTACCTGTCCCATTTCAACCCACCTCACAGCGCTGCCATGGGGAGTCAATGAATTATTGCATATGAAGGCACATCACAAAGTCTAACACTTTTTACGTTGCAATTGTTGGTCCTATTGCAATTATGTCTACTTCTTATATGTACAGCTTTCGGCCCAACTCCATTTCTACTGTTCAGTATGGTGTGGAACAATTATAAGGGCTTGGGGTA
This sequence comes from Bos mutus, assembly GCF_027580195.1. Taxonomy (NCBI): domain Eukaryota; kingdom Metazoa; phylum Chordata; class Mammalia; order Artiodactyla; family Bovidae; genus Bos; species Bos mutus. The sequence goes on along the minus strand of NC_091622.1, from coordinate 105,406,927 downwards.
GAAAGATGACCAAACTCTTGATCTTCAGAGAACTTGTAGAGATCCAAGAAGGCATCGTGGTCAAGAGGAAAGAGCATTAGTTCTGGGATCAGATATACCTGGATTAAGGTGTGCCATCTCCTTCAAATTGCTCATCTCCTTTTCCTCACTTGTCAACTGTGGTCAAAATTGAACTTCCTACATAGGGAATAATAATAAAATGAGAGAATGTATGAGTTGGCCAAAAAGTTTATTCAGGCCCAAGAAAACTTTTCAGCTAACCCAACAGAGTGTTAACATACCACTCTGAATATAGTATTAAGTAAACAAGCACTCTCATCAGAGCCTCTGAGAAAGCCACAAACCACTAAAAATGGTGAGGAAGATAATCACAATTAACAGCACAAAATGATGATGCTCTCAAGCTGAAATAATGCTCAGTTCGGTTCATTTCAGTCACTCAGTCATGTCCGACTCTTTGCTACCCCATGGACTGCCAGCACTCCAGGCTTCCCTGTCCTTCACCAACTCCTGAGTTCACTCAAACTCATGTCCATTGAGTTGGTGATGCCTCACAGGCAGCCCTGTGAGGTGGGTTGAAATGGGACAGGTTAAACCATGTTGGGTGGCATCATGAAAAGATGATGGTCATGCATTGTGTTTACATTCTCCCATGCATACTTAGGACAACCAGTGAAGTTGCATTTAGAATTTCCATTTTACAGACAAGGAAAACGAGATACAGAGTGGTTCAGTTGCCTGCTAAGATCACACAGGTTGAGCTGCGTTCATCCTCTGTCAACCCCTTTTCCTCCTGCCTTCAATCTTTCCCAGCATCAGAGACTTTTCACATGCATCAGCTCATCAGATGGCCAAAGTATTGGAGTTTCAGCTTCAACATCAGTCCTTCCAATGAATATTCAGGAATGATTTCCTTTAGGATTGACTGGTTTGATCTCCTTGCAGTCCAAGGGACTCTCAAGAATCTTTTCCAACACCACAATTCAAAAGCATCAATTCTTCAGCACTCAGCTTTCTTTATAGTCCAACTCTCACATCCATACATGACTACTGGAAAAACCATAGCCTTTACTAGATGGACATTTGTTGGCAAAGTAATATCTTTGTTTTTTAATATGTTGTCTAGGTTGGTCATAACTTTCCTTTCAAGGAGCAAGCATCTTTTAATTTCATGGCTGCAATCACCATCTGCAGTGATTTTGAAGCCCAGAAAAATAAAGTCTGGCACTGTATCAGCTGTTTCCCCATCTATTTGCCATGAAGTGATGGGACCAGATGCCATGATCTTCATTTTCTGAATGTTGAGCTTTAAGCCAACTTTTTCACTCTCCTCTTTCACTTTCATCAAGAGGCTCTTTAGTTCTTCTTCACTTTCTACCATAAGGGTAGTGTCATCTGCATATCTGAGGTTATTGATATTTCTCCCGGCAATCTTGATTCTAGCTTGTGCTTTATCCAGCCTAGCATTTCGCATGATGTACTCTGCATATAAGTTATATAAACAGGGTGATTTTATACAGCCTTGATGTACTCCTTTCCCAATTTGGGACCAGTTTGTTGTTCCATGTCCAGTTCTAACTGTTGCTTCTTGACCTGCATACAGATTTCTCAAGAGGCAGGTCAGGTGGTCTGGTATTCCCATCTCTTTCAGAATTTTCCACAGTTTTTGTGATCCACACAGTCAAAGGCTTTGGCATAGTCAATAAAGCAGAAATAGATGTGTTCCTGGAACTCTCTTGATTTTTCCATGATCCAGCGGATATTGGCAATTTGATCTCTGGTTCCTCTGCCTTTGCTAAAACCAGCTTGAACATCTGAAAGTTCATGGTTCACATATTGCTGAAGTCTGGCTTGGAGAATTTTGAGCATTACTTTACTAGCGTGTGAAATGAGTGCAATTGTGTGGTAGTCTGAGCATTCTTTGGCATTGCCTTTCTTTGGGATTGGAATGAAAACTGATCTTTTCCAGTCCTGTGGCCACTGCTGAGTTTTCCAATTTGCTGGCATATTGAATGCAGCACTTTCACAGCATCATCTTCCAGGATTTGAAATAGCTCCACTGGAATTCCATCACCTCCACCAGCTTTGTTCGTAGTGATGTTTTCTAAGGCCCACTTGACTTCACATTCCAGGATGTCTGGCTCTAGGTGAGTGATCACACCATCGTGATTATCTGGGTCATGAAGATCTTTTTTGTACAGTTCTTCTGTGTACTCTTGCCACCTCTTCTTAATATCTTCTGCTTCTGTTAGGTCCATACCATTTCTGTGCTTTATTGAGCTCATCTTTGCATGAAATGTTCCCTTGGTATCTCTAATTTTCTTGAAGAGATCTCTAGTCTTTCCCATTCTATTGTTTTCCTCTATTTCTTTGCACCGATCACTGAGGAAGGTTTTTTTTATCTCTCCTTGCTATTCTTTGGAACTCTGCTTTCAAAATGTGCATGGCTTAAGTTAAGAACATTTAACTTAGCTTTCATTCTATAAATGAAAAGAAGTTCCAGATCTTAACTGCTTCTGTTATGAGTAGCCTCTCCATATTTGCTTACATGGGTCTAAGTTTGAGGTATTTTTAAAATATTGCTTAGTTAAAGATATGTGATGAATGCAGAAGTAGTAACAACATTGAAAGTGGTGGAAATAAAAATGGAGACTTTTTATGTGAGAAAATGAATAAAAATGATGAATGTCCTATGGTTTATTTGCCATGACTCTTTCAATAGTAGGAACATTCTGGAAGACAAACTGTGAATCTGTTGTGTTTGAAAAGTGTGGTCAATATGCACCAACAATATATATCAAAAGAAGAGGAGAGTGATTGTCAGCCCCTGGGCTGGACTGGGTCTAATAGGATTCATGATAAACAGAGAGCCAACCCACGCTCTTGTGGTGTTACAATATGGTGGAAGAAACAAATGCTCCACACAGAGTCACACGAAGGTCAGATATGCTCAGTGAAAGTTGTATGTTGGGATACGTCTGAAATGCTCTGCAGATTGCAAGGACAAAATAGAAGTCCCCTACTTTCTTCTTTGGTACTCCTTTACATGGAGCACTGATAAGGGCTAAGGAGGCTGTCTGCATACTTCATGGACCAGGAAGCCAGCAAAAATGATGGTGGATGTGGAGGAGGTCAGATAGAAAGAAGTGGACTGAGTCAGGAGGTGGCTTGAAGAGAAACTTTCCAAGACTATGATGACTTGATCTGGAGGTATTAGATGGTTGAGGATGATTTCTGAACTCTTTTATTTCACAACTGGATAACAGAAGTTTCCATTTACAGAACCAAGGAGGCCTGCAGAGATGGATGTCTGAAAGACAGGAGTCACATTTTTAATTTTTTTAATTTTTAGATGCTTGTCACCCATAGAATTGTAGATATCAGGGGTCCCCCCTACACAAGGGCTGTTCATGCTGTCAACCACCATTTAATACTGTAACACAAACTTTGAAACAGGTAATATACATATCAAGCCCTCTATTCAGAAACAGAGCTGGGGTTCAAATAAAAAGATCTCTAACCAAACATATTTGAGCTTTTATTCCATTGTCATTAACTGTGTGACATTTGGAGGAAAACTGGGAAAATCCTTTTGTGGTTCAAGCTTCACTAAAATCTAGGAATAATCCCCACATCATCAAGTGATTTTGAGAATAAAAAGAGAGAGAAATTGTTTTATAGCCAGACTCTATAATTTCCCTGTTCACTTTTCCATTTCTCTCTCTTTCTTTCTTCTATTGCCCTGTTACTTGGTGATAGAACTGGAGTAAGTTATTATCAGATGTCTAATGAAAGTTTGTTGAAATTGTCTGGGAATGCTAAAAAATTATTTGCCTTACCCCAAGTTCCTGACCATTTCAGATAGAGATAGATAGATGATAGATTAGACAGATAGATAGAATTATATAGATCTATATATCCAAGAGATATAGATATATCAAATGTCCTCATCTTATTTTCCAACAACACAATGATCTGAACATTTTCTAGCTCCCTGTAATTGTGATCTCCACTCTCCAACTGTTTCGTCTTCTTTCTCTTCATCTGAGCATCTGAGACAGAGGCAGTATCTGTATTCTTTCTCACCTGTCTCCAGTCTGCAGCCTTCTGCTTTACCTGCTGCTGCCCATGCTAGAGCAGAATGCAATTAAAGGACTTCAGAAGGCAGCTGGAGCTCAGCCTTCATGAGAGACAACACGTACCTTTGACAGCTTGGAAATGCTTTTCAATCAATATGGTCCGGGCAGGGGTCACTCAGAGGGTACTTAGATTCTTCAGAGTTCTTCAGGAGCTGACCTTGTCATGTTGACCCAAATCTGAGTAGACACCAGGAGGAGCAGGAAGGAAATGGAGGGCCAGAAGAGAAGGTTTTCATTAAGCTGTGATGGGAAGTGAGAGTGGATCAGGAAATGTTGATTCCTGATTCCCAAAGCGGCTCTGGCATTTGGCAAGATTGCTATGAAACGGGAGTGAGGAGAGGGCATCTTTTTGTGTTTTTCTCTTCTACACTTTCTGCAAATACCTTCCTCACAGCCCTTGTTCATTTTCCCATCCGTTTGTTCAGCAAATGTGCATGGAGATAAATGTGTATGGGCATAAACATCACCCTCAATTCTACTGACATATTGTACGGGACTGCCCACTATGGCATACACACAACAACAGTACTGCCTGGCTTGTGGTAAGCTTCCCATAAATAAGGATGTATTGGTGTGATTACTAAAGAAGCCTATGAACTCATGAATGAACGGAAGGATGGATCAATAGATGAATGAATCAATGAGTGAATGAAAAGGAAAGGAAGGATGCTCAGCCCAGCCTATGAGATTGTGTAAGGAATAAGAATGAGGTGAACTAGAAGAAAGAAAGATAAGCTTTCTCACTCAAGCTGTGTTGGTGTAATTAATTTTATTGGCTCCTGCCTTCTCAGAGTTCATACTTCATTTGGAGAGAGCATGCCACCATCATTTCTGAATCCCCAACACGTAGTGCAGGGCTCTGCAGAGAGTGAGAAGAAAGGGGGTGTGTACCTGGATGAGGAGATGCAGGTTAGAATCCCCATTCTGCCACATTCTACCTGTTAGAGGCTGGTCCCTGGAGCTCTGGGCTCTTTGTTTTCTCCTCCACATAAGAATCCACCTGCAATGTGGGAGACCTGGGTTCGATCCCTGAGTTGGGGATGATCCCCTGGAGAAGGGAAAGGCTACCCACTCCAGTATCCTGGCCTGGAGAATTCCCATAGTCCTTGAGGTCGCAAAGAGTCGGACATGACTGAACGACTTTCACTTAACTTCACTTCCACATAATAAAGGTCATGAGAGCCTTTCTCAGAGTATCTCACAGAATGGTCACAGAGCCCAGAGGGGGACAAATACGTGTCCCAGTAAGTTGTCAACCATCAACCGCTATTTAGAGGCAAACTTGCGAACAAGACATCAGCAGGCTCAGGAGTGAAATGACAGAAAACAAGCCCAGCTCAACTCATGATACAACACTGAATCAGCAGCCATAGGGCTGGAGAATTTTCAGAGAAAATAACCTGATTCTCAGAGCAGGAGCTTAGGAAGGCAGTTCTCTGGTGCATCCCGTAAGTACCATCCATCTTCCACTGCTTCTGACTCCTGCGGGCCTCAGAGGTTCTCAGACACCGGGCATCTACTGGGTGTGGCTGGCAGTAGCAGAAACACCAGGCATGGCTTTATTAAATTTTCCAAATTTTTATTAAATGTTTCTGAAGCTTTGAAAAAAAATAGATGATTGGGCTTCCCTTGTGGAGGTTCTAATTCCATAAGTCTCTATAGAGACTGTGACTGTTTACTTAAAAAAGGCCCCCAGTGAGCAGTCACAGTGGGGACCACTGTCCTGCTCACCACTGGGTTGCCTTACCACCATGTGCCTTACTGCTGGGAAGATGTTGCCATGAGACCTGCTTAGGTTTATGAGACATTGGCCTGGGGAGTAGGGGCAAGGAGCTCCTCACAGGTAGACCTGCACGTTCTGTGAGGTTAGCTGGAACTCCAAATTTGGGTTGAGGTCTGGCCATCCTCTCTCCAGCCTTGAGAGACGTTAGCATCTCCTCGCCCTGGCTGGGTCAGAGTTTACTTCTGGATCCCAGGATGAGTGAATTGTCAGGGGATCTCCCAAGCGAACACTCTATTGCCTTGAATCTCAACTGTCCATATGTTTTGGGAAGTCAAGCCCCCTCTCATCCCTCCTCCTTAAGTCCAGGCCAGTTTAGCTCTAGTTGTTAAACCGCTAGTGGCTATAACCACTAGTTACTGAGCAAGGTCCTTTATACAAGCCCATGAGGGAGGCTGGCTTTGCTATCTTCACTGAAGGTGTCAAGACAGAGGCTAACACGGTTTTGTGTGTCCCAGGCAGCTAAGAGCTGAGTTCATCTCTCCCTGCCTCCAACCCTTACCTCCCAACCCCTCTACTCCATTCCGCAATGATGCCGGCCCCTTTCTAGGGGCTGCCATATCCTGGTAAAGCAGAAACAATCCCTACCTTTTAGAAAATGAACATTAATTCAGAGAAATAAAAGGAGTAATATCTCAGAAGTCGTTGTTATTATTCAGTCACTTAGTCGTATCCAACTATTTGCGACCCCATGCGCTGCAGCACCCCAGGCTTCCCTGTCCTCCATTATTTCCCAAAACTTGCTCAAATTCATGTCCATGGAATTGGTGATGCTATCTAACCGTTTCTTTTTTTTTTTTTTTTAAACTTTACAATATTGTATTGGTTTTGCCAAACATCGAAATGAATCCACCACAGGTATACTTGTCGGGCAGAGGATGAGATGGATAGAAATAGATATTTGCAAACTCCATGAAGTCCAGGGATGGTGTATAAGAGGGGGCATTGATGTCATCTGAGTTACAATGTTACCCCGCATTGAAATCCAAAGGACAATTGGAAAACAAAGCAAAGAGTGAAGAAAAATAAACAAACATCCCACCTGGGGGAACCACGTGAAGAAAGACTTTGAATTTAAAGGGATAATGGCCTTTTTGAGGAAATGAAAGGTCAGGAAGGCCTGAGTTAGAGAGGAGGCTTGGAGTCAACCTGCAAAGGTCAACAAAAGACAAGCCATGTGGTCCATGCAGTCTTTGCTGTGAGAACAAGGAGATGCTGAAAGTGTCAGGCATGGAAGTAAAGTGTTAGTTGCTCAGTTATGTCTGACTCTTTGCAACCCCATGGACCAGACTTGCCAGGCTCTTCTGTTCATGGAATTTTCCAGGCAAGAATACTGGAGTGGGTTGCCAGTGAGATCAACATACACAGATACATTTTAGAGTATCCATAGGCTGCTCTCTGGAAACAGACTGGAGGGGGACAAGAAAGAGAGAGTGTGGAAAGTCCCTAAAAGGCTCCTCTCCAAGTGCCAGATGGTGCTGAAGTCCACCTCATTGTCCGCTAAACTTCATGCCCAACATCAGCGTCTACAGAAGCAGAGGCTGCAACAGGGATTCATGTGCGAGTGAGTTACGGAACTCGTGCTGGCAGGAGCATCCTTCAAGGGGGAAGACACCAGGAGGGGCTGGAGAGTTATGAAAAGGTTTTCCTGACTCTGTAGGAAGCTCCTGGGCCTGAGTGTCAGAGAGATTGTTGAATGCAGAGGCAGGGAGCTGACTCAGCAGCTCAGGATGCCCTTGAGGGTGAGAGCGAACAATCCCTTTTCTCAGGCATCACCAGGCCAGGGGGCTCCAGTCAGTGAAAAGAGTGCAAATCTTAACAGTTACCCCCTAGCAGCAGAGGAGGGGTATGCCAGTCCAGTAAAGGGGACCCAGCGGGGTCACCAGTATCATCTGCTGCACTTCCACCCATGGACCCAAGTGGTCATATTGTTTGAATAAGTGAGTCAATATAAAACAAACTTATGGTACCAGGGGATATGAGAGGAGAGGAGGGGTAAATTGGGAGATTGGGACTGATACATACATACTATTATATACATATGTAATAAGGATCAATGCTACGGCATAGTGAACTCTACTCAATACTCTGTAGTATTAGGAAATAGCTGACCTATATGGGAAAAGAATCTAAAGAAGAGTGGATTTATGCATATGAAATGACCACCCACTCCAGTATTCTTGCCTGGAAAATTCCCTGGACAGAGGCCTGTAGTGGGCTACAGTCTATATAGTCGCAAAGAGTCAGACAAGACTGAACAACTGAGCATAAATAATTCACTTTGCTGCACACCCAAAACAAACACAACATTGTAAATGAACTATATTCCAATGAAAATTAATCTTAAGAAATAATGTGGTGTGGTTTACATTCACTAAGTCATATGTGACTCTTGTGAAAGGATTCTTATTTCGCCCAGGCTCAGAAGGTTGGTCAGAACACTGGGCACTCACAGGCCTTTGGCTACCAGGCCAGGCTTGCAAAGTGTGTGTGGTGAGCCTCGTCTTCTACATAAAGGAGGTATTTGTGCTTCAATGTCTGGAGCTGAGTCTGGGTCCACAGTCCTGGGGCTGAAAAACTCACAGTTTTCACCAGTAAAACGGATCCATTCTGTGACTGTCAACCTTCCTGCCAACCATGGAGAGGGGGAAAAATAAATTTTAAACCCCTGGAAGAGGAAGGCACAGCTGACGTGGCCATGCCTCTGACTTTAGGTGATGTTTACCCAGCATAAGTAAACCGGAAACTAGGAAAGCTGGGTTCTAGAGCTAGTTCTATGAAAAAAAGTGGGCAAAAAACTCTCCCTGCCTGCAGTGCAGGTGAGGAATCTGAGGAACACAGAGGCACAAAAGCCTCCTCAAAATCCCATAAGTAATGAGTGTCAAGACTAAGTCATTTTTGAAAGCACACACCGTTCATTTGGGACATTTTATAATGTGGTCTAAAAGCCATATTCCGAAATATTGTGCAGCCATCAAGTATGATATCACGGAGGCAAACTGCACAAGCAACACACAGACACGCACACACACACACACACACACACACCCTTAGCACAATAAATGCCCCCCTCTCTTCATTCCATTAACCCTAAAGGAAATCAGTCCTGAATGGTCACTGGAAGGACTAATGCTGAAGCTGAAGCTCCAGGAATCTGGCCTCCTAATGCGAAGAGCTGACTCACTGGAAAAGATCCTATTACTGAGAAAGATTGAAGACAAAAGAAGAGGGCAACAGAGGATGAGAGGGATAAATTGGAAGCTTGGGATTAACATACACAGGACTGTGTATAAAATAGATCATTGTTGACTAAAAAGAGGTACAGTGTGAGAGTTGTGAGTTAAGTTTTATTTGGGACTGCAAATAGGACTGCAGCCCAGGAGGCAGCCCCTCAGATAGCTCTGAGACACTGCTCCCAATAGGCAGTGGGGGAAGGTCAATATATAAGATTTTGGTGAAGGAAAAGTTCAATACACTTAAGCACTCATTTTACAAAAGGTTTTCTGCTAGTCTTGAGGATCTGATGTCATCATGAAGAGATCTAGTGTTTTTCTAGATATGAAGAGATGCAAGGATTGGGATCATAAAATCTGTTCCTGAAAATATCCAACTGTATAAAGACCTGTCCCACCAGATTCCCTGGAGCACAGAGTGCCTCACTCCACCCTGAACTCCCTCAGGGGGTGTTGAAGGTCAGCAGCTGCAGATGCACATCTGAAACTAACTCAACACGGTAAATCAACTCTACTCCAATCAAATATTTTTTAAAAGACATCTTGAGATTAGGGGCTAGCAAAGCACATCGGTGTTTATCTGTCCCAGCATCACTGCCCTCCCTCAGTTCTAACACTCTGGACTGTTTAAATACAACCTAAACTCCTCAGGCTCCATACTTTTCCACTTGGAGTGGGGAAGAGAGAGTTCAGTTCCGTCGCTCAGTCATGTCTGACTCTTTGGGACCCCGTGGACTACAGCACACCAGGCCTCCCTGTTCTCCTTCATTGTCTCCCCAAGTTTGCTCAAACTCATGTCCATCAGCTTAGTGATGCCATCCAACCATCTCATCCTCTGTCGTTCCCTTCTCCTCCTGCTTCAGTCTTTCCCAGCATCAGGGTCTTTTCCAGTGAGTCAGTTCTTCGCATCAGGTGGCCAAAGTATTGGAGCTTCAGCATCAGCATCAGTCCTTCCAATGAATATTCAGGACTGATTTCCTGTACGATTGACTGGTTTGATCTCCCAGCATCAGGGTATTTTCTAACGCATTGGCTCTTCACAACAGGCAGCCAAACAATCTATGCAAACAAAGGGTTAGCACGCAAAGACATTTAAGTTTTTTCTACTCCTTCAAATCTTCCAAGGCCTAGAATATAAGGACTCAAATGTCCAAACAAAATTTTTTTCTGGTCTCTAAGCAACCTTTGTTCCCAAACCACTTGCCTTGATGACCTAGACTGCAAATACCAAGTCCTGTTTGGCCCAGATGAGAACCATTCAACAGTTGTGCATTTATCAGCATTGCAGTCACAGAAATACCTGCACTAAATGGCTCAGTGCTGATCCACGGTGAAAATTTGTGGAGTGTTCAATTACCCTTAGAATTGTTCATCTCTTACCTGCGGAGCCCCAGCGTCTAATCATGGAACGAGAGGCTGCAGTCAGGAAGCTGTTCGCTGCACACAAAGGCAGTTCAGTGAGAAGCCACGGGCTCCAGGCCGCCCCAGCGCAAAACAAGTTGTCCATTTTCAAACCTGCATCATCCTTCTCTCAGCATTTTGTTCCTAACATCTTCCTGAGAGGACGGAATAACAGTGAATCTGATGTCACTATAGGGAATTTCAGGATGGAAAGAACTCAAGGAGTAGAAGTCCCAGGGGCTACCGTTTGTGGGTCTTCACTGGATGTCATCTGTTTCAGACACGAGCCATGTTTCTAGAAGCAAGTCTATCTAGCAAAGCTTTGCCCCTGACTCCAAGGACCCCTATGTGGAAAGGCCCCAAGCTTAAGCTTCTTATACTGAGTTAGAGATTTATTCACCCATTTCCCTATTTAAATTTAGTTTGTTTTATTGAAGAATAGTTGATTTACAATGCTGTGTTAGTTTCAGGTGTACAGGAAAGTAATTCAGTTATACATATGTATGTATATGTGTGTGTGTGTGTGTGTGAGAATATGTATACATATTCTTTTTCGGATTCGTTTCCCTCCTCAATGGCACCCCACTCCAGTACTCTTGTCTGGAAAATCCCATGGATGGAGGAGCCTGGTGGGCTGCAGTCCATGGGGTCACTAAGAGTCTGACATGACTGAGTGACTTCCCTTTCACTTTCCACTTTCATGCATTGGAGAAGGAAATGGCAACCCACTCCAGTGTTCTTGCCTGGAGAATCCCAGGGACAGGGGAGCCTGGTGGGCCGCCGTCTATGGGGTCGCACAGAGTTGGACACGTCTGAAGCAACTTAGCAGCAGCAGCAGCAGCATTATTGTTGTTTAGTTGCTAAGTCCGGAGAAGGCAATGGCCACCCACTCCAGTACTCTTGCCTGGAGAATCCCAGGGATGAGGGAGTCTGGTGGGCTGCCGTCCATGGGGTAGCACAGAGTCAGACACGACTGAAGTGACAGCAGCAGCAGCAGCAGCAGCAGTTGCTAAGTCATGTCCAACTCTTTTGAGGCCCCATGGACTGCAGCCTGCCAGGCTCCTCTGCCCATAGGATTTCTCAGGCAAAAATATTGAAGTGGGTTACCATTTCCTTCTCCAGGGGATCTTCCCAAGCCAGGGATTGAACCCACGTCTCTTGCATTGGCAGGTGGATTCTTCACCACTGAGCCAACAGGAAAGCCCTCTTTTCCCTTATAGGTTACTACAAATATTTTTGTTGTTGTTGTTGTTGTTATTTTTTTTAATTTTATTTTTAAACTTTACATAATTGTATTAGTTTTGCCAAATATCAAAATGAATCCACCACAGGCATACATGTGTTCCCCAATCTGAACCCCATGTAGCTCCCTATGCCATACTGTAGGTCCTTGTTGGTTATCTATTTTGTATATGGTAGTGTTTATATTATCATCCATTTCTTATTCCACAAATGTTTAATGAATATCAGTTATCTACCAGTAACCACATAGGAATTAGAAACCAAATGAGATCCAGTCCCTGCCCTGAAGAATCTCCCTAACTCAGATACATTGCTACTCTTCTGCCCTTTCCAGAAGATGTTTATACTCTCTCTCTCAAAGGACAGACAGACAAGGAAGTTAGTGCTTATAACCTGATATGTAAAACATGATGAGGAAACAAACACAGACCATGAGATCCAGGAGAGAGACTGCTTAACAGAGCAGGCCGGCAAGCTAGACTGGATCTTGGTTTTGAAAGATTTGAAAGTAAGAATCAGCCAGCTGCCTTACAATCTGGGCAGAAGAAACTCTTTGGGTATGAGATTCAATATTGCATGGGTGCGGGCATGGTGCCTTTAAGGGAAAATGAAGGGAGGCAGACCCTGAGGTTAGAGAGAACCCCACTGAGCAGCTCCAGATGTAATCATCGAGGATCCTGAAACAGTTAAGTTAGCCTCTAAGTGAGGCGATTCTGTAATACCTGGGTTTCTGCCATCAATGTTAACATGGCAATTCTGGGTACAAAACCCCACTGAAAAGGATAAAACCATTGGCCCCTCCCGCCACAAAAGGCTCAGATGCCCAGTAAAATGGTACCCTTAGGAATGGAGGTAGCTCTGGCTTGTGTGGGTTGAATGTACAGTTTCCACTTCTGAACTTTAAGTCTCTCATTTTTACAGTGAGGAGCTGTGAACTCTAAGGGATTGGGGGGTAGCTTCAAGGAGATGGATGCATGCCTCCCTTTATCTTGATATATAGAATTTCCCTCATAGCTTGACTGCCCAAGGGGTAAGAAGGAGTGTCCAGGCTATAGATTTCCCACATTCTTTTGTGCAAAAAAATCGGGGCTTGTTATCTAGGTGCCTTCTTTGTACGCCACTTAGAACCTCTCAGTGAATACTAAGTCAGAGCACTGTGGAAAGAATCTTGGGCTTTGAGTCTGAGAGGAATCAGTTTGGGTGGCCCTGCCACTCATCACTAGGGGACAGGGTGTTACATGCCTCTTGGCCTCAGTTTCTGCATCTGCAAAATGGGGACAAGAACACCCATCCTCTTAGAAGGAGAGCACCTCAGTGTCTGTCTCCCTTCATTTTCCTGTAAAGGCACCATATTCATCACCCATGGAATGTTGCATCTCATATCCATAGAGTCATCTTAGAGGACTCCCTGAGCTGTTGTTGTTCAGTCACGTATCTGACTCTTTCTGATACCATTGACTGCAGCATGTCAGGCTTCCCTGTTCTTCACTGTCTCCTGGAGGTGGCTCAAATTCATGTCCATTGAGTCAGTGATACTAACCATCTCATCCTCCGTCACCCCCTTCTCCTCCTGCTTTCAATCTTTCCCAGGATCAGGGTCTTTTCTAATGAGTTCTCTTCGGTTCAGGTGAACAAAGTATTGAAGCTTCAGCTTCAGCATCAGTCCTTCCAGTGAATATTCAGGGCTCTTTTTATTTTTTTTGTGCTTTGACTTTTTGTAGAGTCCTCTTTAATATTGTGAAAATCTATTCAAACCCATTTATAATGCTGACTGTCCTCTTTCCTTGCATTTTTATTTCTTTTCTTTTCCCATTTTACTCCCTACCTCATGTCTCTCTCTCTTTCTCTCTCTCACACACACGTCTGTGTTTCTGGCAGAAATGAAGCCAATTTTAATAACTAGTGAGGTCACAGTCATACAGAGAGCAGCCAAGGTGCTCTGAGAAGGACAGCAACCCATAACGTTGAATTTTATTCCAACAAGGTGTTGCCCACATCATTATTACCTAGACATGGTCCTAAAGATGCCATCTGTCTAGACTGCATACCTATCCCTGGCTTGCTGGCAGCAGTCTGAGAACTCTGACTGGTTAGAAAACACAAAGCTTCTAAAAACAGAGGGAATTCATTTTCCTAACAGGTGATTACTATGCTTAACTCTAATTTAGCATGAAAGGCTGGGCAATTGCTTTCAGAGATAGCGGAGTGTCATTAGAATGAATTACAGCACTTGGTCCCTGGGTACGCGCCAGTACAGCCACAAAGGCTAAGCCTTTAGGGAGTTTCAGCTGTTTAGTAGAATTATCGAGTTGTGTGGCCATCACCATAAAACACTTTTACATTTCCATCATCCCCATTTACTATTAATCCCTGTCTCCCAACCCACACCCTCTGCCTCCGGCAACTTCTCATCTACTTCCTGACTCTGTAGATTTATCTTTTCTGGACATTTCATGTAAATGGAATTGTACAATATGCAGTCTCTTGTTTCTGGCCTCTTTCACTTGACATGTGTTTGAAGTTCATCCAAGTTGTAGCATGTAAAATAGTTCATTCCTTTCTACTGCTCAGTAATATTCCATTGCATGAATATACCCCGTTTTGTCTGTCCATCCCCTGACTCATGAGCTTCTTCAGTTAAGTTCAGTTCAATTGTCCAGTCGTGTCCAGCTCTTTGTGACCCCCTGGACTGCAGCACGCCAGGTTTCCCTGTCCATCACCAACTCCCGGAGTTTACTCAAACTCATGCCCACTGAGTCGGTGAAGCCATCCAGCCATCTCACCCTTCCCCTCCAGCCTTCAGTCTTTCCCAGCATCAGAGTCTTTTCAAATGAGTCAATTCTTCGCATCTGGTGGTGAAGTATTGGAGTTTCAGCTTCATCATCAGTCCTTCCAAAGAATATTCAGGACTGATTTCTTTTTTTTTTTTTCCAGTTTTATTTATTTTTTTACTTTACAATATTGTATTGGTTTGCCATACATTGACATGAATCCACCATGGGTGTACATGTGTTCTCCATCCTGAAACCCCCTCCCACGTCCCTCCCCATCCCATCCCTCTGGGTCATCCCAGTGCACCAGCCCTGAGCACCCTGTCTCATGCATTGAACCTGGACTGGTGATTCGTTTCACATATGATATTATACATGTTTCAATGCCATTCTCCCATATCACCCTGCCCTTGCCCTCTCCCACAGAGTCCAAAAGACTGTTCTATACATCTGTGTCTCTTTTGCTGTCTCACATACTGGATTATCGTTACCATCCTTCTAAATTCCATATATATATATGTTAGTATACTGTATTGGTGTTTTTCTTTCTGGTTTACTTCACTCTGTATAATAGGCTCCAGTTTCATCCACCTCATTAGAACTGATTCAAATGTATTCTTTTTAATGGCTGAGTAATACTCCATTGTGTATATGTACCACAGCTTTCTTATCCATTCATCTGCTGATGGACATCTAGGTTGCTTCCATGTCCTGGCTATTATAAACAGTGCTGCGATGAACATTGGGGTACACATGTCTCTTACAATTCTGGTTTCCTCAGTGTGGATGCCCAGCAGTGGGATTGCTGGGTCATAAGGCAGTTCTATTTCCAGTTTTTTAAGGAATCTCCACACTGTTCTCCATAGTGGCTGTACTAGTTTGCATTCCCACCAACAGTGTAAGAGGGTTCCCTTTTCTCCACCCTCTCTCCAGCATTTATTGCTTTTGGACTTTTGGATAGCAGCCATTCTGACTGGCGTGAAATGGTACCTCATAGTGGTTTTGATTTGCATTTCTCTGATAATGAGTGATGTTGAGCATTTTTTCATATGTTTGTTAGCCATCTGTATGTCTTCTTTGGAGAAATGTCTGTTTAGTTCTTTGGCCCACTTTTTGATTGGGTTGTTTGATTTCCTTTAAGATGGACTGATTGGATCTCCTTGCTGTCCAAGGGACTCTCAAGACTCTTCTCCAACACCACAGTTCAAAAGCTTCAATTCTTTGTCACTCCGCTTTCTTTATAGTCCAACTTTCACATCCATACATGAGCTTTTAGGTTTGTCTTTTTTTTTTTTTTTCCATTTTTGGCTCTTATGAAAAATACTGCTGAGAACATTTGTGTGCAAGCCTTGTATAGATACTTAAGCGTGGATTTGCTGAGACATATTATAAATTTGGTTTAAATGTTTTAGAAACTGTCTTGAGAGTCTTGATTTTTTTCAATAAACCCATTCACTCTTCCCTTCACAACTAAAAACCTAGTGACTCCACCATGAGGAACACATCCAGTTCATTCTCTCTCTCTGCTCACACCACTCCTTACAGCCTAGGATTAAAAACAAAAACAAAAGCCACTCTTTATCTCCTGGTTAGACACTTAGTAGAAGAGATGTGAAGGGTTCGAACCACAAAATGAGCCTGCCAGAGAAGTATGAAGGCTATTTTTTCTTTCTCTCTTTTTCTGCCTACATGGTGCAGGGAAAAAATGAAAACACATTAGAAGGTACTGGGAAATCAAACCTTCCACTTGAAAAGGTTGGTGTGGTTCCTGAATCACTAGCTAGAGTCTTTATTTGTAATGCTCTGAGCACACATTAACTGTTACCTAATTAGAATTTAATTTACTGGAGAGCTGTAGGTACCTACCAAGTGCCTAGCATAGAAATTACTTCTCTCATTTCCAATGAGCAGCTTCCCCACTTCAACAGGTTGTGATCCCACCAAAAGGAAGCCCCTACCTCGTAATTTCTTTGTAATCAGGTTGCAGATCACAAGGGAATTTTGAATCTTTTCTCCTGTTTTGCTCGCAAGTCAGTTGACAAAAAATTTTTAGGTGGAAAAAAGAAAAGGGTATTTGAACTTAAATCTACCCTGAGTTTATAGCTCCTCCAGCTATGAAATAATAGATGCTGGGGGACTGATCCAGAAGTACAGCAAGACAAGTATTAAAGTCATCAGTGTGTTAGGAAGGGGGTACAAAAGCCCACTGATTTACATTCATTCTGGAAGAGCAGAGGGGAGGAAGGCAGCATGATTCTATGGGATTCTGTTCCCTTTGTGTTCCTACACTTGAAAGGAACTTTTGCTGGACACCCAGCTTCACATCCCATCTGCCAAGGCATTATTATTGTTCCCATGTCGACCTGAGAAACATGTGACTCAGAACAGTAAAATCAATGCTTCAGGCTGAAACCCAGAGTCTAATCACAGACGTAAACGTGCCAGCTATTTCTGGCACCTAAGCAGAACTCATTCTGCTTTTAGGACACTGTAAATTGGCGATGGTTCAGGGTGGGTTAGCCAGTGGCATTTCGGTAAATTTTAATAAATGTTTGTCAAACAACTCCTTGGGTAGGGGGAAATGTATGCTTATATAAGTACACAAGTTTGTTACAAATTTTAGTGATGTGAACATCTACTACATACCATTTACAAAGAATAATGAAATATACAGTGTTCTTTATCATCCATCCCATATAGCCAGTTGATTCTCACAGAATTATTTTATTGATTTTTGCTAAACTCATAGCCTTAGCCAACCTCTGGTTGCAATTGACAAGGGACGACAGTTCTGACATCAATATTGATTAATATTTTCCTTTACACGAATGAGTAAAACAGAAGTGAAACCACAGAGAAGAATGCCAGAACCTCACTGGTTTGTCAGCGACGTGAACAACCTCATTGCTGAATCCGAAAATACCTTCTGGAAAATAACTTCTTGGTTTTTGTGCTAGTCACAGTGGCTCAACTCGAGACATGACTCACGTTTAAATTAAACCTGCTTTACTAACATTTCTTCCATCATTAAATCAAACTCTGATCTGCAGCATGTGCCGATGCCTGCGGGTAAGTGCTCCTAGTGTGGAAAAAGTCAGTGCCGATGTGAAGTCATGAAATGCACTACGGCACGTTTCCATCATGCATCGGCATATGCACATACATACATCATACAGGTATGACAGACAAAACTAGCACCAAGACCACAGGTAACAGTACACTATGGTAGAATAAGTAGGAAGTGATGCATGGCACAGTGGTAAAGAATCTGCCTGCCAGTGCAGGAGATGCAGGTTTGATCCCTGGGTCAGGAAGATCCCCTGGAAGAGAGCATGGCAACCCACTCCAGTATCTACCCAGGGAAGACAGCCCCTCCTCCCCGCTCCCATGCAGGTTCAATGTTACAGTCCTCAGTCATTACTGATCTTTTGTTTAAAAACTCAGGGCTTTCTCTGAACACTGACAGTTATTAGTTGACCTTGGGAAAGTTGTTTGACCTTGACACTCATTTCTTTCATTGTAAAGTGGGGAAGTTCATAGTTTCATCACAGTATCACTGTGAGGACTGATAAAGCAACCAGCACAGAGACAAGACCGCACACACACTCAGTAACTAGGAGTTTGCACCCCAGTCTGCCCCTCCCTATGTCCTGGGGCTCTCTCTGACCCCCATTCATTCTACACTGACCCCCATTCATTCTTCCCATCTCTGTCATTATCATTTCCAATTTCTGTGCCCAAAGATAACTGACCACGGGACCTTTCTGACTAGGAGAATACATACACATAAAAAGCAGTAGTAACAAGGCTTTTCATGTATTAACTCATTTGATTCTCCTGACAGTTCTATGAAGGAAGTGTTTTTCTTTGCTCCATTTTGCAGATGTGGAAAATGAAGTCCAGAGGGAACAGGTCACTTACCCAAAGTCACATTACACCTTTCCTACTTGATCTCATGGCCTCTAGTTACAAGGCAGATTCCGGTTCTGTAGGGTCCGGGTGTCCCTGGGATTCTGCATTTCTAGCCAGCTCTTGGGAGTAGTTGCTGGTCCAGGAACCACACTTTGACTGGGGAAGAACTGGATTGGTAGGCTAAGAAGCAGACCATGCCACTTGCATGCATGCATGCTCAGTCGCTCAGGGGTGTCCAACTCTTTGCAGCTCCGTGGACTGTAGCCTGCCAGGCTTCTCTGCCCATATAATTGTCCTGGCAAGAATACTAGAGTGAGTTGCCATTTCCTACTCCAGGGGATCTTCCTTACCGAGGGATTGAACCTGAGTCTCTTGCATCTCCTGCATTGGCAGGCAGATTCTTTACACTGAGCCACCAGGGAAGCCCCAGACAATGCCACTTAGCTGATTCCAAAGTTCATGTTCTCTTCTGGGAAGTAAGAACTCTGTACCAAGCAGGAGTCTTCTGATGGGGACACCTGGAGACACCACAGTATCAGAAATGTCTGCAGAACAAGAAAGACAACACAGATCCAGGACACTATGTGAATAAGCTTCACATACCCAGGGCACCTGGCTTCTTCATAATGATCATGTTTACCATTATTCAAGCCACTCACCAACATGCTACACACCATACACCCAGAATGACTCAGTTCAATTCAGTTCAGTCACTCAGTCATGTCCGACTCTTAGGGACCCCATGGACTGCAGTGGCCTCCCTGTCCATCACCAACTCCCGGAGTTTACTTAAACCCATGTCCATTGAGTCGGTGATGCCATCCAACCATCTCATCCTCTGTTGTCCCCTTCTTCTCCTGCTTTCAGTCTTTCCCAGCATCAGGGTCTTTTCAAATGAGTCAGTTCTACTCAGTTCAGTTCCGTTGCTCAGTCATGTCCGACTCTTTGCGACCCCATGAATTGCAGCACACCAGGCCTCCCTGTCCATCACCAACTCCCAGAGTTCATTCAAACTCATGTCCATCGAGTCAGTGATGCCATCCAGCCATCTCATCCTCTGTCATCCCCTTCTCTTCCTGCCCCCAATCCTCTCAGCATCAGGGTCTTTTCCAATGAGTCAACACTTCATATGAGGTAGCCAAAGTATTGGAGTTTCAGCTTCAGCATCAGTCCTTCCAATGAACACCCAGGGCTGATCTCCTTTAGGATGGGCTGGTTGGATCTCCTTGCAGTCCAAGGGACTCTCAAGAGTCTTCTCCAACACCACAGTTCAAACGCATCAATTCTTCGGCACTCAGCTTTCTTCACAGTCCAACTCTCACAGATCAGTTCTACTAATGCCCCACAACAATTCCCTACCACTAGGCCCCTGCCAACATGTCACCGAGGCACATGCTGGGGAGAAAATTTAATCACTGAATCCATTGATGTTTGAGCCGAAAGAACGTCAGTGCTCAAATAATCGGAGTTCTTACTCTATAGCCGGAGAAATTAAGGTCCAGAAGTGGCAAACACTCCATGAGGTAGAGGCTAGGTGACCCCCTAGATTTGCCCCGTCACTCTCCAGCCAGAGTGGCAGTCTACAGCCAGGGAGGGTGGCCTGGGCATTCAGGGCACGTGGTCAGCCCCCTGGTCTCTGCTTCCTCTGGAGTCCTACATGCAGCTGGTCTGTGCTCCAGGTGGGACAGAATATCTCCAGGAGGCTCTCATAGACAACATCAAATAGATAAACAATGTGAGACAGAACAGAAGAAATTATGCTGCTGCTGCTGCTGCTAAGTCGCTTCAGTCGTGTCCGACTCTGTGTGACCCCATAGACGGCAGCCCACCAGGCTCCCCCATCCCTGGGATTTTCCAGGCAAGAATACTGGAGTGGGTTGCCATTTCCTCCTCCAATGCATGAAAATGAAAAGTGAAAGTGAAGTCGCTCAGTCGTGTCCGACTCTTCACGACCCCATGGACTGCAGCCTACCAGGCTCCTCTGTCCATGGGATTTTCCAGGCAAGAGTACTGGAGTGGGGTGTCATTGCCTTCTCCAGAGGAAATTATGAAATGCAGGAAAACTTGCTTTTTTTAATGGTTTTTGGAGGAACCATCATTGAGGAGAGATTAATCCTATGGGCGGAGTTGGGAGAGGTGATGCAGAATGTTACGGAGTTTTAAGCATTGTTATTCGAGTAATAACACTCCCTTGATCCCTGACTCCCACTATTCCTGGGACCCTGGGGTCCCAGGTAGCATCAGTTTCTGCCCAGGTTACTGCAGTAACTTCCCCAAAGGTCTCCTGGCTTCTACATTATTCACCAAGGATAAAACTATTCTCCACACAGCAGTCAGGGAGATGCTACAGGAACATGACTGGTATCACCGTGTTCCTCTGTCAGAGACCCTGCCATGACTTCACGTTTATTCAAAGCCTCAGTCCCACCCTCTCAATCACATCCTGTCTCACCCCGTATGCTGTCATGCCTCCAGAAGCACTTATATGGTCTTCCCAACCCATCCCCACACTCAGTCCAATTCAACCATGCTGAGCCCCTCACCATGACCCCACCACCCAGCCAGGATTCTGCCTTCAGACTCTCGCCCCAGCCATCCCTGGGGCTGGATGCTCTTCCTGCAGACTCCCCACAATTGACACCTGCAGCACCTTGTCCGTGCTCACTCCTCCTTAAGGAAGCCCACCTTGACCACCTCATGGAAAGTTGCACCTGTCTGCACATCATCCTGTGTGTGGTGATTGTCGGCTTTCTCTCCCTAAGGGTGGAGCTCCTTTTCTGTGTTGCTCCATGGGAGTGAGCTATCTTTACTCTGTTCACTGATATCTCCCAACCCCAAGGACAAGCCCAGCCTGGATACTTAGAGCTGTGTGGCCATGAGCAATGTGTTTGGCCTCTCTGGGCTTCTTTTGTCCCATTTGCAAACTATAATAATGGAGAAGGAAATGGCCACCCACTCCAGTATTCCTGCCTGGAGAACTCCATGGACAGAGGAGCCCAGTGGGCTACAGTCCATGGGGTCGCAAGGAGTTGGACACGACTGAGCAACTTTCACACTTCAAAGTATAATAAGGCAACAGAAATAATTGAGAAAAGTGGTTGACACTTTAAGTAGTATTTTGGGTCAGTTTATCCATTATCTCTGACTTCAAGCTCATGCTTCTTCATCGGGACCATGATATCAGACAGATCTGGTATTAAAGCTCAGTTTTGTCATGTCCCCCCAAGCTGTGTTGAACCCTTCCTCTGGGTGGGGCTCTGTACTAAGAGCTAAAAAGACAGGAATGCTATCTCTTCACTGAGAGATGTGGGCATGTTCCTTGAGTTCTGTCAAGAATCAGTTGCTGAGAGGATGAAACAAGACATGTCTGAAACAAGAGAACTTGCCTTAATTGTTTATCTGTGAATCTCTTGTAGGAAGTTGGGCATGTTATTTATGCTGTTTCTCTACATACTGACAGAGATTTCAGGGGTCGGGCCCATTCAGAGACAGGCCAGTGGCTCATGATGGCTGCCGTTAGGGTCAACTGAGTGCTGTAGAGAAAGAACTGTGGAGAGATGTCAGGGACCAGACCGTGGGGGCTGTGTGTCACGCTCAGAACACGGACCTTAACAGAACATGGACCATAACCGCAGGCGGTGGAAATGACAGATTTTAGAATGAAGACCCCGGCTGCAACATGGCTGAAGGATTGAAGAAAATGAGATGTTAAGTGGAGGGATTCCTGAGAAGGGCTGCAGATTCCAAGGCAGAGAGGGGGCACCAAGCCCAGGAGCTGGCATGATATAGAACTTTATCCTTTCTCACCCCATTCCCCCTCACCCACCTTGATTTCTCTTCCTTTGTTTTTCTTATTCTTATTTTTTTGTTTATTTTTGGTTGCACTGGGTCTTCACAGCTGTACACAGCCTTTCTCTAGTTGCAATGCACAAGCTTCTCATGGAGGTGGCTTCTCTTACTGTGAAGCACAGGCTCTAGCCACGTGGTTCAATAACTGCATGTGGCTTGCAGGCTTAGTTCTCCATGGCACGTGGAATCTTCCCAGACCAGGGATTGAACTTGTGTCCCCTGCATTGGCAGGTGGATTCCTATCCACTGCACCACCAAGGAAGTCCCTCCCCTTCCTTTCTTTTGGGCCTTCTAGAGTCAGTGAGTGTTGGCCCAGGAGATGGAGGGAAGGATATTGTCTTGGGGAGCTTCATTCTCTACATTCTAAGCATGAGGTCCCTCCTGGCATTCCTGCAGATCACCAAAGAAGGTCCCTTATGACCCTTTACTCTTGGGCTTTAATGGATTGTGTATAACCAGGCACAAATCAAGTTTTTATTTTGAGGGTTTTTTAAAGATAAGCATATTTCTTTTCTCTTGTTGTTTTCTATCACACATCCAGAATCTTTCAGGCATGACCATCTATAAATTAAATTCCACCCTGAATACATCTATGGACCTATAAAAAGGGTAATTCAGTGTTATTTTTGTATTTTCTCATTACATACATTGATGGCCTATGAGAAGTTACATCCCTGACAATCAAGATGGGGTGGGGGTGGGGGGGATTGTTGGAGAAAGCATTTGAAAAGATGATATGTAAGACTTCTATTCTTTAGCACATTTGTTTCCTCTCCCTAAATCAAAATTTAAACCTAACAACTAAAAAAAAGCAGGAGAAAAGGTTTTATAGGATTTCTTGAAACCTGGACATAAAAGGATTCAGAATTACTTTCTTGTTTTCTAAATTAGGTTATCTTTCTTTTGTCTTTCCGTCCTCAAGGAGATTAAAAAGAAAAAGAGAATTTATTTAGAAGGCATGCAAAGAGGCTTAATTGGAAGACAAGCACTGGGGAAATGAAAGGGACCTCAGGCACCACACGGGAGCCAGGAGCTGATCCAGAACTTTCTGTATCAGCATCTGGTTAGTGTGGGCAAGTCATTCCACTTGTCTGGGCCCAAGTTGTCTCATCTGTACAATTAACAGGTTCAACATATGGTTGCTGGGCGGGGAGGGGTAGTTAGGGAGTTTGGGATAGACTTGTACACACTGCTATATTTAACATGGATAACCAACCCACCAACCCACCGCATGGCACATAGAACTCTGTTCAATGTTATGTGGCAGCCTAGATGGGAAGCGAGTTTGGAGGAGAGTGGATATATGTGTGTGCATGGCTTAGTCCCTTTGCTGTCCACCTGAAACTATCACAGCACGGTTAATCGGCTATGTGTGTGCATGCTAAGTCACTTCAGTCGTGTCGGACTCTTCATGACCCTATGGAGCCCGCCAGGCTCCTCTGTCCATGGGATTCTCCAGGCAAGAATACTGGAGCAGATTGACATTTCCTTTGCCAGGGGATCTTCCTGACCCAAGGATCAAAATTGCATCTCTTATTTCTCCTGCATTTGGCAGGTGGTTTCTTTACCACTGGTGCCACCTGGGAGGCCTAATTGGCTATACCCCAATACAAAATAAAGGCTTTTTAATCAAAAATTAACAGGTTCAAGCAGCTTCAAGATGATATGCATGTATCTTTCCATGGAGACTCACACTCTGGGACCCTCTGAAACTGTAACTCGGGGAAAGCAGAAAGCAGCATTCAGACACCACCCTCTACTCTGTACCTGCAACCCATAGGCAGAGCTGGTCTATTCTAGAATATTCCAACTCCATTTCCTCCCTTAGTAGTAGTAGTGTTAGTCACTCAATCATGTCCAACTCTTTGCGACCCCATGGACTGTAGCCCGCCAGTCTCCTCTGTCCTTGGGATTCTCCAGGCAAGAATACTGGAGTGGATTGCCCTTCCTTTCTCCAGAGGATCATCCCAACCCAGGGATTGAACCTGTGTCTCCTACACTGCAGGGAGACTCTTTACCATTTGAGCTACAGGGAAGACTTGTCCTGCCTTAATAAACAAGAATTAGTAATTCCCTCCAGAGATTCTATGGATCTTCTCAAGAGTGAATGTTTCTTCTGCTGCTGGTCTGCAGGAAAGAATGACAAGAGTTCAGAGCTTTGGTGGGAGGTGCACACACCAATCATGACCACATAGGTGGCCACCTCTGAAAACTGAGGTCTGATCCATTTCATCAGAGAACCCAAAGCCTCTCCCTGAGTCTGGAAAATCTAGAGGAGGAAGGGAAGCCCACGTGGCCTAAAGGAGGACCAAGGCTACCTCCTGGCCATGTGTAAATCCACAGGCAGCTGTCAGAGCTGCGTACCAAGGGAAACTCAGGTCAGAGCCAGGTGGACTGTCTTGAAACCAGGTAGCCATTCAAATCAGGAGTAAATGAAACAGGAAGCCATGGGGGAAAAGAAAAACAGAGGAGGTGAGCTTCTTGTTCACTAGCTTGGTTCCCACTCATGGGCTGCCAGCTTCATGAGGGTAGGACCTTTTGTGTCTTGTCTGTGTTCCCAGGCATAATAACCAGCACATAGTAGCTGCTCAATAAATATCTGACTGGAGGATGGTACCAGGGTCCACTGCTCAATTTCAATTCAGTTTCAGTAAAGGACTTGAGTCTGAGAGGATTTTGTTTCCAAGACCGTGAACTATCAAAGAGGATACAGGAGGAGAGGGGCCAGGTTCAGGATAGAGTGAGGGCTTAGGGAACATGGCTGCCACCAGCCAAGATAGAAAGTGAGCTCCATTCTAGCTCATGAAGGATATAGCACATCTGTCCAGATACTTTGGGGAAAGATAAGCGGAAAAGATGGCATCTCTGCTGGGCCCAGCAGATCAAGAATTTGATGTTGTGGAGACGTTAGAAAGAGAAGAGAATGAGGGAGAAATGAATCACAGGCAGGGGAGACCACATGAATGGAGAAATTTTCAATGTGCTGTGTTTCAGCCTTGCCAGAGGTTCGGTTTGCCTGGAATGTTGGTTTGTAAAACAAAACTGAGAGTTGAAATGATGGCTGAGACAAAATTGGCAACGATCTTAGAGTAGAAAGGGACAGATGTCAAGGAGAACAGTTAAGGGGTCCAGATGAAAGATCAGGGGAGATTCCACGAGGACAGGACCCTTAAGCTAATTCACTGTGCCACCAAGTTCTCAAGTTCTGTTAGGTATACCCACCCCTCTTATGCCATGGTTTTTAGGACTTTGTCATAGACTTTCAGCTGCTTACGAAGCAAGACTCTTATCCCCTCTGTTTAATGCAGGAACAGCAAAGTGTGCAGAATATATGCAGTAATGATGCTTCAGGAAACATACCCACCCATCCTACTCTGATCGTATGCATGGCACAACCATAACCAGGCTGTGGTTAAGTAACATGGTTGAGATAACACAATGAAGCAGTAAAATAGCTAGGGCCTAAACCCAAACCCTAAAGCCACAAGGCCAAACTCTCTTTCCACTCCAGCTGTCTGTCCCCAAAATTAGCATCCAGAGTTGCAGCTAAAACTTCATAAATGGAAGACACTGGACAGGACAGATAGAAGGCAATGCCCCCAGTGCTGAAGCTGCTTTGAAATATAAGTCTGTCTTGTATCTGGGCTCTTCCCTCACTTTCTGCTACACACGTACTGTCAGGCAGGGCAGAGATATCTCCGAATTGTGTACTGTGATCTCCTGGTGTGCACAGACAGAAGGAGATACAGGACCTTACCGCATTCCTGTCTCTGAGCAGTGTTTGAAACAATGCCTTATCATCAGTATCTGCTTCCCAGCAAATGTAGCCTCCTGTGAGAAGCTAGTGTGTGTGTGCGTGATCTTCTTCTCCAAGATCCTTTGCCAATTTTGAATGGGGAGGCTGCGTGAGCTTGAGAAAATTGGCCCTGGGTAAATAGATTCAAATTCAAACTTTAAAAGAAAAAAAAGTCTGTATGTTCTTCAGCTTTTCTGGGTTCAGCAGTGCAAGCGCATAAAAGGTATCCATCATCCCAGCTATGGCATATCAAATTTGCAAGAGCCTGGGCTTTGCTCAGATGCTCGGGATGGGTGAAGGGGGCGGTAGGGGAGGGCGGTGTTGAACATTTCCTAGGCTTAGAAGAAGCTACGCACAGGAATATACAACTCAATGGAAGTTTGTGCATATCACACATGTGCCCTAAAGACCAAATGGAAGGAACAAAATAGGAAACTCTAGTTCAGAAAAAGTTGTTTGTGATGACTCACTCAGTGACTATTTTAAGAAAATTAGAAGTATAGCATTCTGCTGCAAAAAATAATTACAATGGCCCCTCACATGCAAGAGCAAAGATTCAGAGAACCAGTCTGTTCTGACTTGCTGGTGTCTTCTGGAATTAGCTGAAAAACTTTTGAGAACTGGCCTGACATTTTCAGGAGTCATGGAAGGTTATAAAACAGGCAGCAGGAAGAGTCTAGCTGATTTGGCTTGTAGGTTTGTCAAATACCTTCTGGATGCTAGTAACTAGTGTCACATCTACTCACACTTCCACACTTAGTTCAGTTCAGTTTAGTCACTCAGTCGTGTCTGACTCTTTGTGACCCCATGAATTGCAGCACACCAGGCCTCCCTGTCCATCACCAACTCCCAGAGTTCACCCAAACTCATGTCCATCGAGTCGGTGATGCCATCCAGCCATCTCATCCTCTGTCGTCCCCTTCTCCTCCTGCCCCCAATTCCTCCCAGCATCAGAGTCTTTTCCAATGAGTCAACTATTACATGGGGCAGACAGACACTAAAGTGGCCCCCAGTTACCTCTTCACCTGGTACTTGCATCCCTCCCTGTGTAATCCACTCCCTCTTAATTGTGAGCAAGGCCTGTGATCACCTGTAAACAACAGGATATGGCAAAATTGACAAGACGTCATTTCCGTGATGACATTATGTGTGATCACAACTTCCCTCTTGTCTGCTTGATTTACACATTTTGATAAAGCACGTGGCTATATGGGGGAGACCCAGGTGGCAAGGAACTGAAGGCATCTTCTTACCCACATACACCAAGGAAGCAAGGCCCTCAGTCCAACAGGCCATAAGAAACTGTTGAACCTTCCAACAATCCCATGTGCTTAGAACCATGTAGAGCCTTTCCCAGTTGAGCTTTCAGAGGAAACCCCAATTCTGGCTGACACTTTGATTTCAGCCTCAGCAGAGACCATGAAACAGAGGACCCAGCAAAGTCACGCCTGGATTCCTGACCCACAAAAGTTCTGAGATAATAGCATTTTGGCCTGGATGAAAATTTTTCATTATCAACTGCCCTTCTTGGTCCTCCTGGTTGTCCACCTCTGTTATTCCTTGCTTGTTGGAGTAAGACTTGAACCCTAGATAATAAAAATGATTACCAACATGCAATCAATATGTGAGGGAGTTATTATAACTCCCCCTTCCTTGGGTGTAAAATGGGGATGATGAGATAAACTGCTGACTTCTTCTGTTGGCAGAACCAGATTCAAATTCTGATGGAGTCCAAATGAGTGCTCTTAACATCTGTGTCCACACCACACCACACCACATCCTGTAGAGACCAGCATCTCTCTGATTTGCTTCCCCACTCCTTCCTAGGGGATGCCCTACCCTCAGGATCATCCTGCCCTGGGCCCCATCCTTCCTTCCCCCACCACCCCCCGCTTCCATTCTCTAATGAAAACTATAGTCAAGACCTATGTTGAGCTTGGGACCTCAGACTCTCTAGAGTCTGAATCCAATGTGACGCTGTACTAGACTTTCAGAGTCTCTCCCTCTCAACTTCCTTTGGGAATTGTCCCAGTTGAATAGAGTTGCCTCACCTGGGGCAGCCTGCATCCACCATCTGGTTCATCCAGGAGTACAAAGGCCTGGCCCGCTGCCACAACTCAGGATAGTTCTGAAGGGCCCTGGTGCCAATCTCAGAGCACAGCCCAACCGTTGCCCCTTCCAAATTCTGCTTCCTTCCCTGCCCTCCACAGCGACTGATGCCAGGATCTCACCCTGATGGACTTCCTGCATCATCCTCTCCATCTCAGTGTTTCCTCAGGAGCCTGTGCATCCATGTATGCGTGCTAAGTCACTTCAGTCGTGTCCGACTCTGTGCAACCCCATGAACTATAGCCTACCAGGCTCTTCTGTCCATGGGATTGTCCAGACTAGAATACTGGAGTGGGTTGCCATGCCCTCCTCCAGGGGATCTTCCTGACCCCAGGATCGAACCTGCATCTCTTATGTCTCCTGCATTGGCAGGCAGGTTATTTACCACTAGTACCACTTGGGAAGCCCCCTCAGAAGCCTGATATGTGGCAATTCCTGAGAAGAAGGAACATGAGCTGAACACAAGATGAAGAAATTTAACAGGGTTGGGGATAGGCTTGGACTGGACTCTTAGGGTTGTGGTGAGCATCAGTGACCAGTAAGTTGTAAATCTTATCAAAGTTTAGGGCTGTTGTTATTAGCATGATAATTATAGCATTATACATTATTATTATTCATGATCTTGGAGTCAGCAATCCAGCTGCATGGCCCTTAAAAGAGAATTAAGGCATAGGGAAATTTTATGTGATTTCTCAGAAATCTGCACGCTCATTGGGAGTGTAATGAGAAGCTTCTGGAAAAAGCTAAACTTGCTCTCAGTACTTATTAAGAGAAGGTCATTTCACAGCAGAAGAAATGGTAGCTTTTCATCTGTGCAGGTCAAACTGTACCTGCCATCTTGGGTGTGCCTGGGAACACTGGTAAAGGTGAAAAATTAGAGGAAAATGGCCAGGAAAGCATGGAGCAGGCATCTGCCCCAAAATAGGTTGCTCTGCCTCACTCTCCATCAGTCTGGAAAATGCTGTACATCCTCATTCATTGAGCTTACCAGGTGGCACTAGGTAAAGAACCTGCCTGCCAATGCAGGAGCTGTAAGAGATCTGGGTTCTATCCTTAGATCAGGAAGATCCCCTGGAAATGGACATGGCAACCCACTCCAGTATTCTTGACTGGAGAATCCCATGGACAGAGGAGCCTGGAAGGCTACAGTTTATGGGGTCACAAGGAGTTGGACACAACTGAAGCGACTTTGCATGCACCTCATCCATCAGTCTGTGGAAGCCTTCCTTGACTACCCCCTCACTTAAAGATGTTCCCATTTATTTCTTTTTCCTTCTAGACTATATGCATTTTTGCCATTACACTTCTTGTTTTGTCCTGCTGGAGATTTGGGTCTTATTTATTTTCTGTACTTTAGGATGGGTTGGGTTACATATTCTGTGTATTGAGTCCTCTAGGGCTATAGTGGGAGAAGGCAATGGTAACCCACTCCAGTACTCTTGCCTGGAAAATCCCATGGACGGAGAAGCCTGGTGGGCTGCAGTCCATGGGGTTGTGAAGAGTCGGACACGACTGACTTCACTTTCACTTTTCACTTTTATGCATTGGAGGAGGAAATGGCAACCCACTCCAGTGTTCTTGCCTGGAGAATCCCAGGGATGGCAGAGCCCGGTGGGCTGCAGTCTATGGGGTCGCACAGAGTCAGACACGACTGAAGCGACTTAGCAGCAACAGCGGCAGGGCTATAGTGGCTTAAATCAACCATGGGATTTAAAACAACAGAAAGGTATTCTCTCACTGTTCTGGAGCCCAGGAGACTGAAATCAATCCCGAGGGCTGTGTCTCCCCTGAAGCCTCTAGCGTAGGATCCTTCCTTTCTTCCTCCAGCTTTGGATGCTCCAGAAGCTCCTTGGATTGTGGCAGCATCACCCCAATCTCTGTCTCCATCTTCCCGTGGGATGGCACATGCCCTTCTCTTGTGTGTCTTCTATGGTCTTCTTTTCTATGCAAACCTGTCCTTAGATATGATGTGTGTGCACATGCTAAGTAGCTTCAGCCGTGTCTGACTCTTTGTGACCCCATGAACTGTAGCCCGCCAGGCTCCTCTGTCCATGGGATTCTCCAGGCAAGGATACTGGAGTGGGTTGCCATGCACCCCTCCAGGGGATCCTCGTGACCCAGGGATCAAACCTGTGTCTCCTGCATCTCCTGCATTGCAGGCAGATTCTCTATCCACTGAGCCACCTGAGAAGCCTAACTTTGAATATAAGGCCACCCTAATCCAGAACAATTTCATCTCAAGATCTCACCTTAATTACATTGCCAAAGACCCTCTTCTCAAATAATTCGGTTTTGATAGATATATCTTTCTGTAGACTGATTCAACTATGCAGAACTGACTTCTGTTAGATCTACCTGAAAAGTCCTTGGTCCTGAGAAGAGAGAGTGTAAGAAAGGGATGGAACAAGAAGACATGTGAAGGAGGACTGGATGAGTTTTGTCAACTGACCACTCAGGAGGGAGGTGCCAAGGAGGAAAAGGAAAGCAAAAATAGCCAAAAAGTGTAAAACCAGAAGTGATAAGTGGATAGTTAAGTAGAGAACCTGGCTCCTGAGAGATGATATGCTCTTTCTCAGCAGAGGACAAGGTGATTACAAGAACAACTAATTGGCTCACCCACTGGCACTCTGTGCCTCAGTTTCCCCACAAGCCTATGGCACTTCCCCTTTTTTGGGGATGTGCTGAGTTCACTGTTCTGTAAACTAACCTGTGTTGCTTTCCTGGGGGGCACTTGATGAGGATCAAAGATAAGCAATAGAGCAGTCATTTGAAAGTGCCCATTGGATTATGTGGATGAGGCAGGCTGAACGGCCCACAGGAAGGACAGCTGGTCTTGGATGTTTGAGGTCTTGAAAATGGTGCCTAACTACCTACACTACTGCCATATACAGAATCATCAACACAGGCTCACAAATGCCAAGGCCAATTTGTGGCAACATTGACTGTCTCCTTCAAAGCTTTTATCAGTTTAATGCAAAGCAAACAGTTTTGACCTGGTATGATAAACATTCTTAAATAATATTTTCTGTGATATACTGAGACTTTATAATTCTTTCATCGTGGTACATTTTTTTTAATGTGTTCCTAAAACCTGGAACCCTAAGGAATGATTTGAGCCAGAAAGAGCTGGTGGAGAGGAAAACTGTGGGGTGGGACATTGTGGTTCTCCTTGTGCTTAGCAAGCAAAACTCAATTCCAAATAACTGGAAAGGGAGAGGGAGCAAGGAAGAGAACCTCTTCTAATGTTAAAGCTTCTATTGTTCTCTGTTCTTTCTATGTGTTTTAAAAACAAATAAACTTAACTGCTCACTGTCCAGGTTCAGTTCAGTTCAGTTCAGTTGGTCAGTCATGTCCAATTCTTTGCATCCCCATGGACTGCAGCATACCAGTCCTCCCTATTCTTCACCAACTCCCGGAGTTTACCCAAACTCATGTCCATTGAGTCAGTGATGCTATCCAACAACCTCACCCTCTGTCGTCCCCTTCTCCTTCCACCTTCAATCTTTCCCAGCATCAGGGTCTTTTCAGATGAGTCAGTTATTTGCATCAAGTGGCCAAAGTATTGGAGTTTCAGCTTCAACATCAATCCTTCCAATGTATATTTAGGACTGATTTCCTTTAGGATGGATTGGTTGGATCTCCTTGCAGTCCAAGGACTCTCAAGAGTCTTCTCCAATACCACAGTTCAAAAGCATCAATTCTTCGGTGCTCAGCTTTCTTTATAGTCCAACTCTCACATCCATATATGATTACTGGAAAAATCATAGCCTTGACTAGATGGACCTTCGATGGCTGTTAACTTGCCAGCTTTGTTCATCTGTTAAATAATCTGTTGTGGGAAGGACAGCACCACCTCCTCATCCTTTGTACCCCCCCACCCCAACTCATTCTTACTCCTGTTCCTTAGTGGGTCTCAGAGGGGCCTGACCCTGAGTATCAGGCAGCTACACACCCTGGCTCCCCCAGAGGGAGGGTGCATGTAGCACATACCTGGCAGATTAGAGACCTGGTGTGGAGCACTGGCTGGGCCATCAACCAACTTGGTGACCTTGAATCAGATCCCCTCCACTCTCAAGGTCCTTGTTCCCTCATCTGTAGCAAAAAGCTGAGAAGGATGCCTGCCCAACTTAGGTTACTTAGGTTAACTGCCCTGCTGAGGGTTACTGTAAAGATGAAATAGAAAAAGAGCTTGAATTAAACTCTCTTCCTAAAGTAAGAAAGCAAAAGTAGATTCTCTGGAAAAGTCAGAGGAAGCTCTCAGGCTGTTGGGTTCTTGGGGATCCCAGGAAGAGGTTGAGAAAATTCCCAGAACCCCCCCCCACCATATTCTCCTAAAACTGAACTGGTTAAAGCCATTTCAGAAAATGTTACCCTGGCTGTCAGAGCACAGAAATGTTGCCCATACCTTAGAGATGTAATGAAACCTGAGGTCTCCTCAGTGCAGGGACACATCAGAAGTTGCCTGGTATCAGAGAGACCTAAAAGACCCTACACAATAGAGTGAGTGGTTCACTATTGTGTAAGAGCCCAGATAGGCAGGGCATTCGTTTATCTATTTATTATTAATGCGTCATTTCATATCTTAAAAACATTCCTGAGGGCACAGCTGAGGTCAGCTAGTCCTTGTGCTGGGAGAGAAAATATTCCCAGGATATGTGTCTTCTCACAAAAATCCTCTACTCTAGGGGAACATGAACACCTGAACAGGCACACATACACAGCAATATGATAAAAATATGATTGTTTATCTACTTGTTCATGGTCTGTCTCCCGACAACCATAAAAGATTCACTAGGAAGCCTTCATGTGTCTTCTTAACAACTTCATCCCATTGCCGGGCACAAAAGAGATCTGATATCTACAATATCTCTAATATTGTGTTGAGTTAATGAATAAATGGATTCATGAACAAATGAATGAATGGTAGAACAGAGACATACCAAAAATACTAAAATGTTCTAAGAGGAAGCAGCACAGAAGACCTCACAAGGATCTAATGTTTGAACTAAGCCTTGAAGACTGGAAACTATTATTGCAGGAAAGACCCAGTTCTGACTCCATACGGGAACTGTTTCTTGCTGTTGGAAGTGTTTGACTTGCTTTACATTGCTTTTGTTATTGTAATCATAAATGGTGTCCTGTCTCAGAAAATCCTGCCCCTCTGCCTGATTGTTAATTAAAGTGTCTTTGTTCAGGACCCTGTCCACCTGTGGATGTCAGGAAGGAAGAATTATCACACGCCCTGTCCTAGGATTGCCTTTCTAAGAGATATTTGCAAGATTAATGGCCTTTTAACTTCATTTCCTCACTGCCCCCCATCTCTGTTCTATAAAAGAAACTGGCATCCAGAGTGCAATAAGAAGGTTATTTTGAGACACTAGTCTGCCATCTTCTTGGCAGTAAGCTCTCCAGATGAAGTATTCCTTGCTTCAACACCTAGTCTCTGATTCACTGGCCTGTCGTGTGGCAAGCAGGGACAATGTTGGGGGCTTGGTCAGAGAGCAGGGCTAGCAGGAAATAAGAATACAAATAATACAAATTGTATCCAAGGCCCCTGGAGCAGGGATCCTGGTAAAGACTGTGGACTGGGTCCTGTGAAATGGAGGAGGGGTGGGGATTTCAAGTAGAGGTGACTTGGTTATATTCTGCCAGTTAAAAAGATGGTTGTTCTCATTGCAGTTTAGTGGGTGGATTGGAGCCCAGGAAGCTAGGGGGCTGACACTGGAGTCCAGGCTGGAGAGAATGAAGGCAGAGCTAAGACTAGGTATCATTTAAAGGATTGAAGAGAGATGTTTGGGACTCAGTTTCTAGGATCTGGTAACAAATTGTGGAGATGGTGAGGATGGAGAGGACAAGGGAAGGAAGACTCAAGGTGAGTGCGCAAATAATTGTTTGGAAGTTCTGTGAATAATGGGGCCATTCCTTAGGAAAGGGCCTGAGTCAGCTGGGGGTGACCAATTAAAAAATTCCAGAAGGTAGATGTTTATCTCCAGAGCTTAGAAATGAAGTCAGAATGCAGATAAAGATTTATGAATCGAGCTTTCACCCAGATAACTAAAAAACAACGAAATAATAAAATGTATTGAATATAAAATAATACAATAATGAAACAACTGTGTAATTGTGGAATAACAAAAACTGGAAAATAATGGAATCATCCATTATCTTTCTAGATGATCAATTTACACGGTGACAAAATATATTCAAACAACTCACTACATTTTTAATTTATTGTGTTGCAGTTAATAGGCTATACAAAAAATCCTAGATGGATATTTCTCTGTCTCTGTCTGACTTTACTCAGTATAACAATCTCTAGTTCCATCCATAGTACAGGGAACTCTGCTTAATGTTATGTGACAGCCTGGATGGGAGGGGAGTTTTGGGGAGAATGGATACATACACATGTATGGCTGAGTCACTCTGCTGTGCGCCTGAAACTATCACAACATTGTTAATCAACCATACTCCAATATAGAAAAAAAGTTTAAAAACATCCTGGGTGGAGAGAGAGCCTCAAGTTATCTTTCAGCATGTCCTATACAATCAGGCACAGTCCCAAGCCCTGGACATGCAGTCTCCTGCAGTCTCTGCCCTCATGGAGATGGCAGTTCCTCAGCGTCACAGTCGTGAATACAACCTATACATTAAGTCGAAGGACAACTAAAACTCAGGCGAGTGCTAGAAGGGGTCTGTCTCAGAGGAGAAAGGAGGTTTCTCTGATGAAATGACAGGTGAACTGAACTCAGAAGCTTGAGTTTGATGCAGGGGAAGAAAGTGTTTGAGAAACACTTCCCCCTGGAAGAGCCCTGGGGGAGGGAGGAAAGGAAAATATAAGGTCCTAGAAGAAGCAGGTGTGGCCCAAGTGGAGAGAATCAGGAGGGCAGGCAGGTCAGAGGAGCTACCCTGGTAGCTGCCAAGGAGCATTTGTGGAGGAAGGGATCATCCGTTAACGTCTAATAGAGCTCACAAAATGCCTGCGAGAAAAATGAAAGTATATTAAACTTGGCTAATGAAATGAACTAGAGATTCTTTATGATAGAGAATGCCTTACTGAATTTGAACAAATTAACTCAATTTAAAATTAGTTAATCTCTTCATAGAAAATAGCATCGCAAAGTCCCTAAATTATACAGGAGTTCAATAAATATTATTTGGATCTGAGTTGCTATTCCTAAGTCATCTTCCTCCCTACCCCAGATGATGTTTGCTAGTTTTGGTCGAATTCAGCCAACACAGGAAAGCATGTAGGACATTTCCTGGCCTGCAGGCACTGTCCTTGTTTGACAGCCTCCCCTTAACCGGGTGGCATGCGCGTGATTCTTTTTGCTGTACAGAGCAATGTTATGGAAATTCAGGGACCTTAGGGAGGACACCACTTGACCACGCTGATGTGAGAAAGCCCACGTCTTCATCCAGTTAGGGGCACTTATTCTACCCCAGGCTATTGCTCCTTGTAAAATAAAGCTCTTATATTTAAAAAAAAAAAAAAGTATATTTTCAAGTAATTGGATTATCTTAAGTCCAGATTTTGTTTAACTCCACTGGAAATGCAAAGAGAGATTTGGAATTACGTGTGAGACATTAATTACTTACATCTGACTGAGTGGTTATTTCTATGAATGAATGCACTTAATTAATTTTTCCCCTCACTTCTTGCTATTTCCTGACAATAATCTATTTTCTTTCATCACAGGGGCAATAGAAAAATAGCCAAAGAAGGAGCCAGTGATTTGAAATTCCAGAACTTCGCTCTGCTGAAAAATAGGTCAGAATATTTCTTTGTTCATGAATAAAGGAGTAAAACTTTTGATGCTGTGGCAAATAAGCTGACCAGCACACACACACACGCGTGCACACACACACACGTATCATTAATGGGATAGACTTATATTGCTCTCAGTGATCTTAGACGTTACAGGGAGACCGAGATCTAGAACAAGAAGGGACTTGACATAGGTTGAACTTCCAGACGGCCAGCATGTATGTAATGCAGGTGTTGGTTATGGGAGAGGGATGCAGTAGGAGTTTGGGGTTAGCAGATGTAAGCTATTATATATAGGATGGATAGACAAGGTCCCACTGTACAGCACAAGGAAGTAGAGTCACTATCCTGGGATAAACCATAATGGAAAGGAATATAAAAAAGAATTATATATATATATGCATGTGTGTGTGATAAGCCACTTCGGTCATGTCTGACTCTTTGTGGCCCCATAGACTCCTCCGTCCATGGGATTCTCCTGGGAAGAATACTGGAGTGGGTTGCCATTTCCTACTCCAGGGGGTCTTCAGAACCCAGAGATCGAAACCACATCTCTTACATCTTCATTGCCAGGCGAGTTCTTTACCACTAGAGCTACGTGGGAACCCCCCTATACACACACACACACACACACACACATATATATAACTGAATCACTTTGTTGTACAGCAGTAATTTACAAACATTGTAATTCAACTATAATTCCATTAAAAAAAATCAAAGATTATGTGTAAGGTAAAACAGCCAATAAAAAAAATTAAAAATTTTAAAAAAGCACTGCCCAGGCATCCATAGCATTTCAGACCAGGGCTATTTCCACCGCCCACCTGGGTCTCTAAACAGCCCAAGAGACAGCCTTTGAGGGGAAAGCTTGCATCCTTCAGCTGCTGAATGATTTAAGTGATGAATCATGGGAGGATCTGGCCATGAGTTCACAGCCAGGTCTCAGAAGTGAGGAGACTAGAGGGAGCCATATGCCCACTTGGTTTCTTTTCTTTTTATTTCAATTGAGTGAAACATTTACGAGCAATTACGGCATTAGGACAGGCTCTTGAAAATGCTGAAATGAGAGCCAGAGTCCTGTCTCCAAGGGGCTCGCAGCCAAGTCTGAGAGCTCAGAAGGAGGGCCACTCGATGAAATGAGTGACAAGGGACCAATTGTGAAGCCAGCTCTAGCTCTGTGTTGAGCCAGGTCTGATTCTGACCAATGCCCCATTGCCCAGAAGGGTTGTAGGCCTGCCTGCCCCTAGCCAGAGCCCCTCACCAAGCCCTGCCAGAGCTGTCTCCATACCTAAAGGAACCCAAGGGTTTCCAGGTGTCATAGCAACACTTGTATCCCAGCTAACTTCAACTCAAGTCAACCTTCAAACATCCGTTCAGTTCCTACTAAGTGCCAGACACTAGAAGTGTTCTTGGCATGCTAAGATGTTCTTGAAGTAATATTTTCCCTAAGCAGAGTGAATGCATGCCTGTAAAACAGAATATTTGAAATATTTTCAAGGCTGCATTAAGCAAAGGAAAATTTGTGGCTGTTCTCAGACTTCTTCAGTGTTTACATTCAACACATTTGAATAATGCCTTTTAAGTCAATATTTCTGATTTCTTGACAATAGCAAGAGATGGGAGATGGACGGGTTAGAAGTCTTCCTTCAAATGGAGATGGCTGCAGCAATTACATACCTCAAAGTAATATTTACAGTTACATTTGCAAAAGAGGGAGAGCAGTGCTTTTTTCCGAAGCAAATTATTTCAGGATGTGTCATAGCATGCTCGAGATATATTAAAAAGAGCAACAGACGATGTTTCTGCAACCTGTTCCAAACCATTTATAAACCCAAATTAAAAAAAAAAACTCCTATATACATACAAATCTTTGTACCACTGCATATTTTATAATGAAAGTATTATATGAATATAAATTAGTATCTGAGATCTATAAATCAAATCAAAATGTCTAAAAACTACAGATTTGGATCTACCATCATACTTTCAGAACTAGTAAATGGATGTTTTCATTCTCCACTCAAATGATCATTATCAGCGTCTGGTGATGATGCAGTAAGGGCAGTGCCACATATGGGCAGGACCAAAGGACAGAATAGGTTCTGCTCCCTAGCTGAGTGACCTCACTCAAACAAGCCCCTTTCCATTTCAATGCCTTGCTTCTTTTAGAAATGGTACTTGGAAACAAGAGCAGACTGAATTAACTGGTGGTCAGGTGCTTAGAACTCCCACACTTTCACTGCTGAGGGCCCAGTTCAGTCCATGGTTGGGGAAATAAGATCCCACAAGCTGTGTGATGCAACATGAAAAAAAAAAAAGAAAAGCAAGAGTAGACTGTCTTACCCACCATCAATCCCCCGGATATAAGGTAGTGCTTGTGTTTGGGGAATAACTGCCTGACCTCTGCAGCGTGCCTGGAACACAGTAGGTTCTCAGTAAATAACAAAGGCCAACAGGCACTGAGTGCTCGCCACGGGCTAGGTGCTATTTTAAGAGCTTGTATGCTGAGAAAGGTAAATATCATATGAAATCGCTTGTGTGTGGAATCTAAAAACCTGGTACACATGAACCTATTTGTAAACAGAAATCAAGTCACAGATGTAGAAAACACGCTAATGGTTACCAAGGGGGAAAGAGGGGGAGATAAATGGGGAGACTGGAGTTGACATATACACACTACTATATATAAATAGGGGCTTCCTAGGTGGCACTCGGAGAAGGCAATGGCACCCCACTCCAGTACTCTTGCCTGGAAAATCCCATGGATGGGGGAGCCTGGGGTCCTCAGTCCGTGGGGTCGCTAAGAGTCGGACACGACTGAGTGACTTCCCTTTCCCTTTTCACTTTCATGCATTGGAGAAGGAAACAGCAACCCACTTCAGTGTTCTTGCCTGGAGAATCCCAGGGGCAGAGGAGCCTAGTGGGCTGCCGTCTATGGGGTCGCACAGAGTCGGACACGACTGAAGCGACTCAGCAGCAGCAGCAGGTGGCACTAGTGGTAAAGAACCTGCCTGTGCAGGAGACCTAAGCAACCTGGGTTTGATCCCTGGACCGGGAAGAGCCCCTGAAGGAGGGCATGGCAACCCACTCCAGTATTCTTGCCTGGAGAATCCCATGGACAGGGGAGCCTGGCAGGCTACATTCATAGGGTCTCAAAGGGTCGGACACGACTGAAACAACTTAGCATGGCACTCACAGCACATATATGAATAGAAAGCTAATAAGGACCTACTGTATAGCACAGGGAACTCTACTCAGTACTCTGTAATGCCTATATAGGAGTAGAATCTTAAAAAGGGATTGGATGTATATACGTGTATAACTGACTCAGTGGTGGTGGTTGGTGGTTTAGTCGCTAAGTCATGTCCAACTCTGCAACCCCATAGACTATAGCCTGCCAGGCCCCTCTGTCCGTGGGATTTTCCAGGCAAGAATACTGGAGTGGATTGCCATTTCCTTCTCCAGGGGATCTTCCAGGCCCAGGGATCAAATCCAGGTCTCCTGCAATGCAGGGAGACTCTTCACTGACTAAGCAATGGGTCGTTGCCAGTAACATTGTAAATCAACTATACTCCAATTTTTAAAAATGAAAATAAAAAATCTCAATAGGTAGTGTCTCACTGCAGCCTAGCAGTCACATTCTCACTAAGAGAAGAACACAGGCTGGACACGGTGAATAACTTCCCTGAGGCTGAGGTGTATGGCAAACAATAGGCCTGAGTAGGATAAATATTACCAATCTCTGAAGCAACCCTGGCTCTGCATCGCTGACCTCGTGACTGCCATCCCTCAGTTAGGTGTTGGGGTCAACTCCAGCAACAGGCACAGAAGGGCTGTCCTCCCCCACCCACCCCAAACTCAAACATGCACGGACCTCCTGGTAACATACAAGGGAGAAAGCAAAGCTCGGTGCTGGGGGTTCACAAAGGTGATACCGCCCAGGAGACTATCCAAGAGAAACACAGGATCACATACCTGTCCATTACCCGTGACCTGTCCACAAGACTGAGACGACTGTTTTCTAGAACAGCCCGTGGAATCTACCTGGCAGAGTCTTCAACACCCACCACATTCCCATGTGGGCAGAAACAGAAGCACGTCACTGATGTTTTCCAATGGAGTCCAAACTCGAATCAATAACGGAATGCCTAACAAGCACCAGACTCTCCATAAAAGAAACCTCAGCATTTAATCCTCTGAAGCAGGTATTGAGTTGGCCAAAAAGTTTGGGAAGATGTCACAGAGAAACCCCAATGAACTTTTTGGCCAACCCACTGTGATCATTCCCATTTAACAGATGAGGAAAGAAAGCCTGAGAGAGGCACCACATCTTGGTCACAGCCACAGAGCCGGTAACTGGTAAGAGCTGGATCTAGATTCAGAGTCTGACTTCAAATCCAGAGCCTGTTCTGGGTTCTAAGTTTTCTGTTCCTGTGAGTCTCAAACCTACGCTTGTCAAGACTCCACTATGAAGAAGGAGCACATGTCCTGAGAAAGGACATTCACACCCACAATCACGAAGCCTCCAGTGTCGATTCTTCGAGCTGACATGTCCTGAGAAGGACATCCCCAATCACGAAGATTTCTAGCAGCGATTCTTAGAGCTGGTCCCTGGACCAGCAGTATCAGCATATCTGGGAGCTGCTTGGAAGTGTAAGTCCTCAGCCCCACCACTGAATCAGACACTTGGGTTTTAGAGTCTGAGCCCCTGGATTAAACAAGCCCTCCCACTGATGATGACGGCTGGGCATGTTTGAGAACCTCGACATCAAACATTGTTACCAAGAGTGCAAGCTTTGGAGCTGGAGTAAGAGGCCTCTGGGCTCAGCCCTCTCAACTAGATAAACGAGATGGAAGGAAGAAGATGTAAGATAGGGGTGCGGGAGGGTGGGATGGAAATGGGAGAGAACGCTGTCCTCACCTGTGAGAGATCACTGCCCTGGGGACCAGAAAAATCAAAGACGAGGAAGACAAAGCCCCTGCCATCAAGATGCTCAGCCTCTGGTGGAAAGAAACAAAAAGGCCGGTGTCACAGAACACAAGACACTGGGCCCCATGCGGCGGCCGAAGCAGACGCAGGCCCTGTGAGCTCGGGGGGTGGCAAGGACTGGGAGCCGGAGGGCTTTCTCAAACCCACTTTCTAGGGAGAAGCCAAGCCAAGGCTCACACTCCAAGTGCAAGGCTCTGTTTCCATCCCCATTCCTGACGAGGCCATTCCTAACAGCGTCGCTCACGTTTCCCACATTCATACTCTGTCCAATGCATCACCTCACTGTCTAGGGATTTTTCTCTCCCACCATTAATACCTGCAGCAATAGCCAACTCCAGGGGACCAGGTGGAGCTGGCTGTCAATTCTCAGGCCCCAGGAGGCCGGTCCTCAGGGAGCTGGCTTCCCTGTTCCGTTCAGTGCACTGGGAGGCCCCCTGCCGGCTGTCCTTGCCAGGCACCCCTGAGATCACAGCTCAGCTCGGGATGGGCGGCCACAGCTGTAGGTCTGAGCTTGGCTTCCCTGGTTTTCCCCTTCCTGTTCTTCAACTGCTCTGAGTATCTGCGGCGCCGAGAGAGATGTTAAGAATCACTTCTGTTCCCTCTGGTCCCCTCACTGTGCAGAAAGTGTCCTTCCTAAAGATTCCCCCAAGCTGAGAGCTTTACAGAGGGTGCCAGGAGCTTTCAGAGGATGCGTGGGAAAGTGTGCTGTCCCCCCAGCTCTCATCTGCAAGGAGCTCCTGCGTCAGCTCCTATGTGGAAAATGGTCAATAAACACAGCTGAACGGAATAAGAAGAGCGGGAAGGAGGTGGATAAAGTCAGGATGCCCCAGGATGCTACGAGCTTGTACTCCTCCCAGCACCTGGCAGAGACTGGATCCTGAAATAGGTGATAAAAGAAACTTTTCACGGAGCAAGAAGGATGGAAAAACAAAAAGAGAGAGAAGGGAATTTCCTGGCAGTTCCGTGGTTAGGACTTGGCAATTTCACTGCCGAGGGCCTGAGTTCTATCCCTGGTCCAGGAACTGAGATCCCACAGGCTAGGCTGCACAGCCGAAAAAGAGAGCGAGAGAAACAGGGAGAGATGGCAGAACAAACGGGAGAGGGACAGAGAGCATGTGGAGGGTGGAGGGGATGGTAGATTCAGGCGTTGCTCTGCCCACTGGAGCTAAAGTCGGCCTGGCAAAGTACCGCGCTCTGCACCGCTCACTCGTCTGCTGTATGACCATCAAACTGCCAAATAAATTTATTTTCCTCTTTGAATATTTGTCAGGAGCTTAGATAGCATATATGGAAAGGATTGTAGCTCACAGGACATGCTTTCTGTCCCCAAAGAACTTAAAGTCTAGTTGAGGAAAGAAGGAAAAGTGAAATTTAATATGAGATTTATGTAAGAAGTTAATAACTATACACTGCTTTGAGCTACACCAAGTGTACAGTTAGAGCTAGAAGGGCTGACACAGAAGCTTAGAGGAGGGAAGGCTCTGGGACCCTGGTAGGGTAGGATGCCGAGGGGGTGAGAGTCAGACTAGGCTGCCCCTAGGCAAGAGTGTGGTGGGGGCTATGAGCGTTTCACAGTTCAGAATGAGATCAAACACTGGCAGTGTCTTTCTGGGGATAACTTCAGGGAGTTGCATCCTCCCAAATATTTTTCTGTAAAAACAAAATAGAAAAGAGAAGATTCTTAGACCTAGTCAAGGATATCTTTCGCAAAAAAAATGAATCCATAATCCTCCTATGCTGTTGGTGGGAATGTAAATTGGTGCAGCCATTATGGAGAACAGTGTTGAGGTTCCTTAAAAACTAAAAATAGAGCTACCATATGATCCAGAAATCCCACTCCTGGGCATACAACCAAAAAGACAAAAACTCTATTTCAAAAAGATACAGCCACCCCAAAGTTCACTGCAGCACTTCTTACTATTCACAACAGCCAAGACACGGAAGCAACCCACGTGTGCATCCTCAGACGAATGGAGAAAGGAGATGTGATATATATACAGAATGGAATATCACTTAGCCATAAAAAAGAATGAAACAAGGCATTTGCAGCAACATGGATGAACCTGGAGATTATCATATTAAGTGAAGTCAATCAGATAGAGAAGGACAAATATTATATGATATTGACTAATACGTGGGATCTGAAAAAAATAATACAGTGAATTTATTTATGAAACAGAAATAGACTCACAGACTTGGAAAACAAACTTATGTTTACCAAGGGGGTAGTGTTAGTTGGTCAGTCATGTCTGACTCTTTTGAGACCCCATGGACTATAGCCCGCCAGGCTTCTCTGTCCATGGAATTTTCCAGGCAAGAATACAGGAGTAGGTAGTCATTCCCTTCTCCAAGGGATCTTCCTGACCCAGGGATCAAACATGGGTCTCCTGCATTGTAGGTGGATTCTTTACCATCTGAGCCACCGGGGAAGCCCCACTA
The DNA here is from genome assembly GCF_027580195.1 of Bos mutus. Taxonomy (NCBI): domain Eukaryota; kingdom Metazoa; phylum Chordata; class Mammalia; order Artiodactyla; family Bovidae; genus Bos; species Bos mutus. Next base: position 105,363,498 of record NC_091622.1, on the reverse strand, counting down.
AGAAGGAAGGGAGGAGGGATAAATTGGGAATTGGGTATTAGCAGATATACTCTATTTACAGTAGATTAACAACATGACCTACTGTATAGCACAGGGAACTATACTCAATATCTTATAATAACCTATAGTGGAAAAGAGTCTGGAAAAGAATATACATATATAATTGAATCACGTTTCTGTACACCTGGATCATTGTAAATCAATTATACTTCAATTTTTAAAAGAACATTTCCATCACCTGCCCCTAAAAAGGAAGGAACCATTATTCACTTATTAAATACGAGACTTGATCTGATTCCACCTTGGTGTGAATTTCATCTGCTTCAAAGGAATAAGGAGTCGTTCCTTATTCTCCGACGTCAAATTTGTAATGAAAACTGGAACCAGTCCCCGGGGGGGGTTGCATGCACACCCACGGACCAGGTTCCTACGTGCTGGACACCCTGCAGGCCTCTCTGGAGGAGGCCGAGTCTGCATGTGGACCCAGACGTGGGCTGTGGTGGGGCTCGAGGCTGTCACTCCGGGGTTGTTCTCTTATCTGTGTTTCCCTGCCGCCTGCCTCGCCGTCATCCACCTGCCCCTTCCCTCCTCTGTGCTCATTCAACAACATGCTTTTGTGCATAAGCTGCGTTCCAGGCACTGTGTTAGGCACCTGGTCTCCCCTTTAGGAGCTAAGGGCCTGGGGTAGGAAGTTTGAGAAGGAGAGTTGGGCTCCGCTCTGGTGACATAAGTGTGGGTTCCACCGGGCAGGTGCCAGGTGATCAGAGGAGGGTTTGGGTGCCTATGTCAGGGAAGAATAAAAACCCACACTGTTGAGGCCTGTCACACCTCTTCCTGAGACTGTTACACCCCTGTCCTTCCCTCTCCACTCGGACATGTGTGCTCCGGCATCACTTTCCTGAGATGCGGCTCTGATCATCCTTTATCCTCTGCGTTAAGATGCGTCACACCACCTAGAGGTCAACACAGTCCTTCCAGCTTATCCCTCAGGCTCCCTGCCCTCCAAGCTCCCTGTGCGTTTCCACACCTCCGCCTGTGTGTCTCGCTGATGCAAACCCTCCCCATCCCTCAGGGAGGTGGAGAGAAGAGGGTGGGCCCATCAGGTGGGATATACAGCACTAACATCCCATCGTAGCCCTGACACTGATAGCAAGATACTATCCAACAAGAATTGCTATGAAGTTTGAGTGAAATGAGCTCCCAACATGCTGCAGATAGAGCAGGAAGAAGGGAATGAATTTAGAAACTTGACCTCTACCTTCACTCCTTTTTGTTTTATATTTAAAATGAGTTTTGCTGTTGTTTTTACTCATTAAACTGTGTCCAGTTCTTTTGTGACCCCATGGACTGTAGCCCACCAGGCTCCTCTGTCCATGGGATTCTCCAAGCAAGAATACTTGAGGGGCTTGCCATTTTCTTCTCTAGGGGATCTTCTCGACCCAGTGATCGAACCCGCATCTCCTGCATTGGCAGGCAGATTTTTTTTTAATCACTGAGCTACCAGGAAGCTCCTAAAATGAGTTTGAAAAGTGAAAGTTGCTCAGTTATGTCTGACTCTGCAACCCCATGGACTATACACTCCATGAAATTGTCCAGGCCAGAATACTGGAGGGGATCTTCCCAACCCAGGGATCAAACCCAGGTTTAGGTGGAGTCTTTACCAGCTGAGCCACCAGGGAATCCCAAGAATACTGGAGTGGGTAGCCTAACCCTTCTCCAGCGGATCCTCCTGACCCAGGAATTGAACCAGGATCTCCTGCATTGCAGGCAGATTCTTTACCAGCAGAGCTACTAGATGTAGTGACTATTAAAAAAAAATCAGTCATTTTCCCCCAAATCAGAGAATTTTATTCTAAAGTCATCTTTCTATTTCAGGAGCAGAGCTTTCAGTGAGGTATGGAGCTGAGCCAGTTAATCCTGGAGGTTTGGGAAAGGGGATGAAATCACCCCAACCACTTCCCAGGGGGTTTGCTGCCGCATTCTGGACCAGCGGCAGGTGCCTAGGGAGACCCAGAGGGGCCCACCAGACTCGAGAGGGTGATGAGGAATTAATCTCCAAGCCAGGAGCCTGACCCTGGAGACAGGATCAAGTCCCGTCCCTATGGGACCGGAATAACACACCATCCAAACTCTGTTCCCATGGATAAGACAACATGCGTGCACCCTGCCCGCTCCATCAGACCCAGTTCTCCCAGGAAGCAAGGGGTGGAGGGGGGAGGAGTTTAATCTAGTACCCTCGAAAAATTAAAAATGATTAAACCTTTTAAATTATTAAGAAGTATTAAAAATTCAAACTAACTCAGAAATTAAACATCTTCATTTGTAATGAGCCTTAAATATTGAAAACCACGAACCTCTGGAGGCCAGCTTTGGTCACTCCATACACCATGAACTGCCCTGCCCACCATGTGGACACCTGCCTGTCCAAGCAGAAATAGAGAGGGACAGCTGCTTTCCTCAGGGCCCAGATACCAAAAGGAGCAGGAGGGTCGGGAGGGCAGAGGGGCGGCTGCCAAGCGACACACCATCCAGCTGCGGCCTGTTCACACGTGGCCACGTGATGGATGCTGTTGACGAAAGCAAGCCAGGGAGCATCCTTGTCATTCCCTGGCAAGAGGCAGCTTGCTAACCATGGGCCTTGCTTAAGCACAGAGAGAATGCATCAAATCTCCAGGAAATCTGCGAGCGGCATCCGTCATTAATCACCCTGGGCTGTCAGGCTATGAAGAGTGTTAACACAGGAGCCTTTTCAGAGTGCTTGTCATCTGCTGGTGTTGAGACATGGTCCGCACTCCAGCCAGACATACCCCTGGAGTCCAGGACGCCTCCCCAGACCCCTCCTTGCAGCCTCCCTCCCCACCCCACCCCACCCCCACCCCGGGCTTTTGGGCTCAGCTGGAATAATAACATCATTCCTGCCTGGCTGCTGCTTCCTCTGCTAATTCATCTGGCTTGCATTGACGCACAGAGGACCCTGGGGTGCACAGTCCCAGAGGATATGACATATGAATGAGCACTGTGGCTTTGGGGCCCCACCAAGAGGAGTCAGCAGATAAACCACTTGCAGACGGCTTTACAACTGGGAGGAAGCTTCCAGAGGCAGGGAGCCCGGCGGACTAAGTTGTTGCCTCAGCTGGTGAATAATAAGGCCAATCCTGTCACTGCTGATGGCTTTCCGTGTCACTTCAGACACGTGACTCCTAAGTCTTAGTTGCATCTGCAAAGCAGGGAAAGCCCACCGGCCAGAGCTGAGCCCTGCTCAGTGCCTGAACAGGTGTTTTTCCCTTCAGATACGCTCTTTTTAGCATCCCAAGACCTCAGTCCAGCCTCCAAGAATCTGAAACCTGCAACCACAAATTGGACATTATTTCCAATGTACTTTCAGATGTTGATGGTCTTTGAGTCTAAAAACTGGATGGGTGAGGGCTTCCCTGGTGGCTCAGTGGGAAAGAATCCACCTGCCAATGCAGGAGACACAGGTTCGATCCCTAATCTGAGAAGATCCCACATGCCACAGAGCAACCAAGCCCATACACCACAACTGTTGAGACTGTGCTCCAGAGCCGGGGAGCCACTGCTACTGAAGTCCACACGCCCTAGAGCCAATGCTCTGCAACAAGAGAAGCTACCGCAATGAAAAGGCTGGGCACGGCAACTACAGTGTAACCCCCGCTCGCCACAACTAGAGAAACGCTCGCTTGGCAACAAAGATCCAGAACAGCCAAAAATGAAATAAGTAAATAAATAAAATTTTAAAAATAAAATAAAAATGGGGGTGAGGCTAAGATTAGACAGAGAACGAAATCTTAATTTAAAACCTGAAGCTCCTCCTCCAGTCCCAGGAAGAGGGTGCCTCGCTCTCAGAGTCCCCGGGTCAGGACCCCATCCTGCCTATGCTCACGCGCTCCCGTCTGTCCATGGCCTGCCACGCCCACATCAGGCTGCCTGTACCGTCCCAGAAATATATCATTTCTGTCTCACACATCAGGAGTTGCAACTCTGGGGAGCCTTTCGTGGTGTTAATCAAAGACCAAGATGTCAGGGAAGAGGTCATGTGTGGAAAGTGTCAAGAGAGAGCTCTCAGGCCCCAGATAAATGATCTGCTCCTTCCTGGCTGATTTACTGTTAATTTCTGCAGAATCTCGGGTAACTTGAAAGAGAGCCAAGAGCGAACCACACGGCACCTCAGGGCAGTGCACAGTCCTTCCAAAGCATGGCTGGCCAGCGCCTGCAGGCAAGGGCCAGGGGAGGTGGCAAGGATCTTGGGAAGGGGGGTGTCCCACAGGCTGGTGGTAATTCCTTCGATCTTGGCAGGATGGGATGAGCCATGGAGCCCTGTGAACCCCACATTTCCTCCATGAACTTGGAACAGTGGTAGCTACCCAACAGAATCATTTGTGGCATGAACCTTGTGAGAAGAAGGCAACAGGCTGAGCTGGAAGTGGGGCTCGTGGGCTGTGATCTCCTGGTGACTACGATCTCCCAGCTTAACTCTTCTGTGCCTGGCATCCCAGCCACCACCAACGAGACCTCATAAATATTTACACCTGGCGTGTGTTGCGATGCTCAATTAATTGCTCCTGTGACGCACTTTGAGAGCCTCGGAGAATAGGTACCCTGCAAGGACCAGGGGTTATTAAAGGCGCAAACAACTAAGCTCACAGCAGGCTCATCCTTTAGAGCTCTCATTACCCCAGGGCTTTTCAGATCATCACCCGAAATCTAGGGAAAAGGAGCTTCCAAAAGCACACTGGGGAATGTGTCCAAGGGGGAATGTGGCGGCCAGGAGAAGACCTCACTGGTCTTCCCAGATAACTTCACCAATGAAGACATGCAAAGGCCTGAAACTATTTGGAAAAAATAAATAACAATTCATCCTCACTAGTCGTCAAGGAAGTGAAACAGGTAAAAAAGAATCAAGCGGCAAGTAGGAAAAGTTGTCTTAAATGGTTTTAAACGGTCGTGGATTTAACAGTGGTAAGATGGGATGAGATGATCACCCCTCACTCTGTAAACAAGAATATAGATTGAAAGATTGATGCAAACCATCCAGAAGGCATGTGAGTGATATGAAACAAGGAGCTAAGAAGACGCACAATATCATTGTCAGACACTTCCGCTGCACTTGATGGAGTCTCTCCAAGGAAATACTCAGCAATCGGATTCAAAATGCAACCAGGGGTCCACAATGCAACATGATTTACAGTTTCAAAAGGGAGCAAGAGCCTAATTTCCCCCTGCAGAAATCACACAGCAGATAAATAGCATGTTTCTTAGTAACAGTTAAAGATCTACAATGCAGTTTTTATTGGAGTACAATTGCTTTACAATGTCATGTTAGTTTCTTCTGTACCATGAAGGGAATCAGCTGTATGTATACATATATCACTAACTCAATGGACGTGAGTCTGGGTGAACTCTGGGAGTTGGTGATGGACAGGGAAGCCTGGCGTGCTGTGATTCATGGGGTCACAAAGAGTCGGACACGACTGAGCGACTGATCTGATCTGATACATATATCCCCTCCCTCTTGGTCCCCCCTCCCACCTCCCCCATCCCTCTCCTCTAGAAGAGTTTGAGCTTCCTGTGCTTTATAGCAGGGTCAATAGACTTCACCCATGGTAGTGTGTATATGTCAGTCCTAATCTCCCAATTCACCCCTGCCTCCCCTTCCTCCAGCATGGGCTCACACGTCTGTTCTCTATATCTGTAGGAGCCTATGCATTCTTTCATATTATTTTTAGGCATCTATATATCAAAATGCATGCAGACATCCTCATACACACATGTGCACATATGCCTGTGAAGTGAAGTCGCTTGGTTGTGTCCAACTCTTTGCAACCCCATGGACGGTAGCCTACCAGGCTCCGCCGTCCGTGGAATTTTCCAGGCAAGAATACTGGAGTGGGCTGCCATTTCCTTCTCCAGGGCATCTTCCCAAACCAGGGATTGAACCTGGGTCTCCTGCATTGCAGACAGACACTTTACCGTCTGAGCCACCAGGGAAGCCCGTACATATGCCTGAGCCTCGCCGAAATATTACCTGTGGTGTTGACTGTTTTTTTCTAGATGCACTTCTCTGTTTTCCTGAATTCTCTGTAATGAGATGTTCCTTTGGGTCTAGAACAGCACAAGCACAAAGGAAGTGCTCTACAACTTGATTTGTGACCTGCCTTCGATGACTACCTGCTCCTCTGGGGAGGACAATGAATTGAATGCAGCAGACACTTACCTTGGTTCTCTTTTCTGTCCTAGGTCATGGCCCAGAATCGACAGTGCCACAGGTAAGTCAGGGCCCCCAGGCACCGAAGCAGTGGCAATGTCAGCAGGAGTCTGTTATTCCTCCTTCCATCCTTTTCCATTTTTCCTTAGATAAAGCTATTGGCCTGTTCAAGGCGACGTTAGTGACTTAGAGTCTTTCCCTCTGATTGCTCCCAGGCTGGAAGTCTATGACGTCCACAGCTTTGGAGGCTGCCAGATGAGGTGGAGATCCTGGCTCTCCATTTATTAGCTGCGTAGTCTTGGATGAAGCGCAGATCCCTGTGGGCCCCAGTTTCTTCATCTGCAAAATGGGTAGAACTCTGGCAGCGTGCCAGTATTTGTGGCCACTCATTAGTGTTTGTTCAACTAAACTGTACATAATGGACTCCTTCTAAAATATGTGTTGGGTGGATGAATGAGTCAGAAACCACTTTTTGTGCTTCTCCTATATCTCTTTTAAAAGGGCCTAGTTCCTGTTAGTAGACACTTATTTAGGACCCTGTTAAAGTTTGAATATTCATCTTAGAGTATTGTTATATCAAGGGAGGTCCCATAAAATTTCCTAGAAAACTGACGGCTAGAAATGATGACTGGAACAAGACTTAAAAAAAAAAAAAAAAGAGAAATCGGGAATTCCCTGGCTTTCCAGTGGTTAGGACTGCAAGCCTCCACTGCCAAGGGCCTGGGTTTGGTTTCTGGTCAGGGAACGAAGATCCCACGAGGCATGGCCAAAAAAAAAAAAAAAAAACAGGAAATGAGAAATTGACCAGAGGGAGTGTGCAAAGAAGCAATAGGGGCTTTGGGAGTGATGTCAGCACAAATGAATTCACAGGATTCATTGTATTATATTATATATAATGAATTATTCTTTATATTACTTATAATGTGTTATATTCATATAACATACGTTGGGAGAGTATAACCAGCACCCGGTGTGCCCCGCACAGCAGCGAGAAGGAGGAAAAAGCAAAATCAACTTTGCAAGTATGAATATAAATAAGAAACAAACGAGTAACCAGGTCTAATCCTTCTTACAAAAGCCTCTCAGTCAGGTCCTAAGAGAGGCTGCACTGACTCAAGGTGTGTTACTCGGTCGCTCAGTCGTGTCCAACTCTTTTCTACCCCATGCCTGCCAGGTTCCTCTGCCCATGGGATTCTCCAGGCAAGAACACTGGAGCGGGGATCCATTTCCTTCTCCAGTTCTCTCAAGGCTGTTGTTTCTAAATCGTACTAAGTCTCTGTTTTCAAGCATATTTTCCCCACATGCTTGCCACCTCTCAACACTTTCTACCATCCACTTAGAGTTTGGGGAGCAAGGGCGGAGGGGCTGTAGAAAATTCTAAAGGGGATGGTGCCTCAAAAGAGGTTGCTAATCTGATTCAGTGGCTGGCGAATGTTAAGTGTGACCTGTATTCTCTCCCTCGGGACTTGTTCTCCACCTGCCTTAAGGGAGAGGGAAACTGACAAACAGATTCCATTTCATTAACAGCATTCTAGAGACACAAGCCGGAGAAGGCAATGACACCCCACTGCAGTGTTCTTGCCTGGAGAATCCCAGGGACAGGGGAACCTAGTGGGCTGCCGCCTATGGGGTCGCACAGAGTCAGACACGACTGAAGCGACTTAGCAGCAGCAGCAGCAGCAGCAGCAGCAGCAGCAGAGACACAAGCAAGGAAACAGAAACAAATCAACCCTGCCTCCAAAGTTGAGAGAGATGAAGCTGCCCAGACTTGCCCAGAGCACTTGAATCCACACCCTAACAAAAATACTTAGTGAACCAGACCACCTCAGCCTCTGCAAGCTTACACACTATGGCCAGGGTCTACTTAACTAGAATAAAGCCGATATAATTAAAGACGCATGTGATGATTTATATAAAAGACAGTTTATCACCATGATATTTATAACATTCCCAGGTACTTTAAAGGCACTTGCAATTTTGTATCATGCGACTCATTGAAAATATGGTAAAAATACAGTTGAAATTAAAAGAACGTCTATATGAAAGAATACTACATAGACATTAAAAATGATGATCTTGAAGCATAGTCACTGAGGGGTATATTATAGCAAGATATTATATGAAAGGGCAGGCAAAAAAACACGCACACACATTGTGATCATATACACATAATTTATATCATGTCTGTATATGTGTGCTTGTGTGTGTGTTAGTGATTTTGCTCTAATTAAATATTTATAGTGGCTATCTCTCAGTTGGGGAAGATTCTGCCTGCAATGCAGGAGACCCTGGTTCGATCCCTGGGTCAGGAAGATCCCCTGGAGAAGGAAATGGCAACCCACTCCAGTGTTCTTGACTGGAAAATCTCATGGACAGAGGAGCCTGGCGGGCTACAGTCCATGGAGTCACAATGGGGTCACACAACTTATCAACTAAACCACTATATCTTGGTATGGGAATATTATTCTGACTTTACTTCTCTTTTTTGCTCATCTGTATCTTATGGTTTTCCTACAGCAGCATATTTTTTATGCTCAAAACAATCTATCAAAAAAAAAAAAAAAATTCTCTAGGCCTAGAAGACAGACACATATCCAAACTTGGACAACCTGTCAATATCAACATCTTCGGTGATGTTGATATATAGAAAAGAGTGTCAAGGTTTTCCACAAAATAAACTCAGGAGATTGTCTCCTTCTACTGAATAAAGATTGATATTGGAGAGGACAGCCCATTTAGAAAGTGCGTCCTTCTGTCTTAAGTCACCATACACAATAAAAACACTGATAAAGACGCTTGTTGTTTGACTCAATTAAACAGACAACAAATTTCATTTTGCACAGGAATACTTGTTTTGTTTTGGTTTTTTCCTAAGGAAAATCCGTCTTAAAGTTTGTGGGTTTTTTTTTTACCCTCACTTCTAAAAGAAAAAATAATATAAATTTTAAGACTTCGCGGGGAGGGAAATGGTAGGTAAGGAATATGTGAGCATCCACTGCCGCCTGCTGGCCATTTCTAGGTAGTGCAATATCTGTATTACTATAGCAGAGGCTCGTTCTCCCCCAAAATGCTGGGGAAGCTGGTGAACAGAAACAAATTGAAATGTTAACAATTGAAATGCAGGAAAAAGCTCTCCACCCAGTTTTCATAAACACAAGCCAGGATTCCAATCATCCGTGGGTTGATAAGCCCACGGATTTACAATTGCCTTCAAAATCCAGTGTGTATCAGAATCTCAGCAGCAAAAAATGCTTATCACAAACCCATGCCAGGGTTTGTTCTTTGGCAGAGCTGTAGTGAGGCCAGAAGGATAATTCTAATTCAGGTACTGCTAGGATAGTCTTTTGAGAATCACTGGCTGAAGAAAAAAATATAGACAGGTGGATGGAAACTTATCAAGTCTGCCTCCACCAAGAGGCAGCTGCCTGTTTAAATATCATCATTCATTCATCCATCTACCCATTCATTCAACCAACTGAGGTAGTTTCTTAATATGTCAGATACTCTAACCAGCTTTGACCACGAATTTTTGTCTGTTTGTTGTAATTGATAATAATTCTACTTAATGCATTTATCAAAGCACATGTAACATCAGTACACTAGAATACTCTTAAAAATACAAAATGGCATCACAATTCAATGAGATATCTTGACCACAAATTTTTGAAAAGGGAAATAAAAATGAAAGGTTCCCAGGACTCGGCTAGTCTGAGATTCTCATACCATACTTTACAGATGAGGAAACTAAGAACTAGAAAAGGGAAGTGAATTTCCAAGAGCTATCTGGTGAGAACCTTGAGCCTGTTCTCCCAACTCCCAGTGAATGTTTCCCATACAGCTATGCCTGCAAGTTTAGACTATTTGTGACTTGAAATTCACAGATCATACTCTTCAGATCAGGAGACTATGATTCAGTGAATAAAACTGAAATTCATTCACTGAAAACTGAAATCTAGCCAGAAGTGCTAGATGACTGAGCAGGTAGACAGATAGATAGATAATTAATAAATGGATAGATAGATAGAGATTTAATATGTATTAGATATACAACATACATAAAATTGCTGTTCAGTTGCTGAGACGTGTCCAGCTCCGTGAGACCCCATGGAGGGCAGCACACCAGGCTTCCCTGTCCTTCACTATCTCCCGAACTTTGCTCAATTTCATTTCTGTTGAGTCAGAGGTGTTATCTATCCATCTCATCCTCATACATAAATTACCTATGTCTGTATATTCTATTTCCATTCTTTCTTTCCCTGCCTGCTTCCCTCCTTTCTTCCTTCTCCTCTTGACTATATAAGTCATATAGTCAAGATTTATTCAACATCATCATCCTTGACTCAGAGACTGAAAGTAACTCTAGGAAGTCCCTTCCTGCCTTTCCCTACAGCCATGGATGGATGCCAAACAGAAGAGGTTCTAAAGTTTGGGACCAGCCAGGGTGCAGAGTGTAAACTACCCCCTCTTCACAGACCAAGAGGAAGAACAGGCTGATGCCTTCCATCCCCAAATACCTTCAAGTTTTTAAAGGATAAAAATGGAGAAAGGCAGCCTCATGTGGGAGAAAGAACCTGGGATGTGAGTGTGGAATTCGAATATCAGTGAGTCCAGAGAATGAGAGAAAATGGAAAGAAATTAACCTATCAGGTGGGGTGCATGCCAGACCTTTTATAAACTTGTCTAATTTAGCTGTGAAGGGGACTACAGAGGATGAGATGGCTGGATGGCATCACTGACTCCATAGACGTGAGTCTGAGTGAACTCTGGGAGTTGGTGATGGACAGGGAGGCCTGGCGTGCTGCGATTCATGGGGTCGCAAAGAGTCGGACACGACTGAGTGGCTGAACTGAACTGAACACATTTTATTCTCTTCAATGCATGATTAGCTAAACAGGGCCCAAGCGAAACTAGGAAACTTGTGGAGACACCAGTAGACATAGACAGCAATGGCACAGAGCTCAGCTTCATCACAGCACACGTGTAAGCTGGGCCCCAGCGGCAGCCTCGGTTTCTCAGTCATTGACTCCCGGAGCCTCTTGGCTAGAAGGGAGCTCTGCTCGAAGAATCCTTCAGAATAACTGGTAGGTGCTTGTAAACAGCTGAATGATGGAAAGGCACATATTTTGTCTGAAAACGGGCACCAACTAATGAACAAATTCCAAATATAGATCTGAAGATCTGAAGATCTGGACTGAGTGAAAAAAGATTTGGCCTTGAAGTTGACCTTGAAAAGACACGAAATGCAGAACACAGCAATTCCTTAGAGGGGCACTGAGCCGGGGAGTTATTTATTTAAGCTTCTCAGCAGTTATTTGGGGTAGATACTCTTATTCCTGGGCTTCCCAGGTGGCGCTAGTGACAAAGAACCCTCCTACCAATGCAAGAGATGTAAGATTTGTGTGCAACTTCTGGGTCAGAAGATCCCCTGGAGGAGGGCATGGCAACCCACTCCAGTATTCTTGCTATGGACAGAGGAGCCTGGCGGGCTACGGTCCACAGGGTCGCAATGAGTCCAACACAACTGAACGACTAAGCACGCAGGCGCACACTCTTATTCCTCCCAGGCTTACGAGCTTGCCACGAGGTCACATGGCCAAGATTTGAACCTAGAACTTCTCATTATGCTTCTGGGAAACATGGGCCCATGCCTTTGATCAGAGACTCTGCTGTGTTTGTTAATGGAGAACGCCGCAGCTGAGAACAAAATTTAAGGCAGCAAGACACTTTTAAAAAGAAATCGTGGAGCTTAGACATGACAAATGTTTATTTTCTATGTAAGTCAAGTCTAAAGGTAAACAGTTCAAGGCTGTGTGGCAGCTCTGTTCCATGAAGTTCTTGGAAACCCTGCCCCTCCTGCCTTGCTCACTCTCATCGTCTAAAATAGCAATGTCTGCAGGAGGGAGGAAGGGAAGGAAAAGAAGGAACGAACAGCACACAGAAATTTTCCTCAAGAAAGTTTCCCAGAGAGTGTGAGTTGATTTTCCATCTCTTCCATCAACCAAAACTTGGACCCATGGCCAAGTGATGATAAGGACATGTCATAAGATACCCTGCTACCCATGAGGGGTTCTAACGCGGAGAAGCAAGGGGAAAGGTGTGGGGGACACAACTGTCTTGGCTCTGGGTACTTAGTGATGGGAAGTTGGGATTTACCAGCCTCTTGCTTTTACCAGATATTTACGAGTGAGTTCCAGTACTTGGGCCATCCGATGCGAACAGCTGACTCACTGGAAAAGTCCCCGATGCTGGGAAAGATTGAGGGCAGAGGGGAAGAAGGTGTCAGAGGATGAGATGGCTGGATAGCATCATTGACTTAATGGACATGATCTTGGGCAAACTTCGGGAGATGGTGAGGGACTGGGAGGCCTGGCCAGCTGCAGTCCCTGGCATGGCCAAGAGTCGGATGTGACTGGGCGACTGCACACCAACCCTCACCCTCACCATGCCTCTCTCCCCTGTGTCTCTCTCTCTGAAATCTTGTGACTAAAATGAAAGCAGAAGCTCATTTTGCTTGGGGATCCCATCTGCTTTGGGAATACAGTCATCTGAAGGGCCTGTGAACTGACTTCACTACGTAGAGAAACAGAAAGTTTGAGGACTCTGCGTTTTCCTACTTCGTCTCCTCTTCTCACACCAGAGAAGCATATTTTCTTCCCGGGACCAGCCCAGGATTTCCTTCTCCTGTGACCACTCACGGTAGCAGCACTCAGATGCTCGGACAGCCACCCCATCCCTGGAAAGGGGTTGTAGACCAGGCAGCAATCTTGCACCTCCAGGGGCTTAAGTTCATGGACCTGTTTATTAGTGAAAATAGTCTGAGTCTCTCTGAAGTGTTAGTCGCTCAGTCGTGTCTGACTCTTTGCAACCCTATACACTGTGTAGCCCGCCAGGTTTCTCTGTGCATGGAATTCTCCAGGCAAGAATACCGGAGTGGGTTGCCATTCCCTTCTCCAGGGGATTTTCCCAACCCAGAGATCAAACCCACATCTCCTGCACTGGCAGGCGGGTTCTTTACCTCTGAGCCACCTGGGATGGCCCACCTTCCACGGCATGAGAGTTGGAGTATCTATGTCAGTAATTCCCAGACTTCTGAGGCCAGAGTAGATACCACCATGGGTGCTTGTGTAAAAAGCACTTGGTCTGCTCAGGGACCCAAGTTTGCTTTCTTCTGTTTTCTAAAGCAGCCAAGATGCGACTGGTCAGGGGACCAAAACTTGATGGGTATATTGGACACTTGCCACACCTCTGTAGGCATGAGGTGTCCACGTTCAAGACCAAAGTCTGGGGCAATTGCCCCTGCCAGTAAGGAAATCCCCCTGAGTTTACATGGCACATATTCATCTTCACTTCCCTCTTAAAAATAACTTTTAGGGAAATGTTGTCTTTTGTAAAAAAAAAAAAAGAAGAAGAAGAAGAAAAAGAAGAAAAGAAAGACGTCTCCTTGAGGAGCACACAGAAGTCAGTCATTCTCTGTGGCCGTGAGGGGCCCTCCACTGACACGGCATCACTACCACTCTTTCAGGAGGATAATGTGGAAAGCTACTGAGCAGCTTCCTCATCTTTCTAGAAAACAGCTCTCTCTCTCTGAGAAGCCAACCTACCTGTCAGGCCCAGGAAGACTCAAAGACCTGGAAGAACTGGGGGGGAAGTCACAAGGGTGAGGATCTGGGTCCAGCAAGAGGGAGTGCCAAAGTCAAGTTCACTCAGCAAGGGAGAGGATCAAGTTCATCTTGAAGTTCCATCACTGGTTCCATGTCCTGGGTGTTTCTGCAGCAGACTGGTTATTTATTGTCACTTACCATACACAGAGTTAAGGAGCAATCGGAGCCTGGGGTCTCACCACTGCCTCGGGGGAGGCAAGCACCACCGTCTGTAACTGTGTAATATACTCGTTGGCTTGCTTTGTTCCTACACGCTATGGAGAAGTTGAGCAGGGTATATTAATCAGGGAAGACTAACATATATAATGCATAAACTACAGAGCTTAGTTGTTCTGCTTCCCTGGTGGCTCAGACAGTAAAGCGTCTGCCTACAATGCGGGAGACCCAGGTTCAATCCCTGGGTCGGGAAGATCTCCTGGAGAAGGAAATGGCAACCCACTCCAGTACTCTTGCCTAGAAAATCCCATGGATGGAAGAGCCTAGTAGGCTATAGTCCATGGGATCACAAAGAGTCAGACACGACTGAGTGACTTCACTTTCAGCTAGTAGTTTAATAAAATAAAGGTTTATTTCTTGCTCACATCACAATCCAATGGAAAGTGAAGGGAATGGCAACCCACTCCAGTATTCTTGCTTAGAGAATCCCATGGACTGAGGGGCCTGGCAGGCTACAGTCCGTGGGGTCACAAAGAGTTGGACATGACTGAGTAACTAACACTCATACTTTTTCCAAAACACTCATTCAGGATTCACTCTGCTTTTTCCCAATGGCTTCCATTATCCCTGAGGGCCTTGGGGTCCTCTGTCTCTGGCCAGCCACTGGGGCAAGAGTGAGAGATGGAAGGTCAAGTGGGATGGCCCGGAGTGGAATCTACCACACCTTCCGTGTCCCAGTGGCCGTAGCACCAAGCCAAGGCCACCAAGTGGAAGGGACACCAAGAACTGTGTGCCTGAGCAAATGGGGTTTGATGAGCACACAGCATTCTCACCGCCGTGCCAGATGTTGAGGTAGTGAGGACCACGGCTGGAGGATGCTCCTAATTTTTACCTGATGTTGATAGTCGGAGATGGTCCCCCAAGGCAGATGACATTTAAAATATAGTATGATGGATGACGCTTTTGAACTGTGGTGCTGGAGAAGACTCTTGAGTGTCCCTTGAACTGCAAGGAGATCAAACCCATCAATCCTAAAGGAACTCAACCTTGAATATTCCCTGGAAGGATTGATGCTGAAGTTGAAGCTCCAATACTTTGGCCACCTGGTGTGAAGAGCTGACTCATCGGAAAAGACCCTGATGCTGGGAAAGATTGAGGGCAGGAGGAGAAGGGGGTAAAAGAGAATGAGATGGTTAGATAGCATAACTGACTCAATGGGCATGAATTTGAACAAACTCCAGGAGATGGCAAATGATAGGGAAGCCTGGTGTGCTGCAGTCCACGGGGTCACAGAGAGTTGGGCACGACTGAACAACAAAACTACAGTGATGGATAAGAAGGATCCAGGCCTGGGCAGAGCTGAGAAGAGAACATTCTGGACTGGCGGACAGTGCATGCAATGTGTCAGAGGCAGAGGAGCTTAGCATACAGCATGGACTTGAAAAGAGGCTGATGTGCCTGGAGTTCAGAGGAGGAAGAAACTGGAAAGAGATGAGACCAGATACAGGGCAGGAGCTGGGCTGTGCTGGGCTGTGCTGGCCTTCGGGAGCCACAGCAGGAAATCTGGACTCTGTTTCATGGGCCATGAGTGACGGGAGCTGATTTACAGGTTCAGAACCGTGCTTTTAAAATTATATTTCCAAAACTCTGTGTTGTTCATAACACAGAGAGGTACTGAGGGTCACAGAGATAAAAGACAATCCACTCCCTTCCCTACAGGAGGACAGCGTGTGTATACAACAAAGAAGCAATCAGATGCTGCCTCTTTTTATTTAAGTGTCGTGGTGAGTGAGACAGAAAACAACAGCTCTAACGATTTAGCGAGATTAAAGTAACCTGGAGTGGTCAGAAAGGGAAGCCCCAGGAGAATCTCAAAAGATACTGAGCATTTTGGAAAACAAAACGGAGGAGGCAGGGACTCCAGGTGGAATCAACACAAGCAAAGACTCAGAAGGGGCGTGTACGGTACATGGAGAATCCAAGCGGGGCTCAGACTGCCATGCCGCTGAAAGAAAAGACTTCTCAGCTCTCTATGAAGACGTGGTTATAATGACTATGCTCAAGGAGGCCAATCTCCTAAAATGAAATGATACTGAACCTGGACTTATAGGCACTGCTGTCCTGGATCATGAAGACCAGAGAAATGCCCCAATAATTCTGTGCTCATTTGCTTCTGCCAGACCTGCTGGTGTAACGGGTGGCTTTATTCACTTAATTCATGAGAGAGTGTGTGTGTGTTAGTCACTCGGTCGTGTCCAACTCTCTGACCTCACTGACTGCAGCCCTCCAGGCTCCTCTGTCCATGGAATTCTCCAGGCAAGAACACTGGAGTGGGTTACCGTTTCCTTCTCCAATGCATGAAAGTGAAAAGTGAAAGTGAAGTCGCTCAGTCATGTCCGACTCTTAGTGACTCCATGGACTGCAGCCTTCCAGGCTCCTCCATCCATGGGATTTTCCAGGCAAGAATACTGGAGTGGGGTGCCATTGCCTTCTCCTCATGAGAGAGTCCAAATTGCTAAAGGGCTGAAAAACCTGTGGGTTTCTCTGCCCGGGATCTCAGTAGTGGGTGTAACTGTACTGGGACAGGAAGATGGTATTAGTGCCCCAGGGGGATGGCCCCTTCTGGTCCCACCACCAGGATGGACGGTGGACAATGCAGACAGGATTCCACTCCTCCTGGCTCACTGTCTCAAGGAGATTCGCTTTGGCTACTTGACACTTGCCCCATGCTTGAGTCCTAGGCAAATTCCAGAAAACTGCATTTCCACTGAGCCAAAGTTTCATGAATTTACACATTATACCGTACAAAAGACTTGGGCACGCTGACACAAATTCACAACTATTAATTTTGTGTTTCGGTATGGGAAGAGAGGGCTTCCCAGGTGGTACTAGTGGTAAAGAACCCGCCTGCCAATACAGAAGCCATAAGGGCTGCCAGTTCGATCTCTGGGTCAGGAAGACCCCCTGGAGGAGGGCATGGCAACCCACTCCAGTAGTCTTACCTGGGGAATCCCATGGATGGAGGAGCCTGGCGGGCTAGAGTCCATAGCATCGCAGACAGTCGTACACGACTGAAGCAAGTTAGCACATACACATGGGAAGAGAATTTAGGGTGAATGGACAAAAGTTAAAGAACACAATGAAACTGGACCAAATGGTAGCAATACATAGCATACCATAGTCCTCTACGCTATTTGGACACAGGCCAGAAATTTGCCCTGAGAGTCTCATCAGCCAAAGGAAGGGAAATACGCTCTTTTCTAGGACTGATGCTTTTCCTTCACTCAAAGCAAACAAAAAGCCAAGCTGTGTGCAGCTTCCAGTCCTGAGACCTGCTAGAAGCTTCTCACATATGTGCTAATAAAGACAACATGATAAGAACATTTTCTGCCTATGGTGTTCCTAAATTCAGACTAACAGCATGAACCTATTTTGCAATTTAGGAAAATTAAGTCTATGAGGAAGCAAAAAGACTGTAGGTTATGTGAACAATTCTTTGGTGGTTTTGCATAATCTGAGAGTGAAATGTGAAACATTTACCCTGACTGCACTAGATAACCTTTGGGCAATCTTTCATTGATCAAGTTCAAAGGAAGCAGTTGAGTGTTGAAGCACCCCCGGCTGAGCAATATTCATTCAACAAATGCCTATCAAGAACTCTTGTGGTCCATTTGGGCCCTGCAGCCGAAGCCAGGGAGAGATGAATAAGTAGATACGGTCCCTAAGCTCAAACTAGAAGGGGACGACAGAGGATGAGATGGTTGGATGGTATCCCCGACTCAACGCACATGGGTTTGGGTAAACTCCGGGAGTTGGTGATGGACAGGGAGGCCTGGAATGCTGCAGTTGATGGGGTCACAAAGAGTTGGACGCGACTGAGTGACTGAACTGAACTGAAGCTCAGACCATGTAGTCTGTTCAAGAAAACAATGTATGGATAGATAACAATGTGTGGATAGAGTCGGGCAAATGCAACATGTGTGTCAGAGGGGGAGGGGACAGCACCCCAGGTCCTTGGCTGAGATGCTGCTGAGTCATCACTTGGGTGCAACTAATTTTGGGGCAGAGTTCCTTCTAACTTTGCTTCTCTTTCAGTGGGAAAACTTACCTGCTGCAGAAAAAGCCAGCCTTCTGAGTTGGGATTTGATTTCCTTTCCTCCTTTTCCAATTGCCCCTGTTAGGCAAGAGCAGCTGATGGAGCGAGAAGCATGAAAATGTGCACTTCATTTTGAGCAATTACAGTCAAGAACAATTAACTGAAATGAGCACAAGATTTCTGGAGAAAAACAAGGGCCCAGTCTTTCCAATGTTTTGCAATAACATTTTGCTGTTTTTGTTGGCAGGACAGTACCAGACTATTAATGAGCCTCTTCTTCTTGATGGTGTAAGTCAGCTGCTCTCTTTACCTATTTTGTCAGTCTTTGATATTTACAAAGTAAGTGGCTTTTTTCTATGTACTTGGTGAATTGTAAAACATTAAACTTTTCCAAATGGCATGATTTCCTGGCAGAGAAAAGTGCATTTCAAGTCTTGGGTAGAATACGGTATTCCTATAATACATGTAAATCAAATCATTGTGCTGTATGCCTGAAACTTACACAGTGATGTATGTCAATTATTTCTTGGTAAAGCTGGATAAATAAATAAATATATTGAGGCATTAATACAGAAAAAGACAAAAAAACACATATTTCAATTCCTCAGCTATAAAATGGAGATAAAAATAAACTCATAATGGTCATTGTGAAGACTGATTAAAATGAAAATACCAACACATGATGCTGGCAAGTGTGTGGTGAGAAAAGCACCTGCCAACACTCATAGTGAAATTTTAAATAACAAGAAATTCTTTGGAAAGCAATTTTATAAGATTAAAAAATATAAAAATATTTATTTTCTTCAATCCCATAATTCTATGGGACAAATTAAAGAATTAACCTAAAATTTGGATGAATAATTAAACACTCATTTATGTTTTATAATATATTTTAAATGGCAACACACTGGAATCATGTGATATATTCAATAATAGAAAAATCACTGAATATATTATGATAAATCCATATTGTTCTGTTGTTCAGCCACTCAGTCATGTCTGACTCTTTGCGACCCCATGGACTGCAGCACATCAGGCCCCCCTGTCCTTCACCATCTCCTGGAGCTTGCTCAGACTCATGTCCACTGAGTCGGTGATGCCATCCAGCTATCTTGTCCCCTGTCGTCCCCTTCTCCTCCTGCCTTCAATCTTTCCCAGCATCAGGGTCTTTTCCAATGAGTTGGATCTTCACATCAGGTGGCCAAAGTATTGGAGCTTCAGCTTCAGCATCAGTCCTTCCCATGAATATTCAGGACTGATGTCCTTTAGGATGGACTGGTTGGATCTCCTTGCAGTCCAAGGGACTCTCAAGAGTCTTCTCCACACCACAGTTTGAAAGCATCAGTTCTCCAGTGCTCAGTCTTCCTTATGGTCCATCTGTCAAGTCCACACACACTGCGGGAAAAACCATAGCTTTGACTATACAGACCTTTGTCAGCAAAGCGATGTCTCTGCTTTTTAATATGCTGTCCAGGTTTATCATAGCTTTTCTTCCAAGGAGCAAGTGTCTTTTAATTTCTTGGCTGCAGTCACCATCCGCATTGATTTTGGAGCCCAACAATATGAAATCTGACACTGTTTCCATTTTTTCCCATCTATTTGCCATGAAGTGAAGGAACTGGATGACATGATCTTCATTTTTTTAATATTGAGTTTTAACCATCTTCTATTAATAATAAATCAATAGATATAATATTAATTGTAAATTAATCATATTTACAAAGAATTTTAATGACTAAAAGAAAATTTTAAATTTATAATGTGAAATCAGCTACCTAATATTATAAATAATTTAATTGTTAACAATTATGTGTACATAATTTAAATAGCTTTATCATATCTATAGATGATAAATGGAATAGATAGAAATGATAGAGATAGATGTATAGATAGATGATAGATATATGAATAGATAGAATTTACCTGTAAAATCTTTGGTTCTTTACTTCTTGAAAGATTTCTTTAATAATTAAAGCTATGAATTCTCACCCTAGGACACACATGCACACACAATCAATCCCAAAATATTTTATAAAGTGGAAGACTTATATATACTGAGCTTTTAGTAAGAACCCCCAATATTAACAGTAGACAGATAATAGAAAGATTTATGCTGTCTCGTAAAGAACACAGACTGACTAAATTGCATTCCACCTTTTGTGTTGAATGATCAGATTTGCCATGAGCCAAACTGAAGCCCAGAAAGTTTTCCAGATAGGGGTCTGGTGAGTCCCCACTGTGCTACTGCTTACCTGGAGATTAGACTCATCCTATAACTAGTCTTTACTTTTACCAAACTGCTTTGATAGAGTGATGATAGAAAAAGGCATGCACTTGGAGTCTTAGGACTAGTAAGCCCTATATAAATATATATTTATAGTATATGTTCTGCATTATTCTTGTTCTCTAATATATATATAGAATATATATTATTTATATAACAATTAGAATAATACATATTATACATATTAGATTATTAATATATATTATATAATAATATATAATAGTATTATATATAGCCCTGGGATTTCTTTGGAAGGAATGATGCTAAAGCTGAAACTCCAGTACTTTGGCCACCTCATGAGAAGAGTTGACTCATTGGAAAAGACTCTGATGCTGGGAGGGATTGGGGGCAGGAGGAGAAGGGGACGACAGAGAATGAGGTGGCTGGACGGCATCACTGACTCGATGGATGTGAGTCTGAGTGAACTCCGGGAGTTGGTGATGGACAGGGAGGCCTAGTGTGCTGCGATTCATGGGGTCTCAAAGAGTCGGACACGACTGAGCAACTGAACTGAACTGAATATATATTATGTATATTAGAGAATATACATATATAGAGAGAATATACATAATAAAGAATGAGAATAATGCAGACTTAGAATTTAAATTGGAGAAGGCAATGGCAACCCACTCCAGTACTCTTGCCTGGAGAATCCCAGGGACGGGGGAGCCTGATGGGCTGCCGTTTATGGGGTCGCACAGAGTCGGACACGAATGAAGTGACTTAGCAGCAGCAGTAGCAGCAGAATTTAAATTTAAGCCTATCTAATTCTAGTTTCCTACACTATAGTAAAATCATCTCATAGATTTTTTTCTGCTTATACAATGAGATAAAGTACAGAAAGAACCTAGGACATATAAACTCCTTAACAAGTGTTAGAGAGGCTTTAAAGGGCGGTGAACAAAGCATGATGGGTCGGCTTCCTTTATCTCAGACTCTCTTTAATAGTAGCTGTTATCACAGTAGCATTCATAATAGTATTTACAGCTAATATTTGTTGAGTGCTGACCATCAGGCAATATGCTCAACATTTTACATACGTTGTCTCATTAAGACACTTCTGGTAGTCGTTAATCCCCTTACTCAAAGTATAGTGTACTTTTACCACTTTTATTTCAGGCTGCTGCTGCTGCTGCTGCTAAGTTGCTTCAGTCCGTGACCGACTCTGTGCGACCCCATAGACGGCAGCCCACCAGGCTTCCCGTCCCTGGGATTCTCCAGGCAAGAACACTGGAGTGGGTTGCCGTTTCCTTCTCCAATGCATGAAAGTGAAAAGTGAAAGTGAAGTCGCTAAGCCGTGTCCGACTCTTCTCGACCCCATGGACTGCAGCCCACCAGGCTCCTCTGTCCATGGGATTTTCCAGGCAGGAGTACTGGAGTGGGGTGCCATTGCCTTCTGCTTATTTCAGGCAGAAGAGCTCTTTTCAACATTTCTTGTAAGGCTGCTCTAATGGCAATGAACTCCCTCAGGTGTGTTTGTCTGGGAGAGCCTTTATTTCTCCTTTATATCTGAAAGGTAACTTTGCTGGGTAGAGTATTCTTGACTGACATCTTTTATCTTTCAGTATTTTTGACTATTCCCTGGTAGCTCAGTGATAAAGAATCCTCTAATGCAGGAGATGTGGATTCGATTCCTGGGTTGGGAACATCCCCTGGCAAAGGGAATGGCTACCCACCCACTCCAGTGTTCTTGCCTGGAGAATTCCATGGACAGAGGAGCCTGGTGGGCTACAGTCCATGGGGTCTCATGGAGTCAGACATGACTTAATGATTAAACAGCAAATTTTGAATATATCATTCCTCTCTCCCCTGACCTGTAGAGGTTCTCTTAGATATCTGCTGATAGCCTAATGGGAGTACATTTGTAGGTGACTACCTTTTTTCCCTGACCGCTTTTAAAACCTTTATCATTGACCTTCGACAGTTTTGATATAATGTATCTTGCAGAAGATCTTTTTGCGTTATGATAATTAGGTGTCCTATGAGTTTCATTAACTTGTATATCCAATTCCTTCCTCAGGTTTGGAAAGTTCTCAGCTATTACATTTTTAAACAAACGCTCCCTTCTCCCTCTCTTCCCTTTCTGGCATATCCACTATTCTCATGTTGCTTCTTTCTAATGGAATCAGATAGTTCTTATAGAATTTTTTCATTGCTTTAAAATCTTAGTTGCTTCTCCTCTTCTACCTGAGAATCATTTTTAGATTTCTTTCTTTGAGCTCACTGATTCTCTCTTCCATATGGTCTGCTCTGTTTCCAATGCTTTCTAATACATTCTTCAGCTCATGTATTGAGTTCTCAAGCTCCAGAATTTCTTTTTGGTTCTTTTTTAGATTTTTAGTCTCTTTGGTAAGTATTGCTTCTGTTCACTGGTTTTACTCCTGAGCTCATTGAATTGCTTTCTGAGTTTTCTTATAACTCTGAGTTTCTTCATGACAGCTCTTTTGAATTCTCCATCAATTAGATCATAGTCTGCTGTGACTTTAAGTTTGGTTTCTGGATAATTGTTATGTTCAAGATGTGAGACTGTGTTACCATGGTTTTTCATGGTGCTTGGTGAGCTGTTCCTCTACTAGTGCCTTTGAAGTAGTAAACACCCCTCTTGTTTATGTAAAGCTTTGTTTACTTTGACTCTGAAAGATCCACACATTGGTAATTACAGACCTTTCTTCTGATTTTCAGTACACACCGCTAAAGCACAAGTTTTTGTTTTTGTTTTTTCTTACCTCAGCTCTATTTGAGAATTGGCACTTTCCACCCTCCACTGCTTCTACCAGAGTGGTCACTGGTGCCCTTGTCATTTCTGCTTACGCCTCTTGGGTCACCGGGGGTGCCTTTCTAATGCCAGTGTCTGCCATTGACATCTTCATGTCCAGAGTTGCTTGGCACATTGAAACTGCTGCCGTAGCAAGGGATGGGGAGCCAGGTAATACTGCCATGGGCAGGAGGTGACAGAGTCACAGGTACACCTGGAGATTGCTGCCCAGTCCCCTGTGCTCATGGGCACGAATGTAGCCATGACCTAGAGTCATGTGCACAACCCCCACTGGTGGTACCAGGATTTCTGGGGTTCAGGATCAGGGGCACTACTTCTATTCTTCCCCCAGTTCTACCCACTCTATATATTCCAATCTACCCTTCTTCAGATGAACAAACATGTGGGTATCTCTGGAGTCCCAGTGTCTTGGGCAGAGGAACCTTTGTTGAGTTTAGTTCAGTTCAGTCATGTCTGACTCTTTGAGACCCCATGGACTGCAGCACGCAGGCTTCCCTGTCCATCACCAACTCCAAGACCTTGCTCAAACTCATGTCCATAGAGTCGGTGATGCCATCCAACCATCTCATCCTCTGTCATCCCCTTCTCCTCCTGCCCTCCATCTTTCCCAGCATCAGGATCTTGAAGGAGTCAGTTCCTCACATCAGGTAGCCAAAGTATTGGAGTTTCAGCTTCAGCATCAGTCCTTCAATGAATATTCAGGATTGATTTCCTTTAGGATTGACTGGTTTGATCTCCTTGCAGTCCAAGGGACTCTCATGAGTCTTCTCCAACACCAAAGTTCAAAAGCATCAATTCTTTGTTGAGTTATGGATGTCTTAATTGTTGTAGATTGAAGGGGAGAGACAAAGGGAGTGTCTCACACCACCATGATGGTTTCTAAGGATATCGTTACAATTCTGCCACCATGAGAGGTTAACTCCCCTAGACTCCAGACTCTTAAATCTTTAACTCACAGCAAGGGGATCTCTATTACTCCCCTGGCCAGCACTGTAGCCTATAATCTTTGTCATTGTTGTACCTCCCGTTGACTTACTGAAATGTCCCCTCCTTAGGAAAGGAATTCCATGGCAGTCCTGGATGGAGCAAAAGGCCACACAGGTGATGACTATGAAGACCCTGAGCTTCACGTGGGAGAAGACTGGCAATCAGTGAAAATCTTACCAGCCAGGCCTATTAAGGAATCTGAATATGCAGGTAATGTTTAGGGCCTGAAATCTGAAAATCGCATGCGCATGCTGCGATATTGTAGAGTGACTAAAGATACAGGTTCTGAATTAGCAACTCTAGGTTAAAATCCTGCTTCCACAGCTTATTAGCTGTGTGTCCTGGAGCAAGCACCTGAAAACCATTTTCTATATTTGAAGATAGGGTTCAAGATATCTGAAGATAGAGCTTACTCCACGTACCCCAGGTAGTTACATGAAAGATGCATGTTGAGTTCTCAGAGGAGGACTCGGTGCAGAGTCAGAGCTCTATGACTATTTATTATTATCATGATGGCTTCCCTGGTGGCTCAGATGATAAAGAATCCACCTGCAATGTGGGAGACCTAGGTCCGATCCCTGGGTTGGGAAGGTCCCCTGGAGGATGGCATGGCAACCCACTCCACTCTTCTTGCCTAGAGAATCCCCATGATGATATCTTGAGTCTGAGAGACAACTGATGAATATGGCAGAAGATCGACAAGCAGAGATGCGGGCAACATCCCTGTTAAGACAGCGTTGCAGAGAAGAGAGCAGAACAAAAGGGGAGACTTAATATGGCTGATTTGTCTTGCTCATAGCCAGCATATAAGTAGCACAAAAACATGGCAGCAAAGCCAGGCTTTGAAGAGAAAGAAAACCTTAATATACACCATCTTTTCTTCTTTGTAACTGGGGCACCTTACACAGCTTAAACAAGGTCTCTGAACCTTAAATAAAGCAAAGTGTTGTGAGGGAAAAGAGGAAGTATTTGTGATTTGAGAGCCTGACCTACTGAAATGAATCTACAGAAGTCCCTTTGAGGACAATCACCTTGTAAATAATAATGATATTCCTTTGTTCATCCACTCAATATGCATTAATTAATATCTATTGTATGCCAGTTAGCATTGATCAAGAGATAAAAAGGTAAGTATGATAGAATAAGTTTGGTATATAATGTATATAAGTATGTTAATTATATAGCTGCTGTTGTTGTTCAGTCACTCAGTCATGTCTCACTCTTTGCAATCCCATGAACTATAGCCTGCCAGGCTCCTCTGTCCATGGAATTATCCAGGCAAGAATACTGGAGTGGGTTGCCATTTCCTTCTCCAGGGGATCTTCCTGGACCAGGGATCTAACCCATGTCTCCTGCATTGGCAGGTGGATTCTTTACCACAAATCCACCAAGAAAGCACAAGTATATAGAAATATATGTTAAGTATAAAATACGTATGTTAAGTATGTAATGTGGGCTTCCCTGGTAGCTCAGCTGGTAAAGAATCCACCTGCAAAGCAGGAGACCCTGGTACTATTACTGGGTTGGGAAGATCCCCCGGCAAAGGGATAGGCTATTCAATCCAGTATTCATGGGCTTCCCTGGTGGCTCAGATAGTAAAGAATCTGCCTGCAAAGTGAGAGACTTGGGTTCAGTCCCTGGGTTGGGAAGATCCCCTGGAGGAGGGCATAGCAACCCACTTCACTATTCTTGCCTGGAGAACCCCAGTGGACAGAGAAGCCTGGCAGGCTACAGTTCATGGGGTCACAAAGAGTCAGACATGACTGAGTGACTAAGCACACACAAGTGTGTAACATAGAAAAGAGATCCAGGGTGGTGTGCCAGGTGGGTGGGGTCTAGGAAGATTTCTGAAGGGCATGACACAGTCCAAGCCTTGAAGGATGAGTAGAATTTCCCAGGTGGATAAGAGAATGAAGAAGGTTCAGGTCCAGACTTTGGCATTTATGTATATGGACCAAGAGAAGTGATCTCTCCTCTTTGAGCCTCAGCCTCTTCATCTGTTAAGTGGAAGTAGAATTACAAGCTCATGCCTATATTGTGTGGAGAAGGCAATGGCAACCCACTCCAGTACTCTTGCCTGGGGAATCCCATGGGTGGAGGAGCTACAGTCCTTGGGGTCACAAAGAGTCGGACACGACTGAGCAACTTCACTTTCACTTTTCACTTTTATGCACTGGAGAAGGAAATGGCAACCCACTCCAGTGTTCTTGCCTGGAGAATCCCAGGGACAGGAGCCTGGTGGGCTGCCGTCCATGGGGTCACACAGAGTCAGACATGACTGCCGTGACTTAGCAGCAGCAGCAGCCTATATCATGATGGTTCATTAAGTTTGTAGATGTGCAAATATGTTGTTCATTACAGTGTGCAGAGTCATGTAAAGTATGACTTTAAATTTTTTTCTTTTTTCACAGATACACGCTATTTCAAGGGTATGATGGACACACCCCTGTCCTTAGATTCCAAGACCTCTCTCCCGACAGACAGGCTAACCTGGATGAAGCTGGAAGAAGTAAGTAAAAGCTTGACTGCATGAACCAAACACATGGAGGGCACTGCCTAGTATCCAAGAGCTTTACCGTCTCTCATTTCCAAGGCATCTTGTTGGAATGCCTTGGTGGTGAGCAGGTCAAGCTCAGTGAGGTGCAGGGTGATTCAGCTGGAGGGATCGTGGTCCTTAGAATAGATAACTAGAAGGAAAGAGAACTAACATTTGTGGAAGATTTTCTGTGAGCCAGACATCAGGCTAAGGACTTTCACCTGCGTCTCACTTAATACTCATCCTGTTCTCTAGGAGCAGAATTTAAACTCAAATCTCTTTGATAACAACATATCATTTTGTCCAGATTTAGGCCCAATGATTCCAACTGCTAATGGTATGGTAATAAGTCCAGTCAGTCCTCCATATCTGTCAGTTCCCCATCTGTAGATTCAATCGAGGATTAAAAAAAAAAAATTCCATTAAATTCCAAGAAGCAAAACTTGAATTTACCACATGCCAGCAACTATTTACATAGCACTGACATTGTATTAGGTATTACAAGTAATCTGGAGATAATTCAACCAACCAAGTATTTTGTAGTTCCTTAGTATGTACTTGATGAAAAAATCTGAGTATAAGTGGACCCACACAGTTCAAACCCATGCCGTTGAGGCTTTCACTGTATACAGAAGGATATGCATATGTTATTTACAAATACTCTGCAATTTCATATGAAGGACTTGAGCATCCACAGATTTGGGTATTCCAGGGGCACGCTGGAAGTAATCCCTGGCAGATATGAAGAGACAACTGTAGGTCAACCTCTCTGAACCTCTTTCTTTGTAAACCCAGTAGCCAAACAGGAGTAACAACCTCTGCCATGCTTACTTCAAAAAGCTGTTGAAAATATCTTGTAAATGTAAGTGCTCTAAACACATATAGTATTTTGTTTTTAATAACATTGCACAAAATACATATTAATCATCCCTGAGGTTGCAAGGCTATCAGTCATAACATTTGGGTAAATTTCATGTCAATGTTTTCTGTGCTAATGTATCTCATGCAACGAAGTCTTTGTTGTATAGTATATACTGGTTTTCCTTCCTTTGCACATTGTTTCAGTCATACAACTATGTCCCATGTCATAAAACAAGCATCAATAAGCATAGTCTTTACAGATACTTCACTCCTCATATAAGATTTTTAATTATTTTATTTAACCATTGAGTGAAAATATTTTAAAGGCTTTCGGTACATACTGTGAAGTTGGTCCCTGAAAAATCATTTCAATTTACTGTCCCCGCCCCCCAGCCCCCTGCAGAAGCCCTGTATTAGAATTTCCACCTCATAGAATTCTCTCCAAAACTGTGCATTATTTTTTTAATTATAATTTTTAAAAAAGAGAAAGAGATTTTGCTGTTCCTTCTTTAAAATTTGTTTCACATTTATTAGTGACTGTGAACCCACTTAAATATTTATAACACATTCATCCTTGTGCATTATCTATGCAAATGGTTTACTCGTTTAACTAGAGGGTTTCTTTTAAATATTGACAAGAAAAGGAAACTACAATTTTTACCAAGCCATTCACACAGAACACAGCCAATAGAGATTGGGAGAGCAAGATAAGGGATGAAATATTGAACACTTCCTCTTTACACAGATACTAAGCTAAACATTTTAATCATTCACTCAACAAATTCATTTAAGAAACATATGTTGGGTGCCTGCCATGGACCAGACACAATTATCCACTCTAGTATTCGGCAGTAAACCACCAAGGCCCTGCTCTCATGAAACTGACATGTAGTGGGTGGAGACCTATGATATGTAAATGGATAAAGAATAGATACAAAGACAATGTATCAAGTGATGAGCTTTGAAAATAGAATGAAAGCAAGGCAGTCAGGAAAGGTCTTTCTGAGGAAAGATGGGAATAAATGAATGAATGAATGACATTTAATCCTTAAAATAACCTTGCAAGATGAATGTTATAAGTCTCATTTTAATGGCTCCAACTTTTTGAGCTCTGCTTCTTTGGGCCAGTTACTTACCTTCTCTGAGCCTTTACAGTCTAAACTATACAATCTCATAGCTTTCATGATAATCCATACAGAGCACAGTGCCAGGCACAGAGCTGTCAGCTACCAGATGACACCTCCATGAGCACAGGGCCGATTTTAGCCCCAGCATCTAGCACAGTGGCTTTATGTCAAAGGTTCTCAGTACATACTGCTCACATGGATGGAAGAGCTTCCAGGCGGCACTAGTGGTAAAGAACCTGCCTACCAGTGAGGAGACACAAGATACTCAGGTTCAGTCCCTTGGTCTGGAAAATCCCCTGGAGGAGGACATGGCAACCCACTCCAGTCTTCTTGCCTGGAGAATCCCGTGGACAGAGGAGCCTGGTGGACTACAGTCCATGGGGGTCACACAGAGTTGGACATGATTGAAATGACTCAGCACAGCACACAGCATGTGAATGGAAATGGACAAACAAACTCAGTGCTTTGAACTGAAATTGGAAATATGACTAGCTTGAAATATGAAGGCTTCCTTGGTAGCGCAGCTGGTAAAAAGAATCCACCTGCAATGGAGGAGACCCAGGTTTGATCCCTGGGTCAGGAAGATCCCCAGAGAAGGAAATGGTAACCCACTCCAATATTCTTGCCTGGGAAGTCCCATGGAAAGCAAAGCCTGGCAGGCTCTAGTCCATGCGGTCGCAAAGAGTCAGACACAACTTAGCAACTAAATCACCTCCACAGCTTGAAATATTAATAGGAAAAGAAACGCAGTCTTCTTTCCCCTGTTTGATTTCTTTTTTTTTAATGGGATATAGTTGTTTTAAAACATTGTGTTAGTTTCTGCTATACAGCTAAGTGAATCAGCTCTATGTACACATATATCCCTCCCCTCCCCACTCCAATCCCACCAATCTAAATATTACCACAGAGCACCAAACTGGGACTCTCTTGCACTGTTGGTGGGAATGTAAATCCATACAGCCACTATGCAGAACAGTAAGGATTTTTCTTGAAAAACTAAAAATAGAACTACCATATGACCCAGAAATTCCACTACGGGGCTTATATCCTGTTGTAGCTGTTCAGCAGCTCAGTCGTGTCTGACTCTTTGCGACCCCTTGGACGGCAGCACACCAGGCTCCCCTGTCCTTCACCACCTCCTCGAGCTTGCTCAAACTCACATCCATTGAGTCGGTGATGTCGTATCCTGGAAAAAAAAAACATAATTCAAAAAGACCCAGCTTGGTCTCTGTCCACATGGACACTTTCTCTAGTCTGTCCTGCAGAGCTGTCATATTTAGTCAATTCAGTCACTCAGCCATGTCCGACTCTGCGACCCCATGACCGCAGCCTGCCAGCCCTCCCTGTCCATCACCAACTCCTGGCGTTCACCCAAACTCACGTCCGTCGAGTCGGTGATGCCATCCAGCCATCTCATTCTCTGTTGTCCCCTTCTCCTCCTGCCCCCAGTCCCTGCCAGCATCAAGGTCTTTTCCAATGAGTCAACTCTTCGCATGAGGTGGCCAAAGTATTGGAGTTTCAGCTTCAACATCAGTCCTTCCAATGAACACCCAAGACTGATCTCCTTTAGGATGGTCTGGTTGGATTTCCTTGCAGTCCAAGAGACTCTCAAGAGTCTTCTCCAACACCACAGTTCAAAAGCATCAATTCTTCAGCGCTCACCTTTCTTTCTAGTCTAACTCTCACATCCATACATGTGAATACTTGCAATTATCTCTGAGATGAACAGCTGGGGCAGGCCCCAACAGAGCACTGTTAGACAGGGAAGAGGGCATTTCAGGAGCTTCATCTCTAAAGCACGAAACATATTGAGGGAAGAATAGGAATTTCAGAGTCACTGGGCCAGAGGCTAAAGTCACAAATTCTTGTCTGGTTACAAAAAGTAGAAAATTCTGACCTAAAAAGTTAAGCTTTTCTTTCCCTAAAAACCACTGATAATTCCTCTTTGCACAGAAGTAAACTTTCATGAGAAGAATGCTTTCTTAAAAGATGATAATTCTCATTTGATTTTTCTTAAACGACTATGCCAGAATTTAAGTCTCCATTCTTATTACTTTATATCCTTTCATATTATCTTTGTAGTTTTTTGTTACAAATTTCTTCTTTTAGCTAGGTCACTTTACAAGAGGAACTAAAATTTCAATATATTAAAGCAAGTGAAATCTTGTGAGAAATAGGAGGTGGGAGATGAGCACAATTTTGGCCAGGAGGCAAGTTGTCTTATAAATTAATTCAATAAGGACTTGGCCTCAATTCAAATAAAAAAGGGAGTTTTGCTTTTATAACCAATGTTTGAAAAATAGTTTTTATGGTAAGCAGACTTTTTTTATTATTATAACTTCATTCTCAGGAGTTAATTCCAATTAGTTTTGCACATTTACATGGTGATTAAACTATCTGTGAATTGGATCTTCAACAGTCCTTACAGGAACCGGTTCTTATGTTGATTCCTTAGACTGATTGCATGCGTGCATGCTATGTCGCTTCAGTTGTGTCTAATTCTTGGCAACCCTGTGGACTGTAGCCCACCAGGCTCCTCTGTCCATGGAATTCTCTAGTTATGAATACTGGAGTGGGTTGCCATGCCCGTCTCTGATTCTTCCTGACTCAGGGATCAGACCTGAGTCTATAATTATGTCTCCTGCATTGGCACACAGGTTCTTTGCCACTAACACTGTCTGGGAAGCCCCGTTAGACTGGTTACAACTATCTTAAAGCACTAAACCATTGCCCATCTTTTCATTTATTGAGCACTTGCTGTGTACAAAGCACTATGCTCAACAATGGGGATTTAAAAAAAAAAGGGAGCCAGTGTCCACAGTCTAATGGAGGAGGCAGTGGCCCAAATTGGCAGTTTTGAAATAATAATACAAGGTGTTAAGACTGAGGTGACACAAGATACAAAGAGCAGGGAGCTGCATCACTCAGACCAAGCAGAGGCTTTTGAGAAGCCTTCTGCAGGAAGCGATGCAAAGCGGTCTTCTACACCAGTAACACATTGCATTGTTATCGGTGGTTCTCTCCTGGGAACGGTTTGCCCCCTAGTGGATATTTACGATGACTGGCGACATTTTTGGTTGTTAAGACTTGGGGAACGCTGCTGACATCTAGTGGGCAGAGGGCAGGGATGCCGCTAAGTACCCTGTAAACGCACAGGGCAGCCTCCCACAGCAAATTGCCCTGCCCCAACTCTCAATGGTGCCAAGGTTGAAAAACTTCTGTTATAATGAAACCTGTGTTATAATATGCTGTAAACTCAGAACTGCATCCATATGATTCCACCTTTTGCATCTAACCTCTTATTCTTCTTCATCCCCGCATAATCTAGCATTGTTACAGGTATGTAGTAGACGTTAGAAAAGCTGTATTTGATAGAAAATGAGAATAGCCCTGGAGAGGGGCATAAAATACTTCTAGGCCTGGGATCCTATGCCAATACCGTCAAAGTGTAGGTCCCTCTGGAGAAGATGCAGCCAAAAAACTCTCTCGTGCAAGAGCCAAATGGATCCAAATGTCCAAAGACACAAAATGGAACATGGCCAGCTACAACTAGGGATTATCATCCTAAGTGAAGTAAGTCAGAAAGAGAAAGAAAAACACCATATGATATCACTTGTATGTGGAATCTAAAACAGGACTCAAATGAACCTATCTACAAAACAGAAATAGACTCACGGATGCAGAGATCAGACTTGTGGTTGCCAAGGTGGGTGGGGAGAGAGGGGGATGGACTAGGAGTTTGGGGTTGGTAGATGCAAGCTATTACATTTAGAATGGATCAACAACAAGGTCCTAATGTACAGCACAGAGAAATATATTCAACATCCTGTTATAAGGACTTCCCTAGTGGCTCAGATGGTAAAGCATGTGCCTACAATGCGGGAGACCTGGGTTCAATCCCTGAGTCAGGAAGATCTCCTGGAGAAGGAAATGGCAACCCACTCCAGTACTCTTGCCTGGAAAATCCCATGGATGGAGAAGCCTGGTAGGCTACAGTCCATGGGGTCACAAAGAACCAGACACGACTGAGCGACTTCACTTTCTTTCCTGTTATAAACCATAATGGAAAAGAATATTAAAACAGAATGCATATAGGTGTATAACTGAGTCTTTGCCATACAGCAGAGATTGGCACAACATTGTAAATTACCTATTGTTGTTGTTGTTCAGTCACTCAGTCGTGTCCAACTCTTTGTGACCCCATGGACTGCAGCACACCAGGTTTCCCGATCCTTCACCATTTCCCAGAGTTTGCCCAATCCATGTCTGTTGAATTGGTGATGCCATCCAACCATCTCATCCTCTGTCACCCCCTTCTCCTCCTGCCCTCAATCTTTCCCAGCATCAGGGTTTTTTCCAGTGAGTCGGCACTTTGCATCAGTTGGCCAAAGTATTGGAGCTTCAGCTTCAGCATCAGTCCTTCCAATGAGTATTCAGGGTTGATATCCTTTAGGATTGATACTTCATTTAAAAATTAATTTTTAAAAATAGAATTTGGCCAGCAAAGGGGAGAAGAGCAGGCACTAAGGAAGCCTGATCCCTAACACCCTAATTATGCGGGGCCAGGCAAGACAGAGACCTGGAGACTCTCCCCTGCTCCAGGCTAGCAATAGGAGGTGGGAAGAGCATTGGGAGAGACCCTCTCTCTTGGGCAGGTGCACAGGGAAGATTGAAAGCTGAGGATGCAACAAGAACTTGACAAAAACCCTCCAGCACACCAGCTTCAGTGGGGTCTCCCTGGAGGAACTGAAAGCTGAGGGTGTGATGAAGGAAGCCACAGCAATAACAAAACCGAAACCATACCTGATGCTTTACTGTATTGACCAGCAGAAGAGCCACATCATGTGTAGGCAGAATTATGTGGTCCAGTGTCCCACAGAGGAAAAGAGGCGGACTTTGACCATCAAGACCTAACAGGCAACAGGGGGTTCAATGACCCTCCCTCTCCTTCACCTTGACCACCTCAACTTGGCAGCAATAAAGTATACTGCAAAAACTCTATATTAGTCAGGGTTCTCTAGAAGTACAAGCAGTAGGTAGGTAGATAATAGATAGATAGAGATAGATACTAATAGATAGATGTGTGTATACTCAATCATGTCAGACTCTTTGTGACTTTCTGGACTGTATCCCACAAGGATTCTCTGTCCATGGGATTTCCCAGGCAAGAATGCTAGAACAGGTTGCTATTTCCTTCCCCAGGGTATATCGCTTCCCACCCAGGGAGCGAGCCCCCATCTCCTGTGTCTCCTGCATTGCAAGTGGGTTCTTTACCACTGAGACACCTGGAAAGCCCCCAGTAGATTGATAAAATAGATACACAGATGGATAGAAAGATAGGATAGAAAGCTCGAGACACATAGGCATATAGATGTATACATATAAATAAATTAGTGATTATGGAGGCTCAAGTTCCACAATCTGCCATCTGAAAGGTGAAGACCAGGAATGCCGGTGGCCTCTAACTTCCAGCTCAAGTCCAAAGGCACGGGCACCAAGAGAAGCAGTGATGTAAATCTCAGTCATCAAGGGCAGGAGAAGAGCAACGACCCGAGTCAACAGTCAGGCAGAGAGAGCAAACTCTCTTTTCCCCTCCCTTTTTATTTTATTCATGCCCTCCCTGGACTGAAAGATGCCCACTGGCTTTGCAGAAGGCAATCAGCCTTACTCAGTCCGCTGATCCAAATTATAATCTCATCCAGAATCACTTCCACAGACACACCCAGAAATAAGGTTTCACCAAACATCTGGATACCCTGTGACCCTGTCAATTTGACACATAAAAATAAACATCACAGACCCCAATACTGACCTAGGCGTAAAGGCTTTCCAAGGCATTGGGCATCATTAGTATGTCTCCCTCACCTTCTTCAAGATTCCCTGTAGCTCAAATGGTAAAGAATGTGCCTGCAGTGCAGGAGACCTGGGTTCAATCCCTTGTTCGGGAAGATCCTCTAGAGAAGAGAATGGCAACCCACTCCAGTATTCTTGCCTGGAGAACCCCATGGACAGAGGAGCCTGGCAGGCTACAGTCTGTGGGGTCACAAAGAGTCAGACAAGATTGAGCTACTAACACACAGCACCTCCTTCACCCTCACATCTAAAGATTATTCAGCAAGCCCTTAATATTCAACTCTGCCTTTAGCTTTTTTAAGTGGTGATTTCTCTTTTTATTATGTGGGCCATTTTTTTTTAAGTCTTTATTGCGTTTGTTACGGTATTGCTTCTGTGTTATGGCCATGAGGCATGTGAGATCTGAGCTCCTCTACCAGGGATCAAACCCACACCCCCTGCATTGGAAGACAAAGTCTTGACCACTGGACCACGAGGGAAGTCCTACCAATGCCTTTAATACAATTAACAATGACAGCTAACCATTCTTCAGCTTGACTGGTGTTATTTCCTGTTCTAGGCACATAGCCTATCTCATGTAGTTCTGCCATCCTTGTGAAGTGTCAGTTCTTCTATTACCCTCATTTCACAGCTGAGGAAACTGAGGTTTAGAAAGTTAAATGACTGGCCACCTTCTCATAGCCAGCACATGATGAAGGTGAAATCCCAACAAGGGCATTTACACAAGGCTACACTTTGATCTGCCTGCTCAGTCCCTTTCATGGACTTGATCATGTATATTGATCTTCACAATAACTCAATGACATGAATTGACATGAACAAAATTTTCCCTATTAAAAAAGATGGAAAAAATATCTAAGGCTCATAATATGGTAAATGCCTTTCCAAAGTTTCACAGCAATAAGAGGCAGGATTGATTCTCAAACCAAATATTTTTTTATGCCGAATTACCACCTGAGGCCCCTACACTCGTCACTGGCATGGTGGTATTTACACACGTTGAATAGTTGCCAACAATACACACAGGGTGATCTGTTAGAATGATGAGTCCTGGACTCATAACCTAAGGGATCTAACCATACCAAGTGGCAGGTTATGAAATGGAATAGTCGCAATTTAAGAGATAATTGTAATGCATTGTCTTCTACAGGTGGAAAAACCCATTTCCAAGGATATCAGAAAACAACATGTTAAAGGTAAAGTCAAATCACAAAGTTTGAAATATATCTGTATATTTTTAGATTTTTCTGAACAAGGTTATCTGTTAAATTAACCTTCATCTAATAAGGTTTTCTAATTTTGGAAAGACTCTCTCACATCTTATGCCTTTTTATCACCTTACCTTATTAATGAGGAAGTTGACTATGAAAAGTCATATTCCATGTTGTACAATCTGGAAAGAAATTGTTTTGAAACATATATTTCTTGCCTCAAATACATAGCTAAGTTACTCCTCTAAGCATATCCTTGTAAAATTGAAAGATAGACATCTAATTTTAAAATGTTTGATTAATTAATATGAAAACAGATTTTAAAGCTTTAGGCAAAGCAACTCAATTTGGAGATGAAGAAACAGGTAAGAAACTGAAAAGAAACAATTTCAGTACTGCTAGAAGCACAAATGGAGGATAGCTACAGTAATTTAATTGAATCCTATACATTATAGCTTCTCTCCTCACTTTCCCCAATGTCCCCTTCTTTTTACAATGTCCACTTGGAAAAGATGACAGCCCCATGATTTACATTTCCCAGTAACTTAAACGTATCAAATTCATCTTTTATGTGTCTTATGCTATATTCTGTAACGTATTACTAACATCAAATTTTCTTTAATGGGAAAGTGTAATTATTAGAGTCCTAAGAGGGAAGAGATGGCACGTCCAAGTTAGGATAATTTAAAGAGGTTTATTTGTAAAGAAACTGTTTACTAAGGTATGTGAGGTGTTGGGGAAGAGTGTGGGATGATGCAGGCACTGGGGCCAGCAGCAGTGACATTATTACCACTCCTAAACCCAGAGATGAGGGGACAGCCACAGGAAACAAGAAGGCGCTCACCACCTTGAGAGGAGCAGCGGCCGTTTTTGAGGGACATCACCAGCCCATGTGGCTGGTGGCTCAGACGGTAAAGTGTCAGGAGATCCAGGTTTGATCCCTGGGTCAGGAAGATCTCCTGGAGAAGGAAATGGCAACCCACTCCAGTACTCTTGCCTGGAAAATCCCATGGACGGAGGAGCCTGGGAAGCTACAGTCCATGGGGCCGCAAAGAGTCAGACACGACTGAGCGACTTCACTTTCCTTACTTTCCTCCCAGGGTGGGAATGAATGGAATAGACGCCCCAACCTCCCTCTCCAAGCTCCCTCTTGTCTCCTGCTGGGACTTCCCAATGGCCAAACCCAACCAGAAACCACAGGGCCAGTTTGCCTGTGCTGGTTGGTCCCCGAGGATTGAGCGTAGGTGGAACAGAATGGACCAGATGAGCAATGGACCTGGAGGCACAAGAGACGATGCCCACAAAGGGAAGCGAGGCGGAAGGAGCAAGGAGAGCGGCTGGCGCCCTGGCTGTGCCACGCCCTGGCTGTGTGACCTTAAGTGAGGCACCTAACCTTTCAAAGCCTTTACTTTCCTCCTCTTGAAATGTGAGGTCACCAGGGCTTTTATGACTCTTCAGTTGAACTGCATAAGCAGAAGCAGGGGACAAGGGCTGTTCCCTGCCCTATCTCTCCTCTCCATCTTCCATAGCCTGACTGATCCCTGTCTATCTGCCCTCTAGACCCCTTTAAACCGTCCCAAATAGGGAAGCTTTCCTATTCCTCTTGAGTCCAAGAACATGGAAATGCCTTTGATGTACAGAGCACTTGATTTAGAGCGTTCCTTCAGTAACTGATGTATTAGTATTGCTAGCCCTTAGAAGACATGAATTATATAGCAGTTTTTTCCTGCCTGAGAGAGAAAGGGCCCAGAGCGCAGAGCACAGAGGGACCTCAAAGCAGATCATAATCATTTGATATATACAGAGGTTCTAAGTCATAATAGAACCTTCATAGCCATTTATGGAGAAATGAGTCCTGGAAAGTGAAAGTGAAAGTCCTTCAGTCATGTCCGACTCTTTGCGACCCCATGGACTATGCAGTTCATGGAATTCTCCAAGCCAGAATACTGGAGTGGGTAGCCTTTTCCTTCTCCAAGGGATCTTCCCAACCCAGGGATCGAACCCAGGTCTCCTGCATCGCAGGCAGATTCTTTAGCAGCTGAGCCACAAGGGAAGCCCTGAGTCCTGGGGAGAAAGGTAAGAAATGGGTTTCACAATTCTTCTCTTTTTTTAATAGTTCACTGTAGACATGAAGCTTCATTTCTTTGATGGCAGAATCTTCTTTGACCACCATTCTACATATATTAATACGTCTGTGTGACAATCCAGATGGTTCTAATACCAATTCCAACATCCATAGGGGGTAGTTCTCCCACCCACACATCATCAAGCAATTCTCTGGACACCAGATGGGTGTCCTACAATTCAATCAAGTTCTGGCACTGTCCACCCAGAGACAGCATCCGATGAACAAGTTAAGGGTTCGGTCCTACCAGACCGCACCTCACCACCACTGCAGATGCTGTCATGAGCCCAGATTGTCACCTGCGCGTCTATAGACTGAAGGTTCCATCCACCCCTGCCTTGGGTTCAACTACTTTGTTAGAGTGGCTCACATAACTCAAAGAAACATCTTACTTACTAAATTGCCAATGTATCAATAAAAGGATGTAACCCAGGAACAGTCAAGTGGAAGAGACACAGAAGGGAGGTATTGGGAAAAGTCAGGGAGCTTCCATGTGTTAAAGCTCTGTGTGTTCACCAACCTGGAAGCTTCAAACTCTTGGGAGTTTGTGGAGACTTCATTACGTAGGCACGGTTGATTACATCATTGGCTGTTGGTGACTGAACTCAATCTCAAGCCACTCCCTGCTTCCTAGAAGTAGGGGTAGGTTTAGATTTGGGGGACTGTAAGTTTCAACCCTCCAATCACATGGTCAGCTCCACTGGCCACCAGCCCCCATCCTTAGGTAGGATCTACAAGTAATCTCCTTAACATAACAAAAGACGCTTAGATAGCTCTCATCACTTAGGAAATTCCAAAGGATTTAGGAGCTCTGTGCCAGACACAGAGATGAAGACCAAATATACATTTCTCATTATAAATCACAAATCACAACTATTCATTCATCTATTTATTTATACTTCACCTTAGCTCACAACTGTTGGAGTAGTTAACAAAAACTTGCATGGTATAGCAGAAAAAGTTTTAAATCATAGGAAATATAGAGACAGACAAAGGTAAATATGAAATTCGGGATCCTAAGGCACAAGTCATTGCATTCTATTAAAATTAAGCTACTAGTTTGCCTCAATCTTCCCAGTAGTCTATGCAAAAAAGGGAGAGCCTGCTTTTTCATGTGAAAAAGCATCAATTGCCCCAAGTAAGAAAAGAGTAAAGCAATTCCTCAAGGAGTACAACAAGAACACATCTTTCAGAGTTAAGTTTGTCCTGCCAGTTTTATAGGGGATGATGACTGGTATCCGGGTACCATGGCTGAAAAATATAGCTGTTTTTGTAAAACTAGTGCATGCATGCTAAGTCACTTCAGTCATATTTGACTCTTTACGACCCCATGGGCTGTAGCCCACCAGACTCCTCTGTCCATGGGATTCTCCAGGAGTGAGTTGCCATGCCCTCCTCCAGGGGATCTTCCCAACCCGGGGGTTGAATCCATGCCTCTTACATCTCCTGCACTGGAAGGCGGGCTCTGTACAACTAGGACCACCTGGGAAGCCCCTTTTCAAAAGTAGACCCCAGTGTAAACTGCAGAGGGGACCTCAGTGAAAACAAAGCTCACAGAAGTTCAGCTTGTAAGTTGCATGGAAATCTTCTTCAATGAGAGTAATTTTCTTTGTGTCTTCTCTTCCTACACTTCTATAATTGATGGTTTTATATTACTATCCAGAGCTCTAAGGGACTGTACTGAGAAAGAAGCTGGAAGGGAGAAAAGTAATATGAATATCCTCATTTTTTGGATCAGGCATCTTTCTGGAAAATGCTTGAATGATTTATGTGTTTATTACAAAATTCTGTATGTTTGATGCAAACACATTCTCAGATAATTTATTCATTCTCACAAAATGTCATCGAGAAAAACATATTGGGTGGTTCAGTCATGGCAGAGTTTTATGGTGATATTTTTCATCAAGTTGAGCAGTTATAGATTTATGTTAATGTACATTTCATATTATTTTTCTTGAAATCATATTCTGACATTATCTGGAAACTGTCAGATTTCAAGAACTTATCTGCCCTGAAGCTTGGCTTCTTTTATTCACTCCTAAAAATGGATAAAAGTTTATTTGGGGGCAAAGTAGTCATATAGTGTAAGTTGGTTGTGAAAGTGTTAGTTGCTTAGTCATGTTTGACCCTTCGCGACCCCATGGACTGCACCCCACCAAGCTCCTCTGCCCCTGGATTTTTCCAGCCACAAATACTGGAGTGGTAACCATTCCCTTCTCAGGGAGTTGTGATGAACCATTAATTAGCATTAGCTATAGAGGCAGAAGAAACTCTCTCTTTTTAAATGAGGATAGCTGTAATATTGAAAAGTGGTGTGGTTTAGCTTCTCTCTCTTTTTTTCTTTTTTTAAATTGGAGGATAATTGCTTTACAATGTTGTGTTGGTTTCTGCTGCACAATAACACGGATCAACTCTAAGTGGCTTAGCTTCTTAACGCTAAGCAGAAAGGAGGCTAAAATGAGTTTCTTTGCCTTCCATGTGAACCAAGCACAAACTCTAAACCAATTTCCTTAGAGGTGAAAAGCATGTCATATATAAGAATGAATTTATAACAAAATACGATAAACTATCCATGAAAAGAAAGAGGGAATTACACACAGGTGGCTGAACCTGTATATCCAGAAACATGAGCTTGGTTAAAGTACAATAGAATTCCATATAATGCCATCAAAAGACCTTTCTACCAGTTTGCTTTTTGTCAAATTTAGATGCCAAAGAGTTTTGAGTTAATCCGAATCTACCCCCTCATCTTATGCCAAGAGGCTTGGCAAGAGAAGGGGCTCACATAAGGTCACAGAGCAAGCAGTCCCATCCTAGACCAGAGCCCAGTCTTTTGTGAATATGGCAATGTTTCCAGGGTTTTACTATATTTGCTAGTATCTAAAATTTTTTCTGCAAACTCCCTAAATGATTTCTCACTCACCAAACTCCAGTATTCTTGCCTGGAGAATCCCATGGAGCCTGGAGGAGCCTGAAAGGCTACAGTCCACAGGGATGAGCAGGGTTGGACACAGCTGAAGTAACTCAGTACAGCACTTAGCACAAATTTGGCAAGGTTTTCAGAGAAGAAAATGGCAACCCACTCCAGTATTCTTGCCTGGAGAATCCTGTGGGCAGGGGAGCCTGGTGGGTTGCTGTCCGTAGTGTCGCACAGAGTCGGACACGACTGAAGCGACTTAGCAGCAGCAGCAGCAGCATACAAGGTTTTAGCACAAAAGACAGGAATTGATGGATGATACTGTCCTCTAGGGGCAGAACACGGCGACACAAAACATCACAAAAAGGATGGAATTTGCCTTCCTATAGATTATATCCTTAACAAAAAACACAAGCTTTAGCCCACAGACCTAGAAACCTTAAATAAATTTAAGATTATCCTCCTACCACCATTTTAGATTTAAGTTTATTTCAGACACAAACAGGAGCTCAAAAGTGATAGAAATCATATTCCTGTTCAGGCTCAAAGCAAAAAAAAAAAAGGAAGGAAGGAAGAAAAAAAAAGTGATAGACACATTGATACAAGATCAGTTCAAAGCTAATGTTATACATGTTGTAATGTTATAGATGTTGAACTACAGGACAATACTTTGTCTCACCGTCACACAGAGACAAAGAAAAGTGTTAGATAACCGCTCATGTAACAAACACACATTTCAATAGAGAGCAATAAAGAAGCCACAAATAGAAGAGTTAAAAACAAGGCAGTTATAACACCATGTGATAACTACCAGGGTAGAAGTGCACTTTATTCAAAATCACTTTGTGCCAGGGTACAGAAGACCTTAGACCACAAGGACCCACCTGGTCAGGTCTCCACTGTGGGAACTCGATACAATCCTTAATTGTGCCACAACAGGAGAACTGTGAGTCCTAGGGCTGATTCCCAAAGCAGGGCACATAGAGCTGAGGTGGGAGACAGTGACCTCAGGGAAGGTTAAATATTAAGCCAAAATGTGGTTGCCTGCAGGTTGGATCTGGGGACAAGGACTCCTGGGTTCAAATGCCAGTTTTACGACTTCACAAATATCTACAAAGAACTTAAGCTCTCGAAGTTTCCTCTCTGAAAGGGAGGAAATGCTCCTAAATCATCAGATCCCTGTCTCTCGTAAGGTACTAACTGACACAAATCCTCTAGCACAGGTGTTGACACGTGATGGACCCTCGATAAAGGGACACTGGACCGAACTAATGACTTCCACAAGTCTTTCCTCCCTCACTTATTCTTGACCTTCTCCCTGCCCTGGAATATCTCTCTGGCTCTCTGTGTAGGCTGAAACCATGCTTGATCTAGTTTGGTGCTGAGCATACACGGTAAATCTGTTACTGATGAATATAAAAATAAATTCCTTAACCTTAAAGATCAAACTTTTCTGCACATTGTTTTCCCTGCAGCAAACATATAGCACCATGCAGAGCACATAGTAGATGCGTGGTAAACCCTACGGTAACTCTAAAAATTAGCCCATGTTAATAAAAGTGTATCAGATAAGCATTGTCGGGGGTCACAGGACCACCAAGAGATCAGCCTGTGACACTTAGCCACGAGTTCCCAGTAGGTGGGGGCCTGCAAGGGGCAAGCCAAGAAACCCAACTGCTTCTGGAACCATCTCTGCTTGTGATGTGAACTTGTTAGTGCAAGCTCATGTGCCCAACGCACATGAGGCCACACAAACCGAAATGGTGGCGTTTGGAGCGGAGGAAGGTTTATTGCAGGGCCATGAAAGGAGCTGGGTGGCTCACGATCTAAAAAACCCTGAGCGCCCCGAAGGGTTTTGGCAAAGCATTTTCAAAAGCCAGGTGAGGGAGGACATCATCAGTCCTGAGGAAGCCTGCGGTTGTGCTCATGGTCATCAAGTAGTTAACATCTTCTCTTTGGCGGGGGTTTTAGCATCGGTAAAACAACTCAAGAAACATGCATCAAATACTGCTCTCCAGGGCCTTCAGAGAGGAGCTAAAGCAGAGGATATGGTGGAAAGTCCCATAAGGTCCTGCTCAGTTATAAATCTAGGCAAATGATTTTCCTGGGGTTTCCCAGGTGGCACAGTGGTAAAGAATCCCCCTGCCAATGCAGGAGACACAAGAGATGCATGTTCGATCCCTGGGTTGGGAAGATCCCCTGGAGTAGGAAATGGCAACCCACTCCAGTATTCTTGCCTAGAAAATTCCAAAGACAGAGGAGCCTGGCAGGCTACTGTCCATGGGGTCGTGAAGAGT
Source organism: Bos mutus (assembly GCF_027580195.1). Classification (NCBI taxonomy): domain Eukaryota; kingdom Metazoa; phylum Chordata; class Mammalia; order Artiodactyla; family Bovidae; genus Bos; species Bos mutus. The sequence goes on along the minus strand of NC_091622.1, from coordinate 105,320,388 downwards.
AGGACACGATCAGGTGATTGAACGTGCACACATACACACACACTAGCCCTTAATATCCCATCTGTAGAAATACAGTAGAACACAATGGCCTCTAGCATTTTGTGCATCCATGGGTATGGTTCATACATGCAAATCCACCCACTCCACTGCTCACCCACCCCATTGCCTCTGAAGCCTTGGTCCTGCCCTTCACCCTGCCTACCCACCTTGCCTCCACTCCCTGAGACACTGAGTTCAGCCAAAAAGATGTCTCCTGGGATTGTTTAGAAAGAGACTTCTATCCCACACCTGTTACTAAGCCCCAAGGTGCAGCTGTTGACATAGATGTTCCTAAGAAATTGCACTTTCCAACATTACTTGAGGAGCTGTTAAAGTCAGCAGGTCCCTCCCACATCCCAGACTTTGCCTAACTTAATCCCTCTCCACTCAACCCCAAGAGTGGTTTCAGCAATTTACTGCTGAAATTAATTTCTGAAAGTTTCCACAGACTTTCTCAAAAAACTCAAAAAGGTTTCTCAGAATAGGCCTTATGATCATTTGGATCATTTCTTCTTTAGATGCTTCTATAATTAATCATCAGGGCATGAAATTCCAGTGGTTCACTTTCATATATTAATATTATAAAACTCTTCGACATCATAAATACCGCAAAGAGGCCAGGTTTTGTCCAATTTTTTCCAGAGTCTATGTTTTAATTACGTAATATTACACCGATGCTTTGTTTCCAAAAGTGTTGATTGTCATAACCGTATTTCATAAACAAATAGTATTGCATATATTTAACACAAACTGACTAGGAGCTAATTGAAAACAAGTGTATTTTATTTACTCCTAACCATTCAAGGAACTACACTTCATGATCTGTGCTTTATGGACATGAAAACAAGCCCAGAACGTTTAAATAATTTGCCCAAGATTACTCAGTCAGTGATGGGGGGGAGGGGTGAGATTAGAACCCAACTTGTGTGATTTCAAAGATCTCATCTGCGTCATCGTCCCTTCCATCAAGAAACAAATTCTCGAATGTCTATCTTCTTGTCCAACCATTTAAATCACAGATGAGAATACCAAACAATAGAGCAAACCTTAATTTGTAGCTTCCATCAGTTTCTATGGTGCAAATACTTCCGCTATGGCAGATTTCAGGACCAATGAGCAGGAAGATGGGAAGACATGCCATATTTTACTGGTTTCCACCATAGACATGACAGAGGTAAAGAACTTCAACAGCATAGACAGATGTGGTAGAATAATCAGGAAGTCATGAGTTTCGAGCATATGCTACCTTTTTCATAACTTCAGTGTATATTTACACAATTATTTTTTTTAATAATGGCTATGTTTAACACCTGAATTGCAGAATCCTGAAAATTTAACAACCAGCTCTTATAAACAGGCACCAGGCACACCACCCCTGCCCCAAAACGGACAAACAAGTCTCACAATACTTTCTTCTTCTCCCGGTTGTTGTTCAGTCGCTCAGTCAGGTCTGACTCTTTGCAACCCCATGGACTGTTGCACGCCAGGCTTCCCTGTCCTTCACCAGGCTTCCCTGTCCTTCAGCATCCCCAAAAGCTTGCTCAAACTCATGTCTATCGAGTCAATGATGCCGTCCAACCATCTCATCCTCTATTGTTCCCTTCTCCTGCCTTCAATCTTTCCCAGCATCAGGGTCTTTTCCAATGAGTCAGCTTTTCACATCAGGTGGCCAAAGTATTGGAGCTTCAGTTTCAGCATCAGTCCTTCCAGTGAATATACTGGTTTGATCTCCTTGCAGTTCAAGGGACTCTCAAGAGTCTTCTTCAGCACCAAGTTCGAAGCTATCAGTTCTTCAGCACTCAGCCTTTTTTGTCCAGCTCTCACATCCGTACATAACTACTGGAAAAATCATAGCTTTGACTATATGGACCTTTGTAGGCAAAGTAATGTCTTCTCCCAGAGGCTTTAATTTAACTTCACAGACAACTTCATGATTCCACTCTAATAAATTATGGTGATAATCACACCAGGTCCAGTAGATTCTACCTCCATGCTGTGTTCAGCTCACTATATGGTCTCCCGAGAAGCAACACATTTTGCAGCGGAAGTGAGTTTTATCTTGTCACAAACTCAGGAGGAAAATGACAGTCGAGCAGATGTTGCTAATTACACATGTAGCCACCAGATGGCGAGCACGCCAGCCTCCTCCTACAGAAAACTGCTTGATTGAATTTCAAGATGGGAAAAGACCCCAAAGAACACCTGTTTGGGTCTTCTGATGCAACAGGGAACTGTTCGTAGCACTTGAGTTATTTGTGTACCTCATCAGGAAAGTAGATTGCCGTTTTCTCTGTAATTTTCCATTATGAAATAATTTCCTAACAGTGGGTATGCAATAAAAGTCATTACTTGAAATGCATTAACTCATTTATTCCACACGTGAGTTCCCATGAAGTATGAGTAACCAAGTTTCACTTTTCCAGAATAAAAATTGCAACTGTTTCTCAATCCATTTATGTCATAAGTATTTTTTGAGCACCTGCTATGACCCTACCAATAGTAAGTAGCACAATCAAAATGCAAACTCAAGAAGTCCAGCTCCAAATCTCATCCTCTTCCAGTGTATACTTGAGTTGTTATTACTTCTTAAACAAGTCCTATGCCCCCCTAAAAAAGATGCCTGCATTTTACCTGAATTATTATCAAAGCTATATGACATTCTGATGAGTTATTTCACCTTTTTGATATCATTTTCTCATTTGTGGAGTCCCTGAAGTTCATTTATACCTATTAATTTGTAACATTTCAGATATCTAAGCAACAAATAAGAGAAACCCATGGCATAAATTATTGCTATTAAACATATTTGATATAGCTGAAGCCCTCAGGATTTCCACTGTTGCATATGATATCATACACACCATTTTTATTCTTTTTTATTTTTTGAATTTTGTAAATGTCTTTATTGAGATACAGTTCAGGTACTATAAAATTCACTAATTTAAAGTACACAGTTCAGGGATTTCCCTGGTGGTCCAGGGGCTAACACTCCACGCTCTCCATGCAGAGTCCAGGGTCAATTCCTGGTCAGGAACTGAACTCAAATATCCACATATCACAACAAAGACTGAAGATCCCGCATGCCACAGCTAAGACCTGGCACAGCCAAATAAATATAAGAAATATTTTTTTTTAAAGAGAGAGAGAGGCTGACTCTTTAAAAGCAGATGGCCTTCACTGGTGGTCCAATGGTTAAAGTTCTGAGCTTCCGCTCCAGGGGGCATGGGTTCGATCCCTGGTGGGGGAACTAAGAACTAGCATGCCAAAAGAATAAAAAAATTAAAAATTTTAAAGGATAAAGTATGCAATTCAATGACTTTAGTATGTTCACAGAATTCTGCAACAAATGGCCACAATCTAAGTTTTGAAAAATGTATCTCCCCCCAACAAAAGCCTGTTCATTAGAAGTTGCTCCCCAAACCTTCCCCTTTCCCAAGAAACCACTAATATACTTCCTGTCTCTATGGATTTGCCCATCCTAGATTTTTAAAATATAAATGAAATCATGCAATACATAGTCTTTTAGCTTCCTTCATTGAGCATGTTTTAGAATATCATCTATGTTGTAACATGTAGCATGTTGTAGCATGTAACATGTACTTTATTCCTTTTTATTGCTAAATCATAGTCCTTAGTATAGATACATTTGTTTATCCTTTCACCATATTTTTACTCTTTCATCAGTTAATAAACATTTGGATGAATTTTACCTTTTGACTTTTATGATAGTACTGTTCTGAAAATTCATGTACAAGTTTTGGTATGCGTGTATGTTTGGCTTTCTCTTTAGTATATCATGTCCAACTCTTTGCAACCCCAGGGACTGTAGCCTGCCAGGCTTCTCTGTCCAGGGGATTCTCCAGGCAAGAATACTGGAGTGGGTAACCACTTCCTTCTCTAGGGGATCTTCCCAACCCAGGGATCGATCTCAGGTCTCTTACGGCTCCTGCACTGGCAGGCAGGCTCTTGACCATTAGTGACACCTGGGAAGCCCAGAATATACACCCAGGAGAGGAATTACTATACCATGCAGTAGCTCTTGGAGAAGGCAATGACACCCCAGTTCAGTACTCTTGCCTGGAAAATCCCGTGGGTGGAGGAGCCTGGTAGGCTGCAGTCCACGGGGTCACTAAGAGTCAGACATGACTGAGAGACTTCACTTTCACTTTTCACTTTCATGCATTGGAGAAGGAAATGGCAAACCAGTTCAGTGTTCTTGCCTGGAGAATCCCAGGGACTGGGGAGCCTGGTGGGCTGCCATCTATGGGGTTGCACAGCGTCAGACACGACTGAAGCAACTTAGCAGCAGCAGCAGCAGCAGTAGCTCTGCATACACATGTATTTTAAATGAGGAGGATACTGATGCCAGGGAAAACTTGCATTATAATGGGGGTACACAACTTAGAGACAGGGAACAGAAAAGGTGCATGTATGCAGTGTGTGTGTGCTCAGTTGTGTCTGACTCTTTGGAACCCTATGAACTGTAGCCCACCAGGCTCCTCTGTCCATGGAATTTTCCAGACAAGAATACTGGAGTGGGTTGCCATTTCCTACTCCAGGGGACCTTCCTGACCCAGGAACCAAACTCGAGTCTCCTGCATCTCCTGCACTGCATGGGGATTCTTTACCATTGGGCCACCAGGGGAAGCCCATACAGAAAAGACGCACCATGGTTAAGGCAAAGTTCTCGTCACAGCCTAAATGACCCCATGTGACCCCGTGCACGTTCTCACCTCCACCACCGCTGCCTGGAGAGTGTTGTGGGTTGTGCTTAGTCACTCAGTCATGCCCAGCTCTTTGACACCCCATGTACTATAGCCTGCCAGGCTCCTCTGTCCATGGGGATTCTCCAGGCAAGAATACTGGAGTGGGTTGCCATGACCTCCTCCAGGGGATCTTCCTGACCCAGGGATTGAACCCAGGTCTCCCACACTACCAGCAGATTCTTTACCGTCTGAGCCACCAGGGAAGCCCAGAGAGTAGAACCCCTTGGTTCTCATCCCACCCCAGGGCCTTTGTACTTGCTGCTGCCTCTGTCAGGGACGCTTGCTCAGGTTTTCACATGCTGTGTGCCTTCACTTTCTTCAAGCTTCTGTTGTCATCCCCCTGCACAGAGGTCTTCTGGCATCTGTATGAAAAACAGTAGCCCCACCACCCGTCTCTCACACACCAGACCTTCACTTTTCTTTGCAGTGTTTATCACCACAGGCTATCATATACCTTTGTTTGTTTTCTATCTCCTGCTACTGGAATGTGAGTTTACATGACAATAGAAACTTTTTTTTCTGGTATTGTATTCCCCAACACCTACATCAATAAATCTATTAAAAATGAATCCATGCCTGGCATACACTAGGGGCTCAAGAACAAGCGAATGAATAAAAGCAAGATGGATGTCCTTTTCTAAATTCACAATCACTGAATCAAATGAGATACATATCTCTGAAGCAATAAATGGAATGTTCCTACTGAATTCCAGATACTGTCTTTTTATTGAACTTTGTTTTCAGTGAATTGAATTGATCCCCAATAGATACAGTGCTGCTGCTGCTGCTGCTAAGTCGCTTCAGTCGTGTCCGACTCTGTGCGACCCCATAGATGGCAGCCCACCAGGCTCCCCCGTCCCTGGGATTCTCCAGGCAAGAACACTGGAGTGGGTTGCCATTTCCTTCTCCAATGCATGAAAGTGAAAAGTGAAAGTCTGACTCCTAGCAACCCCATGGACTGCAGCCCACCAGGCTCCCCCGTCCATGAGATTTGCCAGGCAAGAGTACTGGAGTGGGCTGCCATTGTCTTCTCCGAATAGATACAGTAGTAGGTATGAAAAAGGTGTCTAGAACACCTGACATTTAGCTTCACAGGGAAAGTCATCAGCATAAGCTGATATAAGATAGTTTCTCAGGGAGCTCTGCTGTTGAAACCAATACACAATAAAATGAGGGCAAATTAGTTTCCTGCTTTCTGATTTAGTGCCTTAAGGAAGCACCCTGTGGCCTAATTTTTTTAATAATTGCATCAAAATAGTCAACGACTTAACATTAACTAGATTATCGCTGTTGTTGAAATAAAACCTAGGTCATATTTTTGTATTTTTACAGTTTAGGAACATCTGCAAATTTTGTCTCCCATTAGTGTTTGAATTCATGCAGAGAAGTCTATATTATCTAAAATGCATTTAAAAAAAAAAAAAAAAAGAAGGAGAATGGTAATTTTGTCCAATGAGGTAGTTTTTCTGTTATTTGGGTTTTTTGTTTTTGTTTTTGTTTTTTTTGGTGTCTTTGAGTTTTATTGGGAAGGGGAATCCATTGTAATGTCAGACCAGTAGATCTCTTGCCTGTGAAATAAAATCCATTATCTGGCTTCTCTGGAGAGGTATGGAGCCCTCTCAGAAGAGCTGGACTGAAGAAGGCACTTATCTCAGTCTACTCCTCCTTCCCTCAGTTAGTTAGGCCTAGAAGAACCTTTAAAATCATCCAGACTAGTGTGTGTTGCGTTGTGTTCTTTTTGACCAGCTAGACATTTTCCCCAAAGAAATCTTAAAGGAGATCCAATGGGAAGTACACAGAGATGGAGTCTCCACAGTGACAAGGGATGATGAGCTAGAAACCCAGCCTCTCAGCCTTACAGTTTCCTTAGGTGTCTCCAGGGGGACCCAAGGGGACTCTTCACAGCAAAGTTTTAAAACAATGATTTATTCCAATTGTGTCATCTCACAAATAAGGAAAGGAGACTCAGGCAGTGCTCAGTTGAGTTTTAAGTCTCCTATGATAAGATACTTGATTCATGGCAAATAGATGGGGAATCATTGGAAACAGTGACAGACTTTATTTTCTTGGGCTCCAAAACCACTGAAGATGGTGACTGCAACCATGAAATTAAAAGATGTTTGCTCCTTGAAAGAAAAGCTATGACCAACCTAGACAGCATATTAAAAAGCAGAGACATTACCAACAAAGGTCAATATAGTCAAAGCTATGGTTTTTCCAGTAGTCATGTAAGGATGTGAGAGTTGGACCATAAAGAAGGCTGAATGCCGAAGAATTGATGCTTTTGAACTGTGGTGTTGGAGAAGACTCTTGAGAGTCCCTTGGACTGCAAGGAGATCCAATCAGTCAATCTGAAAGGAAATCAACACTGAATATTCATTGGAAGGACTGATGCTGAAGCTCCAATACTTTGGCCACCTGATGCAAAGAGCCGAGTCATTGGAAAAGACCCTGATGCTGGGAAGGATTGAAAGCAGGAGGAGAAGGGGATGACAGAGGACAAAGTGGCAGGATGGCATCACTGACTCAATGGACATGAGTTTGAGCAAGCTCCGGGGGATGACGAAGGACAGGGAAGCCTGGCCTGCTGCAGTCCATGGGGTCCCAGAGAGTCAGACACGACTGAGCTACTGAACAACAGCCATGATAAGATGCAGTCATCTCACTGACTCCTCTCACCCCCTATAAAACAGCATTTATCAGGTCACATCCATTTTTACAGATAAGTGAACATTGCTTACTCAAAGAGCTCTCCCTGACACCCCAGACCAACTCATCTCCCACGTGTCCCTTCAATGCCACACCCTTCTCTTCCTGAAGTGTTTTCTCCAGGAAAGGTAGTGCACGACTACCCTTTAGGTGTAAGCGCTACGGCAGCAGGGACAGTGTCTCTCATCTTCCCCATTGTGTCCCCAGAAGCTAGAACTTGGCCTGTAAACACAACTGGAAACACCTTGAGGGGAAGGATTGTGTTGCATTTGTCTTTAACTCCAGAGCTTGGCCCTGGGCTTAGCTCAGAGTAGCAGCTCAATAATTGTCTGAGTTGAATTGCACTGTGGAAATAAAACTACTTAAGAATGAGATGGTTCAGTCGTTTGACTCTTTGAGACCCCACGGACTGTAACCTATCAGGCTCCTCTGTCCATGGGATCCTCCAGGACATTGCCATCTCTTCCTCCAGGGGATCTTCGCAACCCAAGGATGGAACCTGGGTTTCCTGCATTGCAGGTGTATTCTTTACCACTGAGCCATTGGGGGAGCCCCTAAAACTACATTGACATCAGGAGAATCCTTTCCAGGCCCCATTCAGGCTTTTTCTAGGGTCAGATGGTCTTGGGCAATTGTCCTCCCTAGTTTTGTCTTTCATCAAATAAAGTAATTGGACTCCGGGATCTTAGAAAACCCTTTCATCTGAAATGTTCTGTGATGCAGTTTTTCTCTTCTTAGAAATGCCTGATGAAAGTGGGAGGCAAGAACTTGAATAAGATGACTACATATATAAAAGGATATCAATCAACAGCTAATGGTTAAGAGAGGACCTCAGGGGTCACACCATATGCGATGAGATCTTCATTCTACCATTTACTAACTGGGGGATTGGAGGTGAGGTACTTAACTTCCCCATGCTCCAGTTTCTTCATCCAGAGCAAAAGCGAGGATTAAATGAGATCACATACCGAAAGTACTTAGCATGGTGTTGGGTATTTCATAAGATGGCAACAAATGTTCATTGGTATTGCACCAGAATTATTCAAATGGGGATGATTTCCATTTAAACGTATGTAAAGATAACTTAATGACATTTGCCATAAACTCACTCCTGTTTCTTCTTATGTTTTAGGAGACAAACCCACAAAGGGAAACAAGGTAAGAAAAAACATTAAAATGCATTTGTTACCCACTCTTTATTTTAGAACCATAGGAATATGGACAATGAGAAGGCTTAGATGGCACTTGAAAGATATACCCTAGAAGTTTGGTTGGGCTTTGTTGTTTGTCTCTAAACCAAAAAAAAAAATTGTTAACCATTAGCTCTGCTCAAAGAATAACTGTAATTTCTGGTTCTCTTTCCTTTTTCAGACTCCTTTACCACCTCCTCGGTAAGACACTGAAAAAGAGAATTTTGTTTCACAATATACTTACATGATTAGTTCCAGAATTTGAAAAGAGAAACACAGACATCTGACACTGAAAAACTAAAGAGTTGGTCAATGAACAAGAGTAAACAAGCCTCGTTCATCCATTTAATCATTCATTCATTCACAGTCATATAGTCAATATCCCTTCATGCATCCATCTTTAATGAACGCCTTGCTTCCCTGCTTCCTGTTTCTTTCCCTTCATTTAGTATAGAAGTCTCTCCCTCCTCTAAGTACAGAAGTCTACCAGAGTCCTGGCACTGGGAAATGCCTTCAAGGGACCAATAATATATAAGTATATATTTATATAAGTACTTATGTCTTTATACATAAGTACATGTATTTTATATACATGTTAATATGTATATGTAGGGCTTCCCTGGTGGTTCAGATGGTAAAGAATCTTCCTGCAACGCAAAAGACCTGGGTGAGACCCTTGGGTTGGGAAGATCCCCTGGAGAAGGGCATGGCAACCCACTCCAGGATTCTTGCCTGGAGAATCCATTGGACAGAGGAGCCTGGTGAACTTCAGTCCGTGGAGTCACAAAGATTCAGACAAAACTGAGTGACTAAGTATGCATATATATATATATATATACACACACACACACACACACACACACACACACACACACGACGGGGGATGGAGAAACCAACAGATTTGATTTCTCAGGCCCTGAGTTGGCCACTCTGTTGTCCTACTTGGGCCCATGAGGACCTCCATCACAGCACTTCCTACCATGGTGGGCCACCTTCTCACCGCTCCTCTCTTTGCCCTCCCAGAGGGCAGCTTTTTGAGCCAAGGTCTGTGTCTTTTTCTCCCTCTGCATCCCCAGCACCACCAACAGGGCCTGACCTACTCTGTGAATGACTGAGGGCCTAGGGGAATAAACTGGTGAGCGATTGGCTATGGAACATTGTCCCATTTCGTTGGAGAAATTCAAAAGCTCAGGTCTTCCAATCTGGGGCAAATGAAAGCCTGCAATCACAGTTTCACCCCCCAGGCAGCCTAAAATGTCAACAGCTGGCATAGACCTGTGAAACCCTGTAGCAAATTACATCACACTCTGGAAAAAAAACAGAACCAGACCGAAGGGCAAGCTGCAGGGAGAGAGACTAAGACTCGTTAGAATAATGAGTATTCTGACTTTTGAAGCTCCCTGTAAAGTAGTAAGCCATCCCCCAAACTGCCGTTTCCAACCCAAATCGGGGGACACAGAAGGCAGGGCTGTCTGAATTCTGGGTCTGAGGAGCCATCTGTATGGCAAAACTTCTCAGCTCCTCACTCTGACTCTTCTTTTTTTTTTAATTAATTTATTTATTTTAATTGGAGGCTAATTACTTTACAATATTGTAGTGGTTTTGCCATACATTCACATGAATCAGCCATGGGTGTACATGTGTTCCCCATCTTGAATCCCCTCCCACCTCCCTCCCCATCCCATCCCTCAGGGTCATCCCAGTGCACCAGCTCTGAGCACCCTGTCTCATGCATCAAACCTGAACTGGCAGTCTATTTCACATATGGTAATATACATGTTTCAATGCTATTCTCTCAAATCATCCCACCCTCGCTTTCTCCCACAGAGTCCAAAAGTCTGTTCTTTACATCTATGTCTCTTTTGCTATCTCGCATATAGGGTGATTGTTACCATCTTTCCGAATTCCATATAAATGCATTACTATATTGGTGTTTTTTCTTTCTGAGTTACTTCACTCTGTATAATAGCCTCCAGTTTCATCCACCTCATTAGAACTGATTCAAATGCATTCTTTTTAATGAGTGAGTAATATTCCATCATGTACACATACCACAGCTTTCTTATCCATTCATCTGCCGATTGACATCTAGGTTGCTTCCATGTCACTCTGACTCTTCACACAGGCCGCCGGTCAAGCCTCCAAAGAAGTACCAGCCCCTCCCCCCGGAGCCGCCGAGCAGCAGGCCACCATTCCCCCAGAGGCACACCTTCCCCGAAGCGCAGAAAGGGGCCAGGTGAGAGGCTTGCTGTTGCTGACAATGAGGTGACCAAGGTATGGGGGTGGGGGGGAAGGATGGCCACCTCTTGAAGTAGATTCCCCAGCCTGGTAGGGAGAGCCACCCCCACCTTTAGAGAAAGCATCTCAGAAGCCTGTAGTTTGACTCCTTCATGGAAAATACACTTTCTTTTTATGTCCTTCTTCCTTACATTGCAAAGAACAGGTTTTGGGGACCCAGCAGGATGGGGTTTGGATCCCAGTTGAGCCACTTCTGGCTGCAAAATTTCAGGAAGCTCTTAAATATCTCTGAATCCTGCATATTTATAAGAAGAAATTAACCATCCTCATGAGGTAGAATTGTGGTGAGGAGGTAACTTTTGTCAAGTTCTAGGGTAACATCTGTCACAGCATAGGAAAGAAGAAAGAACAATCACTTAAACAGCATCTCCTATCTGTACCTAACGGAATTAGACAGCCATAACCCTATTTTGTGGAGAAGGCAATGGCACCCTACTCCAGTACTCTTGCCTGGAAAATCCCATGGGCGGAGGAGCCTGGTAGGCTGCAGTCCTTGGGGTTGCTAAGAGTCGGACACTACTGAGCAACTTCACTTTCACTTTTTCACTTTCATGCATTGGAGAAGGAAATGGCAACCCACTCCAGTGTTCTTGCCTGAAGAATCCCAGGGGCAGGAGAGCCTGGTGGGCTGATGTCTATGGGGTCACACAGAGTCGGACACAACTGAAGTGACTTAGCAGCAGCAACCCTATTTTGGGGCTTCCCAAGCAGCACTAGTGGTAAAGAATCCACCTGCCAATGCAGGAGACGCAAGAGACTCAGGTTCAATCCCTGGGTCAGGAAGATCCCCTGGAGGACGGCATGGCAACCCACTCCAGTATTCTTGCCTGGAGAATCCTGTGGACAGAGGAGCTTGGTGGGCCACAGTCCATGGGGTCGCAAAGAGTCAGACATGACTGAAGCAACTGAGCATACATGCCCACAGCCCAATAAAGTTTGGTTTTCTAAGGCTTGAAAAGGCCAAAGTACCCACCCCAGTAGAGGTACATAATAGATGCCTGGAAAAAGGGCTCCCTACCCACAGGGCACAAAATGTGACTAAGATTCAGAGAAGTTAGGTGTCTTGTTAAAGTTATAGGGTTGGTAAATGACTGTTGGTGCGGGGCGGGGGGGGGGGGCAAAATATGCAAAGTCCATTGCAAGACATTGGGAATGCCACCAGAACTAAGAGAGCTTTGTCTTACTTCTTTTCTTTTCTTTTTATTGGAGTATAATTGATTTATAATATGTTGCTTTCAGGTGTACAGCAAAGTGAATCGGTCATTCATACACATATATGCACTCTTTTTTTGGATTCTTTTCCATATGGATCATTACAGAGTCACTGAGTAGAGGTCCCTGTACTATAGAGTAGATCCTCGTTAGTGAACTGTTTTGTATATAGCAGTGTGTATATGTCAATCCCAGTCTCCCAGTTTATTCTTCCGCCTCTTTCCTCTCTGGTAATCATAAAATTGTGTTCTACATCTGTGGCTCTATTTCTGTTTTGTAAATAAGTTCATCTGTACCATCTTTTTAGATTCCACATATAAATGATATCATATGATATTTGTCCTTCTCTGAGTGATTTACTTCACTCAGAATGACAGTCTCTAGGTCCATCCATGTTAATAATGCTGCAAATGGCATTATTTCATTCCTTTTAATGGCTGAGTAATATCCCACTGTATATATGTACATCTTTATACATTCTTCTGTTGATGGGCATTTAGGTTGCTTCCATGTTTTGGCTATTGTAAATAGTGCTACAATAAATATCGGGGTACTTGTATATTTTTGAATTATGGTTTTCTTTGCGTTTATGTCCAGGAGTTGTATTGCTGGATCTATTTTTAGATTTTTAAGGAACCTCCAGGCTCCATAGTGGTTGTACCAATTTACATTCCCACCAACGATATAGAAGGGTTCCCTTTTCTCCACCCCCACTGCAGCATTTATTGTTTGTAGATTTTTTGATTACAGCCATTCTGACTGGTGTGGGGTGATACCTTGTACTTTTAATTTGCATTTCTCTAATAATTAGTGACGTTGAGTATCTTTTCACATGCTTTTTGGCCATCCATATGTCTTCTTTGGAGAAATGTCTCTTTAGATCTTCTGCTCACTCTTTGGATTTTTTTGTTGTTGTTATTGAGCTGCATGAGTTGTTTGTATGTTTTGGAGATTGGTCGCAAAGAGTCGGACACGACTGAGCGACTGAACTGAACTGAACTGAAAGTAATGAAAATAAAAACAAAAATAAACAAATGGGACCTAATTAAACTTAAAAGCTTTTGCACAGCAAAGGAAACCGTAAACAAAATGAAAAGACAACCCACAGAATGAGGGAAATATTTGCAAAAGAAATGACCAAGACCTTTGCTTTAGGAAGAGAGCTTTGCATTTATTTATAGCTGTGCCCAGCTATGTCATCAGATGGCCATTGCTAATGACCACGTGGGAAAGACCACGTGAGGCTGTTGTGAGGTTGGAAACTTTATCTGAAAACAGAAGGAAGGCTGGAGATCTGAGTGTCTTTGGCCAGCTCGGGCTCTCTGCCTTCCTGACAGCTGCTCCCTGGGTCCCGTGGGCTGAATCACCCTCTGGAGCGACTGTGTTTACATCTGGGGATCAACTGCCCAGTGAAGGCAGCCAACAGCTGCAGCCCTTCCAGTTGGCCTTGCTCACCCCAGGTGGTGGGGTGGTCCCCGAGTCTGTGTTTCAGCCCCCCTTGGTCTCTGCTTGCTCTGCCCTTCTCTGCTGGGCATATTGTAGTCCGTGGGGTCGCAAAGAGTTGGACACTGAACAACAACAACAATAAACTTGGCTTTGCAAAACAATTGCTGAATTAGAGCCCTTCAGTTCAGGAAAATGCCATTTAGAGCACTCATTGACAGCCCGAAGCCAGGAGAGAACACTGATGTTTGGAGAATGTTGGTTAGACATTCTCAACCACTTGTGGGTCATCATTATGATTTTTACAATACCCATGTGCTTCATAGTTTTTGCTCAGCTCTTTTTTTAATTTATTTAAATAGATATATTTAAAAGGGAAACATAGCACTACCATAAGTAACCACAAAACAGTTTCTGAGCAAAACTTTCAGTCTGGAGGAGGTTTTTTTCTGTTAAAGGGGAAGAAAAATAAAGTTAGAGTGATGTTCAAGATATATGGGCTTTCCTGGTGGCTCAGATGGTAAAGAATCTGCCTGCAACACAGGAGACCTGGGTTCAATCCCTGGGTCAGTAAGATCCCCTGGAGGAGGGCATGGCAACCAACTCCAGTATTCTTACCTGGAGAATCCCATGGACAGAGGAGTCTGGCAGGCTACAGTCCATGGGGCTGCAAAGAGTCAGACACGACTGAGCAACAAACACTTTTAAGATATACTAACCACTGCGTGTAAACTCTCTCCTTGATATAATTAGAAAGATGAAAAAAAGAAAACTTTCCCACTCTGTATCCATTGTAATTTGAATGCCATGATACATGCACCAAATAAAAATCAGCCTGAGAAGTCAGGAACATAATCATTGCCTGCTGCAGCTCTAGCTACTCATGGGCCACTTTGGAGTCCTCAGCATTCTGCAAAAAGCAATGCTTCAATCCGCAGTTTTCTGATAAGGACACAGAACTGCAGACTGAGCTCTGAAATTTCCTTTAAGCTTCAGCCAACTCAGTGGCCCAAGGTGCAGGGTTCAGCCAAAATATAATTTACATAAAGTGTGTGCTATTTTAAAAAAAATTTACAGATGGCTAACAAACACATGAAAAGATGCTCAACATCACTCATTATCAGAGAAATGCAAATCAAAACCACTATGAGGTACCATTTCACACCAGTCAGAATGGCTGCGATCCAAAAGTCTACAAATAATAAATGCTGGAGAGGGTGTGGAGAAAAGGGAACCCTCTTACACTGTTGGTGGGAATGCAAACTAGTACAGCCACTATGGAGAACAGTGTGGAGATTCCTTAAAAAACTGGAAATAGAACTGCCTTATGATCCAGCAACCCCACTGCTGGGCATACACACTGAGGAAACCAGAAGGGAAAGAGACACGTGTACCCCAATGTTCATCGCAGCACTGTTTATAATAGCCAAGACATGGAAGCAACCTAGATGTCCATCAGCAGATGAATGGATAAGAAAGCTGTGGTACATATACACAATGGAGTATTACTCAGCCATTAAAAAGAATACATTTGAATCAGTTCTAATTGAAACTGGAGCCTATTATACAGAGTGAAGTAAGCCAGAAGGAAAAACATAAATACAGTATACTAACGCACATATATGGAATTTAGAAAGATGGTAAATAATAACCCGATTATGAGAGACAGCAAAAGAGACACTGATGTATAGAACAGTCTTATGGACTCTGTGGGAGAGGGAGAGGGTGGGAAGATTTGGGAGAATGGCAATGAAACATGTAAAATATCATGTAGGAAACGAGTTGCCAGTCCAGGTTCGATGCATGATGCTGGATGCTTGGGGCTGGTGCACTGGGACGGCCCAGAGGGATGGTATGGGGAGGGAGGAGGGAGGAGGGTTCGGGATGGGGAACACATGTATACCTGTGGCGGATTCATTTTGATATTTGGCAAAACTAATACAATTATGTAAAGTTTAAAAATAAAATAAAATTGGAAGAATAAAAAAAAAAAAATTTTACTTTTAATTAGAAGATAATTGCTTTGCAATGTTGTGTTGGTTTCTGCCATGTGAGTGTGACTGTGTTCGTCACTCACTTGTGTCCGACTCTTTGCAACTCCATGGGCTGTAGCCCACCCGGCTCCTCTGTCCATGGGATTCTTCAGGCAAGAATACTGGAGTTGCCGTTTCTTCCTCCAGAGGATCTTCCCAACTAGGGATCAAACCCGGGTCTCCCACATTGCAGGCAGATTCTTTACTGTCTGAGCCACCAGGGACAACATGAATCTATGTCCCTTCCTTCTTAAACCTCCCTCCCACCCTCTATTCCACCCCACCCCTCTAGATTTGTCACAGAGCCCTGGGTTGAGCACCCTGTGTTGAACACAGCAACTTCCCATGAGCTATCTATTTTACACAAGGTAATGCTTATGTTTCAATGCTACTCTCTCAATTCGTCCCACCCTCTCCTTCCATCTCTGTATCCACAAGTTTGATCTCTATGTCTGTGTCTCTATTCCTGCCCTGCGAATAGGTTCATCAGTACTGTTTTTCTAGATTCCATATACATGCTTTAATATGCGACTCTCATAAGTCTCTTCTGACTTTCTTCACTCTGTATAATGACAGATGAATGGATAAAGAAGTTGTAGTACATATATACAATGGAAGTGTGTGATATTTTTATCAACAACGCACTCATTTGCCTAACTATGGTTTTCCCTCTTCAACCTTGCTGACACCATATCAGCTCAGGCCATCTTAGTATGTATGTTCTGATGATTTGGGAGATGGAAAAAAATCCTTATACATGTTGAGAAACCGTAAAGAGAGAGAAAGTATGGATTATAAAGAAGGTACGCAAATTCACATTCATGAATGGAAACTATTTTAAAGTCTGAACTTTATTATTGTTATAGTTTTACAATATAGATATATAATGATAGGTATAATGATATAATCTATCATTATAGATATTGCCTTTGAGGAAAACTGAGTTACGGGCACATGGGATGTTTCTGTATGATTTCCTACCACTGTGGGAGAACTACAATTATGTCAGAATGAAAAGTTTAAGTTAAGGAGGGTGTGACTGTTAAAAGTGTTAAAAGTGTCTTGTAAGGTGTTCTTCTTCTCCAAATGGCTTTCACATGTATTATTTCATGAGAACCTTAACCAACCCTTTTCATTTCTGTCGGCATTTACCCGTTTCACAGATGGGAAAATGAAGCTTCAAAGAGGAAACTTTACTTATTGAGTGTGATGGAGCTCGAGGATAACAGAGCAAAGACTCAAATCCAATTCATTTGAAACTAAGCCAGAAACTAAGAGAGGTTCAGGAAGGGCTATTTTTACATTAAAAATAGTGTTATCCTCAAATACACAATGAGCACCAGTTATGCACAGGAAAGAGTGTGCAAAACTTTTATTGTGCAGTCAAGGACCACGTTTTATTTATTGACCATCTCCAGCAGCCAATCATGGGACAGTTTATGAGTGGAAAGATGCTCTCAGAGAGGCAGGTTGGGGCTAGAGGGGGAGGCCAGAGTACGCACCCTCACTCCTCCATTCTGTCACTTTGTGGGTCTCTCTGTCTTCATAAATCTCATTGAAAGGACCCCCTGAAAGCCCAATACCTTCATTTCACATGTGAGGGGGGCAACCAACTCGTGGGGGTCTTGTCACCACAGGCATTTCAATGCCCAAGGACATTTGTTGCTCCGAGAGAGGACATCTTACTTCCTAAGTGGATTCTCACTTAAAAATCCAGGTTTTGAAAGTTACCAGTTTCAAAGGCCAATTTTCCCGAAGTCTTAAATTTCCATCTATAAATATGTGCTACACTATGTTGCTTCAGTCGTATCCAGCTCTTTGCGACCCCATGGACTGAAGCCCGCCAGCCTCCCCTGTCCATGGGATTTTCCAGGCAAGAATACTGGAGTGGGTTACTATTTCCTTCTCCATCTATAAATATATTGCTCCATTTACAAATGGAATGCTTTTATCTAAACAGAAAGACAATCCTTCTGCCTGTCACATTACATAGGTTAAAACATAAGACCTTGAGGAACTCAGTTAAATATCCTTAAATTTTTGAAACGTCTTTATTCGCTTCATGTAATTGATTTTTTAAGTACTTCAAATGCTGACAGGGCAGGTTTAAACCCTAACAAGCCAAACTTTTAACATTTCATTTTTATAAATCTAATAAAGTGAATGTATAATTATAGAAAAATTCAAGTTCTCTTAAACAGTTGGAATGGTTTAGAAAAGAAGTTGAACATAGCTTGACTCTTATTAACTTAAAATCACAAGTCTAAAAGCAATTACCCATTTTAAATTGAAGCCACATGGCCAATCTGTCCGCATTTCTAAGATGCCAGAGTTTCTTAAACGTTAAAAACACCGAGATTGGCCTCATTTTAACCCCAAACAAATTAATACTTTGGGTGTCTGTTCTACTTTATTACTTCTATTCATATCTCTTTATCTTCCACTTGCCCTGCTAAGAGGGAGAGGCAGGGTACGGATGCATTATCTCAGATGGGCTGATGAAACAGGTTAAAAAAACACGGGACCTCGGCATACTCACTTCTTGCTTGGAGATCTAAGACCAGGGTATAGCTTCTGAGTGCCGTATGCTGCTGGCACCGTCTTTGCTGATACAGATAGACCTGTACCACCTGTACCACAGCCTTAAACTGGGATTGGTGTCGCAGCCTTCATCTCTCAATGTCTCTTCTGTTCCAGTCTTCTCACAAACAGAGGTAGACAGAGGTACATATCACCCCATCTCCCTTCATAGCCGCAGCTTCTGGCTTTGCCCACATTCTCACAATAGTGCCCACTGGATGCCCAACATTTTCCTTTTTATCTCCAGCAATGCTCACAATGAGGCTTCCCAGGTGGCTCACTGGTGAAGAATCTGCCTGCAGATGCAGGTGACCTGGGTTCCACCCTGGGGTTGGGAAGATCCCCTGGAGAAGGAAATGGCTACCCACTCCAGTATTCTTCCCTGGGAAATCCCACAGAGAGAGGAGCCTGGTGCGCTGTACTCCATGGGGTGGCAAAGAGTTGGACACAGCTGAGCGACTAAACAATAACAACAATTTTCACAATAAGCCTCTAGGATAAGTATCCTTGTGGCCACTTTCAGATGAGAAAAAATGAGGTTTAGAGAGGCTAATGAACTCAACTATTAATATAAATGAAAGGTTTGGAGTTTCTTCTGAGACCATCCGATGGTCCAAAGTCCACTTTATCAAAGTCCCTGTCGAATTCTTGATCATTCAGTTTCATGTTCTTTCTTGTCTCAGATCTCCTCTCATCATCAGCATCCTTTTTCTCACACAGGCCTTCCTGGGTCCTGCTGTACCACAGCTTCACACCTAAAATTCTTTATACTGCCTCAAAGTTTAAAAAAAAAAAGGGGGGGGAGTTTTAAAATCAAGGTAATAATAGCAGGTCCTTCTGTGCTAATGAAATTTGACATGGAAAACCAAATGTCAGTAGAAATGATGATGTTATTTAAATTCTTCTAAAATGAGAGGCAAGTTTATTCATGTCCTTTCTGTCACCACCTTTTATATTGGCTCGTAACTTCTTTTGCTTAGAAAATTATGAGAAAAATAACCTGGCTTTAATTTTATAGAACAGTGATAAATATCACACTGGACTATGGGCTATTAATTTGGCAATGAAAATGTAATCAAAGACCTTTAAGGGCTCAGAATGATTTTATTTTGATCATTATGAACTGTATTTTATGTAACATCATATTTCTTTCCCTTGCAGACAGATAAGCTTAAAGAATTTAAGTGAGGTAAGTAGCAATTCTGTCCTGCTACTGCTGCTGCTGCTAAGTCGCTTCAGTCGTGTCCGACTCTGTGAGACCCCATAGACGGAAGCCCACCAGGCTCCCCTGTCCCTGGGATTCTCCAGGCAAGAACACTGGAGTGGGTTGCCATTTCCTTCTCCAATGCATGAAAGTGAAAAGAGAAAGGGAAGTCGCTCAGTCGTGTCCAACTCTTAGCGACCTCGTGGACTGCAGCCTACCAGGCTCCTCCATCCCTGGGATTTTCCAAGCAAGAGTACTGGAGTGGGGTGCCATTGCCTTCTCCGAATTCTGTCCTAGGAAACAAAAAAGGGAATTTTTTGCATTAACTGTCTGTGATGGGCAAGATGCTTAATTATCATAACAGCTATGCTCAATATGTATTAATAGCCTATTTTTTTAAATTGTTTTTGATTGGAGGCTGCAGTCCATGGGGTCACAAAGACCCAGACATGACTGAGTGACTGAACTGAATTGAATTGCTTTACAATGTTGTACGGGTTTCTTCAATGTAAACAATGGAAACTAGCTGTGAATATACATATATCCCCTCCCTCTTGAGCTTCGCTGCCTACCCAGATCCAATCCCACCCTCTAGGTGGTCACAGAGCACCAGGGGAGCTTCCTGAGCTATATAACAACTTCGCAGTAGCTGTCTGTTTTACACAATTATCAGATCAGATCAGTCACTCAGTCGTGTCCGACTCTTTGTGACCCCATGAATCGCAGCACGCCAGGCCTCCCTGTCCAACACCAACTCCCGGAGTTCACTGAGACTCATGTCCATCAAGTCAGTGATGCCATCCAGTCATTTCATCCTCTGTCGTCCCCTTCCCCTCCTGCCCCCAATCCCTCCCAGCATCAGAGTCTTTTCCAATGAGTCAACTCTTCGCATGAGGTGGCCAAAGTACTGGAGTTTCAGCTTTAGTATCATTCCTTCCAAAGAACTCCCAGGGCTGATCTCCTTCAGAATGGACTGGTTGGATCTCCTTGCAGTCCAAGGGACTCTCAAGAGTCTTCTCCAACACCACAGTTCAAAAGCATCAATTCTTTGGCACTCAGCCTTCTTCACAGTCCAACTCTCACATCCATACATGACCACACGAAAAACCATAGCCTTGACTAGACGAACCTTTGTTGGCAAAGTAATGTCTCTGCTTTTGAATATGCTGTCTAGGTTGGTCATAACTTTCCTTCCAAGGAGTAAGCGTCTTTTAATTTCATGGCTGCAGTCACCATCTGCAGTGATTTTGGAGCCCAGAAAAATAAAGTCTGACACTGTTTCCCATCTATTTCCCATGAAGTGATGGGACCGGATGCCATGATCTTCATTTTCTGAATGTTGAGCTTTAAGCCAACTTTTTCACTCTCCACTTTCACTTTCATCAAGAGGCTTTTTAGTTCCTCTTCACTTTTTGCCATAAGGGTGGTGTCATCTGCATATCTGAGGTTACTGATATTTCTCCCGGCAATCTTGATCCCAGCTTGAGTTTCTTCCAGTCCAGCATTTCTCATGATGTACTCTGCATATAAGTTAAATAAACAGGGTGACAATATACAGCCTTGACGAACTCCTTTTCCTATTTGGAACCAGTCTGTTGTTCCATGTCCAGTTCTAACTGTTGCTTCCTGACCTGCATACAAATTTCTCAAGAGGCAGATCAGGTGGTCTGGTATTCCCATCTCTTTCAGAATTTTCCACAGTTTATTGTGATCCACACAGTCAAAGGCTTTGGCATAGTCAATAAAGCAGAAATAGATGTTTTTCTGGAACTCTCTTGCTTTTTCCATGATCCAGCGGATGTCGGCAATTTGATCTCTGGTTCCTCTGCCTTTTCTAAAACCAGCTTGAACATCAGGAAATTCATGGTTCACATATTGCTAAAGTCTGGCTTGGAGAATTTTGAGCATTACTTTACTAGTGTGTGAGATGAGTGCAATTGTGTGGCAGTTTGAGCATTCTTTGGCATTACCTTTCTTTGGGATTGGAATGAAAACTGATCTTTTCCAGTCCTGTGGCCACTGCTGAGTTTTCCAAATTTGCTGGCATATTGAGTGCAGCACTTTCACAGCATCATCTTTTAGGATTTGGAATAGCTCAACTAGAATTCCATCACTCCCACTAGCTTTGTTCGTAGTGATGCTTTCTAAGGCCCTCTTGACTTCACATTCCAGGATGTCTGGCTCTAGGTCAGTGATCACACCATCGTGATTATCTGGGTCATGAAGATCTTTTTTGTATAGTTCCTCTGTGTATTCTTGCCATCTCTTCTTAATATCTTTTGCTTCTGTTAGGTCCATACCATTTCTGTCCTTTATCGAGCTCATCTTTGCATGAAATGTTCCTTTGGTATCTCTGATTTTCATGAAGAGATCCCTAGTCTTTCCCATTCTGTAGTTTTCCTCTATTTCTTTGCATTGATCGTTGAAGAAGGCTTTCTTATCTCTTCTTGCTCTTCTTTGGAACTCTGCATTCAGATGTTTATATCTTTCCTTTTCTCCTTTGCTTTTCACTTCTCTTCTTTTCACAGCTATTTGTAAGGCTGTGAATATATACACAATTATAATGTACCCTATTTTAAAGGTGATAAAACTAAAGCAAAACAAAGTGAGCCTGAGATTTTAAATGAAATTCTTATTTGCCACCACATTCAGTGTTTATTGGGAGACATGAGGTCTCCACCAATGACTTCCATTCTTCAGCATTTCAGAAGTAACTGTTGGAAATTGTGATACAATTTCCTGGTTATTAGTTGCTCACAAGAAAGACAGGAGTGCAAAGAGGAGTACGTAGGAAATACAGAGTCGCACAGACCTGATTTAGAATCCTACTCTGCCACCAACAACTTTGTGAACTTAAGCAAACTCTCCTGCCCTCACCCCAGTCCTGTTCTGTTCTGTTTTCCCAACCAAAAAATAGAGACAGGTATCCTCAACTTGGCAAAGTTGATGTGACACAAAGTCAGTCAAAGTTAGCACATAAATGTCCAGGTGAGCAGTAGAGGCTCCCTAAGTGGCATGAAGGTCAGGTCAGAGGAAGTTATCTTAGAGTCCCTTAGATGTTGACTTCTTTAAGCCCCAAAGAAGAAGGTCTTTAAGCCCGTGGTAGGCCCTCATTTCACCCCCACTGGCCTCCTAAGGGATTTGGTTCTTATCTTAATATTTGACCTATGCTTTTACATATAGAACTTGGAGGTTGATCCCCTTCTTTTGTTCTTTTGATGTTGAAAACTTGGCCTCCATGCACTGAGGCTGAACGGAACCTCAGAGACAGAGTTTTGGGTGAAGCAGAAAGGAATAGCTTTATTGCTTTGCCAGGCAAAGGCTGTCACAACGGGTTCCTGCCCCCGAAAGCTGTGTGTCCCAACAATAGAGGATATGGTGAGGAGTTCTTTATAGCAATAGTTCAAGGGTGAGGTTGCTGATAAGATTAGGGTGTGTGCAGGGCCTGCACTCTTCTAATCTGGCTCCAAGTGGTCTCCTGATGAGTTTCTATGGTTCCTGAGGTCATCAAACTGTGACCTCTCTCTGGAATGAAGAATTGTATCAGGTAATTAACATTTTCATTTATTGGGGGTTTTAGTAGTACTTCAGAAGACCATCCCCAAGAAAAAGAAATGCAAAAAGGCAAAATGGTTGTCTGAGGAGGCCTTACAAGCAGCCATGAAAAGAAGAGAAGTGAAAGGCAAAGGAGAAAAGGAAAGATATACCCATTTGAATGCAGAGTTCCAGAGAATAGCAAGGAGAGATAAGAAAGCCTTCCGCAGTGATCATTGCAAAGAAATAGAGGAAAATAATAGAATGGGAAAGACTAGAGATCTCTTCAAGAAAATCAGAGATATCAAGAGAAAATTTCATGCAAAGATAGGCTCAATAAAGGACAGAAATGGACCTAACAGCAGCAGAAGATATTAAGAAGAGGTGGCAAGAATACACAGAAGAAATGTACAAAAAAGATCTTCACAACCCAGATAATCACAATGGTGTGATCCCTCAACTAGAACCAGACATCCTGGAATGCAAAGTCAAGTGGGCCTTAGGAAGCATCACTACAAACAAAGCTAGTGGAGGTGATGGAATTCCAGTTGAGCTATTTCAAATCCTAAAAGATGAGGCTGTGAAAGTGCTGCACTCAATATGCCAGCAAATTTGGAAAAGTCACCAGTGGCCACAGGACTGGAAAAGGTCAGTTTTCATTCCAGTCCCAAAGAAAGGCAATGCCAAAGAATGCTCAAACTACCGCACAATTGCACTCATCTCACACGCTAGTAAAGTAATGCTCAAAATTCTCCAAGCCAGTCTTCAACAGTATGTGAACCGTGAACTTTCAGATGTTCAAGATGGCTTTAGAAAAGGCAGAGGAACAAGAGATCAAATAGCCAACATCTGTTGGATCATCAAAAAAGAAAGAGAGTTCCAGAAAAACATCTACTTCTGCTTTATATACTATGCCAAAGCCTTTGACTGTGGATCACAGCAAACTGTGGAAAATTCTTAAAGAGAAGGGAATACCAGACCACCAGACCTGCCTTCTGAGAAATCTGTATGCAGGTTAGGAAGCAACAGTTAGAACTGGACATGGAACAACAGACTGGTTCCAAATAGGAAGAGGAGTACATCAAGGCTGTATATTGTCACCCTGCTTATTTAACTTATATGCAGAGTACATCACGAGGAACACTGGGCTGGAAGCACAAGCTGGAATCAAGATTGTCGGGAGAAATATCAATAATCTCAGATATGCAGATGACACCACACTTACAGAAGAAAGCAAAGAAGAACTAAAGAGCCTCTTGATGAAAGTGAAAGAGGAGAGTGAAAAAGTTGGCTTAAAACTCAACATTCAGAAAACTAAGATCATGACATCTGGTCCCATCACTTCATGGCAAATAGATGGGAAATCAGTGGAAACAGGGACAGACTTTATTTTGGGAGCCCCAAAATCACTGCAGATGGTAACTGCAGCCATGAAGTTAAAAGATGCTTGCTCCTTGGAAGAAAAGTTATGACCAACGTAGACAGCTTATTAAAAAGCAGAGACATTACTTTGCCTACAAAGGTCCATCTAGTCAAAGCTATGGTTTTTCTAGTAGCCATGTATGGATGTGAGAGCTGAACTATAAAGAAAGCTGAGCACTGAAGAATTGATGCTTTTGAACTGTGGTGTTGAAGACTCTTGAGAGTTGCTTGGACTGCAAGGAGATCCAACCAGTCCATCATAAAGGAAATCATTTCTTTACTATGAAAGGACTGAATATTCATTGGAAGGACTGATGCTGAAGCTGAAACCCCAATACTTTGGCCACCTGATGCGAAGAACTGACTCATTTGAAAAGACCCAGATGCTGGGAAAGATTGAAGGTGGGAGGAGAAGGGGATGACAGAAGATGAGATGGTTGGATGGCATCACTGACTCAATAGGCATGAGTTTGGGTAAACTCCGGGAGTTGGTGATGGACAGGGACTCCTGGGGTGCTGCAGTCCATGGAATTGCAAAGAGCAGGACAGGACTGAGCGGCTGAAATGATACTGATATAGAAGAGCTCAAAGATATTGTTATGCTTATCTCTTGAGGCAGAACCAGGACTCTGCCCCAGTACTGCACTACTGTTTCTTGGCTGTTCCTCCTTTGTCTCTGCATCCCCTCCCTTCCCTGATTAGCAACTATTTGAGTCTGCCATTTAGGACTCAGGGAAGGTCATGGAGTCCGGAGTCTGTTCCCTATAAAAACGAGGAACAGGGTTCACAGAAAGGCTCTGTCCCCGGGAGCCCCACAGGTCCTGCTCAGTTTTATTCTCTCTCTGTTTCTTTCTCCTTTCTTCCTTCTTTCTTTCCTTCCTTTCTTCCTTTCTCTCTAGTATTATGAGAATGTTAGAATTGAGTCACATTTCTAGCTTGCCCCTCAAGCAAGATAGTTATGACCTCCAATCCATAAGACAAGAATGTCAAGGAGGCTAACACATGACTGCTGCATGAGGGGTTATATTCAAGACTCCACCCAGGTTATCCTCTTTTGCAAGTTGTTGGACTTTCCAAGTGCCACCAGGAAGGAGAAAGTAGGGGTGGTCCTCTGCAGCTGAAGGAATTTACACATCTGAAGGGACTTCACCCCTTTCTTCCTGCAGATCAGCTAATGTGTCCCAAGTAGGCTGTCACTCAAGATGACCATTATTCACTGCTCAGTATGAAAGGACAATAGGCCCACCAATCATGAACAAGAAGGAAATGGGAATGTCTGCCTTGGACAGCAGGGATCCTGCAGGACAGTTTGTTTTTCTCGCAACTTTCATTGGCATTCTGCTGGAAATTGATAACATCTAAAGAACAACAAGGGCTAGTGGAAGAACACACTTTTCTTCCTTATCTCTTGCCAAGACACTTCCTCATTGCTCTTGCCAAAACACTGCCTCATTGTTTGGACTGAGAGTCAAGGTCATTTCTCTATTCCAAAAACCCATCTCACAGGACACATGCCATGCTTGTGTGCATGTTAAATTCTTGTTTAAATTACATCTTGAGGACCAGAATTCATTCCGGCAGAAGCGATGTGCCACCTGCCACCACCTCCCTCCAAAAAAAAACAACTAAGAGAAAAAAAGAGGGCTTCCCTGACGGCTCAGACAGTAAAGAATCTGGCTGCATTGCAGGAGACCAGTGTTTCATCCCTTAGCCAGGAAGATCCCCTGGAGAAGGAAATGGAAACCCACTCCAGTATTCTTGCCTGGAGGATTCCATGGACAGAGGAGCCTGGCTGTTGCAAAGGTTGCAATGGACAGAGGAATCTATGGGGTTGCAAAGAGTCAGACATGACTGAATGACTAACACATACACATTAGAGAAAAAGAAGCCTCAGAAAAGTGGCAAGAATTGCCAGCTGGCAGAAAGATGGAGCCAGTGCTGAAGCCTGAAGTCTCAATCTACCTCCATGTCCATAGTTCTGCCCTAGGAAATACGCGACTCACCTGAAATGAAATAGTGAAAAAAAAGAAGAAAGAAACAGATGAAAGGATGGGATGAGAAGGTGGGAAATGAAAAAGAAGGCATTACAATTTAACTTGAATATGTTAATTTTCTAACAAAAAAAATCTAGATTTCACTCTACCTTTTTCTATTTATTTATTTTTTATTTTTATTTTTTTTTACTTTTTGCAATCCTCTTTAATGTCTGGCTGAACAGAGACAGCTGGATTCTTTTTTTTTCTTAACTTTATTTAATATTGGAGTATAGTTGACTGTAGGGCTTCCCTTGTGGCTCAGCTGGTAAAGAATACACCTGCAATGCTGGAGACCTGAGTTCAAACCCTGGGTTGGGAAGATCTCCTGAAGAAGGCAAAGGCTACCCACTCCAGTATTCTGGCCTGGAGAATTCCATGGACTGTATAGTCCATGGGGTTGCAAAGAGTCAGCCATGACTGAGCAACTTTCACTTCATAGCTGACTTACAATATTGTGTTAGTTTCAGGTGTACAGCAAAGTGATTCAGTTATCCATACACATACATCTGTTCTTTTTCAGATCCTTTTCCCATATAGGTTATTACAGAATATTGAGTAGAGTTCACGGGGCTATACAATAGGTCCTTAATGATTATCTATCTCATATAGTCTAGTACTTCCCCACCACCACCTTTGCCGTTTGGTCACCATAAGTTTGTTTTCTATGTCTGTGAGTGTGTTTCTGTTTTGTAAATAAGTTCATTTGTATCATTTTTTTTATATTCCACATATAAGTGATATTATTAATATATTATATTTGGACCTAGAGGTTATTATATTAAGTGAACTCAGAGTAAAGCAAATCTCTCTCCACTTTTCTAATTGCATTTGATTTTAAATTCAGAGCCCTCAGGCAAAAAGTTGGCTGGGTTTCAATTAAATAAAAACAAGAGCTCTCTCAGACAGATGGCTTCTCAGCTGTATTTACAGCAAGGCTTTCCCTCTCCTTTGACAAGCCTGAGAACCACAGCACAAAAGATTGTGCACTTTGAACTGCCTGGTTCAAAGTCTTGGAGAGGACTCAGTGTGGAGACTTTCAGAACACTCATGAGAATCGATTCATTCATTACCCTATTTATGTAGCCTATTGTTGTTGCTGTTCAGTGGCTCAGTCGTCCAGCTCTTTGTGACCCCATGGACTGCAGCACACCAGGCTTCCCTGTCCTTCACCATCTCCCGGAGCTTGCTCAAACTCATGTCCACTGAGCTGGTGATGGCATCCAACCATCTCATCCTCGGTCGTCCCCTTCTCCTTCTCTGCTGTCCACTTCTCCTCCTGCCTTCAGTCTATAGTTTTGCCTTGATTTGCTGTCCATGAGGAAATGTGTGTCCTCTTTTCAGAATCCTAGGGGATGACAAGTTCCTTAAGGTAAAAGGGCTTGTCTGTTGGCCAGCCTTAGACAAGACATACAATGCCTCTCTGAGATATTTGTTGATACAGGTTTCTTGTCTATGAAGCCACTGTGAGTCAGGAGACCTGGGCTCCAGAGCCTGCTCAGTGACAAGATAATTCTGGGACTCTGGGCAAATGGCACCACCTCCTTGGACCTCATCTGCAATCTACTGGCTTTAACTTTTCACAGACCTCAGACCACTTTGAAAATTTGATGTAAAGTATGATAAACCTTTCCCACCCCAGAGAAAAATGCATGTATTTACAGAAGAAAAAAAAAATTGAGTTTTAATTTCAGAAGGTTCATGAAACCCACTAGGCCATTCAAGAACCTCTTCCATCCCCCAGGTTAAGAAGCTCTTGTCCAAATGATACTTGTAGACCTCAACTGCTGTAATGCATGAAATGGACTTTAGAGAATTATTTGCAGTTACGTAAATACTTCAACAAATACTGTACTTCAAGAGTGTAATAGGACTTCAGGATGCAATCCAAAAAAGCACATAGACTTTCATAATGAAGAACGATCAGGAATCCACTATTAAGGAATGAAAGAGAAAGAAAATGTTTGGAAAGAAAAATTGTTGCATTAAAAAGAATATTGTGAATATTTTCGTGCTCATCTTTAAAAATAAAAATTCCAAAGCAGGTATAAAAAAAATTAACTGAATGGCAACCCACTCCAGTACTCTTGCCTAGAAAATCCCATGGACGGAGGAGCATTGTAGGCTACAGTCCATGGGGTCGCAAAAAGTCAGATACAACTGACCAACTCTACTTCATCACTTAAACACAAACTCTATTAAAATTTTATCATCTCTCTTAAAATCCTGTTTTCTGTAATACAACCATACACACACACACACATACACACATACACACACACACACACACTGCTTTTAAATATATCATAAGCCTCATTTTTATCCTTAAGTTTTTATGTAACTTTGAGACATTGATAAAATATAATTTTATGCCATACTGTATATAAATAATTGCAATGAATTTCTAATTTTGCAATAGTGAATATAGCACCAAAATTTATTTAATATTTCCCACTTAGAGGGTTATATAAATTGTTTCCAGTGTTTTTATAAGTAATGACGTACTGGACATCTTTATACATGGAACTTGATCCAGATTTCAGGTTGTTGTCTTCGAAAAAGAAACTTATCAATGGAATTATTGGGATAAGAATTAGAATATTTCTAAGGCTCCTAATAGCTATGGTTAAATTGGTTTCAAAAATAGTCAAAGCAATTTATAGTCCCATTAGCAGACTGTATATTTGCCTATTACTTCAGAGTATAAAACAAAGAATATAAAATTTTTATTTTTTCCTAGTCTTTTGGAGGCATATTCACAGATTTTTAAAAATCTATGCTAACAGAAATGTTGCCCAAATTCTACTAACTAATACACACAGAGTATAATATAAAATTCTAGATCATTAAGAGTCACTCAATAATATTCTCTTTTTAATTCAATACAGGTCCTTGGAACAGAGAAAGGTGAACTGTTTATATTTGTTTTCTTATTCTAACACTATTAGGCTAAGTCCTATTTCCAGGTTAATAGCATTAGTCTTTTTTTAAAAAAAGGATTGCTTGTTTCAGGCCTTAGGCACGTGTGTGTGTGCATGATGACATGATCTAGATGGATTCAGGACCTCAGAGTCTATTCAAGAGTCCTGTGATCTAAACAGCATGATTTAAATTGGGCATGGGGTGGAGTTCTTTCTTCAGCTACAGGCTAGTGACAAGGAGGCACGCTGTCACCCCCTGACATTTTGGAAGGATATTGCTAGCCTGCTGCTCCACAGAAGCTCTGGGTGTCTCCATCCTTGATGTCAGTCACTCACACACATGTCAGCCCTCGTGCGTGCACATGTACACATGTATTCACACTGCTGGTGTCACTAGTGTGGAAGCATGGAATTCAGTACTCACTCGCTAGCTGGGAGGATGCTAATCTGGTGAGACCTTCATGCCCACCTTTGAGATACTGTTCACCATTCACTTAGAATGATGAGTTATGTCCAAAGCCGAAGGGCCTGAACTATGGCCCAATGAGTTAACACAGCCAGCCTGTGTCAAAAACAGTTTGACAAACCAACATTGGGTTAAGATTTCAGAGACTCACCACCAGCTGTTTTGTTTTGGACACCTTGCATTGCTTCTGTGAGTCCCAAGTCTTCTCATTTTATATTGAGGAAGTTACACTTGAGTGGGTCCTAACCAAGAGTTTCTGATGGAGGAGTAGGGGTCTGTTGGGAACGCTAAATAATTTTAAAACCTAAAGGAAACTGTGCCTGTTTCCTCAATAAAGCTCAGCATTCTAACTGAAACGTTCAGGAGCTGTTGCCTCAGGCTTCAGTGATTTATCAACGCGCAATGTGACATTGGCCAACTCACGGGGGTAGCTGTTGATGACCTGAAATGATTTTATGGGATGTGTGACTAGTGGACCAGTCACTGACTCCAATCACATTTTTAGTAATTATGGTCCTTCAATCAAAGGTGTCCAGTTTGTGATCAACCTTGGACACAGCACAGAGGAACAACCAAAATTAAGACATGTCAATGTTTATGCTTCCTTAACTTTATTACTTACAACTGCAACTAGAAGAGTGTTTTATGGGCTTTCCTATCATTGTTTTATTATATGACCTTGGTAATTCTGGATGGCTGGTTAAAATCCATCCAGGATTAAAAGGAAATAAAAAGTGATAATACCAATGAAGCAAAAGTCACTCAGTAATGTCTGACTTTTTGCAACCTCATGAACTATACAGTCCACAGAATTCTCCAGGCCAGAATACTGGAGTGGGTAGCCTTTCCCTTCTCCAGGGGATCTTCCCAACCCAGGGTTCAAACCCAGGTCTCTCGCATTGCAGGTGGATTCTTTACCAGCTGAGCCACAAGGAAAGCCCAAGAATACTGGAGTGGGTAACCCATCCCTTCTCCAGTGGATCTTCCTGACCCAAGAATCGAACCGGGGTCTCCTGCATTACAGGCAGATTCTTTATCAACTGAGCTATCAGGGAAGCCCAGTAATACAAATGACATATGTAATTACTAAATAAGTCTGGGTCCTATGGTTGGCACAACTTTTCAAAACTTGAAGATCAAAGAGGAATAACTGAGAAAATGCATGTCTGGTGGGAACCAGGCAGGAACCACTGGTCTACACCAGAATCCTGGGAGCTCTCCTGCCTTATCACAGGAGAGACAGGAGAATTCAGGTGTGCATGGGCAAGCATCCAGCATCCCCATAACCTACATTTCTCTAAACGGTTCTTAAGTTCAACATGTTTGCTTATGTTTCTATGTAAAATTTCATCTAAATGCAGAATTCAACTTCAACCCACTTCCACTTCAAGCCTGTCCAATACCAAATGCCTTCTAATGCAATATTCTATATTTGGTGGAAGTTTAAGAATGAGTTCTAGATTTAATATTTTTGACAATATTGACTATTCAACATTAAAGCAATTTTTATAGCCTCAAGGACAAGCTACTCCCCGGACCCAGGGTTTTGCAGAATATATGGGTTACAGTTTCCACTAACCACCAACTGCTCACTCTTAACAATAGAGATTACTTGGATGAAATTACAGCCATTTCAAAAGACCTCTAATGGCCCCTAATCATTTTGCTTTTACAACCTGACCAAATTCTGTGATGCCTTTACATAGTTCCTTATCACCAGATGAAGCCTGAAGCACCTCATCTGCCACAAAACCAAAGTCCTCAAGAGATTCCTCTTGCCGTTGCCAGGTAAGGAGCCAGGAATCCCTGGCTGGGTCCCAGCGTGGGGTCAGCCCTGTGTTGCCTGGGATAACGACTCACAGGGTCTCCTGAAAAAGACTCTCTGGCCTTCAATAATGAAGCCCAGTGACAAGGTCCCAAGGAAGCCAGTGAATCATAGTTGTTGTTGAAGTTAATAGGATTTAAACTGGCCATGGGGTAGAAGTCTTTTTTCAGCTACAGGTATTGTTCTTCTTGACTTTATAAGTGACTGATTGTGTGTTAGAGACAATATTTGAAGAAACGGGTATTCACTAGGCAGGATTAACTGGAATGGCAGCTAATCAACCTGGGAAGAAAAGTTGACATTTCTAACCAGTCTCAGCGGATGACTGCACAGAAGCTGACACTCACTTTGGAACAGCACTTTATAAATGAGCAGGGGTTGAAAATGCCATTATCTGAGTAAATACTTGCCTGATTAGGTTATTGTGACAACTGTCATCCCAACAGAAAAGTCGACGAGGCTAATAAGGCTGGTGATTCATTGGCTGAGGTCACATTAGTAGTAGCTTCCTTAACATCCCCAGTCTCTAAAATTAGTGCTACCAGGCCCTCCTGTCCGCAGTCTGGCCAGTGGCTCCAGCTCCGTCCAGGCCACTCTCCACTACTGCCAACAAAGGACATTTAAAGTGCTACTCCTCTTCCTACAACACTTCCCCACCACCCCTCACATTTCCCTCTCTCTGCCATCTCCCTATTTGGGAAACTTCTCTTTGTTCAGCAGACCCCAGCTCAAAGCCACCCTGAATCCAGGAAGTAGTTCTTCTCCATTCCCCAGAGGGAATACATGAGGCCCAGGGAGGCTGAGTCCCTTACTGCTGAAATCAAGTCCAGCTCCACTCTTCAGGAACCCATCACATCTACATGCAGAAGTGGAAGTGGATTGAAGTTGAATTTTACACTGATTCAAATCAGTGTAGATGCGATGGGTTACTGAAGAGTGGAGCTGGACTTGGTTTCAGCAGTAAGGGACTCAGCCTTCCTGGGCCTCATGTATTCCCTCTGGGGAATGCGGAAGAACGAACAAACCATGTGGCCTTGGGCATCACCTCTCATCTTCCATGTGAAGTTGAGAGCAGGGCCAGACCTATTCAACATGCCCACGCGCCCACTACCCACCAGCTCCCAATGCCATTGCCAGGCCCTGTATGTCAGGGGCATGGTCTCCACCCTCCATTCCCTTCCCCGCCATCACTTTTGTGTGCTATTTCACACCTTTGGTGACTTTGTTCTCACTCTTTGGTGTGTGGGCATTAGTTCTACAGCTTCATTCTCTTATTAGACTATTTTCTGTTTAAGGCCCAATCTGACACAAAACCCTTGCCCATACAACACATAGATACCCTTTCTAATGTACTCGTCTAAAAGGAAACAAAAAAATCATCATATTATAGTCAAAAGATCATGAGATTTCAGTTGGACCCACATCTGCATTAGTTGTTGTTTAATGTGGCTTGGCTTCTTCTGTGTGTTTGTGTGAACAACATCTCCTGATTTGAGGGGCTTCCCTCATAGCTTGGTAAAGAATCTGCCTGCAATTTGGAGACTTGGGTTCGATTCCTGGGTAGGGAAGATCCCCTGGAGAAGGAAATGGCAACCCACTCAAGTATTCTTTGAATCCCATGGACAGAGGAGTCTGGCGGGCTACAGTCCATGGGGTTCCAAGAGTCGGACATGCTTGAGTGACTTTCATTCACTTACTCACTCCTGATTTTTCTTTCTCTCTTAACTGACTGCATCTCCTAAGTCTCCTTTTTCCCAAACTGACCTCTAAATATTGGTATTCCTCAGATCTTTCTGAGGACCTTTTTCCTCTTGGTAAGAGTATAGGCAGTTAATCCATCCTCATGGTGTCAAATGTCAACTCTATATTGATCATTACTAAATCTCTGTCTTCTGCCCAATCACCCTTTTTAGCCCCAGCCCCACGTCCAGTTACCCAATGAGCAGTTTTCCTTGAATCAGTGACACATGTCTCAAACTCAATGTTGGAAACTGAACTCCTGATTTATACTTTCATTTCCAGACCCACTCTACCCTCTTACAACCTTTCTCACCTCAATAAATCGTATACTCTCTTCCCCATCTTCACTCTTCCCATCCTGTTTATTAACAGCCCCCTAAATTCTCAAATCTCAACTCATAACACGTCTTGAATCTGTCCATTTCCCTAGCCCCCAGGACAACTTGAGAACCAAACCAATTTTGTCTAGATTAAGTGACACTCTTTTTCTGTGCTCACCTCTATGGTGCTGTTTACCCCATATTGTGATCGTGGTATAATTATGTCTTCCTTTCAAAAACTAAGCTGCTTCAGGGCAGAAGCCATGTCTTATTCCTTCGATATCTCCCAAAACATAAATGTACTTAGTAAGCACTCAATTGGTGTTTACAAAATGAAAGAATTATCATTTCTGTTTTAGTCCAAGTGTTTTTTTTTTATTTTTATAAACTTTGTACTTGAAACCTAGAATATCTTCAGAGGATTTTACTCTTTTTTCAACATTTTCTAAAAATCTTGAAAAATTAGGGCAGTGAAATTTTGCTATCGAAGATTTTTAAATTAATATAGTATATACAGTTGCTGAGTCCAGCATTTTTGCAACCCCATGGACTGTAGCCCGCCAGGCTCTTCTGTTTATCAGATTTCCCAGGCAAGAATACTGGAGTGGGTTGCCACTTCCTTCTTCAGAGGATCTTCCCGACCCAGGGATCAAACCTGTGTCTCCTGCATTGGCAGGAAGATTCTTGACCACTGAGCCACCAGGGAAGCCAATAGTTCTATATATTTTTGATTGCACTGGGTCTCTGTTGCTGTGTGCGGGCTTTGTCTAGTTGCCGTGAGCGGAGGCTACTCTTCATTGTGCTGCATGGACTTCTCACTGCAGCGGCTTCTCTTGTTGTGGGGCACGGGCTCTAGGCATGCAGGCTTCAGTAGTTGCGATGCCCAGGCTCCAGAGCACAGGCTCAATAGTTCCAGTGCACGGGCTTTAGTTGCTCTGAGGCATGTAGAATCTTCTTGGACCAGAGATGGAATCAGTGTCGCCAGCATTGACAGGCAGATTCTTATCCACTGCCTGGATAAGAATCTGGGAAGCCCTCTATGATTTTTTCCCTAGACATTTAACAAAATGTCTAGGGAAATATAACAAACTTAATGGTGAATCGAAGGCTTAGATAGCAAAAGAAGCCTGACTAGTGATGACAGCACAATGTGGCAGTTCAGTGATCCAATGGCATTTCTGTTTGCGAAGCAAGTCGTAAGACTCCAGGCTTCCATGGAAATAACAAAAACCATATATGTATTCAGTTGATTTCATTGCTGCTGGTAAAGGGATGAATTTCGCTGAATTAACCCAGAGCCTTTGTTCAATTGCATGATCGTAGCATAGAGCATGCTCCAAGTAACTAAGATTTAACTTCAGCAACACCTAGAGTTTATAATGATGATGCTGACCACAATACAAAATGAATCAGAAGATTAGCTCTGTCACCCAAAGCTAAACATTAAGTGCTAAACTAAAGCTGTTGATAAACAGTCTTGGTAACATTGTTACTGTGTTTAGAAACGCATATTATTTCATTGTCTTTATTATATTTTTATAATCCTTTTTTTCTTTATGGATTTCCTTCCTTTACACACAGTTTTCTTACCTAGCTCACATTTTAAGAGAAAATGAAATAATTTCTATGCCTTTCTTCC
This sequence comes from Bos mutus, assembly GCF_027580195.1. Lineage (NCBI taxonomy): Eukaryota > Metazoa > Chordata > Mammalia > Artiodactyla > Bovidae > Bos > Bos mutus. The sequence continues at coordinate 105,285,014 of NC_091622.1, read as the reverse complement.
TTGCTATGCACGACTCACCCTGAATTAGTAAGCAATTATTAATACTACAGAGTAGGAGCTGTAGTGTCTTCTCCAGTGACTGTATCTACGAGGCAAGTCTGAAGTCATGGCTTCCAAAAGTAAAGGATTACGATGCATGCTCATTGAAGTGACATGGAAAGAACACATGTGAGTCAGTCAATTTGTTCCACATCTAATGTCAGTCTGTCTTGAGAAAGGAAGGAACCAGCCTCCTACACCTTACAAAACAGATGATTCTTCTAACTCATCCAGTAAACTCTAAAGTGCTCTGTAAATATGACTTAGACCATGAGTACTGACCCAGCTAAAGTAGAAAGTACTAACATTCTTTCAATTGTAATATTTCCTTTAGCTCTTCATTCATGACACGCAACCCGACTGTGCAAAACCGAGGTAAGAACACTTTACTTAAGAATTATAAAATAAGCGGGTAAGTCATGACATTATTGATATTCCTGCACCATGAATTAGCTTTTGTGAAACTAAGAGTCCCTCAGCTGATGCATGTAGGTGTTAATTCTCTGGTTTTCATTGATAGGTGGCGTTGTATTGTGTTAATATCACATAAATTTTATCCTCAATTAAATATGATAACTTAGGTGGTTTCTAGTTTCTTCCTCTTATGGACATTAGTTGTAAGCAATATTGTAGATGTCTTCCCTTGTATGTAATATGTACCTATTTTTCCAAGTACATAATAGGATAAGTTCTCTTTTTAAGAGGGAAATGGCTACGTCTTAGAATATTCCTCTCTTCAGTGACACTACATTCTGGTAGCTTAGTTGCTAAGTCATCTCCAACTCTTGCGATCCTATGGGCTATAGCCCATCAGGGATTTCTCAAGTAAGAACACTGGAGTGGCTTTCCACTTTCTTCTCCAGGGGATCTTCCTGACCCAGGGATCGAACGATATCTCCTGCATTGCAGGAGGATTCTTTACCACTGAACCATCAGGGAAGCCCAACCCTAGATGTGTTTTCCAAATTAGACATATCACTTTGTTTGAACAACAGCTTATGAGAGCCCATTGTTTCCTATCCTCTCCAACATTTGTTCCTTGACAAACTTTTAGTTTTTGTCATTCCACTGGTTGCAAAATATATTTATCTTAAAAAGAATCTGTGAAATAGAGAAAATAAAAACCAACCTCTATTACTAATTCCTTGAAAAGATAAAAATCAGAAGGATACCATGTCCATGGAGATGTCAAAAGTAGCCTATAAATATAGTGTTATATTACTCTTGGTGATGGGTTTGGGTATTGTTAGTATTATTTGGCCCAAACTAGATATGTCATGTTCTTTTGTCTTTCTTTCTTCACTCCCTATGCCATAGAGATTCTGTGTTCAGGCCTAATCTTTCAATCTTTCCCTGCTGAGCCACAGAATGGTGGCTGGACTCCATGGGATAGAGTGGAAAGACTGAGGGCTCTGCTGACCTTGATCCCACTTCTGCCTCTTTGAGCTTCACACTCCTCCATCCATAAAATTAAAATAATGATATTAACTCACAGGGTCCCACTTCTGCCTCTTTGAAAATTCAAATACTATTAACTAACAGGGTTAATACACACACACACACACACACACGCACACACACATATGCACACACACACACACACACAGCCCTCTGCTTAGCACATTGTAGGCAACTGACACATTTTAATATCCTTCTTTCTTTTTTGCATTTCCTTTCCTTCTCCAGTGATTCTCTCCCTAACTGATCCAGTGAGACCAAGAGATTCCCCCATAGCCTCCATCATGTCCTTATTTCTCTTTGCCCTGCACCATCTGGACCTTACATGGGGAAACCAATATAGAAAACTCATATCCCCAGATGTATGCATCCCTAATAAGAGTTTCCCAAGAGAGGACTCCTTTTCTAAAGGAGGGTGGCCACATGGCTCAATTCCTAGAAATTGAATGACAGAAACAGCAGTCTTGGAGGCCAGATCTTGGTGTATGAAAATAAAGACCTGTAAGATCCAGGTGGAAGGTCCAGGGGCTGAATGGGCCAGGAAAGCCTTTACAGATGGGGGTTTTGAAACTGGAATTATCACAGAGATGGAGAAGCAGAATCATAGATTAAAGAGGAATCCAGAGTCTTGACTTGAAAGACAAAATCTTGAACACATAAAGAAATAAAGAGCAGCTGAAGAATGGAAAAGTGGTGTTAGTGAAGTGGAAAGCCTTCAAAGACATGAGTCCAGTCAAGCATCCTCTGACTGGGAGTGTATCATTCATACTGGGGTCATGTAGACTGTTCTCTACTCATCTGAGAAGAAACAGGTTTGCATAAAGAAACATCCTGGGATGGACAGGGAAATGTTTTTGTCTCCAATGCCTTCAAACACCATTAATTCCTCTTTTGGGCAACAAATATCCACCATGCACGTGGTTTATGCCCCAAATTGGGCTGGGCCTTAAGAATACAGAATAGAAACAGCCTCATCCTTTAACTGACCAGTGCTTGAACTTTTCCATCAATTTGTTCAGTGATTCTTTCTGGGGTAAAAATACACCCTTGGGTCACCAGTGCTTGGCAGAAATTAGGTGCACAGAAAACAATACACAATCCAGGCACGCGTAGAGCTCTGAGTCTAGTGGGCTCTCTAAAGTTTGCTAGTTTTAAGTTGGATGTCTCAGGTGAGGGAGACAGTGTTCCACATGTAGAAGACTGAAACCTACTTCTCCATCAAGGTAGGTATCATCATCCCAATATAACAAATGAGAAAAGACTTTGAAAATATACAGTTATACTTCTTTTTAAGGATGGTCCTTTATTTTATTTATTTAGTTTTAAGGAGTATAATTGGTTTACAACATTGTTACTTTCTGCTATACAACAATGTGGATCAGCTATATGTATACATACATCCCCTCCCTCCTGGGCTTCCCCTCCACCCCGCTATCCCACTCCTCTAGATCACCACAGAGCACCGAGCTGAGCTCCCTGTGCTGTACAGCAGCTTCCCATTGGCTATCTATTTGATACATGGTAGTGTATATATGTCAATTCTACCATATGCCCATTTACAGTTATTCTTGACTGTTCAGTTACTAGTTAATAAATAAGTTTTTCTCAATTTTCTGATAAATAAATTCAAGCTAAACTACTGGGAGCCTAAGTAGATGGATCTCCGGACAATAAAGAAAATTATCTTGATATATTGGAAGAGAAACCAGAAAGTTCGGGAAAAATATTCACTTTTGAGATGTTGGGTGATTTCTTTTCTTCATTTCAGTTTTTGTCCACTAATTTCTTCTCCTATGTGCATTTTATAAAATTTTTTGTCTATATGACTCTTTTCTTAGAAATTTTTTGTTAAATTTTATATGGAGTAAAGTTAAAATAGAGACATTACTTTGTCAACAGATGTCCGTCTAGTCAAGGCTATGGTTTTTCCAGTAGTCATGTATGGATGTGAGAGTTGGACTATAGAAAAAGCTGAGTGCAGAAGAATTGATGCTTTTGAACTGTGGTGTTGGAGAAGACTCTTGAGAGTCCCTTGGACTGCAAGGAGATCCAACCAGTCCATCCTAAAGGACATCAGTCCTGGGTGTTCTTTGAAAGGACTGATGTTTAAGCTGAAACTCCAATACTTTGGCCACCTGATGTGAAGAGCTGACTCATTTGAAAAGACCCTGATGTTGGGAAAGATTGAAGGCAGGAGAAGGGGATGACAGAGGATGACATGGTTAGATGGCATCACTGACTCAATGGACATGAGTTTGGTAAACTCCAGGAGTTGGTGATGGACAGGGAGGCCTGGCGTGCTGCGGTTCATGGGGTTGCAAAGAGTCGGACATGACTGAGCGACTGAACTGAACTGAAAGTTAAAATTTGCTAATAAATAGGTATGGAGAGCTGCTTAAAATAAAATGGTTTTATTATAAGTTTCAAGAAAAGCTCTAGAGCTGTTTCTTTATTAACACTGTAACATTAGTAGTAGCATTCACTGAGTGACTAGTATGAATCAGGCTCTGTGCTAAGAGATTTATATACATAAGCATTTTTAAATATTAGTAATTATTCATATCAATATGGTTCCACCAGTGTTGATATCAGTATGGTTCTATTGATATCAGCTTTTAAATATTAGTAATTATTGATATCAGTATGATAACTATGTTTTATCCATACCATTTTCATTAGACTATCCTAATTTTCTTGACCACCTACACATATTATCACCAATGTTCTTCCATTTACTGTGTCAATCTCTTTATTAAATATATATATATATATATATATTTACTTATTTATTTGGTTGCTAAAATCGTTGTGGTCTTAGCTGTGGCACACAGGATCTTCAGTCTTCTTGTGGCAGGCAGGATCTTTAGTAGGGGCATGGGAACTCTTGCAGGGGACACAGGAGACTTGGGTTTGATCCCTGGGTCAGGAAGATCCCCTAGAGAAGGAAATGGCAACCCACTCCAGTATTCTTGCCTGGGAAATCTCATAAACAGAGGAGCCTGGCAGGCTACAGTCCATGGGTCCTAGAGAGGAGAGTTGGACATGACTGAGCGCATGCACACACACACACACACACACACACACACACACACACACTGAACTCTTAGTTGCAGCACATAGTTTCCTGACCAGGGATCGAACCCTGGTCTCCTGTATTGGGACCAGAGTCTTAGCCACTGGACCATCAGAGGAGTCCTCAATCTGTTTATTAATGTGACTCTCCATTCTCCAGGTAGGAGAGTCCTATTTCCTGGGATTATAAAACTCAAATGCAGTGTTTTATGTAAAACTTTCCGAAGATTACCACCATTACTTTAGAACAAAGTCAACTAAATTCTTGTAGTGGAACTACATACTGGGAATTTCACTCATTTATTAAGCAAAGATCCATCCAGGACTTCTGGTGAAATTACATGGCAAAGCTGTTTTGTTTGTTTTGTTTAACTCATTCTCTGAATAGACAACAGATGCACAGAGCTGTTTCGGAATGCTCTTTTTCAAGTAGGATTCTTAAATATTCAAGCAAGGCCCTCAGAGTTGAAATACAATAAATCAGTTGCCACAATATCATGAAAAATTCATAATCACTGAACACATGTATGCTACACAAAATGATAGGAAATGCTGATAACAGTTATTTTCTTCCCTCAAGAACGTTCTCACTGTTTCGATCCATGTTGAAAAGATAGTTATGGCTATTTAAATAATACGTCTTCTTGTACTGCTGCATTAAAATTTAAAATACTATTGGTAAAGTCATTTTTTAAAATATTTCCATAGCTCTTTTAGCTCTCTCTTGGTTAGGATTTGCTTGGTTCTGCTTTCTTTCATTAATGATCTCTCTGTGTCATATTTCAGATACGTAATTAGCACAGAACTGGATTTTTTAAACCAATAAGCATCTGGTTTTTAAATGTAAAATTTAAACCATTGATATTTATTGTAATTACTAATTTTTTAATCAATTTTTATATTATGTTGTGCCTCCTACTTGCCCTTTTTATTGATTTTTGGGTTTTTTCCTGCCATATCTTGAATTCATCTCTTTTTTATTCCCTTTTCTCTTTCTAGAAAGTTATATATACATTCAAATTCTATTCTTGCTTACCTTCAGTATTTAGCTAAATAAACAAATAGCATGCTCGAATTTTAAAACTCTGAAGTTCATATCCTCTTTTCAACAATACATAAAACATAAGGTGCTTTTGTTCTGATGGTGGATTCTGCAGTGCGTCTGAAAGTAGAGTTTTAGCCTTATAAAATAAAATTGGAAAAGACAGATGTCTTTATCATTATTCCTATTTGTAGTTGTAAGTTGGTGAGTGAAATTAACTTACCATGATCAATGTAATTTAAGCTTTAAGTGACCAAATGCTTTTCTACAACAAACATTTGACACATGTATTCCCTATATTCTCAGACTCCACATTAAAAGTCACAATCCTTGGAATCCTCAAAATGGACCTTTCAGTGTTTCAGGAGTACTCTGCTCTTCTTAGTAAACTTACAGACAAATCTGGCATTTTGATGACAAAAAAGAAACAGAATAAATACACATATAACTTAAAGGTTATGGTAACTGGCATATAAATGTTTGCTAATGTTTTATTTAGCACCTTGCCTTAAAAAACATAGTGTGTGAAAAGTATTCCATTCTTTCAAAGTTCTTATTAAGCTACTGACCAGAATTATAACTTTTATGTTCTCTAGACTGAATTAAGACTAAATAACTTATAATTCTGCCTTCACATTAATAACTCCTTTTCCATTTTATATGTTATCATTGTCCAGAATTTTATTATGATGCTGTTTTCATGCTCTCAATGATTTGTCATTTTTATACAGTTAATTCTTGCTTAAAATTACTAACATATTTATAAATATCTTTGTTAAGCATTCCTTCTAACAACTGACTTCTTCCTTGTGACCCTCAGTCAGTTCAGTTCAGTCGCTCAGTCATGTCCGACTCTTTGTGACCCCATGAATCGCAGCACACCAGGCCTCCCTGTCCATCACCAACTCCTGGGGCTTACTCAAACTCATGTCCATTGAGTCAGTGATGCCAGCCAACCATCTCATCCTCTGTCATCCCCTTCTCCTGCTTTCAATCTTTCCCAGCATCAGGGTCTTTTCAAATGAGTCAGCTCTTCACATCAGGTGGCCAAAGTATTGGAGTTTCTGCTTCAACATCAGTCCTTCCAATGAACACTCAGGATTGATTTCCTTTAGGATGGACTGGTTGGATCTCCTTGCTCTCCAAGGGACTCTCAAGAATTTTCTCCAACACCACAGTTCAAAAGCATCAATTCTTTGGCACTCAGCTTTCTTTATAGTTCAACTCTCACATCCATACATGAACACTGGAAAAACCATAGCCTTGACTAGACAGTCCTTTGTTGGCAAAGTAATGTCTCTGCTTTTTAATATGCTGTCTAGGTTGGTCATAACTTTTCTTCCAAGGAGCAAGCATCTTTTAATTTCATGGCTGCAGTCACAATTTGCAATGATTTTGGAGTCCCCCAAAATAAAGTCTGTCACTGTCTCCACTGTTTCCCCATCTATTTCCCATGAAGTGATGGAACCAGATGCCATGATCTTAGTTTTCTGAATGCTGAGTTTTAAGCCAACTTTTTCACTCTCCTCTTTCATTTTCATCAAGAGGCTCTTCAGTTCTTCTTCACTTTTGGCCATAAGTGTGGTGTCATCTGCATATCTGAGGTTATTAATATTGCCTTGTGACCTTAATTTCTTGAAATTCATTTCTATTAGGTTTACTGGAATGACACAGTGAAAATATGTTATTTTTATTGAATTAGAGAATGCACCACATCAAAACTTGACAAAGTAGTAGTATCTTAAAGCTTAGGTGCCATGTGAAATCAAAATCCTTTCAATGAATTTTTTGTATTCTGTTACTATGAAATCCATTGGTCTATCTTCCCTTTTAAAGACTCTTACCCAGACATGATTTTGTAGCATCATATATTAGTCACTTGGAAAACAATGATTCACAAACGTGAGCAGATCTTTCTCACATTAACATATTTTATTATATAATATTTTTTTTAATCACATTTGTAAGTAATGCCTCCAATCTCATCAGAAAAGTCCAACTGTGGATATGCTATTAAGTCACTGTGGCAGATACAAGTTTTTCCAAACTCCAGTTTGCCCTTGAAAAGTCTAATTTTAAACTTGGCCACAAATACTGCCAGTTGTTTTCCATGAAGTGACAGGCTTACTTTGTTCATTTTTAGTAAAGCATCTGCCAAGTGCCCAAGTCTGAGTAACCATAATTTGTCTATTAGTCATTATTTCAGGTTATAAAAGATGATCCATTAAAACAAAAAGTTATTCTTTTGCATTTTAAAATAAATGGTGTTTTCTGAGTTGGAAACAAGCTTGGCTTGTTTAAGAAACTAAGCAAAGTTCATTACAGCCAGGACAGCATGGACAGTAGAGGATGGATGAAGAAATAAGAAGAGGAAGATTATACAGGACCTTATTGACAGAAGTTTAAATATTTGGATTTTCTTCCAGATCATCATGGAAGGATGTGTACCACGTGTATAGTAAAGTCAGAATTACATTTTTTGAAGGTGACTCCAGATGCCCTAGGGAGACAGGGACAAAATCTGAAACAAGAGAACAGTCCTGAGGAGACTGCTCTCAAGAGTGAGATGATGGTGGTAGAGACTAAGTTGCCATAAACACCGGAGGGAGTGATGGGTTCCATCATAGTCATATTTAAATGTGAATTTACTTTTCCCAGATCATAAAGAAAGCATGCCATCCTATGCTCCTCAGAGATGTCAGTCTCCAACCGGCTCTGGCCCTCAGGAAAATCCACTACTTCATAAAATCACGAGCAGGAAGAAACCTTTCCTCAGAAGGTCTGATGGCAAGGTAAAACAGACACTTCCTATGGTACTTTTCTAGATGACCTTAGCACCTAAATAGGGGCTTCCCTCGTGGCTCAGCAGTAAAGAATCCACCTGCAATGCAGGAGATGCAGATTCAATCTCTGGGTTGGGAAGATCCCCTGGAGAATGGAATGGCAACCCTCTCCAGTATTCTTGCCTGGAGAATCCCATGGACAGAGGGTCCTGGTGGGCTACAGTCCATGGGATCACAAAGAGTCAGACACGACTGAACTAACTGACCATGCACACACAGCACCTAAAGAGAGCTTTCTTGAACAATGCCTAAAAAGGAGATCATTACGATTGGCGCTGAGATTTCCCCCTTCTGGCTATATATTATTGGAGGTTAATATTTTAAAAAATATTTCACTGTATAACATTGCATCTTTCCATTTCACTAAAATTTGCAATTTGTATATTTCCATATTCTAAAAGTGCTTTTTAAAAGTTAATCCAAAAAATAGAGATATTTAGAACTGTGTTGTATGTGTATTGCTTGTTCAGTAGTTTTACAATTGATGAAGATTTACATATTGCAATTGTTTCTCCAACAAAAGATTCACAAGTTGTATGCTCATTTCATTTGAACCGTTCAGCAAGCATTTACTGAGCACTTACTCTATACCAGACAACGTGCTAGAAGTTATGGTCTCTGCCCCAGGGGAGATGTAAAAAGGGGCAGAGATGCAAACAGAGGTAATAGTAGATGGATTCTTGCTTGTCCTTCATCTATTTCCTGCTTTCTTTCTAAAATATTCTCCATTCCCACAACCAGTTCTTCTCAGGCCGTGCTGCACTTATACTCACATATATGGGGGAATAAAACTTTCTTTAGTTTCTACCCTCTTCCCTCCATCACGTTGCAACATTAATTTAAAGTCTTTCATGATATGGCACAGAAGGACATGTTCCTTCTGGGTCTCCATTCCATAGCCTTATAGGCTAAGAGTTCTGCTACAGAGCTTGCAAAAGATTTTAAGCAGGAGCAGAGCACATAGGATATCTCTAGTCAGTTCAGTTCAGTCGCTCAGTCATGTCCTACTATTTGTGACCTCATGGACTGCAGCACGCCAGGCTTCCCTGTCCATCACCAGCTCCCGGAGATTGCTCAGACTCATGTCCATCGAATCGGTGATGCCATCCACCCATCTCATCTCCTGTCGTCCCCTTCTCCTGGGGACCAATCTTCCTGGGGAAGATTGAAGATCTTTCCCAGCATCAAAGTCTTTTATAAAGAGTCTGTTCTTCGCATCAGGTGGCCAAAGTATTGGAATTTCAGCTTCCACATCTGTCCTTCCAATGAATATTCAGGACTGATCTCCTTTAGGATGGACTGGTTTGATCTGCTTGCTGTCCAAGGGACTCTCAAGAGTCTTCTCCAACACTCCACTTAAAAGCATCAATTCTTCGGTGCTCAGCCTTCTTCACAGTCCAATTCTCACATCCACACGTGACTACTGGAACAATTGCTCGTATTCCTGCAACGTTCCAAGTGCCATTGGTTGTCCTTATACTTAGTGTTAATTTTTACCTTAAGTCTAAAAGAAGTCTCATACTCTTAAGTTTGACTTTGCACATAGTTTGCACGTGGTATGAGCATAGAAATGTTTGTGCATGGCTCTTCTATTGCCCCGTCTTACATACCTGGCTTCCTTTTCATCATCTTCATAAGCACTGGAATCCCAGAGTCCTACCTAGGTATCTATCCAAAAATCACACCCCTCCAAGAACCTGGATTCTTCAGGCATGGGAAAGGCTTGCACTAAACCAGGACTTTCCTGATTTCAACTATCTGAATGCATGTTTATGATCTGTGGCCTATCTGTATATTATCTATAATAATGTTATACTTAGTAATATCTTTTAACTTTTTTTTTCATTTTACATCACTGCTCTATTAAACCAGTATTACATACATACATAGAAAGTAATCTTAAAACTAACCATGGCATTCTACTTCTAGGTATACACCCAAAGAAATGAAAGCAGGGACTTGAACAAACTTTTGTACACTCATGTTGACAGCAGCATTATTTATAATAGCTGTGAAGTATAAAGAGCCCAAATGTTTATTAACAAATAAATGGATAAATGAAATATAGTAACATTATTCAGTTGTAAAAAGGAATGAAATCCTGATGTGTTACAAAATAGATGAACCTTAAAAACATAACACTAAGTGAAATAAGCCAGACACAAAAAGACCAGTATAGAGTCTACTTATAGAATAAGTAAATTCATAGAGCCAGAAAGCAGAATGGTGGTTACCAGCGGAGTTATTGTTGAACGTGTAGAGTGTTTCAGTTTGGTATGATGAAAATGTTTTGGAGCGGAATAGTGTGATGGCTGCAAAGCCATATGAATGTGCTCAAAGTCATTGTACACTTGAAAGTGGTTACATGGTAAATCATATGTTGTGTATAGGGGCTTCCCAGGTGGCACAGTGGTAAAGAATCTACTTCCCAGTGCAGGAGATGCAAGGGATTTGGGTTCCATCCCTGAGACGGGAAGATCTCCTGAAGTAGGAAGCAACAACTCAGTCCAGTATTCTTGCCCATGAGATCCCATGGACTGTAGCCCACCAGGCTCCTCTGTCCAGGAGTCACAAAGAGTCAGAAGCAACTGAGCACACACACATGGTTTTATCACAGCTTTAAAAAAAATTCATTTTAGCTCAAACAAAACAAGGCTATTATATTATAGTCGGATGCCATCACTCACTAATGGACCTCAGCATAAGGAGAGATTAGGGATGCCAGAACAAGAGATTTCCCTCATGGTCCAGGGTTTAAGACTCTGCACTTCCAGTACAGGGGGCACAGGTTTGAGCTCTGGTCAGTGAACTAGGGTCCCACATGCTGTGCAGCATGGCCAAAAAATAAATGAACAGACACATGAAAAATAAATAAATACAATCTATCCATTTAAAAAATCTAGATATTTTAAAAAATAAAAGAAATGTCATAGTGATATTAAGCACCAAAATGAAGCACCCCTGTCGGATTATTCAGAGGGCTGGAAAGAAAAGTGAAAGGGGCCCATCTCTCCCTCCAGGTCATTCAGAATTGCCTCACACTGTTTGAACGGCACCTAAACACGCCAGCTCACACTCCGATCACACCTGGAGAACTACAGAGTTATGAAATCTCTCATAGCCATTCCCTTCTCCAGGGGATCTTCCCAACCCAGGAATCAAACCCAGGTCTCCCACATTGCAGGATTCTTTACTAACTGAGCCACCAGGGAAGCCCAAGAACACTGGAGTGGGTAGCCTATCCTTCTCCAGGGGTCTTCCCAACCCAGGAATTGAACTGGGGTTTCCTGCATTGCAGGCAGATTCTTTACCAACTGAGCTACTAGGGAAGAAGTAGCTCCAGCTTCGACTAACAAAATCAGAGTCGAAGCAGCACAGCGTGACTGAGCCCTGCCAGGCTCCCAGGCTGGCAGAGAAGCTCCCCAGAAGCAGCAGACCTTTCTCAGCACAGAGAGCTCCCTCTCCCACAGGGAAGTGGGGTTCTGGGCTGCCCTTTGTTCTGGAACCTGGTACCTGACTTTGCTGGAGGGGAGCAGGTCCTACCCCGCCCCTGGCAGTAGGGACTAGGTAAAGGGATTCATTCCAAAGGATGCCTCAAGTAAGAGGTGACTCTGCCCCCAAGCTTGATGGAAGACAATGGCAGAACCAGGGAGGAGGAGGAGTGAGGAGCCTAAACAGATTCCAGGCAGCAGGGCTAGCTCATGTCAAGCCCTGAAATCACGTGTGTCCAGACAAGAGCGAGCACAGCTGGCTCGCCAGGCCCCCATCCTCAGATCTGGTGTGGGCAAGAAGTGAGGGGGTAGAGTTGGGGGGGAAGCTAGCCCATGCCTTTCCCAGTGATGCTCATGTGCTTGGTGAACCCATCATTGCAAGATCAGGTTTGTGCTGGGAGGACCAGGGATTTTGAAAACCAAAGATTTGATGTCAAATCCCTAGTTCTTGCCACATGGAACAGAAGCTGACTTCCTGAGCCTCCACTGTCCTAACAACATCTGCCCTACAGGATTCTTGTGGCCACGGACTGGGATAAGAATGAGGGAGGGCCTTGGAGATGTTGGACTCATGGAAAGGGTTATTTAATATTATTATCCTTGGAACTCAGTAAAGGAATTGCAGATCCATGGCACATCTCCCTGACTGCCCTACCTTCTCTCTGATGTGGTGGATTTTATAATCAAAAGAAATAAATTTGTATAAATATGATACCATGGCACAGAGAGAAAGCCAGACAGACCAGGGTTCAAATCCCAGTCCTACCACAGGTGAGTTTAGGCAATTGACATAAAGATGCTCTCAGGACTTCCCTGGTAGTAGAGTGGTTGAGAGTCCACCTGCCAATGCAGGAGACAAGGGTTCGATCCCTGGTCCAGGAGGATTCCACATGCCACAGGGCAGCCAAGTCCATGTGCCACAGCTACTGAAGCCAGTGTGCCCTAGAGCCTATGCTCTGCAACAAGAGAAGCCACCACAATGAGAAGCTTTCAAACTGCAACTGGAGAGTAGCCTCTGCATGCTGTAACTCGAGAAAGTCCATGCAGCAACAAAGACCCAGTGCAGCCAAAAAGAAATAAATGAATGAATAAAAAAAATTTTTTAGTAAAAATTTAAAAATTAATTTAAAAAAACTTTTAAAGATGCTCTCAATCTACACCTATCTTTCCCTCCCCTGCTATTTTTATGGTGACTAGGGCCTCATAGGGATCAAAAATAACATACACTCACCTCAATAAGCTTCAGCAGGTGCAGGTTCAGAAAGCATTGATGATAAAAGGTTTGTTATCCATTTTGAGTTTGGTGCCAAGACACCTTTCTCAGTAGATGGAGTAACATTTCTGGTTACTTTCAATGACAGATCTGTTATGTCAATTTTATAATTCCTAAACTGCTGTTACTTTGTCTGTGTCCATCTCAAGAGCAAGGATAGGCAGTTTTTTACTGCATATTTGCTATAAATTCAACTGTGATCGGTCATTGATGTTTTTTTACTGCATATTTGCTATAAATTCAACTGTGATCGGTCACTGATATGACTGTGTTCCGTCACTCAGTCATATCCGACTGTCCTCTGTCCGTGGAATTTTCCAGACAATACTGGAGTGGGTTACCATTTCCTACTCTAGGGGCTCTTCCCAACCAGGGATAGAAACCACGTCGCTGGCATCTCCTGATTGGCAGGCAGGTTCTTTACCACTGAGCCACCTGGGAAGCCCCATGATTTGCACTAGTGGAACAAAAGTAAACTTTAATTAACAGTCCCTCCCGTTGACCCTAAAGCATTCACCGTCTCACCTGTACTGCAGGATGTCCAGCACAACGAATGGTACATTGGAGAATACAGTCGCCAGGCAGTGGAAGAGGCATTAATGAAGGAGAACAAGGTAATGGCTTCTCCAGGGCATGTTGGCATTGATTCTGTAGTCATCCTAGAGTTTTCTGCCCATAGGTCACGGGTTGTAATTTCTCACTGCTGGGGAGGTTGTCACTGAAAATGGGTTTTCAAATAGTTTTAGATTTGAGACTTGGTTGTAGCACTTATCAGCTGTGTGACTTTCTCAAGTTCCTAAACATCTGTAAATGCAGGTTTCTTTATTTGTTAAGTGAAAATAGTAAAATCAACCCTAAGGATCTATTTTGGAGACCAAATTTGGAGGCTAGGGTAGAAACGGAGGCTGCAATGGAAGATGCTTTCCTTCTGCTTTGTTCAAGATTCACGTCCTTCCTATAGGTCTGCCCAAGGTACAGTTGGCTTTTTACGTCTTACCTCTTTAAGAAATAGCAGGGATGATAAATGCTCAAATAGTCAGGATGTGATAGATCATGCTGTAGTAACAAACAGCCCCAAGATTTCAGTTGCTTGGCATAACAGAACTATATCTGTTTCTTGAGCTTCATGCTCAAGACAGGTTTGGGTGGGTAGACCCAGACTGCTAGGGGCTCCATCTAAGTGTATGCTCACACCAATCACACACTGGTTTTCAACACATTCTCTCAAACATAGCATGCTGCATCTCTGCTCACATTTCATTGGCCAGACTGAACCACATGACCAGACTCAACTTCAAAACAAGTGGAAATGTGTGGGGGAAAAAAAACAAATGGTTCCAAAGCTACAGGTGATCAAAAAAAGAGAGGACTTGGGATAACTGTGATCAGATCAAATCACTACTATAACCATCATCACAAACAGAAAATAGTTGTTAAGCAACTAACTCTACTGTGTGCCGAGAACTAGAATAGATTGTTTAGAAGTGACAGGAAGGCTCTCAGGACCAATGGAATATCAATACTTATCCTCAGCTAACCAATACAACTGTCATTGTTGAGTGAGGAAATACAAAAATGAATGAGTTATTTAATTAGAAGATGGGTGAATAAATGACAGGTCACCAATAAATTTTAATAAAACTTAGCTCTCAGAATTGATATAATTAAATTATTAATACACATTATATATAATTATATAATATATTGCTATCAAATTACTAAGTATATATAAGTTGCTAGGGTAAACAGAATAATGCTCTTCCCACCACAATATATGCACTTTCTAATCCCTAATATCTGTGTCTCTGTCACCTTATATGGAAAAAAAAATTGCAGATGGAATTAAGTTCGGAATCTTTAGATAGGGAAATTATTCTGGATTATCAGGGAAGGTTGACAATAATCACAAGGGTCCTCGTAAGCGGGAGACAGGAGGCTCAGAGTCAGCCCTAGACAGCCATAAGGCAAGCACTGGTAGCAGCTTCTAGAAGCTGGAAAAGGCAAGAAAATACATTCTCCCCCTAGAATCTCTAGAAGGAACACAGCCCTGCTGGCACCTTGATTTAAATCCAGTGAGTCCCATATCAGACTTCAATCCCCAGAACTGTAAGAGAATAAATTTGTGTGTTATTGAGTTCATTCAAATTTGTTATAGTAATAGTAGGAAATTAATACATCTGATAACAAAGTATCTTGAACATATTAGGAATTAGCAAAACTATCTCATTCTCTAGATAAGGAAACTGAGGCTAAGGTTTCAATTACAAGGTGGAGAAAGTGCCAGAACCTGTATTAAAGATCAGTGCTGTTTTCAAAAGATCCCAGCAGCCTCGGGGAGCCACTGTAGCTCTTTATTTTCTAGAAGGGACTACAAAGGACTCATAGGTAGCTGGGCGGTGCTTGCCTCAAGGACTCTCCCTTCCCTGTCCCCGAGGAATCCCACACACGGCTGACCTCTGCTGCGTCTAATGGTGCCATGGTCGTGCCAGCTCCAACCCTGTCTCTTCTTGGCTAATCAACTATGACACTCCCTGAGTCCCTTTCCCAAGGGAAAAATAGCTCTTAGAAGACCTATTTCCAGGAGCCCCTTGTGTGGATGGTGCTAGAAGGGCAATGTACATGCCATATAATGTCCTTCCCACTACATTTGGGCATTTTCAAGGCTCCCTTCCCTCCCTTTCTGTGTGCCTGTTTCCCAAAAAGCATTGAGAAAACAGAATCTCAGTTGAATGACTTCATATTTTCCTATTTGGTTTGTCTCAGTTTTGTCAAAACATGTTTCCCATTTATGTAAGATAATTTAATTCAAATTACAGGGTTGCCCAAATTCACTGTGACAAACTCATTGCAGAGTGTTAAATGATAAACCCCCAAACCAGACACATGTCTTGGCCTTCTCACTTTCTAATCTTTGGCAATGTTCTGTGCTTGAGTCTTAAGGCTTTAATTATGGCTGAATATTTTTGGCAGAACAGGTTCCAGAAAATTCCTTAAATTCACTTTATGCACTTGGAGATTGGTGTATTTATAGCAAGAATGTGGCCTTGGCTTTTTGGTATTCCGCTGATTGGCTGTGATGTGTCAGGGGATCCACTTAGATAATTAGAACCTAATTCCCTTACCTGTAAAATGGGGATAAAATACCTCCTCAAACCTTATATAAGGATCAAATAAAATGTGTATAAAGTGCTTGGCATCTTGAGAGCAGTTTTCAGTAAACCTTAGCTGCCAGCATCATCATGACATCACTATAGTTTTATAGTATTATTTATAAATTTAATATATTTATAGTGTTATTGTAGAGTATTATAATCATTATTATATATGCATGTATATAATATATATAAACATATAGAAATGAAATATAGTCAATAGAGGAGATAATTACAAATATAAATTATCATATACAATACCTATCACATAAAGAATGCATAGTACTATACATACTTAACTAGATCTACTCTACATATTTATAACTACATATCCAAGAATCAATGAAATTACAGTTAAAGATTTTTCAGTATTTTTCCTCATATAACTGACATGATGTAACCACAGAACTAAGCCTTATATGTGTACCTGTTCAGGAAGATTGCTCCATTTCTTAGCCTTTTATGACCAGATCTTCATCCTGAGCTACTCCCCAGGGTGTGCCTGATTATTTGATATTATATTTATAGCTTGTCTAGTTACAGCCTTCAGACCATTTCACATTGTTGGCTTTCTTTTGGAAACCTCTGCTGTCCCCCCTTGGCTTCTGTGACACTGAAGCTTCTGAGTTTCACTCCATCTCTGAGACATCAACTTGGAACGTTTTTTGTCTCCTCTTCTTTGCCCTGCACTTCCTGTCACCTCATCCCATGCTCTATTTTCTATTTCTCCTTCATAAAGTCTTTCCACTCACTTCGACATCAGTGACTGAAGCCACTCCCCATGAGGAGGATCAACGTCAATGCTCAAATCCTCTCCTACTCAAAGCCTGCAGTGTTCCTACTGTCTCTAGAATAATATCCTGAACATTAACAGAACAGGAAACACATGAACCCTGGCAGATGGCGGAAAGCAGCCCCAGAGCGGGGAGGAAAGGGAAGTCAGAGGGGGTGGCTTGTGCAAATGCTAAGAACCTGAAAGCAAGATGGTGCCCCTGGGAAATGGTAGCTTGACCAGCACCATCATCCCAGGGCTGGAGGCTGCAGGAGTGACCAAGATAAAACTGCAGGAGAGTCTGGTACCTTGGTCCATGAACATCATTTTATAGTTGTAGGCATGGCACTGAGGACAGCGGGGGATATTGGAAGATTTGGAAGAGGAGGGTGTTGTGATCTGAATGGTGCACTTTTCACAAAATAACAAGAACCCCTAGACATGTTGCTGTTCGGTCACTCAGCCGTGTCTCTTTGTGACACCACAGACTGCAGCACTCCAGGCTTTCTTGTCCTTCATTATCTCCTGGAGTTTGCTCAAACTCATGTCCATCAAGTCAATGATGCCATCCAACCCTCTCTTCCTCTGTCGCCCCCTTCTCCTCCTGCCCTCAATCTTTACCAGCATCAGGGTCTTTTCCAATGAGTTAGCAGTTTGCATCAGGTGGCCAAAGTATTGCGGCTTCAGCTTCAGCATCAGTCCTTCCAATGAATATCCAGGGTTGATTTCCTTTAGGATTGTAACCCTCAGTAAACACCTACTGAATTAAATTGAACTAGATGTCCATCAGCAGATGAATGGATAAGAAAGCTGTGGTACATATACACAATGGAGTATTACTCAGCCATTAAAAAGAATGCATTTGAATCAGTTCTAATGAGGTGGATGAAACTGGAGCCTATTATACAGAGTGAAGTAAGCCAGAAGGAAAAACACCAATACAGTATACTAACGCATATATATGGAATTTAGAAAGATGATAACAATAACCCTGTGTACGAGACAGCAAAAGTGACGCTGATGTATGGAACAGTCTTATGGAATCTGTGGGAGAGGGAGAGGGTGGGAAGATTTGGGAGAATGGCATTGAAACATGTAAAATATCATGTATGAAACGAGATGCCAGTCCAGGTTCAATGCACAATACTGGATGCTTGGGGCTAGTGCACTGGGATGACCCAGAGGGAGGGTTCAGGATGGGGAGCACATGTATACCTGTGATGGATTCATTTTGATATTTGGCAAAACTAATACAATTATGTAAAGTTTAAAAATAAAATAAAATTAAAAAAAAAAAAAAAGAACTGGCTTGCCAAAAACTAAAGCTTCTTGGGGATCTCAGGCACACAGGCTTCACTGCTGTGCCTGTTGGGAGGGTGGATCCTGGTTATGAAGATCATTGTGGAAGGGGCTGGAAGGATCATTGTTCTTCCTTTTGCTTCAGGATGGCACCTTCTTGGTCCGAGATTGCTCTGCAAAATCCAGGGCGGAGCCCTATGTGTTGGTGGTGTTTTATAGGAACAAAGTCTACAATGTGAAAATCCGCTTCTTGGAGAGGAATCAGCAGTTTGCCCTGGGGACGGGGCTCAGAGGAGATGAGGTGGGTATAACCCAATGGCTTCCCTTTTGCAACCAAAGGACAGCAATAAGGGGAGCTTTGAAGGAGTTCACAGGGATTCTCTAGTGGATCAGGCTGGAAAGAATCTGCCTTCAACGTGGGAGACCCAGGTTCGATCCCTGGAGAAGGAAATGGCAACCCACTCCAGTATTCTTGCCTGGAAAATCCTATGGATGGAGGAGCCTGGTGGGCTGCAGTCCATAGGGTCGCAAAGATTTGGACACAACTGAGCGACTTCACTTTGGAGATGCTGGCTGAGCCACTCCCAAATCCCCATGACTGCAGATCAGAGAAGAGCCACCCTGGAGGTACAGAATGTAATCTAATCCTTCCAGCCCCTTCCACAAGCATCCTCGTCCGTGTCTTAGCTCACAGGACCTGCAGCCAATCCTGACCTTTCCATGCACCCTCTCTCCTGCTTGGCCCGTTAAAGAAAACTCATTCTGTAACACACATCTCCATCCTGCCTGCCAGGAAGCCTTGCCTGAGACCCATGTTAATGCCACACTCCTTTCCCCCGCCAGCGCTGAATTTTACTGCAGCCATTTCTGGTGACATCAGCAGTACTGGCATTAGGAATGGGTAGGTGTGTGTCCCCACATTGATCGTGGGCTCAGTCACTGCATCCAGTGCTATGCTGAGCGTGACCAACCTCAGTACACGTCTGCTGAGAGGCAGCTTGGTGCAAGAATGACTCGATTAAAGCATTCATTAATAACTGAATAAATAGATCAGAGAGAAAAGGGAAAGGAGATTGATTTCTGCTGTGTTTATGCTAGGCCTGGTCTGTCTGCATTATCTTATTTTAACCCTCAACAGCTCTTTGATAGAACAGTGGTTCCTATCTTAGATGTAGGGAAACTGAAGCTTAGAAAATTAAGTCAAGGGCTAGAGATGCACAGGTGGTGAGAGGGCAAAGAGAAGTTGTTCTTTCAACTCTTCCAGAAGGAAGGTAGGAAGGAGGGAGGGAGGGAGGAAAGAGAAGGCGAGATAGGGTTCAAATTCTATCACCATTTACTATGTGTGTGAATTCAGGCCAGTCACTTCACTTCTCTGGGCTTTCAGTTCAGTTCAGTCGCTCAGTCTTGTCCGACTCTTTGTGAGCCCATGAACCGCAGCACGCCAGGCCTCTGTCTATCACCAACTCCCGGAGTCCACTCAAACTCATGTTCATTGAGTCGGTGATGCCATCCAACCATCTCATCCTCTGTCATCCCCTTCTCCTCCTGCCCTCAGTCTTTTCCAGCATCAGGGTCTTTTCCCATGAGTCAGCTCTTCACATCATGTGGCCAAAGTATTGGAGTTTCAGCTTCAATATCAGTCCTTCCAATGAACACTCAGGACTGATCTCTTTTAGGATGGACTGGTTGCATCTCCTTGCAGTCCAAGGGATTCTCAAGAGTCTTCTCCAAAACCACAATTCAAAAGCATCAATTCTTCAGCACTCAGCTTTCTTCACAGTCCAACTCACATCCATTCATGACCACTGGAAAAACCATAGCTTTGACTAGATGGACCTTTGTTGACAAAGTAATGTCTCTACTTTTTAATATGCTGTCTAGGTTGGTCATAACTTTCCTTCCAAGGAGTAAGCGTCTTTTAATTTCATGGCTGCAATCACCATCTGCAGTGATTTTGGAGCCCAAAAAAATTAAGTCAGCTACTATTTCCACTGTTTCTCTGGGCTTTAGGTTCTTCAAATGTAAATGTTCTTTGCAAGTCTGGACTTCTGTAATTCAGTGATTCTCATGTGCCCCCTCTGTTTATCTGCCGGTGTATGTTATGGCCTAAATTGTAGCCCCCTCCCAAATTCCTATGTGAAAATTCTAGCCCCCAGCACCTCAGAATATGACTGTATTTGCAGACAGGGTCTTTTTGTTTGTTTTTGTTTTATTTATTTTGGCTGCATCAGGTCTTAGTTGAGGCCTGTGGGATCTTTCGTTGCAGCACATGGACTCTAGTTGGGGCACATGGGCTCCAGCACATGCAGACTCAGGAGTTGTGGTCATCGGGCACAGCTGCCCCATGGCATGTGGGGTCTTAGTATCCTGTATGCATGCGTGCTAAGTCGCTTCTTATCCCCTGACCAGGGATCAAACCCACGTCCCCTGCATTGCAAGGAGGTTTCTTAACCACTGGACCACCAAGGAAGTCCCCTAGAGATGAGGTCTTTAAAGAGGTGACTAAGATAAAGCGAGGTCCTTAGAGTGGCCTTTGACCCCATGGGCCTGGTGTCCTCATGAGAAGAGGAGATTAGGATATAGACACACACAGATATGCGGTCACAGAGAGAAAGGGGACATTTTCAAGCCAAGGAGAGAGGCCTTAGAAGGAACCAACCCTGCCAACATCTTGATCTTGGAATTCTGACCTCCAGGTCTGTGAGAAAATTAATTTCCATCATTTAAGTTCCCTACCACCCTAGTGGGTGGTACTTTGTTGTGGAGGCCCAAGAAAACTGGCACACTAGGAAACCAGAACTGTCACACAGACACCTATTGTTCTTCAATAGACACCAAAACGACTGTTGCCAAGGCTGCCAAAATGCTTCAGGAAGGCACGAGTGTGGACATCCCAGCTTAAACCCAGTGCCTGACCCAGAGTCCTTTTCTGAGAATCACACGTGGCTGGAGAGGGTAGTCAGCACTGGCCAGGCCACCGTGGGGTCAGTTCACCAGACTCTGCTCCAGCCTGGGAAAGTTTCGGCATAAAGGAGAACATGAGTGAATAAATAAATTAATACATAAATAAATCTTCCAAATATTGCCAAGTAAGAAAGGGATCAAAAGGTTACACTGCCAACATTCAATAGATCATGGAGAAAGCAAAGGAGTTCCAGAAAAACATCTGCTTCATTGACTACGTGAAAGCTTTTGACTGTGTAGCTCACAATGAACTGAGGAAAATTCATGGGTATACCAGAGCACCTTACCTGTCTCCTGAGAAATCTGTATGAAGGTCAAGAAGCAACACTTAGAACCAGATATGAAACAACTGACTGCTTCAAAGTTGGGAAAGGAGTATGACAAGGCTTTATATTGTCACCCTGGTTGTTTAACTTATATGCAAGTACATCATGAGAAACGCTGGGCTGGATGAAGCACAAGCTGGAATCAAGATTGCCAGGAGAAATATCAACAACCTCAGATTTGCAGATGACACCACTTTAATGGCAGAAAGTGAAGAGGAACTAAAGAGCCTCTTGATGAGGGTAAAAGAGGAGAGTGAAAAAGCTGGCTTGAAACTCAACATTGAAAAGACTAAGATCATGGTATTTGGCTCTATCACTTCATGGCAAATAGAAGGGGAAAAAGTGGCAAGAGTAACAGATTTTATTTTCTCAGGCTCCAAAATCCCTGCAGACGGCCACTGCAGCCATGACATTAAAAGATGCTTGTTCCTTAGAAGGAAAGTTATGACAAATCTAGACAGCATAATAAATAGAGGGACATCACTTTGCTGACAAAAGTCTGTACACTCAAAGCTATGGTTTTTCCAGTAGTCATGTACAGATGTGAGAGCTGGATCATAAAGGCTGAGTGCCAGAGAATTGATGCTTTTAAACTGTGCTGCTGGAGAAGACTCTTGAGAGTTTCTCAGACTACTACTCAGTACTACTACTACTACTACTACTGGAGATCAAACCAGTCAATCCTAAAGGAAACCAACCCTGAATATTCATTGGAAGGACTGAGGCTAAAGCTGAAGCTCCAATACTTTGACCAGCTGATTCACTGCAAAAACAAAAAACAAAAAACCCTGATGCTGGGAAAGACTGAAGGCAAAAGGAGAAGGGGTGGCAGAGGATGAGATGGTTAGATGGCATCATTGACTCAATGAACTTGAATTTGAGCAAACTCCTGGAGATAGTGGAAGACAGAGGAAACTGGCATGCTGCATTCCATGGGGTCCCAGAGTCGGACATGACTTAGCGACTGAACAACAAAAACAAAGGGTTACAGCAAAACTACAAAGAGGAGTTGCAACTATTTCCTTTTGTGATGAGGATTAGTGAGTTAATGAATGTCAAACACTAAGAACACTACCTGTGACATGTCAATAAATGTTAGTCATTATTATTTTGTTATTATTCTGACTGGGTCATGGTGATAACTAGGACATAGTTCCCCTTAGGTCCAGACAGTGCATGCCTGCTTAGTCAAGTCTGACTCTTTGTGACCTTAGGGACTGTATAGCCCACTAGGCTCCTCTGTCCATGGAGTTTCCCAGGCAGGAATACTGGAGTGAGTTTTCATTTCCTACTCCAGAGCATCTTCTTGAGCCAGGGATTGAACCCACGTCTCTTGTGTCTCCTGTACTGGCAGGCAGACACAAGATTCTACACCACTGTACCATCTGGGAAGCCTCTGGGTCCAGATACCTATGGTTAATGGGATTTCCCAGCTCAATTTCCCTTTATTCTTCTGTGTCTTCTGCCAGCTCACAGAATTTCTCATTTACAAAAAAAAAAAAAAAAAGGCTTATCTGACTCCGACTTTAAGTGCTTGGGATTCCTTTTCCTCAGAGAATACAAGAAATGGAAATCATGTTCCCTGAAATGTGCTGGGCTCTCTCTAAGCTGCTGTTTTCATTTGCTCTCGCCTTTGAAAACACTCTGGAAAGGACGCGTTATTGAACCCCTTTTACCAGTGAGGAAACCAAGCTGTAAAGAGGTTACAGCTTTTTTCAAGCTATACTTTGGTCTGCCTGTGAAAGAGGAAACAATGACCCTACGATAACTTCCCCATAGTGTTGAATCAGGTTGCCAGCCAGTTCACTGCCGGCCTCAGCAGGTGAACAGTTGTCATCCTGACCACCCTTGGATTAGACCATCAGCTTTCAGATGAACAGCTCTAATTATCAGTACCAAGGACCCCTTAAGAATTCAAATGCGTTGGGTTGGCCAAAAAGTTTGTTCAGGTTTTTCTATCCCATCTATGGAAAAACCCAAATGAAATTTATGGCCAAGCCAGTATAACTGACTCATTTTTCTGTACACCTGAAACATTGTAAATCAACTATACTTCAGTAAAAAATAATTAAATAAAATCAGCATATCATTTTCCTAGATTTTTACAATATTTATAGTACTTTTAGGCCTAGAATCTTATATTTTGAGATGTTTCCCTCAATTTATATAAATTTTCATTTGTATAACCTAAAAAAAATGCAAATGCTTAAGAGGACTCTTTTTGGTTTATTATGGAATTTTCTCCTCTCATGCATCTCCCATGCAAGAGTCTCCTTTTCATGTCTATTTCACACTTACATCATTTATTATGCACAGACACTATACTGTGCAGTTAACAATTATTAATTAACTTGATCGATTTGATCCTCATAGCAACCCTTAAGGTAGGTGCTATCAATATCACCATCTAACCGACAGGGAAACTGAGGCCCAGAAGCGTGAAGTCACTGGCCCACAGACATGTGCGTGCATTCGTACTAAATCGCACAGTCACTGTCCCACTATTTTCAACCCCATGGACTGTAGCCCTTTAGGCTCCTCTGTCCATGGGATTTTCCAGGCAAGAATATTGGAGTGTTTTGCCATTTCCTTCTCTGGGGATCTTCCCCACCCAGGGATCAAATCCACATCTCCTGCATTTGGCAGGCAGATTCTTTACCACTGAACCACCTGGGAACCAGGACGCACAGACACAGCTGGGGTTCAATATAATCTGCAAAAATATTGCCTTTCTCACATAGCCTCAGACAGCATCATAACAAATGCAAATGATCCCCAACCCATTTGAAAATAACCTAGAACTTCAGTTGAAAATTAGTTAACACCTACCTGGAGCTTAGTGTGAGCCAGATGCTGGGTGAAGAATCACAATTTACAGGTGGTTCTTCCTGCCTCTCTTCTGAATGAGCTATGCCCTGGTGTAGAGGGGGATGACCTAGATTGCTCTCAGTTCCACCACATTTTTCATCGTTCTGTTGAGCCCTTTGCCTTTAGGAGGAGGAATCTCCCATTGCTAAGAAAAGATGAAAGAATTTCCTGCAGCCAGGCTTTGCTCAATGAAAATCAGCTACTAGCTATTTTATCTGGTGCTTGAATAAAGTAGCATCTTAGCTGACTCTGCAGGAGAACCGTAATGAGGCACAGGGTTTTCAAGGATCATTTTGATTTCCTGTGGCTTGGTGGCTGTTTTGCAAACTGTAGAATTTGACTGTGCATACAGTGCAGGGTCACCTCTAACATGGGAGCTATTTTGAGAGTAAGATGAGATGATGTAAACAGGGTTCTAGACACATAGAGGGAGGCAGGTGGTTAGTAAGTACCACTTCTGCCTTCAATGATTCCCTAAAGTCCTTTCACTGGATCTGTGTGCCCTGGGTTTAAATGAAAAGCTCACAAAGGGCCATAACAGTTGCAGCAGCCTGGTCTGGTCCCCTGGGAAGGCACAGCTTTTCGACACCTGTCACAAGCACAGAAGGTAAGCAAATCCACATAGGCCTGCAAAGAATGAGCCTAGAAAGGTCCAAGTTGCAGCATATTATAAAGTTGGGTAATTCTGTTAGCCATGTGACCAGAAATTCATGTCTGAATTTAGATTTAGGGAGCATCTGGAGCTTCCTGTGGCTGCTGTAACAAAAGTCCACAAAATTGGTAGCATAAAACAACAAATATGTATTCTTTCGAAGCTCCAAAGTCTACAATTCTGCAACCAAGGTATTGGCAGGTTATGCTTCTTCTGGAGGCTCTAGGGGAAGATCCTTTCTGCCTCTTCCAGCTTTTGGTGGTTGTCAGCATACCTTGGCTTCCTTGGCTGGTGGCCACATCACTCTGATCACTGCCTCTGACGTCACATTGCCTCCTCATCTTCTCCAAGTGACTCTTCCTCTGTTTCTATCTTATGGGAATACATGTGATCGCTTTTAGGGATAGCCTAGGTTGAACTCCTCTCTTGAGGTCTTCCTCTCAGGACTTCCCTGGTGGTCCAGTGGTTAAACATCCTCCTGCCAATGCAGGGGACATGGGTTCAATCCCTGGTCTGGGAAGATTCTACATGCCAAGGGGAAACCAAACTCAAGAGTTACAACTATTAAAGCCCACACCCCCAGACCCCATGCTCCACAACAAAAGAAGTCACTGCAAAGAGAAGCCAGCACAGGGTAACTAGAGAGCAGTCCCACTCACCACAACTCGAGAAAGGCTGTGTGCAGCAATACAGACCTAGGAAAGCCAAAAATAATTAATTTTTGTTAAAGACCTTCCTCTCAAGATCCTTAACATAGTCCCAACTTTTGTCATGCTAAGTAATATTCTTTTGCTTAGAAACATTCACAGATTCCAGGAACTAGGACACAGGATATCTCATGGAGGCCACTTTTCAGCCCACATCTCTCATTTGTTCAGTATTGGGCCACGCCTTATTTTATGCCTACGTTATGCTAGATCTGATGCTTCACTCTGGGGACAGAGAGCAGAGGAAGACGGGTCTCTGCCATCCAGGGGAATACTCTGTTAATCTGTACCCATCAATGCCTGTGCCTAAGCAGGGCTAAGATTTGAAATATTTAGCAGCTGATAGAACACTGGCCCTGGACCCACCAGTGAGCTACCTTCTTGTTAATAACCTTCAGAGCTCTACTTGCTGCCAAGTTTTAGAACTCACATCTGTCGACATTGCTGTGGAGTCTAGTAAAAAGAAGTGATCTCAAACGCTTGTAATAAATTGCTGAAAATTATGATAAACGTTTACTTGATAAAGTTTAAAGACTAAGAAACAGAGATAATTAATCAATGAGTTGATTTTTTCACTTTTCGTGTCTGTTTCTCTTTGTTCTCTCTTTGCATCTCTCTCTCTCTTCCTCTTTTTCTCTTCTCTTCTATTATTCCCATGTGTGGATCCAAACAGAATGGTTAACCTTTCTGGCAGAGAAACATTGCCTATGGTTGGTATTTAGGGCAATTGCCAAAGGTTTAAACAAATTTTAATATCTAATATTAGGATGGTATTTACCGTCCTCCTGAAAAAGGGAATTTAATATAAAAGTTTTAAGAGCTTAATTATAATCTTTCTAAAAATTATCTTTAGAGTAATATGTCAGTTGTTGGCCTATCTCTGGAAGTCAGTAATAAGAGATGACAGAATAACTTACTACGTCTGCCCAGCTTGCTTCCTTCTACTTGTTAAAACTACAATTTCATAGCAAATATCATCCATGGAGTGGATTATAAATAATTAGTATTGAATTCATTATATTGGGACTATCCTAGAGAAAATAGGAGTGAGACTACAAAGCAGGCATTTTTCCCTCTAAAGATTAATTCCAGAGGAAAAAGAGCCAAAATAGGGGAATAGATTATCTCTGTAAATACATATAAGAAATAAGAATGTATTCATGCCAAGATATTCTTATAATATGGAACCAAAATACTAGACATCTATACCAATCCCCAACAGAATTTGAATGTAAGTAATGGCTTTGTAATGTTGACAAAAATTCAAGTCTGGAGATTATTTCCACAGCACTTTATCCCTACATGAAAAGATCTATTTGGAGAGGGAATTTTTTTTCCATCCGCCCCCACCTGAATGCAATGCATGAGTCTCCATGAGGACAGAGACCTTGACAATCTCATTCCCTCTTGAATGTCCCTCAGGCCTGCAAACATTCCTGTGCTGGGCAGAGGGAGGATGTGCAAAACTAGAGAGAATCAAAAGTGTTAGTCGCTTAGCCATTCCTTTTTTCAGAGGATCTTCCCAACACAGGGATCGAAACTGGGTCTCCCACATTGCAGGCAGATCCTTTACCGTCTGAGCCACCAGGGAAGCCCAAGAGAATCAAAGTCGTCCCCAACACAGGTCCCTCCTTCACGCTGCACCATCTGGACTCAGCTCTGTTGGAACACTGGGTTCACAGGCCATAGGTAAAGTTGCATCAAGGAAGAAACTCATACACATCCAGAAAAACCAGTTTGCATTCCTGGTCCTGCCCCCAGCTGTGTGACCTCTGAGGAAGTTGCTTCCCACTCTGAGCTAGTTTCCTTGGCTTTTCAGAGAAGGTCCATTCCTGCCCTGCTCACTTCACAAAAAGTTACAGAAGGCAGGAATTCCTGTCTTTGTTCACACGTGCTCAACACCTGTCTTTGCACACAGGTCTTACTCTGCTCTCAGTATCTTTAAATCCACCTTGTCCACTTAACTCACCCACACTGTATAGCCCATCTCAAGTCTGTATCTTCCACAAAGCACTTCCTGATTCCTCTATATTTGAAACCACCTTCCCTTCTATTAAGTCACCCCATCACTTTATCTGTACATCTCTAGAAACATAAAAGTGTAACATTCTGCTATTACCTGTTTATTGCATAAGAAATCCAGGTAAGAACACTAAATTGGCCAAGAACTACCAGGCCAAGCCCTGTGGTCATCAGTATTCTTCCTGATTAGTCTAGAATGCATCAGAACAAGAGGGGTGTACAGGAGAGAGGCTTCACTGCAGATGTTCCCATCAATTTACAAAGTGAAGTCAAGACGTGATCATCCACATTTTAATTTGTCACAGTTGGGGGACAGGTAAGGGAGGCACCAGGGAGTCTTCATGGCTGACTGCAGTGTAATTAACCCATTTGAACTGCTTATCATAGGAACACAACAATAGAGTGGAAACTGACCAGTGTGACCTGATTCTGGTGAACAGTCCATGGGTGGGAAGCTTCGAGAACTGTGGAGGGCTCACTTCTGGTCACCCTCCTTACCTTAATCTTACCATTTATCATTCAAGAGCTTCTTTGCCACATCCTTTAAAAAAAAAATCAACTTTCTCCAGGGGGAAAATGTGAGAGGGGGGATGAACTGGAAGACTGGAGTTAACACATACACACTACTATATATAAAATACATAACTAATGAGGATGCACTGCAGAGCACAGGGAACTCTACTCAATCCTCCATAATGACCTATATGGGGAAAGAATCTAAAAGAATGGATATACGTGTATGTATAACCGATTCACTTTGATGTATACCTGAGGCTTATACAGCATTGTAAATCAACTGTTTGTTGCTATCATTGTTATTATTCAGTCGCTCAGTCATGTCCAACTCTGCAACCCCATGGACTATAGCATGCCAGTCTCCTCTGTCCTCCCCTATCTCCTGGAGTTTGCTCAGATTCACGTCCATTGAGTCAGAGATGC
Organism: Bos mutus; assembly: GCF_027580195.1. NCBI lineage: Eukaryota > Metazoa > Chordata > Mammalia > Artiodactyla > Bovidae > Bos > Bos mutus. Next base: position 105,256,095 of record NC_091622.1, on the reverse strand, counting down.
TATCTAACCACTGTACCCTCTGTTGCTCCAATCTGCTTTTGCTTTCAATCTTTCCCAGCATTAAGATCTTTATCTCCTATACTCCAATCAACTATATTCTAAGTCAACTATACTCCAATAATTTTTTTAAATCACTTCCTGATATACCTTTACAATCTAAAAAAAAAAAAAAAAAAGTCAAATGAGTTACCCTCTTTCCTAAGTAAAATGAAGCATCTTAGGCTGTACTTTAACCTACACACACAAAGGTCCTAAATTTTCACTAACTTTCTCTTCTGTGTTTCAGAAGTTTGACTCGGTGGAAGCCATCATTGAACACTACAAGTATTTTCCTATTATACTTATTGACGGGAAAGATAAAACTGGGACCCACAGGGAGCAGTGTTACCTAACTCAGGCCCTCCCTGTCAACAGACACTTCTCACCTAGGTAGCCTGCTCATTGTTTCATCTTCAGATCAGTGGATCCAGTGCTTCTGTTATTTTTTCCTTTGTTTCAAAAAAGATTATTTTCTGTGACTTCAAGGGATTTCTTCTTTCATTTTGTAGAAAAAAAAAAAAAAACATTCTATCATGGAAACTGGAAAATCAACATGGTTTTGAAAGCTCACATCACAGAATAAACATGTATAAGATGGATGCAAAAAATAAAAAAAACTGGTTTTTAAAAAATATCTTCCAAGGAAAAGAACTACAAACATGGTCATTATGCTCATGTTACAGATAAGCAACCAAGGTTAGAAGAAGCTATCGCTTCAGGGTTTGCAACTGGCACTTGACAAGTCTGGGTGAGAGTCCCCAAATCTATGATCCTTCTAGTACCTGGTGCTGTCCTCTTGATTTCAAAACTGTTTGGACTTGTGAATTCAGAATGTCTTTATGACTCCTTATGTTAAAGATGTAGGTGAATGTTAGCTCTCCTTTATTTGTAATTCTAGAAATTATAGGGAAGGATGTGGTATGAAAAAACAGATCACTTGTGAATACCACTTGAAGGACAGAAATCAGAAATGTTTTTAGTATGGTGTGAAATGGCTTTCCGCACAGCTCAACAGGTAAAGAATCCTCCTGCAATGCAGGAGACACAGGACACATGGGTTCGATCCCTGGGTCAGGAAGATCCCCTGGAGGAGGAAATTGGCAACCCACTCCAGTATTCTTGCCTGGAGAATTCCATGGACAGAGCAAGTCTGTGGGGTCGCGAAGAGTCAGACACAGCTGAGTGACTGATGCATACAGGTATGAAATGACCACAGTACCATTACCAGTCTACTCTGTTTAGAGTAGCTTTAAGCCCAATGGAATTAACAAATTCACAGTAAGGGAGTAAGGGAAAGGCTGAAGGAAAGTAGAATTTTTATAATTTGGATTGTGGACTTCCATTCAAAGGGAAAGAACTGTTCTCAAATTAGTGCCAGTGTCTTACAGGAACTTTGTACATAGCATGATATAGTTCCCCTCTCAATACTAAAAGGATTACATTTCATTCCTGTTTCATAACACAGATGAAGAAATAGGCTCAAAGACATCATTGATGTTACTCAATATAAGAGATCCCAGATTTTTATTATCGTTTTGCCTAGTTTCATCCAAACATATCTCCCCAGGTACACTCTCTGCCCTAGGCAATTTTATAATCAGGTTGAAAATTTTAAAAGAGACAGGAACACTTTGAAAATGCAGATTTATTCATGTTAAAATATATAAATAAACTCTTGTAGCGGCATAAAGTTTATTAAAAAAAGAGTGCTGATTGAAATTAATAGAACACCATGAACTTCAAAAGTTTTCAAAACCTACATGTGAAATACATGGAATATTTATGTAACTGTAGTTTAGTTTTAAAGCAGAAGTAAAGCCAGAAAGAATGAGAAGGTAAGAGATATCAAAGGAAACAATGCAAGTGACATTTCCTGGGGAGCATGGAAACAGACTCTGCAGAGAGGACACAGGCTTGGGGGCAGAAAGAATCTTACCCTCACCCTGAAAAGCTATTGAAAGATTCCAGATAACTGATTCACTTCTTACTGGGGCCATGCCATTCCATGCTGTGTTCTCAAAAAATGTTTTGGAGTCTCCTCAAGCGTTGTTATTAAAGTCCAAGAACATCAAGTGGTGATTGCTATTGTATAGGCTTATGTTTTTAAAAATCCTTTATTATTTCTTATTCATAAATGTATGTGATGAAGCTAAAAGCAAAAAGAAGAACCATCTTAAAATGCTCACAATGGCTTATACATATGAAAATTTCTGGAAAGAAATAGCTTTCTTAGTAGTGACAGAGGTTGCTTCAAAGAAGTGGGATTAGGGGACCATGCTAGTTGAGTCTTCCAGAACTCAGATGCCAAGATAGAAGTTAGATGTGCAAACATTTGTTGGAGATAATGACTAAGAGAGATTGAAAGGAGGAGGAACAGGAGTAGGTAGGAGAGACTTCAGGCTATGATGGAGGTCTGATACCTGTGAGAGGATGAGGGAAGAAGAGAGGAATGGCAAGAAAAGGCATCAGATTGAAATGCAGCTCTGGGAGGGGCTTGGTCAGCTCATTGGCAAGATCAGAGCAAAGACTGCCCACAGAGGACACAGCCTGTGTTGTGCAGAAATGGCCATGTCTTAGTCAACACCACGCTAAGTCACGGCCAGAGGCTACCCAGGAAAACACGACCTTCACATGCTCTGGGAGACCCAGAAGGTGCTATCACTAGAGGCCAACAAATAACTTTTGATCAGCAAGTTCTTTCAAGAGCAATTCAAGGGGCTCACCTCCATGCCTGCCACAGTGACATTCTGATTTTCAGTGTTGATTGTAATAATGACATTTTGCTTGTAGTAGATGACTAGAGAATAAGAATATAAAATGTCAAAGGTACTTTATTCTTACAACAGTTTGTAAAGAAGGCAAGGGCAGGTATTCTAATCCATTTTATAATTAAGGAAACTATGTCTCCTTGGCCAAAATCTTAGAATGACCTACTTGTGGCTAGAACCAAGGTCTTCATACACAATTTTCCTATTCAGTGTCTAGATATTTTTGGATCTGCAATTGAAAGGTCAATGATTTGGGCTTGGCATGCCCAAATTTCAAAGAGTTTTAATCCCTTTTCAACCATTTTTTCAGTTGTCAAGTGTCACTTGAAACCCAGCTTCAATACAGTAGTGGAATTTTAGCTTTATCTGATCATAGCATCTATTCAAGATATTTCTTTTTGAGTAAATAATTTCCATTCTGGATCAATTTATATCTTCCTCATATTTAATAATATCTTGTTAAAAGCAGTTGTTTGTGTATTTATGTATATTTGTTACTAGGCTTTCTTGTAGATGTTAGAATAATAGCAGTGAATTAAGTGGGAGAAACGGACAATAAATAAGTATATGATGAATAAGACAACCTTAAGTTACTTCCCCATTTCTTTGATGTGTTTTCTTGACACTTTTCACTAACTGCTTGTGAGTGAGGCCAATATTAGATATTTTGATGAAACTCATTGAATTGGATTTTAAAAGTATTGAACCAGAAATTTCCCAAAGAAAACTGCCCCTCTTGATATGTGTGTATAACCTTGTAACCATGTCATAGGTTAACTCTTCTGCTCAAATTACTATAGAGGAATGAAATTTTAACCCACTGTCAAATTTAGCTCACTGCTGGGTGTGTGTGTGTACACATACATTTTTGATAAGATAGTCTATAAAATAAATGATTGGCACAGTATTTCTGTATAGACTTTTCTATCTTGAGTAATATTTGTTCTAGCTAAGCATATTTTCAGTTTTTGTGGGGTTTTTTTTTTTTTGCACATTGCAACTGTACTAACTTAAATGAAAGCAAATATGTAATTAAATGTCATATCTGTAACTGGGTATTAAGTTCAAAATATAGTTTAATTTTGTTTGATTCATGCTCTATTATCTCTCAAAGCCCTTTTGAAATCATATTTAGAGTTAATTTATGAGAAATTTTCTAGAACAATTTTTGACATGTTAGATTTGAGACATAAAGGCCAAAAAGACCTAATCTCTGTGCTGGAGGGTTAAAAGCCTGGCAGGCAAGATACACACATAGTTAAAATCATGCAGTGCAGAATAATAGATTTGGTCATTGTCTCCCTTGAACCACCATTGCACTGGTAGGCCTGGGCGTAATCAAGGAAAACTGCCCAGGGCTGATGTCCAAGCAGAGAGTTAAAAAATGATGGCCTAAACTGCAAGTTTTAGAATTACAAATATGTCATCAGTTGATTTTTGAGTATTCTTATCTTTGTTGTTGTTCAGTCGCTCAGTCATGTTGGACTCTTTGAGACCACATGGACTGCAGCATGCAAAGCTTCCTTGCCCTTCACTATCTCCAGGAGTTTGCTCAGATTCATGTCCATCAAGTCGATGATACCATCCAACCATCTCATCCTTCACCACCCACTTTTCTTCCTGTCCTCAATCTTTCCCAGCATCAGGGTCTTTTCCAATGAGTCAGCTCTTCTCATCAGGTGGCCCAAGTATTGCAGGTTCAGCTTCAGCATCAGTCTTTCCAATGACTATTCAGGGTCAACTTCCTTTAGGATTGACTGGTTTGATTTCCTTGCAAAGGGACTCTCAAGCGACTTCTCCAACACCACAATTCAAAAGCATCCATTCTTCGGCACTCAGCCTTATTTATGGTCCAACTCTCACATCAGTATGTGACTACTGGAAAAACCATAGCTTTGACTATATGGACTTCTGTTGGCAAACTGATGTCTCTGCTTTTTAATATGCTGTTTAGTTTCATCATAGCTTTCTTTTCAAGGATCAAGCGTTCTTTAATTTCATGGCTGTAGTCCTTGTCCACAGTGATTTTAGAGTCCAAGAAAAGAAAATCTGCCACTGTTTACACTTTTTCCCATTCTATTTGTGATGGGACCAGATGCCATGATCTGAGTTTTTTGAATGTTGAGTTCCAGATCAGCTTCTTCACTCTCCTTTCACTCTCATCAAGAGGCTCTTTAGTTCCTCTTTGCTTTCTGCCATTAGGGTGGTATCATCTGCATATCTGAAGTTGTTATTTCTCCCAGCAATCTTGATTCTAGCTTGTGATTCATCCAGTATGGCATTTCACATGATGCACTCTGCACATACTTAAATAAGCAGGGTGACAGTATACAGCCTTTACATACTCCTCTCCCAATTCTGAAGCAGTCTGTTGTTCTGTGTGTGGATCTAACTGTTGCTTCTTAACCCACATACAGGTGGCCTCAAGAGACTCTTTTCTTTAGGGCACTATTCTAGGTCATTCGTGTAGGAGTGAAGCAGTAACCTGTTGAATGGGTAAGTGAACACAACAGAAATAGAGGCAGTTTCCCTGGGAAAGGACAGATGACTTATTAAGTGGGTTTGGGGAAGTTTCAACTATTAGTTGGAACCCTGTGGTGCAGGTACCCTACAGTTAGCTTTTTTATTGTAATGTTAATGCCTAACATTAAATCTTTGATTGCTGAGGCATCCATTTCAAAGACATCCATGTCAGAAAAAAGCACACTGCCATCTACACCACTAGATAAAGAGCCAGGCTGCCCCATCCAGATGTACCCCTTTCTGGAAAGTTCTGGTGGACCTAGATAACTGACTCTTTGACCCACTGCTTGCTTTTCCCTTCCTGTGCTTTAATTCCTGCTCTTCTGTTTTAATTTCACCAATAAGGAGTGAACCCTCAAAGCTCCATGCACCACCTCATCATTCCCAATAAAAGCAGAGAGACTCCCAGACCCACACATTCATTCTCTCTCTCCCTACCCCCAGGACCTTGCTAACTTGTCCAGGGCATGGCTTGTACCCTCCAGGACATATAAGTAATAAACTGCTTTTTCAAAGTTCTCTTACAGTGGTTGCTAAGGTATGTCTTGTGATCATAAGAATCACAAGCCCTGGTACAGTCTCATGATTGGCTTCAGCTGGGGAAATGTCTGTGAGGCTTGCCACAAGTAGCCCAGAGGAGTGCCCTCTGCCATTTCTAAAAAGTATCATCACTATGGATAGGCTGAGATCAACCCAAAAGAAACATATCAGTGTAGCGTTTGGAAAGCAATTTCACAATACTTAGTAAAATATAAAACATGTGTACCACTGCAATAAGACTTCCAATTAAAACATGGCTAAACAGGAACTTATATTTGATTCCTCTGGAAATTCTATTATAATAACAATGAAAGAATTGAAAAGACAAAAACATAGGATAAAAAGAACAGAAAAAAAAATGAGAGAAGAGGATGTCAACAAAATTTCAGATGAGAGAATTAAATGGACAAATAGTAACTGAGTTAACAACAACAGCAAGCTGAAATGTAAGCACTCTAGGAGGAAATTCAACAACAAACAAGCTTGTTTCTCTCAAGTGAAAAAAATGCACAACCTAAAAGTTAAGACGTTCTGCAGTCTGAACTCAAGTGGGCCTTAGGAAGCATCGCTACGAACAAAGCCAGTGGAAGTGATGCAACTCCAGCTGAGCTATTTCAAGTCCTATTAGATGATGCTGTGGAAGTGCGGCACTCAATATGCCAGCAAATTTGGAAAACTCAGCAGTGGTCACAGGACTGGGAAAGGTCAGTTTTCATTCCAATCCCAAAGAAAAGCAATGCCAAAGAATGCTCAAACTACCGCACAATTTCACTCATCTCACACACTAGAAAAGTAATGCTCAAAATTCTCCAAGCCATTCTTCAGCAATGCATGAATTGTGAACTTCCAGATGTTCAAGCTGGTTATAGAAAAGGCAGAGGAACCAGAGATCAAATTGCCAACATCTGCTGGATCATCAAAAAAGCAAGAGAGTTCCAGCAAAACATCTCCTTCTGCTTTATTGACTGTGCCAAAGCCTTTGAATGTGTGGATCACAATAAACTGTGGAAAATTCTGAAAGAGATAGGAATACCAAAACACCTTACCTGCCTCCTGAGAAATCTGTATGCAGGTCAAGAAGCAAGAGTTAGAACCAGACATGGAACAACAGACTGATTCCAAATTGGGAAAGGAATACATCAAGGCTGTATACTGTCACCTTGCTTATTTAACTTATATGCAGAGTACATCATGCAAAATGCCAGGCTGGATGAAGAACAAGCTGGAATCAAGATTGCCAGGAGAAATATCAATAACCTCAGATATGCAGATGACACCACCCTTATAGCAGAAAGCAAAGAGGAATTAAAGAGCCTCTTGATGAAGGTGAAAGAGAGTGAAAAAGTTGGCTTAAAGCTCAACATTCAGAAAACTAAGATCATGGCATCCAGTCCCATCACTTCACAGCAAATAGATGGGGAAACAATGGAAACAGTGACAGGCTTTATTTTCTTGGGCTTCAGAATCACTGCATATGGCGACTGCAGCCATGAAATTAAAAGATGCTTGCTCCTTGGAAGAAAAGCTATGACCAACCTAGACAGCATATTAAAAGTCAGAGACATCACTTTGCTGACAAAGGTCTGTCTAGTTAAAGTTATGGGGTTTTCCCAGTAGTCATGTATGGATGTGAGAGTTGGACCATAAAGAAAGCTGAGCACTGAAAAATTGATGCTTTTGAATTGTGGTGTCAGAGAAGACTCTTGAGAGTCCCTTAGACTGCAAGGAGATCAAACCAGTCAACCCTAAAGGAAATCAGTCCTGAATATTCATTGGAAGGACTGATGCTGAAGCTAAAGCTCCAATACTTTGGCCACCTGATGTGAAGAACTGATTCACTGGAAAAGACCCGGATGCTGGGAAAGACTGAAGGCAAGAGGAGAGGGGGAAGACAGAGGATGAGATGGTTGGGTGGCATCACCAACTTGATGGATATGAGTTGAGTCAGCTCTGGGAGTTGGTGATAGACAGGTAAGCCTGGCATTCTGCAGTCCATGGGGTTGCAAAGAGTGAGCTACAACTTAGCAACTGAACAACAACAACAGTGGAGGTATGTTAAAGGGACATAAAAGCCAACTGAATATAACAATTTTAACAAGAAAATACAATCAAAAGTATAAGAGAAATATTCACAAGTACACATTGATAAAAGTAAATGATAGAAAATAAAATAAATTTCACATACAGAAGAATTTCCAATAATTTATATAGATACTCCACCCTAAAAAAGGTTAATCACAACTCACCACTACTTAAGCTTGGACTGTACATGGTAACTTCCTTCCTAAGAGTACTTTATGGAAAGGGTGGGTGGAGGAATGAATAATCTACAATGGAGAAATCTAATAAACACTACCTTAGCCAGGTGATCAAGTTTATCATCATCCATGACAAGTCCTGTTGACTGATAACACTCACCCTTGATATCACGTACTGAGAATGGCACTTTATGTTATTCTTTTCAAAAGCCAGTAACCACAGTCTAATCAGGAGGAAAATATCAGACAAATTCAAAGTAACATTCTGCAAAATACCTGACCAGTACATAAAACTGTACAATAAAAATGAATACAACATTGTAAAGCAACTATACTCCAATAAAAATTTTAAAAACAAAACAACAACAAGAAAGTCTGAGATATTGTCACAACCTGTAAGAGTTTAAGAACACGTGAGGGATTAGGAATCCTGGATGGGATCCTGGGAAAGAAAAATTACAAAAGGTAAAACCTGAAGAAATTTAAATGGATATGAACATTATTTAATAATAATGTATATTAATATTGGTTAGGAGCAGCAGCTGCACTTTACTAGAGCAGCCATGAAGAGATACCCCACGTCCAAGGTAAGAGAAAGCCAAGTTAGATGGTAGGTGTTGCAAGAGGGCATCAGAGGGCAGACACACTGAAACCATACTCACAGAAAACTAGTCAATCTAATCACACCAGGACCACAGCCTTGTCTAACTCAATGAAACTAAGCCATGCCTGTGGGGCCACCCAAGACAGGTGGGCATGGTGGACAGGGCTGACAGAATGTGGTCCACTGGAGAAGGGAATGGCAAACCACTTCAGTATTCTTGCCTTGAGAACCCCATGAACAGTATGAAAAGGCAAAATTATAGGATACTGAAAGAGGAACTCCCCAGGTCGGTAGGTGCCCAATTTGCTACTAGAGATCAGTGGAGAAATAACTCCAGAAAGAATGAAGGGATGGAGCCAAAGCAAAAACCATACCCAGTTGTGGATGTGACTGGTAATAGAACCAAGGTCCAATGCTGTAAAGAGCAATATTGCATAGGAACCTGGAATGTCAGGTCCATGAATCAAGGCAAATTGGAAGTGGTCAAATAGGAGATGGTAAGAGTGAACGTCGACATTCTAGGAATCAGTGAACTAAAATGGACTGGAATTGGTGAATTTAACTCAGATGACCATTATATCTACTACTGCGGGCAGTATACAATGTTGTATACGAATACAATGTTGTATTCATTTTTACTGTACAGTTTTGTGTACTGGAATCCCTTAGAAGAAATGGAGTAGCCATCATGGTCAACAAGAGAATCCAAATTGCGGTACTTGGATGCAATCTCAAAAACGACAGAATGATCTCTGTTCGTTTCCAACACAAATCATTCAATATCACAGTAATCCAAGTCTATGCCCCAACCAGTATTGCTGAAGAAGCTGAAGTTGAACGGTTCTATGAAGACCTACAAGACCTTTTAGAACTAACACCCAAAAAAGATGTCCTTTTCATTATAGGGGACTGGAATGCAAAAGTAGGAAGTCAAGAAACATCTGGAGTAACAGGCAAATTTGGCCTTGGAATATGGAATGAAGCAGGGCAAAGACTAATAGAGTTTTGCCAAGAAAATGCACTGGTCATAGCAAACACCCTCTTCCAACAACACAAGAGAAGACTCTACACATGGACATCACCAGATGGTCAACACCAAAATCAGATTGATTATATTCTTTGCAGCCAAAGATGGAGAAGCTCTATACAGTCAACACAAACAAGACCAGGAGCTGACTGTGGCTCAGATCATGAACTCCTTATTGCCAAATTCAGACTTAAATTGAAGAAAGTAGGGAAAACCACAAGACCATTCAGGTATGACCTAAATCAAATCCCTTATGATTATACAGTGGAAGTGAGAAATAGATTTAAGGGACTAGATCTGATAGATAGAGTGCCTGAAGAACTATGGATGGAGGTTCGTGACATTGTACAGGAGACAGGGATCAAGTCCATCCCCATGGAAAAGAAATGCAAAAAAGCAAAATGGCTGTCTGAAGAGGCCTTCCAAATAGCTGTGAAAAGAAGAGAAGTGAAAAGCAAAGGAAAAAAGGAAAGATATAAGCATCTGAATGCAGAGTTCCAAAGAATAGCTAGAAGAGATAAGAAAGTCTTCCTGAGAAATCAATGCAAAGAAATAGAGGAAAAGAACAGAATGGGAAAGACTAGAGATCTCTTCAAGAAAATCAGAGATACCAAGAGAACATTTCATGCAAAGATAGGCTCAATAAAGGACAGAAATGGACCTAACAGAAGCAGAAGATATTAAGAAGAGGTGGCAAGAATACACAGAAGAAATGTACAAAAAAGATCTGCATGACCCAGATAATCACGATGGTGTGATCACTGATCTAGAGCCAGACATCCTGGAATGTGAAGTCAAGTGGGCCTTAGAGCATCACTACGAACAAAGCTAGTGGAGGTGATGGAATTCCAGTTGAGATATTCCAAATCCTGAAAGATGATGCTGTGAAAGTGCTACACTCAATATGCCAGCAAATTTGGAAAACTCAGCAGTGGCCACAGGACTGGAAAAGGTCAGTTTTCATTCCAATCCCAAAGAAAGGCAATGCCAAAGAATGCTCAAACTGCCACACAATTGCACTCATCTCACACGCTTGTAAAGTAATGCTCAAAATTCTCCAAGCCAGGCTTCAGCAATACGTGAACCGTAAACTTCCAGATGTTCAAGCTGGTTTTAGAAAAGGCAGAGGAACCAGGGATCAAATTACCAGCATCTGCTGGATCATCAAAAAAGCAAGAGAGTTCCAGAAAAACATCTATTTCTGCTTTATTGACTATGCCAAAGCCTTTGACCGTGTGGATCACAATAAACTGTGGAAAATTCTGAAAGAGATGGGAATACCAGACCACCTGACCTGCCTCTTGAGAAACTTATATGCAAGTCAGGAAGCAATAGTTAGAACTGGACATGGAACAACAGACTGGTTCCAAATAGGAAAAGGAGTATGTCAAGGCTGTATATTGTCACCCTGCTTATTTAACTTCTATGACGAGTACATCATGAGAAACACTGGGCTGGAAGAAGCACAACCTGGAGTCAAGATTGCCGGGAAAAATATCAATAACCTCAGATATGCAGATGACACCACCCTTATTGAAGAAAGTGAAGAGGAACTAAAAAGTCTCTTGATGAAAGTGAAAGTGGAGAGTGAAAAAGTGGGCTTAAGGCTCAACATTCAGAAGATGAAGATCATGGCATCTGGTTCCACCACTTCATGGGAAATAGATGGGGAAACAGTGAAACAGTGGCAGACTTTATTTTGGGGGGCTCCAAAATCACTGCAGATGGTGACTGCAGCCATGAAATTAAAAGACGCTTACTCCTTGGAAGGAAAGTTATGACCAACCTAGATAGCATATTCAAAAGCAGAGACATTACTTTGCCACAAAAGGTCCGTCTAGTCAAGGCTATGGTTTTTCCAGTAGTCATGTATGGATGTGAGAGTTGGACTGCGAAGAAAGCTGAGTGCCAAAGAATTGATGCCTTTGAACAGTGGTGTTGGAGAAAACTCTCGAGAGTCCCTTGGACTGCAAGGAGATCCAACCAGTCCATTCTGAAGGAGATCAGCCCTGGGATTTCTTTGGAAGGAATGATGCTGAAGCTGAAACTCCAGTATTTTGGCCACCTCGTGTGAAGAGTTGACTCATTGGAAAAGTCTCTGATGCTGGGAGGGATTGGGGGCAGGAGGGGAAGGGGACGACAGAGGATGAGATGGCTGGATGGCATCACTGACTCGATGGACATGAGTCTGAGTGACTCCGGGAGTTGGTGATGGACAGGGAGGCCTGGCATGCTGCAATTCATGGGGTCGCAAAGAGTCTGACATGACTGAGTGACTGAACTGAACTGAATATCGGTTCATTCTTTGTACAAATATGTTTGAAATATATAAATCTTATTAATGTATGTTCTTAGCAACAGAAGTAACTGAGAGTGGAATATAGGAGAATTCTCTTTACTATCTTTATATATTTTCTATAGGCCAGAAAACTATTTTAAAGCAAAAAAATTAATTAAAAAAAAGACAATTAATATATAGATTGGCTGAATGGATTAAAGAACAAGATATATTTCTACACTTTCTATAAGAGACTTACTTTAGATCCAAGTAAACACATCAGCTAAAAGTGAAATATTAGGAAAAGTTATTTCATGTAAGTGACCTTTCATGTAAATGTCCTTTCTCCAGTGTTTAGTCTTTGTTTTCTTTTTGAAGGTCATTTGATTATCTCTGCAAAGCTTTATTGGTGGGCTCTCAATTCTGCTACACTGGTCTGTAAATCCATCTTTATGGCAGTATCACACTGTTTTAATTACCGTTATTTTGTAGTATGTTTTGAAATCAGGAAGAGCAGGGCCTCCAACTTTTGTTCTTTTTCAAGATTCTTTCAACTATTTGGGATCTCTTGAGATTTCTTATGAATTTTAGCTTTTTTTTTTTTCCTACTTCTGCAAAAAATGCCATTGGGATTTTGATTGAGACTGTGTTTATTGAACCTGTAGATCATTATGAGCAGTATGGACATTTTAATAGTATTGAATCATCCAATTCATAAGATACAAGATGTCTTTCCATTTATTTGTATCTTCTTTGATTTTTGTTAGTAATATGTTGTCATTTTCATTGTACAGGTCTTTTACATCTTTGGGTAAGATTTATCTTAAGTATTTTATTCTTTTTGATGCTATTGTAAATGAGATTGCTTTCCCGGTTTCCTTTTCAATTTTTCATTGTTAGTGTATAGAAACACAACTGTTGTTTGGAAAACTGGGTATTCGGAAAAGAATGAAGTTGGACCCTCATCTTAGACCACATAAAAAAATTAACTCAAACAGATTATAGAACTAAACATAAGATCTGAAACTATAAAATTCCTGGAAGAAAACATAGTAGAAAAGCTTCCTGACATTGGATCTGACAATGGTTTCTTGGATATGACACCATAAACAGCAACAAAAGCAAAAACAAATGTGACTACATCAAACTTTAAAAGTTCTATGCAACAAAGGAAGGAATAAACAGAGTGAAAGGGAAACCTACAGAATGGGAGAAAATATTTGCAAACCATGTGTACCTGGTCAGAAGCAAACATCCAGATTATATATAAAACTCCTACAATGCAACAATAACAACAGCAAACAAATAACCTGATTTTAAAATGGGCATGGGACTTGAATAGACATGTCTACAAAGAATATATATAAATGGTCAACAAGCATATGGAAACATCACTAATCATCAGTATCACTAATCATCACAGAGATGCAAGTCAAAATCTCACACCCATTAGTATGCTATCTAAAACATAGAAATAACAAATGCTGGTGAGAATGCAAAGGAATTGGAACACTGTGCACTGTTTGTGGGAATGTAAAAAGGTTTGGACCATAAAGAAAGCTGAGCACTGAAATACTGACGCTGTTGAATTGTGGTGTTGGAAAAGACTCTTGAGAGTCCCTTGGACTGCAAGGAGATCCAACCAGTCAATCCTCAAGGAAATCAGTCTTGAATATTCATTGGAAGGACTGATGCTGAAACTGAAGCTCCAATACTTTGGCCACATGATGCGAAAAACTGACTCATTGGAAAAGACCCTAATGCTGGCAAAGAGTGAAGGCAGGAGGAGAAGGGGACAACAGGGGATGAGATGGTTGCATGGCATCACCGACTCAATGGACATGAGTTTGAACAAGCTCCGGGAGTTAGTGATTGATAGGGAAGCCTGGAGTGCTGTAGTCCATGGGGTCACAAAGAGTCCGACACAACTGACCGACTGAACTGAACTGAAAAAAAGTTTGGCTGGTATGGTAAATAGTATGGAGTTTGCTCCAATAATTATAAGTAGACTTACCATATGATCCAGAGCTTCCCAGGTGGCTCAGTGGTAAAGAATCTGCCTGCCAATACATGAGACCTTGGAGACACAAGTTCAATCCCTGGGTTGGGAAGATCCCCTGGAGAAGAAAATGGCAACCCATTCCAGTATTCTTGCCTGAAAAATTCCATGGACAGAGGAGTCTGGAGGGCAACAGTCCATAGGGTTGCAAACTGAGCAACTGAGCACACACATATGATCCAGCAAACTCATTTCTTTGTATACACACAAAATAATTGAAAACAGGACCTTGAAGAGATATTTGCACATCCATATTCACTGCAGCACTGTTTACAATAGTCAAGAGGTGGAAGTAATCTAAATGCCCATCAGTAAATGAAGAGAGAAAGTAAATGTGGTATATCCATACAATGGAATATTATTCAGCTTTATAAAGTAATGAAATTCTGTCACACTGTATGACATGGATGAATCTTGAGAGCTTATGCTAAGTGAAATAAGCTAGTCAAAAAATACAAATAAAATAATTCATGATACCACTGGTAAGAAATATATCTAAAGTAGTCAAATTCATAGAAACAAAAAGTAGAATGCGGTTACCAGGAGCTGAGAGGAAGAAGGAAATGGGGAGCTGATTTTTAATGAGTACAGACTTTCAGTTTTGCAAGATGAAAAAGTTCTAGATATCTGTTGCACTGCTACTGCTACTGTTAAGTCACTACAGTCGTGTCCGACTCTGTGCAACCCCATAGACGGAAGCCCACCAGGCTCCCCCGTCCCTGGGATTCTCCAGGCAAGAACACTGGAGTGAGTTGCCATTTCCTTCTCCAGTGCATGAAAGTGAAAAGTGAAAGGGAAGTCGCTCAGTCGTGTCTGACTCTTAGTGACCCCATGGACTGCAGCCTACCAGGCTCCTCTGTCCATGGGATTTTCCAGGCAAGAGTACTGGAGTGGGGTGCCATTGCCCTCTCCGATCTGTTGCACAAAAATGTGTTAATAGTTACATCACTGTACTGTATATTTAAAAGCAGTTATGATAGTGAATTTTATGTTATGTGCATTTATCACAATTTTAAATAAATGAAAAAACAATTTACAAAATGTGTGACCAAAAAACAACTGACAAAATTGATATATAGCTAGATAAATAGATAGATATAATGGTAAGTATCTCAGGACTCAGTAGGATTTACCCTAGGATTGCAATGCTGATGTAATATTTGAAAACCAATGTAATTTGCCACATTAACAAATTAAGTGAGAGAATTACTTGACCATATCAACAACTGCACAAAAAGTATTTGGAAATAATTCACCACAATTCATAATAAAACTACTGTGTGCATGAATGCTCAGTCATGTCTGACTCTTTGTGACCCAATGGACCATGGCCCACCAGGCTCTTCTGTCAATGGAATTTTCCAGACAAGAATACTGGAGTGATTGCCATTACCTCCTCCAGGGGATCTTCCCGACCCAGGGATTGAATCTGCATCTCCTGTATCTCCTGCATTGTAGGTAGGTTCTTTACCACTTGAGCCAAAACCCTTCAGTTAAAGAAGAGTATTAGTCACTCAGTCATGCCTGACTCTGCAACTCCATAATTGAATCTGAGTCTCCCACAATTAAATTTAAAAGCTTTTGCACAGCAGAGAATGTCCTGGTGGTCCAGTGGTTAGGCCTCCATGCTTTCATTGTCAAGGGCCCAGGTTTAATCCCTTTATCAGGGAACTAGGATCCCATAAACTATGAGGCCAAAAAAGAAGAAGAAGAAAAAACAAAGGCGGGCGGGGGGGGGGGGCGGGGGGGGGGGGGGGAGCATTTGCACAGCAAAAGAAACCATAAACAAAATGAAAAGATAATCCACAGAATGGGAAAAAGTATTTGCATATGTTTTGTGACTTAAATGGCTCACTTATGTGTAAGTAGTGTGAAGGGCACTTATTACTTTAAAAAACATAGGAGAAAATCTGGTATGGCAAGAAAAGACCTAGAGAATTCTGCTAATGTTTCTGAATCTGTTCTTGCTTCATTCATGTAATTTGACTACTTCTAGAAATGGCAACCCATTCCAGTATTCTTGTCTGGGAAATCCCATGGATAGAGGAGCCTGGCAGGCTACAGTCTATGGAATCACAAAGAGGTGGACATGACTGAAGTGACTTTGCACAGCCTTTAATTTATTAATAAAGCTTAATACTTTTTAACATTTCTGATTTGGTATGTCTGCTTTGATAACCTGATCTTTGTCTTATCTCAAATATCAGAAATAGGTAAAGATATGTACTTTCACAACTTCTTTTCATCATTGTACTGGAGGTTCTAGCTAGAACCTAAATGTGTAATAAGACAAGAAAAAATAATAAATACAAGGCATAAAGATAAGAAAGGAGACAGTAAAATTGTCTTTATTCAAAGATAACATGTTCCTATATGTCAAAAAACCCTAAGATCTATAAAACAAACTACTAGAATAACAACTTTAGCAATGCCAAAGGATAGAAGGTCTCTACAAAAAGTAATTGTATTTCTATATTATAGAAACTATTGGTTGGAAAACAAATTTTAATTCCATTTTGAATAGTATTAATATATTTAACAATAAAGTTAAATAAAAATATACAGTATATATCCACTAAAAATGAAAATAATTGCTGAGAGAAATTAAAGAGGACCTAAATAAATGAAGAGAGGTGCCATATTCACAGACTAGAAGACTATACTGTTAACACATCACTTTCCCATACCTATATAAAAATCCTAGCAGATCTCCATAGAAGTTGAAAAGGTAATTCTAAAATTCATCCGAGGAGCTTCCCTCGTGGCTCAGTGGTAATGAATCCACCTGCCAGTGCAAGAAACACAGGTTCAACCCCTGATCTGGGGCGATCCCACGTGCCATGAAGCAACTAAGCCTGTGCACTACAATTATTGAGCCTGTGCTCTAGAGCCCAGGAGCTGCAACTGCTGAGCCCATGTGTTGCAACTACTGAAGTACGCATCCTCTTGAACCTGTGTTCTGCAATAAGAGAAGCCACCACAGTGAAAAGCCCACACACCATAACTAAGGAGTAGTTCCCACTCGCCACAACTAGAGAAAAAGCCCATACAGCAACAAAGACCCAGCACAGCCAAAACTTAACAAATAGCATTAAAATTTTTAAAAATTCATATAAAACTGCAAAGAATTAAATCTAGCTAAAATAATCTCAAAAAAGAAGAAAAAAGCTGAAGGACTTGATTTCAAGTCATTACATTAAAGCTACAGTAAGTAGAGCAGTGTAGTATTAACATGAAGATAAATAAATCAATTGATTAAATCAAACCCAAAACCCATAAACAGTCTCACTTGTATGGTCAATTGATTTCTGGCAAAGCACTAAAATCATTCAATGAGAAAAGACCAGTTCTTTCCATAAATGCTGCTGGAAATACTAGCTACCCAGTTCAGTTCAGTTCAGCCGCTCAGTCGTGTCCGACTCTTTACAACCCCATGAATCGCAGCACGCCAGGCCTCCCTGTCCATCACCAACTCCTGGAGTTCACTCAGACTCACCTGCATCGAGTCAGTAATGCCATCCAGACATCTCATCCTCTGTCGTCCCCTTTTCCTCTTGCCCTCAATCCCTCCCAGCATCACAGTCTTTTCCAATGAGTCAACTCTTCGCATGAGGTGACCAAAGTACAGGAGTTTCAGCTTTAGCATCATTCCTTCCAAAGAACTCCCAGGGCTGATCTCCCTCAGAATGGATTGGTTGGATCTCCTTGCAGTCCAAGGGACTCTCAAGGGTCTTCTCCAGCACCACAGTTCAAAAGCATCAATTCTTCGGTGCTCACAGTCCAACTCTCACATCCTTACATGACCACTGGAAAAACCATAGCCTTGACTAGACAGACCTTTGTTGGCAAAGTAATATCTCTGCTTTTGAATATGCTATCTAGGTTGGTCATAACTTTTCTTCCAAGGAGTACACGTCTTTTAATTTCATGGCTACAGTCACCATCTGCAGTGATTTTGGAGCCCAAAAAATAAAGTCTGACACTGTTTCCACTGTTTCCCCATCTATTTCCCATGAAGTGATGGGACCAGATGCCATGATCTTCATTTTCTGAATGTTGAGTTTTAAGCCAACTTTTTCACTCTCCTCTTTCACCTTCATCAAGAGGCTTTTTAGTTCCTCTTCACTTTATCCGTCCAGAAAAAAAAAAGGAACAAATCTCAAACCATATAAAACAAAACAAAAACAATAGAAATGGATCACAGATATAAATGCAAAAGCTAAAACTATAAAACTGCAAAAAGAAAACAATAAAACTTTTTACCTTGTGTAGGCAATGATTCTTAGCTGTGATACCAAAAGCAAACAGCCATAAAGGAAAAGTCTTAATAAACTGGATTCCAATAAAATATTAGTTAGATTTTATCATAATCAAAATGTTCTGCTCCTTACAAAAGATTGTTAAGAAAATAAAAGGTTCCTTAAAATAATAAAAATAGAACTATCATATGATCCTGTAACTCCTGAGTATATATCTGGAGAAAACATAATTTGAAAAGGTATATGCACCCAAGTTCATTGCAGCACTATTTACAATAGCCAAGACATGGAAGCAACCTAAGTGCTTACTGACAGATGAATAGACAAAGAAGAGGTAGGGTATAAAAAGAAAGAAAGAAAGAATGCCATTTGTAACAACATGGATGGACCTAGAGATAATCATACTAAGTGCAGTAAGTCAGGCGGAGAAAGACAAACATCATATGATATCTCTTATATGTGAAGTCTAAAAGAAAAAATTATACAAATGAACTTATTTATGAAACACAAATAGACTCACAGACACAGAAGACAAACTTTCCCCATTGTGAAAGGGGAGGTGGGGAGGGATAAATTAGGAGTTTGAGAGTAAAACATACATATTATTATACGTAAAATAGATAACCAACCTGTACCTATTATACAGCACAGAGAATTCTACTCAATAACTTGTAAAAACCTACAATGGAAGAGGATGTAAAAGAATAGATATATATGTATAAATATATAACTGAATCGCTTTGCTCTGCAACTAAAATTAACACGACATTGTAAATCAACTGTATTTCAATAAAAGTTTTTAAAAATTAAAAACAGATATTTAGGCTTGAAACTGTCACATAATGAAAGCAAAAGTATTTTTTCCTTGAATTATTAATTTTAGCAGAACAAAATAAAAGAAGAGGCAAATCTCAGGTTGGGAGGAAATATTGAACATATATTTGACACATATTTCATATCCAAGAAATATAAATAACTTATGAAAATCAATTTTAAAAAGACTTGAATAAACACTTCACAAAATAAGAAAGATATATAAATGGCCAACGCACTGCAAGAAAAGATGTTCCACACTGAGTCAACAGAGAAATAAGAACAGTTGAGGAAAGTTGCCTCTGGAGAGCCAAATTAGATGAAGATAAAGAAAAAGAAAGCTGACTGTTGTTTTCCATCATAAAATTTTAGTACTATTTGATTTTCCAAAACTGGGGAACTTTTTAAAGCAAATGTTTAAAACAAAACTTTTTAAAGTAAAACAAAACTTTTTAAAGCCGAGACCTGTCTGACTCTTAGTGACCCCATGGACTGTAGCCCACCATGCTCCTCTGCCCATGGGATTTTTCCAGGCAAGAATACTGGAGTGGGTTGCCATTTCTTTTCCAGGGAATCTACCTGACCCAAGGATTGAACCCGGGGCCTCCTGCATTGCAGGCAGACTCTTTACTGTCTGGGCCACCAGAGAGCATCCAAAGGAAACATTAATTTTTTTAAGATGAGTGTGTCCTATGAAGCCAATAGGTCATTGGCTTGGTCATTATAGGAAACACAACTTAAGCCAAATGTTCAAACCAAGAGCTTTTCATGGAAAGAATAGGAATAGACAGCTTGAAGGAGATAATGGATGTTGAGATACTCAGAAACAAGCAATACTGGGAATCTGTTACTTTGCATAGGGCCATTTGGATGAGGAAACAGAGGTGGGAGTTGTCATTGCTGGAACAGAGGAGGGAGAGCTGCAGTCATTGAAAAGTGGGTAACTGCCCAGACACGCAACACTGAAACAAGAGGAAAGCCATCCAGACCCCTCTGTGCCGCCCTCTAGTCTCCTGGCAGCCCCTCCCGTTGGTCATACCCAGTGAGAAGGCACTAGGCAGGGCAGTCCACAGGGATCAGCATCTCAGGACAGAGCGGCCACACGAGGAGGGAGACTGGGAGTGAGGACAACCAGCAAACCAGCAGCTCCACATCTCAGGTACCTCCTTGCAAAATTCTTGCACCCTGGGGAGGAGATGTACACAAAAAGATACGCATGAAGACGTTCTCTTTATATTGTCTATATTAGCAAAACATTATGTCCCCTTGGCAGAAAACTATGCAGCTCTGAAGAGGAAAGAGCTACGTGTTATCTTTCAATGTAAATGCGTCTCAAAGACAACCATATAATATTTCAGTAAGTTTTGAGAGTTCATATAATAATACCATATATTGTTCACGGGTACATATTAAAAAATAAAAGTATGAATCAAGGATGTTGTGTGTACACGTTAAACATATGACATGGAAAAGCAAACAATAATAAACTACATTTTAAGAACCTTACTAAAGAGCCTCTGGATGAAAGTGAAAATCCATTGCTTTGACTAGATGGACTTCTGCTGGCAAAGTAATGTCTCTTCTTTTTAATATGCTGTGTAGGTTGGTCATAACTTTTCTTCCAAGGAGCAAGCGTCTTTTAATTTTATGGCTGCGGTCACCATCTGCAGTGATTTTGGAGCCCCCCAAAATAAAGTCTGTCACTGTTTCCCCATCTATTTGCCATGAAGTGATGGGACCAGATGCCATGATCTTACTTTTCTGAATGTTGAGTTTTAAGCCAACTTTTTCACTCTCCTCTTTCACTTTCATCAAGAGGCTCTTTAGTTCTTCACTTTCTGTCATAAGGGTGGTGTCATCTGTATATCTGAGGTTATTGATATTTCTCCTGTCAATCTTGATTCCAGCTTGTGCTTCCTCCAGCCCAGCGTTTCTCATGATGTACTCTGCATAGAAGTTAAATAAGCAGGGTGACAATATACAGCCTTGAGTACTCCTTTCCCAATTTAAAACAGTCCATTGTTCCATGTCCAGTTCTAACTGTTGCTTCCTGACTTGCATACAGATTTCTCAAGAGGCAGGTCAGGTGGTATGGTATTCCGTTCTCTTTAAGAATTTTCCAGAGTTTGTTGTTGGAGAAGGAAATGGCAACCCACTCCAGTACTCTTGCCTGGAAAATCCCATGGGTGGAGGAGCCTGGTAGGCTATAGTCCATGGGGTCTTGAAGAGTCAGGCATGACTGAAGTGTGGCTTTGGCATAGTCAATAAAGCAGAAGTAGATGCTTTTCTGGAACTCTCTTGCTTTTTCAATGATCCAGTGAATGTCAGAAGACTGCTAATTTCACACCATGCCCTCCCTGCTGGCCCAGCAGTTCCTTTGCCTCAGCCCTGCATCAAGCATGTCCTGATGGTTACTTCCTGGCAGTGCTGGGAAGAGCAAGCCATCAGGATGCTGATGCACCAATCACTAAAGAGGATGCTGACCTAGAGGGGTGAGAAGGAGTGGGAGGGAGGCTCAAGCAGGAGGGGACACATTTATACCTATGGCTGACTCATGCTGATGTATGGAGAAACCAACACAATATTGTAATTATCTTTCAATTCGAAATAAACAAAAAGAGGATGATTGATCAAATCAGTCCAATTCTGTACCACTTAAGACCAGCAAAAAAAAGCAGGGGTGGAATACATTTCATATAGAAGATAAATGTCAAAACATATCTAAGAAAACTCCAGCAGAGAAAAAAAAAAGTAGTAGCGAGGGAGTGAGGAGGCAATCTTGCTTTACCAGATTTTCTAAAAACAAAAAGCCATTGTAACTAAAACAAGTTAGAAGCTCACACATAGGAAAATTGAGATGTGATAAGGATGATATTACAAGTCAGTGGGAAAGGGTGGTTTGTTTAAATAAAGATGCTAGAATGATGCTAGTCACACAGGGAGGAAAGGTAGACCCTTCCTTTTACCTATATAAAAAATAAAGAATTTTCATGAGGATTGAAACACTTAAATATAAAAACATATAACAATAACCACTTAGAAGAAAACCTATGAAAATATTTGCATGTCCTTGGCATTTATGGCAGTGTTGTGGCGGGGGTGGGGGGAGCCTCTATGTAAAACTCAAAAAAAAAAAAGGAAAATGAAGAAACATTTCACTATGCAAATATTTTAAATACAACAAAAAGACAATAAGCAAAGTCAGACAACAAGGAATAGACTTTAAAAAAACAATCTTTGAAGCACATCAATCAGATAAATAATTCCTGTGTATATATTCTATACAAATATGTTAATATTATAGTTCCCATAAATTAACAATACAAGGACAAATAGCCCACCTAAAAATAGTCAAAGGATTAAAAATAGTTGTTTTATAAAAGGAGAAATTCTGATGTACATAGATACATTAAAAAGAAGTTCAACTTCACAATTAGCAGGGACATTCTATTAAAGTAACAGTGACTTAACATTTTGCCAACAGCTGACAAAAAGTGCAGAAGAACATTACAGTGCTAGTTGGAGGGATAAGCAGGGGGTGAGTGGGACAAGCTGGCAATTCTATAAATGGTTATTAACAGTAGGCACTGGAATTACTGCCAATATTTTTGAAAATTAATTTGGCAAACTGTTAAAAATATATGTATCCTTTTATTCACCAATTCAAGTTCTGGAAATTGATCCTATACAATTAGATTTTACAGAATGAAAAGTGTATTTACCCAAGTAGGAAGTATAAAGGGTATTTATTGAAACACTGCCTGGCAAGTAATAAAGCAAAAATAAATTCAGTTCAGTTTTGTCGCTCAGTCATGTCTGACTCTTTGCGACCCCATGAATCGCAGCACCCCAGGTCTCTCTGTCCATCACCAACTCCCGGAGTTCAGACTCAACTCCATCGAGTCTGTGATGCCATCCAGCCATCTCATCTTCTGTCGTCCCCTTCTCCTCCTGCCCCCAATCCCTCCCAGCATCAGAGTCTTTCGCATAAGGTGACCAAAGTACTGGAGTTTCAGCTTCAGCATCATTCCTTCCAAAGAAATCCCAGGGCTGATCTCCTTCAGAATGGACTGGTTGGATCTCCTTGCAGTCCAAGGGCCTCTCAAGAGTCTTCTCCAACACCACAGTTCAAAAGCAGCAATTCTTCGGCGCTCAGCCTTCTTCACAGTCCAACTCTCACAATCCATACATGACCACTGGAAAAACCATAGCCTTGACTAGACGGACCTTTGTTGGCAAAGTAATGTCTCTGCCTTTGAATATGCTATCTAGGTTGGTCATAACTTTTCTTCCAAGGAGTAAGCGTCTTTTAATTTCATGGCTGCAGTCACCATCTGTAGTGATTTTGGAGCCCAGAAAAATAAAGTCTGCCACTGTTTCCACTGTTTCCCCATCTATTTGCCATGAAGTGATGGGACCAGATGCCATGATCTTCGTTTTCTGAATGTTGAGCTTTAAGCCAACTTTTTCACTCTCCTCTTTCACTCTCATCAAGAGGCTTTTTAGTTCCTCTTCACTTTCTGCCATAAGGGTGGTGTCATCTGCATATCTGAGGTTATTGATATTTCTCCCAGCAACCTTGATTCCAGCTTGTGTTTCTTCCAGTCCAGCGTTTCTCATGATGTACTGTGCATATAAGTTAAATAAGCAGGGTGACAATATACAGCCTTGATGCACTCCTTTTCGTATTTGGAACCAGTCCATTGTTCCATGTCCAGTTCTAACTGTTGCTTCCTAACCTGCATACAGATTTCTCAAGAGTCAGGTCAGGTGGTCTGATATTCCCATCTCTTTCAGAATTTTCCACAGTTTCTTGTGATCCACACAGTCAAAGGCTTTGGCATATCAATAAAGCAGAAATAGATGTTTTTCTGGAACTCTCTTGCTTCTTCCATGATCCAGTGGATGTTGGCAATTTGGTCTCTGGTTCCTCTGCCTTTTCTAAAACCAGCTTGAACATCTAGAAGTTCACGGTTCACATATTGCTGAAGCCTGGCTTGGAGAATTTTGAGCATTACTTTACTAGTGTGTGAGATGAGTGCAATTGATTGTGTGGTAGTTTGAGCATTCTTTGGCATTGCCTTTCTTTGGGATTGGAATGAAACTGACCTTTTCCAGTCCTGTGGCCACTGCTGAGTTTTCCAAGTTTGCTGGCATATTGAGTGCAGCACTTTCACAGCATCATCTTTCAGGATTTGAAATAGCTCAACTGGAATTCCATCACCTCCACTAGCTTTGTTTATAGTGATGCTTTCTAAGGCCCACTTGATGTCACAATAAGTAAATTAAAATTCATTAATAAAAGAATGATTAGATTAACTGAAGTGTATCTAGGCTGTGGAGTATTATGCAACTATTTAGAAGATTGCTTTAGCACTTCATCAATTTTTCTACTAGAATATTTATTATAGATTGTATGTGATGAAAGCCCCTTGCAGAGAAATGAATAGAATTATTCTGTCTATAAAACAACTATATCCCACAGCATGTATCTGACTATCTTTTCATAGTATGGTTATATAAGAATGCACTAGAAGTTATTAAGATCTGTTAGAGGTGGGATAGGAACATGTTTGAGAAAGGAGAGATGGTTTTGAGACAGATGAGGAAGAAAGAGACTATAACATAAGAAATACTCTGGCATCAAAAACAAAACAAAACAAAACCCTGGTATTGTGCAAGACAAAGAGTAAACTAGAAAATTCTATAACAGCAAATGTGTAAAACTATGTATGTGCACAAGGCTAGAAGGTAACCAGGAAAAATGGGAACACTATCTTGATTGGTAACAAAAAGGGAAAAAAGGACTTCCCTGGTGGTCTAGCGGTTAAGATTCTGCTCTTCCACTGTAAGGGACCTGGGTTCAATACCTGGTTGGAGAACTAAGATCCTACATGCCACGCAGCGTGGCCAAAACACAAAAAATATGGTGTTATCTATTTCCTCAATTTACTGACAGCAACACCTCTCTGCAATGTCTCATGATATTTGCAAGTAATCACCATTTTTCACTTTCTGAATCTCTTTTCAAAACTGCACATGATGTAAATCCCCTATCGTCTCTTAAAAAAAAAAAAAAAACAACTCTAAAACCTAAAGTGCTTGCTCTCCCTCCCCACCCTACCACCCAGTCTCTTCTGCCAACACACTTAACATTTTTACAGAGTTATTATTATGAATTTGGAGAAACTCAACTTCATTTTGAAACTGAAGTTAAAATACATTATCCATATTCCTTATAACAATCACATTTAAAATAATAGCCAAAACTGAAGTTTGTATGTAGAAAAATAAATAGCATTCTTCTTTAACAATAAACTAAAATAACACAGTGAGCATCTTTTATGTACCAATGGTTTTATCATCTTTTTAATTAGTAAATAAAACATGATGTCATCTTATTTACTTTCCACAGATATCTATGGTGATACCTGTGAAGTAGATATTATTATTCCTTACTCAGAGCTTGTGATTACAGCTCCTTCATGATTATGGCTTTAGAAACACTGTCACACCCTCTAGGAAGACCTCCTGTAGTGAAAGTTGCTCAGTCATATCCAACTCTTTGCGACCCCATGGACTGTGGGTAGCTGTTCCCTTCTCCAGGGGATCTTCCCAACCCAAAATCAAACCCAGGTCCCCCACATTGCAGGCAGATTCTTTACCAGCTGAGCCACAAGCGAAGCCCAAGAATACTGGAGTGGGTAGCCTATCCCTTCTCCAGCAAATCTTCCAGACCCAGGAATCAAACCAGGGTCTTCTGCATTGCAGGTGGATTCTTTACCAACTGAGCTATCAGGAAAGCCCAACTAGATTCATGGGGAAAATGTCTGATGAAAATACCCTGAGACCAGAGTATATTGCATATATCTGGTGGTTCACAATCTGAAGATGAAGCCCTTCCTATGTGACAGAAGAGTGCTTGCAGTTGCTTCCGGAAGACCCTAGCCTTTCTGCATTTGCCTTCTCTGCCCCACCACATCCCTTTACTAAAGCTCTACGTGAGTACACCCTGTGGGGCCTCGTGAGCCCTTTCATTATCCAACACTGTGCAGCCGTGACTCACACTGAAAACTCAGCTTTCAGTCAACTCACATGTGTGGAAACCAACCATGCTCCGTTCTCACACTTACTGAAAAATGGTTGTCATACTGATTAGGAATTCACCCTTTTACATGTGGTCATGAAACCGAGCAGGACCCTGTGGGACTCCTGGACACAAAGGACTTTCTGTGTCCCTTGTTTTCTTGTTAGCAGGAAATAGTCATGTACGGATGTGAGAATTGGACTATAAAGAAAGCTGAGTGCCAAAAACTTGATGCTTTTGAACTGTGGTGTTGGAGAAGGCTCTTGAGAGTCCCTTGGACAGCAAGAAGATCCAACCAGTCCATCCTAAAGGAAATCAATCCTGAATATTAATTGGAAGAACTGATGCTGAAGCTTCATGAAGCTCCAATACTTTGGCCACCTGATGCAAAGAACTGACTCATTGGAAAAGACCCTGATGCTGGGGAAGATTGAAGGCAGGAGGAGAAGGGGATGACAGAGGATGAGATGGTTGGATGACATCACCATATCAATGGACATGAGTTTGAGTAAACTCTGGGAATTGGTGATGGACAGGGAGGCCTAGCGTGCTGCAGTCCATTTCGCAAAGAGTCAAACATGACCGAGAGACTAAACTGAAGTGAGGGTTCATTCAGTATCCATGGCCTTCCCTGAGTTCCAAAGGGCCAGGTACAAATGACTGCTAATCAGGGAAGGGAGGGGAAGATGAGACAGGGACAGAGAAGCCAAAAACAAGAAACAGTAGTGCAGCCTTGGGGCAGGGTACATAGACAATACCATCCTTATGGCAGATAGCAGAAAGGGACTGAAGAGCATCATGATGAAAGTGAAAGCAGAGAGTGGAAAAAGCTGGCTTAAAGCTCAACATTCAGAAAACGAAGATTATGGCATCTGTCCCATCACTTCATGGCAAATAGATGGGGAAACAGTGGAAACAGTGGCAGATTTTATTTTCTTGGGCTCCAGAATCACTGCAGATGGTGACTGCAGCCATGAAATTAAAAGACGCTTACTCCTTGGAAGAAAAGTTATGACCAACCTAGACAGCATATTGAAAAGCAGAGACATTAGTCATTAGTCTCTCTAGTCAAAGCTATGGTCTTTCCAGTAGTCATATATGGATGTGAGAGTTGGAGTATAAAGAAAGCTGAGCACCAAAGAATTGATGTTTTTGAACTGTGGTGTTGGAGAAGACTCTTGAGAGTCCCTTAGACTGCAAGGAGATACAACCAGTCCATCCTAAAAGAAATCAATCCTGAATATTCACTGGAAGGACTGATGCTGAAGCTGAAGCTCCAATACTTTGGCCACCTGATGTAAAGAGCTGACTCATTGTTAAAGACCCTGATGCTGTGAAAGATTGAAGGCAGGAGGATAAAGGGACAACAGAGGATGAGATGGTTGGATGGCATCACCGTCTTGAGGGACATGAGTTTGAGCAACTCCGGGAGTTGGTGATTGACAAGGAAGCCTGGCATGCTGCAGTCCATGGGGTTGCAAAGACTTGGACATGACTAAGTGACTGAAGTAAGACAGTAAGTGTTGCAAGAGGGCATCAGAGGGCAGACACACTGAAACCATACTCACAGAAAACTAGTCAATCTAATCACACTAGGACCACAGCCTTGTCTAATTCAATGAAACTAAGTCATGCCCGTGGGGCCACCCAAAAAGGGCGGGTCATGGTGGAGAGGTCTGACACACTGTGGTCCACTGGAGAAGGGAATGGCAAACCACTTCAGTATTCTTGCCTTGAGAACCCCACGAACAGTATGACAAGGCAAAATGATAGGATACTGAAAGAGGAACTCCCCAGGTCAGTAGGCGCCCAATATGCTACTGGAGATCAGTGGAGAAATAACTCTAGAAAGAATGAAGGGATGGAGCCAAAGCAAAAACAATACCCAGCTGTGGATGTGACTGGTGATAGAAGCAAGGTCTGATGCTGAAAAGAGCAATATTGCATAGGAACCTGGAATGTCAGGTCCATGAATCAAGGCAAATTGGAAGTGGTCAAACAAGAGATGGCAAGAATGAACGTCGACATTCTAGGAATCAGCGAACTACAACGGACTGGAATGGGTGAATTTAACTCAGATGACCATTATATCTACTACTGCAGGCAGGAATCCCTCAGAAGAAATGGAGTAGCCATCATGGTCAACAAGAGAGTCCAAAATGCAGTACTTGGATGCAATCTCAAAAACGACAGAATGATCTCTGTTCGTTTCCAACACAAATCATTCAATACCACAGTAATCCAAGTCTATGCCCCAACCAGTAATGCTGAAGAAGCTGAAGTTGAACGGTTCTATGAAGACCTACAAGACCTTTTAGAACTAACACCCAAAAAAGATGTCCTTTTCATTATAGGGGACTGGAATGCAAAAGTAGGAAGTCAAGAAACATCTGGAGTAACAGGCAAATATGGCCTTGGAATATGGAATGAAGCAGGGCAAAGACTAATAGAGTTTTGCCAAGAAAATGCACTGGCCATAGCAAACACCCTCTTCCAACAACACAAGAGAAGACTCTATACATGGACATCACCAGATGGTCAACACCAAAATCAGATTGATTATATTCTTTGCAGCCAAAGATGGAGAAGCTCTATACAGTCAACAAAAACAAGACCAGGAGCTGACTGTGGCTCAGATCATGAACTCCTTATTGCCAAATTCAGACTTAAATTGAAGAAAGTAGGGACAACCGCTAGACTATTCAGGTATGACCTAAATCAAATCCCTTATGATTATACAGTGGAAGTGAGAAATAGATTTAAGGGACTAGATCTGATAGATAGAGTGCCTGAAGAACTATGGATGGAGGTTCGTGACATTGTACAGGAGACAGGGATCAAGCCCATCCCCATGGAAAAGAAATGCAAAAAAGCAAAATGGCTGTCTGAGGAGGCCTTACAAATAGCTGTGAAAAGAAGAGAAGCGAAAAGCCAAGGAAAAAAGGAAAGATATAAGCATCTGAATGCAGAGTTCCAAAGAATAGCAAGAAGAGATAAGAAAGCCTTCCTCAGAAATCAATGCAAAGAAATAGAGGAGTGGGCTCGATAAAGGACAGAAATGGTATGGACCTAACAGAAGCAGAAGATATTAAGAAGAGGTGGCAAGAATACACAGAAGAACTGTACAAAAAAGATCTGCACAACCCAGATAATCACGATGGTGTAATCACTCATCTAGAGCCAGACATCCTGGAATGTAAAGTCAAGCAGGCCTTAGAAAGCATCACTACGAACAAAGCTAGTGGAGGTGATGGAATTCCAGTGGAGCTATTTCAAATCCTGAAAGATGATGCTGTGAAAGTGCTACACTCAATATGCCAGCAAATTTGGAAAACTCAGCAGTGGCCACAGGACTGGAAAAGGTCAGTTTTGATTCCAATCCCAAAGAAAGGCAATGCCAAAGAATGCTCAAACTATCACACAATTGCACTCATCTCACACGCTAGTAAAGTAATGCTCAAAATTCTCCAATCCAGGCTTCAGCAATACGTGAACCGTGAACTTCCAGATGTTCAAGCTGGTTTTAGAAAAGGCAGAGGAACCAGAGACCAAATTGCCAACATCCACTGGATCATGGAAGAAGCAAGAGAGTTCCAGAAAAACATCTATTTCTGCTTTATTGACTACACTAAAGCCTTTGACTGTGTGGATCACAATAAACTGTGGAAAATTCTGAAAGAGATGGGAATACCAGACCACCTGACCTGACTCTTGAGAAACCTGTATGCAGGTCAGGAAGCAACAGTTAGAACTGGACATGGAACAACAGACTGGTTCCAAATAGGAAAAGGAGTGTGTCAAGGCTGTATATTGTCACCCTGCTTATTTAACTTATATGCAGAGTACATCATGAGAAGCACTGGACTGGAAGAAGCACAAGCTGGAATCAAGATTGCTGGGAGAAATATCAATAACCTCAGACATGCAGATGACACCACCCTTATGGCAGAAAGTGAAGAGGAACTAAAAAGCCTCTTGATGAAAGTGAAAGAGGAGAGTGAAAAAGTTG
This sequence comes from Bos mutus, assembly GCF_027580195.1. Classification (NCBI taxonomy): domain Eukaryota; kingdom Metazoa; phylum Chordata; class Mammalia; order Artiodactyla; family Bovidae; genus Bos; species Bos mutus. The sequence goes on along the minus strand of NC_091622.1, from coordinate 105,225,831 downwards.
GCTTAAAGCTCAACATTCAGAAAATGAAGATCATGGCATCGGGTCCCATCACTTCATGGCAAATAGATGGGGAAACAGTGGAAACAGTGTCAGACTTTATTTTTTTGGGTTCCAAAATCACTGTAGATGGTGACTGCAGCCATGAAATTAAAAGACGCTTACTCCTTGGAAGAAAAGTTATGACCAACCTAGATAGCATACTCAAAAGCAGAGGCATTACTTTGCCAACAAAGGTCCATCTAGTCAGGCTATGGTTTTTCCAGTGGTCATGTATGGATGTGAGAGTTGGACTGTGAAGAGAGCTGAGCGCCAAAGAAATGATGCTTTTGAACTGTGGTGTTGGAGAAGACTCTTGAGCGTCCCTTGGACTGCAAAGAGATCCAACCAGTCCATTCTGAAGGAGATCAGCCCTGGGAGTTCTTTGGAAGGAATGATGCTAAAGCTGAAACTCCAGTACTTTGGCCACCTCATGCGAAGAGTTGACTCATTGGAACAGACTCCGATGCTGGCAGGGATTGGGGGCAGGAGGAGAAGGGGACGACAGAGGATGAGATGGCTGGATGGCATTATTGACTCGATGCAGGTGAGTCTGAGTGAACTCCAGGAGTTGGTGATGGACAGGGAGGCCTGGCGTGCTGCGATTCATGGGGTAGCAAAGAGTTGGACATGACTGAGCGACTGAACTGAACTGAACTGTCTGAACTGGGGCAGGGTCCTGGTCCCCCTCAAGGGATCACACAATAATATTTCTGAGCCATTTTTCAGATACTGAAACCCCCACCAGGTGGGAGAAATTCACTGAATGCTGCCCACAAGCACAAAGACCCCAGGCTGGTAACCATCAGAAGGTTGATGATGCTGACTCCCAATTACCTCACCACCAACCAATCAGAAGAATGTCTATGAGCTGATCACATCCTCCTCTTTGAACCATTACTATAAATCTCCTCACTAACCCCTCCAGGTCGGGACATATGGTTTTGAGTGCACTTAGCCCTGTGCCTCCTGGCAAAGCAATAAAGCTATTCTTTTCTACTTCACCCAAAACTCTGTCTCCGAGATTCAATTCAGTACCGGGGTACAGAGGCTGAACTTCAGTTACAGTCATATCTTTCAAGGGGTGGTTCCCTCCTCATGTTCAAACTGCAGGTCTTGGCCAGGACCAGCCACAGAATTTACAGAGTCCAACACAAAATAAAAATGAGATCTCATTTTTCAAAAGTTAAGAAAGATTTCAAAATGGTGACAGCACAGCATTAAACCAAGTGCAACACCCTTGTGAACACAGGCTCCTGTATGACTGCACAGGTCACTGGCACCTGAAGGAACCTCTGGTCCTGATCAAACTACAACCAGGGATGCCATTCAATTCCAAGACATGAAAAGACATCTTCCTGGAAGTTTTTTCTCACTAGCAAGAGCTATACCGTCCTGTATAGAGTCCTGCTCTCTTCCCTGCGATCTCTGTGCTGCCTGGAATAGGTTCTTAGACCTCTTCCAGTAGCCTGAGGATGACACTGCCACACCAAAGATGGCAGCAAGTAGAGATGGACAGAACCATGCCCTCCAGTTCAGTCACTCAGTCGTGTCCAACTCTTTGCAACCCCATGCACACCAGACTTCCCTGTCCATCACCAACTCCCAGAGCTTGCTCAAACTCATGTGCATCAAGATGGTGATGCCATCCAACCATCTGATCCTCTGTCATCCCCTTCTCCTCCTGCCTTCAATCTTTCCCAGCATCAGGGTCTTTCCAAAGGAATCAGTTCTTCACATCAGGTGGCCCAAAGTATTGGAGCTTCATGAAGCTTCAGCATCAGTCCTTCCAATGAATGTTCAGGACTGATTTCCTTTAGACTGACTAGTTGGATCTCCTTGCAGTCCAAGGGACGCTCAAGAGTCTTCTCCAACACCACAGTTCAAAAGCTTCAATTCTTTGGCACTCAGCTTTCTTTACGGTCCAACTGTCACACCCATACATGACCACTGGAAAGACCATAGCTTTGTCTATAGGTACCTTTGTCAGTAAAGTGATGTCTCTGCTTTTTTAACATGCTATCTAGGTTGGTCATAGCTTTTCTTCCAAGGATCAAGCATCTTTTAATTTCATGGCTGCAGTCACCATCTGCAGTGATTTTGGAACCCAAGAAAATAAAATCTGCCACTGTTTCCATTTTCCCCTCATCTATTTGCCATGAAGCAATGTGACCAGATGCCATAATCTTCGTTTTTTGAACGTTGAGCTTTAAGCCTATTTTTCTCACTCTCTTTCCCATTCATCAAGAGGCTCTTTAGTTCCTCTTCACTTTCTGCCATAAGGGTGGTGTCATCTACATATGTGAGGTTATCGATATTTCTCCTGGAAATCTTGATTCCATACTGTGCTTTACCCAGCCCAGCATTTTGCATGATGTACTCTGCATAGAAGTTAACTAAGTAGGGTGACAATATACAGCTTTGACGTACTCCTTTCCCAATTTTGAACCAGTTCTGTTGTTTAAAGTCCAGTTCTAACAGTTGCTTCTTGACCTGCATACAGGTTCCTCAAGAGGCAGGTAAGGTGTTATGATATTCCCATCTGTTGAAGAATTTTCCACAATTTGTTGTGATCCACACAGTCAAAGGCTTTAGTGTAGTCAATGAAGCAGATGTTTTTCCTAAAGCTTTTCCTAGAGTCAGTCTTTAACCCTGTGACCATCCAACTCCTACAGGGCACAGTGCACCTTAGGGTGAGTTCTCCAGCCTTCATCCTTTCTCACTTCTCTGATCTTTTCTCTCAAGTCTCCAGGACCTTGAATTCCTAGGAGGAACATCATTGTGCAGAAGAAATCAACTCTCAGCTTTATGTAAGGAAAGTGAGGTCCCAAAGTCAAGGTTTGGAATTTTCTTTTCCCTAACAAAGACAGTTTTTCCCCAAGAGGATTTCTAGTCGCAGTCATTGCAGGAATGTTTCCAGCATTAACTTATTTACTCTATGAGGTTTCTGAACAAAGTGGAAAAATAAAATCTGGGGGCTATAATCCTCATATTTGTACTCTCAGTACACAAAAGTGAGCAAAATAAAAATCCCTCCGTTCAGCTTCTACAATAAAAAAAAAAAAAAGTGAGCAAAATAAAAACGATGCTTGTTCTCTCTCTCCTGCCTTGACAACTGACAACACATCAACCGGCGGCTGCTTTGCCATCTTGGTTTCCAGACTAAAAACATCAAAGAGCCCAGTCCTCGGGTAATTGAAGTCTGCTGGCTCGTGGTAAAGAATCCGCCTGCCAATGCAGGAGACATGGGCTCCATTCCTGACCTGGGAAGATCCCCTGAGGAAGGAAATAGCAACCCACTCCACTATTCTTGCCTGGGAAATCCTATAGACAGAGGAGCCTGGCAGGCTACAGTGCGTGGGGTCACAAAGAGTCAGACACAACTGAGAGACAGAACAACGTGTAAGTGCAAAGTAAACCTCCGTCTTTTTAAGCCACTGAGATTTGGGAGTTATTACCAGAGTGTAAACTAGCTTATTCTAATTGATGCAGTAGTCAAATCATCTATGCTGCTCAATATGAGCATCACTTTAAGTCTTTTACAAAAGTTAACTAACTCATCTCATTCTCATATGAAGCGATACTATTATTAATTCTGTAATTTTCCCAGATGAGAGAATTCAGAGATGAAAGACTGGATCAGTAAGTAAATGTCAATACTCGCATTTGGGAGTTCCACCTCTGCTTCTGCTCTGGTCACCCGGACCACAGCTTTTTTCTCTTGAATTAATAAATAACAACTCAACTATTATGGGTGCCTGTTAAGTGCCAGACTCTCAGCCTTGGGCACTGGGAATACGAGGGTGAATGAAACAACTTATTTGGTAGTGTAGTAGAATGAAAGGACTCGAGTAAAAGAAGAAAAAACGAATTCAGTTCATCTACGAAGAACGCAAAACACAGAAACGATAGAGGGAAGGTGACAGTCTTGTGAGATGCAATTCTAAGAAACAAGGTAGTTTTTGAGTTGAAATTAAGAGAGATGAGAGATGTCCCGGGTACAGCGAACAAGGCAAGGGTCTTGGGAAAGAAGCTGATGCATAGGCGATGCAGAGGGAGGAAATCTGGTGAGAGATGCTGTTGGAGCCTGTATAGAACTTGGCGGCTCCTGCGAGGACTCTGCAGCTGGGGAGTGAGTCAACTCCATCTACTTGTTCCAGCAGCACTCTTTGACACTGGAGATGACGAGTGCAAGCTGGAGGGGAGACAAGAGGCGCCCGCAGACGACTGGGGCTGTCGCGGGGAAGGACCGGCTCATCCTTCACCCCCATGCTATTATCCATTTTGAAAATCCAAGCGTTTACCGCGCGTGGCTAGAACGCAGCCCAAGCCCCGAGCGACCATCCGCCGCGTCTGAGCAGAGCCCACTAAAACTCCTTTATCTCGTTCTGCGGATCACGCACTCAGGCGCTGCAGCCCTGCCCGAGGGCTCTAAAAGTTTCAAATGCTCCTCTTGCTTTCGGTACCCATCCCCTCCCTTCTTGGGGACCCGCCCGCCTCTGCGCCTTGCTTTGCCTAAGGCTGATCTAGGCCGAGGACGCTGGAGACTCTGCCCGGCTCGGTCTTGGAAGCCGGGCCTGTTTTGTGCTTTATGCCAACGACCAGCAAAACAGCCGGGACGCGTGTCCTGGTGGAACTTACAGCCCAGAAGCGGCCACGCACACTTACTTGAGTCTCACAAAATGGGGGGTATTGGGGGAGTGGAGGGCTCATCCGGAATCCCTTTAACCTCACGCCTTCTGGATCTTGCAGGGCGACATCTGCATTTGTTCAAATGCAAAAGTTGCAAATGTGCCCAACGTAGGAGCGCAACTAAGGCCTCGGTAAGGCCCGGCGGCGCCTAGCGTTACTCCCCGTCCTCGGTGATCTGGCCAGCGCCGCGAGTCCATCAGCCCCCGACCTTCCTGTTCCCGCCATACGAGAGAAACAAAAGCAAAGCAGCACAGAAAGATTTCTCTCAGAAGCGCGTCAGAAGGGGGGTCCGGGCGCGGGCTGGGGGCTACCGCGGGCTTGCAGCCCTGACGTCCGGGAGAGCGCGGACCCGTGGGTGCACCGGCGCGGGGTAGAGCTCTACACGCGCAGAGCCGCCCGGACCGCCGCGCAGCGACGCCACAGGCCGCCGGGGGTACTGCAGCCCGCGGCGCTCTCGGGTGGGGCGAGGCGGGGCTGGGCGACGTCCGGGCGGCCTCCTATGGCTCTACGGGCCGCGCATGCCCGGTGCGCTGCTTTCGGCTCCCGGCAAGGACCTACCGCTCCGTCCGGCGGCTCCCGGGGGGGCCGCATAGCCGCGCGGGGTAGGCACCGGACCCTTGAGGCGCATCCGATGGCTGGAACCGGAGCGTGACCCCTGGTGCCCACCTCCGTCCCGCAACCTCCACCGAAGGTTGCCCAAGTTACTGCCTTGTTAAGTTGAGAAAAGCCTCAGAGACCAGCAGTAACTTGCCCAAGGCCACACAGCCGAGGCACAAACGAGTAATGGGGTCCAGGATTCCACTCTGCAGCCTCCACTCCCTGTGCCCCGGGACTGGGAGGATAAACTGGATTTCCATATGTGTGCCGTGGTGTAGCAAAGATTCAGATACGACTTATTGACCGCGCACGCAATCTTGGGCACCTTGGGCGAGGAGGCCTTTGTCCCACTTCACAGAGGAGCAAACCCAAACTACGTACGGCTCCAAGTTACTGGACATTTTTGAAATATTTCGAAATATTAAAAAAAAACAAGTCGCTTCCCGGGGGTTCTCCCGTTTACGCACGGGCCTTTAAGTGCCTGGGATTTACGAGTCTTTGTCCTCACCCCTCCTCCCCAAACGCTCGCAGGAAGTTCCTGACCTGGCTGTTAGAGACCTGGCCCTTTTCCAAGGCACAGCAGTGTCAGTACTTTCCTTTGAGACCCAAGATCCTCACTGGCAGAATCTCCGTCAACGGCTCCCTAAGAGAACACGGTTTGTAAGCGCCTAGGTTGACCTACGTTTACACTGCGCTTCGCAGGATCTCTACCCACGCTTTTCTCTATGAATAAAGCGAGCTCTCTTTCCTCTTCCTGTGCTAGATCCTACTCACGATTTAGAGCTCAGCTTCGGAGTTCCCTTCCCAGAGCCTTTCAGATCATCCTTTCACTCGCTTTGCACACTCTGCCAGATTACTCTACCCAGTTTTATCTTCCCCCAGCTTCTGAGTGGGTGCTGTCTCTCCAGTCCTGTCTGACTCTCTGCGACCTTATGGACTGCAGCCCGTCAGGCTCCTCTGTCCATGGAATTCTCCAGGAAAGAACACTGGAGTGGGTTGCCATGCCCTCCTCCAGGGGATCTTCCCCACCCTGGGATTGAACCCGAGTCTCTTCTGTCTCCTGCATTGGCAGGCATGTTCTTTACCACTAATGCCACCTAGGATGCCCCCCACCCCACTTCTAGCATTGCTTAATATTAATCATATATTCCATTAACTGTGTAAGATCTACAACTCCCAACAAAATGAATGCTCCCTGAAAGTAGAGCCTTATCTTGTTCCTCTGACCTCAGACCTAGCCTGCACCTGCACTAAACAGGCACTCAAGGAATGCTTGTTGAATAGATATATAAGCTCCCAGCCCTTACGCTCAATGCCTTATCTTGTTCACATGTCTTCCCTCCTCTCTCATATGTTAGGCAACTATATACGGGAGCTTGTATTAACTGTAAAAAATAGAAATTTATCCTATCAGGGTCTGGAAGTGAGCAGTCAGCAGAGCCTCGGTCCCTCTAAAATCTATAGGAGAGAACCACCCCCCCCCTTTTTTTTTTCAGCTTCTGATAGCCCTAGGCATTCCGTGGCTTCTGGCAGCATAACCCCAATCCAGGCTTGTCCTGACCTGGCCCTTTGCTCCCTAGATGTCTGTGTCCTCACATGATCTCTGAATCTCTTCTCCTCTTCTTTTAAAGACACCAGTCATATTGGACTGCAGCCCTCCTAAAGAAGGATTTCACCTTAACTACCTCTGTAATGACCCTATTTCCAAAGAAGTTCGCATTCACAGGAGTGAATTCCCATTCTCATTTACTGGGCTTTAATACCATTTGAGGGGGCATAACTCAACCTATAACAGAGGTGATCCATGGAACACTGAAAAGAAACTGGGCAACTAAGCTGGAGGGTGGGGGAAGAAGACAGGAAGGGCAGCCATAAAGTATAAGAAATGTGCACTGGCTGACCATCCAACATTTCTGGGTAAACTCTCCTGCATCAAAAGACCTCTAGGGGACAACACTTCAAATTTAAGGGTTTCCACAAGAGTGGTTTCTACCCCAGCTTGGCCCCTTTCCAGGTGATAAATACCCAATTTCCAGACCCTCCACAAAGCATTTTATCTCACTGTATAATAACTGGGCTCCTGAGAAATATAAACCTATCAGGGACTATGCTGAGCCTTGACCTGCCTTCTCTTTTTAAAGTTGACAATTGCTTGTGAGTAGGACCTATTCACTGAATGTTACAGGAGAAACTGAGGTTCATCCAGGTTAAGGAGCAGGCTCAAAGCTGTGTATATAACCAGCTCTAACTCCAGAGAAAATTCCAGGAAACCCAGAGGTACTCTTTGTCAGTTCTATGTGACTCAAGGGGGCAGAAATGTAACGCATGAGTGTGTGTTACACAGAGAAACAATGATTTGGGCTAAATTACAGGAAAAAATTATCTAACACTTATACTTAACAGTTTTTCCTGATTTGGCTTCTTTTGCCATCAGAGATTTCCAGGTTATTGCCATTTTAGATCCTTCAATTCTCTTCTGAAACCCAGCCCACTCTTCAGGGTGACTTTGAGCTATCTATTCCATTCTCTCTGATACGAACTGGCCATAAATGTGTTTTTCCAAGAAGAGGTTCACTAGCTTCTCAGTCCTAAGAGATAGAGGACCGGGAAGCACCCTTGTCAGCAATGACTCTGGCAGTGCAGAACAAGAATTACAGCTGCTGCTGGTGATCCACCTCTGGTTTGCCATTCTCTCTGCCAATTCTTGCTATTTCAGTGGTGGGCATTTTTGCCTGCTACTGGTCCTATCATCCTGAACAGCACTTCTCCATGTGGAACAAGTCCCAGCCCTGCCGGCCAACGTCCTTGAACCTGGCCTCCGACAGGAAGTTGCTGGAAACCAGTCTTGCTCCATCCGGAGACTTGAAATTAATTTTGGTTGTTTTTCCTGAACAAACTTCGCTTTCGGGTGACTCTACTCCCCCTTCCCCATCTGTTCCTAATTAGGAGAAACTGTCTTTTGTAGAGAGCAACATCGGAGTCAGTGATTATGGAGACTCTAGCAAAACAGTCCCTCTTCTTTCCTTGGGGAGGCGTGGTTCTATTCGAGGTATAGCTTCCTTCTGGAAGGTCAGAAGTGCAGGAGAGAGTAGTTCTCCCCACCCCACCCCACCCCCACCCCCGAAAAGATCCCTGGACTTCAAAGCAACAGGAGAAAACGCTGGCATGGCAAACTCCATCTCCAGGTTCTTCCACGATCACTGTCCCGTCTGACTCTCAAAACAACCTACATAATAAAAATAAGGCTCTGGGCTTCAGGCCTTAGGAAGCATCACTACGAACAAAGCTAGTGGAGATGATGGAATTTCAGTTGAGCTAGTTCAAATCCTAAAAGATGATGCTGTGAAAGTGCTGCACTCAATATGCCAGCAAATTTGGAAAACTCAGCAGTGGCCACAGGACTGGAAAAGGTCAGTTTTCATTCCAATCCCAAAGAAAGGCAATGCCAAAGAATGCTCAAACTGCCACACAATTGCACTCATCTCACACGCTTGTAGAGTAATGCTCAAAATTCTCCAAGCCAGGCTTCAGCAATACGTGAACCGTAAACTTCCAGATGTTCAAGCTGGTTTTAGAAAAGGCAGAGGAACCAGGGATCAAATTACCAGCATCTGCTGGATCATCAAAAAAGCAAGAGAGTTCCAGAAAAACATCTATTTCTGCTTTATTGACTATGCCAAAGCCTTTGACCGTGTGGATCACAATAAACTGTGGAAAATTCTGAAAGAGATGGGAATAACAGGCCACCTGACCTGCCTCTTCAGAAACCTATATGCAGGTCAAGAAGCAACAGTTAGAACTAGACATGGAACAACACTGGTTCCAAACAGGAAAAGGAATATGTCAAGGCTGTATATTGTCACCTTACTTATTTAACTTATACGCAGAGTACATCATGAGAAACCCTGGGCTGGAAGAAGCACAAGCTGGAATCAAGATTGCCAGGAGAAATATAAATAACCTCAGATATGCAGATACCACCACCCTTATGGCAGAAAGTGAAGAAAAACTAAAGAGCCTCTTGAAAGTGAAAGAGGAGAGAGAAAAAGTTGGCTTAAAGCTTAACATTCAGAAAACTAAGATCATGGCAACTGGTCCCATCACTTCATGGGAAATAGATGGGAAAACATTGGAATCAGTGGCCGACTTTATTTTGGGGGGCTCCAAAATCACTGCAGATGGTGACTGCAGCCATGAAATTAAAAGACGCTTACTCCTTGGAAGAAAGGTTGTGACCAACCTAGACAGCACATTAAAAAGCAGAGACACTACTTTGCCAACAAAGGTCCCTCTTGTCAAGGCTATGGTTTTTCCAGTAGTCATGTATGGATGTGAGAGTTGGACTTTAAAGAAAGCTGAGCTCCGAAGAACTGATGCTTTTGAACTGTGGTGTTGGAAAAGACTCTTGAGAATCCCTTGGACTGCAAGGAGATCCAACCAGTCCATCCTAAAGGACATCAGTCCTGGGTGTTCATTGAAAGGACTGATGTTTAAGCTGAAACTCCAATACTTTGGCCACCTGATGCGAAGAGCTGACTCATTTGAAAAGACTCTGATGCTGGGAAAGATTGAGGGAAGGAGGACAAGGGGACAACAGAGGATGAGATGGTTGGATGGCATCACTGACTCGATGGACATGAGTTTGGGTAAACTCCGGGAGTTGGTGATGGACTGGGACGCCTGGCTTGCTGCAGTCCATGGGGTCGCAAAGAGTTGGACACGACTGAGCGACTGAACTGAAACTGAAACTGGGTTTCAGGTCTGATGTTCCCCATCTTTGGAAAAGCAAATACCGAGACTCCGAGAGGTCCAGGGACTTCTTCGTCCAAGGTCCCGCGGCGAGGATGCAAAGAAGTTTCGAGAGTCGGGATTCGAACCTGGGTCTTCCAAGGCTAGTTTCTTCACGGCGGCTTTCAAGAAAGAGAGACACAGAGAGAGAGAATTTGGAAGGCTGAAGACGGGAGCTCCTTTGCTGCTCCTGGACTTGAAGCTCCACGAGGGCAGGGAGCAAAGGCCTTCTTCCTCTGGGCCCACGACCGCTAGTCTTGGGCCAACGATGTAGAAGCGCGACCGGGTGTCCTTTGGCGGGGGCGGGCCGCTCCCGGGGCCCAGCGTGATACCGCACCGCAGTGGATGTAGATGTTCTCAGGGCGAACGCTGAGCTCAGCTGCCCCGAGGATGCTCCGCGGGGATCTGTGAGCCGGCGGGGAAGGGCGCAGCCTTAGGGACCTCGGGCGCCGGGCGCGCTCCGGCCGGGCCTCCGCGCCGCACTGCGCACGCGCGGCGTCGCCGGGCTCCGCCCCCCGAGTAGGGACCTACAGCGGGCGCGGCGGAGGCGGCGGCAACGGCGGCCTGGCGCTGGCGGTGTAGATACCCTCCCACTCTCCGCGGGACCCAAACCAGCCGGCCCGGTGAGTGACTGAGTCGGTGGAGGCGCGAGGGTGCCGGGTCCCGCATGCGTGGAGCGGGCCCAAGGGTGCGGAGAGAGGCCGGGGGGCCGCGCGGATTGCAGGGTCCGGACGAGGCCGTGCCGGGCGCGGGCTGCCGGGGCCGGGAGGTGCGGGGGCTTGGCCCCCGCGTGCCCGGGGCCGCCCGGCCGGGGGTCTATGGCCGGAGGCCCCGGGGCAGACGCGAGGCGGCCGGGGGCTCGGGTTGGGCGCGGAGGAGGAGGAGGAGGAGGGGGCGGCGGCCTGGACGGGAAAGGGGGGAGGGGTCCCCCGCCGGGCCGGACCGGGTGTGGGAGGAGGAGCGCGGGGTTTGGATTCGGGGGAAGGGGGCGCGGAGCCAGGGATCGCGGACCCCCGGTGGTGGCCGTGGATCTGCGCGCCCGGCGCCCCCGCGCTCACCCGCCTTTGTGCCGCTGCGACCCCGCACGCTCGCCCCCGAAAGCGCCGGGTCGCGACCCTCGACTGCCGCGGCGGCAGCGTCCGGGCTTGCGGGACGCCGGGCCCGGCCTCCTCCGCCCGCCCCCCAGCGTTTTAAACGTTGCATCTCTCCTGGGAGAGCTCCTACCGGTCGGCTCCGAGCAGGAAGTGTCGTCAGGAGGGCCATTTTTAAAGCCTCCTGCGGGCCTCGGAGGTCCGCCTTGACGTGGTTCGGTCTCCGTGGCCAGAAGGACGCCCCCGCGCGCGCCGCTCCCCCCCCACCGGAAGGGGGCGCGGTGTTACCCCTCTGCGCCCCCAGCGCCTGCTCTTCCCCGTAGCCGCGCTGCGCGATGTGGACTCGCCCTGAATAACGCGAACCGTCGGTGTGCGCGTGCAAACAATAAACTGGAAAACCCGACTTGGCATTGTTTTTCCTTGGGAGTTTGGGCGCACGTGCCCAGGGAAGGGCTTGTCCATGGAGGGCCTTTGTGCTGGAGAGGGGCGTAAGGGGACGGTAGATGACGGTTGGTCTCCTTCTATAAATGCTGATGTCACTCTTTGGGGGACCTCACCCCAATCCCAGCTACTTTTGTATCTTACTGCCTTTGGGGGGTCTTTAGGCAGTTTAAAGCCAGAGACCGTGCAGGGTGCAAAAGAACGAAAATGCGCGAATCGAAAAGGGAAAAAAGCCAAAGGAGAGAATGAAAGAAAACACTTAAGTTCCTTTGTATACGTTGGTTATTCAGTGTATCCCGTGAAAATACCCTTGATTTTTAAAAACTGGGATAGTGAACAGTTTATTAATCTAAGGTAGGAAAATGAAAAGTGAAATACTAAGCACTGTGTTCTGTTTAAAAACAAACATCTACACGGCTAAACTGTTGTGTTAGATCCCTGAAACATTACCTCTTAAGCTTAGAATTGAAGCCACCAAGAGTGAGACAAAACCTTGGTCTCCAGGAACAGGCAGCCCTTTCCTGTGGAAGAAGAGCAGAGAGGATAGGAATCTGTTTATCTCTGAGTCAGGTATGCAAAGTTCATTCCAATCCCTGATGCATTCTCAGCTGGGGATACTGGCCCAGCAAATGGTGGTTTAAAAACCAGTATCCCAATATAGTCTGTTTAGGTAGAATACAAATGTTTGACTTTTTAAATTGTATCAATGTTATCCCTAACCTAGGATGCATTTTAAAAAGCTTTTTATTTTTTAATCTTGGATCTAATATAGCCTTGAAAAATAATACTTTTGTACATATTTAGCTTTGTTGTGCTGCTAAACATTTATTGCAAGGTGCTTCTTGGAAACAGACAAAGGAGGTCATTATTTATTGGGCCTCCTCCTTCATGCAAAACTAATGTAGATTTTTAAAAGTCCAGTTGCTGCTGCTGCTAAGTCGCTTCAGTCGTGTCCGACTCTGTGCGACCCCATAGACAGCGGCCCACCAGGCTACCCTGTCCCTGGGATTCTCCAGGCAAGAACACTGGAGTGGGTTGCCATTTCCTTCTCCAGTGCATGAAAGGGAAAAGTGAAAGTGAAGTCGCTCAGTCCTGTCCGACTCTTCTCGACCCCATGGTCTGCAGCCTACCAGGCTCCTCTGTCCATGGGATTTTCCAGGCAAGAGTACTGGAGTGGGGTGCCATTGTCTTCTCCAAAAAGTCCAGTAATAGCGATTAAAATAGATATAGGTCTACTGATCTCTTCACTTGAAAGTAAGGGGATCTGGGCCAATTTATGAGAAAGAAGAACACAGAACGTTGTTATTGTCACCAGGAAGGCTGACATTTTTTTCATTCATCGACTCATTCAGCCAATACACATGAGTGCCCTGTGTGACCAATCCTCTGGTAAACAGGGTCCCCACCAGTGAAGCTTTCTCAGTTTCAATTGTTCCCAAGCAGCCTGACACAGACGGCATTTTCTTTGTTCACGTATTCAGACTCAGGCAACTGCAGTCTCTAGAATGCATCCTGGGGATGAAGTGGCTGGAGACCATCCGATCCATACATTCTCATCCTAGGGTAGGGAGTGGGGAGGCATCAGAATGACCTGGGAAGAATTGGGAGCCTTGTGCCCGAGCCCACCCCTGGAGAAGTGCAATCTGAGTCATTCTTCCACCTGAGTCCTGGGAAGCCTTTTTCCCTTTTATTTTGAGCTCCCTTGCTGGAGAAGTGCTTTAGGGGCTCTTCCCCCTTTTTCTCTACAAGTAAGAAGGACATGGAGAAACCAAGGCTACAGTGACACAGGACTCAAACCCCAGTGTCTGGCTTCTGTTGCAGGACCTTTGTATGGTGCCTCACTGCCTCCCAGGGTTCTGAGCCTACGTAGAGGCCTGTGTCAGAGCCTGAGGTTAAGACCAGAGGGGACTTGGTGCCTGATAAGAGAGGGAAGAGCCCATGGGACTTGCTCTGCTTTTGACTCACTCAGCTGCTCAATGGCTCCAGGCAGGAAATAAGAATGGTGCCCAACTGTGACTGCTGTTCCCAGCCTCCCTCAGCAGGGTAGCAGAAAGAATTTAGGGTAGACGCCAACTGACCAACTCCGTGACTTGGGAAAAGCCAATTTCTCCGGAACTTACAAGAAGCAGGGAACTGGAGGGAGCACTTTGGGGAGTAACGGAGGTAATGTATGAATCTGCCTCCATATCCCATCCCCCGCTTCCACCTGACTTTGGCTGCAGTGCCCAGCCTTCGTAACACAGCCGGCCACTGAGAGCATCTGCATCAGATCACTAGTGTGGCATTTACCAGCTCCCTGAAAGCACCTGTTTACTTCGCTGCATCCCTCATCCACACTTTCTTAAAGACAGCAGGCTGGGCAGGGGTCCGGTAAGCAGCCCTGACTCAGGCCCCTTGTGCTCACGCTGTGCCAGGCAGGTTTCAGTTTCCTAGAGTCTGCAAAGGGGTTACTGTCATTATATACTCCACAGAGAGCATCAGTGATGATGTTTCCAAAGTCAAAAGTCTGATAAGCAAGGGTCTACCAGAGTCTACCTGCCTGCTAGTGTCGTTACAGTTAAGGCAGTGGCCTTGCCTCACCTCCAGGCGCCCAGGGATGAATTGGTGTGTGAAAGGCACGGGAGTGTTGATACAACACTTGCTCCGCTGCACCTGTAATGTCCAGTGAGGGTTCTCAGCCTTGACTGCATGTTTTTAAAACACATGGCAAGCTTTTAAAACACTCTGAGCCTTCCCCCCAACACACGGGGGGGCCCAGGCATCATTGTTTTTAAAGCACCCCAGGTCAATTTACTATGTAGAAGAGTGACCAAACATCACAGAGACCCCGTTAAAGAAGTGTAGCATCCCAGACAGACTCTGACAGCTTGACTGCCCTGATGCAGCCAAGGTTAAGAATCAGCGGGAGGCAATTTTTCTTTGTTTAATTATACTTTTTTATTTAACTCTTACTTCATTTCTTCTACAAAACTTTGACTTTAAGGCAAAAAAAATGGAGGGAAGTACCAAGATGTATTTGTCCTTCATTTTTATCACCTTTAGAGACCTGAAGTCACTAGGAGCGTTTAGTAAGTAGGACTGCCTAGTGTGTGAAAGTGGAAGTCACTTGGTCATGTCCGACTCTTTGCGACCCCATGGGCAACACAGTCCATGGAATTCTCCAGGCCAGAATACCGGAGTGGGTAGCCTTTCCCTTCTCCAGGGGATCTTCCCAACCCAGGGATTGAACCCAGGTCTCCTGCACTGCAGATTCTTTACCAGCTGAGCCACAAGGGAAGCCACCTTTCTTAAAATGCTAACAAGAGCATAGTTGCCTCTTAAGTTGTTTTTTTTTCCCACGTGTAGAACCCTGAGTTTTGACACTAGTCATATTCTTTGTTTAGAAATGTTATCTCTCAAACTGTTGCTCACAAATAATAACTTCTTTTGTTCTCTGCTGCTGTCTCAGTTCACGTGCTCTGCAGTGTGTAGTCTGTCCCTAGGGAACTCCCTTTGTGGACTGGTGAGTGGGGGAGAAGAGCCTTGCCTCCAGCCAGAGACCTTTATCGCATTAGGCTTATTTGTTAAACTAAGAATCTGCTCCTCTGATGGCTGGAATCTTCTACACTTGAAGGAATCTTTCTTAACCAGAAACACATTGGCTTATTTCTTGACAAAACCTGTAGTTTCCCAAACATAAGGCTACCTGCTAGCTGTATACACCATTTCCTCACGTCAGTCATGTCAGTTAGGGTGGTACTCCCATTTTACAAGTGAGGAAACTCAGGCCAAGAGAGGTTAATGAGTCCAGAATGACAGAGCTCCAAGTCAAAACCTAGGTTTTGAACCTTGCTCCTGGTAACCCACGGAGATTGCCCTTTCCACTCTAGTGCCCTTTCTTTTCACCTGGAAAGCTGAGGAGTTGGAACACAGGCTCTCTTGCCCAACCTTTTTGCCTCATTCTGTGTGTCCCAAGTGATACACTTGGATTCAGAAGGAAATCTAAGATCCCAGAGGTGTACATTTGTCAGCAACATTTAGAAGCCTTTTTTGCCATCAAGATGGCTATCAGTTCAGTAATTTGAAGTGAAAGTAGATGAGCAAAAAGAAAATACTTCATTAATGTTTTCCATTGTGTAGATCTATTTACCATTCAGTTCAATTCTGATGCTTTGTCTGAAAAACTTCTTGGTGAGTGAGGCGATTGTTTCTCCTTGAATGCTGACTTACTGGGGAGGTGTTGGCAGTTTACACAGCTAATGTTGGACTGTTACCTGATCAGGTATCACTCATTTACATGCTAATGGTCACTTAGGGGTAGACTGTTTTAAATTTTTGGTTATTGAGACACGTTAGAGTAGCCTGTGCTCTCTATGGCTCAATAGACAAGATGAAAGGATTCCTGTCTTCGAAGAACTTTCTCATTTGCTTCTCTGTCCAAGAAAGGATGCAGTCAGCCAGCTAAAATTTACAGAGTTTGGTGGGTATCTCATGAACATAAGATATACGTGATAATCCATGTAGCATACATATGATTTAATTGCCTAGCATGTTTTTTTTTTTTTTAATTTTGCACATTAACATCGAGTGTGGGAACACATTCATTTGCTATAGGGATAATGCACAATTCAGCTGAGCTTGAAGAGGAAAAAGTCAGTACACTGGATTATATGGAAACCTAAATTGTAGTGAGCACTCTTGCAGATAAAGCATCTTTTTCTTGGCAACTATAAGCACCTTTTGGCCTGTTTGCCACTAAGGCAAGGTGGATGGCTTGACCCCAGAGGTGAATTCTCTTTTAGACAGTACAGCCTGGCAACTATAATTAAAATTATAAAATGAGATTCACTGTGTACTCCAGAAAAAGCCAGGTAGCAAAGAAGCACATGTTTTGGCCCCTTGGACTATTTATGTGATAGGCATCATTTCTTCTTCTATTTTCTTCATTAAAACAGGGAAAATCGTATTTTTAGCAGTTGTGTGTGAGTGACTTGGAACCTGAGTGCTTATGGTCACACTGTCACATTCAGTCCTCGTGAGATATAGTAGTAGTTCAGCCGCTCAGTCATGTCCGACTCTTGGCGGCCCCATGGACTGTGCGGCACGGCAGGCTTCCCCTGTCCTCCACTGTCTCCCAGAGTTGCTCAAACTCCTGTCCATTGAGTAGGTGATGCCATCCAACCATCTCATCCTTGGTCGACCCCTTCTCCCGCCTTCAATCTCTCCCAGCATCAGGGCCTTTTCTAATGAGTTGGCTCTTGACGCCATGTGGCCAAAGTATTGGAGTTTCAGCTTCAGCATCAGTCCTTCCAATGAATATTTTAGTAGGTACTGCTACGGTCCATTTAACAGTTGCACAGTTGGACAGTTCGCTTCAGGTCAGGCCTGGAAAGCGATGGGATAGGCTTGGAAACCCTATGATCTGATTCCAGAATCTGCTGCCTTAAACCTTGTTTTCCTGCTTTTTGTTCTTCTATTGACACTTTACATGTCCAGTATTTAGGAGTCAGATGCTTCCTTTTTAATAAAAACTTACATACCCTTCATGATTTTTATACCCTCAATGTCACTGGACTGGTTTCTAACAAACTTAACGTTTTTTCTCCATCTGGCCCCCCAAATAAATTTTTAAGTCACCAGGTCAAGTGAGCTCCAAGTCAGAAGGCAAACCTGGCAGTGCTGGGTGCTGCTGCTGGGCTTTTTCCCAGGAAAAGGCAAGACTCATTCTAGTGGAAGCACACTTGTCACATGTTGTGTGCCACCTCTTTGTTCATGGAAGTCAGCTTTCACTGATGCTGGAGGTAATCGTGCATTAAAAAGCACACTTTTCGCCATTTAAACATGGGCAACTGAATATTAACTTTTACTTATCATGTCCAAAGTTAATAGTACTAAGTATCTTCTGTGTTTTTGAGAGCCTTCCTAAATAAACTTTAAAAAAGTATGTCTCTAGTCCTAGGAGATCCAATGCAGAGAGATGTTGTAAAGGGTACCTTGAGTTTGGAAGGTAGGTGATCCCTGAGACTGATGTTACTCATAATTGGTTAGTGGCCTCTCAGCATCTGGCCTACACATGACCCTTACATCTGCAGTGTTTTGTGTAATCCTTGGTCGTCAGTTCACTGGGCAGTAATCTGCCAAAGGGCCCAGGTTCACAGGTGGCTGTACCTGAGTGTGAACCAGGTAGAGAAAGGGGCATGGAGGGAGCAAGGTCCTGGGAACCTGTTACTCAGGTGTGCTTGGCACAGCCTCAGGAGTGTCCAAGTGTAAATGCCAACACCAGAGCCATCTCGTTCTTCCACTGCATCCATTTACCTCTGTCTCGGGATGCTACATTGAGATCTTTTTCACCGTGACTAGCTGCACATGTTATGATGGTCAAAGAGAATTTTGTTTTGAAGAAGCTGGACATCTTTTGTCACCTGAATGGAGGGAAGTACCAAAGTAGAAACTGCGTAGCTTTGAGACTGGCTTAGAAGCCAAGAAGGTACTTTGAAGCAGGTGACATCATTGGGTCATGGCCTAGCACCTTGACTCCCCCATTAAACTGTATTTTCTAATCACAGCTCATGGTTCGTATTGGCGCTCGCTTCTGTGGATTCCTTATTCAAAATAGCTGCTGGCATGGCCTTGCAGAAGCACCTCCAGGAGGCCCCTGCACTGCCGAGGCACTGAGTAGCTGTGGTTAGTTCTCTAGACTTTCTGCCAGTAAGGTGTTCCCCACTTTTTGCTAAGGTCTTTATCACCTAGTCCAAGTCTCCAGTCCAGGAGGAATGACACTTCCACCTTTCAAAAAGATTTGGAGAGGAAATGGCAAAACTGCTTTTTTTGTTTTTGAAAGAGTTGGTAAGCAGATTGTACCAGGCAAGCAAGTTACTCCCCCCTTTTCCCTCCCTCCCTCTCTTTCCTTTCTTATCTCTCCTCTTCCTGCTCTCCTTCCTCTGTCTCTTTCTTGCTCACTCAAGATTATGAGGCTGGTATGCACATCTTGTAAACAGAATTGAGATGGGACAAGAGAGGGAAGGGGCAGATAAATGAATGGTCTATCAGGGATTCAGTGGTTTGTAGCTCCAAAGTCAGGATTTAAGAAAGTTACAGGGATGCTGGTTTCAGTTTTATTGAAGGGTAAATTGTGGACAGTGAAACTGCCCAAAAAGGGAAGCAGTTTGGGCAGTTATTCGAGCATCAACTGCATGAACAGCTGGCGAAGATGGGTTAAAAGATTGAAGTGTTGCTGCAAGTCTCAGCCAGTGATTTCTGATAGTGCCTTTTCATCAGAATTACATGAGTGACCATGGGCACCTCTTCCTCCTCTCTCTCCCACTGCAGTTTAGATTCGTGAGCTTTGGGGTGAAGCCCAGGAGGATTTGTGTTCACTGTGATTCTGTGGCTCCTCCAGATTCAGGAACCACTGGATCAGATCCCCTTTTCAGCCTCTGCACTTCTCGGACCAGTGGTTTTCGTAGGCTCTGCCTGCAGCTGTTGCTTCCTCTGTTTTAGCAGGATGGAAATGCCAACTGAACATGTGGCTGATGGTAGCATTCTTAGATGATCAAACATGTATGACTTCAGCCTTTCAGACTTACTTTTGTGGCCCTTGGCTTGTGAGCAGGGTGTCAGAAGGAAAAGGTGAATTCCCATTCTTGTTTCTGCCCATCTGAACAGACACTGAGGCCTTGTGTGACTCTTGACACTTGGGGAAGCGCTTGAAAAGTACATACGCATTGTCTTGTATTCTTTAACGCTTTAGTTCTCATGCAGCTCTGTGGAGGAAGCTGGGTAGGTGTCTGTAATTCTGATTGCCAGATTAAAAAAAAAAAAAATGAAGCAATAAAGGTTGAAAGTGTTTTGTTTTTTTTTTAAGGTAATGAAAGGAAGGCTTTCCACAGATCCCAAACTAAAATGGTTTTTGCTTCACTGCTAGTTCTGTGTATGCTGAAAAAAGAATGTGTTGAAAGATAACTATTTTTATGTGAGAATCACTGCATTGCCCATGTTGTGGTACTGGCTCCAGATGACAAGAGTGCAGTCCTGGCAGCCTCCGTCTCCCCATCTCCCTGCTGCCTTCATTTCACCCTCCCGGCCCCGGGTCCCTGCAGCAACTGGAGGCAGTGGCTGGAATAAAGGTCAGGCCATGTAGTATCTCGGCTCCAGCCTCTCTGCACGTCTCCCTCATGTGCGGGAGAAGCCACGTCTTCACAATACTGCACTGTTGGTCTTCCCTGGACCCGTCTCCCCTTCCCCTGACCAGATCTGCTGACCCCCACCCAGCACCCCCTTTCGTGTTCACTGACCCCCAGCCTCCTTGCTATCGCTCAGGTGCTCCAGGCCCACTTCCTATAGACCTTCGCCCTCCCTCTGCCTGAAGTGCCCTCTGCCCAGGCTGCCCAAGGTCTCTGCTCCAATGTCAGCTTATCCTCAGGCCTCTCCTGACTGTCCACACCTCCACACCCCAGCCCTCAACCTCATCCGATACTTATGCCCTGTCCTCTTTGCCTAGTTTTATGGTTTGTTTTCCCCAATCACTGGCCACCTTCTGCCAGATAAAGGTACACTTGTTGTCTCCTCTCTCTGCACTCTCATGAGGGGAGGGACGAATTTATTTCTCATCACTGCCCTGTAGGAGCTGGAGCAGTGCCTGGCACCTGATAGATGCTCAGTAAGATGTGAAGTGGGTATTTGTCTGCCTTCTGTCGTCAGGATGTTGTTGGCTTCCTAGCACTTGTGCAAGCAAATGGGGTGCACGAGAGAGAGCTGGGATTCATGCTCGTGATTCAGTGTACATAGAAACCAATGGACCCCAGAGCCAGTGTCCTGGCTCTACCACTTGTGCGTGTTTAGAAGCTAAAGTGACAGATGGTATTAGGGAGGTTGATACAAAATTACACTTGTGAAATTGCTAGATGCTCTCAATGACACTTAAAAGTAACTCACTCAGCAAAGGCCATCCCAAGTGACTGCCACGATTATTACCCTGCTAAAGTGATGACTTTTAAAGGGTAAGATGACTTTCGGTTGAGGCTTGTTATTTGCCAGTTCTTGTACTACGTACTATGTATACCAGGACTTCCCTGGTGGCTCAGCTGGTAAACAATCCGCCTACAATGAGGGAGACCTGGGTTCCATCCCTGGGTTGGGAAGATGCCCTGGAGAAGGGAACGGCTACCCACTCAAGTATTCTGGCTTGGAGAATCCCATGGACTGTATAGGGTTGCAAAGAGTTGGATACAACTGAGCGACTTTGACTTCACTTCTTTGTACTGTGTTACTGTCAACATGTGCACCAAGATAATAGGTGAAGATTTAGCATAAAATTCCCAAGGTCACTGAAGTAGAGGGTAAGTCTGGAAACATGTTAGCTAAGCTAAACCCTAAGTTCATGCATTAATCATGCTTTATGATTTATTTTCCCCTTAGTGTTGCCTGGAATATCAGAGAATTGGAAGCAGTCACGTTTGAGGACCCTAACCTGCTTTATGAAGAAAGATAATTAAGTATGCTCCTAGGTACCCTGCCACAAAGCATATCAAGGATGCTTCCTGAGGATTTTATCATATGAAATCTTTCTGGATTTCAGCAGGCTTTTTAGAAATGCAAATGAAGAGATGAAGGACATTGGACAGCAACTCTATAGCACACCAGTGGGTGACGGACGCAATGCCTTGACCATGTCACCCAAACAGCCTAATGCTCATCGAGGGACTCGACCAGACAGACCGGACGCTCAGACTGTTTTGTATCAAGGCTCCGAGGCAGAGTCTGCTGCCATGACCATTGCTACGTGTGTAAAGTGCAAGAGTGTGCATGAAGTACCACTTCAGGATCTGAAAAAGGGTATTGGACAAAGCCAGAAGGAGGACAAATATGTTTGCTTCAGATGCAACCTTGGTGCAGCCTCTCCCCATTTCCACTTTGTGAACAACAGTCGCAGTGCTACTCAAGTAGGAAATAAACCTGAAGCCATCTCAAGTTCTGTCAATCACAAGTTTAAGGTAAGGAACTTCAAGCCAGGCAAATACTATTGTGACAAATGTCGCTTTTCCACAAAGGACCCTCTGCAGTACAAAAAGCACACACTTCAGCACGAAGAGATTAAGTTTGTCTGTTCTCACTGCGGCTGCATTTCCTACACGAAAGGGGAGTTTCAGAGACACCTGGTGAAGCACACAGGCGTTTTCCCTTATCGGTGTGAGTACTGTGACTATGGTGCTATCAGAAATGACTACATCGTCAAACACAGGAGGAGAGTCCACGAGAAGACGGGGGCAAAACGGCCGCCCAAAGCCGTCGCCAGGCTGGAGCCAAAAAGGATCAGCGCCTCCAAGCAAAACCCAGAGCTTTCAAAAACTTCCAGTCCCAGGACTGCATTTCAAAATAAGTTGTCAGATCAGCTCTCAAGGTTCTCCCCCCACGCAAGTAAAGACAGGACGCACAGCATCACATTGTTACCCGAATCCAAAGACTACCAGAAAGACGTGGTGTGCATCCCACACAAAGGGGCCCTGTCAGAGCCCACTGAGGTCAACCTGCTGGAGAACAAAAGTGTGGAGGTGGAGGTCTTGTCCCCCTCTAAAGAGCCCGTGCAGCCGGGGATGCCGTTAACGGTGGTGGCGCCAGCCGAACTCGTCGTCCCCGCCAACTGTCTAGCCCAGCTGATGGACGTGAAGGTTGTCAACGGAACGCAGCAGCTCGTGCTCAAACTGTTTCCCCTGGAAGAAACCAACAGCCTCGACGCCAGTGGAGGTGATGGAGGTAGTTCCGAACGTGGGCCTAAAGAGAGAGGTGCAAGCGAGCAGGAAAAAATGGCTTCCACAGAGCGCACGCAGCCCCTCGAGATCGAAGGGACTGTCGGAAAACTTGCAGGCATCGGTAGTCTACAGTCGTCAGTTCAGAAGCCGCTTAAAAATGTAAAGTGGGTGAGGTCTTACGATTTTTTCATGCCAAATTCTGGCAGGCACAGCAGCGGAGAATCCCTGCTCAACCCAGGGAGAGTTGAGAGTTTGCAGAAAAAAGGTTACACGTATCCCCATAGAGCTGCTCTGCCTTCCATTGCCTTCAAAGGCCATTCTCCATTATCTCTAGTGAAAAACGGTGTCTTACGTAGTCTTGGAGCTTCATCAAACTCTTTTCCATATAAAGCTGCCCTTTCTTTTGCTGAAGACAGGAGAAACTTACCCAGTGACCCTCAGCAGTTATTTCCTGTCTCTGCACCGCCTGCAACAATTTCCTTCTCTGGAGAAAAGGACTCACTGCCCCTATGTCCGAATGACTTAGGCTCTAGGAATGAGATCAGCCTTCCTGCAAAAACGGTCACCCCTCCCAGGAAGCTGCAAGACAACCAGACACAGGAGTACGAGGCAGTTTCAAACGCAGGCCAGGTTTCCTCTCAACACAGAAGTGAGTATTTACACATCAACATAATGGGAGAAGACAGAGTCAGAGCCCAACAGTCCGGGGATAAACCTCTGGAATTAAAGAATCCCGACCAGACTAATGACCCCTTTGATGGCCCAGTCATCTCCTCTGTCTTTTCTCTGAGCTCTGGATCTGAAAACGTCCCTGAGGGTGTCAAGTGGAATAGTTCAACATCCAAAATAAAGTCAATTGAACTCTTGCGCAGAAAGATAGCCCAGTTAATCGAATCCTGTGGGAAGCCTTCATCTCTGGCTGCAAACAGCACCCATCGACATTCTGCAGGGAAGGCGTCTAAGGTCACGTCAAAATCCACGCCTGAAGGCATCCAGGAAATTAACGTGTCCTTCACCAGCGCTGGCTATTCCACGGGCACACTCCCCAGACCTCAGGATGCTGGTGGCATTAGTGAACAGCTCGCACACCAGCAGGCGTATCCACAGCTTGTCGAAGGCAGCAGTGGGAAAACCGAAAGCAGAGTGACCAAGAAGCCACACGTGGCTACTCCAGTGTTGATCCCCAAGGGGGCCGTGTTGAGGGTTCTTAATTCCTCTGAGGATTCCCA
The DNA here is from genome assembly GCF_027580195.1 of Bos mutus. Classification (NCBI taxonomy): domain Eukaryota; kingdom Metazoa; phylum Chordata; class Mammalia; order Artiodactyla; family Bovidae; genus Bos; species Bos mutus. Next base: position 105,202,230 of record NC_091622.1, on the reverse strand, counting down.
AGTCATAGAGGCAACCTGTGAAGCACCTGTCAACATCACATGCACTGAGACGCAGTTAATAAAGCCCATTCCGCTCTGCCCAATGAAACGGACAGACCCGGATATACAGTTTCTGACGAGTGAAAGTAGGCCCATAGATATGTCCCCAAATCATGATCTGTCTTTTCGGCCTAAATCACGAAAAGAGAGTGCCCATTGTAGCACCATGCCCAAAAAACCTGGATCCATGCACGGCCCACAAGGAAGCAGTGAAATGATCAAGCAAGCAAAACTGTTTCCCAGAAGTCTTCCCATCAGTAAAAATAAACCCAGACAAATCAGCTCATCCAAGAAGAAAAGCAAAATCCAGACTGACCCCAGCCGCTGTTTCAGGGATCCTTCCATTTTTCAGGTTGCAAGACAGCTTCGACTTATCGCAGCTAAACCAGACCAGTTGATCAAATGTCCCCGTCGGAACCAGCCCGTTATCGTGTTAAACCATCCTGACGTTGACTCACCGGAGGTGTCCAATGTGATGAAGGTAATAAACAAGTACAAAGGCAACGTCCTCAAGGTGGTGTTGTCGGAGAGGACTAGGTGTCAGTTAGGCATGAGGCGGCACCATGTCCGACTGACCTACCAGAATGCGGAGGAAGCCAATCAGATCAAAAGGCAAATGATGCTGAAAATGAAATTGAAGAAGGTTCATAAAAACAACTACCAGGTGGTGGATTCGTTGCCTGATGACTCATCGCAGTGTATATTTAAGTGCTGGTTTTGTGGGCGACTCTACGAGGACCAGGAAGAGTGGATGAGTCACGGCCAGCGGCATTTGATAGAAGCAACCAGAGACTGGGATGTTCTTTCTTCCAAGGGCAAATAAGTGAAAAACCGGTCTCAGAAGCATGGTGTTTTTGCTCCCTTTCAGTTGGTCCTGGTTTGGGCGGTTTGGTTTGTGTCCCCCCCGACTCAGTGAGGGAAATAGAGTATGCAGGAATGGGAGGGCGGGTCAGTCTTGAGATCCTCCTGGGAATGCGGAGAGCCACGTGTCAGAGCCCAAGCCGGGTGCCTGGACCTCAGAAGGGTCTGTGTCCCTGAAGGAGTGTGCACAGATTCACATATATGCATTTGTTTGGGGAGAATTTTCAGTGGGATCTGAGATTTCTCTTCAGTCAGCAACCTTTTTCTGAGTAGATAACACATCTTTTCTTATCCATTCAGAGGGGCAAGTTTAGAACGTTTAACATACGCTTTATATAACAAAATGCTACTGAAGAATTAAACCCAGACCCTGGTGTGCACATCCCTTTTTTGTGTGTGTGTGTGTGTTAACTCATCTCCTAAACTTTTGGTACATAATGGAGATACATTTGCTACTTCATTTTCTTAAATTTGGTTATAAGAAAGTGGCATTCTTTTCAATCCCTCACCCACTCTGCGGTGTTGCTGAGTGTTCACTGTAGCACAGAGAAATTGTGCTTTGGTTGACCCCTTTAAAGCATGATTCCAAAGGTTGGCCTGAGTTTGCAACAACAGCAGATGTTAGGGGAAGAATAAAAGATTTTCAAGCTTTTGCTTTCTTTTCAAGTACCTTGATTTATGATGGTGGGGGAAGGGAATGTGCCTTTTTGGAAGAAGAAAAAGAGAAAATACCTAAAGTTGTCTCCTGTTTGCCCTTACCATTCTCCTGAAAGTCGGTTGAGTAATACATGTCCACTGTGAGTGAACAGGCTCTTTTGAACTCAGATGAAGTTTGGGGGGACAAGTCGAGGTAGGATTGGGAAGCAGGTTGGGGCTTTAGTGAGACTGTGAGTTTTGGTTGGGTTCCCCACAAACCAGGGCTGGGTGCTGCACGCTCTGTCTTCCTCCACTACCAGTGGGTCAGACGCTGCCCCTCCCTCCCCCATCCCACTCCACCCCCCCACCCCCACCAGGTCATATTCTGCCCTCCCTTGGTGGGTTTTCTGAACAGGCCCTCTTGTGGAATAAGACCGTGTCCCCACTCACCTGTCCACTCCTTAAGATTTTTCCTTCATGGAAACACTGTGAACAGGCAGGAATCCACAAACTGGAAGCCTCCCCACTGTCTTTATTCAAGTTCCAGGAACACTGTACCCAGTTTTCATCAATGGTAATTTCTAACTGATCTCAGCTGCAATCAGGCCTTCCCTGTTGGTCACCCCACTTGGGAAGCAGCTCCGAGAACACTCCAGCTCCCCTCCACCAGCAGTAGGCAGGGCTGGTGCTGGTCTCCACAGCCCGCCCTCTGCACCACCATGGCTGCATGGGCAGATGGATGGCTTGGGAAACACAGCTCCACCTGGGTTGTAGTCCTCACATGCCAGCCAGCCCCAAGCCGGCCATAACGCAGAGCACAAATGCAAGGCAGCCCCAGTGCACGTGTTCTCCTTTTGTATTCCGTGGAGAGCCAGGGGCGATTATGTCTGAAAAGGGCATGAGCAGGCTTCTTGTTGGCTTGTCAGTTGAAGGCTTCCTGATCCTTTTCCATGTGGGGAAGTCTTAGGTTATGCTCTGATACAATTGATTGTAATACTTTGTAGTTGGTTCTCATTACGGATAAATTGACGTGGCTTGTGTGCAGTTTAATACATAATCATTACGTTGGTTTATTGGTTAGTTTTTTATTGAAATTTGAAACTTGGGTTTTTTAATATGTGTATATACATGTGTACACATATATTTTTTACCATATGAAGACTGTGGTAGCTAATTTTCTGATTTCCTATTTTATAATGGAATTTATGTGGGCTGGAAAAATATAAAGCATTTTATATTCTAGAAATAATTTATTTTGGAAGTACATTTTTATAATGGTCTGATCTTGTTTTTAGAAAATGAAAGCACAGTGATGGGTCCAATTTCCATGAACAGATGGGTGTATTGTTTCAGTACAGTATATAGTCCTTGTGCATTTCTAGTTGGTGCTTTTTGGGAAATGGGTCATGTGTACCACTTCACTACATAAAGGAGAGCATTTTTAAGTTTTATCCACAGAAGACTTGTTATGCCCCAACCCCCTAGCATGAAAGAAGGCTCTTAAGAGTTGAGGGGAGAAGAAAACGCTGTAATTTTATTTTTTTCCTCCTTCTATACCTCACTGCTTGGTAGCATCTTTCCTGAAAGGCTAGACCTTGACCTTCCAGGAAAGATGACCTTGAATCAGGTCAGAGTGTTAAGTGTCAACATGAAGAATTCACACTTGGCAGCATCAACTGTTTTTCAAGTATTACCTAAAAGTCAGCTTATGTACTTGTACAGAGCAAAATTTTGTGAGTAGAATATGTAGCTAGGCTTCTTGAGATTTTTAGAATGACAGTACCTTTTAAGGAATTAAGAGGGCTTCCTGAAAGTCATAAAAAAATGAGAAAGCAAAACATGTCTTCCCTATATAAGAACCTTAGAAAATATTGTGTTAACATGTAGCTTAATGTCATGAAACAAACAAAATTGGAGAAGGTAGAGGCAGAGCTGTGTTGAGTATTTGTCAACTTTCTTACCTTAATTTTGAAGGATCTCTACTCAGTAAATGTTATTCATAGTTCTTACTACAAAAATCATTAACTTATTTTTTAAAGTAGATTTTCTTACTTTGGGGGATCAGGAATGAGACGACCTTCTTATATTTATGATGACAGTGAAAAACTTTTTTAACATACCCAGAGGCTATTTTTGGAGAAGGCAATGGCACCCCACTCCAGTACTCTTGCCTGGAAAATCCCATGGACGGAGGAGCCTGGTGGGCTGGAGTCCATGCTAAGGGTCGGACACGACTGAGCAACTTCACTTTCACTTTTCCCTTTCATGCTTTGGAGAAGGAAATGGCAACCCACTCCAGTGTTCTTGCCTGGAGAATCCCAGGGACGGGGGAGCCTGGTGGGCTGCCATCTATGGGGTCGCACAGAGTCGGACCCAACTGAAGTGACTTAGCAGCAGTAGCAGCAGAAGCTATTTTACTCAAATTTTTAATCCCCAGTCCAAAACACTTTGTGAGTCCCTCTTACGGGCCAAGAGCTGTTGGTCGAACTAAACTGAACACAATGTATTAACCCTCCAAAGTTCCATCCCTCTTTTTTTTTTTTTAGGACATAATGATGTAAGCCACTCCAGAAAACGAAGATGTGATGCTGCTCAGCCTTTGGGATATTTTTTGAATCTGTCAGTGTCCAATTGAGCAGAAAACAAAACATCACATAACACGTTGTAAGCATTATTATATGTCCTGCATTAACAGTCTGTGTGTCTGCTGCTCTGACTTTGAAACACGTTATGTATATAGATAGAGACGTTGGCGTAACTTTTGTTAAATAAAACAACTGTAAAATTGTCTCCGTCCTTTGATTTCACATGTTCTATGAGTTGGCTATTACACAGCTGTCCTGTGATACATTTCTAAACTACATAAAAGCATCAGTCTACACAGCACAGGTGCTTTGGATTCCATGAAAGTATTTTAAATTCGATGCGCTGCTGGTTAACCAAACATGACCTGAAATGAGGCCAGGTGACATTTTTGTTTGCTTTGACTTACCCTCACAAGAGATGCTGGGTTGAGCAACAGTAGCAATTTTCATAGCGTGGTCCTCATCAGAGAAGGTGTCTGGGACCTGCCCTCCATGTGAGGCCTCAGCTAGGAATGGGGCTCGGGTGGGAGTGTCCCCAAGTAGTCAGGGAGCCTGGGGGGGCCAGGTGTGTGGGTGACGTCCTCTAGCCAAATGTACGTGATTGTTTATATCTGGTTTCTCCACATTCTTGGAAACTATGAGGGTATTTGGTGAGGGGACTTCATTCCTGGTACCCAAGGAGTCAAAAAGAAGAGATTTAGACTTGAGTTGAATATTGGCAAACCCTGAGGAAAATACAGGAGGTAGGAGTTGCTGCGGAGAAGGCAATGGCACCCCACTCCAGAACTCTTGCCTGGAAAATCCCATGGACAGAGGAGCCTGGTAGGCTGCAGTCCATGGGGTCGCGCTACGAGTCAGACACGACTGAGCGACTTGACTTTCACTTTTCACGTTAATGCATTGGAAGAGGAAATGGCAACCCACTCCAGTGTTCTTGCCTGGAGAATCCCAGGGACTGGGAAGCCTGGTGGGCTGCCGTCTATGGGGTCGAACAGAGTCGGACATGACTGAAGCAACGCAGCAGCAGCAGGAGTTGCTGGAGTTCATCAGTTTCACTTATTACCTTGAGTTGAGGAAATAGATCCAACTGTGTAGATCTAATTAGTTACCACCTTCAGATATTTGGGCTTCCTAGGTAGAGTGGTAAAGAATCTGCCTGCCAATGCAGGAGACACAAGAAACTCAGATTCCATCCCTTCGTCGGGAAGATCTCCTGGCACAGGAAATGGCTACCCACTCCAGTATTCTTGCCTGGAGAATTCCATGTGCAGAGGAGCCTGCCGAGCTATAGTCCACAGGGTCACAAAGAGTCAGACATGGCTGAGCACATTTGACTGGTTATTTAGGGGAGTAGAGATCAGATAAGGCAGCTGAACCCCAAAGGGAATTTGTATAGCCCTGGACTTCAGGCTATGATGTCACTAGGATGGGAGATGGTGGCCAAGACAAAGCCCAATAGTTGGAAAATGCCCTCATTAATCTATGTATTATAGTTTTTTTTTTTTTTTTTTTTAAAGCTCGGAAATGTTAACACCTGTTCATCAGGTTCACATTCCAGTGAGTGAAGTAGTGGACAGGACCTTGTGGCAGGAAGCCCCGTGGTACCCTTCTTGCATCTGTGAACCTCTCCGCCTTAACATATATAGAGCGTTATATTGCCACAGGTGTCTGCATAAATTGCCCTCCTGAGGTTCCAGCACATAGCAGACATACTCTTAGTCTAATATGACCAGTGCTGTCCAAATATAATATGTATACATATTCTTGACTACATAGTCACCACATTTAAGACAGTAAAAAGAGCAGATGAGAAAATGTTTTGCCTCAATACATTCAAAATGTGATTTACCCATATTTCAACATAAAACCTATTGAGATATTGTGTGTAAACACAAAGGGTGTGTGTATACATAATACATACATATACTTTAAGTGAAGTTTCAGAAGTCTGGTATATTTTAAGATTAAAATGTCTCAGTTCTGATGCTAAATTTTTAGTTGTAATGCGATGTAGTCCTATCAAAATACATGTGTGTTTAGTGGAAAAATTGTGTTGCTTCAGTTTAAAAAATTCAGTTCTCCAGTCACCCTAGCCGCATTTCAAGTGTTCATTACCCATATTTGTGTAGTGCTTTATTGTATTGAATAGGATAGGACAAAGGAAAATGACTCTATTGTAAGTATTAGCTTACTGGTCTGAATTTCTTGATGGGAAGGGTTGAATTTCATTTATCTGTGTGTGTCTCTAAACCTAGGCCAGGCGAGGCTAGGTTTTACATTTAGGGAATGTCGCTTCTGCTCCAGGTTCTGTATTAATACTCTGCAAACAGTTCAATTTCTAGATCTTACCTTAAATGATTGCACATGTGATTTTTGGAGGTTCTTTATTTTGCAAGCATAGATGGTCAACCAAACAGATGTTTAGCACTCATTCACTGTATTCACAGTCTGTCAGGGACCCAGCCTGCTGGAGGGGCCGCTCGTCGCTGCACCATCTGAACCACATGGGCTCCTCCATTACTGGGACAGGGACAGACAGGAGCGGAAGGTCTTGCACAGGTGGAAACAATACACAGCACTTCCACTCACAACCCACTGCCCAGAAGTGGTTGCACAACCTTCCAAAGCAGCTTCAAGAGAATAGCCTCACACCCACTGACGGTGTCTGACAGGCTGGACCGCAGGCTGAGTGCTGGAGGCGTGCGGTAGCAGCTGCCGGTGGGGAGAGCAACCTGCCAATCGGACGATTGTGTAATGGTAACAGTCTGCTAGGAGTTGGTGAAGGTATGGAGAAAGAGGAACCTCAGCATGCTGTTTGGTAATACCTTTGAAGGGGCAATATATCGCTTTGTCTGCCTTTCCCTGATCCCTAGTAAGATGGTGCTGGCGGTGCTTTGTAGGCGAGGTCGTGTCCGACTCTTTGCCACCCCATGGACTGTAGCCCACCAGGCTCCTCTGTCCATGGGATTCTCCAGGCAAGAATACTGGAGTGGGTTGCCATTCCCTTCTCCAGTTTTCAAAAGGATCTGGGTCCAATTTTTTTAAAATACGAGAGAACACCTGAACTCATATGAGATTCATAGCCTCAGGAAAGTCAGTTCCAGGTGAATCACTAACTCAGTTGTCCTAACCCCCATTATCAGGGAGACTGTGTTTGTCTACCCGGGTGTAACACACCTCCCATATATGCAGGTTCCGTATCTGCGTGATTCTATCTGTGGTTGGATCTCTGTGCTGCTGCACTACACAGCGTATTGTGATTCTTCTTCAGTAATTCTACTCAGACAGTTTACCATGGACAGAAATGTACAGAAAATGAGTCCTGGCAGATATCCTAAGACTACCCTTGGCTCTTGGCTGTTTCCTATGCATATTAAAATCAGCTCACCAAACCCTGTTGAGATTTTGATTAGAAAATCATGAAACTCATAGATGCATTTGAGGAAAATTGTAATCAATGATAACATGTGGCTATCAGTCTGGTAAGATCCCAATAATCTGATAATTAGTTTGAAAATATAATAGAAAATGTGCTGGACGATAATGTTTTGCCATTTATTCCCTTTTTTTGGAGAACAGTTCTCATTCACAGTAACAATAAAACTGTATAGTTTGCATAATCAAATAAAGCCATGAAGGAAGAAGAAAGAATTTTAAAGAGATCAGCAAAATTGCCAAATACAGTATTTTAAAAATCAGTCGAATTTCTGTACATCAACCATGGAAGTGGCTCTAGTAGGAATGTTCCTCTCACCATTCTATTCAACTGTCTAAAAGAAATCCTAACCAGTGTAACTGCTGCTGCTGCTGCTAAGTCACTTCAGTCGTGTCCAACTCTGTGTGACCTCATAGACGGCAGCTCACCAGGCTCCTCTGTCCCTGGGATTCTCCAGGCAAGAACACTGGAGTGGGTTGCCATTTCCTTCTCCAATGCATGAAAGTGAAAAGTGAAGTCGCCCAGTCGTGTCCAACCCTTAGCACTTAGCACCTTACCACTACAGCCTACCAGGCTCCTCTGTCCATGGGATTTTCCAGGCAAGAGTACTGGAGTGGGTTGCCATTGCCTTCTCCAACCAGTGTAAAATGAAATGAAAATTGGGATCTTTATATTTTCTATGTAAGCCATAGGCTAGAGCTTAAAAGAAAGAAACATGGGAAGAGATAAAAGTTCCTTAGAGTTTCCCCATTCCATTTAAAGCACAATTTTTGCTTTAAGTTTTGGGAAGTTTCATTTTATCAGCTTAGGGAAATTCTCTTCTATTCATAAGTCACTTAGATTATTTTCCATAACTAAATTACATATTTGAGTTAACTTTTCTTTAAAAATCCTAATGTAGTGTATTATTTAAATAAAATTTTCTTGTGCTAAATCTTCCTGGTATTCCTGGGATAAATCTTACTTCCTGATCCTCTGTTTATATGTATGTAGTGCTGTGTTTACAGATCTAAGAGTTTACACCATAGAATGGATAGGTCATTTTTTTTCTCCATTTGTTTCTGAGACGAGAGAACAGTTGGTCCTTGCAGCGCTAAGCCATCTTGCCAGTAAAGACATCTTGGACAGGCATCCGTAGCAGAGAAGGAAACGGTTGGGGAGGGAAAGAGTGGAAAGGCTCACTACAGACTCGATTTCTGTGTACTTTTTCAGGTTTTTTATCCCTTATTAGGTCAGTTGTGCTAATCCTTTCTGTTTCACTCCATATCCCTAGAAAAATGTAAACAGTAGTCATGTTCTTTTGGTGTTTATATGCAAGTAGAATGATGCATCTTATTAGGGACACAGAAATTCATGTGCCATTGTGTACACAAACCACATTACCCATTTATTGAGTGATTTAACAGAGGTTGTAAAGTCAGTCACTTGAGGTGTGCATTAAAATTGTTCTAAAAAGATTTCTTTCAGTTCATGAATGGAGCCCACAAAATCTCTAAAAACAAGGTTTTCTTCATTCTAATTCTTTCCCGGAGAATTCCATGGACTGAGGAGCCTGGTGGGCTACAGTCCATAGGGTTGCACAGAGTCAGACATGACTGAAGTGATTTAGCAACCATGCTTGAAGACATGCCTTTATATGGGTAAAGGGCAGAACTAGAAATGGTTCTTGTCAGGGAATGAAACTTCACCAAGTCACAGGGGACAGTCATTTGGCTTCTATGGTTCACGTCTTCAGACGTCTCTCAAGTCACAGGCCATTTGTTTGTCACAGTCCCAGTATCTGCTATTATCCAGACTAGACTGACGGGCAGTTCTGTGGTTTGCCTCATCTAGAATGTATTTGGGTTATGCTCACCTTCCAGGGACCTAATGTGTGCATGCATGCTAAGTCGATTCAGTCCCATCGACTCTTTGCAACTCTATGGACTGTAGCCCACCAGGCTCCTCTGTCCAGGCAAGAATGCTGCAGTGGGTTGCCATGCCCTCCTCCAGGGGATCTTCCTGACCCAGGGATCAAACTCAAGGCTCTTCTGTCTCCTGCACTGGCAGGCAGGTTCCTTACCACTAGCGCCACCTGGGAAGTCCCCAAAAGCCTATTATACAATAGAGTGGGCTGACAGCAACACCAAGCCTGTACTTTTTGGAATAATCTGGTAACAAACCTAAATTTTTAGTGGCTTCAGTTCGGCAAAGATCTCATATCCTCATGCGAAGTCTACTGCAGATTGGGCAGCACTCCTGCTCATCTTGCCTTGGGGGCCATGTTTTAGATGTCAGAGTACAAAACAGAGAAGGGAGGGGTGGAGGAGGAGAGAGGGCTGGCTCTTAGTTGCTTCAGCTAGGAGGGGACATATACCATGTCCCCAGCGGTCCTTTGGCCGGAATTAGTTCAACAGCTTCAATCAACTTCAAGTTGTTGTTGTTGTTTGTTTAGCTCCTAAGTTGTGTCTGATTCTTTGCAATCCCATGGACTATAGCCTGCCAGCCTCCTCTGTCCATGGGATTCTCCAGGCAAGAATACTGGAGTGAGCCGTTTCCTTTTCCAACTGACTGCAAGGGAGGTTAGGAAATACAGGGGAGGGCATGGGATATTTGGTACGCAACAACTTGCCAAAGTAACTGTATGGCTCTGAGCAAGTAACTCAACCTCTCTGTGCCTCAGTGCATATAGCATTCAGTTCAGTCCAGTTGCTCAGTCATGTCGGACTCTTTGAGACACCATGGACTGCAGCAAGCCAGGCTTCCCTGTCCATCACCAACTCCCAGAGCTTACTCAAGCTCATGTCCATTGAGTTGGTGATGCCATCCAGCCATCTCATCCTCTGTCATCCCCTTCTCCTCCCGCCTTCAATCTTTCCCAACATCAGAGTCTTTTCCAGTGAATCAGTTCTTTGCATCAGGTGGCCAAAGTATTGGAGTTTCAGCTTCAACATCAGTCCTTCCAATGAACCCTCAGGACTGATCTCCTTTAGGATGGACTGGTTGGATCTCCTTGAAGTCCAAGGGACTCTCAAGAGTCTTCTCCATCACCACAGTTCAAAAGCATCAATTCTTCAGCACTCAGCTTTCTTCATAGTCCAACTCTCACATCCATACATGACTACTGGAAAAACCATAGCTTTAACTAGACAAACCTTTGTCAGCAAAGGCATATCACATCAGTCTCACTTTTATAGCCAAAACTGACATATTTTTATATCATGCGGGATTATGATCATTCAAGCACCCAGCATGGTATCTCAGATATAAGTGTTTAATTCAGTAAGTATTTACATACTAATGTATCAAACATCTTTTCTGGGGAAGACACATGTGATCTTGATATCACAGAGACTCTCATACATAGCAAGATCCTTGCCCTCACGTTGCATGTCAAACTTACAATTCAAACTCTGGTCCTTGGACCAGTAGCCATCTGCATCCCTTAACATTTGGTAAGGGCTCCACATTCTCGGATACCATCCCTGACCACCTGAATCTAAGCCTGTCAGTCCCTGGGTGATTTATGCATACAACAGTCGGAGAAGTACTGATCTAGAACATTACCCCTTCATTTCTCCCTTCACCAGGCTTATTCTTTGTTTCCTTTTTCAAGAACACCTGCTCTGATTCTCTCATCGACCACACCCCCATCGCGATGTTAGGGATTAGGCGTTGCCATGGCATCGCTACTGCTCTTAGAAAATGGAAAAGAGGAAAGTGCCCAGGGTTCAGCGGGACAGAGACATTCTCTGTGTTATCAGAGAAGGCAGCATATGCAGGGTTATAATTAATGGTAATATGAACTGAGGGTGGAGGGGGCAGCAGGAAGGAAGACAGTAGGAAATTAAAGGAGAGCGTCCTTCAGCTGCATGAGCTGAGCCCTGAGTCACAGTGAAATGCAGGTTGCAAAGAACTGATCCGTGATGCTGTTGTGGGTCAGTTGGTTAAGAGCTTCCTCAGGACTCATGTGTTGATAGCACACCACCTGGTCACCATGCCATCATCTCATGGCTCATTTACAGGGTAGCTGGAGAAGGAAATAGCAACTCACTCCAGTATCCTTGCCTGGAAAATCCCAGGGATGAAGAAGCCTGTACTGTCCATGAGGTCGCAAAGAGTCGGACACGACTGAGCAGCTTCACTTTTACTTTACAGGGTAGCTGGGACTGAGGGCACAGCTTCTCCGGGCCTGGTGCATAGTCAGCTTGTGATTTGAACTCTGTAATTTAGTTTGCTGTGCATACAGGTCACAAAGACTCTCACTGAAATCTCATGTGACTCTCACGTGAGATTCTGTGAATCTCACGCAGTCTACCGGAGCCGATGCTGCTCTTCCAGGGACCATGCTTTGAAAGCCTCAAGTTTTTTCTTTTATGAGAACAGAGAATGGCTGTGGGGTCAAGCTGCTGACAAACATTTCAATTCAAATATCCTTATTTATTCTGTGAACTGATACAAAAAGCAGTCGTTTGCCCAATGCTGCAATTTATCGCTTCGGACATAATAAATCCAACCACAGATTCCTCGATTTTATCTCCAACACTAAAGAACAACTAGTTAATCTGACTGCAGAATAACCAACTCCCTGGCCTCCCAGCAGCTCAGACAAGACTGACTGAACCTCACTCCTCCAAGTGCTGCCCCGCTTCCACTGTCATTCCTGAGGATTTTGGTCCTGGAGGCTCTTTATAAGGTAATCTCGAGCATGGATGTGTCTCACCTAGAGGTTTTGAGTAGTACTTTATAATGAACAGAGCTTCTCTGATAACTTAGTTGGTAAAGAATCCATCTGCAATGCAGGAGACCCTGGCCAAATTCCTGGGTTGGGAAGATCTGCTGGAAAGGGGATAGGCTACCCACTCCAGTATTCTTGGGCTTCCCTTGTGGCTCAGCTGGTAAAGAATCTGCCTGCAGTGCAGGAGACCTGGGTTCAATCCCTGGGTTGGGAAGATCCCCTGGAGAAAGGAAAGGCTACCCACTCCAGTATTCTGGCCTGGAGAATTCCATGGACTGTATAGTCCCTGGGGTTGCAAAGAGTAGGACACAACTGAGCGGCTTTCACTTTAACTTTATAATGAACTCCTAGGACCAGCACAGTATGGGTGGGCTGCTCCTGGGGATCCCCAAGTTCATCTCATGGGTTTTTTTTAAATTTTATTTTATTTTTAAACTTTACAATATTGTATTAGTTTTGCCAAATATCGAAATGAATCTACCACAGGTATACCTGTGTTCCCCATCCTGAACCCTCCTCCCTCCTCCCTCCCCATACCCTCCCTCTGGGCCGTCCCAGTGGACCAGCCCCAAGCATCCAGTATCGTGCATCGAACCTGGACTGGCAACTCGTTTCATACATGATATTATACACGTTTCAATGCCATTCTCCCAAATCTTCCCACCCTCTCCCTCTCCCACAGAGTCCACAAGACTGATTTATACATCAGTGTCTCTTTTGCTGTCTCGTGCACAGGGATCTCTAGGGAGTCTGGCAATGGCAATGGCAACCCACTCCAGTACTCTTGCCTGGAGAATCCCATGGATGCAGGAGCCTGGTAGGGTGCAGTCCGTGGGGTCGCTAAGAGTCGGACACGACTGAGTGACTTCACTTTCACTTTTCATTTTAATGCATTGGAGAAGGCAATGGCAACCCACTCCAGTACTCTTGCCTGGAGAATCCCATGGACGAAGGAGCCTGGTGGGCTGCCGTCTACGGGGTCGCACAGAGTCAGACACGACTGAAGCGACAGCCTTTACCCTTTGTTTTAGAAATCATAAACCTGGCAAGTCCCTTCATTTCTTCCAGGCTCAATATCATACAAATCTCTGTCTTTAGAAGGGATGCATATTATATTGAAAAGAAAATGCAGTGATTCTTTCCAGTCTTTATTCATATTAGAAGACATTTCACTAAGAAATCATGACTATCTTTTGGCCTCATAGCAGGGCTTATGGAATGTTAGTTCTCTGACCCAGGATTGAATCTGGGCCCTCAGAAGTGAAAGCGCTGGATCCTAACCACTGGACCATCAGAGAATTCCCTGGAAATGATGATTTAGGACTCAGAGGTTTCTGAAATAAAATGAAAGACCATTGCTGGCAGTTATACTTGCTGGTAATTCACACCACTGTTCCCTAAAACTGAAGTTATCTATATGTTCAAATACAATTAAAACTGAGATGTGAAGGAAAGCTAAAAATCATAAAAAGCTTAAGCATAGTAAATATTCTAATGGCACATTTATTTGAAGAGTAAACTACACTTTTTGCCTGTAAAATGTAGAGGGCGGACTAGAGCATCAAGCGCATGCTAGGTCACTCCAGTCGTGTCCGACTCTTTGCGACCCTATGGACCCTAGCCCACCAGGCTCCTCTGTCCATGGGATTTTTCAGGCAAGAATACTGGAATGGGTTGCCATTCCCTTCTCCAGGGCTTCTTCCTGACCCAGGGATCGAACTCGCATCTCTTCTGTCTCCTGCATTGGCAGGCAGGTTCTTTACCACTGGGAAGCCCTAGATTATCACAACAATGCTATTTATTGTGACTATTATCATCATATCTAAACCAGTTTCTCAGATGAGCTTTCTGCTGTGTCCCCCTGGGTTAGACAGATGCCTGCCGTGCACTGGCACAGCTGGGTAACTGCTGAACTGACAGCACATGTAGGGAGGCAGGCACCAGTGAAAGAGAACCCAGGGTTGCTGATCCCCCTCCAGGCTAGTCCTTCTCTGAAACTCACTCACTACACAAGTAGGTCATTCCTTTTCCAAAGGGGAGGAGTGCGTGGGGGAGGGGGTTAGTTCTTACACCAAAGGAGTGCTCAGAGACTATGCCAGGTTTCCCACGGTACTGGAGATGTCCCATTTGCACCTCCACCTCTCTGCTTCCTGCCCAGAGGGCCTGAGCTCTCTGGGTGGAAATAGCTGGGCTTCCTTCCCCTCTGTCGTGTATTTGGGTTGCAGAATAAAGAGATCAGCGTATGTATCCCTCCAGTTTCCTCACTGCCACGTTCCCCTTTAGACGGGCCTATGGTGGGCTTCCCCAGTGGTCCAGTGGTTAAGAATCCACCTTTCAATGCAGGGGACCCCGGTTCAATCCCTGGTCCGGAAAGATTCCGTATACCTCGAAACAACTAAGCCCTTGTGTTAAGGGAAGCACACTGATTGAAACCACCCACCATGGCCAGGCACCATAGTAACCATTTGCATGAGTTGTTTTATGACAGGAGATCCTGATAAGGAATAAGGAACTAATAACCACCACCAACCGGCAGAGTTTAGGAAAGGTCGAAAGGAGACATGGCGTGTCCGTCCACTTCCCAGAATCCCTCTCACTAGCATCCATCTTGGCTGAGCGATGTGTGTGCCACCAGGAAAGACTGAATTAGAATGATTAGCCAAAGACCACTTGGAAACTAATCCCATTACCATAAAACCCGAGACTGCGAGCCACGCGGCGGAGCAGTTCTCCTGGGTTCCCTTACCCTACTGCTCTCCACCCGGGTGCCCTTTCCCAATAAAATCTCTTGCTTTGTCAGCACATGTGTCTCCTCAGACAATTCATTTCCGAGTGTTAGACAAGAGCCCAGTTTCAGGCCCTGGAAGGGGTCCCCCTTCCTACAACACCTGCACCTCAACTACTGAGCCTGTGCTCTAGAGCCCGTGAGCTGCAACTGCTGAAGCCCACATGCTCATGTAGAGCCTGTGCTCTGCGACAAGAGAAGCCCCTGCGATGAGCAGCCCACACATGGAAACTGGAGCGCAGCCCCCCTCGCTGCAACTAGAGAAAAGTCCAGGTGCAGCGACAAAGACCCAGCACAGCTACAAATAAATACATAAAAAGAAAAAAAAAAGGTGTGCCTATGGTTCTTTACCCAAAGCCACAGTCAGGAGCAGAAGTAGTTCTGTAGGGTGGAAGTTTATGCACATTTTGAACCTTCCTTAAGAAAAGAATATGAAATTGGGTATAAAATGATTATCTTTTTAGAATGAGAAGAGAAATTGCAACAACTTTCCAGTCTCAAACTTAAAAATGATACAACTTTCAAAAACTCTAAATGTGGATGAAAAACATTGCCTGCCTTATAAGTACACAAAGTGAAAGTCACTCAGCCAAGTCCGACTCTTTGCGACCCCAGGGACTATACATTCCATGAAATTCTCCAGGCCAGAATGCTGGAGTGGGTAGCCTTTCCCTTCTCCAGGGGATCTTCCCAACCCAGGGATCGAACTCAGGTCTCCTGCATTACAGGTGCATTATTTACCAACTAAGCCACAGTAAAGCCCAGGAAAACTGGAGTGGGTATCCTATCCCTTCTCCAGAGAATCCTCCCAACCCAGTAATCAAACGGGGATCTTCTGCATGCAGGCGGATTCTTTACCAATTGAGCTATGAGGGAAGCGCATAGCTATGGGGGAAGCCCAAAGGACATTGCAGCCAACAAGCCTGCAGAGTGTGTGTGTGTGTGTGTGTGTGTGTGTGTGTGTGCACGCACACGTGCTCAGGCATGTCTGACTCCTTGCAAGCCCATGGACTGCAGCCCATCAAGCTCCTATATCTATGGAATTTCCCAGGTAGGAATTCTGGAATGGGTTGCCATTCCCTTCTCCAGGGGAATCTTCCTGACCCAGGAATCGAATCCACGTCTCTTGCATCTCCTGCATTGGCAGGCAGATTGTTTACTGGCTGAGCCACCAGAGAAGCAGTCACTGTAGCCACCTCCAACTGTGCACCCTGAGGGGGTTCAGGATGGAGAAAAGCAGGGTGCTGGCTCTAGACAGTTAAGGTGCACATCTCAGGAATGATTTCAGTGACCCCAGACTCCTGCCCTTTCATACACAGAAAAGTGATAGATTCATTAACTTGAGATGTCTGGTTGTTCTTTAATTAGCAGGAGTCTTTTGATGTTCCGACTACCTGGTCTTTGTTGCAAAAACTCCTGTGTATCCTGGGTCCTCCCTTACCTCTTCAGAGCCATCCCTCAGAGCTACCTGAGAGGCCGTCTTCCTGTCTGAAGTCCTCAGATTTGTCCACCAAGTAAAACATAATTCTCAACTTCTACATTATGCTTTTTTTCAGTCGACACATACATACTTCCATAATACCTTTTTTGTAAGTTTTTATCTGCCTGCTCTTTATTATAATGAAATTTCATTAACTTGGTAATGTTTTCAATTAAAAAAAGGAAATAATTTGATCTATCTTTAGCTGTTTGAATACTGCATTATTAACATGCCGAACTTTTTTTAAAGTGGAAGCTGGGAGATATGTATGCATTTCACAGACTAAAACATACATTAGACTCAACATCTCCTTGAGATCCTGTGGACTGTAGCCCGCCAGACTCCTCTGTCTGAGAGATTCTCCAGGCAAGAATACTGGCATGCCATTTCCTTCTCCAGGGCATCTTCTCGACCCAGGGACTGAACCCAGGTCTCCTGCATTACAGGCAGATCCTTTACCATCAGAGCCACCATAGCTCCACAACATATCCTTAGCTAGATTTAAAATACTCCACCCAACAGGAAGGGAAATATGATGAAGCCACAGTGCGAGTGGAAAGGTACAGAGATCTTAGCCAACTGTGGTTTATATATCTCACTTTCACAAAACCATATGACCACATGGAATATATCGCTAACCTCTCTCTCCAAGACCTTAGGAAAGGGCTCAGGTCTAAAAGTTCAAGTCTGTTGGAGGCCCTGCCTACAACTGGAGCTCCCTCTGAGTTCTGGTAGTGACCTTCTCCCTGCTCCTTAATTCAAGTCCCCTCAGTCATATTCGTAATGATGCCATCTATTTTTTGCCAGGATCCATCCAAATGCACACTCCCAGCCCTGCCCAACAGTCAGAATGAAAGAGTCAACATTTATCAAGTCTCCAAAGACCCGGTCATTGCTGAGAATGTGATATGTATCAATACAACCCAAGAACGCACTGCACTGTCACGATTGAGCCTAGCCTGCCACTGAGGAGTTTCATGACTTTGAGGCTTAGACAGTTCAAACAACTTGACCAAGATCCTTGCAGGTAAAGTGAGGCTAATCCATTACACAACTCTATGGACTTGTTTAATATTAAATAGGGGTAATTATGTAAAGCACTTAACACAGGTATTAGAGGTGAAAGTGATAGTCTGCTCAGTCGCATCTGACTGTTTGCAACCCCACGGACTGTAACCCACCAGGCTCCTCTGTCCATGGGATTCTCCAGGCAAGAATACTGGAGTGGATTGTCATTTCCTTCTTCAGGGGATCTTCCCAACCCAGGGATTAAACCCAGGTCTCCAGCATTGCAGGCAGATTCTTTACTGTCTGAGCCACCAGGGAAACCCATACTAGAGGTAGGTGAGCAAATAGATGCAATGAAGGAGGCTAAGGAACAGTAACCAAAACCAGGAGAGAAATCATTTTATGAACAAACAGACAAGAATGAGAGTATGGGAAGCTGTGAGAAATACCTCCGAGAGACCATGGTTGAACGAACTCTCTAAATCCATGAACCTGCTTCCATTTTCATTCATTCATTCATTCACTTATTTTTTGAAGACTACTCATTCCCAGTGTCTCAGTGGTAAAGAACCTGCCTGCCAATGCAGGAGACCTGGGTTCAATCCATGGGTTGGGAAGATCCCCTGGAGAAGGAAATGGCAACCCACTCCAGTATTCTTGCCTGGAGAATCCCATGGACATGGGAGCCTGGTGGGCTATACTCCATGGGGTTGCAAAAGAGTTGGACACAATTTAGCAACTAAACAACAACCGCTGACTGAGTGCCCTCTAAGCCCCAAGTATTACTAAGCTGAGGATCCAGTGGTGAAGGAGACAGGAGAAATTCACATCCTCGTGGTGCTCACATCCTGTTGGTGGATATGAGCAATACAGGGATTGATTTGGTTATCTGCTCTGCCTTTAGAAGCTCTCCAGGGGAGTGTTACAGAGGGATCAGGGACAAGAGGGACTTTCCAGGTAGCTCAGTGGCAAAGAACCCACCTGACAGCCAGAAGATGCAAGTTCAATCCCTAGGTTAGGAAGATCCCCTGGAATAGGAAACAGCAACCCACTCTAATACTCTTGCCCAAGAAATCCCATGGACAGAGGGGCCTGGCAGGCTACAGTTCATGGGGTCACAATGAGTCAGATGTGACTGAACACATATGCACAGGGAAAAGAGAGTGAATTATTTTATATATGGTGTTCAGAGAAAGCCTCTCTGAGGAGGTGACATTTGAGCAGAGACCTGAGAAAAGAGCAAGCAAAAGCTGCACACAGATACCTGGAGCAAGACCACCATTCCCAACACAGGAAGAGCAAGGGCGAGACTCCCAAGGTTGCTTCCTTTACGTCCCGTGGCCACACAATGAATACATGTATAGGGAGGTTGCTTCCTTTACGTCCCGTGGCCACACAATGAATACATGTATAGGGAGGGTCATCTCCAGCCCACTTTATCCTTCTCCCTAGCCTCATCATTTGCTGCATTGTTCATAAATTACCTTTTTCGTTGCCATATTTCATTCCTTCTTGAAGAAAGAGCACTGCACCAGGAGTCAGAAACCCAGACACGGTCCTGACCTGATCAACAGCTATACCCACAGGACGGCCACTCCCTCCATCATTTAGTGGGCACTTGGAAAAACTCCAGGAGCCACTCTTTGTTAGCTGTAAAATAGCCATGTTATGTATTCAGAAGATTAGTGGCTTGTGAACGTCATGGCCTGAGAGACTTAGCTGAGACCCCACCTCCCTCCCTGGTACCATCACCTCTCTCTGAGACACCCTGGTCTGCTTCCTCCTCCACCGCCTCTGGTTCCAGACAAGGAACTAAGGAACTTGTGCCTGCCAAGTTTTCCCTCTTGACAAGAAGGAAAAATCTCACCATGAAGGTAAACCTTGCTTCAGACATCAGCTCTGTAATACCACACTCTGCAGAGTTCTGATGAATGTGGTTTAGGTGAGCTACCTGTGGCTACAGGACCACACAGCTAAGGGTCCACCTGGAGGTTTTCACTTCAAAGCTCTATGCTATGTTAATTGGATGAGTCACTATCATTACTTGGGCTTATTAGTGAGACTACTTCTGTGCCTACAGGGGACTAAATGAGGCAATTACATCTTCCTGGTCTATCCGCTACTGTGATGGGTTCCCGCCCAGTGCTCATACCAATAGCTGTGTAACTTTTACAAGTCCCTTCCTCATTCTAACACATCAGTATTTCATCTGTAATATGAGGGACTGGATTCATTTGTCCCCAAGATCCTTGACATACTCTAATTCCTCTTTCAGCCTATTTTTACACTTTATAATTCTATTAGCTCATATTTTCCAAATGTGGTTCCAACTGTGTGATTTGGGCCCCATTTGTCAATTCTCTCGGTATTGTGGTTTTGCCTTTGTTTAAATTTACAGGGGACATTTGGAGGCACTTGAGGATTTTGTAATTCTTCTTCTCAGAGCATGAAGAGCCATGCTGAATAAAACTGCTCTTTTCATTAATCCCTCCAACAGCTCATTAGACATTTCCAACAGAGTCAATTAAAGTTTGTTACTCTTTCACTTTTCTTCCCGATCCAGGCCTAGACTTATGAGTATCTGGACACATAAGGACTAAACACTGAGCAGGACCTGGTCACTTAGCACCTGGACTAGGCATGTGGGTTAGTGGGCGGAGCCTCTACCGGAGGGGCAGGGGCAGTGGCAGCTGCAGAACTGTGCTGGCAGAGAATTGGTGATTCGTTCATTCATTCAACAAACAGTATTCATTCAGCATTTCCCCAAAAAGGACTCCTTTGCCATCATTTCATTTTTTACCGATTTTTGAGGGCTGTTAAGCCTTCCTCAGTGATCAATGCAAAGAAATAGAGGAAAATAACAGAATGGGAAAGACTAGACAGCTATTCAAGAAAATCAGAGATACCAAGGGAACATTTCATGCAAAGATGGGCTCAATAAAGGACAGAAATGGTATGGACTTAACAGAAGCAGAAGATATTAAGAGGTGGCAAGAATACACAGAAGAACTGTACAAAAAAGATCTTCACAACCCAGATAATCACAATGGTGTGATCACTCACCTAGAGCCAGATATCTTGGAATGTGAAGTCAAGTGGGCCTTAGAAAGCATCACTAAGAACAAAGCTAGTGGATGTGATGGAATTCCAGTTGAGCTACTTCAAGTCCTGAAAGATGATGCTGTGAAAGTGCTGCACTCAATATGCCAGCGAATTTGGAAAACTCAGCAGTGGCCACAGGACTGGAAAAGGTCAGTTTTCATTCCAATCCCAAAGAAAGGCAATGCCAAAGAATGCTCAAACTGCCACACAATTGCACTCATCTCACATGCTAGTAAAGTAATGCTCAAAATTCTCCAAGCCAGGCTTCAGCAATACATGAACTGTGAACTTCCAGATGTTCAAGCTGGTTTTAGAAAAGGCAGAGGAACAAGAGACCAAATTGCCAACATCTGCTGGATCATGGAAGAAGCAAGAGAGTTCCAGAAAAACATCTATTTCTGCTTTATTGACTATGCCAAAGCCTTTGACTGTGTGGATCACAATAAACTGTGGAAAATTCTGAAAGAGATGGGAATACCAGACCACCTGATCTGCCTCTTGAGAAACCTATATGCAGGTCAGGAAGCGACAGTTAGAACTGGACATGGAACAACAGACTGGTTCCAAATAGGAAAAGGAGTTCGTCAAGGCTGTATATTGTCACCCTGATTATTTAACTTCTATGCAGGGTACATCACAAGAAACGTTGGGCTGGAAGAAGCACAAGCTGGAATCAAGATTGCTGGGAGAAATATCAATAACCTCAGATATGCAGATGATACCACCCTTATGGCAGAAAGTGAAGAGGAACTCAAAAGCCTCTTGATGAATGTGAAAGAGGAGAGTGAAAAAGTTGGCTTAAAGCTCAACATTCAGAAAACTAAGATCATGGCATCTGGTCCCATCAGATCAGATCAGATCAGTCGCTCAGTCATGTCCAACTCTTTGTGACCCCATGAATCGCAGCACGCCAGGCCTCCCTGTCCATCACCAACTCCAGAGTTCACTCAGACTCACGTCCATTGAGTCAGTGATGCCATCCAGCTATCCCATCCTCTGTCGTCCCCTTCTCCTCTTGCCTCTAATCCCTCCCAGCATCAGAGTCTTTTCCAATGAGTCAACTCTTCGCATGAGGTGGCCAAAGTACTGGAGTTTCAGCTTTAGCATCATTCCTCCCAAAGAACTCCCAGGGCTGATCTCCTTGCAGTCCAAGGGACTCTCAAGAGTCTTCTCCAACACCACAGTTCAAAAGCATCAATTCTTTGGTGCTCAGCCTTCTTCACAGTCCCACTCTCACATCCATACATGACCACAGGAAAAACCATAGCCTTGACTAGACGAACCTTTGTTGGCAATGTAATGTCTCTGCTTTTGAATATGCTATCTAGGTTGGTCATAACTTTTCTTCCAAGGAGTAAGCGTCTTTTAATTTCATAGTTGCAGTCACCATCTGCAGTGATTTTGGAGCCCAGAAAAATAAAGTCTGACACTGTTTCCCATCTATTTCCCATGAAGTGGTGGGACCACATGCCATGATCTTCGTTTTCTGAATGTTGAGCTTTAAGCCAACTTTTCACTCTCCACTTTCACTTTCATCAAGAGGCTTTTGAGTTCCTCTTCACTTTCTGCCATAAGGGTGGTGTCATCTGCATATCTGAGGTTATTGATATTTCTCCCGGCAATCTTGATTCCAGCTTATGTTTCTTCCATTCCAGCATTTCTCATGATGTACTCTGCATATAAGTTAAATAAACAGGGTGACAATATACAGCCTTGACGTACTCCTTTTCCTATTTGGAACCACTCTGTTGTTCCATGTCTAGTTCTAACTGTTGCTTCCTGACCTGCATATAGGTTTCTCAAGAGGCAGATCAGGTGGTCTGGTATTCCCATCTCTTTCAGAATTTTCCACAGTTTATTGTGATCCACACAAAAGCTTTGGCATAGTCATCACTTCATGGCAAATAGGGAACAGTGGAAACAGTGTCAGATTTTATTTTTCGGGCTCCAAAATCACTGCAGATGGTGACTGCAGCCATGAAATTAAAAGATGCTTACTCCTTGGAAGAAAAGTTATGACTAACCTAGACAGCATATTCAAAAGCAGAGATATTACTTTTCCAACAAAGGTCTGTCTAGTCAAGGCTATGGTTTTTGAATGCAGAAGAATTGATGCTTTTGAACTGTGGTGTTGGAGAAGACTCTTGAGAGTCCCTTGGAAGGAGATTCAACCTGTCCGTCCTAAAGGAGATCAGTCCTGGGCGTCCATTGGAAGCACTGATACTGAAGCTGAAACTCCAATTCTTTGGCTACCTCACGTGAAGAGTTGACTCATTGGAAAAGACCCTGATGCTGGGAGGGATTGGGGGCAGGAGGAGAAGGGGATGACAGAGGATGAGATGGCTGGATGGCATCAGCCGTCATCAGAGTTTGAGTGAACTCCGGGAGTTGGTGATGAACAGGGAGGCCTGGCGTGCTGCAATTCACGGGGTTACAAAGAGTCAGACACGACTGAACTGAACTGAAGGGCAGATACTGATGTATACACCTGTGCAAGATTCAAAAGAAGACAATTTGAGAATGGATCACCAACATTAGCCTTTTTATCATGTTCATAGGGTTCTCAAGGCAAGAATAGTGGAGTGGTTTGCCATTCTCTCCTCCAGTGGAGCACATCTTTCCTGTAGTCATGTACGGATGTGAGCTCAGTCCTGAGGAATTGTTTTTGAATTGCGGTGCTGGAGAAGACTGTTGAGAGTCCCTCGGATAGCAAGAGGATCAAACCAGTCAATCCGAAAGAAAGGAAATCAACCCCGGATACTCATTGGAAGGACTGATGCTGAAGCTCCAATACTTTGGCCACCTGATGTGAAGAGCCAAATCATTGGAAAAGACCCTGAGGCTGGGAAAGATTGAGGGCAGGAGGAGAGGATGAGACGGCTGGATGGCATCACCGATGCAATGGATATGAACTTGGGCAAACTATGGGAGATAGTGAGAGACAGGGAGGATTGGTGTGCTGCAGTCCATAGGGTCGAAGAGAGTCGGACATGACTTCACAACTGACCACCACAACCACCAATGACATTTAAGTATGTTAAGCTCAAGAAAGAGGACTGACCTAAGGACAAAGAAAGAGAAACCACCCTTGGGAATTCCCTGGCAGTCCAGTGGTTAGCATTTTGCATTTTCACTGTCATGGGCCCAGGTTCAATTCCTGGTTGGGGGACTAAGATCCCACCAGCCACATGGTATGGCCAGAAAAAAAGAGAGAAAGAAGCCACCTTCCTCTTATCTCTGGATGACTGGAGGAATGTGGAAACAGTTGTCTCAAGAATGATAAGGGGTGAGAAGCTACTTCAAAGGGCTGAGATGAATTTTAACAAAAGATAGTTTGTGGAGAATGTTCTAGATAGCAAGAACAGCATGAAAAATGCCCAGTGGTGGAAAAGTGATTACATGTTTGGAAAACAGTATTGGCTTGGCTGTCAAAAGTTGGTATTATTCTTTCAACAAAGGTTTTCTGTGAATCAACATTGTTTGAAATCAACATGTGTTTATTCCCAGATTGTAAAGTCAAATCTTTTGAGATAAAAATATCTGATCCAATAAAGACATTGATATTGAAGTATATTTCATGCTATCAGCTCTCTCTCAGCTGCCAGGAAGGAGTGAGAATCTGCTCTGGAGTCATCTAGCTCTAGATGTCAGCTTCACTGCAGTGTGCCTAACATTCCACAGATAAACCTCCACCCCTCACTGGTAGCCCATGAGACACTCTTCCCTACCTGTTCTCCGTGAGGACTAAAAATGCAGATTGGGGGAGAATTAACTCAAAAAGGAAACCAAATAGTTAAGCTCTTGGAGAAAGGTGTTGGGCGACTGAGTTGAGTTAGGTGATCTTAGGGTGATCCAACCATCACTTCTCAGATGCCACTGTGAGCCACGGATTCCAGAGGACACAGAACCATGAGAAAGAGGGAGTTTGAGAAAGTGGCCTGGATACACAAAAGCCAATATTTTATTGTAAAATATTTATTTATTTGGCTGTTCTGGGTCTTAGTTGCAACATGTGGGATCTAGTTCCCCGACCAGGGACTGAGCCCAGGTCCCCTGCATTTGGAGCACAGACCACCAGGGAAGTCCCATGAATGCCATTATTTTAACTTCATCCTTCCCGAGGGAGACACCACTCCCAAACTGGAAATCGGCTTTCCTGTATCTCCTACTCTAGCTTTGTGCTTTGTAATCTGCACCAGATGAAGGATGGAGGGGTTGAGAATTCACCTCAACAAGAATCTGCTGTCCTGGGAGGCTGAGAGCTTCTTTACTTGCGTGCGTGCTAAGTCACTTCAGTCATGTCCGACTCTTTGCGACCCTATGGACTGTAGCCCACAGGCTCCTCTGTCCATGGGATTCTCCAGGCAAGAATACCGGAATGGGTTGCCATGCCCTCCTCCAGACCTTCCCATCCCAGGGATCATCTCCTGCATTGGCAGGCAGATTCTTTACCACTGGGGAAGCCCTCTTCTTTATTTATCCTAGGCCTTATCTCCTGAAGACTGAATCCCAGGGAAATTCCTGTGTGTGCTGGGCAGGATGATGGCTGGGAGGATGCAAATTGGAGCTAAGGTGATAACAAACTGCTTTACATAGAAGGGGCTGTGGTGAGACCAGGGGTGGATGAGAGGATTGGAGGAGGGAGTGGGGGAGGGCTTGATTTAAAGGAAGAGATTAGATGGTGTTAATGGGGGGAGAATTTGTGGGGGAAAGAACAGAAAGACTTCAGGGCTGTTTGTGTGAAGTCTGTCACGTTAGTTTATAAACCTCTTCCCTCCTTACCACAAAAATATTTGGTAAAAAATCAGTTCTTACGCAAGCAGTCACCAGTAATGAGTGAGAAGTCCTTTTATCTGAACTCACGCCCCTCATGAACCATGAAGAATTGATGTTTTCAAATTGCGGTGCTGAGAAAGATTCTTCAGAGTTCCTTGGACAGCAAAGAGATCAAGCCAGTCAATCCTAAAGGAAATAAACCCTGAATATTCATTGGAAGGACTGATATTGAACCTGAAGCTCCAATACTTTGGCCACCTGAGCTGACTCATTGGGAAAGATCCTGATGCTGGGAAAGATTCAAGACAGGAGGAGAAGGGGTTGGCAGAGGATGAGATGGTTGGATGGCACCACCGACTCAATGGACATGAGTTTAAGCAAACTCCAGGAGGTGGTAAAGAACAGGGAGGCCTGGAGTGTTGCAGTCCGTGGGGTTACAAAGAGTTGGACACAACTGAGCGACTGAAAAACAGCAACAACAACCCATCTAGCCAGCTATCTATCCATTCATCTACACATTCATCCCTCTATCTATCCCTCTATCTATATGCAGTTCAACATATAGTTATAACATGGTCAATATGAAGTGAAGAGACATAAAATCAACGACAGGAACAGGCGCATGGGGCAAATTGCAGAGAACACAGGGCAGAGCAGTGTACTGCTCACGGTGGAGTGACACAGGATGTGCTTCATGCCTCCAGCGATGAGTTGTGACAACACACAGGAAAGCTCACTGTTGACTCAAAAACCAGCTCTGAAGCAAAACCCTGGGCACTGAGCTGATCAAATAAAAACAGCTGCTCACTTGTGAGCCCTAGAGAAACAAGCTCTCTGTCCCACCAGCTGCTGTGGTATTAAAATCTGAGGCCTTACTCCCTGGCTCAGCCCAAAGCCTTGACCTCACTCCTTACTCACCTTATTCCTCACTCCTTACTCACCAGAATCCGTTGTTGTATAGTCGCTAAGTCGTGTCTGACTCTTTGCGACCAGCTGGACTGCAGCATTCTAGGCTCCTCTGTCCATGGGATTCTCCAAGCAAGAATACTGGAGTGTGTTGGCAGGCTCTCCTCCAGGGGATCTTCCCCATCCAGGGGTCAAACCCACATTTCTTATGTCTCCTTTGTTGGCAGGTGTGTTCTTTTCCATGAGTGTCACCTGGGAAGCTCAAAACCCTTTTATCCACTCCCAAATTTGAAACCAACACTTAGAAGTCAAACAGATGACATGAAACACATCAGCTTTACCACTGACACCACTATGTGAGAGACCATAGTTGCTATGTGTGGTCACGATGGGCCTTCTGATGTTTGATCTGATATAGGGACCTGAGCCCCAGGTCCTGGCCCTCCTGGGTGAATATGGTCTTCTTGTCCAGGACCAGTCTGCCCCTGTAAGAACTCGGCAAGAGGAAGCAGAAGGCATGGATCCTGTGTGCAAAGTTAATCAGAAAAGAATAAGCATCAAGGTGGTGACCAAGTATGCTCAGTTCTGACCCTAAAAGTGACAGGACGGCCTCTCTTCCTCTAGGTATGGGTCAAGGTCAAGATGAAGAGCTGGAGGTATTCCTCAGAAGCTTCTAGGGAACAGAGCAGAACATCCCTTGTGTGTGTGGAAGTATAAGGAATAGGGTAAAGATGATGGGATGTCCATCTAAGGGAAACTTGTAAAACCTAAAAAGGGAGCAGGGACAGTTTGGGACCTGTCTTTCCAGTTCCGAGGTGTTCAAAAAGGTGTTTAGTTAGCCTTTGGGAGCCAACACTCTGTTATACTTGGAGATAACTTATATAAGGGTTTTCCAGGTGGCACAGTGCATAAGAATCCACCTGCCAGTCAGGAGACGTGGGTTCCATCCCTGGGCTGGGAGATCCTGTGAAGAAGGAAATGGCAACCCACTCCAATATTCTTGCCTGGAGAATCCCATGGAGAGAGGAGCCTGGTGGGCTACAGTCCATGGGGTCACAAAGAGTCGGACACAACTTAGCAATTGAGTGCATACACACACATCTTATATGCATTTCTCCTCCCAACAGCCCTTTTGTTGTGGTTCACTCACTCAGTCATGTCCAACTCTTTGTGACCCCATGGACTGCAACACACCAGGCTACCGTGTCCTTCACCATCTCTCAGAGTTTGCTCAAACTCATGTCCATTGACTCTGTGATGCCATCCTACCATATTGTCCCCTCCGTCATCCCCTTTTCCTCCTGCCTTCAATCTTCCCAGCATCAGAATCTTTTCCAATGAGTCAGCTCTTCGTATCAGGTGGCCAAAGTATTGGAGCTTCAGTATCAGTCTTTCCAGTGAATATGCAGGGTTGATTTCCTTTAGGGTTGACTGGTTTGATCTCCTTGTAGGGAGAAGGCAATGGTACCCCACTCCAGAACTCTTGCCTGGAAGGTCCCATGGATGGAGGAACCTGGTAGGCTGCAGTCCATGGGGTCACTAAGAGTCGGACACAACTGAACGACCTCACTTTCACTTTTCACTTTCATGCATTGGAGAAGGAAATGGCAACCCATTCCAGTGTTCTTGCCTGGAGAATCCTAGGGACCGGGGAGCCTGGTGGGCTGCCGTCTATGGGGTCGCAGAGAGTCAGACACGACTGAAGCGACTTAGCAGCAGCAGCAGCAGGTGGGTGATCCTGAGTTTATTTAACATGCCTGAGTCCTGGTTTGATCATCTAAAAAGAGATGGACAGACATTCAAACTCATTTCTAAACTCCTTGCTTTCCTTATTATAAAAGCCAAGCAGCTTTCAGAGGTTTACTTCACAAAAAAACTAAGCTCACAAGCCTTTCCCTTGGGCATTCTAGTTTCAATTCAGTAATTCTATACCTTGTTCTTATCTAAGAATGCTGTGTCATCCCTCCCTTCACTGAGCCTGGCAGGAGCCAGTTGTGAACATTCCGCTAGACTCACATTTTTGCAGAAAGCTTTCAACTCTTTGGCCAGACCTAGTAAATGTGCTGTAATAAAAGGAGATATTGATTCTCTGTTCACAGTCCATCATTCCAAGGTCAATGAACAACGAGAAAAGAGCTGCTTTTGTTGAAGGAAAGGGAACGTCCATCAAGTTAATTCCATTCCTTCGTATTCACAAGGCCTGTCTCTCCCCATATGTCACCTGTCTAACCTAACAGGATAGAAGCAGACATGTATAATAGCTCTAAATTATATGTATTGGGAAAACAATGGAAAAAACAGCAAGCAAAAAGTTCCAAGGAAATTAACACGGTTATTGCTCAAATCTCATGCTCCCTGTCAGAGGCTTAGGGGAAAAGAACTATTGTTTCTATTCAACTCAATTCAAAAATTGTTAGGAACTGAAGATGCAAAGATAAAGGCACCAGGGAATTAATTCCCTGGTCGTCCAGTAGCTAGGACTTCGAGTTTCTACTGCAGGGGGCCCAGGTTCACTCACTCATGAGGCATGGCAAAAAAAGAAAAAAATTAAAATGAATAAAAGATACCTTCTCAGCCCTCAAAGAGCTCAGATGACAGGGTGAGTCTGATGATATGCAAGTGTGCTAAGTTGCTTCAGTTGTGTCTGACTCTTTGCGACCCCATGGACTATAGCCCACCAGGCTCCTCTGTCCATGAGATTCTCCAGGCAAGAATACTGGAGCAGGTTGCCATTTCCTCCTCCAGTGGATCTTCCCGACGGAGGGATGGAACCAGAATCTCTTCTGCCTCCTGCATTGGCAGGCAGGTTCTTTACCACTAGCGCCACCTGGGAAGGCCCTGATGATATGAAAGTGACAGTCACTCAGTCATGTCTGACTCTTTGCAACTCCATGGACTGTCTAGTCCATGGAATTCTCCAGGCCAGAATACTGGAGTAGGTAGCCGTTCCCTTCTCCAGGGGATCTTCCCAACCCAGGGATCGAACCCAGGTCTCCTTCATTGCAGGCAGATTCTTTACCAGCTGAGCTACCAAGGAAGCCCTAATGATACAGACATGGTCTATAACTCAGAAGCAGCTTCACCTCCCAGGTCAAAGGTCTTAGAGAGTCTTCTAAAAGAAATAATGTCTGAGCTGAGTCAAAGGTTTAGCAGGTGTGAGCCAAGCAAAGGAAGAAGTAGGACAAACTCAACTATAAGAGAATTCTAGGCAGAGAATATAATCTCAAACACTGGCCACAATTTCTTACCTTCCACCGAGTGCTCTGCAACGTGCTTTATCATGAAATCCCTGTGCTGTGTGATATTGTGATTTATAATAAGAAAAATCTATGTGATCTTCATCAACATTTCTTGCACAGAGCTCCTAAACTATTGTCGATTTCTTAATTGATGAAAGCAATGGAGGCATCCTTTATGTTAATGAGGTGATTTTTGGACTCACATCAGGATGGAGGCTGGTTGCCAGTGAAGCCATCAGGTGATTAGAGCACTGGAAATTTCAGTCTCCTCCCCCCACCCACCCACCCCCTCCCACCCACACACACCCATACACCCCAACCCACCCCTACCTGACATCTAACCTCTGGGGAGGAGGAGAAGCCGAATATTGAGTTCAGTCATCAATTGCCACTGGCCAATGGTTTAATTGATTGTGCCTAGGTAAAGAAGCCTCCATAAAACCCCAAAAGGATGAGGCTCAGAGAGCTTCTGGGCTGGTGAACCTGTGGAGGTACTGAGAGTGGTAACCTAGAGAGGGCGGAGGCTCTGCGCCCTCTCCTCATACACTTACCCAGTGGATCTCTTCCACCTGGAAGAGCACAGAAACTAGGGATAAAGCAGAAAAGGAGAACCACGTGCCAGGAATGTATGAACATTGTCTCATTTAATTTTCACTACCCCTGGAGTAGGGTGTGGCAACCCACTCCAGTATTCTTGCAGGAAGTATCCCCAGGGACAGAGGAGCCTGGCGGGTATCGCAGAGTCAGACATGACTGAGTGACTAAGCCTGTGCACACTCGCACACACAAACACACCACGGTATAAGAAAAGTAGAAGGATTTATTTTCCATTTTAAACAGGAAGAATTTAAATCTGAGCAATTTGTCTTGTCTGTGGTCAAACACAAATCTGACAAGTTATGGAGTGGGAATTGAAACTCTTGGTGGTGAGCCTCCAAAATCCGTTCTCCCCAAAAGAGAAGAGACAGTCCCTACTGAGGTCCAGAGGTCCAATGTCTTATGCTGCTCCCAGATGTTCCCTCCTTGCAGACTGGGACAATTTCACTTTTAAATGCACACGTTCTTCTTGGCAGTAAATAATGTCTTTGTTCCATGCCCCCCAAAAATAAAAATAATTTCAATCACTCTTGCATAAGAAGAATTTATACTGACTCAAATATTTGTTATCTGTCCTCTAATGGTTCTGTTATAAACTTGAGAAAACCTAGAGAGAGAGAGTATGAGAGCTAATAAAATCATTAGAAATCACCTTGTAAGGGATCCAATGGTGGATTTCAGTGGGATCTAGAAACTTTTGAAATTTAACATGAAATTATGTTTGTGCATAATGGGCTTCTCTTCTGGGAAAAGGTTTTATAACTTTCTTCGGATTCTTAAAGAAGTGTATGAGCCCGAATACCCTAACTTTGCAGATATGGAAACTGGTCAAGTCATTTACACACCCAAGGACCTTAAAGTCACACCATGCCACTGCTGCTAAGTCACTTCAGTCTTGTCTGACTCTGCGATCCCATAGACGGCAGCCCACCAGGCTCCTCCGTCCCTGGGATTCTCTAGGCAAGAACACTGGAGTGGGTTGCCATTTCCTTCTCCAATGCATGAAAGTGAAAAGTGAAAGTGAAGTCGCTCAGTCGTGTCCGACTCTTAGCAACCCCATGGACTACAGCCTACCAGGCTCCTCCATCCACGGGATTTTCCAGGCAAGAGTACTTGAGTGGGGTGCCACTGCCGAAAGTCACACCATAAGGCCTCGATAAATCAGGTTTAGACCCTAGGTCTCTTGATTCCTGAAGCATGACACCTACAAGGAACTTCTGCTTGTAAGAATACTCTATCTGAAATAAAGATTTATGGCCCTGAAATCACCCATAGATTTTGTGGTCAGCAAGGAACCGTCATGTAAAGAATCATTACTTGTAAACTAAGATCTGTTTCTATTAAACTGTCATGCAGAAGCACAGGGAATGTGAGGTGTGGACTGGACCACTGTGGGGGCAGGAAGTGCACAGAAAGTCAGGGCTCTATTGCCTTTCTACTTCCTATCCCTTGTCATGAAGCGTGAGAGAGAGGAGGCATTGGGTGTCTGTTTGCCATGGGAAACCAGATCAGCTGAGGGACCGTCTACAGAAAGAGTGGAGGAAGGTCTTGGTTCATGCTTGTGATCCCCCTACCCCCAAATTCATATGTTGAAATCTTAATCCCCAAGGTGATATTGAATGGTGGTGTTGGAGAAAACTCTTGAGAGTCACTTGGACAGCAAGGAGATGCAACCAGTCCATTCTAAAGGAAATCAATCTTGAATATTCATTGGAAGGACTGATGCTGAAGCTGAAACTCCAATACTTTGGCCACCTCATGTGAAGAACTGACTCATTTGAAAAGACCCTGTTGCTGGGAAATATTGAAGGTGGGAGGAGAAGGGGACAACAGAGGATGAGATGGTTGGATGGCATCACTGACTCTATGGACATGAGTTTGGGTAAACTCCAGGAGTTGGTGATGGACAGGGAGGCCTGGTGTGCTGCAGTCCATGGGGTCGCAAAGAATCAGACATGACTGAGCGACTGAAGTGAACTGAAGGTGATAGTATCAAGAGGTAGGCCCTTTGGGTGGTTCTTAGGTCATGATGGCAGAACCCGCATTATTGGGATTGTTTCCTAATGAAAGAGACCCCACAGAACTCCCCTGGCCCCCTTCTTCTGAGGACACAAAAAGAAGTCTGCAACCAAGAAGAGGGATGTCATCTGACCATGTTGGCACCCTCATCTCAGACTTCAGGCTCTGGAACTCTGAAGAATAAATATCTGTTGTTTATAACTCATCCAGTCTATGGTGTTTTATTATAGAAGCATGGCTGAGATGTTTCTTGTTCCCCAGAATCAGACCCTGCAGTGAGAATGTGTGTGTCATTTATTAAAAATGTGTCCCCAAGAGAAACTGGGAAAGGAGCTGGGGAAGCTGGATGGGAAGAGGAAGATTCAAGCACTGTCTTCTGGAGGGTGGCTGGTCTGAGTTGTGGAACCCTGGAGTGTCATGAAATATACTACTAGTAATTCTACTGCTGATCTGATCATGTAATAGCAAACATTTACTGGGCATTTACCATATACCAGGAGCAGAGCTAGTGTGACTTTACCTATTGACTCAGTGGGTAAAAAAAAATGTTGCCTGCTCTATCAGCAAACAAAAATGCTGCACTCATTAAGCCTATCAGCCACTTCCACGGGCCCCAGTGGTGAGCCAAGGGGAATCTCAGGAGGAAAATAAATGGGCTGCCTGCCACCAAGCCCTCAGCTACTGCATCCACCCCTGATGGTGGACCCTGAGAGGACTCAAGATGGAAAAGCACATGATACTGGCCCTAGATAGCTAAGGTGCACATCAAGGGAATGAATTCAGCAAGCCCAGACTCTTGCATCTACCCATACATTAAAAAAAAGGTTAACTTCATTGAGATGTCTGGCTTTCTTAGTCAGAAAATCAAAAGATTACTGTCAATCTGTTTCTTTTTATTACAGCAAAAACTTCTATATATCCTGGTTCCACCCTTCTCTCTTTGAGCAGTCCCTCAGAGCTATCTCAGAGGCTGCCTCCCCTTGGCTTACGTCCTCAAAAAGTTTGCTGAATCAAACACCAGCATCAGGGTCTTTTCCAATGAGTCAGTTCTTCACATCAGGTGGCCAAAGTATTGGAGCTTCAGCATCAGTGCTTCCAGTGAATATTCAGGACTGATTTCCTTTAGGATGGACTGGTTGCATCTCCTTGCAGTCCAAGGCACTCTCAAGAGTCTTCTCCAACACCACAATTCAAAACCTCAGCTTTCTTTATCGTCCAACTCTCACATCCACACAAGACTACTAGAAAAACTATATCTTTGTTTAGATGGGCCTTTGCTGGCAAAGTAATGTCTCTGCTTTTTAATATGCTATCTAGGTTGGTCATAACTTTTCTCTCAAGGAGCAAGCATCTTTTAATTTCATGGCTGCAGTCACCATCTGCAGTGATTTTGGAGCCCAGAAAAATAACGTCTGTCACTGTTTCCATTGTTTCATCACCTATTTGCCATGAAGTGATGGGACCAGATGCCATGATCCTAGTTTTCTGAATGTTGAGTTTTAAACCAGCTTTTTCACTCTCTTTCACTTTCATCAAGAGGCTCTTCAGTTCTTCACTTTCAGCCATAGGGTGGTGTCATCTGCATATCTGAGGTTGTTGATATTTCTCCCCGCAATCTTGATTCCAGCTTGTGCTTCATCCAGCCTGGCATTTCACATGTTGTACTTTTGGAGCACTTTATATAATATTTAACAGGTTTCAGAATAATGGTCTGTCAAGGGACTTTAAATGAACACAAGTCAGATGAATGCATTAAAGTCTAACTAAATCTATGCCTTGTTGTTCAGTCACTCAGTCGTGTCTGACTCCTTCTGCCATCCCATGGACTGTAGCCCACCAGGCTTCTCTGTCCATGGGATTTCCCAGGCAAAAATACTGGAGTGGGGTGCCATCTCCTACTCAAAAAAAATCTATGCCTCAGAGAAAAGTTTGCTCACCATCTGGCTCTGAATAAATCACATCATGACTCTCTAGATGTGGATAAACAGATAAGTGTGGATTAGTGAAGGTGCAGTGGTGCTCACTTCATAAATCAGGGGACAACATTAGGAATCAGGCTGAGGAGTACCGATACTTGATTGGGTTAGATTTCATGACTTTGGCTCTGGGATGCCTCTGAAGTCTGCTGTTGATGCTGTTCTTCTTTTTAAACTGGCCCCCGGCTCTAGTCTTCCTCCTCAGCATTACGGCAAAGTCATCTCTCTCAGGTGCCTCTTCTCATCACCCTATACTGGCTCCCACTGGGCCAAGTCTTGGCTCCTGAGTGTAACCTTACCAGACCTCATGTCATGACCTTGCGTCCTTACAAAGTCTTTTTTTTTTTTTTTCAATTTTTAAAGCTTATTTTAATGCTATTTCAAAATTGCAGAAAGTTTCAAAAGTAGTAATAAAGGATTCCATAGAGTTTTTATTCAGATTCACTTATTATTTACATTTCCCCCATTTGTTTTCTCTGTATGTGTATGTATATTTATGTACACACACCCTGAATACTCACTGGAAGGACTGATGCTGAAGCTCCAATACTTTGGCCACCTGATGCAAAAAGGTGACTTTGTTGGAAAAGACCCTGATGCTGGGAAAGGTTGAGGGCAGAAGGAGAAGGCGGCAACAGAGGATGAGATGATTGGATGGAATCATTGATTCAATGGACTTGAGCAAACTCCAGATGGTGAGGGATGGGGAGGCCTGGTGTGCTGCAGTCCATGGGGTCACAAAGAGTCGGAAAAGACTTGGTGACTGAACAGCAGGAGTATGTGAACATATATGTGGATACATACATACACTTTTTTGAACTATTAGAGTAGGTTGAAGACATCAAAACCCTTTATCCCTAAGTATGCCCATGTATATTTCCTGAGAACAGGAACATTTTTCTTATATAACCATAGTATAATAATCAAACTCAGGAAATTTAATATGGATTTACCTAATCTCTGCTGCTGCTAAGTCATTCAGTCATGTCCAACTCTTTGCAACCCTATGGACTATAGACCACCAGGCTCCTCTGTCCATGGGATTCTCCAAGCAAGAATCCTGGAGGGGGTTGCCATGTCCTCCTCCAAGATTAGAGGCTAGTATCATCATTATCCCAATTTTTTACAGGAGAGAAGTCAACCTCAACACCCAAGCTCAGGAATGCCCCAGCCCACTCCCTGAGGCTGAGAGCTCTGTTAACTACTACCCTGCCTTCCCAGGACTCGTTGGTCAACCCCACCTCCCATGTCATCCCTCTCTTCCATCAAGAGGCCTATTCAAATGCTACTTGGCCTCTAAAGTTAAGTTGTACCTTTTCAAGTTAGTCTTAGTGGTCTGTGTGCATGTATGTGTTTACATGTGCTCAGTCATGTCTCACTCTTTGCAATCTTATGGAATGCAGCCCACCAGGCTCCTCTGTCCATGGGATTTTCCAGGCAAGAATACTGGAGTGGCCTATGAAAGGCTATTCTAACCTCCTCTTTGATCACTGGAATCTTTTCCTTTGGAAAAAGAGGTTAAGGGGGAAAAAAAGAAAGAAATGACAATGTTTTTGTTATTCTAAGGGCTTCCCTGGTGGCTCAGAGGTTAAAACGTCTGCCTTTAAATGCAGGAGACCTGGGTTCGATCCCTGGGTCAGGAAGATCCCCTGGAGAAGGAAATGGCAACCCACTCCAATATTCTTGCCTGGAGAATCCCATGGATGGAGGAGCCTGGCTACAGTCCATGGGGTCGCAAAGAGTCGGACACGACTGAGTGACTTAACTTTCACTTTCTAACTTTGTTATTCTAAAGGACCTTTTTTTTTTGGGAAACCAATCCCTGCTATTTCCCACAGTTACACACCAGATGGCAGTGTTCAATTAGCCAAAAGAAATCTGGATACAGCAGTATAGAATAGTTTGCGTGGGTGCTCAGTTGTGTCCTGACTCTTAGCGACCCGGTGGACTGCAGCCTGCCAGGCTCGGCTGTCCATGAGATTTCCTAGGCACGAATACTGGAGTGGGTTGCCATTTCCTTCTCCAAGGGATCTTCCCAACTCCGGAATCGAACCCAAATCTCCTGCATTGGCAAACAGATTCTTCACCACTAAGCCACGAGGGAACAGATATAGAATAAAGGCATTTAACTAATTCTAAATTGTTCTCAGAGCTTCTTGGAGGTACCTTGTAAACTGTCAACAATTATACGTGGTGCCACTGTATTCTGACAGCAATCCTGAGACCTAACGGAAATGTGGATTAGCCTCACAGGAATGACAAGGAGACTCACCCAGAGCAAGTTCAGTGGGACAGTCATGATGTGTAAGTGGCTGGCCTCGGGCCAGAACCCAGATCTTCTAGCTCAGAGTCTCATGTTCACTTATGTGAACTTGTTACCTGAAAACTGGGTTCGCCTCTTGCGGAGGATCAAGCCAAAGACTGGGAGGAGGAAGGATTTATAACTTGCAGCAAGTAAGGAGGACATGGGGGAACTCTCCCAAAGCAATGTCTCACTAAGGAGCAAAATCGGGGAGTTTTCAGCTAAGGGCAGAAGCACGTTCCTGAGGGCTTGAGCAGAGAATTCAGCATAGAATTGGGCAAAGAGGGACAGAATCCAAGATTTAGTTGATTGAAGCCAAGAGGGTCGGAAAAGGTCAACATAATTATCCCTGGGGTTCCATTTGGCCTGGAGGTTGAATGCTGGTAGAGGCTAGGGGTGGAGGACAGCAATTAAATTCTGGAAAATAACTCAAGAAAGTGCTTCAGGCTAATTTTAACAAGCAAAGCAGAACCAGAAGTCTTTTTAACTGATTTATTGTCTTTGATATTGTTACTTGGACAGCAAGGAGATCAAACCAGTCAATCCTAAAGGAAATCAACCCTGAATATTCATTGGAAGGACTGATGCTAAAGCTCCAATACTTTGGCCACCTGATGCAAAGAGCAGACTCACTGGAAAAGACCCTGATGCTGGGAAAGATTGAAGGCAGGAGAAAGGGGCGACAGAGGATAAGATGGCTGGATGGCATCATGGACTCAATGGACTTGAGACTGAGCAAATTCCGGGAGGTAGTGAAGGACAGGGAAACCTGGCGTGCTGCCATCCATGGGGTCGCAAAGAGTCGGACACAACTGAGCGATTGAACAACAACAAGTTTCCAATGCTGGCCTTTATTCTTTCCTGAAGAGTCAAGTTCTTAGTGGTTTTTTTTTTTTTTTTTTCTCTCTCTTCAACCTGAAGAATTCACTTTAGCATTTCCTGTTGTGTGGGAGTGTAGAAACGCTGGCAACAAATTCTCTTAATTTTCCTTTCAAATGTCTTTTATTTCACTTGCATCCTAGAGGGGTACTTTTGCTCAATATGGAATTCTACATTGACAGGTGTTTCTGTCTGTACTTTCAGATGTTGTTCCTTTGTCTTTTGGTTTCTATAGTTGCTGACAAGTTAGTGAGAAGTTGAATCATTTTTCCCTATATTATACATTTTTCTCTGCTTACAAAATTCCTTTTATCTTTGAGGATCAGTAGTCTAAGATGTGTCTAACCCTTTCATGTATGCATTCTATTTAGGATTTGCTGAGCTGCTTAGATCAGTATGTTATTGTCTTAACTGAAATTTGAAGAAGTGTGGCCATCATTTCTTCAAGTATTTGTCCAATTCTGTCCTCTTTGCTTCCAGGATTATTTCCTGTATGTAGTTACTCTTGATACTGTCTCAGTTCAGTTGCTCCTTCATGTCCAACTCTTTGCCACCCCATGAACCTCAGCACACCAGGCCTCCCTGTCCATCACCAACTCCTGGACTTTACCCAAACGCATGTGCATTGAGTCGGTGATGCCATCTAACCATCTCATCCTCTGTCGTCTCCTTCTCCTCCTGCCCTCAATCTTTCCCAGCACCAGGGTCTTTTCAAATGAGTCAGCTCTTCGCATCAGGTGGCCAAAATATTGGAGTTTCAGCTTCAATATCAGTCCTTCCAATGAACACCCAGGACTGATTTCCCCTAGGATGGACTGGTTGGATCTCCTTGCAGTCCAAGGGACTCTCAAGAGTCTTTTCCAACACCACAGTTCAAAAGCATCAATTCTTCGGCGCTCAGCTTTCTTCATAGTCCAACTCTCACATCCATACATGACCACAGGAAAAACCATAGCCTTGACTAGATGGACCTTTGTTGACAAAGTAATGTCTCTGCTTTTTAATATGCTGTCCCACCACTTCCTAAATGAGAGTCAATTCCTAGACAGGTTGATAAGTCCAGGATCCTCGAGGAGGAGAAAGGGATTTGGGGCTCCCAAGGAGACAGGGGTCCGGGGTTCTCAAGGAGAAAAGGACAAGTGTTTTTTTCTACATTGCTTTGTTTTAGTCAATATAACAATGTGTCTTTCTTGAGGGCATGTTTCTCCATTAACAAGAAGGTTTTTTGACTAATCTTGTTAACTTAAGACATATGTTGTGGCAGTGGGTCTGGTAAGACCTTTCTATTGTTAGTTCTAATCTTGTTAATTTAAGATGTATGTTGTGGGAGTGGGTCTAGTAAAAGTATAAAAGGTCTGGATAAAACTTGATAAGCAGGGCACTCTCCATCCCCCTTCTCATGTCTATGTAAGAAGCTTTCTTGGTCCCTTATTCATACAGTAATTAAACTGCTAAGCAAAAGCTCTTGAGTGATCAAGCCTGGTCCCTGGTCCCAAAGCTAAATCTTTCTTCTTCGGCAACCACGAACCTGACGCCGTTCACTATAAGCTATCATAAGGATCTTCAATATTGTTTAGCTTCTATTGCTCTTTCTTAGTATGAGCATCTAGAGTGAATAACTTAGATTCTGAGTTTTCTTTTCTCTGAAGGCTTTACAAATGGATTTTGATTCAAAGTAAAAAATCTCGACCTTCCTGACCCCAAATGGCCCTAGCTCATCAGTCTGCTGATGATAGCCATGTCCACAGACCTCAGAGATTAATCTCAGAAAATCAAACTAAGCCAACCCAACAAAATCAATACATGCCAACAATTATTCACAAATGTATAGATCAACTACAGATTTGTGCTCAAGGAGCCCACAATCGGGACTGTAGCAGTATCCAGGACTGTCCATTTACCATACCACATGCTGTATATTCCAATACTTTCCCAACTACCCATAGTTTCAAGCTGCTTCCCTCTGCTGGGTTGTGAAGGGAGTAATGTATCTTATTTTAATACAAATGGTCTTTCTACCTAAATCGGTTTCTGCTTTGATAACCCAGATGGAATCTCTTATAAAGTTTGTCCTCTTCCTTCAACTCTCCAGAAGAGAACTAGAAAGTATGGACAAGGAATGTCACCTGCCATATCAGTAATGAAAGGATGCTGAGGTCATCAAGCCATCAGCCAATGCAGCCAGGTCTGAGGGTTTGAGGATTGAGGAGAAAACAGGATACTGGCCCCAGAGAGTTAAGGTGCGTATCAAAGGAATGATTTCAATGAGCCCAGGCTCTTGCATTTTCCTACACAGAGAAAAGTGCCAAATTCACTAACTTGATATCTGTTTAATAGTAATCTTTTGATGTCCAACTACCTGCCTTTTATAGCAAAAACTTCTATATATTAACCTGGCTCCTCCCTTCCCTTGTTAGCGTAGTCCCACAGAGCTATCTGAGAGGCTACCTTCTGGGCTTAAGTCCACCAGATAAAATGTAATTCCCTACTTTTAGGTTGCATGTTTTTTTCAGTCTACAAAGGGTAGCCTATAACGTCCATAAAGTCCTGGTGATGGGGGTGGGATATACACGCTCTTCATACTCTTCACCTCATTCTCTAGATTCTCTCTCAACATCAGAATGGATTTGGGCCCCTCTCGGGTCTGATGACCACAGAGGAATGACTGGTTGTTTGGTCAGGATTCACCAGAGAAAGAACCAATAGAATATATATGGATAGATAGAATATTTATTATAGGAAATGGCTCATGATTATGGAGGCCAAGAAGTCCCACTATCTGCCACCTGCAAAGTGCAGAACAAAGAAAGTCAGTGGTGCAATTCAGTCTGAGTCTGCAGGTCTGAGAACCAGGTGTGATGGTGTAAGTTCGAGTCCAGAGGCCTGAGAACCAGGCATCCTGATGGCCAAGGGCAGGAGCAGATGGATGCCAGTTCAAGCAAGAAGCAGGTTTATCCTTCCTTCGTCTTTTTGTTCTATTCAAGCCCTCAGTGGCTTGGATGATATCCACCTGCTCTGCTGAGGGTGATTTTCTTTTTTTTAAACTCAGTTGACTGGTTCAAACGTTAATCTCATCCAGAAACAACCCTCAGAGACACACAACATTTCACCCTATAGGGCTCCCCTAAGGGCTTAGACAGCAAAGAATCTGCCTGCAATGCAGGAGACCTGGGTTTCATCCCTGGGTTGACAAGATTCCCTGGAGAAGGGAATCAACAACCCACTCCAATATTCTTGCCTGGAGAATTCCATGGACAGAGGAACCTGGTGGGCTGCAGTCCATGCAGTTGCAAAGAGTTGGACATGATTAAGTGACTTTCACCATATACATGGACATTGCTTAACTCAACCAAGTGACATAGAAATTAACCATCACATTGGGCCTGTCTGGATTTTTGGTAGACTTGATGCTAGAATGTGTGATTCCAGGAATTCTCTTAACAGAAAAAAAAGCTTTGAGATATTATTCACATGTACAATTCACTCATTCATTTATTTACTTTTTGGTCACACTGCATGGCATGTGGAATCTTAGTTCCCAGACCAGGGATCAAACCTGTGCCCCCTGCATTCAAAGTACAGGATCTAACCACTGGACTACCAGGGAAGTCCCAGGAATTCTCCTTTTGTTTAAGCCCCTCTTACTAGGAGAATCCACGGCCTCCATCAGTCTGTTTTCCCTCCTAGTACTTCCGTGTCCCATCTAAAAAATGCTCTTTCCATGACTACGGGCTGCTAAGGTCATCAATTTGCTGCTTCTGTCCAGCCATCATTCATGAGTGTACTAGAATCAGTGAATGAGGTCCTTCTTCTAGGGTTTACAGCCTTCATAGAGCTCTCACAGATCTGAGTCACTTCCAACAGTGTGCTTGAGCAACCCAGCTCAAGAGTCCCTGTATAGCCTTACTTCAGGCCACTTCTCTCTCTACATCATGTCATTGACCAGCTGCACAGCCTAACCTCTGCCTACTTTCAAAGGCCACCTCTGAGCGAGGCCATGGCGCCCAGCAGTTTATTTTCCACTTGTGTCCACATTCCATTGCTAATTTTATCAAGCCTGAGCTTCTCTTCCTGTATTAGCAAGTCTGGGAGAATCCCCTAAATCAGGTCAAAATGTGAGCTGAGAGTTTCTGGTGCCCTCTGGACCAGCTCCATCTGATTCCCATGTATCATTTTGTTTGTTCTTGGGGCGGTACTAGGCCTGCCTGAACTTACAACTTAGTGGGTTTCACAGTGCCCATCATGGGCAATTCTGACCATGTGATTGGAATGAAAAAGACTCCTGCCTTTTCTTCATGAGGATTTGGTTAAACTTCTAGCTCCAATAACCCAATGATGGTATATCAATGATATTACTAGGCAAACTTGCTTGTGGTAAAAATGACCCTGACCAATAAACCAAATCTGGACTTTAAGGAACTCTAAATTCTTGATGGGGATACCATATTTTGGGCTTCCCTGCACACAGGGATTCCTGTAACTAGCACACGAGAACCTAGAAACTATACCAGTGGTTTTCTTACAAAAGATCTGGACTCCTATGGAGAATGAGGCTTTTAAGCCAGAGCAGTTCTTGTTCTTGCTCAGTGGATCACAGCAACCTGAACCTGAGTGGTCCCAGGTGGCTACATGGCCCTGTCAGTGGGTTATTAGAAGGAATTGCACTGGAAGAGGAACAAACATCTGATGCTGCCACCCTGGCAAGCTGTGGTCCCTGTGCCATGTCTGAACATTTAGTAGAGCTCATCAAGGCTCTCTGGCAGACGTGGCAGGTTATAGGGTCACGTCGTGTCCCCTGGGGCCATGTCCTGTGCTCTGTTGCTATCAGGGCATAGGTCCAGAGTCTCTCACGCTTTGTCTTGACAGACAAGCCCCGAGGCCATGACCTGTGAGTGTGCACCTGTGTGAATTCAAAGGCAACACCCCACAGCAACAGCTGGAACAAAACACAGCTGAAGGTAGAGGAGATCTGAAGCGGCTAAAAAAATTTCCTTTTCACAGAATTCTAGGAGTTGGATATCAGGGTTGTGTTAAATACCAGGTAAGAATGAGAGAAAACAGTGAGCTAAAAGATGAAGCTGAAGAGATTTCAGTGCCGAGACACAGAAGTGGAAATGAGACAGAGCCATCAGAAGAGATGAATGATTAAGGAAGAAAGTTTTAAAATGTCTCTTTGGAGTTATAGAAAGACAGAAGTCAAACTACAGGTCGGGGAGTTCCCTGGTGGCTTAGTGGTTAGGATTCTGGGCTTTCACTGCCTTATCCTGGGTTCAATGCCTCTCTGGTCAGGGAAGTGAGATCCTGCTAGAGAGTAGATTCTAGAATATAGAAAAGGCGGCCTACAAAACAAGAAAAGGGG
Source organism: Bos mutus (assembly GCF_027580195.1). NCBI lineage: Eukaryota > Metazoa > Chordata > Mammalia > Artiodactyla > Bovidae > Bos > Bos mutus. Next base: position 105,159,528 of record NC_091622.1, on the reverse strand, counting down.
CAGGAAAACATATAGAATTGTCATTTGAAAACAAAAGGAAATATTACTTGATACTGAAGTATGGTGCTCAGTCATGTCTGTTTCTTGGAAGAAAAGCTATGACAAACCTAGAAAGTATATTAAAAAGCAATGATATCACTTTGCCCACAAAGATTCATATAATCAAAGCTATGGTTTTTCCAGCATCATTTACAGATGTGAGTTGGGCCATAAAGAAGGCTGAGTGCAAAAAAATTTATTCTTTTGAATTATGGTGCTGGAGAAGAATTTTGACGGAGAAGGCGATGGCACCCCACTCCAGTACTCTTGCCTGGAAAATCCCATGGACGGAGGGGCCTGGTGGGCTGCCATCTATGGAGTCGCACAGAGTCGGACACGACTGAAGCGACTTAGCAGCAGCAGACTTTTGAGAATCCCTTGGACTGCAAGGAGATCAAACCAGTCAATTCTAAAGGAAATCAACCGTGAATATTCACTGGAAGGTCTGATGCTGAAGTTCCAATACTTTGGCCACTTGATGTGAAGAGCTGACTGATTGGAAAAGACCCTGATGCTGGGAAAACTGAGGGCAAGAGAATGGGGCAACAGAGGATGAGACGGTTGGATGACATCACTGACTCAATGGACCGGAGTTTGAACAAACTCCGGGAGATAGTGAAGGACAGGGAAGCCTGTGTGCAGCTGTCTATTGGGTCACAAAGACGGACTCAGCAACTGAACAGCAGCAAAAGCTTTATACTGAAGTGATAATGACCAAGAATTTTTGCAACCAATGAAAAACACCAATCTATAGATTTGTGAAGCTCAGCCAATCCCCAACAGCTAAGAGATAGAAATTTATCATATAGACATGTCTGAATGAAACAAAGATAAGAAATGATCTTATCAGAGACCAAAGAGTAAACCATCACTACTTACAAACTGCTTTTTTTAAACAGTAATATTGAAAGCTAGGAAACAGTGGACATATATCTCTAAAGTGACAAGGGAAAATAACTGTCAACTGAAAATACACACTTACTAAAATAGCATATGAGACACAAATCTATATACACATATACATGCACATACACGCACACACTGGGGCTTCCCAGGCGGCTCTAGTGGTAAAGAATCCGGCTGCAAATGCAGGGAGACTTAAAAGATGCAGGTTCCATCCCTGGATTGGGAAGATCCCCTGAAGGAGGGCACGGCAACCCTTTCCAGCATTCTTGCCTGGAGAATCCCATGGACAGAGGAGCCTGGTGGGCTACAGTCCGTGGGGTCACAAGGAGTCAGACACAACAGAAAGCAACTGAGCTCACACAGTGTAATGAGCTTACCACCACCTCGTTGCCTTGAGAAATGCCGCCGCACGGAGGGATCGGCCTCAGTCTCTGTTGTTGGCAGGTTGGACAGGCAGTGGAGCCAATTGCTAGAACACCCTTGGGAAGTAGGCGCCAATGTTGTTGAAACCAATCTCAGATCCCACCTCTATCACTGTGGCTACCGTGTTCATGTGCTCATCCTGTCGGCACCGGAGTGGCCAACACCACTGCTGCTGCTAAGTCCCTTCAGTTGTGTCTGACTCTATGCGTCCCCATAGACGGCAGCCCACCAGGCTCCCCTGTCCCCAGGATTCTCCAGGCAAGAACACTGGAGTGGGTTGCCATTTCCTTCTCCAGGCCAATGCCACAGGGGACCCAAATCATTTTTCTACTTCCCTGTTAAGTGCTGGGGACACCTCCTGGAGATTTAACAAGCAGTTAAAAACTCCTTTATGTTCACAGATTCCCCGGTGGCGCTAGTAGTGAAGAACCCACCTGCTGATGCAGGAGACATAAGAGATGCGGGTTCCATCCATGGGTCGGAAAGATCTCCTGGAGGAGGACATGGCAACCCACTCCAGTATTCTTGCCTGGAGAATCCCATGGACAGAGGAGCCTGGAGGGCTATACTCCATAGAGTCACAAAGAGTCAGACACAACTGAAGTGGCTTAGCAAGCACGCATGTCCACAGACAGGTCCCAATCCCTGACCTTTTTGTCCTCGATTTTCCAGTCTTTCCGTTTTTAGGCCCAGGCCCCATGCCACAGCTCAGGAGTCCATATATATTCTAATGTCAGACCATTTCATCACAAAAGGAATGACCAAGTAAACCAAGATACACAGCCCAAGAGGCAGAGCTGCTCAAACCCCAGCCTGGATCTGCTGCAGAGCTCATTCCTTCTCTGGCCTCAACTCAACACTGGCAACCTCTCATGTCACCCAATATGTGTGTTGGGATGGGATTCCCAGGGGAATCAGGTCTCTTACCAGAGCTCAAAGAATTTGACCAGCCACCTTAGTTCCTTCTTTGTGAAGGGACGTGGAAGATGCAACAATTTCTTATTTTAGATGGCGTGGTAGCCATGGAAAAGAACACAGTGCAGGAAACTGAGAGCCCCAGGTAGCCCCTATTTGGGTCCCCAGGTCCATTCAATTCCCTCCATACGAATGAGTTCTCTTCCGAGAGCACATTTGTAAGTCTGATTGTGCTTAAGTCCAACAAAGTTAGACTTAGTAACACTAACTGGAGAGATAATGTCCAGGAATTTTTACAACCAATGATTGTAAATTGGCTATATAATTCGCTATATAATACTATATATAGGTTTATAATGTTCACACTAATACAAACAAGTGAACAAAAGTAAACAATCTTACAGTACACTGCCTTGAAAAGTACAGTAATATAGTACAGCAGCTGCATACAGGGACTGGCATCAAGTAAGCAGACAAGAGTTACTGACCAGAGGCGGCAGGAGACGGTACAGCTGAAGGGTCGTCAGGAAGGGAAAGCTGTGATTTCACTCACACCTGACATGGGTGGCATAGAATTGAATCCAGCAAGGAACCAGAACCTATCTATAAAGGTACTCAACTACAGGACTCCATCCAGTGCTATCCAGTGAAGTACACAGAAGCACAATCACTTGTAGAGGAGGCAACACACGTGACAACCTACGTCAGGCAGGTGTGCTAACTCACTCGATTGGACATGTGAACGCATGTCCGTGTCTTTGAAAGTTCACAATTTGAAGATTCGTATTGTCGGTGCCTTGCTGTACCATGTTCAGAAGGAGGGTATGTTTTCCTCCTTTTCTCCAGCTGCTCCCTGGAGAAGGAAATGGCAACCCACTCTAGCATTCTTGCCTGGAGAATCCCGTGGACAGAGGAGTCTGGCGGGCTACTGTCCTTGGGGTCACAGAGAGTCAGACACGACTGAGCACTCCAGCTGCTCCCAGCCAGTGACAGGGCTCAGTGACGTACCAGTGCCATCCTTTCCTGCCCAAGAAAGGAGTCCTCAGTTGGGAACCACTTGCTTGGGGGTCCCCCATGGGCCTGGCCTGCAGTCTGAGCCTCCTTCCCTCTCTCCTTTCATAGGCATCACACCTGCATGGAGCACAGAAGGTGCTCCTTATCTCCTCCTGCTTCTTCCTCCTCCATCTTTCACAGGAATGTCTCCCAGTAAGTCTCCTGTGCACATAAAGCCATTTTGGTGTCTGCTTCTCAGAGGACACAAGTTGGCACAACAGAAGTATTCTGGCATGCCCCTTGTTTTGTAGGAGTCTGTGACTGAAGGGGAGAATCCCTGCAGAGACTGTCTTCTATCCTCTGAGTGCACATGTATCATCAAGGCCACCAAGGCGCTGACACTTCTAGCTCGTGGTGAGTCAGTGTGATGTCCCAGACTCCAGATCTCTTTGGATTATGACAGAAGGTTTACACGCCCTTGAGGGGGAACTGAACACACACTGCTGTCCAAGTGTTGATGAACCGCAGCCCACACCTGGCTTGGCATGGGTTCTAAGTCTTGAGATGCCACCATCATTTTTTAAAAATGTATTAACTGTGGCTCCTTTTGCACTGCAGTGTAGTTAGGGCTTTCTAGCTGTAGAGTCTGCCACAACGACTTAACATTCATTATTTGGACCTTGACAGAAAGTTTGCCAGCCTGGGAATACATTTTTCTGGGAGAAATATGAATTTGCCAAATCCAAGGCCGTGTTCATCTACTCTAGCAGAGAGAACACACCCGGCATGGTGTTGCTATTGCGATCTGTCTTTGATTGTGTTATGGTGATTTACTGTCATTCTCCAGATCCATTTTGGGGTTTTTTCCCTTTGTTTTTCAGAAGCCAGAATATGTTATACAGAAAAATGACAAGAACCACCCCCACCATCCTTCAGAGCTTAGCATATCAAACATAATACTGCTTTCCAGAGCAAGAGTGGGTGGACGGTGGAAACTGTGCCAATGTTATCTGAAGTTAGTGAAGTTGCTCAGTCGTATCCGACTCTTTTCAACCCCATGGACTGTAGCCTACCAGGCTCCTCTGTCCATTGAATTTTCCAGTCAAGAGTACTGGAGTGGGTTGCCATTTCCTTATCCAGGGCATCAACCCTGGCATCAAACCCAAGTCTCCTGCACTGCAGGCAGATGCTTTACCATCTGAGCCACCAGGGAAGCCCTTATCTGAAGTTAAGGGGAGCCCTGAAGGGCCAATAGATCAAGTATATCTGATGGCAGCACTCCTAGCATTCTGGACAAATCTTTCCTTGATGCTGGGTCTGGCCAGCACATCTGTGTCCATCATAGTTGCCTGAAGCCAAGTGAACTGGAGATGCCAAAACCACCTGGGTGGAAGGTTGAAGAAAGGGCCAAGCAGCTATGGTGTGAGCTACCCTACAGGGAAGCCCAAAGGGACAAGCAACTAGGGAACTTCTGGCCAACCATCAGCAAGACACTGAGACTCTCAGTACCACAGCCTGCAAGGAAATGAATTTCACCAACAAGCACCTGAACTTAGGAAAGCTTAAACATCCTCTTTGACTTCTAGAACCATCTTTCCCCCTCACACAGAGCTGGAGCACATGAGAGTCAAAATAGCCCTTTGCTGGAATGTCCCAGCCCACCACTCACCTCTTAGAAAATGCATCAACAAGAGGAAGCAGAGTCGTCTTCTCCTCTTCCTAGAGGTGGCCTCAATGAAGGAGGACATTGAAAGAGGAAGGGAGGACCACTACCTTTGTAAGGCTGTGTCCTGAAGGTCATATGTAGCTCATACTCTGTGGCCAGAATTAACTACCTAACCACAGCCAAGAGCAGGGGAATCAGCTTTATTCTCCTTCAATCAGGAGGAACTAATGTCACTGGGCAAGACAAGTTATAGGGACATATGCTCCTCACTGAGATCCCCTCCTGGACCAGGCAGTACAGGGCAGATTAATTATTCAAGGGCAGCCAAAGCACCTGTCCAGCTGGGAAAGGTCACCACACACCGGTCATCAGATTAGGTCAGAGGGACATACCCTCATTCCCACTTCAATGTGGGACTGCTGTGCTTTAAAAAAAAAAAAAAAAAAAATTGAGTTGCCTCATCAAAACTGCATTTGGCAAACAATTCACACTGCTCATCCTCCTTGTGTGTGTGTTGGGGAGAGGCAGCTGTGCTCATAAACCATCCCCAACCAAGAAAGAACTCTAAGAATACTTTGCAGAAGTACTTGAGATCCCAAAGAGAGCTTCCTTCATTTCAGATGACAGTAGAAAATAAAGCAAAACAGTTTAAGTCACCTAAGAAGTTACTGCTTTGAAAAGAGCCGAGTGGGACATAATCACACCATAGAGAACTCACCTACCCTTCTGGGGACCACAGGCAATGACTTGTGTCAGGAAATGGAGAGTTTACATCCTAGGTCCCACCTCTGGCCCCGTGGGATGAAGTGGAAACACAGCTGTCATCTTACTGCTCCAGACGGACCTGAAGCTACAGAGACATAAATCCCCAGATGCTCAAGGGCTGGAAAAACCCAGGAGGGACCAGTCCAGTTCTCTCAGGACTCAACAGAGTACAGCTCCCACACTAATCACTTCTACTGGGGCGATGAGGACCGTGTATTTTGGCGAGACCATCGACACAGGCTCCTGTGTGTCTGACATTTGTCCTATCTACATGTCACAATCTGCTAAGTTTTTCTAAATCTGGGTTTTGCCCCCTTTAAGAGCTGGTCTTGCTTTTCCAAGAGACACTTGGCACCCTTGCAATTCTTGGCCAACTCCTGGGAGAAGGGGCCCCAATTCCTCTAGGTCTTATTGTCAACAGTTGAAATAGAAGCCCAGACAAGGGCAGGCAGAGCAGGCTTGCAGATGTAGGATCAGGCAGTGGACTCCAGCCTCCACCTCCAGGGAATAATTCCTGTGAATCTGGGAACTCATGGTTGGCAATAGGAGCTAAGCTCATAAAATGGTGTTGGGGGCTTTCCCTGGTGGCTCCATGGTAAAGAATCTGCCTGCCAATGCAGGAGACATACATTCGATCCCTGGCCGGGGAAGATTCCACATGCCTTGGAGCAACCAAGTCCACGTGCCACAGCCAATGAGCCCGTGCCTAGAGCTCCAGAGCCAGAACTACTAAAGCCCACATGCCCTAGAGCTTGTGCTCCACACCAAGAGAAGCCACTGCAATGAAGAGCTGTCCCTGCTCGCAACTAGAGAAAGCCTGCCGGCAGCAGCAAAGATCCAGCAAAGCCAAAAAAAATAAAGGGTGTTAACTGGTCCCAAAGACAGAGATGAGCAAAGAAGATGGTTTTCAAGTTTGTGGCTGGAAAAGAGGTTGGAGGGAGGGGTAGTAGGCTGCAACAAGGGGTGCCCTGGTTCTGTTCCATCCAAACACTGTTGTCGGGACCGACCGGCTGGCCTGCCAGACCCATGGCCTGTGCGCGATTTTTTGCTGACCAAGGGCTTCCCTTGTGGCTCAGCTGGAATCTGCCTGCAATGTGGGAGACCTGGGTTCGATCCCTGGTTTGGGAAGATCCCCTGGAGAAATGAAAGGCTACTCAACTCCAGTATTCTGGCCTGGAGAATTCTATGGACTGTATAGTCCATGGGGTCGCAAAGAGTCAGACACAACTGAGCGACTTTCACTTGCTGACCTAACAGGCCTGTATGAAGCGGGAACCTCACTGACCTGAAGTACAAACTGCCAGGAGAGCCAAACCCATCACCCTACCCCCTGACAGACAGCATGTTCTTTATAAACAACAGTCCTCTCATTGTTCATTTGTCTTTTACAATAGCCATTCCCTCTGGATCTCTGGGCCATTCTCCCTAGAAAGTCATCACCAAAATAAAGCAGAAAGGGGCTAATGCCCAGAAGGTATTTCCAATAGCTGTTTCTCCCACCCAGAAAGTAGCTGATGGTTTGAGGACCAACATAAGTATCCTCAGTTTCATGAGACTTTGGGACTCGGATGGTTTCAGCAATCTATCCACGTCTCCCAGATGAGCTTCAGTGGCACACAGAAGGAGGTCAGTGTTGTCCACACTGAACACATGTCCACCCACTTGGGAAATTCTTGTTACTCTTAGTGCCAAAGGCTTTCAGAAGAGAATAAAAGAGTACCCAGCTCCTACCTTCTAGCATCTAAGTCTTGTCTTCCAAACATATATATTCACCAACATGCTAGATATAAACTACATTCATTTTCTAACTGAAGGAGATGATGTCCATCTTTGCAGACCTTTGATTCAGAACCTGGACATCTTTCAAAGCTGAGAGGTGGCAGGTTCTGCTCTTTGAAGTTTCCCTAGAGAAAGTGGAGTCACCACCATAAGAATGTAAGTTCTAAGAAACTACCTCAAGGGCATTCTATTCTAAGGAAAACCCACAGTCTGTAAAGAGATTACTAGATCAAGAAGTTTAGATAGTCAGTATTCTCAAAGACAGAGGGATGTGTATTAGCCCAGGGAATTTGCTATTGTTCAGTCTCTAAGTAGTGCCCCACTCTTTGTGACCCCATGGACCATAGCATGCCAGGCTCCTCTGTCTTCCACTATCTCCTGGAGTTTGTTCAATCTCATGTCCATTGAGTCAGTGATGCTATCTAACCAACATCCTCAGCCACCCCCTTCTGTCTTCAGTGTTTCACAGCATCAAAGTCTTTTCTAATGAGTTGACTCCTTGCATCAGGTGGCCAAAGTGTTAGAGCTTCAGCTTTAACATCAGTCCTTCTAATGAATGACTTCCCTGGGAGCTCAGCTGGTAAAGAATCTGCCTGCAATGCAGGAGACCCCAGTTCAATTCCTCCTGGGTCAGGAAGATCCCCTGGAGAAAGGAAAGGCTACCCACTCCAGTATTCCTAGGCTTCCCTGGTGGCTCAACTGGTAAAGAATTCACCTGTAATGCAGGAGACCTGGGTTCGATCTCAGGGTTGGGAAGATTCCCCTGGAGAAGGGATAGGCTACCCACTCTGGCCTGGAGAATTCCATGGAAAGACTGCATAGTCCATGGGGTCACAAAGAGTCAGACACAATTGAGCAACTATCACTTCACTTCTAATGAATAATCAGAGTTGATTTCCTTTGAAACTGACTGGTTTGATCTCCTTGCACTCCAATTCAGACATAGAATATAAAAAGAAATATCCAGCATAAAAACAGTACTGTGTAAAGTTATGTGAAGTCAGTAATAGAATGAATGTGGCTGAAGATCAGATGAAGAACTCTCAAAAAGCATCAGGAAAAGACAAAGGCTAAAGCATAGAGATAAAGAGGATGTTTTCATCTCACTTTCTTCCTCAGGAGTCTACAGTGTAAGGGAGGGCTCAATACAAGACATTCGTGCATCTGAGTTCAGATGGTCAAACCATGATGACAAAACCATCAGTCCAAACCATGGCCATGAGTTGTGGTTTCTTCACTCTGGCCCCTGGTGGGCTCAGCTAGCTGATCTGACTCACTACAGCAGACCTCATTAGGAGCAGAAAGAGGTTTCATTCCATTAAAAATATATAATATAGTAAAGAACTCATTCTATCAGCATAAAGTGTCATCCTTATGAATGAGAAGGCAGATTCAGATCCAGAGTCTACTGAGTAGTCAGGACTGATTGTGGAACAAAACTACACTTAAACACTGGCATTTCTGATGCCAAGGGCTGGTTCCTTTAAGGGGACACACCTGTGTCAAAACAGCCAACCAGGCTCAGAGGTCAGCATGAGAGGATCAGGGCAGACGGACAAGTGCTTTCCTCTGTAATATTTGAGACCAATTTGGATCTTAAAGGAAATCAATTTTCCCCAGCATCAGGGTCTTTTCCAGTGAGTCAGCTCTTCCCATCAGGTAGTCAAAGTATTGGAGCTTCAGCTTCAGTCCTTTCAACAAATACTCAAGGTTGAAGACAGGAGGAGAAGAGGGCAACGGAGGATGAGATGGTTGGATGGCATCACCAACTCGATGGATGAGAATTTGAGCAAACTCCAGAAGACAGTGAAGGACAGGGAAGCCTGGCTTGCTGCCATCCATGGGGTCACAAAGAGTCGGATATGACTTAGCAACTGAATAGCCACAACAACAAAAAGGGAGATTTGACATCTAGGAGGATCTAAGTTTTCATCCTTAAACAGTGCATTTTTATCTGTTTTTGTGGTCGATAGAGAATAAGTTTTTAAAAGACATCATCCTTTAATAACCTGTAAGTCTATTTCTGTTTTGTAAATAGATTTCACTTGTGCGTGTTATCATGATATTTATCTTTCTCTGACTTGCTTCACTTAGTGTAATAATCTCTAGATTCACTACTCCCTGCCCTGGGCTTCCTGGGATCACTTTCAAATAAAGTTCCAGATAAATAGTTTCAAGGATTCCCAAAGCCTTTTATATTCTAATCCTCAGAAACCGTGACCTTGTTTTGTTATATGGCAAGAGTAAATGAAGGCAAAGAAAATCCTGACCCTTATCTCTGTGTCTCTATTTCTACTTTGCAAATATGCCCATCTGTACCATTTTTCTAGATTTCACAAATATCAATTAATATATGACATTTGTCTCTCTGACTTGTTTCATTCTGTATGACAGCTGTAAGAAAAGCAAAGGGGAAAGGAGGGGTAGGATGAACTGGGAGATTGGGATTGACATAAACACACTGCTATGTATAAAATAGCTAACTAATGAGAACCTACTGTACGGCACAAGGAACTCAATGCTTTGTAGTAACCTAAATGAGAAGGAAATTCAAACAAGAGGGGGTTATGTGTATATATATAGCTGATTCACTTTGTTATACAGTCATTAGAAACTCATTGTAAGTCAACTATATTCTAATAAATTTTAAAAAAAAGTAAAATCCTGACTCTGAAGATCTAACAGAGAGGCCCAAAACAAGAAATACAGAAGGCCTCTAGAAGGAAGGCTTATGCAAAGAAACAGCTCATCTTCTGGAAAACAAGAAAGGAACATAACCTGCAAATGCCTGATTTTACTCAATGATGCCCACCACCAACTTATCTTCTCCAACACTGAAAGATAAAGTTGGTTTTCAGTGGAAACTTGGTGATTATTTGTTATAGCAACAGTTGGAAATTAATATAGCATCTGTCCAAAATTCTTACTTCACATTCTGTATTGAAGGTAACGCATACTAGTTCACTGGGGTTTACTTTACATTTCAGATTGTAAGATTAATGGTTCTTTTCCTGGAAGCACCAACAAAAAACTCAAGGATACCCATATTTCATTAGTATCCCAACCTGCAGTATTGAGAGTATAGGCAGTGCTCATTTAAACTTCAAATGTACAAAGATGTACATTATCACAACGTGCCCAAGAAAAAGGAGACCTTGAATTAGCCAAGGTTCTTATGATAGAAAAAATGCATTTAAAACCTTCCCACAAAATATTCTCTGGGCCTAGATAACTTCCTTCCTGGATTCACCAACAGTCCACACAGAAATATACAAATTACATGCAAATTATTCTGATTAACAGAGAAAGTCTAATTTCTCCCAAGTGAACTCTTGCTTGATGGCTGAGTTGACCAAGATGTTAAACATGCTGTCAATTTCTCCAGCAAGTTCTGAGAACCAGCTTTGCACCTTCACTGCCTCTCCCTAGAACAGCCATCCTTAAAGGCCTCCTGGGCCACTTCACCAAAAACATCACTAGATACACACCTGAAAGGGCTAAGATCTGATAAGGAAGAACCAGCTGCCACTGCACATCCCAGAAGGTGACACTGACTCATCCTGGACCCCAGTGTCCCGTCAGGCCCAGGATTCCAATAACAAGCAGATAGGACTAACTTAAGAACCCTGCTCGTTGAATTCAGAACAGTGAGCCCTTGCTGCCAGAGGAGAAGGTACTGGTCCAGGCTGTAATCAGCACTGTCCCGAGACCTTCCGGAACACATTTCAGTTGGTGCCAAAGATGCTGAAAAGAGAAAGTCCGGGGCTTCCACTCTGCATTGAGCCACTGCCTCCCCTGGGTGAATTTCCCAGATGCAGCACCTTCCAGGGACCTTTCTGAAACATTGCCAGAGTAGATTTAAATCTTCCACCTCAAGGAACACCTGCTGCTCACAAGATGAGCTGGGAATGAAGGGCGTCTGTGTTCTGCTCAACAGTCCATGGGGGAAAGAAACAGCATCAGTGACAAAGCTCCCTGGGTTTGTGGATTGCATCACTGACACTGATGACATTATCAGCTCCCAGACATCAGGAACATCCCTCTTCCTTCTGGGTTCCTTGAGGTAGAAATAGGAACACACATTTCTCAGTGCTCTTAACACCTTGGAAGCCCTGGTAAGAGGGGTAAGGACTGGAGTCATATACCAGGCCTGCTAACTCTGACAAGACAGATGTTCCAAGAAGGAACCTTGCTCCTAAGAGAAGGGTGGGGTTTCAGTTCTCTCCATGTATGGTCACTTCCAAGTCCTGAGGGAAATGAAGGTTGTGGGGGGTGGGGACAGGACTGACTGGGCCTGTAAGGAATGGGATTCAGTTTACAAGGGACTCAGACTCTGCTCTTGGGAGACTAGAAGTTTCTTGGCTTCCAGAAGTGGAACGATCCCACATGTTGGGGCAACGTGAAGGAATGACCCTGTTATGAGGAGGAAGACTCTCAGGACAGAGCTGCTCCGTGGACACTGGGCAGTGACTTTGTCAGGACCTCCCTGGATGCTCCATCGGCCACGTGCCTGCAAGCTGTCATTCACCTGGCCCTGGTGAGTTTTACCCTGAGATTGCTAGAGTCCCTTTTCATGTAGAAAGGTTCATCTGGTTCTATTGAAAAGTCCTTGGATCAGCTTGATAGTTCTCTCAACATGGACAAATAGCCCTGTGGACAGTCACTGAACAAGACCATGCTGCAGGGGCATTCACCCAGGTAGACAGAGGGCTCACTTTCTGCAGATACATCACCTATAGCGACCAGAATCATAAGTACATGTGCCTGTCCCTAGGACCATCACTTTATACACTGAGTGATTGTGGAGGCAAGGAATCCACTCAGATGTGTGTGCACACATCCTCTGGAACGTCTGGGCTTTGGAGGGGATGTCCAGTAGGCAGGGCTCCACGAGTTTCTCGACTCAGTCAACCTGACATAAACCTTGAGTCTGACCCCATGACTCTGAACAGAGGAAGAATGCCATCAGCTGCTTGGTTGAGAACACCTTTAAGAATTTTTGAAGTTTCTACTATCAGGATAATTATCAAAAAGAGAGTAGTGATAAGGAAAAGGGATAACTGAGATGAAAAACTCCCCCTTCTCAGAGCCTCCCTCCCCCCACAGCACAGGGTGAAGGACAGACCTTCAGGTCTTGGGGTTCAAAGTTTCCTTCAGGGTCCTTGACATGTGGTTCAAGCACCTGCAGACCTACATTCTTAGGCAAGTGACCATGGGCCACAGAAAAAGGAACCCACAGGTCAGAGAGACCATCCCCTAAGGGTTTCTACCCCTTTAGGATACTGAACTCAGTACCAAGACAATATTGGAAGACTGATTCCATGGTGGTACACCACAGACCAGAGAGTTTGAGAGTCCATATATGCCAGGCCCTTGGGGGCAAGGTGAGAGTAGCCCAGATTCTCAATGATCATTGTCCAGTTTATCCCTACACACATCTGTGGGATGTTGATTCTATGAAGATAAAATCCCATGCTCAAAAAGCTGAATGTGAAACACCTCACCTAACCAATCTCAAACACCTGAAAGGGAAGGGAAAAAACCCATCACTGACACACAAGCTACAAGAAAGTCAGGCAGACGGTTACAGAATGTCCTAGGCTGTGATCATGGGGGACCATCAGGATGAGGATCACATAAAATTTTCATAGACACCTATAGGAAAAAAAAAAATCAAAGCCAAATAACCTTGGCAGCCTTCACCTTGGTTCATAAGTACAGTGTCTAAACCTCTGAGACCTGGGGTTTAACACTACAGTGAAGGCAGCAGGGCAAAGATTTCAAATCCATCCCACTTTTGCTTCTGATTCAGTTCTGGCATTTCAAAACAGAAGGCAGAGCTTCATTAGCATCAACCATCATAGATAAAAAGACAAATATCTGAGGAGAGAAGCGCTTCCTTCATGAAAGACCATTAACTGACCACATTCAAGAGAGAAGTAGACAGTTCTTAGAAGCTCAGATAAGATGGGACCAAGCCTTCTTAGGACGGGGAATCTATAAGGGATCTCTTCTCAGGAGAGGGAAAAAGACACCAGCACAAGCATATGGATGCCAGACAAGTTACAGACCTGAAACAGCCCTGCTGCAGTAGGGTTGATCTGTGTCTCTCCTACAGAAAGGAGAACACAGGGGCATCAGTGGCCTTCTGGAATGGGGGACATGTCTACAGAGGCTCAGGTGCTCTGATATGCATCCTATGGGACTCTTGTTTGAAACACAGCACAGAAGTGCGATAGTATTTGAGTGGAAAGGAGACATTGTGCATAAAACTGGAGAATCATAGGAAAGAAAGCAAACCTCCACCAGAGGTAGACCCTTCCAAGTTTCTTAGAAAAGTAATGCTCTGAAAATAGTTGTGGTGGAAATCAAAAGCTCATTCAACCCAGGTGGACTGTCCTTCAACAGGACACCAAACTGATCTCAGATCAACAGGACATGAGATCAAGTTGATCTTTTCCCCCTAAACATTTTCAGACATAATAACCAAAAGCAATGGAAAATGGAACCCACAGATCAAGGAAGGTCGTCACATGTAGGTATCACCACCTTAAGATATAGAATCCATACCAATAAAGAGACAGTGCATTGCCATGGGGTCAAGGGCCTATGGAGAAGAGCCATCAATGAGAGGTCAGGGGTACGAGTCCTGAGGAAAGGTCTCAGTGACCCAGGCTCACCATAAATACTGCCATGTCATCAACATCCCATGGATGTGTCCAGGAATAAACTAAAGCTGCACTTCCTTTCAGGACATCCAAAAGGTCAACAGATTCACCTGGACCTTCACTAATACACATGGATGGAGAAGACTGCTCTGACACATACGAAACAAGAGTATCAGGCAGAGGAGTATTAAAGGATGACCTGGGCTGTGTTCAGTAGGGCTGGTAGGACGAGAACCACACTCCAAAATAAGAGCTGGGGAAATACAAAAAACCTCGAATAGCCAAAGCTATCTTGAGAAAGAAGAATGGAACTGGAGGAATCAACCTACCTGACTTCAGGCTCTACTACAAAGCCAGAGTCATCAAGACAGTATGGTACTGGCACAAAGACAGAAATATAGATCAATGGAACAAAATAGAAAGCCCAGAGATAAATCCACGCACATATGGACACCTTATCTTTGACAAAGGAGGCAAGAATATACAATGGATTAAAGACAATCTCTTTAACAAGTGGTGCTGGGAAATCTGGTCAACCACTTGTAAAAGAATGAATCTAGAACACTTTCTAACACCATACACAAAAATAAATTCAAAATGGATTAAAGATCTAAACGTAAGACCAGAAACTATAAAACTCCTAGAGGAGAACATAGGCAAAACACTCTCCGACATACATCACAGCAGAATCCTCTATGACCCACCTCCCAGAATATTGGAGATAAAAGCAAAAATAAACAAATGGGACCTAATTAAACTTAAAAGCTTCTGCACAACAAAGGAAACTATTAGCAAGGTGAAAAGACAGCCTTCAGAATGGGAGAAAATAATAGCAAATGAAGCAACTGACAAACAACTAATCTCAAAAATATACAAGCAACTCCTACAGCTCAACTCCAGAAAAATAAATGACCCAATCAAAAAATGGGCCAAAGAACTAAATAGACACTTCTCCAAAGACGACATACAGATGGCTAACAAACACATGAAAAGATGCTCAACATCACTCATTATCAGAGAAATGCAAATCAAAACCACTATGAGGTACCATTTCACGCCAGTCAGAATGGCTGCGATCCAAAAGTCTACAAGCAATAAATGCTGGAGAGGGTGTGGAGAAAAGGGAACCCTCTTACACTGTTGGTGGGAATGCAAACTAGTACAGCCACTATGGAGAACAGTGTGGAGATTCCTTAAAAAACTAGAAATAGAACTGCCTTATGATCCAGCAATCCCACTGCTGGGCATACACACCGAGGAAACCAGAAGGGAGAGAGACACGTGTACCCCACTGTTCATCGCAGCACTGTTTATAATAGCCAGGACATGGAAGCAACCTAGATGCCCATCAGCAGATGAATGGATAAGAAAGCTATGGTACATATACACAATGGAGTATTACTCAGCCATTAAAAAGAATACATTTGAATCAGTTCTAATGAGGTGGATGAAACTGGAGCCTATTATACAGAGTGAAGTAAGCCAGAAAGAAAAACACCAATACAGTATACTAACGCATATATATGGAATTTAGAAAGATGGTAACAATAACCCTGTATACGAGACAGCAAAAGAGACACTGATGTATAGAATGGTCTTATGGACTCTGTGGGAGAGGGAGAGGGTGGGAAGATTTGGGAGAATGACATTGAAACATGTATAATATCATGTATGAAACGAGTCACCAGTCCAGGTTCAATGCACGATACTGGATGCTTGGGGCTGGTGTACTGGGACGACCCAGAGGGATGGTATGGGGAGGGAGGAGGGTTCAGAATAGGGAACACATGTATACCTGGGGCAGATTCATTTCGATATTTGGCAAAAACCAATACAATATTGTAAAGTTTAAAAATAAAATAAAATTAAAAAAAAAAATAAGAGCTGGATGGGTGGACTCAAAGTGAAATGGTTATGGAAGCCTTCAGCTTGGTCAACCAGCAGAGTCCCCAGTCCAAGCCTACCCTTGGCTTAGACACTGCAGGTAGTGTGGTAGCAGAGGGTTTCAAAACCACCTCACCTGTCCCTTTGGACTGAGTCCTAGGAGGCCAGATGGAAAACAGCCCTTCCTAGTTCAGGCTTCACTAGAACACCCAGAACTTCAGAAGGAAGTGCCATGTCATAGCGTGGAATAAACTCTTTCCTCCACAGACAAGCAGCATTTGCTCACATTCAAATGACATCTCATAGAAACTCAAGGAGTGTGTACAAGATTAACTTACAAAAACATAAAAGGTCATGTCATTTTTTTATCTTAAATACTAAACAAATAGAAATATAGTGAATTGTATTCCTGGAAGGGGAAGAGGATGTCCATTCACCATTAGAAATGAGTCACAGATATATTAAAATATTCACATAAGAATGGAAACTCACACCTCACTATCCACTCCACTGCAATACAGCAAAGAGATATTGTAGATTTCTTCCACAATATTTTTCTTGGCAAACTCAAATTTTAGGTAACGAGCCGATATGGGCATATATTACTGCATGGGAAGGGATGCTTAAAAAGACAAAGCAACATTGCTCATAGATATCAGGGTAAGCAAATCTCATATTAGCATTCTAAGCTACTCAATTGTGGCTGACATTACTGAGAGACAGGGATGAAAAGAGAATGGGATTCAAAGTCTGTAAAGAATCTTGTCACAGGAGAAAGGAAAATAAATGCCATAACAGGAAGATTGATGTCTGAAACTTCAGCTATAGTAAACGAATAGCCTTGTTAGTGTAAGCTTATGTCTCCCTTTTCTACTAAAGCAAACCTCAGGTAGTTGGCACTTCTTGAACTTGGGTTTGCATGTCAGAGGACAAGGAGGGCATGGCAACCCACTCCAGTACTCTTGCCTGGAGAACCTCATGAACTGAGGAGCCTGGTGGGCTATAATCCATGACATTGCAAAGAGTTGGACATGACTGAAGTGACTTAGCATGCAAGCAAGCGTCAGAGGACAAGGTGTCTCACGACACATCCTCTAGACCCTGTTTTTAGCATGGCTGTGGAGGTCAGCACCACATCTGTTACCACACTTTACCAAAATGGATAATAGACGTTGTGATGGATCAGGTTCTGTCCTAAAGCTTTTCCCAGTCTTCTGAGCGAGTTCCAGTGACCAGTGAAGTTGCTCAGTCATGTTCAACTCTTTGCAATTCCATGGACTGTAGCCCACCAAGCTCCTTCAAGGAATTTTCCAGGCAAGAGTACTGGAGTGGGTTGCCATTTCCTTCTCCAGGGGATCTTCCCGACCCAGTTATTGAATCCAGGTCTCCTGCATTGCAGGCAGATGCTTTACCAGACCCTAGGGAAGCCCTCTAAGAGAGCTCAGCCCAAGCACAAAGTTCTTGTTACATGCGCCTGGAAGGGAATCACCTTGACCAGTGGGGTGAATGGACTTGGTGAATCCTATCCTTGCAGGGAAAACTTCCTGTGATACATTCTACATGGTTCCTCACTGGGTTCCACTTGGGAATGGGACGGGGAGGTGACAGTTCCATGCCATGTCCATTATTGGCCATTATCCCCATCCAATCTCATACCCACACACTCAAACCTCATGTGTTACCTGGGATTGCTTCTAAATAAAGTACCTGGCCCAAGTCCAGGTAGACTCACAACTCCAAGATTTACACTCTAACAGCCTTCCAAATTCATTTCACTTTTAAGACTTTCTTCACCCTACATAAGGGATAACTAACTCTACCCTGAAAGTGACACAGCCTGAAAGTGACCAGCCACCAGCAGCAGGATCAAGAAAGAGCAAAAATGATGGCAAAGATGAATATCTGGAGAAGTCTGAACATACCCCATCTGGACCAAATAATAAGCTGCCAGCAACAGTCAGGATACAAAAAGGAAATGGAAGCACTTCACTGGGAGCCAATGAGGAGTCCATTGAATGGAGCCATAGCATGCCAAGATAGCCCACAACTGAAGACACAAAAAGGCTTATAACTGCTTTCTCAGGCATGAAGAGGAATTCTAAATACATGCCAGGAAGCATTAATAGGCTCAGCAATCTATTCTCATAAAATCTTAGCAAGTGGAATCCTACCTCAGCACAGTAGTCTGGGCTGATGGATCTGGTACCTTGTGTAGGGTGGGGTGTCAGAACGCAGCTACTCCAGACTCGGTGGTTTTGTCCCTGACAACTAAGTGCCCTCTTGGTCCACTGGCTGAATTCTCACCAGATCTACTGCCAGAGGAACAAAGATGCTTGTGCTTTGTACTTGAGACTAACAAGGTCCTTGCTTCAAACAGGCTTGTTGGTCAGCAGCGCTTCCAGGAGAGGCAAATCTTAATCACCCTGTCTACTGACAGCATGTTCTTCTTGAAAAAAAAGAGTCCTAGCATTATTCATTTTCTTAGAGCCATTTCTCAGGATCTGAGTCATTTTCCCTAGAAAATCATCATCAAGAATAAACCAGGAAGTAGCTAATGCCCCACCCCTGCAGACCGTATGGCTGACAGCTGCTTCTCCCCCCAAGAAAATGTCTGTCTCTGCTCATAGTTTGGGGGTAAAGGTCAGTTGTCGCCAGCTGTGTGATGCTGTGGGACTGTGCTGGTTTTAGAATTAATTCTGCCCACATCTCCTGAATGAGACTTAGCTACACAACAGAAGATACAGAGCTGTCCTTGGTAGTCACTGTCCTTCTCCTGTCTGTGACTTTTTTTTTTATTACCACCATCAGTGCCAAAGGCACTCAAAATAATTCAGGTGTCCAGGTTTCTAGCATTTATGTTTTTGTTTCGTCTGGAAAAGTTTCAAGCAGCAGCACCTGAGACATGCCAGGGTCAGAGGACAACCAGGGAGAGTACAAAAGGTACCCAACACGCATGTCAATCAAAACACTAGCATTTTAAGTGGAGCCGCTCCTCATATGTATATGCTCAGGCAGAAGAATCACCTCAAGACTTTGCAACTTCAGGAAAATCACCGTAAAAGCACTATTTTCTTAGCAAATTGAACCTCCACTCCATAAAGAGACTAACTGATCAAGAAATTCAGATAAGGTTCTCAAAGACACTGGGGTGGATATTAGCCCAAAGAATATAGACAGGAACATTCAGCATAAGTATTGTGTAAAACTGCACATCAGTGGGAAAGAGCAGTGCTTATGGGAAGAAGAAAGCAGGTCTCTCCACCAATACTTCCTCTCTTCAAAAGACAATTTTCTCTTCCAAAACGATATTATTTTCATGGAAGTTAGGTGGTGTAACTATCAGAAATACCCACAGCCAAGGGAGAATTCTACAAACACACAACTTTCAGCAAGCTGTTAAGATTTGAAGGCATAAAATTCCCCAGGTCTTTTTCGGGAGAGGTTCCTATGGAGATAGGAGGAACATCCCCAAGGTCCCTTCCATAATAAAAAACAGGAAGGACAAAAATAGAGAGCAGGTAAGGAAGGGCAAATAAATCAAAACAAAGATAAGATGGCTGTGCACAGTGTCAACTACTACTTATATGAGCAGCTGAGCTGGAGACAGGTCTTTCTATAACTACCCAGTGCATGAGAGAGAGAGAGGCGATTCTTGCCTCCTGAAAGGCACTGCTTTGAGTTGGTGGTTAGGGAAATACCCAGAGATATAATGTGTCATATTCAATACCAGGGGAGACCTCCATCTGATGGCACATCCCAGGAGATGTAAAGGGTTAAAATCCTGACGTACAAAAGATGGCCCAGGATACCATCTTACTGTTCCAATAGAAGCATTCCTCCTGTACATGTGGTTCCCAGATGTTCAGCATTTGGAGGGGGAGGGAAGAGTAAAGAAAGTGCTGGAATCACCTAACAGGAAGAAGCTTCCCACACTGAACTCCTCCCCAACTGTGATGATCAGAATTTTGTGTTGTGATTCAAAAATCAATGTAATTTATCAAGGTATGAAAGAAGAACTACATGGTCATTTCAATAGACACAAAAGCAGCCTTCAAGAAAATTCAACATCCATTCTTGATTTTCAAAACCCCAGCAAACTCAGAAGGGAAAGAAACTTCTCCAACCTGATAAAAGGCATCAGTGACAGGCACAGCTAACATACTTAGTAGTATAAATGCTTCCCTTTTAGTCTCAGGTTTAAATATCACAGTGGCCAATTACCCGCAGTATAATCCAAGAGCCAGGGACCATTAACAATGAAGATAAAAATAGCCTGAACAAACCTAGACTTCACAGCCTCCACCCTTGAACATTTAATTGTGAGATGCAAGAAGTTAAGGACAGCAAAGTAAGTGATAAAAATATCACTTGGAACCAGTTGACAACAGTGATAGGAATATAGCCCAAGGAGACATTAAGTCTACATTCTCAGGAAGGAAGAGAAAGTCAGATTATACAAGAGGACCCAATTTCAGATCCAGATGTTTATCTTGCTGGTACAAATCACATTGTCCCAGAAGAACCCTGTCCAGGCCAGGAAAAAAACAAAACAAAACAAAACCTATCTGGATGTAGTCTGGATACAGAGGAGCATTGGCTCATCACTGAAGAGCAAGCCAGACTCTCAGATCCACTGGAAGAAACACAAACTACTACCAGAGAAACCAAGAAGAGATGGAAGTGCTGCTGCTCAGAGCTTCCCACGTGGCTCTAGTGGTGAAGCCCCCGCCTACCAACGCAGGAGATGTGAGACTCAGTTTCAATCCCTGGGTCAGGAAGATCCCCTGGAGGAGGAAATGACAACCCACTCCAGTATTCTTGCCTGGAGAATCCCATGGACAGAGGAGCCTGGCGGGCTACAGTCCATGGGGTCACAAAGAGTCGGACACTACTGAAGTGACTTAACATGCACGCTGCTCAGAGCTGGTCTGTGAGGTCCCCTGGTGAGGTCCCCTGCTTCACGGTAGCTCATGGGTCAAAGGGCAGCCCAGAGAGATGGAACCCTTGTCACCATGAAGCATCGAGGCAAGTCTAACAGTCTAATAATAAGAGTTAGTTTTTTCTGCGGCACCCATCTACCAGGGCCTCAGAAACACATTCCCTAGAAACCCACCACCAGGCACAGTCAGAAAAGAGTTCAGTCTAGGAAGACAAGCAGAGCACAAATTCCAAGCCAGAAAATACACTAGACTATGTTTTTGCCTCAAAAGATACACTGAAGCTCAAGCAAGGTGTCACTGTGACGACTGGAACAAGTACAGAATTCTGCTCCATGTTTCCAGGCTGAACCTGGCTGGCCAGAACAGAGAGCACTGCCATTGACCATCATGACCACGGATCCCTCAGTTTGTCTGTCAGTCATGCTGCTGGTGGTGTCACAAGCAAGAACAAATGTTAAAGGACTCAGCTCAACCTTCCTGTGTTCAATCTGCACTTCCAGTGTACACTTTCCAGCAGGTACATCCTGTACCTTATGCTCTAACAGCATCCATCAGCTAAGCAAATAGATTTACATCAACTCAGGGGGACCATCCTTCAATAGGATGGAGGTTGATACGTATTCTGAGATGATCTGTTCCACCCCAAATATGTGTTTGGACAGAGTAACCAAAACCCATGGGAAAAGGGGCCATAGATGAAGGAAGGCTATCACCTGAAGGTACCACACCACATTAAGATATGAACTCAGGACCCAAGAAATCATGGGAAGATGATCTCATGGCAGCATGAACCACCAGAGACCTGAGACCCAGGTGTGCAAGCCTTGGGGAAAGACCTGAGTGACCCAGGAAAACATGCCCTAGGAGGTACATCCAAGGTTACATTCTGAGATAATCCACTCTCATCTATTATTTGAGGAGGGTGTTAAGAAGAGAATGAGTTTTAAAACTGGAAGTCATCCTTTGAATACAATAAGTTTAAGTATTGTTAATTTTTGGTAACCAAATCTATACAGGCAGGCTTTGCAGAAAGCAGAGGGAGGGGTAAGGATCCAGGGACTCTGTAAAATTCTTCCTGTGATGGAGGCTCTTCCCGTCTCCTAGAAGGGTGGAGAGGGAAGACCTTGCTTCAATCAGTTCAGTCGCTCAGTCGTGTCTGACTCTTTGCGACCCCATGGACTGCAGCACGCCAGGCTTCCCTGTCCATCACCGACTCCTGGAGCTTACTCAAACTCATGTCCATTGAGTCGGTGATGCCATGCAACCAGCTCTCCTTGCTTCAGGAGGAGGTGAACCTGTGTTCCTTTGGTTAAGAGGGAAACCCAGGAGACTGGGCACGCTCCTAGAGAGACGGGCCTCTTCCCCAACACCCTGGATTCTCAGGCCCCTTGTTTGCCTGCAGTCAGATCTCAGTTGCACAGGGAATTAATACCTTAGCAGGTAAACACACACAAGGCAGCAGGTAGAGGGTGTGTAAATGACAGACACTTGCCCCTCGGTTGAATCAATTCTGAGATGCATTTGTTCCTCAGAAGATCCCCTGTGGGATTAAACACATTCAGTTCCATAGGTGACCAGCTCAGTAATACCCAATCCAGTGAAACTGCTCCTACCACCCCATCTCTGGTTCACTCCTCCCTTCCCTGGGCTTCCTGGGATTACTTGAAGTACCAAACAAAAGAGACAGTCAAGTAGACTGTTAAGAAGCTCGCCTCCGAATCAGACTTTTGAACATGTTATATGACAAGGGAGACTTGCCACAGACAGAATTAAGGCTTCTCATCAGCTGACCTTAAATTAAGGAGGTAATTCTGGATTATGCCCACGGGCAGCATGTAATCACAAGGGTGACTGAGAGGATAAAGTAGAAGAGAGAATGGGAAGTGAAGGTGAGGGCTGTTTCTAGATACAAGGTCAACTCTGATCTTCAGAGTCAGGACATCTTTTTCCTCAAAATTGAGGCCCAAGACATGAGAAGCAAGGCTTAGAAGGTAGAAAACAAAACATCGTCTGTAAAACTGAAACAGACCACAACCCGTGGACAGAGGAGCCTGGCGGGCTAAGGTCCATAGGGTCCGCAAAAGAGTTGGACAGGCCAGAAGTGACCTGGCACACACGCATAGGATAAACAAAGAAGTCTTCTCAGCTGTGAAGACCATGCGGCCCCTGGGCACTTGCTTCGGCTCTGCTGACAGAGCATCGAAGGATGTCTTCATTCAAATCAGCTACAGTACTCAACCTCGATAGGCTGCTAGTTCCAGGATGGTTACATCACATAGAGAAAGCAGTGGCACAAAATCGAGCCATGATCATCAAAAGCAGCAAGCTGAATAAGATCAGTCACATAAATGTTAAGAGCACCACCCAGGGTGTGCCCAGCAGGGCTGACAGGGTGAGAACCACACTCCAAAATGAGATTCCTCAGGCAGCGATGTAGGTGTTTCCCCTGAGAAAAGAGCTGGGCTCCCCTAGTGGCTCAGATGGTAAAGAATTTGCTTCCAGTGCAAGAGACCGGGTTTGATCTTTAAGTCAGGAAGATTCCCTGGAGGAGGGCACGGCAACCCACTCCAGCATTCTTGCCTGGAGAATCCCATGGACAGAGGAGCCCGGTGGGCTACAATCCACAGGGTCACAGAGTCAGACATGACTGGGTGACTAAGCATGCACACACAGTGACAGTGCTGGTTGACAAGGCAGACCCTGCAGGCAGCACAGCTGCAGAAGGCTTTCAAGCTCAGCTCTCATGTCTGCCTGATTCCGTCTTAGGAGGTTCACTGGGAGGATAGCCCTGCCCAGTCCAGGCTTCACCAGAATCCATGAGATTGCCAGACAAGGTGCAGTGTCACAGTTTGAATAAACTAACGCTTCCCTCCACAGATGAGCATCATTCACCCATATTCAAGTAAAAATGAATGTTTTAAGAAGCTCAAGCAATGTGAGTGAAATTCACTTACAGAACCTGAAAGGTAATACCATTTTTGCTAATAAACAAATCCTCAATGAACAGGAATATAGCAAGACGTATTCCTGGAAGAAGAGGATGTCTAAGTAGTGAAGTGTCTACCATTAGACATGAACCACTGACAGATTCCATCCCTGTGAGAATATTTCAACATAACACCTCCATAACCATTCCACTGCAAGACAGGCACAAGATACCATACTAATTTAGATACTGTATTGATTTAAAATCTTGTGAAATCTCTCTCACAATATTTATTTTTTCTTGGCTAACTCAGATCGAACTTTAGATAATGCACCAACATGATTTCATATTCCTAGATGGAAAGTATTTGAAAAGAAAGCAAATGCACTCACAGAAATAAGGGTAAGCAAATAAGCCTCATGTATCAGCACTCTAAGGTACTTGACATTACTGAGCGACCGACATGACAAGGGAATGGATTTGAGATCAATAAAGAATCTCTTCTCAGGACAGGGAAATGGACACCATCACAAGATGGGCGATGCAGACCCCAGCTATGGCGTTTGAATAGCCTTGCTCATGGAGACTAAGGTGTCCCTTTTCTACTGAAAGGGGAATCCAGGAGGTTTGGCTTTCCTCAGAAATGGGTGGGTGTGTGGCAGAGGATGGGAAAATTTCCCTGGTAGAGGGCATGGCAACCCACTCCCGCATTCTTGCCTGGAAAATTCCATGGACAGAGGAGCCTGGTGGGCTACAGTCCACAGGGGCGCAAAGAGTCGAACATGACTAAAGTGACTTAGCAGAGCACAGCCCAGTGGGAGAGGACTGGGTGCCCCATGACACAGCTTCTAGACCCTGCTTTCAGCACATCTGCGTCAGCACCACACGTGTTACCCATATTCTATCAGATGACCTTGTTGTGATGCATCAGGTTATGTCCTAAAGTATTCCCCAGAGTCTTCCAAGAGCGCCTAGCCCAGGCATGAGGTCCTTGCTACATGTGCAGGAAGGAAATTACCTCGACCAGTGGGGTGGGTGGAGTTGTTGGGGCAATCCTGCGCTTTCCAGGGAGGACCTTCTGTGATACATCCTATGTGGGTCCTTCACAGGGTTCCCTTGGGAATGAGACACAGGGAGAGGTGACGGCTCCACGTTACAATGGTTGCTGCTAATTCTCCCCATCCAGTCTCGTGTTCACCTCTCTGACCTGTGTGCCACCTGGGTCACGTCCAAAGAAGGTATCTGATCTGACCCCAGGGCAGATCTCAGATTCTGAATTCAAGGGTTTGAACTAACACAGGTGGAGCTAGTGGCCTGGATTGGGAAGATCCCCTGCAGCAGGAAACAGCAACCTACTTCCAGCATCCTCACCTGGAGAATCCTGTGGACAGAGGAGCCTGGTGGGCTATAGTCCATGGGGTTGCACAGAGTCAGAAGTGACTAAGGGGACTTATATGCACGTGTGCATTAAGATTACACTTTTTATTTCTAAAATGAATACTCTTGTTTCACTGAAATGAATGATAAGGGCAGAGTGTGAGGAAGAGGGGGACAAAATGATGAAAAGTTTGAGGGAACTAAGGGCGACATGACAAGAACTTGGAATCAACGGAAAGAAGAAAACAAGTTTTAATCTCCCCTACCACCTGGGGCATGCTACCATCCTCTCTCAGCCCTGGCTGTTGTTAATCCAACTCAGATCTTCCCATGCCATCTGTATTGGAGAAGGCAATGGCAACCCACTCCAGTGTTCTTGCCTGGAGAATCCCAGGGACGGGGGAGCCTGGTGGGCTGCCATCTATGGGGTTGCACAGAGTCAGACATAGCTGAAATGACTTAGCAGCAGCATGCCATCTGTGATGACGTATACAACTTGGGGCATATTGGAATGTGTGCTCTGCAGGAACCAGCAGATACACCAGCTAATGACAGGTGATTCATCCACGGGCATGATGATCAATATCTGATGGCCTGTGCCAGAAAGTGTGCACTATACATACTGAGACCCATGGGACTATCCAGGAAACCAGCCATCCCCTCACTGTTCCAAACACACCCATATACGCTGAGTACATTGGATCTCTAGATACTCAGTCTGATTCTACCACTGTGATGGTCATGTGACCTGTGTTTTCTATAATTCACAGATTTTCTTCAGCAAAAGAAGATTTTGTGGAAAAGTCAGCCACCTGGTATGAGTGTTTCTGGAGAGCCTCCTAGGGATGTGAGCTAGGGATGAAATATAGGAACAGGAGATGAGCTTCTTGCTCCCTCATCTCTGAAAAGGCATCAGGAAAAGACAACTGAAATGTGGAAGACAAAGAGACAAAATGCTTTCATACAACATTTTGGGGCCCACAGGATACAGGGTAGGGAATGGGGTAGGACATTCATGCATTTGGGTTCAGGATCCCACCTCAGAAGTTGCCGTGGGCCATAAGTTGTGGTTAGTGCACCTAGAGCTCCTGCTATGCTCAGATAGTTCATCTGAGTTGTAGCAAGATTCCTTAGAAGCAGGAGGTCATGGACAGTTCTTTTCTATGTTATGAAAATAGTCTCCTAGCAGAGCGCTGAAGAATTAATGCTTTTGAACTGTGGTGCTGGAGAAGACTCTTGAGAGTCCCTTGGACTGCAAAGGAGATCAACGAGTCCATTCTAAAGGAAATCAGTCCTGAATATTTATTGGAAGGACTGATGCTGAAGCTCCAATACTTTGGCCACCTGATGGGAAGAACTGACTCTATAGAAAAGACCCTGATGCTAGGAAACATTGAAGGCGGGAGAAGGGGATGACAGGATGAGATGATTGGATGGCCTCACCAATTCAATGGACATGAGTTTGAGCAAACACTGGGAAGCGGTGACAGACAAGGAAGCCTGGCATGCTGCAGTCCACGGGGTCGCAGAGAGTCAGACACGACTGAGCAACTGAACTGAGCATTATAAAAGGTCATGCTTATAAGAGTGCATATTTAGATCTAGATTCTATTGAGTAGTCAGGACTAAGTGTGGAATAAAACCATTCTTAAACATTTGCATTTCTAAAAACTAAAAAGGAGACTTCAAATGCTCAGAGTCAGATTCATGATAGAGTCCATCTTGGAGCATGGAGGATCACACACAGAGTTACAGAAACCTGTGAAATAGTCCTTTTCTTTTAAAGCCATTAGCACAGAAGAACCATGCGACTGGGTTTACAGACAGATGGAATGCATCCAGTTTTAGATAAGGGAGTGAAAGGGGAACACTCCCAGACTCAACAATAAAGAAGGCTCTGTGGCTTCTGATGCGGACAGACAAATGACACTCCTGGAGTCCCGTAAACTACAGATGTTGTCCCTGGATCAGAGAAGTCCATCAGGCAAGGGGTCTTCCTAATTGATGAAGTTCATCAACTCACTTGAACCAACTCACCCCCACCAACAGGCAAAGTCAGGCCTGTTTTCATTAGGAGGGCACACTGGTGTCAAGATGGCCTAGGAACCAGGTGTGAAGAGTGATAACATGAATATTTAACATCAAGAGAAAAGGTACTTCAGACTCATATTGCTGTAAAATAGCAATAAAATAAAATAATTCTAAAATGATTTTTTAACGAGGCCACATGAAACATACTTTCAGTCTTCACTCAGATGATATATAGAGAAAATGCTAGGACCATACAAGGTAGAGTCTAAAGCCATATCCTTCTAAAATGGTAACCACTTGAGATCTTGCCCCTCTAAAGAATAAGGTCAAGCATTTAAAAAATATATTCATGGTACGGTGTAGAGGAATAGCAATCAGCGAACATGGCAGTTGTTAGGCTCTCTAGCCCCACGTCATGTAAACAATGACAATGATTACATAACAGCTGAGATCATCTATAGCACTGTGCATACGCTGCTGCTGCTAAGTCGCTTCAGTTGTGTCTGACTCTGTGCGACCCCATAGACGGCAGCCCATCAGGCTCCCCCATCCCTGGGATTCTCCAGGCAAGAACACTGGAGTGGGTTGCCATTTCCTTCTCCACTGTGCATATGCATAATGATGTAATCGCTTGGCAAATTGCCAGTTCATGTATACCTATATAAGTACCACCTGAAGAATCCCTTTCTGCTGTGTCAGCCATGAGACAATAAAGCATGTCTGCAGTTCCTACAGCAGCTCAAATTTTCTTCCAACTTCCCAACTCATGCCTTGCCTGCCCTGGGTTCAGCAATCAGTGAGACGTAAGGAAAGCCTCCTACACTGTTGTGCAGCCACTATGGAAAAAGAGTATAGCAATTCCTCAGAAAACTATAAACAGAATTGTCATATGATCCAGCGATCCCACTCCTGGGTATATATCCAGACAAAACTATAATTTAGAAAGATACTTGCACCTCCCTCCCCACCCCCTGCATATTCGTAGCAGCACTATTCACAAGAGCCAGGACACGGAAACAATTTAAATGTCCATCAACAGATAAATGGAGGAGAGCACCGATCTCACAACTAACTGCTGAACCACCATGACAGGAGGATGCTGGAGCCACCAGAAGAGAGTCCCACATCCAAGGACGAAGAAGAGTCCACAGTGAGACGGAGGGAGGGGTGCAATCAGGATAAAATCGAATCCTGTACCTGATGGGTGGGCAACCCAAGACTGGAGAACCACGGAAGTTCTCCCACTGGAGTGAGGGTTCTGGGCTCCATGTCACGCTTCCTTCTCAGCCTAGGAGCCTGGCAACAGGAGTGGGAATCCCCAGAGAGTCTCTGGGGGCCAGCAAGCCTGGGCTGTGGGACTTCCACAGGACCGGGAGAAACAGATTCCACTCTTGGAGGGCTCACACTGTCTCGTGTGCCCCAGGACCCAGGGGAGATGAGCAGTCACCCCACTGAAGACTGAATCAGACATACCTGCTGGTCTATTAATACTATCTATGGCCACATGGAAGAAATCATGCTTTCCCAAAGCTGGGCCATGGATTAGCTGTTAAATAAAAACCTTATGTATAAATGCTTGACCTAAGCACAAAGCACTGAAATAATAATTTCATCTACAAATATCGGAGGGTCTTCCGTTGAGGTGGGTGGCATACATTGACAGCAGGAGACTATTAGCCCTGCCACTTGCAGCCTGTATACTCCAGGGCTGGGTCGCCTCAGGCCAAACAACTAACAGGGAGGGATCACAGCCCCATCCATCAGCAGGCAAAATATACAACCAGCTCTGACAATGCAACAAAAAACAATCCAATGGAAAAGTGGGCAGAAGACCTAAATAGATATTTCTCCAAACAAAAATTGCAGATGCTGATCTATATATATATATATAAAACTGAGAAATCAGGCCTGATTTACCAGACAGTGTAGACCCAAAATTTATGATAAGATTAATGGCTATCCTGAGGACTAAAGAAAAACAAAAATGTCTAGTGTTATGTCTACTGAGAAAGTCACTCCTGTAACAGCTGACTCTGGGGAGGATCAAGAAGTCCTAAAATACATCCCACTTTTTCATCCAAGATAAGGCATTAGTTAAGGAGAACAAGGCTTTGGGGTAGAATTATCAAAACACAGGAGAAGGAAACAGCAACCCACTTGTATTCTTGCCTGGAAAACTCCATGGACAGAGAAGCCTGGTGGACTACAGTCCACGGGGTCACAAAGAGTCAGACATGAGTGAGCAACTAACACACATCAAAATGCAGCCATACTGCTTCCGTACATGGTAGCCCAGGACACACTGCCCAATCACGAGAGATGAGAATTAGCATGAGATTGTTGTCTGGAGGTCCTTCTGACCGAGTTCTGGGAGGTTAAATGAAGAGCAGTCCCTTCCTAGTTCAGGTTTCAGTAGAATGCTCAGGGCTACAGGAGGAGGTGCAATGCCATTGTGTAAAATAAACTCTTTCATCCACAGACAAGCAATATTTGCTCATATTTAAACTTTTGAACTGTAGTGTTGAGAAGACTCATGAGAGTCCCTTGGACTGCAAGAAGGTCAAACCAGTCAATCCTGAAGGATATCAATCCTGAATATTCATTAGAAGGTCTGATGCTAAAACTCCAATACTTTGGCCATCTGATATGAAGAGTCGACTCATTAAAAAGACCCTGATGCTAGGAAAGGTTGAAGGCAGGAGGAGAAGGGGATGACAGAGGACAAGATGGTTGGACAGCCTCACCGACTCATGGACATGAGTTTGAGTAGGCTCTGGGAGATAGTGAAGAACAAGGAAGCCTGGCATGCTGCAGTCCATGCGGTCGCGAACAGGTGGACATGACTGAGCGACCAAACAACAACAAAATGACTGGTGGCTCTTAGCTCAAGCGGTGTGTACAAAATTCACTTACAAGAAAGATATTGTCAACTACGAATTGGCACTTGCCAAGAGCATTACCAATGACTGAACAAGGGCATTCGCCATCTGCCTCTGCAGAGATTGAACCCCACACTGCTGCAGCTGTAGCTCTATAACACCCCCGAAGGAATCCAGGGTGGAGTGAGGCACTCTGCGCTCCAGGGAATCTGTTAGGGTCGTTCTTTAGATAGGAGGATATTTCTAGGAACAGATTTTATGATCTCAATCCCACATCTCCTCATATCTAGAAAAGCACTAAATCCCTTCATGTGACGTCAGATCCTTGTGACTGGCAGAAAACCTTCATAAAATGAGTGCTTGATGGTTTTGAACTCCACCTTCCCCCGCTGCCTCTTTGGAGCAGTCTCAGAGCTATCCAAGATGCTGCCGCCTGGGCTGCAGTCCTCATTTTGCCCCAAATAAAACTCAACTTGCAACTCTCAAGTTATGCATCTTTTTTAGTCAACAATATCGTTGATCATGAACAATCCTAAGTGAATAGAAATATAACGAAGTGTATTCCTAGAGGGAAAGAGGATGTCCACATAAGTGTATACCACTAGAAATACAGTCACTGATATATTGAAATATTCACACAGGAATGGAATCTAACACCTCCCTCTCAACACCACTCCAGCATAAATGAGATATTATAGATTTCTTCTACAATTTTTCTTGGCAAATTCTATCAAGCTTTAGGTAATATAGCAATATGGTCCAATATGCCTGGATGTAATGATGATGTTTGACAGGAGAAAGCAAAAGCACTGAGAAATCAGGGTAAGCAAATAAATCACTTATCAGCATTTTAAGGCACATGACTCTGGCTGACATTACTGAGAGATGAGCACAAGCACAGGGCTGAACGGAATTCAGGGCTCTGTAAACCCTCAGGAGGAGAAATAGACACCATCACAAGGTGGATGTCAGAGAGCTCCACTACAGTGCATGAGTAGCCTTGCTAGTGTCCTTATTCAACTAAAAGGAGACTCAGGAGGTTTGACTGCCTTCAGCGCCCCAAGTTGACAGGGTGCCCCATGGCACATCCTCTAGACCCCGTTTTTGGCACATCTGTGGAGGTCAGCACCACACCTTTGCTCGCATTTCACCAGATGACCTTGATGTGAGGGATCAGGTTCTGTCCTGACGTGTTGTTCCTCAGTCTTCCAAGAGAGCTCAGCCCAGGAACAAGGTCCTTTGTTACACGTGCAGGAAGGAAATTACCTTGACCAGTGGGTCGGATGGACTAGGCAGTGAATCCTATCCTTCCAGGGAAGACACTTAGTGATTCATTCTAGGTGATTATTCACAAGGGAATAATCCTGTGGGAATGAGACACAGGGAGAAGGGACAGCCCAGTGCTGTTTCTCCGCATCCAGTCTCATGCTCACCTCTTTGACCTTTGTGCTACTTGGGGTCACTGTCAAATAAGGTATCTGACCCCAAAGCCAGCCTTAGGTTCAGACCCCAAAGATACGTACTAAGACATTCAGGTTTCATTTCCTATTTCACAAATGAGGACAGTTAACTACTCTTCCACTGGCATGGATAAGTGGGCAAAGGGCCTGGGGGAAGAAAAATGAGAGGAGGAAAGCTCGAGGAAAATGATGCAGACAGACATGGCATGAATTTGTAATAATACAGAGAATGACAAATGCCAATGTTGTTTTATATGTGGATCAGTCACACGCACACACACAAAAATTAGCTCCTAGACAAGGTAACACATTGGGGATTGCCAAAGGGAGGGGGTGAGGGTGGGAGAAATGTGTAGGGGGTCAAAAGGTAGAAAGGGAAAAAATTTTCTTGAAATGTAAAATGGTAGTCAATTAACTACATCTTTGGACTCATTTGTCAGCTGCACAAAGACTGAATTCTCTTAAATGTACAAGTCACAATATATACTCCATTGTATGTCAAGAGCATCAAGACTCTGTATGTGAAAGTCCTTTGTGAGCCTTAACATTAAAGTCAGTTGAGTGTTCATTTACAGGTGCTTTTGAAGACATACTCAGGGTGTAGTGGGCTTTTGATGATCTACGTAGACCAGTTAGGAGTTAAATTGGCAGGAAAGACATGAGTCAATTATGTGAGGAAAATTGTATGATAATGTAAAAGATGCAGATTTTTTGGGATATGGATTAGAATCATAGAAGATTACTAAATTTCAACATTTGTGAATTGAATTTCCATTTAAAATAGATGTTATTGGTATTGAAAATGTAAACAACAGTAATAATTCTTTGTGGATGTTTCACCACTGGACACCTCTTACAAAATACGTCAAGAACAAATGTTTCAGACCCTCCTTTTTTCTCTGCCATCCCTAGAGCTAGTCCTTCCTGGCCTCAATTGAAGGAGGACATTGAAAGAGGGAAGGGAGACTACCACCTTTTTCAATGGTAGCGCTCTCAAAAGTTCAGCAGCACTTCACTCATGACACATGACCAGAATTTAACTGCCTGTCCCCTTAGCTAGCGAAAGGCAGCAGGAAAGTCACCTAGATTCTAGCTGGCCCCAGAGAACCCCCTGTGATCCTGTCAATGTAAGTCATGAGGATACAGGCTCCTCTGGGATCTCCCTTCAGGCCAGGGACCTTCACAGTCTTTGCCCTAGACCAGGGAGCACGGGGCAGATGAATTACCTAAGGGCAGCCAAAACATGTGTCCAGCTGGGAAAGGACACCAAACCATTGTCATCAGACACGGGGGAAAGGGACACAGTCTCATTTCCTCTTCAGTGCGGGCATTCCCATGCTTTACAAGGAAGAGGTGGGTTTCCTCATAGATACTGCCTTCACCTCCTAAGTGATTGCCAAGATCTATCACCTACTGATATCTGAGAGACTTCCAGATAAATTTTTCACCTCAAGGAACAACCTCCTCCTCCCAAGGTGCCCTGTGACTGTTCTGCTCGACAGTCCTAGGGACAAACATTAGAGACAGCTCCATGGATTTCTAGGTCGTGTTCCTGACTTATGATGACACGTCAGTTCCCAGGCCTCTGGGAGCAGGGTTTCCTCCTGTCTGGGGGCAGTGAGGTAGAAAGAGAAAAACACTTCTTAGCGCTCCCTTAGGCTTGGGTGTCCAGCAAGCAGGGGTCACGAAGGGTTGGGTTTCAGGTCTCCATGTCCAGACACTTCCAAGCCCCGATGGATGGGAAGGACAGAGGGTGGGGTGGGAGACAGATGGTCGTGCCTGTAAAGGGTGGACTTTCTATTTTGCTATACACCTCCATGTCTGAAAACCATTTGTAGCTAAAGAGAGTGTCTATTATCATCTCCCAGATACTATAGCTCAGATTCCGGGCTTAGCTTAAGTGGGATTTCCACAGGGTCTCAAAAGAAACAGAGGTGACAGCTGGGCTACATTCCTGTCAGGAAACTTGATCCACTTTCCAGTAAGAATCCACTTTCAGAACTCCCTTGGTGGTCCAGTGGGTAGGATTCCATGCTTCCACTGCAGGGCACACGGGTTCGATGCCTGGTCGGGGAACTAAGATCCTGTCTGCCATATGGCATGGCCAAAAATTAGGGCAATAAAAAGAATCCAATCCCAAGCTCCCTTGGTGTTGTGACAGTACCCTTTTATGATTGTCACACTGATAAAGTCAGAAAGGGGGAGAGAGAGGCTATGTGTCTCAGGGAAGTCTCTGTCCTCGGGGAAAACACAGTATCTTTTAAAGAACTTCTAAGTCAGGGCCTCACAGTATATTTCCCCCTACTGACAACTTAGTCACTAGATTTGGGAGTATTTACGCCTGAAAAATCCATCCCTCTTGCCACACAAGGTAACCTGACTAGAAGTCATCCACAGAGGAAAAAGGTCATGGACCACCTTAAAACTTTGGCTATGTAAAGATGGCTGTGTGAGGCAGTGACAGTGATGAAAAGCACAATTTCCACTGTCTGAGGAGGAGCTGGAACAAGATGTGGAGTACAAGAAGGTGGTGACTTCAAAGGCCCCATGAGACAGGTTAAAGCAGTTGAGCTTAGGAGTGAACCAGCTCATTGAACTGTCGCAGGCCAAAAGGAGAGTTCAAAGCCAAAATGTGCCCACACCTGACTACACAGCCTTTACTGAAAGTGCTGAAAGATGTGTTCAGCCAGCCCAGATTAGAGAACTTGGACCAAATGGTAATTCTCAACCTTGATCAGCCAGTAGTTGAAGCAAGGCTGCAGCCAATGGTGGAAACACTGGTATAAGACTCAGCCACGGTTGTCATCAGACGAACCAACCAGAATGTTCCAGGGGAGGAGGAGGTGGTCCCATGATACAGAACTGCTGCCAACATTCACTCTGCAGGTCACGGAATTTCCAGTGCTTCTGACCCTGATACCAGAAGCCTGAATCTGAGCCTTCTGCTATCCTGGGGGGGCTCATGACTATTTGGAATTCCTCACTGGATTCTCCACCTTGGGATGACCCCGGATATGTCTGGGGAAACCACAGGACTTTCTTGGGTCTCTGTTTTCTGAGCCAGATTGATTTGTGCAATCTGATACCTTCCCATGATCTTCCATCTTCCCATCTTCCCATGAAGATGCCATGATCTTGGTTTTCTGAATGTTGAGCTTTAAGCCAACCTTTTCACTCTCCACTTTCACTTTCATCAAGAGGCTTTTGAGTTCCTCTTCACTTTCTGCCATAAGGGTGGTGTCATCTGCATATCTGAGGTTATTGATAATTCTCCCTGCAATCTTGATTCCAGCTTGTGCTTGAATGTCAGCTTGTGGCTCAGATACAGCTATGCTAACCCTAACAAAGGACTGATCAGAGAGATGTTTGCGAACATCTTTAATGGACAGCCTTGATTTTAAGAACACCTTAGCTCAAAGAGTGAAAACAATTCTTCTTGCAGAAGAAGGTAGGTTCTCTCTTCGTTGCCCATATTCTCTCTTCCCTCTGAATGTCACTTCACCCAATTTCTCCATCTCAGCCATCAGGTGATTTGTGCGTCAATAGCAGAAAGCAGACACTTTATCCTGGCTCCCCACTGGTCCCAGGCTGAGTTCTGCTCAGTGAAAGCACCCAGATCAGAGTTAAAACTTATTTCCTGGTCCCCATGTTTCTTGATTTTACTACTCATGTAGATTACTATCTGCCACCAGTGATGTCTATAGGCCAGAGAC
Source organism: Bos mutus (assembly GCF_027580195.1). Classification (NCBI taxonomy): domain Eukaryota; kingdom Metazoa; phylum Chordata; class Mammalia; order Artiodactyla; family Bovidae; genus Bos; species Bos mutus. Next base: position 105,124,164 of record NC_091622.1, on the reverse strand, counting down.
TACAGAACTGTCCAAGTATCATAAGAACATCAAGTGGAGAATTTCCCTGCTTTATGCTCCCCCTCATGTCTCCTTGACCCCTTCACCCCAAGAAGGAAGGTCCATGAAAGCAAGTGAATCACCAGTAATTGGAATTCTAAGTTATTTGATTCTGGTAAATGTAACAGAGGCAAAATGGTGACAAGTCTGAATGAGAAGAGAAATATATAAGGATTTCTTCTTAGGAGAGGGAAAGGATACTATCACAGAAGATGAATGTCAGACATATAAGCTATTGACTTAGATTAGGCTTGCTGCAATAAGACTAGTCTGAACCTTTCCTGTTGAGAGGAAAACCTGGGAACATTGTCATTCTTCTGGAAAAGATGGAAATGCCTGCTGAGGCTGGGGAGCTTGACATCCTATAGGGTTTTTGTCTCACACAATACAGCACTGAGATCATATCTTACTCTAAAGGAGACATTTCATCTAAAATGTAAGACTTACAGAAAACTAGCAAGGCAAAACTCCATAGTTTTCTTGGCACACCTAGAACCTTCTCTCCTGATGGGGTTATTCTTAAGTTAACCCTGAGCCACATTCCACTCTACCCTGTGGCCAGTGGTTGAAGACAGTCCATCCTGGGTCCTATGGAAATGAGAGCCTTGTAGGGACAGACAGACATGTCCCAGCAAGATCTACATTCCCATAAGCTACATTTGAAGGGAAAAGATGGTCCTAGAGGCAGAAGCTTATGTCCTTAATAGCAGATCAGGGACCTATCATTGAATGCCTTAGACAGCTCTTAGAAAATACACCAGCAAGAACGCTCAAGACACTTCTCTGCTTTTGTTTCACCATTGTTTCATGGATCATCATACATAGCCTAGTTAGCATGGAGAACATCAGACAAGAGAGTTGAGACCACAAAAGGAATAAAGTCTCCATAAAAGAGGTTTACAATTGGGTGAAAATTCAGATATTAAGAAAGAAGCAGATTAGTGACCTATATAGGAAAGACTGAATTTTAGAGAAGACAACAGTTCTCTTCCTGAACTGGAAAGAGATTTGGAAGAGAGCAGATTGACCCCCAGATGTTGGAATCCTAAGAGCCTAGATTCTGGCAGATTACTGAGGCAGAAATGGGAACGAGGCTAATGGGATTTGAGGGTTAGAAGTCTCTAAGGGTTCGCTGTTCAGGAGAAGGAGAAAGACACCATCACAAGCAAACAGATGTCAGAAACCTCATCTATGGAGTCAGAATAGCCTTGCAGCTTTAGAGTTGATCTGTACTCTTCCTCTCAAAAAGGAGCATGGGCATTCTTCCAGAGTTGGTGGGCATTTCTGGCAGAGGCTGGATTCCCCTAGTTTCATCCCCTAGACCATATTTTTTTTATTTTAATTAGAGGCTAATTACTTTACAATATTGTATTGGTTTTGCCATACATCAACATGAATCCACATCCTCTAGACTCTATTTTAAAGCACAACAAAGCAGTGAGATGCTATTTAGTTGAAAGGACACAGTGTGACTAAAACTTGAGAATCACAGGAAACAGAAAAGGACAAAGTTACAGAAATAGTTTTCCCTGACCATGGCCCACTCTTGAGATCTGAATCTGGATCAATCACCATAGGGAAGCTTAAAGAAAAGGGGGCTCACATGGAAATCCACCGAGGAATAAACACAGCTCTCTCATTCTTTCTTGCATTCATGCCTATTTTTTTTAAGGTGTCAGTCTAGTCTGCTGTGATTTCAGTTAAGGAATACATCTCTTTCTCACAACAATCACCCACTAAAGTAGAAGTGAGAGCAGAAAGCTAAACCTGTCACCTTACTAACTCTGCCCTCTACAAAGACAACTTCTTCTCTCCTTCTCTACATCAGTTTCATCCAAATTCGGGTGGAGGAAGTGAGTGGTCCGCCATAAGTGCTCTCTCCAGAGAATCTCAGGAGCATACATATAGTGATTCATGAGCAGCAGTTAGACTATACACGTGAAAATTCCCATATCTGATTTGTGAGGGAAATCCTTCTGAGATGACAGTAACAATGCCAAGTCATATCAGTAATAGCACAGGTGAAGTGTGATGAAGCAACAGTGTCAAATGGATAGGAAAGCATCTGCTACATCCCCAGTTCTAATATCTTTCTCTGGGGGGGCTTGGGTCAACATGAAGTGTTTATTTAACAATCTATGGTGAGAAGGAGAAGACTCTGAAATCATACTGGAGTATGATGCTCTGAAAAATTATTGCACTGGAAACTAACCACATGTATAATTTCTCAAACTAGAGGGTCACCTCTACCTGATGACCCATGTCAGATGCTGCACAGTTAAATACTGAGAGCCCATCTGTGACCCCATGGGATTATCCAGGAACAGTTGCTTTCCTAAGCCAAGGGAGAATTAACTTTCCATCCTGAGCATTTCAAAAGATAAAGGTGATTAGTCTCAGAGTTAAGGAGCAAGATTCTGAAGGTCAGGTATCACTATTGTTTACATATGAGAATCTCAGAGTAGGCAGAACTTATATACCCAACTTGAACAAACAAGTTTTATATCAAGTGGCCCCAAGGATTCATGGGCCTCTGTAGAAGTTTGGGGATACAGACTCCTCTCCATGGACCCTTCATCAGTCCAGATGCCTCTACAGTCTTCTCCTGGATCAGGCAGGACAGGGCAGATTCAAGGGGGCCAAAGCAGAAATCCAACTGGGAAACACCACACTGCAGATCTGCCATCAGATTTAAGGTGGAGGCACACATTCCTCATTTCTACTTCAGCTGAAGGTTTTCTTTCTTATGGAGAGGAGGAAATTAGTTCTTTTCACAAAGGATGGTCTATGACAAAAAGAATTCATCCTCTCCTCATCAACACTGTATTCTTGCAAAACGGTAACAGAAAGACTGTCATCATGAGCTATCTCTGGCCAAGGAGGAATTACAACAACAAACTACCAACCAGGATCTAAGAGTGTCAATTTCTCCGTGTCTGGTTCCTGGAGGACCCTAATGAGACAATGATGATGTTGCAAAGGAATCTTCAACAATAAAAGAGCAAGTAGGAAGAAAGCAGTTAAAGAGTAGCAACATCAAACAAAAGATGGTTTATCAATAGTGCTAACTTGCCATTGTATGAGTGGCTGAAGTCCTAATGAAGTTTTCCTTTAACAATCTAAGACAGCAGAAAATGAGAAAGCTCTCAAGTCTCAGAAGAGGTTATACTTTGAGAAGGACTAGAGCCAGATAGAACACTCTTCTGGGTGGTCTTTGGTGCCCAAGAGCTAGTAGCACACGCCAACAAATGCACAGAGCTTAAGTTATCACCCTACCTACAGGTCCACAGGGCTAAATAAAACAGAATGATACTATCTTACTGGTCAGAACAGACCCATGCCTACCAACCAGAGTACAGATGCCCCATGATTGGGGGACACGGTAAAGACCAGCTCCACCCTATCAGAAGCAAGTTGGGGGCTTCCCCGCAATGAACTCCTGATTGAGGAGAGACTGTTAGGGATGAACAACCCTGAAAATTCCTAACATGTTTCATTTTTAAGTGACACACAATATGTTCAATGTCCTCTGAACTTAGGTTTTCTCTGCAATAACTGATAGACCTCTTTTTGGTCAGGTACTTAATGGTCCCAGGAACACAAGCATTTCAGAAATCCCCCTAGGGCTGTGGGTTAGTGACAATGTGGGGCAGGGGGAGGACTCAGATGAGCTCTTGGCTGCTCCCACGTCTTCCTGAAAGACCCACAATCTTTCATGGTCATCTCTGCTGCGTAAAGACAGAAAGACTTCCTTCTGACAAATTTCAGAGAAGACGGGTGTGGTTACAACCTTCCAGTTAGTTATGAGTTGAAGATTTTCTTCTACCTAGTCAAGACTAACTTTTCATCTGGAATGTGATATACCATCAAGGAGACCAGTCATCAGCAGCAGGATCAAGGAACAAGAGACAGGTGATAATGAAGATAAAATAACCAGAATAAAAGTCCGATCATGCTCCCATCCTTGGATGGACCACGGTGAGCTGCCAGCAAAGTCAATATGACAAAGAAAATTTAAGCACCTTATTTTGAGCCAATGTGGACTCCGTTCATGGGAGCTATAACGTTTTGACTTCATCACAACAGCCCACCACTGAAGACAGACACAGAAACCTGCTAAGGAAGGAGTAAAAGTTTGGGAAGTATGGAGAATGTAATTACAAACTCAGAAGTCTGTTCCCACAATACAGATGCGCAACTCCCTTTCCCCCTCAGCCAAATGGTCAGGGCTGAATTGATCCAGTCCCTTCTTTCAGGGTAGTCAAGACACAGAGCATCCCAGACTCATCTCAAGGTTTGTCCCTGAGAACCAGGGAGACTAAGTCCAGTGGGTTGGTTCCCCACCTGCTTTACTACCAGAATAAGATACTGGGTTGGCTACAGTTTTGTCCCAGTATTTCTGGAAGTTTTTACAGAAAAAAAAAAAAAACTTTTTGGCCTCACAGCTACCCGCTGATGTCTCTGCTTCACAGACACTTTGTGATCAGCAGAACTACCAGGACAAAAAAAAACCCTTCACCTAGTATGTTGACAGCAGCAAAGTTGTGGGAAAAGCCCCGGCATTATTTTCTTCTATTTACGTACAGCATCCCCTAGGACCTCTGATTTAGTCACCGCAGAAAGCATTGCCAGGAATAAGCCAGTGGTCAGCTAATATGTTTAGTAAGTGTGATTGACAGCTGTGTCTCCTAAGCAGAAAATCTCTCTGATCAGTTTAGGGCCAAAAGTCAGCTATTCCCAGCAGTTCACCACCATGACACTGTGATAGTTTCAGAACGGTTCCATGTTACAGAGACAGGCCTCGGCTTCCCAGAGGAGAAGGTGCATTGCCCATGATAAACACTATCCTCCATCTGGGACATCCATGGTACCACTGAAAAAGGCAAAGGCGCTCAGAAAAACTGCAGAGGGTATCTGGGTCCAATGTTCTCACATTTTGGTCTCTGCTTCCTCTGGGGAAAACTGAAAGAGCACCCTAAGCCATCAGACCTTCTGAGGACATCCAGATACTGTACAGACTGACATTCAACCTGGGTGGACCTCTGACAACTCAAGTATTTCTCAAGCCTCTTAGCCGATATATGTGATCAGGCAGGAGAGTCTCCACAAGAATTATGGGATGAAAAAAGTCACCTAAAAAGGTGCTGTCTTTAAGAAATCTGAATCTATTCTTTTCAATGGGGAGAATTATAGATCAAGAAACATCACTGCAGATGGTGACTGCAGCCATGAAACGAAAAGATGCTTGATCCTTAGAATAAAAGCTATGACAAACCTAGACAGCATATTAAAAAGCAGAGACATTACTTTGCTGACAAAGGGCCATATAGTAAAAGCTATAGTTTTTCCAGTAGTCATGTTTGGATGTGACAGTTGGACCATAAAGAAGGCTGAGAGCCAAAGTACTGATGCTTTTGAACTGTGGTGTTGGAAAAGACTCGAGAGTCCCTTGGACTGCAAGGAGATCACACCAGTCAATCCTAAAGGAAATCAACCTTGAATGTTCATTGGAAGGACTGATGCAAAGCTGAAGCTCCAATACTTTGGCCATCTGATGAGAAGTGCCAATTAGAAAAGATCCTGATGCTAGGAAAGACTGATGGCAGGAGGAGGAGATGACAGAGGATAAGATGGATGGATGGCATCACCGAGTCAAAGGACATGAGTTTGAGTAAGCTCCAGGAAACTGAAGGACAGGGAAGTCTGGCACACTACAGTCCATGAGGTTGCAAAGAGTCGGACACAACTGAGCGACTGAACAACAACAAACATCCAATTTGTCTCCTCAGATTACCAAAGCTGATATTAGTCAAAGAATATGATGTTATAAAACATGGAAATAGCATAAATATGGGATAAATACAATCAACATGACGGAAGATCAGATGGAACTGTTCCAGAGGCATCAACTTCAAAGACTAGAATGCAGAAGACAAAGGGCCAGAATGTATTCATTTCAGGCACTCAGACATCCTACATTCTCAGGGCTCCTCCCAGTGCATTAAAGGGATATGAAGGACTTTCAGGCCTTTAGGTTCAGGTTCCCCTCCAGGGCCCTGAAAGTGTGGTTTGAATGTCTATAGATCCTGCCGTGCCTAGACAGTTCGTCCAACTATGTGGGTGAATGAAAATGTGTGAAGGAATGGTAGTGGGTAAAACAACCGTTCTTTTCTCCATTATATATTCAGAAAATGTATTTCCTTCAAAGTAAGATCCTTGTTAATTGAAAGGCAGATTTTGATCCAGATTTAATTGAAAACTTGGGACTTCAAAACAGTTGGCATTTGTATCTGCAGAGTCATGGATGGACCTAAAGGCTGTCTTACAGAGTAAAGTCAGAAAGAGAAAAATAATATTGCTGATATGTGGAATCTAGAAAAATGATACAGATGATCTTATTTCCAAAACAGAAATATAGTCAGACAGAGAACAAATGTATGAATACAAGGTGAGGAGAAGGGGGTGGGATGAACTGGGAGACTGGGATTGACAAATACATAACTGTGTATAAAATAGCCAATGAGAACCTACTGTACAGCACAGGGAACTCTGGCTCAGTGCTCTTTGGGGACCTGCATGGGAAGGAAATCCAAAAGAGGGAATACATGTACAATATATGTATAACTGACTCACTTTGCTATACAGCAGAAACTAATATTGTAAAACAACTGTACTCCAATAAAAATTAACTGGAAAAAATGGCATGTGAGGACTAAAGAGACCTGGAATGTCCACCTTTGAATTTCTGATCAGTTCACTCCCAAAGCATGCTGGACTACTTACAGAATGGGCAATCACAAAAGTCTAGCTTATTCTCTCTTCCTGGGAAACCCTTAATCCAGGATTAAGGACTTTCAGATGGAACTTTTTTTTTTTAACCATGGAACTCAAACTTTGACAGGGGGCAGGACAAAGGAAAACCACCCAGTCAGGAAAGATAATTAGTGACACCTGTCATGAACACCTGCCATGTGACTTATCTAGAGGCCAGGAGCCTACAGACCTTGATTCAGGTTCACAGGAGAACATCAAGCCAGAAGTTCTTCTAGCTGGATAAATCCCTCATTTAGCTTCAAACAATTCGTCCCAACAAGGAAACTCAGGGCTGATTCCATAAAGTATGCACACTTCCGTCAAGACCTCCAGGAAGCCACATCAGGAGACCTTAGCATCTCAAGATCAGGGCAGAGGGGACAATGCTTTCCTTGTCTGTCACAGATGGGAGCTATAAGAGGCTCAGCTCTGCACATATGCCCCAGACAGCCTGAGTCCTGAACCTCAGTCCTGCCCACACCCATCAGAGCTCAAGGCACAGAAGGTTGAACATGTCTTTGAGAGCTATAGATATTGGAGCATAGAGAAGACCGGGGTGATCCAGGCACACAATACACACACCAACATTCAGCTGATCTTCGATGAGGGTATAAGGAAATGAATCTCTCCAGGAGAAGTGGTTGAGACCTCACTAGGACATTCCCGAATACTTTGGCTTAGGAATGACGCCCATGTGGATGCATGAGGTACAGCAACAGTAGGCAGATGGGGATCAGAGGATGATGAGATGGGTAGGTGGGGATTCACTTCCAGAACAGCTGAAGACAATGTCAAAGCCAAATGGGCTTGGCAGCAGCTTCCATTTGAGGTCAACCCAGAGTCTGCTTCATCCTGGCTTAGCCCACCCCCAACTACAAGCAGAAGGGTTTCAAACATTCTCATTCATTCTAGGAGTGAACTGGCTTGGTTCCTGAGAGCTCATAGAAGCTAAAGGAAGGGAAATTTTGGGGAAGAGAGTAAATTCTCTCCCACAAACAAAAAGTGCATCGAATTATTGAAATTTGTGCGACATACAGGTAGTTCTAGGAGCAAATGGAGAAAACGATACTTTAATGAAAACTAAATGTTAAGATTTTAGATATTGCCCCTATAAGAATATAAAGAGGGAATTCTCTGGTGGTCCAGTGGTTAAGGCTCTGAAATTCCACTGCAGGACACAGGGGTTCAATCCCTGTTTGGTGATCTGAGATCTCATATGCCACTTGGTGAGACCAAAATATAATGAAAGTTATTTTTAAAAAGAGGTACATAGCAAATACATACAATAATTAACATGATATAATACTCATGCTAATGTGGATATCTAACATCCCTAACGTCCGTCATGTTCCAATGAGGAAAGAGTTGTAGATTTCTTTGAAAATATTTATCTACAGCAACTTATAAACAGGTTAAGAGATCTGAGATTAGGTAGATCTAATTTTAGACCCTTCAGAGCTACATTCTCATCTTTTTTGCAGTATAAAGAGATATAAACAGACAAATATACTCCCCCCTGAAGAAATTAAAAGTCAAGAAGTTGAGATTCACTATTGTCAAAATGTTACATAAAAATATGCAAATGATAGAAAGTGTGGCTAAAGATTCAGGTTTAAGAACAATCCCAGAAGCATGAGGAAAAGGAAAGGCAAAAGTGTGGAAGACTGCAGTCTCATTGCGGTCACCCAAACTCACGGGCCCCCAGAGTACAAAGTAGAGAACAGTACAGACACCGATGGTCTAATTCATGCTGGACACGGAATCCATTCACCCATGGTCCCTGCTGTGCTCAGACAGCTCACCTGAGTTACAGAAAGTGTGCCAAGGGTAGCAGGAGGTAACAGACTGTAAATATGACAGAACTAAGTCACTACTTCCAACAGGACAAAAAATCAACCTTAATGGTGAGAATGCAGAGTTCGATCCTGATTCCATTTGGAAGAACTATATAGCACATTGATAACTAGCTTTTCTGAGAACTGAAAAAGAAAATATCCAGTGTTGGATTTCTCATTGAGTCCATCCTGATTCATGCTGGACTACTCAGAATCATGAAAACTTGAAAACCGGTTTTAGTTTGTCTTCTAAAACATTAAGAAAAATCACAGGACTGGACTTACCACCAATGGAATGATTTCTGATGGAAGACACCCATTCTTGAAAAGGCAGGAAAAGGGGAAACTGCCCGGTCAAGACAAATGAGCAGTGTCCATGGCCCTGAGGAAGGCAGATACCTGCCACAGGACCTGCCTAGGGGCCAGGAGGCTACATTGTTTCTACCTCAGAGGAAAAGGTCAGGCAAGCATTTTGCCTATTGGACAAATCCTTCAGTTCATTATCTTCAACCAACTCACCCTATTAAGAAAAGTCAGGGATGGTTCCTTTAAGAGGTCACAGCTGTATCATGATTACCCAGCATCCATATCAGTTCAACCTAAGCTCATCAGTGCAGAAGGGTACCCGCGGTCTCAGCCCTGAACATGGTGTGGACACTGCTGACCCCCGGACCTCAGCTCTCTACCACCCCACAGAATGCCACGGCACAGAGTGTTGAAGACCAAGATGTGGACCCACGGTGTGGTAGGTGGGGGCACCTGAGCACCACAGGCCCACAATAATCCTGACCTTGTCATCCACACTTCTGGGGGCAAAATAGAGAAACTCTTTCTCCAGAGCAGGTAGGTGGTAAGAAATCCCACCTGGATGATCTAAATACTCTGGCTTAGAGATGACCCTCATATGGGCGCCAAAGACTAGGAGTTTCAGGAAGATGTGTGCTAGAGAAGGGTGCAGGCTTTGTCCAGCAGGGGCTGGGATGGTCAATTGCCACACAGTTGACCAAGAAGCCAGAATGCCACACATTTGTCAGCAGCTTCTTCTAGAATCCAGCTCTGGGTCTGACCCATCCAGGTCTAGGCTTGTCTGGGATAGCCAGGAGGAGAAAGGGTTCAATACATCCTGTTTTCCTTCTCATGAAGCCTTAGGAGTTTTAAACAAGGGAGTAGGGGGAAGGAACATGATCAGACCAGGGTCACTAGACTTCATGGGAGCTGAGGAAAGTAGAATATCAGGAGAGAAGAAATCATTTAAAAATATATATCAATTTCTCCATTTCAAGTGAGATGCAGACATTTCTTAGTCTCAAAAAAATTGAAAATACTCAAGAAAATGAAATAGTAACAAAGTTTAGATCATATTCCCTCCTAAACAATAGAGCTCTATAGCACTGAAGTACAGTAGTTGATATCATAGTATTTACCTGACTGAATCAAAACCTGCTGATCTCCATCATATGCCAATGAGGGAATTAGTTGTAGAATTTTTACAATATCTTAGAATGACTCATGACTTGTAAGGGAGACCTTCAATGAAGCAGTTTTAGTTTTCCATGCTTAGAATAGTCTCATCTATTTGTGGAAGAGAATGAGTCATAAAGAGTCATCCTTGAATATAGTGAGATTTTAATTTTTGGCATCTCAAGATATTTAATACAAGCAGACATTGTGGGAGGCAAAGCTGGGAATAAGTCTAAATAGGATCTTAAAAAAACTCTTTTCCCAGAAAAGGGAAGAGACTCCATCACAGGAAGACAGAAAAGGGAGCCCCTTGCTCCTCAGTAGGCAGCACTGAACTAATCCCTCTTCTGCCACAAAGAAAATTCAGGAGGCTGGCATCCACTCAGCCACTTCCTGACCGTCTGTCCCGTAAACAGGGTGAGGTGAGAGTCAGATTTCCATATGCATTGCCCACTCTGAAGTTGAAAGAGGATCCAGATTTTGAATATGGAAGAGGCCACAAGCCAAGGACTTGTGGATATAGCAGAGAAACAAACTGTCCCCTTGTATCTCCAACAAGGATGCAAACCCTGCCAGAGTCACATCTCAGTGCAGGGGAACAGATGGCTCAGGGGAGGGGATAGCTACAAAGAACATAGCAGAGACAGTTAGTGGGCAAATGACCACACTCTTGACCTCAGGAGGCACAGTTATAAGCTGCATTCCACATGGCAACTCACAGGTTCCATGGGGGACTCAGTACCAGTCACTGGTATAGATGACCTGCTGCAAAACACCTTCAGGGGCAACTCCCTTCGACTGATCTCAGGTTCTCCATTCCTCTGGGCTTCCTGGGGATAACTTCCATGAAGATAATAGCAACTCCCAAAGCTGTTAACATCCTAATCCTGGGAACCTGTAATCATGGTACGTTACATGGCAAGGGGGAGTTCGTTGAAAGAGGGAATTAAGTTTGCTCATCAGCTGACCTTACATCAAGGGAATTAGCCTGGATGATGCAACATGGCTCCAGTGTATTCACAAGAGCGAAACAAGGTGAGGTGAGAGTCAGAGCCAAGGACTTGTGGGGGCCTCTTGAAGGTGGATATAGCAGAGAAACTGTTGTCCCCCAGTATCTCCAACAAGGATGTAAACCCCATCAAAAGCTTGACTTTACCCAAAGAGATCCATATCAAACTTCTGATCTCTACAACTCAAAGAAAATTTGTCTTCACTTAGGCCCCAACCTGGTGGTCATTTAGTTACACAAGCAATAGAAGTGAATACAGTGCCTGTCCAAAATTGCTTTTCAGGTTCTATATTCAAGGGAATTCATATTAACTCACTAAAGTTTATTTCAAATAATATGCCTCACAACTATTCTCCTGGCAGCACTTAACAAGAGAATAAAAGCAATATTAGCAATGTCTTCCTAGCATTCCAACCTACAGATGAAGGCATTAAAAGTGCTCAATTTAAACTTCAAATACTTAGGTATGCCTTGAAAGTCTCGGATTATTAAAATTTATGCACAAGAAATATCAAGCATTTACCATTTCTATGAAAAACTAAATATATAATTATCTTTCCCTGAAGAATTATTTGGGCCCAGTTAATTTTATAGGACTTGATTTATAGGATTCTACTACTGGTTCAGCTACAAATAGACCACTCATGCACCGTTTATTCCAAAGAATAGAAAAAGATGTTTATCCAAAGGCCCTTCTTCCCTGGCAACTAAGTAGATTGTCTAAGACTGCTGGTCTCTTTAACTTCTCCCCTAAGGAGGCCAAGGTGCTATAAGCAACCTCACGTTTCAGAGTGGACCATAATGTACCTGCTTCATAGGAGATGTGGGTCAGCACAACTTCCAGAACAGGTAACTTACGGTGTTCTGACAAACAGCCCTGTATCTTGGCTCTCCTCTCCTAGGACAGCCATGGCCCAGGCTCCCTCACCATCTCCTCAAAGACACCTTGAAAGCATAACCGAAAGTGGAACCCCCTTCATGGCCCTTGTAGACCGGGACCTGGGGACCGGAGTCGACGAGAAGAGGGATGCAGGGGACCCAAGTCTAAAGTGAAACAAGGGTGATATATTTGCAAATTCATGTTTATATATCTTCATACAAGGCAGCTTTAGGCAGTAAAAAAAAACTTGAGCAAAAACAAAGCCAAGCAAATAATCTTTAAAGGGCCAGAAAGCATCCCATATCCTGAGTAAGAGGGGCATTGAGTAGATGACCTTTAAGTAAAAGGTCACTGAAGGGAATCCATGCAGGTGCCCTTTATCATGATCTCAGTCCTGAGAACTGCATGCAGCTCTGCTTGTTCTTGTTTTCCAGGAACTGATAAGGAAGAGAGAGTCCTTGAGGAACGGCACACAGAAGAGGAGAAAAACATATTGGATCCCTTCAAGTTGAACATCCCCTGACACCCCCTAGAGCAACACCAGCAGCTGTTTGCTCATCTTGGAAGGCACCACAAGCTCACACTTTGCCCCACTGGTCTTGCAGTCCAGGATTCTAACACCAAGGTAATGGACTGACTCAGAACCCTTCTCCTTGGAGCACTGAGCCCTTCCTGCCCAGAGAAGGTGCTGGCATTGACCACAGTACTGTCCCAAGACTATCTAGGACACATCTCAACTGGTACCAAAGGCACTGAAAGTCACCCAAGAAAGGCAGAAGGTTCTACTGTGCTTCCTGAGTTCAGACCTTCACCTCTGGGTAAATTCCCAACACGCAGCACCAACCAGGATCAGAAAATTCTTTAAAAAAAAAAAAATCCACTTTCTGAAACAATACAGGCTGCTACTACTTAAGAAAGGTACGATTGAGCTTCAGATGGAGACATTTTAATGAGAACCCATCTGCTCATCCAAAAAGCAGCACAAGAAGAAACCACCTACTAAGATGCATGGGCAACTGAGCATCGTCAGAATACTTGACTCCTGGTGGTCAGAAGGCTACAGAATTTGTCTCTGCACAAGAACAGCAAACAATGAGCGTTCCTAGCTTGACCTTCATTCAGTTGTCTCTCAACCCATTCACCACACTAAGAAAAGTCAGAGCAACCTTAAACCCCTTGTGATGAGTGCAGGTTGAATTGATCTGCCTCCCTCTGGGGGTACAGAGCACCCCGGAAGCACAGTGAACTTATCCCTGAGAACCAAGACGACATACTGTGTCCACTGGTCACATTCTCAGTGGAGGCATTTCTGGCTCATAATTATGCCTCAATGAAGTCAGTAGAGCCCAGCATCATGGTATCACTGTGGATGGTTTCAGAACTCTGTCTGCTCCGTGAATCTTGGATTGAGCCCCAATCTTCTCAGAGAAAGTGCTGCTGTTTGGCCACTGTCCCCAGCCTACTAGGACAACCTTATTTCTTCCAAAAGCATCCATTAAAATTGTGGAGGACACTAGTGACAACATTTCTGCCTTCAGACCTTTGCTTCGCTGTACGAATGTAAGATGCTGCCCTTTAAGATATATCAGCCTCCTCTGACCATGTGTGTTGGAACCCTGAGGAAACACAAGTGCCCCCAGAACAGCAGTCAAATATTTCCCATGTAAACCAACCTCCAGTGGTAATTGCATGAAGGTAAGTTGGAGTGCTACCCTTTTCTAGGCAGCAACTGAATAATTGGAATCACTTTGAACCACCTTAAGTCCTCTAGGATAGCAAAGAACCCCTTATTGAAATGAAAGATGTCAGTTAGACAAGAGCAAAACATCAACCTAGGTTCTATCCAGTAGATTCTCATGATGTGTGTCACACACCCCCAACACAGACCTATGACCAGAAGTCAAAATAATTTTGCAAGAATTTTCCCCAATAATGTCAGTACAGTAGAATAAGCATTACCAAAAAGGCAAAGCTGTCCAAAAATCTTCCTACATAAAAACAGTGAGCACAATGAAAAATTCCCAAAATTTTCTAATACATTGGAAGTTAACCAGATTCTTACAATTTCAAGACCATTTTTTAAGAAGTGTGGCTAATACTTAGTCAAAACAATGAGCTTTGTGACATTTTAACTTTCTTAGTCCAATATTCTCCCTAGCTCTGTAGCAGACTTAAAAACCGTCAGCCTCAGAACCAAGGTAGAATAAAAAAGGGCAGTGTATCAGACTTCTTGGGGGGGAAATTGAGGTTGGGTCATAAAAATCCCTTGCTCCAGAAATTAGTAACTGTTTTATTGGGACGTGCCAGACAGGTCATAGCTCTATTATCAGAGATTCATTAGTTGATCTTACTTAGGAAATAGTGCCATTTCCAGTGATCCAGCTCTAGAATTGTTAAAAAATAAATTTTTTAAAAAATATCAGTTGTTTAACATAGATATTTGAGAAAGCATTACCAGGTGAAGCAAACAAGAGGCTAACTCAAAATTTGAAAGACTGGAAGGAAATGCTCATATGAGATTTTGAAGAGCTTCAATATATTTCTGAGATTTCAGAAGGTTACACACAGGTGAATGGCTGTGCACACATCATAAAAAGGATCTGAGAAAGCCGTAGTCTCTTCTTGCTGACCTCATACCTCTCACAGTGGAGAATAAAGGCTAAGACAGTTATAACTGCCAGAGAATTAAAAAGGCACGCCCTCTATATGCAGCACCTCATCCATAATTGGAAAAGATATTTGTCCAAAGTTGCAGGGAAATAACTAGTCATTAGGTGACTAAGATAACTGAGATTTTGACTTTGTCAGAAGAGAGTCTTTTTTTGAAGGGACTCAACCATACATACAAATGCGTCCATTCTCTCCCAAACCCCTTTCCCATCCAGGCTAGTACATACCATTGAGCAGAGTTCCATGTGCTATATAAGTTTTTGTTGGTTATCCATTTTAAATATAGAAGTGTGTACTGCTGGATTTAAAATAAGTCACCTCAGTATGTGGGTACAAGTTGGAAATGGAGGCCTACTGCTCCAAAGCTCACTTAAGGGTCAGTCTTGAAGGATCATAGAAAGAAAACCCATCCCAATGGATAGCATTCCCAGCAATGTACTTGACCACCTACTTCATGTGGAAAAAGGTGTGGCCCGAGGTTAGAATACATATGGACTCATGGGCAGAGGCAGATGGGAAGGACATGAAAGGATTAAAGATTGAAGGATTGAGGGCAAGGCAGTCCTGGGTAATGGTAGGTAGGTGGATACATAGGGGTGGGCACAGAATTAGAACATCTTTTCAGCATGTATTGAGGTCCTCCAGAGGACTACCACCATGGAAAAGATATAAACCAAGACGACTGACTTTGCCAATTGATGTCATCTAGCCCTTACTCATATCCATCATGCTAACAGCACTAGAGTGGCCAACAATACAACAGCCACACATGCAGAGACAGTGGTGTTTGTGGGCTCAAAAGCAAAAGGATTTCACTTGGCATCTTCTACCCTCTCCAAATGTCTATCTTTCCAACAATAGTCAAGTCCTGAGCACCCAGAACAGCACGTTTTCTCATGACAGTAACCTAACTAGTCACTTGGTATAAAGTTGACTACAGTGGATGTTATCTTAAGAGCCAGTGTTTGGAAATAACAAGAAAAATAGACATTCCTGGTATGTGAAGTCCCTGCCCAGAGGTGTTTAGCCAGCACCACTATCAAAGGTCATAGAGCATCAGACCCAATATATGGTATCCTGCAGAACCATCAATATCACATCAGACTAAGGCACCCATTTCAAGGTGAACAAAGGGCAGGCATGGACTATGACCATGGAATTCACTGATTGCATCACAGGCTCTACCACTATTCAGCTGCTGGCTCCAGAGAACAAACAATACTTTTGGGGTGCCTATGGTCAGGCCATCTCAGAGGCAATACTCTAAGGACAGATGCCATCCTCCAGGGTGAAGCATATACTGTGATTCACATACTTTTCTATGACACTGTGACACTCATAAGAACACCTAGAACCAATGGGCAAATGCAAGAAGATCCCCACTTACTATCATATTCACGACCCATTTGAGGACTGTATGCTTTCAATCCCTGCAACTTTAGGGACCAGGAGCTCTAAACTTGCAGAGCCCAAAAAGAATTCTTCTCCCAGCAGACATCTTCTGTTCCTCATTTCCTGGGACAGGCAGGCAAGAAGAGTCAACAACTTGTCACAGGTATTTGACTGATCAGCATGATGCCAAGCAGGGCCCTGTGGGGCTCCTGGACAGAGGCCTTTTTGTCTCCCATTCCTCATAGGCAAGATTCCAGCCTCCATGAGTTTCTCTTAACTCCAAAGGGCAGAACCATTGCTAATCAAAGGAGAAGCAGCAATGAAACCACCAAGATTAAAGGGCTTGAAAGGCTCATTAATATTAGGAGATAGACCACTTAAGATCCTACACACACAGCCTAACCTTGTCAGCAAACCCATCCTTTTGAAATTTTGTAAAGGGGGAATGAAGACTGTTACTGCCTTGATCCTTATGACATATCCCTACCTGACTATATAACCTGTCCTTACTCACCAGGTGGTGACTACAGCCATGAAATTAAAAGACGCTTGCTCCTTGGAAGGAAAGCTATGACCAACCTAGACAGCATATTAAAAAGCAGAGACATTACTTTGCCAACAAAGGTCTGTCTAGTCAAAGCTATGGTTTTCCCAGTAGTCATGTATGGATGTGAGACTTGGACTGTGAAGAAAGCTGAGTGCCAAAGAATTGATGCTTTTGAACTATGGTGTTGGAGAAGACTCTTGAGAGTCTCTTATACTGCAAGGAGATCAAACCAGTCAATCCTAAAGGAAACCAATCCTCAATATTCATTGGAAGGACTGATGCT
This sequence comes from Bos mutus, assembly GCF_027580195.1. Lineage (NCBI taxonomy): Eukaryota > Metazoa > Chordata > Mammalia > Artiodactyla > Bovidae > Bos > Bos mutus. The sequence continues at coordinate 105,107,235 of NC_091622.1, read as the reverse complement.
GAAGCTCCAATACTTTGGCCACGTGATACATAGAGCTGACTCATTAGAAAAGGCTCTGATGCTGGGAAATATAGAAGGCAAGAGGAGAAGGGGATGACAGAGGATGAGATGGTTGGATGGCATCACCCGAGTCAATGGACATGAGTTTGAGCAAGCTCTGGGAGATGGTGATGGACAAGGAGGCCTGCAATGCTGCAGTACATGGGGTTGCAAAGAGTCAGGCATGACTGAGTGACTGAACACCACCACCACTTACCAGGGGTGGGGTGGGGGTGGACACAGTTCTTGAGGGACTAGCCTACTGTGCCTCCCCTTTGCCTGGCAAAGTAATAAAGCCACTCTTTCCTTCTCTTCCTTAACTCTGCCTCTGTATTTCTGTTTGGCATTGGTGCAGAGTGCCAAGATTTTGGCAACAATCAAGGAATGTAGTGTTTCTGAGCCACAGCTGGGTAGCAGGAATGTATTTGTCACACAGGTGACCCCCCTTGGGCCTTTGATGGTACTCCTTTCCTAACTGTGATAAACAAACAAGAGCTAAAAGTGACCTCAGGCTGAGAGGACATGATGACCAGGGGCTCAGACCTCCCAGGGATGAGAAACTAAGCCACCAGGTAAGTCAACCAGATCAAGCTTGCTGAGGAGGATGGGAATCAGTGGGATGGTGGTGAAGGTAAATTGTGGCACCACCATTGGGAGATAGTGATTACTGGTGACAACATTGCCACCCACAAGAGCAACAGAGGCCTTAGTTTATCCTTCTAGCTCTGCCTTTCCCAAGATTGGCCTCACTCAGGAAGGGGGTGGGGTCCTTCTGATTATCAGAGGGATTATTTTTTAAGTGAACATAAAGTGTCTTGGATTGGGCCTGAAGAATGGACTGTTAGATAAAGGTAACCAGCAGACCCCTTTTCAAGGAAAAACTTGTCCTAGCTTCTGGGAGTATTTCAGCTGACAGGGACAGCTGCTGCAGCGGTTGCTTTCTCACCCTAGGTCATGCCCTTCTGGAAAGAACCGATACCCAGTAACTGATCAAGGTAAGCATATAAAGCCCTGATTTGGTCCAACATGTGATGACTGATGGCCCATTTCAACTCCAGAGTTTTGCTACAGGGTCAGCTGTGACTGTCAGACCAGCTTGACCTTGCAGCTCAAGTTCTTGCTCTACTCAGTCTGGTCCCTTATCCAGGGACTGAGGGTGGATCTCAAGGACACTCCCTAATGAATACCCTGTGCAATACCCTATTGTCACATTTCCTAGAACCTCAACAAGGGGCCAAGAATCATATGGTAACCCTTGAAGATCTGATAAGTCATTCCAGACACAAAAGATCTACCATGGCACTCCTAGACACCTTTACCTTTGCCAAAATATTCTTTCCCCATGCTGTAAAAATGTAGAAATAATGTGACATGAGCATGTCAATATAGTTAGAACAACAACACTTGGATAACCCAAAGCTATCCTAGAAAGACATCCTTTGGCCTTAACTTACACAGAAGTTGAAGTGCCTTTGTGCTTTGCCTTCACTTTAGTGTACACTAGTTTAGAATGTATCTAGAATATTCATACAGAGAATATTGGACATTTCACTAGTTTGCACAGACATTCCATAATTTCTGATCCCCCTTTTCCTTAAGTTATCTAGAGCATGTTACCCAATTTTTCCTTTAAGAAACAATGCACACAGTGTCATCTGCCCGTGAACAGAGAAATGAAATCACCTTAATATTAGGATATTTGTGGGCAGTGAAAATCTGCTGACCATCCATCCCCATTGAGTCCATCTTGGCCAGACTCATCCCAAAGATGAGGTACATTTCTGGTGGCAGGCATAACCTGTCCTGCCTACTGGGCAAACCTCTCCTTAGCCCCAGTTACAGTGAGTCTACCAGTTGTACCTAGACTACTGTGATCATCTCAACAGCAGAACTTTATCTGCTCAGGACTAGAGTTGCAACACTGCCCAAGGTTCTGGAGCTCCTTGGATCAGACACTAATACTGGCCCTTCGTAGGGCCTAAAATCCAAGTTTTTCCCAGGCAAACATGGTTCAAACCTCTTGGAGGTGCTGGAGAAGGCATTCAGAAGGTAGCATGAACAGGTGGTGGAGGAGAGTCCTGCTGAAAAAGACCTTGACATCCTGGAGGAAAGCAATGTGAGGTATCTCCAGTGTGACCCTACATAGGCCCCATGATCCACACTGGGGTATCCCCTATGGGTCTCAGGCAGAAACTAATTCCCGCTCTGTCATCACCAGCAGCACAGTTTTGTTGACTGAGAAAGGGAGGTTAAATTTACACAGGGATAGAGTTAACCTGTTCCTGGCCTGGGAGAGCTCTCTGCATCTTCCAGAGGTACCTGAAGTCATGACAGTGGCCTTGGCCGAGTTAAGAATGCAGCTAGTGATTTTTCGTGTTTAAAGTTTGAAACACCACATGAGAACATGCTGGCGTTGCTATGCTCTCCATAGTATGTCTAGACCCACAGCTAGACGTATCCTAGTCCAGACGTTTGAAGACCAGACCTTGGAAGATTAAGGGCAAAGCAGCCCACCTCAAGCAAAGGAGCCGCAATAAGACTGACAGTTGATTTCTCAGAGACCAGGAGGTATTACCACCACATATTGAAAATGAAGTCAAGACTTTTTAAGATTTACTTAATCAATACATCCTTCAGAAACAAAACACTTCTAGATAAACAGAAACTGAGATAAATCAAGACAACAATCCCCTCACAGCCCACTTTCCCATCTTTGACCAGACTAAATGTGGTACAGGACAGGAGACCCAGCATGGGAAAATTTGGCCCTGAAATTGATGCTCCCATTGATTCATCTCTAGTTTATTCCTTCACAGAAGGACGTGAGGAAAAGCTGAGAGGAATCAACATGAGCTCAGGCAGGCTGGACTGGCTCTGCTGACCACTCCTGTGGCAAGAGAAGGCACGTTATTCTCCTCTCAAGGAGGAGAGCAGGTGGTGGCGGCAGGCGAGGTGGGACAGAAACACGGTTTCACTTGCATGCCCTGCCCTTGTGATCCTTTAGGTAAGAAGGAGCCACTTAAGCACACTCACTCTTGCTGCAAGTTGTCAGGCATCCAAGCCGATCTACAAGACGACACTGGATTTCAGTTCACTCCAAAAAAGGATGATGCAATTGAAGTGAAAGAGGCAATGTCTTCCTGTCCAGGCAAATTGCAAAAACCCAGCACTGCAGTGAGCTGGACTGAAGGTCTTTTCTAGAAAAGACTCATAACTAACGTCCTTTTGGAGGCAGGCAGCTCCTCTCTTGCGGTACTGGACCATCGAGTTCCTCCTGGCTCAATGTCTGACTGCTTCTTTTCGTCCCATTGGACTGCTCATCTCCACAGAGCAGTTTGAATACATACCAGGGCAAAGCCAACAAAGCGCCTTCCTACTAGGAGATCCTCAGTGGAAATTTGTCATTCAAGCTACTTGGGTCTCAAAAGAGTACACATGTACAGGCTGTTCCCCCCAACCCCTAGACCTGTGAGGACAAGAACGACCAGCTCCTGCTGTAGACCCCAGAGGTACGGCATTGTTAGCTCCTGGCTCAGGAGCTGCCTGTGAGAGAAGCTCGTCACTCAGCACTGCCCCCGTGGTTGTGGTCTCTCCTCAAGAGGAGGTTTCATGTTCCACAGTGAACAGTGAAGTGCCGCCCACGGTGTTAACACCACACAACATGTGTGAACTTAGCTTTTACCTTTGGACACAACACAGTGAAACACCATCCAAAGTAGAACAAAGACCATCCTGGGACGCAATAATGAGGCCACCTTCCAAGGGCCATCCAGAAGACTGAGAACGGTGGTGGTGATCAAATCTGATTTTGAGAGAGAACTCTCCTGAGAAATGTCAATTCTCCCCAAAAGATTCCTGTATGGATCATGGTCACCCCTATGAAAAGCAACCCCCCACCCACAAGGTTAGGGCTTTCCTTTCTTCTTTTTCCCTCCACTTCTTCCTTCTTAAATATTGTGGTAGAGCTAGCCTATATTAACGTCAGACATACAGTTCACTATACATGCAGGATTTTCTCTTGTGAAGAGAACTTCAGGGTTCCTCCTCTTAGCAACTCTCAAGTACACAATATAGCATTGGTAGAATTACCATGCTGTACACCACATTCTTCTTGTATAACTGGAAGTTTATACTTTGGGATTTTCTTCAGCCATTTTGCCACTACTTTACTCCCTACCTCTGGCAAAACACCCATCTGTTGTATATATGAGTTAAGTTGTAGATTCCACGTGAGTGACATCATACTGTATTTGTCTTTGACTTCAGAGCATAATGCTCTCAAGTTCCATTTACTTAGCTGCAAATGGCAAGATTCCATTTCTCATGCTTGCAATAGTTTTCCTGTGTGTGAATGTGCAAGCATGTGTTTATTATATCTTTATTCATCTGCCAATGAACACTTTGGATACTTTCATATCTTGGCTATTGTAATAATGCTACAATGAACACATATATCAACCAGGGCTGGACAACATTTCATATCATCAAATCCCATGAAACAGGATGTTGTTGGAACCTTCCTTGGTACAGAAGTCCCTTCCTATCTCCTGTTTGTTGATAAAAGGCTGTAGTCTCCCCTAGGGCTTCCCAGTGTTCCAGAAAGCAGACTCAAGCAGTTATAATTAGAGACATGAGAATGCAGGGGGGAAAAAATAAAAAGGCAGGCAGCTTATCCTTTAAGGATAAATATTCACTTTCTGGGTCAGTCATAACTTTTTGCACAACAAATTAATCATCTTGTAGGACCCAACACTTTCCTTTCCCCTTGAATACTCAGTTTTACCTGAATCTGTCTCTCCCCAATTGTAATTCCTAGACCCAAATAAAGCTATCTTATGTGTAGCCTTGACATTGATTATTCTTAGACACAAAGTGGTATCATAAGCAGCCAGAGTGGCTTACCTCTATCTCCAGCACTGCTGCAGATAAAGTATGGTGTCCAAGAGGGCCCTTTATCATCATCTCCTTACAAGACAGTATTAGTTGAATTGCATTATAGTAGTAGTAGTAGGTTCTCGGGAGTAAGTCCACTCAACATGGGTAAGCCTCCCACATTGGTCATGGTTCTAAGCCTTTATTTGGCTGTCTGCTCTTGCTGGCTTTATCTGGAAAGGGAAGCCTTCACCTTGGTGGTGGGTTTGGAGAGCTTGGTTTCTACAGAACTCCTGATGGGCAGCTGCTGTCCAGAACTATGTTTAAAACTTATAGACCCTCCTCTTAATTTGTTGCTTTGGACTAAAATCACCCATGACAACATGAAACTATTGGCCCACTTGCAGCTCATTTGTGATTCCTGAGTTTATTTGCATGCTTGATTGGAGAAAATATATAGAACAATGTAAGAATGCAAAGCATATTTCAACTGGTATTTTGAGGTCTCCAAGCATCATAGTGAATCCACTATTGCTTCCCTCAGAGAAACTCAGTTGTCTTAAAGGATTTCCAAATTGGAAAAATCCTCCAGGGCTTCTGAGAGTGCTCCATCCTGATCTCCTCTACTCCTTTCCTGTTCCTCTCAACATCCACCACCAGGTCCTCTTTGTCACCCACCCCTCTGAACCTCCTACTAGAACACTCACCCCCCACAGAAGGCTAGCCATATTGCCTTCCTGTAATGACAGCCCCTTTTAAATCCAGGGTCAGCACAGACAGGTGGTATTCTCTTGGACTAAGGCAGAATTACATGCACAGCTAAGGACTTTCCCAACATGAAAGGATTCCACTGAGTTTGCCAGATAATTTGACCTCTTCATTAAAGTAATAGCTTGGCTACTCAGATTTCTATCATAAGACAGAACCTCATACACACAAGCAGATGCATTAGAGGAGGGATGGAAGATGTTGACTGGAAAGATCCTACTGGTGATTTTTCTAGAATAGGCACAAAGGGATAAGCAGATGTTGGCTAATGATCTCCCCAAATTCTCAGTCTTAATCATTGACAGACGTGTTCAATAATGCATCGGCAGCCTGATGAAAATGTCTGATTAGTGCCATTCTTAGAAATGCTTTTTCCAGGAATTGTGTGGAAAACCTGACGGAAAACACTGCCAGCATATCTAACTTAGAGGCAGAATTACAAGATGAATTTCTATCTAGGCTTTCACTCAGTATTCCCTCCAAACTTCCACACTAAGGAATGTCAGAGCTGGGGGTTCAATGAGGACACTCCTGTGTCAAGTCCTCCAGGCAACCTGGGTCGCAGCTCCGCCTGACATCAGCCTCCCATGGGGAGAGAATGCAGACGCAAATCAGTGGGTTCCTGACTTCAGCCCTTCACCACAAAGGGAAGAAAACCAAACACCCTGAGTCTGAGAGCCAGAGGCGTGGGAGTTGACTCTGATGATCCAGGCCCGTGGTAAATATTGCACATGTAATCAACATCCACTGGGTCTTGCCTGAGCTCTATGGGTACAAAAGACTCCTCCTGGGAAGGCAGAAGATGGAAAAAGCCTCACCCAGATGCTCAAGTAGTCTGGCAAGAGAAAGAACTTTGAGACTCAACAGGACTGTCAGGCACACGAGGATAAAAGGATCTAGGCTTGGCCAGCAGGGGCTCGGATGGTGAGGGTCACAACCCACTGCCCCCACCCACCCACGTACACAATTCTGTGGGCAAAAGTCCAAGCAAAGTATCCTTGGAAGCAGTACTTTTAGATCCAGACAGTGTCCAATCCAACCACTGTTAGGGGACGTTCAACTTTAAGGGATCCAACGTTTTCTTCTTTTGTGCACTGTTTCTCAAGGACTCTCTGTTCCTTATCAGTTCCTGGGAAACAGGAATGAGCAGAGCTGCACACAGTTCTCAGGACTGAGATCATGGAAAAGGACACCTGCTTGGATTCCCTTCAGTGACTCTCTCCAGTGACCTTGTACTTAAAGGACAATCCATTTTGTTGCAACTGGTGAAATTTCATTCTTTAATGGCTGAGTAATCATTTTATTGAAGATATATAAACAAGCATTTCCGCAAATAAAGTACCCTTGTTTCACTCGAGACTTGGGTCCCCTACGTCCCTCTTCTCGTCGACTCCAGCCCCCAGGTCCTGGTCTGTGAAGACTGGGACACACTCCTATATTAGTTTCTGCCAAGGAATGTAAGCAAGAGGAGGGGTTTAAGGACATGTTGCTCTTAACACCGATTCAACCAGGAGTGTTTTCAGTGGGGAAGGAGCACAGTCAGAGGCAGGCTTACTGTAGGGTGTGGGAGCCCCAAGAGGTGAAGGAAGCAGCAGAAACAATTACTCTTCCGATTAAAAAAAAAAAAGTATAAAATGCTCAAAAATCAAATGAAAAATTAACTGTTCTAGAACTTAGAAAAGTATATTCTTCAAACACTAAATGGAAACAAATCTTTCAGATTGTATTTCTCCCTAAGTACTAGAAAAGTGTGGTCTAAGCCACTAGAAATACAATAACTTGACATCATAGTCATGCAGTGTAGAAACCCAACACTTGAGCAGCCATTTTATCCCAGTGAAGGGTTGAGTTGTAGATTTCTTCCTAATATGAATTTTACGATCTCATGGTCAAGGCAGATGTAATCATAGATCTTTAAACAATGTATATGCATCTTACAGCACATTTTAAACAAACGAGATGAGTAAAACGATCTTTAGAATCCAATGAAAATGTTAATTATCAGAGTTGTAAAACACTTGTCAGGTGCAACTGGGAAGTAGAAGTAGAAGGAATACTTAATCTCTGGAGGAGAAAAGCCAGAATCACAAGATGTTGGGACTTGAATCATGGGACTATGGAATCATCGTAGCCTTACTCCACAGGTACCGAGCCCATCCCACTTTCTCTAAAAGGAGAACCTAGGAGATTTGACTTTCTTCTGGAGTCAGGGGGTGGCAGAGGATAGGCATGTTCCATGCTGCATTCTCTGTGCCTATTTGTTTTTCGGCACAACCTGGAAGACAGCAACAGGCCTGGCAAGCTCCTAATTCAACTCATTTTTCAGTCCATGGATTTTCACCAAAGTCTCAAAAGGCTGCTCAGCCTTGGGTGTACAGCGCATTTCCCATTTCAGCCAACCCTGACAGGAGTTCCATTGATAGGGGCTGAGAGGGGATTGTTGTTTCAGTTCATCTCAGTTTTTGTTTATCTAGAAGTGTTTTGTTTTTAAAGAATGTATTGGTTAGGTAAGTAATTCTTAAAAGTCCACAATTTTCAATGTGGTTGTAATGCCTTCCAGTGTCTGGTGTCTCTGAGATTATCAGCTATCAATCTTATTGAGGCTCCTTTGTATGTGATGGGCTGCTTTGCTCTTGATACTTCCAAAGTTTTGTCTTTAAACATCCAGCCCACTTTCCCATCTTTGACCAAGCTAGATGTGGTACAGGACAGGAGACCCAGCATGGGAAAACTTGGCCCTTGAATTGATGCTCCCCTCAATTCATATCTAGCTTATTCCTTCACAGAAAAGGGTCATAAAAGCTGAGAGGAATAAACATGAGCTCAAGCAGCCTGGACTGGCTCTGCTGACCACTCCTGTAAGAGAGGAAGCACATTATTCTCAAGGGAACAAGCAGGTGGTGGCGGCAGGCAAGGTGGGACAGAAACAGGGTTTCACTTGCATGCCCCACCCTTGTGATCCTTTAGATAAGTCTTCAATGAGACAGTTCAAGATTGAATGTGGCTCAGTTTGCTGCTCTGAATTTGAGGGAAGAATGAAATTCGAAATGCAAGTGAAGAGTCAGTTTCAACCTCAGACATCTTGTCCCTTGCTGAAGAGCAACCTTAACCCCTTGTGATGAAAACTGCAAGCTGAATTGATCTGCCTCCCTCTGGGGGAATAGAGCACCCCAGAAGCACAGTGATCATGGGACCAAGAAAATCTACTATACCCACTACTTACTTTCTCAGTGGAAGCATTTCTGGTTCATAGGGGCCTCAGTGAACTTAATTAAGTCCAGCAACATAATACTATGGTGACAGGAACAGTTTACCACCTGCTCCATGAGTCTTGGATTGGTCTCCTGCCATCTCAGAGATGGTGATGTCGCCAACATGAGGCACTGTTCCTAGCCTGTCTGGAACAACCCTATTTCTGCCAAAAGCATCCATTTAAAAAAATTTACAGAGGAGACCTAATAACAAAAACGTTCTACATTCAGTCCTTTGCTTCCTGAGTGTGAATGTTTGATGCTGCCGTGTGAAATATCACTGCCTCCTCAGAGCAGAGCCAAGTGTTTCAGAACCCAAGACAGGGCCTTGAGGTAACAGTCAATATTCCCCACACATCATGTTTCAGTGATAATTGCCTGGCGTAGGTTGGAGAGCCAACCTCTCCCAGAGAGGCTGTATGGCAAGAAACATTACCTTGACCATGCCGAGAATTCTAGGATAAGAAATAGCCCATAGAAGGAGAGGAATAAGGGTATCAGGTAGACAAGAACAAACATCAATTAGGTTCTATCCAGTAGGGTCTCAAGACAAGCTTCACACCCTGTACACTCAGGATCTGGGATCAGAAGTCAAAGAAATAGTTTTGTGAGGATTTTCTCCAATAATACCAGCAGAGTGGAATAAGCACCTTCAGAAAGGCAGAGTAAGAATCTTTAAAGTTCTTACATGAAAGCTATGAGCACAGCGACAAAGTTGTCAGTTCATTTTGCCAGTACTCCAGAAGTTAACTAGAGGCTTGCAACAATCCAGAGTGTTTATTCCAGGAAAAACACATAGTCAATCATTACTAAGAACAGTGGGCCTTTTGGCATTCTAAGTAGCCTTATTCCAATCTTCTCCCAGTTCCAGAGTGGATTTTAAAAATCAACCTCACAACCATAGTAGCTGCAGAAAAATGTCGGCTTCTCAGCCATTGTAGAGGCAAATTGAGTTTGGATCTTCATAAAAATCCCTTTCCCCTGAAATCAGGGCAATTTGAGCTATTGAGCACTCCCTGGTAAAAGCCCTATTCTGGAATTGGTGTTAGTTGACCTTACTTAGAGCTGGATCACTGAAAACAGTACTGTTCCCAAAGTGCTTATTAAAAAATTGTTTGATCCACCTGGTAATGTTATCCCTATATTAATACACAAGAGGATGATAGGAAAAACTTGGAGTGAAAGGAGCTGTTCACAGGGGATCTTTGAAAAAAGGTCCAGCATATTTCTGGGACTTTAGAAGGCCACACACAGGTGTACGGCTGTGCACACACTAAAAAAAGATCCAAGGAAACCTTCATTCTATTCCTTGCTGACCTGAAAGCTCTCACAGTGAAGAGTAAAAACTAAGAGTTACAACTGCCAAGAATTAAAGGTATGCCCCACATATACAGCCCCTCATCCACAACTGTATAACTTGTTGATCCAAAGCATTTAAGGACATAGCAGTCTCATCGTTAGGTGATTAAGATAGCAGTTCAATGGCTGGACGTACAGAATTAAGACCTTGCATCATTAGTCAGAAAAGCTGAGAAAATTCCCGGAAAAACAAACCAGTCCTGGTGGTAAGGGAATATGCTCTCCAGAGATGCCCATCATCTCCAGACCTGCCCATCATTTGGAACATCCAAGTCAACAAATTTGAGGCATACAAAAAAGCATTTCCATACACAAGTGGAAAGTTCGGTCAGTAGGCACTGTCCCGAGGAAATCCAGATTTGTACTTTTTAAAAAAAATCTTTTCTTCCTTTTATTTTTTAACTTTACAATATTGTATTGTTTTGCCATATATCAACATGAATCTGCCACAGGTATACACATGTTCCCCATCCTGAACCCTCCTCCCTCCCCGTACCATCTCTCTGGGTCATTAAATGAGCTATTTTAAATACTTTCTAAGAGGTTAAAAAAAAAAAAAGAATCATGTGAGAAGAATAAATACGAGGCCATCTCATCAAGTAGACAACATAGAAATAATTTTTAATGAGCCATATACAAATTCTAGAATTGAAAAGTACAACCACCAATTCACTTGAGGGACTCACTGGCAGGTATAAGCTGGTGAAAGAATGATCAGAAAACTTGAAGACAGGCTGAATGAGGTTATAGTCTGGGAAAGTAAGAAATTAACACAGCTTCAGGCACCTATTAAACATACCATTAATAGCTTATACATAAGGGTAATCCAAGGAGAGGATATTTGAAGAAATGGCTCTAAACTTCCCAAGTTGAAAAAACATTTGTCACACCTGAGAAGTTCACACAATCAAGAAGTTCAATCCACTTCAAAATTGGATTCATAGTACAACTGTTTAAAGACAAAGCCTTGAAAACAGCAAGTGAGGAGCAGTGCTTCAATTACGAGGGAGCTCCCATAAGACTAATGCCCTATATCTCAGACCATAGATACAAGGGGGCATTAGACCCACAGATCCAAAACACTAAGACTTTCAAGCAAGAATTATGCAATGAAACTATCCTTCATAAATGAATACATTTCCAGATAAAAACATAACTGAGGTGGCAATCCCTTATCCCTATCCTTGGCTGGACCAGTCATGGCACAAGACAGGACAGAATTCAAGACCTCACATTTTCCCTACGATGGCTTCTTTTCACACTCCCAGCATGGGATAACTTGACCCTTGAATTGAAGGCTGTTCAATCTCTTGGTTTATTCCTTCAGAGCAAGGAATGCCAGGGAAACTGAGAGGAATAAGCATGAGCTCAAGCAGGTTTGATGGGCTCTACTGACCACTCCTACAGGAAAGGAGGCATGTTTTTCTCCTCTCAATGGAGGAACAAGTGGTGGTCGGGGAGGTAGGGTCCCTTTAGTAAGATGGAACCACTTAAACACATTGGCACTTGAAGTTGTCAAGCATCTACAACTGGGTTAATATTCAAGATGGGATGGGATTTCAGTTCACTCAAGTAGACTACCATCACCTGATCAGTATGCAACTGAAGGGGAAAAAGATGGGATATTTTCCTGTCCAGACTTATGGCAACATGGCATTGCGGTGAACAAGATGGAAGGTCATTTCTAGAGAAGACTCGTAGCTAAACAGTCCTTTTGGAAGCAGCTCCTCTCGTGGTGTGGGACCACCATTTCCTGCTGGCTCAATGTCTGACTGCTTCATGGAATTGGACTGCTCACCACCACAGAGCAGGCTGAAGACATGACAGGAAATAACAGAGCCAACCCAACCAAGCAAATCTGTGTTTGGAAATCCTCAGTGGAAACTGGCCATTCAACATACATGGGTCTCAGAGGAGCACACATGTGCAGGGTTGCTCCCCTCATCCCCCAGACGTGAGGACAAGAGCAAACAGCTCCTGTTGTAGTCCCCCGAGGCTGGGCACTGCTTGCTGTCTGGCACAGAAGCTGTCTATAAGAGAAGCTTGTCACTCAGCACTACCACGCGGAGTTGTGGTTCCTCCTCAAGGACTAGTTTTTCCAGGAAGGACTGGTTTCACATTCCAGAGTAAGTACAACAGTGTGCCCATTGTATTCATACCAAGTAGCTTTTGGTTGTGAACTTGCTTTTACCTTTGGGCAAGACAAGACAGTGATAGACATTCCAAAGTAGAACAAAGACCACTCTGGGTGCAAGGGTCAGCCAGAAGACCTGAAAAAGGTGGAGGTGACCATATCTGACTTCAAGAGAAAACCCTCATCCTGGTAAGTAGATTCCCCTATTGTCCATAGGAAATTCTTGTACTGTGGGTCACCTCATCCTTGAAAAGCAACCCCCCTGGGGTCAAGGTTTCACCTTTCTCCTGTTTTTACTTCCTGTGTAGTGTGGTATTACCAATGCACATGTTATACTAGTTTCAGATAGGCAACATGATTTAGTACGTGTTGTGAAATGATCACTATGATCCATCTAGTCGCTATATATAATCACTAGATTTTTCTTGTGTTGAGGACTATGGTCTATTCTCAGCAACTTTCAAGTAGGAAATAAGTCTTAGTAGTTGTCAGGCTGAATATTAACAGCCTCAAATCTTAGAACTGCAAGTTGTACCCTGACTTTCTTCGGACATTTTATCAACTCTTACTCCTGCCCCCAACTGGCAACAAGACACCCATCTGTTCTGTTTCTTTATGCTTGAGATTCTGCATACAAGTGAGATCATATGGTATGTGTCTCCCCCAAACTGTAGTTCTTAGGCGTCCTGCTAATCAAGGCACACTTGATGAGTACCTTGTCCTGATGGTTAGATTTTGTGGTGTCAGAAGCAGGAGTTTAAATGACTTACCTCTACACCTCCAGTGCTGCCCCAGACACAAATAAGGTACCTACAACAGTCCCCTGTACTCCATCATCTGCTTTGTGGCTTTGAGTCATGCGGGTTTAAGTCCTCTTGGCCCAAGCCTCCCACTTTGGTCATGGTTCTAAGCCTTTATCTGGATACGTGGTCAACTTCATCAGGAATGGGAATCCATCTTGGTGAATACTCAGCTACAGGGAGTTTGGATTCTAAGGGCACTGCTGATGGGCAGCTGCTGTCCAGGACTCTGGCTCATCTTATGTTCAAGACTCACAGGCCCTCCTCAATTTGTTGCATTGAACTAATATCACCCATGACAACTTGAAGCTGTTGGCCCACTTGCAGCTTATTTGCTATTCCTGTGTATTTGTATGCCCAATTAGGAAAAATTATGGAAGACAAGAACATGAGACATTTCAATTGCTATTTTGAAGCTCCCAAACAGATGCTTGAGAGTCCCTTGGACAGCAAGGAGATCAGACCAGTCTATCCTAAAGGAAATCAACCCTGAATATTCACTGGAAGGACTGATGCTGAAGCTCCAATACTTTGCCCACCTGCTGTGAAGAGCTAACTCATTGGAAAAAGACCCTGATGCTGGGAAAAATTGGGAGCAGGAGGAAAAAGGGGCAGCAGAAGATGAGATGGTTGGATGGCATCACTCACTCAATGGACGTGACTTTGACCAAACTCCGGGAGATAGTGAAGGACAGGGAAGCCATGGAGTCACAGAGTCAGACACAACTTAGTGACTGAACCACCACCACTGGTGAATGGTGAATCCACTATTGCTTCCCTCAGCAAAACTCAGTTATCTTAACGGATTTTCAAATTTGGAAAAATTCTCTAAGGCTTCTGAGAGCTCTCCCCCTCCACTCCTTCACATTCTTCTCACTTGTCTACACAAGACTCTCCTTGTTGTACATCTCTCTGTACTTCCTTTTGAACCCAAGATTGATCCCCCACCCAGAGGGCTAGCCCTACTGCCTTCCTCAGCCCCTTTTAAAACTAGGCTCAGTGGGGATGGCACCAAAACCACCATATACGCCTCAGACTGAAGCAGAGTTACATGCACAGCAAAGGACTTTACCAGTGTTAAGAGGATTCCATTGAGTGTCCAACACAGTCTGATCTCATTAAAACCTACCAGCTTATCTTCTCAGGTTTACATCAACTGAAACATGTTTTTATGGGAGAGTTTATGTCTAAAGAAGGAATGGAAGCCATTGACTGGAAATATCCTGATGATTTTTCTAGAGTAGGCAGAAGGGAACAAGCAGAAGTTCAAATATTGGTTAACAGTCTCCACATCAACTATTCCTTAAATGTGTTGAGTGGTGTATTTTTCAACAATGCATGAGCCTGACAGAAGTGCCTAGGATTGTGGCCACTGTGAAAATTTTTCAAAACTCTAGCAGTTTTATCTGTCAGGTCTTTAAGTTCTGCCTATTTAACTCTACCATTATGGCAGGATTAAAAGATACCTTAAGTATCTAAGTTAAAACAACAATGCTTAATGTAGATTCTGAGACTCTAAATTTGATATTCCAGTTAAATAGCTTTCTCAGACTCTCACCCAGAAATCTAAAGAGAAAGCTACCAGAGCCGTGGATTCTCAGATCCAAGTGACTCAATTCATAAACCTTCAAATGAAATAATTGTCCACCAAACCAAAATTTCAAGCCTTACTTGGTACTTATGTAGTACTTGGTAAGGGTATATGCCATCAACCAACCAAGACACTAAGACAGCTTTTGCCTGCTTTAAAGAATTAGTGACATAAGACACAAAATACCTAAAGCTTCAGTTCTGTAAAATGCCAAGTGAAATATTTAAGACATTGAATATTCAAACAGTACTGGTCAATACCTGGAGGTTTGAGCTGAACAGCTGCAGAAACAGTGGCCAGTGTTGGAAATCACAAGTGTCTGTTCAATTAACTGCTTTTCTAAGACATCAACCAGGGATTGAGAATTTAAGTCTATCAATTTCTTGATTGGTCAGTAGTCACCCAAGGATGACTATCAGCACTGAGGTGATTATGGTTAGGGATGGTCATTCATGCCACCTCCAGGGATGTATCTCACGTGGCATCAGCAAGAGACATGTTTCTCATTCAGCATCTGCCCAGCCAAGCTAACTGTACCTGCATAGCATTTCACATGAAAACACAAAGGTCAGATTCAGATACTTAAGTGTGAATGACTGACATACTAAGAACTCATGTTGATATACACAACTTGGGGTTGCGATGACTTTGAGCTATGAGTCGTTGGTACAAGAGTTGAAAAGGGATTTCCGTAACTGGGAGGGGATTGAGAGAATAATCAGAAGCCTTATGAGCTAAGTTTAGGGAAATTGTCCGAGGACATAGAACCCTTGTTCTTAGGGAAATCCTACCTCTAACCAAGGCAATCCAAAGTCTCCCTATACTTTCCAGAATCAAGGAAACTTCAATTTATCTGTATTCAACCCTCTATCCCTCATCCAACCAGTGGAAGAGTCACCACAGGACACCTAGTAGTCTTCCTAGGAAAGACCTACACCTCAGTGATTCTCAACCAGGGGTAATTGTGTTCCCCAACTAATTTTTTTCATTCAATTACACTGCACTAATGGTAAAGAACCCACCTGTCCATGCAGGAGAAATAAGAGAAACTAGTTTGATCCCTGGGTTGGGAAGATCCCTTGGAGGAGGGCATGGCAACCCACTCCAGTATTCTTACCTGGGGAATCCCATGGACAGAGGAGTCTAGCAGGCTACAATCCATAGAGTTGCAGAGTTGGACACAACCGAAGTGACTTAGCATGCAATGAAATGATACCAAAGACATGTTCTACTCTTCATATAACATATTTAGAGAATCTACCACTACTGTATACAATGTAAGTATATGATAAAATAGAGGTGCAAAAAACTAATAGAAGCTAAAATTTTTACTTTATACAGCCAAGGATAAAGATTCTTTAAAAAAAAAGTGATTTGAAGTGTAAACCAACTGTCATGCACATAGGTGCTTGGAGATGCCCACTCCATGGAGTCCCAGGTGACAGGACTTCAAGCAGAGGAGTTCACCTATTAAACATCTGGACATCTGACTTTCAAGGTCTACAGATGTCATTCCAATTGGAAAAGACAACCCTGGGCCCAATCCCATTGTCCAAGCAAGTCTATTCAAGGTTCTCAAAGTTCCTGTAGGGCAGTGGATTACTCAGACAAGAAAATGCCAAGCTTGCTTCAGCAACAGAAGCTAAGATTAGACTGGCTCCATCAACTGGCAAATGACTGGACTGCAGCCCTGAGGTCAGTAAGTGCTTGAACCCCTTGGTGAGCTCTTTTGAGAGGTATTTCAATCCTGTGCTGGCTTCTTTCCTGATCAACTCTCCTAGACAGAGTAGCAGAAGGAAAGATGGCAGGGAGGGGACAGTGTACGACAGACTTAGTTCAAGTAGGATAGCTCCCTTAGTGGAGAGCACAACCTTCCAGCTTCAATTTCAAGTCCCTCTGAGTATCAAGGCAGACCCCCCCTGCAGATTCTGTGCCTGAGAGCTTGGGTGGGCTAGCCAGCCTTAGGCAGCACAAGAAATTGCCCTACAGGAAACCTATCCTGCAAGATCAGAAGGGCCAAGAGGTGACAGAGGGGCTTTAGCATCCTAACTTTGAGAGAGGAAAGACTGCTCTTGACTGGGACCAGAGTCTACTCTATCAGTGACATTGCAATGGAGGGAGAGATTGTCAGCTGTGATTTGTGGAAGGAAGCTAGTGGCTTTAAGAGGCCAGGAATGCTGCTCAAAATCCTATGATGTACACAGCACGGCCTACCCACAAAGAATTATTCAGCCTAAAATATCATCAGTACTGAGCTTGAGAAGGGATAACCAGGTACTGCCTCTGCAAGAGGGAATCTGACCCATCTGCAGCCTTTGGTGTCCATTCAGGAACATGGGTAAAGCCTTTAGGATTTTGAAAATATCCATGACCTGGAGAAGCACACAAAAATAAATCCAACCCAAATGGTTGGAACTCCTTTCCTAGAACAGAGAAATAAGGCATCTTCCACCTGTCTCTAAGTTCCCCCAAAGACCCTTTTCCACTACATACTACTTCAACAGTGTGTGCACTGACATTGGACATAAGTTGGCTTTTCCTCATTTCCCTGTGGTGACATTGACAGTACAGAGACCATCTGGTTTCTTCTAGAAAGCTATGACTGGGAGACCAACCTACCCATGACTCTCTCCACCGAAGGTCAAGTCAGACATGTTGGATTCAGGACCAAGACCCCAAGACAGCAAGCTCTGCAGTCCTGCCCAGATTCCTTTTCTGTGCTAAGTTTTGTGTTCACTTCCATCATTCCTCCTTCAAATTAGCAGCACAGACAAGAGGCTCACAGGTATAAATTTAAACTCTAAGCTCCTGTAGACTGGGGAAACTATGAAATTAACACCTTCGTTTCAACGGCAGTTAGCCAACTTTTCTTTTCCTCCATGCAAGGTAACCTCAAGATGAACACTGAGCCCTGACATTTCAACAGTGGGTGACATCTTTGCAGCCTCCACATTGACTATTGTGCTATAGATTCTGTAAGCAGGGTGGTTTCCACAACTAAAAGTACCCAAGCAATGCTTCCTCAGTCAACATGCAAAGTTACAAGACCATTACTTGAGGTGGACAAACTCAGGCTAAAAAGTTCCCCTTGTGCATAAGGTTCAAAAGGTATTTTATACCCAGATGAGCTAACCAGGTCATCATCAGATCTGTGTCTGTCTTCCTCCTCTTCATTCAACTGTTGGCACCCCTGCTCATCCACCAGTTTGCCATCAAAGGAGGGTGTTGAACTGCGCTACAGCAGACACTAGAGTCTACACCCCATGCACCTAACAAATAGTCCTCAGTAGCAGCCTGAGGTCTTGTCAGGTCCTTGACCCTCCACAATGGAGCAGCTCAGGCCCCTGCAGCATCTAGAGTGAAAGGTAAGTGCTTACTGTCTGATGCCCTCCAGCCTTCAGTTTCTCTCTCTCATCTTATCAGCCCTTCTTCTATCTCCTCTAATATCAGTTCTTATGAGCTGCTGCTGCATTTAAGAATAAAGGCGAAGGTGTGAGGTACCCAGCCCTACTGAGGGAAGCTCGTCACATTGGTGGGAGGCAGCCAACGTAGCAATATACATAGTACACATAGACATAAGTATGTTAGATCTGATGGCATGGGGCAGGTGGCCTAACACTGTACTCAGCCATGAAAATATCCCATATTCCAAATGAGGTTCAGAGAGCTGAGGATAGGAAGACAAGGCCTGTCACTCCCCTTGTGTCCTCCGCAAAGGCTGTACTCTAAGAGGAAAATGAAGACACTAACTGGAATGTCTTGGACTGCCATCATGCTCCTGAGGACCAAAGCAGGCACTCTGCCTTGATTTAGGGGGCTTCTGAAAGCAAGCTTAGTCAGATATTCAAAAACATTTGAAAATATACATGCACCTCAATATTCACAAGAGCTCTACCATTGCCCTGATATGGAAGTAAAAGTGTCCATCAAAGAATATATGGTATATTCTTATTGCTGAATACTATTCAGCCATGGTCTGGTATTCCCTTCTCTTGAAGAATTTTCCAGTTTATTGTGATCCACAGAGTCAAAGGCTTTGGCATAGTCAATAAAGCAGAATAGATGTTTTTCTGGAACTCTCTTGCTTCTTCCATGATCCAACAGATGTTGGCAATTTGGTCTCTGGTTCCTCTGCCTTTTCTAAAACCAGCTTGAACATCGGGAAGTTCATGGTTCACATATTGCTGAAGCCTGGCTTGGAGAATTTTGAGCATTACTTTACTAGCGTGTGAGATGAGTGCAATTGTGCGGTAGTTTGAGCATTCTTTGGCATTGCCTTTCTTTGGGATTGGAATGAAAACTGACCTTTTCCAGTCCTGTGGCCACTGCTGAGTTTTCCAAATTTGCTGGTATAAAATTAAAAAACGCTTACTCCTTGGAAGGAAAGTTATGACCAACCTAGATAGCATATTCAAAAGCAGAGACATTACTTTGCCAACAAAAGTCCGTCTAGTCAAGGCTATGGTTTTTCCTGTGGTCATGTATGGATGTGAGAGTTGGACTGTGAAGAAGGCTGAGCGCCAAAGAATTGATGCTTTTGAACTGTGGTGTTGGAGAAGACTCTTGAGAGTCCCTTGGACTGCAAGGAGATCCCACCAGTCCATTCTGAAGGAGATCAGCCCTGGGATTTCTTTGGAAGGAATGATGCTAAAGCTGAAACTCCAGTACTTTGGCCACCTCATGCAAAGAGTTGACTCATTGGAAAAGACTGATGCTGGGAGGGATTGGGGGCAGGAGGAGAAGGGGACGACAGAGGATGAGATGGCTGGATGGCATCACTGACTCGATGGACGTGAGTCTGAGGGAACTCTGGGAATTGGTGAGGGACAGGGAGGCCTGGCGTGCTGTGATTCATGGGGTTGCAAAGAGTCAGACACGACTGAGCGACTGATCTGATCTGATTCAGCCATGGAAAAGAACATAATACTGCCATTTGCAGCAATATGGACGGACCTGGAGAGCATTATGCTAAGTGAAATAAACCAGACATGGACCAAAGCAGGCACACTGCCTTGATTTGGGGTGGTGCTCCTGAAAGCAAGCTTAGTCAGATCAGATATTCAAAAAAATTTGAAAAAGATACATGCACCTCAATATGCATAAGAGCTCTACAATTGCCCTGATATGAAAGTAACCTAAGTGTCCATCAGACAAAGAATATACGGTATATTCTTATAGCTGAATACTATTCAGTCATGGAAAAGAACATACTTACATTTACAGCAACATGGATGGAAATGGAGAGCCTTATGCTCAGTGAAATAAATCAAATACTGTATGATATCACTTACGTGTGGAATCTAAAAAAATACAACTAGTGAAGAAGAAAGAAGCAGACTCAGAACTAGTAGGTCCCATCAAGGGAGTTACAAACTACTGAGTGTAATATAGGCTACCAAGATGTCTTATATAACATGGGGAATATAGCCAAAAGTTTGCAATAACTAAATTAGTGTAACCTTTAAATCATGTAATTTTTTAAATTACAAAATAAGTGTAGTTGTCCAGTTATCTCTGTATAGCTTATTGAAGAAAAAAACAGACTTGGCAGCTGGACTATGTTCAGCTTGTGGCCACTGGAAAGCAGGAAATGACATTCACAAAGCAGCACAATCCAAAGGGGAAAGGAGAGAGCTCAACCTGTAGGGAAGCCTAGAATACAGTATAAGGGCCACGTTGATGGCAAACCTGAACAGATCACCTGGTCCACCTGCAGAACTCCCTGCTCAAGGGATACAAGAAAAAACTTATCCTTCCTCCTAGGAACCAGTCACCTAGAACAGAGCTAAGCACATGACGATTCTCAAATATTTGACTGGGATTAAGGCAGGCAATGTGAAGGGAACCACAACCTTATCAAAAGCCTCCCTCCCTCTGCCTGGCCAGGTCCTCCTGCATTTACATCATGCCTCCCAGAGTTACCAAAAAGATGCACCTGTCTTTCAGGCCAGGCTTCAGCAGATCCAAGACCAACTGTCCAAGCTGGCATCTATACCCAGACAATCCAGGTGCCTCATCTACCTCTTCCACCAGTGCCATGGCCTACTCCTGCCTGACCAGAGCACAGAAGACATGTATGTATCCTATAGTCACGCTCAGGGAGGCTTAAGGAACAGTCTATGACACCCAGCATCCACCATTATGAATAGTGAGGATCAAGTCTGAGGCTATCTGCCTAGAAGAGGGACTGCTTGATTCAACATGAGCCTGCCTGGTTCATTCTGATACCTTGGGGCCCAAGTGAAGGCCACAGAGCTCGCCTCATGGTGATCCAGGGTGTTCAGTCAATCCAGATGACACTCTGTGTTGACAGCAAGAGTCTCCAAAGTCTCTAAAGAGTCTCCAGCTGTCCCAGCATCACCAGTAGCTTCACCGGCAAGTCAAGCCTGTCCTGGACCAGTATTTTAGTCAGATGGAAAGCAGGCAGTAAATGTATGGATATTCCTGACATGAACAGGAACATGCTCTCTGACCTGGGAAACATTTTTTGTCACTTGCTTAGAATTACATGCCTGGTTGTAACCCAGACCCCACACAACCCAAGACCCAAGAGTGGGCTTTATCAGTTATCAGGCAATAAAAACATTGAGTAAAACGTAAGACCAAGTATCTGTCATCCTTGACTTCATTGTCCCATCCACACTTCTAGATCCACAGAAGCCTATAGAACCAATGTGGGCTGTGGCAGTCCATGGAATGATCCAAAGAACATATGAAACCACACCAGCCTGGAAGCCCTGTCCTATACCTCACATTGGAGTATGCAGGACAAGCAGCATTTCTTGGGCACTGCAGTGTGGGGTCTGAGTGTGGATGTCTAGTGGGCTTTGATTTATTCTCTGGGAATAACATCCGGGTGATGAAACTACCTGGTGATTAAGAGATTGATACAGTTGACCCTTGAACACCAGGCTGTTAAGAGCACCAACCACGCCCCACCCATGCAGTCAAAACTCCACATGCACATCCACCACCATCCACAGTCCCACATCTGCAGAGTCAACACGTACCGTGTAGCACTTTTGTGAAAAAAATGCAGTGGACCCACACAGTTCAAAGCCCATGTTGATTCAAGGCTCAACAACATATAGGACAGTCAGATCGTACAGAAGTGCTTTCTGGTTTCCAGCACTTAACGCAGTTACTCCAGAAATAAGATTTAGAACCTATGATGGTATTATTGTCAACTTATCCAGGCTACAGTTCAGTTAGTCCAAACGCTAATCTAATACCTCAGTGAAAGTATTTTGTGTGATTAAAGCCTGTAATCAGTTGCCTTTAATTACAGGAAGACTATCCTAGGTGATACCATATCAGTATTGGTGCTGAAGAAGCATTTTTTGTTTTCTACAAAGGTGAACAGTCAGTATATTCTGTCAACCATCTCCCCACCCTTAGTTCAGTTTGTGAAAAGGCCTCTGTGTTAGATTGGAGTGTTTCTCAATTATGACAATGGAACTGTGAGTTTCTATGATGTTTTCAGAAGTTCCCTTATATATAGTTCCCTTCCTTCGCCCTTCTCCCCTCTGATACACTTGTCTTAAACCTTATAAATTGTCCATTTCTCAGACCATTTATTGGAGCTTCGTCTCTGGGGATATTGCTGCCCTTCACTTCATGTGAGGCCAGAGGATACCTGACTGTGTCCAAGCACATTGATATTTAATGTAACATAGTGATTGTTTAGGAGAAGGCAATGACACCCACTCCAGTACTCTCACCTGGAAAATCCCATGGACGGAGGAGCCTGGTAGGCTGCAATCCATGGGGTCTGTAAGAGTCGGACACGACTTCACTTTCGCTTTTCCTCTCATGCATTGGAGGAGGAGATGGCAACCCACTCCAGTGTTCTTGCCTGGAGAAATCCCAGGGATGGGGGAGCCTGGTGGGCTGCCATCTATGGGGTCGCACAGAGTTGGACACGACTGAAGTGACTTAGCAGCAGCAGCAGCATCCTAGGTGATGGGGGTGGGCCTGATCCTATCAGGTGAAAGGCTTTGAGAGCAAAGCAGAGGCTTTCCTGATGAAGAAAAGATACTTTTAGGCAGGAATTGAGGCTACAGTCCAAGACTTTCAGACTGTATTTCCTAATTGGCTGTCCTATGGTGGATTTCTGCTTCGATAGGTCACCCCCACAATCACAAGTCAACACCTTGCAATCTCCTGGGGGTTGTTTTTCTAGAGAAACAATCCTAACTTAACCCCTGTGAGTTGTCAAGTCTTTAGAAGATTTTGGCTCTGACACTGGGAAAGATTTAAGGGAGGAGGAGGGGGCACAACAGAGGATGAGATGATTGGATGGCATCATTGACTCGACAGACATGAGTTTGAGCAAGCTCCAGGAGATAATGGACAGGAAAGCCTGGCCTGCTGCAGTCCATAGGGTCACAAAGAGTCAAGCATGACTGAATGAACGAACACAGCAAAGCACATATAGTTCAGATACAGCCCCAGCCCCTTAGGTCACCTGCAGAGATTGAAGCCACTGCAGACATCAATGGGACTCTAGTTTCTCACTCAGCATCCACCCGATGAACTAAATATGAATCCAGAGTGTCCAACACACATATATAAAGGTCATTCAGATTCAGACCCGAGTAGCAAGAAGCTGCCCTGGGGGTGAGCAGTAAAGATATACAATGTTTAGCTTCAAAGTTTGATGGCAAGATTCAAGTGGTGAAAAGTATTCCTCAAACTAAGAAGACATAAGCAAAGGCCAAGCTGTAGGAACTAAACTAGGAAATCCATCCAAGGAGGGAGAGAGTTGGAACCATCCTGTCCCTTCTCTGAAGTTTTCTCCCACCTTTGAGTTCATGAGAAAAGTGCTTCAATATGAAGCACTCCATATATGAAGGTTTCATGGAAGGAGAGGGACAAGATGCCCTCCCTTGTTCCTTGAGGGACTTACTTCATTGACTCTCAACCAGGAGATATTTTGCTCCCAAAGGAAAAACATAACTGGAGACAGTTGTCACAAAAAATGCTGTTCAACATTCTATAATGCACAGGGCAACCCCCATGGTGAAGAATCATCCAGCCAGAAAGATTCATATGCATGAGGTTAGCAAGTCCTGACCCAGCTGGCTGCTTTGAGACTAAGTCTCAATATGCAGACTTCAGATGCCGCAGAGCGTGCAGGTAAAACCTTCTAGAGTTCTAAGACTCTCTACACTGCAGAAGCACTCAAGGAGAAGGTTCCACCCTTGGTTGGTAAAAGCTTGTTCTTCAGAGATGAGATGAGCCACTTTCCACGTATATCCTCAATTTTCCTGAAGATCCCTCCCCTCTGTTGTACACTGTCACCCCAAAGGGCTTGTCCAAAGTCAGTTAAGGGAAAAAGACTGGAACATTTCTCTGTTTCCCCTGGGGACACTGAAGATAGTTGCCATAGTGTTATATCTTGAAAGCTATGACTGGAGGCCAACCTACCTGTCATTCTTTGCACTGGAGGCCAGATCTGGGGTGTTGGATGCAGGATTCAAACCCTCAGGACTCTGTTCTGCTCAGGTACCCTTTGCTTAACTTTGTCTTTACTTTCTGCAGTCTTTCCACAGAGCAGCAGACCAACAGACAAGAGTCCCACAGGTTTAAACCTAAAGAACAAGCTTTAATACCTGTGGCGGATTCATGCTGATGTATGGCAAAACCAATAAAGTAATTAACCTCCAATTAAAATAAACTTATATTTAAAAAAAAAGAACAAGCTTCAGTAGACCCAGGCATCTGGAAAATAAATATCTTAGCCTCCATGGCAATTGACAACTAAGATAGTTCTCTTTATTTGTACAAGATGAATGTTCAGAAAACCCTTGAGCCAGACACCTTGATGGGAGAGACCCCTGGGGCCTCTACAACTGATGTCGTCTTAACACTGCAGACAGCCTCATTCAAAATTTCGAGGTAACTCTGATGGTACTTCAACTGATCAGCATAGACCCTTGGCACAGATGAACCATGTACATAAAAATCAGGCTAAAATGTCCCTTCAGGTCTAAAAGGGACTTCCCTTGTGGCTCAGCTGGTAAAGAATCAACCTGCAATGCAGGAGACCTGGGTTCAACCCCTTGGTTGGGAAAATCCCCTGGAGGAGGGAACAGCTACCCACTCCAGTATTCTGGCCTGGAGAATTCCATGGACTATATAGTCCACGGGGTCACAAAGAGTTGGACACAACTGAGAAACTTTCACTTCATGTCTAATAAAGTTCAGATACTTTAACTCTGAAACTTAAAGAGCATGATCTCAAAGCTGCCAACAGCCAAGTCCTTGACCATGGAAAATGTGAGGAGGATTGGAGGCCAAAGTTCAACCTGATTAGGTGACTTACCCTGAGGACAAGAGGATTAGGGTGAAGCATGCCATGGTTTCTCATTTGCCCATGTGACTTTAATTTTGGAAACATGAAAGAGGAAGATAAATAGATGTATTAAGAAATATGTTTCTCTTTCCATACAGAGTAACGCAGAAACTTACATTACCATATAGCCAACAAGAATTTGCTGTATGGCTCGGAAAACTCAAACAGGGGCTGCTCTGTATCCACCTAGAGGGGTGGGATGGGGAGGGACACGGGAGAGAGGTTCAAAAGGGAGGGGATATATGTAATACCTATGGCTGATTCATGCTGAGGTTTGACAGAAAAATAAGTGACCCAATCAAAAAATGGGCCAAAGAACTAAATAGACATTTCTCCAAAGAAGGCATACAGATGGCTAACACACACCTGAAAAGATGCTCAACATCACTCAGAGAAATGCAAATCAAAACCACTATGAGGTACCATTTCACACCAGTCAGAATGGCTGTGATCCAAAAGTCTACAAATAATAAATGCTGGAGAGAGTGTGGAGAAAAGGGAAACCTCTTACACTGTTGGTGGGAATGCAAACTAGTACAGCCACTGTGGAGAACAGTGTGGAGATTCCTTAAAAAACTGGAAATAGAACTGCCTTACGATCCAGCAATCCCACTGCTGGGCATACACACTGAGGAAACCAGAAGGGAAAGAGACACGTGTACCCCAATGTTCATCGAAGCACTGTCTATAATAGCCAGGACATGGAAGCACCTAGATGTCCATCAGCAGATGAATGGATAAGAAAGCTATGGTACATATACACAATGGAGTATTACTCAGCCATTAAAAAGAATACATTTGAATCAGTTCTAAAGAGGTGGATGAAACTGGAGCCTATTATACAGAGTGAAGTAATCCAGAAAGAAAAACACCAATAAAGTATACTAACACATATATATGGAATTTAGAAAGATGGTAACAATAACCCTGTGTACGAGACAGCAAAAGAGACACTGATATATAGAACAGTCTTATGGACTCTATGGGAGAGGGAGAGGGTGGGAAGATTTGGGAGAATGGCATTGAAACATGTAAAATATCACGTATGAAATGAGTTGCCAATCCAGGTTCGATGCACAATACTGGATGCTTGGGGCTAGTGCACTGGGACAACCCAGAGGGATGGTATGGGGAGGGAGGAAGGAGGAGGGTTCAGGATGGGGAACACATGTATACCTGTGGTGGATTCATTTTGATATTTGGCAAAATACAATTATGTAAAGTTTAAAAATAAAATAAAATTAAAAAAAACTGTAGCAATTGCCCTTCAATTAAATACATTTTTTAAAGAAATATCAGAACAGAGATCCTCAGAAGATGGAGACGAGATAGCAACGTTACACCAAGTCCCGGGAGGGACTAAGAATCATTCAATCCAAGGAGCAACACTCCTGACCAAAGAGCCGAAGACACAACAGGGGAGTTACACAGAAGCCACTTGCCAAATCATGCGACCCTTTCCATTCACTGAAGACTGTGCCTTTTAAGGGTGACTAAGAAGGCAATGGCACCCCACTCCAGTACTCTTGCCTGGAAAATCCCATGGATGGAGGAGCCTGGTGGGCTGCAGTCCATGGGGTCACTAAGAGTCGGACACGACTGAGCGACTTCACTTTCTCTTTTCCCTTTCATGCATTGGAGAAGGAAATGGCAACCCACTCCAGTGTTCTCGCCCCGTCCCAGGGATGGGGGAGCCTGGTGGGCTGCCATGTATGGGGTCGCACAGAGTCGGACACGACTAAAGCAACGCAGCAGCAGCAAGCTAAATAAGTACATCTCTAACACCCAGGAAGGACCGTAAGTAAGGGTAATGACAGTCTTGATCAAATGCCCCCAAGACGCCCCAGAAAAAGATGCCTGTTCACCCAAGCACAACAATGACACATCAAGTCTGTGTATCAATACTTGAGATAAGCCTTTTGAGTCAGGCCGAGGGCACTTTTGGAATCTCAGGGTTAATTACCTGGCATTGATCACTTACTAACTCCAGGGTAACACAGATCTGTGGGCTGATAAACAACATTTTTCATAAGTCATTTACTAGGGGCCTATTTAAGAGTATGTTCCTGTGTTTTCCATAGAGAGCCACCCAGCTTTATGTTCCATGGTTCTGCTCACTGGCATTATCACCATGAATGTTAGCATGTCTCTCTATGAAGATCTCAACTTTTCACACTAAGCCCCCCTGAGGCAGGCTGGGCCTCCATATATGGTGAACCAGGTTATCAACCTTTGCTTGGGGCCCTAATCTCCTTGATGTTAGTTCCAGAGGTGTCTCTCGAGATGTATACTAGGTCCCCTGATGGTCATCTAATTCTTTTATCACACATCTTACTCCTTTCACCTGCTCGATACTGAATCAGCCCACCATCCAGTCTTCTGAGTTTTCCCTGGAAACTTGCCCATGGACCTTCAGGGCACAGATTTGCAAGAGGGTCTGATAATGCTCAGCTTGGAGCCAGTGGAGAGCAGGACACGGCACGTGTGGTGCAGCACCCCTTGTGAGGAAGTGGAGAGCTCAGTCTGAGCAGGCCAGTGTTTAAGCGCTGCAGGAGGGTGTTTCGGGGCAAAACTTAACAGACTGGATGGTCTGATTTCAGGAGCCCCCCCTTCATATGGGAACACATGAAACTTTCTTCTACCTTGAGTGTCAGAAACGCCTAAGAGCCATACACAGAGATGACTTTGAGTCAAATATTTGAGCAAGAAATGGAAAAGGAACCACAATATCAAAAGGCACTCTTTTTGCCCTGGCAAAGTCCTCCTTGAAATCCCAGGATATCACCAAACTTTATCACCTAGAAGACACATCCTGGTCCAACAGGCTGGATGCCAGCAGATCTATCACCTACTTTTCCAGTAATGTACCGATGAAGCCCAGTTACCACCCTACCCTCTTGCATCAGACTACTGCTCCTACTCAAAGCACAGAATGGATGTAGACCTCTGGGCAATCTCCAGCAGACTCGATGAAATGCTCCTTTACAACCCCTGACATTAACAAGGACCATGAGAAACACGTGTGGTCATCTATCTGTTCCCGGAACACTTAACTAAAAACCAGTTCATTCTCACAGCTAGATTCACAACTGAAGGCTGCTAAGTTCTATCAAGGGCATGAGCACATCTCCAGCACTGATGACTTTGGGATGAGGGTATGACCCAACATTCCAGCTGTCAGCAATCTCCCAAATGACCCAGACTTTCCTCAAATTAAGGTAGGTAAGTATCCAAGAAACTATGCTTTTCTGTTTACGGTTAAGAGTTCTGGGCAATTCTTCTGAAAGAGATGAAGCAACCTTTTCACTAACCTAGGTTAACTGCTAGTTAGTATGGCACAGTCCTCAGGCAGGAAGTGCCTTTCATGGTGAGTGCTGTTGTGTTCCTGGGGTTTTCTTGATCTACTTTGTTCATCTGATGGAATCACTTAACATATGGCAACAGGTGAAGGGCCTCACATGGTTAGAGAGTCCCAAAATAAATGAGCTTTGGACCCTAGTAAACAGATATCCCACTTCCAGAGACACCCCCTTAAGGGTTCCAAAGACCCTCAATGTCATCTTTTTCAGTACAACCACCTCTGTTGATTTTGGCTGCTTATGTCAGTATCGCTAAGAACCAAGGATTTAGCCAGAAGATTTGCTTCCAATCCTGGAGTTCATCCTTCCTTGAAGGATCTGTGGCCTCAGAAATTGAGGCTCACAGACCTACTGGGATGCAATAGAAATATCTCACTAGATGACAATGACAAAGGAGCCTCAGAACCTTTTAGATCAGCCAAGATCTGCTTGTTACCAGATGGCACATGATACACATTCTGATGTGTGCTGTGATCACAACTGAGAATCCTCATACTAGAGGTACCAAGATGCTCATCCCCTTCTATGAATGGCCTTTACTCCAAAGATGTCTGCCTCACCCAGGGCTGTGCCCCTTTTCCTCGGGGGAAGTCCCACTCCTGGAATGTTCTGAGTATCCAGAGGTCCAGCCATGTTGCTAAGTTCAGGACAAATCTGGAGGCCTCATGGAGCTTGGTTGAAATGCCCAAGGATACAGAGTTCAACTTCTTCTGCCCCATCTTGCTGTCTTTACTGCCTTCCCAGTGCTGTTTCCGAGGACACCCCCTGTAAACCTAACCCATGTAAGTCATGAAGGAATCTTTTCTAGGGAAGCCAAACTCAGACACTGGACTTTTTATGTGCCCTTTTGACCTTCAAATTTTAAGGCTAACATAGGAAATGAAACTTTTGTTCTTTAATGAAGATATAAACTATCAACAGCTCCCTGAATTAACTGCTGTATAGGGATGATCGTTATTTGTCACTAAAGATCCTGATCAGCTTGTAATATACAAACTAATTGCGAAAAATCTGAAGACCACCTACAGTCTTCCCTAGAAGACACCCGGTCTATGTGCCTCTCTTTTCCTGTTGCAGGATTGGTGCTTTAATCTGTCCAATAAGCCTAGAGCATGCTACAAGACTTGACAGTTCTTTGATCGTCATTGTTGGCCTAAGTAAGTACTTTTCCCTGAGGACCCAAGGAAGTCTTAAGGAATTGGGGAGAAAGTCAGACATAGCATTTGCCCAGCCACCGCACACCAGCTCAGTCTAGGAAATTCTAGGACATTTGTTCAGCTCACAGGTATTAACACATCTCCAAGTATAGGAATTGCTGATGACAAGCAAACAAGCCCCCTTTTCCTCCTCCAGCCTAGCCAGGACCGATACTTCATGTTTAAAAATGAAGCCAGCAGAAAAGTTCTCCTTTCTTGAAGGGATGAACCCACAAGCCTTCCACTGAAAAATCCCTTCCTTCCCTCTAAAGGAGTCTTTCTACTGGTGTCGCAGTTCCCTTCACCAAATGTCAAGCAACACTAAAACTCAGGTGAGCCGAAGAGACACATCCAGTAGCTTATGAAGCTTATATAACACCCATATCTGACTCATCAACTTTATAGACACTATCCAGGTTTCCATGTTTCCACATGGATTAGAAATAGACAATGAACATTACAACCTAAGAACCTAACCAGTGGGAGGTCCAGAAAAGCTCAACCTGGAGCCATTCAAACCACGCAGGGATCCAATCAACTCTGGGTACTGCCTCATTGCAAACTGATCGCCCCTCTTCAAATAACCTCACTACTGTGTCAGGTCTCAGGAGGAGGGTAAAGGCTGACACTTTTTTGATCTAAAGAAAATGTTCCTAATATTCTAAAGCTCCCCAATCAGAGGATCTTTGCAAACTTGATCTTTATTCCATCTGCTGCAGTCTGGGGGACAAGTGTGTGTCGAGTTCCCTCATATATAGTTTCCTCCTTCCTTCCTCCTCCCCCCCTCTGAAGTCTTTACTTTGCCTTAGGTCTCCCATGAAATTATCTAGTTCCTTGATCATGTAGCTGAAGTTCAGAAGAAATTGTCTTTAACCTCATGTGTCAAAGAATACCACTTGACTGTCCCTGTGTTATTTAATGAAACATGAGAGTATGTTCATAAAATGGCTTAACCATGTTGAATGTATGCATTTGTTAATTAAGTTTTCTTTTCACAAAAATTAAGTTTTATGGAATATTCAATAAATCAATTGCTTACCTTTTTGAAATAGTTTTATTAAAATAAGTTATAGATCATTAATATCTTAAGTATAATTGTCTTTTAATATACAAAAATTTGTGAAACCTGAACTATACAATTCCAGAACATAACCACTCTGAAAAGAAACCAATGCCCATGAATATTTACTGCCCACTGCCCCTCCCCCATCTGTCACCCCTTAATTCATTCTTATTCTTCATGGATTTTTCTCATACAGTTTAAATTGAATGGGATCATGCAATTTGCGACTTTTTATGTCTGGTTACTTTCACTTAAAACTTTCATGGTTCAGCTACTTTGTAAGCAAAAAAAGACTAGGTCAGCGCAAGTTCAGAACACTGTGCACACACTAAGATGTTTTCCCAAGACATATGCAGGTCTATGACCTCCAGTTAGGTGATAGCCCTTGTACATGAAAATATAGTTTAAAGTAATCAATAAAATGGGAGACGTGACCCGGGACACAGTAGGCTGACTTCCTTGTAACAGATAATTTCTGCTTGCCAAGATACTAAATAAAAGTGCTGTGGCTCCAAGGAACAGGGCTCTTGACCCAAGAGGTCTTGAGTCCCCCAGTCCCATCTTTAAAACTTTAATTCTGTCTCTAGTTTCTTTTTCCCCCCAAACTGTGCGTCAACCACTTTTGATCCCTACCTGCTGTGCTGGCCGCAGCAACTACTGGCCCAAGTTAACCAACTAGAAGCCTTTCCTGTGCCTGCTCACTTGGCCAGTAAGGATGAAAGAGAAGTCACCCTGCATTTGATCAGAGGCCTTTGTGATTCCTCGATTCCTTGAAACATTTGGAGTCCCATGACAGTGATCTATCATAGCTGTCATGGAGGATAGAACAAGAGCACTATTTCTGGCACTTAGCGTGCATCCATCAATCTAGAGAATATATTACTCAATCCTCAATTGAGGATCAGTTTGCTTTCTCATGGGAAAGTCAGCAGTATACATTCATAGCCTCATTCTAAGGTTATGTCAACTTTCCTGATCTCTACCTCGATATAACCTACAGAAATCTCGACTAGATTGGCTTCCAGGTTACATCGGTGAGAGTGGTCAAGATGGCACAGTAGAAAGACCCTGCGCTGCCCCGCTCATGAGGACACCAAAACCACATCTGCAGCACAGTCATCAGTGAAGACGACTGGGGCCTAATGGCATGCACAAGATCCGGCTGGCCTCCTTCATTACTAGCTTTATGTTGTTATGCCAACTGGCATTATACTGTTATGACCTGGAGGTCTACATGCAAGCAAGGAGGAGGTAAACTGATGCCTTTTTTAAAATAAGCATTTAGGACATGCAGGGATCCCATCTCCTAATAAAAGATGCAATAAATTGTCCTTTAATCTCCTACCATGAAGAATAAAAATCAGTAGGCCTCTTTGGAGTGTGAAAACAGCATTATGTCACACTTGAGATGATTTCCCCAAACCACTTTTCAGTGGTCTCCAAAGCCTGCCAGTTTTGAGTACCTGTGGCCTTGCCACTCAAAACATCACCTGGCAGATCTCAGTGTTGGCCTTGCCCATGGTAAGAATGGATGGCAAGTCCCCAGAGGACTCAACAAGACTCTTAATTATATTGACTTTACACCAAAAAATCTTTCTGGTTCACCTTATCATGGCCATTACACTATTAGATCTGAAATTCAGAAGTACCCAGTACTCTGGAACACCTATGGCCAGTATGCAGGAGGTAACCACAGAAGTCTACGACTGCAGAAGAAGTTCATACATTTGCCCATAGAAAATTTATAACTTGGTAACCAGTTCCAAGCATGTTGCTGAGACTAATAGAGACTGAATCCTAATCATGAAACATCAAGTATGGGTTTAGAACTTCCCGTTATGAGTTAGATGCTGTAAGGCCAAAAAGCATAAGGTCAAGTGGGCACCACCAGGGTTAAGCAGGTAGTAGTGTGTGCGGCAGGTACCAAGCAAATCTAAGGGCATGTTTAAGTTACAAATGACTCCACACCCCCGTCATCCCGTACCTCTGCTGCACTGATACCTCTTGGCTCACCCCTGTGACCCCATAGAGAACCAGGCGACCCAGAGGGAAAAGGAAAGCCCTGGTTCATAGACGCATTCATCCAATACATAACAATGAATTGTTAGTGGACTCCTTAAAGGACACCCTAAAAGACAGAGGGAAAATTCTCCCAGTGGGCTACGTTCAATCAGTACATTTGGATCACTTATGAAATGAGAGGGTCCAAGAAGAGTATTCAGAATAGCATGCATCAGCAGATGCGTTGGCTGGCCGCTCAGGATCCTGGAAGCAGCATAATTAGAGACAAGGTGGTCTGAGGAAGAGGCCATGTAGAAGGACCTATAGGAATATACACAGCCTAAGTTGGTTTTCTTTTTTAATTACAGGACAGTGATTCATCACAGAAGAGATTCTCAGCAAGTGGACTGGATGACCTGTCTAGAAGTCAGCCAGCTGCAGTTCTCAGTACCCAAGTGCTTGCAAAATAGGGCAACGCGTTCTGTGGGTCCAGCATCAGGTGTGTGTGATGCAGCCCTGGAAGACCTCACCAGCACATCCCTGGCTTTCCCCACCTCTACGTCAGCATCTGTTTGCCTGACTCCATCTTTTAAGTACCACGGGAGCTTCCTCAGCCACAAACTAGAAACCGCAAGGGAGCTAATGCCCTTGAGGGTGCCCACCTCCCAGTCAATATGGGAGAGAGAATCACTGAGTGTCAACCACCGCACCATGTGGGAGTGTCACCAGGAGCACGCTATGCAGAACCATACAGAGGCTCCCCCGTGGCACTGAGCCCCAGATTCCCGTGATTGTGAACTCATTCGAACACAACCTTGACTTTCTCTTGCCCTCGTCCTGCTTTCCTCACTGTTCACCCATGCTTCCTGGAATCACCTGCCAGGTGAACTACCTGAGCCCGAATCCCTCGTCTCACGGTTGGCTCTCTGGGAAAGCCCAACTGAAATGTCTGATGCTTGTGGGCGTTATGGTCAGGTTGGAAATGAAGGTTTATGCCCCCTGCCACCAAATTCATGTTGAAGCACTAATGCCAATATGAAAGTCTTAGGAGGTGGAGCTTTTGGAAAGTAATTTGGTTTAAGTGAAGTCATACGGTAGACTCCATGATGGGATTAGTAACCTTAAGAGGAAAGAGACCTTCCCAAGTGGCTCAGTGGTAAAGAACCCATCTGCCAACGCAGGAGATGTGGGTTCCATCTCTGGGTTCGCAAGATCCCCTGGAAGAAGAAATGGCAACCCACGCCAGTATTCCTGCCTGGAAAGTTCCATGGACAAAGGACCCTGGTGGGATACAGTCTACAGGGTCACAGAGAGAGATGACTGAAGGGACTGCACACATACACACACACACGAGGGAGGAGACCGGAGCTCCTTTGCTTTCTACCTTATTGAAACAAGACAGTCGTCTGTAAGCCAGGAGACCAGCCTCTCACCAGGAACCCAATTCTTGGCATGTTAACCTCGGGCTTCCCAGCCTCCTCACTCCTTCAGGCCCAGCAGTTCTATGGCTTTTCAACCTCCATGCCCATCCCAAGAGTGTGTTTCAGCTACACTCCCCAGTGGTGTTTCCAGATTCACATCTCTGCTTCTCTGGGAGCAGTTTAGCTCTCAGTGCCGGCAGCTATGGAACAAGGGTGGAGGTCACACAGAGGGAGCATGTGGCCTCAGGCTGCCTGGCCCTGACCAGCGCTGTCACGGGCCTGTCCCCAGGTCCTTCCTGTTCCTCCCAGGCTGGTGCAGGAGGCTCCCCTTCAAAGTATGCATCTGAGATAGCAGATCCCTGGTCTCCCCATCAGCACACCAAAAGACAAAGAAAAACTTCTGCGTTCCCAGAAGGAACACCAGCGAAGCCAAGCGCGACAGGAGAAGAAAGATAACATTTTTAGAGGTAAGGGGGATGGTATTAACTACAGGGTGAGCACTGTAATGTTTTGTAAAGATCTTATGAGTCCTTTTTTTTCCTGCTTGTCCTCTGTACATCTCTTTAGTAGGTCAAGACGACATAGTCCGTCCTTACATTTTTGCCAGTAATGTGCTTGGAGTGCCCTTAGGCCATCAACGAAACAGCAAGTTGTTTGCTGAGTTCTTGGAATAAGCACTCGTCCCTCAGATTCCTAGCCAGGCCTGATGTATGGAATTTCCACCTGGGCACCTGGGGCTGGACTTTCAATCCTGGTTTTCATATCAGGAGAAATCTTCCTCCTAGAGAAAGCAACTGCCTGGCAAGTTGGACCATCAGCTTAGAAAATTCAGCTCAAACGGTAGAGAAACCTAGGAAGGAAGACAGGTTTTCCTGAAAACCTAGCAATTGAAAAATAGTTGTGGACTACTGGGCATGTTAACTGGTGTTTGATATATAAAGTATATTTCAGTCAAAGCTTTAGACTCTGCTAGGATCATGACAGATAGCTGCTGCATATCTTTGAGTCATGAAGTTAGAATTTTATGCTTTACCCCTAATACCTTAAATACTCAAAATGTCAAAGATTTAGATGTCTAGTAAGACATGGCCAACTGCTACCTCACATTACTGTGACTTGTCATGCTAGGCTTTTTAAATTTGTAGGAAAAGACTAACTACTTGCTTCTTATATCCTTTGACAATTTCTGGTGCCTTTGCCAAGTTCAATTTTAAAATCATGTTTCCAAAATGAGATTTCTGGCTTAATGTTAACATTTTAAATAAGAATGTCTCATTAAAGATGATAATTTATACCCGAGGCCACGTGAAATGACATCATAAGGTGTTCACTATCTAAAGGATTCTGAGAAGAAATTTATTTACTTGCTTTAGCTTAGGAACCTGGGTCTGGGAGACCAGAGTCCAGGCTCTCCAGCAGGAATGGAATCAATTACGTTTCAAAATGTAGGTGAGCTTGGTGTAGGGTGAGGCAATTCAACACAGGATCAAGGTTCCTCTGAAGGAATATAAGGCAAAAAGCAAAGATGGTCAAGGCGGAGGACATTCCCCACTGATGTCCTCAAAACCCTAGTTTCCCACCTGGCAGCTGCCGGAGGGGTGTCCTTTGGCACCACCTGGTGGCCAGAGGGCATAACAACAGACTTAGGAGATGCCCGAGGAAGCTTGATAGATGCTGCTGCTGCTAAGTCGCTTCACTCGTGTCCAACTCTGTGTGACCCCATAGACGGCAGCCCACCAGGCTCCCCCGTCCCCGGGATTCTCCAGGCAAGAACACTGGAGTGGGTTGCCATTTCCTTCTCCAACGCGTGAAAGTGAAGTCACTCAGTCGTGTCCGACTCTTAGTGACCCCATGGACTGCAGCCCACCAGGCTCCTCCGCCCATGGGATTTTCCAGGCAGTAAGAGAATAAAGTCATTTCTATGGCTCATTCTTTTCCTCAGCAGTAGGAATAAAGGGTCAGAAAGAGGGGAGCACAGTGGCATTTATATTTTCCCTTCTGAGCCATGGAAAAGGATAGTCTAGTTTGGAAGCCCATAGCACAGCCCAAATTGACAAAGCTGATAGGCGCTTTCCAAGGATGGCTTCAGGGTAATTTTTTGATACTATAAAATATACCCACATTACAAGAAGAGCAAAACTGAATGGCCTAACAAGCCAGGTAAAGTGGTGATTTTGCCAAATCCACTCACTGCGACTTGTCAGAAGTGATAAATTTCAGTCTATTATAGACAAAAAGATCCTTAAAGTCCTTGTTATATATAAGTCCACCAAAGGGCTTCCTGTAAATTAACTTTACTCTTCAGTCACAAAGCGATTTCAGACCAAAGAGATGGTAACTCCTTGGAGACTCTCTAGACTCTGAGGGGCACAAGCCCAGGGGTTATAAGGACGCCCCCACGTTCAGTGCCAGGGTGGAGAGGGCGAGCCACCAAGCAGTGCCCACCCTGCCCAGTCTGCATGGCCATGTGGGTGAGCACAGCTTGCTCTTGAGGCTGACCCTCAAAAGAGAGGACTTGGGACACCAACGTCTCAACCAGCAGGTGCCCGACAGTTGCATCAAGTTATCAAAAAATGCCTCCATGGCTCACACAGCTGTTTCTGGAAACTTCTCACCAGGAAAGACAGGTGCAGCCAGATGACCACGTGGACTCCATCACTCCAGGTGGTGGAAGGCAGGACACCACGCCACCCAGGGTAGCTTCAGACCTTGTCTGTGTGCTTCACTTCATTTCAAATTTTTACAAACTGAAGATTTGTTCCAACTCTGCCATCAGCACTGCTTCCCAACATGTGCTCACTATGTGTCTGTCACAATTCGTGATTCACACAATATTTCAAACTCTTCATTACTGTATTTGGTATGGTGACCAGGGATGCCATCAATTGCACCAGAGAGATGTGTTCCGATGGCTCCAACTGGCCATTTCATATCTCCCCCTTTTACTTTCTGCCTGTGTCCTGAGGATGATATATTGAAGTTAGGCCAGTGAATAAGCTACAAAGTCCACTAAACAATCAAGTGAAAGGAGAGTTGCCCGTCTCACTTTATATCAAAAGCGAGAAATTACTAAGCTTAGTGAGGGAGGCACAACAAAAGCTAAGACAAGCTGAAAGGTAGCCCTCTTGTGCCGGACAGTCAAGTCGTGAATGCCAAGGGTAAGTTTTTGAAGGAAACGAAAGTGCTACTCCAGTGAACACACAAAGAAAGCTCAACCTCATTGCTGACATGGAGAAAAAAGTTTTACTGGTCTTGCTAGAACAGACGAGCCACAACATTCCCTTAAGCCAAAGCCTAGTCCAGAACAAGGCCCTAACTCTTTGATGCGATGTCAGGGAGGTGAGGAAGCGGCAGAAATTTAAATCAACAGGCAGAGTCCAGTTCAGGAGGTTTAAGTAAGTCGTCTCCTTAACTTCGAAGCCACAAGGGCTGATGTAGGAGCTGCAGCAAGTTATCCCAAAGATCTAGCCCAGATCACTCGTGAATTGGCTACACCAAGCCAGTATTTTTAAATGCAGAAAAGCAGCCTCATGCTGGAGAATCTCATAGCTGAAGAGAAGTCAATACCTGGCTTCAAACTTTCAAAGGCCCAGTTGACTTGTTCGGGGCTCATCCAGCTGGGGACTTAAGTGGAAGCCAATGTTCACTTGCAATTTCAAATTCACAGGGCCCTTAATTATGCTAGATGGTGCCATTTACAGAGCACAGGCAGAGTCAAAGTCTGAGTGACAGCACATTCTGTTAACATGGTTTCCTGAGTATGTTTACTGTTGAGATCTACTGCTCAGGAAGAAATTCCAAGTATTATTGCCGCTGACAATGCACCTGGCCACCAAGAGCGCTCTGATGATGATGCAGTGAGACTGTTGTTACACATGCTTGTTAACATCTGTTCCGCTGCTGTGGATCGAGAAGTCATTCTGACTTTCCCGTCTAAGTACACCTCATAAGGCTATAGCTGCCATAAATAGTGATTCCTCTGGATCTGGGCAAAGTAAATTGAAAACCTTCTGGAAAGGATTCACCATCCTACATGCCATGAAGAACAGTTGTCATTCACGGCAAGAGGTCAAAATAAACGTTCACAGGAGTTAGGAAGAAATCGATTCCAACCCTCATGGCTGGCTGAGGGCTTCAAAACTTCAGTAGAGAAGTAGCTAGAGAGGTGACAGAACCAGCAAGAGGACTAGAATGAGAGGTGGAGCCTGAAGATGCAACTAGATTGCTGCAGTCCTACGATAATTTAATGGATGAGCAGTTGCTTCTTATGGAGACAAGGTATCTAACCTGGTGAAGAGGCTGTGAAGACTGTTGAAATGACAGGATTCGGAGAGTTCCAGCAACTTAGTCAAAAGCAGCAGTGGGGTTTGAGAGGACTGACTCGCAATCTGAAAGTTCTGTGGGTAAAATGCCAGACAGTATTGCACACCACAGAGAAATCATGAAGGAAGAGTCAGTGGTCAAGCTCTGTTGTTCTGAGACATTACCATAGCTACTACCCCCAACTTTCAGCAACCACACTGGTAAGTTAACGGCCATCAACATTGAGGTGAGACCCTCCACCAGCAAGATTCCAACTCACTGAAGGTCCAGGTGGCTAGCAGCTTTCAGCAGTAAGGAAATTAATGTACATTTAGAAATGCTATTGCACACTTGACTATAAACTATCTGCATTGGGAAACAAAATTTGTGCGACACTGATATGCGCTTTTTTGTGGTCGGGAACTGAACCTGTAGTATCTCCAGGTAAGCCCGTCATGCACAGCACTAGCTCCCTTTCGGAATTTTTATAAGAACAAACTTAATAGCTGGTCAGTCCAAATAACTTCTAAGAGTGATAGAAGCTCTCTTCTATCTTGATTCAAGAATCAAGAATGCATTCTTGATTCTGAAAGATTAAGCCTTTAATATTTCTATTCTTATTCTTAGATCCCTAAACAGACCTCTACCTCCAAGTATTGAGGACAAGACCTCGCAAGATCTCCACAAATCAAAGGGTAAACATTATGGTGAACCACTCAAGGCTCAAAGCCTGCTGCCCAAGGGAAGTTGGGCACATTCCTAAGTGTCATAGGGCACAGCAGGAAATTGAGACAGAAACAAGAGGCTACTGAGATGCAACACGGTTTCTGTTCTGCCATCTGGTAATGATGTTCAGTTCAGTCGCGTCTGACTCTGCCACCCCATGAACCACAGCACGCCAGGCCTCCCTGTCCATCACCAACTCCCAGAGTTTACCCAAACTCATGTCCATTGAGCTGGTGATGCCATCTAACCATCTCATCCCTCTGTCGTCCCCTTCTCCTCCTGCCCTCAAATCTTTCCCAGCATCAGGGTCTTAAGGATGTACTGGCTTCAAAATCTGAAGTTACTTAATAGGGAAGTTCTTGAAGATGAATTCTTAAGTGAAATGGGCTGGACTGAGCTCTGTTCTGTTGACTCAAACAGCCAATGATCCAGAAGTGTCCTTGAAGAAAGTTCTTGATCACCTTGATGGGTGATTGGATCTCTTTCAGAGATTAAGGAAGCAGATGTGACCTTCTTGGGTGTTCAGTGTCAAGTGTGAAACAAGGAGGTGACTGTCATCTAGCAGGGGGTCTTATTCCAAAAGGAACTTAGGACTCCAGGTCTTCCACCTAGAACCACCTCCAGAACCAATTCATTGTTTTGACAGTTCTTCAAAGTTCTAAACACAGGGTCACCATTTGACCCGGTCATTCTTGTTAAAGAGAATTGAAAACATAGATTTAAGCAGTTTTATCTGTACCCTGATGTTCACTGCAACATTCACAAGAGCCAAGATGTGGAAACAGCTCTGTTATCCATCAACAGGTGAAGAGAAGTAAATTGCGGTATATCCAGGAAATGGATTCTTATTCAGACCCAAGAATTGAATTTCTGACACATTGTTACAACATGGACAGAATTTGAAGTTCTTCTAAATGAAATAAGCCATATAGAAGGACAAATGCTTTATGATCAAAGGGCAAAAAACAGAATAAGCAAGTTACACTCAAGAAAGTAGACTAGAGGTTGTCAAGGGCTTCCTAGGTGGCGCTGGTGATAAAGAACCCACCTGCCAATGCAGGAAACGTAAGAGAGGTAGGTTCAATCTCTGGGTCAGGAAGATCCCCCGGAAAAGGAAATGGCAACTCACTGCAGTATTCTTGCCTGGAAAGTCCCACAGACAGAGGAGCCTGGTGGGCTATGGGGTCACACAGAGTTGGCCACAACTGAAGCAACTTAGCATACATGCAAGCCACACAAGGGCTAGGGAAGGGTGGGGGTGAGAGCCCTTGCTTAGTTGTTGCAGAGTTTTTGTGGGGCGATTGACAGGTTACACTAACAATATTGTATGACCATCACTAGTGATTGCCAATTGTACACTTAGGATGTTTCAAAAGGCAAGTTTTATGCTGTGTGCATTTTAACACGAAAGATGTCTTCAGGAAAAAAACAGCTCACTTGCTTTAGGGGACGAGATGAAACAGCTAAGAGCTCAGCTTTTATAGACAATGTTTCTATCCTCCTTAAACTTCATACATTCAAGCCATAACCCTCAGTGTGATAGTATCTGGAGGTGGGGGCCAGGAGGTGTTCGGCTTTGATGAGATCATGAAGGTAGAGTCCCATCATGAAGCCAGTATCCTTTCAAGGAGAGGAAGAGACTGGAGTGCTTGCAGGCTGCTGTGTACAAGTGAGAGAAAGGGCTCTCAAACACCCAGTCTGCTAACACCTAAGATCCTGGACTTCCCAGCCTCCAGAACAAAGAAACAGAGGTCTTCTAGCCATCTGGTCTGTTTTGTTAGAACATAAAGAAGGGCATGAAAGCAGGCACTCCAGCCCTCCTCTTGCCCCAGAGCTCAGAGGCAGCTCCACTGTTTGGTAGGTTGAGAAAGGGGGCTGAGGAACACTTCATTCTCCCAGAGTCAGCATGCATGAGTTTACAGAGATCAAATACCCAGTTCAGTCCTGCCCAGCTCCTCCCTTCCCTGTGCGTTCAGTCCCTTTCACTCCTGTCCAGAGACAACCCTGTTATAGAGGAGTGAGAAGGCTGATCCAGGAAAACAGATCTTTCTCACTCTTGCTGAAGGCAGCCAATGAGCTGCAAAAAGATCCTGCTCTGCAATCTAGAAGCTACCAGATTCAGAGACAGTAGAAACCAAGAGATAGCAATGGGAGATGCCACTTCTGGGAGGACAGTCCTTTACAGCTTTTACTTAAAGCCTGAAGCGCTCCTTGCAGAATCCATTGTGAGATCCCTCCAGCAGTCCTGGACCACGTGCTGGGTGTTGTGAACACGTACTGAAAGAGCCCGAGGATGTAGCAAAGAATCGAGATGAATACAAAAGCCACAATTGAGTGAACTAAACTTCAATCCCAAATGAAGATCTTGCCTATATAGTAGCAGTCTTAATTTACCTTATTAGAAAAATAAAAAGGTCAACCATTCAGATGGCCAGTGGGTGAAGATTCATCAGCACCAAATCTGAGATCAAGGTTTGATAGGCCAAATTTTTTGAGAATTCATACATAACTTGCAGAAGTACTCATCTCTGAAGTGTCTTAAATCTTAAGAGCAGAGACCCTGAAGTGTTTGAGGTAAGAAAGGGGCTTGACAGTCTAGGTGGAGGGGGTCTTCTTGATCTGGATGTTGAAGCTGAAATGACCTTACCACCCAGCATTGAATTTCAAGCATGAAACCAAAAGCAGTGGATTCTCTCATCTATTCAGGAATTTTAGTCCAAGAGGATCACAGAAAGGTTTTCCTTAGACCCACCTACAAAAATAGTTTACAGTTTAGCAGTTCCTCGAAACACTATAGAATTAGCATTTGGTGATGCCCCTTTGGATGTTCAAACTACCGTACACTCATTTCACATGCAAGCAAGGCTATGCACAAAATCCTTCAATCTAGGTATCAGTAGTACATGAACCAAGAACTTCCATATGTACAAAAGTTGGGTTTCAAAGAGGCAGAGGAACCAAAAGTCAAATTGCCAACATTCATTGGATCGTGGAGAAAGCAAGGGAATTCCAGAAAAACATCTACTTCC
The DNA here is from genome assembly GCF_027580195.1 of Bos mutus. Lineage (NCBI taxonomy): Eukaryota > Metazoa > Chordata > Mammalia > Artiodactyla > Bovidae > Bos > Bos mutus. Next base: position 105,064,967 of record NC_091622.1, on the reverse strand, counting down.
CCTTCATTGACTGTGTGTAAATCCCCTTCATTGACTGACTGTAAATCTCTCAGCATTTGGCTTGCGGGGCATCAGGCTAAGGATCCCAGTTTGGTGACCCTCAGGCATCAGGGCAGCATCCATATTTGACAGACGCTCTCCCTTATTCTCAGTAACTTGGACATCCTTCACCTCCACTTAAAGGGGCAACACTCCCTGCAAGAAGTACCTGGACACGGGAAAGCTGAAGAAACGGAACCCTAAAGAAACGCAGCTCTTGCAGACAGTAAGCAAGCATTTCCGGCACACAGGACAGCCCCTGGGGTCCAGCAGGCAGGTCCTGCCCTGCCCGGCACATCTTTCACCTCCTCATGCAGTAGTGCAGGCTGTCCTGCCTGAGCAGCTCAGGTTTGGTGGCACCAATACCTGCTAGGAACTAAAGGAGTTAAAGGAGCCAAAGAAAGCTTGCTTGCCAGTTCTTGGTGAGCTCACAAACGAGACAGCAGAGAGGGCTGTGATCCTGAAGCAATAGGACCTACAGATCCCCCAAGCTGGGTCACATCAGAGGCCACACCCAAGCACTCAACACCCTGGAGCTGGACATTCTTATACGTGAAGCTCCAAGGAAACTGCACGCTTGAGCCCCAGAAACACCCCTATAGTCAAAACACCCTCCCTGCCCTCGGAGTTTCCCATCTGGCAGAGACAATAACTGAGATGGTTCGGCTTTGACATCAGTTGACAGGCACCAGCAAGCCCTTAAGTTTCACCATCACGATATTCAAAAGCACAGTGGAGCACCGGCTCCGAGGAAGGCCCCAACATCCACAGGGCAGCCCCCCAGAAGTACCCCTCTGGATCCTGGCTGCAGTTCACACTGCCAGCCTCTCCCCCAGGTTTGCTTAGTATACAAGTCTGGCAAAGTTATATATACATATAATTAAGAATAGCTAAAACTAAGGTCATTTGGTACCATGCAAATGGCAACTAGGAGGCAGGGGCATTGAGAAGGACATGATCCAGGCTCCCAGGTTATGGCCTTGCATCCTGTTACCAGGCTCATCTCCCAAGGCAGGCATCCCTCGGCCTCCTGGTGTGTGGTCTTTTGTGGACTGTAGGAAATGACAGACCCACTTGGAACTGCCCGAGATGGTCTCCAAGCACAGCTAGCTGCTTTCCACGCCTCTCAGGAAAGAGGCTGACCCAGCCTGGACCACGAGGAGGAATGTCCCTTGTGAGGCCCCTGACATCTGCACATGCAGGGCCAACTTCCTGGGTTTAAAAAATCCTCCGAATCAGGAAGGTTCTTTGTCCTGCTCTGACTGCAAGCTCCAAGGTGCCTTGCACTTGTGAAGACATGTGGGAAGAATTCCACATCCACTTGAGTGACAGCCTCCCCCAAAACCACCTCCCAGTCACCCAGCACCCCCGCCCCTAAGTCGGGCCTGCCACACACCAGGGCACATCAGGCATTACCCAAAACAACTTTCTCATCCCCGATCTTTTTTCTCAGCGACCCAGGAAGCCCATCGGACTGTAGCCTGTCCTAGGCCCCAGAGTGCAGCCATCAGAACTCAGCGGGCAGCGGGTTAGGATGCCCTCCTTTTGTGTGTTTAGAGGCTGAGCTGTATGTCCTTGGGGAGCTGAGCACCCAGCAGAGGACACTGCTTATCCTCTATCCCAGTGTGTGAACTGTGGATGTTGTCCTGGGATAAGGTTCCCAAATATATGCACGTGAGAAAATCAAGGATGGGACAGGTCATTCCCAAGTCTTCTCCCCCATTTTCAGCTAGTTACTTTGAAGTCAGCGGGGTCCTACCACACTCACTGATGACATCCCCTTCACTGTTTTAGGGGAAAAACAACAACGCCAAGTCTCAACGAAGCAAACTCAGTACCGATTTGTTGAGTCTCGCCCACCCACCACACAAACCCCAGCCCCTGCACCTCATCCCCTGTGGGTGGCCTTTCCTAGCCCTCAGCACCACCCGCCAGGGCCCCTGGACCCACCTGCCTCAAGTCAGAACACTGTCATCCAGTTTCACAGGAGGATTAAAGTTTTTAATATTAGATTATGTTCCCTGGCAGTTCCAGACATGTTTTCTGGGTTAGGCCTGTGAGGTAACAACTTGATTTGAGTTCAAGTTCAGAGATTCGTCATTCCCGGGGGGGGGGGACTTGGTACAGGATCTGCCTTGACACCTTTGGATTCCAGGCAGTCAGGATTGGATGGGTGTGGCGGGAGGGAGCCACTGCTAGGAGAAGCAGCCGGTGCCCTTCTCCCTGGTCCTAGCCAGTTGACCCTCCTCTCCCAGGATTCAGTCTGATCCTCCCTATCCATCCCTCCATTGTCCAGATTTAGGTGCTGCCAGGGGGAGGGGCTGGGGAGCCCACCTCATTTTGGGGAGGTCTCATGAGGCTGGACGACAAGAGCTAAAGCCATCTCTGCGGTATGACCCTCACAACAGAGCTCTTGTGGCCATAAGAGGGGAAAAAGGTCAATCTTCATCCCAAGAAGGGCAGTACTAAAGAATGTTCAAACTACAGGACAGTTGCACTCATCTCCCACACTAGTAAGGTCATGCTCAAAGATCCAGCAAGGCTCTTGTCTTTGAATTCCACAGCCAGGCCCCACCATTAGCCTACTGGTTCTTATCACTAGCCTAGAAGACCCTGCGTGACGCAGGGTTCTGGAAGAGGCTTGGAACCTGTAAGGGACAAACAGCTGCTGCTCTGACACACCCGAGTCAGCTCCCCAGGTACTCAGGGGATAAGAGTCAAGTCCTGGGCCAGGGAGGCCAAGATTTAAGGGTGGGGCCTTGAAGCTGCTAGATCTGCTCACCTGCTCTAGCAGAGAGCAGTCTGTGAAAGTCTGCAACACATCCCCACGCAGTTTCCTCTGGATGAATGGTAGCTCAACCCCTGGAGGGCTCTGTCAGAGCCCACTATGCCACACTCCTTCCATCCCACACTAAGTCCAAGTTTTCCCACTGAGCATGGCCCCAGCAAGAGGGGCCCAAGGCATCAGGGAAACCCATCCAGTACACAGCAGCTAGCTCAGCTCCTCCTGGGCCACAAGCTGATACCTTGTTCTTCTGCCACTGCCTGCTTTCAAGCCTCTTTAGACCCCTCTTTTTCCTTGAAAAAGGAAAGTCTGCTCAAGTCCTGACCTCTACTTAGACTGAGGTTGCAAACATATGCCTCAAGTGAGTCAGATAAACCCTTTTGTTTTAAACCCAGCTAAAGCCTCCCAACACCTCAGGACTCCAATCAAGGCCACGTTTGATACTCCAGCTGTTCCAAGTCCACACGGCCATACAGATTTAGGCCAATTGTCACCATTAAGAGACTAAATTTCAGCCAACACCGGCACAGAGCCATCCCTTCTACACACACAGCCTGTATCTACACCCAGGAGCATACAGAGCAGCGAGTGTGCCTTTCTCCAGACACACCAGGAAACCCTCTTTTCCAGGTGAGATTAATTAAAATGATGCACTTGGCGGGAAGTTAACTGCATACCAGTGCAGAGTCTGAGCCAAATTCTCCCCACCAAGCTCTAACCACTGCAAAAGGGGCTCATCTATATGCTATTAGTTCCTTCAGGGCACTGCCTTCTAGAAACCTCAAGAGCAACGTCGGGTTGTGGCACGTAGGAGAATCCCGGATTGGGCGAGCTTACAGGAGAAGTGTACTGCAGGGACTCTGTAGTCATGGATCCAACACAAGAGCTGGAGCCAGCAGCCAGGTCCTCAAGCAGGAGTCTGAGGATTTCCAGGCAAAAAAACACTCCTAAAGTTGGCCTCAATTTGCATTCCGTAATCCCTAAAGTGACACTCCCAAGCTGCTTCCAAGTCTTTACAGGTGTAAGAGGTAGAGAAGCACCTCCCTCATCTGAATTCAGACTCTTCCAATGGTTAGACTTCCCCTCAGTTCCTCCACCAGTAATCCATTTATTTGCAGTTTGATTAAAAACCCTTGCCAGGGCAGAGTCCATCTCCAACACCAGGCCCTAGCAGTCCTACAGAGCCTAGCAGAATTGCCGTTTCAGCTGAGAAAAGCTGGCTCAACACTCAAAAAACTAAGATGATGGTATCCCGTCTCATCGCTTCATGCAAATAGGGGAAGAAGTGAAAATGGTGACAGATTTTCTTTTCTTGGGCTCCAAATGCAGCTATGACATTAAGAGACGCTTGCTCCTTGGAAGGAAAGCTATAACAAACCTACAGCAGAGTATTAAGCAAAGACGCTCTGCTGACAAAGGTCCAGCTATGAAAGCTGGAGTTTCTCCAGCCGTCATGTACGGATGTGAGAGCTGGGCCACCAAGGCCGATGAGTGCCGAAAAACTGAGGCTTCCACATCGTGGTGCTGAAGACACTTGCGAGTCCCTTGGACTGCAAGATCACACCTGTCAGTCCTAAAGGAAATCAGTCCTGAATATTCATAGGAAGGGCTGAAGCTGAAACTCCAATATTTTGGCCACCTGATGTGAAGAGCCAACTCACTGGAAAAGACCCTGATACTGGAAAAGATAGAGGGCAGGGGGAGAAGGGGACGACATACTGCAGTCCATGGGGTCACAAAGTGTCAGACACGACTGGAAAACCACCCCCAAGCTGTTCTATCTACTCCTCCCCAGCAGCACAAGCTTACCACTGCAAAGCGTGCAGTCAGATCATCCATTTGATGGCCTAGCTTAAGTGACCAGATCACCCACCACACCCCAGTTGTCCAAGCTAAAAACCAAGCGTCACTGGGCTCCTTCCTTCACCCTTAACTCCCACTGCCTGCACAGCTCAAGTTTATCTACTCCCTGTTCCCACACACTGTAAGCTAAATTCAAAATTTACTGTAGCCTTAAGGCAGAGGACAATGAGTTAGCAATTTGTTAGCAGTAGCCACAGAGTGGACAATGGACCAACCTGGTGAATGTAGCGATAGTCCCCCATCCGGTGGACTTTTTTGGCATTTCTGAAACAGCCCTTCCCAAAGACTCACCCGGTCAACTCCCAGGCAAAATAAAAAATTATAGAGGAAATATCTAGAGAACTCAAAAATGCCACCAGAACGTGTAGAGTCTGCTCCTCCAGGGGGAAGTGAAACACGGTGTATTTGTAATAGATGTTACATTGACCTGCAAGTTTTAAAAGCCTTAGTAAGACACGTACAAGAATTTCAAGTGAAGTGCAAAAGTAGTCGTTGATATTAACCCAAAAACATAGGTGTTTCAACATTCACTTATGTAACAAATTGGCCACCACAGGCATCAGTTTCTACAAAACTTCCCTGGTCAATCATGTGTTAAGGTCTTTTCTCCCAGAAGACATTCTCATGCCTTAGGAAGATAAGGAACCTCATATGCCCCATGTCTCTGTAGCACCTCCAGCTCCCTGGCACCCAACATGCCTTTCCTCCAAGTTATGCACTTCTAATAACTATGTGAGCAAGACTATGCTGCTTTCCCATGATGAACTCAAAGTTTTACAAAGGGATAGAAAACCTGGGGTGCACCAGCCCCCGGAATACTTTCCCATTTGTGTCTAACTTTTCAGAGCCCATCATTAACGCAATGGATCTTTCAACAAGCATGAGCCCATGAGTTGCCATAGGCCAAGATTTTGTTTTGAAATATTCAGATAGGTTTGCTTGATTCCACTCCCTCTCCCCCCAGTCAAGGGTTATAACTCAAGTATCAGTATTTTGGCACTGGATAGTGGAATGGTCGGGGGTGGGCAACCCGAGGGAGGGGAAATAAGTTTTGTGAACCAGTCCTAAACTACTGTGACACAAACTGACACCCATCCAATGGCTGACTCCACACGTACTCTGCCTGGGAGTAAGCACTTAAATTCCAAGTTCTAGACATTCCCAAGGGCACCACTTTAAACATCTCTCAATCCTAGCACTCTTAGAATTAAGTGACCTCTTCCCACTGGTTTCTAGTGGTTCTGTAACTGAGGATCACTTCAAACACCCACATCATGCCAGGCAGACACCAGGTGAGTGGTCAACATGCAGAAATCATGCTGCCTGACCTACATGGTCTCCATCCTACAGGAGAAAGTCTCTCAAGGGCCCACATTCTCTCCCCTGCGTGTCATAGTCTCCACTGTGGCCAACACAGCATCCCCCAGTCTTGGGAATCTCAGAGACACACAGATGCACCAACCTCCTGAGAAACTTCCGCCTAAAGATACACAGGGCTTCAGTGGGATGGACATGCACAGAAGAGACTGAAAGCCTTGTTTGAAGTTATATCTAGTTGCCAACACCTCCCAGATGTATGTTACTGGTGCTGCCTGAAGCCATTAACTCTGGAGAGAGAGAAGCTCAGACTCTGAACACCAGCCTTACGCTCTGCAATCTCCCTTTGGATCTATTGACTTAAACTCTGCAGGGTTCATGTTGTCTGCGTACTTATTATCCAGTCCCAAAGCCATCTTTAAGGGACTGGAGCTCACCTGACCAGGAGCAAGGAGCCTGGGGCTCCTCCAGGTCCACAGTCAAGCCAGGGGCATCAAGAGAGCCACGTGCGGCCACTGTCATGGTCTTTGTAGACCGGGACCTGGGGACTGGAGTCAACGAGAAGAGGGACTCAGGGGACCCAAGTCTGGAGTGAACAAGGGTGTTTTATTTGTAAAAAATCAAAACCACAATGAGGTACCATTTCACGCCAGTCAGAATGGCTGCGAAACGTCACGTTTTATATTTTTATACATGCAGCTTCAGGCAGTTAAAAAATTGAGCAAAAACAAAGCCAAGCAAATAACAATCCTTAAAGGGCCAGAAAGCATTCTATGTCCTGAGTAAGAGGGGCATAACTGAGTAGACTACCTTTAAGTATAAAGGTCACTGAAAGGAATCCAAGGAGATGCCCTCTCACGTGATCTCAGTCCTGTGAACCGCGTGCAGATCTCAGTCCTGTGAACTGCGTGCAGCTCTGCTCGCTGTTTTCCAGGAACTGATAAGGAAGAGTGTGTCCTTGAGAAACGGCACAAAGAGAACATATTGGATCCCTTAAAGTTGAACGTCCCCTGACAGGCCACTACCACTCTCCATCTGCCCTTGGACACAGAAGTACTTCATATGACTACAACAGCCAGGCTGAGGAATTGAGCCACAAATCTCTGGGGAGCACAAGACGCTGAGTAGCCCCCAATATGACAAATGTCCTGGTGGCTATTTTAAGAGCTGCCATTTTAAGCTACAGTTGAGCATTTTCAAATGGGAGTCAGACTTGGGGATGGGCTGGAGAGCAACATTTATGATCATTGATACTTTTGTAGGACACCTGCCTGGTTGGGGGTTTCCCCCAAAGTCAAGTATTTCAGAACAGGTGGTAAACATTATGGTGTAAATGCTATTGTCAGTGAGTGTCAAACATCTTGCCACCTTCCCCTCCAAGGGGCTCAGAGGCTAGGGGTTGGGACTCTGGGCTTGGGAAAGGATGCTGATGACAGGTGAGATGGGCAGGTCCAGTCTTCTGTATGATGCAGGGTTGAATTGTGTTCCTCATGCCCCATACATCCAGGTCCTAGTACCTCAGGATAAGACCTTATTTGAAAATAGCACCATTGCAGGGGTCAAGACAACTTCATCTGGAATTGGGTGGGCCTTGATCTAGTGACTCTAGTATCCTGAGGGTGAAGGAGGTACGGACACTCAGGGATATTGCCATGTGAACATAAAGACAGAGATTGGGCAATGCTTCCACAAGGCAGCAATTAATTGCCAGCAGGCCCCAGAAGGGAGACAGGCACACAAGATTCTTCCTCATGCCCTTCAGGAGGAACCAACCCTGTCAATGCCCTGATCTCAGACATCCAGCCTCAAAACTGGACAATGTTTAAGCCACTTATCTTGAGACATCTTGCAAGGCCCAAGTCTCTGAAATTAGGCCGGCTCCTCACCTGGACCTTAAAAGGATCAGATAATGCAGGCTGTTGTCTATGAAGTGATGACAGAAAAATACAAGGATAGGTCAGTAACGAGTGAAGAGGATATATCCTCCCTGAGCTATGTTTATTAGATCTAGTAACCTATGCAGTGATCAAGTTCTTAGAGGTACATCCATCGGGCATAACCTCAAAGGTTATGCCTTCTGTATGCAAAGTTCAACAGTTTTCAGGGAACTGCAAACCCCTACCCACTCCAGTGTTATTGCCTGGAGAATCCCAGGGACGGGGGAGCCTGGTGGGCTGCCATCTATGGGGTTGCACAGAGTCGGACACAACTGAAGCGACTTAGCAGCAACAGCAAACCCCTACAGCACTCGTTGAGCTTCCCCGGTGACATAGCAGTAAAGAACCCGCCTGTAATGCAGGAAACTTTTCAGGAGACTTGAGGTTCGATCCCTGGGTTGGGAAGATCCCCTGGAGGAGTGTATGGGAACCCTCTCCAGTATTCTTCGCTGGAGAATTCCATGGACAGAGGAGCCTGGCAGGTTACAAGTCCATACAGTTGCAAAGAGTTGGAAACAACTGACAGCAACTGAGCACACACACACAGCACTAAAGTTATTCACCTGGCTGCAAAGCCCAGCACTCTGACACAGCCTGTGAAACATTTGTTTTCATCTGCGCAGCTTGAGGAGGGACCCAGTAACAAGCACACACTCAGAGGTTAAGGACTCACTTGTTCTTGCCTTAGAAGAACTTATATTCCAGAGATTAATATTCATACAAGGTTTATATAGGTAGGTCAGGGTTTTGAATTAAGCCTCTTTGACAAAGGCCTGGCAGACAAAGGCAGAGATCTTGCTGTGATGGCCCCGCCCTCAACAGGTCTCCCTGCTAGGAGGGCAGCCCAAGGGTACAGCCCCAGGTTTCCAGGACAGGAGGAGATAACCTGTAGCTAAGTTTGCCTCATGGGACTTTACCATCCCCGCCTCCCATTCATAAAATTTATTGTAGCCTTAATGCACAGAATATAATGACTTCAAGCAACTCCTGTTATCAGTAGCTAGAGAATGGGTAACTGACCATCCTGGTGAATGTAGGGTTAACCCCATCCCCGAAAAAATACACCTCATGGGAAATCCAGTAAAAAGAACCCATAGGTAGAGGAAATTACCCACAGGACTAAAAATACCGCCAGAAAGTCTTCTCTTTCAAGGGAAAGCAGTGACCCCCATGCTGTATTTGTAATAGATGGTCTGTTCCTCTGCACAGAGGTGTCTGTGATCCTGCCTACCACACTAATGAAGTATTAGAATGTTTTAGTAAGATGTGCAAAGTTTCAAACAAAGGGCAAAAACAAGTTGCTGATATTTACATAAACACTGGTGTTTCAACAGTCACTGACATGAATTGTTGGTCACAGGCATTGGTTTCTACAAAAATCCCCCATCAACGTAATTGGGCTATAGATGGATGGGAAACTGAGAACAAGATCCATTAAATACCAACTTGCTTGTCCAAGTTGTAACTTGCCTTTATTAAGCTTCCTGTAACTGTTCTTGCAAATTGAATCCCCTCCAGGGGTCACTGGAGCCTAAGACTTATCACAAGATTCCTTTGACCATCCCCCTTATAGGCAACACCTGACATGGGTCAGTGAAGAGTTGCTCAAGTTGTTTTCAGGAACTTGCCCAGATCACTTGAGACCACTGACTATTCAGCTGGACCTGAGTGTGTGACCTTGTGGCATCACAAGAACGCTCTCAGATCACGTGAATGTTGCTACTTTCTGAACATACGTCCCATGAACCATGTCAACTCACAGATTTTCCTTTCTACCTCCAATTACCTTTCTCCTGAACCTTCTACCATCATCTGCTCTTCACCCACAAGTATCCCAAGCCCCTCAACCTTCGGGGAGGGAGCCAGATTTGAAGTTTGTTCACCCCTCACACTTGGGGGCCTCCTGAATAAGCTTTGCCTCTTCTGCAAAGCTCAGCATCCGGCTTGCTGCATTCATCAGGAGAATGAAACTCACTGGACAACAGAGGCAGACTTGACCCAGCTTGAACTCAATTTTCTGGCGATTTGGAAGCGAGGGCCTGCTTGTGGAGCAGATTAACAGGTGATGGCAGTAAAGCTGGCTTAAGGCAGGAGGCAGGTGCTGCTTGAGTGTGGCTTACATGAGCTTGTTTACAAGCTGCAAAGGACCCAGGAAAGAAAGACTCCTAGAGGGCAGGGGGCAGTTACTCTACTGCATGCGACATTCCTACAGCTTCCTCCAAGAGGTGGGCTAGTCCAACCCTGAGCTCCTGGAGGGGGTAAGTGCCTGCCCCGCACCCCCTGCCCCGTTCTTCATTCCTGCACCTGGCACAGAGCCCTCTTGCAGGGGCCCAGGGCAGAACAGGAAGCAGATCCCTTCCTTGGGAGCCTGGACATGAGAACACTAGGGTTGAAAGTGGGCAAGCAGGAGTTCGGAACAGCCGTCCAATTGCTCCTCTCTCCCCAAAGCTGCAAACAGCCTACCTCCTGTACAGATCCAATTTAGGAAGAGACAAGGGCTGCCACCTTCTCTGGTGGCTCAGTGGTAAGGAATCTGCCTGCCAATGCAAGAGATGTGGGTTCGATCCCTGGGTCGGGAAGACCACTTGGAAAAGGAAATGGTAACCCACTCCAGTATTCTTGCCTGGGAAACCTCACAGAGTGGCCTGGGGGGCCATGGGGTCATAAAGACTGACAACTCAGCACACACGCACATAGAATTTAAGAGTTCAATTGAGTGCGTGTGCTACCGTATCTCTGCCTTAGTCAGACACTGTGGAGTTGGGCTAGCGAGAGGAAGTGGCCACAGCCTTTCAGGTTGCTTTTTTTAAATCAGGGCTCTTCTAGACCTGACTACCACTTGCACGCTCGTGTGCAACAAGGGCTGAGGTCAAGCATGCCCAGGGTGAAGTGGAACCTTGTAGGGCTGTTGGGGCCACTATGAGGAAAGCAGGAGCGACTCCCATCTTGAAGCTTATCTCTCTTAAGGACAGGATGTGAACTGGGCCTGAACTCTGCCCAACAATGAGGAAAGCGATGCTAACAAAAACCAGGTCTCCTGGAGACTTCCCTCCCTATCGATGGCAAATGGAGACTGTAGTTGAGGTCAGGCTGCTCCTGTGAGATTTAACCATGGAGACATCCCCATGATGTATAATCATTGTTCCCCCATAACCTTAATTGTTTGTTCTCCTAGCACCTGCTTGTTGTAAAACTCAAGTCATATAAGACAAAGGAGGTTGCTAACATGTAACCAGTCACATAGCAAGGGGTATAAAAGTCTCAAACATCAGGGTCCTTGTTGGGAACCGATTCCCCTTGGACCTGCTGGCATCATGAACTGTACTCCAATGTCTTGAGTGTCCTCCGAAGTGTGTTTCACGACTCTAGATTCCACAACAGGGCCACACGTTAAGCTTTTTTTTTTTTTTTTTTTTTTAACTACAAATCAGCTGGCAGAACTGAAGGGGAGAGGGCCTCCTCATACACATACCTGGAGCCAAATGAACGGTTTCTCTCCAAGTTACCCAACTCAGGTAATTGCAACCAGTTTCCTCCAAAGCCAGCCTAGGGGTTTTCCTGAAGAAAGTTTGAAGGAGTATGCCCCAAAGGGTGTGTTTTTAAGAGATGCTGTTTTACACACTTTGGAATTCAATGTGGATTCAGGTGATGCTCTCGTGACTCACCTCCAGAGGGCAGATCGGCAGCTTCCCTTAGCTTATCTGGTGGGCCCTTTGTTAAATATTGCAAAAACTGTTGGCAGGGCAGGCAAATTGGATTAACCCAGCAGGCACAGCATCGTATGTTAAATGCTGTTTATGTACAGTTTGGGCTTCCCAGATGGATCAGTGGTCAAGAGTCAGCCTGCTGATGCAGGAGACGGAGGTTTGATCCCTGGGTCAGGAAGATCCCCGGGAGGGGGAAACAGCAACCTACTCTAGTACTCTTTGCCTGGAGAATCCCATGGACAGAGGAGCTGGGCTGGCAAGAGTGAGGGGCTGTGGTCTGGCGGGTTACCCAGTCTGAGCAAGGCTCTTCGGAGCTGACTGCCACTTGTTAAGAAAGGGGTCGTCTCTCCCATTATCTGCAGTTGGAAGTCTCCCCAGGCAGAGGTATGGGTGTTCCTAAGAAAGTACTTCCAACCACTATTCCCATATCACAGGGATTTGCTCCCAAGTGGTAAAAAAATTTAGTTGAATGAACTTTCACCTTAAAATTGTGAGGTATCAGGAAAGGCCTGGAAACAGGTGCAGAAACCCCAAGGCAGGCTCTGAGCCAGCGGGCAGAGCTGGAAGAACCGGGGTGAGAGCAGTTTGAGAGCCAGGCTGGGCCTGGGCACCCTAGGGCCTGGAGAGGTTGTTGCTCTCTACGGAGAGAAAAAGACTGGAGTGGGAGGCGACAGAATATTAACCAGAGATTCGGGCATCCAAGAGTCCAGGTGAAGAATGTGGCGGTTGTGGGTGGGTAGATGAGTTTTCTGGCCAGTATAGCCAGAGATGGGGCCGCTGATCACTGCAGGAAGGGACAGCACGGAGGAGCCGTCTTGTGCAATGGGAGAAGGTGAGGTTGCCTGGTCTCAGCTGGCATTAGGTCCAGTCCTAGTAGGTGTCTCTGGGACACTCCCGAGGTGCCAGGGAGGCCGTTTCAGAAATGAGGGGGTCAGAAGTGGCTGGGCGACACAGCAGTCACAGACTGGGGTACAGTTGTGTTTGAGGGTCCCCACCGGAGACTAAGAGTACATTGACACTTGTATTAAAGGTGTGGGTGAGGAGTGGGAGAGCCCAAGGTGGGTTAGTAACAGGTAGTCACAGCTGATACCAACTCAAGGATGGCTGATCCCTTACAGCTGAGATAAACCAAGCTAGGATCACCCCAGGGAAACAGCACCCCTTGTCCCTCTTCCTTCCAACCCCTGAAACTCCCTGACAAGTCATGTTTTCTGTGACCTGATTTTTATAGCAAAGGCCTGCATCCCTAACCGCCAGCCAAACTCAAGTCCCCATACCAACCTAACTTCCTCCTAAGCTATAGAGTCTAGCTTCCTGCAGGGGTTGGAACTTAGCTTTAAGTTTGCTGTATGGTCTCATTTATCAGAGTCTAAGAAGGTTTTACCCCCATGCATAAGGGTTATCTGCTTTCAAAGGGCTTAAGGTTAATGCTTTAGTTTTAGAGTCAGTCCTTCCGTTACACAGATGCCTGAGGGGTGAAAAGTTAGCACACCTGATCTTAATCCCAGTCCCAATTCTCAGATGATTACAGCCCTCACCTGTAGACCACTCCTTTTCCCTTTGTTCTGGCAACATCTCTAGGGTGGTTCAGTTCACAAGACTACCTTCACAGATACTCTTTCTCAATTGAGGACTGCACATGGGGTCTGGGGTCAGCCATTTGAGTACCCTGTGCCAGGGACACACTCCAGATAACAGGGATATCAAGAAGGTATTTGTCGAGGATGGAAGGTTTCAATTCAGTCAGGTGGTCAGGGTAGGGGGTTTTCCCTGAATAAAGAACATGCATTTAAGTACTTTTGAGTAATCCCAGGTAGCCAACAGAGGTTACAGAAGCCCTGGAGGCAAGAGCAAGGCTGGGGCATTCGTGGAATACCCAGGAAGCTGAGGTGCTGCAGAAAACAAACAAGAGGGAGCAGAGCTGAAAGTGGAGAGTAAGATAGTCTCATGGAAACCTGAGACCTAGCACATAGGGCTCAGTAGGCCATTTTTATGACTTATAGCTTGAACTTTTGAGATCGAGCACCTACAGGTTTGAGAGTAAGGAACAGATTTCATTTTCAGTTTTAAAACAGGCTGCAGCCTGAAGAGCAGAGGTGAAGGTGGGGCAGGGTAGGAGCAGATACCTAGAGACCAGATAGGACACACCTGTGTTCACACAGGTGCGCCTTCAAGGCTCTGCAGGACTATTCAGTAAAGACACAAGGAATGGACCTGGATGCAATTCAAAAATAGAGCCAACCCAGGTACAACGTCCCCTGCAACTCCGGAAGATTTCCCAAGAGAGCCAGAGGCAAGGATAGCATGGCCCCCAGGAGGTCGCACAGGCCTGGCCGAGGAAGACACACTGACCACCTCGCTCTGGAAGCTTCCACCGCGAGCAATTCCTTATAATCAGTACATCGATTCCTATGTCTGACGCCAAGATCTTTATTATGTTTTTTCTATTTTTCTATGTTGAAAAATTTTAAAGCTTCAAATGAGTAAAGGTTAAGCATAAAAAATTTTTCCCGAAAGTCAAGGATCACCCTGAGGTTTCTGAGTTTACGTTTAACCCTCCTCTACCCTCGTTCACGCAAACCCCGAGGCAGTACCGAACTTGCTTTTCCCCTAGCAACGAGGCGCTGCTTCAGCCTTACAAGTGGAAGTTCCCCCTTCTGCTTTCATTAGGAAATAAGCACTATTTTTTTTTTTTTTTTTAGAACCTACATCCCTCCCCCTTCTGCTCTTGGGTTCCTAGTTTCCTAAAAAGTTTTTGAGAGAGCTCGGGCCCTGCAAAGCACATCCATAAAACTCCTCCTACAGCTACTTTTTGCGAGGAAGGGCGACTACCAGTTAAACATGCTTTGAAGGAGAAAGCAAGAAAAAGAACTCTTCTGTGTTTGCAAAACCCAAGCAGGACGCCCACTGGGCTGAAAAGCTGGCAGCTCGGTAAACGCCCGCCACGCAAACACAAGCCTTATCCTGGAGCTCCGGTGATTTCACCGCCCGCAAAACTTCAGCAAAAAAAAAAAAAAAATCAACTTCCTTAGCCCACCCTTCCCCACCACTACCCGAGCCACCCAACGTTCTCCCGCCGGCTCCCAGGCACATTCTGATGAGCCGCGCTCGCCACGCCGCCTTTTCATGCGGTCGCGGTTCTACGTCACTTCCGGAGGCGGGGCTCATTGGGCGGGGCCGTGCAGGGAGCGGGGAGGGGCCCGAACCAGGAGGGGGAGGGGCGCGGCGGCGGCCAGGTCCGCGCAGGCTCGCCTGAGCCGCAGCCGCCGAGCCGAGCGCTTGACTATATATGGTCAAAGCTGGGGGGCGAGCCGCGCACGCGGGGCCGCGCTTCCGGGTTCGGCGCGTCCGCAGCGGCTGCGCGCAGGGCAGGGCGCGAGCCGGCCTCTGAGACCCGGCCTCGGACCGCCCGCTCCGCCCCTCTCCGCGCCCTGCACGCCCGGCGCCGTCTTTCGGCCCCTGTCCCCGGGCTCGGCCTCGGCCAGGTCTGATTCGCGGCGCGCGCGGCCCCTGCAGGCTCTCTGGCGAGCGCGGCGCGGTAACAAGTGGGCAAGGATGCCGTACGAGATCAGTAAGTGCCGCGGCCCGGTGCGCCCCCCGCCCCAGGGGTGGGCGCCCGCCCTGCCCGTCTGCCTGGTCCCCTCGGCCATCGGCCGGGTGCGGGCGGTCCGGCGAGGTCCGCGGGGCGCAGGGGAGGGGTGCGGGAGCCGGCTGGTGAGCGCCCCGCCGCCCTCCCGGGGGCGCCGGGCTGGCCGGCGAGGGAAGGCGAGGAGAGCGCCCCAAAGTTGGCGATGCGGTCGGGGCCCCACAGAAGCCTCCGCATCTCCCTGCAGGGCCTGGTTAAGGGAGCGCGCGGACCAGGAAGTCGCACCCGTCCCCTGCGCTCCTTCAAAGTGGTGGCCGCCCCTCCGGGTTGGAGGCAACAGGTGACCGGCAGAGACCGGTCCAGGGCGCCCCCCTTCTCCTTTTTTCTCTCCCCTTTTCCCTCCCCTCCGCCCTCAGCCCGGCGCGGGGCTGGCCCTCAGGTGCCTGGCTGCGTTTGTGTCTCTGCAGAGAAGGTGTTCGCCAGCCTCCCCCAGGTGGAGAGGGGTGTCTCCAAAATTGTCGGCGGCGACCCCAAGGGCAACAATTTTCTTTACACCAACGGCAAGTGCGTCATCCTAAGGAACATAGACGTGAGTACCTCGCCTCCCCCGCTCCACCGGCCGCCGCCCGGATGCCGGTTCTTTCCCTGACCACCCGCCCAGCTTTGGGGTGAATCCTTCCCCTTGCACCCTCTCCCCTCCTGCCCAGCGGCCTGGGGCGAGGACGCCACGCCCCCCTCAGACTCGGGGACCACACCTCAGAAACCCAGGGAGACAGTTACAGATTTATCCAGACCCAATTCTCTTTCTCCGTGGGGGAAGCCGAGGCTCAGATTTAGTTCCCTTCAGTTGAAGGGCTTCTGGGTTTGAGAGATTGGCCCTTGACCCTTGGGGTGCTTGGTGACTCGGCCTCTCTGAGCCCCGGTTTACTCATCTGTAAAATGGAAATGACTTGGGGCTCCCCGGCTTGCCCTGCTGGCCTGGGCCCCCCTGAGGGAGACCCTGCATGCCGAGCGGACACCCATACTCATGGCACACCCAGGGTCCCCCAGTGTGGCAGGAGCGGGCTCACACCCAGGTCTCTACCCTTCCGGCCTGGTCTTCCCTTTCGCGGGGTCTGAGCCCCACTGCAAAATAAGGAACCAGTTTATCCCCATGAATCATGCACAGGCCTCCTGTACCCAGGCTGAGAAGGCTTCTAGAGCCCATTCCTTGGGAAATCCTCGAAAAATTCCGTTACTTCTCTGTAATTATCGAAATGACCCGGTGTACTTGTCAGGCTCCCCACTGCTGAGATTACACACTGAAATCTTTTCTGCCTGCCTGGACTGAGTAGGGGGTGGGGGGTGGAAGCCAGAGGTATCTACATGACCATTCCCTAGTGTCTGGGGGTGGGGAGGGTTCTCCTGAGCTTTCTGGGTGGGGCTTGTACACAGTCTGTAGGTGGATGGCTTTGATTGGCAATGCCCCCTCAAGGGGTGTCAGCTTTAATTCAGGGTATGTGGGTGGTTACCCCTGGGGCACTGGAACTGTCCCTTTGGAGACAGCCTTGCTTCTGAACCTCAGAGCTGGCTGAAGCAGTGCAGGAGCTCTGTGGTCTTGGTTTCCTTGGTCTGTTTGAGTTCTGAGATGCTGCTGGCTCTGCCTCCGCACCCCTCTCCCCCCCCCACCCCCAAAACAGTCTGCTGGGAGACAGAGCTCCATTTGGCAGTTTCTGCCCTGCCCAGGATGGCTTGGCCCCTCACTTGAAGGGGTGGGTGGGTGTGAACGTGCTTTGAAGGTGCGAACAGCTCCTCTGCTAGACACAGATTCCTCGAAAGCTGATCCCAACTCACTCAGAACTGGGGAAAACATGGCCAAGAACTTAGATCATAAAGATCCGGAGGTCTCCAGAGAGCTTCTGAGATATTGAGAAAAGAAAAGTTTAGATGACTTGAGCAGCAATGGTCCGCTCAAGTAGATAGATATTGATAGGTCCTGAGTAGATAGATACTGTAGTTTGTCAAATAAAATGAGTAAAGGCATTCTCAGGGATACAAGGGCAGCAGAATGAATGCTTGGGTTTGCCCCTGACAAGGCACGCACACGTCCCTGCAGGCTATACTCACTTCCAGATGGGAGCCTGCCCATGAAGACCTACTGTGTGTCTGGTGCCATGAAAGGTTCTTAACCTGCAGCTTCTCCTTTAAACCGCATCTTCCCCACCTCCCTGCTCCACCCGCCCAGGGGACCCACTGCTCAGAACTGGGGTCCAGCTCAGCGAGATGAAGGCAGCCAGTAACTGGAGCCACTTCCAATGGAGACGCTGTTTACAGTCACGGACAAGCACCCTCTTTGCAGAGGCATTCCCTAACTTAGGGAACCTATTCGGTTTTCTGCTTGCTTATTCTTCTGAGCTTTTTTTTTTTTAAATAATATTTATTTATTTTTGGCTGCGACAGGTCTTAGTTGCAGCACACGGGTTTCTCTAGTTGAGGCACCTGGCTTAGTCGTTGCAACATGAGGGCTTAGTTGCCCCGTGGCTGGTGGGAATCCCAGCTCCCCAACCAGGGATCAAACCCGCATCCCCCACATTGCAAGATGGATTCCCAATCACTAGACCACCAGGGAAGTCCCTCTTCTGAGCTTTTCGTCCTTAGCCGTACCGCCTCGAGTTTACCGTACTCTTTGGCGGGCGCGTCTGCTTACCTGTCCCATGTTTGTGAGTGTCTTCAGGGCCAGGACAGCACCGGGGTGCAAATGTGTTCTTCCCACCCTGTTCGGGAAGCCCCATCAGGCATTTAGGCTTTTGTTTAATGGGAGCAGACCATTGCTGCTCAAGTCAAGGTGGGAACAATTTTTGTTAGGGCGGAGTATTCCTGGGGAAAAAAAAGACACTACTCTCATGAATATTGAAATAGAGAGTGTTTTCTGGTTGGAATACAGGCTCAGAGTCCAGAAGAGACACGAAAGGGAGGAGGGGACCAGATCGGGGAACGTCCAACAGAACATCTGATGGGCGGCTTATACTGAACACGCCCGCCCATAGTTGGGTTTCCCACACATTCATCCCCAGAATGGCGACCGCCACTCCGCCAGCGGTTCTGGCCCCAGCCTTGGACTTCCCCTTTCCACACCGTATTTAGTTCTCCAGTGAGTCCTATTGCCTCTGCATTCAGAGACTTCCGAATCTGACGGATTTTTCACTGCTTCCACCCTCATCGTGCTATCTCGCCTGGACTGCAGAAACCAAAGGCCAAACTGGCCTTTCTCCCTGGCCCTCCTCCAGCCCGCCCTCAGCACTGCTGCTGGAACGGTTATTAAAATATGGGGTCGAGCTGTTCCTTCGCTCTCCCATCCGAGACCAATGGTGCCCCGTCATCCAGCCTTGCATCCCCGACCTCTCCTTACTGCCACCTTCCCCCTGCTGGGGCTCCAGGCCCCCGGATTCCACACCCCTCCCTGGAGCTTGCTGCGTGTGGGTCTCCAGACTTGGGCCTTGCTGTGTCCCTTGTCTGCGCATTCTTGCCTCAAATAGCAGCATGACTCGCTGCCCATTTGCTGTGGCAGCTTGGCCTCCTAAGTGGCCCTCCCATCCTGGCCTTCCGGGAGCCAGACGGCGAGTAGCCACTCCCACCTGCCGTGTCCCGGCCTAGCACAGTGCCTGGCACGTAGTCCGGTGCTCAGTAAGTCTCTTCTTGATTGAAAGGCGGGCGGTGTGGCTGAGATGCAGCCACAGAGGTTTTACTGTATGGAAGTAAGAAAGGCTCCCCTGGTGGCTCAGACGGTAAAGAATCTGCCTGCCGTGCAGGAGATGCAGGTTCGATCCCTGGGTCGGGAAGATCCCCTGGAAAAGGAAATGGCAACCCACTTCGGTATTCTTGCCAGGAGAACTCCATGGACAAAGAAGCCCTGAGAGCTACAGAGAGTTGGACACGACTGAGTGGCAGATACCACCTTTATTCCCGCCAAGCAGGCATCAGGCCCTTGCTAGCCTTCCACTTGGAGCCACAGCTGTCACGCACTTTGCTGCCTTCAAAGTTGCTTTGTGAACCCAGCATCACGGCGCTTCTCAAGCTGGCGGCAGAGAGCGTTTCTCATCTGTTTTTCTCTCAACACATTTGATTGCCACACCTAGGAGAGGAGAAGAAATTCTCTGCAGGGTTAAAAGCAGGCAGTGAGATGGCCATCCAGAAAGGAAGATTCCAGAAGGAGGGAGCCTAATAAACTCGTACTTCGAGGCCCTGTTGCCCGCCGCCTGCAGTGTAGTTAAAAGGTTCCCCGCCCGCCGCCCCCCCCCCCCCAGCCCCCGCCCAGTGGCTGTGAAGGAGCCTCATCACCTTCTAAACCGCCTGGGATCACTTCCCTGTAAACTGGCTCTGGCAAGTGAGTGCACGCTGCCAGTAGTAGCCAGCAGGGCTGCTACACAGGCAGGTTTGGGGCCTGCTTTTAAAGCTCTGCAGCCCCTACATTCCAGAGCTAGAATGTACTATATGTGTGTGTAGTAGTTGCTCAGTCGCGTCTGACTCTGTGACCCCATGGACTGTGGCCCGCCAGGCTCCTCTGTCTATGAAGATTCTCCAGGCAAGGATACTGGAGCGGGTTGCCATTTCCTTCTCCAGGGGATCTTCCCACTGTATATATACACACACGCACATATGTGGGGGAAAATGATTTATATGAAGTTAAATTCCAGGGGGTGTAGTGTTTGGAGCAGTCTGGTGTTTCTGTGCTTCCAAGCACGGGCTCTATGGGCTCCTTGTCAGCAGGGCAGGGCCCAGCTGGCGTGTGTGCCACGTGCTTAGTTGTGTCCAACTCCGTTGTGACCCATGGAGTGGGTTCCATGCCCTCTGCCAGGGGATCTTCCCGACCCAGGGATCGAACCTGCATCTGCATGCCTCCTGCATCGACAGGTGGGTTCTTTACCACTTGGGCCACCTGGAAAGCCCTGGAGGCCAACTTAGGGGATGTTGAACTTGAGCGCTGAGTTTTCCACGGGGTGACCTGCCGGTCAGCGTGCAGATGGACCACCTAGGGCGTCCCCTTCAGGTGGGGGTGGGGTGTGTACACGAAGGGACAGATGGCCAGAGGAGGACCGACCTCGTCCCTTCTGTCCCATGACGCGTGCCTCGAGTACCTGCCCCCTGCCCAGGACGACTGCATGTTCTATGGGCAGCGCAGAGACAGTGCCCCTGCCTGTGTGGAGCTCACTGCCTCGGGTGGGACTGAAACGGGCCGCCTGATGACAAAAGGAGGTGGCATGTTTGATCGCCACCTGGACAGAAGGCCAGCAGGCAGCACAGACATGGGGTCAGGCCAGGAGAGCGCTGGGGTCCTGTGGTCTGGCTTTTTAATGAGCAAGGATGCTGGGCTCAGAGAAGGCTCCAGAGCTGTTGGGGAGCCCGAAGGGTGGGGACGTGTTCCACTGGCTTCTGGGCTAATGATCTTCAGGTGCTTGGGCTCTGATGTCAGTGTCCACCCATTGCCAGTCGTCTTGACTATATGAACCCCCCACACCCTGAGTGGCAGCTGGCTCAGGGGGTCACTTCCACTTCTCTCCCACCCTCCTTGCCCCCTCCACTTCCTGTGCTTGAGCCTGACTTGATCCTGTTATAGGTGTATATAAGCACCTGCTGTGTAGCGGAGCCCAGGCCTGGCTCTGGACACTCCCCGGCAAAGGCCTGTCCTCACAGAGCTCAGTCTCCAGGGAAACCGACACTCAGGACTGATGCCGAGAGGAAGAAACATGCCAGGAGGTGTCATCCCAGGGGACCTTGAGCAGCTGGGGCCCTGGGAAGGGACCAGTCAGGTGGAGCGGGGTTGGCGAGAGAGTCCTGCACAGGTGTGGACCCTTGTGGCAGGAGCCCTGGGGTGGGGGGAGTTACAGGCAGGCAGGAGAGGGTGCTGGGAGTCAGGCCGCCCCACCACAGCCTGGCCCTGCCCCGAGGCCACCAGAACCACGAAAAGGTTCAACAGATGAACCATGTAGTCAAGTCAGTGGAGAGACTGTTCTGCAGCTAAGGTATGAAGCAGGTGTGTGCATGCTCGGTGCGTCCCACTCTTTGTGACCCCACTGACTGTAGCCCCCTAGGCTCCCCTGTGCGTGGAATTTTCCAGGCAAGAATACTGGAGCAGGTTGCCATTCTGCTTTCTCGTGGGATCTTCCCCACCCAAGGATTGAACCCACGTCTCCCGCGTCTCCTGCATTGGCAGGCAGATTCTTTACCACTTCACCACCTGGGAAATCCACGTGAGGCAGGAGGGAGGCCAATTAGGAAGCTGCTCGAAGATGAAGGCATCGTCAGCTGCTGCATCCAGTCCTCAGCCCTGACGTTTCCCACACACGTTCCCTCTCTTGCCAAGCCTGGCCCGTAGCCATGGTGCCCAAGGTTAAATCAGTGGCTCTCAGTTGAGAGGCAGTTTTGCCCCCACCCCACACTGTTGAGGGGTATTTGGCAATATCTGAAGACATTTTTGTGCTACTGGTATCTAGTGGGCAGAGGCCAGGGGTTGCCAAACATCCCACAATGCACAGGACTGTCTTGCAACAAAGAGTTCCCCAGCCCAAAATGTCAGCAGGGGCGAGCAAAGAACCCCAGTAGGTAACATTCTAACTCACCAGGTTAGCGCTTTAAAGAAGCGTGTCCTCAGCGTTTTGGGAACAAGAGGAAAGGGCCAGCTGTGTCACAGAGCCTCAGGGAAGGTTTCTGGAGCAAGGGCACTTTTGAGTTGGGTTTTGGAGGGTGGGTAAGAGTTTTCCAGGAAGGGGGGTTGAGACAGCAGAGATGAGGGGAGTCTGGACAGGGAGTGCAGGCGCATGGAGGTTGGAAGAAGCTGAGCTCGTGTCCTCAGCACTGTTGCGGACTCACTGGGGCCTTTGGGTGTCTGTCTTACCCTTTGTTGTCGTGTGCTTGCTCAGTCATGTCTGACTCTGTGACCCCATGGACTGTAGCCCACCAGGCTCCTCTCTCCATGGGATTCTCCAGGCAAGAATACTGCAGTGGGTTGCCATTCCCTTCTCCAGGGGATCTTCCGACCCTGGGACCAAACCCGCGTCTCCTGCATTGGCAGGCGGGTTCTTTACCATCTGAGCCACTGTTTCTTGCCCTTGGCAGGGAGGCAAAGAAACGGTTGCAGCAGAGCGGCAGCCCTGTCCCTGGTTACACTGGGGGCTGACCCTGGCCCCCAAAGCCTGCCCTCCTGACTCCTCCTAAGGCCCTGGGCAGGCAGAGGGAAAGGGGGACAGGAAGGGAGGGGGTGTCATGCTGGGCCCAGCAGGGAATGGTATGCCCACTCTCACGTGGGCACCCCCGCCCCTGGGGCCCCTATTCTAGGGCTTGGTTTGCTTCAGGGTGGGGGCTGGGCAGGAGCCAGAAGGAAGATTGTGGGCGTGGCCACTCCTGCCCGCCTCCATTCGGGCTCTACACTTTGAGGCGGGTAGCTGGGTAGCTGTCACCACCGCTGCAAACCTCTGTTCCCTGAGTTAGGAGTCAGGCTGACAGTGACTCCAGACGTAGGTAATGGAGTAGAACCAAGGGGAGCAAGGCCGCTCAGCTGAGTTCAGGTCCCAGTCCCCCCACTTACTTGGGCACATCCCTCCAAGTCTCTCTGCCCCACTTCTTTGCCTGTAAAATGAGTCCTAAGGTTACCCATAGGTACTGTGAGGTTTCAAAGAGAATCAACTGAAGGGTCACCCGGGCTGTCTGAGAGTAGTCATCAGCATACGATGGTTGTGTTTTCAAAAATGGCTGCTGGGGACTGGCATGCCCCAGTCTTTTTGGCGGGTGGGGGGGCGGTGGTCAGAAGTTGCAGTGGTGAATCAGACCTGGGCTCTGCCCTCTGGGGGGGTCCACTTGGTGAGCTTTGCAGGTGTAAAAATGACATGTGTCCAAGGTAGCAAATAATAAGGGTGGGAGGATAGGGAAGGTAGTGTATAGGCTTTCTGGGCTGGGAGAGATCATTTCTACCTTGGAGCATCAGGGAAGGCTTCCTGGAGGAGGCTGGGAGCCTTTGCCCGAGCATTAGAAGGTAATTCGGAGAAGGTCATCTAGGAAGTAGGGAAGGTATTCCAGCCTGCAGCCCTGGAGGAGGGCGAGGGCAGAATGGGAAATGGACTTTGGACTGTGGCTTAGGGCTGCTTCCTCTGGGTGAGAGAAGGAGGCTTCAAGGTTGAGCAGGGCGGGCTGGCTGAACCCTGGACTGAGCCTTTGGGTTCAGTTCTTCAGGTCTGGAAGCAGAGAGGTTTGTGGAGCTGCTTGGCGGTCATTGAGTTGGGGCCCCCGTGAGCAGAGGGCCCCGCAGGTCACATTCGCCACGCAGGTCCGGTTTCTAGGGCCTGCTTTTAGGAACTGGGTGTGTCTAGAAAGCCAGCGCTCTGGAAACTTAATCCTCCCAAAGGTCACTTTGCCTGGAGTTTGGAGGAGGCCGCCACGGGCCATCAGCAGCTCCAGAGGAGCAGGGCTGTGTCCCACGGCTTCACTGATGTGGCGACACGTCCATAGGATTCCAGGCGCGCCGTGGCAAAACTGCATGCCCTGTGGCTGGGGCCACCCCTTAACCTTACCTGTAAAGTGCCGCGGTGACCTCTGGCCTCAGAGGACACAGGAATGTGAAGGCTCCTTTGGGGGCGGGGGGTGCTTTAGGGATTCTCCCTTCCATGTGTGGAAAGGTATGGGGGGAGAATGCTTCATTTGCTGGGCTGGGGCGGGGCCTCCACGCACAGGTGGGAGGTGGGAGCGGTCCAGGGGCCTCTGAATGTGTGATCAGAGTCCGGACACAGAGCCTGGTGGGTTGGTGAAAGGCAGAGGGGTCAGTTCAGATGTTGTCACGGTATTGTCCTGGTCCCAGGAGGGGCAGGAAAAACTGGAATCTGGCCAGGGTGGGAAGATGAGTTGGATGGACTTGGGACAAGCCTAGGATCACAGGGCAGGGCAGGGTTGAACAGCAGGTCAGGGCCAGGGCTGGGACAGGCCTGGGGTCAGAGGTGGAAGGCTGCGAAGGGACGCACCAAAGATGGAAGGTTGGGGGCAGGGCTGGGATGCACCTGGGTACCCAGCAAGATGACAGGAGGTTTTCGCAGGCTCAGCCCACATCCGCTAGGCACCCACGGGCCTCAAATGCCAAGGCTTCCTTCTGGTTTCTGCCTGAAGCCCCTGTCCCCTGATGGGGTGGTGGGGGGAGGAGGGCAGGAAGGAAGTCCCAGGGGAGGGGCGCCCCAGCCCCGCAGGGCTGGGTTTGCCATGAGCCTGGCCTCTGGGGCCAGGGAGGTGTCCCCTTTGGCCGGGGAGCTGAGGGCGGGGTTCTGCTGCTGACTCGGAGTGTTCTGTTTGTTGTGTTCAGCCTGGAGAGCTCGCCCCCAGTTGTGTCGGGAATGTGGACGGGGGCGCTGGGAGAGCTCGCTCGGGCTGACCCGAGGTTTCACTCGCCCCAGCCGCTTTAGGGGAAGTATCTGTAGGGGCAGGACTGCCTCCCAGGGCCGCTGTTTAACTCACCTTCCACTTCTCCCCACGCCACCCCCTCCCCGCTCCCCTTTAAGGGTAAGGCCAGGCTGGGCATCACTGTGGGCATGAGTCCCCCTGGGGGGGTGGTCTCCCACCTGTTGTGCCCACATGCAGGGCTGAGAGCCCTCGGTCAGCCTCGGAACACGGGCCTTGAAGCCACCCGGCCACAGACCGCTTTCGCCAGCTTCTCTATGAGGGAAGTTGTCCTCGTTAGAACGTTCCAGTCCAGAGGACTAACCTGGGCAGGAACAGGTTGGGTTCTGACTGACGTTTACTGGATCCTACACGTCATCGTTTTATTGCAGGGTAATCTAAGGACAATAAAATCCTTCCGTTTCAAAAGCACAACTAGAGTTTTGACAAATTAAATATCATCCCATCACCCCCGCCACCAGCTGTCCAGTCACCGCCCTGGGCCTCTCCACGGGCCTCTCCACCCTGCCCCCCACCCCCCAGGCCCTGGAAGCTCCATCAGCGACTGGCTTTCTGTGGCCTGTGGGCTGGCCTTTCCTGGACTTTGATCAGAACAGACTCCTGCCGCTCGTTCTCCTTTGCGTCGGCTTTGTCACTCAGCATGAGGCTTTCGAGGCTCCTCCCGTGGTTGAGGGGCCTCCGCAGTTTGTAGCCTTTTGTTGCCGAGTAGTGGTCCCTTGGGCGGACAGCCCTTTGCTTCTCCAGGCACCTGGGGGTGGACTTTCCGGTTGGTTGGTTCCCACTTAGGGGCTGTCGTGAACTTTCATGTGTATCTTTTTGTGAGCACACACTTTTCTTTCTCTTGGGGTTTTTGCATAAATGTTGTGTTTAACTTTATAAATAACCAGCTCAACTCTTCCAGCTGTATTGTTTTACATTCTCCCCAGCAGTATATAAACATTCCAGACTGTACCCCACCCATCCTTGCCAACATTTGGTCACTTCAGTCTTAATTCTCTTGACTCTCCTGGGTATAGGGTGGTTTCTCACTGTAGTTCTGATTTGCGTTTCCCAAAAGGCTAATGACATCGAGCACCTTTGCACGGGTTAATTTGCCATTCAGAATATCTTCAGATGGTTGAAGTCTCTCTAATTTCACTTTTTGCATATGTTTATTCTGCATCGGATTAACGTATGAACCACATATGTTAAGTACCTACTCTATCATGTGACACCAAGTCCTAGGGGTAAAAGGACTGTGTAAACTTTTACCCCCCGCCAAAAAAAAATAATTGAGCATCTGTCATTTGCTAACGGCTGTGATGGCTAAAGGAGATAAATGCACATGGAGCAGCTCAAAGAGGAGTTGGAGGAGAGGGATAAGGGGGCCAGGGACCGTGGTGTGTGTCGGGTTAAATGATTCTCAGGCATAGGAGAGAGAGGGGCTGTCACAGCAGGCTTCACGCAGTTGGCTCTTCAGGCCTGATAAGTGGGTGTTAGCAGGCAGGGAGAGGTGTTGCTGGCGAGGGCACAGCATTTACGGAGACCGGGGGGCTTGTAGGAATGGTAGGAGGGCGGTTGCCGGAGCTGGGACTTAGCAGGACGCTTCTCCGGACTCTTGTCGGGTGAGAGGGCGGGCGATCCTGTGGCTAGGAAGCTGAGAAGAGTCCGGGCCTCTGGCCTTGTTGAGGGGCGTTAAGGAGATGGGGAGGGGGAGACTATGAGGTGGTTAGAAGAGGTGGGAGCGGTTGGGGGGCAGGTCAGATGCACCCGCAGCAGCCTCCCTGGGACCCGATGTGTTCACAGCCTGTAGCTGCTCCTTTCACAAGGCTCTTGGCTCTGCAGTGCGTGTCGGCGGGTGTCGGGGATTAGATGCCTGGCTCTCTCTGCCCTCCTGGGAGGACGCTGGGCTCTGATGACAGAGCATCTGAGCTCAGGGCCTTAGGTTTGCTGAGGCCCCTGGGCCGTGTGTGTCGGGGAGTGCCGTGATCGACTTTGATAAATTGTACGTTTAAGCCTGATGATGGAGTCCGGAGAGCTGCTCCTGGTCTCCGACACTGGCCCAGTTCTCACTGCAGAGTCCAGCCAGCCTTGGATTTGAGCCACGAAAGGGAGTTTCCCAAATCGAGGGATTTGACCAAGGAGGGGTCACACAGAGGTGCACACAGGTGCCTGCCCACCTCTGTGTTCCTGCTCCTCCAGGCCAGAGGCTCCGGTTTGGGTCAGACCCCACCTGGCAGCCTGGGGAGAGCTGGTTTGGAACAGGGGAGACCCGCTCTGGGGAGCTAGACTCAGGGAAGGCGGCAGCCCCTTACAAGTGGGAGAAAATTAAGAGTCGTAGATTTTTTTTTCCTAAGGAAACTTTTATGTCCCATGTGTATTTCGAAAATACATACTTGTTCAGCAAGTACCGAAAGAAAGCAAATCACCTCGCATCTCATAAAAGAGTTAAATTGCCTAGAATTCTTGTCACCCAGGCAGGTAAGTGTACTTCTGGGATTTTCCTTACGGAGGTTTTGACGTCTGTATTTGTGTATGTCTGTGGGTCATTTTCCCACCCACCTCTGTTAATCCAGAGAGTGGAAAGCAAGTTTGCCCACTTCTGGGTTGCCTGTGTTCATTCTGGTCTCCTCCCTGCAGAATCCGGCCATTGCGGACATCTACACGGAGCACGCCCACCAGGTGGTGGTGGCCAAGTACGCACCCAGCGGCTTCTACATCGCCTCCGGAGGTACCTGTCCATCCGCACATGTGGCTTCTGGCTGCATGTGGTGTGGCCCACCCCTCCCCCGCCCTCCCCACCCCGCCCCAAGTCTTGGGTGCCTGGCTTGGGAAGGTTGGGGAGGTGGGTGAGGGAGGAAGGTCCAGGAGGATGGAGATGGTAGGTGGGCTGACATGGGAAGTGTAAGCCACCGAGAACTCCCTTTCCAGAAGTGCAGCTGGCAGTGTTCCAGCTGGTTCCAACTCGGAGGTCAGCGGGATGCTCACGAGCCATTAGGGCAGCTGTGTTGTGATGTATCAAAGCCCATTGAGAGTGTGTGTGTGTGTGTGAGTGAGTGTGTGTGACTGTGTGTGTGTTTCTGACTTGTAGCTTTGCCTCGTGTGTGTGTGTTTCTGTGTTTGTGAGTGTGTGTGTGTTTGTGAGTGTGTGTGTGTGTTTCTGTGTGTGTGTGTGTTTCTGACTTGTAGCTTTGCCTCGTGTGTGTGTGTGTTTGTGTGTGTGTTTCTGTGTGTGTGAGTGTGTGTGTTTGTGTGTGTGTGTGTTTCTGTGTGTGTGTGTGTTTCTGACTTGTAGCTTTGCCTCGTGTGTGTGTGTGTTTCTGTGTGTGAGTGTGTGTGTGTGTTTCTGACTTGTAGCTTTGCCTCGTGTGTGTGTGTTTCTGTGTGTGTGTGTGTGTGTTTCTGTGTGTGAGTGTGTGTGTGTGTGTTTCTGCGTGTGAGTGCGTGTTTCTGTGTGTGTGTTTCTGTGTTTGTGTGTGTGTGTGTTTCTGACTTGTAGCTTTGCCTCGTGTGTGTGTGTGTTTCTGTGTGTGTGTTTCTGTGTTTGTGAGTGTGTGTGTGTTTCTGACTTGTAGCTTTGCCTCGTGTGTGTGTGTGTTTCTGTGTGTGTGTGTTTCTGTGTTTGTGAGTGTGTGTGTGTTTCTGTGTGTGTGTGTGTTTTCTGACTTGTAGCTTTGCCTCGTGTGTGTGTGTTTCTGTGTGTGTGTGTGTGTTTCTGTGTGAGTGTGTGTGTGTTTCTGTGTGTGTGTGTGTTTCTGACTTGTAGCTTTGCCTCGTGTGTGTGTGTGTTTCTGTGTGTGTGTGTGTGTTTCTGACTTGTAGCTTTGCCTCGTGTGTGTGTGTGTTTTCTGTGTGTGTGTGTTTCTGTGTTTGTGAGTGTGTGTGTTTCTGTGTGTGTGTGTGTTTCTGACTTGTAGCTTTGCCTCGTGTGTGTGTGTTTCTGTGTGTGAGTGTGTGTGTTTCTGTGTGTGTGTTTCTGACTTGTAGCTTGCCTCGTGTGTGTGTGTGTGTGTGTGTGTGTGTGTTTCTGACTTGTAGCTTTGCCTCGTGTGTGTGTGTGTCTGTGTGTGTGTGTGTGTTTGTGTGTGTGTGTGTGTGTGTGTGTGTTTCTGCGTGTGTGTGTGTGTTTCTGTGTGTGTGTGTTTCTGTGTTTGTGAGTGTGTGTGTGTTTCTGTGTGTGTGTGTTTCTGACTTGTAGCTTTGCCTCGTGTGTGTGTGTGTTTCTGTGTGTGTGTGTTTCTGCGTGTGAGTGCGTGTTTCTGTGTGTGTGTGTTTCTGTGTTTGTGAGTGTGTGTGTGTTTCTGTGTGTGTGTGTTTCTGACTTGTAGCTTTGCCTCGTGTGAGTGTGTGTTTCTGTGTGTGTGTGTTTCTGTGTTTGTGAGTGTGTGTTTCTGTGTGTGTGTGTTTCTGTGTTTGTGAGTGTGTGTGTGTTTCTGTGTGTGTGTTTCTGACTTGTAGCTTTGCCTCGTGTGTGTGTGTGTTTCTGTGTGTGTGTTTGTGTGTTTGTGTGTGTGTGTGTGTGTTTCTGACTTGTAGCTTTGCCTCGTGTGTGTGTTTCTGTGTGTGTGTGTTTCTGTGTGTGTGTGTGTGTGTTTCTGTGTGTGTGTGTGTGTTTCTGACTTGTAGCTTTGCCTCGTGTGTGTGTGTTTCTGTGTGTGTGTGTGTGTGTTTTCTGACTTGTAGCTTTGCCTGTGTGTGTGTTTTTCTGTGTGTGTGTGTGTTTTGTTTCTGTGTGTGTGTGTGTGTGTGTGTTTCTTCTGCGTGTGTGTGTTTCTGTGTGTGTTTTCTGTGTTTGTGAGTGTGTGTGTGTTTCTGTGTGTGTGTTTCTGACTTGTAGCTTTGCCTCGTGTGTGTGTGTGTTTCTGTGTGTCTGTGTGTGTGTGTTTCTGTGTGTGAGTGTGTGTGTGTGTGTGTGTGTTTCTGCGTGTGTGTGTGTGTTTCTGTGTGTGTGTGTTTCTGTGTTTGTGAGTGTGTGTGTGTTTCTGTGTGTGTGTGTGTTTCTGACTTGTAGCTTTGCCTCGTGTGTGTGTGTGTTTCTGTGTGTGTGTGTTTCTGTGTGAGTGTGTTTCTGTGTGTGTGTGTTTCTGTGTTTGTGTGTGTGTGTTTTCTGACTTGTAGCTTTGCCTCGTGTGAGTGTGTGTTTCTGTGTGTGTGTGTTTCTGTGTTTGTGAGTGTGTGTTTCTGTGTGTGTGTGTTTCTGTGTTTGTGAGTGTGTGTGTGTTTCTGTGTGTGTGTGTTTCTGTGTTTGTGAGTGTGTGTGTGTTTCTGTGTGTGTGTGTGTTTCTGACTTGTAGCTTTGCCTCACGTAGCCTTTCTCTGCTGCCCCTTTCCCTGTACCGAGCACAACTCTGGCCTCAGGCAGGCACTCGTTCTGTTTGGCGGTTGAGGTCTTGGCTCCCTCCAGCTGGACTTCTGTGTGGCTCGGTGGGAGGCTGGGCGAGAGGAGGGACATGAGATGCCCGTGGTGAAGGAGGCTCTGTTCACCCCGACGCTGTCTGGTCTACAGCTGAGAAGGAGGGCACACAAGGTAGACTGGCTGCCCCCGCGTCTCCCATCCATTCATCGGTTTGTACACTCAGCAGGTGTTGACGGGCAGCCTTACCTGCATCCAGCCAGGTCTCAGGCCCCAGGAAGGGTGATGAGCTGATGTGGGCCTTGTCAGATCCCCCCCGGAGAGGGATG
This sequence comes from Bos mutus, assembly GCF_027580195.1. NCBI lineage: Eukaryota > Metazoa > Chordata > Mammalia > Artiodactyla > Bovidae > Bos > Bos mutus. The sequence goes on along the minus strand of NC_091622.1, from coordinate 105,034,661 downwards.
GAAATGAGCAAATTGCTGAACAGATGAATGGCCAGCGGAGAAGGGCAGGGATCGTACATACCGGCGTACGGTGTACATACCGGTTGCCCCTTCATAGCTGTGTTGTCGTTGTCTAGTTGCTCTGTCGTGTCTATCTCTGCAGCCCCATGGACTGTAGCCCGCCAGGCTTCTCTGTCCATGGGATTTGGATTTCCCAGGCAAGAGTACTGGAGTGGGTTGGCATTTCCTTCTCCAGGGGATCTTCCCAACCCAGGGAACGAACCCGAGTCTCCTTTACCACTGAGCCGCCAGGGAAGTCCTCCTACCTATGCAAGCCTTCCTTAAAATAACTCACCTTCCTGGGCCTTAATTTAAGTGCCTTGTCTGTAAACCGGAGCTTTTGTTCCTGCCAGGTTGGTTTGGGGAGGACCCCGGGCAGCAATGCGTGTGCGATGCCCGGGGTGCCCTGGTGGGCACCATAGGGGACCGGGTGTCTGTCCCTGAAACTCCGGGGTGAGAGGCGTGCTCCCTGACGGCTGATGCCAGCTGTCCAGGGTTGTGTGTGTGGGGCTCAGCCAGGAGCTGGCACGAAGTGGGCCCTTAATGATTTTTATGTTTAGACCTACTCTTGATTCCATCTGTAAAACTTGCTCTAATTTATATCCTATGATTTACTCTAGCCCTGTGATTCCCAACCCCCCCCACCCCCGCCGGCCCTGCTTTGCTTGCCAGCACAATGCCTCTTCATTAAAAGCCCGGGATTTGGCCCTGGTGCCTTTTAAAATGTGTCTTCTCGGGAGAGGGAGTATGGTTGGCGCAGCTCAGCGGCCTGGTGCTGGGAGCCACGGCCCAGCTGCTGAATCACTCACGAGCCAGGCCTGCCCTGCGGTCCCCGGGCAGGTCACTGAACCAGCAGGAAGCACGGTCCTCGCCTGCTGGTGCAGAGACCGTTGCAAAGGACAGTCCGCAGAAGTACAGGCTCCATCTCACGTTTTCCCTCCCTTGCAGGCTCCCGGGTTTGATGGGGAAGTGAGCGGGGTGGGGCTGTGAGCCCGCAGGCCGTGGGCGGTGTGTTTTATGTTTCTAGCAAGCTGGTCCTTTGAATGGAGCAAAGACCAGGAAACATTTACTGCACGGAGATTAGAGCTCTGGGCTAAAGATAGTGTTGTGTGTAGAGTATGGAGCTGGAGAGGTGCCGTGCTCTCTGGCTAAAGTGGGTTACCCAGCACCTGGTATGTCCAGGGTGGGGTTGGGGGTCCCAACACCTCGGGAATCCTGCGGTCACTCCCAGACAGGGCTCCAGCCTCAGATCTGTGAGTCTGTAGATCCCCGTAAGTTTGGCTGGTCCACATTCAGGTAAAGGATCGAACTTTCCGGAAGGCCTGGGTGAGGAGCCCAGGCCCCCAGCCCCTAAACCAGACAGCAGTGTATGCCTTTGGGGACCCTCTCTCCTGGCTGGTGGTCCTCAGGGTAGAGCCATTCCAGGGCCTGATTTACCTTTCTAGGGGATCTTCCCAGGCTGCTGGGGCTGCATAGGGGTCTCCACCCCTGACACTGCAGTGATGCTGGTGTGAGCCCCACACCAAAGTGGGGGGCACAGGCTCACCATGAACAGATCCTGTTTCTTTTTTGGAAGCAGCTTATTGTCTGGGGAGAGACCCTCTCCGGATGGTGGAAGGAGGCCTTGTGGAGGAAGGGAGCCCTTCCCCCTGGCCCTGTCTGCCCCGTGCACTGTGGCCTCTGCTCTGTGGCCCTGTGAGTGCAGCACGTGGACGCGTGTGTGTGTGTGCAAGCAGGTGCCTAGTCTGTGCTGTACCCCGTGGCCTAGTGCAGGGGCCTGGTCCCCAGGGGTACCCGGTTAGGGCTGCCCTCAGCCGATGGGGCCACGCCTGTTCTCTAAGCCCTCCATCTGTTTCCAGCACAAGCGCTCCTGAAAAGAATTAAATGTACCAGCAGGGCCCATCAGAGGAGGCTGATGGTCCAGGTCGGGGTCGGGGGGCAGGTGGTGGAGAAGAACTGTGATGCCAGGCCTGTTAAGGGGAGAGTGAGCTGAGGGCAGGGCAGGCAGACCCCCTCTGAGCCTGGGGAGGGGGAGAGCGGTTCTGCTGTCTTGGGGGCCGGGGGTGGGGCTGTTTCTGCCATGTGCTGCAGACGCTGCTGTGTTCTCCATGACTCCGTGTAGTGCCCTGGGCTGGCCTGAGCGCGGGGACTACACGGCCTGGTGTGTGTGTGAATGTGAGCACACGTACACGTGAGCACGGGCGTTGGTGCATGGGTCCTTCCTGCACACGCAGTACACCTTTCCCTTCTCCGGCCTCTGCCCCTTTCTTGCCTTTCCCTGCTGGCCCGTTCGTTCAGCCAAGGGGCCTAACTTACTCGAGTCAGCTTCTGAGCTCGCCTCGGGCAGCGTGCCAGGCCGTCCCTGGACCAGTCCAGAGACCACGGTCCCCTCATCTGTGCCATTCACAGGGAGGCCTGTGTCCCCTCCCAGCTGTCCCACGTCCAGACAGGAGCCCCGGGTGTGCGCCCTCAGAGGCGGGGTCCCCAGTGGCCTCTGCAGAGCCTTAGGCAATCCGCTGACCCATTAAAGACTAACTCGTCTAGACTGCAGCGGACTGGGGGCTGGTCTGAGACTTGCACGTGTCGACTCGCTTTGTTGGCACAACAGCCCTCTGGTGGCTGGTTGTCCCCCCTCGGGTGTAGTCGTAGGGGGCATTTTAGACCCACAGAGCTACAAGGGGCAGGGGTCGCGTCTGCAGCAGACACTTACCCTCGAGTGGACCCAAACAGGAGACAGGAGCTGTCCCCCTGGACCTCACATTCAGTGAAGCAGCCAGGGATCCTGGAAGCAGGGTGAACAGAACTGCTGGGGGATGGGACTTCCCTTGCCACCCCACCCCCACCCCCACCCCCGACCCACGTGGGGCTGAGCTCCTAGCCTTGAGAGTTCCTGTAAAACACTCCACCTTTCCTGCTCCTTTGGGAAGGGGTGTGTCAGGGTTGGTGCTGGGAGCTGGGTGTCAGGGTGGTGACGGGCAGGGAGGGGGTGATGCTTTATCACTGATCAGCCACAAGTGCTGCCGTGAGAAACCAGCTTGGCGTCAGGTTCTGCCTGGAGTGTCATCCCTCCCAGCGCCGACCTGTGTGTCTCCCAGGAGGCTCTCAGCCACCGGTGCTGGCGGGGTGCCTGGCTCTACGAGCAGAGCCTGCAGGGCACAGGGGCACCTCTCGTTTCCACTGTTCAGTGCAGCACCCACACCCGAGAGACAGTGTCACTAGAATTTTCCTGTTTTGCAAATGAGGATCCTTAGCTCCTAAATGTTAAAGGTAGTTGCCCCAAGCCTGTGTGCCAGTTAGACCCCCTTCAAGGAAAGGAATACAGTCATAAATCAGACTGCTTCCGGGGTTCAGGGGGTGCCACCGTGCGTCCCTGGGCTTCCTGACAGCCTGTGCAGGGCCCATGATCCCCGGGGAAACACGGAGATCCTGTGCTGGTCCTCACGGAGGCAGCGGGTTCTGAGTGATGGCGTGTGAGTGCTGCTTACCTGATGGATGCCCGTGCCTCCTTCCAGCCCCGCCCGCGCCTCCTTCCAGCCCCGCCCAGGCCAGCCCACCAGCCTGGGGACGGTGGGCAGCATCACATGGCATGCCCAGAGCCCACTCAGCCCTTGGCCCCGAGGTGAGCGTGGCCCTCACCACCCTGTTGTGCCCGCAGACGTGTCTGGGAAGCTGAGGATCTGGGACACCACGCAGAAGGAGCACCTGCTGAAGTATGAGTACCAGCCCTTCGCTGGGAAGATCAAGGACATTGCTTGGACAGAAGACAGTAAGAGGATCGCCGTGGTCGGGGAAGGAAGGGAGAAGTGAGTCTGGCCTCTGCCCCGTCCCCCTCTCCCCGTCTGTGTCCCTTGCTTGGCTTTCTCTCCTGGGCACCCCGGTGGGAGGGCTGCGGTGACATCCGTACGGCTCGGACTGGGGGTGGCGGGGTGTGTGATGAGTCCTGTGGGTGCCGGGCCTTTGATGCAGGGCTGGCTTTAGCAGTGCACGTCCAAAAACCACGTGTCACCACAGGGAGCACCCCCCACCCCCACCCCCGGGTTTGTCTCTGGGCCCAGGCACCTCCTTTGACCCGGCATCCTCGGCCCTTCGCCTCCTGAAACCCGTGCTATCCTGCACACGTTCTAGATACAGGGAGACAGAGCAGGTCAAACCATGGGGCTCCTTAGAGTGTTTACTGGGGTTCCTCCCTGAAGCTTCCCCACCGCCACACCTGCCGAGGGGGGAGGCTGGATGTGATCGCCAGGTGGGCACACCCCACATGGCTTTACTAGGGAGGAGGGACACTGGGCAGGTGGCCCTGGGCGGCTGCTTGCCCTCACAGGGCCGCTGACCAGCAGGGTCAGGACCTTGCTCTAGGTGTCTGGCTCCAGGTGCAGGCAGGGTTCTGTCCTCAGCCCCGCTGCTACTGTCCAGCACTTTGAACTTGTCTCCATTTCCCTTACTCAGGCTTTCTTTTAACGGGTATCTTGATAGGTATTCATCCTTCCATTATCTCTTACGTCATCCCTGTTGTTCTTAATTCCTTCTTCACTGAGTCATAGCTCGCAGTGCAAACAGCACATTTTCATAGACTGCCGACTGCCCGCTGACTGCATGGCGGCGTCTCATTTCGAGCAGGGGCCGGGGCCTGGTATGTTTCCTGGTCCCCACCACCAACCACCACCCCCCATCACTTCCCCCACCCCCTCATTAAAACGGCCGTGAGACTGGTGAACCAGGCCTGAGCCATTGGCCTGGCTGGTGCTTCTGAGGCGTCTTCACGTGGGGGGCTCCTTGAGTCTGTGCTGTAAGACACGGTCACCTGGTCCCTTCCCGAGGGCCCTCGGGGCCGCTCCCACTAGCTCTCCAGCATTTCAGATGAAGCCAGGGTGCTGGTGTGTTGGTTCTTTCGGGGAGCACGTGTGATGCGTGATCATGAGCGGGGCTGCCCCCCGCCGGCATCCCTACCCCTGGTCGCTAGCAACACAGCTGCCCGTCCCAGTGACCTGGCAAGGCCTGACCTTTCTCTCCTGTGGCTCCTCTCGTTGGTGAAGGTTCGGAGCCGTCTTCCTGTGGGACAGCGGCTCCTCCGTGGGTGAGATCACGGGCCACAACAAAGTCATCAACAGCGTGGACATCAAGCAGAGCCGGCCGTACCGCCTGGTGACTGGCAGTGATGACAACTGTGCTGCATTCTTTGAGGGGCCACCGTTCAAGTTCAAGTTCACGATCAGTGTAAGTGAGCGTCTTTGGAGGGTAGTTCTAGGGGGAGCTTTGTGGCTTATGCGTGAAGCCAGCGGAATCTAGACATGTTAGATGCTGGTGGCAGAAGGTCATGCGTGCACAGAGTTCATGCCAGGTTTGCTGGGTCATGGTTCCAGCACTCGGGGGTGGGCAGGGAGCAGGTGTACCCTGGGACTGTGTGTGTACTGGGCGGGGGGCACATCTCTGACCAGGCGAGTATCCTGGCCCGAAGAGGCCCTGTTAGGGGAGCCCAGGCCCGAGGCAGCCTGCCCTCTGGTTGTGCCAGTGTGAGGCCCACTGAGCCACCAGTGTGGCATAGGACGTGAGCTCCAGGGATGTCTGGGTCTGTTCCCTCCGGCGCCTCCTGGGAGATGGATGAGGGCGGGTCACACCGGTAAGGTGGCACGTGGTGAGCAGAGTTGGGTGCTCTGCCTGTAGGGCGTGCTCTAAACGCTGAGTGGAACCACACAGCCTTCTGTAGGAACGACTGCAGGGCCTCGGTCCCCGAGGCTTTGCACGTGGGCCTGACCCTCCCTCAGCCTCACTTCATCCATCTGCAAGGTGGGCGTGGGACACGGGCGTGAGAGCATTTTAGCCATGGGGTTGGGCTGTGCGCAGTGCCCTCCCCGGGCCCAGAGCGGCCCCAAGGCTCGTTTCCCACCCCAGGGGTCTGAGTATAGAAGGAAGGGCACCTGGCTGCGGACAGCCCACCGGTGAGTCTCACGGACCACCCACCGGCAGTCGTGGTTCCAGACCTGCTCTCCCAGCGACTCGTGTGAAAACACTGCAAGGCCGCCAGCCCTGGTGTAGAGGTGGACATGACCTCGCTAAGCTGCAGAGTGGAGGACACTCAGCCCTTTACTGCTGGCTGTGTTCCCTGGAGGCGGCCGAGCTGGGCTTGGCCAAGGTCCAGGGACGTGTCCAGAATGTTAGTGGCTCGCTGAGGAGTCTGTAAACTCTGATGATGACGCGGTGAGTCATGAAGAGCGGGCAGGGTGTGGCCCGACGGTGGTGAGGGTTCTTGGCGGGCCCCTGGGGCGTCCCGGGGACAGGATCCAGGCCATGGGCGGCATTTCTGGACATGGGTCTCGGCCCGGCTGCAGAGGGGCTTCTCCAGGTTCCCTGTTCGTGGTGAAGCGGGGTCAGTTTTATCCCAGGGCCCCTGAGGAGGGTCTCTGGCTGGCTGCCTGGGAGGCACAGTGGGCACGGCTCCTCTGCCCTTCGGGGTGGGCAACCTGGAGTCCCTCCCAACACCCCCAGCACCTCCCAGAGGCTGGCCCCCGGGGCTGCTGGTCGTGGTGGGGTGGTGTTCAAGGTCATGTTTCCTGAGCAGGATAAGGTGCTCTGGAGCACGGATGAGTCATGCTGAGTCAAGTAGCCGGGCTTCCTGCGCGGTGCCCAGCGGAGGAAGGAGGGGAGGTTTCCGTGGCAACCAGAGGCTTTCCCAGCTCGTCCCTGTGGAGCTAGCCCGCCCAGCTCCCCACGCCCCGCACACTCGTTGTGTTTGTTTTTACTTGGCTGAGCTATGGGTGGACAGGGCTTCTTTCCAACCACCCCCACCGCGCCCCCCGCAACCCACCCAAGGATTTAGTTGCTCTTTGCAGACGTGGGTTAGACCCAGCAGCTCAGTGGCGGCGGGGGGTAAGTGGACCCAGGATTCTTTCCAGACTTGACCCGAGCCTGTGCTCCTCACCCCTGCCAGTCTTCCTTCTGTAGTATGTATGTGTCCGTTCCACCGTACATGTGCCTGATGAAATGATCGCTCACCTGGGGACCTGGCTGAAGGTTCTTCCCCTTTCCATGCTCCTTTCTCATCTGGGAGTACCACCCTCGCCCCGTGGCCCCGGCCAACATCTGTCTCCAGGGTGGGCACACAGCTTGTCCCCAGGTCTTCTGTGTAAGGACCTAGCAGGGATCAGAAGGGGCTGCGGACCAAGGATGGGGTCCTGGGTGGCAGCCCAGCACCGCAGCTGGCCAGCTCTACAGCCGGCGGGCTGGCCCTGCCCCTGAGCACCCCCTGGTAACAGGGTGAGGAAAGCCCTCGTTCATGGCCCCCAGGGCTGGGGCGAAAGGAGAGGCGCTGGTGGACATGTGAGTGTCCATGAGCAGCTAGCTGTTGGGCTTCTGCTGGAGAAGATTCTGAGAGGCTCAGTTGGCCTTGAACAGAAAGGATAGGAGGACGCTCGGGGTCCCTCATGCCCTCCTAAAATGCCTCCTAAGGGGCTGACAGCAAGGTCAGCTTGTGAGTCCTCCGTGTGTACCTGGCCTCGACCCTCATGGCCCCAGAGTAAATCTGTAACGTGAGGGCTGCCCATTGGTCCACGTTCCAGTTCCTGCCATCTTCCTCTTGGCCATGTTTAGGGCTGTGGGGTAAGGGGTGGGTGTGAGGAGCCCAGAGGGGTCAAGTTCAAGTTGCTGCCTCAAAAAGGAGTAACTGGTGTTCAGATCAACTCCCAGGAGGCTTGGACCCGGGTGGAAGGAAAGCGGTGTTACAGAACACGTTGGGTGGCCACGCGTCACCTTGCCGGCCTGAGTGCAGGGGTCCTGTTGTTTTTCCTTCTCGTTCAGAGTTTGTTTAAACCACCTCCTCCTGTTGGCAGAGCAAGAGTGGAGACAAAGCTGAGTCATGCCCAACTGTAGCCAGACGGTCCAGGTTCCCGCCCGGCCCGCCATCCTTGTTTGTCTGAACCTGAAATGGGCTGAGAGGCTGCAGGGCACCAGGTGGAGGTGCTGCAATTCCAATTCCCCCTGAAATTGACCCCAGCCCACCTGGGGAAGTGACATCAGAGTCCAGGGGACCGGCTGTGGGACAGAGGCCGTGGGCAGCAGTGTCCTGTGCCCAGGGCTTTAGATTCCCCTTTGAGGCCCTCCGGGTGGCCTGAAAAGAGGGCAGGTGGCCCTTGCCCATCCCTGCCTCTCCTATGGGGTCTTCTTCCTGCTGAGGGCATCCCTGGGCTAGGTGCATCTGGATGTGTGGTCACAGGCCCACTAAGCATCTCTAGCTCACCTGTGTGTCTGCACCTGGCCACCTGTGGCCTTGGTGAGTTTCCATGCTTCTCCAGCCTCTACTTCCTCCTCCGTCGGGTGGGCAGGTGGGCACTCCTGGAGCAGACACCTCTGTGACTGTGTCCATGGTCCATTCCATAGTATGTGTGCCTGATGAAATGATGGCTCAGAGCAGGAAGCGTTGGGGGCCTTCTTTGCCCCAGGCCCGCTTGTCATCACACAGACTGTGGCTGTGTGATCTGGGACTGGAAACTGCCCGTGTCTCCCCAGGCCTCTGAGAGCAGAGCACACCCTGGCTGAGGAGGGGATGCCTGGCTTCCCCTTCGCCCAGGTGGGCTGCATAGTCTGGCACCTGAGTGTCTCACACATCACCCCGTGGGAGGAGCTGCCCTTCCTTCTAGAGCCTCCGTCTACTGCGATGCAAGTATCACCTTCCTAGACACATAAATTTTGCGCTTGAATGTGTGAGGTTTCCGGGCTGTTGTGATGTCCTGTGTCCTTAGGACAGGGCAGGAAACAGCTTTGCATTCAAGTGTGTCTCAGGTGCCTGCTCTGCACTGGCCCTGGCCTGGGCACACAGGTGACCTGAGCTGTCCTTAACCACCACACCCTCATGCTAGCTTTTCAGAAAGCTGTGTACGTGTCCATGGGGGTCATGCTGGAAGGTCAGTGGGGCAGGGGGTGACCCAGCCAAGCTCTGCGGATGGTCAGTAGCCTAAGGAGGGTTCGAAGGAGCCTTTTGATTCTCCCATCAGGTCCAGTGGTCACTCTGGGCAGGTCTGCAGGGCGACTGGAGAGGCAGGGGAGAAACGTGGCGCTGCCCCTCCAGGCACTTGACAGAGGGTCCTGACCTTGCAGAGGAAGAGAGAGCCAGGTTTGGGAGGGGCGGTGGGCTGAAGGGGGCAAGGTAGCCTTCCAGATCAGGATGGACACCCACTCCTGGGGTGCTGACCATGGAGGCATCTGCTGCCCTCAGGGAGTGTGGGGGCACTGGGCCCAGGAATCTGAGCTGTTTGGTTCCTTTGCAAGCCTGTGACATGGGATCAGGAGCAGATGATCCAGGGTTTCAATGTGCAGGTAGGAGTCCCCCTGCAGGACCCCGCCAAGGCCGGTGAAGCCAGGGCGGGCTCTGGGGACACCCGAGCTGATGGGCTGGTCAGTTCAGTGGAGCCCAGGGGCTCTGTGTCCCTGTCAGTGACTGGACTCAGTGCATTACCTAATTACTGCTGGTGGCTCCCATCTCGGGTTTCTCAGTCGTGGCGGGGAGGGGTGATGGGGAGCAGCAGTGATGGGGGGATAACGATGGGTACGATGACAGTGGGGGAGGTAATGATGGGACACAGGTAATAGCAGGGTGGGCGGGGGTAATTGTGGGGAGGTTCTCGGGAGGGTCCATTGGCACTGCCCCAGTCAGAGCTCTGGCTTGGCCGCGCCTGAGGCTGGGCAGCCCGCACCCCCGGGACCTGCAGGACGTTACCGCCCCTCCAGGACCTTAGAGGGTCCGGGGCCCCCGAGCCCAGCTCCGTCTTCTGAACCCTCCATGATGTTTCCCCCAGCCCGTTGGTCCTTTGTCCTCTGGCCTCCTCTCCCCGTGAAACTGGCTATTTTTAGCCACCCCCTTTTTTTTTTGGTTAATGGTCTGCTCACTGTTCCTCCCTTTAAATTGGCTATTTTCAGGAGCAGACATCAGTCTCCCACTCATCTGGGCTCTTGGCTCCAGTGGCAGGAAAAGCTGACGGGGAGACTTTCTAAAGCCACAGCGCCTGGTCCCCGGGCGGAGGGATGTCTGCCCTGTTCAGTTTGACTCCTGCCCGGCAGCCTGCCTGGTTCAGGGGTGGGATGACAGACAGATCCACGTGTGTGACGTCCCTGTAGGGCCAGGGGTGTTGAGGGTGGCAGGCAGGGGGGAGGCCTGGTGACTGTGCTGACCTCTGAGCTGGGTGTGTGAGGGGTTAGTCCTGTTGTCCCAAGGAACCACGGTACCCGGAGTTGGACGAGCTGGCATTGCAGGGTGACCCAGGGTCCCACTGGCTCATAGCGTGTTCCTCACTCCCCCCAGCATAGTCCCTACTTTGGCCCCATGATCTGCTCCACCACAGGGCACTCTTGGCATGCCGGGTCAGTCACAGGGACCCAGGGGGGGCTGGCCTATCCCCGTCCCTCGCCCACCTCACCACCCAGGAACCCAGAACAGCAGGGCGGGGTCAGCCAGTAGAGGTGCGGACGAGAGGACCAGACTTGTGGGCAGGCGTGCAGAGCAGCAGTTGGGTCGTTTTTCCTTTGACCTTGTGCAGGAGGAGCCGCTTCTGCCTGTCCATCCTCCCATCCCCATGGGGTGGTTCTGGGAGGACTGAGAGACGCCCTCCCAGCACTCGTCCTGAACTACCCCAGGAACAGAGTCCGGGAGCCCTCGCCACCCAGCAGGCTACCTCGCAGCCCTGGGGACAGCAGGCCGCTGGCCATGGGCCTGGGGAGTTAAGGATCTGAACCCCGGGCTCCCCGCTCAACCAGCCAGCCGGCCTGCCTGCCTCCTGTCCAGGGCCGAGAGCCAGAGCTCTGCACGGGAAACCAGAGACCTGGGTTCCCAGAACCTGGGCCGCTTGGAGCCTGGTTGTCCCCTGGGGAAAGAAGAGTACCTGAGGCTCCCAAGGGGGTCTCAAGGTGGTGGGGTGACAGAGTCGCGGTCGTGGGGAAGGGTAGTCAGAGGGCCCAGTTTGGAAAGTTCGTTCATTTTAATGGAGAGACGGCCGTTCTCCAACTAGCTCAGAACGCAAGCCTGAGAGCCGGAAAGGTTGGCCTGAGAAGCAGGATAAGTGGACGTGATAAACAAAAAAGGCAACACAGGCCATCCTGGGGAGGGGGGTGCGTAACCCTGTCTCTGCCCCCATCTTCATGTTGAGTCAGTTCCTAGGCAGGTTGATAAGTCCAGGGGTCCCCAAAGAGAAGAGGGCTCTGGAATTCTCAAGGAGGAGAAACGGACAAACTTTTTCCCCTCTACAGTCCTTAGCATTATATAACAATAATGTATCCTGCCTGAGGACAGTTTCTGGAAAAAAACCTGGCTAATCCTGTTATCTTAAAATGTAAATTATGGGAGTGGGTCTAGTCACAACCTCCAGACATTCTTTTGATTCACTGTAATAACTGATTAAAAGTATATACCTCCATTGCTAACACTAGTGAGGGGGTACTCTTTCTGACCCCCTTCTGATGTTGATGTCAGAAGCTTTGTCTGTCTCTTTTATACTTTAATAAAACTCTATTACACAAAAGCTCTGAGCGATCAAGCCTCATCTCTGGCCCGGATTGAATTCTTCTCCGGAGGCCAAGAATCCCGGCGTCTTTTGTGGTTCAGCAACAACTTTCAACGTGGTCCCCCAGTGTCTGCTCTGAGTCCAGAATTCCCTCCCCCCACGAGGACCCCCGTGGTGTTGGGTCAGGGCCTACCCACCCTCAGGGGCGTCATCTTACCTTGACTACACACATAAAGACCCTGTTTCCAGTGAGGTCACATTCACAGGTCCTGGGATTTGAAGTCATCTCTTCAGGACAAGTCAACCCATAAACTTTATACACAAACACGTGCAGCTCCTTCCAGCCCAGCAGCTCAGGCTTTAAAACTGTCGGTGGTTTACCTTGGTAGGGGCTGGGATTTGCATTGAGTCAAATTGCTTTTCCTGCAGTTGGGGCGTCTGTGGCCACGGGGGCAGGTGACCCGTGCACCTTTAGGAGAACTGACGACACTTGTTGCTTCATGCGTGCTGGCACGGGGCAGGCTTCAGATTGATGGCTTGTGGGGTTTTCAGAGGATCACTTTCTGATGCAGACCCTTATTGACCCAGGAAAGAATGACTTCATTTACTCCTTTAGGTAATGGAATCACCACTGGAAGTCACATCTCCTCAGACTCTTATTGCCAGGAAGGTCATCGCCGCTGTTTAATTTCTTTGAAACCTCAGTTCATTCAGCAAATGCCCAGATGAGCGTCTGCTGTGTGCTGGGCCCCGGGCCAGGCTCCGAGGACTCAGGAACGAGGCCTTACAGTTCCAGCCTCACTAAGCATAGGGGTTCTGAGCTTGAGCGGACTTAAGAGCCGGAGGGAGGGCGGCGTTTCTGTCTGCAGAGGTTGGGGAGTGTGTATGTCACAACAGGGAGGCCTGGCAGGCAGAGATGGGCCCTGCCGAGGCCGGGGGCTGAGCCAGACTTCTTGGCGTGTCCGCTCGGGGCTCCTGCCAAGCTCAGAGGGCTCCCGTGGACTGGCATTCGCATGCATGGTGGTCGTGGGCCTCAGAGCTCGTAGAGAGCTTTCCTGAACTGCCTGTCCCTGGTTAACCGTCCCTTTTCCTACAGGACCACGGCCGCTTCGTCAACTGCGTGCGATTCTCTCCCGACGGCAACAGATTTGCCACGGCCAGCGCCGACGGCCAGGTAAGGTCCAGGACCAGGGAGGTGGGGAGTGGGGAGCATTCGTTCATCTCTTAGGCCTCTGGTTGTTCAAAACAGACAGACTCAGTGAAGCTGGTCTCAACGGGCAGCTCCCTCCCTCCTCCTCCCAGGATGCAACTCAGTTTGAGACTGTGTCCTCAAAGCGTGATAGCCCCATCTCTCTGTCAGTCTCCTTTAAAAGGCACTCCAAATTCATCCAGTTTTGATGAATTCCTTTAAAGTCACAGTTGCCAACCCTTTTGATGGTGGAGCGGGGATGAGTGGGAGGAGCTCAGTCAGTGTGCTGACGGCCGGGCATACACACCTACACAGGATCCGTGTGTTCATACACACGTACGTGATTCACATGTTTGTATTTCCTGAAAGATCTTCATCTATGATGGGAAGACAGGAGAGAAAGTGTGTGCGCTGGGAGGAAGCAAGGCTCATGACGGCGGCATTTACGCTGTGAGTATAGGCCCGTGTTCATGGCTTGCTCAGTGCTTATGGTGGGGCCTGTCTGCGTTTGTCATCATCCATATGCGGGTTGAAGTTGGAAGCTTGAGATGAGGGATCAGGAGTTGGGGCACTGGCAGAGACCTTCAAGGTCACGCGGGACAGGGTGCCGTGGCCCACAGAGGCCTGTGGCCGGGATGCTCATCCTGTCCTTGCCCTGAGTGTTCCACCACCTCCCAGGCTGTCATCTCTGCTCAGGCACCGGGGCTGTGGACACAGCTCCGGTGTCTGAGTCTCTTACCCCCTGGTGGAATGCTCTGACCCGTGACCACCATTTGTTGGAGTAGATCAGCTGGAGTCCTGATAGCACCCACTTGCTCTCTGCTTCCGGAGACAAAACCTCGAAAATCTGGGACGTCAACGTGAACTCTGTCGTCAACACGTTTACCATGGGCTCCAACGTCCTGGACCAGCAGCTGGGCTGCTTGTGGCAGAAGGACCACCTCCTCAGCATCTCCCTGTCTGGCTACATCAACTACCTGGACAAAAACAACCCCAGCAAACCCCTGCGGGTCATCAAGGTAAGGCCGGGCCACGGAGCAGCTTGGCCTGCAAGGGCTGGCCGGAGGGGAGGTGGGTGTCCTGCCGGAGAAGGGGCAGCTGGGGCGAGTGGAGGTCCAGTGGCACGGCAGGACATGGGTTGCTTTGGGGATGTGAGTTTAGCAGAGATGAGAAGCCAGGCGCTGAGATCCCCTTGAGCTGTTATGAAAGCCCTGGCCCCTGCTCTCGGGGCTCGTTTGTCCCAAGGGGCTCAGCCTTCCTCGGTTAGGAGCCCACCAGCTGTGTCCCCCGCATCAGGCAGGATGAGGAAGATGCTGAGCCTTGAGACGAGGCATGTGGCGGAGTGTGGCCGCAGTTGTGGGGGGCCTAGCTGGCCTTGGAGCTGGGCTGGGACGATGTGCAGGGTGTGAATGTGAGAATCAGTGGGGAGGCACTTGTCCCGTGTGGTTAGGGCAGGGTGGGCACCAGCCAGTGGTGGGGAGTGGGCACTTGGAAGCGGACATGGACTTGGAGAAGCCCGTGGAACCCTGAGGGGCAGAGGCCCGAGGTGTGGGCAGCAGGGAGCGATACTGGAGGGCATTGGGGAAGACCCCCCCTTCCCTGCCTCCCATCCTCGTCTCATCGGGACGGCTCACCCAGGCCAGCTGGCCACCAGCATCTGCCCTGAGTGTCCCGTCCAGGTGGGGCCGTGCCTTCTCCCTCCCTCAGCCCTGGAGATGGTGGCATCTCAGGAAATCGCAGCCAGACTGGGAACTCCTGTGTCTCAGGGCCCCGCTCTGACCCCCTTGCTGCCCACAGGCTTGCTTCTGCTGCAGGGTCGGGTGCTCAGGGTTGCCCTCACCTGCCCTGGCAGCCCTGGGTGAGCCATGCTTTCAAGGGAGGGGCCTCCACAGCAAGGCTTCAAGCGGCTCCCTGTCCTGCGGCTGAGCCCTGGGGCCAAACGTCAGCACCTCCTCACGCCCTGCTCGCTCAGCTGCTTTCGGGCCATGCAGACAGGCTCTGGGACGCGCCTGGGCCCCGCGGCCTGGGTGTAGACCAGGCTGGGATTATTCCCCGGGGGCCCAATCCCTCCCTCAGGCTGTGGGTTGCCAGCTACCTGACCCTGCAGTGTGTGTGCACCCCACAGTCTGTGAGCTGGTGGCTTTCATGGGCTCATGGCTTTCCTGATGACCGTGCCCGTGAGGCAGGGGCCAGGCCAGGCCATCTGCCTATTTAGGCCTTGTGTAGCTAGCTTGTGAATCCCGAGGGGTGTTTGGTGCCGACATCAGGCTGCGGGTGAGCCCAGGAACTGGGCTGGAGTTAAATCAGCTCTTCTCAACCCTAGTGCACGTTCAGGTCATCTGGACATTTCCATAAAGGGCTTGATGCCTGGCCAGCCCCGTCGGGGTGCCGTCAGAGACCGTAGGAAGCTCTGAGGGCTCGGTACTTTTAAGGCGCACCCAGGTGATCCTGTGGCTCGAGCTGGAGCTGCATCAGAATCGAATCACCTGAGCAGGCCCGCTTGTCACAGCGTTCGTCTGTGGGGCGCGGGAGAGCCCCAGTGCTCACAGGCTCCTGGCAAGGCTGCTTGCTGCCCCAGATGGGGCGGGCCAAGTCCCAATGCATCCCGTTGCTCACAGGTTCTGTCTGGGTTCCCAGGCTGCGTGGGGCAAGACTCCCGGTAAGGCCTGGTGGGTTGCTGCCCTGTGGAAAGGACTCAGGGGTCCTGAGAACTGTGTGTTCCTTTCTCTGATGAAACACGTCTCGTGGTGGCAGCAGTCAGTGATGCTCAGAGGGCTCCGGCTGCATCTGAGGAGGGGAAAGAGCTGTGATTAAACCCCATCTCTTAGATTTCCATCCCAGGAGCAGTTAGTTCAGTTCAGTTCAATCGCTCGGTCATGACCAACTCTGCGACCCCATGGACCATAGCACGTCAGGCTTCCCTGTCCATCACTACCAACTCCTGGAGTTTACTTAAACTCGAGTCCATCGAGTCAGTGATGCCATCCAACCATCTCATCCTCTGTCATCCCCTTCTCCTCCCACCTTCAATCTTTCCCAGCATCAGGGTCTTTTCCAATGAGTCAGTTCTTTGCATCAGGTTGCCAAATATTGGAGTTTCAGTTTCAGCATCAGTTCTTCCAATGAATATTCAGGACTTATTTCCTTTAAGATTGACTGGTTGGATCTCCTTGCAGTCCATGGGACTCTCAGGAGTCTTCTCCAACATCACTGTTCAAAAGCATCAATTCTTCGGTGCTCAGCTTTCTTTATAGTCCAAGTCTCACATCCATACATGACTACTGGAAAAACCAAAGCTTTGACTAGACAGACCTTTGTTGGCAAAGTAATGTCTCTGCTTTATAGTACACACATCACATCATGGCAACAGTCAGCGATGCTCAGAGGGCCCCGGCTACATCTGAGGAGGGGAAAGAGCTGTGATTAAACCCCATCTCTTAGGGTTTTTCCATCTCAGAAGCAGTTAGAAAGGGAGGTAAAATGCCCCCCTTCAAAGCAGTCATCTGGTTGTACACGAGTGTTCTGGGCCCCTTTGTTGCTGATCAAGGAGGGATCACAGCCCTGGGACCGCCCTGGCTGTGGGATCACAGCCCTGGTGAGGGTAGGGAACTCAGGAGAGAAGAATCCTCACGAGCCAGGGACAGAGCTAGAGCTGTGAGCTGGGTCTCTGGGTGGAGACTCTCTGGGCCGTCCAGTGGCTTTGGGGTTCTGCTTCTGCGAGAGTTGGGCCTTTAGTACTGCTCCTTCACCTTCGTGGAGACCCAGTGCTGGGTGGGGGCTTGTCCTCCATGGATGGGGACGGGGGGCGGCTGCCTGGGTCAGTCTGCACAGACCCAGGCGCTCTGCTGGGGCTCCCGCTAGACCCCCGTCCTCCACGCAGGTCGGGGTTAAGTGCCTGGGTGGAGAGGGACCCAGGTATCAAGGGGTGGTCAGCAGGAGGCAGCTGACCCAGGCCGGCGGGCGGTGTTTCAGGCCCACGAGGGCCGTGGCCTCTCCCTGGGGCTTAGCCGGCGGTGAGCGTTTGACAGTCACTGGCTGGACACAGGCATGTCCTCAGCTCACCCCACCCATCTGTCTCCTCTGCAGGGTCACAGCAAATCCATCCAGTGCCTGACGGTGCATAAAAACGGCGGCAAGTCTTACATCTACTCTGGGAGCCACGACGGACACATTAATATCCTTTGACTGACAGTGCTGGCTCCACAGGCCCTGGCAGGAGAGGCGGGAGTTTCCTGTTCCCACAGAGCCAGAGGCCAGGCTGGACAGGTGGTGGCCACAGGGCTCCTCTGCCTCGTCCTGGCCACTGAGAGGTGGCCCGGTCCACACTCGGGCCCTCCAGCTCCAGGTCACAGCCTTGACCTGATGGGTCACTCGCTGTGTGCGGCCATGAGGGCCTGGTTGCTGAACTTCCCTGTTTGTGACCTGGTCCTGGCCTCACCCCTCACGAGCAGCAGAATCCATGTGCATTAGAATCCAGAAGGACTTAGAGCCTGTTGGGGGAGTCCCCTTGTCTTAAAAATGGGAAAAGCGAAGCTCAGACACCTCGAGTGGCTTCTGCTCGGCGACAGCAGAGCTGGGCAGAGCCCATGCCCTGTCCCCCGGTGCGGGGCTTTGGGGTCCCCCCGAGACGTTCTTGGCAGCCCTTCCAACCCTCCCGTTCCAGGATGGCCAGTGATGTCCGCAGGGCCTGGCTCGGCGAGGCATCGTGGCTGCGTGCGAGGCCTGCCCTTGTGCAGCCCAGCCCCTGCCCCTGGAGGGGCTTCCCAGGCCCCGTGCTTCCCCCACCTCCGTGGTGCTCCTTGTCTACAGGGTTCCCTCCTGGGAACAGTTCCCCGTAGCCCCAAGGGAGGAGGGCAGAGGTCCCCCTCTGCCCCCTCAAAACAGAAGGAAAAGAGGGTACAACCAGGGTTCTGCCCCATGTACCCCAACTCCGGGCACCACCCCGTCCTCCCTGCTCGTCCCCGGCCAGCCCTGGTGTCCACTCACCATGATGTTGACCTCTTGGGGGATCCACAGCGGAGGCGGGGTGGGGGGCTCCCATCCTGAGACCTGTGAGCTGCAGAAATTGCCCTCAGCTTCCTGGGGAACTATCCTCAGTGCAAACAAAAATGCTTCTTTGTTGATGTAAAAGGAGAGCCTCATAAACTTAAAAACAGCTCACACTCAGGCACCCCGAGCGGACGGTCAGCCTGGGACCGGTTGCCAAATGGCACCTGGGCAGCCATCAGCCAGTCCTCGGGGCATAGGCTGCCTCCCACTGAAGGTGCTGGGCTGGACAGCAGGCAAAAGGAAGCGAGGGGGTCAGGGGGTATCGGCCCGGGTACGTGGGGTCCCCACAGGGCTTCCTTCTGAGCTCCCTCGGACAGAGGCGCCACTCCATTGTGGCAGGACAGTGCCGTCCTGCGACCTGCCTAGTTCTCATTCTAGAGACGGGTGGACTCTCCCACTGCGTGCTCTCTTGCTGATTGATCACAACGTCCGCTTCCTGAAATTTGGAGCTGAATGTGCACGAAGAAGTTCACTCGGCCCGGTGCCCACTGTCCCTTCCCTAATGTGCTGCCCGGGAGAGGGGACAGGCCATGGCCTCCCCAGGGTAGGGCATGCACCGCATCCTAAGCCGGGCTCTTCCTTAACCCCCCCGCCCCACATTACTGGGATTCTGAGACGGGGGAGAACGACTCCTTTGCTGGGAAGGGCCACACGAACCAGGTATCCAGGATGACCGTGGACGAGCACGGGCAGCTGGTGAGCTGCAGCATGGACGACACGGTGCGGTACACCAACCTCACGCTGCGGGACTACAGGTGAGAGCTGCCCGGGGCTGGACGCGCCCCCCTGACCCTCAGCCCATCGGTGGTGGAGTCGCCCTCGGGAGGCCCATGCTGCTGCTACCAAGCCTGGGCTCACCAGCGCACCCAGGGCAGAGCCATGGGCTGGTCACCCTGCCGCAGGGGCCCTTTCACCCAGCCGGGGAGGCACCACGTTTGGCTCAGTTCTGTGGCGTTTTCCTCAGTTTACCGTTTGTTAAGAAGTGGTTTGTGTGTGCAGATTTTTCTGGGATGTGTCTTTGTAGTTTGAACCAAAAGTGCTAAGTCCCTCAGTCGTGTCCAACTCTGCAACCCCATGGACTGTAGCCCGCCAGGCTCCTGTGTCCATGGATTCTTCAGGCGAGAATACTGGGTTGCCATGTCTTTCTCCATTAACCAAAAGTAAAGATGACAATTTTCACCCATCCCGTTAAAAGTGCCAGTTACATATATATATATATTTGTTTGTTTGTTTGTTTAATTACATTGAGGAGGAGACTGGTCATGGCTGTGGAAGGCTGGGAAAGTGAAAGTGCTAGTCACTCAGTCGTGTCCGACTCTGCGACCCTATAGACTGTAGCCCACCAGGCTCCTCTGTCCATGGGAATTCTGCAGGCAAGAATACTGGAGTGGGTTGCCATGCCCTCCTCCAGGGGAATCTTCCCGACCCAGGGATTGAACCTGGGTCTCCCACATTGCAGGCAGATTCTTCATCATCCAAGCCAGATTCTTTGGGATGTCAGGACCAGAACTAAATTCTGTCTGAACCCAGGGAGTGCCAGCCAGGGTCTCTGGCCGGCGCACATGGGGCCCGACCCAGGACAGGGCAGCAGGGGGGCGGCCCTCGGCGCAGATGCGGGACGTGCCGCCTTCACCTCCTCTCACCGCCCCCACCCCTCGTCCCAGCCCCCCACCTCGACTCTCTCCTAGAGTCGGGGAGTCTTTCCTTCCTCCCTCCCATGTCTGTTTAGCAGAGGCTCCTTCGGCCACGATCGGGTGGAATTCCCACCTGTCCCCGAGCAGCTGTGGTCCTCACTGAGTGAGTGTCTATGCCTGCCCTGCACCCCTGGAGACTAACACATCCTTCTCTCCACAGCGGACAGGGAGTCGTGAAACTGGACGTCCAGCCGAAGTGCTTGGCCGTCGGCCCCGGGGCTACACCGTGGTCGTGTGCATTGGCCAGGTACGGCTCCCACCCGGGTCTGACCAGAAGGTCCAGACACACTGCGCAGTGTCTGGTCCCCACGTCCCTCCACAGCCGTTCTCCCCTTCTTTACTGAGAGCTCTGCTGCGTGTGCTGAGGGCCTCCCACGTGTTCACTGAATCCTCAGCAGCCCCATCAGTTAGGCCGGCATCATCCCCACCTCACGGGTGGGGACACTGAGGCACAGAGGCTAAGCTGCCCCAGGGCTGCGTCCGGCAAAGGGCAAAGCTGGGATTTGAACCCGGGCAGCCTGGTCAGAGCCCACACTGGAGGGTCAGGTGCCCTGCACGGGGTGGTCCCTCGTCCCTGCCGCCCACAAGAGGCACAGCCAGTGTGGCTCAGTCCACTCATTGCAGATCCCAGCCCTGCAGCACTTGGCTGTGTGGCTTTGGGCGTTTTCCTCACCCTCTCTGAGCTTTAGTTTTCTTGTCCCTTGCAGCTCACAGGGCGGGTTACAAGGAAGTACACAGCAGGCTGTTGGTACCGCCTCCGCGAGCGAGGAGGCTGAGAGTGGCCGTGCCTCCCTCCCCGAGGCCCTGTGATGGTGGAGGGTGGCACCCGGGCCTCCGCGGGGTCTGCTCTTCCAGCCCCGGCAGCCTGGGTTCTCATTCAGGGCGGTGAAGGTCTGTCTACATGCCATTTCTTAAAATTTCCGGAACACACCGCCCTTGACTGAGACCCAGGCCTGACCCACTTTATCCAGGACACTGCTCTGCAGCAGATGCCGTCTGTCGCCAGGGCTGGGCGTCCCAGCGTGCAAGGTGGAGGAGGCAGGTGCAACAGAGCCCCTGTTGGCACGAGCAACAGACCCGCTCCGGAGAGTCTCTCGGATTCGCTGCCCCTCCTCCGTCCTGGGAGCTTAATTGCTTCGGGGAGTGTGGAATCCTATGTGTCCTAGATAACACAGCCCTCCCGCCAAGCAATTACAGCAGACAGCGGGGTGGCCAGTGAGGGTGCACGAGGAATTGAGGACTGGGAGCGCCGTAGCGAGTGTGGGAAAGACTGGACGTGGCCTTTCTAGAAGGTCACACCGGGAGAGCTCACAGGTTCTGGGAAGAGCCGCCCGAGGCTCTGCTTAGAAGGGGCTGGTGGGTACAGGGTCTAGTCCTGGGTTCCCAGGAGTCCATGGCCCATGCGATCAGGTGTGATGACTGCCCTGTTGTATTCTGCTGTTCCCCTGCTTCTCTCGGGCATCCTGACCAGAACTCCCCACAGCCAGTCATAGGGTCCACAGACCATGCTGGAGGGGCCCACGATTCTCGGTCAGGGAGCAGCCACATTCAGGTCTCACCTCGGAGACTTGAACCGGAGTCTGGACAAAGGCTCTCCGTCTCTCCGTCGGGGGTGCCGGGCAGTAGGGGTGCTTCCTGAGTCAGGCTGACGACTCGGGTGAATGTTTGTCCAGGTGAGTTTTCCGTAGCAGATTTTAAGGTGGGTGCTGCCGCCCATCGCCTGGGCTTCTTCACCTCCCCCACCCCACAGCAGAGCCCACAACAAACCCCAAGGATGGCGGAGGGGGGCTACCTGCCCCTGGGACCGCTGGTGGCTTGAGCCGGGATCAGATGGGGTCAAGCCAGAGCTATCACAGGTGGAGGCCACGCTGTTGGGACAGTCCAGTGAATTAGAACCAGGAGGGGTAGCAAGAGGTGGGTGGGGATGGGGACAAAGGAGGGTCACCATATCGGGGGGCCCTGGGCCGTGTGCAGAGGGTGGAAGATGCAGCATGGTGGCCAGGGCAAGGCTTTGAAGTCGTGCAGCCCATATGTGAGTCCCTACTTGGCTCTGAGAGCTGCAGGGCTTGCACCTCGTTTGCTCCTATATTGACAGGAGGTGACCCTGCCACCCCAGGGACCTGCAGGGTGCGTGGCTCAGGTAGGCTCCAGCGGCTGGTTTTGTTTGCTTTTTATGAGGCACTTCGTTTACTCTGAGCCGTGAATTCCATCCTCAGGCTATCTAGGCACCGCTGGGTTTTTAACCCTGGGAGCCCAAGGCTCAGGACAGTTCATGAGCCGCATGTGTCCATCCCCTGCCCCTCCACCCCTGCCAACCCCCATCCCGGGCAGCAGGTGGCTGAGCCAGGATCAAGTCCTGTCTGTGTCGGCAGAGCCCTTCTGTAGGGCCTGCACCCCTGGGTGCTGAGCCCCGCCCGCCAACGCTGTCCTGCCCTGGCAAACACGGGGGAACTGAGGCAGGAGCTGGCCAGGGTGGGACAAGGGGGCGGGGTGTGCTGTGGGTGCCTCCAGGCCGCTTAGCCATGAGCCATCTGTGTCCTGTCCTCCCCTCCCTGCCAGGGCTGGGGACAGATAGATGGCCTCCACAGACCCGCACTCCCAGCACTGCTGTCTGCCTGCTGGAGTTAGCCCCCAGGGGCCCGGTTTGCCCTCTGTTAGTTGGGAGTTGGGGGGGGGGCCACCAGCACTGTCCCCAAGCTCTGGGGACTCACCAGTGACGTTGCTAGCAGTTTCATACACCACGGGTGGAGGTTGCAAAGGATGTTTCTTTGGACAGACCTGAAAGGCCAGGACTTAGAAGTCCAGCCGGTCCCGTTCATTTCTGGTGTCAGATTAGAGGCTCATCGCTTCCACGTGCTGTGTCTTCTTGAACCCAGGACAGTCTGCTTAGCAGAGCTCTGTCATTACGCCCGCTGGTGTGTAGTTGGAGGAATTCAAGTTCAAAAGCAGCAGATGGCTTACCCAGACATCCGGGCAGGGGGTAGGGACAGCACCATTGCTGCTGATGAGGGAGTAACACTGCGGGGCCCTCGGGTGGTCCCACTTAGTGCGGCTGAAGCCCTGTCCTGGCGCCCCGCGCTGTCCTGCCCCCGACCCCCGGACGGCCTGGGCCATCTGTCCCGGGCCTCTGCTCTAACCGCACTGTCTGTGTGTTTCCCAGATCGTTCTGCTGAAGGACCAGAGGAAGTGCTTCAGCATCGACAACCCCGGCTATGAGCCCGAAGTAGTGGCCGTGCACCCGGGTGGTGAGACAGTGGCCGTCGGGGGCGCGGTAAGGCCCTGTCCCCACACCCTCTGCCCTAGGGTCTTTGAGTGATTTGGGGGAGGGTGGTCAGGGCTGTGTGGGTGCCAGGCTACCTCCTGCCACCCAAGTGAGAATCTCCCTGGGCTGCCCCCTTCCCCCCCAGGAGACCAGGGTCCCAGCAGTGAGCAGGCTGTGCTAGGGGCACAGGGCAAGGAAGGCCTCAGCCTGGGTGTCGGTCCTGGGGGCAGGTGGGAGAGCCTTGTGGGCACAGGGAGGGGACAGGGGAGCCTTCACACCCGTGCAGTGCAGCGCCCGCCAGAGGGCTTCAGTTTCCCCGAGTCTGACTTCCCGTCGTCCACTCTTTCCCCTCACCTCCTGGCCCCTGCAGAGAAGTGCTGGGACCCCACGAGGATGGGGCATTTGCTAGGACAGAGGCTGGACAAAACAGGGAGAGAAGCCTGGTGCCCGAGGGGATCTGCCGGGCCGGGGAGGGGCATGGGGTACAGGGCACGGGACAGATGGTGAGGCTCAGTGCACAGTCAGGTTGGACAAGGGGCCCTCGCTGGAGACTTAACGCCTGTACAGGTGCTTCTCAGAGCTCGGCCTGTGGACAGTTGATTGGAACATACTGGAAATTTTATAAAAAGGGCAGTCTCGTGAGCACCCAAACACCCAGATCACAGTTAGGGTTGGGGAGGCTGGGATCCGCAGTTTGATGTGATTTTAAGATAATTAAACCTCTTTTCATGTAATTCTGCCCACTATGCTAAGCCAGACACCAGAGCTGCTGCTGGGTTGTAGGACATGTCCTCTGGCACCGGGGACGAAGGGGTAGTTCTTCTGGCACCTGAGCTGGCATGTGGCCAAGCCGGGCATGAGTCGGTGGGGAGGAAAAGCACTACTTCTTACATATACTCGGGCCCCTCCCTCTAGGAGGATGGGCTCCAGGAGAGTCGGGGGGTGGGGTGGGGGCAGGGAGGGCACAAGTGTTGTCTGTGGGCACAGGCGCCCATGTCAGGGGAGTGACCCGCTGCCCCTCTGTCCTCCTGCAGGATGGGAACGTCCGCCTCTACTCCATCCTGGGCACCACGCTGAAGGACGAGGGCAAGCTCCTGGAGGCCAAGGGCCCCGTGACCGACCTGGCGTTTTCCCACGACGGCGCCTTCCTCGCTGTGTGCGACGCCAGCAAAGTGGTCACGGTCTTTAGCGTTGCCGACGGCTACTCGGTGAGTGGGCGGGCCGCCTGCCCTGGCCCCACACCAGGCAGCACAGATGGCAGGAGGGGTTCACAGCCTCTCTCCCTGGTCATCACTGATGGGGCGGGTGCACAGGACACGCAGTTTTGCTGCTCCCGGAGCATGAATGACGTGGGCCAAGGAGACTTCCCCTGCCGTCCAGCAGTTTGTGGGCTCGTAGCAAAGTTGCCAAAAAGCTAGGGGCCTGAGTAGGGGCCAGGCTGCTGTGAAATCGGGCTGGTAGGTTCACCTCGGCAGTATTGCCCAGTGACTTCTGGGACCTTCTCTGTCAAAGGGCTTAGGCTAGGTTTTTTTTTTTTCTTGGATATCATTGCCACTTAAAGTCCTGTCAAGTGTGAGTGCTGGTCGTCCAGATGTGGCCTTGCACTCGGGGTGGGGGGGGTCCCTGGGCAGTGGATGGGTGAAAGAGGACCCCATTGCCAGGACCCCGGAAGCTCATCCGGCCCTGGCTTGGGAGGCGTGAGAAAGCCTTAGACCCGTTTCACAAGAGACTGCACTCCGGAGGGCTCTGGTCAGCCTCTGGGTATGAGGGAGCTGGTGTGATTGAACCACAGGGCAGATGGGAGGAGGGGTCCCTCCAGTCCCCCCCACCAAGCCAACCTCCCCCCCACCCCCAACTTCCAACCCTTAGGACAGCTTTGAAATTTATAGCAGAGTCCAAAGAATTTGCCCCCTAGATTCTACCATTAACCATTTTACTGTGTCACATTACCCATCTAGTAATCTAATTTTTAGTGCATTTAAGTGTATATTTTGCCATTAAGTATATCAGCCCACATATTGACTAGAGTTTACTGGTTTCTTAGTTTTGGCTGTAAAATTTACATATAATGAAGAATGAATGAGAACCTAAGTATATACTCATGCTTTGCTTCTGACTGCGACCCACACCTCCGTCAACATGAAGAACATTCCACCTCCTAGGAGGTTCCTTCCACCTGAGTAGCACATTTATCAAATCCTGCATTTATCACATCTTAAGTGATTTCATTTGCATATAACAAGTTTACAGTATGCTGAGTAACCTGCAGCGTAGACTCAACAAAAAATGAAAGAGGCAAACTCGAAAATCATGGTTAATCTAGGAATTAAGAACAAGGTGGAATACTCGAAGTAAAAGCATTAGTTTAGTTAGAGAGCATTAACACTCTGTTCACATTGACCCGTTTGGTAAGACAGCGGCTCGAGGCTGGCACATGCTGTAGACACGTGCTCCTGTGGACAGACGTCTGCCTGCAGAGCACACCACCCAACTCGGGCTCCAGGGCAGTGGCACATGTCTAGGGGGCAGCCACTTCCTCCGTCCATACACGCATAGGGCCTGGTCCATGCCAATAGGACGTTCTCGTGCTTTCTATTCCTGCTTTTCTGACTGTCCCCTCCCTAGGGCAGAGAGCTCTGCAGGCAGGTGGGCACATGTGGCCCATTGACACATGCTAGGAGGACAGCCCCAGAGTCCCAGGATCCTGGGAGGGGTGCAGCAGCCGCTGCTTGATCTTGGGCTGCTCCTGTCTGTGCCTTTGAGCAGTGGGCACCCTGGGCATGTTATGAGGGGTCGGTGAGTTGGTGAGAAGCCTGACCTTAGGTGAGATGATGCCCACTCACTCTGGCCTGGACCCTGACCTGCCACCTATTTTCAATTCACATCCAGGAGAACAACGTTTTCTATGGACACCACGCAAAGATCGTCTGCCTGGCCTGGTCTCCGGACAACGAGCATTTTGCCTCGGGTGGCATGGACATGATGGTGTATGTGTGGACCCTGAGTGACCCTGAGACCAGGGTCAAGATCCAAGGTGATGCTCCCACCCACCTCGGCTCCCTGAGCAGCTCCGGAGAGGCGTCCCCAGGGCCCGAGGGTCCCTTCTGTGCTTTTAGGGAGGTGGCCCCCTCGGGAGGCCTGGCCATCCAGCAAACATCTCTGTTGGTCCAGGCAGACATGCAGAGGACACCTGTGTGCCCAGCATCCATCCAGCAACCATGTCCATCCAGGGT
The DNA here is from genome assembly GCF_027580195.1 of Bos mutus. Classification (NCBI taxonomy): domain Eukaryota; kingdom Metazoa; phylum Chordata; class Mammalia; order Artiodactyla; family Bovidae; genus Bos; species Bos mutus. The sequence continues at coordinate 105,008,712 of NC_091622.1, read as the reverse complement.
GGATCTCAGTTCTCCTGTCCCCATGTCCCCACCTTCCACCACCTCATGTGGGCTCTGGTCCCTTTCCATTCAGTCCCTACCCCACAGGGAGCCTTTTATGTTGAATATAAATGGGATCCTCTACTATTCAAAAAAGTTGTGTCGGGTGGGGGAGGGGTCCCCACCTGTGTCAGGCCCCACCCTCACCCCCCATCAAGAGCTCTTTCTCAGGTGGTGGGGGAAGGGCACCAGTGGGCTGTCCTCAGGTGTGCAGGCAGGCGCACTCCTTGGTTCAGAATGGGGGTGGGGAGCAGAGCAGACTTAGATGGGCCATCCTGGTCTCCACGGGAAGCAGTGCTGGTTTTGTAGGAAGACTCAAGTTCAAGATGCAGCAAGGAGCTCTCAGAGTAGAGGGTGGGAAGTCCAGTCCTTGGGTCTGGGCTGTGGCGGGGGCGGGGGGTGCTGTCGCAGGTCACTGAATGTGCACTGGCCTGAGGTCAGGCTGTTGTGTGCCGGGTTCCCCAGCTTGTGTTACCAACCTTTTTATTCATTGTGGTCTTGGTCCTACCAGAATTAACACTGTGTCCTGTCTGTGTGTTGTCTGTATATTGTCTGTATATTGTTGCCTTAGGCACAGAAAGACAGACTTGTACCCCTGTGGGGAGGGGCAGTTCTGCCCCCCTGGTTGTCAGGACTCTGCTGGTACCAGGAAGCTGCAGCCAGGGGTGGCTGGCTGCTAATCCCCGAGTGTCAGGGGTCCCAGCGCGGGTAGGGGTGCTGAGGAGCCCGGCCACTTCCCCTCCCATCACCCAGACTCTCCCCCGCTGAGAAGAGGGCAAGGGGGTCTGGTTGAGCAGGAGGATCGTGTTGGGTTTCTGCCGTGACCCCTGCAGGTAATCTCAGGCCAGGGTGTCCCCGTGGCCGCAGAGTTCAAAAGCCGCCGCCTCTTTCTCCCCAGATGCGCACCGGCTTCACCATGTGAGCAGCCTGGCCTGGCTGGACGAGCACACACTGGTCACGACCTCGCACGACGCCTCTGTCAAAGAGTGGACAATCGCCTACTGAGGAGCCCCCCTCACACCAACTCGAGACCGAATCAGGGACGTGGGGTGAACGCAGCTCCGCCTCTGTCACTCCTCTGCCCCGCCCCTGCCCCGCCTCCCAAGGGAGGGGCCTCACCTCGGTCCCACCCCACCCTGCCTCCTGGGGGAGGGGCCTCACCTCGTGCCCACCCTCGGCCCCGCCCCCTGGAGGGAGGAGGCCCGCCGCCCACCTGCCAGCTCGCCGGGCAATCCTGTCTGTCCCAAGTTCTGAAAGCTTTAGACCCTGACCGTTTGCACATGGGAAATTAAGCGGGCACCTTCAACCACGTGTGGCGCCTGACTCAGACCCACCGCTTGCTGCGCAGAACATTCCAGAGGCAGAGCCTCCAAAGCACACAGACCCTCCCGTGGCTCCCGGGGGGTTTGCAGCCCCTCGCGCTCCCCACCTGCGGGTCCTTCCGGTTTCTGTACCTGCGAGAAGAGGGGCCGGCAGGGCCGATGCTGTGGAGCAGGTGGCGCTGGTTTCAGGCTGACGGGCGCACACGGAACTCCATGTTTCACTGTCAGTTTCTGTGCTTGGTTTTGAGAATGGAATCGTGGGGGTTGGTTTTTGTTTTTTTTCCAGTGTATCTTAATCCATACCTGTCCGTGTTTACTGCGCTGCCTCCAGGCCTTCAGATCCTCTGCTAGCGGGACGGGAGGCATCCTGCTCACCAGTTCACTCTTGTGCTTTGATGTTTTTTCCTGTCTTTCTATCCTCTGCCCTCGAGAGAACAGATTAATTTAAAAGGCAAATATGGAGTCACTGTAAACTAACTTGTCCTCATTTACACCTTCCTTTTCTTTACCAGTGCGGAAATTAAAATAAGTATATAAAGCACGGTGATTTGGAGTCTCTTTGCGTTTGTCGGAATCACTGGTAAAACGCTGGCTGAGAGCGGGCCCTCCCCTTGCACTTGTGAAAATACTTTGAGCGCTTTAAGAGATTAGACAGAGAAATAATTAAATATCTTTTCTCTTCACTGTGGGTCGCTGACTTTGTGTAATGGGGACACGTGGAGCGGGGGCTGGAAAGCTACATGGGACCCCATGACCTGAGTATCTCACTGGCATGCAGCCTCGGGGGATGGTTCGGGAAGGCATGGAACCTCAGGATCCCCTCCTGCCCCAACTGCCCAATACTGTGTGTCTTGGACCACCTCGCTTCTCTGCACCTGAATTTGTCTGTATACTGAAAGCGTCGGAGTTGCTGTTGGTTTACTTTTCGTGAAACCATGTCTGGACGCGGCAAAGGCGGCAAAGGTCTGGGGAAAGGCGGCGCTAAGCGCCACCGTAAGGTTCTGCGCGACAACATCCAGGGCATCACTAAACCTGCTATCCGCCGCCTGGCTCGTCGTGGTGGTGTGAAGCGCATCTCTGGGCTCATCTACGAAGAGACCCGCGGGGTCCTGAAAGTGTTTCTGGAGAACATGATCCGGGACGCGGTCACCTACACCGAGCATGCCAAGCGGAAGACAGTCACCGCTATGGACATGGTCTACGCTCTCAAGCGCCAGGGCCCTACTCTCTACGGCTTTGGCGGTTAAGCTTTCCAGTTTGCTCTCAGGAGCTTGATTTCAACCAAAGGCCCTTTTCAGGGCCAAAAAAAAAAAAAAATGAAAGCGTCGGACAGGTTGAGCTCAGTCCTGCCTGACGCTCAAGTTCTGTGGCAGTTCATGACCTTTCTGGTACTGCCTCGAGAATTAAAAAATAGTGTGCATTCCGATGTTGAAAAAAACTAAATTCCCAAGCATTTAAATTAGTAATGGAAAGACTATCTTACTCTTGGCTAGAAGACAGCATCATAAAGACGTCTATAAATTTACAGGCCCAGTAAAAAATTTCCCCTTCTGTTCTCATTGCTTCTACAGTTCATGTATAAAAAGGAGCTAAAAGTGGAAGAGAAATGTTAGTCTATAATAACTGAAGTGAGGGTCACCAGAGGACACAAGTACAGGACAGCTTTGTTCCGGTATGAGTTTGGACTGGGACCTTCACATCAGTGGGGAAGTGACTATTAAGTAAGCTGGGTAAAACTGGCTAACAGTCTGAAAAAAGGTTTTCTTGCCATGTCACCAGATCGAGACCTAAGGTCTAAAAGTAGATCCAAGTTTTGGATTTTAAACAGCAGTTTTAAGAGTGCTGGAAGAAAACATTCAATCTCAGATAGTACACACAAGCCTGAGTGTTCCTTAGAATGACAGAAATAATGGTCAAGGAGAGAAGACTGGTACTGCATGAAGGTGGGGGGAACACCGTAAAATGTTAAATTATGGTAAATGGCATCCATATTTTCAGCATATGCTAGGCAAAAGCATGTCTGTTTGACATTTGGTGTGGTTTTTTAAATGGAAATTTTATGTCCACACGTGGGAAAGTTTTCCAAATATATGACCAAAAACAGAATAATGCATACAGACTACGGACATTAAGACACCAGGCTGAGAATTTAAAACAAGGCTTTCGGGTGTAGAAGGCCAAGAAGAGGGAGGGAGTGAGGAGGGTGTTTACCAGCCAGCCTTGGGGCTACCTCCCTCACTGAGTCCCTTCACTCATAAAACTAGAACATTTTACAGCAGAACTTGACTACACCCAATATCCAACTCGTTTCAAGGAAGGAGGTGTTTGTATTCAGAGACCTTCACAAGAAAATTGAATGTGGAAATAAGCCACTTCCATTATCTTTGGAGAAAAGCTGGGTGTAGGTAGCCTTTGTGAGCTTACAGTTAGCATAGGATCTGTGCTCACAGCCTAAGCTGCCCTCAGGGCTCCACGAAGGGCAGGAGTGATAACTGCCCAGTGTCATTTCTTCTTGCAGACCAGCTCTGGTCATCTGGGAAGGTTATAAGGATCCCAGGACCTTGCTGAGCTGCCTAGAACTGTGTAGTTGTTGTTCAGTCACTAAGTCATGCCCAACTCTTTCTGACCCCATGGACTGCAACACGTCAGTCTCCTCTGCCCCTCATTGTCTCCCGGAGTTTGCTCAAACTCCTGTCCATTGAGTTGGTGATGCCATCCAACCATCTCATTCTCTGTTGGCCCCTTCTCCTGCCCTCAATCTTTCCCAGCATCAAAGTCTTTTCCACTTAGCCGGCTCTTCACATCAGGTGGCCAAAGTATTGGAGTTTCAGCTTCAGCATCAGTCCTAATTCAGGGTTCCAATTCAGGGTTGCTTTCCTTTAGGATTGACTAGTTTGATCTTGTAGTCCAAGGGACCCTCAAGAGTTTTCATCAGCACCACAATTCAAAACATCAGTTCTTCAGTGCTCAGCCTTTGTGGTCCGACTCTCACATCTGTACATGACTACTGGAAAAACCATAACTTTGAGTGTACGGACCTTTGTTGGTATAGTGATGTCTCTGCTTTTTAATACGCTGTCTAGGTTTGTCACAGCTTTTCTTCCAAGGAGCAAGCGTTTTTTAATTTCACAGCTTCAGTCACCATCTGCAGTGTATTTGGAGACCAAGAAAATAAAATCTGAAACTTTGACTTGATCCAAAATTGATCAGCAGTGGCTGGCAAGGACCCACAGCTGGAGGGAGCAGCACGCACCCTATTGCTCAGCTGCCAGCTCAGGGCTGAGCACAGACTTGCACTGGCCCTAGAGAGGTGACGTGGGGAGAGAGCTGGACTAAGCGACGGGATTCTATCCCAGTTCTGAGGGGCTTGACATTGTGACCGTTGGGCAAGTCAGCATCTTCTCCAAGCCTTCCTCTCAGTTGGTAGGCTGAAGTTCAACTAGAAGAATGCTGGCTTCTATGAGACTCTTTGGGAGCATTGCCCCTCTTAAACGACTATGTAGATAATTGAAAAATGCATCTGTGTGCGTGTGAGAATGTGCTACACGTATGAGAATGTGCTGGAATGGAGTTCCTTGCTACAAAAGATTGTTTTTCCATGTTTACTGCTGACCACTGATCACTGCAGTGACATCACTGTATTGATCACCAAACCAGCCCAGAGTGGTATGAAAACCACTCTCAGTGGTTCCTGTACTGGAATCAAGAATTACTGGGAGAGGTGTTGGGTCTTGGGTCCTGTCCTATATGAATGTGCCCAGTGTGGGTGCAGCCCTGAGCCTGTTAAAACTTCACATCGCCTGCCTGGACTTCTGAGTCCCAGCTGCCCCCTTGGAATATAAACCAGAGCAGTGACTTGTAGTCTCTTGACACTCTTGAAAATTACTACAGACCCCCAAAGAGCTTTTGCTTGTATGAGCTTTATCTATCAACAAAACTATCTATCTAATTTTATCTATCGATACTGGATTAGAAATGGAAAACCAAGGGGGAAATGGTTACTGATGTATGAATCTAGTATTAGCAATTATAAACCCATTCCATGTTAGTACATCTTTAAGAAAAATAATTATATTTTCCAAAACCTACAAATAAAAATAGTAGAAGAATGACATTGCTTTGTATCAGTACTTTGGAAAGTTTCTGTAATGTCTGGCTTCTCCAATCTACAAAATACATCTTTTAGTTGAAATTTATAAAGAAAATGTGGCCATGCACTGATACACACCTGGAAAAGGGACAATTATTTGAATAGTGTTTTTAGAGAATTGCAAATATTCATCTTTGACACTATACCAAACTCAAGAAGTAGAAACTTCTTCAAGGTTAACTGCAAGATGGAATCGAAACCATTATAAACTTTATGTACTCTGTTATATTAAAATTCACTCAATGCATCTTTGATCTATGCATAGTTTTATATCATTCTTTGACTATTTGAAAAATACTGGTTCATTAATTTATGCAGATCTTTCCAATGTTAACATTTTATACAATATCAAAAAAATCACATTTGTTCAGCTCCTCACCTCACCAGCCTCATCAGAAACATCATTAACTATTGAGAAGGAAGCTCTTGGGCTCATGGAACTTAAGAACTCCAGATGATTATTCTAGGTCCTTGGGTGTTCCTTGGAGCCCTTCCACAACCTGTCTTGTTGTCCTGGTTGAGGTAGAGTTGCTTCCGTCTTGTGGACTCACCTTCAGAGGAAGGCACGCAAAGTGGTCTTTAGGGCCCAAACACCCATCATTTCTACTCCCACTTTGGGGGAACATTAGTCCTCTGACCATACCTACCTGCAGAGACCTGGGTGGCTGGAGTAGTGGGTGGAGAATGTAGTCCAGGCCTGGCACCCCATGCCCAGCCAAATGCTAATGTCAGGCATTTGCTTGCCTTGCTAAATCTGGTTTGCTTTCAGGCAGATCTGGGACTGCAATGTTTCCTAACATCTCTGTTAACAGTATCCTTGGATTGCAAGGTAAATTTTAAAAATCTTTCTTTAGTTGCCCCTATTCTGCATGAACCAAAATTTTCCTCAAGCTCTATGACTAAAACAAAATGAATAGTTGATTACTGAAATTATTGAAACTGATATAAAACTCCAACCACACATGATATAAAGATGATATGAAGTTCCAACCACATGTGATAAAAATATGATATAAAGCTTCAGTACCCATCTGAAGTTTATCTGTCATTTCTAAACTGTATTCTGAAGTTACACTGATTATATATTTGAGCTTAGAGCATACTATTTTTAACTTCTAAATATCCCACTTAACACATATGTTGAGATTCTATATAAGATTTTATTTATAGAAGTAATTTTACTGAAAACAGTTTGACAACCACTGAATCAGATCATCTTTAAAAGCAATAATTTCACATTTTATTATAGAATAAAAACAAGCTTCAAATTTCCCCGTGATTATTTAGGTACACAAAAAAAGCTTCTAATTTTTAACTTCTAATGATTTCTTTTTTCAAGGGGGAAAAAATTTGCCAGAAAGAAAAGGAATCTTTTTTCTGCTCTAATCCACAGCACTGAAGAAGCAGTTTAGTAAAGTTACTATTAATTATTCCTTCATTTTAAAGTGAGAATATAATTACTGTGTGAGGTGAAAAATAAAGACTGGGGAATCCACTCAGTGCCATCCCTGGATCACGTCCTGCTGGGCAGCTTCCTCCACTTTGTCTCACTATCTGATGTGGAGAGAGGAAAGCTGGGCCAGAAGTAAGGATGCCCAAGTTCCAGGCTCTTTTCTGTCACTTAGCAGCTGGGTAACTTTCACTTCAGTCAGATTGCCTCCCTGGTTCTCAGTTTCTCCATGTGTTCATTAATTTCTTTATTCAAAGACAGTTGAATAAAGACAGTTGTTTTCCTGATATTGTGTCTAGTACTGCGTTAGGTGCTGGAAGAAAAAAGGATTAAGAAAAAGAAGACTATCAGCTACTACTATTCACTGGGGACCACATAAAGGGCAGGCAATGTGCTCTTCACCAGATAAAACAGAAGCCTCAGTTACATTTGAACCTCAGATAAGAAACACATCATTTTTTAATACAAGTATATCCAAAAGCAGAACCTCTAATACTCTGTCCACCTGATGAGAAGAGCCGACTCATTGGAACAGACCCTGATGCTGGGAAAGGCTGAGGGCAGGAGGAGAAGGGGCCGGCAGAGGACGGGACAGTTGGATGACATCACTGACCCAATGGACATGTGTGCTAAGTCATTTCAGTTGTATCCAACTGTTTGTGACCCTACAGACTGTAGCCCACCAGGCTCCTCTGTCCACGGGATTCTCCAGGCAGAAATACTAGAGTGGGTTGCTATTCCCTTCTCCAAGGGATCTTCCTGACCCAGGGATTGAACCCAAGTGGCAGACAGGTTCTTTACCACTAGTACCACCTGAACATAAATTTGAGCAAACTCTGGGAGATAGTACAGATAGGGAAGCCTGGCATGCTGCAATCCATGGGATCTCATACAGGACAGCAACTGAACAACAAATATCCCAAATATTGTGCAAACATACACAAAATAGTATTCATTGCCAATCTGAAATTTAAATGTACCTGGACATCCTGTATTATTTATTTATTTATTATTATTATTTTTTTGCTAAACCTGGCAATCCTACATAAATTGTTTGCATAATTCTCACAGTAGTCCTATATGGGTATGGGTGTTATCCCCACATAATAGATGTTGCAACTGAAAATTATCAGCTGGGTAATTTGGGGCCAATGTTTGAACGCCTTCAGAGAGAAGAATATAGACTTGATATCAGATTATACCAGAAGTTCTTTGTTATGTCAGAGTGCAGAATCGAGACCAAAGAGTAGGGACTTCCCTGGTGGTCTAGTGATTAAGAATCCGCCTTCCAATGTAGGGGATGGAGGTTCAATCCCTGGTTGAGAAACTAAGATCCCACATGCTGAGGGGCAACCAAGCTCACAAGTAGCAACTTCTTAGCCTCATACTCCACAATGAGAAGCCCTTGAGCTGCAGCAAAGACTCAGTACAGCCAAAAACAAAAGACCAAAGAGTAGAAGACACAGAGAGACAAACTGTGGCTCTAGAGAGTGGGATGTGCCACCTTCGAAGCAGTGAGCTGCCCGTCCACGTTTGTATGCCAAACGTGTACAGTACAGCCAAAAACAAAAGACCAAAGAGTAGAAGACACAGAGAGACAAACTGTGGCTCTAGAGAGTGGGATGTGCCACCTTCGAAGCAGTGAGCTGCCCGTCCACGTATGTATGAAATTGATGGCAGCTTGAAGACCTAATTGAAGATGCTCGAATGAAGGGCTACTTGGAGACATGTGAGTGAGGTTAAGGCAACCAGGAGGAGATAGTGATGGTGAAGCACCTGGGAACTCACTCAACAGGACTCTGGGCCCGAGGGCACGCAAGGAGGCACTAGTACCAGTACCCAAGAAGTATAGTTCAGTTCAGTCACTCAGTCGTGTCTGACTCTGCAACCCCATGGACTGCAGCACGCCAGGCTTCCCTGTCCATCACCTACTCCCAGAGCTTGTTCAAACTCATGTCCATCGAGTCAGTGATGCCGTCCAACCATTTCATCCCCCATCGTCCCCTTCTCCTGCCTTCACCACCCAAGGAGAGTGGTGGTCAAGAATAGGCCTTGGCTCCTTTCACAGGCCAACCTCAACAGGAGCCAGAGAGCCTGGTTTATCCCCTTCCCAGATCTCTGACTATCCCTCTTGGCAACTGCTTTCAGACAGGTCAGAGCGACCGAGGGCTAACCGGGAGCCATCCTGTGTACACCTCCATCATCATTGTCCTGGCTCCTGCCCATTGGCTCCACCATCTTTAAATGGTATCTTTCATTCTTAGGCTGTTGCCTCATCTTCTTTTTGGTGACTCTCCCTCCAACGTCATATCTGCATTCCAGAAAGGACTAAATAAGGAAGATGAAGAAGTGATACTTATATGAAGACTTCCTCCTGGAATTACTATTGGCTTCCAGTTGGATTTCATTAACCAGAATTGGGCCACTGCTCATATCAGAAGCACTGGGAAACGTGTATCTTAGTGGGACCCTTGGCCACCCTGAACAAAATTGGCAGAGCCAGTTTGTGCATCACCAAATATGGGTTGGGCCCTATGTTTCCAGCCTCCTTGCAGTTCATATGGAACTTGGGGGAGCAGTGGAGACCACAGTTGGACAAATTAAGCTTGAAGCAAGTGGATATGAGCTGAGATGCTTGGCCCAATGTCATTTGTGGTTCATGAAGTCAGGTCGAGAAATGTGCTGCCAAATAACTCAGCTTTTTGACAATTATGACTTCTTTAATTCCTCCTTCCCCCTCTCCCTTTTGTCTTTTCTGTTATAGCATCTAGTTCATTGGGTATGGAAACAACATCGATAATGTTAGAAAGATGCAAAGTACTTAATCAAAATGATTCCAGTGCTCAGGATTGGCCAAATTAAATGGCCACAATGGCCTGGGAGAAAGCTACCTTTATCCCCATCTCAGCCACAGACACATTTCTGACTTTAGTGGACACAGCGTAGAAAAGTACCACCCATTTCTTCACTTTCTGATGAACAGCTTTATCAATTCTTTGGCTTTTTGGACATAACTTGTAAAATCTTCTCTAAGTGGTCCCTGTCCATTTCAGCTTTTCAGTCTCCCTTTTAAAAATCATATATTTATTTGGCTGTACCGTATCTTAGTCATGGTACCCTGGATCACCAGGTAAGTCCCTCAGTCTGCTTTTAACTGAAACAAGTTTGTAGCAAGCAATGTCATCACCAGCCGTCAGGGGACAGGCAAAGTCTGTATTGCCGTGAACTATTCTGTGCATCACAGTTGCCTGGAAGTGTCTCTGGCCTCTACACCCCACAGTAATGTGTAGCACCACCAGGAGCACCCCTGCCCCAGGTGTGACAACTGAAACTATCTCCATACATGGCCAATTCAGAAAAGAGGATCTCTTGCTCCAGTTAAAAGCAGACTGAGGGACTTTCCTGGTGATTCAGTGCCTAAGACTCCACACTCCCAATGCAGGGAGCCCAAGTTCAATCCCTGGTCAAAGAACTAAATCCCACATGCCACAGCTAAAAAAATAAATAAAGATCTTGCATGCCATAAAGAAGATTGAAAATCCCAGGTGCTACAACCAAGACTCAGTCCAGCCAAATAAAATATATAATTGCTTTTGCTTCATCCCATAGGTTTTGGACCATTGTCCTTTCATTTGTCTCTAGGATAGGATACTGAAAGAGAAACTCCCCAGGTCAGTAGGTGCCCAATATGCTACTGGAGATCAGTGGAGAAATAACTCCACAAAGAATGAAGGGATGGAGCCAAAGCAAAAACAATACCCAGCTGTGGATGTGACTGGTGATAGAAGCAAGGGCCGATGCTGTAAAGAGCAATATTGCATAAGAACCTGGAATGTCAGGTCCATGAATCAAGGCAAATTGGAAGTGGTCAAACAAGAGATGGCAAAAGTGAACGTCAACATTCTAGGAATCAGCGAACTAAAATGGACTGGAATGGGTGAATTTAACTCAGATGACCATTATATCTACTACTGCAGGCAGGAATCCCTTAGAAGAAATGGAGTAGCCATCATGGTCAACAAAAGAGTCCGAAATGCAGTACTTGGATGCAATCTCAAAAACGACAGAATGATCTCTGTTCGTTTCCAAGGCAAACCATTCAATATCACAGTAATCCAAGTCTATGCCCCAACCAGTAACGCTGAGGAAGCTGAAGTTGAACGGTTCTATGAAGACCTACAAGACCTTTTAGAACTAACACCCCAAAAAAGATGTCCTTTTCATTATAGGGGACTGGAATGCAAAAGTAGGAAGTCAAGAAACACCTGGAGTAACAGGCAAATTTGGCCTTGGAATACGGAATGAAGCAGGGCAAAGACTAATAGAGTTTTGCCAAGAAAATGCACTGGTCATAACAAACACCCTCTTCCAACAACACAAGAGAAGACTCTATACATGGACATCACCAGATGGTCAACACCAAAATCAGATTGATTATATTCTTTGCAGCCAAAGATGGAGAAGCTCTATACAGTCAGCAAAAACAAGACCAGGAGCTGACTGTGGCTCAGACCATGAACTCCTTATTGCCAAATTCAGACTTAAATTGAAGAAAGTAGGGAAAACCACTAGCCCATTCAGGTATGACCTAAATCAAATCCCTTATGATTATACAGTGGAAGTGAGAAATAGATTTAAGGGTCTAGATCTGATAGATAGAGTGCCTGATGAACTATGGAATGAGGTTCATGACATTATACAGGAGACAGGGATCAAGACCATCCCCATGGAAAAGAAATGCAAAAAAGCAAAATGGCTGTCTGGGGAGGTCTTACAAATAGCTGTGAAAAGAAGAGAAGTGAAAAGCAAAGGAGAAAAGGAAAGGTATAAGCATCTCAATGCAGAGTTCCAAAGAATAGCAAGAAGAGATAAGAAAGCCTTCTTCAGCGATCAGTGCAAAGAAATAGAGGAAAAAAAAAAAAAAAAAAGAAAGAAATAGAGGAAAACAACAGAATGGGAAAGACTAGAGATCTCTTCAAGAAAATCAGAGATACCAAAGGAACATGTCATGCAAAGATGGGCTCGATAAAGGACAGAAATGGTATGGACCTAACAGAAGCAGAAGATATTAAGAAGAGATGGCAAGAATACACAGAAGAACTGTACAAAAAAGATCTTCATGACCCAGATAATCACGATGGTGTGATCACTGACCTAGAGCCAGACATCCTGGAATGTGAAGTCAAGTGGGCCTTAGAAAGCATCACTATGAACAAAGCTAGTGGAGGTGATGGAATTCCAGTTGAGCTATTTCAAATTCTGAAAGATGATGCTGTGAAAGTGCTGCACTCAATATGCCAGCAAATTTGGAAAACTCAGCAGTGGCCACAGGACTGAAAAGGTCAGTTTTCATTCCAATCCCAAAGAAAGGCAATGCCAAAGAATGCTCAAACTACCGTACAATTGCACTCGTCTCACACGCTAGTAAAGTAATGCTCAAAATTCTCCAAGCCAGGCTTCAGCAATATGTGAACCATGAACTTCCTGATGTTCAAGCTGGTTTTAGAAAAGGCGGAGGAACCAGAGATCAAATTGCCAACATCCACTGGATCATGGAAAAAGCAAGAGAGTTCCAGAAAAACATCTATTTCTGCTTTATTGACTATGCCAAAGCCTTTGACTGTGTGGATCACAATAAACTGGAAAATTCTGAAAGAGATGGGAATACCAGACCACCTGATCTGCCTCTTGAGAAATTTGTATGCAGGTCAGGAAGCAACAGTTAGAACTGGACATGGAACAGCAGACTGGTTCCAAATAGGAAAAGGAGTTCGTCAAGGCTGCATATTGTCACCCTGTTTATTTAACTTATATGCAGAGTACATCATGAGAAACGCTGGACTGAAAGAAACACAAGCTGGAATCAAGATTGCCAGGAGAAATATCAATAACCTCAGATATGCAGATGACACCGCCCTTATGGCAGAAAGTGAAGAGGAACTAAAAAGCCTCTTGATGAAAGTGAAAGTGGAGAGTGAAAAAGTTGGCTTAAAGCTCAATATTCAGAAAACGAAGATCACGGCATCTGGTCCCATCACTTCATGGGAAATAGATGGGGAAACAGTGGAAACAGTGTCAGACTTTATTTTTCTGGGCTCCAAAATCACTACAGATGGTGACTTCAGCCATGAAATTAAAAGACGCTTACTCCTTGGAAGGAAAGTTATGACCAACCTAGATAGCATATTCAAAAGCGGAGACATTACTTTGCCAACAAAGGTTCATCTGGTCAAGGCTATGGTTTTTCCTGTGGTCATGTATGAATGTGAGAGTTGGACTGTGAAGAAGGCTGAGCACCAAAGAATTGATGCTTTTGAACTGTGGTGTTGGAGAAGACTCTTGAGAGTCCCTTGGACTGCAAGGAGATCCAACCAGTCCATTCTGAAGGAGATCAGCCCTGGGATTTCTTTGGAAAGAATGATGCTAAAGCTGAAACTCCAGTACTTTGGCCACCTCATGCGAAGAGTTGACTCATTGGAAAAGACTCTGATGCTGGGAGGGATTGGGGGCAGGAGGAGAAGGGGACAACAGAGGATGAGATGGCTGGATGGCATCACCTACTCAATGGACATGAGTCTGAGTGAACTCTGGGAGTTGGTGATGGACAGGGAGGCCTGGCGTGTTGTGATTCATGTGGTCACAAAGAGTTGGACAGGACTGAGCAACTGATCTGATCTGATCTGATTTGCTTCTTAATCTCCCCTTCAATTTCTTCAGTGGTCCACTGGTTGTTTAGTAGCATATTGTTTAGCTACTACGTATTGTGATTTTTATTGTTTTTTTTTTTTTTCTTGTACTGTAGTTCTAATCTCTTAGCATTGTGATCAGAAAAGATGCTTGATATGATTTAAATTTTCTTAAATTTACCAAGGCTCACCTTGTGGCCCAGGATGTGGTCAGTCCTGGAGAATGTTCCATGTGCACTTGAGAAGAATGTGTAATTTGTTGCTTTTGGATGGAAAGCTCTATACATAATAATTAAGTCCGTATGGTCTGTTGTGTCTATTAAGGCCTGTCCTTTCTTATTTTCTGTCTGGATGATCTATCCATTGATGAAAATGTCAAAGTCCCCCACTATAATTGTGTTATAGTTAATTTCTCCCTTTATGGTTGTTAGTATTTGACTTACATGTTGAGGTACTCCTTCCTATGTTGGGTGTATATAGATTTCCAATTGTTATATCTTCTTCTTGGATTGATCTCTTGATCATTATGTAGTGTCCATCTTTGCCTCTTAATACAGTCTTAGTTTTAAAGTCTATTTTGTCTGATATGAGTATTGCTACTCCATTTTTCTTTTAATTTTCATTTGCATGGAATACATTCTCCCATCCCCTAACTTTCAGTCTATATGTGTCCCTAGGTCTGAAGTATCATTTTTAGACAGTATATACAGGGGTGTTGTTTTTATATCCACCCAGCCAGTCTGTGTTTCCCTGGTACCTCAGTGGTAAAGAATCCACCTGCCAGTGCAGGAGACAGAGACGATCCCCTGGTGAAGGAAGTGGCAACCCACTCCAGTATTCTTGCCTGGGAAATCCCATGGACAGAGAAACCTGACAGGCTATGGTCCACGGGGTCGTAAAAGAACTGGACACAGTCTACTTAGCAACTAAACAACAACAACAAGCCAGTCTATGTCTTTTAGTTGGTGCACTGAATCCATTTACATTTAAGGTAATTATCAATATATATGATTCTGTTGTCATTTTCTTAATTGTTTTGTATTTGTTTTTGTAGTTCTTTTCCTTTTCCTGTGTTTCCTGCCTAGAGAAGCTCCTTAAGCTTTTGTTGTAAAGCTTGTTTGGTGGTGCTGAATTCTCTTAACATTCACTTGTCTGTAAAGCTTTTGATTTTTCTGTCAAATCTGAATGAGAGCCTTGCTAGGAAAAGTATTCTTGGTTATAGTTCTACATTACTTTAAATATATCATGTCACCCCCTCCTGGCTTGCAAAGTTTCTGTTGAGAAATCAACAGATAGCCTTATGTGAGTTCCTTTGCATATTATTTGTCATTTGGCCCTTGTTGCTTTTAATCTTTTATCATTGTCTTTAATTTTTGTCAGTTTGGTTACTGTGTGTCTCGATGTGTCCCTCCTTGAATTTATCCTTCCTGGGACTCTCTGTGCTTCCTAAACTTGGTTGACTATTTCCTTTCCCATATTAGGGAATTTTTCAGCTAGTATCTCTTCAAATATTTTCTCTGGTCCTTTCTCTCTCTCTTCCCCTTCTGGAACCCCTTTAAAATGAATGTTGGTGCATTTAATGTTGTCCCAGAGGTCTCTTTAGGCTGTCTCTATTTCTTTTCACTGTGCTTTCTATATTAAGTTCTGTGATTTCTACCATTCTGTCTTCCAGGTCACTTATCTGTTCTTCTACCTCTATTATTCTGTGATTGATTCCTTCTGGTGTATTATTCATCATTGTTTGTTTATTCTTTAGTTCTTCCAGGTATTTATTAAATATTTCTTTCATCTTCTCCACTCTTTTTTCCAAGATCCTAGATCATCTTCACTATCATTATGAAAACATTCACTTAGATTGGGACATGAACCCCTGTGCTGGGACTTAAACCCAGCCAAAACCCAGTTTGGGATGCTAACCTATGTGGCTGGAACTCAACTCATGGTCTTCCACTGAGATCACACACCTGGTTTCAGGAACTAATGAAGCTCAGGTTCTTGATGTCTTGTCACAGAAAGAATTCGATGAGAGAAAAAGTGGTAGGTAAGAAGTGGATTTATTTAGAGAGAAACATTCCACAGAGAGAGTGCAGTCCACCAAGGGTGGCCTTGAAATGTGGTGTGGTTAGCTTTTATGGATGAGGAAATTTCATAGCCTGATGAGTAAGACTCATTAGGACTGTAACCTACCAGGCTTCTTTGTCCATGGGATTTTCCAGGCAAGAGTACTGGGAGTGGGTTGCCATTTCCTTCAGGAGATCTTCCCGACCCAGGGATTGAACCTGGGTCTCCCGCATTGTAGGCAGATGCTTTACCATCTAAGCCATCAGGGAAGGGACTTATGAGTAGGAAGATTATTCCAACTATTTTGGGGAAACGGCAAAGATTTCTAGGAATTGAGCCATCACTCACTTTTTGGTCTTCGATGGTCAGCCTTGGAACTGTCTTGGCGCCTGTGGGTGTGTCATTAGCTTGCTGATGTAATAACAGTGAGTGTTTAAAGGTCTGGCGGAAGTCAACTCAGCCACCATCTTGAACCTATTTGGTTCTAATTAGTTTATGTTGTGTTCTCAGGCTATGTCCTTCTTTTACAAGTTGTGCCCTGCCCACTTCCTTCCTGTTTCAATCATTCTGAATTCTTTTTCTAGAAGATTGCCTATTTGTACTTCAGTCATTTAGTTGTTTTCCTGAGGTTTTTTGTTGTTGTTGTTGTTCCTTCGTCTGAGAAAAAAGTCCTCTTTTCATTTTATTTAACTTTGTTTAACTGGGATTGTGGTTTTTGTTCTGGAGGCTGCAGGATTCTAGTTCTTCTTGTTCCTTCTGTCTGCCCTCTGGTGGAGTGTGGTAGTGTTAGTTGTTCAGTCGTGTATGACTCTTTGCAACCCCATGGACTGTAGCCCACCAGGGTCCTCTGTCCATGGAATTCTCCAGGCAAGAATCCTGGAGTGGGCTGCTATTCCCTTCTGCAGAGGATTTTCCCAACCCAGGGATCTAACCCAGGTCTTCTGCATTGCAAGTGGATTCTTTACCATCTGAGCCACTAGGGTATCTAAGAGGTTTGGGCAGCTGATGAGAGGGACTGGAGTAGAAAAAACTGGACCTTGCTCTGGTGGGCAGGCCTGTGCTCAAACTTTAATCCACTAATCTGTTGATGGCTGGGGCTGTGCTCCCTCCCTGTTAGTTGTTTGACCTGAGACAACCCAGCCCTGGAGTATACAGGCTCTGTGGTAGGGCTAGTGGTGACCTCCAAGAGGGCTCATAACAGCCAGTGTGTATTTCCTAGGACTGCTGCTGCCAATGCCCTAGTTCCTGAGGTGAGCCACTGCTGCCCCTCCCCTCTGCAAGAGACCCTCCAATACTAGCAGGTAGGTCAGGTTCAGTCTTCTGTGGGGTCACTGCTCCTTTCCCCTGGGTCCTGGTGCACACAAGCTTTTATGCACGCTCTCCAAGAGTGGAGTCTCTGTTTTCCCCAGTCCTGTGGAATTCCTATCATCAAATCCTGCTAGCCTTCAAAGTCAGATTCCCTGGGGATTCCTAGTCCCTTTGTCAGATCCCCAGGCTGGGATGCCTGATGGGGGTGCTCAGAACCTTTACAACAGTGGGAGAACTTCTTTGGTGTTATTGTTCTCCAGTTCGTGGACTGCCCATCCGGTGGGTGTGGCATTTGTTTTTACTGTAATTGTGCCCCTCTTCCCATCTCAATGTGGCTTTTCCTTTGGCTGTGGACTATGTTTTTTCAGTGGGTTCCAGCATCCTCCTGAGAACGGCTGTTTAAGAACTAGTTGTGATTTTGGTGCTCTCTCAGGAGGACATGATCACACGTCCTTCTACTCTGCCATTGTGAACCAAACCCCAAAGAGTCTCTTTTAATTTCAAAAGAGCTAAGGTTTTGTTGTTACGTGGGAGAGCTTACAACTCCATGATCCAAATAGCCGAATTCCCTTTAAAAGGACATGAATCAGGTTTTTGTCTTATTCATTCATCCAGGGGCCACTCAATTATTTATGTAACTAACTATTCATTGATCATCTATTATGTACCAGTCAACAGCCTTGAGATAAGACAGAGGTCGTTTGTTTTGTTTCTCTGCATTAACAGAGTGTGTGGGGGAGAGCTTAGGCAAGTGAGTTCAGGGCAGGAGAACGGTGGTAGAGGATACTATAAGCTAAGGGAACTAGAGAAGGTGAGCTTCCGAGAAAGAACGAGACCGATACTCTACAGGAACAGGTCACATTTAATGAGGCAAGAAGGGAAAGCCATCAAACCAGTGAGCTGCTGCACTAAGTCAAAAAAAAGAGTAGGTATATATAGAAAACATATATATGTGGACATACGTTGTTTTGAGGGGGTCTGTTTTTCCTCAAGATTATTTTGATTAGTTACCTTTCAACAACTGGGGCAAGGAATTCCCGAGACCAGCCGGAGATTGGGACCAACTGGGAGCTGAATGTAATCAATCTTAATGTTCATTCCTTTCTTGGGGAGAGAAAGTTCTTCGTTCTGTATGGAACGGTGGGAGAGACCTGGAGGGGAATTTGAACTCCAGGCTATTTTGAGCCGCGTAGCTTTCCTTCATTCCAGACCGTAAAGAATATATAAAAAGAGAAAGAGAGATGGGCCTTGTCAATGTTCAGGGTTTCTTCGTGCTGATGAATGTTCGGGGGTTTGTGGTCTGGGAGGAAGGAAGTCTAAGGCCCATAGTGTTGATTTTCTATTCTAGCTGCCAGGGTCTCGAGCAGAACAGTCTTGACTTGATCTCGAGAAATGGCTCAGATTCAGTCCTGGAAGAATCCCTGTAAAAGATTAAACAAACAAGGTCCAAATGTGAATATTAGGATAATGAATATGAATGGTCTGAGAAGGGGCAAAACCCAAGGCATCCAGTCCCAATCTGTCAGCCATGACTGCCAGGAGTTGCTTAATCTCTGGTGGATTCAAGAGGATTGATCTGTAAGGCTTTTTGCAGCTTCCTGGACAACACCCAACTAGTCGGCATAGAAGCAGCAGGATTCACCCAGAAAAAGGCACAAACCTCCCTTTTCTTCTGTTTCGTAACACTAGGGCTGCCAAGGAATCGAGTTGATTTTGGATAGTTATAGAGCTTGGGCTATTTCCTGGAGGCTGACTGAGAGGCCTTTAGATAGTGCCTGGTAGTTTTGGATGGAGGTGGTTAGTTCCCATTCCAATTCTAGCCACTACCCCTAGTCCCACTAAGAGGGGAATGAAATGAATGGCTTGTTTCATTCGCTTGTGAATGAGAGGAATAGATAGGGGTTGATCACTGGGGGTATAAAAATGTTTGGACTGGAGTATAGCAGGGTGTAGGTTCCGGTCCAATTAGTAGGTAAACAGACATATGTAGATGCCCCACACAAGAAAAAAACAGGCCAGGTGTCACAATACAACAGATGAAGTTGATGGTGAAGAGGAGTCAGCAGGTGGTGGGGTGGGGAGGCAGAGCTTGATCATTCGTTCAAGAACAGTCAGGGACCCTGCTAACATGGCCCCAACGATGGGAGAAGTGGAGGAGTATGCTGAAGGAAATCGTCCTGTAAAGGTTGAAGAGTGTCCTGTAGGACCAGAAATATTGTATAAAGCCTTTCCATTGGCAAAGAATAAAGTGGAGGTATGGTTATACATGGGTTTAGGGATTATGTCCATGGGTTGGTCATATGAACTATTTCGGGAATTTCTAGATATGAAAAACGGAGAAGGCAATGGCAACTCACTGCAGTACTCTTGCCTGGAAAATCCCATGGATGGAGGAGCCTGGTAGGCTGTAGTCCATGGGGTTGCTAAGAGTCGGACACAACTGAGCAACTTCACTTTCACTTTTCACTTTTGTGCATTGGAGAAGGAAATGGCAACCCACTCCAGTGTTCTTGCCTGGAGAATCCCAGGGATGGGGGAGCCTGGTGGGCTGCTATCTTTGGGGTCGCACAGAGTTGGACACGACTGAAGCAACTTAGCAGCAGCAGTAGATATGCAAAAAGGAGCTCGTTGTAATAGTGTTACTTTCTGGGTGATAGGGCCTTCTATTGGAGGTTTTCCATTGTAGGAGGGAAGGTCAGTGAGCAAAGATTCTAAGAGTTTGTCTGAATTCTGGATTTGATCACTAGTGTGAAGATATTTAAGATATGAGACGAATAAAGGCTCCCCACTGTATGAGTGGTGTAGGGATATGTTACCAGTGGTCCAGTCAAGGATGGATGTGGGAAGGGGTGAATCTCCCCAAGGAGTTATAGATAGACATATCCAGCAGTCTTTAGCCAATTGTAGGTATGGGTTGAATTAAGGGTCCAGAATAAATAGTTGAGGTTAGGATTTTGAAAGAGTTCTTGGGTCAGAGGAAAGAGAGAAGATAAGAAGAAGATGTTAAGTAACATTTGGGGAAGTGAGTATAAGATAGACTATTATGGAGAAGAATTGGATTTCGAAAGGGTAAAAGTTATAAAAGGGTCTCTACAGCCACAGGGTGAAGATGTAATCTTCAACGTGTTTGAACATCAATCCTTGAGGACTCGAGATCCAGATATCTGCCAGGAGTTGTTCCAGAAATAATTGTAGCCGTGAAACCCATAGGCTCATCCGTTGTCAGTTGGGGCTGGTGGAAGCCGTGAGAACTTTAGAGCTGTAGGGCCTGTGTGTATTAAGTATTAATCTGGTAAACATTCTCATCATTGGGCTGCATAACCTTTTTTAGTCAAGTAATGTGCTTTGGCCACCTCATGCGAAGAGTTGACTCATTGGAAAAGACTCTGATGCTGGGAGGGATTGGGGGCAAGAGGAGAAGGGGACGACAGAGGATGAGATGGCTGGATGGCATCACTGACTCGATGGACCTGAGTCTGAGTGAACTCTGGGAGTTGGTGATGGACAGGGAGGCCTGGCATGCTGCGATTCATGGGGTCGCAAAGAGTCGGACACGACTGAGCGACTGAACTGAACTGAACTGAACTGAATGTGCACCCAAGGGGTGATTTCTTTTAATTTTGCAGCGGTAGGGGTCAGCAGAATTACTATGTAGGGTCCTTGCCATTTTGGGGTTAGATCTGAGTGGGACTGAACCGTCATATAGACTTTGTCTCCTATTTGGAAGGATGGGTAGGGGATATTGGGATGTGGTCGAGGGAGTAAGTTATCCATATGTTGCCAAAGGGCATCTCATATATGGGCAAGTAAGGGAAAAGGAGGGTGGGATGGCAGTTTAGGACCGTCATGGGAAGTGGAGGGAGTCCTAAAAGTACTATGGGCCTCCCATACATGGCCTCAAATGGACGGATATTTAGAGATTTTTTTGGTATGGCCCGGACCTTTAAGAGGGCTAAAGGGGGGAGTTTAGTCCAATCTTGATGAAGTTCGATTATTAATTTGGTCAGAGTTTCTTTTAGAACTCAGTTGGTTTTCTCAACCTTACCAGAGGACCGGGGGTGACAAGGAATGTGAAACTTCCAAGGAGTTTGAAGGGTTCATGCAATATTCTGGGTGACTTGGGATATGATCTTGGGCCTGTTGCCAGACTGGAGGGAGGAAGGCATTCCAAAACTGGGGAGGATTTCAGTGAGAATAAGGCAAGCCACAGTAGGGTCTTGTTTGTTAGTAGTCGGGAAAGCTTCGATCCATCCAGAAAATGTATCTAAGAAGACTAGGAGGAATTTAACCTCTTTACGAGTGGCATGTGGGTGAAATCTACTTGCCAGTCTTGTGCGGGAAGATGCCCGCAAATTTGGTGGGTGGGGAAAGGAGGGGTTGAATGTTAGAATTAGGGTTTGTCCTCTGACAAGTGGTACAAGCTTGGGTCAGACTGCTTAAATGAGTCACATCGTCTTTAGTTAAGTCAATAAAGTTCTGAAGGAAAGCTTTAAGTACTCTTGCAGAGGGGTGGAAAAGGGAATGTAAATATGAAAGTAATGTGCAAATGTTAGGCTCGTCAATTTGGGGTATAGTAAGAATTGATGCTTTTGAACTGTGGTGTTGGAGAAGACTCTTGAGAGCCCCTTGGACTGCAAGGAGATCCAACCAGTCCATTCTGAAGGAGATCAGCCCTGGGATTTCTTTGGAAGGAATGATGCTGAAGCTGAAACTCCAGTACTTTGGCCACCTCATGCGAAGAGTTGACTCATTGGAAAAGACTCTGATGCTGGGAGGAATTGGGGGCAGGAGGAGAAGGGGAAGACAGAGGATGAGATGGCTGGATGGCATCACTGACTCGATGGACCTGAGTCTGAGTGAACTCCGGGAGTTGGTGACGGACAGGGAGGCCTGGCGTGCTGCGATTCATGGGGTCGCAAAGAGTCGGACACGACTGAGCGACTGAACTGAACTGAACTGAACTGACCTGAAAGACAGGACTAACAGAGGCGGACTGCCGCTTTGCTTTGTGATCTGCTGTATTGTAACAAAATGAGATAGGGCCATGTCGCTGGTGTCCCCAGCAATATATTATAGCAGCTTGTTTTGGGAGCTGAGCTACATGGAGGAGTTCAGAAATAAAAGAAGCATTGAGAATAGGTGTGCCCTCCTGAGTCAGGGATCCCCTCTCCCTCCAGATTATAATATTAGAATGTAATATGTTATAGACATATTTAGAGTCAGTGTAAATGTTTACCTTCTGGTCTTTGGCTAGGGTCAAGGCTCGTGTAAGAGCTATCAGTTCAGCCTGCTGTGAGGATGTGTGAGCTGGGAGTGTGGCTGATTTCATGAGGCGGGGCAGGGAATAACTTTGTAGGGCTGTCCCTGGACTATAGCATATCCAGCCCCAAATGGGGCTTGCTTCTGGGCACTGCCATCTATGAACCAGGATGGGACTCTGGGGTCAGTGATGAGCCGATTGGTTATACGTTCAAAAGGATTAAGTGAACACAATCCAGGGTCTGAACCCAGTCATGAGATAGGTGCTCGGTTTCTGGATCTGGTGTAGGGAGTAAACTAGCAGGATTAAGAGGTTTACAGGGTATAAAAGAAAGGGATGGGTCGAGGCACTGTGCGTGGAGGATTTGTAGTCGAGCAGGAGACACAGAAAGGAAAAGCCCCATAAGACAGCAAATCCTTAAAGGAATGAGCTGAACGTACATTTAAAGGAGCATTTTGGGTTAGTTTTGGGGCTTCAGGTATTAAGAGAGTAGTTGCAGCTAAGGCCTGGAAATAAGGTGGCCATCCAAGCGTGATGAGATCGAGTTGTTTGGATAAGTAAGCTAGAGGTCCCCATATGTCCTCCCGTTTCTGGCACAGAATCCCTAAGGCATGTCCTTGTCAAGAATGTACAAAAAGGAAAAAAAGCTTGGTGTAATCAGGTAAGTAAAGAGAAGGGGCCTGAAGTAAATGTTTGATAAGAATCTGTATGGGGGTGTGGAGAGAGGTGGGGGGTCAATAAGAGTTCATCTAAGTTTCCTCAAGTAGCTTGGTAGAGGGATTTTGGGTGGAGAGCAAAATTTGGGACCCATTTAGGAAGAAATTTAACAGACCTAATAGACAGTGAAGTTCCCTCTTGGTTTGGGGCCTGGGGTTCTGTGTCAAGGCTTGAAGTCTTGGAGCTGGAATTATTTTGGATATAGAAGTGAGAAGCAATCCCATGTAATTGACAGCAGTGAAAGCAATTTGTGCCTTGGAGAGCGAGATTCTGTAGCCTAGGACATTTAGTCATGTCGCAGTGTGGACTAGGCAGTTATGGCGAGAGGAATTACGTACCAATAAATTGTCTACATGTTGAAGTAAGATAGTAGAGCCCAGGTCTAAAGTTTGTAGGGCTCTTTGAAGGGCTTGACCAAAAAAATGAGGGCTATCTCTAAACCCTTGTGGCAAAACGGTCCAAGTTAATTGTTGGGATTGATATGTGTCTGGGGCTGTGAAGAGTGGTGTAGTAAAGAAAGAGGTATAGTAGAGAAAGTGCTGCAGCCGTGCGTTCCAGGAAACAAACTCACTCAGAAGGACAATGCAGATAGTGGAGAGCTGTTTATTACTCTGGCGGGCCCAAGGTAGAGTCTCCCCTTAGCCAAGGACCCCGACCAGTTTTTGTGAAAACCTTATATACCCTAAGTGGACATGCTCAAACCCACATACCCAAATTCTCTGAAACTAGTCTGAACAAAGGAAAAGAAAGATACAAAGTTAACCTGTGATTCGTATGCCTTAAGCCTAGGTGGTTAACAGTGAGCAATTATCAATAGCCATGTGGTCATACCCCAATAAGCATAACAGAATTTATGATTCTACTTGGTTACACAGATAATTAGGGTATTCTTTTAGGCGATGGAGAGGCTAGGTACGAGCCATGGGGCTCTTCCATCGGTGGTGGGGGGTGGGTGGTCTGATTTTCCAGTTAGCTTGTCGTTTCCATAGATTACTGGGCATATAGCTCAAAGTCCACAGCCCGGCCCAAGATGGAGTCCTGCTTTCAAGACGGAGCCTGTTCTATTTCCTCCTTCAAAAGCATATTTGAGACCCAATACCGTGAAATAGAGTGTGTCAGGGGGAAAAGGTGTAGGGATTAGTGACCAGGGGGTGTACGGGTATTATGGCCTCACTGATCTTGTAAAGATCTTGGACTAGATGCCAGGGGTGGGGTCCCTTTTTGACTGCCAGTATAGGGGTATTATGAGGAGAACAGATAGGCTGCAAAAGGCTGGCTTTGAGCAGTCGGAAGACTTGGTTTAAGTCCTTGTCGGGATTCTGTAGTCAGGGTATATTGAGTTTGGGCTATGATCTGAGAGGGACTCTTAAGAAAAACCTGTACGGGGGAATGGTGTCAAGCTACCGATGGGGCTTTGGTATCCCAGACCCGAGGATCTATCAGGGGAAGATTAAGGGGCATGTTTTGGGAGTGAGGGCTGGCCAAGGGTTTGGGTACCATTTGGATGCAAAAAATTGATATGGGATCTAAGAATGGGAGGTTTATAGAAGTTTGTAGCTTAGCCAGAAGATCACGCCCCATCGATGCCACTGGGCATCGAGGAACTACTATAAAAGAATGTGTTAGTGTTGTTTTGCCAAAAGAACAAAGGAGGGAGAGGTTATTTTGGGGTAAAAAGGGATGTCTGAGACCCTTTCGATGGCTACTTCTGAAGGTTGAAGAGGACCTTTAAAGGAGGTTAAAGGTGAAAAGGCCGCTTCAGTGTCTATTATGAACAAGACTTTGTGTCCGGCCAGCCCTGTCAATTACCCGAAGTCCAGTGTCCGTCTGTATGGGATGGACCTGGGGTCTGGAGCTTGGGCTCAGTCACTGGAATAACTCATGCACAGTTGGGTCAATTCCCCTCTCATCGGAGGAGCCATGGTCTGGGGTGCCAGGGCCCCCCAGAGTCTGGCCTTTGACCCATTGTTGGGCCTGGGGAGGACCCCGAGATTTGATGGGTAGTGTCCGAGGACAATTCATTTTCCAGTGTCCCCCTTGTTTGCAGGTGGGGCAGGGTTTGGTGGGTGGCTGGGGGTTTGGGCAGGATTTGGCCCAGTGTCCTGTTTGGTTACATCTGAAGCATGCGCCTGGAGGTCCCACACAGGCGGGTTGAGGTTGGCAGGCCAGAGGGGTTGAATTTTTTTCTTGGATAAGCTGCAGCGAATAAAGCATATTTGGGCTTTCTTTCTTTTCTTTTTCCTTTTTCTCTTCTTCCTCCCTATTATTGAAAACTTTAAAGGCTATTTCTAGGAGATCTCACTGAGGGGTTTCGGGGCCCTTTTCTAACTGGTGTAGTTTTCGGCAGATATCAGGGGCTGACTGACTTATGAACTGGACGTGTAATTATAGGAGTCTGGCGGGGGTGGAAATATCTAGGTTAGTGTATTTCTGGACTGCCTCAGTAAGCCGTGAAAGAAAAAGGGCAGGATTTTCATCCTTTTCTCAAGTCACTTCTCTAATCTTTACCGTAGTTAACATGAATGTGAGAGCTTTTTAGCATTCCTTCTAGTAAACAGGTGACCATATAATGTAGGTACCGGATGCTGGCATCGCCAGCTTGATATGTCCACCATGGTTCAGTTAAAGGAACTACATCATCAGCCACTGGATTAGCCCTATCTTGGTTATGGAGCTGATCAGCATGAGCTTGGGCTACCTGCCATATCCACTCTTTTTCATCGGCGGTTAAAGTGGCATTTAATGATGTAATAAAGATCACTCCAGATTAAATGATATGCTTGTGTAAGGCGGAGGAATTCCTTCCTATATCTAGTAGGATTTTCTGAAAAGGATCCCAATTTTTCTTCAGTTTGGCTCATATCAGAAATTGAGAAAGGCACATGAACCCGTGTAGGGTCCTCTGGTCCCACTACCTCTCTGCGAGGAAACGTGTTTGCTTTGGGTCCTGGTCCATGGAGAGGGAGTGGAAATCTCTTTTGGGGTTTTGGGGTCATCACTTCCTGATTTGGAGGAGGAAGGGCTAGAGGGTGGGGTCTCGCCCCCGGATGTCTCATCACCGGGGCGGTAGGGAGGTGGCTCGTCTGCCGGGTTGAAATCGGGAGCTGAGGGTTTAGGGGGCCTTTTAGGGGCTTTAGATTTGGATTATTTTGTAGTGGAGGGGAAGAGAGAGCAGAGGAGGATTTGATAGGTAGAACAGTCCTTGCACAGAAAAGTACAGCTTCTAAGGTCCCAGAAGGCTTGAATATAGGGGACTTCCGACCATTTGCCATTCCGTTTGAGGAAGTTAGTGAGATCTGATAAAACATTGAAATCGAAAGTCCCGAACTCCGGCCAGCAGTTTTGGGTGTCCAATTTGTACTGAGGCCAAATTTGAGTACAAAGTGACTCGAGTTTATGAACCTTGAAATCAGTCAAGCGTAGAGGTTTAAGGTTTCGTTTTACGCAGGCCAAGGTAGAGTCCCACAGGACAGATTGGCTTGACTCCATAGCAAATGGCTAACGACTGTCTGGTATAGAGAAAACGTAGTCACCTAATCTTTCGACTGCGCAAAGGCAGAGAGAGACTCTGAAGGAGGGAGAGGGCGTCCCCCAAGTACCTCCCCAGAGGGCCTTTTGGCTGGAGGGTTCCTCGGGAACCCAGAAAGGACGATAGTCTATGGCACCCTAGAGTACTGTCTGAGCTTACCTGGACTCCTGGGTCAGGTGAGAATTTATGGTGGATGGAGGGAGGTCAAATGGCAAAAGGCCTCTGTCCTGGAGTTGGTCGATCTCACGAGAAAGAAAGAGAGAGAGGCCAATATTTCCTGGGGTACATGGAAAACCAATAAAGCTCTTACACAGGGCTTGTACCACTCACGAAGGCACAGGGCGTCCTCTTGGGGAGGTCTTGAAAGCCCAGGTGGGAAAGTAAGCTTGGCAGGTTTCCATGCTCCAAAGAGCTGGCCATGGAGAATGAGAAGGAACCTCAACCTCCCAGGTTTCAGCACCAAGAGTGTAAGGTAAGGGAACCAGAGATGGTGAGGTTCAGAGAAAGAATGAGACCGATACTCTACAGGAACAGATCACCCTTAATGAGGCGAGAAGGGGCAGCCATCAGACCAGTGAGCTGCTGCACTAAGTCAAAAAAAGAGTAGGTATATATAGAAAACATATATATGCGGACATACGTTGTTTTGAGGGGGTCTGTTTTTCCTCAAGATTATTTTGATTAGTTAGCTTTCAACTACTAGGGCAAGGAATTCCCGAGACCAGCCGGAGATTGGGACCGACTGGGAGCTGAACGTAATCAATCTTGATGTTCATTCCTTTCTTGTGGGGGAGAAAGTTCTTCATTTTGTATAGGATGGTGGGAGAGACCCAGAGGGGAGTTTTAAGTCCAGACTATTTTGAACCGTCTAGCTTTCCTTCAGATAGTCAGAGTGCTGTGAACATCTCAACAAGGGACATAAGATCCAGCCTAGGGTGGGTGAAGTGGGAGGGAATTCTAGCTCATCCCTCTGGCTTTATGGGGTGCTGGATGTACAGTGCCTGGTTTCGTTCCCACCACTTTCCAGCCCTTCTACCTCTCTGGAGCCCTACTGTCTCTGGCCTCTGAGCCCCTGGTTGTAGTGCTAGGTTAAGAACAGCAGAGAGCAGCTTGGGATCACGGCTGGCGGAGGTGGGGCCAGCCTGCAGGAGGCGCTGAAACAGGACAGGAAAACTGGCTCCCGGCCAAGGGACTGAGGCAGCTGCACATGGCCAGCACTCCTGATGTTCCTCTTTCCAGCGTCCACCAGCAGGAAGTCCTGGCCTCCTGACCTCAGCAGAGCTGGCTGGGTCTATGTTGTCTGAAAAGAAGGTTGGCGTTTGTTCTTGACCCGGTTCACTGGGCCCAGCAGGAGGAATGCCATCTCTTTCATCTCCTCTCCTGCAAGCCATTCCTTGGTTAAGAGCACAGGCTGGCCGCCAGAGCAGAGAAAACCGCTTGTGATTATCCTGTGTGAGATGAGCAGAAGAGACAGCTGCTCGCCACAGGGATAAGGTCCCAAGCAGACTCTATTTTACCAGCAAAGAAGCAGACGTGATTCTAGCTCATGGTTGGTGTGGGAGGGGCTCGACTGACTTCACAGTCAGGCACAGTGACCCGGCTTCTCACCTTCCCAACCCCATTAAAGTGTCCCTGTTCTCAGCTTCTTTCTCCTGGGCAAAAGAGTAAATTGAAAGATTTGTCCCGATGCAGTGCTATGGGATGGTATCAGTTTTATTTCTCCTTCTCTCCTCTTTCCCAAATTACCTTGCTGATGTCTGGATGTGAGCAAGTTTGTCCCCTCTTTTACCCCAAGGAAGGGTGAGCTAAAGGGGATATGCTCGCTCAGAAAATGGGACTCTCAGTGAAACAGTGTTTCTCAAAGTATGATCCACAACCAGCTGCACCAGAAAATTCCTTATAAAAATGTGGATTTCACTGTGTGACAGTGTCTACCAGATTTAAACACATACCCACCCAATGGCCCATCAATCCCACTCCTAAATATATGCAAGAGAATGGAACATGCATGTCCAACAAAAGCCTGGATAAGACCATTTGAGCAGCACTATTTAAAGGAGCCCCAAACTGGGAGCAACCCAGATGACCATCAACAGGAGAATGGAGGAATAAATTGTGGTTTATCCATCTTCAGTGATAAAAGTCAGTAAACTACCGATACAGACAACAGGGTGGGACTCACCTTGTAAATATGATGCTGAACAGGATAACCTAGACACGAAAGAGGGAGTCCTATGTGGTTCCCTTTAGAAGACGTTCAAGCACAAGCTAGTCTGTGTTGAGGGAAGTTAGAATAATGGTTACCTGCCGTGGAGGTGGTAAGGGCATTTAGAGTGTTGAAACTGTTCCATACATTGATCTAAGTAGTGATTTTACAGGTATATACATAGATAGACAGATAGCTAGCTAGCTAGAGGTTGATATCGATAGATAGATCTATGCCTACATGGCATTTACCATATGGTATAGTATGTTACAGGCACATACCATATATATATGCATGCACACTCCATCATTTCAGTCGTGTCTGACTCTTTGCAACCCCATGGATTGTAGTCCACCAGGCTCCTCTGTCCATGAGATTCTTTAGGCAAGAATATTGGAGTAGGTTACCGAGCCCTCCTTCAGGAGATCTTCCACACCCAGGAATCAAATCCATGTCTCCTGTGTCTCCTGCATTACAGGTGGACTCTTTACCACTGAGCCACCAGGGAAGCCATCATATATATGTAGGTATAGACATATGCATTGAGCCCTATGCTTAAGATTTATAAACTTTCAAATCAGAATCTCTCAGTATGGGCACCTGGGAATCTGCATTTGGCCTTCCTGGTGGTGTGGATGTCCTTTGAAAGCTGACTACAAGTGATGTAGGCTGTGGAAGGTGAGGGCAGTGTTTGTCCCCCAAAGGACACCACATCCCATTTCCCATCTGGATTGGAACATTACAAGATTTTTGCCATCACTAGAGAGTAAGGTTGGCGTGAGATTTCTCACCTGTTAGATCCAGCACTAGGATCCTATGAACAAGATGCCACAGTCTCTACCCGGGACAGAAGCCACACTCTGTCTGGGGAAATACAGACAGGCAGCTCATCTCTGCTTTTTTAATTTTAATTAAAAGTTAAAGCCAGCTGTTTCCATCTTGGTACTACTGAGTGGACAAATACATATTTTAAACTCATAATCAGTCTGTGTATGACTTTAGAGCCTGTCTCCTTCTCTCCATTGCTCATAATGCCATGATCAGCATTATTAACAAGAAGAGGAGGCAGGTGATGTTCAACAAGTGTCCAAAACATGTAAGGATATTTTGTTTAAATGATGTCATTGGATCTTTAAACCTAGGAGCACAACTAAGGCTCAACAGGATCCAGTAACTTCCTAAAAGTACATAGCAGATAGGCGATGTAGCTGGAATTTGACACCGATCTGTCCAATTCCACTGAAGAGTTTCTCTGGCTTTGGTGAGTTAATAGTCTAAAGGATTCCTGTCTTGTTTTAGTTTGTTTTAACTTACAGCCTTAAGAATTTATCTTTGTCATTAAAACCTATAAGAAAGCATCATCTTTTTTTAATTAAAATTTTAAATTAATTAATTTATTTTTGGCTGCACCCAGTCTTCGTTGCTGCATGAACTTTTGTCTAGTTGTGGTGAGCAGGGGCTACTCTAGTTGTGGGGCTGGGGCTTCTCATTGCAGTGACTTCTCTTGTTGCAGAGCACAGGCTCTAAGGCATGCAGGCTTCAGGAGCTGCAGCACATGGGCTCATGTGTATCTCCCTGGCTCTAGAGCACAGCCTCAGTAGGTGTGGTGCTTGGGGTTAGTTGCTCTGCGGGATCCTCCTGAACCAGGGATTGAACCTGTGTCTTTTGCAGTGGCAGATGAATTCTTTACCACTGGGCCAGCAAGGAAACCCAAACATCATCTTAGTATCTTCATCTTATTCAACAAGTGGGTGGATAGAGTGCAATTTATATAATCATTCCCCTCTAATATATCCTGGATAAAGTCATCAAGAAGACGTGACCACCAGCTGACCCTCAAGCTGAACCCGGGCCCTTGGAAGCTGTGTCCCCCATCATCCCCTCCCCTTGTTCTTAGAATATGTATTCTGCTTGTCTTTTGGGCTCCCAGAAGCCACTCCAAGGGTATAACCTTGAAATAGAAATGTGACATTGAGACTATCCAAACTGTACGTGACTGACTCCAGTTAAGGGCTCTTTGTAAACTTTTAAGATTCTGGCTGACAAGTGCATGCTCAGTCGCTCAGGAGTGTCTGAATCTTTTCGACCCCATGGACTATAGTCCACCAGGCTCCTCTGTCTGTAGGATTTCCCAGGCAAGACTACTAGAATGGGTTGCCATTTCCTTCTCCAGTTGGCGAGTGCAGAAATCTATTGGTCTTGACATCACCCAAGACGAGTCTGATAAGTAAGCTTTCTTTCTCATTCAACCTGCCACCTACCAATCTGAGTGATTTGCTTTTTTCTGGGGTCTCCCCCTGCCCTCAGCATTTGGGGCTGGTTTCAGATTTCCCTTTCTTATAAGAGCAAATGTCTTGATGAACGTGCTTTCACATCAGTCATTGCACTGAGGATTGTTGCTTTTGGATAGATTATTAAAAATGAATGACCCAAACCAAGACTATGCACACAGGAATTTTTGACACAGGAATTATTGTCACAAGCTGCTCTCCAAAAGCATTCTATTAATTTGTATTCCTCTCCATGGTGAGCAAGAACCTGTCTCATTCTGTTCTTGCCAACTTTGAGTATCGTAAGTCATCCTAACTCCAAAACCAACTCAGCCAATATAGCCACAGTTTAGCAACTCAACTGGCATCAGTGAGGCTGATCATTTTTAACCTATTTATTATTTTTGTTTTTTTCAGATATGAATTTCTTAGTCTTGGGAGTGTCAGTGTGAGCTCTTGATAGATATATTAAGAAGCTGATTTATATTTTGTCATATTGCATGTGTTTAGGAGCAGGTCACAGGTTCTACTCATACTCAGCGAATGAGTTACACAAGCACAGAAAATTATCTAGGGGCTTCCTTAAAAGTCTGTCTGCCCAGGTTGTCACACAAGTGTTCATTCAATTATTTTTTTAATTGTATAGGTAGATAGATGCAATTGGGGTTTCCCTGGTGGCTCAGATGGTAAAGAATCTGCCTGCAATGCAGGAGACCCAGATTCAATCCTTGGGTCGAGATGATGCCCTGGAGAAGGGAATGGCAACCCCTCTAGTATTCTTTCCTGGAGAATTCCATGGACAGAGGAGCCCATGTGGTAGCAGAGTTGAACATGACTGAGTGACTAACACTTTCACTCTCACATGGATATATGTGTGTGCAGGATATGTTAGTTGCTCAGTCATGTCTGACTCTTTGCAACCCTTTTGGACTGTAGCCCGCCAGACTCCTCTGTCCATGGGATTTTTCAGGCAAGAATACTGCACGGGTTGCCATTCCTTCCTCCAGGAGATTTTCCCAAACCAGGGATCCAACCTGCAACTCCTGTGTCTACTGCATTGTAAGCAGATTCTTTATCTGCTGAGCCATTAGGGAAGCCCATATAAATGTATATAAATTTATAAAAGATATTCATTTCACAATCAAGCTTGTATTTTATATTAAAAAAAATTTTTTTAACTCCGAAGCAACTTTTTTAATAAATTAGTTTGGATCTGAGTGTGCCCAGGTATAGTAGGCAAAAAGCTTCTCACTGCTTAGGTGGCCATGTCTGAAATGAAATCTGGAACTCACTCAAGTGAGTGATTTGACTGGACTCTTTATTTTTGAAGGACTGACTCTTTATTTCTGAGGTATTAGAAGTTGTCATGAATTCAGCACTTTAAGTACTGCACTCTGAAATTTCTGAATTGCTTAGAAATCACTTCAAAGCCTAATATTCATTTGGAAAAGAATTTGCGAAGAATTGGAGTTTTTACAACATCTACCATCTGCACAGAGCATCTTGCCAAAGGTCGAATGAATCTTCAATACCCTTTAACAGGGGACTTCCCTGGCAGTCCAGTGGTTAAGACCTTGAGCTTGCACTACAGAGAGCATGGGTTTTTGATACCAGATCAGGGAGTCAAGATCCTACAAGCCTCGCAGCCAATAAATAAATAAAAATACCCCTTGATAAAGTTCGGTAGCTGCATTATTCATTTGCGTACCTCCCCTTTCTTGCCAAATTGATTCCTAGGTGTTTCACATTTTTGTTCCTATTGTTAATGGGCTCTCAATTTTTATATACAATGTCCACTGAATGGTGACATTCAGGAACATATCAGGGTTTTGGATATGCTCCAAGTCTTTACTAAACTTCCATTTCAATTTTAAGAATTTAAATCTCTATTTTCTTAGATTTTCTAGGTACACAGGGTGACATGTGGAAATCACGGTATTTTTTGTTTCCTCCTTCTCTGGAAATCAGGTCACAACCCTGATTTACATCTCCTGAAGCAAATTCTGTAAAAGCTTTAAACTTCTTAGGCAGATAAATCTCAGACAGCTTGTTTCTGCCTCGGGGAAGCTGCCTGACCTCTGTGTGCCTCACTTTTCCTTGTATGTCACGTGGTACCACCATGGAGTCCTGTTCATAGAACTATTGTGAGGTTAGACGATGCCTACTCACAGCATAGCATCTTTCTCAAAGCTTGACACATGTTAGACAATCATGATTACTTTTTATTATATTTTAACAGGACCTTAAATGAAAGTGACAGGGAAGGGACACCCAGGTTGTTAGTACCAAACCTGGTGGTGGACAGATGTATACTGACACAGGAAACGCGGTATGTCTTGAGGAAGGTGTGGGGCGCCTTCTACTTCTTACTTAACCAACAGCCTCAGGTGAAGCGACCATCCCAGCGTCTCCCAACTCCCTTGAAGGGAAGTGGGACTCAAACCCAGTGCTTCTTATTTAGTTGCTAAACCACGTCAGACTCTTCCACGACCCTATGGACTGTAGCCCGTCAGGCTCCTCTGTCCATGGGATTTCCCAGGCAAGAATACCAGAGTGAGCTGCCATTTCTTTCTCCAGGGGGTCTGCCCCACCAAGGGATCAGACTGTCAATCTCCTACCTTGGCAGGCAGTTTCCTTACCACTGAGCCACCAGGGAAGCCCCAAACCCAGAGAACCTTGCTGCAAAGTCTGTGCTCATCCCCGCTGAACCTCCCTGGGGGTGGAGGTGGGGGGATGGATCAGATGTTCATTGATCCCAACCTTGGCTTCACACTAGGAACAGCTGAGGATTTCTAATAACTCACTGAAGGCTGAGCTCCACCTTAGAACAACTGGATTGGACTTTTCAAGGGTATTTCTCATATAAGCATCCTCTCAAGCCCTGGCAGATGATTGGGATGGCCAGGGCTGAGACATACTGATGGCCCTAGTACAGCATCTCTAACATCTACCTTTCAAGCAGTAATCCGGGAAGCCTGGTTCCAAACTCCAGGTGCACTAAAGTGTATCCTACCTCTCTTTTCCATGAATTAGTTCATCCACTGCTGCCTGTTATGATTAAATTTTATGTGTCAACTTCACTGGCCTGCATGGCCCAGATATTTGGTCACACATCATTCTGGATGTTTCTGTGAGGGTCTTTTTTGGGTGAGACTAACATCTAAATCATTGGACTTTTTTTTTTTTTTTAAGGATTGGTTTGTTTGTTTATTTAATTTTGGCTGTGCTGGGTCTTTGTTGCTATGCAAAGGCTTTCTCTAGTTGCAGGAAGTGAGGGCTAGGCTCTAGCTGCGGTGTGAGGGCTTCTCATTGTGGTTGCTTCTCTAACTGCAGAGCCCCGGCTCTAGGTGGATGGGGTTCAGTAGTTGAGACTCGCAGCCTCCAGAGCACAAGCTCAATAGTTGTGGTACACAAACTTAGTTGCCGTGCAGCCTGTGGGATCTTCCCAGACCAGGGATTGAACCCATGTCCCCTGCATTACAAGGCAGATTCTTAACCACTGGGCCAGCAGGGAAGCCCTAAATCATTGGACTTTGAGTAAAGCATTACCTTTCATAATGTGGGTGGGTCTTAAGAAACAAAAGACTCACCTTCTCTGAACTCTGCAGTTGATTGCTTTGGACTCAGACTGCAAATCTCCCCAATCTCCAGCCTTTCACCCTGGCCTGTGGATTTTGGACTCACACCTCCACAAATCAATTTCTTCCATACACACACATCCTGTTGGTTCTGTTTTTCTGGAGATCTCAATAGAGCACCGTAATTAAAACTTGCCTTCTGTTCAACACAATCAAATGAAACACCCAATTCCCATTCTTCATTGGAAAACCATAACTAGAGAGTAAGTGTTATAGAAGCACAGGATTTTCAGTCTAAAGGTGAATATTATAGATTGCTTGGTGGTGGTTTAGTCACTAAGTCGTGTCCGACTCTTGCGATCCCATGGACCATAGCCTGCCAGGCTCCTCTGTCCACAGGATTCTCCAGGCAAGAATACTGGAGTGGGTAGCCTTTTCCTTCTCCAGGGATCTTCCTCACTTAGGAATCAAACCCAGGTCTCCTGCATTGCAGGCAGATTCTTTACCGACTGAACTATGAGGGGAGCCGTGTTGCTTGGTCCAACTGAAATAGAGGGGCAGAGATGGAATAGCCCCAGAGTGATTGTGCCCCTCAATCCTAAAAACATTTAGCATTGTCTGGAGACATTTTTTTGTTGTTGTTGTTGTCATAATGAGGTGAGAGTTAAGGAGCTGGAGAAGAGGGTGCAAGCTTGCTGTTGGCATTAAGTGGTCAGAGAGACCAGGGACACTGCTAAACATCCTCCAAGGCACAGAAGTAAGCAGCCAAAAATGCAAGAGCACCGAAGTTGAGAAGCCCTGGGTTAGGATGGTGAAACGCTTAGTCATTAAGGAAATTAACTTTTCACCTCTTGGAAGGAGGAGGATTATACTCAAGTCAGGAGGGAAGCCTAACAAGACAACGGGAATCTGATTGACAGACTGGAAAAACAGGTTGGGGGAAATATTACTGAAAAGCCTACTGTTGCGGTCCTTTAATGGACCAGAACCTGGTGGTCTGGAGTCGACAATAAGAAAGTGAAAGAAAGAAAGAAGCTAATATTCCCTGGTTTATGCCTAGAACCAATAAAACCCTAAAACAGGGCTTGCACCCCTCACGAAGGCAGAGGGCGCCCTCTTGAGGAGGTCTTGAAAGCCCGGGCAGGAGAGTGAGTTCAGCTGGTTTCCACACTCCAGAGAATGAGCTGGAGGAAGGGAGAGAGGGAGAGGGAGAGGTAGAGAGAAAGAAAGAAAGACACGGGGACCCAAGCCTCTGGTGGAGCAAGGATGCTTTAATGATCTTTCTGTGAGTGTATATAGGCTGTTGTACAAGGAATTTCTTTCGACAACGATAAAGATCAGAAAACCAAAATGTACAGCAATCGTTATCAAGGGAACAAGGGATTAACAATGGTCATAAGGTCAGGAGACAATCCGTATCTCAATAAAGAAGATTGAGACTAAGCAGTTTTGTTGTAAGGAGAATGTTTACTGCAGGAGATTCATGCCTGTGTTTCATCCTATGATCTCAGTCCTGGGACTGGTGTGCCATTCCACTCGTTCCTGTTGCCAGGAAGTGATAAGGAACAGAGGATTTATGAGGAACACCACGCAGGAGTCCTCCTGTTAAACGTTTCCTGACAGCCTACAGCACATCAATCGGGTAAATTCTGAAAAGGCCGGCTCTACCTGGAGGTAGGAAGGGCCAACCAGTAGGAACTTCCTGGAAACGATGGGTGGCTTGAGTTATGTTCCTAAGTGGCCATGAGCTCAGAAGGTCTCACTTGGGGCATTCTGGAATCAGGACTTAGTGTGAGACCAGAGCAGGTGAGTAGCTGTCTTGTGCTTTGGGACTGTAGCTGTTGTTGCTGTTCTAAGCATCAGATGCAATTTGATGAACTTTCCGGGGGGCTCAGTGGAGAGAATTAGCATGCCAGACTTCTGGTTTTCTCTCTCCCAAGAATGATCTTTTGTACTGACTAAGATGTGCATGACCTTGTAGTTTAACTTCTCAGAACTTGGGATACATCCAAGCCATGGTGGTCATATGTAATGTTCTGGACACAATGCCACGTGCAGAAAGCCCTCATTAAGGGCTCAGTGAAGAGGTCAGGAATAAGTGGGAAAAGCAAATGACATAGTAAACAAATTTTTCAGTTCCCTCATCTGTAAAAAGGAGGATACTAAAATATTGATGGTGGATGTGTGAATCCAGTGGGGTCACATAGTAACATCATTGAAAGGCAGTGTATGCTCAATCCCTTTAGTCATATCCAACTCTTCATGACCCCATGGACTATAGTCCACCAGGCTCCTCTGTCCATGGAATTTCTCCAGGCAAGAATACTGGAGTGGGTTGCCATGCCCTCCTCCAAGGGATCTTCCTGACCCAGGGATCAAACCTGTGTCTCCTGTATTGCAGGTGGATTCTTTACCACTGAGCCACTGGGGAAGCCCTGAAAAAGTTTAAGTATCCTTTAAAAACTCCAGATGTTCTACTCTCTCGCATGTCTTACATCCCAGAGGATGTTTCCAGGGTGATGTTAAAAAAGAAAATGAAAAGAAAAATAGAAAGACAGGGCTGTGTTGAGATGAACGCATATTAACCTCAGAGAAAAAGACACGCTCATGACTAAAGGCGTAAGACCAGGTCGAATGACACATGGTTGGGGGCAGGTGAATATCCAGTTCAGCATCTTAATTTATGGCCAGCTCTACATGAAGTGGAGGAGGAAATGGCTACCCACTCCAGTGTTCTTGCCTGGAGAATCCCATGGACAGAGGAGCCTGGTGGGCTATAGTCCATGGGGTTGCAGGGAGTCAGACGTGACTTAGGGACTAAAGAGTAAGTACATCAGGCAAGGACCAAGCAGCTACCTTTAATCAGACACACGAGTGCCCTGAGTGTGTGAACAGAGGGGGACACAGAAGAGAGAGGGAGAGTTCCTCTGCTCTCAGCACCCAGTGTGGGGGAGTTGGGTCAATCCTGGGAACCCAGTCCTAAAACAGACCCAGAGAAATGACAGGGACCACTCAGTAGAGGGACTTCAGATCCTGTTTGATCATTCATTTCTTCATTAGCTCATCCAGCAAGTAGCTATGAGTTCCATGTTTCCTGTGGCTGCTGTCACAAATTACCGTGAACTCAGTGTGGTAGTGAAAGTGTTAGTTGCTCAGTCGTGTCCCACTCTTCAGAATCCCATGGACTGTAGCCCACCAGGCTCCTCTGTTCATGGGATTTTTCCAGATAAGAATACTGGAGTGGGTTGCCATTCCTTTCTCCAAGGGATCTTCCCAATCCAGGAATCAAACCCAGGTCTCCTGCATTGCAGGCAGATTTTTTTACTAAGGTTCTTTACTAAGGCAGATTTTGTCTAAGCAAACAGGGAAGCACGCATTTATCATCTTACAGTTCTGGAGGTCAGAAGTCTGACACCAGTGTCTTGGGGCTAAAATCTGGGTGTCAGAAGGGCTGAATTCCTTCCTGGAGGCTCTAGGGGAAAATTCTTTCCTTGCCTCTTGCAGCTTCTTGAGGCCACCTGCACTCCTTGGCTCATGGCCCCTTCCACATCTTCAGAGCCAGCAATGGTGGATCAAGTCCATCTTAGGTCTCTCTGAATCCTTCTTTTATGGTCCCTTTTCCACTTTTAAGGAACTTTGTGCTTACATTGAGACCACCCAGACAATTCAAGATCTTTTTTTTTTTTTTAAGACAATTTAAAATTAATTTTCTTTATTTAGTTTTGACTGAACTGGGTCTTCTGTGCACTCAGGCTTTTCTCTAGTTGGCAGTGAGCGGGGACTTGTGTGTAGTTGCGGAGTATGGTCTCATTGTGATGGCTTCTTCTATTGCAGAGCACAGGCTCTGGGGTGAATGGGCCTCAGTAGCTGAAACACATGGGCTCAGTAGTTGTTCCTGTCCAGCTCTAGAGCCCAGCTCGATAGTTTTGGCATGCAGATTTAGTTGCTCTGTGGCATGTGGGATCTTCCTGGATCAGGGTTCAAACTCGTGTCTCTTGCATTGGCAGGCAGATTCCTTACCACTGAGCCACCAGGGAAGCCTAACAATAATCTTATTTTAAGGTCAGTTTATTAGCCACCTTAATTTCATCTGCAACCTTACCCCCCTTGTGCCATGTAACCTAACGTTGTCACAGATTCCGGGGATGCACAAGTGAATGTCACTGGTGGGGAAAGAATCATGGTGCCTCTCACCAGCTCCTAGGCTGTGCTTAGTACTCTGCTTAGTACACCTGGGATAGATCAGAGCTGTTCTCTTCTTTCAAAGGTAGTGTACTTCCTACAGTGGAAGTAAGACATAAAAAAGTAGTAATACATATGAGGAGCAACAAGTGATAAAGAAAACATAATGAGCCAGGGATGGAGAGTTATGAGCATAGATTTCAAGGGCATCGTCACAGAATGAGCTCTGTAAAGCTACCATCTGAAGACCTGAGTGTTGAGAAGGAAGCTCCAATCTGAGGTCAAGTTCTGGGCAGAGAGAAACCCAAGTGCAAAGGCTCTGAAATACCTTCAGGGAATTGGGAGAAGTCAGTCATGTTGCTGGGCTTCCCAGGTGGTGCTAATGGTAAAGAACCTGCCTGACAAGGCAAGTTAGACAAAAGAGACGCCGGTTCGATCCCTGGGTCAGTAAGATCCCCTGGAGGAGAACATGGCAACCCACTCCAGTATTCTTGCTTGGAGAATTCCATTTACAGAGGACCCTGGTGGGCTATGGCCCATAGGGTAGCAAAGAGTCAGACACGACTGAAGAGACTTAACACAGCACAGGTAATGCTGCTTTAACACTAACAATCAGAGCAAACGCACCAACTTTCACCATGGGAGGTGCTATTCTAACAGCTTTGTATTAACTCATTTGCTCCTCACAGCAGCCTGACGCCTGAGGTGCTGCTATACTTGCCACACTAGGGAGGAGCCTGCAGAAGCTAGATTACTAGCTCAAGGTCACCCAGTAGGGAAGGAATATGTCATCATACACTGAATGATCTCTACAGGATACAGAATGGAATGTGCCTGTCCTGACTGATGCCATGGGGTAGGGACCACCAGGCTCCTCTGTCCATGGAATTCTCCAGGTAAGGATACTGGAGTTGCCATTTCCTTCTCCAGGGGATCTTCCTGATCCAGGGATCGAACCCAGGTCTCCTGCATTGCAGGCATATTCTTTACCCTGTCTGAGCCCCTAGGGGAGCCCATTGTCCTTAACTCGATCTATCAAAGATGCTCACCAAAGACACAGCATGTGTGATTTCTAACGGTCTGGGAATGGCAAAATGCTGTGCAGTTTTAGGATCCGAATTCAACACAATTCCAACAATCTGAAACTGTGGATGGACACTAATGAGTCAGTGTTTAACGAGGATCAAAGGCAAGGCGGTTCCGCATTTAGATTTCAGAATCTGTCCACAGACCCGCACTACCTTGCCCAGACCACATGTGGAACGTTTTGTACTGTTCCCAAGGGCTTCTCTGATGAGAGGCATCCTGATAAGCTGAAACTTGCTCAGAGGAGCTGAAATCCATTCAATTTGATCATGTCAAAACAGAGGATGTCTGTTGAATAAAATGACACGCAGGGCAAATTCATGGCTGACAGATCAGAAGAAAGTATTTGAAACTGACATAGAATTAGATCTAGGCTGCAAAGGGACTTCTGAAAATCACCAAGAAGGCAGAAATGGCTATGGAGCGAAGGCAAAGGATATTAACAGGCAAATCATAGATGTAGAAACGTGAAGCCCGGGCAAGTCTTTGGCGAGAATCCACTGACATTGATTCTCAGAGGCTCACAGATGAAACCAGCATGCCTACTAGATGGGTCACACCCAGAGAGCTGGTGATTCACTCGCCAAGTGAAGACTTGCACGCATTAAGTGTGGCTTGGGATGTTTGGGTATTGTCATCCCAGCTCTCATGGCAAGAGACATTCAGCTAGTGTTGGTTCATGTTGGTGGAGATGCAGGACTGGGGACCAACTCACTGGAGGTGGAGATGTGTCTGGGAGAACCTTCTGGAGCAAACTTTCTTAAGCACATTCATTATCTAGAGCAAACTCATGCAGCCCATGAAGGGACATGAGTAAGAACGCTGGCTGCTGTGCTGGCAGACCTAAAGGCCACCTGACTCTCCAGCCCTTGGATAAAGCTTCATACATATCGTTAGAGCTAATTTCCCATCAGTCCAGTGAAGCTGGTACTATTTCCCCATTTTGTAGATGAATAGACTGAGGGCTGTGAAGTTCAAGGTCATTCTGAGCTTTAAATTCCAATCCTGCCAGATCTCTAAGTCAGTATATTTGTTCACTAGACCACTCCCTTCCTAACGAGAAATAAGAGGTGAAACTGGAGACAATCTTTATTTCCCATCACTCCTGTTCTTCCTTCCATCTTGTATTCCTTGCTTCATCCTTTTTAGATAAAAGCAAGAGAAAAGACAGACATTGCAGAAAGAGGGTCTGGTGGGAATTGGGGTGAAGGAGCACTTTGACCTCCTAGAATTCTGACTTCAGTAAAGCTTCTTATCCAATCTCCTAGGATGCTTTGAGTAAAAAAAAAAAAATCTTAAAAGAAAAATAAAGACTAACATATATCAAGACCACTTTCCAGGCTCTGTTCTAAGGACCTTACGTGTCTGTGTCTTCTATGGCCTCGGCCTATGGGATGGCAGTGGGGCATGATGATGATTTAGGTCCTTGCATATCAGCAACAACTCTGAACCTATAGCCATCAGCCCTTGAAATGTCTATTGTTATTTTCCCCTCTCTAGTTTATGGTTACTTGACTAAATGACCACAAAATCTTTGGGGGGTTAATTGAGGAAATCATTGCTGTGTTTCCACCTGCTGTTCTACCTTAAGGCAAGGGGTCCTGCTGTCGCTACCCCTGTGTCATACAGTCATTGGCAGATCTAGGGGTTGGTGGCCTGCCAGGCAGGGTGCTCCTATTGGCTGAGGACAGGTCTCTGGAGAAGAGAGCAGTGTGGGATTTTAGCAGCAACACTGACAGCAGTTTGAGGATGGGTGCTTGGGCTAATTACAAGGATACAGGTGGACTATCAAGGCGATTAGCACAGCATCTCCTGAGACTGAGGGGGAGATGGTGAGGTCAGAGAACTCAGGAAAATAAAGGATGTGTGAAAAACAGCTTGTGGTGTCTGAGATGCTGGCAACACGGCCCCCATTTGCATGTGACGCCATGTGTCGGTGGAGGCCGCTGAGCATGCTGGCCCCAAACTGTGCAGAAGGAAGGAAGAGTTTAGGAGGTCATTATGCTAGTAATGACCTGGAATCAGACTTAGACGAGGAGATGATGAAGAAGAGGAGGGCCGGTGGAGTGGAGAAAAGATGGAGCGAAGAGTGGACCATAGTAGTCATAAATGGAACAAACTGAAAGGGGATTGGATGATGTCCCAGAGCTGCTGCAACAAAGCGCCACAAACAACAGATATTTATTGTGTTACAGGTCTGGAGGCTAGAGTCTGAGATCAAGGTGTAGGCAGGGATACGCTCCCTGTGGATAGAGACTCTGGGTAGAATCCTTCCTTGTCTCTTCAGCTTCTGGTTGTGCCTATAAATCCTTGGCACTCATTGGCTTGCAGCTGCATCAGTTACAGCATCAATTACTCCGTCTCTCTTGCCACATGCCTTCTCCCTGTGTGTATCTCTCTCCTCTTCTTATAAGGACACCTGTCATCTTGGATTAAGGCCACTTAATGGCCTTGTCTTAACTTTATCACATCTACAAAGAAAGACCTTTATTTTCAGTTAAGTCCACATCCATGGGTACAAGGGCTTAGGGCTCAGCATATCTTTCTATGGTGTGCTGTGCTTAGTCTCTCAGTCGTGGTCCAACTTTTTGCAACACCATGCACTGTAGTCTGCCACGCTCCTCTGTCCAGGGATTCTCCAGGTAAGAATACTGGAATGGGTTGCCATTTTCTCCTCCAGGGGGTCTTCCCAACCCAGGGATTGAATCCAGGTCTCCCACATTGCAGGTGCTTTTTTACCAGCTGAGCTACCAGGGAAACCCATATCTTTCTGCTGCTGCTGCTGCTAAGTCACTTCAGTCACGTTTGACTCTGTGTGACCCCATAGACAGCAGCCCACCAGGCTCCCCTGTCCCTGGGATTCTCCAGGCAAGAACACTGGAGTGGGTTGCCATTTCCTTTTCCAATGCATGAAAGAGAAAAGTGAAAGTGAAGTCACTCAGTCGTGTCTGACTCTTTGCCACCCCATGGACTGCAGGCTACCAGGCTCCTCTATCCATGGGATTTTCCAGGCAAGAGTACTGGAGTAGGGTGCCATTGCCTTCTCCATATCTTTCTGAGGGGGACACAATTCATCTGATAAAAGCAAAAATCCTAAACTTTATAGCTCAATGGCACCCCACTCCAGTACTCTTGCCTGGAAAATCCCATGGATGGAGGAGCCTGGTAGGCTCCAGTCCATGGGGTCACTAAGAGTCAGGCACGACTGAGCGACTTCACTTTCACTTTTCACTTTCATGCATTGGAGAAGGAAAGGGCATCCCACTCCAGTATTCTTGCCTGGAGAATCCCAGGGACAGAGGAGCCTAGTGGGCTGCCGTCTGTGGGGTCACACAGAGTCAGACACGACTGAAGCGACTTAGCAGCAGCAGCAGCGTGTTGCTCTGAAAATTAAACAATAGGATGCAATGAAAAGACATGGTTAAAAAAAAAAAAAAAAAAAAACCTCTGACGTTACTGCTCACTACCCTGGATGGATTACTGGCTTCTGTTGGGCTTCCAGGATAGCTCAGTTGGTAAAGAATCCACCTGCAATGCAGGAGACCCTGGTTCAATTCCAAGGTCGGGAAGATCCCCCGGAGAAGGGAAAGGCTACCCATTCCAGTTTTCTTGCCTGGAGAATTCCCTGGGCTGTATAGTCCATGGGGTCACAAAGAGTCAGACATGACTGAATAACTTTCACTTATCACTTTCATGAGGCAAATTCAGGGTGGAATCACTTTGAACTGGAAGATTCTTATGTATCAGTGTTTTCTATTTCAAATAGGTCAAAAGTAAGTGATGTGGAAGCCACAGCCAAGCTCAAGTCTTCTGAGCCGTAAATCAAATACCCATGTGGGAGCCAGCGACACGGGATGTGTCAATAGTTATAGAAATGTGAAAGCACGTCACATTACTGACACCGAGTTTTCTTCATTCACACCTCCCCACCTCTCCACCTCCCCCTCCCCACCAGGGCTTTCTGATCCTCCTGCCCAAAGGCTGAGCTGGAGTTTGCTTTTTAGCTCATGGTCTTATGAAAGGGCTTCCCTGGTGGCTCAGTGGTAAATAATCTGCCTGCAATGCAGGGGATGCTGAAGATGCAAGTTCAACCCCTGGGTTGGAAAGATCCCCCAGAGGGGGAAATGGCAACCCGCTCCTGTATTCTTGCCTGGAGAATCCCACGGACAGAGGAGCCTGGCGGGCTACTGTCCATGGATTCACAAAAAAGGCAGACATGACTGAGTGGCTAAACAACAAACTAATCTTATAAAAAGGTATATCTATTTTTAAAATAGGTTGACTTGATTATTTAGTATGGAAATGTATTCAAAGTATTTAATTAAATCAAAGTATTTCAAATTACATATTAGCAGAGTGTATCTGAACACATGTCATCAAATGAGACTACCTGCATGGTTTCCAAAGGATTGTCTGCAAAATGTACAGGCTGCTTGGAATGGCATTAAGAGGTAATTCAAAAGCTAGAAATTGTTGTAAGCACTTATTTTAAAATAAAGTTTAATTTTCGCTTTAACACGTTTTCTGGTTAGAAAATTGAAAAAAAAAAAGTAGAAAAGGTGAAGGAAACAAAACTAACACATTCTTGGAAATTACTATGAATATTTTCTTGTATTTTCTTCCTGACTTTTTAAGAGATTGTTTACAATCATTGTTTATGCATCAAGCACCTTGGCTGAACCCACTGAGTAAAATGGATTTACTGTTACAAACCCCAGCATCTATCCATCACAGTCACTTCCCTGTGGATATTTGTGAAGGGAGGACTCTATTCTAGGCATAAAAGAAAATGGCCTGTCGCTA
The DNA here is from genome assembly GCF_027580195.1 of Bos mutus. Classification (NCBI taxonomy): domain Eukaryota; kingdom Metazoa; phylum Chordata; class Mammalia; order Artiodactyla; family Bovidae; genus Bos; species Bos mutus. The sequence continues at coordinate 104,964,065 of NC_091622.1, read as the reverse complement.
ATGATTTTTATTCGAATTCTTCAAACAAATGAAAATTCTATGGTCCTTTCCCATCAGCCCACATCAGCTGGGTCTTATTGCATTTCTTTCTCCTTTTTGGCTTGCTTGGGAGCCAAGCAAAAAGAAAGCCTGTATTTGGAACAATCATTAGTCTGATTATCAATTCTAATAAAAAGCTCTAGCAGGCATTTCTCCAAATATTGGGGCTGGAAGGACTGGGTTTGTTATTTGTCTTGGTGTAAGAAAGCTAGCAACCAATAGTCCTGGTGAGAAGTGGAGGATATGAAAGGCTGACACCCCCACCCCCAAAGGAAGAGATCAGTATCATTGGTGATTCTTCAATTCTGCAGCATACAAAGGGTCTGTCTCAAAACCCTGGGTCCATGATGACACGAAGTTAGGAGGCTGGAGACTGGCGGTGGGGGAGCCAGGCTGATGTCAGGTGGGACAGGATGAAGGTCTCGCTCAGGATAATGGCAGTGGGGATGCAGGGAACCGAGGTAGAGACATCCTCTGAGATGCGGTCATGTGGATGTGGGGTTCCTGGAGGAGGAGGATGACAGGTTAGCTAGCTCTTATCCAGCTGGGGCAGCAGAGTGTTTGACGGTATTATTCCCAGAGACAGACACAGAAGAGGAGAAAGTGTCTTTGCACACCTCCCAGCTCCCCCTGTCCTGTGCCCTCTGCTGCTCACCACCAATGGACAGTCACCCATTCATTGACTCATCTGTCCACCTGCCTCCCATCCTCCCCCAAAGCTCTCATTAAACGTGGGTAAGTGTGCTCTGGGAGTGGCACTTACATTGTCTGTGGGAGGTTCTTGTAAAGCGCTCCTGCTGAGAATATTCCAGGTAGTTTCTACACTAAGTATTAAGTCTGAGATTTCATGAGTCCACATGAACAACCCAGAACAGGGACAGCAAATATGACCCATGGGCTGACTCCGGCCCACTGCCTATGTTTGTCAATAAAGTTTTACTGGAACATAGTCATGATCATCTGTGTACGGAATGTCTCAGGCTGCTCTCACGCTCCAACGGCAGAGTTGAGCAGTAGTAACAGACGGCATGGCTAACAAAGCTGAAACCCATCGGGCCCTCCGGAGAAAACATTTGTCTGCCCTTCACTAGTGCGTTCTCTCCTCCCTCTGGTGCTGGGAACAAGTGTGCAATAGTGATTCTAAAAGGGGCACTTCTCCAGTGGGAGGCAAAATTGGTAAGCCTATGGCTGCTTCATGTTGAGATTTGGTAGAAACCAATGCAATACTGTAAAGCAATTCTCTTCAACTAAAAATAAATAAATAAAGCACTTTGTGGCATGTAAATCATATGGTAAGAAAGCTGTGGGGTCTTTTTTTAAAGAAAAAAAGGCCAAATAATATGGAACTTGAGAATTAAGCATTGAATGAATGAATGAATGACTTAAAAGAGGCAGTGTCCCTAAACTAGAGAAGGTCATGACATAGGAGCACAAAGAACTGAGAGTCAAGAGGCTCAGATTGTTCCTTTAATAAGTCAGAGGGGACAGTGATGGGTCACGCAGTCTTGCATAAACCCTCAAGAGTATAAATTTGTAAAAACTTTCTGGAATCCAAAACATTGATGTGCATCAAGAGACCTAAAAATGCACATCGCATTCTATTCTCAGGCACTGCATCTTGACATGGTAATCCCATTTCTTGAAATCTATTTCAAGGAATGAATCCAATGTTGGAGGAACTATTTGCCCACACATGTCTATTCCACAGCTGTTCCCAAGATTGAAAAAAGGAAATCAACCTACATGACCAGCTGGTTAAAGAACATATGGGCGCCGAAAAGACTAGTACCATACAGCCATTACAATGATGTTAATGATGATGGGAATATTCTGGAACGTAAACTGGAAAAGAAGCAGGATGACAAAGTGGGAGTATGGAAACTACCATATGGAATTACAGGGTAAGACAGTGACCTTGCTTATGGATTCCTCTTTACTCTGTGTCAACACTGGGAGGAGACATTTTCACATGTGATCTCTTTTAATCTTGACACAAAGCTTGCGAGTTAATCACTTTTCCGTTTCACAGAGGAAGAAATGAAGACTGGAAGGAAACTTCTACAAGGTCGTGAAATTGGCAAGAGGTCGAACTCAAACTTTGCTAACTCTCATCCCTGTGCTTATAGCTGTTATGTTAGGCATATTTTTTTTCTCTGCTACAAAAAGTGTGAAAATGGAAAGGTTTGGATTAACTGTAGCAACAGCTGCCAGTGATCAATAAAGTCGTCCCAGGAGACTGTCCAAGGCAGTCACAGAGGGAGCCTTCTTGAGGATCCAGGAAGCCCTCCCAGCCTGGGAGGTGGGAAGGGTTCCTCTTGTTGTGCTGATTTCACAGATGCAGACCCTGAAGAATCTGGAAGGAACAACCAAGGCTCAGGGCCAAGCAGCCAGGACTGAAGGGAGGGTACTGGGACACCTGCAAGCTGACCCAAGGAGAACTCCTGACAGCTCACATTCCCCAGGAGGGTGGGAGCTTGCTGGCGCTGAGAGTAAGCCAAGGGTCAAGGGCCAAGGGTACCCTGGTGAGCCAGGCTGCACTGGGGGAGCCGGGCAGCACGCATGAGAAGGAGGACTTAGGTTTGCCTGGTTCTGAGTCACTGGAGCAAGCTGGTACACAGGGTGGAGAGCAAAGACCAAGGATGCCAATGGTGGCGCAGCAGAAAAAGTCCAGCTGAGGATGCCCTTCTGCGTGTCATTTCTCAGAGGAGCCAGGCCTTACACCTCACAAATCTGCACGGCAGCAGTGTTCTTCAGGGAGTGGACCCAGATCATAAAAAAACAAATGATAAAAAGTGAGGAGGCCAAGGTGATAAAAGCAGGCAAAAGCACCCATGCGGGACCGGGATACAGGAATTCAAGGATGGATTGGTGGGCTCTAGCACTGAAATTGATGGTGGATTCCGTCCAAATCCAAGTGATCCCAAGGCCCTTTGGGTCAAAGGTCAGCAGCAACACTTTCCTACGTGTCCTGACACCGAGCCCAGGTACGAGGAGCACCACTCACCTGAGAGCCAGTGGTCTCCAACGCGCCTCAGGAGCGAGTGTGGCAGAGGAAGCTAGCTCAGGTGTGCTCTGCCTCTTTCTTGCTGTGTGACCCTGGGTTAGCAGCCTCCCCTCTCTGAGCCTCGATTTCCCCACCTGCTACTGAGCACTTCCAGCAGCAGATGCTATCATAAGTACCCCAGACTTATTGGCTCCTCACAACGCTCCGAGGAGGTTGGCCTCCATGGTCTTCACCCCTGTTTATGGATCAGGAGACAGAAGCCCCATGAGGAGAAGGGCCTTGTCTGGTGTCACAGGAAGTGGGCAGAGGAGGTGGGATTTCAGAGCCGGGCCCAGGCCATGGGCTTGCAACAGTGAAGCCACATCAAGCGCCAGGTGACTGGCTTTGGCCATGGTCTCCCTGCCACCAGCGAAGGCAAACGCCGGGCAGTTTCTCTGGGTCTGAGCTGCACTCAGAAGACACTGCCCTTCCAGGGGTGTGAGATGTTTCAGCTGACAAGAAAGAACTGAGCCAGCTCCTCCTATGTGTATTTCACTTAAAGGTGTTCATGAATTAGATGGCTTCAACTTGAAAAAAAAAATTATGTATTTCAATGGACTCCTTACTGTCACTATCTCATCTGAGTCCATGATTCTCCCAGATCGTCATCCTCCTCCTTCTGTTTGGGCCCCGTGGGGAGAAGGTGGGAGACTCTGTGAGTTGAGGAGAAAGCTGTGCGGTGCCTGTTGGGACTAGAGAAGGGGTGGGGTAGATGTGGAGGGAGGGAAGGGGCCTACAGGGAAAGAATCATAGAAGACAGCAAGGGCCCCAGGGACGGAGTAGGGTAGAAGCGTGGTAAGGGGGGACCCCTGAGAAGGATGGGAAGACCTGCAGGGAAGCAGGGCTTGGGGTGATGGGAGCCCTTGGGTTTAAGAACAGGAGGTCCCTGTGGTTTTTCAAGGGAATTGCTTGGATGGGCCTCATCCCGGATCTCAGGCAATAACACCAGAATGTCAGGACCACAAGGGCATGAACCAGGTGGCTTGTCCACCTCTGTATCCCTGGGTCAGGCACACTGTAGGTGTCAGTATTGATGACTGATTGAGTGGACGAGCGTAGGAGAGAGAGGCCTTGACAATGAAAGCGGAGAACAGTCCAACAAGGTAGACTCAGCCCCGCAGAGATGGAGAAAGGATTTGACCATCTAGAGACTTCTCTACAGACTTTTTTTTTCCCCATAGGAGGAATTTATTGTGTGTGTGTGTGTGTGTGTTTTTTTAACTTTTTATTTTGTATTGGGAAAAGTTGGCTTAAAACTCAACATTCAGAAAATTAAGATCATGGCATCTGGTCCCATTACTTCATGGCAAATAGATGGGGAAACAGTGGAAATGGTGGCTGACTTTGGGGGGGCTCCAAAATCACTGCAGATGGTGACTGCAGCCATGAAATTAAAAGACGCTTGCTCCTTGGAAGGAAAGTTATGACTAACCTAGACAGCATATTAAAAAGCAGAGACATTACTTTGCCAACAAAGCTCCATCTAGTCAAAGCTGTGGTTTTTCCAGTAGTCATGTATGGGTGTGAGAGTTGGATTATAAAGAAAGCTGAGTGCCGAAGAATTGATGCTTTTGAACTGTGGTGTTGGATAAGACTCTTGAGTTGAGAGTCCCTTGGACTACCAGGAGATCCAACCAGTCCATTCTAAAGGAAATCAGTCCTGGGTGTTCACTGGAAGGACTGATGCTGAATCTGAAGCTCCAATACTTTGGCCACCTGATGTGAAGAGCTGATTCATTTGAAAAGACCCTGATGCTGGGAAAGATTGAAGGCGAGAGGAGAAGGGGACAACAGAGGATGAGATGGTTGGATGGCATCACCAACTCAATAGACATGAGTTTGAGTAGGCTCTGGGAGTTGATGATGGACAGGGAAGCCTGGAGTGCTGCAGTCCATGGGGTCGCAAAGAGTCGGACACATCTGAGCAGTTGAACGGAACTGAACTTACACAATGAAGCGTTTAACTTGCTTATCCCATCTGTTGCAAGACACAGCATCTTAGTTCTTTCCAGTAATATCTTTCAACATAACAGACTCAAATCAGTTGCTATAAGTTGCCATAAGCCACGAAGAGCAGAAATGTGATCTTCGTGGAGCACAGGACAGAGGAAGTTGATATTGGGAGGCTGTTTGGTACTGGAAGAGGATGGAGAGAGAAATATGTGCTTTCAGGATGGAGAGAGGGGCAGAAGTTTATCAAGTCTCCGGGCCTGATTCAAAGTATTTTCTTTCACTGTAGCCCTCAACCTGCAAAGAGGGGTTCCCATTACTTTTCTTGAAGTGGAAATCATGCCTCAGCCTGGTTATTCAACTTGCCCAAGGTCACACAGCTAGTCAGCAGGATGGGAACTGCTCAGTGTGTTTCTGAAGCCAAAACCCCGCCAATGCCCACGGTGATGCATTGTCTACCCTTGAGGCTTCCTGGAGAGCTCGAGGGAGGGTTACTGTCACCTGTCCAGCTCAGTCTGAGGGCAGGACAGACTCAACAGTGACAGCGACTAAGCTAGGTCTCCTGTTCCCATGTCCCGGGCTGCGTGTGCAGGTCTCAGCACAGGTGGTCTCCTGGGTCCCTGAAACCACATCACAAGCAGTCCCTGGCTCCCAGCCTCCCCCTGGCCCCAGCCTCCATCACCTCCCTCTTGTATGGACCAAACGGGTCTTGCCGCCTCCACTTGTCCTCATCCTCCAATCTTCACTCAGTGCTAAGAGCCCAGCTCCACGAAGCTGCCCCAGAGGCCTTTGTCAAGAGCCTTTTTCATCATTCCCCTCAACCCCCCACCCAAATTTAGAACCCTTCAATACTTTTTTTTTAACTTTTTATTTTACACTGGAATATTGACAATGTTGTGTTCATTTCAGGTGTATACAGCCAAGTGATTCAGTTACTCGTATACGCGTATCTATTGTTTTTCAAATTCTCTTTCTGTTTAGGCTGTTACATAATATTGAGCAGAGCTCTCCGTGTTATACAGAAGGTCCTTGTGGGTCATCTATTTTATCTATAGCAGTGTGTACATGTCCATCCCAAACTCCCTAACTATCCCTTCTTCCCTTCTATCCCTTGGTAATGAGTTCATTCTCTAAGTTGTGAGTCTGCTTCTGTAGAATACAGAACAATACTTCGTTCTCATATACAACCCTGCCTTCCTAAGCTTGTCTACAAGCCAGGCCTTACTCCAGCCACACTGGTCTCCTCCCACACAAGCTCCCCCGGAGCCCCAGCCCTCCCCATCCCTACTCCTTTCACCTGGCCCCACATGCCAACCCCTTCCCCGCCCCTGCCCCCCGCAAAACGTGCACACATGTGGAGTTAAGTCTCACTCTTCGTTTAGGTCGGAATCTCCTGATACTCTCTCTGCTGCTATTTTACACCACTCTCTAGAGTTTTCCATGATTGTATTTAAATATCTGTTCAAGGGCACAGCTGTTTTCCTGTCTGATTCATCACTGCGAAGGGCCCGAAGGACAGGGACTTCCTCTGCTTTACTCAGCTCTGGATCCATGATGCCTAGAACCGGGTGGTCCATGTAGGCAATAGATCTGATGCAACTGTATGCAACTGATCTGCTAGGATTTTGGAATCAAAAGCATTCACTGTTGTCTTTCAGTTCAGTTCAGTTCAGTCACTCAGTCGTGTCAGACTCTTTGAGGCCCCATGGACTGCAGCATGCCAGGCTTCCCTGTCCATCACCAACTCCTGGAACCTGCTCAAATTCATGTCCGTCGCGTCGGTGATGCCATTCAACCATCTCATCCTCTGTCATCCCCTTCTTTTTCTGCATTCAATCTTTCCCAGCATCAGGGTCTTTTCCACTGAGTCAATTCTTCGCATCAGTTGGCCAAAGGGAAAAAAAAATTGGAAACTCCCTTCCAGACTCCTACTGTGCCCATCAAGACAGGGTTTTTGTGCTCCCTTGAAGAGTCAGCCTGTAAACACAGCTGCCTCTGGCTGCCTGGGAAAGGCTGCCTCACTCACTTTGATGAACACATGATGCATCCATCTCGTTGCTCTTGAGCTGGTCAGGGAATTCAAAGCTAATTAGATGGGATCAGTAAACAAGGCAGCCAGTTTTCAAACTGAGTACAGCTTTCCTGTAATTAAGCCTTGCTGGGAAGTAAACGTCACAGGCCAGCCTATGAGCCACACATAAGAGGGAATCATGACAAATCTGATCATTCTAATGCTAATTAGAGCTTGGCTGCTCTGATAGTAGTGAAACTTTATTCCTTTTCGCTAATCTTAGAAAAAACCAGAGGGAGTTAATCACGGGGTGAGCATGGTAAAGCCAGACTGTATGTTTCTGATTGAATGCTTCTGATTCCGAAATCCTAGAGCACAGCACACATCTGAACACACTTGGTCCCCAAGGTAGGTCCTTGGGAAAGCCCTCATCTTAGTCTGTGTTCCAAACCAGTACACATATTGAGACCCTTCACCCTTCAAGCCCACCCCGATGGAAGGCAGGACTATTACGGAATCTCAACTCATACTGCTCGCCTCATGACAGGTCAATTGTCAAAAGAGGAGTTGTTAAGGCAAGGACAGAGAAGGCAATGGCACCCCACTCCAGTACTCTTGCTTGGAAAATCCCATGGATGGAGGAGCCTGTTAGGCTGCAATCCATGGGGTCACTAAGAGTCGGACACGACTGAGCGACTTCATTTTCAGTTTTCCCTTTCATGCACTGGAGAAGGAAATGGTAGCCCACTCCAGTGTTCTTGCCTGGAGAATCCCAGGGACGGGGGAGCCTGGTGGGCTGCTGTCTATGGGGTCGCACAGAGTCGGACACAACTGAAGTGACTTAGCATAGCATAGCATAAGGCAAGGAATAACGACCATATTTGGAAAGTCCTCTGAGAAGATGTGGGCTTGTGCCCCCAAAGAACTATCTTGTCTGAATTAGAACTCAGGTTCCTTTTGTACTAAAAGGGGAGGGAGTCAAGTCAAACACTTCCTGGTCCCCATCAGCCTCCTGAGGGATGTGTTCATTTCTTCTTCCCTGCAGTTTTTCAAGAGACGCTCCAGGTAGTGCCGTGGGAAAGAAGCCACCTGCCGGTGCAGGAGTGTGGGTTCGATCCCTGGGTCAGGAAGATCCTCTGGAGGAGGAAATGGCCACCAGCTCCAGTATTCTTGCCTGGAAACTTCCATGGACAGAGGACCCTGGTGGGCTACAGTCTATGGAGTCGAAAAAAGTCTGACTCGACTGAGCGACTGAGCAGAGCAGAGCAGCAGTTATTCACCAGGTAGCCCTGGGCAGGATGTTTCCTGTGAGCTGAACAAAGGTATTTTAGCTTAATGCTCATCACCTGAGAGGCAGGGTTCCCAGAGATGGGCCATTATGTATAACTTGAACTTACAGGCAATATTAGCGAGTAATATAGAATACAAAATGTTCTTCCCTATTACAGGATCTCTCACGTCTCTGACCCTGACATGGCAGAAAAAGGCATGATGTTTAGCATTGGGTGGCTGGAGTTGAATTCTCGGCAAGTGAGTTCCTAATTCTAGACGAGTTGGCATTCAGCAGCCTCTAAGCCTCAGTTTCTAAATCTCTAAAATAGACACAATAATGACCTCTGCAGCAGGTTGGGAAGGGCCTTCACTGTTCATCCAGGGTTTCTCAAAGCACAGACCCCAGGATGCTTTTTGGTTAAGTGTGGATGAGCTTGGTCTTATGTGAGCATTAATGCATATGTTTCAATGTCTAATAGATTCTAGTAGAAAGCTGAGCACCGAAGAATTGATGCTTTTGGACTGTGGTGTTGGAGAAGACTCTTGAAAGTCCCTTGGTCTGCAAGGAGATCTAACCAGTCCATCCTAAAGGAAATCAATCCTGAATATTCATTGGAAGGACTGATATTTGAAGCTGAAACTCTAACACTTTGGCCACTTGATGCGAAGAGCTGACTCATTTGAAAAGACCCTGGTGCTGGGAAAGATTGAAGACAGGAGGAGAAGGGGACAACAGAGGATGAAATGGCTGGATGGCATCACCAACTCAATGGACATGAGTTTGAGTAAACTCCAGAAGTTGGTGATGGACAGGGAGGCCTGGTGCGCTGCAGTGCATGGGGTCACAAAGAACTGGACACAGCTGAGTGACTGAACTGAACTGAGATTCCACACATATACTTAAGGCTGTGGTCTTTAACCCTGGCTACAAAGACAAGGCCAGCTGAGGATGGAGACAGACTCGGGTTGTTCAGCTATAAGCCAAAGATGCCTAGGGATACCAGCAGGTAAGAGAAAGGCATGGGGCGCGTGCTCCCCGAGATCCTTCCCCACAGCCCTGCCCTTCCTCCACTTTGGCTTCAGATTTCCAGCCCGTAGAAGTAGGGAAGGACACAAGCCTGTGGCTTTAAGCTGCCCAGTTGGCAGTGCTTTGTCATGCAGACTTAGGAAATGAATACAGACTGGGAGGGCTTTGGCTGTTCCTCCTCAGGCACGTTTCTGGACCCCAGGCTTCCTGTCTGCAAAAAGAGGGAAGGTGTTGGATCAGTGTTTGCCAATTTTGCTGATAATCAGAGTTACCTGAGGCACATTCAGTGCGAGTTTATGATACCTTCCCTCCAGATTTTCAGAATCAGTGAGTCTGGCCGGGGGGGTCCAAAAATCTGTTTTTTTTTTTTTTTCTTTTTTTTTTTTTTATTCTTAAATTTAATAATTTTAAAACATGTGTTCCCCATCCTGAACCCCCTCCTCCCTCCCCCCCCCCATACCATCCCTCTGGGTCGTCCCAGTGCACCAGCCCCAAGCATCCAGCATCGTGCATTGAACCTGGACTGGCATCTCGTTTCATACATGACATTTCACATGTTTCAATGCCATTCTCCCAAATCTTCCCACCTCTCCCTCTCCCACAGAGTCCATAAGCCTGTTCTATACATCAGTGTCTCTTTTGCTGTCTCGTATACAGGGTTATCGTTACCATCTTTCTAAATTCCATATATATGCGTTAGTATACTGTATTGGTGTTTTTCCTTCTGGCTTACTTCACTCTGTATAATAGGCTCCAGTTTCATCCACCTCATTAGAACTGATTCAAATGTATTCTTTTTAATGGCTGAGTAATACTCCATTGTGTATATGTACCACAGCTTTCTTATCCATTCATCTGCTGATGGACATCTAGGTTGCTTCCATGTCCTGGCTATTATAAACAGTGCTGCGATGAACATTGGGGTACACGTGTCTCTTTCCCTTCTGGTTTCCTCAGTGTGTATGCCCAGCAGTGGGATTGCTGGATCATAAGGCAGTTCTATTTCCAGTTTTTTAGGAATCTCCACACTGTTCTCCATAGTGGCTGTACTAGTTTGCATTCCCACCAACAGTGTAAGAGGGTTCCCTTTTCTCCACACCCTCTCCAGCATTTATTATTTGTAGACTTTTGGGTCGCAGCCATTCTGACTGGTGTGAAATGATATCTCATAATGGTTTTGATTTGCATTTCTCTGATAATGAGTGATGTTGAGCATCTTTTCATGTGTTTGTTAGCCATCTGTATGTCTTCTTTGGAGAAATGTCTATTTAGTTCTTTGGCCCATTTTTTGATTGGGTCATTTATTTTTCTGGAGTTGAGTTGAAGGAGTTACTTGTATATTTTTGAGATTAGTTGTTTGTCAGTTGCTTCATTTGCTATTATTTTCTCCCATTCTGAAGGCTGTCTTTTCACTTTGCTAATAGTTTCCTTTGATGTGCAGAAGCTTTTAAGTTTAATTAGGTCCCATTTGTTTATTTTTGCTTTTATTTCCAATATTCTGGGAGGTGGGTCATAGAGGATCCTGCTGTGATGTATGTCAGAGAGTGTTTTGCCTATGTTCTCCTCTAGGAGTTTTATAGTTTCTGGTCTTACATTGAGATCTTTAATAGGAATATATCTACCTAAAGAAACTAAAGACCTATATATAGAAAACTATAAAACACTGGTGAAAGAAATCAAAGAGGACACTAATAGATGGAGAAATATACCATGTTCATGGATTGGAAGAATCAATATAGTGAAAATGAGTATACTACCCAAAGCAATTTATAGATTCAATGCAATCCCTATCAAGCTACCAACAGTATTCTTCACAGAGCTAGAACAAATAATTTCACAATTTGTATGGAAATACAAAAAACCTCGAATAGCCAAAGCGATCTTGAGAAAGAAAAATGGAACTGGAGGAATCAACCTACCTGACTTCAGGCTCTACTACAAAGCCACAGTTATCAAGACAGTATGGTACTGGCACAAAGACAGAAATATAGATCAATGGAACAAAATAGAAAGCCCAGAGATAAATCCACGCACATATGGACACCTTATCTTTGACAAAGGAGGCAAGAATATACAATGGATTAAAGACAATCTCTTTAACAAGTGGTGCTGGGAAATCTGGTCAACCACTTGTAAAAGAATGAAACTAGAACACTTTCTAACACCATATACAAAAATAAACTCAAAATGGATTGTTCATAGCAATACAGGCACACCTCAAGAAACAAGAAAAAAGTCAAATAAATAACCTAACTCTACACCTAAAGCAACTAGAAAAGGAAGAAATGAAGAATCCCAGGGTTAGTAGAAGGAAAGAAATCTTAAAAATTAGAGCAGAAATAAATGCAAAAGAAACAAAAGAGATCATAGCAAAAATCAACAAAGCCAAAAGCTGGTTCTTTGAAAGGATAAATAAAATTGATAAACCATTAGCCAGACTCATCAAGAAACAAAGGGAGAAAAATCAAATCAATAAAATTAGAAACGAAAATGGAGAGATCACAACAGACAACACAGAAATACAAAGGATTATAAGAGACTATTATCAACAATTATATGCCAATAAAATGGACAACGTGGAAGAAATGGACAAATTCTTAGAAAAGTACAACTTTCCAAAACTCGACCAGGAAGAAATAGAAAACCTTAACAGACCCATCACAAGCATGGAAATTGAAACTGTAATCAAAAATCTTCCAGCAAACAAAAGCCCAGGTCCAGACGGCTTCACAGCTGAATTCTACCAAAAATTTAGAGAAGAGCTAACACCTATCCTGCTCAAACTCTTCCAGAAAATTGCAGAGGAAGGTAAACTTCCAAACTCATTCTATGAGGCCACCATCACCCTAATACCAAAACCTGACAAAGATCCCACAAAAAAAGAAAACTACAGGCCAATATCACTGATGAACATAGATGCAAAAATCCTTAACAAAATTCTAGCAATCAGAATCCAACAACACATTAAAAAGATCATACACCATGACCAAGTGGGCTTTATCCCAGGGATGCAAGGATTCTTCAATATCCGCAAATCAATCAATGTAATACACCACATTAACAAATTGAAAAACAAAAACCATATGATTATCTCAATAGATGCAGAGAAAGCCTTTGACAAAATTCAACAAATATCTGTTTTTAAGAAACTCTCCAGGTAGTGGCAGTGACCTGCGTCTTGCTGTCACTGTCCTCTCTGGTGTTCTAGGTTTCTTCAGGGTCTTTGAAGAAAAAAAGCTTTGCCCTTGACCCCACACAGTCTCTCTGCAAGCCTGCCCTGAATGGTGCTTGTTGGCGTCTGTGCCCACACACCCAGACTGCAGACCAAGGAGGGCAGATACCCTTCTGTGTCTCTGAATGTTGCCTGGAGATGGTCCATGCTTAGGATTCTGGCATCGAACACAGAGATAAATCGTCTTTACATACAAATGTTCTGTTGCAGGAAATGTGACCAAGGCCCTTGCAGAGTCTCACCTGTGCCTCCCTTCCTCCAGGCTGGCCAAGCCCCACTCCAGTCTAACCTCCATGCTCTTCTGAAGGAATCATGAGGCAGACAAGAAAGTGGAAGTGTTAGTCACTCAGTTGAGTCTGACTCTCTGCGAACCCACTCACTGTAGCCCACCAGGCTCCTCTGTCCTTTGGAATTCTCCAGGCAAGAATACTGGAATGGGTTTCCATTTCCTTTTCCGGGATATCTTCCCAACCCAGGGATCGAACTCCAGGTCTTCTGCATTGCAGGTAGATTCTTTACCACTGAGCCACCAGGGAAGCCCTAGAGGCAGACATAATTCTTTAAAAAAAAAAAAAAAAAAACTTTCGATTTTGTATTGGGGTCTAGCCGATTGACAATGTTGCAATAGTTTCAGGCCATACGAGGCAGACACCATTCTAAGTCACTTGGCCCTGTGAAGTGGGTTCTCTGACTCTTGTCTTTTACAGATAGGGAAGAAACTGAGACTCAGAGAGGTTAAGTGACAGTTCCAGTGTTAAGGTCACAGAGCCAGTGGAGGAGCTGGGGTTTGAACCTGGCTGGTGGTCTAGTATCAGCATCTTCATATCTCTGTCACTCACCATCACATCACTCAAAGCAAATCCCTTGCCAAGAGGATCCAGTCCAAGCGGCTGGGCTCATCCCTTCTTCCTGTCCCAGTGACCCCTCTGGCAAGATCTCCCATCACCCTCCCCTCCCCCTTACTCTACACTCCAGCGGCTACTTACCCTTTAGCCCTTCTCCCTTGGCTGGCCTTCTGCTGGAAATCTTTTCTTCACACCCAGAGAACTTTCCCTCTGGGCTTTCCCTCTTGTGTCTTTGGTGACTGTAACACACAGCCCAGTTTTCCACGTGGCTCAACCTCCTCCTTCCTTCAAGTCTTTGCTCAAATGTCACCTTTGCAGTGATGCCTTCCAGAACAATCTTTTAAAGCTTTGCTATCTCCTCATCCCCACCTAGACAGTATATTAAAAAGCAGAGACATCACTTTGCTGATGAGTGTCCGTATAGTCAAAGCTATGGTTTTTTTCAGTAGTCATGTACAGATGTGAGAGTTGGACCATGAAGAAGGCTGAGCACCAAAGAATTGATGTTTTCAAACTGTCGTGCTGGAGAAGACTCTTGAGAGTCCCTTGGACAACAAGGATATCAAGCCAGTCAATCCTAAAAGGTATCAACCCTGAATATTCATTGGAAGGACTGACGCTGAAGCATATTATGGTTCCATGAAAGTTGACTCATCGGCTTAGCTCATTTTTTCTTTCAAGGAAACAGAATGCTTTGCTCCATCTGTTTATCTATTCATTCTGCATAGCATATTGGTTTTCTTCCATTCATTCTTCTGCTAATTAATTCATTAGCTGGTTCATTAATGAAGAATGTTTACTGAGGGCTCACTATGTTCTGGGCACTGTCCTAGGTGCTGGACACAGCAGCGAACGTGAGGGGTTGGTAGGGCTAGGGTTTCAGGAGGAAACAGAATCCACCCCAGATGGTGAGGGGAGAACTTAGACAGGCAAAGACAGGGGGAAAGGAACGGACAAGGGATGGCCAGTGGGGCGCCCTTACCCCTAGAACTGAGGGAAGGGGAGGAGCAGCCTTGGCAGGAGATGCCTGGGCAGCTGTAGTTGGGAGGATGTTCCCAGAGCCACTGAATTAGTGCAGGGAGGTAGCAGGGAAGGTCCGCATCACTTTCTTGTCCTGCCTGTCATTTCCTACTGGGCTGGCAGCCAGTAGCAAGAAAGCAGGCTAGCCCGCCTGGGCAGAAGCAGGGCAGAGAAAGCGGTGGGCCGGACCTGGGGAGGCAAGGACCAGCACAAAGACCAAATCCCAGCTCTCTGGACTACAGATTCCAGCTGGAGGAAACAAGTCAACAAATAGGTAACTATTCCCCAGCTGGGAATAGGTACTGTTCCGAAAGTAAAAGGGTGGGCTGGGTGGAAATCAAGAAGTAGATTAATCATGACCGTTGCATTTACTATCGGGAGGTCACAGGTCCTCTCCAATGGCTCCTATTTGAGTGGAGACAGGGCTTCCCAGGTGGCTCAGTGGTAAAAGAATCCAATGCAGGAGCCTCAAGAGACGTGGGTTTGATCCTGGGTTGACACGATCCCCTGGAGTAGGAAATGGCAACCCCTTCCAGTATTCTTGGCCTGGAAAATTCCATGGACAGAAGAGCGTGGCAGGCTATAGTCTATGGGGTTGCAGAGTCAGACATCACTGATCGTGCATACACACACTCCCTTTTACACTCAGAGAGAAATGAGCCCTTTGGGGTATCTGAGGAAGGGCGTTCCAGGCAGAGGAACAGCAGGTACCAGAGGTGCTAAAAGAAGTGTGCACGAGATTTGCTTGAGGACACCGTGGGGTCCAGTTGGCCAGAGTGGAAGGGAAGGGGAAAGAGAGAGTGGGGACGGAGTCAGATATGAGTCAGTGAGGGTCAGAGCTTGTGGACCTTGCTAAGCACTGAGGACGTAACCCTGAGAAGGTCAGGAGATCATGGAGAGAAGTGGTTGGATGCTGGGTCGATGCCAGGGGCAAGATGGGGCACAGATCACTGAAGAACAGTGATACCATTTACCTGAAAGGGAAGCCTGTAGGGGAACAGGCTCAGACACAGTGAGTTTGACACGAGACTTATTCATCCAAGTGGAGTGAGTAACTGAGTGCAGCCTGGGGGCACCGCCCTGGCCTCGCTCTGCCAGGAACTGACCCAGCCTCTTGCCAGCTTCATTTGGTCTCCTTAAGGCTGAGGTTCTGCTTGGTATTCAAGTGACGATGTCACTTGGTCACGTGGTCTGGTCCGGAACGTGGGACACAGCTGTGGGCTAGTGATGTAACACGTGGGATTCGCCAGGGTAGAGATGGGATCAGAGCCACCAAGGGGTCAAGTGCAGAGCGAAGGGGGTAAGAGGGAGGGGGAGGCCCCAGAAGAACAAACAGGGCAGACAGTGAGGTGGGAAGAGCCCCGGGAGCTCAGGGAAGGGGCTCAGGTGAGCCTCTCTGGGGCTCGGCGGGATCCGAACTGACAGTGTCTGGTCCACAGACCTCCCTTTGATGTAATCCAGACCCTCTGAATTTTATGAATGATTGACATACAGATGTTAGAAATAGGGGCAATTTACTAGTCTCTGCTGTGTGTTGAGTATTGCATTCACACATGGCTGTTGATCCCCACACACACTGTTATGGGACATGCTGTTTACGATAAGGCAGCTGAGCTCAGAGAGCTTAACTGAGTTGCTTAAGGACACACAGATTGAGGGTCTGAAGCTTGGTCACTGGGTGGATGCAAAAGCCTTGATTTCCCAGCTTAAACCAAACTGATGAATAGGGAGGAGGGTCTGATTTTAGAACATTCCACTCCACCTTAAAAAAAATGGTTGAAATTTTTTATGTATTTCAAAATCGTAACTAAACAGAGGCTTGTTGGCTGCTGCATAGGGTGGCCAAAAACTTGATAGGGTAATTCAGTGGCATATGAATGCACAAATACATTCATAATTGTGCAACCACCACGTCTGTCTAGATCCAAAACATTTTCATCACCCAAACCAAGCAGCCCTCCAACCCATTAAAAGTTGCTTCCAAGTCACCTCCTCCCGCTAGCCCCAGGCCACTACTGATCTGCCTTCAACCTTCATACATTTGTCCCTTCTGGGCATTTCATTGAAATGGAATCATACAACACGTGACCCTCTAAATGTAGCTTTTCTTCATCTGGCTGAGAATGTCAAGGTTCTTCTACATTGCACAATGTATCGGAACTTCATTTCTTTCTTTGGCTGAACAATATTCCATTGTATGGAGAGACCACAATTGCTGATCTTCTCAGTGGCTGATGGGCATTTGGACTGTTTCCACCTTTCAGCTACTGTGAATAGCACTGCTGTGAGTGCTCACATACAAGTTTTTGTTTGACCACCTGCTTTCAGCTCTCTTGCATACAGACCACGGGCGTGGAATGGCTGGGTCATATGGTGATTCTATATTTATTTTTTGAAAACCCATCAAACTGTTCTCCAGTTTGTTTTCCAGTCTCACTGGGCTACACATCCCCAGTGGCAATGTACAAAGGCTCCAATTTCTTCACATCCTTGCCAACAGTTAGCTTTGATTTTGTTTTTAAATTGGCGATATTAAGACATGTTGGGCTTCCGAGCTGGCTCAGACGGTAAAGAATCAGCCTGCAATGCAGGAGACATGGGTTTGATCCTTGGGTCAGGAAGATCCCCTGGAGGAGGGCACGGTGACCCACTCCAGTATTCTTGTCTGGAGAATTCTGAGGACAAAAGGGCTACAGTGGGCTACAGTCTATAGGGTCGCAAAGAGTCAGACACAACTGAGTGACTAACGCTTTCACTTTCCCAAGTGAAAATTCTGTCTGGATGCTGGGCTGCTAAAAAGAACCTGAGAAGTATGTCTAACATCAAGGTCTCACTCGGATAGACTTGTCCTTTCAGCGAGGTCTTTGCCCACAGAGCTGAAGTGAACAGGAATCAGGGCAAACAGAACAGGTGGTCTTGCTCTAAAAGGGTCAGTTCTTATCCACAAGCTGTGATGCTTTGGGCAAGTGGGGTGACCTCTGGTCTCCGACCTCCCCAGCGTGCTTGGCCATAGAATGAAGACAAGAAGAGCTCAGTGGCTGCTCTTAGGGTTAGATGAGGCTAGGTCTAACCAGTGCCTGCCACATAGTAGGTGTTTCCTAAAAGCAGGTCCCTTCCAGGGGCTCCTCCTTCTGATTAAACTATGAATTTCCCAACAGATTTCCCCTTCTTTGCAGCCTTCTCAGCATCTAGCATCGTGTTGGCCCTACATAGGTATTCCAAAAACATCTGTAAGAGAACACAGGAATGAGAATGAAAATAATGAGCAATAAAGAGATTTCTCAAAAATAGCTGCAATAGCGAATATATACCCTGTGCTTGCTACATGGCAAAACCAATTCAAAGGTATACACCAGGGAGTGACCAGTGGGAACGTACGCTGGTTTACCACTGTGGAAAATAGTTTGGCATTTCTCAAAAAAGAAACGTAGACTTAACCATTTGACGCAGCAATTCCATTCCTAGGTATATTCCCAGACGTCTCATTAGATCTGCACATGACCTTGAGATGAGTATTCCCCGATGCCCACTTTGCAGAAAGCTGACTTATCCCAGGAGACAGGCTGGGGAATGAGTGGTAGCTGGGGTCTGAGATCTGACATCAAATCCAGGCTCTTTCACTGTACTATGCTGTTTATCTAGATGCTGCTGAATCATCCTGGCACCTAAGAATGATTTATGACAGCAGAAAAGGCAACAAGGGAGAGTTTGAGTGACTACTTGGGGCAAGGAGGAGTGGGCGCCAGCTGGGTAATCGTGGAAGGTTTGAAAACCCTGGGAAAGCCATCCGCTCCCTCCAAGATAGCCTCAGTCTTGCTGTCTGCGTGTCCTAAAGCATAGCTGAAGCCCAGAAATGTCATTTTTCTTGCATGGGTATTGTGCACGCATCTGAGGTTGGTTGATAAAGATGCCTCAAATAGAGGTCTTTAGGGGTCAGGGATCGACCTGATCAGTGATCAGGTGATTTCCTCATGCTCTCCAGTCCTGCTTGGTATAACTAGGCACTGAGGAAATGGGATTAGCCATGAGAAGTTTGCCTGGTTGCTTTCAATCGATGCCAAGGGAATTGGGTGGGCTTTTCCAGGCTCCCAAGACATCACTGTCTCCCAGGGTTCACGCCTGAGCCAGGCACAGGGCCTTCCCCAAGATGGGTAGGACTCCCGGGCGCCCATCTCTCTGTGCTTCACCCCAGAACCATGGGTCACTTCCCGAACCCTCCCCTCTCTGTGTGAGCCGCTCAGAAGGAGGCTCCTGGTCCCCTGGGCTGAGCTTGGATCTTGTCCCAGCTGCCCAGTGATGCTCTCTTCCCCTCACCTCTCTCTGCCTCTCTCCATCTATCTACCAGTCCTGAAAAAGAGTAGGATAAGTACACATGCCTCGTTTTTGATCCAGAATGGGGTCATGAGGACAGCGTGGCATTCATGAAATAACTGCAATGGTGATGACCATGCAAGCAGCATTTCCCAATGGACGACTCTTGTGTATTTCACCATGGGCCGATTTTACTCCTCCATTGGCAAAGCAGCAAGAGTCAGCCCCCTCATCCTGCTCATCTGGACTACAGACTTGATCAACCTGCATGCGTTTGTGTCTGCCCCACAACTCCTGCGTGTCATTTTACTGACCTTTATCACATGCCCCCGGGCATGTTGGTCCTATGCTGTTATCCAGAAGGGATCTGACACCCAGGGCAGACGGTCAGCAGTGACATCGCCTGGGCACATCTGCCTTGGACTCCCAGGCCAGAACTTGTTGACCCACAGCTGGACACATTTTTCATAAGCTGAGCAAGCCATCAATAGCTTGTTGATCATTTGTTGCTTGTCAAGACTGGCATCAAGGAATGTTTATGATAGCAGCAGGATGCCACTTAATCATTCTTGCTGCTTTCTTTCACAATTTCCCAGGCTGTTCTATTTATGAAGCATTTTTTTCTTTGGTCTTTAATCAGGAACGGGCTGGGGAAGCTCAAGGAAACAGGGAAGTCAGGCTCGTAGATTTCGATCAACCTTAGACACCATTTCAGGAATTACCCGGGTTTACAGAGCAGCTGGAGCAAGAGAGTTAAAAATTGAGAAATATGAAAATCAATTTGGTGACAATTAAATGAGAAAAGGCACTTGGAGTGCTTAGCGTGGTGTCTGACAAATGTTTACATAAAAAAGAAATTGATTATCCTGTGGTTATTATTCCTATGCCTGCTAACATGCCCCCTCCTCCCTTCCCTTTCTTCCCCCCACCGCCTCTCTTCCTAACTGCCCTGTTTTCCACATTCCTTTACTGTGTCTTCCTTTTTAGGTTAGCTGCCTTGTGCTATACTGTGCTAAGTCACTTCAGTTGTGTCCAAATCTTTGTGACCCACCATGGACTAGGCTGCCAGGCTCCTCTGTCCATGGGATTCTCCAGGCAAGAATACTGGAGTGGGTTGCCATGCCCTCCTCCAGGGGGTCTTCCCAACTCAGGGATTGAATCCACGTCTCTTACGTCTCCTGGATTGGCAGGCAGGTTCTTTACCATTAGCGTCACCTGGAAAGCCCTAGGGTTAGCTTGAGCACCATGCCAAAGTCAGCAGAGAATTAACCCTGAAAATTAAGCAGTCACCACGGAGTGTTGGTCAGAGAACTGAGGCCAGGACAGGTGTGGCGTTTTCTGCTCAAAGCTGTCAGCTAGTGACTTGCTGGACCCACAGGGCTTAGTCAGCAGGGCCCCATCCTATGGACAGGACACAAGGCCCAGAATACTCCATTTAGGGAGGTGGCCTCTGCCTGCAGGAGCCGGCCTGGGAAAGACGTCCCCCTTCACGGCACTGTCTGTCCATCTTTTGTGCTGCATTAATGTGTGTGGTGCCTTCTCTTTGCCTTTGTCCTTCTACTCAGTGCGGGCTCACAAGCGAGGGGCTGACTTCAGGCAGTCTGGGTGCAGGTCCACCTCCGTGACAGGCTAGGTGGGCAAAGATTCTCCTCCCAGCCTCGCTTGCTTTACTTCTCCCATGGCCCGTTAAAGCCTCCAACTCATGGTGCCCTGAAGGTTTTATTATAAGGAGCAGCAGCACCAGTACAGTGGAGGTGATTATCTAAACAGTAGGTGGGGCCAATCAAATTGCTGCGAGCAGAGTTCTGCTGTCTGCAGCTGCTGGACTGTGGCAAGTGAACCCTTGGGACCTCAGAACGTGCCTATTCAGAAATGGAAACAGGAATCTGACATTTTGGGCCACAATGATGGGCACTGGCCGAGTGTTAGACTTGAGTAGCAGCAATATTAGTATTGTTATCACGGACTGTAAGAACAAAAGTTAACATTTTTGAAACCCCATGCATTAGGCTTTATATATATATATATATATATATATATATATATTATGTTATTTATTATTCTATTTAAGCTGAGAGAATTATTCTGAGGTAGTTTAAGATCCTCTGTTGTTGTTTATTCGTTAAGTCATGTCTGACTCTTTTGTGACCCTATGGACTGTAACCCACCAGGCTCCTCTGTCCATGGAATTTCCCAGGCAAGAATACTGGAGTGGGTTGCCAATTCCTCTCCAAGGGATCTTCCCAACTCAGAGATCAAACCCTCGTCTCCTGCACTGGTGGATTATTTACCAACTGAGCCACCAGAGAAGCCGTAATTCCTCTAGTCAAACACTAAGTGAATTCCCCTCCTTTTTCCTCTGAACTCATTCTAAGACACCATTCATTCCACGTGTTCTCCCAGGAGCCTGTGGTGATGTTGACAGCTCGTGATCTTTTAGCATTTAGTATTTGCTTCATATACATTGACTTACTTAATCCCCACAACAACCCTATGAAGCCGGTCCTATTACTATTCCCTGCTTGACACAAAGAAATAGAGGTCCAGAGAGGTTAAGTAACTTTCCCTAAGTCACACAGCTAGTGAACTAAAGAGCTGGAGTTTGAACCCATGGATCCATGCTGCCTAGGGTGTGAGCCGTCTGAACTTGGCTTTGTACTCCACAGCTGGCAGCTTCCCCTGTGACACGATATCGCAGGGATGTGACGTCATTCTCAGCTCCCTGGTGGCTTCTGTGTGGGAGACAGAGTCTTAAGCCTCTACTGCAAATAACTCCCCTGGGCAGTGAGTCCCTATGTACTTAATAACCCTCGCTGATGGAGGAGTAGGAAGTCAGAGCTGTCTGTGATCCCGAAGGAAGCGTGACCTGCACCCCACAAACCCCCCTGGTACCAACAGTCTTCCCCATTTGCAGCATGTTCCTGGGAAGAATGCACACATATCTCCCCATCCTCGTCCTCGGGCACAGCTCACCTCTCTCAACCCAGAGGACTCACTCACCCTCTCGAGTTTGACCTGCAGGGCGCACTGGTCCTCCCCCCCATGCCTGTGTCTCCCCACCTCAGCTGTACCCACAGGGCAATTCAACACATGCTGTGATCAGTTCATGTCCACTTGCTGCCATCTCTTCTCCCACCCACATCTGTGGCCACTCCTTCCTTCATCCGGGACTGTTCACCAGCTCTGACCGTGACTTCTAGGTGCTTCCAGCTTTGGACAGGCAATGTACATCCTCAAAAAAGCCACCCTCTGACCATGGCTGAAATCCTGTGTTCTCTCTGTGGTTGCAGTCTAAGCTTCCATCCTCCCTTAACTGCCTCATCTCACCTGCCACTCACTCTCTGCCCCCAACCCCCACAGTGCTCCAACACTCACATCTGCCTTCCCCAGACCTGAGCTGGGAATGGACTGTCCACACCCTCCTGCTGGCCCACCAGGCTTGGTTTTTTTTTTTTTGAATCACCCTAGTTTATTCCCAAAGCCCTTGAGATCATTAATGACAGTGGCCTTGTGCTGAAATCCACCTAGGTAGATCCATTGTAACTTAGAACAGTCTAAAGTTATGACCAACCTAGATAGCATACTGAAAAGCAGAGACATTGCTTTGCCCACAAAGGTCCATCTAGTCAAGGCTATGGTTTTTCCAGTGGTCATGTATGGATGTGAGAGTTGGACTGTGAAGAAAGCTGAGCGCCAAAGAATTGATGCTTTTGAACTGTGGTGTTGGAGAAGACTCTTGAGAGTCCCTCGGACTGCAAGGAGATCCAACCAGTCCATTCTGAAGGAGATCAGCCCTGGGATTTCTTTGGAGGGAATGATGCTAAAGCTAAAACTCCAGTACTTTGGCCACCTCGTGCGAAGAGTTGACTCATTGGAAAAGACTCTGATGCTGGAAGGGATTGGGGGCAGGAGGAGAAGGGGACGACAGAGGATGAGATGGCTGGATGGCATCACTGACTCGATGGACGTGAGTCTGAGTGAACTCCGGGAGTTGGTGATGGACAGGGAGGCCTGGCGTGCTGCGATTCATGGGGTCGCAAAGAGTCGGACACGACTGAGCGACTGTACTGAACTGAACTGAACTGAACTGAAACTAACTTGGTTAGATGGTATCACCAACTCAGTGGACATGAGTTTGGGTAAACTCTGGGAGCTGGTGATGGACAGGGAGGCCTGGTGTGCTGCAGTTCATGGGGTCACAGAGTCTGACATGACTGAGCGACTGAACTGAACTGAAACTGACCATTATCATCATCATCATTATTTGTATATAAAGAACTCCTTGGTGAGTCTGTGTGTGGTTGCACTTCCTGCCAGGTTTTCCTCTTCCTTTTATTTATTTATTTCAACTTGTTTTAAATTGAAGGATAATTGCTTTACAGTATTGTATTGTGAAATGAAGTGAAAATCACTCAGTCGTGTCCGACTCTTTGCGACCCCATGGACTATGCAGTCCATGGAATTCTTCAGGCCAGAATACTGGAGTGGGTAGCCGTTCCCTTCTCCAGGGGATCTTCCCAACCCAGGGATCAAACCCAGGTCTCCTGCGTTTCAGGCAGATTTTTTACCAGCTGAGCCACAAGGGAAGCCCAAGAATACTGGAATGGGTAGCCTATCCCTTCTCCAGCAGATCTTTCTGACCCAGGAATCAAACCAGGGTCTCCTGCATTGCAGGCAGATTCTTTACTGTGATATCAGAGAAGCCGCACAGTACTGTATTGATTTCTGCCAAACATCAACATGAATTAGCCATCTGAAGGCTGTGCCCCAAAGGTTCCCGGTGGCAGTTTCTCAGCTTCACAAATCTTCCTGTCCCTTCAGTTGGTTGCTTGATCTTGGTCACTGAGAATACGGATACCACTGGACAGAAGTCCCCCACCTCCCCACTTCCAAACCTGCATCCTGCCCATGCTTCACCCATAATCTGTTCTCGGATTCCACACCTACTGCCGGCCCCCTTCTCTGCTTCTCCAAATGGCCAACATTCTGGGAAGATTGGTCTCCTTCTCCTAGGGCATCCAGGCTCTTCCTGCTGCTGCTGCTGCTGCTAAGGCACTTCAGTCATGTCCGACTCTGTGCAACCCCATAGACGGCAGCCCACCAGGCTCCCCTGTCCCTGGGATTCTCCAGGCAAGAATACTGGAGTGGGTTGCCATTTCCTTCTCCAATGCATGCATGTATGTTAAGTCGCTTCAGTTGTGTCCGACTCTGTGCGACCCTATGGACAGCAGCCCACCAGGCTCCTCTGTCCACAGCATTCTCTAGGCAAGAATACTGGAATGGGTTGCCATTTCCTTCTCCAGGCTCTTCCTACCTCCTTCCTAAAACTGTTTGGTGGCATTTCAGGGGGCTCTGCAGAGCTCTGATCCTTTCTGTCTCAGCATAGAAAGAATTCAGAGAAAGCCAAAGTGATTGGTAAGAAGTGATATATTAGGACGCTTGTGAGGCTTACACGTGGGTGGGTAAGAGGGTGCCGTGTCCTGAGAACTTAGTGGGCTACAGTTTTATAATCAAAGGAAAAGTGCGGAGGGGGAAAAGACTACTTTCTTCCTCATTCTTGAATACATGTCATGCTTTCATCATCAGCTCTTGCTCCAGGTTGAGCAGGGGGGGTTTCTTGTCCCTACATGGTCAAGCCAGGACTGTCACGGCACTATGAAAAAATTATTTCAAGTCTCAGTACAATGAGGGTCTTTACTTTGAAATATCGTCTTTCCACAAATTATTGTTTTTCATGTGTGCAGAGAGCATGTCTTCGAGGTCAATTAACTTACTGAGCTCACCGGGCAGGGTATGGGTCTTATGCTACCATTGTTTTGTTTTTTGGGGGCATGTCTCATACTTCTGCTGCGTGGGTTTGTTGCTAAGCAAGCCTGCTTGGGTTTGTGGTTAAGCAAACCTACTTTCTTGAGTGATCATTAACTTACAGAGGTCTCCCATATGTTTCCTACATGCAATCCCCTAGTGGGATTAGCTATATAATCACCTACTTTGTCCCTGTACTCTGTCCCTGTCACATCCACTCACACTTCCCCATGGCCTCCACGTGGTCACAAGCCATGGACACTATTAGCTCCATGACCCCTGAGCCGTATTCAAACAGCTGACCACTTACATCCTCTTAAAGGTCTCCTGTCTAAGTTCACTCTCCCTGTTTTCTCTGAGTCAGTTTCCTCTGCCATTTTCCATCCCCCACCTGCTCTTTTCTGGTCAAAGTTCCTTAGGAAGTTTTTTCTCCACTCTCTTCTGTGACTTACCTAATCCCGTGGTGTTAAATGTCATTAATGTATCTCCAGTCCAGACCACTTCTTGAGCGTTGCTCCTATTTCCAAGTGCCCAAGTGACATTTGCACTTGGATGTCACACAAGCATCTCAGCCACACACTTCCAAAAGAGAATTCTTATTTCCTCCCATCCCCAAATCTGCTGCTTTGAGTCTTCTCCCGCTCGGTGAACGATGGTTGCCATTAATTAGACACCAAGGACTTGCCAGGCATCTCCCCAGGCCTTTGATGTACATTCTTAGCCTAGGCTAAGAATCATATGAGAGAATGATAACCACCACCCATTGAAGGATAAAGAAACAGACCCAAAGGTTAAGTAATTTGCTCTGGGTCATGGAGGCAAAACCAGGGTTGGCATCCAGGTTTCTGATGCTAACATCCTTGCTCTTTCCACTCTGTTCCTGCCTTTTAAATCAGGTTCTTGCCTGAGTGTTTGGAGACCATCTTCATCCTTAGGTACCTGCAGGACCACCACCTTGCATAGCTCCAGGCGAACATTGACTGTGTGAATGGAGCTCCTTGGAGCTGTGTGGTGACAGCCATTCATGCAAACTAGAATGGAAGTGCAGCCCCTGGAACTTGATAGGTGGTGGCCAAGGACATTGTCTCTCTGGCTCCCTCGGTCCCCTCCCATCTCATCCAATGTCATTCTTTTTTAAAAATGTATTTATTTTTAATTGGAGGATAATTGCTTCACAAGGTTGTGCTGACTTCTGACATACGTCAACATGTATCAGCCATAGGTATACATGTGTCCCCCTCCTCTTAAACCTCCCTCGCACCTCCCATCCCAACCCACCCTTCTAGGCTGACCCCATTCTGACTCCTCTCTCCCTACCGACCCACACCACCCCAGAGGGCTCCCCTGGCTAAAGCCTGCTACTGTCAGACTCCATGGGCACAGAGATGGGTCAGCTGTGGTCCCAGAGTGTAAGGAGTGTGTCAAGCAGGGTTCTCCGGAGAAACAGAGCCAATAGGATGTATATCTAGATAGATAGGTAGATATTGATAGAAAAAGACAGAGAGCTTTTAAGGAATTAACTCACATGATCATGGGGCTGCAAGCCTCAGACCCATATGGCAAGTCCACAGGCTAGAAATTCTGGCAGGAATTGAAGTTGCAACCTTGGCCTGAAGGCTGGAAACTCAGGCAGAATTTCTATGTTGTCATCTTAATGCAGAATTTCTTCTCCTATGGGGTGCCTTAGTCTTTGTTCTTAAGGCCTCCAGCTCAATGGATGAGGCTCATCTACGTTATGGAGTCCCATCTACTTAAAGTCAGTTGATTGTAAATGTGCGTGCGTGCTCAGTTGCTTCAGTCATGTCTGACTCTCTGCGACCCCATGGGCTGTAGCCTGCCAGTCTTCTCGGTCCATAGCATTCTCCAGGCAAGAATACAGGAGTGGGTTGCCATGCCCTCCTCCAGGAGATCTTCCCGACCCAGGGATAGAATATTCATCTCCTGAGCCTCCTGCTTTGCAGACAGATTCTTTACTGCTGAGCCCCCAGGGAAGCCCTGTTAAACGTGAGTCATACCTAAAAACTACCAGCAGTAGCTTGCCTGTTCTCTGAATGTCTAACCACACAACTAGACACCGTGGCCTTGCCAAGCTGACACATAAAATGAACCCTCGGGGGTGGGTCAAAGTCACGGTCAAGGACGCAGACGAAAGAACTGTCAGTGGTTCAGTACAGTCTGGCTCCCGCAAGGCTAAGGGAAGAAGCTCAAGGAGGCACAGGACGCGAAGGGACTCAGACTTTCCAGAAGGAACAGACGGACAGCAGAGAAGGTGAGCCTGGAAGATGAGACAAAGGCAAGACAGGAGGCAGTCCAGCCCGGGGCCTGAGAGATAGCAAGAGGGGCCTGAACGTGGAGGTCCAGTGGGCGGCGTATCCCTGGGCGTGTGCTGGCCAGACGCAGGCAGGTCCTTCGGTGGAGGGTCTCCAGTCGACATTGTCAGGCAGCTCACGTGACTTCAAACTCAGAGCCCATTAACCCGTAAGAACTGCTTATTCTTCCAAAACTGTAGTTTTTAGTCTACTTGGCTCCTTGACACCCTAAGGGCTTCATTCTTTAACAAAATGGTTTTCTCTTTCATTTGAAGACATTCTAAAAGCTTGCTTTTCCAGTTGTAGAAGTGATTGGTTTCTGTGTTTTAGTGTAGAAAATTAGAAAACATAGGAAAGCAAATCAGATAAACATTGGCTGAGAAAGCACAGCTGAGTGGTAATTGCTGTTATGTTATGCTGTTTGCAGGATGTCTGCTTTCTCTGCACAGAAATATGTCATGAGTCGTCCGCTCATCTCTACAGCCTATCTCCTGCTGTGGTCTCTCTCTGCTGGGCCAGGCCTCTTACCTTCCATACGCCTCTTGAGAAGTCCATATGCTCCTCCTAAACTGTCTCTTCTCCCAGAATGTAAGCTCCATCAGGGCAGGGTGAGGTCTGTTTTGCTCAAGATTTCATTCTCATAACCTAGATGCTTAGTGTTAAAGTGTTAGTCGCTCAGTTGTGTCCTACTTTTTGTAGCCCACCAGACTCCTCTGTCCATGGAATTCTTCAGGCAAGAATACTGGAGTGGGTTGCCATTTCCCTTCTCCAGGGGATCTTCCCAATCCAGGGATTGAACCTGGGTCTCTTGCATTGCAGGTAGATTCTTTACTGTCTGAGCCACCAGGGAAGCCCTAGATGCTAGGAGCTTAATGAATAATTGTTCATTAAGCTTCAGTTCAGTTCAGTTCAGTTCAGTCACTCAGTCATGTCCGACTCTTTGCGACCCCATGAATCGCAGCACGCCAGGCCTCCCTGTCCATCGCCAACTCCTGGAGTTCACTGAGATTCACGTCCATCGAGTTGGTGATGCCATCCAGCCATCTCATCCTCTGTCATCCCCTTCTCCTCCTGCCCCCAATCCCTCCCAGCATCAGAGTCTTTTCCAATGAGTCAACTCTTCGCATGAGGTGGCCAAAATAAATAATTTAATGTGTAAACATTTTCGGTTTAAATTTAACTTTAAATTAAAAAACACATGGGTGTGGTTCAAGTACAGTAAAGGATCCACATTGCCAACATCTGCTGGATCATCGAACAAACTAGAGAGTTCCAGAAAAACATCTATTTCTGCTTTATTGACTATGCCAAAGCCTTTGAATGTGTGGATCACAACAAACTGTGGAAAATTCTTAAGAGATGGGAATACCAGACCATCTGACCTGCCTCCTGAGAAATCTGTATACAGGTCAAGAAGCAACAGTTAGAACTGGACATGGAGCAACAGACTGGTTCAAAATAGGGAAAGGAGTATGTCAAGGCTGTATATTGTCACCCTGCTTATTTAACTTTTATGCAGAGTACATCATGAGAAATGCTGGGCTGGATGAAGCACAAGCTGGAATCAAGATTGCTGGGAGAAATATCAATAACCTCAGATATGCAGGTGACACCACCCTTGTGGCAGAAAGTGAAGAACTAAAGAGCTTCTTGAGGAAAGTGAAAGTGGAGAGTGAAAAAGTTGGCTTAAAGCTCAACATTCAGAAAACTAAGATCATGGCATCTGGTCCCATCACTTCATGGGAAATAGATGGGGAAACAATGGAAATAGTGACAGACTTTATTTTGGGGTGCTCCAAAATCACTGCAGATGGTGACTGCAGCTATGAAATTAAAAGATGCTTGCTCCTTGGGAGAAAAGTTATGACCAACCTAGACAGCATATTCAAAAGCAGAGACATTACTTTGCCGACAAAGGTCCCTCTAGTCCAAGCTATAGTTTTTCTAGTAGTCATGTATGGATGTGAGATTTGGACTATAAAGAAAGCTGAGTGCCGAAGAATTGATGCTTTTGAACTGTGGCGTTGGAGAAGACTCTTGAGAGTTCCTTGGATAGCAAGGAGATCCAACCAGTCCAAGGAAATCAAACCTGAATATTCATTGGAAATACTGATGCTGAAGCTGAAACTCCAGTACTTTGGCCACCTGATGTGAAAAACTGACTCATTGGAAAAGACCCCGATGCTGGCAAAGATTGAAGGCAGGAGGAGAAGGGGAAGACAGAGGATGAGATGGTTGGATGGAATCACCAACTCAATGGACATGAGCGTGAGTAAGCTCTGGGACTTGGTGATGGACAGGGAAGCCTGGAGTGCTGCAGTCCATGGGGTCACAAAGAGTCAGACACAACTGAGCAACTGAACTGAACTGAAAGGATCCACCTACCAATGCATGAGACATGGGTTCAATCCCTGGGCTGGGAAGATCCCCTCGAGAAGCAAATGGCAACGCATTCCAAAATTATTACCTGGGAAATCCCAAGGACAGAGGAGCCTGATGGGCTACAGTCCATGGGGTCATAACGAATCAGACATGACTTAGTGACTAAAAAAACAAGTACACCTATTTTTAATGTTGACTAGAGTATATTTCTTTATACATCTTCCTCATGTTGTCAAGTAAGAATGTATTATCAAAACTTTCCAATGATATTAGGTATTCTTTAACATAAGCTTCCAGCACATGAATGTGCCAAAATTTAAACTTTCTTCTTAAATATTCTGTCCTATTGTGAAGACCATTTTTCTACCATGAAAAATGTTGCAATGATCATCTCAGGCTTAAATCTTTGTACATTTTAATTACTGCTTTAGGCTAACTATAAATGGAGTCATTGGGCCAAAGGACTGAAATACTTTTACAGCTCTAGAGACATATTTTCAAACTCCAGAAAAGCTATAGAGTTTTCCACTTCTTTTGTGCTAGGGATTCGGGTTACAATTGTGCTGCATTTGTGTGTGCTAAGTCACTTCAGTCGTGTCTGTAGCCCGCCAGGCTCCTCTGTTCATGGGATTCTCCAGGCAAGAATACTGGAGCGGGTTGCCATGCCCTCCTCCAGGAGATCTTCCTGACCCAGGGATCGAACTGCCTGTCTTATGCCTCCTACACTGGTAGGCGGGTTCTGTACCACTAGCACCACCTGGGAAGCTCCTACAATTGTGCTAACTGTTTGGTAACAGTTTCAATTTGACAGGCGACATTGCACTTTGAATTTACAGTACTTTTATTTTCACATCTTAAGGACAGAAAGTCTAGGATTTCCAAAATATGCCCCATCGTAAGAGGACCTTACAAATGAGGATATCCTGGGGAGGGGCCAGTACTTGATCAGCGATGTGCCAGGGGTGGGAAAACACAGCAGTGGTCCAACCTGACCGTCTCGTAAATGGAGAAACAGGCCAGAGAGGAACAGAGGCGCCTGGGGCTCTGGGGAAGCTGGGCCCGCCACCCTGGTGTCCTCACCAGGGCCTCCTCCCCTGGGTTCCTTATGTGTGACAGCCAGCGTCTGTCTAACCACTTCTCCCTTTTTTCTCTCTTTCAGGAACAAAAAAGCCCAGTCCAAAGGCTGACAAGGAACCATGAAGCTCAGGGAAAATGACTCAGCAGATAACAAAGGAAGCAACTTGGAGAAAAAGAAACTGGTCAGTCCTGGTTCCCTTATGTCTCCATGGTAGGAGTGTCCAGGTGACCCTGAGGTGGTCCCTCCTGGGGGGGAGGTGGCGAGGGGGCTGAGCAGTGAAGGATGAGCAAAATTAGGGGCACTGGTAAAAGGTGTGTGTGTGGATGAGTGTATGAGTGTCAGGACAGGCCCGGCACACCCAGGAATGCTGGGCTATGACCACATCCTTCTTTAAAAAAATTGTTTTGTAAAAATTGAAGTATCGCTGATTCATGATGTTATGCTAATTTTTGCTCTACGGCAAAGTGATTCAGTTATGCATAGAGACATGTTTTTAAAAATATTCTTTTCCAATAGAGACACAGATGTAGAGGACAAACGTGTGGATACCAAGGGGAGATGAGAGATGGTGGGATGAACTGGGAGATTGGGATTAACATGCATATACTACGATGTCTCAGTTCAGTTCAGTCACTCAGTCGTATCCGACTCTTTGCGACCCCACAGACCGCAACACACGAGGCTTCCCTGTCCAACACCACCTCTAGAGACATATTTTCAAACTCCAGAAAAGCTGTATAGTTTCCCACTTCTTTTGAGCTGGGGATTCGGGTTACAACTGTACTGTGTATGTGCATACTAAGTCACTTCAGTGATGTCTGACTCTTTGAGACCCCATGGACTGTAGCCTGCCAAGGCTTCTCTGTCCCTGGGACTCTCCAGGCAAGAATACTGGAGAGGGTAGACATTTTCTTCCCCAGAGGACCTTCCCAACCCAGGGATCGAACCCAGGTCTCCTGAATTGCAGGTGGATGCTTTACCGTCTGAGCCACTAGGGAAGCCCCGGGCACATCCTCGATAGAGTGAATTGCCTTAGGACCTGTCTGAGAGCACGGGCCACAGACCATGTGGCTGGGGATCTGGCATCAGATTTGGAGATGGGCGAATCCAGGCTCTCCCTAAACTTCTGTTCTTCCTCGTGGCGTCAGCCTAGTGGATCCTCCTGAGCCTGGTGGGAGGGTGGGTGGCGTGGCAGGTGGGAACAGTTGGCAGAGGGTAGAGCAGTGTAGATGTGTCTTGGGAGATGGTTAGTGGGGAGCCCCAGTTAGCTGTCATCTGGTTCACAGAACCTCACCGGATGGTGCTCATCACAGAGGCCTGGTACTCAAGCAGGGAAACTGGCCTTGGCAATGGTCCAGCTGCACCCTACTGGCCCCAACCCTTTTCTTTGCTGCTGTGAACACCGACACGAAGTTGGGGGCGGGGGGACCCAGGGGGATCTTTCTACAGGGAGTACTCACCGTGTCCTTTGTTGAGAAAAGGATGAGAATAAGAGCACTGGGCCAAGAAATAGCTCACCAGGGGGACAGGGGGATGTGAAGAACAATGAATGTTCATTGTGTGCTTAGCTGTAGACCAGGTGCTGTTTTAGGTTCCAGGGTTTTTAGTGTTCTCCACGCACAAACTCCTCAAATCTTAGCAAGTCTAAGAGGTGGTGGCACCATCATCAGGCCCATTTGACAGATGAGGACACCGTGCCAGAGAGGCTGAGAAACTTGCCCAAGAGCTCACAGGTTGTCAGAAGTGGGGCTGAGACCCAAAGCCAGGCAGTCCTTTGGGCACCACTGTAGGGGGGTTAACCCACTGAGCTGTGGCAAGCAGAGAGAGCAGCTCTCATCAGGCTCATCAAGGCTTTCAAAAGAATGGAGCTCTCTGTTTTCTCACCTTGGAATGCACTGGGGTGCCCCCCGGGAATCCAAGACCCCCCATTTGTCTGAAGGAAGAAAACATGGTTAACCCCAAGGCCAGGCTTCCTAAATAGGCGAGCCCAGCCTGGAACTTGAGCCAGAATAGTTGGGCTCCCATCTCAGGCGTATGACGTCACTGCTCACCTCTGGGCTGGTTTGCGGGAGAGCTGGGTGGCTGCTGCTGCTGCTAAGTCGCTTCAGTCGTGTCCGACTCTGTGCGACCCCATAGACGGCAGCCCACCAGGCTCCCCTGTCCCTGGGATTCTCCAGGCAAGAACACTGGAGTGGGTTGCCATTTCCTTCTCCAATACATGAAAGTGAAAAGTGAAAGTCAAGTCGCTCAGTCGTGTCCGACTCTTCGCGACCCCATGGACTGCAGCCCTCCAGGCTCCTCTGTCCATGGGATTTTCCAGGCAAGAGTACTGGAGTGGGGTGCCATTGCCTTCTCTGGAGCTGGGTTGGAGGCGGGGGGCGACAACTGACAGACAGTCAGTTCCACCAATAAGAAGAACTCTTCAGGCTAAGCACCGCCTCCAGGCTGCACAACGAAAAAGGGGAAGTGACTTACTGCAAGTTTCTTTTGTTCCACTGAGTGGTGTCCAGTCCGGGTTTCTGGGAGAGCCCTTCGTGCAGCGCAGGGTCAGGGCAGCAGCTGGAAGGCTGTCCCACCCTCCACCGCCCCCCCCCCGCCCCGCCTCCCCCCACCTCCAGTCTGCACTCCGTTTGGGTGATCGGGCCTTTAGTGATTTCAACCACCATGGGGAACATGGAACAATTTTAAATGAAAAAGGCAGGTCACTGACCCAATGCGAGTTTTAGCAAGATCAGGGAGACCCCCTGTTAAAGATGAGAAGACCAGGGTGGTTACGTGAGAAGGCCTGAGACAAGGAGCGGGTGGAGGAGGAAATGAGATGATGAGTAAGACACCCCATGGGGACCGCAGAGCTGGTTCCTCTCTGCACAGTGAAATAGCCATGCTGCCCCTCCCACACTTTAGGCCCCAACTCACTCAATTATTTTGCTTCTCCCCACACCCCCGGGCATCCATGTCTGCAGGACTGGCTCTGCCCTCTCACCCCAAGCCCTTCTCTGCCTGCATTATTCCCCTGGCTTACTCATCCTGTAAGAGTCGGCTCTGGAATCACCTCTTCCAGGAAGTCTTCCAGGATCAGCCCCAGGTTGGCTCAGTGCCTCCTCCGTGTTTCCTAGGGGAATCCTCAGCTCTCACATGTGATGTCACAGTCGAGAGCTCCCATGTTAGAACCCTGCTCGACCCAGCTCTGTGAGGGGAACTGGCCAACTGGCTGAAAACTGATTTCAGAAACAGCCAATTGTGCCAGCGGCCTCCCTGCATGACTGATATGCAGAATGAATATTGCACTGAATGATTCATGCACTCAGTAAATAACCAGCCTAATTATTCAGGGCTGGCTTTTTTCTTTCAGAAGTTTCAGCTCCCCACTGAGCAGCTCCCTTCCCACTGATCTGCATCCGCAGAGCTGGATGTGTTTGTGTGCACTTGACAATCCACGCTCCCAGAAATTCTGCTGTGATCCATAGCTTTTATTTCACCATGCACTTTCCATTAAACCCAGGTTGCCGGCTTCGGGTCTCTCTTTTGTGGATTTGCAGACGCCCTGGTCTTCTGGGGGTCCTCTGTTCCCCAAGCCTGCCATCATCCTGCCAGCCTCTGCACCTGGTCTCTGCTCTGGGCACAAATGGCCAAGGCATATCCTAGACATGATTTAAGGCCCTTCTCTGACATCCGAGCAATTCAGCCGTACAGGGAGTTAATTCGCATGACATCCTGGTGTGCATGAGGGGTCTTGCCTCCTTAATGCTTTCCCTGAGCCAGGCCACGTGTATGAGCAAGGCAGAGTAACAACAGGTAGCAAAGTCTTTCTTCCAAACCCACAACTTCCCGGCTTGTTCTAGAGCTGCAGGGCAGCCTGTCTTCATCTCCAATATGTTGCTGTGCGTTTTCTATTTGAGTCTCAGAATAACTCTGCAGGATCATCAGGGCAGGATCAAGCTCCCATTTTGCACTTGTAAATGTGGTAGCTCAGAGAAGCAAATCAACTTGCCTGAGGACACACAGCTAAATAGCAGTGGAGCCAAGGTTGGAACCCTGCCAGGCTTCTCCGGTAGCCAGTAATCTGTCTGTCCCAGGCCTCAGGGAGATTTTGCTCTGGGTTCATGCTAGTTGCTCTCCTCCCAGCATGCTGGCCTTAAGAGGGGAAAGAAAAAGACGCCAGAGAAAGCGTCAACTTCAAATTGGCGCTTGCCATCTACCTCTGCCCACCTGCAATGTGGGAGACCTGGGTTCGATCCCTGGGTTGGGAAGATCCCCTGGAGAAGGGAAAGGCCACCCACTGCAGTATTCTGGCCTGGAGAATCCCATGGACAGTCCATGGGGTCGAAAAGAGTCAGACAGACTGAGAGACTTTTCACGCTTGAGCACCTTCCACTTTCACTTTCATCCACCTCTGCAAAGATTAACTCTTCAGCTCCTGCAACTGCTGACATTCAACATCCCCTGAAGGGAGTTCAGGATGGAGATAGGGAATTGGGGCACTCTGTGCTCTGGGAAAACTGGCAGGACAGGTCTTCAGATAGTTAGATATTTTCAGGAGCTGATAGTATGAGCTCAATTCTTATATCTCTTCATATCTAGAAAAGCACTTCATCCCTTCGTGGTGACGTCTGCTCTTTGTGACTAGCAGAAAACTTTTGCCAAGCTAAGTGCTTGATTGCATCAACTCCCCTTCACCCAGGTGGTCTGGTAGTCCCATCTCTTTCAGAATTTTCAACAGTTTATTGTGATCCACACAGTCAAAGGCTTTGGCATAGTCAATAAAGCAGAAATAGATGTTTTTCTGGAACTCTCTTGCTTTTTCCATGATCCAGCAGATGTTGGCAATTTGATCTCTGGTTCCTCTGCCTTTTCTAAAACCACTGGGCTTCCCTTATAGCTCAATCAGTAAAGAATCTGCCTGCAATGCAAGGGACCTGGGTTCAATTCCTGGGTTGGGAAGATCCCCTGGAGGAGGAAACGGCAATCCACTCCAGTATTCTTGCCTGGAAAATCCCATGGACAGAGGAGTCTGGTGGGCTACAGTCCATGGGGTCACAAGAGTCAGACACAACTTAGTGACTAAACCAACCCCTTCATCCCAATCATACATATATTCACCTTCCCCCACAACCTCTTTGGAGTAGTCTCTCAGAGCTATCTGAGGTGCTCTCTCCTGGGCTGCAGTCCTCATTTTGCCCCAAATAAAAATTCACACTATGCAATTTCTTTCTTTCTTTCTTTTTTTAAGTAGAAAAATCAGGTACTCAGGGTGGTGATTTCTGGGAAAAGAAATTTCCTTTTCAGGGCTTTCCAGCTGCTGAGGTGAAGGCCTGTGAATGCGGAAACATTTTTATTGCTCAATTCCTGTTCGGACAGGATACAATTGCCGCATTTCCTGTTCGGCATCCCCTTGCCCTCCCTCTGTGGACTCTGCCTCCTGATTCAGGGAGATGGCCCGGCAGAGCCCCTAAGGAGCCAGCTGCGGGGAGGGCCAGGGGCGGGTCTTCGCCAAACAGGACATGGGCTCAGCTTCCCTTAGCCACAGCAACCCAGGGCCTCACGAGCGTGCCCATCCGAGGACTGTGATGCAGGGCAGGAGGAGACGAAAGGTAAACACAGCGCCTGGCCTCTGTCCGGGCCACGGAGGGCTCTCTCCGCCTTCCTGAAAAGCCTCTGGTCTTGATTCCTGGCTCCTGGACCCTGTGACGTTGGCTGCGGGGCTCCATCTCTGATGTCGCAGCTCCCTGGGCTCCCGCCAGCTTCTTCTGGCAGCGTGGCTGTGCTCGGGCAGTGAGGCCACACAGAGAACTGCTCTCATCATGTGTGCGGTGCTCTCGCCTCCCATCATCTCCACCCCCACCTTGGGGTGGGTGGTAAGACCTGGCGGGCATGCAGGGGTGGGGGATCTGGGGGACGGGGCTCTCACCTGTGCTTCTCTGCCCTCCGATGGGTGCAGACAAGGACATAATGACCAAGGCTAAGAGTGAGAGAAGCCCGGGGACCCGCACAACCCAGGGATCAAAGGAACAACATCTGAGCTGAGCCCCAGAGGATGAGTTTAAAGACGAAAGGCGAAGGAGGGCGGGCATGGTGTCCAAAAGTGATTCTGTTCCATCAGTGCATCCCATTCAGTTCCCGCTCCTCTTACTGCAGAGAGTACTCTGACCCCAC
Source organism: Bos mutus (assembly GCF_027580195.1). Classification (NCBI taxonomy): domain Eukaryota; kingdom Metazoa; phylum Chordata; class Mammalia; order Artiodactyla; family Bovidae; genus Bos; species Bos mutus. Next base: position 104,927,588 of record NC_091622.1, on the reverse strand, counting down.
ACTTGCCAACATCCATCTCTATGGTCCGTAAATCCTCCTTCTGGCCTCTGTCCAATCACCAGCATTTACAGAGCACTTTCTCAGCAGGTTTGGGGTCTGGAAGCAAGACCCCTACCCTCAAAAAGTAAGACCCACACCAACTGTCCAGCCTCTGCTGTTGATACTCAGGGTACCTACCCCTGGACACCTACTCTAACTTCTTTCTTCTGCAGAATATCCCATGAGGTGGGTCTGTTGCAGGGAAGGGTCGATTCTGACTCCATTTTGGAACCGTTTCTTTGACTTGCTTTTCATGGCTTTTGTTATGATCATACATAAGGGCCTGCCTCAGACAACCCTGTCCCTCTGCCAGACTGTTCAAGTGCCCTTGTTCAGAACACTGCAGAAAGGAAACAGCTAACACAGCCTCTGGAGACTTATCATTCTAGGAGATACTTGCAAGATTAATGACCTTTTTACTTTGTTTACTCACAACTCCCCCGCCCCCCATCTCTGTTCTAGAAAAGAGCCAGGCATCCAGCGCCTGATAAGATGGTTGTTTTGAGACATTTGTCTGCCGTCTTCTCGGTCTGCTTGGGCTCCGTCACAGGTCTATTAACATCCCCATTTCACAGATGAGGACTTCGAGTCACAGAGGAGCTATACCACTGGTCTGCTGCTGCTGCTGCTAAGTCGCTTCAGTCGTGTCCGACTCTGTGCGACCCATAGATGGCAGCCCACCAGGCTTTCCGTCCCTGGGATTCTCCAGGCAAGAACACTGGAATGGGTTGCCATTTCCTTCTCCAATGCATGAAAGTGAAAAGTGAAAATCAAGTCGCTTAGTCGTGTCCGACTCTAGCAACCCCATGGACTGCAGCCTACCAGGCTCCTCCGTCCATGGGATTTTCTAGGCAAAAGTACTGGAGTGGGGTGCCATTGCCTTCTCCAACCACTGGTCTAAGTTTACACAATTGTAATTGGCAGAGACGGGGGTCAGACAAAATTTATAGAAAAGTAAAAGTGAGGAGGTCGGACTTTCAGGGCAACTTTCAACGGGTCTTAGATATGAAGGTCTCCAGAAGCGAGGATTTCAAGGGGCACAGAGGCTTCAACCAGGGTGAGAGACCTTGGCATGTAGCTTGGCCAACAGCTATTCTGCACAGCTTGGTCAGAAGGAGCAGAGAGAGAAAACAGAGTGAACAGCCGTTCAGAACACTGGCTACGTGCACACACCCTCTCCGCGTCCTCAGGCAGCTGCACAGCCACAACAGTCTATACAGCCCATTTTACAGTTGGGCAAGCTGAGGCCCAGAAAGGTCCAGAAAGGTCAAGACCCTGGACAGGTCCCACAGCCGTGGTGGAGCGGTCCGGCACTGGAGCCTGTGCTGGAGGAGGCTGCCAAGGTGGGCCAAGCAGGGAACTGGCTGTCAGAGTCTAGCTTCCTTATCTGGTCAGTGTTTGATTTATTCCCTTCCCTAAACCGTGGACCTCATCTATTAACATCACGTCTACTGCTGCATCCCTGGAGCTTTGTCAGGGTCTGGCACTTAGAGGACACACACAGACACACACACACGAAAAATGATGGAGAGAAAGTGCCTTTCGAGAGTACCAGGTCCCCCTATCTGACAAGTGGTCCACACTTGCCTGGCCAGGTTAGGATGGCAGCCCCTTCCCACCTCCAGCCCCTGCCTTCCGGCCAGCCTTTGCCAAGGGGCCCAGCTGCTTGTACTCCCAGTCCTGTGGTGGCAGTGGCCATCCACAGATGGGTCCAGCGGGCAGGATTACATGGAATAGATGCTTGGTCCTCCAGGCCAAGCCCTGTCTCTGTCTGTCTGCAGGTCCTTGTCCTAAGGTGCTCACACCAGCCTGTGGGTGGACAGCGCAGCCTGGAACAGAGTACGCGTGGGTGGGTGTGCCTCCTGGGGCCGTCAGAAGCGTTAGCCCTTGAGACGCTGTACCCAGGAGAGGAGGCAGTGGGGGGAGGCAGTGTGGTGCGGTGGGTGCTGCAGGGGGCGTGCTGGAGCCGGACCACCTGGGTGGGCTCTGGTCTCCATCCCAGACACCACCAGGGACTGCTCCGTGTAGGGTAAGGGGGTTAGAGAAGGCAAGGTTCAGAATAAAGAACCAGACCGGCACTTTACAGGAACAGATCACCTTTAATGAGGCGAGAAGGGGCAGCAGTCAGATTAGTGAGCTGCTGCAATGACCCAAGAAAAGAGTAAGTATATATAGATATATATGTGGAAATCTACTGTCTTAAGGGGGCCAGTTTTTCTCCAAGGTTGTTCGGATTCATTTCAGTTCAGTTTAGTCGTTCAGTCGTGTCCGACTCTTCGCGACCCCATGAATCGCAGCAGGCCAGGCCTCCCTGTCCATCACCAACTCCCGGAGTTCATTCAGACTCATGTCCGTCGAGTCAGTGATGCCTAGTAATCTCTTAAACGGCTCCGGCAAGGAATTCTGGAGATGGCCAGAGGCTGGGACCGAATCAACCTTAATGTAAATTTTTTTTTTCCGGGTGAGAGAGTTCTTTGTTTTGCATAGAATGGTGGGGAGGACCCAGAGGGGAGTTTTAACTCCAGGCTATTTTGAGGCAAGTAGCTTTCCTTCACTCCGTGCCTCTTGTTTCCTCACCTGTAAAATCAAGATAAAATGTACTGATCCTAGGAGTCTGTGGAAGAATTCCCAGAAAGGGCTGAGAACAGATGCCTGGCCCGTAGGTTTTAGCGAGAACCCAGATGCTGCTGCTGGCAGCTTAGCCTGGCTTTGCTTTTTACCTCGGAGATGAGTCAGAGACTGGCCAGATTCTGCTAAAATCACAGGGCTGTAGCTGCTAACAGCACCTGCGAAAGGACATTAGGTCTGCGTTGCACAGATCTCTTGCAGCCCGATAAAGGGGGCAGTCGTGTGGCCGGGAGGGTGGGGGGCGGTAGGTGGGGGACAGATGGCAAACTGAGCTCCCTGGACTGGCCACGCCCACCTGGACCGGTCCCGGAGGGGAGCCCCTCCTGGACAGCTGGCATCCTTACCCTGGGAATCCTCCCCAGGAAGAGGACAGCCCACCTGCGTCCTGCGGGCCCCTGGCTGTGCCCCACCAAACCCCGAGCGCCAGCTCTGACGTGCTTTGCTCTCCTTTCCCAGGACTGGTCCTGCTCGTTGATCGTGGCATCTCTCGTGGGCGCCTTCGGCTCCTCCTTCCTCTACGGGTACAACCTCTCCGTGGTGAACGCCCCGACTCCGGTGAGTGCCTCGTGGCCGCGAGAGAAGCCCGGCAGAGGGCGCTGCAGCCACGCGGAAAACCGGGTGTTAGCACCAAGGCTTGGATTGGTACCCCATTCTGCAAACCTTTGCGGGCCGGTTCTGTGCCAGACACCGGCTGGACACTGGGGTGAGGGGAGGGATAGAGGAAGGGAGAGCAGTCCCTGCGCTCGAGGGAGAGGTAGGAGATAAAGAAACAGAGGATGATGGCCCTGCGTGGGATCAGTTCCTTGCTCCTGGAGGGTCCTGGGAGAGTGTAGGGAAAGGAGAGGGGTCGCGGGAGGTCCCAGGGTTCAGATCCTAAGGATCTTATTCCAGGGCAAGGAACACGGAATCTGAGGCTCACTGAGGGATCTTAGGCATAGAAACATTTCCCTGATCTGTTTTTTGTTTTTCTTGCCTGTGTTTATGGATTTTAATCACAGCTAGAGGTCACTTGGGTATCTGTTGGTTTAAGATGCATCGCTGGCTCTTGTTTTCTTCTGAAATCAGGTCATTAGGTGCGGTTCCCCAGGCCCTCCTAACATCACTCTGCTGGTTTGCACTTGAAAGTTTGGTTTGCACCCAACTAGGCTGTTAGGTTTAGGTTCTACCTATTCCTGGAGGTGCTGGCTTCTACTTGACCAACCTCCATCCCTGGGGTAAAATGGTGGGGTCAAGAGTGGTGGGACAGGAAGACTTCCTGGAGGAGGTGATATCAGAGCTGCATCTTGACTGTGGAGCAAAGGCACAGAAGCCTGAGATATGAAACATTTGCAGAAATACAGGTCTGGTACAGTTGGAACCCAGGATGTATTTTGGAGAATGTAAGGGCATGAGCTAAAGAGGCAGATAGAGTGCAGGCTGTGGACTTCGCTGAGTGTTTGTAAGGCTTCTCCTTGTTTGGGGGGCCTATGCTGTGTGCAAAACAGAGGGGGAGGCCGAATCAGTGCATCTCAAAGGGATCCCAGGAGCCCTGACTTTGCAGACATGCCTCAGGGATCCAGCCGCCATCTGTGCAGAAAAGCACTGTTTTTTCACTCTGTTAACTCTTTTATGTTTGGGGCTCTGTCAGTTCATTTGAAAAATTGATTCTGATACTGAAAATGGTTTGCAAAACCAGGAGGACTAGATGGCTTCTCTGAGCACTGGCAGCAATCAATGGCTTTGATTTTGTCATTGTGATGTCATCCTGAGATGGGGTCTGATTTGTCCATATTTGTCTTTAAGAGCATTGGGGATTTGCACTCTTTTATTTACTTGGTCTTCCCAGGTGATGGAGTGGTAAAGAATCCACCTGCCAATGCAGGAGATGCAGGAGACTAGGGTTCTACCCCTGGGTCCGGACTTTCCCCTAGAGAAAGAAATGGCTACGCACTCCAGTATTCTTGCTTGGAGAATTCCATGGAGAGAGGTGCCTGGAAGGCTACAGTCCATGGGGCTGCAAAGAGTCTGACATGACTAAGCACACAATTTATTATTTATTTGGCTGAGTTTTTTCTTAGTTTCGGCATACTGTATCTTCCTTGCATGCTGCAGGATCTTTCATTGCGGCACATGGATTCTCTAGTTGTGGCTCACAGGCTTAGTGGCTCCTTGGCATGTGGGATCTTAGTCCCCCAACTACGGATTGAACCCACATCCCCTGCATTGCAAGGTGGATTCTTTAACCACTGGACCACCAGATAAGTCTCTGGGAATGTGCACTTTTGCTTCATCTTGATAATCCAGCAGAGCCTCCAGCGGAGGGTAGAGAATCTTTGCACTTATGGCTTATGGGGCAGAGACATGTAAAACTTGTAAAACTTGAACATGGAATAGAATGGTATGAGTGGAAACGTCATAGTTCAAGCAATGACCATGGGGACAGGTAGAAGGAGTAATCATGTTGTTCATGCATTCAAGAAACTGTTTTTAATGAATAAATTTTATGTTTTAGAGCAGTTTTAGGTTAGAGAAAAGCACAGAATTTCCATATACTCCCTGCCCCGACACATGCAGTCTCAACACTCTGAACATCCTGCACCAGAGCCGTACCTTTGTTATAAATGGTGACCCACATTCACACATCCTTATCAGCCAAAGCCCACAGTTTACATGAAGGTTCACTCTTTGTGTTATACTTTGTACAGATTTGGACACAGGTATAATGACTTGTGGGCCTGCCTAGTGGCTCAGTGGTAAAGAATCCGCCTGCCAATACAAGAGACAGGGGTTCAATTCCTGGGTCGGGAAGATCCCCTGAGGAGGCAATGACAACCCAGTCCAGTATTCTTGCCTGGAGAATCCCATGGACAGAGGAGCCTGGAGGGCTACAGTCCACGGGGTTGCAAAGAGCTGGACACGACTGAGCGACTAAACAATAACAACAAAAGCAACATGATGACTTGTACCCACCACTGTAGTATGCTGCAAATAGTCCCTAAACACCCTCTGTGCTCTGCCTGTGAGTTCCTCCTTCCTGCACCCTGGCAACCACTGATCTTTTGACTGTCTCCACACAGGCACACCTTGCTTTATTGCCCTTTCTTTTTGCAGGTATTGTATATTTCACAAATTGAAGGTTTGTGTTAACCCTGTGCTGAGCACGTCTACGGCACCATTTTTCTAACAACGTTTACTCACGGCTTGTCTCTGTGTTACATTTTGATGATCTCACAGTATTTCAGACTTTTCCATTATTATATTCATATGGCGATCTGTGATTTTTTTTTTTTTTTTGGCTGCACTTGCAGCATGCAGGATGTGAGTTCTCTGACTCGGGAGAGAACCCATGGCCCCTGCATTGGGAGCACAAGTCCTAACCACTGGATCACCAATGGTCCACCGATCAGGACTCTTGTTGATGTTACTGTTGTAACTGCTTTGGGGCTCCACAGTCTGAGCCCATATAAGACACAGAACTTGGGTGGGTCAGTGTTGTGTGAGTTCTGACTGTCCACCGACCAGCTGTTCCCCCATCTCATCTCTTTCTCCTTGGGCCTCCCTATTCCCTGAGACCCAACAAGACTGAAATTAAGCCAATGAATAACCCTACAATGGCCTCTAAGTGTTCAAGTGACAGGAGGAGTCATATGTCTCACCTTAAATCAAAAACTAGGAATTACTAAGCGCACTGAGGAAGGCATGCTGGAAGCTAAGAGGGGTATAAAGCTAGGCCTCTTGCCCCAAACAGTTGCCCAAGTTGTGAATGCAGAGGAATAGTTCTTGAAGGAAATTAAAGCTGCTACTCCAGTGAACACATAAATTGACCACAAAAGTAAAGCAGCCTTATTGATGATCTAGAGAAGGGCGTAGTGGTCTGGAAGGAAGATTCCACCGGACACAACATTCCTTTAACCAAAGCCTAAACCAGAGTCAGTTTCCCAGCTGGCGCTAGTGGTAAAGAACCTGCCTGCCAATACAACTGATGCGAGAGATACGGCTTTGATCCCTGGGTTGGGAAGATCCCCTGGAGGAGGAAATGGCAACCCACTCCAGTAGAAAATGTGGAAAATCCCACAGACCAAGGAGCCTGGTGGGCTACAGTCTACGGGGTCACAAAGAGTCGGATGTGACTGAGCGAGCAGCATGCAGCATGCAATCCAGAGCAAGATCCTGACTCTCTTCAATTCTGTGAAGGCTGAGAGAGGCGAGGAAGCCGCCAAGGAGAAGTTTGAACCAATAGCCAGAGATTGGTTCGTGAGATTTTAGGAACATAAAGTGTGAGGTGAATCAGCAAGTGCTGATGTAGAAGCTGCCGTAAGTTATCCAGAAAATCTAGTTAAGATAATTTATGAACGTGGCTACGCTAAACAACAGACTATCAGTGTAGACGAAACAGCTTTCTATTGGAAGATACCATCTAGGACTTCCATAGCCCCGGAGGAGAAGTCAGCGCTTGACTTTGGAGCTTCAAAGGACTGGCTGACTCTCTTGTTAGGGTGGTGATCTTAAGCTGTGGATTTTAAGCTGGAGCCGATGCTCATTTACCAAACTGAAAATCCTAGGGCCCTTAAGAATTTTGCTATCTTGTCTCTGCTTTTGCTAAACAGAAGAAATGACAAAGTCTGAATGACGGCACATCTATTTACTGAATATTTTAAGCCCACTGTTGATACCTACTGCTCAGGAAAAAAGATTCTCTTGAAAATTAGATTGCTGACTGACCATGCACCTGGTCACCCAAGAGCGCTGATGGAAACACACGATGAGATTAATATCGTTTTCCTGCCCGCTAATACATCAAGTAGACGAGATCGGGTGCGTGCAGATTGCTATGGCTGTAGATCAATCCTAAAGGAAATCAACCCTAAATATTTGCTGGAAGGACTGTTGCTGGAGCTGAAGTTCCAATACTTTGGCCACCTGACTTTTTCCAATTCATTGAAAAAGTCCCTGATGCTGGGAAAGATTGAAGGCAAAAGAAGGGGGTGGCAGAGGATGAGATGGTTAGATAGCATCACAGACTCAATGGACATGAATCTGAGCAAACTCCCAGAGATAGAGAAGGACCAGGAAGCCTGGTGTCTGCAGTCCATGGGGTCACAAAGAGTCAGACACGACTGAGTGACTGAACAAACAAGAGAGCTTATACAACATCCATGCTACTGCCTGGGGATTAAGGGGATAATTTTGATTTCCAAGTCTTATTTAAGAAATACATTTCCTGGGAAGGCTAGGGGGAAGCAATAGTTAGGAGTTTTGCTTGGACATGTTTGTGTATGTGCTCAGTCACTCAGTCGTGTCCAGCTCTTTGTGGCTCTGTGCACTATAGCCTACCAGGCTCCTCTGCCCATGAAATTTTCCAGGCAAGAATACTGGAGTGGGATGCCATTTCCTACTCCAGGGGATTTTCCCAACCCAGTGATTGACCCTGGGTCTCTTGGGTCTCCTGCAGTGTCACGTGGATGCTTTATCACCCATGCCACCTGGAAAGCCCATTATGGACATCCACGCGCTGCTATATTTAAGATAGATACCCAACAAGGACCTACTGTATAGCACATGGATCTCTGCTTATTGTTATGTGGCAGCCTGGATGGGAGGACTGTTTGGGGCGAGAATGGATCCGTATACATGTATGGCTGAGTCCCTTCGCTGTTCACCTGAGACTATCACTACATTGTTTGTTAATTGGCTCTGCTGCTACTGCTGCTGTTAAGTCGAGTCAGTTGTGTCCGTCTCTGTGCGACCCCCTAGACGGCAGCCCACCAGGCTCCCCTGTCCCTGGGATTCTCCAGGCAAGAACACTGGAGTGGGTTGCCATGTCCTTCTCCAATGCATGAAAGTGAAGTGAAAGTGAAGTTGCTCAGTCATGTCTGACTCTTAGCGACCCCATGGACTGCAGCCTACCAGGCTTCTCCATCCATGGGATTTTCCAGGCAAGAGTACTGGAGTGGGGTGCCATTTCTTTCTCCAGTTAATTTGCTATACCCCAATATGAAAGAAAGTTTAAGATGTTTTTTAAAAATATATTTCATAAGGCTATACCTGCCATAGATAATTATCCCACTGATGGATCTGAGCAGGGTAAATTGATAACTTTGCAGAAAGGAGTCACCATTCTAGATGCCATTAAGAACATTGACTCTTTGCAACCCTTTGGACTATACAGTCCATGGAATTCTCCAGGCCAGAATAGTGGAGTGGGTAGCCGTTGCCTTCTCCAGGGGATCTTCCCAACCCAGGGATGGAACCCAGGCCCCCACATTACAGGCGGACTCTTTACCAGCTGAGCCACAAGGGAAGCCCTGTGATTCATAGGAAGAGGTCAAAATATTTACATTAACAGGAGTTTGGAAGAAGTTGGTTCCAATCCTCATGGATGACTTGGAAGGGTTCAAGACTTTCATGGAGGAAGTCACTGCAGATGTGGTGGAAACAGCAAGAGAACTAGAATGAGAAGTGGAGTGCCGAGTCACTTCAGCCATGCCTGACTCTGTGACCCCATGGACTATAGCCTGCACAGGCTCCTCTGTCCATGGGATTCTCCAGGCAAGAATACTGGAGTGGGTTGCCATGCCCTCCTCCAGGGGATCTTCCCGACCCAGAGATCGGACCCTAGTCTCTCGTGTCCCCTGCACTGGCAGGCGGGTTCTTTACCACAAGCATCACCTGGGAAACCAGAGCCTGAAGACTGAATTGCTGCCATCTCATGATAAAACGTTCACAGATGAATAGTTGCTTCTCACGGTTGAGCAGAAGTAAGTGGTTTCTTGAGATGGAATCTACTCCTGGTGAAGACACTGTGAAGACTGTACTATATAAATTTAGTTGTTAAAGCAACGGCAGGGTTTGAGAGGTTTGACGCCAATGTTGAAAGAAGTTCTGCTATGGGTAAAATGCTATCAGACAGCTTTTCGTGCTATAGAGAAATCATTCACAAAAGGATGAGGCAATCAATGCAATAAATTTCATCAGTCTCTTATTTTAAGAAATTGTCACAGCCATCCCAGCCTTCAACAACCACCACCGTGATCAGTCAGCAGCCATCAACATGGAGGCAAGACCCTCCACCAGCAAAAAGACCACAATTTGCTGAAGACTCAGATGTTAGTTAGCATTTTCTTAGCAGGAAAGTATTTTTTAATTAAGGTATATAAATTGTTTTAAAAGACCATGTTATTACACATTCAACTATAGTGTAAGGTAAATGTAACTTTTACATATGCTGGGAAACCAAAAATTCATGTGACTCACTTAATCGTGATATTCACTTGATTGTGAGACTTTGGAACCAAAGTCAAAGTATCTTCAAGTATTTTGTCCTTTCCAGAATGTCACATATTTAGACTCATGCAGTATGTTCAGGTTGGCTTATTTTACTTAATAATATGCATCAAAGTTTCCTCCATGTCTATTCATGGCTTGAAAGCTCATTTGTTTTTGGCTCCAGATAATATCCCATTGTCTGGATGTTGTTGTTCAATCACTAAGTCATGTCCGACTCTTTTTGACCCCAGGGACTGCAGCACGCCAGCCTTCCCTGTCCTTCACTATCTCCCAGAATTGGCCCAAATGCATATCCATTGAGTTGGTGATACCATCCAACCATCTCATCCTCTGTCATCCCCTTTTCCTTCTGCCCTCAATGTTTCCCAGCATCAAGGTCTTTTCCAGTGAGTAAGCTCTTCCCATCAGGGGGCCAAAGTATTGGAGCTTCACCTTCAGCATCAGTTCTTTCAATGAATATTCAGGGTTGATTTCCTTTAAGATTGACTGGTTTGATCTTCTTGCAATCCAAGGGATTCTCAAGAGTCTTCTCCAGCACCACAATTTGAAAGCATCAATTATTTGGCGCTCAGCCTTCTTTATGGTCCAACCCTCACCTCCGTACATGACTATTGGAAAAACCATAGTTTTGACTATATGGACATTTATCAGCAAAGTGATGTCTCTGCTTTTTTTATACACTGGTTATGTTTGTCATAGCTTTCCTGCCAAGAAGCAAGTGTCTTGAAGTGAGTTGCCATTTCCTCCTCCAGGGGATCTTCCTGACCCAGGGATCGAACCCACGTCTTTTGCATCTCCTGCATTGCAGGCAGATTCTTTTCCGCTGAGTCACAAAGAAAGCTTCTGTGTCTGGATGTACCCTAGTTTATTTAGCCACTCACATGCTGAAGGACATCTTGATTACATCCAAGCTTTGGCAATTATGAATAAAGCTGCTATAAATATCCATACAATCCAGAAATCACCCTTCTTGGTATTTACCAAAATAAACTGAACACTTATGTCCGCACAAAACCCTGCATATGAATGTCTGCTGGATGTCTCTGTCTGCTGGTTCATTCTTAATTATACAACTGTATTTTGTATGTATGGGCTTCTCAGATGGCACAGTGGTAAAGAATCTGGCTGTCAATGCAGGAGATATCTGGGTTGGGAAGATACCCTGGAGGAGGAAATGGCAACCCACTCCAGTATTCTTGCCTGGAGAATCCCTTGGACAGAGGAGCCTGGTGGGTTACAGCCCATGGGGTCACAAAAGAGTCAGATACAACTGAGCATGCAAGCTTGTACATTTTATGTATACAATGGATATCATACAAAGTATATTCTAAACATAAAAATACTGGGAAAGTCTACTCAGCCATTAAAAAGAATACATTTGAATCAGTTCTAATGAGGTGGATGAAACTGGAGCCTATTATACAGAGTGAAGTAAGCCAGAAGGAAAAACATAAATACAGTATACTAACGCATATATATGGAATTTAGAAAGATGGTAACAATAACCCGGTGTACGAGACAGCAAAAGAGACACTGATGTATAGAACAGTCTTATGGACTCTGTGGGAGAGGGAGAGGGTGGGAAGATTTGGGAGAATGGCAATGAAACATGTAAAATATCATGTAGGAAACGAGTTGCCAGTCCAGGTTCGATGCACGATGCTGGATGCTTGGGGCTGGTGCACTGGGACGGCCCAGAGGGATGGTATGGGGAGGGAGGAGGGAGGAGGGTTCGGGATGGGGAACACATGTATACCTGTGGCGGATTCATTTTGATATTTGGCAAAACTAATACAATTATGTAAAGTTTAAAAATAAAATAAAATTAGAAAAAAAAAATACTGGGAAAAAAGTTTGTTAAATGAGAGAATGAGAAAGAAAAACTAAATGAGAACTTGGCTTTGTCAAGGGGGTCTAATTTATTGCCACCACTCCCAAGCCACATAAACTAGGACTTAGTTGAAACAATGCCAGCTTCCACAAAAATAACAGTGAATGGTCTGGCTTTAATAATGAATGAGTCACGTTTCAGTGATTTCTGAGTTGGTGACATTTGTTCTTTTCTAGGGAGGGGATACGGAAGCTCACCCCCTGTCCTGCCCTAGGGTCAGTATTTAAGCCCAGGGCTTCAGCAGAACAATTAATTTGACTCATCATACATTTCCCAGCAGCAGTGGTGTAGTTTATCATTTTCTTCTCCCCAGTCCTTCCCTAAGGGCAGGTAAACATGCAGTGATAAGGAGTTAAATCATCACCTCTATCTCCAAGAGCAGAGCCATCCCAGTTAGCGGCAGATGCTAAATGCCGGCCCAGGCAAAGATGCCAATGAGCCAGCAGACAGAGAAGCAGAAGCAAGTTGTGGTCCTTTCCATTAATCCCACCCCAGGCTGCCATTTTAAAGCCACTGTTCTGGAAGCCCCCTTGCTCTCAGAAAAGCAGGGCACATCATGGGATGCCTCTGTGTTCTGAGATCTTTAACAGGGAAAATTATTAAATAGGAGGGCTGATGAGGGTAGAGCTTGTTACAGACATCTGGGTGGATCAGGACCAGTGGGGGCAGGGGAGAGTGGGGCTCCACCTCTTGGTGGGAGAAGGCTAAGATTACAGGAAAAACCAGCGCATCTTATCATTTCAGAAGCAACTGGCCATTATTTTGATGAGATAGGCATCTGATTAACTTCATCATGGACCAGCATTTCCTCTGATTTGAGAATCGCATTCTTGCTTTCTCCTTTTTTCTCTTTTCCTTTTGTCTCATCCTGTCTCACTAGTTATGCAAGCAAAACAGGCTGCTATTAGCAAAAACAAACAGCACAACTTTAATGATTCAACCATAAAATTACTGCTCTGATTCCCCTTCTATGAAGCAGGAACTGAATCTCTCATTTGGATATCAACCTTCAAGGCAGATATTGTGACATGCGTGCGTGCGTGCTAAGTTGCTTCTTTCATGTCCAACACTTTGCAACCCCATGGACTGTAGCCCACCAGGCTCCCCTGTCCATGGGATTCCCCAGGCAAGAATTCTGGAGTGGGTTGCCATGCCCTCCTCCAGGGGATCTTCCAGACCCAAGGGTGGAACCCGCATCTCTTATGTCTCCTGCTTTGGCAGACAGGTTCTTTACCACTAGCGTCACCTGGGAAGCCCTAGATATCGTGAGAGTAATCTCATTTTACAAAACAGGGAGCCTGGGGGGCGGGAAGAGAGATGGGGTAACTGACTCAAGGCCACTCAGCCAATGGGGAGTCACAATCTCAGCCCCACCCAAAGGCCACTTTTAAGACTTTGTCTAAATCTCCCTTTTCTTATTTCCCCAGAGATCAGCCACATATGCATTTTATATCCTCTTTGGGAGCTCAGTATTTATTTTGCAAGCATTTTTTCCATGTTACTGAGTACTCCCATCGCCAGGATTGCTAACAGCTGTGTATTGCTGCCTCCCATGGCTGCTCCACCTTCCCAAAGTGGGCCTCTTAGATTGCTCTCAATTTTTCTCTAGTACGAGATGCTGCCGCACTGTTTAACCTGGGATCTCTGAGTCATTGTTTGCTTTTAATCGGAGCCGGCAGAACTGCTGGCTGACAGGAGGAGGGTGCCTTTCCAGGCCTGGGGTGTTGATGTCTGAATATTCCACACTGTGGGTGCCACTCCTGGGGTCCCCAGATTATGGGAGCTCAGATGCCTGCCTCTTTGAGTTAAAATCTTTTCCTTTCGTAAAGCTCCTCTGTGGGAAAATGCCTTTGTTGAGCCTAATGATCAAAGGACCATATTCCCAACTCAGAGCTGCTCTGCTTCGAGGGGTGGGCACCCTGGCTGCTGCAGCCAGACAGAGGGAACCCAGTGACAGCCAGCCCAGGAAGGCAGGGAGTCAGGATGGAGGAGGAGATTGGATGGCATGACTGGTATGAACAAACCCAGGCAGACAAAACTGGAAACGTTCTCTTTCCGCCTGACAGGAGAAAAACACTGAGATTTATTGAGCACTAACTCTAGACATCATGCTAGGGACCACTCATCCCCACCCAATCCTTCCTGCAGGATTGTTATGGCTGCAAACCCGGGTTGTTCTACAAATAAGTTATTCTGTAATTGGTGCTCAAAACCATCACCCTGCACTTGAGTTGAATCAGGAGGTCCTTTGAGATCCCCTGCTGCCTCAAGACTGATTTTCAGCAGCCATAAGCAATTTGAAGAGTAATGAAAGAACTCACCCTTTTCACTCCAGCCAAACAGAGGGCATACAGAGAGGACTAGGAAATGTTATCTGAGTGAAGGTCTGCGTAAATGCACTGTCCTCCTGCAAACACAGCTGTGTGTGTGTGTGTGTGTGTGTTAGTCACTCATTCGTGTTGGACTCCTTGCAACCCATGGACTGTAGCCTGCCAGCTCTTCTGTCCATGGGATTTCCCAGGCAAGAATACTGGAGTGGGTAGCCATTCCCTTCTTCAGGGGATCTTCCTGACCCAGGGATCAAACCTGGGTCTCCTGCACTGCAGGCAGATTCTTTACCATCTGAGCCACCAGGAAAGCCCTAAACATAGCTATGCGATCCCTCAGAAGAATGTTCCAGCAGCAGACAGACTCCAGATCAATTTTTTTTTTTTTTTAATAAGAAGGATATTTGGAAGCACATATTCTTCTCTCAGCTCCTGCCTTGGGCCACATAGAAAACGAAACTTTCTTTCTTTGTGTTCTATATAATTAGACCCCAGGGTTGGGCCACCTTCCTCATTACAAAGGTAGTTGAGGGAGGAACCCAGAAAACTCTGGAAGCCTTCCTCTCCGATGATCCCTTGCAATTACTGCGTCCTCTATCATCACGCTCAGTGTTCGTTCTGAAAGCCGGCTGAGTGGGCGAAATATTCTCAGATGTCTAGAAGTACAGAGGTCTCTCCCTCACTCCTCGGTTACTCAGACTCCTCCAGGAGAATCTCACAGTGGGAAGAAAAGAAGACACCCCAGAGCTGCAAACTGAATATTAAGTCAAGAGGGAGCTGGCCACTTTCCTAAGGACCTAGGAGGTGGGTTGGGGTCCTCAAGCCCACCCTAGTCTTCATCATTTGCTAGAAGGGCCCATAAGACTCACCACGAGGCTTATTCATGATTGATTGATTACAGCAAAAGGATGCAGAGCGAAATCGACCGAGGACTTAGGTGCCTGGGGTGAAGTGCAGAGGAGACCAGGGTTGTCTCCTGTGGAGGTGGGCCGGATGCCCTTAATTTCCCCAGCAGCAAGCTATGACACCTCTGTGAGCAGTCTTCCTTCAGGGAAGCTCATCAGAGACTCAGGATTCAGGGCGTTTATCAGGGGTCAGTCACAGAGTCACCTCCTTGAGACACGTACACAATTCCTGACTCCCGGAAAAGAAGCACAGACCACATTGTTGGCACACTCTAAGTCCCAGGAGCCCTTCTTCTCACTCCTGGGAATGGTGTGTTCCCTCCCCAAATCCAAGTTCCCCAAGGCCAGCCCAGGACTCACCTAGCAAGCAGGCCTTTCAGAGGCTAGAAGTCTCAGGCCAGACATGTTCACTTTTTCTGCACAGGTGGCAGAAAATATCCACCTGCCAATGCAGGAGACACAGGAGACCAGAGTTCAACCCCTGGGTTGGGAAGATCTCCCCCTGGAGAAGGAAGTGGCAACCCACTCCGGTATTCTTGCCTGGAAAAATCCCATTGACAGAGGAGCCTGGTGGGCTATAGTCCATGGGGTCACAAAGAACTCCGCACAGATTAGCAACTGAACACACCCTGTCTTTGGAGAAGGAGATGGCAGCCCACTCCAGTATTCTTGCCTGGAGAATCCCAGGGATGGAGGAGCCTGGTGGGCTCCTGTCCATGGGGTGGCACAGAGTCAGACACGACTGAAGTGATTTAGCAGCAGCAGCAGCAGCGCCCTGTCTTGGTTCTGCTATTTAGGGGACACTAGGTGGCACCGCTGAGCTGACATAATTTTGTCTTGTGTGGGCTTCCCTTCCAAGAGCCTGGTCTGTAAAGACTTCTGTACTGTTTTCCTCCCGGTGCTGGCGTGTTCAGTAGTGTGGGGCTGTCTCTGCAAATCCCTAAGGAGTTAACTAGCATGAATTGCTCTGTGATGCAACGGTGTGTGTACTCTGGCCCATCCACCCATCTATGTATGAGCATTGTTATAGCCCTCCTGAGAAAAATTTGACATGGATTAATGACAACCTCTATGAATCAGGCAGGAACATTAATATCGTAAAACAGGCTACAAGGTAATTTGCCTCCCATTGTCTGGCAATTTCCTGTCGTCCTTTGGAGCTGTTCTATGGCAGTCCCTGCGGCTGGGCATTGCACGGTTCAATTAGTCGCCAAAGCTTGGCCCCTGTGTTGCTGGCTGGGGAGATAGTGGTAAATTATTCATGGCTTCGTAGACCTGAGAAGTAAACAAGTCTAGAACCCTTCTTTCACAAGGCAGAAACAATGATGTCAAAACCCCCCACCCCCACCAGTCACCCCAGCTTCTGTATGTGTTTTTTTTTTTTTTGGAATTCTTGTGGATCCAGCACTGTCCTTTATATTCATCTTCACATTAAATCCTCATGGTAACTCTTTAGGGAGGAAAATGATTTCATAGATGAGGGGCCAAAGGCACAGAGAGGTTGAGCAACTTGCTCAAGATCACCCAGCAGAAAAGTGGCCAAGCTGAGAGCTGGATGAAATGGATTCCAGGGCCTTTAACCACTGAGAACCCGGCCCTCAGAGGACTGAACAATACAAGTGAGTCCAAACCCATGACTTCTCAGCTCTTTGTTGAGTCTCTGTTCCTTTAACCCTGTGACCTCTATTTATTTCTTTGCAGTTTGGGCTCTAGTTAGTGCTGGTCATGATATAAATATTCCTTGGTGAGTTTATAAACTGTTTCTATTAGACTCATCATCTCTTAACAGTTCAGGAGCCTCCTGACTGGTCCAGCCGCCTCCAGGATAAACTTTCTGAGTCCCACACCACGCCTACAATGAATGTTCTGCAAAACAAGTGAGGATCTCAGTTCCAAGTTCAAATCCTTCAACTGCTCTTCAACACCCGCAGGATGAAGTGTGGATCCCTTGGGCTGGCAGTCAACTTCTGACCACGTCTGCATAGTTCTCCAACCTGTCCCCAGCTGCCGGGCCACCTTCACACTCCACTGACTCATTTACAATGTCTCTATATCATCACCTAGGCCATCAGCTTCTCCACCTTTGAGAACTGCCATCTACAGTCATCTAACCCCAGCCCCTACTCTTCGTTCTTCGTGTCCCTGATCTGAAGGACCTGGCTGAGTGGCTGTAGCCCTTTTCAGCTTCCTGATACCGCAGGTCTTTCCACTCCATGTTGTATGTGCTTGCTTATTTGGCTCTTATGTCCACAATAGATCTTGAGCTCCTCAAAGGCAGGGACTGCAGAACTTGTCTCTAGAAGACAGGGTGGGAACCTGGGCCCCTAATAGGAGGAAGTAGAAAAGCCAAAAAGCATTAGTCGCTCAGATGCGTCCGACTCTTTGGGACCCCATGCACCTTAGCCCACAAGGCTCTTCTGTCCATAGTGCTCTCCAGGCAGGAACACTGGAGTGGGTTGCCATTTCCTTCTCCAGGGGATCTTCCCAACCCAGGGATCTCCTGCATTGGCAGGCAGGTTCTTTACTGTCTGAGCCATCAGGGAAGAATGTCCTAATAAAAGACACAAGAATGGGTTTGTCGGAAGTAGGTCCAATGGAAAAATAAAAGGTGGACTCAGTGAATGAGATGGCCTGAAATGAGCCTAGAGATTAGCTAATATGGCAATCTTAAAACTATATTTTCTTGCAGATTACTTCTTTCAAATAGAGTCTTACGAGTTCCCCAAAACATAAAAGGAAATCTCTAGTCAAAGGCCCATATTGCCACACCTAGCCACCCTTCATGATTTTGCCTAAATTTTCCTTTTCTTTCTTTCTTCATACTGTTCATGGGATTCTCAAGGCAAGAATGCTGAAGTGGTTTTCCATTCCCTTTTCCAGTGGACCACATTTTATCACAACAAAATTATTAAGAAGAGGTGGCAAGAATACACAGAAAACCTATACAAAAATGATCTTCATGACCGAGATAACTATGATGGTGTGATCACTCACCTAGAGCCAGACATCCTGGAATGCGAAGTCAAGTGGGTCTTAGGAAGCATCACTATGAACAAAGCTAGTGGAGGTGATGGAATTCCAGTTGAGCTATTTCAAATCCTAAAAGATGATGCTGTGAAAGTGCTGCACTCAATATGCCAGCAAATTTGGAAAACTCAGCAGTGGCCACAGGACTGGAAAAGGTCAATTTTCATTCCAATCCCAAAGAAAGGCAATGCCAAAGAATGCTCAAACTACCACACAATTACACTCATCTCACAGGCTAGCAAAGTAATGATCAAAATTCTCCAAGCCTGGCTTCAACATTACATGAACCGTAAACTTCCAGATGTTCAAGCTGGATTTAGAAAAGCTAGAGAAACTGAAGATCAAATTGCCAACATCCACTGGATCATTGAAAAAGCACAGGAGTTCCAGAAAAACATCTACTTCCACTTTATTGACTATGCCAAAGCCCTTGACTGTGTGGATCACAACAAACTATTTTAATAAAAATTTTAAGAAAATTCTGAAAGAGATGGGAATACCAGACCATCTGACCTGCCTCCTGAGAAATCTGTGTGCAGGTCAAGAAGCAACAGTTAGAACTGGACATGGAGCAACAGACTGGTTCCAAATCGGGAAAGGAGTACATCAAGGCTGTATATTGTAACCCTGCTTATTTATGTGCAGAGTACATCATGTGAAAGTCTGCGCTGGATGAAGCACAAGCTGGAATCAAGATTGCCAGGAGAAATATTAATAACCTCAGATATGCAGATGACACCACCTTTATGGTAGAAAATGAAGAACCAAAGAACCTCTTGAGGAAAGTAAAAGAGGAGAGTGAAAAAGCTGGCTTACAACTCAACATTCAGAAAACTAAGATCATAGCATGCGGTCCCATTACATCATGGCAAATAGATGGGGAAACAATGGAAACAGTGACAGACTTTATTTTCTTGGGCTCCAAAATCACTGCAGATGGTGACTGCAGCCATAAAATTAAAAGATTCTTGCTTCTTGGAAGAGAAGCTATGATCAACCTAGACAGCACAGACATTAAAAAAGCACAGACATTACTTTGCCAACAGAAGTCCGTCTAGTCAAAGCTATAGTTTTTCCAGTAGTCATGTATGGATGTGAGAATTGGACTATAAAGAAAGCTGAGCACCAAAGAATTGATGCTTTTGAACTGTGGTGTTGGAGAAGACTCTTGAGAGTCCCATGGACTACAAGGAAATCCAATCAGTCCATCCTAAAGGAGATCAGTCCTGGGTGTTCATTGGAAGGACTGATGCTGAGGCTGAAACTCCAGTACTTTGGCCACCTCATGTGAAGAGCTGACTCATTGGAAAAGACTCTGATGCTGGGAGGGATTGGGGGCAGGAGGAGAAGGGGACGATAGAGGATGAGATGGCTGGTGGCATCACCGACTTGATGGACGTGAGTTTGAGAAAGCTCTGGGAGTTGGTGATGGACAGGGAAGCCTGGCGTGCTGCAGTCCATGGGGTCACAAAGAGTCAGACAGGACTGAGTGACTGAACTGAACTGAACATTCTCTTTCTCAAAGCCTCATATCATGGTCATTGTCATGGCCTGGGCCTGTCAGGTTGATTGTGCTCAGGTAAATCAGTTGCCGTAACACGCAACCCCTAAATCTTGGTGGCTGAACACAATGAGAGTTAATTTCCCAGCCCTGTTGTCACCCAAGCAGGTGAGCAGGGGTGCTCTGCTCCCTGCAGACACCCTGGGGCCCAGGCTCATTCTACTGAGGGGCTCCTTCATCCCTGAGAGGTTCAGAGGCCTCTGCAGGGGGTCCTCTGTGACTGTCCAGCCTGCAGGAAAAGGAAGTGAGTGAGAAGGTCCAGGAACTCTTAACATCTCTTTACACATCTTTGGTGACAAATGGTCCTATGAACCCCTACCCCCACCACACCGCCCCCGCCACCCAGATTCAAGGGACTGAGGCATGTGACGTGGCAGTGTAGGCAGGAATAGGAAGAGGGTAGATGCTGTGAGCTCGGGCAGGCTCTGCAGTCCCAGTGGATTCAGAGCAGCTTTCAGAAGCATCGCTTCACTCCAAAGCTTTTGGCTCTGATGAAACATCACAGAATGGCCCCAGGTGAGCCAAGGAGGAGGTATACAGACTAAAACACACTTAGCAGTCAGCCAGTGTTGATGCCACATCCTCACCTCCCCCCAGTTCAGTCTTTCCACATGGACCTGGGGGTATTGATGTGATCATCTTTGTGTTTTCCAGACTAAGAATAGGGATAGAGTCGTGGTTAAGAGGTGGGCTCTGGCGTCCTGCTGCCTAGATTTGAGTCCTGACCATAATGGGACCTTGGGAAAGGCCCATGGCTGTACCTCAGGTTCATCTGCCCAGGAGACAAGTCAGAACACAGGACCTGTCTCAGAGGGTTGCCGAGGGGATGGGTTCATGTGTTTCCAGTTTTTAGACTAGTGCATGGCATGTGGAGAATGTGATTTTTATTATTTTTAATATTTATTGTATTTAATAAAATGTGATATTTACTATTTTTATTATTAATGTAATAAATGTGATATTTACTATTTTTATTATTGTATGATGCCCGGCCCATAGCAGAAACTCAGTTTAAAACACACACACTCATCTCAGCACCTGCTCTGTACTGGGCACTACCAGTCCGTGCCAACATACTCCATGAATCTTCAGCCCAATGAATGAGTCATGCAGGGAATTAGCTCAACAAGCCTCATCACCTGGCTTCTGCTCTCACATGTGCTTTGGGGCTACCTTTCATCTTGGTTTTGGCTGAATTCACACCCAAAGACAAGTGTTTAATTGCTAAAGGCGTCGCTTTGAAACCAACTTTTGGGGACTGTCAGAGATGTGTTTCCACAGAGGGCAACTCTGCCAGGCTTCTCCAGCCCTCTGCAGATGCATCCATTCTCCAGTTTCCCCAAATTGAAATAAGAAGCGTCTGCAGAGACTCCCAAAGCAGCGCCTAGCAGTGAGAGATGTGAAAGCTGCCTCTTCCCCAACCAGGCTCCTGAGTGCTTGGAAAGGAAAAGAGAACATTTCCTCCCAAACAGCATCCTTTTAGTTTCTGTGTGTAAACTCAGGACGCTGGTCATTGCTGCAGGCGTGGGAAGACAAGGCTATTGAGAGCAGTCATCAGCAAGACTCTTCCCAGCGCAGCTGCTGGAATCTGTGCAGGACTGCGGTAGGGACCAAGTCACAACCAAGAATGACCTTCAATGCTGGAAGTTCTCCTGATTATCGTGCCAGAGGCCTGGGAAGTCCTGGGCACTCACTTCAGCTTCTCTGGAGGCTCTGGACTCTGTTGGTAGTCCTGGGAGCATCTTGTGAAAGTGAAAGAAAGGGAAGTCACTCAGTCGTGTCCAGCTCTTTGTGATCCCATGGACTATACAGTCCATGGAATCTCTAGGCCAGAATACTGAAGTGGGTAGCCTTTCCCTTCTCCAGGGGATCTTCCCAACCCAGGGACCGAACCCAGGTCCCCCACATTGCAGGCAGATTCTTTATCAGTTGAACCACAAGGAAAGCCCAAGAATACTGGAGTGGGTAGCCTATCCCTTCTCTAGCAGATCTTCCCTACCCAAGAATTGAACAGGAGTCTCCTGCATTGCAGGAAGATTCTTTACCAACTGAGGTATGAGGGAAGCCCAACTGCCTTCCTGTGGCCACTCCATCCCTCTGGATTAGTGCTAACCATGCTGTTTCTCGCTCTATACTTGGCTTCCTGAGGGGTGTCCTCCTTACACTCTTTGGGGCCCTGACATGGCAACTTAACAAGGACCCAATCAGGACTGATCTTTAAACCTGTAAATATCCTGGGCTTCCCTGGTGGCTCAGTGGTAAAGAATCCACCTGCCAATGTAGGAGACATGGGTTCAATCCCTAGTCCGGGAAGATCCCACATGCCACCGAGCAACTAAGCTCGCAAGCCACAACTATTGAGCCAGTGCTCTAGAGCCTGGGAGCTGCAACTACTGAGCCCATGTGTCACATCTACAGGAGCCCATGTGCCCAGGCTGCCCAACAACAGAAGCCATGGCAATGAGAAACTCGGGCACCGCAACTCGAGAGTAGCCCCCGTTCACCAGAACTAGAGAAAAGCCCACGCAGCAATGAAGACCCAGCACAGCCAAAAATAAACAATAATAAAGATGTCTGATATTTAACAAAAATGGTGTGATGATGGTTTTAAAATAAATAAATACATGTCCTGTTGGATTTAGCTGCTTCACTCTCATACCTTCATCATGCATGCAGTCACTGGTGGGTGGTTGTATGCAGGCTCTGAAGCCAGGCAGACTTGGCAAAAATCATTCTCCACCACTTACTAGCCACATGGATAAATACCTTACTCTTGGCTCCCTCCTCTGTAAACGGGGGTGTCAACCGCCAGGGTTCTCGTGAGTATGAAATGGAATTACTTATGTGTTTTGGTAGAGTTTCAAGAGTTAGACACAACAGCAAGTTTGTCTGATTGAAGCTAAAAAAGAAGGCGTTGAAAAAAATAGTGAGCAGCTCCCAAGATGGCTGGAAGGGCTGGCAAGCCAGGCTCAGAATCTCTGCAGGGAGAAGATATATGTTCTTTTTCAGATTCTTTTCCATTATAGGTTATTACAAGATACTGAAAATAGTTCCCTGTGCTCTACAGCAGGTTCTTGTTGTTTATCTGTTTTATGTATGGTGGTATGTATGTGTTAATTCCAAACTCCTAATTTATCTCTCCCCACCTCCAATATCCTCTTTGGTAAGTAAGAGGAATTTTCTAGAAATGGATTTGCTGGGTTCTAGGTTAGGATCTTCAACTTGACTAGGTAAAGCTAAACTGTTTTCCAAGGTGACTGTACAAATTAAATTCCCACCATCAGTGTACCAGAGTACACGCAGCTAGTCACTACTGAACCCTTACCAGACCTGTTCATCTTTAATCTCCCTGGGGATTGGGTGATCTCCATACAGGTACTGGGTGCTGCTTCAAGTTCTTGGGTGATTTCATGACAGCCCGAGACAATCAGTGTTATCACTCCCATCTTGCAGATGAAGAAACCCAGGTTTAGCTGGTTTAAATCATTAGCAAATCATCATGCTGGGATTCAAGCCCAGGTCTGTGTAACCAGACCCTATGCTTTTTCTGCCATTCTATAACACTGGCTGTTATTGGAGAGGTCTCTGGGCCTTTATGGGGTACCTATGGGGAACTATGAGCTTCTTGGAGATGGAACTGTCATGGGGAGCACAGTTCATGACCTCAGTCTTTAGTGTATGTCAGAATCACTCAGTCCCATCCCAAACCCACTGAATCAGAATCGACAGCAGTGTTGTGTGTTGGGGTGGGGCAGGGTCTAGTGAGCATGAAGTGGGCATCTTATTGTGGTTTATTTAAATAATTTTTAAAGTTTATTTTTGGCTGTGCTGAGTCTTCATTACCCAGCAGGCTTTTCTTTGGGTTGCGGTGAGCTAGAGCAACTCTTCATTGTGATGGGCTGGCATCTCACTGCAGTGGCTTCTCTTATTGCCCAGCACAAGCTCTAGGGCACACAGGCTGTGGCATGTGGGCTCTACAGGCTCAATAGTTGTGGTGTGTAGGCTTAGTTGCTCCATGGCATATGGCATCCTCCTGCACCAGGGATCAAACTGTGTCTCTTGAATTGGCAGGTGGATTCTTTACCACTGAGCCACCAGAGAAGCCCTCATTGTGAGTTTAATTTACATTTCTGTGTTAATAAACATGTGGAACATTATGTCATTAGCTTCCTGGTCAGCTGAATTTGTTTTGGAGTCTGTTCAAATCTTTGACTCATTTCTACTTGTGTTGTCTTATTGATTTGTTAGAACTCTTTATATATTGTGACTACAAATCCTTTGTATCTACATGGGTTGCAAATATGTTAGCTCAGTTGATGGTTTGTCTTTCCAATTTTCATGATGCCTTCTGAAGAGCAGAACACTCTTAAGTCTGATGAAATCCAAATGAGCATTTTGTTTTTCTTTTCTGGTTTTTTTCTGTGTGTGTCTTGAATCTTTACCCACCCCAAGGTGGCAAATATTTTCCCTTATTTAGGTATGAACATTTTAAACACATTTTCAAGGTGATTCTGTTGTGTGGTTCTCCTTGGTTCAGTCAGATGTGAATTTGATTCCCAGGTTTGCCACTCAGCTGAACAAGTCAGTTTGTCTCTCTGAGCCTCTGTTTCCCTACCTGCCAAAGGATTTGAAAATAAGGTCTGTCCACAAGGTTTGTTAGAAGGATTCAGTGAAACAGCTCAAACAGAGCTTAGCGAAATGCCTGGTATGAAACCAGTGTTCCATAAAAGTCATTTTGTTTATATACAATGGGCTTCGAGCAGCTGGGAGGAATAACATGGTTTGTTGTTTGTTTTCAGTACATCAAGGCCTTTTACAACGAGTCGTGGGAGAGAAGGCACGGACATCCCATAGACTCGGACACTCTGACCCTGCTCTGGTCTGTGACCGTGTCCATATTCGCCATCGGTGGACTCGTGGGGACGTTCCTGGTGAAGGTGATCGGAAAATTTCTTGGGAGGTCAGTGGGGGCCCCTCTGTATTGGCCATACTATGTCTGTATTAGAGTCAGGATTGCAGGAGGCAACAGAATTCCACTCAGTCCAGCTGGAGAGATTATAATGCCAGAAGGACAAAAAGCAGAAATAGGGTAAGGAAAAGCCAAGGAAAATTGAATCCCTGGGTGAGGGGTTGACAGGCTGGCGCTGAGGCTGTGGAGGCATCAG
Organism: Bos mutus; assembly: GCF_027580195.1. Classification (NCBI taxonomy): domain Eukaryota; kingdom Metazoa; phylum Chordata; class Mammalia; order Artiodactyla; family Bovidae; genus Bos; species Bos mutus. Next base: position 104,902,779 of record NC_091622.1, on the reverse strand, counting down.
GCTTTGTCAGGACCCTACTGTCCAAACAAGGAGGAGCTGGGAAGAAATATTCTGGCTGTTCTTTCTGCTGGCCCTCCAGCCTGCATAGGCGCCTCTCATTGGTCAAACCCAAGCAGAAGCCTGAAAACCCAGGTGTCTCATTGGTGCAGCTCAGGAGGACCAGCTTCAGGGCTCAGAGAGGTGAGGGGAGAGTGGAAAGGGACCTAGGTGTGGGAGCAATTGGACAAGAGTCAGCACAGTGTCTTAGAGACTGTTCCACAGAGATATCTACAGAGCTTTTTTTTTTTTTTTAAATCAGTTGCTTAAACAGTCTTCCATTGTATGACTGGATGATAATTTCCTTACTGGCTCCTGACTGAGAGACATTTGGGCCACGTCAAACTCTTCCCAATACAAAGGCAGCTGCTGTGAATATCAATTTCATGTTGAAATTCCCCAACATCAACCTCTCCAATCAGATCCACTCTACCCCTGTGTTTCAGTCTTTTATTTTCTACGTGAAGCCTTCTTTCGTGTAAGATTGTGTTATCCATAAATTCCCCCAAACATTTGCTCTGTGTCCTTGCTCATAGCAACTTCCTGGGGGATGCTGAGGTGTTTAGTGGAGAGAGTAGAGTCTTTAGAGCATTCACATGTGAACTTGAATCATGAGTCTTCTACTTCCTGGCTGTGTTGACATTTGACCCTCAGGTCTCTCATCTGTGGAATAGAGACAAGAGTCCTACCCTGCTGAAAGGGCTAGAGAAAATTAATGGGGGAGAATGGCCCATTAGCTCAATGAAGAGAAGCTATTATTATCCACCATATTATTTTCTCATCATCACCTTGACATAGTAGGGGGTCACCCAAACATAGTAAAGTGAAAGAAAGAAAGTGAAGTCACTCAGTTGTGTCTGACTCTCTGTGACCCCATGGACTGTAGCCCACCAGGCTCCTCCGTCCATGGAATTTTCCAGACAAGAGTACTGGAGTGGATTGTCATTTCCTTCTCCAGGGAATCTTCCTGACCCAGGGATCGAACCTAGGTCTCCCGAATTGCAGGCAGATGCTTTGCCGTCTGAGCCACCAGGGAAGCACCAAAAGAGCCAGATGGAATTCTCCAGGCCAGAATCCCTGAGTGGGTGGCCTTTCCTTCTCTAGGGGATCTTCCCAACCCAGGGATTGAACCTGTCACTCAGGACTCCCCGACTCACTTTTTAAATGGCAGGAACCCATATCAGACTGGCTTATGCTTTAGAGGGAATTGGTTGGCTCACGTGGCTGAAATATAATTCAGCTGAATCCAATAGCTCCTATGATGTCATAAGAAAATGCATCTGTGTTCTGTCCTCTCAGCTCTTGCTTGCTATGTTGGCTTCATGAACAGGTGGCCTCTGCCCACGGAGGGGCAAAGTGGCCTAAGCCCCTTAGACAGATACGGTTCCTACTGAACATCCCCACCACAAACTTCTTCCCACAGTCCTCATACAGGCCCCAGGCATGAATCTCACTTCCCTGAGAGAGCTTGCAAACTGTCAAGACTCTTCAAAAGGAGCCAATTCTACCCCATTAGAGACATTTGACAATGTGCAGAGATACTGCAGGTTGCAAAGCTGAGGGCTGTGACTGGTACCTCCTAGAGGCCAAAGTCTCAAACAGAAGGAGTCAGCAAACACAAAGCATGGAGCTTCTCCAGTACATGTGGTTTACGCATCATCAGTTGGTTTTAAGGACATAGTCCACTTGGTATTAAACGTGCATGAACTGGGAAGTGACAGTTAAAAGTCATAACAAACCTTTACTCTAGCTCCACCCACTGCCCACCACATATCTGTCAGAAACAATGCTGGCCTCTGAGCTTACATAGGACTTCGTGTTTCCCTCTGTTATATCACTTGGCATTTGGGGTTACAAAGATTTAGTTTCATTTCTGTCTCCCCTGAAAGGCGAGCTCCTCAGTGTAAGATCCGTGTCTGTATAGGAGCCCCGGCATGTGGCACAGGAGCTCCAACACAGTAGGCAAGCCATAAACTTTTGTTGGGTTTATGAAAGGATGGAGGGAAAGTGCTCAATGCTTGAACTTTTTCTACCGTAACTCCCCCAAATGCCCATCCTTCTGTTGCTTGCATGCTTTTTATTTGCCCATACATTTATTTTGCAAATATTTATGGAGAGCTTGCTATGTGCCAAGCACTTGGTGGTGCACAAAACTGACAAAGTCCCTGGGGTAACAGCTCTCCAGGCAGAGGGAACAGGAAGTGCAAAGGTCCGGGGGAAGAACGGGCTTGGTTCCTTTGAAAATAAGACAGGAGGTCATTATGGCTGGAGCTGAGTCCAGGAGTAGAAAATGAAGCAGGAGGGGTCACTGGGTTCAGAAGCGGAAGACACTGTGGGGAAGGGTTGGGACTCCAGCTTTGACTCAGAGTAAGATGGGATATTACTGGAGTATTTGTGATCTGACTCACATTTTGACAGGCTTGCTCTTACCAGTGGATTCAGGGAGGCTGGTTAGGAACATCCTGCCACAAGCCAGGTGAAGTGATTCGTTTTGCACCAGGTTTGTCATGAGACACGGTGAGAAACAGTGAGAATTGTTTGCATTCTGGAAATAGTTTGGGAATAGAGAAAACAAGCCCTGCTCATGGACTATGTGGGACTAAGAGAGAAATAAAAATAATGCTAACATTTTTGTCTTGAAGAATCGCAAGGAGCAAGGACTGCATTGCTTTTTTAAAATTAATTTTATATTGGAGCATAGCTGATCAACAATGTTGTGTTAATCTCAGGTGTACAGCAAAGTGATTCAGTTACACATGTATCTATTCTTTTTCAAGTTCTTTTCCTATTTAGGGTATTACAGAATATTGAGCAGTTGCTTTTTGAGGTAGGAAAACCCTTGAGAAAAACAAGATTTGGCGGGGGAAAGGAAGAATGGAAACTCAGTTCTAGGTATACTACGTGTGAATTGTCTGTTAGCCCTTCCAGTGGAGATGTCAAGTGCACAATGAGATTTGTGAGTCTAGCACTCGGAAGTGCCCAGAACTCAGATGTAAATCTAGATGTCCTCAGTACAAAGGTGGCACTTGAAGCCAGAAGATAAGGTTACATAGGAGGTACATAAGATCATGGCATCCAGTCCCATCACTTCACAGCAAATAGATGGGGAAGAAAATGGAAACTGTGCCAGACTTCATTTTCTTGGGCTTCAAAATCACTGTGGATGGTGACTGCAGTCATGAAATTAAAAGACACTTGCTCCTTGGAAGAAAAACTATGACAAACCTAGACAGTATATTAAAAAGCAGAGGCATCACTTTGCCGACAAAGGTCTCTCTAGTCAAAGCTAGACAGTAGTCATGTACGGATGTGAGAGCTGGACCATAAAGAAGGCTGAGCACCGAAAAATGGATGCTTTTGAACTGTGGTGTTGGAGAAGACTCTTGAGAGTCCCTTGTACAGCAAGGAGATCAAACCAGTCAATCCTAAAGGAAATCAACACTGAATATTCTTTGGAAGGACTGATGCTGAAGCTGAAACTCCAGTACTTTGGCCACCTGATGAGAAGAGCTGACTCATTGGAAAAGACCCTGACACTGGGAAAGATTGAGGGCAAGAGGAGAAGCAGGTGGCAGAGGATGAGATGATTAGATAGCATCATGGACTCAATGGACATGAGTTTGAGCCAACTCCAGGAGACAGTGAAGGACAGGGAAGCATGATGTGTTGCAGTCCATGGGGTCACAAAGAGTGGGACCCAAAGAGTTGTGACCCACTCGCAAAGAGTGGGACACAACTGAGCCACTGAAGAACAACAACAAGGTAGAGACCAAAGGAATAGGTTCAAGAGCTGAGCCTGGAGCCCTCCAATATTCAGAGGGTTGGGAAGATGTTAAGGATCACCCAACAAGGTAGGAGCAGTCTTACCATTGAATGAGATCTACAACGTGAGGGAGAGGAGATGGTGATCAACCAGGTCCAACACAGCCAAGGAATGAAGACCAGCCTGAGCTCTGGCTGGTGAATTGAGCAACACAGAGGTGGCTGGTTGTCTTGGCAAGAGCCATGTCAAGGGTACAAAGGAGTAAACAATCATGGGAGTGGGTTTAAGAGAGAAAGAAACAAGAAGAAATGGAGACAATGAGTGCAGACCACTTTTTAAAATTTATTTATTTTTTTATTGAAGGATCTTTTTGAGGAGTTTTACCATAAAGGGGAGCAGAGACAATGGTGTGGTGGATGGAGGAAGAGGTAGAATCAGGAGGATTTTTTGTGTTTTGTTTTGAGATGGGAGCTGCAGCAGCACATTAATGAGATGTTCCAGCAAGGAGGGGAAAATGATAGTCAGGAGCAAGGGGTGAAAGTTGCTGAAGCTATAACCTTGAGCAGGTCCTAGAGCGGGTGGGGAACTAGTAGGTCATTGGAGGGATTGGTTTCAGGTAAGAGTGGAGACTGTTCATCCGTAGAAACAGGAAGGAAGGCAGAGCTTATGGGCGCAGATGCTGGTAGGTTAAATCACATGGAAGGAACATGTGGACCGTCTCTTCAGATTGATTCTGCTTTCTTGGTAGATTATAAAGCAAGGTCACCAGCTGAGGAACAGGACAAGGGGATTAAAAGAGAGAGAAGATGCTTGAAATAGTCCCCCAGGAGACCAGGAGACTAATCAAAACAGGAAAATCTAGAATGGTTGGTAGGGGCTTAAAGACTACTTGAGTTGGTTGGTCATGAATTTCAAGTGAGACCAGGCAACATAATTCAATGTATTTTTTTTTCCAGCCAAGATGAACTTTGTATACATGTGCAAGATAGACTGAGATCTAACTAGGATTGGAGTTATCTCAGAAACACAGAATGAAGGAGAAGAGTGAGTGGATCAAGGAGTGGAGGGTATATGAATGTTTAAAATGATGGACTCTGGAATTCAAGCTGGATAAGCAGGAAGAGATGGACATGGTAGAAGCTAGATCCCATCTTGGCTTATAGGCTGGTCAGCTAAAGAATTGCTGGAAGGGTAAGTGGTAGGAGCCAGGATCTCCACAATTTCCCCCATTTCACTAGGGCTTAATGAAAAGTACTTTCCAAATCCAAACTGAAATCATATTCCCTGTATCTCCTGATCATAGTCCTGTGTATCAAGGTGAAATAGTGGAAGGCAGCTCTCACACTTTCCCTGAACCCTCTCTTATCTGGGCTGAATGTCCCCAGTCCCTTTGACCATTTCTCAAGGACATGGCCTCCAAACTCCTCTTTACCCCTTTCTGTCAAGAGCTGATGATTTGGGCTGCTCTGGGAAGATTCTACATCACTGGAGAAGCTCAAAGTACGGAACCAGTTGTACGCAGTTGGGGGTCCCAGAGGGCACTGGGGTTCTGCTCTCAGAAACAGCATGGTGCTGGTCCCTCTTGTTCTGTTGCATGTTCATCCCTGTGAAAAATATGGTAACAACAATAATTACAATCCCCGTCTCTGAACCCTAGTGAGTCAGCGTTGTGAATTATCTGCAAATAAGGTTTCTCTCCTCGCTGGGACATTGTCATGCTGGGGGTTATTTTGGGAAGGAGTTCATTAATATGATAAACTCGCTTAGAGGGTGTGCAGCCCAATTTGTAAATGTTTCAAGTCAGACTTGAATGTGATTTTAACATCCCCTGCGTAGCACAAAATGCACCATTCTATCCAATGCAAGAGCTCAGACCCAAGCCCTGGGAGGCATCCATGGCTCCTCTCCCTCTCTCCACTTCTATCCAACTCATCCATATTTTAGGTTCTGAATACCAGTTTCCAATGTCTGTGGCCAGGGTGGGGGTATTCCCTACATCATCAAGACATTCTCCATACACCAGCTGTCTGTTCTATAATTCAACTCCGTTCTGACACTATCTACCCAGGGATGGTATCAGATTACAATATCGAGGGCTCAGTCCCACCAAACTGCCCCTCTCCCAGTTCAGACACCAGTCCCAGGCCCAGGTTGTCACCTGAGCTTCTGACCATCTGGCTTTGGACTGGAGGGTCCAAAGACCCCCTGCCTTGGCTTTCAAGTTAAGGGTTTAGTCTCGCAAGACTTCCCCTCACCTCTTCCAACTCCAGATGCTAACAGCGAGTCATGGTTGTCAACTATGCTTCTAACTCAGGCTCCAGCCCCTCTCCTCTCTCTGTAGGTCGGGATGGGATTGAAAGTTTCAATCTTCTAATCACATGGTTGACTCCACCAACAACCATCCCCTCATCCTTATTTCCTTTCCAAAATCACCAGCTATAAATCAGAGCTTCCGAGGATGCCCCTCTTAGGGTTTTATTAATTGCTAGAGCAGCTCACAGAACCTACAGGAACATTTTCCTTAGTAGATCCCTGATTTATTATGGAAGGATATAACTGGGACCAGCCAATGGAAAAGACACCTGGGACAAAGGATGGGAAATGGGTGGAGCTTCCGTGCTCTCTGAATGCACCACTCTTCCCAAATCTATTCACGGTCATCAACCTGGAAGCTGCCCAAACCTTGTCCTTTTGGGGTTTATGGAAGCTTCATTACATAGGCATAGTTGTTTAAGTCATTGGCCATGGATGTTTGAATTCAATCTCTAGCCCCTCTCTCTCTGGAGGTCAGGATGGGATTGTAAGTTACAACATTCTAGTCACGTGATTGGCTCCACTGGCAACCAACCCACCCTATCCTTAGTTCTTTTCCAAAAGTCACCTCACTGACATCAGCTCACTTGTGGGCTTGTTATGAATAACACAACATTGATTTCATTGTTCTGGCTCTGAATCGATTTTAGGAAATGAGGTCTAGTGACGAAATATAACAAAAGATGCCCCCATGGTTCTTATCACTTGGGAAATTCCAAGGGTATTGAGCACTGTGAGCTGGAAACCAGGATGAAGACTGCATATTTTTGTTACTATAAATCACAATATCACTATCAACAAATTCCATCAATTCTGTCTGCAAAACACACCAAGATCCAGCCATGGCTCACTCCCTCCACCATCCTGATCCAAATCCCTGTGAGCACTTGCCTGATCTATGCAATATTCCCTGTTGGCCTCCCTGACCCCACACTTACCCCTGCATCCCATGGTCAAAATAGAAGATGGAATGGTTTTATTAAAATCAGGCCATGCCTCTCCTCTCCTTTGAAACTTCAAAGGCTACGCTTCTTACTCAAATAGAAACCCAAGTTGTCATGGTGGCCTGCGGATCCCTTACAAGCTCCCCTTACAAGCTCCAGTCCCCTCCCCTTTCACCTTCTACTACTTGCTCTCTGGGTCTCCTCTGCTTCCAGCCACACTGGCCTCACTCATGTTGCTGCAACAGTCTACATCTGGCTCTTCTCTGCCATGATTGCTGTTCCCCAGGGTCCATACAGCTCGTCTTCTCGCTCTTCAAATCACCCACTTTCTTCAGTCTGTGCTCAGGTGTTAGCTTCTTGGCAAGGCCCTCTCTGGCCACTCTGTGTAAAATTGCACCCCCTCCCCCGCTCTCATGTTCTCTACAACATTTCTCACCAGCTGATATGCTCCACATGTTTTAATTTTACTTGTTTATTAAGAGAAGCATAAAAGCAGGGACTTGGCCACATTCATGGCTGTGTGCCAGAACATAGAATGATGCTCAGCACCCAGTCCAGCTTCAAACATGTGCTGAGTGAATACATGTCAGCTGAATGAAAAAAAAACTGTTGAAAGAATGAGTGAATGAGAGTATAAGTGGTAGCCACTATTGCAAACAGCTTAGTATTCTGGATTCTGGAATGCCAAATATCCCACCGAATAGCTTGTGACCTTGAAGAAAGAAAGAAAGTGAAAGTTGCTCAGTCATGTCCAACTCTGCGAATCCATGGACTGTACAGTCCATGGAATTCTCCAGGCCAGAATACTAGAGTGGGTAGCTGTTCCCTTCTCCAGAGGATCTTCCCAACCCAGCAATCAAACCCAGGTCTCCCACATTGCAGGCAGATTTTTTACCAGCTGAGCTACCAGGGAAGCCCAAGAATACTGGAGTGGGTAGCATTTCCCTTCTCCAGAGGATCTTCCCCACCCAGGAATCAAACAGGGGTCTCCTGCATTGTAGGTGGATTCTTTACCAACTGAGCTATCAGGGAAGCCCTGTGTGACCTTGGCCAAATCTTAGTTTCTAGATCTGTTTCTTCATGTGGGAAATACAGTAGCAAATCACCTAACTTACAGGGTCTTCAATGAGTGTAAAGGACTTAGTGCCTGGCACATCATAAGGACTCTCTGAATGTTAGCTATCATCATGGTTTGTTTGTTTATTTTACTTTATTGAGTCTCTGAATACGTTCCAGGTGACATCCTAGGCACTTTGCATAAATCTTTCTCACAGAATCCTTACAAGATAGACTTTATTATATTCATTTTACAGGGGAGTAAATCAAGTCAAGACTGAGAGAGTAAGAAATCTTTCCAAAGTTGTTCAATTAGTATGAGCTGTCCAAGCAGGAACATTACTGGAGGTGGGTTCAGGAGAATAGCAGCTCTGCAGCCCACAGATGTGGAAGCTAAAGTGAGATTCATGGCAGATCAGAGCTGTGCCATGTAGGGCAAGCGGGGTCCACGTGACCTGACTCCTAGATTCATTCCTTCATTTATGCAGCAAATATATATGGGTCACCTGCCTGTGTCAGGAACTGGTGTACTTGCTGGGGATCCAGTGACAAGACAAAGTCTCTGCCCCCTAGTGCTTACATTCTAGTACAGGAAGATGGACAGCTAGTATAAAACAAGTAACAGGAGGATAATTTCCTGTAATACTGGGGCTGTGGAGAGGCTAGAACAGGGTGAGAGGATGGGCTGTGCAACTGGGGAAAGCAGTCATATCAAAGGGTGTCAGGAGATTGCATTTGAGTTGAGGCTTTAGTGAGATGCTTCCCACATAGCTCAGTTGGCAAAGAATCCACCTGCAATGCGGGAGACCTGGGTTCGATTCCTGAGATGGGAAGATCCCCTGGAGAAGGGAAAGGCTACCCACTCCAGTATTCTGGCCTGGAGAATTCCATGGACTATACAGTCCATGGGGTTGCAAAGAGTCGGACCAGACTGAGCAACCTTCACTTTCACTTTCTTTTAATGAGATGGAATGACCCCATTGGATCAGAGACCACTTCTGAAGATTTTAGCCCCCTGAGGGGGCTCCCTTCCAAGCCCCTAAGGTATCAGCAGCACAGGATAGCACACCCACTTCAGAGGTCCCCCTTTCGACATCTCCACGCCCTGCTACTTGCTTAACCAATTCCCAATGTTAAATTGGTTAACTAATTTAACCAATTAAATTGGTTAAACTAACTACAGTGATTTTCATTTTCCTATCTGACCTCTGACTCATGGATTTTTTTTTTTAATTTTCCACTTTAATTTTTTAGTTACATACGATTAGCTATTTCCGTCTTCCCAGGTGGCACTAGTGGTAAAGAACCCGCCTACCAATGTAAGAGACATAAATGATGCGGATTTGATCCCTGGATTGGGAAGATCCCCTGGAGAAGGGCATGGAAACATACTCCAGTATTGTTGCTTCGAGAATCCTGTGGACAGAGGAGCCTGGTGGGCTACAATAGGGTCGCAAAGAGTTGGACATGACTGAAGCGACTGAGCATGTACACATGCGTTAGCTATTTCATATTATTAAAGATTGGCTTTATCAGCAAAATATTCAACATGTATTAACAAGTTTGAAGAAGTCACATTTCTGTATAATTTTAGCTATGGTGCTATTGCCTAGAGGGATAGTGAAGATGCCAGAAAAAACACAAAGGTTGCAAAAAATTAAATCTACTTAACACTTTAAAAACATACATCTGCAAAGTAACAGGTTATGAATAAAAACAATGTAAGTCTAGTTAAAAGGTAAGGTCTACCTTGTCCTATTTATTGAAATATATTTTTTATTTAAAAAACTTTTTTTATTATTTTTTTTTTACTTTACAGTATTGTATTGGTTTTGCCATACATCAACATGCATCTGCCACAGGTGTACACCTGTTCCCCATCCTGAACCCCCTCCCACCTCCCTCCCCATACCATCCCAGTGCGCCAGCCCCAAGCTTCCTGTATCCTGCATCGAACCTGGACTGGCGATTCATTTCTTATATGACATTATACATGTTTTAATGCCATTCTCCCAAATCATCCCCCCCTCTCACTCCCACAGAGTCCAAAAGACTGTTTTATACATCTGCGTCTCTTTTGCTGTCTCGCATACAGGGTTGTTGTTACCATCTTTCTAAATCCCATATATGTGGGGAGCGAGCTCCGCCCATGGCAAAGGTCATGAGGAAGGAGGCTTGACATACGCAAAGGCGGGATCAAGCCTCAGGAGTCTCCCTGGAAATTCTCGAGCAATCTACCCCCAAAACCAGAGTCTGCCTACTTTCTGCTTTGTGCTGTCACCTACACCTCTGACTTTATGGGGGGCTGTCCCCCACTACCTCTCTCTGAAAAAAGAGTTAGCTTACAGCTCCAGTTAATAATTCTTGGGTGTGACAGTGTTTCAACCTACAAACTCCTTTGGAAGTCCTCTAGCCTGCCTGAATAGGTTTTTTCTGGCAACATGTGATTGTTCAGAGCCTCCCAACTGTGAGAGGCAGGAGATGTTCTAAACTGTCTAAACACAGATTCCTTTGAGTAGTTAAAAGATTGATTAGAAATTGTATTGGTGAAGGGTTTTTCACTTGTTGGGCCAATGTTTGCTGCTAAGTCTCCATATCCCTTACCTACTGTGTCCTTGGCAGTGTATTGATTGATATAATGGGTGTATAGAAATGTAAGCAGTAGCCTCAATGTTTGTAACCTTGGACCCTTGAGTTAATTCTTTTCTTGATTGAGCCCACCTCACCTTTGCCCTATAGGAATGCAACTTTCTCCAATGCTTTTTGGAGGCTGGCGCCTGACTTTAGAATAATCACCTTTAGAGAAAAATAAGTTTCTTAAAATGTTAACAGGCTTCCTGGCCAGAAGATGATGTAAATCACCTAAACTTTTGCATATGATAAGTTTGAAAGCCTGACTTCGATAAGGATCAGGAACTGCTGTCTTTGCATGCCTCTACCCCTTCCCCCCATTATCCTCTATGCACAACTTAAGGTATAAAACTGCTTTGGAAAATAAAGTATGTCCTTTTGTTCACCGGAATTTGGTCTCCCCATGTCGTTCTTTCTTTCACCTTCTAGCTGAACTTTTCCTCTGAGGCAGGGAAGCTCGTCAAGCCTACTAATTTTGCCTGGGCTTCTAAGATCTGACCGGGGAGGCCTTAGTGTCTCCTCTCCTTCGGGAGAATGGGAGGACGCCTGCGGCCTTCGTAGGTGATGTAAATTCCCTGCTTTAGAATTTTATTCAGCCTCTTTTCTTCACTGAATTTCTTCGCTGAGCTATCCTTATTTCACCACTCTTTATATCCTTAATAAATGTTTAATTAAGCAGTTGTTTCCTGATCCTTGCCAACACCGTCCCTGCTTCGAATTCCCTGGATCAGCCGGGCATATATATGCGTTAGTATACTGTATTGGTGTTTTTCTTTCTGACTTACTTCACTCTGTATAATAGGCTCCAGTTTCATCCACCTCATTAGAACTGATTCAAATGTATTCTTTTTAATGGCTGAGTAATACTCCATAGTGTATATGTACCACAGCTTTCTTATCCATTCATCTGCTGATGGACATCTAGGTTGCTTCCATGTCCTGGCTATTATAAACAGTGCTGCGATGAACATTGGGGTACATGTGTCTCTTTCAATTCTGGTTTCCTTGGTGTGTATGGCCAGCAGTGGGATTGCTGGGTCGTATGGCAGTTCTATTTCCAGTTTTTTAAGGAATCTCCACACTGTTCTCCATAATGGCTGTACTAGTTTGACTTATGGATTATAAGACACATTTTTGACTTTGTAATATTAAATAAAGGTCTTAGAACCAATGGACTAAAACACTACACCAGGGAAATCCACAGAGGGTCAGGGCTGGTGATGCTTTCAGAGGTGATGTAATCAACCCCAGTGATGAGCCCAGAGGAAGGAAATGCTTTGCTCAGGGTCACACGGCCAAAAGTGGTGGTGGGTCCATTGAGGAGTCTGGACCTTGCTCCTGGAATGGACAGGCCAATGGCAACCTCATCAGACCTTTTCTTTTTCTTCCAGGAAAAACACTTTGCTGGTCAACAATGGGTTTGGGATTTTTGCTGCGTTGCTGATGGCCTGTTCTCTCCCAGCTGGAGCCTTGGAAATGCTCATCGTGGGACGTTTCATCATGGGTGTGGATGGAGGTGAGATTGCATAGTGTCAGAGGAGGAGGCAGTAACACATTCCTTGGTGGGGTGGTGTGTGTGTATCAAAATGTGATGGGTATTTTGTGGTTGTCACATGACTGGGTCCCTGCTGATACTGAATTGGCAGAAACCGAGGATGCAAGAGGGCTTCCCAGGTGGTGCTAGTGATAAAGAACCCAGCTGCCAATGCAGGAGATGCAGGAGACCTGGGTTCGATCCCTGGGTCAGGAAGATTCCCTGGAGGAGAACATGCCAACCCACTCCAGTATTCTTGCCTGGAGAAGCCCACGGGCAGAGGAGCCTGGCGGGCTGCAGTCCATATGGTCGCAAAGAGTTGGACACGACTAAAGCAACTTAGCACACACGCATGCATGAGGATGCAAGAATCCAGCATGGAGTGGGGCAGCCCCATGGGATGGACCACCTACCCACGATGCTCCTCTAATAGAGAAGTGTTGACTGGGATGATCCCAAACCGATACCAAAGACAGGGATGGTTTTCTGCACATCGTATGTTCTGTTTGTCATCTTCACCATAAAATTCACATCCCAAGAGGTCTGTGGGTTTTTATGTCAGGGAGTTTTTATGAGGGTTGTTTCCTGTCTGGGCCTCTGACTCATTCATTCTTTCTTTTATGCCCCAAGCGTTTTCAGAGCACATGCTGTGCCTGGTGTTCTACGCTGCGGACACAGTGGTGAACAGGAAACCCCAATCCCTACCCCCAGAGCTTACATTCTGGTGGGGGGAAAGATATGTAACTAGATATATAAGGCAGATAGTGACAAGCCCTAGGAAGAAAATGAAGCAGAGCAGGAAGATAACAAAGGCTATTTTAAATAGGATTCAGGGAAGGCTGCTCAGAGAAGGAAATAAATGAGCAGAGACCGGATAAACCAAGGGGAAGGGACAAATGAATATTGGGAGAACTGTGTTCCTGGCGGAGAAGAGGGCAGTGGCTCTGAAGCAGAAATGTGCTTGGCAAGTTCAAGGGAGAGGCAGGAGGCCACTGTGGTGGAGCTTGGTTAGTCAGGAGGAGTGCAGATAGATGGATATAGGGTTGGCCAAAAAGTTTGTTTGGATTTTCCATACCACCTTATGGGAAAATCCAGATGAACTTTTTGGCCAACCCAATAGAGAGATAGATAGAAAGGTAGACAGATAAATAAACAGGGATTCCCTAGGGGCTCGGACTGTAAACAATCTGCCTGCAATACAGGAGACCTGAGTTTGATCCCTGGGTCGAGAAGATCCCGTGGAGAAGGGAATGGTGAACCACTCCTGTATTCTTGCCTGGAAAATTCCATGAACAGAGGAACTTGGTGGGCTACAGTCCATGGGGTCACAAAAAAGCCAGACACAACTGAGGGACTAATACTTTGAGTTTTCACAGATTGATGAACTGCCAGATGCAGCTGAAACCCAGTATAAACTAGTTAAGTTCCTTCCTCATCCTCTTCTTATAAGCTGAGGGCAGCAGGCGTTGTGAGTGACGTGAATGATAAAGCAGGAAAGTGAGGAGCCTGGTAGGAGGTCAGGGAGCAAGAGACTTCATTTACCTTCATTGTTCTGCTGGCGGGAAATAATTCAGGACTGTACAATAATCCAAACTCTCAGTCCTCCGCCTTGGCATTCAAGTAGAAGGGAGAAACCCATAGAAAGAATGTTAACTGGAGAGAATCCTGGCTGGTGTTCATGCAGAATTTTCCAACTGACCAATAGGTTCATGGACACCTTCACCTTTGATGCGCTACTAACGCTGAAAGCCTGTTATTTTTTTTTTTTTCAACAGCCCTGGTTTATTCACCATGATGGACCAAATTCTGGGCATAAAACAAGCTTCAGTAACTTTGAAAAGATTGAAATCGTATATAACTCCATTCTCTGCTGCTGCTGCTGCTAAATCGCTTCAGTCGTGTCTGACTCTGTGCGACCCCAGAGACGACAGCCCACCAGGCTCCCCTGTCCCTGGGATTCTCCAGGCGAGAACACTGGAGTGGGTTGCCATTCTCTGACCACAATGCAATTAAATAAGAAATCACAAACAATATTTAGGAAACTCCCCCTCTAAATTTGGAAAATAATAAAAGCACACCTCTAAATATGACATGAGTCAAAGAGGAAGTTACAAGGGAAACTTAAAATACTTTTAATGGAATGATCATGAAAATACAGCATATCACACTTTGTTGGATGCAGTTAGAGGAGAAGGTATGGATATTAATGCTTATATTAGAAAAGAACAGGATTTGGTAAACTAACATCCCTGGTGATAAATTTGGATGGTAGACTGTTTTTTTAATGATAAGCTTATTTATTTATTTATTTTGGGTTGTGCTGGGTCTTTGTTGCTGCATGCAGGCTCTCTCTAGTTTTGGAGAGCAGGGACTGCTCTTTGTTGCGGTGCAGGGCTTCAATAATTTCAGTAGTTTTGGCGCACAGGCTTTAGATTTTCTCCACATGTGAAATCTTCCCAGACCAGGGATCAAACCCACGTCCCCTGCGTTGGTAGGCTGATTCTTATCCACTGTACCACCAGGGAAGTCCCTGTAGACTGTACTTAATGGCCTGTGAGCCAGAGGATATTATGCTAAATGAAGTAAGTCAGACAGAGAAAGACAAATACTGTATGTGTTCACTTATTGGAATCTAACAAACAGAAGAAATGAACAAATGTACCTGTGCATGCAAGCTAAGTCACTTCAGTCTATCCAACTGAACAAACATAACAAAACAGAAATAGATTCACAGATACAGAGAAAAATGGATGGCTGCCAGAGGGGAGGAGGCGGGGGAACTGGGCAAAATGGGTGAGGCAGATTAAGAGGTACAAAATTCCAGTTATAAAATAAAAAGTCATGGGATGGACTGTACATCATAGAGGGTACAGTCAGCGCTATTATAACAACTTTGTATGATGACAGATCGTAAACTGACTTAGCCGTGATCATTTTGTAATGTATAAACATGTTGAATCACTATCATGTTTGTGCACCTGAGACTAATACAATATTGTAAGTCAACTGTAGTTAATGAAAGGCTATTTTGTTGTAATTTTGCACGTGAGGACCCTGAGGCTCAGAGATGTGAGACAGCAAAGTGATCAAGGGTGAAGGCTGTGAATTAAGATGGCCTGGATTCTGAATTAACGAGGTTAATTTCATCACCTTGTCTGTATCAGTTAGGTTTTTCTGCAATAAAAGAAAAAAAAAAAAGCAGAACCATAATGGTTTAAGGCAATAGGCATTTTGCTGAACCTACAGTTTGAGGGTCCTTGGGGCTGCTCTGATCTGGCGGCCCTGCTGGGCTCTCCCCCATGGCTGAGGTTGGCTGCGGGCTGGTCCACGGCTGGATGATCTTGGATGTCCTCATGCACTTGTTTGGTGGACGGCAGGTGGGCTGGTCCTGGGATCCCAAGGGCTGGCTAGTCTCTGCTCCATGTGGTCTCTCATCCCTAAATAGTGTGGCGAAGCCTCTTCCAGGGAGATTTTTGGGATTCCAGTGGGCAGCAAGAGGGGCAAGTCCCGTCTTTGAGCACTTGTCAAGTCTGCTTGGACACGCTTGCTAGAGTCCCACTGGCCAAGGTGAGTGCCATGGCCAGGTGCAGAGTCAGGGTGAGAAACGTCCAACCACCCAAGGATGTGGACACAGGGAGCATGGATGGCAGTCTGCTTTCCTGTCTTAGCCTCTTTGTCTCATATGTGAAAGGACAAAGTACCCCTAAACTTTCCTTGCTAGGGGATGTAAAATTTAATGGTGTGCCATGCGTGCACAGTGAGTACATTCCAGGCCCTGTTACTTCCTCACACCAGTAATAGTATCATTGCCATTATTGTTGCTGTTATCATTTTTATTCTGTTAACAAGATAGTCATGTACGGATGTGAGAGTTGGACCATAGAGAAGGCTGAGTGCTGAAGAATTGAGGCTTTTGAACTGTGGTGCTGGAGAAGACTCTTGAGAGTCCCTTGGACTACAAAGAAGATCCAACCAGTCCATCCTAAAGGAGATCAGTCAGTCCTGGGTGTTCATTCATTGGAAGGACTGATGTTGAAGCTGAAACTCCAGTACTTTGGCCACCTGATAGGAAGAGCCAACTCATTGGAAAAGACCCTGAGGCTGGGAAAGATTGAAGGCAGAAGAAGGGGGTGACAGAGGATAGGATGCTTGGATGGCATCACCGACTCAACGGACATGAGTTACTGCAAATTCTGGGGGGCAGTGAAGGATAGCAAAGCCTGGCAAGTTGCAGTCCATGGGGTCGCAGAGTCAGACAGGACTGAATGATGAATAATAAGATGCAGATTCAAGATTTGGACAGATGGTCTGGTTTTGAAGTCCCTGCCTGCTCAGGAGGAAGGGTGGTAAGATGGGAGCATCTGAAAGTCCTTTCCTGATGGAGTCCCCTGAAGCCTGTCTTCCTGGAAGTTTTGTATTTTATCCACTTAGCCTCTTTCCTGCTACTTCGCCTGTCTAGCTAGTCTGGGGGAGCTGACACTCATTACACATAACTGGATGGTCTCTGAATTTCCTTAATTAAAAATAAGCTGGATTCGAAGAGAGATGCCATTTTTTATAAACCCACATATTCAAGACAAACATCTTTTGGACTGCTTGTCCTGTAAACTTTTCCAAAAACAGTAGAAAAATGTAAAATCAAGAAGTGGGTGGGGGGAGACACACTCTTTCTGACTCCTGGAACATGGCCTGTTGCTGCTGAGCCAAGATGTAGAAGCTGCATGTCATTTATTCTCACCAGACCCTCTCAAAGCAGAGACTGGAATATGAGGGCACTTAAGGTGAGGCAGCGGGTCAGAAAGAAACGAAAATTGCTGGTCATGAGATGAGTTGCTGTCCTGCTCAAAATACATAATTTAAAGCCAAATGAGAAGCCCAGAGGATTTTCAGGAGTTTGTGCTGCTCTAACTGGGTTCTCAGAGGCAATATTTGGAACCCTTGCAGAAAATGTCAGACCCCTGCCTAAAGTGTCCTATTTCCAGAAGGCTTGGAGCAAAAATAAACATGTTATTTTAACACTGCAACAAACACGGTGCAGCATGGATTGGAGGCTGAATCCATGCAGATTGTAAAGTCGAGATCAGGGTGCAAACGTGTTTGTAGAAGATTGTGGTGGACAGGCTCCTTCCACCGCCTTCCCAGGGCTGCCCACACTCCCAGAGGTGCAAGCCCACATCTGCTACATTAAGAACTTTCCAGGGGACTTTCCTGGTGGTCCAGTGGCTAAGGCTCCGAACTTGCAATGCAGGGAGCCCGGGTTCAATCCCTGGTCGGGGAACTAGATCCACAAGTCACAACTAAGAGTTTGCATGCCACAGCTAAAGATCCTGTGTGCTTGCCTCTAGGATCTGGCACAGCAGACAAGTTTTTTTTCTTTTTAAATCTAAGTGGACCTGTGTGGTTCAAGCCCGTGTTGTTCAAGGGTCCACTGTAAATACTGAACAAGATAACTTTCAAAAAGCACTAGATGACACAAGGAACATAAGACTGGACATAAGAGTGATGGGGAGGGGTTGATTTCCAGAGGGAAGGCCTTGTGAGGAGCTGTGGCAATCTCCTTTGGCTGCAGTCACCAAACTGGGGGGCTTAAAAGAAGAGTTCTAGGGGCCAGGAGTCCAAAATCAAGGTATCTGCAGAATTGGTCCCTTCCAGGGGCTCTGAGGCTGGAGTCTATTTCACGTTCTCTCCTGGCTTCTGGTGTTGCAGTCCCTGGCTTGTGGACCCATCACTCCAGTCTCTGCTCCATCTTCAAGTGCCCGTCTTCCCTTTGTGTCTCCAAGTGTCTTACCACCTGGTAAGGACACCAGTCACTGGGTCGAGGGCCCACCCTAATCCAGTGTGACCTCACCTGAACCTGGCTACGTCTACAAATGACCCCCTTGGGTCTCATTAGGTCCCATTAACAGGAGGAAGTGAGGCTGAGCTGAGATGGGATGGATAGGAGAGCATCCACCCATGGAGCTGTGAGGACAGAGCACTTGGGAGAAACAGCAGCGAAGCCTGATGTCCCACGATCAGAATGAACCTGGAGAGCCCTGAAACCTTATGGTTGGAACACCTGGGGGCAAGGGGCAGGAAATATGGTAGGCGATGCGGTCAGAGGTTGAGAGGGTCCACTCAGGTGTGAGAGGTGCTTGGTGCCCGCACCATGGGCCCCGGTTAATCAGCCATCCTTGTTTGTCTAAAACTCGGAATCTTCCCAGGATGCAGAACTTTCAGTGCCCAAGCCAAGATGTTGTCGTTGTTATTTAGTCGCTAAGTTGTGCTGGACTCTTCTGTGATCCTATGGACTGTAGCCCACCAGGCTCCTCTGTCCATGGGATTCCCCAGGCAAGAATACTGGAGCAGGTGGCCATTTCCTCCTCCAAGGGACCTTCCCGACCCAGGGATAGAACCTGTGTTTCATGCCTTGGCAGGCGTATTCTTTACGACTGAGCCACCAGGGAAGCCCTAAAGCCAGGTTGGTCCCTTGCAAGTTGGGATGAGCTGGTCATCGTACAGCAGCTACCTCCTTACCTGTTGAGCCATCAGCATCTCAGTTTTCCATATCACTTCACAATGGACAAGTCAGAAGGGTCTCCATTAATTGACATCATCCGTGTGCCTGGCCCTCCGCTGAACATCCCCTGGCCACCAGGGATTCAGTCTGCACAGGTGCCCTGTGAAGGAGGCAGGCTTACTCTCCTTCACCACGACCCGTGCCCCCTCTTTTCCACTAGCCTGGTCATTTCCTTATTAGCTTTTTGTGTTAGTGTCATTAAGTCATGTCTGACTCTTTGCAATCCCGTGGACAGTAGCCTGTCAGGATCCTCTGTTCATGGGATTCTCCAGGCAAGAATATTTAAGTGGGTAGCCATCCCCTTCTCCAGGTTGATCTTCCTGATCCAGGGATTGAATCCAGGTCTCCTGCATTGAAGGCAGATTCTTTACCATCTGAGCCACCAGGGAAGTGAAGTGAAGTGAAAGTTGCTTGGTCGTGTCTGACTCTTTGCAACCCTAAGGACTACACAGTCCATGGAATTCTCCAGACCAGAATACTGGAGTGGGTAGCCTTTATCTTCTCCAGGGCATCTTCCCAACCCAGGAGTAGAACCCAGGTCTCCCGCACTGCAGGCAGATTCTTTACCAGCTGAGCTACACGGGAAGCCTGATACACCAGGGAAGTAATGATAATTACCCCTAGAGGGTAGCAATTGTGTCAGGGTGAAGACCTAAGAGTTTCCCAAACGTCCATCCAGTGACCCCACATGAGCCAGATGCTTTGTATGTAGTCTTAGTGTTCCCACCACAATAGGAATAGACAGTTATGACCTTTCTTTCACAGATGAGAAAGCAAAGGCCAGGAGAAGCCAGTTTACTTCCAAGGCCACCTAGAGAGGAAAGTGGGGCTGTGCGACTTGAATCCTGCAGGTTCCTCTTATTCCGCTGCTCCTAAGCAACCATGTGCCAAACTGATCTGTGGTAGCTTGATTTTTCCATGAGGACTGGTGATCTCAATATGTGTGTTGGAGATAAAAATTCAAATAGCATTTGATTTATGTCGCCACCTCGGAGATAATGCTGTCTCTTTACACCTTAGGCGTGTTTGCCTTGGGTGCGGAACCGGAAAGTTATCCTGGGCTGAGATGCAATGCATGAGGTGCTCAGCTTATAAACTGGGGCAGCCCTTCACAGGAAGGGTTCCCCCTTCACAGGAAGGGTTCCCTGAAGGCTAGAAACTGGTGTGAATCCAACCTAACTTGAAGCACATTGATTGGTGCTGTGGCCATAGCGCTATTTTTGTCAAGTGCCAAGGGGAAGGAGGTACCCTGACCAGCATCTTCTGGGAAGGAGACAGCTCTATCACGGCCGCCATGCTTCCTCCACAGGCATCGCCCTCAGCGCGCTCCCCATGTACCTGAGTGAGATCTCGCCCAAGGAGGTGCGCGGCTCTCTGGGGCAGGTGACCGCCATCTTCATCTGCATCGGCGTCTTCGCGGGGCAACTGCTGGGCCTCCCGGAGCTGCTGGGAAAGGTAAGTGCGGCTTCCCGCCAAACACATTCGCTCTCAGTTCATGTCACCATCCCCGATCCCCGTGTCCCTTGCCAGACGAAGGGCAGTCAGAGGGGAGCCCTTCCTCCAAAACCTTGTCCCTAGCCTCAGAATTCTTGAGCACTCAAGCGTTTCGTTTATTATTGGAGAAAAGTTGTTGCTGAGTTTCTTTGATTGGGTTTGATTATCTTTTTAGAAAATAAAGAATATACAAACCAATTCAAAACGTACAGTATGTAGGAATCCATTCACCCAATGACTGTTGTTAAGAGATTACTTATGTTCATTTAGGCTTTGACTTTGCTTAGATAACTTATATACGTGTAGGGTTTTTTTTTTTTTTTTTATGGAATCATGTCATACACTGGGTTGGCTAAAAAGTTCGTTTGGGTTTTCCATAATATCTTATGGAATATTTTCCATAATATTTCCATAAATATTTCCATAATATCTTATGGGAAAACCCAAACGAACTTTTTGGCCAACCCCTCTTGAGAGTCCCCTGGACTGCAAGGAGATCAACCAGTCCATTCTAAAGGAGATCAGCCCTGGGTGTTTTTTGGAGGGAATGATGCTAAAGCTGAAACTCCAGTAGTTTGGCCACCTCATGCAAAGAGTTGACTCACTGGAAAAGACTGATGCTGGGAGGGATTGGGGGCAGGAGGAGAAGGGGATGACAGAGGATGAGATGGCTGGATGGCATCACCGATTGGATGGACGTGAGTTTGAGTGAACTCCGGGAGTTGGTGATGGATAGGGAGGTCTGGCGTGCTGCGATTCATGGGGTCACAAAGAGTCGGACACAACTGAGCGACTGAACTGAACTGACTGAATACATTGTTCTGCTACTTGCTGTCTTCACTTAATATATTTTGGGCATCTTTCCAGTGTTTGGCTCAGCTCTACCTCACTCCTGAGTCTTTCTTACCCATGTGCTTAGTTGCTCAGCTGTGTCTGACTCTTTGTGACCCATGGACTATAGCCCACCAGGCTCCTCGATCCATGAGATTGTTTTCCAGGTAAGAATACTGGAGTGGGTTACCATTTCGTCCTCCAGGGGATCTTCCTGACCCAAGAATCGAATGCACAACTCCTGTGTCTCCTGCATGGCAGGTGGATTCTTTACCACTGATCCATTGGCAAATATGTATTGTAAAAGCACCAGATTCTAGCAATCGTTCAGAGAGCTGAATCACTCTTAAATTGCTAGTGAGAATGTGAAATGACATGGCCATTAAGGAAAAAGCATTTGGTAGTTTCTCAAAAGCTAAAAATTCCTTTACCATACCTCCTATCAATTGTGCTAGCAGGCATTTATCCCAGGGAAATTCAAATTAGGCTTGTACAAAAATATATACACAAATGCTTACTGCAGGTTTTTTTTTTTTTTTGTAATGGCAAAAACTAGAAAGAATATAGAATTCTTTCCCACATTCATATCTAATTGCACAGTCTTTGGTGGTTGGCTTTCAGTTTTGGAAGCAGGAAGGCCTGACTTTAAATCCCAGCACAACCATGTACTTGCTGCGTGGCCTCAGCAAGGAGGAACACCTCGCCCAGGTTGGGGTGGGGATGCGTGTGATCAAGGGGAGCTGCCCAGAAGAGGTGGCCTCTAAACTGAGCCCTGAAGGGTGAGCAGTTAGGCAGGTGATGCAGGGGTTTGGAGAGAAGACCCTGAAGAGAAAGGGAATAACTAAAGAAAAGGCCCTGAGATGGGAATGGCGCTATGAGAGACCTGGGAGCGGCTCGGGGGCTGAGAGAAGACTGGGCACGGGGAATGTGAGAGGCAAGGCACCTGTTCTGGAGCTGCAGTGAGCTTCCTCCTGGGGCAGTACGGAGCCCTGGGCGACACTAGAGCAGGGGAGTGACCCAGCCAGACCTGAGTGAGAAGCTGGCTCTGGGAAAATAGGGGGCAGGTGTGGGCTAGAGGGGAAGGAGTCAGAGGATGGAGAGTGACCTAGCTGGGACTTGCTGTTGGCCAGGGAAGGATGAGGTGGGAACTGAAACAGTTGCCCGGAGGAGCGAGAGGAGGGGCAATGGAATCTACAGCCTTGTTGCCTGAGTGTCCGGGGAGGATGAGGGAGGGAGAATGGTGAAGATGCCTCCTAAGGAAGCAGAGTCATCCCCTTCCCCCTTCCCCAAGAGGACCAGGAGGGAGGAGAATAAACCATGGCTGAAGGTCAGTGTTGAATGGCCACCACTTCTGGCCATTTGAACAGAGGAGGGCTGACCAACCCTGCCCTGGGCTGCCCCCAGCAGGAGGCAGGCGGCAACCGAAACAAACCTAACAAATGCTCATATCAATGGTGCTTGAGTAAAGCACATCTTTAATGCCGTTCATACCCGACAGTTGCTTTGTGAGTGGCTCATATCTATAGGTGTGGAAACATGAGCTGAGAGAGGTAAGGGGTAGAACTAACTAGTAAAAAAAAATTGTTGGAGCTGAAGCCAGAACCTGGATCTGCCTGCCTGCACTCCCACATGTGGGGTGCATCCTACACAGTCCAGATGGGACCCTCTGGATTCTCCGGGAGTGTGACTAAGACTCTGACTCCAGTTACGCCCTGTGGACCCTTTCCCTACGTCACCTGCTGGGTGTCCTGCTTGTGTGCGTGTGTGCTAAGTCGCTTCAGTTGTGTCCAACTCTTTGCAACCCCATGGACTGTTAACCTGCCAGAATCCTCTGTCCATGAGATTGCCCAGGCAAGAATACTGGAGTGGGTTGCCATTCCCTTCTCCAGAGCATCTTCCCGACAGAGAGGTCGAACTCGCTCCTCCTGAGGCTCCTGCATTGCAGGTGGATTCTTTACCGCTGAGCCACTAGGGAAGCCCGGGTGTCCTACGCTTCAACTCGATTCTGACACTATCTACCCAGACACAGTGTCAGAGTCTACAGGTCTTAAGATCTCAGTCCCACCAGACTGAACCTGCTTCAGATGCTCATCTCAAGTCCAGGTCTTTACCTGTGCTTCTGATCTACAGGCTATAAATCAGAGGTTCCCAGGACCCCTCCTTGGGTTCAATTAATTTGCAAAAGTGGCTCACAGAATTCAGGAAACCAGTTTAGTTACTCCATAATGGTTTATTATAAGAGGATGTAACTCAAGAATGGCCAGATGGAAGAGCTGCCTAGGGCAAGGTGTAGGGAAAGGGTATAGGGCTTCCATGTTTTAAAAATATGTTCACCAACCAAAAAGCCTTTCAAATCCCATCCTCTTGGGTTTTAACGGAGGTTTCACTATAGACATGATTGATTAAACCTAGGTCATTGGCATTGAACTCAATCTCTAGCCTCTCTCCCCTCCCAGATGTCTAGAGGGTGGAACCAAAAGTTCCAACTTTCTAATTAATTGGTTGATTCACCTGGCAACAAGCCCCCATCTTTAGGTGTAGTCCAAAAGTAACCTCACTGACATAAACTCATCAATTAGGAAATACCAAGGGTTTTAGGAGCTTGGTGCCAGAACCACAGGACTTCCCTGGTGTCAGTGGTCAAGAAGCTGTCTGCTGATGCCGAAGACTTGGGTTGATCCCTGAGTCAGGAAGATCCTCTGAAGAAGAAAATAGCATCCCACTCCAGTATTCTTGTCTGGGAAATTACATGGACAGAGAAGCCTGGCAGGTTACAGTGGGGTCACAAAAGGTCAGATGCAACTTAGTAACTGAGGACACACACCCCAGAACCAGGACAAGGACCACAGGGGTCTTAGTCCTTTGGGGGCTGCTATATGGGCTTCCCCAGTTGCTCAGATGGTAATAATCTGCCTGCAATACAAAAGACATGGATTTGATCCCTGGGTCTGGAAGATCCCTTGGAGGAGGAAATGGCAACCCAGTCCAGTATTCTTGCCTGGAGAACTCCATGGACAGAGGAATCTGGCGGGCTACAGTCCATGGGGTCACAAAGAGTCAGACACGACTGAGTGACTGACAAAAATAACAACAAAAATACCATAGACTAGTGACTTATAAACAGCAGAAACTTATTTCTCACAGTTCTGGAGGCTAGAAGTCCAAGATCAAGGTGGCCACATGGTTAGTTTCTGGCGAGGGGCTCATCCTGCCTTGTACCCACAGCCACAATCTCACTGTGTCCTCACATTGGGGAGAGAGGTCATCTCTTGCGTGTCTTCCTCTAAAGGCATTAATCCCATTCATGAGGGCTCCATCCTCATGACCTGATCACCTCCCAAAGGCCCCACTTCCTAATGTTATAATCCTGGGGGTGAGGATTCCAACATATGAATCTGACGGGGTCTCATTCAGTCCAGAGCAGGTCTCAGCTCTTTCTTGAGCCTCTATCTTCTCTTTTCCTTCACTCATCCATTCACTCACTCCGTGCACTTGCTAATCACTCAGTTGGGTGCTGGAGCTGCTTTGATGGTAAACATGAGCCAGGTACAGTCTGTACCTTCATCTTGCTCACCGTCTGCAGGGACTGTGTGACCTTGGACAGGTCACCCACCTCCATGAGCCAGTGTCCTCCTTGGGGAGGAATGCTCATAAGTCGCAAATCCCCAAGCTCCACTCCAGCCTAAATTTCTCCAAGGGGACATCTCTGGCAGACAGTGACCAGTTCAGCATGTCCCCAGAATGAACACCTTACGCATACCCATCCACACTGTTATTTCCGCTTGTTTCTGCTTTGTCCTATAGTAGGTCGTGTCTTATTGATGTGTATGTATACTAAGCCCAGTGGTTTCAAGTTGATTCACTCATTCAGAAAATATTTAGAAAGCTTCTGCTCTGGGACAGGTGTTGGGCTGGTGGCTGTTGGTTATGAGCTGAGGATTTCAGACTACTCCCTGCCCTTGGGGAGCTTACAGGAAAGACAGTTAACCAGTGGTCAGCATGATGGGGTAAAAGTAGGGCATTGTCCTAGAATAGGGGGTCCGAGATGGTTTTCTGGTGGAAATGATACTCAAACTCATGTCTTGAGGATGAATAGGATTTATCCAGGTGGGGAAGTGGTGGAGAGAGAGAAAGAGGGAAAGAAGCAGAGTTGGGAAGGGTGTTCCAGGTGGAGGGAACAGTATAAGTGAAGGCCCTGGCATTTGTTGAGAGGCAGAAACCCTAGGGGAACTGGAGCACCGAGAGGGAGAGGGAGGAGCTGCTGGAAAGGCAACACACCTGAACAGTGAGTATAGTGAAGGGTGAGCAAGATGAGGAGGCTCAGAGGAGACTGTAGACCTGTCCAGTGAGGGTAGACAGGTACTGCTACTATTTCCCCGACAGGTGCTTGACTGTCTCTTGTGTGTGTTAGTCGCTCAGTCATGTCCGACTCTTCATGACCCTATGGACTGTAGCCCGCCAGGCTCCTCTGTCCATGGAATTTACCAGACAAGAATATTGCAGTTGGTAACCATTCCCTTCTACAGGGTATCCTCCCAACCCAGGGATGGAACCCAGGTCTCCTGTATTACAGGTAGAATCTTTACCATCTGAGCCACCAGGAAAACCTCTACTTGACTAAAGTCATAGCATTTACAGTGAAAGTCACTCAGTCCTGTCTGACTCTTTGTGACCCCATGGACTATACAATCCATGGAATTCTCCAAGCCAGAATACTGAAGTGTGTAGCCTTTCCCTTCTCCAGGGGATCTTCCCAACCCAGGGATCAAACCCAGGTCTCTCGCATTGCAGGCGGATTCTTTACCAGCTGAGTCATATCCAATTTTCAAGAGAAGCTAGAAGTCTGAATTTTTATGTCACATTTCTTAATTTTTAAATAACTGAAAATTGTTTGGGTTTGGGTCAGCCTGTGGGCCATTTTTCACATACTTTGATGGGGACTTGTGTGCCTATGGAGGTTTATCTTTGTCGAAGAGTAATGAGAAATCCTTGACAGGTTGAAGTAAGGCAATGACAGAATAAGATGAGCACTTTAAAAAAAGACTTTTGGGGAAAGGACTGGATCCCAACAAAGCCCAGGGAAATTGCACTGGTCCAGAGGAGAGATGCTGGGAGCTTGGATTAGAGTGATAGCGGTAGGCAAGGAATGGGTGGATGAGATGGCTTAGACAGTGATGGGATGTAGGGCCTGAGGGAAGAGGAGTCAAGGATAATTCCGGGTTCTGGCATATCCCTCAGGTAGCATGGCAGTAGCAGATGCTAAGATAGGGAGCCCTGGAGGAGAAGAACTTTGCAGGGATTCATTGAAATGAATTGCCCAAGTCACAGAGCAACTTAAAAGCAGAACTGATTCAAAACCCAAATACCTGGGCTCCCAGGAGGGGGTTGTCTCTCCTGGCAGCAGCAAAGCTCAAAAGCACGATTCTGGCCAAGGAGCACAGTACCCACACCCACTTTCTGATCCCAAGCCAGCTGAGAAGGTAATGCTATTCATCCTGTAGACTGTCTTTTCCCATCAGATTGGATTTATTTCAGATAGTCTTGGAGGATATGTGAGTAACTCAGTGAATGTCTTTTTTGTTGTTTTTTTCATATTCATGCTCAGGGAAGACGGATTTGGGGCTTCTAATACAGGAAAGGATGTCAAATGGGAAATTTTCTTTCATCTCTTTGGGGATTTGAAATACTCCAGCCAAGTGAGAGCCACAGTTATTTCAGTAAGTGTCAGCATTTCATTTTCTCTATTTTAATAGAATTTCATTTACCTTCAAAGAGACAACCGAGTTTCTAAAAGAGAATTAGAGAGAAAAGCTGTGCTTCAATGCAGGCAATTGCTCTGAAAGGCAGAGGCTGGAGGAAGTAGCAAGAAGGCTTTTAGAACAGACGCCAGAAGGCAAGAGAGGGAAATAAATGTAGGAATTAATGCTGGTGCCTTGAAGTTAATCAAAGATGCATCATAAAACACTGTGGGATTGAACATTTATGTGACATTTTATAGTTTCAAAAATATTTCAAAAAGCATATTAATTAGCTATTTCTCCTAAAATGATAAAGAAGAAAGGAACTGAGATAAAAATTGTAGGCAGAAGTGTGAGGAGATATGGGAACAGCTTCAGGTCATGAATTAATGGTTTCATATGTGTGGGAGAGCATTCGATCAGTTGAGGATCCGGCTGAAAGGTTGTTGTTGAATCATGCGAATACACTGGGATTCTTGGCCCCCGGAGGAGAATTCAATCCGGGGCCAGAGACAAGGCTTGATCGCTCAGAGCTTTTGTGTAATAAAGTTTTATTAAAGTATAAAGGAGATAGAGAAAGCTTCTGACATAGGCATCAGAAGGGGGCAGAAAGAGTACCCCCCTGCTAGTCTTCAGCTGGATGTTAAATAGTCACTAGCAGTCTGTTAATGAAAGGAATGTCTTAAAATTCAGAATGGCACCAGGTCCCTCACCCATAAGATGCATTTTGGGATAACCTTGGCACCAAATGGTTTATCCTGGGCCATAAAATGATTAACTTGAATCTTGAAGAAGGGCAGACCACCATACAAATAGTTTCATTTACATAGATTAGGGGAACAATATCTGAGTATAACATACTGGTTTGTCAAGTAGGTTCTGGGCCAAGAGGCGGAACTGACTTGGAGACAGAGTTTGGGGTAAAGGCATAGCACATTAGCATAGCTTAAGACGGACCTTTCCATAAGAAAAAGGCATTGGTTATCTCGAGGCGAAACCAGGTGTCATTATGGCAACACAGTATTTTAAGAGAAACCTCCCTTTAAATTTGTATAGAGAAGGAAAAAATATTGCTAGTTTGTTTCCTCCTGCCGCTTAAGAGAGAGAAAAATGACACTTGCAGGCTATTTCCTCCATTTGGAGACCCCTGGCCTTCCTGCCTGTTACCCTCTCATTTTCATCGACTCCAGTCCCCAGGTCCTGGTCTACAAAGACTGAAAAGTTTGTCATTTCTTCCTCCTTGAGAATTCCAGACCCCTCTCTCCTTGGGGACCCCTAGATTTCCTATCAACCTGCCTAGGAAATGACTGTCTCATTCCCCCCTTTTCTTTTAGGAGAATTATGTTGCCTAGGGAAAAGGGGCGTCGTTCTCATTCCATAACTACTTCCGAGCTGACAAGGGGCGTTGTCCCTAAATTGGTGAGGCAACATATTCTCCTAATCCTCATATTGAGGATATCTGATCCAGGGGCCCCAAATAGTAGCTGGAGGAAGCTACAGCAATAGCAGGAGTTTGAGCAACCATTTGTAATTTAAAAGCTTTCATGCAGCTAGAAACAAATCCAGTTATACAATTACAGATGCAGGGAGCAAACAGCAAGAACAAAACAACCAGAATTATTGTAATTAAGATAGTTGTCCACCATGGGGAACTAGTTAACGTTTCCCAAAGTGAAGCAATTGAGGCTTCAGGAGTGTCCATGGCCCTAATCATCTTGTTCATGTGGTTAGTAAAATGAGTAACATTCGTGTTCATATCAGGTATATATGTATAGCATTGGGTATGAATAATGGCACAAGTTCCTCCCTGTGCAGCTGTCAGAATATCTAGAGCCAATCTGTTTTGTAAAACCACCTTTCTAATTTGTGCTTGTTCAGCATTAAGAGCTGAAATAGCCTTTTGAGAGTCTTGTAATGCCTGTTGAGTAAAATTAGTCAAAGCATCTACTCGTAACATAACATCTGTAGTTCCCAAAGAGGGAACAAACGCTGCAGCCAAATAATCATACCAATGAAATACAGACCTTGCTCACCGAGTTTTAAGGTGGGGTAAATTAGCAGGCTTTTCTGGAAGCTCTGACAATATAAAGCCATGAGTAAAGGCTAGACCCAGGGTGCATCTCCCTATCCAACCAGGGGGAAGCCATGCCCATAGGTAAGAGCCACATATCCAATAAGTCCCGTTTGGAGCAAGCCAGCGCGACTGAGATATCCAGTCCCAATTCGTGCCTGGCCAGACAAAGGGAGAACCTGAACTGGGATTGGAAAACACGGGAATGATTACATTGCATGTTTCCTGAGACAAATATCCCACTTGTTTCCAATCATTGTAATTAAGTTGTTGGCTAACTTTTGGGGACGGCTCTGTTTGTTCCCAGCATATAGAGACAGTAGATATTAAATGTCCTTTTTCAGGAGTTAGCCATGTAACCTCATCCCATGTTTGATAAACGTCAGGTAAAAAACCATTAGATCTAGACCTATTTATATGTAGCAAAATAGTCATTGAACCAAGCAATGTATAATCAAAATTAAAAGTCACATTATGTCCATAGTTAGAGTACAAAGTGTTGCACCAGTCCATTTTAGGGTTGGTAGATGTCATCAGATGAAGAAGAGGCATCGCATGTGATTGTTGTCGAAGGTATTCACAGACTTGGAGAAAGTCTTTTCCTGGAAGTGGGGATGTCCACCACAGGAAGCCTTCCACTGATGAAGAGGGGAGCGCTCGGCAGACCCAGCAGTTAGACCGATTGTGGAATGTAGCATAGAGTGAGCCCAGGACAGGAAGACATTGTCTTGAGGATCCAACGGCAGACTCAGGATATTTGGAGTCAGCAGAAGTAAGCTCACATAGGTTATCAGGCCCATCTAAAAGGTACAAAGTCAGAGCATAGAAAGTAAAGACATAAAATGAAGTCACTTAATTTTGGTCAGGGTGCCACCTCTTAACCCGAGTATGATGTACCCACGAATCAATTCCTGGCACTTTGACAGCTGTGGGAGAGGAAAGAATAACCTGGTAAGGACCTTCCCAGAGAGGCTCGAGGGATGGGCCCCCAGATCCCAATGTTTTTATGAGGACCTCGGTTCCTGGCTCAAATAGAGGCTTGCTTGTCTCGGAGGCTGGGTCAGGAGTCGTCTCCCGGAGTTCTGTTAATGCCTGTTGAAAAACTGAGAGCTGAGTTACATAATTAGTTAATTCCAAGGCTTCAGGGTCTATAACAATGTCTGTGCGTAAGAAAGGCCTTCCATAAATACATTCAAAGGGGGACAGTCCCTCCTTTTTGGGGGTAGTTTGAGCCCTCATTAAGGCTATGGGTAGGACTTTAATCCATTTGTCCTGCATCTCGAGTTAATTTGCGCAGATGCCTTTTGATAATGTCATTAGCTTTTTCAACTTTTCCGGAGGATTGGGGTCTCCAGGAACAGTGTAAGTGATATTCTATTCCTAGAGCTTTAGATACCCCCTGAGTTACAGCAGCTTTAAAGGCGGAGCCATTGTCACTCTGAAGGCTCCGTGGCAGCCCAAACCTGGGGATAATTTCATGGATTAAAATCTTTATAACCTCCTTAGCCTGTTCACTACGACAGGGAAAAGCCTCAATCCATCCAGTAAAGGTATCTACCCAAACTTGTAAGCAAGAATATCCATTAGCTTTTGGCATATGAGTAAAATCAATTTCCCAATCCTCTCCAGGATACTTCCCACTTCATTGTAATCCAGATTTTGCTAGCTTTTCAGTCTTTGGGTTATTTTTTTTGACAAATCTCACACCTTTTGATAATATTCTTTAAAGTTTTCATTACATTTTTACCTTCAAACAAACGAGAAACCATTTGGTAAGTACTCTCGGCACCCAAATGAAAACTCTGATGTAAACCCTTAAGAATTTTCCACTGAGCATTTTCAGGAATTATTAATCGTCCATCCTCAGACTGTAACCATCCTTTATCAGTAATCTTTGCTCATTTCTCATATCTTTCTAATTCTTCCTCAGTATATTGTGGTCTTTCCTGTTCCACAGGATCTGTCCAGATCAAAGGCGTCTGTAGTGAAGGGGTTTTGTAAAGTGCCGCTTTTCTGGCTTGACAGTCAGCCAGATGATTACCTTCGGCTATTTTACTCCCATCCCTGCTGTGCCCTTTGCAGTGCATAACAGCTACTTCTTTAGGACAATATATAGCAGTTAAAAGTCTCTCGATCTCTCTGACATGCTTAATAGGTTCTCCTGTTGCTGTTTTAAAGTGTCTCTCTTTCCATATTGCAGCATGAGCATGTAAAGTCAAATAAGCATACTTAGAATCTGTGTAGATATTTACCTGCTGCCCTTTGCTTAACTCTAGAGCTCGGGTCAGGGCCACAAGCTCCGCTGAGCACTGGTTCCCTGGGGGAGAGATTTTGCTTCCAAAACCTGTTCAGCAGTCACCACGGCGTAACCTGCTTTACACTTTCCATCCTGAACAAAAGAACTGCCATCTGTAAATATTTCTATGTCAGGATTGTCTAATGGGGTATCCTTTAGATCCTCCCGAGCTGCATAGTTCAAAGTTAGGAATTGAGAACAATTGTGATCAGGTGTTTCATTTTCCTTTTCAGGAAGGGAAGTGGCAGGATTTAAATTTCCACAAACTTTAAGCTTAGTTACTGGTCCTTCTAACAACAATGACTGATACTTAAGAAGCCTACTGTCTGTCATCCAAATATTAAACTTAGAATTTAAGATTTCACTCACATCATGAGAAGTCAGTAGAGTAAGGTTTCGTCCATTAATTATTTTTAAAGCTTCAGGTGCTAATAAAGCCGCTGCCCCAATTACTCTTAGGCAGTGGGGCCACCCACTTGAAACTACATCTAATTCTCTGCTTAGATAAGCAATAGGTTGCTGGTGAGGCCCTCGGGGTTGTGTCAAAACTCCCAATGCCACACCTTTTCTTTCAGTGACAAACAAATTAAATTCTGACCCTGTGGGCAAGCTCAGAGCTGGAGCTTGCAGGAGAGCAGTCTGAAGAACCTTAAAAGCCTTTTGAGTTTCTGGAGACCAAACCAGTTTGTCGGTTTGGGCCTGCTGAGTTTCAGCTATAAGTTTATATAAAGGCCGGGCAAGTTCCCTGTAACCCGGAATCCAAATGCGACAGTAACCTGTGATTCCTAAAAATCCTCTCAATTGTCTTAAAGTCATAGGTAGGGGGTGATTTAGTATAGGTTTAATTCTCTCAGGGCCTATGGCCCTAGTCCCTTCTGATATGATTAGGCCCAGATATCTAACCGATTGTTGACAAAGCTGAGCCTTTTCCATTGATGCCTTGTAACCACAGTCTGCCAGAAAGTTTAAGAAATCTTCTGAGGCTCGCGAACAAGCTTCCTCTGTCTCAGCACAGAGCAAAATATCATCTACATATTGTAACACCACTGCTTCAGAGCTATTAAAGTTTTGTGGATCCCGTGACAAACTTTGTCTGAATAAGTGAGGACGGTCACGAAATCCCTGGGGCAAAACTGTCCAGGTTAACTGAGAAGCTGGCTGCTTAGGGTCTTCAAAGGCAAATAGGAATTGACTTTCTTCCGCCAAAGGCACTGAATAGAAGGCATCCTTTAAATCAATTACTGAGAAATATTTGGCCCGTTCAGGAATTTCAGACAATAAACTATAAGGATTAGGCACCACGGGGTGTAAAGGAACTACAGCCTCATATATTATTCGTAAATCTTGAACTAGTCTCCATTTACCATTCGATTTCTTTATACCCAAAATAGGAGTGTTGCAAGGACTGTTACAGGGAATTAATAGTCCCTGCTCCTTTAAATTTTCGATGATGGGTTTTAACCCTTCCTTAACTTCAGGTTTCAGTGGATACTGCTTCTTATGTGGAAATACGTGTGGGTCTTTGAGCCTAACAACTACAGGAATAGCATTTTGTGCTCGACCCACAGATTTTCCATCAGCCCATACTCTAGGATTTACATTTTGTTCAACTAAAGGGAGAGAAAGGGAGGGCTCCATATTCATGAAAACAGAGGCATGGACCTTGCTCAGTATATCCCTTCCCAAAAAGGGTGAGGGAGATTCTGGCACGATGAGAAACTCGTGTGAAAACAGCACAGAATCCCAGTTGCAAGATAAAGAATAACTGAAATAATACCTTTTGGCTCATCCAGACAGTCCCATTACGGAAGCGGATCGGGAAGAAAGTGGACCAGGGACTTCAGTAAGGACAGAATAAGTTGCCCCAGCATCTAAAAGGAAATCGACGGATTGGCCCCCCACAACTATTAAAACCCGGGGTTCCTCAGGTGTAATTAGGACGGGAGCTTGTGTGGGGACCCCCGGGCACCTTTAGTCCTGATTGTCTTGAGAGTCCGACCCTGGAGACCTACGCCTCTGGGGACAGTCTCTCTTCCAGTGTGGTCCTTTGCAGACTGGACATGGAGCCGGGGGCGGCTTAGATGCCTGAGGGCAATCCCGCTTGAGGTGCCCCTCCCTTCCACAGTAGTAGCAAGCCCATCCCTTTTCACCTGGGCCCCTCTGGGCATTTTTCTCAGGCTGTTTAAGAACGTTTTTCATAGCCATGGCGAAGGCTTCCGCCTTTTCCTTTGTCTTTTTTTTTGCCTTTCTTTCTTTTCCTCATATTCCCTACCATAATAGACTGTCTGAGCCAGTTGTAACAGAGTATCTAAAGACTGATTTGGTCCATACGCCTGTTTTAATAGCTTACGGCGGATATCTGGAGCCGACTGAGTGAGAAATCTATCCTTTAAGATCACTTTTCCCTCTTCACTTTCGGGATCAATCTCAGTGAATCTGCGAAGGCCTTCTCTCAGTCTATCTAGGAATCTACCAGGAGCTTCTTTCTTCTCCTGTTCTATATCTGCCAATTTGCCATAGTTTAAAGGCTTAGAACGCGCCTGCCTAAGTCCCTCAAGAATACATCTAACAAAATGACTCTGATCCCATCTTCCTTTAGCTGTGTTGTAGTCCCAGTCTGGTTCTACAGTTGGGACCGCCTGATTCCCAGTGGGGAGGGCCGCTATCTCGTTCTCCCTCTTCCCTACTGATTCATTACCAAGCCATTCATCTCCATAAGCAACCGCTTTTTCCAAAACTCGAGTCTTTGACTCAGGAGTCAGCGTTTGTCCCAAGATATACATCACATCCTTCCAAGTGAGGTCATAAAGCAGAGTAACACCTTTAAAAGCTCTAATATATTTTTCTGGGTCCTCTAAATAGTCTCCCAGATCCTCCTTGATTCTTTGTATTTCTTGATAAGAAAAAGGCTTATTAACTCTCACAGACTGATTATTTCTCCCGGTGGGTGTTTCATAAAGAGGCAACAGCTTGTGTGGCTGTTCCTCAGTCTCTCTGGCTGCTCTGCGCATATGATCCCAGGGATAGATTGGAGAAACCTGTTTTTCCTCTTCTCTTTGTCTCCTGTCCTCCATCTCATCTCTTACTTCGATGGTCTGAGTTTCTACTGAAACCAGAGTAGTCTGAGGTCGTACTGAGACAGGAGTTGTTTGGACCTTCATGTGGGCAGTTTGAATCCCAGTTTGGAGTCCCCGGTACGGGGGCAAAGTAAGAGGACAGGAGGGAGCTGAAGGTTTCACGCCCAAATCTATACCCTTAGGACATAAGTCTGGCATATTTCGCAGAGAGAAAAAGGGCAACACATATGCTACTTCTACCCATTTCCCTTGTTCCTTACAGAACCGGTCTAATTGTAGAACAGTATTATACTTAAGAGACCCTCCAACTGGCCACCGTTCGTCGTCCTCCAGTGGATACCGTGGCCATGCAGTATCACATAGGAAGACCAGGTGTGTCTTCTTTAAGCCCTGGGGATCAAATCTATCCCAGTTTTTCAGGATACAGTTCAAAGGAGTGAGGCTGGAATTGTTAGCTCCCATCTGTAAGAGAGAAAAAAAGCGACCAGCACCATTTTTTCTACCAGAGGCGTCCCTCCCTGCTCTAGATGGGGGTGTAGACAGACGTTACACCAAAAGCTTTTCCTTCCTGGCCGGACTTAGTCTGTCCCTTACCGACGCAGGCCCCGTACTCGTCCCTCCCAGTTCTACCACCGAGATGGGGTGGGGATGTACCAGGGGTAGACTTGATAGCATCCCTACTTGACGTCCAGCTCTTCACCCTTAACCTTGCTTGCCTCTGATGTCACCCAGGGTGAATCAGAGTAACCTTCCGGAATGCCTCCCAAGCTAAGACTACCGGGGGAAACATTCGTCACCTGAGTGCCTGTGCACGACCCTGAGTATTTCCTGACCACAATAAGACCGACGCGAACATAAAACTGAGATGTTCTTTCCAAGCATCACCACACCAGTATAACAGCCTCCTCTGATCCACTAAGAGCCGGCATTACCAAAGGAAAAAACCCATTGCAGTCCCAATCTGAGTAACCTTTAACCTCAGAGATGTTCTGGGAGCTAGAGCTCCATCTAGCTTCCGAACTTTCGATTCCTAGCGAGGCTAGACACTTTCTTGAATACCAATCCAAGTTTGGGACCTAAGCCACAGTACACAGTAACAATATAGATCACAAGTCCCTTGAAAGTCTATGATCTGATAGATTAGGTTAGTACTTCTAATTCCCAAGGAGTTATGAAATGGTCAAAGAGACCCAAAAGTTTGACCGAGAAAGGAGAGTTCGGTCCACACGCTTTGCCCATTTCTGGTCGGTTCCTGAAGGAGACATTGGGTGCCTCTTGGCATTGGCAGGTCAGTATAACGCCCCGACAGGTTTCTGCCATAAGCCGTATGAGATCACCGTGGAACCACAGAGCAGGGCCCCTTACTTGCTTCACGCAGGGCATGCCATTCATTCACACAAGCACACCGTAGAGTTAGTAAAGCACGGCAGAAAACGTGTTCGCTAAGAGAACAAAGAACTAAAGCTCCAAGCATCCTTACCTTGTCCTGAAGGATCCCAGACGAGCCCCCAAGATGAAAGGTTGTTGTTGAATCACGCGAATACACTGGGATTCTTGGGCCCCGGAGGAGAAGAATTCAATCCGGGGCCAGAGACAAGGCTTGATCGCTCAGAGCTTTTGTGTAATAAAGTTTTATTAAAGTATAAAGGAGATAGAGAAAGCTTCTGACATAGGCATCAGAAGGGGGCAGAAAGAGTACCCCCCTGCTAGTCTTCAGCTGGATGTTAAATAGTCACTAGCAGTCTATTAATGAAAGAAAGGAATGTCTTAAAATTCAGAATGGCACCAGGCCCCTCACCCATAAGATGCATTTTGGGATAACCTTGGCACCAAATGGTTTATCCTGGGCCATAAAATGATTAACTTGAATCTTGAAGAAGGGCAGGCCACCATACAAATAGTTTCATTTACATAGATTAGGGGAACAATATCTGAGTGTAACATACTGGTTTGTCAAGTAGGTTCTGGGCCAAGAGGCGGAACCGACTTGGAGACAGAGTTTGGGGTAAAGGCATAGTACATTAGCATAGCTTAAGACAAACATTTCCATAAGAAAAAGGCATTGGTTATCTCTAGGCTCAAGAATAGCTAACTTCAGGCGAAACCAGGTGTCATTATGGCAACACAGTATTTTAAGAGAAACCTCCCTTTAAATTTGTATAGAGAAGGAAAAAATATCACTAGTTTGTTTCCTCCTGCTGCTTAACAGAGATAAAAATGTCTGACACTTGCAGGCTATTTCCTCCATTTGGAGAACCCTGGCCTTCCTGCCTGTTACCCTCTCATTTTCATCGACTCCAGTCCCCAGGTCCTGGTCTACAAAGACTGAAAAGTTTGTCCTTTCTTCCTCCTTGAGAATTCCAGACCCCTCTCTCCTTGGGGACCCCTAGATTTCCTATCAACCTGCCTAGGAAATGACTCTCTCACGGCGTGGGAGCTCAGAGTTCATCAGTGCTCCAGTGGGGACACGCTTCACACACGACTTACATCCAGTTGGTTCCTTTATACAAATGTTTAGTGTTTAGCTTGAAACACGAGGGAAATACAAAAAAGGAAATAAAGCAACTTGAAATTCTGCCCTGTTAGGTAAGGCAGCTACATCTATTACTGTCTGTATTTCTATCTACCTGTTATGCAATAGAGATTACATTGTGCTTAGCTTCGTGTTTTTCTTTTTAAAAAATCACCATCCTTGGGCTTCCCTGGTAGCTCAGATGGTAAAAAAATCACCATCCTATCAAAGTCATTTCTCTCATAAATCCATTTTCAGTGTTACATTATATTTCATCACAAAGGTGCACGATAGCTATTGCCCATTACTGAATGCGTTTGCTGTGCCTGAATTTACACTAACATGAACCATATGGAAACATATTTTTCATAAATCTCTCAACTCCTTTCTTTTAACTTGTTTGATTTTTATGATTATGTTGCATCCATAGCTATTATTCCACAGTACAGAAGAAATTGATAAATAAAAATATTAAAGTGTCTATATCTCACCATTGCTAGATAAACACTTTAACAGTTTCAAAGGCTTTTTCACATTTTTTTTATTTAAAAAATTTTTTTTTAATTGGAGGATAATTGCTTTACAGAATTGTGTTGGTTTCTGTCAAACATCAACATGAATCAGTCATAGGGGAAATATTTATTTGATTTTTGAGCTCTGCTGGGTCTTAGTTGTGGCATATGGGCTCTAGGTCCCTGACCAGGGATTGAACCTGGGCCCCCTGCGTTGGGAGTGCAGAGTCTTAACCACTGGCCCACCAGGGAAGTCCCTTCTGTTGTTTTTCAATCAGATACATTTATACACATACACACACAAACACATTTGGTTCATTACATTCATAACCTTTTGCAAGCTGATTATTTCACAACACAATGTTGTGAACAAGTCATTAAAATAATTATCAGGATAATTTTAATAATAGTTGCACATTATTCTGAGTTACCATAATTTGTTTCATTATTCTTTTATTTGCTGGACATTTCAATTGTGTTTATTATTGAAACGCTGAATTTTTAAACTTAGGATGAACAGTCTTCTACATAAATCATTATTCACTCTATTTGTGTGGTTTAGCACCCTAAAAATGAAAACAACAGGTCAAAGAATATACATTTATCTAAGGCTTTCGGGCATATCAAATCTTTCTCCAAAGGCCACCTCAGTTTGCTTTCCCACCAGCAGCACACAAGAGTACGCTGTGTCTTATGCCTTTGTCATCTGAAGCATTTTAAATAACTTGGGTATTTAATAGGCAAAAGCAATATAGTGTTGCTTTAGAATAAATAGTATTTTGTGTTTCTGTGCTTATTAGCAAGGTTGGATATTTCATAAGCGCATTAGTTTTCTGTTGGTGCTGTAACAAATCATCACAAATGAGATGGAAATTTATTCTTGGATCCCAGAAGTTCAAAAGTGTTGCAAGAAGGGGACCTCCTTCCAGGGCCCAGGAGTGGGCTCTTGTCTAATAATCAGAAATGAATTGTCCATAGAGACACATGTGCTGACAAAACAAGAGACTTTATTGGGAAGGGGCGCCCGGGTGGAGAGCAGCAGGGTAAGGGAACCCAAAGGAACTGCTTGGCCACGTGGCTCACAGTCTCGGGTTTTATGGTGATGGGATTAGTTTCTGGGTTGTCTCTGGCCAATCATTCTGACCCAGGGTCCTACCTAGCGGTGCAGGCATTGCTCGGCCAAGATAGATTCCAGTGAGAAGGATTCTGGGAGGTTGGTAAGACTTATGGGCTGGCATCTCCTTTTTCCTTTTGACCTTTTCTGAATTATTCCTGTTGGTGGTAGCTTGTTAGTTCCAAGTTCCTTACCAGGACCTCCGACTGTAAGATGACTCTTGCAAGTGGTTACCGTCGGATCTGGCCAAAGCAGGTGGTTTCAGTCAGCAGTTCCCCTAAAAAAACTGGTTTCACTGGGGTGAATTCAAGGTGTCAGGAAGTCTGGGCCCTTCTGAGGAGGAAGAGTCTATGCCTGTCTCTTCCAGCTTCTGGTGGTTGCTGGCATTCCTTGGCTTGTGGCCCCGTTGCTCCAATCTCTGACTCTGTGGTCACACTGCCTCCTCCTCTCCTTTCTTTGGTCACATTTCCCTTTGTCTCTGTCAACTGAAAAAAAAAAAAAATTCACAACCTAAAAGTTGAGAGCTATGTTTTATTCTGTGGACATTCTTAGGACTTCAAGCCTGGGAGATAGCACCTCAACCTGAGAAAATTGCTCCGAGGAGGCAAGGAAGGAGCTGAAATATATAGAAGTTTGTGCAACAAAGGGCAGGAAGTAGAAACATCAAAAGATTGTTGCTAATTAAAAGAAAACCAGTTGTCCCAAGCTAAGGAATTTAGCGTTCTATATATGGGAAGATATAAGGGTCTGGGCTCACTGAACTCATTCCTTTGATATGCACCTCAGCTATCTGGGGTCAATATCCTGTGTTTTCCCATCCTGAGTTTCTTCAAGGTTTACCATCAGAGGTGGCTGCAGTCCTGAAGACAGCTAGATGGTGGACAGACCTTGTTTCTGTTTCAAGTTCCCTCAGGGCTCACTGTCATTGGGATGGCTGCATTCACTGATGGCCATGACATCCTTTATTTACTGATATGGCAGGCATCATGCTTAGTTCACGCCTCCTTCTTATAAGAACACCTGTGATCGCAGCCCATCCAGATAACTCAGGATAATCTTCCCATCTGGAGATCTTTAACTGCAAAAAAATATTTTGCCACATAATTTGATATTCACAGTTCCAGAGATTAGAATACAGGTGTCTTTGAGGAGTTCATTACCAATGCTAATGACTCTCTTAGTAATTTTTACAACCTCTTTTGCTTTTATTAACCTTTTGATATATTTGTGGCATATATTTTTATGGCTTGGTTTATTTTTACATTTAGTTTCCTTTCTATTTTCAATGTGTGGATTTAAAAAATATATCGTTAAATATAACGAAGTCTTTCTTTTCCTTTGAGATTTCTTCCACTGGTTTTTATCTTAGAAATTTCTTCTTAGGAATACGATAAATTTTTATGTGTATTTATTTGTGGGTCATCTATGGTATTAGTTTTTACATTTAATTCTTAAAATCGTTTGACTTATTTTAGAATATGGTATGAGGCATTTGCACTTATCTTTTTCCCACCCCTCCTGTCACTTTTTCCTAAACTACTCTTTAATCCAAGCGTTTCCTCTGTTGACTTTTGAGGTTTCTTTATTACACATGATATTCACAGTATACATGGGTTTCTGCTTCCGGGCCATCCACTTTGTTCCTTCATTTCTATTCTAGGGTCCATACTTTGTTTTCACAATCGTAACTTTATTGTATGTTTAATACTGTCCCTGCTAGTGTTGATTTTCAAAACTGTGCTGGAAACATTCACTTGTATATTCTCCCATGGGAACTTTAAAACTATCTCCTCCTTTTCAACACAAAAAAAGTCTTTGAAGCTGTGATTGGAATTGTGTTAAGCTGTTTGAACCCAATTAAGATTGTTTTTCATAACTCATTATTTCCACTGAGAAACACATGATGCCTCCCTCTTTATCTAGATTTTCTTATTATCACTCAGCTATTTTTATTGCTACTGTATTTTTAACTAAGCAAAAGGGGGATTAATTTTTTTGTTAATTATAGTTATCTTCTATCTTTTTGCTGCTACTGGAGTTTTTTTCCATTATGTTTGGTTGTTAACAAAATATGGGAAAACTACTGATTATATATGTTAGTATGGAACTCTCTTTTACTTTCTTATACTTTTTGGCTGCTTATTTGTTTATCCAGACAATTCAAATGAGTGATTACTGATAGCATCTGTAAAGACTGACAATTCTGCCTCTTCCTTTCTGATAATTAATCTCTCCTTTTTTTTGTTTTACTGACATTCATGTCTAATTGCATTGACCAGGCTATGTTAATAATGTTGACTTCAAGGGGCATCTTTATTTTCCCTGTTTTATTGGAAATACTTATTGTGTTTCATCATTAATTTAAATATGTTAATTTTTCAATTTAAAATGGATATTATTTATCTTGGTTAGGAATTATATATCTCATCTTGGTTTCTATAGACTGTCAGCAATGTGGAAACTGTCTTCTAGTTTTTATTGGGCTAATGATGCTTCTTTGTTACCTGACAATCAATTATTAGATATGGTATACTATTAGAATGCCTTTTGTTAAACCATCCTCACATCCCTGGGATATATCTTTATTGGTCACTATCAAACATTTTTTAAATGTTGTTGAATTTGATTCATTAGTGTCTTATTTAGATTTATATACTTACAGCCAGAGATGAGATTTATCTAGACTTTTAATGCTTAATCTATATTTTTTAAATCTCTTTTCATCTTTTACCCATTCTCAGTTCAGTTCAGTTGCTCAGTCATGTCCGACCCTTTGTGACCCCATGGACTGCAGCACGCCAGGCCTCCCTGTCCATCACCAACTCCTGGAGCTTGCTCAAACTCATGTCCATTGAGTTGGTGTTGCCATACAACCATCTCATCCTCTGTTGTCCCCTTCTCCTCCTGCCTTCAATCTTTCAGCATCAGGGTCTTTTCCAATGAGTCAGTTCTTTGCATCAGGTGGCCAAAGTATTGGAGCTTCAGCTTTAGCATCAGTCCTTCCAATGAATATTCAGGACTGATTTCCTTTAGGATAGACTGTTTAGGATTCTCAAGAGTCTTCTCCCACACCACAGTTCAAAAGCATCAATTCTTCAGCGCTCAGCTTTCTTTATGGTCCAACTCTCACAGCCATAAATGACTACTGGAAAAACCATAGCTTTGACTAGATGGACTCTGTCGGCAAAGTAATGTCTCTGCTTTTTAATATGCTGTCTAGGTTAGATGATATCATATAACATTAGTAATTAAAATATCACAAGACCTCACTAATAAAACCATCTCAACCTAGTCTTTCCAGAAAGAAATTCTTGGAGGATATTTTATCAGTTTCTTCTTTAATTAACAGTCTAATC
Source organism: Bos mutus (assembly GCF_027580195.1). Classification (NCBI taxonomy): domain Eukaryota; kingdom Metazoa; phylum Chordata; class Mammalia; order Artiodactyla; family Bovidae; genus Bos; species Bos mutus. Next base: position 104,860,942 of record NC_091622.1, on the reverse strand, counting down.
TGTCTCCTTTTGAATCTGTTTTTAAAATTACTGCCTTTTCAATACAATCATTCATTTCATTGCAACATTCAAATATATACACACAAATATACATACAACTAAGCTCTTTCTTTTTTTAATGCTTTTTAAAAATAATTTTAAAAATAATTTATGGGTCTTCCTTGCTGCGTGGGCTTCTCTCTAGTTGTGAAAAGAGCGGGGACTACTCTCTAGCTGCAGGGCGAGAGCTGCTCATTTCAGTAGCTTCTTTTGTTGCAGATCAGGGGCTCTAGGGCTCAAAGGCTTTGATAGTTGCAGCACCTGGGCTCAGTAGTTGAGGCTCCGAGTTCTAGAATACAGCTCAACAGTTGTGGCACACAGGCTTAGTTGCTCCGTGACGTGTGGGATCCTCCTGGATCAGGGATTGAACCTGTGTCTCCTGCACTGGCAGGCACATTGCTTACCACTGAGTCACCAGGGAGCCCCACATACAACTATGTTTTAATATCCTTATGCCTATTCTTTATATCTTCTCTTTTGATTGAATTTTGTTTATTTGATTTTTGCTCTCTCTCTTTCAGATAACATTTTCAAAAGGTTGCATCTGATTTTATTTGCAAGGCTAAGCTCTATTATCCATTTTATTGCTTTCCAGTTTTATTGATTTCCGCTTTGTCCCGTTCTTATTCATACATTTTTTTCTTTGAACACAGGTCTGCCAATATTCTGAAAAATTTTAGTATGTCACTTTCTCAATGTTACTGTTTCTACATAATTTTTCATTTTGATTCCATATGCCAAACAATTAATTAGAATAATGTTTTCAATTCCCAGTAGATGCATCTTTGTTCTTGTCACTCACTGCGATTTTTATTTTGTTGTGTGAGTAGAAAGTAACTCTTAAATTTCTCCTATGGGCAACATGTTAAGGTTCCTCTGTGGCTGGCTTGCAATCAACTTTTGTAAATATTCCATATTTGCTTCAGGACAGTAGCTCTTTCTTGGCACATTGTATGCAGAGCTAATATTAATGACTGTGATTTCATCACAATAATTATTGTTAATCTACAAAATACTAAGGACCTCGTACTGGAATTCCACGAGCGATTAAAAAGAGGAGAGAAATGTGATTCTATCATAGCAGAAAGAACTCCCGAGGGCGGGACACAGAGCGGCCCCTGTAGCTCTAGTTCTGGTGTCAGGCTGCCTGAGTCTGCCTTCCAGTCCCACCGCGCACAGCTGGGGAACTTTAAATAAGTTTCGGAACCTCTCTTAGCCGTTGCCTTACCTATTCAATGCAATTACATTGACACCTGGTTCGTTGGGGCTTTTGCAAGGCTTAAAGAAGGAAATAGATGTCAAGCGCTTCAAAACAGTACCTGGAACTGATGCTAAATAGATGTCAGCCAAGATCTCATTTAACTCATGTAATAGTTCTTGGAAATAGATATTATTACTTTCTATGTTAAAGATTAAAAGTTCAGTCTCAGAGAGGTTTAATAATGATGGCCACAGCAAGAAGGCAGGAGAGCCTAGTTGGAGCCTGAGCTTCCTGGCTTTGAAGCCATGACGTCTGTGCCGTAGGGCCTGCAGAGCGGGACTTGCAGATGAGGAGCAGGGGGAGGCACCCCAAAGCTTAGAGTCCTGGCATAGGAAGTCAGGCAGTCAGGCAGGCTGTCCTGTCAAAAGGAGTACACGACAGCACTTCCTTTCTATAAGCTTTTCATCTTGGACTCTCTGTACTTCATCCAAGCCCAGGAAGAAAGGACAGTTTGATTCTTATCAAAATATGAGAAGACACGTATTCATCCACATTAAAGTAGTCGCAAACAGTCCAACAGCACTTTCACCTGATGAGACTCTTCATGTCTCCAGTAACTGAGAAATCACACCTTTTCTGTTTGAAATGAAGAATCTCACTCGGGGCATGGCTCAGATGTTTTCTGTAGCAGGAGAAAACGTTCTAGCGGGCTGGGAGCACTCGCAGGATGAATTTCCTTTGATGGGAACTAGGGAAAAAGAAAATTAGAGACTGTCACATCTTCATCCTCCCTGCCACTTCAGAGTTCCTCACAGGGTGATGCCCAGTCTCCTTCAGGCATCCTTCTGAGCTCTGAATTTTCTCTTTTAGATAATTCAGGCTTTCCAGTGGGGCAGTGTGGGTCCCATTAGCTTCCTGGGTCCCATTCAGTCTCCCTCTCCAACAATAGGAAAAAGAATTATTCCTTAGCCTCTGTGTGTCTTCGTTAGTAAAATGGGGATAAGTATGCACAGCTCACTTGAGTTGTGAAAATTAGATGCAGTGATACACAGACAGTTCTTAGAACTCGCACCCTAATTAGCTCCATTTGGGTTCACTTTGTGCAAGCTATATGCTGGACCCCCTCACCGCGTCATCTCTCTCCTGTGAGATACTAGTTAGCTGTTCCCACATCAGTCTTCGGGCTTCCCAGGTGACTCAGTGGTAAAGAACCCGCCTGCCAAGGCAGGAAATGCAGGAGATGCGGGTTTGATCCCTGGGTTGGGAAGATCCCCTGGAGGATGAAGTGGCAAGCCACTCTGGTATTCTTGCCTGGAAAATCCCATGGACAGAGGAGCCTGGCAAGCTACAGTCCATGTGGTCAAAAAGAATGGGACATGACTGAGCACGCACACACCTTAGTCTTCTGCAAAAGCTACTCCTCTCTTAGGAAGTTGGCTGGGTCTGCTATGGAATTGAGTGGTTGTCCATGTGATGGTCTTTCCCAAGAAATGAGGTCTGAGGTCTTAGCTCTTTGTATCATCATAGATCTGATGGTGGGGTCTGTGACACTGAGATGCTCCCTAAATGTAGAGGGAATACACAAACTTTTCTTGACATTGGAATGATGAATGCCCCAGTTCGTGAATTTTCTAATGCTTCTTTGCTCCTGAGAACACAAACATACCCCCAGGCTTATCTGCTGTGATGTGTATGAGCAAGCTGCAGGCCACTGGCTTTGTGCGGTCCCCTCTCCTGACCTCGAGTTCTTTGTGTCTAAAAGGAGGGGCCTTTATAGACGTCACTGCAGGGCTCCTGTCTGCTCTGGCTTCTGTGTGATGGTTAATGCTCTGGGTGACGTGTGCTCCTGGGCTGGGGGCACCACAGCCCCTAGTCAGCTCGGCTGGTATCTCAGTCTGCAAGCAAGGAAGGTTGAAGGGATACAAAGATAAATTTAATTGGTCTTGAAGCCATGTCATCTGGAATTTTAAAGACGGTCTCTGAAGCTTGCCTTAACTTTGCTATTCTGTCTTCAAGACAGCTGCAGGGAAAAACAATTAGCCCAGCTGCCCTCTGAGTAGGTGGCCTGGAGTGGGTGTTGGAGGGGAGAGAGAATTCCATGAGCCCCATGAAGGAGAGATGAGCAGCTCTGGAGGTTTGCTTGGTCATAAGGTTCGTGCCCTGTGGTTTAGTGGCCCCAGTAGTCAGGCTTCTCAAACAGTAAAGTGTCTGCCTGTAATGCGGGAGACCTGGGTTTCAATCCCTGGGTCAGGAAGATCCCCTGGAGAAGGAAATGGCAACCCACTCCAGTACTCTTGCCTGGAAAATTCCATGGATGGAGGAGCCTGGTTGACTACAATCCATGGGGTCGCAAAGAGTCGGACACAACTGAGCAACTTCACTGGCAGCCAGGCTGGTATGCCTGGGAGGGAACAATTCAGCAAAGGTCAGGCAAAGAGCAAGGTCATTGCATCATCAGACCTGGGCTCCAAGCTCCAAAAGTTCACATTTGCTATGGGTTTGTTTTACCTGTTAATTCAGGAAATCCATGAAATAACCCTACAGATTAGGTACGGTCTGTATCATCCCCATTTCGCAGACGAGAACACTGAGGCAGAGAGAGCTGTACAGATGTGCTCAATATCACACAAGTAATGAGCTGTGGAGCTGGAGTTTGAAGGCAGGTTGCTAGAAACCCTGCTGTTTTGGCCTTGGCCTGTCTCAGACAGAACCCAGCTAAACAGAATATATATGAAATTGCTCCCTACCCACAGTCAGCTCTTATTGTCTGGCTGGTCTATAACACGTTCTCTTCAAGAAGTCCTTCTGAACAACACTGTGCACCCTCATCATCTCCAGGAATTTGGCCATTTCATCATCTCTGTCTCACGAGGCTCTTGGAAAGACAAGAAGAAGGTGGATCTGAAATGCCTTGTGATCTACACACTGCAATACAGGTGTGCAAAGGGATCACATCACCTGCAGCCTCCAAGGCTCTTTGTGCAATGGCTCATCCTCCCCTGGGCAGTGCCATCATTAGACCCATTTCTCAGATGGGGAGAACAAGTCTCAGGGTTAATCAGTGCCCGACTCTGGTTTGCACAAGTGCTGAGGAGGTTGGTACCCTCAGCTCCTGGCTACCAGGCCCAGCCCCATCACTTCCACCATGTAGCAGCCACTGTGTCTTGGAAATAGGTCCTGAGTCACCTCATGGGGACCCCACCATCACCCTGGGATGGGGGTAAGCTTTACAGGGATGGTCTGAGGAGGCTCCTGGGGGCTGAGCCTCCACGATGGCAGCTCAGTCCCATCCTGATGTTTGATTTGCTCGACTGCCTTGTACTCAGTGCTTCTGAACCCCAGACCCCCACTGGGAGGCTCAGGATGGTCCTTCATTTACACAGTGGAGTAGAAAGACCAGAATTTGCAAAATGCTTTCCCTGTGCCGAGCAGTGGGCTTTATCCACATCATCTCACTTAAATTAGCCTCAACCTGAGAAGTAGGTTCTGTCATCATCCCATTGTGCAGATTGTAAAATGGAGACTCAAAGGGGAAGCCCTGCCCAGAGCTATCTGGCCAGTGATCTTGGACATTATTTGAACCTGGGGAGGCATTAGGAGTGTGTTACCATATGTGAGACCCCCGAGCACACTGCTTGGTCCTTCCTTTCCCCTCGGTGAGGACAGGAGTAGCCAGTTCACCTGTCATCCTTAGCATATGTGCCCTTCATCCAGAAGTTTCACAGAAGATGCTATTGAATAAATGGGTCAAAGCACTTCCCCCATTTCCAAGGTGTCATCCTATTTCAGGAACTGAGTTGAGTTCACTGCCATTGTCTGATGTGATCCCCAAAATACACAGCAATCCTCTAGGATGTGACTACTATTATTAAACCCATCTTGCAGATGAGCAAACTGAGTCTCATAGAATTTGGAGAACTTGCCCAAGGCCACCCACTAGCAGGAGTCCTGGCCAGGACTCAGCCCAGGCAGTCTGGCCCAGACCCTCACTTGTATCACCATGTCTGCCTATAACCAAAGTCGTCTAGCCCAGGACTCTCACTTTACAGAGAACCTCTGCCCAAGACCTAGATCACAAAGTATGGGGCTCTCTTGGGTCCTTCACCCAGAGTCAGCCTGCGGTCGGGCACCCTCTAGTATCTGCAGCCAGCAGGAGCCCAGGCCATTTGGACTTTGTCTACTGATGATGTATTCATTCATTTGACAAACATTTATTGAATTCTTACTGTATGCCTGGCACTGTTCTAGGCTCTATCTAGAAGAAAACAAAACAGACAAGGACCACTGCCCATATGAACCTTGCATTTTGATGGAGGACACAGATCAGAGACAAATAAATATTTAAAGTTGGGCAGTAATGAATTCTGTGAAACAAAACAGAGGGGAGGTGGTGAGGGCAGGATTTAGATTTAGAAATACGGGTAGTTGGATGGTGCTAGAAGTTAGATGGATTAGAATGAGAGATTGGGCCCCAATTCAGGCCACTTTAGCAAGCGGGAGGATACTTCTGGGGCTGAGATGCATATGAAGCATGGGAGCGTAGAGACAAATTGCTACAGGAAGAATCCTACCCTTTTCCCAGAGATGCCTCTGCAGGAACCTCATCTAATCTGGCTTCTTCCCTCTCCCTGCTGGTCTCAGTTTCTGTATCTATAAAATGGGCACAATAATACACACTTCATAGGGCTATCTGTCTAAGCATTAGAAAAGCTACTACATGGAAAAGTGCTTATTGCCTAATTTTGTAAATATTAATAGTTGCCACCTGGCCAGGCAATGGATCCCATGTTCAGCAAATGAAGCCTAAATTCCTCAGCTTGGCACCCAAAGCCCCTGAACTGGGGCCCAGTCTGTCATTCTAAGCCACCTAACCTCTTGTTGCTATTGTTCAGTCGCTGAGTCGTTTCCAACTCTTTGTGACCCCATGAACTACAGCATACCAGGCTTCACTGTCCATCACTATCTCCCTGAATTTGCTCAAACTCATTCCGTTGAGTCAGTGATGCCATCCAACCCTCTCATCCTTTGCCACCCTCTTCTCCTCTTGCCCTCAATTTTTCCCACTTCAGGGTCTTTTCCAATGAATTGGCTCTTCGCATCAGGTGGCCAAAATAGTAAAGCTTCAGCTTCAGCATCAGTCCAATGAATATTCAGGGCTGATTTCCTTTAGGATGGACTGCTTTGATCTCCTTGCTGTCCAACGGACTCTCCAGAGTGTTCTCCAGCACCACAGTTCAAAAGCATCAATTCTTGGGCACTCAGCTTTCTTTATAGTCCAACTCTCACATCTATACATGACTACTAGAAAAACCATAGCTTTGACTATATAGATATTGGTTGGCAAAGTGCTTTCTCTGCTTTTTAAAATACTGTCTAGGTTTGACATAGCTATTCTTCTTCCAAGGACCAAGTGTCTTTTAATTTCATGGCTGCAGTCACCATCCACATTGATTTTAGAGCCCAAGAAAATGAAATCTGACCCTGTTTCCACCTTTTCCCCATCTATTTGCCATGAAGTGATCTAACCTCTGCTGCTGCTGCTGCTGCTAAGTCGCTTCAGTCGTGTCCGACTCTGTGAGACCCCAGAGATGGCAGCCCACCCGTCCCTGTGATTCTCCAGGCAAGAACACTGGAGTGGGTTGCCATTTCCTTCTCCAATGCATGAAAGTGAAAAGTGAAAGTGAAGTTGCTCAGTCGTGTCCGACTCTTATCGACCCCATGGACTGCAGCCTACCAGGCTCCTCCGTCCATGTGATTTTCCAGGCAGGAGTACTGGAGTGGGGTGCCATTGCCTTCTCCGGATCTAACCTCTAGCCCCATTCAATTACCCATATTTCCAAATCCCCCCTTACTCCCCCACCATACCGAAATCCTCCTCCAGTTTCCACACTCTGGTACCATTTGCTCTCTTTCTGTCTCTCAATCCACATCCTTCAGCTTTCCAGAAAGATCCAACTCCAAACTCCAGTAAAGGAATATAACTGAACAGCCCTTCTGAAAATAGAAAGAAGCTGAACATCCCCTGTGCTTGGCCTGATACTCCGGACAAAAGCTTTTGCTCGCTCTGCTGAATCCTCATAATAGCCCTTTACCATGTCTTTGGTCCATTCGGATAACATCAGGACGTGCCCTTTCTTTGTGCTCGCCTCTGGTTTCATCCTGCCTGTAAGCCCATTAGGGGCTGGACCACTCTCGTTCGGATTCACCTTCCTCTTTCCTGCACTGCCCGGTGTGGGAGAGATGATGCTGTCTGACAGAAGACGCATTTTGGGGGTGGAGGAGAGAGGCTGTGCACCTGTCTTACGGGCTTACTTGGATGGAGGGGCCATCTCAGTCTAGTGGAAGCAGAGCTTGTTTTCTTCCAGGCAGAAGGAACTCTTTTGTTTCTCCAGTGCCAGTCTGTGTGGTTTAATGGAGTCTGAGCGAGCTGGGAAGGCACAGGGCCCTGGGGAAAAGAAAACCCCAGACTCTGTACTCCCATAATTGCATGAGGCAGATGTTGCTTCCAGCAGATTGGAAGTCTCCGTGTTTGGAAGAATAAGATTCCTCTCACATGGAAATTGACCTCTCAGCTTCCCAAGTAGCACTCACTGATAAACATTCCTTTCTGAGTTTTGGACACTGAGGGGAGAATAACACCCAGTTAGCAGCCTGGGTCCCTGCCCAGGAGGACTTGGTGTTGACAATGACGGTAATTTGACAGAAATCCTCCCCCTCTCCATCCTGTGCATACACATCCATCCGTCAGACCCAGGCATGAATATTCAGGTTTCTTAGGCCCAGACCAGCTCCAGTTGTGAAGCTGAATCACAGCAAATGGATTTGAGCCTATAGACCAGGGATTTTACCATCTGGAATTCCAAAGGAAAGTGTGCATGATTCCAGAAAAGTGCCCCAAATAAAACGTATTCATGTCTCAACTTCACGTTTGATTTGAAGCAAATTTTAAATTTTTTTAGTCAAAATATTACATGATAATGGTTTTAAAAATGTAACACGGCTAAGAGGCTTATAAGGCTTCTTCTCTGATGGCTAGGTGGTAAAGAACCCACCTGCCAACGCAGGAGATGTAAGAGACACAGGTTTGATCCCTGGGTGAGGAAGATCCCCTGGAGGAGGGCATGGCAACCCACTCCAGTATTCTTGCCTGGAGAATCTCATGGACAGAGGAGCCTGGTGGACTATAGAGTCTGTGGGGCCACAGGGTCAAACACAACTGAAGCGACTTAGCATGCACACAAGAGACTTACAGGGAATGTAAGAGGGAAGAGAGGTCCATTTGCTTTACCCCCTTGAGCCCCTTATAACTCTTTTAACTATTTGATAATTCCCCTATATTTTAAAATGATTTGAGCCAGTTCTTTATAACAAAACTATGTCTGTACGTAAATAATTTGTTATAACACTATGTCTGGATTCATTCGTTTTGGACATTCTCATTGATGTCTTATTGTAACAGTTGAGTTCCCAGCCCACACTTACAACACTATCCTTCCTCTCCTCTTGCTCTGTCCTACCATGTAATTATAGCAGTTTGTTATAATTCACTGGCTAATATTTATATTATTACGATTATGTACCTTGATGACTTTCCTTTCTCATGAAGCTTTTTGTTTTTCTTGGAGTTAATAATTCCTCGATTGTTATTTCTTACATCTTTAGTTTTCTATGTGCCTATGGCTGATTTTTTCCAAATGGTCCAAGATTAAACATTTGGCAGTACATTTGCAAAATGCTCAAATATGTCACTGGCCGGCAGTGACTTTCCATGCAGCCAGCTTCTTGACCGAGCTGGACTCCAGCATGTGAAGCAGGCACCAAGAGAAATTTACCAGATGATGTGTTGCTGAGCAGTCTTAGAAGCGTGTGCCAGTGGAGCATCCATGAGGAGTCCTTTAACTGCCTTTGGTGTCAGGGCAGGACCCACATGGAGGTGACATCTGAGCTGGTATTAAAAGAAGAAGTAAGAGTTTGCCAGGCAGGCCACCGGAAGTCAAGGAGCTTCTGGGGAAAGACAACAGCATACACAAAGATCAGAGGTGTCAGAGAACAGTTCTTTGAAAGAGCTTGAAACCACTGACAAAGGAACCTCTGACCTGTAGCCGCATGGAATGCCTTGAGCACCACACTACTAAAGAGTGTGATCCTGGCGGCTTCTCTCCATGACAAAGTATGGCCTCTCCTTAGACTCCTGGACACAGCAGTGCTGTGTGTGTGTGTGTGGGGGGGTCTTCAGCAGCCCAACCAGTCTTTTCTCCCAGACGCCCACCCCCACCCCACCATGCTCACCCACACACCTGCTCCCTGAATCACACACAGCCTGGAAGGAGGGATGTCCACATGCCGAGTGGCTGAGGACAAGAAACGGCGCCAGAAAATGGTCCTCCTTTTGAAATCTCTGTGCTTCTTTTGACTTCGGTCTCCTCCTGACATTTAAGATATTTCAAAGATAAGGTGAAAACGTGAGGCTCTGAAAAAGCACCCTTCTTGATGAAAAATGATGTTACCGAGTGGAAGCCCTCCCCATGAGAATGCGGCGGGTACCTGGGGGCTGGGAGGCGCCCACCCACAGTGTGGTAAGAGGGGCCACGAGAAAGCTGATGATGGAGATCACTGGGAAAAACTAAAACACAGCCCAGGGCTCCATGCCAGCCCCCTACCCCACCTACTGCTCTCCCCCTGCTCTTACTGACCTCAAACCTGCCTTGTCCTTCAGAAAACTTTCACAGATCGAATGCATGGCAATGTGAACAAGTTAAGGAAATGAGACATTAGCATTGCTTTGAAAATGCAGCCCGTGCCAAAGCGGGCAGAGAATGGAGCGCGCTCGGAGGTGGGAGGGACAGAAGTGTGCACCCAGGAAGTGTGCAGCCTAGCATCTTACAGATAAGAAGTCAGTGCCCGGGAGGGAGGGCTGCCATGCTTGCTTGTCAGTGGGCTCCACAAAAACCACCAGGGGTGTCCGTGTCCGGGGAGGGGCACCAGATTGCTGACAGAGACCCCCAAGGGGGAGAGAGCATCCAAAGAGGAGGGACAGTGGCTGAGGAAATGAGATGGGAGTCCCTGATTGTGGGTATGCTGGTCTTCAACTCCCAGACTTCCCGCTCAGGTCTGAGAGGTGGGTTTCATACATTCGACCCAGACACAAAGTCGCAGGCTCAGAGCAGCAGATCTAAACTCGGAGTGAAGTGACTGAAAGTTGCTCAGTCGTGTCTGCCTCTTTGTGACCCCATGGACTGTAGCCTGCCAGGCTCCTCTGTCCATGGAATTCTCCAGGCCAGAATACTGGAATGGGTAGGTGTCCCCTTCTCCAGGGGATCTTCCTAACCCAGGGATCGAACCCAGGTCTCCCACATTGTAGGAGGATTCTTTACTGGCTGAGCCACCAGGGAAGCCCAAGAATCTGAAGAGGGTAGCCTATCCCTTCTCTAGGGGATCCTCTTCCCAACCCAGGAATCAAACTGGGGTCTCCTGCATTGCAGGAAGATTCTTTACCAGCTAAGCTACCACGGAATCCCAAAATATGTTAATAGCAAGCATGGAAGCCAAACAGCAACCTTTTGGGACCTCATGGACTGCAGCCCGCCAGGCTCCTCCATCCATGGAATTCTTCAGGCAAGAATACTGGAGTGGATAGCTGTCCCCTTCTCCAGGGGATCTTCTCAACCCAGGGATTGAACCTGGGTCTTCTGCACTGCAAGCAAATTCTTTACCTCTGAGCTACAAGGGAATCCCCTAACCTCAGGCCCACCCTTCAATTAGGATGGTCACTTGTGTTGGTTCAGAACCACAGCACAGGGAAAAAGGAAGCAACAGCTCTTGGCTCCCAATCATGTACCAGGCCCATGCTAGAATATCACCTAGTCAACCTCATAGCAACCTTGCAAAATAGCTGTTAATTGCTCTCCTGGAGTGATTCCAGAGAGAATTCGAGGATGCAGAATTCGCTCAAGGCCCCAGAGCTAGTAAGTAGAAGAACCAGAATCTCAACTTGGGCCTAACACTGAAGCTGAGTGAGACTGTGAAAGGCCCAAGATTGTGACCCTAGGTCACAGAGCTCCTGGCTAACCAGGCTGGTTCCTGACCACTGACAGCCACACCTTCCATGTCCCCAGAATCCAGGTCATTGATAGAAAAAGTCCAAATCGTGTTGCATCCTTGGGCTTTTGTGAGCCTTAGAACAAACCACATTTTGTCTTCATCTCTTGAGCTCCATTTGGTGAACACTAATCTGATCTCAGATGATCTGATTGTAGAAGGAGGTGGCAGACAAAGCAGAGGTATGAGTGGGTCTGAACAGTGAGACCAGAAACCAGGATGATCCAGATTGAACACAGAAGGCTGACAAGAGGATTAATAATGGGCTTCAAGTTCAGGGAGCATCATTTAGAGAGGAATGCTGGTTTAATGCCCTCAGAAAAGAGAAGGGTGATTTCTGTAAGTGTATAAGCAGGGATATTGGACTGCCCAGGGCTTAAGAACACAGAGCTTGGTACCTTACTGCTAGGGGTGGGTGTGCCACTCTACCATTTATAAGATGCCTGCATATGAATGCATAACTTCTTGGTGCCTTGGTTTTCTCATCTGTCAAATGGGAATATAGCAGGGGTATTGTGAGGGTGAAACTGGGTCACTCTGTGAAGCACTCAACAAATTCGCACGTGCTTAGCGCCAGTCTATCACTGTAGTTGGCTCAGGGAGGGACTCTGCAGGTCAACAAACTTTAAAAAAATGCACAGATTTCTCTCTGAAATGAGAAAGGGACAAGGTTGATTTCATGGAAAATTTTGCAGCAGGACTTTTAGCCCATCACCTCTCCAGCCTCAATTTCCTTGTCTATAAAATGGGAATAATAGCTGCTGACCTTACTTCCAGATTGCTCAAGAACCAAGCAAGGCAGAAGACACTTGAACCCTTTAAAAAGCAGAAACCTGTTTCAGGGAAGGAGAGGAAGATGGTGTTTCTTGAAAGATGACCTCAAGCAGGTCACTTAACTCACGTCTAATACTTGGAACAGCTTTCTGAGTTGTGAATGTTATGCCCTGGGAGAGTAATTTCACTATTGTTGCCAAGACAGAGAAATACAAGGGTAATCATCCAGTCGTGTGCTTGAGGTCTCTCTTGTTGAAGTCAGACCATGAATATGTACCGGGAACAGCCATTCTAGAACAGCACACTTGCTGCAATGACCTGAGCATCTTAGCATCTGGATTGCACCCTGGGGGTGTCGGGTGGTGTTGACTTCTGCAGGGTCTGTTGGGGAGATGGTGACAGGCTGACCCATTCTAAGGTGGTGAAGGCGGGGCGGACACAGCCGGGCCCGTGGTCGCTGCTCCAGGGCTCTGTGAGCTGCGGTTTGCGGGGTTTCCTCTGGAAGGTGCTTGTGGGGACATCTAGGTCAAGGGTTCTGTGGACATTCATTGACTGATGCTGGTTCCCTGGTGAGACCCAGCTTGTGATAAGTATCATCACCCTTTCATTTCACAAAACATCCCTTTGGAAAGTGACTGTTTATCCCTCCCTGAGTGGCTGCCCCCATGCCTGCTGCACCTCGGCTTGGTGGAGCCCGTTTCAGTACCAGCATGAACCACTGGAATTGAGCTCGAGTGAACTCCGATGAGTTCTGTACAGAACTTTCTATAGAAGAGCAGGACTGGCTCAGCCTAATGTCATCTGCATATCAATTCGCTATTCAGCTTGCAGCTGCCACGAGGGAAAATGATGGCTATTGCTTCTCAAAGAGAAATGCGTGGTATCAGCAATAATGTCACAAAAGAGCCCCCTGAACAAATCGGAAGAGTCAGGCTCCCATTCTACTCTGCAGCCTCCCCCCCACCTAGGTTCTCATGTGAGCTTGCTTGATCTACTCGACCTTGCTGGGTTTCGGTTTTCTCTTCTATAGACTGGAAATTATAACAGTACTTTATAGGAGAATGGTCTTCATGCTACTTTAGCCCTTGAATAGGATACCATGCTACTTTAGCCCTTGAATAGGAAAGTTTGGCATAGATAGATAGATAGATATTAGGTTGGCCAAAAAGCTTTTTCCATAAGATGTTATGTAAAGACCTGAAGAAACTTCTTGGCCAACCCAATATCTTACTTAAGAAGCAGGGATGTGTGTCATTTCATGGGTCTCCATCTTCAGCTGCAGCACCGCTTACCTGTACCATTCTTCTTACCCAACATGCATCCAGACTGGAGGCATTTACTGAATGCCTGCCAGGTGCTGGGTGTTGGGAAGAAATATAAAAGAACACGGCAGGGGGTGGCCCTGAGGCGCTCAGTCTAGACTGAGTGATGCACCCATAAAGAAATACGCATTACACAGGTAGCAAATGCTTTCATGGAATTCTGCACTGGGAAGAGGTGTCATCCAGAGGAGGAAATGCTGAAGCTGGGGGGATACACAGCTATTCTGCAGATAAGAGCAGGCATCCCTGGGAGAGGAAGCAGCACGTGCACAGGCACAGCATCCTGAACTCTGCTTGTTAGACTCAGAGACGCCCATGGGTTGGCAGGATCAGAACAGAGAAGCAGAGGGCTGGGGTCTTACCAGTGGCAAGGCTGGAATCCTGGATGGGTTCGCATCAGGCAGAGGGCTTCGTATTCCAGGCTAAGAGATTTTAACTTGATCCCGAGGGCAGTAGGGAGCTGCTGAAAGTTTCAGAGAAGTAGCTTAGTACATCAGATTCACATTCTAGAAGGATCACTCTGAGACAGTGAGGGGAATGCAAAGGGAAGCAGGGGGATTTGGGGACAGTTAAGATGCTGTTGGTAGAATCAAGGCAAAATCGCTGTCAGAACCTCCCCTAAGGCATATGCTAGCAAGTAAGAAGGGGAGGAGATGCCCAGAGATTTCAGAAACAGCCGACAGAACTGTCTTAGGGTAGGCAGCAGTTCGGATGGCAGTGGGACGGTTGTGAGTTAAAGGCAGGAATGGAGGTGCATCAGGTTTCCAAACTGGACTTCTGCATGGATGGTGATGGCCCCAGTTGTGGTCCAGGGACAGGCGTGGGTGGGCTGGGAGGTGGTGCAGCTTATGGAACTCAAGGGTTATGAGCAGAGCTGTCCACTGGGCAACTGGAAATGAGTGTGAGGAGCCCCCAGTAAGAGGTGTGGGCTGGATGTGGAGATCTGGGGTCATGGCCCCATACATGGGTCTTAGGTTGGGTTCCCCAGGGAAGAGACCCTGAGATGGGGATTTTTGAGCAGGAAGTTGACTGGGGAGTGTTCTCAGATCAACACCTCCAGGTGATAAAGGAAGAAGGACTCAGTACAAGGAGAGGGTGAGCTGCCCTTAGTCACAACAGAGGTCTCAGCCTGCAGGGAGCTCTGGACCTAGGAGGGCCCATCCGAGAGGGAAGAGGAGGGGAGGGAAGGCCTTGGTGCCCCTGCACCAGCTAGCCATTGGGTGCTGCTGTTGCTGCTAAGTCGCTTCAGTTGTGTCCAACTCTGGGACCCCATAGACGGCAGCCCACCAGATTCCCCCATCCCTGGGATTCTCCAGGCAAGAACACTGGAGTGGGTTGCCATTTCCTTCTCCAATACATGAAAGTGAAAGTGAAGTCACTCAGTTGTGTCTGACTCTTCGAGACCCCATGGACCGCAGCCTACCAGGCTCCTCCGCCCATGGGATTTTCCAGGCAAGAGTACGGGAGTGGGTTGCCATTGCCTTCTCCGGCCATTGGGTGCAGTTTGCTCCTAAGGATGGATGAGTAGTCTTGTGGAGGAAGCATCCTTCCAGGGCTTGTCTAAGGGGAGGGCAGGGACCCAACTGTAGCCCCATAGCCAACAACAGTCCTGGCAGGTAGAGGATGACCCCCTCAGTTCTGGGTCACACACCACTGTCTACAGCAGGTGGAGGGGAGGTGCTAGGCTCTCAATTGGTTGCTTCCAGAGCCACCCAGACAGCTCGAACAACCCAGTACCCAAGCCACACCTGCAGGCCAATTAACCCCAAATCTCCACCTGTGGGAGACCAGGAACATCAGTCATTTTCATTATCCCACAGGTGATTCCAATCTGCAACCATGTCTAAAACCACTGTCCTGAGGGAAGCCATGGGATGAACAGAAAAGAGTGTTGGGCTCAAAGCCCTGGGGAGGGGCTCAAAGAAACTGGAGGAGAACTAGGAGAGGGGTGTCCTGGAAGGCAAGGGGCAAGGGATTCCAGAAAGAAGTGGTCCCCTGCAGCAAGAACTGATGTGGTACCATGCCTAGGGAGAGAGTGACCCAGATGCCCTAAAATGTACCTGGAATTCAACTTTAATGTCACTGTCATGAAAGGGTAATAGACACAGATGCTTCCTGTGAAAGAAGAGTCTATGATTCATAGTTCTCCAGTGGAGGGGGCACGCCACCCCATGCAGGGCCACACGAGGAAGCTCCAGGGCTGGTCAGGAGCAGAAGGAGGGAGGGCATGAGAGAGTCATTTCCTAGACAGATTGATAGGGAGTCTAGGGGTCCCCAAGGAGAGAGGGGTCTAGAATTCTCAAGGAGGAAGAAAGGACAAACTTTTTTTCTTTCTCCACATTCTTTAGGATTATATAACAATAATGTATCCTGCCTAAGGACAGTCTTTGGATTCAACCTTCTGTTATCTTAAAATGTTAATTATGGGAATAGACCTGGTCTTTACAAGGATGTATCTTGCCTAAGGACAGTGTTATCTTAAAATGTAAATTATGGGAGTAGGTCTGATGAGGTCTTTACAACCTCCAGATATTCTTTGGATTATATAACTTCATTGTTAACACTAGCAAGCAGGTACTCTTTCCACCCCCTTCTGATGCCTATGTCAGAAGCTTTCTCTATCTCCTTTATACTTTAATAAAACTTTATTACACAAAAGCTCTGAGCGATCAAGCCTCGTCTCTGGCCCCAGATTGAATTCTTCTCCAGAGGCCAAGAATCCCGGTGTATTCGCATGATTCAACAGCAACCTTTCAGGCAGGGCATGGCCCAGAGCCTTTATTGTGACTTCCACGGAAGGAATGGGTGAGTCTGGGTAGGGAAGCTTAGGCAGGCTCAGGATGGCATAGTCTGAATAGTTACAGGTGTCCCCAGGACTACAGGGGCTATCTCAAGTTGCCTACTACCTGGCCCTGGGGTAATTTAGGAGAGGGGGTGTATTGACTTGGTGTGTGAGAGTTAGATAGAGGAAGTGGTCCATGTAGGCTCTGGATTGGTTGGTTTGTATGTTAAAGGGATGATCCCAGGGAAGTTATTTGCTAGAAATTAACTAGCCTAGGAGGGGGAGTATCTCCAGGATCAGTAAGGCTCTAAGATATCAGATCATCATAAAACATAGGAAATAAAAAGCATAGTTAATAGACCAGCCCCGAGGGCCCTCAGCTTGGAGGTCAGAGAGGGCTGGGCTTCAGCCTCAACTCATCCCCTTGGGGTGCTGGGCACAACTTTCAGAATACACAGGAGCCTTGACCTTGGGTTCCTCGGGGCTACAGAGGGGAGGACTCTCCAGAACAGAATGAGATGCAAACTCCCAGGTCAGGGAAACTGTAGTGGGGGGGTGGGGGGGTTGGTTCCAAGGATGGAACTCTACAGAATTCCCATGAAAATGCTCACGAGGAAAGAATATCCATGAGAAACATCTGCCAGCCCCAGAGACCTGACCCAGTTCTTCACCACTGTTTCATCTTAGAGAAGTCAGACACTGAATAGAAGCCAGGGAAGTGCAGGGGGAGGATGAACAATGAGAAGCCACCATCAATCCCCCACCCCCAACTCTTTTCACTGCAGACTCCAGCTCGAAGCAGGCTTGGACTGGGGAGTAGAAAATATGTCATTCAATCAGGTTGATTTCATTATGATTTTGAAACTGTGGCCTTAAGACCATTTAAAACCACTGAGATGGGGAAGGGAAGGGCACTCTCACTGATTGCATTTTGAACAAATGTAGGAGATGAAAGGGCTTCCCAGGTGGTGCTAGTGGTAAAGAATCTGCCTACCAGTGCAAGAGATTTAAGAGACGTGGGTTCAATCCCTGGGTCAGGAAGATCTCCTGGAGAAGGGCAGGGCAACCCACTCCAGTATTCTTGCCTGGAGAATCCTATGGACAGAGGGGCCTGGCAGGCTATAGTCCGTAGAGTCGCAGAGTCAGACATGACTGAAGCGACCTAGCATGCACGCACAGGAGATGAAAACCAAGGTTGTGTTTCAATAACACCATGAACTGTATGTTTTTAAATTTCGTTGCAGATACATTTCTAAAGTATCCAGCACTGAGCTTGACACGTGGAGAACTGGTTAAATGCTAGCCTTGATTCTAGTGGATGAGATCTTAAATAGGAAGACTTACAAAGGAAAATAGCCCATTTTATCCCCTCAACTAGCCTTGTGAGAGAGATCTCCTTCCACTCCTTCTCACCTCCAACCCCTGTCCTGGTGGTGGTAGGAGTATTATTTGCTCCACTTGACTGGGCGGGGATGGCGGGGGGTGGGGGGGTGGCAGAGGACCACAATATACTGTCCTTACATTAGAACCTGACTTGGGATAAGATCAGTGATTCCAGCTCTACTTAAAAGTTCGAGCTGTCTCATCCTGGTCCAGGAGGGTTTTATTTATGGAAATACCTGAGGTCATCTATAGCCTGCGGGAAATAAGACTAGAAGTCTATTTTTGAAAAGGAAGCCTCGGTAGACTAAAGAGGAAGACAATCGCGTTTTTGCAAGACTCACTCACCTTACCGGAGAGAAAGCAAAAATCATCTCTGCTGACAAGACTTCCATTTTTCTTTCCTCTCAAGTGATATCAGCATGTGTAAGAAGGGCTCTGACCTCGGGCTTTACTGAACACATCAGGGTCCAATTGGCATCAAAAAGACTCATCAACCTAGAGGGGTGGGATGGGGTGGGAGGTGGAAAGAAGGTTCAAGAGGGAGGGCGCATATGTATACCTATGGCTGGTTCATGTCGATGTGTGGCAGAAACCAACCCTCAGCGGGTAAAGAATCTGCCAGCAATGCAGCAGACACAGGAGACGCGGGTTCGATCCCTGGGTCAGAAAGATGCCCTGGAGAAAGAAATGGCAACCCACTCCAATATTCTTGCCTGGAGAATTCCATGACCAGAGGACCCTAGGAGCCTACAGGACCATGTGGTCTCAAAATGTCAGACACAACTGAGTGATGAAGCCCACAAAGTATTGCAAAACAATTATTCTCCAATTAAAAATAAATAATTTTTTTTTAAAAATCTCATCTGAGATTGACTCTCTGTAGCACCTAGTGGTCCATGAGATTCTCCAGGCAAGAATACTGGAGTTGGTTGCCATTCCCTCCTCCAGAGGATCTTCCCAACACAGGGATTGAACCCACATCTCTTATGTCTCCTGCATTGGCAGGCGGATTCTTTATCTCTAGTGCCTCCTGGGAAGCCCTACGCAGGTCATACTGAAAGCCCTAGGCAGACACAGCCCAAGGTGTGTCCAGCTGCTTGCTGCTCAAAAGGCTATAGAGAGGCAAGCTTGGTGGAAAGGAAAGTTTGCTTTATTTTGGATGCTGGCAGCTGGGTGAGAGGGCAGACTTCTGTCCAGAGGTTGACTCCACACCCCACCCCACCGCACCCCACCCCACCGCGACCAACAATCAGAGCTGGGCAAGAGGTTTTACAGTGGAGGGAGGGGGCTCCATGTAGAAAGAGCACACTCAGCTCTGACAGTCATCTTGAACTTGGTCAGTGATGGTCTGACCTGCATCACCTTGATTAAGTACAGTTGATCTTCAGTTCCAGCGTTGGTTTGTTCTCATTTCTTAGAGGCCAGTTCTCAAAATTGTGGCGGCTTACGTCATGGCTACAGTCTGGTCATCATGTAATTAACTTCTTCCACCTGATGGTGGTTTTAATAACTATAAGACAGCTCACAGGATATGGCTCAGAATATTATCTATAGTCCTTGAAAAGGGACTAAATGTCCTTGACCTTGCTAAATAACTAAACTATAATTATTTAGTCTGTTGGATGGTTTTCCTGTTTCTGCATTTTCTCACTTCTCTGATTAAACTTACCCTTTGGCTAAAAAATTTCCCCAGACAAAAGGCAGGTGGAGAACATGAGGGGCAAGGACCATAGGCTTTTCCCACAGCATCAAATTAGAGAGGCACCTCCCAGGGGTGGCATCCTTGGAGCTGCCATTGGGTGGAAGAAAGAGGGGAGCTGGAAAGTACTCCTGGAGGAGGAACAGCAAGTACAGATGTGCAGAGGCATGATCCACTGAGGATCATTGGGAATGATGACTGCAGAGGAAGTGCAGGGCCAGGGGATGCTGGAGATGTGGGAGCTTGGCTGGAGGACGGGTCATGGATGGCTTTGCTGCTGTTCCATGGCCCTTGAACCTGGCTTTGAGGACAACCAGGAGCCTTTGAACTGAGATGGACACCCTCCGTTTCCTTGAATCTACAATGCAGCATTTCTGGAATCCCACTCCTGTGTGTAAATTGACAGGTTACGCAATCCAAATCTAAGCGTCATCGTGGCCCCTTCCAAGATCAAGAAGGAATGTTATCTTTATCACCTGACTGGTTGGTGGTGAGGCAACAAGATGATGGTTCAGGAATCTAGATGTCAGTTTGCTGACTCCAACCAGCCTGGGGGTCTACATGCTGGTGGGCGGCAGTTTCCATGTGGTGGGGTCTTTGTTTCTGTAGAAACAACTCAAGGACATGCATTGGGTTGCCATCTCTTTCCCCCAGGGAGCAAGCAAGGTCCCTGCCACTCTGTGGCTAGATAACTGTTTAAGTGACTATTACTTTTTCTTGCTTGACTGGCTTTTTTTGTTTCTGCATTGCCCTGTTTCTCTAATGATTAACTCCTTGATCCTGCTCTTTGAAACTCAGGGAGGCCCAGGAGACCAAAGCTTTTGCTACAGATAAGAAGCAGGGGACATGGAGGGACTGGTCACCAGGAAGGCCCCCGGGGTCCTGCTCAGTTTCACTGGTGACCACTCGTCCACCTTCCTGCTCCTCTCCCAGCCTCATTCACAGAGCTCTCCCCAATACTGAAAGCTGGCATTGGCCTGACAGGTCCCTCACAGATGATGGAAGAGGGTGCTGGCTGGTGAAGTCGGAGGAGTTTGTGAATATAAGTTGTTACTGTGTCCAGAATGAGGAAGACATGGTTAGAGAGCATCACTGATTCAATGGACATGAATTTGAGCAAATGCCAGGAGACAGTGAAGGACCAGGGAACCTGGCATGCGGCAGTCCATGGGGTCGCAGAGTGGGATGCAGCTGATCGACTGAACAACTGGTCGACTGAACAACAACAACAAAGTAGATTTTTCAGCTCACAGGGAGACAGTCTGACCTGGCCCACCTGTGAATGGCCAGAGAAAAGAAGAAATTCACATTTTCCCTTCTATTTTGCAAGACAAATGGCCTTTTTTCTTTATTTCCTCACCTCCTACTCCCACGCTGCTCTGTAAAAGAAGCTGGCATCCAGATCCCCAGAAGATGGCTTTTTGGAGACACTAGTCTGCCATCTTCTATGTCAGCTGGCCTTCTGAATGAAGTTGTATTCCTTGCCTCAACACTTTGTCTCCAATTTATTGGCCTGTCATCTAGCATATAGAACAGCAACACAGCACTTCCCAGGAGGCACTAGTGGTAAAGAAACCATCTGCCAATGCAAGAGACGCAGGTTCAATCCCTGAGTTGGGAAGATCCCCTGGAGGAGGAAATAGCACCCCACTCCAGTATTCTTGCCTGGAGAATCCCATAGACAGAGGAGCCTGGCAGGTTATAGTCCAAGGGGTTGCAAAGGGTTGGACACAATTGAAGCCACCTAGCATGCATGTAATAACAAAAGCAGCGAAAAGCAGGGCTTAAAGTCAAAGAAGCAGATCCAACATGGAGTCAGAACAGGCTGTTCTCCATTACAAGGGCACTGCAGTCTCCACCTCAGGATGGACTCCTCCTGGCAGGACTGACCTGAGGCCAGCTGAAGCTTCACCAGGTGCGAAGCCTTTCCAGGTCTGGACACATCTCCTTTTCTCCTTGACTGTCTCCTTGTACTTTCTTAGGAAAGAAAACGCTCAAGAATTCCACGTTGAGAACTTTGTTTTCCTCTCTTTGTCCCCCTCAAAACTCCTCCTTCTGACCTCTTCTTTCAGAGATGCAGTTAGAGTTCATTTGTAAACCTGGGTTTAAAAAAAAACAATCAGGGAGAATGCTGCCTTAATCAGCATAATAATAAAGGCTCTGTGCTGCCTTTAAGCTGTATAATAGGTGAATGGCTGCTCCTGTGTGCTAAGTCGCTTCAGTCCTGTCCGACTCTGTGTGACCCCCGTGGACTGTAGCCCATCAGGCTCCTCTGTCCATGGGATTCTCCAAGCAAGAATACTGGAGTGGCTTGCCATGCCCTCCTCCAGGGGATCTTCCCGACCCAGGGATTGAACCCACATCTCCTGCATTGACAGGCAGGTTCTTTACCGCTAGCGCCACCTGGGAAGCCCTCAAAGGGGCTCAAATTGCCTCTTGAATGGTATATGCTGTAGGTTCAGGGGTGGCATGTGTCTGGAGGCCCCACCACCCTCTCTTCTGTGGGGACTCGGGAAAAAGCTCCAGCTGATCTTCAGTGATGAGGGCAAGATGAGTCAGAGGTCACAGGCCTCAGAGGTGTCTGGCTGGTAACACCAGCAGAGCAGTCGCTTCTTCTGCACACCCACTGGGTGCTGGCAAAGCACAGAGCCCACAGGCAAAGCTTTATCTGAGCCCACTCTCACGACTGCCTGAGAGGTGGCCGCGGCTGTCCCCATTCCCCAGGTGAAGAGAAGGGGGTTTGAGGAGCCATGAGAATGATCTCAGCCAACAACCTGGAAAGACCAGAGCCCCTCAGGCTGGCTTTGCTGTCCCCGGGGCCTCTCAGTCAGCCAGTTCTTGGCTTCCCCAAACTCATCCTTCTCAGGGTCACCCTATTGCAGGAAGGGGGAGCCTTTCCAGGGCCCCACAGTGGGCTCTTGTCTAACACAGAAGTGAATTCTCTGAGGAGACACACATGCTGTGAAAGCAAAAGACTTTATTGGGAAGGGACACCCGGGCGGAGAGCAGCAGTGTTAAGGGAACCCAGGAGAACTGCTCTGCCACGTGGCTCATGGTCTTGGGTTTTATGGTGGTGGGATTAATTTCCAGGTTGTGTCTGGCCAATCACTGTGACTCAGGGTCCTTTCTGGAGGTGCAGGCATCACTCAGCCAAGATGGATTCCAGCAAGGAGGATTCTGGGAAGTTGACAGGATATATGGACTGGTGTCTCCTCTTCTTTTGACCTTTCCTGAATTATTCTGGTTGGTGGCAGTTCGTTAGCTCTGTGTTCCTTGCCACAATCTCTTTGTGTAAGATAACTCATGCAATGGTTGCTATCAGGCCTGGCCAGGGACGGTGGTTTCGGTCATTGGTCCCCCTAACTAAACCACAGTCTCATGCTTTGAGGGGGTGAGGTCAGCTTTCTGGGTTGTCTCTGTCCAGCCACCTTGCTCATGCCCACATCTGATGTGACTCAGGGTCCTTCCTGGTGGTGCAAGTATCTCTCAGCCAAGATGATTCCAGAGGGAGGACTTCTGGGAGGTTGCAGGACTTATCATGGACTGGCATTTCTTCCCTTCTTTTGGCCCCTCCTGAATTTTCCCATTTAGTTGTGGGACCTCCTGTTGTGAAACAACTCATACGAGCAGTATGGCCAAGGTGGGCGGTCTCAGTCAACGATTCCGTAACAAATCCAGTGTCCAGTCCCTTCCTAGTCTTTGTTCCTGGGGTTTATCCTTGGTAAGGGGGACCCTGTGCAGAAAGCAGAAGCTGCCTGGCCCAGGGGTCCAGCTCCCCTCAAACAGTGACCTTATCATTCACCAACCCCCTTTTCTCCCTTCAGGAGAGCACCTGGCCATATCTGTTTGGAGTGATTGTCATCCCTGCCTTGGTCCAGCTGGTGAGCCTGCCCTTTCTGCCCAAGAGCCCGCACTACCTGCTACTTGAGAAGCACGACCAGGAGGGAGCTGAGAAAGGTAGGGCTCCCTTTGCCTGGTCCACGCGGCCCCCATCTCCTCACAGGGGTCAGGGATATGGGCGTGCATGCTCTAGCACACCCTGTCCTGTTTTGTCTTCCCATCTGTCTGCTGTGGGTGGCCCTGAGTGGGGACACAGATCACAGTGTGGACTGAAGAAAATAGCACACCATGAGAGTTGTGAGTTGTTTTATTTGTGGCAAAATGAGGACTGCAGTCCGGGAGACAACCTCTTAGCTGGCTCTGAGAAACTGCTCCAAAAAGATATGAGGAATGTCAGTATATATGTGATTTTGGTGAAGCGGGATGCATGCGGTCAAGCATGCATGTCAGCAAAGGTTTGCTGCTAAGTCACAAGGAGCAGATGTCACCATTAATGATTTTAGTGCCTTTCTAGATGTGAGAATATGTGAGACTTTGGGCTCATAAAATCTTCTGAAAATATCTAACTATCTGAAGGCCTGTTCTGCCAGTTTTGAACAGATCACCTTATTCTTGGTTTCTGCCCTGAACTCCTTTCAGGGTGTATTGAAGGTCAGTGACTGCAGTGGCTACTGACTTAATCCTTGTAGAACCAGATGGCTGGTGACAGTTTTTCAGTTATCAATAGAGAGACCCTGAAAAAGCCAAGACAGAGCAGGATAAGACCCAGGTCTGCTCACCTCTGTGCAGTGTCTCTCCATGGCCACCTCTCAGGGGGTCCCAACCCCAGAGATGCTGCAAACACAGGTTTCTTGGTGGTTCATTCTATCCCAGCCCTCCCTCTGTTATTCTCTTCCTCACTGATCAGCTTTCCCATCAAACACAGAATAAGCCCTCGTGTCACCCCAGCATGGGGCCTCTGCACCAAGACCCAATGGAACATTCCTTCCAGCCTTTCGAGGGAGCAGAAATATACCCATTTTACAGGAGGGAAGCATGAGGCCCACATAGGGCTTGCCAGTTGTCTTCTGTAGCTTTTCTTAACCCTTTGAATGGTGAGGTGCTGAACCAGATTCAAAGCACAGCTTGAAGAATCAGAGGCATTTCTACAGAGCCCAGAAAAGGCAAAATGATTTTGCCTGGAGACAGACAATGTAAAGTGAACAACAGGATCCCCATTCTTTTAGTTTTATTAAACAAGACATGGTCAAGAGCGCCATGGTTCAGCACAAGGGCTGGGAGTAACTAGTCCTGCCTTCACATCCCTGCTCTGCAGTCTGACCTCGACCTGTTCTTTTTACTGTTCCGATTCTCAGAATCGACATCTGTAAAAAGAAATGATATAAACTTCCCCTATGGGCTTCTTGTAGGGATTAAAGTAGATATCTATATCTATGTCTGTATCTATATTTGGTCCACAGTATTATCTGCTGTCATCATTACTGAGCTCTCTGTCCATTTTCTTATTATCCGTGCCATGTCCTCTAATCTAAATTTCCCTAATGTCCACATCCAAGAAAAAAAAATTAAGAATTATATGTAGTCCTTAGTTTACTATAATTTGTGCAAAATAAATCTAAAATTTAAAGTCCAAATAACCTAAGTGTCTTCTGAGTTGACAGATGTTGTGATGAAATATTAATCACCCCCTATGTTCGTCCGTGGGCTTCCCTGGTGGCTCAGAGGTTAAAGCGTCTGCCTGCAATGTGGGAGACCTGGTTCAATCCCTGGGTTGGGAAGATCCCCTGGAGAAGGAAATGGCAACCCACTACAGTATTCTTGCCTGGAGAATCCCATGGATGGAGGGCCTGGTGGGCTGCAGTCCATGGGGTTGCAGAGTCGGACACGACTGAGTGACTTCACTGTACTCTGCTATGTTTGTCCAGCAGTTTTTGGTTTGGATCTATTTTTGCATTTACAACATTTTCATGAGATCAGAGAACGTTATCATTACCTTCACTTTTTAGATGAAGAAACAGAGGCCCACAGGGGTGAAGCGACTTCTCCAAGGCTGTGCTTATATGGTTTCTGGTTTCTAGAGGCCTTTAAAAACTGATGGAGAGGACAGATCTTTCTTCTGTAGAGTGCCCACATACACAAAATTTGTGGAGCTTGGTGTTGGGGATGGGACTTGATCCCTCTCCCCTAGAAGCCCACAGAGGACCCTGGTTAATGCTCCATCCCCATCTCACAGCCAGCTAGTGATAAAAGAAGGATTGAAACCTGAAGATGACTGTCCTCCCTTCTCTCACACACACAGAGGGACACGGATGGGTAGTGGGGTCCGTGGGGAGGCAAACTATCCAAAAGTCAGGCTTCAGGAAAGCAGGCTGATGGTCAGATGGAGGAGGCTCTGGAGTAAAAAGAAGGCAGTTGAGAAAGAGCCAATGGGATCTGACTACGAAAAGCAACTGGATTATAGATAGTTATTGTTCAGTCGCTAAGTCGTGTCCGATCCTCTGCTACCCCATGGACGGCAGCACGCCAGGCTCCTCTGCTTTCCGCTATCTCCCGAAGTTTGCTCAAATTCATATCCATTGAGTCGGTGATGCTATCCAACCCTCTCATTCCCCGCACCCCCTTCTCCTTTTGCCTTCAATCTTTCCCAGCTGTTAGAAGGTAGCAATTCCTCCAGCTTGATCTCCTGGCATGCAAGGACGTCCATCCACCCATCTGGCTCCACTGGGGAGAAACTCTTGGGAAATGCTCCAATTAAGTACAGTTGGAATGGGCAGTGCATGCGAATGCCCGACAGTGAAAAAGGTTTAAAAGATTTATTTCAAAGCACAGCAGGGAGTGAGAGAGGCCAATGGTAAAAAAAAAAAAAAAAAGATAAATATTACATGTGCGCTTTATAAAAAGGACAAAAATGTTGGCCTTGGGTTGAAACAGAATATTGAAATCTGCATCTGTACTAATATTAATAAAAGTGCTCATTTCACTCCAGGCATTCAGCAATCATAGCTATTTATTGTGCTGGGTGCTCTGCCAGGAGAAAAGGAGAGGGGGACAAAAGATAGCCTTCCCGCTCCCCAGGAGGTAACAGGGACACCTAGGTATGGGCCATGCACACTCCTAATTAATGGCTCATCCACATTGAGAACTAGTTCATTCTCAGCACTTCAGGTGTATTAGATTGTTAATCCCTCCTTACCGTAGAAAGTAGATCATATTATTTCCATGGGAGAGCTTAGATAAAGACACAGAGCTAGCAAATGGCAGCCCTGCGGTTTGAACTCTGACAGTCTTGCTCTGGCTCCTACGTGCATAAACAAAGCACTCTTATCTCTGAGCACCTTGTTGGGCACCAAGGGAAATATACCTGGCCTGGTCTGTGGGCAGGGGTGGGGCCAGGGGCGGGGCCAGGGGCGTGGCTTATGTGTTCTGCCCACCCGTTTGTGGTGTTGAGCACAGGGGCCATGCTTGGTACCCTGTGTTTGCTTCTGACTTCCTGTTTTTGCTCCAGCTCTTCAGAAGTGGCATTTGGTCCTTTTGTATTTTGTTGTCTATAATTTGGGCTTCCCTGGCGGCTCAGCAGTAAAGAATCTGCCTGCCGGAGACATGAGAGACATGGATTTGATACCTGGGTCTGGAAGATGCCCTAGAGGAGGACATAGAAACCCACTCCAGTATTCTTGCCTGGAGAATCCCATGGACAGAGGCCACTGTCCATGGGGTCACAAAGAGTCTGGCATGACTGAAGCGACGGGGCATGCATGCGTGTCCATAATTTGCCCCAACTGCGCATGCTCTCAGTTATTTTTAGTCCCTCATAGTTTCTTTGTACCTTGTTGCTCTAGGCGAAATTTGTCCAGGTGCAAGCATTGCAGCAAAGGGTTCCAGGTCCCAGGCTGTCTTAAGAGGAGATGCAAGTATGGAAGAGGCTGTTTACGCAGGCAGGGAGTTCTCATTTCTGGAGGTGTCTGAGCACTACGCAGGAGTGGGAAGAACCACTGGAGGCAGCCAGAAGGTCCAGTTCAATCAACACCCTACTCTGCTGTCCACCAACCTCCTCTAGGCCTTGGCTTCCTAATTTCTAAGAAGGGAAACATCACAACCCTCCAGCCTCTGGTTGAGATAGACAAGATCAAATACAGTGGTGTTTTGGGGAAGAGGGCTTGGCAAGCTGTGGACTGCGCACTTAAAAAGGAAATTGTCTGCTTTTGCCATGTGGATTGCTGCATGACCTTGCTTTTGAAGAAAGGGATTCTATGGTTAAAGTGATGTGATATCTTTCGCTCTAGGAATGGAGAATTTGTTTAATGCTGGGGGGAGAATCACCCCCAACTCTCTAACGAATCAATCGTCACTTATACCTGAGCTGTTTCTGTCCTTTTCCGTGACATTTCCATCATGTTTATTGGTGGTACCATCCCCGTGTTTGTGCCTTAAGCATGTTTCCTTATGACTGTTTTCTTATTATTAATGTCATGTGTGGTCAAAAGAAAAATGGCCTCCAAGTATATCCACATCCTAATTTTCAGAACCTGTGAATGTCACCTTGCATGGCATGAGGGGCTTTGCAGATGTGATCAGTTTAAGGGTCCTGTGCATGCATGCTCAGTCGCTCAGTTGTGTCTGACTCTTTGTGACCCCATGGACTGTAGCCCATCAGACCCCTCTAGGGACAATTATTTTGGATCATCTGGATGAATCCAATGGAATCACAAGGCTCCTTATAAGTCAAAGAGGGAAGAAGAGGGTCAGGGTAGGAGAAGGAGCTGTGGTTGAAGATACAGTGCTGCCGGCTTTGAAGGTGGAGGAAGGGGCCAGGAGACAAGGAAATGCAGGCCGCCTCTAAAGCTGGAAAAGGCCAGGGAATAGACCACCCTCTAGAGCTTCCAGGAGGAGCAGAGCTCTGATGACACCTTGATTTTAGCCCAGTGAGTCCCTTTTTGGGCCTCTGATCTCAGAACTGTTTGTACTGTTGTAAGCCTGTGAGCGTGTGCTCAGTCACTCAGTCGTATCCAATTCTTTGCGACCCCATGGACTGTAGCCCCCCAGGCTCCTCTGTCCATGGGATTTCCCAGGCAAGAATACTGGAGTGGGTTGCCATTCCATTCTCCAGGGGATCTTCCTGACCCAGGGATCGAACTCACATCTCCTGCATTGGCAGGTGGATTCTTTACCACTGAGCCACAGGGAAAGTGGTGATTTATTAGAGCAGCACAGGAAACTCAGACATCACATTAAGTAAAGAAAATCAGTTCCAGTTGAACTAGGACTTTACCTTCATTCTGAAGACAAACCTTTTTTACTTGAATTCTCAGAATGGTTGGACATTCTGATGGCTTCTTTTATTTTTATTTATAACAAATAACTGAGTGAAAGGTCTTCGGGAGCATGATGCTTTTAAAGCTGTTTGTTTCCCATGCACCATTTTTGCTATAATTTATCAAGTGTCCTTTCCATGCAAGGTGCTTTGTTTTCATTGTCTCCAACGTCACAAGTCTCCAGAAACTCAGAGACTTCGGGGAGGAAATCAGCACTCAGACGTTGAGAGCCTGGCCTGCAGTCCCACTCCGGCCCTAAATTCACACTAGGGCAAGGTGATGCCTTGAGTGGATGTTTACATGAATTTATGAACACGACATATACACAGAGGCAAATGTATTAGCAAACGATTGATCCATTAGTTGCTAGGTTTAAAGCCTTGAGAAATGTCCACTGCCATATTGCGATTTTCTATATTTGACCCAGAGTTGAACTCCATACATACATCTATTGCATCAGAGAATAGTTAAATCAGTCATCACTCATCTGAATTGAAAACTAAAAGTCCTGTCCTCCAGCCAACTTGATTCACTTACGTAACAAACAATTATGATTGTAGCATTATGAAAGCATGCTTAGTACATAATGCTTTGTGGGGAAAAAATAGAACATAAAATAAGCCCATGTGATCACAAAAGTGTGGACATAATAGAGATAAGTAGGGCAGGAAGCCATAAAGAATGCTGAGCACTGAAGAATTGATGCTTTCAAATTGTGGTGCTGGTGGAGACTCTTGAGAGTCCCTTGAACTGCAAGGAGTTCAAGCCAGTCAATTCCAAAGCAAATCAGTCCTAAATAGTCATTGAAAGGACTGATGCTGAAGCTAAAGCTCCAATACTTTGGCCACCTGATGTGAAGAGTCAACTCATTGGAAAAGACCCTGATGCTGGGAAAGATTGAGGGCAGGAGGAGAAGAGGGTGACAGAGGATGAGATGGTTAGATGGCATCACTGACTCGATGGACATGAGTTTGAGCAAGCTCTGGAAGATAGTGAAGGACAGGGAAGCCTGGTATGCTGCAGTTCATGGGGTCACAAAGAGTCAGACACGACTCAGTAACTAAACAACAACAAAGGCAGGAAGGGGAGAAGGCAGACCTGGGTGGAGATTTGTGAGAGAGCTGTGCTCTGTGCTGTGTGGGCTCTTGATAAGGGAGGATGCATGATGTGAGCTGGTCCTCCTGCAGCCTCCAGCCCCACAAATGCATCCACCAAAACCCATGCCAAGTCCAGAAATGGCCATCCAAGGTACCAAGGTGCCCAAGGAAACCCTGGGTAGTCAGCCCCTCCCAGACCCTGCTCTTGCCTGGCAGGTCCTGGCCACGCTATGTCCATCTGGAGACACTGGAGAGGTCTCCGGAGGGGCAGGTGAGTGCCCTGGGCTCACACTTGTCAACTGAAGGATGGTGTCACCTCCCAGACCTGGCAGAGGGATGTGGCAGGGGAAGGAGACGTCTTACCTCTGCCCCGTGCAGCACAGTCACCTGCTCTTGGAAGACCCTTCCCTGTTGTCACTCTGCTTCATCTTCATGATGTGGCCATGATGAGTGACCTCGAACCTCTCCCCACCTCGCCCCTGGAAGATCGGTCCTCCAGGGCTCCCCGTCCCCTGGCTGGAGAGCCTGCTGGCGGGATGGGCTACAGAGCAAAGGACTTGCAGCCCAGGGAGCCTGGCACCTCCCTTCAGAACATCCAAGGGTCCACAGTGGGCAGCAGAACAGCTCAGAAAACACCTCGTAAAAGCCCCGGTTTCCCAGAGCACAAGGCACATTTTCATTCCAAACAGCGAGAGACTGGAGTCAGACACAACACCACTTTACCTTTGTTTTTCTGTTTTTTTGCACAGATTAGTTTTTACATTTTTGTGCATTTTTAAAAAGTTACACTCCATTAGAAGTTACTACAAAATAGTGGCTCTGTTCCCTGTGTTGCACAGTACATCCCTAGAGCCATACACCTAATAGCTTGTACCTCCATCCCACCACCTCTGGGAGGGCCCATCAGGGGAGGAGAGCTCTGTGTACCCCTGACTGAGATGCAGGTTCGATCCATGGGTCGGGAAGATCCCCTGGAGGAGGAAATGGCCACCCAATCCAATATTCTTGCCTGGAAAATCCCAAGGACAGAGGAGCCTGGCAGGTTACAGTCTATGGGGTCTCAAAGAGTCAGACGTGACTAAGTGACTGAGCATGCACACATGCACACACGGAGTTAGACAGTATTTGTCTTTCTCTCTCTGCCTTATCTCACTAAGCATGAAGTCCTCCAAGTCCATCCATGTTCCTGCAAATGGCAACATTTCCTTCTTTTTTATGGCTGAGTAGTATTCCAGTGTGCATATGTACCACATCTTCATCCATTCATCTGTTGATGGACATATGGGTCGTTTCCACACTTTGGCTATTGTAAATAAGTCTGCTGGGAGCACTGGAGTGCATGTACCTTTACAAAGTCATGTTTTCTTTTTTTTTTTGGATATATACCCAGGGGTGGGATTGTTGGGCCACTTGGTAGTTCTACTTTTAGTTTTTTGAGAAACCTCCACATTCTTTTCCTCAGTGATTACACCGAATTACATTCCCATCAACAGTTTATAAGGGTTCCCTTTTCTCCACAGCCTCACCAACCGTTGCTATTTTATACTCACTTTACTTTTGGAGGTTCATGGAAGGTTCCAGCAAGCAGAGGATGTTTTCAACATCACGCCTGTGGTTGGTGCCATCTGTGGGTAGCCCCTGGGTCTCCTGGGGGTCCCCATGCCCCTCAGCACTGGGAGGAATTGCCTGTGCCCCCATTGTACTGCATGGGGACTTTCAAAGCCCCCTTCAAATGTCTCTGAAGTCCAGAGTGCTCTGGAAGTTGAGCCATCTTGGGCACCAGGACGCTTGCTTGCTGTCTTGTTACGCTTGTAACCTTGTTACCCTCTGAGCGTAACAGCCCCAACTTGAACTTCAGCACCCACTTTGGGTTTCCCCAAACAGCATTGCAGCAGTCACGCCCCTGATCACTGGAGGGTTTCCGGAGGGGCTCGATGCCTAAGGTGCCTGACTTCCTGCCTCCCACCAGCCTCTGGTCTCCCCTCTCACCTCCGCTCATCCCCTCTGCCTGCTCAGAGGACCCCCAAGCTCCAATTTCCTCTCCTTCTAGCATGTGGAGCAGCCTTTCTTCTTTCTGGAGCTGAAAGCACCTGCCATGCAAACGTTCAGCAAACCCCTTTTCCTCCAGGCACTTATCAAAATATTTTTCTCAGCCAAGACAGTTCTTTCCTTGAGAGACATTTTGGTGTCAGCCGCTAAGTTAAAACATGCTTTTCTTTCCTTCTTTATACCAGTAATATCACCGCAGCTCTTTGAGACTCCTGGGCTCTGTGGAAGCCATGGTGTGTAGACTCAGGTGGGGACAGGTTCCAGGCTCTGCTTCCCCACATGGTAGCCCTATGAGCTCAGGCAGTTGCCCATCATTTTGGGTGAGGCTCAGTTTTCTCATCTGTGAAATGGGAATAGCACAAATGCCTATCTCCAGGAACCGGAAGGATGATGAAATAAGATCATGGATTGGAGAACACTTTGCAGCCTGCAAAAAGTCTGTAGCAACATCAGCTGCAGTCACCATAATCATGTGGCTAAAATCAGTCAATCAACAAACACTCACCGTTTATCAAGTAGGTCCTTGTCCAGGAAGGGAAAGAAATAACTGCCCATAGAGGCCACAAGCATCCAGACTGAGACTTTGAGGTCACACAGAGAGGTCCTAGGCCCTGGGAGGAACTTCTGTCTCTAAGAGCTGTTGAGAGGCCTGGGAGAAGCCCATCTTGTTGAAGATACTTATCCTTTCTTCTTGCCCAGCTTATTCCTACTCATGCTGGGAGGCTCTCTGCATCTCCACAGGGGCTTGGAATTCAGTGTCTGGACCACTGCCCGTCAGTCAGGGTCCTCTATGAAGCTGACACCAGGTGGACCAGCGAGCGGGCCTTGATTGGTTTGAGTGCCTGTGTAGGGAATGGGGAGGTAGAGAGACTACAGACGTGGGACCAGCCCAGCCTGCAGTGCAGAAACCAGGTTCGGGGCTTGGGCAGAAGAGTCCTGGGTGCTGTGCAGAACAGAGAAGACTCAGCAAGGCTCTGACACCTCCTCCAGCAAACGTCAGCCCCAGAGGGGCCCCATGTCCCAGGAACAAGGCTGCCTCAGTTCCCCAGCCATGTTCCAGCTGCTGTGAGCAGCGTCCAAAGTCTGGAGTGACATCCGGGGTGAGGGCTTGCAGAGCACAGCGTCTGTCGCCCTTGGTCAGGTCCAGCCCTGTAACTGGGGCTCTGTGGGTACGTCCTCCTGCCACTACAATGAGGAAGGCCAAGTGGCTCTAGAAGGGCACCCTCAGTGGAGGAGGGAGACGGAGTGACGTCTTCCTGGGGGCCCCAGGCTGGTCAGGGCTCTCCAGAGGAACAGAACCAGTATGGTGTATGCGTATGTGCATGTGCGTGTGAGTGTGTATATGTGTGTGTGTGTGTGTGTGTAGAGGCAGAGAGAGAAATTCAGTTTAAGCAGTCAGTGCACGTGTTTGTGGGGCCCGGCAAATCCATCTGCTGAGTGGGCTGGAGACGAGGGAAGAACTGATGTTGCAGCTCGACTCTGGAGGCTGCTGCAGGCAAAGCTCCTTCCTCATCGGGGCCTCAGTCATTGGCTCTTAAGGCCTTCAACTGATTGGGTGGGGCCACCCAGCTTCCCAGGTGGCACTAGTGGTAAAGAACCCGCCTGCCAGTGCAGAAGATAAAAGAGACGAGCATTCAATCCCAGGGTCGGGAAGATACCTGGAGGAGGGCGTGGCAACCCACTCCCCTATTCTTGCCTTGAGAATCCCTAGGACAGAGGAGCCTGGTGGGCTACAGTCCACAAGGTTGCAAAGAATTAGACATGACTGAAGCAGTTTGGCACACATGGACACACACACCCGGATTCCAGAGAATCATCTGCTTCCTCCAGGTCTAACTGATGTGAATGTTACACCATGACATCTAGACTGGTGTTTGACCAAACACCTGCTTTCTGTGGCTCAGCCAAGGTGACACACAACACTGACCATCGCAGCCCCACCCTGTCCCTTACACCCACAGTCATCTCACCCTGGGACTGATGACACTGTAGGGTCACCTGCTGTTAAATGAGTCTCCCTCCTGCCCCCCCCCACCCCACACACACAGGACAGGGACCGCCTGCGTCTCCTTCAGGGCTGTGCTTCCTCCGCTATCCCCTCCGCTATCCCCTCCTCTGTATTCAGCCCATTTCACTTATTTAAAAAGATAAGAAAACATATCAAGGCCCTGAAAATGTGGTCCAAGGTGCAGAAGACCATTCACTTGTGAAAGTCGTTAACAATGGTAAAGAGAAGTGAAGTGAAGTGAAAGTCGCTCAGTCGTGTCCGACTCTTTGCGACCCCATGGACTATCCATGGAATTCTCCAGGCCAGAATACTGGAGTGGGTAGCCTTTCCCTTCTCCAGGGGATCTTCTCAATCCAGGGATGGAACCCAGGTCTCCCGCATTGCGGGTGGATTCTTTACCAGCTGAGCTACCAGGGAGAACGGTGACTAACAATAGTGAGTCCTCCAGGCGAGGAGAAGGCAGCTCAGCCTCTCCATCCCACAGCCCAGCAGCCCAACCCAAGGGGTTGGGACGGGCCATCCGCCCACACCTGACTGCTCCTGGAGCAGGGGCTCAGAAGCCAGGGCTCTTGATTCCTAGAGGGAGACTCTTGCCAGTCCCCTTTCACCTGGCATCTTTCCCCCCCAGCTCAGGGGTCTAGAAGTGCCCCATTTCTTGGGCAGGGGCGGGTACATGGGCAGCGGTGGTCCAGCAGAGGACCCCCTCTCAACACTCAAAGATGAAGAACCTGCCAGAATTCATGAATGTGCTTGGCGGGTACAGAGCACCTCCCAAAACAGCCCCCTAAGTATTCCAGAACTCATTCTTCCTACACTGGGTGTTTAATGAAAAGCAACGATGCCCTTTTTAATATTTTATGAGCCACAGAGCTCCACATCGGAAGCAGTGGAATGGAGACTTTTCATTCCTGGGCCCCAGGGACGCGTCAGCTTTGCCTGGGGGTGTGCGGGTGAGATGCAACTGGGGATGATCGGCCCCATGACTCTGGGAACAGTGCATGCATCCTCTGAGCATCTTGGCTAATCAGCTCATGGGCATCAGTCCCGTTAAGCTGTTATAAACAGCAGGCACTGAGAGAGACCCCAGGATCCAGAGTTACACCCTGGCTGGTATCAGGCACCCTGGGCCTGCTGTGCTGCATCCCTGAGCTATGGTTTCTCCCCCTGTGTAATCAGGATGGACAAGATGCTTCCTCTAGGCTGGTCCAGCTGCGGGCTCAGTGGTCAGGCTCTGGCACGTTGGGGCAGGAGCTCGTACTGGGCCCTGGGCTCCTGGAAAACAGGCCCTCAGGGTCTGCTACCACCCATGGGCTCACACTACAGGGCGGTCACAAGTGTGACTGCTGGAGTGTCCTGCTCCCCACCCAAGGAACTGTTCGATGGCACGGAATAAAATGTGTGCTAGTGTGGGAAGCAAAGGAATGGTCCTCTGCCTCCGAAAGGTGTTCATGTATTACTTCCCAGAACCTGTGATCAGGTTAGGCTACATGACAAGGGAATGAGGAAGGCAGGTGGAGTGAAGATGGCTCCTTGACTGACTCTGAGATGGAGAGAGTACCTGGGGTTATCCACCAGGACTCAGTGGAATCACAAGGATTGTTCTAAGGGGAAAAGGAAGACAGAAGAGAGAAAACCAGACAGCTGCATGAGAAGGTTTGGGCCCAAGGCTGCTGGCCTTGAAGATGGAGGAAGAGGCCATGAGACAAGGAGAGCAGGCAGACTATAGAAACTGGAAGAGACAAAGCACGGACGTTCCCCTAGAGCCTCAGAAGGAACTCAGCCCTGATGACACATTGCTTGTGGTCCACGGAAGCTGCTTTCAGATTCTGACCTTCAGAACTGTAAGATGATGCTTTGGCATTGTTGTAAGCCACGGCTTGTGGTAACTTGTTACAGCAGCCACAGGAAATTAACAGAGATGTGTTTACTGAATCCATTGTCTTAACCCTTACTAAAAAAAAAAAAAGCCTACAGTGTTTCCGTGCATGTGCTCAGTGGTGTCTGACTCTTTGTGATCCCATGGACTAGATAGCCCAACAGCCTCCTCTGTCTGTGGAAATTCCCAGGCAAGAATACTGGACTGCGTTGCCATTCCCTCCTCCAGGGTGTCTTCCTGACCCAGGGATCAAACCTGCGTCTCCTGCGTTGGCAGGTAGATTCTTTACCACCGCACCACTGGGAGGTCCTGTAAGGCTTCTACTCCTTATTATGCAGATGGGACGACTAAGACTCAGAGAGATGCAGGGAGATGACATCACGGTCCCTGAGCTGTTGCACTTGGAACCCAGGAGTAACAAGAACAACATTTCAGACGGAGCGGCGTGATGTAGGGCGTGGCTGCCCAGGTGCTAAGCAGGGCAACAGGATGGGTCCCTCAGAGTCCTCACTCATGCTCGGACCCCAGAGCCCTCACTCCTTATTGATACCACAGGGAGACACCTGTGGCTGCAGAGCAGGGCTGCTGGCACAAATGTGGCCGATGTCATCGCCAATGGGGACACCAGAGCCTCTGTCTCTGAGGCAGAGTGGGAGCCACCACCACTCATGGTGCCAGAGGTTCAACCTGGTGCAGAAGAGTATCTTCCTTCTTCCTACCTTCTCTCCCGCATCAGCGCATCTTATGAGTGGACCTTGACAAGTGGGCTAACACGGAGTCCTGGGAATGTGGAGTGCACAATCGTAGCCCAGGAACACAGGAGTGATTCTAAGAGCGTGATTTGGGACTGAGTCCCAGTGGGCAGGATCTAACTCAGCTAGTAAAGGTGGGATAATTCCTGGTACATGTCACCCCTGGGCCTTTGCACCTGCTCCCCCACCTGGAAGGCTCTTTCCCTAAATGTCTGCCCAGCCCTGCCTCCCTCCCTTTAGCAGGTTCTCTGCTGCACTGGCATCTCTTCTAAAGCATCTTCCCAATACAGTGGCTCCAAGAGCAACGTCTCCTCCACGCTGTCACTCATCCTGATTTGATTTTCTTCTTTTGCCGGAATGTTATCAATGACCAGAATTTGCCTAGTTCTAGGTTAATTGGTTTGGTATCTGTTTCCTCGCTCAAATGAAAGCTCCCTGAGGGCAGGAAATTTCCTTGTTTTCTTTGCAGAAACCCCAGCACCCAGAGCAGCACCTGGCACATAATAGATGCTCACTAAACAGTTGTTAAAAGGATAAATGAAACCAGAGTTCAGAGTGCACCTCACAGCGCAGTATGTGTCCTGGTCTCCGGAGCTCTGGACTTCTTTCACACTGGCAGTTGCCCGTGGCGGTTGGAGGGAGGTTGACCTGTCCCGGAAACGTGAAGGAGAAGAAGGTTAAGAGGGGGAGACAGGGATGAGGGTGCTGTAGGATGCAGACCAGCCGTTTTCACCAAGGAGATGTTTCAGAGAGTCTCTTTGGCCCTTCTGATGTTTTTGCCTTGATAGTTTCTTCTTCTGTACCTAAGAAGTCTGCCTCAGGGTAGCTTTTCCAGGTCAAAGCGAAGCATGTGTGTTTGTACAAAGTCACC
This sequence comes from Bos mutus, assembly GCF_027580195.1. Classification (NCBI taxonomy): domain Eukaryota; kingdom Metazoa; phylum Chordata; class Mammalia; order Artiodactyla; family Bovidae; genus Bos; species Bos mutus. Next base: position 104,823,839 of record NC_091622.1, on the reverse strand, counting down.
TAATTTGGAGACTGCTTGTAGCCTCTCACAGTGGCAGGAAAATTCTGTAGGCAGTGATGTCTGAACATGTGCTGAGATGGACAGAACCAGACGTGGAATGTTGATGAAGTGTTCAGGAAAGGCCCCAGCTCAAAGTGGTTGTGCTGAGACATGGAGACTGATGTACAATCTGAAAGCCACTCTTCCCTGAAGTCAAATTCCTAGCACTTGTAACTGAGATGAGGGCTCACAGAAGGCTAGCTTTTGGTGTCTAGAAAATGTTCAGTAAATGTGCACTGAATGTTGTTCAGTCGCTAAGTTGTTTCCAACTCTTTATGACCCCATAGACTGCAGCCACGTCGGTTTTTCTGTCGTTCACCATCTCCTGGAGTTTGCTCAAACTCATGTCCACTGAGTGAGTGATGCCATCCAGTCATCTCATCCTCTGTCGTCCCCTTCTCCTCCTGCCTTCAATCTTTCCCAGCATCAGGGTCTTTTCCAGTGAGTCGGCTGTTCACATCAGGTGCAAAAGTATTGGAGTTTCAGCTTCAGCATTAGTCTTTCCAATGAATACTCAGGACTGATTACCCTTAGGATGGACTGGTTGGATCTCCTTGCAGTCCAAGGGACTCTCAAGAGTCTTCTCCACACCACAGTTCAAAAGCATCAATTCTTCAGCACTCAGCTTTCTTTTTGGTCCAACTCTCACATCTGTACATGACTACTGGAAAAACCATAGCTTTGACTGTATGGACCTTTGTTGGCAAAGCAATGTCTCTGCTTTTTAATACACTGTCATGAGGAAATAAACATGGCCTGCCTGAAGCACAGGTGCACAGGTGGAGGAGGTCCTAACTCCGTGCAATGACCCGAGAGAAAGGAGGAGGGCTGGCGCGCGCTAAGGACCTGTGGCACCTGTCCTGTCCCCATGGCTCGCCTGTTACACCCCTCCCCACCTACGAGATCTGAGTTCTCACTCCCATTTTACAGGTCAGAAAACAGAGACTTGGGGAGGTTGGTACAACCTACCAAAAGTCACTCAGTAAGTGCTGGGGCCAGTTCTTACACCCAAGTTTGTCTTGGTCTATAAAACCACAGAATCTGGGATCTACACAGGTGACTGAAAAGCAGGAGGACAGAGTTTGGCTCAAACAGAATGCATCTGGGGGAGAGTAGCTGAGCTCAGCCTAGACCCTCCTCCAGTCTCAGGGATTAGAAATGAGCCATGCCAATACCGGTGACATAAGAGATGTGGGTTCAGTCCCTGAGTGGGGAAGATCCCCTGGAGGAGGGCACAGCAACCCACTCCAGGATTCTTGCCTAGAGAATCCCATGGACAGAGGAGCCTGGTGGGCTACACAGTCCATGAGGTCACAAAGAGTCGAACACAACTGAAGCGACTTGGCACAAACACAGTGCCTGCTTTTTGCAGACAGCAGAGGTGTGAACGCCTGGCTGCAGGCCCTGGGCAAGTCAGTGTCTGAGCTGGAACCAGGCTCTTTCTCCTGGCCTGCGTCCATGGGGCTCTCACTGCCCCTCCCCATCCCCAAAGGAGCAGGAGAGGAGCGGAGCTGCAGGCCAAGATCAGGGAAGGACCAGCCCAAACTTGACGGTGCCCCCATGGTTCTAACCTGCTAGACAACCATGATCGTCCTGCCACTAGCTTTTTGCTCCCATGTCAGTGGTTTATAGGAGCAGGAGTGGCACTGACTTTTACAAGCCCTTGTACTGGCATGTGGGACACTGAGCACCGCAGCGCTGCGAGGGCGTCTGCACGCAGGTCCTTGTAGAGATGAAGAAGCCAGGGGTTCAAGGTCAAGTGGCCTCACCACACCACCCACTAGAGGCTTCGTTTTCCTCTCTTGATTACGTATTAGAACTCCATCTTTCACTTTATAGACGTCAAGGAGAAAATTGAGGCAACTTAGATAGCAAGCAAGCACGTGTGTGTGTGTGTGTGTGTGTGTGTGTGTGTGTGTACTTACTTGTGTCTGTGTGTTTTACAGATGGAACTCAGGGCCCTGGAAGGAGAATGAAGAACCTCTGTAGGTTTTGCAGAGCTGCAGAGAGGTAGCACGCCGTGGAGGTTAGGAGCTTAGTTTTTCTGAGCCAGACTGCTGGGGTTCATACACCTACATTGCCATTTCCTGGTTGTAAGTGTGTTAGTTGGTCAGTCGTGTCTGACTCTTTGCAACCTTGTGGACTGTAGCCCGCTAGGATCCTCTGTCCATGGGATTTCCCAGGCAAGAATATGGGAGTGTGTTGCCATTCCCTTCTCCAGGGGATCTTCCCGACCCAGGGATTGAACCCACATCCCCTGCATTGCAGACGGACTCTTTACCATCTGAGCCACCAAGGAAGCCCAGTTGCCCCTCTACACATGGGTTTGTTTCTAGGTTCTCTGTTCTATTCCATTGGTCCGTAAGAATCAAAACGAAGATCTCTAAGAGCTATTAGCATTCCTGTTCCTACTAGCACTGCAGCACGGTTTACAATAGCCAAGATATGGAAACAACCTAAATGTTCGGTTTTGAGTGAATGGATTGAGAAAATGTGATATACTTACCATGGAACATTATTCGGCCTTGCAAAAGGAGGGCATCCTATAACAGGTGACAACATGGATGGATCTCGAGGACATTAGGCTAAGTCAGATGTCAGTCACAGAAGGACAAACACTGCATGCTCTCACTTACATGAGATATCTAAAAGAGTCAAGTTCAGGGACTTCCTTGGTGGTCCAGCGGTTAAGACTCCACCTTCCAATATAGAGGGTGTGAGTTCCATCCCTGATCAGGGAGCTAAGATCCAACACGCCTTGCAGCTAGAAAACCCAAAGCACAGGACAGAAGCAATATTGTAACAAATTGCATAAAGACTCAAAAAAATAAGTGTACATCCTCTTGCGGGTTGCTACCCCTAAAATTAATTAATCAATTAATTTAATTAAACAGTCAATTTCATCCAGTCCAGCTGTGGAGTAGTGAGTGCCAGGGACTGGAGTGGGGGACGGAGAATGAGAAGCTGCTATCAACAGGCAGAAAGTCTCAGTTACGCAGTTTGAGCAAGCTCGGGTGACACCAGGAGGCCCGCACCGTCTGTGACCTCCTCCCATCAGCATCATCTTTTGGGCCAGGCCTGCATCACCCCGTGGGCAGGGGCAGTGTAGGAGTGGAAACGCCAGCTCTCCTGTGTGATGTGGGTACATCCCGTGGTCCTACTGAGTCTTGGTTTCCCCCTCTATTAACAGCGGTCAGAGCACTGATCTTGCAGGGAGGTTGTGCAGCTTCTGCTGGCCCCACCTCCATCTCCGCCCGCCCCGGAGTGGTAGCAAGTTGCCTCTGGCTCCCACTCAAGAGAACGCCTTCAAGCAGAGACCCTGCCTTGTTCTTTCCTTAACGTAGTAGACCTTGGCACCTACGGCATGTCAAAGCTCTCAGAAGCCGCAGGTTAATTGAAGTGAACTGAATCTGGTTCTGGTAGCTTCCCCGCTCCGCTGTGTCTTTTCATCATCCTTTGAAGTGTGTGGAAAGAATGATCAGACGGATCCAGGCTGAAACACTGACTCTCTCCTTTCTACTTGGGATCTCTGGGAGGTCTTCTAATGTCTCTGAAGCTCAGGGGGCTAAACCACACTAGGAATTGCAGCCAAGTCTGTAAGACGCCCAGCCCAGGGTCTGGCACACTGTGCCGTGCTTTGAGTCACTTCAGTCATGTCCGATTCTTTACGACTTCATGGATGGCAGCCCACCAGGCTCCTCTGTCCATGGGATTTCCCAGGCAAGAATACTGGAGTGGGTTGCCATGCCCTCCTCCAGGGCATCTTCCCCACCCGGGGGTTGAACCCATATCTCCTGCATCTCCTGCATTGCAGGTGGATTCTTTACCACTGAGCCACCAGGGAAACCCCCTGGCACACAATGCTGCTGCTGCTGCTAAGTCGCTTCAGTCGAGTCCAACTCTGTGTGACCCCATAAACGGTAGCCCACTAGGCTCCCCCGCCCCTGGGATTCTCCAGGCAAGAACACTGGAGTGGGTTGCCATTTCCTTCTCCAATGCATGAAAGTGAAAAGTGAAAGTCAAGTCGCTCAGTCGTGTCTGACTCTTAGTGACCCCATGGACTGCAGCCCACCAGGCTCCTCCATCCATGGGATTTTCCAGGCAAGTGTACTGGAGTGGCTATTCTAAATATATGATAATTACAACAAAACCAATATTTACTGCTGGTCTTATTTCTTCACAAACTACGTGAGAAAGCATAGGGAGGGAATTCCAACCCCCACCCTAAGGATCTTTTCATACTTCCTACTTTTTGCTTCCTCTTGTATCTAAAGTTATTAGGTAGCACATCATCTTCAATTTACTTCTTCAAATATGCTAGGTGTTCTATTGAAAATCCCTTCTTCATTTGATTGGGTATGCTGCTGCTGCTAAGTCGCTTCAGTGTGTCCGACTCTGTGCGACCCCATAGACGGTAGCCCACCAGGCTCCCCCGTCCCTGGGATTCTCCAGGCAAGAACACTGGAGTGGGTTGCCATTTCCTTCTCCAATGCATGAAAGTGAGAAATGAAAGTGAAGTCGCTCAGTCGTGTCCGACTCTTAGCGATCCCATAGACTGCAGCCTACCAGGCTCCTCCATCCATGGGATTCTCCAGGCAAAAGTACTGGAGTGGGGTGCCATTGCCTTCTCCGCTGGCACACAATAGGTGCACAATAAATGTTCGCCACCTTGCCCCTGGTTGGTGTTCTGAGTCCCCTCGAGTAAAGGCCAGTCTTTAACTGGTACAAGAATTAGTTGCAAAATGCCTCCCACTCCCAGCCCGAGAGTTGACCATGCCCCCAGAGGGGTTTTTTTCCAGGTGGGAAATGAAAATTCTCGCTCCTTTTTCAAGGTCTTTGGAGTTAGCGATTAGAACACAGAGGACATATGAAAGAGAGGTGAATCCTGAGAAGCAAGGGTGGGTGGGAGGCTGAGCCGGAGGGGAAGCTCTGGGGCAGACAGGTGAGTTGTTTAAGTGGCTTGGGGATTCAGGAAGATGGACTCCTCTGGGAGGGTTGTCTTCCATAGAGAATGACTTTTGGAAATGACTCACAGATTAGTCGTTTCTAAAGCCCTCTCCTCTCTTTCCACAGACAGCTAGTTACAACTGTGTGTGTCCGTCTCAATCCCTGCCCCCCACCACCACCCAGATGTGTCTCCCCCCTCCCGTGGAACCTGCACACTTCTGGGTTTGTGTGCTTGTGTTTAAAGACTTTTTCCCCCTTCCCATCTTCCTGTTTAAGGCCTGGGGTCCTCCCACAACATCTCCAATGGGTGGTCATCAGGCCTCTCCTTGCACACCTCCAGGGATGGGGAACTCACTGCTCGAGAGACCACCCAGCCCACCCTGGAACACATCAATCCAACAGTTCTTTCTTGTGGCGAGCTGATATCCCATTCATCACAGCTCTGCCCTTAGTCCTGGTCTGACTCTGGGCCAAGGAGAATAAGACCAACCCCAGCCACCCACAGGCTTCTCCCTCACAGCCCCCTCTCCTCTGGACTAAAGTGAAAGTGAAAGTCGCTCAGTCGTGTCTGACTCTTTGTGACCCCATGGGCTATACAGTCCATGGAATTCTCCAGGCCAGAATACTGGAGTGGGTAGCCTTTCCCTTCTCCAGGGGATCTTCCCAACCCAGGGATCAAAGCCAGGTCTCCCGCATTGCAGGCATATTCTTTACCATCAGAGCCGCCAGAGAAGCCCAACTCATCAGCAAATGTGAGTAGGTCCAGTTACATTTTTCCAGCATGGTTTGAGCACCTGCTGCATACCAGGCCCTGAATGAGACCCAGTCTCTGGCACGATGTGTCATAAGCTGCACACCAGTATCAGGGCCTGCCCTGGAGCTGGTGGGGCTCCGGTGATGACAGAGGCAGCAGTGGTGGCCATTAGCCAGCTGCAGGACACCCCTGTCAGCATGGCGCATGATCTGTACCCTGGCATGAGTGGGATCCCTGCTCCAGAGGCCGATCGCAGGCCTTCACCTAAAGACCAGAGGGAAGCGATGTGGTTACTCACAGGCTCCGAGAGTGCAGCTGGTACATTTCTATCTTCCCAGCTGTCTTTTGGCTGTCCTCACAGAATCACTGGAAGATGTTGCCTTTTCATATTTTAACAACCAAAATTTAGGAAAACTCACTGAAACTCTTCTTCTGGAATATTTTCAAACAGAAATAATTTTTTTAAATGTTTGCAAATTTTTTTTTACTGAGCAGATTTGAGCATTTGAATAGGTGACTTATGTCCATCAGTTTGGTTTCCAAGCCACAAGGTGATAGAAGCATTTCCAAACATCTTTTTTCATAGAATAACTTCCATCAAAAAGTTGCTACTCTCACTCTTGTGTTAAAAATGTCACCTTACCTTGAAAAGATAGATTGCTTCTGTCTTGTCTTTTAAGACTTTCTGCTAGGCCGCCTCCTGTCACAGCCACGGGAGCTGACAACAGGCTTATGCCTGGAGCGAGATGGCAGGTCTGCTGTTCTGTCTTTGTGCTGCCTTTGTTCATTTTATCTTTAATCTGTCATTTCTTTGGAGGATTCTTTATCAGCTGCCTGTACATTTGTCATGGTTGAAAGTGAAAGTTGCTCAGTCGTGTCCAACTCTTGGTGACCCCATGCGCTATACAGTCCATGGAACTCTCCAGGCCAGAATACTGGAGTGGGTAGCCTTTCCCTTCTCCAGAAGATCTTTCCAACCCAGGATCCAACCCAGGTCTCCCGCATTGCAGGCGGACTCTTTACCAGCTGAGCCACAAGGGAAGCCCAAGAATACTGGAGTGGGTAGCCTATCTCCTTGTCATGGTTGATTCTGTTAAAACAGAAAACTACCCTTCTCAGATCCACTAACCAGTAAATTACACACGTAACTTTAATATATCACTCTGCACCAAAAACAAAGGAAGACGAAGGGCTGACAGCTCCAGTGATTGGCGGAGCCCTCACGCCCCTTCACCTGGGCCGTGTGAAAACTCCAGGGTTGGTCCATGTTGAAATGTTATAAAACTACAACATAAGTTCCAGTATTTTTTACTACCCCTACTGTGGATCCTACTACTGTCAATAATAAAAAGGAACCAAACCTAAATTAAAAACCCAGTGATTTCCTCCCCTTAAATACTAATACAGTGGGAAAAGCCAGGTATCGATGAAACCTCTCTTTTTAGAAGCGCCGAGGCCCACGCTGTGCTGAGTTCAGTGCGCTTCCTTACCTGCGACTGCAAAGGCCATCACCCTGGGCTCCCCAGAAAATCCCTTTGCCTGCTTTGTCCCAGGGCCCCTCCGGATCATGAGAACATGTTCTCCAGATTGTTCTGTGCTTTGCTGTAGCATGATGTGATAAATGCTAACATAAGGTGATCACGGGTGGTTGCTGCTAGAACAAAGTACCACAAATTGGGAGGCTTTAAAGCAGCAGAAATTTATTTTCTCATTGTCCTGGAGGCCAGAGGTTCAAAATCAAGGTGTCAACAGGACCTGCTTTCCCTGCCAGCATCTGGTGTCACCAGCAGTCCTTTGCATTCCTTGGCTTAACAGCCGCATCACGCCAACCCCCGCCTCCGCCGTCGTGTAGCCATCTCCCCAGTGTCTGTCTGTCTGTGATTCTTTTCCTCTTCCTACAAGGACGAGAGTCATATGGGATTCAGGGCCCACCCTCCTCCAGGATGACCTCAGCTTAACTGATACCACAGTTGCATCTGCAAAGATCCCTTTTCCAAATAAACCAGCTGTAGGTTAGGACTTGAACATATGTATATGGGGCCAGAATTCAACCCACCATAGGTTAGAGTGTTTTGTAGTCATTGTCAGGTTAAGATAAAAGAAGGAAGCCCCAGGAGGCTTCCTGTAGCAAGCGCCTTCTGTCGTAGTTAGTGGCCTTACAGTGCCTCCTGGTCATTAAGAGCCAGCCCTGCTTAAAGGAATACGTGAGTGCTGATGTTTAATACTGCTGGCAGCCCAGGGCTGTTCTGTCCATTTTACAGATGAGAAAACTAAGGCACAGAAATATTAAATAACCGGCCTGGCATCCGACTAGGTGAAAAGTGGTGAAGCCAGGATGGGGACTCATCCAGAGTGGCCCCAGAGTCGGGGCTCTTAAACACCACCACCCACTGTTACACAACCGGTCACAGGTGTGGTGACCTTGCGGGTGTCACCGTACCAGAGTGCCACGCCATTCCACCCCTCTGGAATCCGGGGAAAGAGATGGGTGAGGCTCCAGAGGCCTACAGGGCTCCATGGCCGACAGGCGGCAGCTCTGGGGTGGCGCCCAGCTCAGCCTGTCTCCATGGCTGTCGCCTCCTCTCCACTAGACACCTGTGCCCATTTTACTCAGGGCACAGCATTTTGTGGTTATTTCAGGGCCTGAACCAGGCTGCCCTCAACCTTCAGTTCTTTCTCTGAGTTTGCCAGGCTCAGGCTCCACTTCCAGAAAGGGCATCATTGGGCTGGAAAATTTCAGGGCTGTGAGTCAGCCCTGGCCAAGAACACCTGTTTTTCTGGATATCTCTATGTTGTGGTGTGAAGTGTTGGTGGGCAGGATGCGGGCTCAGCTCTCTTAGATGGTGAGGATAGGAGCTCACGGGACCACACAGCCTCCAGCTCATCACCCCTTTCCCCCATCACCCACTTCCAAATCCAGGCTCCGGCCATGAATGGTCTCCCAGACCCATCCCTTGGACACTCCTGGCACGTGTTGTCCACGTGGGTCCAGCTAACACGTGGCACATGAGCCAGCAGCCTGCGCTGTTGGATTCTGCCTGGTCCGTCACCCATTCTTCCCCACTGGGCAGAGAGGACAACCTCAGAATCCCCCTCAACCCCAAGTCCCAGGCAGCTGTGACCACTCAGGGAGAATCAGATGCCAGCAGAGCCCTGCCCTATATCCTCACTAACTGAGAGAGCTGGCACCAGGAAGGCCCGTGCCTGAAGCCAGGGTAAGCTTCTGGGTGAGCCCAGAGGTCCCACCCCAACATGCTCCCCAACTATGCTAGAGCACCAAATAAGCACTTTTCAGGACCAGGCACCCCTCCAGGTGAGGGCCCACTACCCAGTCCTTATACCCCGAGAGGCTCGCACGAGTATCATCCCTGAATTAGAGGTGAGGATGGAGTCCAGAGAGGCTGAGTGACTCTTCTGTGGCCACCCACCCAGGACGCTCCATCTAGGGCTATGTGCTTAAACCCTAGGCTTGCGACTGCATGGCCCAAGTCTGTGACCTCCATCCCTTCCAAGCTCTCCCTCCCAGATTCCTGGCAGTACTAGACAGACACATCCCCCTTTGCCCTTACTAAGTCTTTCATGATGCTGGTTTCACTCATGCCCTCTAGCTTCCCAGCAGGTTACTTGTCCCTGAAAGGGGTCGCTGATGGCACTGAGCTCCAGGCTGAGCCATGCTCCAGGCTTTGCCTGGTGCCTTGCCTACTCTGCAGGTGGTTGTCATAGTGATGTGGAGACAGAGGTGGCCTCAGCCCCAGCTTACAGTTAAGACCTAAGGCTTGAAAGATCAGGTGCTTTCCCCATGTCCTGCAGAAAGTGGGTGGTGGTGGGGTTGAACCTACAGCTTCCTCATTTCAGTGGCTCTGCATTGGTTTTCCTTTGGTGGCTTAAAACATCAATTTATTACCTTATAGTTCTGGAAGTCAAAACCGCAAAATAGGACTCAACAGGCTAGTATCAAAGTGCTGGCAGGGCTGGGATCCTTTCTGGAGGCTCCAGGGGAGAATCATTCCTGGCCTTTTCCAGCTCGTAGAGGTGGCCCGCACTCCTTGGCTCGTGACCCCTTCCTCCTTTAAAGTGCATCCCTCCTCCAACCCCTGTTTCCATGGTCACATCAGTTTCTCTCTCACTCTGACCCTCCTACCTTTCTCTTATAAGGACCCTTGTGATGACATTGGGCCCACCTAGATAATCCAGGATAACCTCCCCATCTCAAGGCCTTTACATTAATCACATATGCAGTGCCCCTTTGGCCATGAATGCTAACTTATTCACAGGTACTGGGGATTAGAATGTGGACTGACATGGGTGGTCATTCTTCTGCCTACCCCTGGCTTTTTCTGCTCTTCAAAGTGCCTCCTAAAAGACAGAGATAGGGAGTAACCTGGTGATATTTGCCTCCTCTCTGCCCAGTGCCATCCATGGAGCTCCCCTCCCGGCTCCCAGGATGTCCTGAATTTGCTCCCTCTGTGACACTGCCACGTAAAGTTAGAATCACACTTCTTGATGTACTTCTGCACAATGTTAGTTGATGCACCAGGAAACACATTTGGGAAATGTGGATCTAAACAAAATGAAATGGGTGTCTTTCTCGTGGGACTTATCAGAACCGTTACTTTTTTTGTTTTAATTTTCTTTCTTTCTTAATTTTACTATTTATTTTGGCTGTGCTGGGTCTTCATAGCTACACATAGTCTTTTTCTACTTGTGGTGCTCAGGCTTCTCTTTTTGCGAAGCACAGGCTCTAGGATGAGAGGACTTCAGTAGCTGTGGTGCACAAGATTAGTTGCTCCACAGCATGTGGAATCCTTCCAGACCAGGGATTGAACCCATGTCCCCTGCATTGGCAAGCAGACTCTTAATCACTGGGCCACCAGAGAAGTCCACAGCCTTTACTAGTCTAATGTAAAGTTTGAACCCCTGGGAGCTAGCACTCATGCAGTGAGACTAAACTTCTCTGATCAGGGAATCTTGTTCCCATGGAGCCTCTCCTGGGATTGGAATTCCACAAAAACTGATTTGGAAATGTGATGTGATTGTAGTGGAGACACCACCTCCCCAGTGCAATGTCTGGAGCACAGCAGACGCTCAGTAAGTTTGTACTGAGAATTGGCTCTGAACAGCCCATGATTTCGGCCCACCATACACGAGACCATCCCTTTACATGACCAGTACTGTCCCCACAGGATCAACAAACACCAACTTGGCACCTGCTCTCCCCCGGGCACCAGGCACTGGACTTCCAGGTGCTCACAGCAGGTGCTGATGAAAGTGTGGTGAGAAAGTGCCAAGGTAGGAAAAAGCAAAGGGACTGTGAGAGCCCAGGCTCTGACTTCGAAGTGGGAAAAGTTAGCCAAGCGAGGAAAGGCAGGAAGAGCATTCCCGGTAGAGAGAAGGTCATGGCCAAGTGCAGAGAGAAGAGAAGCCACTGCAATGAGAAGCCTGTGTACTGCACTCAGAGAGTAGCCCCTGCTCGCTGCAAACAGAGAAAAGTCGGGGCAGCAACAAAGACCCAGTACAACCAAAAATAAATAAATAATTTTTAAAAATTAAAAAAGAATGAGATCAGAACTTTTAACAGGAAGAAGAAAGAATTTTGCTCCAGGAAACTCTAAGAGCTGAACAATGAGTTTAACTGAGAGCTTCCCAGCAGCCAAAGTGAAAACGGGAAAAAAAAAAAAAAAACGGTTCTCAAGTTCTCCTTATTTTATGTATGTCAGGAAGAAGAGAGAAATATTTTCTTGCCCTGAAACTCTAGGCTTACTTTATGACATGAATATTGCATTTTTGAACTTTGAGAAATACTATGGTTTAGTGAATGCTACAGAAACATTTCCCCCTCAGCTGTTTCCTCCACTTATCTTTAATAAATGCTGGGAAAGGTATTAAATTACAGCTTACAAAAGAGACATTCTGAGGTGGTTTTTACTATACTTCTGGAAATAACACCTCAGAGCCTTCCTGGGCTTGCAGAATCTGGAGAGATTTAACAACCATGTTTTGATTTTTCCTACTTAAGAAAAGTAGTTTCACCTGGCCTGAGGTTCAGAGCAGTGTTTTTAGGGATAATGCGCACTGTATCAGGAAAGGACTGTCCCCAGGAGCCATCACAAGCCGCCTCCCCTGTAGGAGGATGAATACCTAAGTGCTGAATATTTAAATCTGCATTCTAAAACCATCTCCCCAGATCTAATTATTGTGATCTCGGGGGTCTAATCAGACAGCCCAGCTTCGTGCATATATCCATGGCGGTTTGCACAATTAAGGGCTTGGTAAAAAAAAAAAAAAAGATGACATGCTCACTGAGGCTGGAAATTTGCAGTGTTCAGCCTGGGAAAGCCTGAGTCACAGGGGTGAGCTTGAATCCTGGGAAGATTGGCTCTTTGAGAATATTCCAATCCAGCTTTCTGTATTTCACAGGGCTGTGTGGAAAGGGCCCTGGAGATCATTTAGTTCAATCCCCGTTCCAGGCATCCTGGTCAGGTGGCAGTCTGACTTCCGTCTAGAGGCCACCAGTGAGAATGAGCACACAGGGCTGGGCGGACAGGAGGTGCTCAGTGCATCATCATGGAGCCAGGGGTTTAGCATATGTTACATCACTTGGTCATTACAGGAACTTTTTGAGGCATGAACGCTGCTCATCTACCCAGAGGTAGAGATGGGATTTGAACCCTGGATGTGCTCAGCTTTGCAGTGGGGGCAATCAGAGGAGCCTGGTTCTCTAGGGGTTCTTCTCCTGGCCAACTCAATGACCTTGAGCAGGTCACTACATCTCTGTGGGCCTCCTGTTTTCCTACTTTTGTTTTGTATATATCAGTTCAGGTCAGTCGCTCAGTCATGTCCAACTCTTTGCAACCCCATGGACTGCCGCACTCCAGGCTTCCCTGTCCATCACCAACTCCTGGAGTTTACTCATACTCGTGTCCATTGAATCGGTGCTGCCATCCAACCATCTCATCCTTGTCATCCCCTTCTCCTCCTGCCTTCAATCCTTCCCAGAATCAGGGTCTTTGTGTGTGTGTGTATATATAATTTATCTATTTGGCTGCTCCAGTCTTACTTGCAGCATGCAGAATCTTGCTCTTCATTGTCACATGTGAACGCTTAGTTGTGGCCTATGGGATTCAGTTCCCTGACCAGGGATCAAACCTGGGACCCCTGCAGTGGGAGAACAGAGTTCTTGGCCACTGGACCATCAGGGAGGTCCCTATTTTCTTACTTTTAAACAAGGGCTTGGCACTCCATGGCCTCAACGACCCCTGCCAGCTCCATCTTTGATATACAACCATCCGGTGTGTCTGGATGGTGGGACAGACCATCCCCGGGGGCCCCAACATCAGACACAGCGGACGTCCTAATAATCCCCACTGAAATCCGTGCTCCTCCCCATTGGTAGCCTTCCGGACCTTCCTGGGCAAAGAGGACGTCTCCCGTGAGATGGAGGAGGTCCTGGCGGAGAGCCGCGTGCAGAGGAACATCCGGCTGGTATCTGTGCTGGAGCTGCTCAGGAGTCCCTTCGTTCGCTGGCAGCTCATCACCGCAGTCATCTCCATGGCCTGCTACCAGCTCTCCGGCCTCAATGCGGTGAGTGCCCCGGCACAGACAGAGGAACCGGAGGGAAGGGTGGGGGGAGGTGGGCCAGGGCTTGGACCCTGTATGCCCTGGGTTCTAGCCCAGTTCTGTGCCACTGGGCAATCATGTAACCTGACCATCAGTTTCCATATCTGTAAAATGGGATAATGTAATATGGAAAGAGATAATCTATGTGAGATGTTCAATGAAGCAGCTAGCCCAGAATTACCCCTTACTAAATGCTGCTATCATTATAATTACTTATCCCTAGAAACACTTAGAAATCATATGTCTTTAAAATATATATTTATTTATTTGGCTGTGTCTGGTCTTAGTTGCGGCACACATGATCTTTCCTTGCAGCATGCAGATTTTTCTCTAGTTGTGTTTTCAGTCTCCAGAGCATGGGCTCTGTAGTTGTCCCACGGCACGTGGGATCTTAGTTCCCCGCCCAGGGATGGAACCTGCATCCCTGCATTGGAAGGCAGATTTTTAACCACTGGGCCACCAGAGAAGTGCCTAAAAGTCATATTTCTTAAGGAAGATATTAGAAAGTCACAAGTAAGCGACATGACATTGAGATTATTTAAAGAAAGGTACCCTTGGCTGGGCTGATGCTGGGAAAGATTGAAGGTAGGAGGAGAAGGGGACAACAGAGGATGAGATGGTTGGATGGCTTCACTGACTCAATGGACATGAGTTTGAGCAAGGTCCAGGAGATAGTGAAGGACAAGGAAGCCTTGCGTGCTGCAGTCCGTGGGGTCGCAAAGAGTCGGATTTAGCAACTGTTCAACAACAACATTGGTTGGGCTGGCTTCAATGTATGATTTTGACCTGATAAAATTTAAAGGCTTTAAAGAAAAGTTTCTTGAGGCCCAAGTCGATGTGGGCAGGTAAACCAGAGGAGGGTCTTCTTCTCTGGGGTACCCTAACCCACCAATGGACAAAGCCTCCCCTTCTCTCTTAGGGGCTCCAAAATGTAGAATTCAGAAATTTTAGGAGTAGGGAGGCAGACTTAGGATCATTACTGTTATGGCTGCTTCTGGAAAACAGTGGATTGCCTCCAGGGGTAGTGAGTTCCCCATTTGTGAAAGTGTGCAAGCCAGCTGGCCAGCCACTTGGCAGGAATACATAGAGGAGATTCCTGCACTGAAGGAATCAGATTCCCTCGAGGTCAGTTACATAGCTCAGGACAAGTGTGGCTGGGCCCAGAGGGCAGGAGAAGGGAACTTCTGAAGAAGCCCAGATGAAAGAGTTGCCCTGGCATACCAGAGTCAGCAGGGAGGATGTTTGTGGGTGGGTAGGGAAGGCAACCTGAAAGGGGAGTAGTTCCAGTCAGGGGGTAGGGGATGGGGGGGAAGTTAACAACCCAGTGTTCAGCCTCATTTCTCTTTTTTTCTCTTGCATCTTTTGTTGGAAATATCAGGATGAAGTGAAATCATCTTGTGGCTTATTTGCTTAACCTTGGTCTAGTTGTGTCAGCAGAAGGAGGGGGCACCTGGGTTAACTTGCCTGACCTTGATCTAGTCCTATTGTTGCCTCCTCTGGATAAGACCAAGGTCGTGCTTATTGTTGTTCAATCACCAAGTCGTGTCCAACTCTTTGCAACCCCATAGACTGCAGCATGCCAGGCTTCCCTGTCCCTCACCATCTCCCAGAGCTTGCCCAAGTTCATATCCATCGAGTCGGTGATGCTATCCAACCATCTCATCCTCTGTTGTCCCCTTCTCTTGGCTTTAATCTTTCCCAACATCAGGGTCTTTTCCAATGAGTCGGCTCTTCAGGTGGACAAAGTATTGATGCTTCAGCTTCAGCATCAGTCCTACCAAAGAGTATTCAGGGTTGATTTTCTTTAGGATTAACTGGTTTGATCTCTTTGCTTTCCCAGGGACTTTCAAGAGTCTTCTCTAGCACCACACTTCAAAAAGTCAATTCTCTGTTCTCACATCCATACATAACTACTGGAAAATCCATAGCTTTGACTACATGGACCTCTGTTGTGCTAGACTGTTTCAAATGCTCCCTCCCTGTTCTGAGTAAGCAGAGAGAGAAAGCATCTGTTTCTTAAAGTTAACACGTGGAATTGTAAAGCCACATATGGAATCTGTATGTAATGAGACATTTAGATCGAGAACCATGACATTTCTAAACAGAATTCTCTCCTTCTGTGAGACATAATTTTCCAATTTGCATATGCTGTATTACTTTGTAAATTCCACTTGAGTGTTTCTGTAAGCCCCACTGCATAAGCATAGATGGAGAAAAAAAAAAATCTGCTCCCAGAGCCAGCAGATCTGAGATCTCAGTCACTTTCCTTTGCGTTGACTACTTTCCAACTCTTTTCTTTTTCTTTCTTTTTTAAAATGTATTTATTTATTTACTTACTTTGGCCATGCTAGGCCTTTCATTGCTGTTCGTGGGCTTTCTCTAATTGTGGAGAGTGGAGGGGCTGCTCTAGCTGCGGTGCACAGTCGTCTCATGGCAGTGGCTTCTCCAGCTGTGGAGCACAGGCTTCAGCAGCTGGGGAGCACGGGCTCAGTAGTTGTGGCTCACGGGCTCTGGAGCACAGGCTCAGAGGTCGTGGTGCACCGCCTTAGTTGCTCCGACAACATGAACTCTTTCCAGGCCAGGGATCAAACCCGTGTCGCCTGTATCGTCAGGCGGATTCTTATCCACTGTGCCACCCGGGAAGTCCTCCATCTTATCATTGTAAGGACATTTAGCATGACATTTATCTTCTTCACAAATGTTTAAGTGCACAATATGACATTGTTAACCATGGGCATCATATTGTACAGATCTTTAGAGCTTGTTCATCTTGCTTAAACTGAAACTTTATACCTATTCATTAATGACACTGAGTTTCCCCCACTCCCAGCCCCTGGCAACTACCCCAGTTTGACTCCATGCTCAGAGTATACATGTATGTCACCGGGCTGGGTCCCTAGATCATCCATAGGCAGTCAAGGGGACAAGTCCTACTTCATTCTTACATGAAGTGAAGTGAAGTGAAAGTCGCTGAGTCATATCCGCCTCTTTGCGACTCCATGGACTATACAGTCCATGAAATTCTCCAGGCCAGAATACTGGAGTGGGTAGCCTATCCCTTCTCCAGCAAATCTTCCTGACCCAAGAATCAAACCAGGGTCTCCTGCATTGCAGGCAGATTCTTTACCAACTGAGCATTCAGGGAAGCCCTGATTCTTACATACTAAAAGACAAGTGCCAGTGAGCAGCAAATCCCAGCCTCAGAGCCCACTTTCCTATGCCCTAGTCCAAGCTCCCTCCCTGCACCTGGAAAAAGCTACCTTCTACCCCCAAATAATTCACAAGATCAAAGGAGAGAGCTAGCTAACACAGATGATAGCCTCTAAATGCACTTTAATACTTGCTCTGTCCCCTTAGTTTTACAGAAATTATGTGAGGGGATCATAAAGAATGCTGAGTGCTGAAGAGTTAATGCTTTTGAATTGTGGTGCTGGAGAAGACTCTTGAAAGTCCATTGGACTGCAAGGAGATCCAAACAGTCAATCCTAAAGGAAATCAATCCTAAATATTCATTGGAAGGACTGATGCTGAAGCTGAAGCTCCAGTACTTTGGTTACCTGATGCAAAGAGTCAACTCATTGAGAAAGACCCTGATGCTGGGAAAGATTGAGGGCAGGAGGAAAAGGGGATGACAGAAGATGAGATGGTTAGATAACATCACCTATTCAATGGACATGAATTTGAGCAAACTTTGGGAGATAGTTGAGGACAGAGGAGCCTGGCATGCTACAGTCCGTGGGGTCCCAGAGAGTTGGACACAACTTAATGACTGAACAACAACAATGAATGTTGGGGGACACAGTCTATATGTTAAGACAGGCATAAACACTGCTAGGCATCTCCATTCATCACTTTATTCTGGACCCAAACGTCTTGCAGGGTAGGTGGCTCCATCCCCATTTTCTAAATGAAGAAGCTGAGGCTTGCAGAGGATCAAGGACTTGCTCAAGGTCATGGTGGGTTACACGTCCTGGCAGCAGGGCCCTGACAGATTCCCCAGCCCATCTCTGAGACCTTATACCCTGCACTGAACCAGTCTTTCTCAGCCTTAGCACTATGCACATTTGGGGCTGGAAAATTCATTGTCGTGGAATTTTAGTATACACTCTAGGATGTTTTGCAGCTTACCAGACCTCTACTCCCTAGGTGACAGTTCATGCAACAAACAAACATGTCTCCATCATGGCAAAATGTCCCCTGGGGACAAAAATTGCCCCCAGTCGAGAATCACTGTCCTAAACAAGCATTACATATTGTTCAGTACTTTTTTTTTTTGCTAAAGAGTCGATGAATGGTTTTCACACTCTTTAGAAATCAAGTGAAAGTTGAACATAACATTTAGTTATTTCTCATTCCCTTTTCAGCGTCAGATTGTTTTTTCCCCTCCTTCTCACAGTAACTTTCAAGTTCTCGTCTCTAAAATTAGACCTGTCACTTAAAATTATTTTGTGTAGCTGCCTTCCTCCAACAATTTGTTCTTTGCTCAAAAAAACAGACTTGTGTTTTTGGTTTCTGTGCAAAGATTCAGTCTCTCTGATGCTGCTCCCTGCCCATAACCATCATTGAGGATGGAGACCCTTCCCAGGGTCCATGGGTCTCCAGCAGCCCATGACGCATGGAGGCAGCTGAGTGTTATGTGAGGAAAGGAGTAGGAGGTAAGAACAGGGGTAGGGAGGGTGCACTTCCTACCAAGTCCTTGAGGGGAAAATTTGACTGGATTGCCAAACCTGAGACAAGAAAGCCATAGTTTTCTTGAACGTTCTGGAATCTTCTAGAATGTGAAGAATGACAGTGGAACTCTCATCTCCTTAGGTTACCCTTCCTTCTTTTGAATTTCTCCCTTCTTCAACAGAGGAGGCCAATCATACCAACTCCTCCAGTCCTCAGTTTCCTCTTATGGAAAATGGAGATATAGATTCTTTTTTTTTTTTTCACAGCTACCATGAGGATTGCATGAAATCATGTGTGTTTGTGTTAGTTGCTCAGTTCGTGTCCAACTCTTTGCTTCCCCATGGACTGTAGCCTCTGTCCATGGAATTCTTCAGGCAAGAATACTGGAGTGGGTTGCCATTCCCTTCTCCAGGGATCCTTCCGACCCAGGGATTGAACCCAGATCTCCCGCGTTGCAAGCAGATTCTTTATCATCTGAGCCACCAGGGAAGCTCGATGAAATTATGGACAGACACTATCTCTGATGGTAACTGATGGGCCTCTGTTAGATCCCCCTTCCTCTTAGCTGGTATCAGCAAGACTGTTCCTAGCAGTGCTTTCTTCTTTCTCAATGCCACACACTTAAACTTTGCTGCTTCTGACATGCACCATACTTGGGAAGCAAGACTCCTAATCTTGTCAGAATAAACGTAAAACATGAGTGGGGAGGCTCAGAGTGCAGGCTGGTAGGAAGCCATGTGGGTCTGATAATATTCATTCTAGATGTTCAGTTCAGTTCAGTTCAGTAACTCAGTCGTGTCTGACTCTTTGCGACCCCATGAACAACAGGCCTCCCTGTCCATCACCAACTCCTGGAGTTTACCCAAACTCATGTCCATTGAGTGAGTGATGCCATCCAACCATCTCATCCTCTGTCATCCCCTTCTCCTCCTGCCCTCAATCTTTCCCAGCATCAGGGTCTTTTCAAATGAGTCAGCTCTTCACATCAGGTGGCCAAAGTATTGGAGTTTCAGCTTCAGCATCAGTCCTTTCAATGAACATCCAGGACTGACCTCCTTTAGGATGGACTGGTTGGATCTCCTTGAAGTCCAAGGGACTCTCAAGAGTCTTCTCCAACACCACAGTTCAAAAGCATCAGTTAGTTCTTCAGTGCTCAGGTTTCTTTATAGTCCAGCTCTCACATCTGTACATGACTACTGGAAAACCATAGGCTTGACTAGACGGACCTTTTTTGGCAAAGTAATGTCTCTGCTTTTGAATATGCTGTCTAGGTTGGTCATAACTTTCCTTCTAGGGAGTAAGCGTCTTTTAATTTCATGGCTGCAGTTACCATCTGCAGTGATTTTAGAGCCCAAAGAAATAAAGTCTGCCACTGTTTCCACTGTTTCCCCATCTATTTGCCATGAAGTGATGGGACCAGATGCCATGACCTTAGTTTTCTGAATGTTGAGCTTTAAGCCACCTTTTTCACTCACGGCCTTTTACTGCCAGCATATTTGTCCACTCTGTGGGGGCCCAAGTGTCACAGCATTCCTGGGGAGCTAGTGTGCCCCTTGATCTTTACCTGTGTGACTGTTGTATAACACATCCTTTCCCTGCTAGACTAGATCTGGGAGGGCAAGGACAGGCATGTTGTTCCCCACGGTACTGAATAAACAATAGAAAGGAAGGGAGACAAGGCTGAGAGAAGGAAAGGAGGGTGGGAGGCAGGAGAGCCTGAGACAGGTTTGTAGCAAAGTGTGACCCCTCCCCCTCTGCCAGCCTGGAACCAGGCCATGTGAGTGTCCATCTCATTTGTCTAAGCATCATTAGGAATTCAGAACCCCGAGTCATACTCTGCACAGAACTTCTCATCACAAGAACAGAAGCATTATGAACAGGTTTCATTTCAAGGTTTCTTCCCAGATAAATTCCTAACTCAAACTAGAGAAATTAAATGTTCTGTTACCCTCATAACTGAGACCATCTCACTAGAAGAATTTGCTCTGTCCCCGTGACAGGAGAGAATGCTAAATGAGGGCCCTTCCAAGTGGCCACCCCAGTGTGTGCCAGAGTAGAAGCTCTAGATTCAACTGTCTATGTTCAGCTCTCAACATGAAACTTGACAGTTTGGGGATGAGTTGCCATAACAGCTCAGTTCCTGTATCCCCTGATGCTGTATCCCCTGTATTTCTAATGCTGTGAAAGTGCCGCACTCAATATGCCAGCAAATTTGGAAGACTCAGCAGTGACCTCAGGACTGGAAAAGGTCAGTTTTCATCCCAATCCCAAAGAAAGGCAATGTCAAAGAATGTTCAACATACCGCACAATTGCACTCATCTCACACGCTAGTAAAGTAATTCTCAAAATCCTTCAAGCCAGGCTTCAACAGTATGTGAACCGTGAACTTCCAGATGTTCAAGCTGGATTTAGAAAAGCTAGAGGATCCAGAGATCAAATTGCCAGTATCCACTGGATCATTGAAAAAGCCAGAGAGTTCCAGAAAAACATCTACTTTTGCTTTATTGACTACACCAAAGCCTTTGACTGTGTGGATCACAACAAACTGTGGAAATTTCTTAAAGAAATGGGAATACTAGACCACCTTACCTGCCTCCTGAGAAATCTGAACGCAGGTCAAGAAGCAACAGTTAGAACCGGACATGGAACAATAGACTGGTTCCAAATCGGGAAAGGAGTACGTCAAGGCTGTATATTGTCACCCTGCCTATTTAACTTACATGCAGAGTACATTATGCGAAATTCTGGTCTGAATGAAGCACATGCTGGAATCAAGATTGCCAGGAGAAATATCAATGACCTCAGATATGCAGATGACACCACCCTTATGGCAGAAAGTGAAGAAGAACTAAAGAGCCTCTTGATGAAAGTGAAAGAGGAAATGTTGGCTTAAAACTCAACATTCAGAAAACTAAGATCATGGCATCCAGTCCCATCACTTCATGGGAAATAGATGGGGACACAATGGAAACAGTGAGAGACTTTATTTTGAGGGGCTCCAAAATCACTACAGATGGTGACTGCAGCCATGAAATTAAAAGATGCTTGCTCCTTGGAAGAAAAACTATGACTAACCTAGACAGCATATTCAAAAGCAGAGACATTACTTTACCAACAAAGGTCTATCTAGTCAAAGCTATGGTTTTTCCAGTAGTCATGTACAGATGTGAGAGCTGGATTATAAAGAAAGCTGAGCACTGAAGAACTGATGCTTTTGAACTGTGGTGTTGAAGACGACTCTTGAGAGTCCCTTGGACTTCAAGGAGATCCAGCCAGTCCATCATAAAGGAAATCAGTCCTGGGTGTTCATTAGAAGGACTGATGCTGAAGCTGAAACTTCAATACTTTGGCCACCTGACGTGAAGAGCTGACTCATTGGAAAAGACCCTGATGCTGGGAAAGATTGAAGGTGGGAGGAGAAGGAGACAACAGAGGATGAGATGGTTGGATGGCATCATCAATGGAAATGAGTCTGAGTAAACTCCGGGAGTTGGCGATGGACAGGGAGGCGTGTCGTGCTGCAGTCCATGGGGTCGCAAAGAGTCGGACACAAGTGAGTACCTGAACTGAACTGAACCTGGGCTCAGAGCCCAGCACAGCCCATGCAGTGGGAAGAACGCACTGCAGGAAGCACAGGCCTGGGTCTCTGTCCAGCTCTTGCCTTGTCATCTGTGTGTGGTCTTTGATCCTCTGGCAATGTCCCCTTCCAGGCTGTTGAGAGATGAAAATGATTTGCATATCATTTGCATGTTATACTTTGTCTCTAGAACACCTGTCCTGAGTTAAGAAGGAGGGCTTTAGGGCATCAGAGGCAGGGGGTCAGATCAGATCAGATCAGATCAGTCGCTCAGTCGTGTCCGACTCTTTGCGACCACATGAATCGCAGCAAGCCAGGCCTCCCTGTCCATCACCAACTCCTGGAGTTCACTCAGACTCACGTCCATCGAGTCAGTGATGCCATCCAGCCATCTCATCCTCTGGCGTCCCCTTCTCCTCTTGCCCCCAATCCCTCCCAGCATCAGAGTCTTTTGCAGTGAGTCAACTCTTCGCATGAGGTGGCCAAAGTACTGGAGTTTCAGCTTTAGCATCATTCCTTCCAAAGAACTCCCAGGGCTGATCTTCAGAATGGACTGTTTGGATCTCCTTGCAGTCCAAGGGATTCTCAAGAGTCTTCTCCAACACCACAGTTCAAAAGCATCAATTCTTTGGCGCTCAGCCTTCTTCACAGTCCAACTGTCACATCCATACAGGACCACAGGAAAAACCATAGCCTTGACTAGACGAACCTTTGTTGGCAAAGTAATGTCTCTGCTTTTGAATATGCTATCTAGGTTGGTCAAAACTTTCCTTCCAAGGAGTAAGCGTCTTTTAATTTCATGCTGCAGTCACCATCTGTAGTGATTTTGGAGCCCAGAAAAATAAAGTCTGACACTGTTTCCACTATTTCCCCATCTATTTGCCATGAAGTGATGGGACCGGATGCCATGATCTTCATTTTCTGAATGTTGAGCTTTAAGCCAACTTTTTCACTCTCTACTTTCACTTTCATCAAGAGGCTTTTGAGTTCCTCTTCACTTTCTGCCATAAGGGTGGTGTCATCTGCATATCTGAGGTTATTGATATTTCTCCCGGCAATCTTGATTCCAGCTTGTGTTTCTTCCAGTCCAGCGTTTCTCATGATGTACTCCGCATATAAGTTAAATAAACAGGGTGACAATATACAGCCTTGACGAACTCCTTTTCCTATTTGGAACCAGTCTGTTGTTCCATGTCCAGTTCTAACTGTTGCTTCCTGACCTGCATACGGCTTTAGGGCATCAGAGGCAGGGGGTCAAGGAGGCCCAAATCCTCCTCCCACCAGCTCCTGCAAAGTCCCTTAAAGGTCTGTTACTGAGTCCAAGCTCACTCTGCTTGCCGCACGACTGGACAACGAATCCGAGAGACTAGGTGTTGAGGCAAGGAACACAACTGTTTGGAAAGCCAGCTGACCGAAAAGATGGCAGGCTAGCACCTCAAAATAACCACCTTGTCAGGGCCTGGTTACCAGGTTCTTTTATGGATCAGAGGTGGGGGGGTGGGGGGCAGGTGAGGAAATAAGGTAAAAAGATGATTCAATCCTTGCAAAAGTCCCCTAGAATGGCTTCAGGCAGGGGAATGTGTTAGTTTCACTTTCTTACAGTCTTTCAGAGGTGGGAGGCTCAGGTTATCTCCCTGGGGCAGGCCACCGTTTATAACAAAGAGTTAAAGTCGCAGAAGCAGATCCAGTGTAAATTTAAAAGTAACCCTTCCCGGTTACAGGTCCATCCCACAGGGAGGAGGCTGGATGGAGGCAGATAAGAGATGCTTCCACCCTGGGCTTGCACACAACTGTCCCATGTCCTCCTTTACCCAGAAGCAGTGGCATCTCCATAGAGAGACAGGAATCTTCCAGACTGATGCTCGATGTGTGCTGTGCACCCATTAGAGAAAGGATGCTTTAAGAAAACTTTCATTTAAAAACCTTTCACCACTACCCTGCAAGTATGATTACCTTCTTTCAGAGAACAGAGACTAAAAGACGTGAAATCATTTGCCTCCAGACCCTCAGGTCACCAGAGGCAGCCCTGGGATTGAAATCCTGCCTTGCCCGCCTCCCAGAATAGCAGCTCCTTCCACTGCACCGTCTGCCTCAGTGGATGGAGTCGATCAGGCAACCAGAGAGAGCACGGTTGTGTTGGGGTGAGGTCAACACAAATCATAGTCCATGGGAGGGTCCGCCGCAGGACATGCTCCAGACTTTGTGTCTCCATGCAGTTCAGCGCCCTCAAACTGCCAGATCAAATAAACCTCAGTGGAAGCAGAGACAGAGGCAGTTACCATGCAGCTCTGTAAGATGATGCAGGGAGAGAGAGATGGCTTCGTGGAGGAAGCCAAATGAGACAGGCAGCTTGTGTGATGTGCGGGCCCTCCCTGTGGGGACAAGGCCAGTCCAGCAGGTCCTCCTTGCTGGCCCTGGATGGGGAGACCACCCAAAGGACCGATTTCTGCCTATCACTGCAGAAATGCATTTAAGTACAAGAGGACTGGGGGCTTCCCAGGTGGCTCAGTGGTAAAGAACCCACCTGCTAATGCAGGAGATGTATGCGATGTGGATTCGATCCCTGGGTGGGGAAGATCCCCTGGAGGAGGGCATGGCAATCCACTCCAGTATTCTTGCCTGGAGAATCCCATGGACAGAGGAGCCTGGTGGGCTACACCGTGTGGGGTCGCAAAGAGTTGGACTGAAGTGACTTAGCATGCACATAAGAGAGGGCCACTTATAACTGTCCCTGTGAGTCTCTAGTGTTCTGCACAGTGACTCTTCACTAACATTTAAACCCGTCAGGAGTGCCCGAGGCAGCGTTGCTCCAGGGAGAGTTGGAGGCAGGGAAGAAGCTGGGGTGGGAAGGGGCATGAGGGGCAGGAAGGAGCGTGGCGCCAGCTTCCATGGGGAATACAGATCACATGAGATCAGAGACTGGAAGCTTCTGACAGAGGAACAGGTCAGGGGGTGGGGTTCAGGGCTGACGCTGAGAATAACACAAACATCAGCCTCCACCTTTGCAGCGGGGTGTCAACTGAAAGAAAAAAAAAGTCACAACCTGTAAGTAGAGTTGTTTTCTTTGGTGGAAATGTTAAAGACTCAAACTTGGGAGGCAGCCTCTCAGTAGCCCTGAGAAAACTGCTCCACGGAGGTGGGAGGTGGAGTCAGGCTATGTACAAGTTTGCAACAAAGGGAGCAGGCAGTCTGAACATCAAGATATTGTGAGTAAGGCAAATCAGATATCAAGTTTATGGATTTAGTGTTCTTCCATTTATGGGGAGATGAAAGCCTCTGGGCTCACTGAATTTACTCCTTTTGTATGCACCTCAGTTATCAGGGGCCAGTTCCTGTTTCTTGATTGCTTACTTCCTCAATTCCCTGTTCACGTTAGGAATGGTAGACTCAGCGGATGGCTGCTTCTTGCATTCCCCAGGGTTCCTTAGCAATCACCATCGTAGCGGGTGATGGTATCTGCTGGATCGCTGGCATTGTGTTCCCTTTTGGGAGCCCTCATTGACATTTACGAAATCGCTGATGGTTGTGACCTTTCTTGCCCATGGATATGGCTGGAAATATTTCATTTCACAAGTTCAACTGGGCATGGTCAGAGAGACCACTGACTGTTGAAAATCCATGAACTTGGGTGAAGATTAAGAAAGGCTCTAAACTGCTTTGATCCAACCCTGAAGATGTGCTGGGGATCACAGTCATCTTCAACGTATAAACAAATCCAATGGAAACTGAGGCTTTGGGGAAAATTTTGGCTTCTGTCATAGCCCAGGAGCTCTAGGAAGTAATGAATTTATCAGGAGTCACTTCTCTACGCTATGGATGTGACAGCAAAGATACAGTCTAAAATTCTAATTTATCAGCTCACTCAAATGAGAGGCAGACACAAACAGGAGTGTCTTTCCCATGTTTGCCACCAGATGTATCAGTGCCCACAAGCTCAGATAATTTCATGTGCAGTAGTTTTTACCAGAGTCTGTGTGTGTGTGCATGATCATGTTCAACTCTTTGCGACCCCATGGACTGTAGCCTGCCAGACTCCACTGTCCATGGGATCTCCCAGGCAAGAATACTGGGGTGGGTTGCCATTTCCTCCTCCAGAGAGTCTCTAGATGTACGTGGTTTTCTATCATTCTGCAAACTGTTGCTTTTCAAGGAAATGGCTGGGATGGAGGGAACACAAATGATTTACTCTCAGCCTTTTGATCCAAAAGTTTGGATCAATGAATAGTGACAGTCCTTACCCACTTCCTGACATCTCCCAGGAAGGGTTAGGGTTATCCTCTTTTGACCAAGGAGAAGAAGGAATCTCAGCTGGACAGAGAAAATTGTCTGAGGTCGCACAGGTAGTTCAGGATGGAGCCGGGTCTCCAAACTCCAAATCGCGGATTTTCTGATGCCCTGTCAGTGTCTGATGACATGTGTCTGTTAAGCTTAGGTTTGACCTCATGTGGCAGAAACCTCAACAGCGACCTAAACAATAGGCCTTCTCTCTCACATGAAGGAAATTGAAAGCTCTGGTACAGTAGCCCCAGGACCACATACCGGGGTTTGCAGAAGGCAGTCCTGGTTTATGGCTGATGTCCTAGAAACATTATTAGCACTCTCCAAAGTGCCCAGGTGTGGATAATAAACTACAAAATCACCCCTAGTGAGTACGGACACAGTTTCCTTCTAACTTCCTGCTCCAGCATCTGAACAGGTGGCTTTCATCCCATAAGAGTTCTATGTATAGTTATGCAGCTTGAGAGTTGTGGAACTCGCAGGAGCCTCATTCATGTTGTACCCATTATAGATTTAGTTTGACGATTTTCCAAAATATGAAGTAAAATGTCATGTGGATCAGATACCGTCTCTTATTCTCAGCATGTTACCTTGGGGGCTAAAAGCAGTGCTGTCCCAAGAGGGCTGCTGAAGCGGCAGCCATCACATTCACCATCCTGACAGCAGAAAAGAGGAAGGGCAAAAATGGAATCACACCTCTTTGGTGAAAACCTAATTTTCAGGAGAATTCATGGAAACTCCACCAAGATTTCTATTCTTATCTCATTGCCACACTTAGCTAAGCACATGTTGCTCCCAGTAATGTAGACATTCTTTTAGTAATGGGAGAAGGAAAAAAATAAATCATCACCTTGGCTCATAGCTCCACTTTATGCCCCCGGACTTAGCAGCAAATCTCAGAGACCATTTGTACCTGAATTTAGTTTAGGGAGCAGATGCCTCTCACTGACCCTTCTGCCTTTTTTGTCTCTCCTGCTTTATAGATTTGGTTCTACACCAACAGTATCTTTGGAAAAGCTGGAATCACTCCAGAAAAGATCCCATACATCACCCTGAGCACCGGTGGCATTGAGACTCTGGCTGCCGTCTTCTCTGTAAGTAAACCCAGGGTTATTCCTGAGAACATCATGGGGTTTAAACAGCACTGTGGGAACCTCCAGGGGACAAACCAGCATGCCTTTAAAGGAACATGCCCTTTGTCACTCCGAAGGTGTCTGAATTTGGGGGGTTTATCATGCAGTTATCACTGATGTTTCAGCCATCTAGAGAACATTCTTATCTACATCTTGTTTCCCTGTTGTCTTCTTTTAAATAAGTAACTCCTTTCTCTGAACTCTCACCTAGTACCAAATGTCACACTGTGATGGGCACCCTGTGAAGAGGCCGTAGCTCCCTGGGAGGCCAGATCAGAGTCTATGCAAACCTAAGTTCTGTTACCATGACTTTAAAACCACTGGCTATCATCACCACCCCCAAACATGTAGGAGTTTGCCAGGCAGAGAAAGGAGAAAGGACACTTCAGTCCATCGGTTCAAGAGGGAAGCTTTAATGATAAGCCACAATGTTCAAAAGAAGAGAGACATAGAGCTCATCACTCTTTCTCAACTTGAGTGTGTACAATAAACATTGAGGGGAAAATAAAACCTTAGGGGTTTCAGAATCTAGCAGCAATTGCACAGGTTTTGCAATCAGACCAAACCAGCATTGAATCCTGGCTCTGGAACTTCTTCACTGCGTGGTGTTGGACAATGCATCCCACCTCTCTGTTCTTCAGTTTCCCCCTTTACGAGCTATTCCTTTCTCGTCTACCTTGACCTTGATGAAGTAGCTCATTTATTTCCACTTGTGCTCACTGATTTGCGCTGCCAAGATTGATGCCAGTGCCAACAGGCAGAGGCTTCTAATTGTATTCCTGCCTCATTTTCGAAAGAACAGTTTAATTTGCTCCTTGCTCTTAATGGAGCATTCTAACAAGATGCTTTTAAAAACACATGTCATGAAATTGTTGAGACCCGATGCTTGTCCCTTTTCCACTCACGGTCTTTTTGTTAGGAAAACATATCTTGATGTTTCACAACCTGGAAGTTTCGCAAAATTCTTGTCTCAATTTACAGACTGCACGCAATTGTCATTAGTAATTTTTACATTGATCAGCAAGAAAGCACAGTCAGCCTGGAATGAAAGTGATGGGAAAATTACAGGGTTTTTTGAGGGTTTTTGTGTAAAGTATTTTGTTGTTATAAGAAAGCAACATGAGCTCATTAGAGTAAATTCATAAAATACAGAAAATAGAAACAAAGAAGAAATACCTACAATCATACTACCCAAGTATGTTTGGCAAAATTTCTTTTGTTCTCTAGACATAGACAGCTGTATTAATCTTACTCAGTATAATGCTATCTTTAGCTCAAATTTGCTAATTATTAGAGAGATGCAAATCAAAATTACAATGAGGTATCATTTCACACCAATCAGAATGATCATCATTAAAAAGTCTAAAAATAACAATTGCTGGAAAGGGTATGGAGAAAAAGGAACCCTCCTAAACTGTTAGTGAGAATGCAAATTGTTGCAGCCACTGTGGAGAACAGTATGAAGTTTCCTTAAAAAGCTAGAACTGGAGTTGCCTATGATCCAGCAACCCACTCCTGAGCATATATTCAGAGAAAACTGTAATTCAAAAAGATGCACGCACCCCAGTGTTGGTAGCAGCACTGTTAACAATAGCCATGACATAGAACCAACCTAAATGTCCATCCACATAGGAGTGGATAAAGAGGATGTGTTATATATAGATATACAATGGAATATTACTTGGGCATAAAAAAGAATGAAATAATGCCATTTGTAGCGACATGGATGGACCTAGAGATTATCATACTAAGTGAAGTAAGTCAGGCAAATATCATATGATATCACTTATATGTAGAGTCTAAAATATGACACAAATTAACTAATTTACTAAACAAAACAGACTCACAGGCATAGAAAACAAATTTATGGTTTCCAAAGGGGAAAGGTGTAGGGGGAGGGACAAAGTGGGAGTTTAGGATTAGAAGATACACACTGATATACATAAAATAAACAATAGTCCTCCTGTATAGCACAGGGAACTATACTCAACATCCCCTAATACCCTATGATGGAAAAGAGTATGAAAAAGTGTACATATATGTAAGTATATACATATAACTGAATCACTTTGCTATATACCACAAACTAACACAAACTGTAAATCAACTATAATTTAAAAACTCCTATCTTTAGACTAATTTTAATTCTGCTTTTTGTTCACCTAAACTTATGTCTCAAATAATTTTCCATTTTATTATTTATTATTTGAGTAAATTTTTATTGATGGTGGTGGTTTAGTCACCAAGTATTGTCCATCTTTTGTGACCCCATGGACTGGAGCCCACCAGGCTCCTCTGTCCATGGGATTTCCCAGGCAAGAATACTGGAGTGGGTTGCCCTTTCCTTCTCCAGGAGATCTTCCCAACCCAGGGATCAAACCCAGGTCTCCTGCATTGCAGGCGATTCTTTATTGACTGAGCCACCAGGGAAATTTTTATTGAAGTATGACACATATACAGAAAAAGTACGCAGATTGTTGCCCCCTCTGAATTAACACTATTTGTGAAAGCTGTATCATTCTTCAAGAATTGGCTGTAAAGCCATGTCCTTAACCGTTGTCTATGGGGTGAGGTTGTTGAGTGTCTCCGCTCAAACGGCAGAGCCACACTGCCCAGAATCTGATCCCAGCTCCACCCCATTTAAACTGCATGACTCCAGTGAGATATTCAACAGCTCTGTGACCCAATTTCCCCATTTCTATAATAAGGACACCATCCCCACCTGATAAGGAAGGAATGAGGATTAAACAAGTGGGCACATACTTAGTGATGCACACAATGCCTGGCACGTGACGTAATTCAGTGAGTGTGAACTGTTCTAGTTCTGGCTAGGTAGGTTCCCATTGTTTGTCACTTTAAATAAGGCTGTGATGGACATTCTTGCAGAGAGCAGGACTTTTCAAGGTCTCTTGCAATCTTTCCATAGCTGAGGAAGCCAGTTCAGCTCAGTTCAGTCGCTCAGTCATGTCCGACTCTTTGTGACCCCATGGACTACAGCACACTGGGCTTCCCCATCCATCACCAACTCCCGGAGCTTGTTCAAACTCATGTCTATCAAGTCGGTGATGCTGTCCAACCATCTGAGGAAACCAAGACCAGACGAAATGACTTACCCAGGATCCCACAGCAGTAGGTCAGAACCTGAGGGTGTGGGGAGCACTAACATCTAAGGCCTCTCTCTTCCCAAGGCCCTGAGTGCTTTCCCTGAGGTCTCAGGAAGGTACACATCAATCCTGGCAGTCCAGTGACTGTTTGAAAAAGGAGCCAACAGAGGGCGTGGTGATGCTTCCAGCCTCCATCTCTCTGACCCCAGGCTTCTGGTGCCCACTCTCTGGCTGGCAGATCATCCTTAGTAGAGCCAACAGCCTTTGATGAAATCCTTCTTATGAGGATTAGTCCCAGGAAGGAGGGAAATGACTCTGCCCTCCTGGGAGAGAAAGAGAGGACTTTTCTAAGATCAGAGCTAGGGGTCGCAGCCTCTGAAGAGTCTGCCCGCTTCTCCAAGTCTGGATTTTGATGGGCCACAGTCATTTGGATCTTGCACATTCCAAAGGTGCGGGCATCTTGGTGAGGGCCCAGAGCAGGGACGTTGGCTTCATAGTGTTGGGGGTGCATGTGTGCGTGCTAAGTCACTTGAGTCGTGTCTGACTGTAGTCCACCAGACTCTTCTGGCCAAAGGATCCTCCAGGCAAGAGTACTGGAGTGGATTGCCACGCCCTCCTGCAGGGGATCTTCCCGAACCAGGGACTGAACCCAGATCTGCTGCATCTCCTGAATTAGTAGGCAGGTCCTTCCACTAGCACCATGTGGGAAGCCCAGGTGTTGGTGAAAGTGAAAGTCGCTCAGTCGCGTCCCACTGTTTGCCACCCCATGGACTTCCATAGTCCATGGAATTCTCCAGGCCAGAATACTGGAGTGGGTAGCCTTTTCCTTCTCCAGGGGATCTTCCCAACCCAGGGATTGAACCCAGGTCTCCTGCTTTGCAGGCGGATTCTTTACCAGCTGAGCCACAAGGGAAGCCCAAGAATGCAGGAGTAGGTAGCCTATCCCTTCTCCAGGGGGTCTTCCCGACCCAGGAATCAAACTGGGGTCTCCTGCATTGCAGGCGGATTCTTTACCAACTGAGCTATCAGGGAAACCCCAGATGTTGGTGGACTTACTCATTCATGAGTTCATCCATGCTACAAACAGCTTATATCATGCTTGTGCTTCAGAGTCACCAGTAACATTATTGTGACCTAAGGAGAAAGACATAGAAACAGACACGTGTCATGTGTAACACTGGGATGCACTCTCCTTTGAGGGATTTCAGGAGGACTTCCTGGAGGAGGGACATAAGAGTCTGAGAGCTGAAGGGCCAGTGGGAGTTAGCCAGGTGAAGGGCAACCTGCCCCATGGCCCTGTGTCCAAGCTCCCAATCTGCACTCCCTCCTAGTTTATCTTCTAGAAGAGTTGAAGATGCAGATTAGTTCATTGGAAACAGTCCTAAAAATGGTAGCAGTTACACTAATCCTCGGAAATATCATGAGATTAAATTCAGCATGAGGCTGGGAGTCTGTAATGGAACAATGTGTGGGGGGAGAAAGAGTTTGGGCTCTAGGGCCTGCTGCTCTGAATTCAAATCCTAGTCATCTTTTTACCAGCTGAGTGGTTTGAAGGAAATTGCCCAAGATCTCTGGATTTCTTTACTCATCTTTAAAATGGGTACATAACCACGCCCAGCCATGGAAGGCAGAATATCGACTCCCCAAGTGTCTACTTCCTAATTCCTGGAAATACACATATGCTATTTTACATGGCAAAAGAGGTTTTGCAAATGTGATGAAGTCAAAGGTTTAGGATGGGGAGGTTATCCTGTATTAGCCGGTAGGTCCAGGGTAATCACAGGCATCCTTATAAGAGAAGCAGGAGAGCTGTAATCAGAGGAGATGTGATAGTGTAGCGGAGGTGGTGTAATGTTGACTCTGAAGATGATGGGAGGGGCTGCAAGCCAAGGAATGCAGGCGGCCTTGAGAAGCTGGAAAAGACGGAGAACAGATCCAGAAGGGACACAGCCCTGCCGACAACTGACTTTTTAAAAAATAATTTTATTTATCTATTTATTTCTGACTGTGCTGGGTCTTCGTTGCTGTCAACAGGCTTTTTCTCCAGTTGCAAAGAGCAGGGGCTACTTGTTTCAGTGCAAGTGTTTCTCCGGAGAAGGCAATGGCAACCCACTCCAGTACTCTTGCCTGGAAAATCCCATGGACGGAGGAGCCTGGTAGGCTGCAGTCCATGGGGTCCATTGGGTCACACTGAGTGACTTCACTTTCACTTTTCACTTTCCACTTTCATGCATTGGAGCAGGAAATGGCAACTCACTCCAGTGTTCTTGCCTGGAGAATCCCAGGGATGGGGGAGCCTGGTGGGGTGCCGTCTATGGGGTTGGACAGAGTCGGACACAACTGAATCGACTTAGCAGCAGCCGCAGCAGCTTCTCATTGGTGGCTTCTTTTGTTGTGAAGCACAGGCTCTAGGGCACACAGGCTTCAGTAGTTGAGGCACCTGGGCTCAACAGTGGCCGTTCCCAGGCTCTAGAAAGTGAAGTTGCTCAGTCGTGTCCGACTTTGCAACCCCATGGACTGTAGCTTGCCAGGCTCCTCCGTCCATGGAATTTTCCAGGCAAGAGTACTGGAGTGGGTTTCCATTTCCTTCTCCCGGGGGTCTTCCTGACCCAGGGATCGAACCCGGGTCTTCCTCATTGCAGGCAGATGCTTTACCATCTGAGCCACCAGGGCTCTAGAGCACAGCTCAGTAGTGGTGGTGCACTGCGGCACGTGGGGTCTTCCTGGCCTGGTGTTCAAACTTGCAACAACCGACTTTTGCTCCATGAGACCTATTTTAGACTCATGACCCCCAGAACTGTGAGAGACTAAATATATGTTTCTTTAAGCCACTAACAATGTGGTAATTTTTTAAAGCAGCCACAGAAAACTGATGCACCACCTTACAGAATTTGTCATAGAAACAAAACCCAAAGTACATGAAGGTCCACTGGGTGGTCCTGACAGTCAGTATTCAGGACATCTTTTGCTCCTTCCCTGGTGGCTCAGATGGTAAAGAATTTGCCTGCAATATGGGAGACCCAGGTTCAATCCCTGGACCAGGAAGATCCCCTGGAGAATGGAATGACAACCCACTCCAGTGTTCTTGCCTGGAAAATTCCATGGACAGAGGAGCCTGGTAGGCTATAGTCCATGAGGCCACAAAGAGTCAGACATGACTGAGTGACTAACACTTGCCCCTTTCCAAGTTCTTATTACCTTGTTTCCAAATATATACTTACTATTCCTCCAACTCTGGGCAGTAATTGCCTATCAAAAGGACTTGCCAAGGTTTTTTTTTTTTTCCTTCTTTCTTCTCACTGAGATTTTTGAGAGTCTATTAAAATGGCTTTGGGCCCTAAAAACATCGAGAAAGACATTTTTGTTCATTTGATCTGCAATTAATTTCGGCTCCTGGCATTGCCAGTCAGCTTGGGCAGTTGTAAATAACTGCCATCTTGCAGAAAGAGCTGGTTTTCCAAATTGCTCGTCTTGACACAGCATTAACTCTCTAATGAGTGAAGGTCCACAGAGTGTCACTCAGGCCACGCGAGCCCGAGGGTCTGCTGCCACGTGGCTGGCTTGTGGAATTTGAGACATTCCATTAAGAGGCAGGGATGCGTTTTAAATCAGGGGAAGCAGAATTCACATAAACCACTCTTACTCCTTCCTCAGTAAGTATTTGCAATTGTCAGGGAATGGACTATGTCATCGAGCTCAAGTAAAAAAAAAAAATCTACTGATTTCCACCACCCACTCTGCTTCCCAACAAGTCTCACAGTTTCATCATCAAAACCTTTAGTGTTTCCTTCAGTCTCGAGCCCCAGATCAACTGTGTTTTAGAGGAGAGAGTGGGTGGAAGTGATGATGCGGTGTGATGTGGTCCCCAGGCCCTGCCTTACCAGCTGGGTGACCTTGGGCCCATTATTTAGCCTCTCTGGGCCCCAGTTTTCTCTTGGAGTAAGCGGTGGGGTGAGAACAAATCCTTATCTAAACAGTTTATCCTGAGAATCATACAGTGATTCACAGTGTTGGGCACGGAGCAGGTACTTAATAAACGTTCATTATTGTTATAATGAATAAATGAAAATTCAAATTTCCCATTTGCCCAAAGTTGAGAATGGTTTAAATTATGATCATAAACCTCTTAAGATCCACATTTTACTTTCCCAAGAGAGGCGGGAAGGAGGGACATGTGCCCCTTAGAAGCTACAGAAGCTGTGGCCTGAAGCCATTTCTAAAGTGACTCAAGAGGAGAAGGTCCTCCCAGGACTTGAAAACCTGGAGAAGCCTGGTCTGCTGGCAACCTCTGCTGTGATTCCAGTGGGTTCCCATCCAAGTCTGATTTTGCCCTTTGCTTGAAATGTCTCAAGACCACTTGAATTTATTATACTTAAGAATCATTTGATCACCTGGAATAACAATCATTTTGAAAGTTACCTTCTTCATTTCTCATACCTTTGGCCCAAACAGAGATACATGTCTCACACACATTCATCTTGGAAATAGAAATTTCCAAACAAAGGGCTTCCCTTGTGGCTCAGCTGGTAAAGAATCCACCTGCAATGTGGGAAGCCTGGGTTCAATCCCTGTGTTGGGAAAATCTCCTGGAGAAGAGAAAGGCTACCCACTCCAGTATTCTGGCCTGGAGAATTCTATGGACTATATAGTCCATGGGATTGCAAAGAGTCGGACACAACTGGCGACTTTCATTTTTCCGAACAAAATTTATGTTTCAGTGAATTATTTTTTAATGTGCAATTTAGAGAGAGCCTTTTTCAAGTAGAAAATGATTTGTGAGACCTTGGTCTTCTGAACATGGACTTAAATTCGCAGATAACCAAGGTCTCTGCTTCTTTTCAGACTGAGATTTGTGAAGGCAAAGATTAGGTTAGCACTTGCATATTTAAAACAGAAGTACTAGCAGTTAAAAGTATATGGAAATTTGACATTTTTTTTCACACAGTCTGTGTTGGCTTTCCTTTCTCGGCAAGAGAGCCGAGTCAGCAATAATAACAAACACATCCTGTGTTCCTTTCTCCCATCCTTCTATAACTAAAGCCTAACCAATAATCCAGCTTCTGTCTAGAGCATCACTAATTGTTGGTGTGACCCCCCTGAGCTGGGGGTCCTCAGGGACCCCCACCATCCCCAAGTGTCAAGATCAAGGACAACCATTTGGGATACTGCGGTGCTGGCCTCTGTCTGGGAGGCATCTTGCTCCAATGTTCAGGTCGTGTGCGTGTGTGTGTGTGTGTGTGTGTGTGTGAGACACAGCAGGTTTGAAGAAATGACGACAGTTTTGTCAAGCTGGATTTCTGCAGCCCGAGTCTGCTTGAGTTCCCCTAGGCTAAGAGCCAGTCTATAATAAGCACCCAGTACATAGTTGCTTAATTGAGTGAGACTCAATTACAGCCATTTGGGAAAGGAGCATCTGCTAAGTAGATGGAGCGCTTTGCCTCTGGCTGGGATCCACATCCTCTGCCCCCGGCAGTCAGATCAGGGGCTCTGAAGGAGGTGGAGACCCCGGCAACAGCGCTTCCTCTCTCTGAAGTCCTGCGCACAGTCAGCGCACATGGCTGCTCAGGAGCAGGAAGTCAGGCCAGGCAAAGGCTGAGTCCGCAGGACCCAGCAGGATCAGAAAGGGCCCGGCCTGGAATAGGACAGAAAGAACATGGTGTATTTATATGTGTGCTCAATCACGTCTGACGTTTTGTGACCCCATAGACGTCCGACTCTTTGTGACCCCATAAACTGTAGCCCGCCAGGCTCCTCTATCCATGGGATTTTCCCAGGCAAGAATACTGGAGTTGCCATTTCCTCCTCTAGGGGATCTTCCCAACCTGGGAATTGAACCCATGTCTCTGGCATCTCCTGCATTGGCAGGTGGATTCTTCACCATTGAGTCCACTGAGTGAACTCATACTGGGCCCTGCCAACCCTGAGATGTCAGGAATTCTACCAACTGCTGAGTTCTTCAAACCCTAGACACTTGGCTGCAAACAGGCAACACAATATAGACAGATTGACCTATAAAATTGTATAAAGTAATGTAAGTGAAGGGCTTCCTCGGTGGCTCAGTGGTAAAGAAGGAGCTGCAGGTTCAATCCCTGGTTTGGAAAGATCCCCTGGAGGAGGACATGGCAACCCACTCCAGTATTCTTGCATGGAGAATCCCACGGATAGAGGAGTCTGGCAGGCTACAGTCCATAGGGTCACAAAGAGTCTGACATGACTGAAGCAGCTGAGCATGCACAATGTATGTGAAACACTGTAAAGACACATTAAGTCAGATTTGAAAGCTTTGATTGAGTCACATTTGAAATAAATGAAATTTCTTGCTGTTACTGTTCAGTCACTCAGTCGTGTCTGACTCTGCGACCCCGTGGACTATAGCATGCCAGGCTTCCCTGTCCTTTAGGCTCTCTTTTCCTTCCCTCCACCCTTTCCTTCTTTCTTCATTTGCTTCGTCATTTAACAGACAATATGCTAAGCCCTGCTCTCCATCAGACCTGAGCTCCCTGTATGTGTTTGCTACAGCTGCACACAGACTGAGTATCACAAACTGAGTGGCTTAGATGCAGACCTCTCACCTTTCTGGAGGGTGTTCATTGGAAGGACTGATGTTGAAGCTGAAACTCCAATATTTGGCCACCTAATGCGAAGAGCTGACTCATTTGAAAAGACCCTGATGTTGGGAAAGATTGAAGGCAGGAAAGAAGGGGACGACAGAGGATGAGATGGTTGGATGGCATCACCGACTCAGTGGACATGAGTTCGGGTAAACTCCAGGAGTTGATGATGGACAGGGAGGCCTGGCATGCTGCAGTCCATGGGGTCACAAAGAGTCAGACACAACTGAGCAACTGAACTGAACTGAAGTCTGAAACAATGTGTTGGAGGATGGATTCCTTCTGAGGTTGAGAGAGGATCTGTTCTAGGACTCTTCCCTGGCACCTGGACATTTGCTGGCAATCACTGGCTTTCCTCAGCTTGTGGAAACATCACCCTGATCCCAGCCTTCACCGTTACGTGGCCTTCTCCCTGTGTGCGTGTCTGTGTGCACATTTTCCCCTGTCTATAAGGACACTAGTCATCCTGGATTAGGGCCCTGAGGACCTCATTTGAACTTGATTACCTCTGTTGTTGTCATTATTGTTAAGTTGCTCAGTTGTGTCTAACTCTTTTGTGACCGCATGGACTATAGCCCACCAGGCTCCTCTGTCCATGGGATTTCCCAGGGAAGAATACTGGAGTGGGTTGCCATTTCCTCCTCCAAGAGATCTTCCAGACCCAGGGATCTACCCTGCGTCTCCTGTGTTGGCAGGCAGATTCTTTACCACTGAGCCGCCAGGGAAGCCCGGTTATCTCTGTGAAGACCCTATTCCCAAATCAAGTGACATTCTGAGATACCAGGGCTTAGGCCTTCAACCTGTCCTTTTTGGGGAGGACACAGTTCAACTCATTCATTCCCCAAGGGCAGGGACTCCTGTCTCTCCTCTGTGCCCCAGTGCCAGGGCCTCCCACAATGAAGGAAAGAAAGCTTTGGGAAAGTGTGTGCATTCTTTTCATAATTCTAGATGTTACTTGTCTTACTGACAGTGAGGAGAGGCACTGTAGTACAGGGGTTAAGAGCAAGACTCTGGAACCAGACTACCTGCACTTAAATGGCAGCTCTGCCTCTGTGTGACTTTGGGTAGGTTGCTAAACCTCTATGAGCCTCAATTTCTGGATGTAACAGAGGATGATAGTAGCATACCCTTTAGCATACCCTAGCATACCCTAGTAGCATAATAGAGACATTATGAAGATTAAGTTATTGCAATATACATAAATGTGTCTAGAACTATGTCTCGTGTATAGTAAGTGCTGTAATGGTGTTCCCTAGACCATAATCAAGGTAGCATGGTGTTGACAGTAAGGATAGCTGCAGATCAATGGTGTAGAATAAAGTAAGAAATACAAAAGGTGCCAAAGTGACTTAATGCAAAAGGATAGTCTTTATTAAGAAATGGTGCCATAAAAAGTAGTCACATCGAAAAAAAACAAAAAACAAAAAACTCTTGTCTCGTGCTGTACGCACACAAATTAACTCAAAATTGACCATAGACTGAAACATAGAAGCTAAAATTATAAGACATCCAGAAGAGAATATAGGAGGAAGTCTTTGCAACCTTGAGGTAAGCAATGATTTCTTAGATGGGACACAAGAAGCATGAACCATTTTTTAAATTGAAACATAATTGCACAATATTATGTGAATTATTTTGAGGGGCTCCAAAATCACTGCAGATGGTGATTGCAGCCATGAAATTAAAAGACGCTTACTCCTTGGAAGGAAAGTTATGACCAACCTAGACAGCATATTAAAAAACAGAGACACTTTGCCAACAAAGGTCCATCTCATCAAGGCTATGGTTTTCCCAGTGGTCATGTATGGATGTGAGAGTTGGACTACAATGAAAGCTGAACATCGAAGAACTGATGCTTTTGAACTGTGGTGTGGAGAAGACCTTGAGAGTCCCTTGGGCTGCAAGGAGATCCAACCAGTCCATCCTAAAGGAGATCAGTCCTGGTTCATTGGAAGGACTGATGTTGAAGCTGAAACTCCAATACTTTGGCCACCTAATGCGAAGAGCTGACTCATTTGAAAAGACCCTGATGCTGGGAAAGATTGAGGACAGGAGGAGAAGGGAACAACAGAGGATGAGATGATTGGATGGCATCACTGACTCAATGGACATGAGTTTGGGTAAACTCTGGGAGTTGATGATGGACAGGGAGGCCTGGCGTGCTGCAGTCCATGGGGTTGCAAAGAGTTGTACAAGACTGAGCGACTTCACTTTCACTTTTCACTTTCATGCACTGGAGAAGGAAATGGCAACCCACTCCAGTGCTCTTGCCTGGAGAATCCCAGGGACAGTGGAGCCTGGTGGGCTGCCGTCTATGCGGTTGCACTGAGTCGGACACAACTGAAGTGAACTGAACTGATGTGAATTTCTGGTGATGAAGCTTGTTTTTAATTGACCAGTTGGATTTCATCAAAAGTAAAAGTAAGAGCTGGGGACTTCCCTGATGTTTCAGCGGTTGAGAGACCACCTTACAGTGAGGGGAATGTGAGTTCAATCCCTGGTCAGGGAACTAAGATCCCATATGGCTCTAAGCTCACAGCTACTGACCTGGAGTGCCACAACTAGAGAGTCTGTGTGCCAGGAGGAGAGATCCCGCATGACACAATGAAGATCCCATGTGCTGCAACCAAGATCTAATGCAGGCTGACTAATTAATGAGTACTTCTAAAAAGCAAAAGCTGTAACTATTTAAAAGAGTGTTAATGGACTGGAAAGGCAAGTCAGACTGGAGAATATTCACAAAGTTCACATGGAACTTTATCCAGAGTATGTGAAGAATTCTCAGTGATTCAACAGTAAGAAGACCAACAACCCACTTGAAGATCAGAAAACTGAATAGACACTTTATGAAAGAAAATATCAAAAACCACCATGAACAGATGAAAATTTGCTCAACACCAATAGTTATCAGGGCAATTAAAGCTAAAACCCATAATGGGACACAACTCACCATAAGGATGACTAAAGTTAAAATGATGAAGAGTACCAAATGGTGATGAAGATTTGGAGTAACTGGGGCTTTAGTATACTGCTGGAGGGACTTTAAAATGGAAAACAGTTTGGTAGTTTCTTGTCAAGTTTTACTCATACAACCTAGCCATTTTCTCATAAATATTTACCCAAGAGAAATCAAAGCACACATATACACAGAGACTTGAACACTGATCTTCATAACAGTTTTATTCATAAGAGCCCAAACTGGAAACAGCCCAAATGTCTGTCGACTAATGAATGAAGAAACAAATTGTGTTATATCCACTCAATGGAATACTACTGAACACTAAACAGGAATAAGTTACAGATGTATACAACACAGATGAATCCCAAAAGCATGTTGATGACCAGTATGGAAATATCATCTCATCTGGACTAATCTAATCTATACTGGTGGGAAGCTATCAGCGGTTGCTTGGGGCCAGGGAACTTTGAAATGACAGAAATGTTCCATATCTTCATGTGGTCAGTGCTTTATGAGTGTGTAAGTCTCGCAAAACTTACCAAACTGCACATTTAAAACAGGTACATTTTATTGAATCTAACTACATATCAATCTAACAAGAAAAAAAGTTTTTACCATTTTTATTCCACCACTGATCCTAGGACTGTGTAGTGGGCAGCAGGTGAAGGTAAATGGCTGCTGAATAGATGAATTACCCTGGCTCAGGAGTCCCCAGAGGGACTGTCTTTAAAGCATCAGGAGGCTAACAGTTCATCCCTGGCTGACACCAGTAGCCTTCAGAGGCTGCTGTTCACCTTGAGTTCATGTCTTCACTAATGATTTCCATGTTGAGTGGAAATGCCATGTTTAGTCTAATCCCTTTTGACAGGATGCACTTCGGTGCTATTTAAAGAAGGAGGAAGAGAGCCCTGGAGACTGACCCTGTTTCCCACTAGGATGGAGAGGGTTTCCATCTTTTCTTTGTTTCACAGACATTTCCTTGGCATCTTCTACAAACTGTTTCCAAATCAAAGACGATATTCCCAGCTTTACTTTGGCTCAGGTTCCTGGTTCTTGCAGACACTTTAGTGAAAAGAAGCAGCCAGATCCCCCGAAAGCACTTGAATGTTGGCATGATGGTATGAGAGTGGGTCTCAGCTGGTTTGTGCTTGGGGCACACTTGCTGACTCTGAAATCGATGATTGTGCCTTTAAAGAAGCTAAAATAAAAAATACAAATAATGGAAAATATCCAACAGCACTGAAGTCAGTAACAGGTTCAGGTGTGACAACGTATCAATCTCAGTGTAGCAACCTCAGTGTCTCCCAATGACTGTGACGGTTGTCATGGTAACGGCTCTAGTCACTTCTGCAGTCTGTCTCTGGCTACACTAACTGAATCCTCTAAGATGCTTATGAGGTGAAGCCCACAGATCGTCCAGTTATGAGCAGCCTGCATTTCCAGTGCCAGCTGTAACTTTGGGTTTGACCCCACTGAGCATAAGAACGATTATGACATCCTTAGATTGTAGCAGAAACACACTGTACAGGGTGATGAAAATTTCCCAGCGCAGGTATTGAAAATCATGGGCGCTTGGGAAAGAGTCAAGACTGGATTGGTGACTCAGGGAGTAGGGGTTTGCATCTTCACGTGTTAGTTAAGTCTTTTCATCCTTTTTTAACTTAGAAAAGATCACTGTAGGACTTCCCTGGTGGTCCAGTGCTTAAGAATCTGCCTGCCAAGGCAAGGGACGTGGGTTCAGTTCCTGGTCTGGGAAGACTCCACATGATACTGTGCAACTAAGCTCTTGCGCCACAACTACGGAGCCTGCGTGCCTGGAGCCCCTGCTCTACAGCAAGAGAAGCCGCCTCCGTGAGAAACCCGTGCAAAGCAATAGAGACTAGCGCCTGCTCCCCACAACCAGGGAAAGCCCATGCGCGACAAAGACCCAGCACGGCCACAAGCACATTAATTAATCAAATTCTTTTTTTCCTTAATATATATATGTCATTGAAGTATAGTTGACTTAACAATGTTTCAGGTGCACAGCAAGGTGATTCAGTTAGACACATACACATACAATATTTTTGAAATTATTTTCCATTATAAGTTATTATAAGATACTGACTATAGTTCCCTGTGCTATACAATAAACCTTTGTTGCTTGTTGCATATCTATTTTTTAAACTAGAAATTTAGCATTCTATTCAAACTAAGTCAAACAAGTGAAATCAACACGTCATAAATTTTTAGGTGAAAATTCATGAGTTCCTAAATATATATTATATATATATATATATATATATATATATATAAGCTTTTCTATTATACTTGATAAAGGCTTGAGAAAGAACATCCGAAAAAAAAAAAAAAAGAGATGGAGAAATTGGAAAACATAAACTAAATGTAATGGGAGCACTGCATATGAAGTAGAAAAAGTGAAACAAACTAGAGTAAGTAAAAATACACAGCTGCACATTTAAAAAGCTCATTGCAGAAAACTTAGAAAAGACAGAAAAATAATAAGTAAAATCACAATCACACATTATTCCCCCAACCACAGTTTGCCATTACAAACTATTTTAGCATCTATTTTTCCAGAATGTATTAGTTTCATATAGCTAAAATTTACAAAACTGTCGATGTCTCTATAGCTTTACGCCCTACTCTTTTCACTTAAAAGTATATCCTGAAGATTTTTCTGTTATTTTAAATTCTTTGAAAATATGTGAATCTCTACACAATTACCATGGGGATGTTCCAATATTTATTTAACTAATTCAGTTGTTGATAGACCTCTAGATTTCTATTTCCTTAAGAACATGCCTGCCAGTGCAGGAGACATAAGAGACATGGGTTCGGTCCCTGGGTTGGGAAGAGCCCCTGGAGAAGGGAATGGCTACCCGGCTCCAGTATTCTTGCCTGAAGAACCCCATGGACAGAGAAGCCTGGCGGACTACAGCGAAGAGTCAGACATGACTGGAGCCACTGAGCACATAAACAACACTATGAAGAAGATCTTTGTTCAGAAAGTTTTGACCAAATGTATATTTCCTTAGGATAAATATCCAAAAGGTGAATGACTGAGTTAAAGAGCAGAGCTATTTTTCAAACATCCCTGGGCGTGAGAGAGCATTTACCCCACTTTCTTATCTCTGAGGAGCTCTGTGTGGCTTTTAACAAATTCCATAATCTCGCTGGATCTCTAATCCCAGGTGTCTCCGATCTCCATCCCCACCTCCCAGGGACCCAGCTTCCCGCCATGTTGCTCTGGTCCTGGAAGCCCCTCTCAGGTCCTCCCCTTTGATGGACTCAGTTCATAAAAGCTTGGAGAGGAGAGATGACTTAGACGCATGCCCTTCTCTCTCTCTACAACTTTCCCAGCAACTACTAATCTTTGCTTCCTCCATGGCTCTCACTGGACCTGGCTTCCCGTGGGGTAAACCTACCTACCATCCTCATCTCCCTCTCCTCTGAGAAATGAGAACCATCATACTTGCCTTATAAAGATAAACCTTCACTCCATCAGCAAATGTTGGCTCCACACCTACTGGGTGGTCTTCTAGGTTCTGGGAAAACAAAGATGAAACTCCTAGCCTTCAAGAGAGGAGGAGAGTCAGGGTACAGGGAGGAAGGTGCTGAGCATCCAGGTGCATCTATGTGCTCTTACCAAGTGGAGCTTTGTCTATTCTGCTGGGGAAAATATTAATGTCTTATGGACCAGGAAAGATTATAGACGGTGCCCACTCTGCCTCCTGCCAGCCTCATGACCTTAACCAGTTTTCCAAAGCCTCTGTGTCAGTTCCTTTACCTATAAAATCAAACAAATAATAGAACCTATTTTAATTTTTAAATTAAAAATAATTTTTAACTGGTGTATAGTTGATTTACACTGTTGTGTTAGTTTCTGGTGCATAGCAAAGTGATTCAGTTATACACACAATTCATTTTCATGGTTTTTTTTTCCCCATAATGTTGTATCCCAGGGCATTGAACCTAGTTCCCTGTACTCTATTAGTCAGTTCAGTTCAGTCACTCAGTCATGTCCGACTCTTTGCGACCCCATGAATCACAGCACACCAGGCCTCCCTGTCCATCACCAACTCCCAGAGTCACTCAAACTCATGTCCATCGAATCAGTGATGCCATCCAGCCATCTCATCCTCTGTCGTCCCCTTCTCCTCCTGCCCCCAATCCCTCCCAGCATCAGAGTCTTTTCCAGTGAGTCAACTCTTTGCATGAGGTGGCCAAACTATTGGAGTTTCAGCTTCAGCATCAGTCCTTCCAATGAATACCCAGGACTGATCTCCCTTAGAATGGACTGGTTGGACCTCCTTGCAGTCCAAGCGACTCTCAAGAGTCTTCTCCAACACCACAGTTCAAAAGCATCAATTCTTCAGTGCTCAGCTTTTTTCACAGTCCAACTCTCACATCCATACATGACCACTGGAAAAACTATAGCCTTGACTAGACAGACCTTTGTTGGCAAAGTAATGTCTCTGCTTTTGAATATGCTATCTAGGTTGGTCATAACTTTCTTTCCAAGGAGTAAGTGTCTTTTAATTTCATGGCTGCAATCACCATCTGCCATGATTTTGGAGCCCAAAAATATAAAGTCTGACACTGTTTCCAGTTTCTCCATCTATTTCCCATGAAATGATGGGGCCAGATGCCATGATCTTCATTTTCTGAATGTTGACCTTTAAGCCAACTTTTTCACTCTTCTCTTTCACTTTCATCAAGAGGCTTTTGAGTTCCTCTTCACTTTCTGCCATAAGGGTGGTGTCATCTGCATAACTGAGGTTATTGATATTTCTCCCGACAGTCTTGATTCCAGCTTGTGCTTCTTCCAGTCCAGCGTTTCTCATGGTGTACTCTGCATAGAATTTAAATAAGCAGGGTGACAATATGCAGCCTTGACGTACTCCTTTTCCTATTTGGAACCAGTCTGTTGTTCCATGTCCAGTTCTAACTGTTGCTTCCTGACCTGCATATAGGTTTCTCAAGAGGCAGATCAGGTGGTCTGGTATTCCCATCTCTTTCAGAATTTTCCACAGTTTATTGTGATACACATAGTCAAAGGCTTTGGCATAGGCAATAA
This sequence comes from Bos mutus, assembly GCF_027580195.1. Lineage (NCBI taxonomy): Eukaryota > Metazoa > Chordata > Mammalia > Artiodactyla > Bovidae > Bos > Bos mutus. Next base: position 104,779,068 of record NC_091622.1, on the reverse strand, counting down.
AGCAGAAATAGATGGTTTTCTGGAACTCTCTTGCTTTTTCCACGATCCAGCGGATGTTGGCAATTTGATCTCTGGTTCCTCTTCCTTTTCTAAAACTAGCGTGAACATCTGGAAGTTCACGGTTCACGTACTGCTGAAGTCTAGCTTGGAGAATTTTGAGCATTACTTTACTAGCGAGTGAGATAAGTGCAATTGTGCAGTAGTTTGAGCATTCTTTGGCATTGCCTTTCTTTGTGATTGGAATGAAAACTGACCTTTTCCAGTCCTGTGGCCACTACTGAGTTTTCCAAATTTACTGGCATATTGAGTGTAGCACTTTCACAACATCATCTTTCAGGATTTGAAATAGCTCAACTGAAATTCCATCACCTCTACTAGCTTTGTTCATAGTGATGCTTTCTAAGGCCCACTTGACTTCACATTCCAGGATGTCTGGCTCTAGGTGAATGATCACACCATCGTGATTATCTGGGTCATGAAGCTCTCTTTTGTAGAGTTCTTCTGTGTATTTTTTGCCATCTCTTCTTAATATCTTCTGCTTCTGTTAGGTCCATACCATTTCTGTCCCTTATTGACCCCATCTTTTCATGAAATGTTCCCTTGGTATCTCTAATTTTCTTGAAGAGATCTCTAGTCTTTCCCATTCTGTTGCTTTTCTCTATTTCTTTGCATTGTTCGCTGAGGAAGGCTTTCTTATCTCTCCTTGCTATTCTTTGGAACTCTGCATTCAGATGCTTATATCTTTCCTTTTCTCCTTTGCTTTTCACTTCTCTTCTTTTCACAGCTATTTGTAAGCCCTCTTCAGACAGCCATTTTGCATTTTTGCATTTCTTTTCCATGGGGATGGTCTTGATCCCTGTCTCCTGTACAATGTCACGAACCTCCATCCGTAGTTCATCAGGCACTCTGTCTATCAGATCTAGTCCCTTAAATCTATTTCTCACTTCACTGTATAATCGTAGGGGATTTGATTTAGGTCATACCTGAATGGTCTAGTGGTTTTCCCTACCTTCTTCAATTTAAGTCTGAATTTGGCAATAAGGAGTTCATGATCTGAGCCACAGTCAGCTCCCGGGCTTGTTTTTGCTGACTGTATAGAGTTTCTCCATCTTTGGCTGCAAAGAATATAATCAATCTGATTTTGGTGTTGACCATCTGGTGATGTCCATGTATAGAGTCTTCTCTTGTGTTGTTGGAAGAGGGTGTTTGCTATGACCGGTGTAGACCTCCTTTTCTTGACAGACCTCTATTAGCCTTTCCCTGCTTCATTCTGTATTCCAAGGCCAAATGTGCCTGTTACTCCAGGTGTTTCTTGACTTCCTATTTTTGCATTCCAGTCCCCTATAATGAAAAAGGTCATGTAGGTCTTCATAGAACCGTTCAACTTCAGCTTCTTCAGCCTTACTGGTTGGGGCATAGACTTGGATTACTGTGATATTGAATGGTTTGCCTTGGAAACGAACAGAGATCATTCTGTTGTTTTTGAGATTGCATCCAAGTACTGCATTTCGGACTCTTCTGTTGACCATGATGGCTGCTCCATTTCTTCTAAGGGATTCCTGCCCACAGTAGTAGATATAATGGTCATCTGAGTTAAATTCACCCATTCCAGTCCATTTCAGTTCACTGATTCCTATAATTTAATGTCAATGTTCACTCTTGTCATCTCTTGTTTGACGACTTCCAATTTGCCTTGATTCATGGACCTAACATTCCAGGTTCCTATGCAATATTGCTCTTTACAGCATCGGACCTTTCTTCTTGTACTCTATAGCAAGACCTTTTTGCTTATCTATTTTATGTGTAGCAGTTTGTATCTGCGAATCCCAAACTCCCAATTGACCTCTCTCCCGCCTCTTTTCCCCTCTGACAACCGTCCGTTTGTTTCCTACGTCTGTGGGTCTGTCTCTATTTCATTGAGTTCATTTATGTCATGGTTTAGACTCCACAGACAAGTGATATTACATGATCTTTGTCTTTCTTTTTCTGACTTACTTCACTTAGTATGATAATCTTTAGGTCCATCCAAGTTGCTGCAAATGACATTATAAATGGCATTGTTTCATTCTTTTTATGGCTGAATAATATTCCTGTGTGTGTGTGTGTGTATCTGACATCTTTATCCATTCATCTGTTGATGGACATGACATGCTGCTTCCTTGTCTTGGCTATTGTAAATAGCACTACTATGAACATTGCGGTACATATATCTTTTCAAATTAGAATTTTCTCCAGAAAAAAAAGGAGATCAAACCAGTCAGTCCAAAAGGAAATCAACCCTGAATCGTCATTGGAAGGACTGATGCTGAAGATGAAGCTCCAGTACTTCAACCACCTGATGTGAAGAGCCAACTCACCAGAAAAGACTCTGATCCTGGGAAAGACAAAAGGAGAATAGGGTGGTAGAGGATAAGGTGGTTGGATAGCATCACCAGCTCAGTGATCAGCAACTTAAGCAAACTCCAGGAGATGGTGAAGGACAGGGAAGCCTCACGGGCTGCAGTCCATGGGGTTGCAAAGAGTTGGACACAACTTGGTGACAGAACAACAACAACCAACCAAAAAGCTTTGTGCCCAGGAGTGGGATTGCAGGGTCATATGGTAGCTCTATTTTTAACCTTTTGAAGAATGTCCATGCTGTTTTCCATAGTGCCTACACCAATTTCCATTCCCGCCAACAGTGTAGGAGGGTAACAAAATGCTTTATGAAGCTTTGCTGCTGCTGCTAAGTCGCTTCAGTCGTGTCCGACTCTGTGCGACCCCATAGATGGCCTCCCACCAGGCTCCCCCATCCCTGGGATTCTCCAGGCAAAAACACTGGAATGGGTTGCCGTTTCCTTCTCCGATGTATGAAAGTGAAAGTGAAGTCGCTCAGTCGTGTCTGACTCTTAGCGACCCCATGGACTGCAGGCTACCAGGCTCCTCCATCCATGGGATTTTCCAGGCAAGAGTACTGGACTGGGGTGTCATTGCCTTTAGTGACAGTTAAATGAATGGACACATAGAAAGACTGTGCCCAGCACATAACAGGTGCTTGACAAGTGGCATCGGTTTCAAGCACCCACACTAACCCACAACCATGGGGAAAGGGGAGCAACAAAGACACAGAAGTATCGACTGACTCGAGGCCAATTACAGGCAGGAGGTGGGAACTTCTCTGCCGCTCCCACTCCAGCACCATGCCCTGGGAGTCTACCCCTAGGACACCCACAAAACGAGGCAAAGGGGAATAGAGAGCAATTGCCTTCCGCCTGCCTACTGGCTCCCAAGGTGGGGGAAGGGCTGGGCAACTATGTCCCTTCTGAGGATACACCCACCCTCCCCGATGAGGAAGATTGGGAGGAAGGTGAATGTACGGACACACAGCCGGTGCTCATGAATTGTGGCTTTCTTCTCCCTCCTTCTCTGGCTGTGGCCATGGAGGAAGCAGCCTGGGGTCTCCAGGCCAGAGCCATCCTTTAGCCATGATCCCAGTGTGGTTCCCCAGCAGCACGGGTCCCCTTCACTCGCTGCAAGAAGGAGATTAATGACTGTCTCTCTCTGACCCTCACCCAGGGTTTGGTCATCGAGCGCGTGGGACGGAGACCCCTCCTCATCAGTGGCTTTGGGCTGATGGCCCTCTTCTTTGGGATCCTCACCATTACGCTGATGCTGCAGGTGAGAGGATGCGCCTATCCCTTCCCCAGGGAGTTCAGGATGCGCGTGGCTTTCGGCCTCATGCTCTGGGACCATTGGCTCAGGAAGTCTGTCCAGTCTATAGGCAACTCTTGTGGTGTGGAGTTCCCAAGGGCATCTCAGCTTTGAAGCTGCTGAGCACTCTTGGGGAAAGGTGTTAGTAATGGGTCCTTGGACTGGGGTGGGGGCCAGGGAGGAGGAAACAAGAGACCTGACTTCTGGTCCTGTCGGGAAGTCACTAATGAGCTGTGTAATCTTGGGCAAGATCTGTCCCCCTCGAGCCTCAGTTTACCCATCTGTGGAATAGAGGAGATTGCACTAGATGTCTCTGAAGATGCCCCCTCCAGCTCTCATGCTCCCACTCAGGGTGGCTGGCATGGCCCTGTGAGACTCCTGTGCAATTACCACATTGATGCCCGTGGGTACCAGCAGGGGCACTGGAGCCAGCTGCCTGATGGGAATCCTGAATGTCCCGCTTACCCTCCATGAAACTTTTGGCAAGTCACTTAACCTCTCTGCTTCTCAGGGCCCCGTGTCTAAAATGGGATGGTTACCCTATGCCCAGCCCATCCTGACCTCCCCGGGGAAGGGACAGGCACGTCCTCTCACCTGCAGCATGAGGATTAAATAAGACATGCATTTGAAGTGCTGCAAACAGTGCCCAGAGCATAGTAAGTGCTCAGTGAATGCCTGTTTGCAGGGGAATGGATGGAGCCATAGCTAATTCTTATGAAAGTGGTATCTTTTGCTCTAACGGTGATGAGGAAACAAGCATACATCTCAGTGAAGAAGCCGCCCCAGCTTTCACAGCTGGGTAAGGGCAGACCTGAGATTGGATCTCAGGATCTCGGGGTTTCCTCCTGCCCCTTGCACTGCTCAGGGCAGCCCGTGTTCACTGAGCATTTACGCCATGCCTCAAGCTCATCTCAGCCCTATGGGAAGTGTGGGGCGAGGTCACAGTGGTCAGTAAGAATTTGCAATTTTCAAAAGTGAATCCCTGAATGGAAATCACATGTGGTGGTCACCTGCCAAAGGTCTTAATGTCCCCACATGTCTAGAAAAAGGCAACATCAGCGTGCTGGTGGGCTTCCCAGGTGGCATTAGTGGTAAAGAACCCACCTGCTAATGCAGGAGATGCAAGAAATGTTGAGTTCAATCCCTGGGTCAGGAAGATCCCCTGGAGGAGGGCATGGCAACCCACTCCAGTATTCTTACCTGGAGAATCCCCATGGACAGAGGAGCCTGGTGGGCTACAGTCCATGGGGTTGCACAGAGTCAGATACTACTGAAGCGACTTAGCACATGTCTGAGAGACAGTAGCTTGTCCTTCCAAAAGGAGTTGCTGCCGGGCATGCTGACCACGCAGGAGGTGGAAATCTCTTCCTTGGGGTCATGTGCTGGCAGAGACCTTCCTTCCCCACCACCAGACAGGGTTGTTCTGGACAGAGTCTCACAGGCTCCTCGGACCAACCAAGCTGGATGTTCTGGGTCATAGTCTTTCTGGAGAGTGAGTCAGATGTCTGGAAGAGCCATCTGGAGCATGAGAACCCCTCTGGGCCTCACCCTGAGCTCTCAGAGCTCTTCCCTGCTCAGCTGCCCTCATCTCCTCTGTCACCCCAGCCCTGCTACCCAGCAGCTGTCTGCAACAGAGCCTGGCTCTTTCCTCTTCCCAGGGTCCTCCTTGCTCAACTGGCTTCTTGCTTTCTAAGACCCTGGCTTCCTCCCCCTTTCTCCAGGAAGCCTTCCCTTTCCCCTGTCTGAGTGAAGCAGCCTCCTCTGTCTTCCCCAGGATCCCAGGGGCAGACCTAAAACACTGCTTTACACACAGCCTTGGCTTTCATTGTTGAGCCATCTCTCTCTACCAATGGACAGTGAGTTGTGGGGGTGAGGACCATGCCCATATCATTTCTACATTTCCACCTCCCAGCAAGGCACCCGGGAGGACCTTGGAATAATCTGTCAAATAGATGGATGGATGGATGGATGGTTGGATGGACAGATGGACAGACGGATGGACAGATGGACGGACAGATGGGTGGATGGATGGATGGATAGACGGATGGATGGATGGATAGATGGATGGATGAACGGGTGGATGGATGGATGGATGGATGGGTGGATGGATGGATGGATGGACGAATGGATGGATGGGCAGATAATGGATAGATGGATGGATGGGTGGATGGATGGATGGACAGATGGGTGGGTGGATGGATGGATGGGTGGATAGATGGATGGACAGATGGATGAATAGATGGATGGACAGATAGATGAATGGATGGATGGATGGACAGATGGATGGATGGATGGATGATTCAAGGCACCAGACCCATTTAGTACAAGAGGCTATGAGGCTCCTCCCAACCCTAGACCCTGCTGCAGCAGGAGCTGGTAGGCTTGGCTTGGCATGGAAGGGCTGTTCTCCCCTCTCCCCGCTCCCCACTCCCCTCCACCCTGGAGGCCCATGCTGGGCTCTCCTGTGCCTCTGTGCCCTTGCCCATGGGGAACCCTCTCCTGGAAATCTTTTCCTTTCCTTTCCCTCTTGCCTGACTTGGGCTCAGCCTTCAAAGGTGAGCACAGACTCCTCTCTCCCCAAGTCTCTCTTAGACTGGGCCCAGGTGCCCCAGCACCTCCACACATGCTCACCCACGCTCATCAGGTCCCAGCACTGGTGACACAAGGTTCTCATCATCACCATCCAGTCTGCTAGAGCAGAAGCGATTTCCTAAACTTCTCTCCCACCAGGCGTGAAGCCACCACCCCTACCCGCCAGACAAGTGACAGCCCCTCCAAGCATATTTAATGACATGAGTTAACTCATCTCACACCTTGTCAGGACAGCAGAGGGAGAGATAGAGTGTTTTATATGATTAATAGAGATTGGCTTAGAGAAAATTTTTTTAAAGTGAAATTGCCTGTAAAATTTTCTCATATTGCCTGCTTCCAATTAAGCCCTCAAATGGTGTTATTCATTTCTCTACCACTTACCATATGCTGTGCATGATCAATTGCTCAGTCGTGTCTGACTCTTCGCAACTCCATGGACTGTAGCCCACCAGGCTCCTCTATCCATGGGATTTCCCAGGCAAGAATACTGGAGTGGGCTGTCATGCCCTCCTCCAGGATATCTTCCCAGCCCAGGAGTCTCCTGTTTTGGCTGGCTGATCCTTTACACTGCACCACCCGGGAAGCCGAATGCTGGGACTTTGCTAAATGCTCACAGGCATCACGCCACTTCACTGTGACATCTGTACAGTAGACAGATGGAATGGCTTAGGGGTTATCATCATTCCCACGTTATGGATGCTGAAACTGAGGCTCAGAGATGTAAAGTGACCTGCCTACCTGAGGTCTCCCAGATGGATCAAGGAGGAGCTGGGGGCAGGGGTGGTACCCAGGTCCTCCACCCATGACTGCTTCCTCATCTGCCCAACTGGTCTCTCACAGGATCATGCGCCCTGGATCCCCTACCTGAGTATCCTGTGCATTCTGGCCATCATCGCCGCCTTCTGCAGCGGGCCAGGTAAGGCTCTCTTCCTCACCTGCTAGCCTAGGGATTCACGATGCCACCAGGGCAGGGCGTTCTCATTGTACGGATGCAAAGCTTGTGGTCTGAGGAAGGGCAAGAACCACTGGGAGTGGAGGGGCAATAGAGAGTCCCCACCTATTTAAATGCAGTGATTGTCTTGGTTTCCATCCAACTGATGGTCGGTAACAACCTCACTCAAAGATAAGTAGATGGTAACATACTACAACATAGCGACCTTTAACAACTGGGAGAGCTGGGAGCTGGGATGAATGAAAGATACCCAAGTTACAGTCTGTGCCCACAGAGAGGCTACAGTTTCAAATGGAAGGTATGCTGCTGCTAAGTCTGCTAAGTCGCTTCAGTCGTGTCCGACTCTGTGAGACCCCATAGACAGCAGCCCACCAGGCTCCCGTCCAAAGGATTCTCCAGGCAAGAATACTGGAGTGGGTTGCCATTTCCTTCTCCAATGCATGAAAGTGAAAAATGAAAGTGAAGTCACTCAGTCGTGTCTGACTCTTCTCGACCCCATGAACTGCAGTGCACCAGGCTCCTCCATCCATGGAATTTTCCAAGCAAGAGTACTGGAGTGGGGTGCCATTTATTCACCATTGATTATGTGCTGTACTTGGCCAAGCATTTGATGCCCGTTAACTCATTTAAGGAAGAGGAGGGAAGCTGCTTGCCTCGAGCGGGCAGTGATGGAATCGCCCAGCCCCTAGGTCCTAACCACCACCTGTCACTGTCCCTGCATGAGTGTCCAGTCTGGAGTGTTCTGAGCCCCACTTTACCCAGGACCCAGCTTCAGCCTCAGCTCTGCCGTTTCCCTAGTGGGCAGGTTCTCTGCTCTTCCAGGGCCTCAGATGGTCAGGCGGGTGAGACTAGGGCCCCTGCCATGCTTGGCTTGGGGGCCTGTGTCCTGCAGGGGCCCTCTCAGAGACCACGCTGGGGCTGGGAAGGTGTCTCCGGGCAGTTCTGACGATCGCAGAGCTCTCTCCCCAAGTCCCTGCTGAGGTTCTCCTTTGTTTGGGTTTCTCTGTTGATGAAAACATTTCCATCAGAACAAATGGACCCGAACTTCTCTTTCTCCCTTTGCGCTGATTTTCACGGGCCTTGATGTTCCATGTCCTGTCATGTTCATCCCCACCAGGGACAACAGAAGGTTGCAGTAAGATGATGGGCTGGGCCGTGGAATGATGGGCTGGGGTAGTATCAGACATACATATGCATGTGCGCATGTGCACACACTGCTGCAGTGATGAGATGGCTGGAGGAACAGGAGGTATCTTCCAGGAGACAGGGGGCAGCTAACAACAAGAGGACGAACAAGGAGCCCAAGAAGCAGTTAAAGGAGATTCAAGGAGAATATGCTCCATCTCACAGGGCCTCCACACCACCCACTCCTCACGCAGCTGTCACATCAGGGCCCCTGGAGGTGGGCAGCTGGTGGCTCCATGCAAGGCCAGGGGACTGTGGGGAGGAAACCCAAGGGGCAGTCTTTGCTCTCATGGGGCTCATAGACTAGTGTGACCATCTCACCCAGGCTGTGTCACCTGCCCAGTGAGGCCTGTCCTGACCACTTAATCTAAAATCAACACACATGTACACAAACAAATAAGTACACACACACACGAATACACACATGCATACACAGAGTGTAAACACACACATGAAAGTGAAGAAAATGAAAGTGCAGTCGCTCAGTCGTGTCCGACTCTTTGCAACCCCGTGGACTGTAGCCTATCAGGCTCCTCAGTTCATGGACTTTTCCAGGCAAGAGTACTGGACTGGGTTGCCATTTCCTTCTCCACGGGATCTTCCCTACCCAGGGATCAACCCAGGTCTTCCGCATTGCGGGCAGACACTTTACCATCTGCATATGTGTATACACATATGCATACACAACAAGCACACACAAACATATACCTACATACAAGTATACACATGCACACACATAATACACACACAAGTATACACACACACTCATGCATACACAAAGTATGCACACATATGCACAATACACACATATACATACACACAAGCACACACATGTACACACATGCACACACAAAATACACACATACATGTGCATATATACACAAGCATACACAAAGATACACATACAAACACACACACACACACAAGTATATACATGCACACACACACACATACAAGGATACACATACACAAATGTACACATGTGCACACACAAGCCACAGTCACTCACATACACACACATACCCTTGATCACATCATCCTGATTTACTTGCTTCTCAGCCTCTCTCCCTGCCTCATCTGCTCACAGTATTCTCAGATGAGGATTTAATACAGGGATTGCCAATCTTTTTGTGTAAAGGGCAAGACAGTAAATATTTTCCAGGCCCCACAGCCTCCACGGCCACTCTGCAGCTCTGCAATGGTAGTGCAAATGCAGCCACAGACAGTGTGTAAATGAAAGATGACACGGCTGTGTCCCGAAGAAACCTTACTCACGAGCAGGTGGCAGGCTGGGTGCGGGCTGTAGGCTGTAGTCAGCTGATGTCTGATTTAGTATGTCTCCCTCGGTCTAGAAAATAAGCTCTGAAAGAACCTGTTTGTGCTTCATTATCTTATCCTCAGAGCTCAGAAGGGAGCCAGAACAGGCACTGTCATGGCTAAAGCTCTTCCAAGAAGGGGACAAGTCACCCCTAAAATGACTTGGTTAAATGCAGAGGCCATGGCTGAGGGCTTCCCTGGCCCCATCCTGCCCCATCCTGGCCTCACACATAGTAGCGTTCAGGCATTAAGCTCTCTTGATTTCACGGGATGTCTCTCACACATCGCCCCCAATCTGCATGATAGTCTTGAAATTAGGATTAACTGCTCCTGTTTACAGATGAGAAAATAAGCCCGGAGAGGTTACACGGTCCCCTAACATAAACCAGCTGGAAAAGTTTGGAGTCAAGATTGGAACCCAGATCTTTAAAACCTGCACTCTTTCCACCTTGTTGCAAAGGATAGCAGTTCACATCCATGCACTGTTCTGAGCTTTTCCAGCATTTTCCAACCTCTGATCTCTGTCGCCTGATCTAGTCCTTACACCAGTTCTCTGATAATAATAATATTTATTGAGCACTTACTATGCTCCAGGCCCTGTTCTAAGTGTTTGAATGCTCATAAACATCCTATATGAATATTAGATAACACAGAGTCAGGTTGTCAAAATAAAATAGTAACAATCAGGGATTTCACTCAGACTCAAACTTGACTAATAATTCTCAGGATACTGGTCATCATAAGATGTAGGTGAAGTTTAAAGCCATCAGCACGGCTCCCTAGATTCTTCCTTGAAGATTAGAGTGCACTCTGGTCCAGATTAAACTCCCAGGGTCTCTGAATAAAACATGCATGACAACACACTTCCAGAGTGCACTCTGGTCCAGATTAAACTCCCAGGGTCTCTGAATAAAACATGCATGACAACACACTTCCAGAAACTATTTTATTCATGACGCATCTTCATTTTCACTTTGATAATTACACAGCTGACACTGACATTTTCCAGTGAACTCTCCCCATAGCTATACATCCCATTCTAAATAAACCAGGTAAAGCATCCTAAAAGCATTTGTACATAAGGACTCTCTCTTATCTTTCTGCTTCAAGTACCATTATGAGACTGGATTAGCAAGTTTATAAACAGAATGGACTAGTTATTATTTTTTCTCTATTTTCCCTCTCCCTATCCCAGCTGTAAAAGGTGAATTATAGGTAAGCTGTAAAACCTTCCCTTCCCAAACTAATTTTATAGCCTTTTTATAGATGAAAAGCAAAAATCTTAATTTAATCATTTCCCCAGGCCTCATAGCTAAGAGGCGAGGGCTGGATTAGAGTTGACACCACCGTGTTCTAGGACCTGTAATCTTAACTCTGACCTATGCACATGGCTACGACTTAGTGGCTGAACAACAGCAATGCACATGGTCATTACTCACTGACAGCTTGCTAAAAGGTGGGTGGAATCAGGCCCGTCAGGAAACTGACCTGCAGAACTGACACAGGATCTGGGACAAGAGAGGAAGCTTCTGTCTTTATCCTCATGTGATAGGTCTACTCTGCATTATCAGGAATCAGTCCTGTTTGTGTCAGTACAGAAAGGTACAATTTGCCATTTGTATCTAGTTGTCAAATGTCCGTGGCTGAAGGTGAATTCAGAGCACTTTGATTTTCATGGTTTCTTGCTGTTCTTGCTTCAAACGTTATCTGTACACACAGGTCAGGAGCAGTCTTTCTTCTTTGCCTCAAACTCACATATCTAAATCATAGCACCTATTGTTGACACAAAGGCTGTGTGACACATACAGACCTTCACGATGAGGTGGAACAGAACATGGGGACGCTTTCCGAGCTCCCAGGGGACCTCAGAGATTCTTTGGCAGATGAGAAACTGCCCAGGAGCTGGGATGAATTAGAACTAAGGCATCCTCAGTTTGTGAAAGAACAGAAAAATTTTCAGTCCAGTTATTCACTGGAAGATTAAGCTATGCTTTCCCTGCCAAGAAGTCCTCTCACTATGACTTGATTGCTTCTACTGATGGGGAACTCTTTACCTAACAAACCAATGCTGTGGTCCAAGGTCAGGGAACTATGGCTTGTGGGCCAAATCTTGCCCATGGCCTATTTTGTATGACCTATGAGCAATGAATGGTGTTTACATTTTAAAGGGAAAACAAGAAGAATGTGTGACAGAGACCATCTGCAGTGGCCTAAAAAGCCTCATGTATTTCCCATCTGGCCTTTTTTCAGAAAAAGTTTGCCACCCCTTCTAGAATCCCTCAGTTCTGACCTTTGGAAGAAGGGAGAGTGAGCTAGCTTATGAGGGAGGGAAAGATGAATTTCAATACAGCAGAAATGCCAGGATATAAAAGGAGGTTAATAGCAAAGGAACCACAAATAACCCAGCCAGGCCCGAGCAGTGGTTCTCAAACACTGCTGAATTACCTGGGAAGCTTTCAAAAGTCCTGATGGTCAGGCTGCATCCACGGCCAACCAAACCCTAAGCTGGCGGTGGGACCCAGGCCACATTTTCTAACACTCCCACGTGATTCCAGCTTGCAGCCAAACTTGGAAATCCCTGGGCTAGAGCCAGCTTTCCCAACTCTGTCTGAAAGCATTACAATCCCCTGAGGGGTTTAGAGAACTACAGTGAATGCTGATTCGGACCTCACCTGACACAGGCTTCCTTGGACCTCCAGCGTTGAACCCGGTGAGAACCGCTGTCCAAGATGGGTTGGGGGCGGGGGCACATCCCAGGACCCGTCGGAAGTCAGTGAGGAGCTGGAGGCAGGTCCAGGGGCGTTACGTTAAGATTTACTCTGAGCTCCAGAGAGGTCTGTTTCAGGGGGATATTTAAGCATGAACTTCACGGGGCAGGTTTGCTGTGGGAAGAGATCTGGAAGGCAGATGGATGGGAAAATATATGTAGTCAAGTGGCATGAGCCAGGGGCCAGGTGGGAAACCCAGGCTACAGGAACTGAGGACCAGACTAGGGCCGGGGGCCTGGGCAGTGCCAGCTGGCAGGGACCCCATGGACATGGGCCCTGGGCTGAGTCAGGCCACTGAGGGGAAACCCACATCCCCGAGTGGGATTTGAGCGCTCTTCTGTTTTGTTCTGATAACAGCTGTTCTCCCAGGAAGAACAGTGAGTGCTGACATGATCTCTCCGTGGACAGATTGGTCGTCTTCTCCGTGCACTTAAACAAAGATGCTAAATTGAACCCATCTGCACACCTGCCTGAAAGGCCTTCTTGACCCAGTCCACAAAATCTGCCTTCTGTGCTTTTTCCCAAGCTCTCGTCCTTCTTGCGGTGACTTTGGCTCCCCTCCCAACATTTGCAAATGCTGCCTTCTCGTGATCATGACTGAGTGCTGAGTTTCAGGGATTTTAGACTCTGCTCTCCATCAGTGTCTGGGAGGCTCCCTAAGGAGAGGTCCAGGTGCACCCCCCAATCTCGGATCAGACACCTCATGTTCACCCAGCAGCTGGGTGTCACCCACTCCAGCTACTGTAGCCACAAGGTTGACCAGGGCTTAGAAACTTCACTTGGACTCATATCGACAGCACATAGCTTAAGCCCCCGGGGAAATTACATGTCCAGGGGGCACTGCCACTGGAATTGTGAGATCATGTTGCATCTTGCTAAGTGGACCGGAAGGAACAGGTCCCCGGAAGAGCTGCCCTAGGAAAGCATGGCTCGGAGCCGATGGGAGAAAAATGGCCAAGGGCCTCCCAGGCAGCCTGCCCCTCCATGATTAAATGAAAAAAAAATCATCTTCCCAGGAGAGAAGCTGTACTTTGCCCGAGGCAGCTTCTGTGGTGAGTGGATCAATGCAAGGAGACTTGACAGTGAGCTGAAATTAGGTGAAGGGACAGAAGGAAAATGAGAAAGGCAGTTTCCTGCTACATATTTTATTTGTGTGCATAACCCCAAGGCAGTGGCAGAGAGGCCTAATAAATGAGGCCCAGGATAAAAGAGCTTTATCTTTGAGGGAAAGGAGATGATCCTCAAAGCATGTCAACTGCAGTTTGAAAAGTCTTAACGATGAACAGACTGTGCTGGCTCTGAGTTCAGCCTTCTAAGGGCAGTTTACCAGCCAGTGGGGAGGACTGATGCACCCTGGTCCACGCAGCAAGATGAAGTTGATCACTGTTCGTATAAATGGGTGAATCAGGATCTGATCTGAGCTTTCCAGAAGGCTTGTGATGTCCCGATGAGGGAGTATGCCAAGCGCCCAGGGAGTATGTGATGATGTTTAAATGATGTTAGTTGCTCACTCGTGTCCAACTCTTTGCAACCCCAAGGATTGTAGCCCATCGGGCTCGTCTGTCCATGGAATTCTCCAGGCAAGAATACTGGAATGGGGTTGCCATTCCCTTCTCCAGGGGATCCTCCCAACTCAGGGATAGAACCCAGGTCTCCTACATTGCAGGCAGATTCTTTACCTGTTGAGCCACTGGGGAAGTTCAGGACACTCCTATCACTCAGGAAATTCCAAGGGTTTGAGGAACTCCATGTTTTGTGCCAGGAACTGTGCTCTCTGCCAGAAACCAGGGGGAAAAGCCAAATGTATATTTATTATCCCACAGTGCCAGGCTCTGGGCCAGGATTGCAGGTAAAGAATGAATGAGACAGCGTTGCTGCCACCACGGAAGAGCAGCTGCACAGTGTACAAATGACTCACCCAAGGTCACACAGCAAGAGCAGCAGAGCTGAGAGCGAGACCCAGGCAGTGACCCTCCAGACCCTCTCTCCCCACCAAGCACCCCGCCTGGCATGGCTTGGTGGCTCATACTCCTGCGGTCCTGGGTCCTGGGGCCCGTGGGAGGGTTCTCAAATATCCCATCCAGACATTGATCTGTCTATAGACTGAAAAGATGCGCAACCTGGAAGGTGAGAATTAATTTAATTCAGCAGACAAAACTGAGGACAAAACTAAGCCCAGGAGGCAGCCTGAGACAGCTCTGAGAGACTGCTCCAAAGAGACAAGGGAGGAGCTGGGATATACAGTTTTTTCAGCAAAGACCAGGTAGTTGGAACATCAAAAGATTACTGTTCATTAAAGAAAACAGATATCTTAAGGATGTTAAGGAATTTAGTGCTTTTCTGTGTCTTGGGAAGATGCAAGAGTCTGAGCTCACTGAAATCATTCCTTTGATCTGCACCTTAGCTAGTGGAGGCCAGTATCCTGTTTTTTCCGGGCTTCCCAGGTGGCGCTAGTGGTAAAGAACCCGCCTGCCAATGCAGGAGATATAAGAGACGAGGGTTCAACCCCTGGGTTGGGAAGATCCCCTGGAGGAGGGCATGGCAACCCACTCTAGTATTCTTGCCTGGAGAATCCCATGGACAGAGGAGCCTGGCGAGTCACATGGGGCAGAGTCCATGGGGTCACAAAGGGTCAGACACAACTGAATCGACTTAGCATGCATGCACGCGTCCTGTTCTTTCCAGTCCTGAGTCCCCTGGGGTGCACTATTGGGGTGACTGCAGGGACTGGCAGCCCATTTGCCTCCATCCTGAGTCCCCTCAGGGCTCACCACTGGGGGCAGCTGTTTACTAGTGTGGCAGGCAACAGTTTTCATTCACCACAGTTAGACGTCCACCTTGGACCTTTCACCCTCTGTGGCCTTGGCACCACGAGCCTTTGGAGCACTGGCCACAGAGGTCCACTGAGGGTGGGAGAGAGGCCAGAAGTCCACCTGTTCAGCCACTGGCCAAGGTTGCCCCTTGAAGGGGACCCTCCCACAGGCACTGTTGGAAGTGCCAGCCAGGATCTGGGAACTGAACTTTGAGAGTCCACCCTGATGGAGCCCATGAGACCCAGAAAGGGGAGAGCCTAAGCCCAGCAGACCCAAGAGGAGAGCCTGGGGAGGGGGGAAGGGAGAAGAGTCAAGGGAAATAGAGTCCAAACCACACACATGTGTGACATGAACTGAGCGCCAGCCTGGCACCTGCTCTGCCTAGTGGGGAAGAGATGGAAAACATGCTGCTCCTGCCCTGGAGGAGCCCACGGGAGACAGACCTGGGAATGGATAATCTCATTCAGTGGATTTACCCGAGGGCAGGAGCGGGAAGAAAGGAGGTGGAACCAGGGGATGTCAAGTGGCCAGCATTTGGGCGAATGTTGCTTGGACATGATCCCATTGAATTCTCTCGAGTCTGCAAGGTTGGATCCATCATCTTACAGCTGGCAAAGGTGGATGGAAGTCGAGAGTCAGCCCTGCTCTGTCTGCCTCTGAACCCCATGCCATGGGGCAGGCGCTGTGCCAGACCCAGTGCGTGGGCGAGGTTCTGTCCCTCGGAAATGCTGCCCCAAGAGGAAGCTCAGCGAGCAGACAGCAAGGCCTCAGCTGCCTGGTCAGGGGTCAGGGCAGGAGGCCAGGCCCTGCTTGGAAGAGATCCTCCCCAAGTATGAGTCTAGCACAATGCCTGGCAGTTATAGGTACCCAGACATTTCTGCTTGTTGAGTGAATGAATAAATGAGAGAGTAATTCCATCCATGGCCTTGGCCTCCACTCTACATTAAGTAGGCCAGAATTTAGATGGAGGTCAAGTCAGATGATTCATTTCCCCTCAGAAGTTAAGAAACTCTGTGCAAAACAGAGTAATAAGTACATCAATCTCTAACTTTCTTGATCAAGGAGTAATGATTGGGTGGAAGATATCAGTCTATATACATTAAAACGATTAGAGCTATAAATCAAGAGATCTTAGCCTGACACCAAATAGGTATACAGTCCTAATTTTTTTTAACGGTTTAATGACAATAAATGGGAATCTCTCACAAGTCCAGGCTTAAAAAAAGTAGCAGTCATTGCTCAGGACATATTTGTATCTCTAAAAGGGATTGATGTAGAAGGTGAGGTTGAACTCCAGTAGTGTGGATTCTAATTCTTAGCTGTCTCCATGCAGTAGCGGATACCAAATGCCCACGCCCATTACCTTCTGGGATCTGGGGTGAGGACTTATGAGATAACCTCTTTCTAAAACTGCCCTGCAGACTCTCAACTATCATAGAAATTTGCAATTAGGTCAAGGACCAACACGAAGGTATTGTCAGCTGGGATTTTAAAGGAAATTGCACAAATGGCCTATTTTCAGAGGAGAGGCAGGTGAATGGGTTCAATAGAAAAGATGGAGACATGTGATAAATACGGACAGAGGGAAGTGCCACCCCCCCGCCCCGCCCCCGCCAAGCCTGAGCAGGCATCAGGGAGATGAATTTTAATTAATATTCGTTTCTCCCAAATAAGAGAAATTAGATACTAAGAAACAATATTGCACTGTGAAGACTGAGCTTGACGCTCTGTGGAGCTCTGTGGACCGTTACTATATTTAAGACTTTTGCCACCATCTCCACCTCCAAGAACTAATTTTCATCCCAGTTGAGAATGCATGATGGAGGTAAACGCGTAGATTTTTTTTAGTCAGTCCAAGCTGTAACTTCATCCCCAAGAGCATGAAGAGGAATGAGAAACGTCCCAACCAGGAGCTTGGAACCCAGGTTAGAGGCAGTTTCCAAGTAAAGAAAAAGAAGAGGAAGTAGTTGGCTCTCACTGGAGAAGGGGGCTGGATTGACAGTTGAGGCTCAGAAAGGTTAAGTGCTCCACCCAAAGTCACACCGCAAATGATCAGGGGAGCCAGGATTCCAGTTCAGGTTGGTGTGAATCTAGAGCCCAACCTCTTAACATCCACACACAGTAGGCTACCAAGAAAAATCAGGACCATGGCACTGTGGAAGCGTGGAGAAGACCCTTACCGGGACTAGTGGGAAGTCAGGTTACCTGGAGCGGGTAAAGTTAAACTGATTTCTGAGTGTTGAGTTGAAACGAGCCGAGCCACCAATCATGGGTTCTCAGAGCGTGCACTGCCCACAGTGCCACGTCTAAAGACACATCATCCCCGTGTTAGACAGACACAAACATAGGAGAACATCGGCCCATAGGCAAACCCAGCCGTGCATACAGTCAGGAAAGCACGCCTCGCACAGTGGTTCACACATACACGTACACCTGCGTGTGTGACCCCCCTCTCCAGATGTTCCCCAAGGTTCCTTTCTTATCCACTCTCAGCAGCCTGATGGCCATCCCTTGCCTGACTTCATATCTGGCCTGGGTGCCCACCATCAGGGTGGGAGGTGGGAGGAGCCCAGTTGTGCCTGGCCTGGGGGAGCAGATGGTTGGCACGCGTGGTCACCAGCCAGGGCTGCCGCCTGCCAGGTGTCTGGAGAGTTTCCTCAGTGAAGCCAAGCTGGGCCACGGTGTGTGATGGTTCAGGTCATACAGAAACCTACTTAATTTAAGAAGTCTTTTTCCTTGAGGAAGGGACACATTTTCTTGTTTGCAAAAGTGCCATTTGGGTCAGCGGTGGCCCAGCTATAAAGAAAAGGAAGGAACATCTGGGCAGAGGCCAGAAGTCAGAAAGCAGAGTGTGTTGGTGGATTCTGAGGACACAGAGTGTTACAGGAGGAGAGAGTGGGAACGCGGGGGCAGCAGGGAAGGTCCAGACACAAAGAAAATGGAGCCAGGTCATTGCGGCCTTCACAGGCTGGAAGAGCTATTAGTAGACTTTGTCCTCCCGGAAGTAGGCAGCCACTGAGGAGTTTCAGGCTACAGTGTGACATTATCAGACTGCTGTTTTAAAAGTCTGTAGTGTGGAGACTGAGTGGAGGGGAAATACGGAAGATGGGAGAGGCTTGAATGCATGCATGCTCAGTCACTAAGAGACATGTCCAGTTCTTTGCGACCCCATGGACTGTAGCCCTCTAGGCTCCTCTGCCCCTGGGATTCTCCAGGCAAGAATACTGGAGTGGAATGGGGTACTATCTCTTCTTCCAGGGGATCTTCTTGACCCAGGGATCAAGCCCAAGTCTCCTGCATCTCCTGCATTGCAGGCAGATTCTTTACCACTTGAACCATCTGGGAAGCCTGGGAGAGGCCTACTAGGCGTAAATTAGGGGTTATTAAGGAATTTGTATTAGGGAGCTATCACTGTGTAACAAATAACCCCAAAACTTAGCAGATTAAGCAATGCTGCTGCTGCTGCCAAGTCGCTTCAGTCGTGTCCGACTATGTGCGACCCCATAGACATAACCGTCTATAACTGCCAACATCACCAACTCAATGGACATGAGTTTGAGCAAGCTCCGGGAGATGGTGAAGGACAGGGAAGCCTTGTGTGAGGCAGTCCATGGGGTCTCAAAGAGTTGGATACAGCTGAGCGACTGAACAACAACAAACCTACCATTGCTCCCAAGTCTGCGCCCTGACACAGTAGTTTTGCTCCACCTGGCCCAGGCTTTGCTGATCTTCATGCAGATTGGATGGATTCCAGTCAGTCCAAGGTGGCCTCAACCACTGATCTGTAATCAAGAGGAGTGACTCAATGTCTGTCACCACCCAGCAGGCTAGCCCAGCTCATTTACACGATGTTAGACAAGTCGTAGGAAAGAAATGTGCAAAACCTGCCAAGGTCCAGGCTTGACATCACTACTGTCCCTTTCTCTTGGCCAAAGGGAGTCAAAAAGCCAGCTCAGAACTAAGTGTGGAGAAACGATTTTACCTCCATTTGGAGGGGCTGAAAGTACCATGGCCACTCTGCAATCCCTCCAGAAGCTGTGACTGTAGACTAGGCAAGGGATGACAACTCAGGACTCTCATTTAGGGAGAAATAGATGTCATCCGTTCATTTACCCATGTCACAAATAATTATTGAATGCAAACTGAAAAAGCCATCCTTCAAGTCCTGGCAATACAGTGGTGAGCCAAACGCACACACGCACACACACGCACACAGCCCCTCCCCTCGAGGGAGCTTACTTTAAGTGACAGTCAGAAGTTAGCGTTCCTGCTGGAAACGTATGACATACTCCACTGACATAATTTGAAAAGGCAAACTGCAGTGGTGAAGACAGGCTACAGGATAATGTCCAAGACCCTAATTATTTGGAAGGTCTCAGCATATGACGTGAACACCCACTCCCCCACTTATTGGCTGTGCATAAAGCAAAGCAATTTACAGAAAGTTAATTCATCAAAAGTCGACTCACTGGTCAAATCGCTGAAAGCCATGTCATAGAGAAAAACTCTTTGCAGAATTTATCTTATTTCTTTTAATTATCTCTCAAGAATGTAGAGACTTTTGTATGGAACACAACAATTTTAACACCTTTCGTTGATTTCAGTGTTGCTGTTCATTTTGCCTGCATAAGTCAATTTGGAAAAATGTCCTCCCTTTTTTAAAATTTAGTTCCTTGGGGCAAAAAAAAAGCATAGCTGAGCGGCATAAAATATATCTGTGTCCACAGTAAGAATATATGTGTTCCTCGCTCTCCAAATCCATTTTATTCCAAAGACTGATACACACAGTAAGTAACAGGGTTTGGATAGCAAGAGATATATCAACACATTTATGTTACTTTCTTTGACTCCTGAGTTTGGAAAGACAGAGTTTGGATAGCAAAGGCGCAGAGAGCAAGAGATACGCACCCATCGGTAGATGACGCTTCTCTTACTCATGAGTGAATTTTATATCTTTGTCTTGGCGAATTGACCTCAGTGAAATGAGCTGCTGTTGCTGCTGCTAAGTCACTTCAGTCGTGTCCGACTCTCTGCGACCCCATAGACAGCCTCCTACCAGGCTCCCCCGTCCCTGGGATTCTCCAGGCAAGAACACTGGAGTGGGTTGCCATTTCCTTCTCCAGTGCATGAAAGTGAAAAGTGAAAGTGGAGTCACTCAGTCGTGTCTGACTCTTAGTAACCTCACGGACTGCAGCTTACTAGGCTCCTCTGTCCATGGGATTTTCCAGGCAAGAGTACTTGAGTGGGGTGCCATCGCCTTCTCCGAGCAGTGAAATGAGAGGCTGTGCCAAATTCAGGCTTCCCTTGTGGCTCAGATGGTAAAGAATTTTGACTATAATTTGGGAGACCTGGGTTCAATCCCTGAGTCAGGAAGGCAACCCCACTCCTGTATTCTTGCCTAGAGAATTCCATAGACAGAGGAGCCAGATTAGGGGCTCTAGCTGGGTGTCTGTGTTTCAGAACCCACTGTTTTTCTCCCTATCCACCATCCAGGCTGCTGGGTAGGCAACAGGATTGGCATTTTAGCACATTTTCTGGAAGATTCCCAAATAGACAGTTTAGCCCAAAAGCACTGTCTTGTTTGTAGAAGTTTTCAGGCTTAGTAACCAACTCTGGGGCTACCCAGAGACCCATACCTGTAAGCTGGCCAAACTGACCACTGGCTACCCACTTCTCCACAGCTCTCAGGACAACACAAAAGTCTTTTGAGAATGCTGACAGTGTGAACAATCGAGTATATAGCCAGCATTTCAGATTCTGTGCTGAGTATTTCACTCAAGCCATCTTACCCAGCCCTCAATGAGCCCTGCAGGCAGATTGTCTTATTCCCATTTTGACCATGAGGAAGATGAGCCTCCAAAAGTTTGTGGCTCCTCTAAGTCATACATGTAGATGCTACTGATGTCAGAGGGTGGCGATGTTTGTGCTCTTTTCTACCATAATGCAGTGAACATTGATTCTCCCTCCAAGATTCACATTCACTCAGAACCTCAGAAAATGTCCCTGTTTAGAAAGAAGATCATTGCCTGTGTAATTAGCTAACGATCTCAAGATGACATCATTCTAGAGCCAGTTCAGTTCAGTTGAGTCACTTAGTTGTGTCTGACTCTTTGCGACCCCATGGACTGCAGCACACCAGCCTTCCCTGTCTATCACCAACTCCCGGAGCTTGCTCAAACTCATGTCCATTGAGTCGGTGATGCCATCTAACCGTCTCATTCTCTGCCGTCCCCTTCTCCTCCTGCCTTCAATCATTCCCAGCATCAGGATCTTTTCCAGTGAGTCAGTTCTTCGCATCAGGTGGCCAAAGTAGTGGAACTTCAGCTTCAGCATCAGTCCTTCCAATGAATATTCAGCACTGATTTCCCTTAGGATTGACTAGAGCCAGGGTGGGCCTTAAATCCAATGACTGGTGTCTTATAAGACAAGGAGAGGACAGAGAGAGAGACACAGTGGTAATGTGAAGATGGAGGCAGAGATCAGAGTGATGATCCTACAAGCCAGTGTCAGCAACACTGCACGTTAGGAGAAAGGCCTGGAGACTTCCCTGGTGGCACAGTGGATAGGAATCCACCCGCCAAAGCAGGGAACACGGGTTCCATCCCTGGTCTGGGAAGATTCCACGAGCCGTGGAGCAACTAAGCCCACGCTCCACAACTCCTGAGCCTGCACTCTAGGGCCCGGGAGCCCACAACGACTGAGCCCCTGTTCCACAACTACTGAAGGCCTTGGACCCAGAACCTGTGCTTCGCAACCAGAGAAGCCACTACAATGAGAAGCTTATGCAGCTCAGAGAAAGCCCGCGTGCCACAATGAAGACCCAGCACAACCAAAAATAAATAAATAATACAAACGATTTTAAAAATAAAAAAGAGAAAGGCATGGGATGGTTTCTCCCTCACAACCTCCAGAGAAAACTAACCCTACCAACACCTCCATTTCAGACTTCTCGCCTTCAGAACTGCGAGAGAATAAATATGTTGTTTTTAGTCACCGCGTTTTGGTGATGTGTTAGAGCAGCCCTAGGAAGCTAGCCATGATGTTGGCAGGAAAATATTTTCTGTCTCCCAGGCAGCAGTCGACGTGGGGCCAGTGGGCTTTGGAAATGACAGACTTCCATCATCCAGCTATCCTCATCCGCATCATCACTAATGCCAAACAGATGGTGGGGCAAGCTGCTCTCCAAGCTCATGGTGAGCTTTCTGCTTATTCAGGAAGACCAAGGGGAACTTTTAGAATTAATATTATCTTCCTTAGGCAGAGCACCTGTTCAGAGCTAGGTACCACAGTCACCCTCATCCTCAGAGCATCCTGCCAAGGAAACACTCTATTTGCGACAGGGTCACCTGGGCTCCAGGAACCTGCCTTGCTCGCATCACACAGTCAGAGATATCCCAGGATTTGAACCTACATCTATCTGACTCTGACATCACCTTTCCTGCCACTGTCCCTCCTGTTTTTCCAGACACTTCATTTCCTTCCTTATCTCTTTTCTGCAGCCTAAGGCAGAGTTAATTAGTGAGTTTATTTCCTGTCGTGTTAATTCGGCAGTGCGCTCTATGACTGTCTGCCAAGTTGTCCCCAGAAAAGATGGTCCCTCAGAAGCAATCCTAAGCAAACGCTGTTCTGAGAGTGAATTTGAGCCCTCCAGGGTTTCAGGGCAGAAGCCTGGATCTGCAACAGAAAGATGGAAAGTTTTGAAAACACTGGTTCTACAGCCCCAGAGTCGGTGACACCCCCTTGGCTTCTAGACTTCCCTGTGATTCCCCCAGCAGCAGTCTTCCTCCTGGCTGGGATGGAGCGATCCTGGGACCAGGCAGGGGGATTTGCCACTTAGTTGTTCCTTGCAGCCTCTGAGATGGTGAGAGTAGGAGTCTCTGTTTAGGTGATTAGTGTCCCATGGCTGCTATACCCAAGTGCTGCGAACAAATGGCTTTAACAACAGAAGCCTCGTCTGTCACAATCTGGAGACCGGACGTCCAGAATCAAGGTATCAGGAGAGCTGAGCTCCTTCAGAGGCTCAGAGGAGAATCTGCCCACACCTGCCTCCTGGCTCCTGATGGCTGCCAGCATTCCTTGACTTGTAGCCACAGCCCTCCAATCTCTGCCGCCTCTTTGTGTTGCCTCCTTTTCTATGTACTCCCAAGCCCCTCCCACTTCTCCCTTACAAATGTGGTTAAAAATAAATTCACAAGCTGAAGGTTGAGAGTTATGTTTTATTAGGCAGGAAATTTTAGGACATCAAGTCTGGGAGGCAGCATCTCAAGTGACCCAAGAGAAGTGCTCTGAGAGGGGTGGTGGGGGAGGAAACAAGTTATATCAAACGAAGTTATATTAAGACAAGTTATATCAAACAAGTTATATCTTGCAAGTTATATCAAGACAAGTTATATGAAACAAGTTATATCTTGCAACGAAGAGCAGGTAGTCTGACTTCAAAATACAATTGTTAATAAAAGAAAACCAGATATCTCAAGTTAAAGAACTCAGCCCTTTTCTATTTATGGGCAGATGCAAGAGTCTGGGCTCACTAAAATCATTCCTTTTATATGCATCTCGGCTATCTGGGCTTCCCTTGTGGCTCAGCTAGTAAAGAATCCACCTGCAATGCGGGAGACCTGGGTTTGATCCCTGGGTTGGGAAGATCCCCTGGAGAAGGGGAAGACTACCCACTCCAGTATTTTGGCCTGGAGAATTCCACGGACTGTATAGTCCATGGGGTGGCAAAGAGTCAGACACGACCGTGCGACTTTTTCACTTTCAGCTGTCTGGGACCAGTATCCTGTGTTTTCACATCCTGAGTTCCCTCAGGGCTCACCTGTTCACCCTTGGTGGTGGCTACAATCACTGATGACTGTAACATTCTCTATTTACTGACATGGCAGGAAAGATGTATATGATTGCATTTAGAACCCATGCTGATAATCCAGGATAAGCACCTCCTTAGCCTGGATTTTAAGAACTTTAACTTAATCATCCCTTTTGCCATAGAAAGCAGTATTCACAGGCTCCAGGGATTAGGAGATGGGGTACATGGAGGGCCCCACCTTGCTCCTGTGATGGCAGAAGGGCTCACAGTTCAGCAATTGCACCCCTCAATCTCCACACAAATGCTCTCTCCTTCTCTCCTGTCTCACCCACTTCTAATCTCACTGTGGGTGAAGGGGCTCGAGAGCCAAGAACCAACCTTGTTGGCTGTCCCGTGCAGGCAGAAACCCGCAGCTGACTTTGGAATTGCCGCCTCTGTTGTGTCTTGGTTCTGAGTCCAAATGAAGCTCTGTTTTAACCTCCTGTTACCCATGCAATGTAAATGTTAACTAACACGACGTGACTACAAGGCAAGAAGTCACCTTTGCTAAACAGGGTCTGGAAGGTATAAAAAGGAGCAGAAACAGGGTCTTCTTTTTGAGGGATTACTAGAAGTAATTCTTGGGGGCAAGGCAGGGTGGGGCAGGGGCTGTGTCAGAGTCCTATGGCTGCTGTTACAAACCCCCACTTACCTCAGAACAAATGTACATTTATTCTCCAGGTTTCTGGGGTCCAGAAGCCTAAAACCATCGTCAATGGGACAGAGTCAAGGTGTCTGCAGGGCTGGTTCCTTCTGGTCTGGGAGAGTTTGTTTTCTGGCCTTTCCCTACTTAGAGGTTGCCCACATGCCTTGGCTTGTGGCTTCTTCCCCAATCTTCAAAGCCAACTGGGTAGCACCTTCTCTCCTCTCTGACCCCCTGCCTCCCTTTTATAAGGACCTTGTAATTTTATTGGGCCCACCTGGACTGAGGGTTTCCCAGGTGGCTCGGTGGTAAAGAATCCACCTGCCAGTGCAGGAGATGAAAGAGACACAGGTTCCATCCCTGAGTCAGGAAGATCCCCGGGAGTAGGAAATGGCAACCACTCCAGTATTCTTGCCTGGAAAATTCTTCCCTCCTCCACCAGAGGAGCCTGGTGGGCTGCAGTCCATGGTGTGGCAAAGAGTCAGACACAACTGAGTGACTGAGCAACTCTGCATGCACCTGAATTGGGTAGGATAATCCAGAAGAGGCTCCCCATCTCAAGATCCTAACATTATCATACCTGCAGCATCTCTTTTGTCATATCAGATAACATTCATGGTTTCTGGGGATTAGGAGTCAACATCATTGGGAAGGCAGGGGGTGGTGGTTATGCACATTCCAGGTAGTAGCAGCATTTCCTAAGGCTAACAGGCATGGGAAAGAAGGATATATTTGGAAATGGAAGGAAGTCAGGAGGCTGGTGGTGTCACGGGGGAGATGGGAATGTTGGCAGGAGGGGCTAAGAGGTAAGCAGGTCAAGATCAGACTCTGCCTCGTAATTCAACCAGTATTTGTTGTTGTTCAGTCGCTAAATCGTGTC
Organism: Bos mutus; assembly: GCF_027580195.1. NCBI lineage: Eukaryota > Metazoa > Chordata > Mammalia > Artiodactyla > Bovidae > Bos > Bos mutus. Next base: position 104,753,380 of record NC_091622.1, on the reverse strand, counting down.
TGACTCTTTGACCCCAGGGACTGTAGCATGCCAGCCTCCCTTGTCCTTCACTACCTCCCAGAGTTTGCTCAAAGTCATGTCCGTTGAGTTGGTGATGCCATCCAACCATCTCATCCTCTGCTGCCCCCTTCTCTTTTGGCTTTGGTTTTTTCCAGCATCGGACTCTTTTCCAAGGAGTTGACTCTTCACATCAGGTGGCCAAAGTATAGTGAGTGTATTAATTCACTTAGGCTGCCATAACAAAGTCCTACAGATCAGGTGGCTTAAACAACAGGAATGTGTTGTCTCACAATTCTAGAGGCAGGAAGTCCAAGTCAAGGAGTCAGCAGGGTTGGTTTCTTCTGCAGCCTCTCTCCTTGGGTGCGGAAAGCCCACTTCTCACCACGTTCCCACATGGTTGTCCCTGTCTATGTGTCAGCGTCCTAGTCTCCTCTTCTCGTAAGAATACCAGTCAGATTGGGTTAGGACTCATGCATATAACCTCATTTAATCTGAAAATCTACATTTCCAAATGCAGTCACATTCTGAGGTACTGGAGGTTAGGACTTCAATACATAAATTCCAGAGATGTCACAATTCATCCCATAACAGTAATCTAAAGTGAAGCTCCTAGAACAAGAACCTCCGTGGTTCAGGTACTTACTCTTCCTCTGACCAACTGACATGGGGCCAGTTGCTTAATCTCTCTGGGCGTCATCTGAAAATTAAAGATAACAATGGCACCCACCTCACTGGGAAGTTGTAAGGATTAAATGCATCCATTTGTTCAGTGAATAATTACTAATGGCAGCCATGTGCCAGGCACTCCTGTAGGTGCTGGGGAAAATGATAATGAACAAAAAAAAGACAAAATGCCTGTCATTCTGGAAGTACTGATGCTGAAGCTGAAACTCCAATACTTTGGTCACCTGATATGAAGAACTAACTCATTGGAAAAGACCCTGATGCTGGGAAAGATTGAAGGCAGGAGAAGATGGGGATGACAGAGGATGAGATGGTTGGATGGCATCACCAACTCGATGGACATGAGTTTGAGCAAGCTCCAGGAATTGGTGATGGACAGGGAAGCCTGGTGTGCTGCAATCCATGGGGTTGCAAAGAGTCAGACACGACTAGGAGACTGAACTGAACTGGAATGTGTATTATAATGAGACATTATCCTTTGTGTATCGTGAAGAAGGGAATGGCTACCCACTCCATGATTCTTGCCCAGAGAATCCCATGGACAGAGGAGCCTGGTGGGCTACAGTTGTCTATGGGGTCACAAAGAGCTGGACACGATTGAGCGACTAACACTTTGACTTTCTATCCTTTGTATAGGGAAACAATATAAAACAATATGAAATTCACTTATCAAGTATATTGGACTAGAATAAGCACTACAGAGAAATTTTGAGCAGGGAGGTGGCCAGGAAGCTTCTTTGGGAAGATTTTGCAACTTGTCAGAGAAGGTCCTAGAAGCAAGGTGTCAATTGAGCAAAAGATGTGAAACCATGAGGGAACAAAACATCCCGAGAGCTGAAGGAAGAGAACACAGAACAGAGGAGCAGTAGGCGACGACCCAAATGCTGATGCCCACGCGCTCAGAGCAGAGAGGAGAGAGGGCCTTCAAACCATCTCTTGGCTCTAAGCCGCAATCTCTCTAAGGCGCCATGTCTGCAAGAACAGAGTGTCTTTTAGACTCTACATTATTTGCTTTTGCTGTTGTGACAAATTATCACAAACTTAGCCAACGAAAACACCACTCATTAATTATCTTATAATTTGGTGCCCAAAAGTCTAAACTGAGGCTGCAGGGGAGCTCTTCTTACAGAAGTTCGAGGGGAGAATTTATTCCTTCCTGTTTTCTTCTTCTCAAGGCTGCTGGCAGATCTTTCCTCATCGTCTCTTGCTCCATCTTCAAACCTCTGCTTCTGTCATAACATCTCTTTTTCTGACTTTGACCCCCTTGCCTCCCTTTTTCATGAACCTTTATTTTAAGGACATAGAGCCCACCTTGATCAGGCAGGAGAATTTCCCCATCTCAAGATTCTTAATGCCATCTGCAAAGTCCCTTGGCCATGTAAGGTAACATTGTCACAGGTTCTGGGAACTAGAATGTGGATTTCTTTGGGGGGACATTATTCTATCTATCGGACATCCCTGGTGGCTTAGACAGTAAAGAATCCGCCTAATGCAGGAAATCCAGTTCAGTCCCTCGGTTGGGAAGATCCCCTGGAGAAAGGAATGGCTACCTAACTCCAGTATCCTTGCCTGGAAAATCCCATGGACAGAGGAGCCTGGCAGCTACAGTCCACAGATGGGGTTGCAGAGTCAGACATGACTGAGCGACTACTCACGCATGCATCCTATCTGTCACAGCATCCTTGATGCTCCAAGTCTGCACAAGGGGAAGAAAATGCAATATAAAGTGGAATTTCTCCTATTTTATGTTCCCCATGGGCCGCTTGATGTAGTCAAGAAACTATGGGCTTCATCCTCTTCCAGTCTTGGGCCCAAAGGTCAGGACCCCACTTCCCAGCTGTGTGACCTTGGGCAGCTTAGCTCAGCTCTCTGGTCTGGTCCCACCTGTAATAAGAGGATGATGGATACAAGAAAGCTGTGATCTGAGTGTAAAAGAAATCTCTGCCAAGTGCCTAATAGAATTTCAGCCTACAGAAAGCACTCAAGGAGCGGGGCTGTTACAAGGTTTCCTAAGCCACGGGTCAGCTTCCTGTGCTTAAGAAAACTGCCCCTGGTGGGTGTCTTCTTAGCAGAAGTGGGTCCCACCCCTACCCGCCCGCCATCCCCCACCCAGCGCTCTGCAGTTCAGGAGGCCAAGCTCTGGAGACCTGAGCCTTCACTAAATCAAACAAGCCTTCGGGAAGAGAATTGCTTCTGAGAGGACATCAAACAGAACAGGCCGAGGGTTATTTTTCTAAGACAATGGTGTCTCTAATGGAAAATTTCACCCACCGTGAAGTCTCATTTCTCGGACGGAGCCAGGGGAGGAGCCGGCGCAAGTCCGTGTACTGTCTCACCCCTGCGGTGTTTCCCTGTGAGCACCCAGCTTCTTTGTTTAAATAAAACATGCAAAAATAGAAAATCAAGCTTTTTAGGTCTTAAAAGGGCCTGCGAGGGCTTCCTTTATAAAGAAAACTCAGGCATGTGCTTCAGTGTGTGGATTTTCTGAAACCTATTTTGCAGTTTACATTTTTTGCTCTTTTATCTATTCTCAGTTATGGTCCCAATTATTTCATTCAACAAAATATTTTGAACACACACCATGAGCCAGGTACTGTGTTCCACACTCAGGATGCAGAAACAGAGTCAGAGATATTTTCCATTTCTGGGAGTTCATCATCTAATTAAGATAAACATCAAATAATTATAGTCTGAAATTATTATACATGATTATAAATTATAAAGTGCTTCCCTGGTGGCTCAGATGGTAAAGAATCTGCCTGCAATGCGGGAGACCCAGGTGTCATCCCTGGGTTGGGAAGATCCCCTGGAGAAGGAAATGGCAACCCACTCCAGTGTTCTTGCCTGGAGAATCCCATAGACAGAGGACCCTGGCAGGCTACAGTCCATAGAATCTCAAAGAGTTAGACATGACTGTGTGAATAACATACATACATACATAAATTATAAAGGGCTTCTCTGTGGCTCAGCAGTGAAAAATCCACCTGCAATGCAGGAGACATGGGTTCGATCCCTGGGTCAGGAATATCTCCCAGAGGAGGGCATGACAACTCACTCCAGTATTCTAGCCTGGAGAATCCCATGGACAGAGGAGCCTGGTGGGCTACAATCCATGGGGTCGCAAAGAGTAGGAAAGAACTGAAGCAACTGAGCATGGTATAAATTACAAAATAATTATAAACAATTATGACCTATAAACTGGAAAAATAACCCGGAGAGTGCAAATTCCATGAACTTGAGGATCAAGTACAGTAAAGAGGAGCAGGATGAGTAAGCTCACAGGAAAGTGCGTTCATTAATTTAAAAGTATTTATCAAGCACTCCTTATGTTGATCCAGCCCCCAAGACACACTGGTGAATGGCAGAGAGACATGATCTTAGCTCTTGCATCTTATGTCTTGGAGGGGAGAGAGAGAGAGTGGGGGAGTGCTTAGACCCCAAGCAGCCACCCCCAACAAGTGCATATTTATAGGACCCTGTCCAGTAAACTATTACTTTATGATGCGTGACATGAACTAAGAAGGAATAAATAGGGTGAGAGGTGGGTGAGTGTGGACAGAAAGGGCTGCTGTGAGCACTGGAGGCAAGGCTGGGATGCTGGAGAAGGAAGTGGCCCTGTGAGGATCTAGGGAAAGGATGTGCAAAGGTCCTGAGGCAGAAACTCGCTTGATGGGTAAAGGGAAGGCTGGAGTGTTGTCAGTAAGAGAGAGAAGTGATGTTAGAGGTGAAGTTGGATGGAAAGAGGGGCCCAGAGATGGAGGAACTTGTAGCTCTCTGGTAAGGAGCTAGGATTTTATTTTCAATGCAGTGGGACACTACTGGAATATTGAAGCAAGGAGGAATTTGATCCAATTTCAAAATGTTAGCAATGTGACTATATTTTCAGTCTTTCATTCAGCAAGTTGTTAGTAATCACCTTCTATGCATATGACTCCATTCTAGTCCCAGGAGATGCAGAGGAGTAAGACTTACCTAGTGGAGAGGCAATGGCACCCCACTCCAGTACTGTTGCCTGGAAAATCCCATGGACAGAGGAGCCTGGTAGGCTGCAGTCCATGGGGTCGCTAAGAGTCAGACACGACTGAGCGACTTCACTTTCACTTTTCACTTTCATGCATTGGAGAAGGAAATGGCAACCCACTCCAGTGTTCTTGCCTGGAGAATCCCAGGGACGGGGGAGCCTGGTGGGCTTCCATCTATGGGGTCGCACAGAGTTGGACACGACTGAAGCGACTTAGCAGTAGCAGCAGCAGTGGAGAAGCAGCCAGTTTCATTCATTGATTCATCCACTGACCAATGTTCATTGAGCTCTCATACTCTTTACAGTGAGACTGTTCCAGAAATTAGGGCAGAGCATAGAACAAGACCCTGATGCTGGGAAAGAATGAGGGCAGGAGGAGAAGGGAGCGACAGAGGATGAGATGGTTCGATGGCATCATTGACTCAACGGACATGAGTTTGAGCACACTCTGGGAGATAGTAAAGGACAGGGAAGGCTGGCATGCTGCCATCCATGGGGTCGCAAAGTGTCAAACACAATTTAGTGACTGAACAAACGGAACAAAACAGACAATGTATGTGCCTCCAAGGAGCTGACATTCTGTTGGGGGAGGATTAGAGTAAGCACATAAAAATATAAATATGTAAAAATACTGAGTGCTCGAAAGAAAGGTCGTGCAAATGAGAGGGAGGAGATGGTGGAAGGGTGCTATCTGAGATGGGCAGGGGGCACAGAAGACCTCCTTAGGGGAGGTGACAATGGAGCAGAGATCTGAGAGATGGGAGGGAGGCCTCCATGCAGGTATCTGGAAGCAAGCAGCTCATGTAGAAGGGACAGACGGCACACTGGCCCTGGTGTGATTCCCCGCTCACAGCTCCCAAGGTGCTAATCCAGGTACCAAGATGCACCAGTGAGTGACACAGAGACGTGGTCTTTGCACATGCCAGCCTCAGGGAGGACCTTTCGAGGAAGGAGGAACCCCGAAGCCAGGGCCTCAGAAAGGAGCAGGACTCAGGTCTAGGTTCCATGTAACAGCTGAACTCATTCTTTCACAAGAAGTAAGCTCCCCATCACTTGAGGTATACAAGGAACTGTGTTGATGGGACTCCGTAGAAAGGAGCCAGGCTGACCTGGAGTCCAGCCCTGGCTGGGAAGGGCACAAATTCATTCACTGCCCACCCCTTCCCTCAATAACCCCTCACCAAGCACTCCGTCTAGGCCAGGCCCATCCCTTCAGCCTCCAGGGATCCATGGGGGGTGGGCAGGGACAGGTGGCGTTCCCCAGTGGCAGGGGGTTATGAGCTTGCAGAGGAAGGGGGCAGTGGTATATTTCAAAAGGTGAGAGTTTTTCAGGTGAGAAGAGAAGGCAAGGGAAGGGGATCCCATAGGAGCCACCAGATGCTGGCCAGGTGTGGTTGGGACCTGCAGGTTGTCCTCGCTGGCTTTGCCCTGTCCAGCAAGGTAGCAGCTTTGCTGGCAGGAGAACCCAGGCTGTGAAAACAGGCCAGCTGTGAGCAGCTGTGGTCCCGCCCAGCAGGAAGGGTTCTGTTCCCCTCCACCCTCAGGAGCCCGGGCTGAGCGGACCCCCACGGGCTTCAGCTTTTTGATTTGGAAATGATTCAGCTGTACTGAGGCTGGCACATCACAGCCAATCTGGGATGAAAACACAGCTGGAGCTGCTACTTCTGCAAAGACAGCACTCCCCAACTTCCAAGGGGATTTTCTATCTCAGCCTGAACATCTGCCACGGCCAAGGGAGCTGGGGACCCCGAGGATTTGAGGACAACTGGAAAAGAAGAATAAGCTCAGCTCTCCACTGAGGACACTCCAGGGAAAGTCAGGAAAAGCCCCAAGGCCTGTCGAGGTCACACGTGCACAGAGCATTTCAACTTGGCCACGCGAGATTTAGTCCAGCATCCCTCCTGGGTCTCCCGTTTTAACTGTTTGCGTGGGCTTCCTTCCCTGTGCCCGACTCAGCCTCATCGCTGGCGGGGCAGGAGACCACGTGTCAGATCCCTGCCACGTGTTAGATGAGTGACCTTGGGCAAGTCGCCTCCCCTTTCTGAGACTCAGTTCCTTCATCTTTAAGCTGGGGATAACACGACCTACCTAGAAAGAGCAAGCGGCTCTTAATTACTATAATTAATTAATTATATATTAGCATATAGTAATTAATATATATGTTAATCACTTAATTAATTACTATAGCTCTGCACAGGCGGCCACAACATGGGCAGGCAGCACGTGGTAGGTATTATTATTTTTAAGCTGTTTGCATTGACTGAGAGGATCTATGGAAGTTCCAGTAGACCTGGGTTTGAATCCCTCTTCTGCCGCTGCCTGACCAGCTGTGGGACCTCAGTTCAGAGTTTTCACCTTGAGCCGGATTCCCACCTCAGCGGTTTGCCCAGGACCGTCTCAGCTTGCCCTGGGTGTCCAGATGTCATTATGAAGAGCAGCCCCCAAGTCTCTGAAAACACATCATATGGTCTCCCCACCCATTGATCAATGGGGCATGACATGGCCACCGTCGAAGATGAACAAGAAAAAAGCAAAGGAAAACTCCTGATGAATCTGAAAATGCCTGCCCACCGTAAGTCAGTCTCAGCCAACACGCATTTACAGAAACGTCTTATAGCCAAAGAGAAGCAGTGATTAAATTCTACCATATAGCCAGGCACGAGGGCACACTGGCAGCAGGCAGCAGGATTTGTTGAAAACTTCATTCTCCGTCTTTCTTGCTCTCAGCATTGCTCATTTATTGAGTCTCCACAAAGCCCAACTCCTGCCCTCTCCAAACTCACATTTGAAAGCCCTTTCCACTGTCTCTTCTTCTGCTGCTCAGTTCTTTTGGAGATCAGTTCTATTCATCCGGAAATACTGACAACTTGAATTTTCTCTTTCCCCGCATCTCATATACACAATAACCTTTGCTAATCAGTCAGGAGATAAGTTGATATGCCACTGCAGTGACCAACCACCCCCAGGGTTTCTGAAATCCAGGATATTCTGTTTCCAAAGCTGGGACAAGCTAGTGGCCCAGGAGTCTAGATTATAACTCAACTGTTGTTCAGAAAAGAGCAGGCTGTCCTGGGCTTCAGTCTTGGGCAATGCAGGACTTTGAAAAACAAGGATGGGTATCCCCACAAAGAGACGCTAAGTCAAGGACTCGAGGAAAGTAGTTTATTAATATTTGGGGGTTGATCCCAGGAAACACCTGAAAATGGACAACTGAAGTGGGAAAGGAAGGAAGTGGAAGGAAGAGATGTTCTTCCTGCATGCTAAGTCATTCGGTCGTGTCCGACTCTGTGCGACCCTAGGGACTGTAGCCTGCCAGGCTCCTCTGTCCATGGGATTCTCCAGGCAAGAACACTGGAGTGGGTTGCCATACCCTCCTCCAGGGCATCTTCCCAACCCAAGGAAGGTACAATCCTGAGCATATCTTCAGGCAACCAGAGCAGAATCCTGCTGAAAAGCTATAGGAAATATACATTTTAGAGTCATCCCCTCAGAAGTATTCATCCCAACTCCCTGCTGTCAGTCTGGGGAGAAAGAGGTGTCAACTCCCCAGCCCTCTGGCTGATGGGAAGCCAGACAAAGCCATGTGCCAGGGTTGCAGCTGGCAGGAGGGTGCTGGGCCAGCTGCCCTGAGATGGGAGGGGGGCCTGGAATAAGGGTGGACCACCAACCACATGTGCTTCAGCATTCTGGGATCTCGAGACAGCACCATGAACCCACAGGATCTAAGATGCCATCTAGCCCGGGGACCATCATTCTGTTGGACCTGTATCCCCAGTGCCCAGCACCGCCTCAGCTCAAAGCCAACTCAGTCATTTGTGCACAGTGAATGAACATACAAAACCACTCTGCCAAGACCCAGGCTGAGGGTGTGACTGCCTTGGCTCTATCCAGGCTGCCTTCAACTGCAGCACCCGTACCAAAGACCCTTCCTTATCCAGGCACCCTTGCATATCTGCTTCAACAGCCCTTCCAGTGCTCACCCAAAGGAAGGATGTTGAAATGTGCTCAGGAGAGCTGACTATGGAGACCTCTGATCTCTGACTTTGTGGAAATGTAAACTCCTGACCAAGGTTCGTAGCATCATCTGAGTGTGTGAACCCACCAAACAGAACAAACATATCACTGTGAGCTGGTCCTGATAGATTTGAACTGTGTTTTCCTACCTGCTAATTAGCTGCCCGTGCTCATTAGAGTGTGCAGCTCCTCACTTTTAATTAGAATTAGCAGAGTCCTTGTGGCCTTATGTGGCCTCTTTTCTCCTGAAATACTTCAAAAGCATCCCCTCCCCCAGAAACTCCAGCATGGAAACCTTCAAACTGAAGAATGGGTCTTCTTAACAGTCCAGATGAAAGAAATTCCACTGGAATAAAGTCTTTATCAAAACACACTAATTGGTAGTCAAGAGGGGATTCACTCTGTGTTTCAACGGAGCACAGTTCAAGAAGGCAGCTAAGTCTATTATTGATCCCATGCAGATTCTGGTGAGAATCACAGAAGATGGTCGTTAATGATGCTGAAAGCCATGCAGTGCTTTTACACAAACATTTTTCCAGTTTTTTTTTCTCAAGTTCTCAATGATCATGTCCTACCCAGCGTCCTTATCTGCCTCCACACTCTCGCTTCACCGATGCAAGCTCCACTCGGTGCCTGGTGATACTTTCCCATCACAAGTCTGATGACGGCTCTCTCCTGCCAAAGCCTTTCGGCTGGCCACTGCACCTCCCACCTGCAAACTCCAAACCCCCTCACGTAGTGATCTAGACCCTGGGATCTGCCCAGTGGACCCTCCAGATGATGCCTCTTCTATCCTATCTCCCCCATCCTGAGATGGGATCCTGCAAACAGCATCCTCTAGACCCTGTCCTGCATTCTGCCCCATGCTGGCCCCAGGACCTGGTTATCCCTCCATCGACAGGGTAAATTTCCACTCACACTTTCAGGACCTGTTTAACTGTCATCATTTCCTGCCTAGTCATCCATTCCACAAGTATCTATTGAGCACAAACGTCTATTAACAGACACAGGTTGCTACGGGGAGGAAAAGAAACAAGATATCTGCCCTCAAAGAATATAATAAGCAAGCAAAGAATAAAGGATTGAAGAGACGATGACACCATCCATGGAGGAATAGGTGGTGGGGACAGGACCTCCTCCTTCTGTCTAGTTCAATTCACACCTGAGTCTCACTTTTCCCTCCCTTCCCTTTCCTTAGGAGATATGCTCTATGCAAGCGAGAACACAGGCTGGGGTCAGGACCTCTGCTGGCTAACTTCTTGGGCTGTGGTTAGGCTGGGAGAAAGGGGAGAAGGGTGGCATAACTTATATATCATCACCTACTAGGAGCCACATACTAATCAAGGGTTCTCGTGGCAGGAATACTGGAATGGATTGCCATTTCCTCCTCCAGGAAGTGAAAAGAGAAAAAACTGTCTTGAAACTCAACATTAAAAAAACTAAGATTATGGCATCCAGCCCCATCACTTCATGGGAAAAAGTGGAAGCAGTGACAGATTTTATTTTGGGGGCTCCAAAGTCACCACAGATGGTGACTGAAGCCATGAAATTAAAAGATGCTTGCTTCTTGAAAGGAAAGCTATGAGAAACTTAGACAGTGTATTAAAAAGGTCTGTATACCTTGCTGACAAAGGTCTGTATAGTCAAAGCTATGGTTTTTCCACTAGTCATGGACAGATTTGAGAGTTGGACCATAAAGAAGGCTGAGCGCCAAAGAATTGATGCTTTTGTACTGTGGTGCTCTTGAGAGTCCCTTGGACTGCAAGGAGATCAAACCAGTCAATCCTAAGGAAATCAGTCCTGAATGTTCTTTGGAAGGACCGATGCTGAAGCTGAAATTCCAATACTTTGGCCACCTAATGTGAAAAGCCAACTCATTGGAAAATAAATACCCTGAGGCTAGAAAAGATTGAAGGCAGGAGAAGGGGGCAACAGAGGATGAGATGGATAGACAGCATCACTGACTCAATGAACATGAATTTGAGCAAACTCCAGGAAATAGTGGAAGACAGAGGAGCCTGATAGGCTACAGTCCATGCGGTTGAAAAGAGTTGGACGCGACTTAGCAACTGAACAACAAACAACAACTGGGAGCCAAGCCCATGATAAACCAGCTGCTACATCCCTTGTGACCTGAAGTGTGTCCAAAGCCGGGGGCATTCCCAGCAGTGGGAATAGTCAGTATGCGCAGGAGCTAGGAATTTCCAGGAAGGACATTGACTAGAGCAGACAGGCTAGTTTGGAAATCCTGAAACATGGAGACTCACACTTCACCTCTCTGGCCTCAGTCTCCCCATTTGGCAGATGGGGGTGGGGCTGGACAGGTGGCACCTGATTCTTTTTAATATTTTATTTTATTTATTTATTTGGCTGTGCCAGGTCTTAGTTGCAGCACATAGAATCTTTAGTTGCAGAATGCAAACTCTTAGTTGTGGCATATGGGATGTGGTTCCCTGGGATTGAACCCAGGTCCCCTGCATTGGGAGCACAGAGTCTTAGCCACTGGACCGCCAGGAAAGTCCCCAGGTGGTACTCAATTTTGCAGCATCTCTGGATACAAAAGGAGCAAGCTGCCTTTGTTCTTTCAGTTCAGACCAGCGACTCCTGGTGACTTGTAATTCCTCCTTACCCATGATCAACCATGTCTGATGCCATATCCCTATGGAATTCATCACTTGATTTCTGAAATAATTTAAAACTCCACAAAGGGAAAACTTTCCTAGAGCCTGACACACAGGAAGTACTTAACGCATGAACTATCTTTATGGTTAAAATTGCTCAGAAGAGGCGTGGTCCAGGAGAAGGTTAGTCTTGTGATGGCTTTGGCTTTCTTGACTTAGTGGGTCCCCAGATGCTGGCAGCTCCTTGAAATCAGAAGTTAAATCTGCTTCTTACCATCGACATCCCAGAATCTGTGCTGCTGTGCTGTGCTTATTCGCTCAGTCATGTCTGACTCTTTGTGACCCCATGGACTGTAACTCACAAGGCTCCCCTGTCCATGGGGATTCTCCAAGTATGAATACTGGAGTGGGTGCCATGCCCTCCTCCAGGGGACCTTCCTGACCTAGGGGTAGAACCTAGGTCTTCTGCATTGCAGGCGGAATCTTTACCAGCTGAGCCATCAGGGAAGCCCAAGAATACTGGAGTGGCTAGCGTATCTCTTCTCCAGGGATCTTCCCAACCCAGGAATCGAAGCGGGGTCTCCTGCATTGCAGTGGATTCTTTACCAGCTGAACTACCAGGGAAGCCCCCCAGCATCTGGCTCATAGTCAATACGCAATGAACGTATATTAAGTGAATGAATGAAGAGAAGAAGAGCTATAGCAGTTGATGTGATTGAGCCTTTACTATGTATTGTACACTTTACTAAGCACTGTCTCATTATTTTCATTTTTGTAAGTATTTATGTATTTGGTTGCTCGGGTCTTAGTTGAAGCACTCAGGATCATTGCTTCGTCCTGTGGGATCTTTCACTGCAGTGCACAGATCCTCTCTTGTTGCTCTGAGGCATGTGGGATCTTACTTCCCCAACCAGGGATCAAACCTGAGTCCCCCACTTTGCAATACAGATTCTCTAACCCACTGAACCACCAGGGAAGTCCTCAGCCCTGTCTCATTTAATCCCCACACGATGCTAAGAGGTAAGAGCTATGGCTCTATCCTCATTTTATGGATGGGAAAATTGAGAGCCATGTGACTTGCGTGTGGTCACACACACAGGCTGGAAGTGGAGAGTTTATCTGATTCCAAAGCCAGTGCTCTTAGCCATTAGCCTGGGCGCCTTGGCATACTCATAATTAACATGTGCCAAGTAAACAGGTTTTACCGAGGTTTCAAATAGCTCATCCCTGTGCTCAGGTTATAGGTGGGAAAACTGAGGCTTAGAGGAGGGCCAAAAATTAGCAGAGCCAGAGGTGCCCACTGAGTCAGGATGGGACAAGCCTCTGCAAGGGCCACAAGGGTGTGGGCATCCAAGCTCCCCAGAGACAAAAGGACAGCCCGCCTCTCCCATTTGGCTGAACAGGCAGCCTCAAAGCTAGGGTAGCTTCCAAAGCATTCAACCTCCTTCCTACATCGACTGGGCTCTGGTGTCAGCTCCCTGTCCTCAAGCAGCCGGCTGTGCTTACCATCGTAAAACAAACCTCTTTGGAAACCCTGTCTTCATCCTCTGTCTAACATCTCCTAGGGAAAGAGCAAGGGAGAGAATCTTTTCCCTAAACCAGAAGCTCTTGGTTTTGGGACCAGGTCTGACTTCCCAGGTGGCACTAGTGGTGAAGAACCCTCCTGCCAATGCAGGAGACATAAGAGACCTGGGTTCTATCCCTGGGTCGAGAAGATCCCCTGGAGGAGGGCATGGCAACCCACTCCAGTATTCTTGCCTGGAGAATCCCATGGATAGAGGAGCCTGGTGGGCTGCAGTCCATGAGGTCACACAGAGTCAGACACGATTTGGCATGCACTATCATTTACAGCTTGTGCTGCCTTGAACAAGCCATTCTGTGCCTTGGTCTCCTCACGTGTCCAGTGGGGGATTAGGATGTGAACTAGTAGATTCTGAAAATACTCAGCAAAGGACTTGGTACATAAACGTTGGATGAAAATGGGTGAGCAAATGAACAAACAAGATTAAGCCTAGTGAAAAATGCAGCAGAATAGCCATAAAGAATTTTCAAAATGATTATATTTGATTTAAAAATTTTAATAAGCTATTTTTCAAAGCTGGTACTCCAGGGGAAATGTGTTTAAAGGATTATGTGATTTATGGACACACTGATGGAGATTTTTAAAGGGGTTTCTAGACCTTTTAAAGGGCTTTTGAAATTGATGATAGTGGTTCCATTGAAGAATTTTAATGAATATGAATCATAAGAAAGTTTGGACAGCTGCCTTTTATTTCTTTTATGTAGAAATTGAGATTTTTCTAGGGTACCTGGCTAGAGCTAGGAAACAGCAGAGGAGGAGGAAGGGAACTAAAGAAAATGTTTAGGGAAGCTTGCCAGGAGCATAAATAACAGGACAGACACACATTGCTAAGCTTGCTGCATCTGATCCTCAAAACAATGCCAAGGGGTAGGAACTAGTCTTATCATCACTTCATAGATGTGAAAACGGAGAGCCATAGATGTCCTTACCTCCAGTACTCTTGCCTGGAGAATCCCATGGACAGAGGAGCCTGGCGGGACTACAGTCCATGGGGTCGCAAAGAGTCGGACATGACTGAGTGACTTTCATTCACTCGCTTGGTCACATAGCCAGTAGAGAGAGATGTGGGAATTGAAATCAGGTTTGTCTCCTGCAGGAGAAAGGTTGTGAGGCTAGACCTGTGTCAGATGGCTCCTCGTGGTGGACACCAGGGTTGCAGTTGTCCAAGAAAACTTAGTTATTGCAACAGCGGAGCCAGAGACATAGGAGCTGAGTGCCATATGCCACCCAGTGCCCTTAACCATGAATATATCCCATCCCGTGCACTAACCACTGTGTGATACCCCCAGCCGTGCTCTAGCTATCATGTGGTACTACCACATAGGGTACAAAAAAAGTGAAAGTGAAGTCGATCACTCCTGTCCGACTCTTTGTGACCCTATGGACAGTAGCCCACCAGGCTCCCCCGTCCCTGGGATTCTCCAGGCAAGAATACTGGAGTGGGTTGCCATTTCCTTCTCCAGGGGATCTTCCCGACCCAAGGATTGAACCTGGGTCTCCCGCATTGCAGGCAGACTCTTTACCGTCTGAGCCACAAGGGAATCCTACGACCATACAGTAGTGATAATTAAGTGAAATAATGTATGTCAAGAGCTTTTCCCAATACCTGTCACAATTACCACCACCATCATTCAGCAGCTGCAGCAACACCACTATCTCTACCTTCATCATTATCACCATCATTTCTATCATGATCACTGTCATTATCACCATCCTGGCTAGCATCACACCACCACCATCACCATCACCACCATCATTATCACTAGCATCATTATCATCATCACCTCCACCATCATTACTAGCATCATTATCACAATGAGCAGCATTATCACCACCATCACCATCACCACTATCACCACCATCACCATTACCACTATCATCAGCATCACCATCGCCATCATCACCACCATCACCACTGTCATCACCATCATCACTATCATCACCATCACCACTGTCATCACCATCACCATTACCACTATCATCAGCATCACCATTGCCATCATCACCACCATCACCACTATCACCACCATCACCATCATCTCCGTCACCTTCACCATCACCACTGTCATCACCATCACCACTGTCATCACCATCATCACTATCATCACCATCACCACTGTCATCACCATCACCACTGTCATCACTATCACCATCACCACCATCACCATTATCACTATCATCAGCATCACCATCGCCATCATCACCACCATCACCACTATCATCACCATCACCATCATCACCATCACCACTATCATCACCATTACCACTGTCATCACCATCACCACTATCACTATCATCAGCATCACCATCGCCATCATCACCACCATCACCACTATCATCACCATCACCATCATCACCTTCATCACCATCACCACTATCATCACCATTACCACTGTCATCACCATCACCACTATCATCACCATCACCTTCCCCACTATCATCACCTTCACCACTGTCATCGCCATCACCTTCACCATCACCACTATCACCATCATCACCATCGCCATCATCCCTCTGTCAATAGACCTTGGGCTAGTCACACCCCTTCTTTGAGTTACAGTTAGCTCACACAATGGGAGGAAATAATGCAGATGAGTTTAAAACTATTATTCTAGTTGTATTATTCTAGCTATTCTAGTAGCTAACAATTATTGAATAATTAACATTTATTCAGTACCTCACATGGAGCAGACTTATACTAAGTGATTGCACACAGTAGTTCATTTAATCCTCACAAACCCCCTCCTCTCTCTAGTAAGTCCCTTCTATCATACCTCACTTGTGATAGATCTGCATTCTAGAGGGATCTGGTGGACCCAGAACTTCCACCTGTTCTTACTGACACTAGAGCCCTAACCCACCACGTCTCACCACCTTCTCTGGCTGGGGAGTTTGAAGGAAATAATGGAAATGAAAACCCATTGGCACAGTGCGCTGTGCAGGATTGTCATGGTTGCTTATATTTGTCCTGCAGGGGTGGCCTGAAGGCCTGAGAGAGAAAGAGAGAAGAGACATGATGTAGATGTCCTTGAACCCAGGGTGTCTTAACCGTTCCTCCACTGATCATGCAAATCTTTACAGAGTACCTGGTGTCTGTATCCTAGGTCCTGTGCTGGGAGGAGGCACCATAACCAGTAAACAAATCGTGGCCTCAGCCCTGAACAGCAAACAAAGTGCAAGGGGGCAGGTTTGTCAACATTCTGCTCCACTGTAAACTAATAAACCGGCAGCAGAAGTGTTAATAAGTTACCTACAGATGCTTCCAAAACACATCCAGGGAAGTCAGGAAGGTGAAACACCAGCCCTCAGCCCTGTTCAGGCTTCAGCAGACCTGTGAACTGCCCCCTGGGACGTGCAGCAAGGCTCGTGGCAGTAGGTGTGTGACACACTTGCCAACATAGTCACACGTGCTTCATAGACCTAAGGCTGGTTGTAGCACATTTTACCATGAAACCATTGTTCCTGCACATCATTTTGATAGACACCTTTAAGATAAAGCATCCACCTTTTTTTGTAGCAAACAGTATATCAAGCCTTTTCAAAATCAAATGTTGAGCATTTACTTCAAGTATGTAAATATCAGTCACCTGTCTACTCTGCCAGGCCAATGGAGATGCCAGCTTCCCTGGAGGGCTCACAGTCTAGCAGGGCAGGGGCAGGGTGTGGGTCATGGGTGGTCCATTCTGAGTCATTTTTGAGGTGCAGAGTCCAAGGCTTGTGGGCAGCATGCTGGGGCAGTCATGGTGAAAGCTCTGGAGAGACACAGGCTTGAGCTGGTCCTGGATGTGTGACCTTGGGTTCCTTGGTTGAACCTGACAATGAGTGCTGTGGTTTCAGGGTGCAATGCTCACCCTGAGAGCTTTGCATCCATGGGGTGGCAACTACCCAAATCAGCCCCTTCCATCCATCCCCACCGCCGCCATCCGAACCCTCTAGACCGCCATCATCTGCTCCTGCCAGCCCCAGCAGCCTCCTGCATCAACCTCTGCCTCCTCCAGTCCTTCCTCCAAACAGCAGTGGTCTCTACGAAGTGCCAATTGATCACATCAATCCTTCCTTTAAACCCCTCATCGGTTTTCCTCAATGGCAGCCCCTCTCCTTGATCTCCAGAGGCTGCTTAACTGGCCCTGCTCACCTTTGCCATCCCATCCCCTTCCTCTATCCCCTTCCTCAGATGTCCAAACAGGATAGCCTCTGTTATAGACCTTGTTGTTTTTCAGTTGCTCAGTCATGTCCAAGCCTTTGTGACCCCATGGACTGCAACACGCCAGGCCTCCCTGTCCCTCAATGTCCATTGAGTAGGTGATGCTATCCAACTGTCTCATCCTGGGTCATCTCCTTCTCCTCCTGCCCTCAATCTTTCCCAGCATCAGAGTCTTTTCCAATGAGTAGGCTCTTTGCATCAGGTGGCCAAAGTATTTGGAGCTTCAGCATCAGGCCTTCCAGTGAATATTCAGGGTTGATTTCCTTTAGGATTGACTGGTTTGATCTCCTTGCAGTCCAAGGGACTCTCAGGAATCTTCTCAATCCTTTTCACCCCTCAGGGTCTCTGCCGTTTCATCCTTCCGTCGGCATGATCATCCCAAATCTTCACAAGCTGCATCTCCTCCTTTGAGCCGTATCTCCACCATCACCTGCCCAGAGAGCTCTCCCTACCACTGCTAACCTGGATCTCCACCCCCTCCATTGCCTTGACCATTTCCTCCAGCGCTTATCACATGCTGCATTAGTTATTATTCCCTCACTTCCTTTGTAATAAGTCATCCTTTCTCCCCCAGCAGATAAGGGAGTCTCAGAAGCGCAGGGGCATGACCACTTTCCTCCAGGACTGTGGGGCCAGCCCCAGCACAGCCAATAATCACTGAATCTTGATGGAATGAGTGAATCCAGCCTGTGCGTGTGTGCTAAGTCGCTTCAGTCATGTCCAACTCTCTGTGACCCCGTGGACTGTAGCCCGCCAGGCTCCTCTATCCATGGGATTCTCCAGGCCAGAATACTGGAGTGGGTTGCCATGCCTTCCTCCAGGGGATCTTCCCAACCCAGAGATCGGACCCGAATCTCTCATGTCTCATGTATTGGCAGGCGGGTTCTTTACCCCTATTGCCACCTGGGAAGTCCAACCTAGTGATTCCCAAACTGAGATGGGAGAGCCTAGAAGATGAATCATCTCTCATTTGGGAGGACCAGGTCAGAGAAATGGTTTGTGTATCTTTAGGGGTTACAGGCTATAATTCCAACACTCATGCCCAAAGGTGTCACTCTCCCAGGCAGAGCTGCCTCTTACCAGGAGGGGCTCCCCTGCCAAATAGAGATGGGTGCTGGTGGCCAGACCTCCCTGGGGTGATTAACCCATGCCCTGGCTCTGGTTGCAGGTGGCATTCCCTTCATCCTGACCAGCGAGTTCTTCCAGCAAGCCCAGCGGCCAGCTGCCTTTACCGTGGTGGGCACCGTCAACTGGCTCTCCAACTTCACCATCGGCCTCCTCTTCCCATTCATTCAGGTGAGACTGACAAGGGGGCTCTTGGTCATGAGATCCCCTCCAAGTGATGGATGATTCATAACACAGAGGTTGATTCTCTCTCAAATGAAAATTCTGCTGGCCTGAGGATAGGAGAAATGTGCTTTGGCCCAAACTCTAATCCTCTTTCTCCCTCTTGTATCTTTTGGGAGTTGCCCTTGAGTGCTAAGGGCTGTCATGGGGGCAGATTCACATCACTGAAGGTCTGCAGGGAAACCTCAGTGAGAATCTCAAACCTGCAATGCACTTGCCCTGGTGTGAGTGAGACAAGGTCCATGTCATGGTTCCAGTGCCCATGCCACCCTGCCATGCCTGTAGCATCCTCATTGTCTTCAGCATCACCACAGCTAATGGGGGTCATTGTCCCAAGGGTGACCACCTTTGACAGGAGAATGATAACTCAGGGAACAGATACAAGTTCTTTTTGTGTAAGGAGGCCAGTGTGGCTGGAACCAAAGGAGAAAAAAGACAAGAGAGGAGATAAATTATATCAGAGAGCTCTCCAGGGCCAGGAACACAAAAGACAAGGGCTTTACAAGTGTTCCTCACAGAGCAAGGGGCCAGCTGCACTCCAGGAGGGAGAATCAGGCTTCCCTGCTCTAAGGCCCACCAGGGCTCCCCACTGCCCAGAGAGCAGGTGACACCACTGGTGAAGGTGAGACTCCATCAGAAACCTCTGAGCAAGAACCCACCCTCCATTTGGGGGGCTTAATTCAACCCTCTGCAGCCCCTCCATTAATTCTCTGCCTGTTGCTTGACTAGCGCCAAGCCCAGCACATTTCAGAGACTCTGCTGCAGGCAGGCCCACATGATGGGAACTCCTGCATGCCCAGTTGTGGACCAGTTACTCTTCACCAGGCCCCCGGCATGGGGTTTATGAATTCACGACACCCTCAGGCAGCCCTGCACTGCGGTTTCTCATCCTCTCCATCTTACAGAGAAGCTGAGGTTCAGGGAGTAGACGGGGTCAGCCCAAGGTTCCAAGTCATCATTCAAACTGGTGGCTCCGTCCCGTCCCCTCTTCCTCTTCCACATTCTCCATCTACTACTCTGTCCTTTCAGTCTCAGAATTAGGGGCTGCCCCACTGTGTAACTTGTAAAGCATCCTGACTTAGCTACAGCCACTGCATCTCTGAAACATAAGTAACACAGGGAGGCCATGGACCAGGGAATCCACATCCATCTACTCCATCTTCGGGGCATGTTTGTCCGGCCATGCTCAGAGCATAACAAGTTGTCTGTTCAACTGACTTCAAACTTTCAATGGCTTCTCCCAGTTTGGCTCCAAGCCAACAGAGCTGGGCATCAGTAAAATATTCATTATTGTGGGAAAAATTCTCTTCCAATTGTTTCTCTCTCAGCTCACAGCTCCCCATCTTCCTATAGATTAAGCGGAGATTCTGTCCCAGGTCTTTTTTTTCCCCCTAGCATATGGTGGCTCAGATGGTAAAGCATTCTGCCTGCAATGAGGGAGACCTGGATTCAATCCCTGGGTTGGGAAGATCCCCTGGAGAAGGAAATGGCAACCCACTCCAGTACTCTTGCCTGGAAAATCCCATGGATGGAGGAGCCTGGTAGGCTACAGACCATGGGGTCACAAAGAGTCGGACACGACTGAGCGACTTCACTTTCTGCTCCAGAGCTTTAGGGATGATGATTGGCAGAGCCCTCTCCTTCTGGAATAACTGCCCTGTGGCAGGTGGAGGTAATGTGTCCAGTCTCACACCTGCCAGTTAAGACCTTGGCATGGCAGCAATGTGTGTTCCAGGCAAACTCCCATGAGTGAAAATCACACAGCCACACCTTACCTAAGGAGAAATGCATGCTGCCTGGGTCTGGAAAGGGAAGAGCCAGAAAGTGTCCTTCCCTGACCAGGGCCCTAGGCTGCTTCTCAGGGAGGGAAGTCAGGCTCAGCAGGCTTGGGAGACTTGCCCGAGGCCCGGGAGCTGGTGACAATCTGTCAGAACACAGTCACAGCCACAGACTTCCTCTCCCATCATGGTTTTTACAGGTTTCACACTCCTTTCACAATAACCCAATTTCTGATGGCTTTGAAGATGTGTTAGGGGTCACCTGCATTCCAACCAACTCAGTTCCAGCTGGGTGCTCACCTGGCTGGAAACCCCAGGAGCCTGAGAGGTTTCTGGTATCATTGTTCATGCTAGGTCACCCTGCTGTGATGAGCCAGGGCAGAGTAGGACCCTGAATGCCATAATGTCCCTTCTGCAAGAGCCATATGCCAAGACTGTCACCACATGTGTGGATGCTTCCACTTGCGCTATCAGGATGCTCTCATAGAGAAGTCATAGGGATGCTGAGAGCCTGGTCGGGGGCAGGGGACAAGATGAAGGAGGGCACAGCCTTGTTTAAAGGCTCAGGGGCAGAAGTGGCGCCCCCTACCCGCAGAGCCAGGCCCCACCAGCACAAGTGATACACGTGTGCATGGCAGTCTTACAGCATCCAGACTGGCTGGTTCCTCTCAGAGGCGTCAGGGTACAGGTGTCACAGGAGGGCTGGGGGAATCACTCTTTACAGATACAAGTTTCAGGGCTTACGGCAGTTCAGGGAGAAGTGCAGGGGCTGGCAAAGAAAGACACAGCTGGGAAGGCCTGGAAGGCAGGTCTCTGATCCATTCCCTGGGAGGCATCAGGCTCAGGTCGTGTCACTGCCTTTGGCATTTGGGGCTAGAGCTGGAGAAAGATGTGGGTCCCACATCAGAGAGGGACCTCCTGACCTTGATCTTGACCTTGCAGGGCAATGTTTGTAGCCATTCAGGGAATATAGGAAAGTGGCCTGGAGGAGCCCAGGGAGGAATTCCAACTGCAGGACCCTCTGCAGGAGCCCACTGGGTCAATGTAGCCTGTCGTGAAAAGCTGGCAGTGGGGTCTCCTGGAAAGCAAGAAGCTTGTGAGGACATGGTCCATCTCAGTGTAGGCAGAGGACCCCTCCCACCAGCCCCGTGAATCCCCTAAATGCAACTCTGCCAGGCAGTCAACAAGCCTTTGCTTGGAGTCCCCTAAGCACAAGGGTCTCAGGGCCCCCAGAGGTGGGCATTCTCATCATTACATACCTAATCCTTAGAGCCCACCCCCTTGTACAGGCCAAGACTATGGGATCTATGAAGGTGAACCTCTGTGTCTGTCTCCAGAACAAGGTGACCAAAGCCTGCAGGACAGGCCCTAAGCCGCGTTGTATCCAGTTGTGTAGCCCGAGGTCTGGTCACAACCAAATGAATGGCTAAGTGAGAGGTAACGTCTGTCAAGGACTCACGACGGGCACAGGACATGCTTGAACGTGGCCCTGCTAACACCAGTGGCACTGATTATAGACTCTGGCTGCCAGAGCTGTGAGAGCATGCATTTCTGTTGTTTCAAGCCACCACATATATGATAATTTGTTACAGCAGCCAGAGGACACTAATAGTGTAGGAAACCAGCCAGATAGACAGTCAGAGCTGACATTGATCAAGAATTACCATGCTCTGTATGTATTGTAATTCATTTGATCCCCCACCAGCCCTGTGTGGCAAGTGCCATTACGGCCTCATTTCACAGCTGGACAAATAAGCGCATAGAAAGGTTAAGTCACTTAGCCAAGAGTGCCCAGCTAACATAACAAGTGGCAGAAGTGGAACTGAAAGCCCTGCACCTCCAGGGTGTGCATTCCTGACCACTGGACTCTACAATATCCGCCAAGAGTCACACATCTTCACCAGTGTCCCCATGCAGAGGGTGAAAGGTGCCAGTACAGGCTTGAAAATGACACCATCAGGGGCTCTAAGGGCTTCCCCGGCGACTCAGAGGTAAAGAATCTGCCTGCAATTCAGGAGATGCTGGCTTGATATATGAATTGGGAAGATCCCCTGGAGTAGGAAATGGCTCAGTTCAGTTCAGTCGCTCAGTCGTGTCTGACTCTGTGACCCCATGGACTGCAGCATGACAGGCCTCCCTGTCCATCACCAACTCCCAGAGTTCACTCAAACTCATGTCCATCGAGTCGGTGATGCCATCCAGCCATCTCATCCTCTGTCATCCTCTTCTACTCTTGCCTTCAATCCCTCCAAGCATCAGAGTCTTTTCCAATGAGTCAACTCTTCATATCGGGTGGCCAAAGTATTGGAGTTTCAGCTTCAGCGTCAGTCCTTCCAATAAACATTTAGGACTGATTTCCTTTAGGATGGACTGGTTGGATCTCCTTTCAGTCCAAGAGACTCTCAAGAGTCTTCTCCAACACCACAGTTCAAAAGCATCAATTCTTGAGCCCTCTGATTTCTTTATAGTTCAACTCTCACTTCCATACATGACCACTGGAAAAACCATAGCCTTGACTAGACGGACCTGACTTGCCTCTTGAGAAATCTGTATGCAGGTCAGGAAGCAATAGTTAGAACTAGACATGGAACAACAGACTAGTTCCAAATCAGGAAAGGAGTATATCAAGGCTGTATGTTGTCACCCTGCTTATTTAACTTCTGTGCAGAGTACATCATGAGAAATGCTGGGCTGGATGAAGCACAAGCTGGAATCAAGATTGCCAGGAGAAATATCAATAACCTCAGATATGCAGATGACACCACCCTTATGGCAGAAAGTGAAGAACTAAAGAGCCTCTTGAGAAAAGTGAAAGAGGAAAGTGAAAAAGTTGGCTGGCAGAGCTGGTGTGAGACGAAGAGTCAATCCTTCCCAGCCACCGGGATAATCAAGAGTTTTGGCGGACCTTCACACACCGAGATAGTGAGGAGCCAGATGAAAAGCACAGACTATGGCGCTGAAATGGATTAATAAGGAACTTAGTGATTTGGCCCGTGACCCTCCAGCACAATGTTCTGCAGGTCCAGTTGGGCTCCTGGAGGCCACTCTCCCCAGCACTGAGATGAACACTGGTTCTTGTCCGTCTGCAGAGCAGACCTGCTCATCACCATGTGCTCCTGGGCTCCCAGCTGCCTGATGCTTCTGCGTGCTGAGTGAGAGGCTGGGGCAATCACTCCGTGGATCTTCCTACCCTGCTCCCCGGCAAGAGAGCCACAACTTTAGGAGCTTTGCTTGTAGCACTTAATAAGCCTGGAAAGAGGTTGAGGGCTCAAGATTTGTCATCAGAGGACCTGGGTTTGAGTCCCTGCTCTCTGCTGATATGCTGTCTGAGCTGGGATTTCTCCAGACCTCTGTTCCTCGTCTGTGTATGGGGAATGATAACAGAGCTTCCTCCTAAAGTTATTGTGAGAGTATATCACAGTGCTTGCAAAGCTTTATTACACATGGGTCACAGTGGAGGACAGGCCATGGGCAGGGATGATAAAGGTGCAGACAGGTGGATGAGTTTCAGCAGGTGAGACCTCAGGGAGTCTGAAGGGGATGCAAGTCAACAAAGTGGTAACACAGAGTTGAGGAATGGGGAGTGTGTGCCTTTCCCGGGACTGCTGTAACAAATTAACACAAACTGGGTGGCTTAAAACAATAGAAATCTACTCTCTTCTAGCTGTGGAGGCCAGAAGTCCCAAATCAGTCTCCCTAAGCCAAAGTCAAGGTGTTGCACAGCTGACGACAAGAAGTACAGGTGGGTTTTGGAAGCCAGGCTTGGACGTGTGGTCTGAGGTACCCAGATGGAGAAACCCGGTGGGTGTGACGCTGAGTCCCTGACTGCTGCCCCCTAGGGTGAGCACAGGGTGGCCCTGAGACCCCTAGGAGGAGTCAGGCGATGCCAGTTCTGGGGTGGTAGGGCTCCTGCTAGATTACAAAAGGGCCTGGACACACTTAGTAGCAGGAAACAAAGTGGATATTCACATACTAAGTACAAATAGTAATTGCATGCCAGGCCTTTGTGTCAGGCATCTGATATTTCTTCAGTAAATGCCTGGTAGACCCTACTAGACCTTGAATGCTCTGCTAGAAAACTTGCCCTTGATCCTCTAGACCAGGGGTTCTCAGCTCCAGAAACATGAGATCCATGGGTCAGGGGGAAGGGTGTGTAAGATAAATAATAATGCTTGGGACCTGCCACCACCATCACCAAGATTCTGAATCAGTTTGGAGGGGTGGGGGGTTGGAATTATCAGTATTTTTAAAATGTTCCAGATGATTCTAACGTGTAACTGTGGTGGAGAATCGGTCATGCAGATATTTAGGAAACAATGATAGAGACCAAGCAGTATTCACCATTCTGGATTCATCCTGGCTGCCTAGAGGCTGGATTGAGCGGGTAGAGAACAGCTTGTGGACAGGGAGACCTGGCAGCTGTGGTTATCTGTCACCTGCAGGGGAAATGGTCCTCAGGGTCAGATTAGGATGATGGCAGGAGGATGGGGATGGGGTGGGGAGAGCAGTCAGGAGCAGAGTAAATCCACTTTGCAGAGTGGGGAGGAGGATCTTACATAAGGCAGCACCTGGCCCAGATGCATCGCCCCAGCTGGATGGATAGCCAAGCTGATGACAGTCACCTGCTGTCAGGACCAATCACACATCCTTGGTCTTCATCACCTTTAGTCACAGACCAATGTCAGCCAATCAGCAGCACTGCCTTCAAAGTTGAACTCAGACACCTCTGAACTGGTCCACAGAAGATTTCTATGATTTCAACACTGCCATTGGCATCATCATCAGAAGATTTTATCCATAAAACAAGGGCTTTTTGAGAGGCCCACCTGATAGCCAGGCCTTCTTTCCTCCTTAAACTTGACCTTCAGCCCAGCTCGTTCCTTCCCTTTCCCAGTTGCCCATTAGTGCAGTGCTGATTGTCGATTTGTTCCCAGGCAGGATGTCCATGGATATGACCCTGGCTCCACAGTTCAGAAGTTCCAAAGCACAGAGCCTTCCAAATATATTCGGGCCCTTCTTCCTTTCTATTTAGAGGGAGGGCATTTTATAGGTCACCAACTTTTTTAATAGTTCTCTCCACTGAACCCTTTGTGTAAGCAAAAACTTTCAAACTTAAAAAGAGGGAGCCGGGACTAAATAGATGAAATGTGTAAAACGATTCCAGATGGATTCAAGAACCAAATGTGAAAAGTGAAACTAAAAATCAAACAGAGGACCAAGTAGGAAGGTATCTCTGTGACCCAGGCTGGGGATGAACAAGACCCCTAACAGCACAAACAGTGGGGAGAGAAGGGACAGGTCCAATTATATAAAAATGGGGGTTGGGGGGTGGGGTGGTTTGCACCCAATGAGGAATGGCAAGGTCAAGGATTCTACAGATGATGACAGAAGCCATGTGTGACCTCTAAACTGATCAGGGATTAGCCCTTAGAGTAGGAAGGACCTCCTGCAAGTCAACAATAAAAGAGCATGAGTCCCTCTAGGAGAGGGACAGAAATAGGAAAGGGCAGTTCCCAGACAAGAAGCACATGGTAACACAGGGGAAGAGAAGCAATTTGTTTAAATCAAAGAAAGGCAAACTACCCTAGTAATATACCTCTGTGTATTTGCCCAGCTGTCAAAATTAGACACTTGGAGAATACCAAGTGTTGACAGAGACCTAGGGAAATAGGAAGCCCTCACGCCCTGGTGGAGCACTCTGCTGCTGCTGCTGCTGTCATTTCAGTTGTGCCCGACTCTGTGCGACCCCATAGACAGCAGCCCACAAGGCTCCCCTGTCCCCAGGATTCTCTAGGCAAGAACACTGGAGTTGGTTGCCATTTCCCTCTCCAATGCGTGATAGTAAAAAGTCCTTCAGTCGTGTCTGACTCCCAGTGACCCCTTGGACTGCAGCTCACCAGGATCCTCCTTCCATGGGATTTTGCACTCTAGTGCCAATTAATCATATTGCTTTGTCGCTCAGTTGTGTCCGACTCTTTGCAGCCCCATGGACTGTAGCCTCTCAGGCTCCTCTGCCCATGGAATTCTCCAGGCAGGAATACTGGAGTGGGTGGGTTGCCACTTCCTTCTCCAGGGGATCTTCCCGACCCAGAGGTTGAACCTGCATCTCTTGTGTCTCCTGCATTGGAGGCCAAGTTCTTTACCACTAGCACCTCCTGGGAAGCCCAATTAATATTAAGTATCCATATATCCTGTGACCCCAAACTCCACCCAGAGATTTTTGCAAAGGTATGTAAGATAGACTGTACAG
The DNA here is from genome assembly GCF_027580195.1 of Bos mutus. Classification (NCBI taxonomy): domain Eukaryota; kingdom Metazoa; phylum Chordata; class Mammalia; order Artiodactyla; family Bovidae; genus Bos; species Bos mutus. Next base: position 104,726,879 of record NC_091622.1, on the reverse strand, counting down.
GGATATTAACTACAGTACTATCTGTGGCAACAAGGGATGAAAGGTAACCTGAGTAGCCACACCTTGGGGGAAGCATAAATAAAGCATAGTAGGTACGCAGTACCAAAGTTATGTGTCAGTGAAAAGCAATAAGCTCAATCTTCATCAAGAAGATGTGTGAATCTAAACCCAAGGGAGAAAGAAGTAAAGCAGCAAGTGGAATCTGTGGCCCGGTACTGTTTGTGTAAATTTAAAACACAGACATAAAGCAACAATGCAGATTTTCACCAAAAAAATAACAGAAGACAACTGATAGAAAGATAGATGATAGATAGGAAAAGTGAAAGTGAAATTTGCTCAGTCCTGTCCGACTCTTTGCGACCCCATGGACTATACAGTCCATGGAATTCTCCAGGCCAAATACTGGAGTGGGTTGCCTTTCCCTTCTCCAGGGGACCTTCCCAGTCCAGAGATCGAACCCAGGTCTTCCACACTGCAGGCAGATTCTTTACCAGCTGAGCCACAGGGGAAGCCCAAGAATACAGGAGTGGGTAGCCTGTGCCTTCTTCAGCAGATCTTCCCAACCCAGGAATCGAACCGGGGTCTCCTGCATTGCAGGTGGATTCTTTACCAACTGAGCTATCAGGGAAGCCCTTATATAGTTAGGAGGCAATTCTAATTATACATGGTGCGCTGTAGAAACTATGAAAATATAAAGAAAATGAAGTGAAAACACTCATGTTATGGGTTAATGATGCTGTTTCCTACCCTTCCTTCAAATACTGGTAATTTTTCATATTTATAAAAATTAGAACCTATTTTTTTGCTTTGGTTTTTACTTTTCTCACCTGGCATCATAGTATACACATTTCCTTATGCCCATGGACATAATTCTTGCCTGGAGAATTCCATGGACTGTGGAAGCAGAGTTCCTCCCAGCTAGAGCTTCCCCAGGGTCTCCGTGTTTTCAGGGATTGTTCAGGAAGCCTTGAAGGCATGACTTTGACTCAGACTGAATGGCCCTGCTGGCCACACTGACAGAGACACTGGTCAGGAGGCCACATTTAGATTTAAGGAAATGTCAGCCTCCTGACCCAAGCCAGGGAAGACAATGGTTAAATTTCCTTTCTGGATGGGAGCGAAGGAAGAGAGCCAGGTTCTTGTGGCTGCCCCTGGCAATGATGAAGGCACTGGAAAAATGCTGGACTCACAAGCTCACCCCACTGGGACCCTCTCATGGGATCAACTTCTGTTTGTTGTAGTCTCCATAAATGAACCATTTCCATTCTAGAGCCCTTCTGGGAGCCATGTCAGCAATAATCGAGAGCCACTGTATTCACTTTCTGGGGCTGCCATAACAAAGTTCCATAGACGAGGGGGCTTAAACAACAGAATTGTTGTTTGCTCACATCTGAGACACAGGCTTTTGCAAGGCTGATTTCTTCTGAGGCCTCTCTCCTGAGGCTTGTAGACAGCCATCTTCTCCCTGTATCCTCACATGGCCTTCCTTCTGGGCATGTCTGGTCCTAATAGCCTCTTCTTATAAGAAAACAATAGAGGAAAAAAACAAAAATAGGGAAACAACAGAATGGGAAAGATTAGAGATTTCTCTTCAAGAAAATTAGAGCTACCAAGGGAACATTTCATGCAAAGATGGGCTCGATAAAGGACAGAAATGGTATGGACCTAACAGAAGCAGAAAATATTAAGAAGAGATGGCAAGAATACACAGAAGAACTGTACAAAAAAGGTCTTTGTGACCCAGAAAATCACGATGGTGTGATCACTCACCCAGAGCCAGACATCCTGGAATGTGAAGTCAAGTGGGCCTTAGGAAGCATCACTATGAACAAAGCTAGTGGAGGTGATGGAATTCCAGTTGAGCTATTTCAAATCCTGAAAGATGATGCTGTGACAGTGCTGCACTCAACATGCCAGCAAATTTGGAAAACTCAGCAGTGGCCACAGGACTGGAAAAGGTCAGTTTTCATTCCAAACCCAAAGAATGCTCAAACTACCACACAATTGCACTCATCTCACATGCTAGTAAAGTAATGCTCAAAATTCTCCAAGCCAGGCTTCAGCAATACGTGAACCATGAACTTCCAGATGTTCAAGCTGGTTTTTGAAAAGGCAGAGGAACCAGAGATCAAATTGCCAACATCCGCTGGATCATGGAAAAAGCAAGAGAGTTCCAGAAAAACATCTATTTCTGCTTTATTGACTATGCCAAAACCTTTGACTGTGTGGATCACAATAAACTGTGGGAAATTCTGAAAGAGATGGGACTACCAGACCACCTGACCTGCCTCTTGAGAAACTTATATGCAGTCAGGAAGCAACGGTTAGACCTGGACATGAAACAACAGACTGGTTCCAAATAGGAAAAGGAATACGTCAAGGCTGTATACTGTCACCCTGCTTATTTAACTTCTATGCAGAGTACATCATGAGAAAGCTGGGCTGGAAGAAGCACAAGCTGGAATCAAGATTGCTGGGAGAAATATCAATAACCTCAGATATGCAGATGACACCACCCTTATGGCAGAAAGTGAAGAGGAACTAAAGACCCTCTTGATGAAAGTGAAAGAGGAAAGTGAAAAAGTTGGCCTAAAGCTCAACATTCAGAAAACTAAGATCATGGCATCTGGTCCCATCACTTCATGGCAGATAGATGGGGAAACAGTGGAAATAGTGTCAGACTTTATTTTGGGGGGCTCCAAAATCACTGCAGATGGTGATTACAGCCATGAGATTAAAAGACGCTTACTCCTTGGAAGGAAAGTTATGACCAACCTAGATAGCATATTAAAAAACAGAGACATTAGTTTGACAACAAAGGTCCGTCTAGTCAAGGCTGTGGTTTTTCCAGTGGTCATGTATGGATGTGAGAGTTGGACTGTGAAGAAAGCTGAGCACTGAAGAACTGATGCTTTTGAACTGTGGTGTTGGAGAAGACTCTTGAGAGTTGCTTGGACTGCAAGGAGATCCACCAGTCCATTCTAAGGGAGATCAGTCCTGGGTGTTCATTGGAAGGACTGATGCTAAAGCTGAAACTCCAATACTTTGGCCACCTCATGTGAAGAGTTGACTCATTGGAAAAGACCCTGATGCTGGGAGGGATTGGGGGCAGGAGGAGAAGGGGATAACAGAGAATGAGATGGCTGGATATCATCACCGACTCAATGGACATGAGTTTGAGTGAACTCCATGAGTTGGTGATAGACAGGGAGGCCTGCTGTGCTGCGATTCATGGGGTCTCAAAGAGTTGGACACGACTGAGTGACTGAACTGAACTGAAAGAAAACAAGTCACCATGGATCAGGGCCCGCCTATATGACCTCATTTTCCCTTATCACCTCCTAAAGACCCTGTCTCCAGATACAGTCCCTCTGAGGTACTGGGGGATAGAATTTCAGCATACAAATCGTATGCATGCTTAGTCGCTCAGTCGTGTCCAACTCTCTGACTCCATGGACTGTAGCCTGTCAGGCTCCTCTGTCCATAGATTTTTCAGACAAGAATACTGGGATGGGTAGCCATTTCCTACTCAAGGCTTAATAAGTGGTAGCTGCTGTGATGGGTGGTTGTTCTCATTGCCCTTATGTGCCAGGTACTATGTTAGGTACAAAGACTCACATCATGAGTTCACCCCTCCTATCCATCTCATTGTGGTTCCTTCTTTATGTCTTTGTTGTAGAAGATCTTTTCTTGTAGGTTCCAGGCTTTTGCATTGATGGTTGCCCTGCAGATAGTTATGGCTTTGGTGTCGTCCTAAAAGGAGGTGAGCTCAGGGTCTTTCTACACCATCTTGGCCACTACCATCTTGGCCACTCTCCAGGTACAAATGAGAAACAAGAAGAAACCACAGACGTTGGGGTCTGACAACCTGACCTTGAATCCTGGCTTTGCAGCTCACCAGTTTGGAAGCCTGGCACACTGCAGTCCATGGGATCACCAAGAGTCAGAGATGACAGAGACCGAACAACAACAAAGTTTGGTAAAGAGCAGGCTGGTCAAACTTTGTCCAACTTCAGTTGCCCTCCAAGCCATAATTTTCATGTTTATAAAACAAGAGAATTGCCCCCACTTTTGCAGCAGGGGCTCTCTAAAGAATAAGAGACAAAGTCAAGGCTTCAGCACAGTGTCTACCCACAGATGCTAAGGGACAGTTGCTGTCAAGATCACTGTGGGAAGGCTGTTTCCTGTTGTGAGATCTTAGGATCACCTGGAAAGAGGAGACAGGACAGAAAGATCAACCATGATAAACCCCAGAAACTTGCACCATCCCTTACTAGCTGAGCTGTTGGAACACATGGCCTCCCAAAGCTTGCCTTCTCCCCCTCCTTTCTCTTTCTCTCTTTGCCGGGGTCCAGCCCCAGTGCATCCAGGGAATTTGAAGGGGAGATGGCTTCGGTGCTCGGGATACGATAGAATTAAACATATAAAGAGTGGTTAAATAAGGATAGCTCAGCGAAGAAATTCAGTGAAAAAAAGAGGCTGAATAACTTGGTTTACGTGGAAAGCCAATAAAATTCCAAGACAAGGAATTTGCATCACCTACATGGGCACAGGCGTCCTCCCGTTCTCCCGAAGGAGAGGAGACACTAAGCCTTCCCTGGTCAGATCTTAGAAGCCCAGGCAAAATTAGTAGGCTTGATGAGCCTCCACACTCCAGATGGGAATTCAGCCAGAAGGTGAGAGAAAGAACGACATGGGGAGACCAAGCTTCGGTGAACAAGGCCCGCACTTTATTTTCCAAAGTAGTTTTTATACCTTAAGTTGTGCATAGGGTATAATGGGGGAAGGGGTAGAGTCAGCGGTAAGCCAGGGTTTCTTCCTGCAAACTTATCATATGCAAAAGTTTAGGTGACTTACATCATCTTCTGGCCAGGAGGCCTGTTAACATTTTATGATCCTTTCTTCAGAAAACTTATTTTTCTCTAAAGGTGATTATTCTAAAGTCAGGCACCACCCTCCGAAAGCACTAGATAAAGTTGCATTCCTATAGGGCAAAGGTGTGGTGGGCTATAACAAGAAAAGAATTAACTCAAGGGTCCAAGGTTACAAACATTAAAGCTACTACTTACATTCCTATACACCAATTATATTAATCAATACACTCCCAGGGACACAGTAGGCAAGGGATATGGAAACTTAGCAGCAAACATTGGCCCAACAAGTGAAAAACCTTTCACCAATACAATTTCTAATCAATCTTTTAACTGCTCAAAGGAATCTGTATTTAGACAGTTTAGAACATCTCATGCCTCTCACAGTTGGGAGGCTCTGAACAATCACATGTGGCCGGAAGAACCTATTCATGCAGGCTAGAGAACTCCCAAAGGAGTTTGTGAAGTAAAACACTTGTCACGCCCAGGAATTTTTATTAACTGGAGCTGTAAGTTAACTGTTTTTCAGAGAGAGAGATGGTGGTGGGGGACAGCCCCCAGTAAAGTCAGAGGTGTAGGTGAGAGCACAAAGCAGTGAAGTAGGCAGACTATGGTTTTGGGGGTAGATGCTCAAGAATTTCCAGGGGGACTCCTGAGGCTCGATCCCGCCTTTGCATATGCCGAGCCTCCTTCCTCATGACCTTTGCCATGGGCGGAGTTCCTCACACTGGCTCCCGGCATCTCCTCTCCTGCAAAGTGTTCTAGATGGACTGGGCCAGGCTCCCTTGATCCCTAAGGAGATTACTAGACTGCCTTCTCCTCTGAACTTTTGCTGTGGTCAGCATTCTTGGGCCCCTTGGGTCATCAGTTGTAAATGCCTCCAGATGACTTGGCCTCTGCCGTTAGCATCAGTATTTTCTGGTTGGAAGAAAATTGCATGCAAATGTATGCCTGCTGGATTCCACTGGAGTTAAATTCCTTTTGAGTTCAACAAAATCTGGAGGGGAGAAGATGATTCTTTTCAACTTGGAAAATATTAGGTCATGTCCCAAATGCCTATGCAAAGCGAGGAGGAAAGCTGATGCTGATCTGGGATGGTGGGCTTCAAGAGGAAGCAAAGCTGCCCCCAGCCTCTCTGGATGGGCCAGGTACACCTCCCAGGGAGAGAGCGTCTTTCACCCACTCAGCCCCTGTGGGTGCCAACTTTATACTGAGACCTAGAGACAGGGAAGTGAACAGTGAGGCTCAAGCTGCCCTGACATTTCAGGAAGAACAGACCTGACTCATGGGAAGCGTGTAGTTTCATGGGAGGATGTAAAATGAAGGGCTTAACTGGGCTGACCAGTGTAAGAGTCACTCAAGCTAAGACTGAGGAAGCGCATGCGTGGAGCAGGGGGAGGGAGGCGATGCCTGGCAGGGAGATAGAAGAAGATGTTGGCAGAAGCCTTGAGCAGGCATGGAGCATCTGAGGAAAGAAGAGGATTGCAGGTCATTCTGAGGGAGAACAGGGAGCTGAGGCCAAATCCCTCAAGGCATTGAAAGCACGGGAGGGATTTGGGGTTTATCTGAAGGACTCTAGGAAGCCACTTCATGATTTTAAGACATGATCCATTTTGTGCTTTTAAAATGCTTCTTCAGCTGCCTGCTGGGAACTAGATTCAGGGCAGGGGCAGGAGAAATGGATGCTAAGGTCATAGAAATCAGAATGGTATTGCTCAGTAAGGGTGGGCTTGGGGGGGAATTGACTAGAAAATGGCACAAGGAAATTTCTGGAGTAATAGAGGTGTTCTGCCTCTTAAGAGAGGTGTTGGTTACACCTGGGCATACTTTTCTTCAAACACATTGAACTATGCATTTAACAGGGACTTCCGTGGTGGTTCAGTGGTAAAGAATCCACCTGTGAATGCAGGAGATGTGAGTTCAATTCTTGGGTTGGGAAGAATCCTTAGAGATGGAAATGGTAACCAAATCCATTATTCTTGCCTGGGAAATCCCATGGACAGAGGAGCCTGGTGCGCTACAGACCATGGGGTTGCAAAGAGTCAGACACGACCTAGTGATTAAACAACAGTGCACTTAAGCTTTGGGCAAGTTACTATATGCATATTCTTTCTTGATAAAAAGTTGTACATTTTTTTATTTTTAATTTAAACATTCTGCTGGGGTACAGACAATTAACAATATTGTGATAGTTGCAGTTGAACAGTGAAGGGACTTAGCAACACATATATATGTACCCATTCTCCCCCAAACTCCCCTCCCATCCAGGCTGCCACATAACACTGAGCAGAGGTCCATGTGCTGTACAGTAGGTCCTTACTGTTTACCCATTTTAAGTATAGCAGTGTGCACATGTCCATCCCAAACTTCCTAACTGTCTCTCCCCCCAGACACTTCCTCTCAGCAATTATAAGCTCATTCTCCAAGTCTGTGAGTCTCTTTCTGCTTTGTAAGTTTGTTTGTATCATTTCTTTTTAGATTCCACATGTAAGGACTGCCATATGATATTTGTCAAAAGTCGTATGCTTTTTAAGAGAGAGAAAACATGTTTCAGGGTAAAGTCATCAAGAGTTTGTGTTATAGCAAAGACAGGCAGAGACAGAGGAAGTAGTCAAAGGTGATTTCCAGTGTCTGTCTTGGGCGGGTGGCAGCATGGCAGTGCTGGTTCTGAGAGCAGGTGGACAAGGAGCAGACACGCCAGGGATGAGGGCATGGCTGAGAGTGGACATGTCAGCAGGGTTGTTAATGTGGCTTCCAGGGGAGCTTGTTGAATTGAAACGCTACCCATCAGGCAGCCACGGGGCTGTGTCTACCTCAAAGCTTCCTGGAAAGCACCACCAAGACCCTAACTGAACACATGCCAGTGACTTTGAAGCCACAACCCACAGCAGAGAAGTAAATCACTCCTAAGATCCCTGCTCCCTCTTCTAGCTTCCCTGGAAGCATCCTTGGGTTTCAGGTCCACTCTGCTATTAAAGTAGAACAGCCTGATCTTTTAAAGCTCTTTGCGGAATTGGAGTTACAAGTGTAAGGCACCTGGCTTCCTATCAGTTCTTAAATGGTGTTCCAGGCCTCCAAGAGCTCACTGTAAATCACCAATGAGCCAATGTTCCAGCTACACGGGTGGGGGTGGATACTAAGCAGAAGAATTATGCTTTTCTCGCCTTATGAAAATCTAACTTGGACCCCCTTTCATACCTTCATGCATTTCCATAAAAGTCCCCCCATGTCATTCTTTTATCCTCTCATTCAACATATTTATATTAAGAAAATGTTTACAATGAGCTGGGCACTGCCTCGGGCTGGGGGTACAATGGAGAGCCAGGGACATGGATTCTGCCATCATGGAACTTACAACCCAGGCTGGGCTTGGATACCAGGTGAGGAGCTGAAAAGTTGGAGGAAGAGGTACAGAGTCAGCAGGAAGTATGGTGGGAGGTGGGAGTGGCCAAGAACCAATGTGAAGGAAGGACAGTTGTTTTGTAAATAAAGTTTTATTGGAACACAGCCGAGCACATTCATGTGTGCTTCATCGATGCCCATTGCATTCCCACAAAAGCGGAGCTGAGAGGTTCTGATAGAGACTGGATGGCTCTTTACAGGAAGAGTTTGCCAACCCCTGGGCTCAACTCCCAGAGTGGAGATGTCAAGGGGAGGCTAGATAGAGGAGCGGTTGAGAGAAAGAAACACACTAGGACTTTTGGGAGAATGTGCTAAGAGGATAGAAGATGTCACGAATGACTTTCACTTTTCTACCTGATGTGGTCCAGCCTCAGACATCCTCTTCTACATTGTGCAGAGCCCGCAGAGAGAGGGGAGCTGACACTCACATTACACTGGATGCCGGGCACTGTTCTAAACACACTATGATTAACTCACCTATGAAAAGAGCCCACACCAGACACTGTGATGCGTTCCTGGTACCCAGAGAGCGGTGACATGTGTCTTCTGTCCTCAGGGAGATTTGGGATGCCACCAACTTGCAAACAGTAGAATATGCTCAGAAGGGTTTGTGGACGTGCTTGGACCTACTGTGAAAGAGGAAGGGAAGGTTTCTAAGTAAAGGAAGGAAGAGTTCTGGTCAGTTCTTCTGGAGGATAGAGCCACTATTGCAGGAATTTTTCATTCTAACTCAGAACATCTTTTGCTTTTGATCATCTGATTGATGGCTACTTCTAAAGTGGACCCAGAATTACACCAGACTATCATTTTGTTGCCTCTAGAGCATGTGGCTGTGATGAGATTTCTAGGCAGTGCCCATGCCCTCCTCTAGCCACACACGACAAGGCTGATACACAAAGGAATCCAGGACTAACCTGTCAGAGCTCACAACCTTGTTCCCTGCACATTTACTTCATATCTATCTTCCTTGTTCAGGAAAGCAGGCAGTTTTAAAGAGCTGCTATGTATTCACACCATCCTGATAAACCAGAGGAGAAAGCTGAGATTTCTTTTGCTCTCACGGATCTTTTCTTAAAAGTAGCACTTTGCCACAATTGCCTTACATTTTTAGTGTAATTTGGTGGTAGAGTGTATTCTCAAAAGAAAATATTTTTCTCCATATTAAAGACTATGAAACATTTTCATGGTCATTTGTAATAACACAAAAGGTATATTTAGAGAAAGCTATGTGACTATAGCTTATTTTTTGTAAGTTGGAAGCTTCCCTGGATGAGAGGGCCAAGCACCTACACCTGATGAGGTTCTACTGTGTCTACTACTCTTGTTCCCTCTGAGGTTCCCAGGAGACCCCGAGCATCCTCCTTCCACTTCCAGACTTGTCCTTAGCTGAACCATCTAGGAGGGTGAGCTCTGCATCCTGGAAGACTTTTTTAAATTAAAGTGCTTGCATCTGACTTGAGCTTTAGCACTTCCTTTTGGTAAAATTCCTTTTGATACTTGTTCACCATGAGTGAATGAATTTTGGGTTTAGATTATTTCAATTACACAATATAAATATGGGCTTCCCTGGTTGGCTCAGGTGGTAAAGAATCTGTCTGCAATGAGGGAGACCTGAATTTGATCCTGAGTTGGGAAGATCCCCTGGAGAAGGGAATGGCAACCCATGCCAGTATTCTTGCCGGAGAATCCCATGGACAGAGGAGCCTGGAGGGCTAAAATCCACGGGGTTGTAGTTGAGTCAGACACGACTGAGCGACTAACACTTTATATTTTTAAATTATGTTATGAAACGCATCATACGCAAAAGAGTATGAAATACATCATATACATGTCAGCTGAAAAAGAATGTGCAACCTAAAAGATGAGAGCTATGTTTTATTTGGTGGGCAAAACTGAGGACTTCAGCATCTCAAATCACTCTGAGATGCTGTTCCAAAGAGGCAGCAGGGGAACTAGGATATATAGGAGTTTTGTAACAAAGACCAGTAGTCAGAACACCCAAAGATTGCTATGAATTAAAGAAAACTAGATATCTCAAGTTAAGGAATTTAGCACTCTTCTATATATGGGAAGATGCAAGAGTCTGGGCTCACTGAAATCATTCCTTTGATGTGCACCTTATCTTTCTGGGGCCAATACCCTGTGTTTTCTCATCCTGGGTGTACCGTTGGGGGGTGACTACAGTGTCTGATGATTCAATGGCAGGAGGCATTATGTTTCTGTCCAGAGTTCCTTCTCAGCTCACCATCAGAGCAGCTCTCACGTGATGACTTGATCGCTGCAATATCCTTTGTTTACTGATATGCAATATTTTTCATTCACATACACAAAGAGAAAAATTTATTATTATAATTATAGGATGCATTATATGTAAAAGTATCAGGGGAAAATCAGTGTATTTAGCCAATGTAAGCCATTTCAATCCCTGAGTTCTATTGTTGTTCAGTCGCTAAGTTGTGTCTGACTCTTTGCAACCCCATGGACTGTAGCATGCCAGGCTCCTCTGTCCATGGGGTTCTCCCAGCAAGAACACAAGAGTGGGTTGTCATTTTCTTCTTCAGGGGATCTTCCTGCATCAGGGATCGAACCTGTGTTTCTGGCATTGGGAGGCGGTTTCTTTACTACTGAGCCACCAGGGAAGCCTAATCCCCTGGGTGCCTCTCTCTAATCGCTAGCAGGGATTTTGTGCTAATTATTCTCCAGGTTTTCTTCAGGGTTTGACTTCTTTATGAGTGTGGCCCTAACAAACTAGTGTTTTGCTCTTCCTGGTTTTATAGTTGTACAAAAAGAATTATCCGAAGGTATTTTCTGTGCCGTGTACTGTTGAGTGCCATCTGTGTCATACGCCCAGCTACAGGTCATTGCTTTTTACTGCTCTAAGAATCCTTTGAATGATGTATCCCAATATATTTATCCCTTCCCTTTCCCATGAGCACTGTCATTGTTCCCATTTCCTTGCTCTAGAAATAGTGCTATCATGAGCATCCTGGAACAACGCACAAGAGTTTCATGCTGACAGGAATGTTGACATCCGCTATGCAGTGCAGGAGACACCAGCCATGTGACTCCTGCAGACCTGCACGTGGCTAGTGGAATGGAAAACTGAACTTTTAATTAATAGAAAGTCAAAGAGTGCACCTCTAGTGTTACCAAAAGGGCGGGGCATGGAGAGGGGTGGTCTGGTTGATCACTGCTCAAAAGCCAATGAACAGGCCAGGTTGGTAGAAAGGAAAGTTTGCTGAATTTTAGATGCCAGCAACTTGAGGGGGAGGGCAGCCATCTTTCCAAAGACCAACTCCCCCCATGACAAGTAGGGGATAAAAGCCTTTGTAGGCCACATGAAAAAACAGTACAGTCAGCTCTGACAGTCATCTTGATTGTTTTAGGTAGAGTTAACGTTCAGTTCCAGGGTCAGTTGGTTTCCATTTCCTTGAGGCCAATTCTCAGAATAGCTGCAGCTTATGTCACAGTTATAGTCTGGTCATCATGTAGTTAATTTCTCCACCTTGTGAGGGTTTCAGTATCTATAAGACAGCTCACAGGATATGGCTTAGAATATTGTCTATAGCCCTTGAGGCTCTAAAGGTCCTCGACTATGCTTAATAACTAAATTATTATTTGGTCTCCTTTGACCATTTCCCTTTGTTTCTGCATGTTCTCATTTCTCTGATTAAACTTATTCTTTGACTAAAGTTTTCCACAGACAGAAGGTCCGCAGAGGACATGAGGGGAAGGACCATAAGGTCTCGCTCTGTTTCACTAGGACAGATCCACTCTGAGTGTCATTGCGAGGTCGTAGGATGCACACAACTCGCCTTGACTTGCTCATGCCCAGCGGTGCTCCAAAGAAGCTGTGGCTATTCACAGTCTCAATTGTGTTTGCATGGGTATGAAAATTCATGTTTCTCATCAACACTTGGTAGTGTCATTGTCAGACTTCACATTCTTGCCAATCTGTTAGTGTGAAATGGTATAAAGTTATGATTTTAATTCATATTATTCTGAATTACTAAGAACAATGAGCACCTTTTCACAAGTGTGTTTGCCATTTGTATTTCCTCTCCTGTGAAATGCTCGTCCATAAATTCTGCCCTTTTTCCTATTAAGGTCATCATTTTCTTATTGACTCAGAAAGAGTTGTTTTTTTTTTTTAATTCAGGGTATAAATTATTTGTTCATTACGTATCACAATACTTCCCCATTTGTGGCTCTTGTACTCTTTGTATGGTACCTTTTGTTTGTTTGTTTTGTTGGGTCAAGAAATAGTGACTTTATATGGAAAGCCAGCAGACCAAGAAGGTGGACTAATTAATGTCCCAAAGAAACATCTCTATATGGTAGCTTTTTATGAATAAATGTCCTTGATTTTGGAGTAGTCAGGTTTTTTTTTAATTTATGAACCAAGGTTTGTGAATGTGAAAGTGTTTCACAGAAAACCTCCAATATGATTATGTCCATTTTACTGATGGGGGAAATAAAGCCCAGATGGATTGTGGCACTCCCTAGCATCAGTGATGAGCTGCATATTTGCTGGAGTCTGATCCAGAATTGAGCGAGGTCTGTGGCTTCTTAGGCAGGGTCCTTCTCACTACAGATGTCCTGCCTAAAATCTCCGAGTTCAGAGGACACTGGACAGACCCTCCCACACCATCCATACTTAGGAGGGGTTGAGTAACTTCTCAGGAGCAGCTGGGCAGAAGGTGAATTTCTGAGTTGTTGTAAAGGGAGAGAGGAGACGGGGAGAGTGACACATACATTTTCTGACAGTACTTTGCCAGACCTGCTGCACTGAATCAATTTGCCCAAGGGAGGCAGGAATGGAAGCGAGACAGTGGCCTCCAGATCAAGTCAAAGGGAAAAGTGTCAGTCACTCAGTCGTGTCCAACTTTTTGTGACCCCATGGACTGTAGCCTGCCAGGCTCCTCTGTCCATGGAGTTGTCCAGGCAAGAATACTGCAGTGGGTTGCCATTTCCTTCTCCAGAGGATCTTCCGAATTTAGTGATCCAACCTGCATCTCCTGCATTGGCATGTGGATTCTTTGCCATCTGAGCCACCTGGGAAGTACCAGATCAGGTTAAACCAGATTCAAATCCAGACACCAGCTGGAGAACTACAGGCAAATCACTTGCCCTTTCTGATCCTCACTTTCTCACCTAAGAGAAGGTTAGGAAGATCGGTTTCACAGCTGCTGTTAGTAAACACCAAAGGATCCCAGTAACATATAATCCACTCACCTCCCCAAAACACACACACACACACACACACACACACACACACACACCCCAGCAAGGGAGGCCTCAGAGGTAATGGAGAGAGTCTGAGCTCCCAAGTGGGCCCACTTCAGTGTGAGTCCTGACTCTCATGGACCCCTACAAGGCCTTGGACATGTTTCAGAAGCTCTCTAATACTCAGTTTCATCTTTTGTTAAAAAAAAAAAAAAGAAGGAAAGATAAATAGCTCTATCACAGTGTGAGCTACAGGGATCCGATGAGATAATGTCTGTAATATTACTGACACCCAGGAGGTGCTTAATAAGTGCATTTCTCTTCCCAGATTAAATGCAGCCGCAGCTTGCAATAATGCCAGGTTGCCGCATGACCGCTGGCAGGAAATTATTTAGGGCAGATGCCGACGAAGGTCCTTCAGCTGCCAGGACCAGGGTGAACTTCCAGCTCCCAGGCATTCTGCTCCCCATCCATCCAGGTCTCCTCCTGCCCTCTCCAGTGCTGGCCCTGACTTCCTGAAGGAACCTCTGGGCTTCGCATGGCCCAAGCCTTCTTTTTCTCATTGACTTTCTCGAGCTTATTTTTGTTGTTGTTTTTGAGGACTGCTTTCTTTTCTTTATTTAATTAATTTTTATTGAAGTATAGTTGCATTACAACATTGTGTTAGCTTCTACTGTATGGCAGAGTGAATCAGCTGTACATGTATATATATTCCCTCTTTTGCAGATTCCCTTCCCATTTAGGTCACCACAGAGCACTGAGTAGAGTTCCCTGTGCTGTACAGTTGGGGTTTTTCTCATTGACTCATTAGCCAGGTCTCTCCTCGTCTTCTACCCCATCCTTACTTTCTAGACTGTGAGCACAGTGTGAAGAACACTGGCTGGGGGGACAGATGGACAGGTTTGAATCGGCTTTGTCTCTTGGGTCCAGAACATGCACCCATAACTGCATCCCTCTCAGTTTTCTTATCGGAAAAACAACACACATGCCATAGGGTGGGTGGGAACATTAGATCAATGTTAAATCAACAATCCTGCTGTTAGATCAGATTTCCCAGGGTAGCTCATTAGTCAAGAATTCGCCTGCCAGTGCAGGAGATACAGGTTCTATCTGTGGGTCCGGAAGATCCCCTGAAGAAGGAAATGGCAACCCACTCCAGTATTCTAGCCTGGAAAATTCCATGGACAGAGGAGCCTGGCTGGCTTCACTCCATAGGGTCACAAAGAACCAGACATGACTGAGCTTGTGTGTGTGTGTGTGTGTGGGTGCGCGCAGAGCTATACTGTCTATGTCACCCTGGACAGGCAGGATGACCTCCCTCTGCCTTGATTTCCCCATCTGTAAAAAGGGACCCATCTATTTTCCCGAGGTGGGAAGTGCGCATCTGTGGAAAAGCTCCAGCTCCACCAACCCGGCAGAGGAGATACCTATCTATCCCATTCTCTTCTCTCCTCTCTGGTCTCTAACCACCTCCCAACACCCTCCTAATGATGCTTCTCATTCAGGAGCAGGTGTCTGCAGAGCCAGCTCTAGAATTGGGGGATTCTGTGGGGCACGCATGTCTGCCACAAGTTCCACCCCCCATAAGGGTGACCCGGCCAGACTTTTCCTCTGAGGGTCAGTGGGGCAGAGCCTGTGCCCTGGAAGTGGGCCTGCTCACCTGGCCTTCCCATCAACTTGGCTTCCGAGAGTCACAAGGTGGGCAGTGTTCCTTTCCAAGGTGCCCACAGTACCAGAAGTTTCTTGGCTCAATTCTGTGGCATGGTGAGAAAAATCCTGGCTCCACCCTTTGGGTCTTGTGAGAAAGGAAGCCAAGCCGATGACAGCTCTGCAGTTGACAGCTCTGAGAGGTCCCAGGCATCTCCACATGTGGCCAGGGTAGGCAGGGAGCCGCTCTGAGCCTCAGTGTGTCTGTACACCCCGTGAACACTTCTGGAGCACCTACTATGTGTCAAGTGGTCTCCCAGGTTCTCAAAACACAAGAAAAATAACAACGCCTGTCTTCCAGCAGCTCACCTCCTGGTGGGGGAGAGGGTTAATGAAGGATCCTCCTGGGGAGTGGAGAGTGATTTCGTAAGCAGTGAAGAAGGGTAAGTGGAGAGCTGGGGAAGCCCTTTAGAAGCAGTAACTGGAAGAACTTCTCAGAAAGAAAGCTGAGATGAAGAGAAGTGAGATGTGCAGACATATGAAGATTATTCCAGGGAAAGGGAAGAGCAGGTGCAAAGGTCCTGAGGCAGGATACCGGAGGAGTACCATGAAGGCGGTGTAGTGGGAGCAGAGAAACGGCATGAGAGAGGGAGGTCAGAGAAGTCAGGGTGCTGAGTGGTGGCCGGGCTTAGAGGCCATGGTAAGGACTTGGGCTTTGCTCGCATGACTTGGGATGTCATGATGTGTCTGGAGCAGAGGAGTGGCACGCTCTGTCTTTTTTAAATATTTCTTTCTTTCTTTACTTGGCTGCATCGGGTCCTTAGTTGCAGCACATGGGATCTTCCTGCCGTGGTGCACACACTTTCCAGTTGTTGTTCAGTAGTTGCAGTGGATGGGTTTAGTTGCTCTGCAGCATGCGGGATCTTAGTTCCCCGTCCAGGGCTGGAAACCACATCCTCTGCACTGCAAGGCAGATTCCTAACCACTGGACCACCAGGGAAGTCCCCACACTCTGTCTTTTGCTTCACAGAACCACTGTGGCTTCTCTCTTGAGGATAATATTAAGTGGGGACACCAGAGAAGTAGAGAACTCCATTGAGAAGTTCTACTAACAATCTGACCCAGAGACGATGATGTGTGTGCATGCTCAGTCACTTCAATCATGTCTAACTCTTTGTGAATCCATGAACTATACCCCGCCAGGGTCCTCTGTCCATGGGATTTTCCAGGCAAGAATACTAGACTGGGTCGCCATGCCCTCCTCCAGGGCATCTTCCAGACCTAGGGATCGAACCTGCATCTCCTGCATTGCAGACAGATTCTTTACCACTGAGCCACCAGGGAAGCCCAGAGATGATGATAACTTGAACCAAAATGGTAGCTGTATAAGTGGTAACAAGTGCTCATATTCAGAATATACATCAGGGTAGAGATGACATGATTTCCTGATGCATCAGATGTAGGTGTGAGAGAGAAAAAGTGTTTAGTTGGTCTAAGCAAATGGAAGGATGGAGGTGCCATCAACTGAGATGAGGAAGACCAGAGCAGGAACAGGTTTAGGGGCTCTACTGAGACCCAGTAAGTCAAGATGGCCATTCAGCATACAAGTGGAGATGTTGAAAGGCAAGGTGGATATATCTCATTTCATCTTCAAAGCAGCATGTGGTATAGACTGTGTTATAAATGAAGAAACTTCAATCACTGCTTTGAAGTTCTATCTTAAATGGCACATCTTCAGTGTTGACATCTTGTGTAAATGATGGAGTCAGGATTTGAATCCCACCCAGCTGACTGCAGAGCCCATGCTTTCTCTTCTCTATTCTGTTCCTGGAATCTCTGTGGACAAGTGGAAAGCACACACCCTTCTAGACAAGCCCTCCGAGGTGTGGAATGTTTATGCCATCCAGAACTGCTCTATGACTTCTACAGAGAATGTCTCATTTAATCCCTTCAACAGCCTTCAACTCCCATTGTTATCCTTATTTTACAGCTTTGGAAACTGAGGCACCAAAAGCCTCAGAGTCAGTAAATGGTGGGTCTAGGAGGTGATCCAGAGATCAAGCCCTTCAACACTATGTCATGTGTCAAAATCAAGTGTTTGTCAAATCAAAGAGTAGTGTGTAATTGACTAAAATCATGATATTGCTGATTGTGAAGTATCATTCAAAGACAGTGTTATCTTTTAATCAACAGACATTTGTAGAATGAAAAAGCCTTTGCCCTGACAACTGGAACCTATAAAGTCTTTTATTTAACAAACATTTATTGATCAACTACTACGAGCCAGGCACTGGAGAGACACAGAAGCCCTAGGGGTGACCAAGTCATGAAGAAGCTCAAGGTCTGGCACAGTAGCCAGGGTCATTCCAGTCCAAGCATTAAGGGCTATAATCAGGATATATAAAGTACTGTTGGGTGATTACATTCAACATTTCTCTTTTTTCTAGTCTCTCTTATTTGTGTGAAGCTGTATCAGGATAGCAATCAGTGAACTACATCTTTTGCATATTAGAAAAAATGGTGTTATCTTGACCTAGCCTGTCCTCTGTAATTTTCTTATCAACTGGGGAATTTCACTTCCCTTTTGACATCACACTTTTCTCATGCGTATAGTAGCGGGGGGTTGGAAGGCGGAATGTGGCTGATGGTAAATATGAACGTAGGATAACATTCAGCAAGCATCACATTTTGCTTTCGTGATGATTAATTTTTTTAATATTTATTTATTTATTTGGCTATGCCAGGTCTTAGTTGCAGCATGCAGGATCTTTGATCTTTGTTGCCAGATGAGGAATCCTTAGTTGCAGCAGCTGAGATCTAGTTCGCTGACTGGGGATGGAACCTGGGCTCCCTGCATTGGGAGCTCAGAGTCTTAGCCACTGGACTTACCCGGGGAAGTCCCCATGATGATTCATTTTTATATGCCTTGTTTTCAAAATAAATAAAAACTGCCACTTCCTCATCTTTGCCAGGGTTTAAAGCTGATTTGTGTGCGCCTCATGTGAGAACGTCTCAGGTAGACATTTGTAAGGCACCTTGGCCTGTAGAGGAGAGCCTCACACAGGCTGTGTTTAATCCAGAAATGTTGATCCAGGGATGGGAAACTATTTTTTAAAAAATAAGCCCAAAGATGGTTTTGCAGCCAGTCTAGCGATTGTCTTTCTGATGCCTTTTTGTCTCTGCCTTTCCACAGCAAAGTCTGGACACCTACTGTTTCCTGGTTTTTGCTGCAATCTGCTTTGCAGGTGCTCTCTATTTGTATTTTGTCCTGCCTGAGACCAAAAACAGAACCCATGCAGAAATCAGCCAGGCATTCGCCAAAAGGAACAAGGCATACCCACCAGAGGGGAAAACTGACTCAGCAGTAACTGATGATAAGACGAACATACAGCTTGAACCAGACTCCTCCTCTGCACTGGAGAACTGAATCAAAAACAGTGTTGTCTGAATGGACAGGCTCACCATTTTAATACCAGAGAGTCCCCTGCAAGTTTAGCCTGATGAAATATTTAAAAATAAGCCTTTGCTAATCTAACATTGCAACCCATTTGGGATTTCTTCACAGCTGAATCCCCCAAAGTCTTCTGGCAGTTGGATTCACCCTTTCAGTGCACCCAGTATTCTTCTGTAGAGATCCATGCCCTGCCTTCTTCACGACTTAGCCCATGGTTTCAAAATGAAATTGGGGACACAGCATTTGAATGCTTTCTCAAAGGTCAGCGATCTGGTCTGACAGAGGACTCAAAGGGCTTCCAGTCCCAGCTCTAACAGTAGTAGCCTTGAGCTGCCCTCAGCCTGGATCCTGAAGCTTTCAGGGACCCTTGGCTGTGATCCCGGATGAAGGTTTTCATGCCTCCTAATCAATGCCCTTTTCCAATCTTTGACTCTACTTTGTGGATCTCAGACTCAGGAGAAGCTGCTCCCAACCCACCACCCTCCAGGTCCTATCTCTCCCAGGCCATCCCGGGGAGGCTCCCAAAACATCTTTTCTGAGTATCAGATGTGCTCACAGCGGGCATAAAGGGGATCAATATAGAAGACCTGGAGAGGCAGATGTGAGAAGTAACCTCCAGAAGCTGAAAGAAGCAGGACCACAAATGGAACCCCATTCAATTGAAAAGGACAGTGTTAAGAATGATTCCCATCTCAGGATTTCAAGATTACTGACTTACACTTTCACACATGTAACACCCTTTAGCCTACTTCTGGTCCACAGTGCGCACCAGAAGAATTGCTTTTATTGGAGGAAGGAGCAAATGAGACAGTGTAGACGTAGTTACAGGAGCACTGACCACCACCTAGATCACGATGTTGAAGGTCACACCCTAAGGATACACAGCAGTGAGCAGTAAGAGTCCCGAGTCTAGACTTCATGGAACAGAGTTGCTGTAACAGCCCTGAACTGTCTAGCAATAACCTTTGCATGTGAAAGTCAAAATTTCTCTCTTGCTTAAGCTACTTTTATCTGGGGTTTCTCTTCCTCATGTCTAAACCAAAATTCAATTCATCTGGGTCATGACAAGAAAGAGCCCAAGGCAAATGAGAATATATGAAGCAAGCTCAATAATTTAGACAGTCAGCAATCTGTTTCTCCAGGGCACAGGTGCCTCCGTGTTAAGGGAGCATGGATTCATATTCATGTCGTGTAGTTACTGCAGCTTTGAGGTAGTCTGGGAGCTGTCTATGGTGCTGATCTGGGATTTCTGCCTAACGATCTAATTTTTCTTCTTTATAAGCTTGTGAAATACTTTCATATTGTCGCTTACAATGCTGGAGATAACCTATGAAGTACATATTACTGGATTCATTTAATTTTGATCCAAACCCTTGGAGTTCTTCCAGCTCCAAACCCAGCCAAGGTTAGTGCCCCTATCACTGTACTAGGGACCTCAGGAATTTGGCCCCAGCCCCTTGTCTCCAGAACAATGACTTTAATATGTATCCCTCATCCCTTCTACTGTGACCACCTGACATCTACTTGTCTGTGGTGGCTTGTGGAATTATCAACCCAGTGAATCAGGCCTCCCAGTATGCATGCTCTTGTATAATTCCCTACTGTACTGAGTCTGGATTTGGCCATGCACTGAGATATCAGAAAATGTGACACAAGCAGAAGCTTAATAAGCACCTGCACTCCAGGGCTTTCCCTTATAATGTGCTAATATCATCATTTGTGTAAGCCCAATCTAGCTTCCTTGAGGATTCAGTTCAGTACAGTCATTCAGTCGTGTCCAACTCTTTGTGACCCCATGGACTGCAGCACACCAGGCCTCCCTATCCATCACCAACTCCTGGAGTTTACTCAAACTCATGTCCATTGAGTCAGTGATACCATCCAACCATCTAATCCTCTGTTGTCCCCTTCTCCTCCTACCTTTAATCTTTCCCAGCATCAGGGTCTTTCACATAAGTCAGTTCTTCACATCAGGTGGCCAAAGTATTGGAGTTTCAGCTTCAACATCAGTCCTTCCAATGAATACTCAGGACTGATCTCTTTTAGGATGGACTGGTTGGATCTCCTTGCAGTCCAAGGGAATCTCAAGTCTTCTCCAACACCACACTTCAAAAGCATGAATTCTTCAGTGCTCAGCTTTCTTTATAGTCCAACTCTCACATCCATGCATGACCACTGGAAAAACCATAGCCTTGACTAGATGGACCTTTGTTGGCAAAGTGATGTCTCTGCTTTTTAATATGCTGTCTAGGTTGGTCATAACTTTCTTGCCAAGGAGTGATTTTCTTTTAATTTCATGGCTTCACTCACCATCTGGAGTGATTTTGGAGCCCCCCAAAAATAAAGTCAGCCACTGTTTCTACTGTTTCCCCATCTATTTGCCATGAAGTGATGGGACCTAATACCATGATCTTAGTTTTCTGAATGTTGAGCTTTAAGCCAGCTTTTTCACTCTCCTCTTTCACTTTCCTCAAGAGGCTCTTTAGTTCTTCACTTTCTGCCATAAGGGTGGTGTCATCTGCATATCTGAGGTTATTGCTATTTCTCCCGGCAATCTCAACTCCAGCTTGTGATTCATCCAGCCTGGTGTTTCTCATGATGAATCACTGCATTAGAATTGTGGTGGTCTTTTTTTTAACTTGAATATCTCCCCTACTTGACTCTGGAAGCATACAAGAAAATAACTGATTCACCTCAGGATCCCATCTTCTTGGTAACTGCTCATTACATATTGACTGAATGACTAAATGCCATGACATAGTTGTGAAGAAGATGTGATGGGAGCCCTGAGGACAGAATGACTGTAGCTTAGGGTGATTAAGACAGATTCTTTTGAATGAAAGCATGTGAGCTGCATGTCAGATGAAGATTAGGCTTTCATCAGACTGAGAAGATGGGAAGAAGGTGTTTGAAACAAAAGGGCCAATGGCATGGAGTAAACTAGTAAATGGCATATTCAGAGAAAAGCAAACTATTGGTGTGACCAAATAAGGGGGATGTGAGGATAAGAGCAGGAGATGAGGCTGGTCACTAGTTTTGGTCTAGACTGAAAAATCATGACTGTGGCACCAAGTCCACCTCCTAAATACGCCTGGGACCAAGCCCTCCCCAACAGCTTCCATCTATGGCTGTTAGACTTCAGTCTACACAGCCAACAATCTATTCGGATACTACTTCTCAACTGAATAAATGATGGAACTTGGGTCGATCAGATGGCTATTATCAGACTTCTCATTTTTCTTCCACTGGAATTCATTAGCTGGTTGTGTGCCCCAAAGGAGGGAGGTCGTGTTGAGTGACAGGACTCAGCAGCTGCTCAGAGTTTCAAACATTTGCTGTAATTTACACTAAGATGTGGATATAATTATCTTTATCAGAATGACTTCCCCTGGCAAATTTGTACAGTAAGTCAAGTAAATTTCCTCTCATTAAATCACAGCATTTAGGGACCGCAGTTTGTCTCAGCCAAGAACTGGAGCTTGGAAGTAATAAAGGCAAAGGAAAGGAAAAAAACCTTGGGTTCTCAGCAGGAAGTGTGGGTGGTGAAAAGACGGAGGCCGTATTTCAGAAGTGTGTTGGAAGCCCAGACCTGCAGGAATTCCAGGACTGTATGCCTCTTGAATTTAGAGCAGACACATCTCCGCTATTCACTACCCTACTCTTTGCCAAACTGAGAATGTTGCATTCTGAGTAAGATTTAGAAGTAAAAAAGAACAGCTACATGAAAGTATTTTCAGTGATGGGATCAGATCCTTCAGAAATGGGCTTGTGGTTTCATCCTATGAACAAAAATAAAAAATAAATATTTTTATGCTGGAACAATGGTAGATGTTTTCACACACATTATCCCCTTTGGTTCTCACAACAAAACTGTGGGGTAGGTTGTGCATGTGCTTATAATGCCTGTTTCTTTACCTTCTTGTGATTTAACCCAGTTCTAACTAAACAGCCTGAAGTGGACCCTGGGGACACCCAATGTGTCATGAGGAAGAAGAATGCTTCACTTCAGTCGTGTCCAACTCTTTGACCCTGTGGACCGTAGCCCGCCAGTCTCCTCTGTCCATGGGATTCTCCAGGCAATAATACTGGAGTGGGTTGCTACTTCTTAATCAAGGGGATCTTCCCAACCCAGGGACTGAACCCACGTCACTCGCATCTCCTGCATTGGCAGGCAGGTTCTTTTCCACCAGCACCACCTGGTTACCTGCTAAATCCCTAGTAGTAGCCACAGTCCCTTGCACCACAATGAGTAATAAAGAGAGAGCTGGTGGATGAACAGATTGTGAATGAGGTTTTGTTTAATCAAGGAACTTTGACTGACATATTTAAAAGATACCAGAAGTCATTAGGACAGTAAAATTTGGCTGAAACCTGGAAGCCCCGGTGGCTCAGAGGTAAAAAATCCACCTGCCAATGCAGGAGGTACAGTTTGATCCCTGGGTCGTAAAGATCCCCTGAAGGAGGAAATGGCAACCCACTCCAGTATTCTTGCCTGGAGAATCCTACGGACAGAGGAGCCTGGCGGGCTACAGTCCATGGGGTCACAAAGAGTCGGACATGGCTTAGCGACTAAAACAACAACAGCAAGCAAACAACATACCCAGCCAATGAATGTGTATCAGTTAGGACTGCTTAATTTGCAGGTGACAGTCCTAGCTCATACTAAAACTAAAGCACAACGTTTTTCTTTTGCTCAACAGGGAAGCTAGTAAGGCAGCCAACTTAAGTCTTGCCTGGATTCAGGGACTCAAATAATACCATTCATGGTTCCATTCCTGTCATCTCTCTACTCTGCTGGTCTCTGCTTCTGAGTTTCTCAGTCTAGCAGCCTCCTGTACCCCAGCCTTGTACCTTCTCAGCTTGGTCGCCAATGGGAGGAAAAAAATCATATTTCTAGTGCTATGGAACAAAACACCACAAAAATTGGTGACCTAAAG
The DNA here is from genome assembly GCF_027580195.1 of Bos mutus. Classification (NCBI taxonomy): domain Eukaryota; kingdom Metazoa; phylum Chordata; class Mammalia; order Artiodactyla; family Bovidae; genus Bos; species Bos mutus. The sequence continues at coordinate 104,703,342 of NC_091622.1, read as the reverse complement.
GAACAGCCATTCTTCTGCTCACGGTTGTGTGGGTCAGCAGGTCAGGTGGGGATCAGCTGGGTAGTTCTTTGAATCCATGTGGCATCTTCTGGAGCTGACCAGGCATTTGTAGTCAGAGGGTGTCAGCAGGAGGCTGGTTGGTCTCAGATGGGCTGATTCACATGTCAGGGGCCTCAGCTGAGATAGCCAGAATATCTGGGATGTCTGGGCTTCTCTCTCCATCATCTCTGTCTGCATCAAGTGTTTTAATCTCAAAGCAGCTGCAGCCTGGCTTGCTCACCAGGCAATAGGATTCCAAGATTGAGAACAGAATCTGCAAAGCCTCTAGAGGCTGAGGTTCAGAACTCAAAAAGCATCTCTTTGAGCAAAGCAACTCGTGGGACCAGCCCAAACTCAAGAGGAGGGGAACTAGACTCCACCTCTTCATGGGAAGTGGCTAAAGTCACATTGCAAAGGGGCACAGGGGATGGGAGGGGTTATTGTGGCCAGCTTTGCAAATAGTCTGCCGTTCCCCAGTGTCCAGATAGCAAACAAAAAGATTTTGATTGCGCTACTCACTACTCAGCTCACATTCATGTCCCTAGTCAACCACTATGGCCACGGATGATGAGTCGCTCAGATGCTCAACTCAGAAGTAGCAGGCAGCGAGTAGCGCAATCTAATTGACAACTTTCTCAGAGCTGCTTAGAATCGAGGAGGGAGACCCCAGCAAACCAGAAGATGGAAAAGTTTAAAAGATAAAACTAAAACTCGCAGAGTCCAAGGCAAGCTCTGTCTCTCATAAGGTGATGATGATCAGCTGTGAAAGCCTGAAAACAAAACTTGAATCATCACAGGGCAGAGACCATCAGTCTCCTCAAAGATAAGAATGCCCTGACTTATAGACCAGCCTGTCCAGTCCTCCTGATTTTGGAAATGAATACATAATTCTCAAAGCCAGATGCCAGAAATGACAAATATTTAGACCAATTGACTCATGCCCCCTTTTCTCATTCCATAATGCCCTGACAGGCTTCACATTATAATTTGACTTCCAGCAAAATGCTGAAACCAATTTGAACTCTGATTTTTCTCAGTAATTCTGTTTTTCATAACACAAATTAGTAAATCGCCATTCCTGGCTTATATATCAGTCTCTTGTGAGAATAGTAGGAATGAGTTATTCCTGGTCGAACTAAATCTCAGGTATAAGAAGATTTCATCTTTAAGGCTGAAAGTCAGACCATGGTGAGTCTTCAAAAACCTTACCCTTCAAGGCATCTCCTTGAGGCCTCCTTGGAGATGCCTGAAGTCAAGCTGGATCTCCAGGTATTATTGTCCTGACTGTAACCCAGAAGAAGCTAAGACTCAGACCTTAGCAACTTGCTCAAGGTCACGAAACTGGCCACCGTTACCTATAAGATAGTGCCTCACCACTTTTAATACACAGGGCACTTACTCTGTCCTGCAGTATCCCAGGTGCTGGGGATAATGAGGGTGCAGAAAACAATTTCCAACTATAATGAAACTGACATTCAAGTGGAAGGAGATATATGCCACAAAAACAAATCCAGTGGTGATAAGTGTAGTGCAAACTCTTGGAATGTGAAGCCATGCCGGGAAGTGTTTGGGATGTGACTTTCAATCAGTGGCCAGAGAATGATAACATAAGAATAGCATCAGTATACTAACACATATATATGGAATTTAGAAAAATGGTAATGATAACCTTACATGCGAGACAGCAAAAGGGACACAGATGTACAGAACAGTCTTTTGGACTCTGGGAGAAGGCGAGGGTGGGGTGATTTGAGAGACTAGCATTGAAACATGTATATTATCATATGTGAAACAGATCACCAGTCCAGGTTCGATGCATGAGGCAGGGTGCTCAGGGCTGGTGCACTGGGATGACCCAGAGGGATGGGATGGGGAGGGAGGTGGGAGGGGGTTCAGGATGGGGAACACATGTAAACCCATGGCTGGTTCATGTCAATGTATGCCAAAAACCACTATAATATTGTAAAGTAATAAGCCTTCAATTAAATAAATTTTAAAAAAATAAAATAATTTTTAAAATAAAATAAATTAAAAAAAGAATAACATCAAACTGTTACTCATGGATCTGAAATGCCCACCTGTAGAACAGGTCAACTGGACCCAATTCCCTCTAGAGTACCATCATGCACAAATCTAGAAGGGGGAGAACTGGTTTAGCAACTCATCACATGGATAAAGGGCTTTGGAGGGTGGATAGAGTAGAACTGTATAGGTCAGAAGTGGTTAAAGCAATTAATACTAATAGAATATCTATAATTTATTGAGCCGTGCTGAATGACTAAGATGAATTCTTCTCTAACTCTCATGTCAACTCTGCCAGGGCAGGTATTTGTCTCATCATTTAGCCACTGGGTTCCCCAAGGTTGAATAACTGATCCCAAAAGAGGCTGGGAGAGGGCAGGATGTGGTGAGCCATGCAGGCCGCGCGGGATTGTTTGGGATCCGTCCCACACTGCTGCCTCTCTCCAGCCTTTCCCTGTGTTTCCTCTTCTGCCTTAACCTCTCTGCTCTCTTCTCTCTACCACAAAATGCCCAAGAGACCCTCCCTGAACCATCTCCCCCATGGTGGTCAGCAGAGTGATTTATACTAGCATGGAGAAGTCATCTGACTACCCACACCAACCCCCTCCCTCCAACCCCCACTAACCAGATGCTCCACAGCCTCTGAGCCCAACATCAGTGCCCCAGGGACCTCAGCATCTGAGTCTGAGGCCGGACTGGGGACATGACCCCCAAGGACTTCTGACCCATTCACCCTGCCCCACCGCCTCATACCATTTGTATATGGTAAAAAAAAAAAAAAAAATTAATCTGAAGGCTGGGGACCTGCCTAAGATATCCTAGATAATAAGTTATGAAGTTTATATTTGAGCCTAAATACTCTAAATCCTAGCCCAATGTTGATTTTACCATGCCACATCTTGTCACAAGATCAACTTATTGTTGTTTTCAGTCACTAAGTCATGTTCCAACTCCTTGCGACCCCATGGACTGCAGCACACCAGGCTTCCCTGTCTGTCACCACCTCCCAGAGCTTGCTCAAACTCATGTCCATTGAGTCAGTGAAGCTATCTAACTGTCTCATCCTCTGTCGCCCTCTTCTCCTATTGCCTTCAATCTCTCCCAGCATCAGGATCTTTTTCAATGAAAATGGATTTTTCCAAATTAGGGCAAATTATAATCATCTCCAAAACGAGGCATGTTGATCCTACCTCTTTCTACTCAGTTGCATCACAGGCCTCCCAAGGAAGGCCAGTTGACCAAAATGCAAATGTTTCCCACTTCCAGGGCTGCAGTGAAAGCCCAGTGTCTGAAACAAAGCCCAGTGTCTGATGCCTTCCAGGGAGGGTCCAAGCCAGGGCCATCCTGTTGCCCCTTCCTTTTCATGAATGGCGTCCCCCAGGGTTATGCAGGACAGCTCTGAGCACAAGACCAAATAAGACAGAGGGGAAAGATTCCTAAGCCAGAAGACAGTGTTCCTTCCAGGACTCACAGTGCTGCTCACCTTGCAAATGGGATGTAAAAGGGAGGACCAGCCTTTCTCAGAGACTGGGTTTATGAGGCTTCACCCCGTGTGTGGACAGTCTTCATCTGTGTATGCGAAGCACTGGCGGCAGCATGCCAAAATTTCTTTTTAAATTATAATCAAGTATGAAACTACACTTATTATCTTAGGAAGTGTGAGAGTTATGAGAAAGTGTCTTTTCCACTGGACAGGTCTCTAGAATGTAAGGAAAGGCTGGTAGATTGGTAACAGTGGGCCAAAGAATATTGGCCCTGAAGACATTTTATACAACAATCTCTGTCTCTGCCTCTCTCCATCTTTCCATGAGCTCAAAACCATGATTAGAGGCTCTCAGTATATGGCCAACCCCAGGAATAAAGCAATGAATCCAGCCCAACCATGCCATCGAAGAGAGCAAAGTCCGATGAGAAAGGCAGCAGGTGCACAATTTCAGCACCACAGAAAGTGCTGCTATGGAGGGAGGCAAGCAAGGTGTATTACAGAATTAAGGCAAGGCACCTAACCCAACTGAGAGAATCAGAGAAGACTTCCTGGAGGAGGTGGGCTGTCACTGAAGGGAGCCCCAGGTAAGAGAAAGGGCCTTGCCCACAAAAGGGAAAAAGCTACTACTCAGAGATCCAACAACACATGCTGATATAGCACATGGGGAACACGCTAGTGGCTTGTGTGGCCAGAGCACAGGGGCTTCTAGGAGGGCCAGAAGATGTAGTGAGACTCTAGACTCAAGAAGCAAGCAAGAGACTTCCCTGGTGGTCCAATGGTTAAGAATCCACCTGCTAATGCAGAGGACACAGTTTCAATCCCTGGTCCAAAAAGATCCCACATGCTGCAAAGTATCTAAGCCCATGCACCACGGCTACTGAGCCTGTGTGCTGCTGTTAGTGAAGCCCATGAGCCTAGAGCCTGTGCTCTGCAACACAGGAACCACCTCAGTGAGAAGCCTGCGACCACAGTGAAGAGTAGCCCGCACCCTCTGCAACTAGAGAAAGCCCGCGTGCAGCAACAAAGACCCAGCACGGCCAAAAATAAATTAATTTTTTTAACAAAAGAAGTAAACAGGACCTTGCATGCCATTTTGAGGAATAAGGACTCTGTGTTGAAGGCAAACAGTTCCAAAAGAGTGCTTTGTGAAATTCCAGACTCCAGGGGCCCCCAGGAAAGAGGGGTTCTGTGGTCACTGGGGTTTGGGAAACCCCTTCTACAATCCCCTTTCAAGGACGGTCACAGAGTGCACTGAAAGTTCTGAGAAGTCTGGAAGTACAGAAACCCGGTTAACTCTGTCTAACCCACTCTTTTCCAAACATAGTTAACCAGGAGGGATGAAACAGCTATAACCATCGCCGGAACCCTCGGAGGGAAACCGGACAGAGCCTCTGGGGGCTTTGAATGTTTTTTGAAGCACAAGAATGACCTGGTCAGGTGGCTGTATTGGAAAGATACCCAGAGCCAAGGAATTGTTCCTTCATTAGCCTGCTTCTGGGTTTTGCCCAGAATGTCACCGATTAGTGTCACATGTTACCTCTCAGTGTGTCCTTAACTTCTTTGTCCTCCCCAGATCCCTCCTTCCTCACTAGCTGCAGTTACTTTTCAAGGTTCAAGTTCAGGGATCTCCTCCAGAACACTTCTCCTGACCCCCCTGGGGAGAAGTGCTACAGGTTAGTGACCTGTAGCACACTGAATCCTTCAACAAGGGGTCACCTGGGCCGCCCTCTTCCCTGAGCATTCCCGCTCAGCTTTCCTTGCTGACTCACGCTCTTTCTATTACTGAGGAACCACCTTCAGCCTTCATCCCATCTCACATTTAAATGCCATCCCTGGGCAGTATCTCTCTCTTCTGTGGTTTCAACAACCCGTCCAGCTGAACACTGCCAGATACCACCTTCTGCCAGAACCCCCTTCCCAGCAGCAGACCTGGTTCCAGTACCAGCTGGACAGCACCCTCTGGATGCTGTCGGGGGTGCTGCAAATCAGCGTGTCCACCCCTTCTGTGCCACACCCCTTGCTTCTTCCGTTGCCCTGACTCAGGGAACAGCAGCATCCCTCACCTGCCCGAGGGCCACCAGCCTCTGCCTTCCTCTCCCCCCACACACAGTCAGCATCCAAGCCTTGATGATGCTAAAGGTGTGTTTCCCTTTCCTCTCCACCCTCCCCCTGTCCTGCTGTCCAGAGCTTCATCATTACCCATCTGCATCGTTGCAATAGCTCCAGAACCGCTGTCCCTCACACCACTGTCCCTAGAGCAACAGACAGATCATTCTAAAGCACAGATGTGTCATGTTATGTCCTTTTTAAAATTCTGCGACTCCGTATTACAGCCCCTTTGCACCACCCACAGGGCCCTTCACGCTGCAATCTGGATCTCCCCACCCTCTCCATGTACCTCCTTAAATCCTCTTCTCTAGTCTCATTTGCCATCCCTGCCTGAGCTTCATTCCTTTACCACTCTAAGATTTTGCATGTGCTGTTCCCTCTGCCTTGAATGCCTTTCCATCTCTTTTACCCTGGAAAACTCCTACCTATCCTCCAAGTCTCATCTCAAGGGCCACCTGTCCTTGGCTGGCTCCCCCAAGGAAGCTGTTTCTATCCGGTTCTTTAGCCCCATTGAGCCAGTTTCCTCATGTGGAAAACCACAGTCCTTGCAACAACCAACTCTTCATCTGGCTTAGGGGTAAAAGCATTATTCAGCTCCATTCCCCAGAGTACTACCATGACCCCCCCACACCTGAGACTAACCACACCCAGTCCCTCAGCAGGGTACCACTCACCGCCCCAAAGAGTGACCAGCCCCTACTGTGTCTGATACAGGCAGAGCATCAGCAGAAGCCCCAAACCTGTGCTTTAAAGTTTCAATGTAAAAATAAATAAATAAATAAAAATAAAGTTTCAATGTGATCAAAGGCTCCTGAAAGATAGGTGTGTAATATGCCAACTTCCAAGGACACCAGGGTGGACCGATGCTGGCCCAGGGTGCCCAGAACCTCATCAAAATAGAAATAGGCTGTCTAAGAAAAGTCTGGCCTGCGATAAAGGGAAGCTGTGCACAGCTGCTACAAAGGAGTGAACACAAGCCTGAAAGTCCAGCCCAGACACCGTGGCAGGCAGCTTCCACCTGGTCAAAGACAGAGCCATGGAGTCAGGGCACCTCATTGGAAAGAGTGAACTTGATCCCTGGTTCCATCCTGCCTTTGAGTTGACCCAGCTGCCAGATGGCAGGGTGTGGTGGGACTGAAGACCTGAACAAAGCCTGGAGCAGACTAATGCAGGGGCTCACAGAGGCCCACAGCATTCAAACTTGCTCGAAAGGTAAGGATGCTCTGTTATGATTTCAGCCCAGAGCCTAGAGAGTAATAAGAAGCACACAGGTGACCAGCGTTTCTGCGGATGTTGGAGAACTGGCCCTGGCTGCTGGCACTGGCCAAGGATTTGGGTGACTGATCTTGGATTCTAGCCAAATCCTCCATCAAGACTAAGGCTGATTTGGGGCACCCTGGCCCTTATACCCCAGCAAGGTTGATATGGTTCTTGAGATCAATGCTGGTTATTTGAGTTTATAGAGTCTTTGAACAATCAATCATTCCGTTGATAAGTATCCATCATGCAAAAATCCTGCACACTGGGAGTGAGCAGTGAATGAGGGAGCAGAATGAATGGTGCCTGCTTTTGAAGAGCTCAGTTCAGTGGGAAGAAGTCTGTGGCAAATGTCAAAAAGGGCTATGTGTGGGGAGCGAGCTCCGCCCGTGGCAAAGGTCATGAGGAAGGAGGCTTGACATACGCAAAGGCGGGATCAAGCCTCAGGAGTCTCCCTGGAAATTCTCGAGCAATCTACCCCCAAAACCAGAGTCTGCCTACTTTCTGCTTTGTGCTTTCACCTACACCTCTGACTTTACGGGGGGCTGTCCCCCACTACCTCTCTGAAAAAAGAGTTAGCTTACAGCTCCAGTTAATAAATCCTGGGTGTGACAGTGTTTAACCTACAAACTCCTTTGGAAATCCTCTAGCCTGCCTGAATAGGTTTTTCCGGCCACATGTGATTGTTCAGAGCCTCCCAACTGTGAGAGGCAGGACATGTTCTAAACTGTGTAAACACAGATTCTTTTGAATAGTTAAAAGATTGATTAGAAATTGTATTGGTGACGGGATTTTCACTTCTTGGGCCAATGTTTGCTGCTAAGTTTCCATATCCCTTACCTGCTGTGTCCCTGGCAGTGTATTGATTAATATAATTGGTATAAGTAGTAGCTTTAATGTTTGTAACCTGGGACCCTTGAGTTAATTCTTTTTCTTGTTATAGCCCACCACACCTTTGCGCTGTAGGAATGCAACTTTATCTAATGCTTTTGGAGGGTGGCTCCTGACCAATCACCTTTAGAGAAAAATAAGTTTTCTGAAGAAAAGGTCTTAAAATGCTAACAGGCCTCCGGGCCAGAAGATGATGCAAATCACCTAAGCTTTTGCATATGATAAGTTTGCAGGAAGAAAGCCTGGTTTGCTGCAAGACTCTACCCCTTCCCCCATTATCCTCTATGCATAACTTAAGGTATAAAAACTACTTTGAAAAATAAAGTGCGGGCCTTGTTCACCGAAACTTGGTCTCACCATGTCGTTCTTTCTCTTACCTTCTGGCTGAATTATTCAGCCTCTTTTCTCCACTGAATTTCCTCACTGAGCTATCCTTATTTCAGCCTCTTTTCTTCACTGAATTTTACTGAGCTATCCTCATTCTATTACTCTTTATATCCTAATTAACATTTAATTCCAAGAGGATGGATGCAACTTGGAGTTGGGGTTATTTTGTGAAACAGGGTCAATCTTTCTGTACTCAGACCCCAGCACTGAAGGACCTCAACTGAACTGTAAACATCTGCCCACAAGAGTCATGACAGGCAAGTCAAGAGGATGGATGCAACTGGACTTGGATTTTGAAATCTTTCTGCAGCTCAGAAAAAAAGCCCGGTGCATTTGGTCTGCCCACCAGTCAAGTCATAGTCCTGAAATGCAGCTCAGAAAAAAAAATCGGTGGATTTGGTCTCTTCCAGTCTTTAATAGTCCTAAAAGCCCATCAGGTGCTTCTCTGGACAGTACCAGCATCTCCCCAAAAGCTACTTTAAGTCAAGTACATCCTCTTCAGGGCCTCTCATCCTCCCTGAGCAGAGTGCTATTTCCCAAGCTTTTAAGAGAAGGACCATGTAGGGGTGAGAAAGCCCATTTTCCCAGATCACTGTGAAGCTAGACCAACTACATTATAACTTCCTCCAAGCTTTATCCCAATACGGAAGCAATCTACATTGGTGACTATTGTATCCAGAGGCTCTAATACATTCACTAGCACACAGGAGGTGTTTAATAAGTATACCATTCATTCATTGATCCAACAAATATTTATTGAGAGTCTACTATGTGTCAGCTGAGTTCTCAGTGCCAAGGACACCACAGTTAAAGAACACTGTCCTCCCACAATTTACCTTCCACGAGCCAGACAGATCATAGACATATAACTTAATATCAAATAATAAGTGTTACTAAGAATATTTGATCAGAATAAGGGTTCAGAGAGAGATGGAAAGTGTCTCTGTAAAGCAGGAAGTCAAAGATTTCCCCTGGTCTTTCTTGATGGACAGTGAATTACTCTTAGTGGTAATGAGATTTCAGGTGGGGATTGAACCCTGACTTTGCTGTTTACTGGCTTTGGGGTCTTGGGAAAGTAGCAAAAATTTCTTGAATTTTAGTTTTCTCATCTGTAAAATAGGAAGAATATTGCCTATTTTAATTGTTGTTTGAAAATTAAAACTAATAATGTAATGTGTAATGTAATGTAATAATGTAATGTGTAATGTAATAATGTAATGTAATGTAATGTTAATCCTAAAGGAAATTGACCTTAAATATTCATTGGAAGGACTGATATTGAAGCTCCCATACTTGGCCACTTGATGTGAAGAGCTGACTCATTGGAAAAGGCCCTGATGATGGGACAGATTGTGGGCAGGAGGAGAAGGGGGCAGCAGAGAATGAGATGATTGGCTGGCATTACTGACTCAATGGACATGAGTTTAAGCAGACTCTGGGAGACAGTGAAGGACAGGGAATCCTGGTGTGCTGCAGTTCATGGGGTCAAAAAGAGTTGATCATGACTTAGTGACTGAACAACAAAATGTGTAGAAAGAACTTAGTGTAGTTCATGGTAGAGACACAATCAATAAATGACAATATCACTAGGTGATGCAGTAAAATCATAAAAGCCCAGCTTATCATCATTATCATGTCATCATCACAGTAACAGCCTATAGGACATAGTATATGCCAGGCTGCTCAAAGCATTTTTCCATGAATTTATATTCAATCTTCAAACAACCCAGCTATTAGTAACCCTACCTTACAGATGAGAAAAACAGAAAGAGCTGGACATATTGAAACCTACAGAAGATAGGTAGTTTGTTCAGATCAAACAGCAAGGTAGTGCCAAGCCAGGTGCCAGCCCTTCTGATTCCCTGGCCAGACCTCCTCCCATGATACACACTGAGCAAGTCTCACTTCCCCTGGGACCACCTACCTGTGAAGGAAGTGGGTTAATGACATGTTCACGAAGTCTGATACCAACGGGTATTCCTGGAGAAGTTATTTGAGATCTGCCCCCAAAATGTTCATGTGATCAACTTCCTTTAGGAGCTCTGAGGGAGGCAAGATTAGGGAGCCTGACTTCCTGCCCATCCTCTGGGGGAGATGAATTGCTAAAGAGAATATTCTGTCCCATCCTCCACATGCGTGCAGAGCCCATCTCTCCCATGGTGCTGACTGTCTCCTGAATACATCGGGGAAGTGTTGCCTGGGGAAGTGAAATGCCCGTGCCCAGCATTTCATTTTTCACTCTCTATCAATATCCATGGATTGCCACTTCCTTGAAATTCATTTCTTTTCAAATTCTGGCTTTTAAAAAAAAAAGCACGTGTAGGAAACATTTCTCCCCAAACCGTTCATCTGTGAATCCCCCATCTCTAGTCAAACATACACACATGTTCCTCTTCCTCCACTGGAATGGCCATTGAACAGACTTAGTCCCTGAGTAAAGAAGCTTGGCTGCTGCTGCTGCTGCTAAGTTGCTTCAGTTGTGTCTGACTCTGTGCAACCCCATAGACGGCAGCCCACCAGGCTCCCCCGTCCCTGGGATTCTCCAGGCAAGAACACTGGAGTGGGTTGCCATTTCCTTCTCCAATGCATGAAAGTGAAAAGTGAAAGTGAAGTCACTCAGTCGTGTCCATCTCTTAGCGACCCCATGGACTGCAGCCTACCAGGCTCTTCCGTCCATGGGATTTTCCAGGCAAGAGTACTGGAGTGGGGTGCCATTGCCTTCTCTGAAGCTTGACTAACAGGCCTTATTTCGTGCTCATAATCCCTGTCGTTACAGAAGCAGGAACACGGCCACACTTAGCAAAGCAGACAGCCTCCTCCAGTGAGCTGTTTGCATGGAATGGAGAAGAATTCTCCAGGTCTGCAGCCCCAGCACAGATTCCCCCACCAGGCTCCTGGGGGCCTGTGTCTACTCCCCCTTTGCTTGAAATGTTTATGGTCAAAGGTATCCCCCCACATATTAAGAATAACCATTGCAATTCATATATTCGGCAGTTTACAGAGCACTCTCAAACCCCTTCTCTGAAGGAAGTCTCCCTCCTTCCCTGGTTCCCTCCTTCCCCTCCTTCCCTCCTTCCCATCCATCCCTGAGACGCCCCATCTGTGGTAGATGGCATTAGCACTCACCCGACATCTTCTGGGCCCACCTCTGACTTCTGTGAAGTGTGAAGATGGACAGTTCCCGAGCACCCAGAAGGCTTCGCATCGCAAGGCTGTCTGATCTCCCAATTCTTCTACCTCAAGGCTTTCTCTGAAGCTATGGAAGCTGGCTCAGTCCCATAGCTGGGAAGTTCAGGAGAGTTAATGCCCATGGGAACAGCTCTTTACATTCAGGAATGAAAACTGCTGAGTAAAAACCTCACTTCTTGTCCCTCGAGTTATAATGTTGACCTTCAGTCTACACAGCTTCCTACAGTGTCTCTGGTGGGGGGTGTTGAACCCACGATGGACCACACCCTCAACTGTTTTGTTTTTTTGTTTTTTTTTAGGTTATAGTTACTCTCAATTAGCTATAGCCACAGCTGTAGGAAATCTTGCCAGAAATGTGTTTAGCTCATGAGTGTCTGGGTCAGTGGGAGGGCCTTCTGGGTTGATCTTGGCTGGGTTTGCTCTTGCATCTGTGGTCAGATGGTGGATCAGCCGAGAAAGGTGGATAAAGGATGGCCTCTTTCATGTGCCAGGAGGTTGGCTGGCTATCAGCTGGAGCAGTAGGGGTGACTGAGCCATGCGTCCAACACACATGGCAGAAGAAAGGTCTGCAAAGGCAGCAAAAGAAAGCAGACCCCGATTGGCAAGTGACTTCCAAGCCTCTGACTGGCTCATGTCTGAGGAAGAATTCCCAGTGGCGCCCAATCCAGACATACTGACTGGTGTTCAGTAAGGTCCCGCTGTCCCCCAGTTCTGTCACTGACGTTGTTGGCTCCTCCCGTGTGGGTGTTTGTGTCTGCATCCAGAGGAGGAGCTGTGTTCTTTGTAAATGAAGGTAGGGGAAAGTTGTTGCTGTTAATGTAGCACCATGAGAATGAGCCTCGCTCATTCTCCAGCCACAAGGAGTGCAGCTGACCCCATTAGTTTTCTAGATGGGTGATGGCAAAACACAGCGGACTGGGCAGCTTAAACAACAGAAGTTTGTCATCTCAGTTCTGGAGGCTGGAGGTCCAAGATCAAGGTGTCAGCCGGGTCGGTTTCTTCTTGAGTCCTCTCTCCTTGGCTTGTGGATGGCTATCTTTTGAGAGTTCACCAGAGCTGCTATTTAGAGGAGCTGAGGAGACAGAGACCTCTGTGGGAGGGAGTCCTAAAATGCTCCTTTGCAGAGCAATTCACCGAACACTGAGAACACACCAAGGGACCGGGTTCCTGAAGATCATGGAGCAAGTCTAGCTTTTCTTCAGTCCCATGCTGAGCCCTCCTGCTGGTAAATACTGTCCATCTAGAGGAATAAGAACTTGCATGTGCTGCATGCTAAGGCGCTCAGCCGTGTCTGACTCTTTGTGACCCTATAGACAATAGCCCACCAGGCTCCTCTGTCCATGGGATTCTCCAGGCAAGAATACTGGGGTGAGTAGCCATTCCCTCCTCCAGGGAATCTTCTCGACCAGGGATAGAACCCAGATCTCTTCTGTCTCTCCTGCATTGGCAGGTGAGTTCTTTACCACTAAAGCCACCCTGGGAAACCCCAAGAACTCTCATGGATCCTGCTTATTCTGTTTCCATGAAAAATCAAAATGAGTCACATTGAGAAGGCAGGGAACACAGAAGTCTGTTGTTCTGCAGCATGAAGCTGGTGGAAGCCATGTGCAGTGATGGGAAGAGAACAGTAATTCCAGTACTAACTCTTTTCCTTTAGCATCACTGGAGCAACTCCCATAAGCCACCTACTTAGACATTCATCTCTAATCATCACAGAATAGATATTCCTCTCCCCAGCTGCCAGTAAAGAAAACTCAGAAACACTGAGTAACCAGCACTAAATCATTCATATTATGAATGATGAAACCTGAATTAGAACTGAAGATTCATATTTCCAAGTACCCACCCATTTCCTAACTCTCTAATTTAACTTCTTTGATCCTCCAGTTTTTCCATCTGTGGCATGGGATAGCTAGACCAGAAAACCTCTACTTAATCTCTGGGGTTCTTTGTTTCCTAAAGATAAGGCTCCTTTGCCCTTAGCACTCTTCAATTCACAAGCCAATTCATTAAGTCTTATCACTGCAGCCCAGAAGCCTTACCTGAAATGGAGAGATTGACAGCCTTGCGGGAGGCGAGGAAAGCAGCTCTCTTTCCATAATGATCCCTGCTGTGATTTGGTTATAAATAACCCACAAAGAAAATCAGGCTTCTCTGGCAGGTTCTGATTAGAATGGACGTGGGGGTGCAGGTCTGTGACCACACAAATGCTCTAGACTGATGGAGGAGGTACCATTGCTGATTCGTCTGGACTATCTGCTTTTCATCAGGGGGGTATTTGGGTTAAGGGTTAATGTCAGCTTATGGAGCACCATGGACATCGAGGTTACTTCTCAGAAGATAAAAGACGAAGGCATCCCATGCCAATTTTATTGAGATGCCCAAGGGAGAGTCAATTCTTTGCTTCTGTGCCTGTGTCCCTGGGGGTCTCTGGTGTTCCCATGCTCCAGATCCATTCTGGTTATAATGCCTCCAGAGATTTGCGAGAGGACATAACAAAAAGAAATCTCACCTGCTCTCCTTCCAGGGGACTCAGCAGCCTCTAGTGATCCAGGCATTCCTTCACTCACTCTACACTCTTTTTTTAAAAAATAATTTTATATTTATTTATTTTGTTTTGGGCTGCACTGGGTCTTCATTGCTGCTCCAGCTTTTCTCTAGCTGCGGAAAGTAGGGGCTACCCTCTGGTTACAATGAGAAGCTCGGGCTTCTCATTGCAGCGGCTTCTCTTGTTGCAGAGCGCAGGCTCTAGGGCGCAGGGACTTCAGTAGCTGCAGCCTAGGCTTTGGAGCACAGGCTCAGTAGTTGTGGCGCATGGGCTTGGCTGCTCCACAGCAAGTGGGATCTTCCCAGATCAGGGATGGAACCCGTGTCTCCTGCATTGGCAAGCAGATTCTTTACACTAAGCCCCCACGGAAGCCCTCCACACACTCTTATTCAGCCCCTGCTTGATGCCAGGCACTGGCTAGAGCTCTGGGAACTCTATCAATGAAAATGAAGAATATGGGCTTTCTGTAAGCAGTGATCAGCTAGGATAATACTTAAATAGGGAAGGCACCCAGCACCGGGGACAAAGGAGGTGAAAACTCTAGGCAACCAGGAACACCAGGAAGGCACATTGGGCTTGGGCTTGGGGACTTTGCATTGCAGGGCCACGCAGAAAGCATCTTCTGGACAGTGCACCGGTTGGCAGTTGTTGAGTCTGCCCTTCAGACGGTTGAAGCCACTAGTCCAGCTGTAAAGATCTAGGCTTGCAGACGTCTCTGCCAGAGCTCGTGTTCATGGAGACGGAGGACCAGCCTCCTGCCAGGATTGGGAGTCTTCATCAGTTCTCATCGTGGCCCTCCTGACCTTGACTTGACACTTGAATTCGGCACAATGACTGGAGCTTTGGGACAATCAGGCCAGACTCTGGGTCCAGGCTCAGTTATTTCCTGGCTGTGGGACCAAAAGAAAGTGACTTAACCTCTCTGAGTCTCGGTCTCCTCATACGTAAAATGGAGATGTGATACCTGAAGTATGGAGCTTGTGAGAATTAAAATCATTCTCGCTGGACCCCTGGAGGGGTGAAGTTCTCCGGGGGGTGGGGGGTGCCCCCAGCTACTGCAGGGATCACATGGTGCTGAGAGTACCCTTGAGGGCTGAGTCACTGTCTGATTCTCCTCTGGATCCCTGTGCTCGGAACATTTCCTGGTAGCTATTAAGCACTCAAGAAACACTTGATAATGCTGTGGGAGGTTGTGTTATTATATATTTATTGTTCAGAAAACATTTGCTTCCCCTCCCTTCATGACCACCCCACCGATAGCAAGCCTGGCTATGCGACCTACTTTGGCCAATGGAATGTAAACAAACTTAGAGATGCCTCCATCCAGGAGAGGCATTAAGTGAGACATGCCTCAGAGAGCTGGGGCTCCTTTCCTGGACCCCCTAGGAAGAGCCAAATGAAGCAGACATGAACCCAACTCACAGCCTAGCCCTGGGACCATCTGAACCATAGAGTCCTGCAGAGCCATACCTTACCTATGAACATGAAAGGTAAATGTTTCTTGTTAGCACTGAGATGTTTGGGATTGTTCGTTAAGCAGCATTATCACAATAGAGCCTGACTATTCCATTATATGCGGCTTCCCAGGTGACACAGTGGTAAACAATCTACCTCCCAATGCAACAGACATGGGTTCCATCCCTGGGACAGGAAGATCCCCTGGAAAAGGAAATGGCAACCCATTCCAGTGTTCTTGCTGGCAAAATCCCATGGCCAGAGGAGCCCCGCAGGCTGCAGTGCATGGGGTCATAAAGAGTCAAACATGGCTGAGCACACACACATTGCACTATATAAAGCTAATTCAGTACTAACGATGTGCCAGGCATTGTTCTAAGTGCTTTATATAAAGTATCCCTTCTAATACTACAGCATCCCCATTCAATAGATTGGGAAACTGAGGCATAAGTTATCCCCAAGGCCATATAGCCAGTAGGTGCGACAGCTGGGATTCTAAACTAGCAACCTAACTCCTGAACCTAAGTGTCATAAACCCTGCCATACTGCCTCTTGTAATGAGTCAGTCCAGGAATGAATAAATTAACCTATTTAGAGATCAGCCTGGACCTTAGCTATGCAATTGCAACTATACTACCCTTCCCAGACTATGCTGGTTAGACATCTCTTTCTCATGGGCCCCTTGCCCCAGTCCAGTGCCAAAGTTTTTGCCACATGAGAACAAAGTTCAGGGCCCTCACTAGACCCCCAAAAATAGATTCTGCTGCCTAGATTCTCAGACAATTTAATGGTAAACCCTATTGCCAACTGCTGCATTGATGGCCACCAACCTTACCCCTCAGACTTCCAGAATTAGTCACTGAAATTGCTTGGTTTCCAAGGCCTCAGGTCCACTTAACAGCAAGTGAGAGACTGTAATAGTCAGGATTCACCAGATGGTAAAGAATCTGCCTACAACGCAGGAGACCTGGGTTTGATCCCTGGGTCGAGAAGATCCCCTGGAGGAGGCAATGGCAACCCACTCCAGTATTCTTGCCTGGAGAACCCCTGGACAGAGGAGTCTGGTGGGCTAGAGTTCACGGGGTCGCAAAGAGTCAGACACTACTGAGCAGCTAACACTTTCACTTTCTCCAGAAAAACAGAGCCAATAAGAGAAAGACAGAAAGAAAGAGGAGAAGGAGGAAGAGAAGGAGAAGAAGAGGAAGACGAGGAGAAGGAGGAAGGAGAGGGAGAAGGAGAGGGGGAAGGGAGGAGAAGACTCAACATGTCTGTAGTGCTTACATGTAAGTGCTCTGAAGTTAGTTCATTAATTCCTGAAAACAAGACCCCAAACTATGGGACATGTACCTGGTGCCAAGAGCTGTGCTCAGCATCCCATGAGATAGGTATCATTGCTATTTTTCAGACCTAGAAGCAAATGCTCAGAGAGCAAAGACACTTGCCCAGGGTAACACAGGTAGTGAGCACTGAGCCAAAATTCCAACCCTACTCTTCTCCTACATCTAGCCACTATATTACACCAACTGCCTGCAATATAAGGGCTCTTAGCAATGACCTAAACTAATTCGTGAAGCTACAACAAGAAACCCTGGAGTGTTTGGTTCAGGCGTGCTATTAAGACCCAAGCATCCACCTGCCCACTGGTGACGAGTGTCATCAAGGATCACGGATCCCTGTACAAAGCACTGTGCTTTGCTCTTTGCAGTCTCTTGGGCTGAAATAAGGACTCACATCCTTTTACCCTGCCATCTTGACCCTATTCTTTCTCTCTGCTCTACAGTATAAACAATGAGCTACAATATTCAACCTAATGGGCAGTATCTAAAAAAATCAAATTAGTGGGATAATTTGTCAGTCCAGGAAAAAACACCAGTCCTAGGACAACTGAGAAGATTTGCTCACAAATTTCTCATGGGTCAGCTAAATGATAAATCCAAATTATTAGTTTTTAATCTAATTCACAATGAATATTGCTGATGTAAATCATCAATAAAAAAATCAACCTGGCAGTGGCAAAATTAAATGATAATTTGCCTAAAGTAACTCCCTTCCCCCCCAAACAGAAGACACAATGGCAGAAGATATGCATGAAATTTGATGTGGGGAGAAAAGAAACTGATGAATCAAAATGTCACTGTGAGGTTTTCCAAGAAAGTAATTGATTCAATCAAAATAAATTTAGTAAGATTTGAAAAAAGAAAATGGAAAGTGATGTTGTAAATCACTTAATTGCATCAAAGAGAAAAGGGATCAATGCATTTAATTTGTTCAGTGCATTTTATACTGGAAAACACTTGCTTGGGGAAGATTTGTCAGTGTTGATATACTTATGGTTAAAATGTTTGTTTTCAGAGCCAAAACATCTTCAGTTTCAGTTGGGAGGGATGAGACATCTGTTCACCTTCATTTGTTTGCTCATCCTGATCCTTCTTCCTGTATTGCTTTCTCCCTTCCCTTTTCATCTGTTCTCATGTTACAAACCTTTTAAGGATCCATTTTAATGCTCTCTTAACTATAGAACGTTTCCTAATATTCCCTTCAGATAAGAAAGAGACTCAGGTTCAATCCCTGGGTGGAGAAAATCCCCTGGAGAAGGGCATGGCAGCCCGCTCCAGTATTCTTGCCTGGAGAATCCCATGGACAGAGGAGCCTGGTGGGCTACAGTCCATAGGGTCACAAAAACATGACTTAAGCATAATTAGCAACTTAATGGAAAAGGCAATGGCACCCTACTCCAGTACTCTTGCCTGGAGAATCCCATGGCCAGAGGAGCCTGGAAGGCTGCAGTCCTTGGGGTCGCGAAGAGTCGGACACGACTGAGCGACTTCACTTTCACTTTTCATTCATGCATTGGATAAGGAAATGGCAACCCACTCCAGTGTTCTTGCCTGGAGAACCCCAGGGATGAGGGAGCCTGGTGGGCTGCCATCTATGGAGTCACACAGAGTCGGACATGACTGAAGCGACTTAGCAGCAGCAGCAGCAGCAGCAACTTAATACATATAAGCATAATTTTATGCTTTACAACTTAGCATAAATAAGCAACTTAGCATGCGTACACATCCTCTTTGAATTCCCTCTCTACATGTTCTTGCCTCTCTTGAGGCACCAAGGCCTTTCAACCCTGTTACAGTTCCTGGAATCAGTCAATCCTCCTTCCCCTGAGCCCACAGTCTCTATCCTGCTGCCTCTGCAACCCAGGGCCCAGTTCAGAACCCCAGCACCTAGGAGCTGGTAAAAAAAAAAAAAAAAATCCAGAAGAATGAGCAGGGTTGGACTTCCCTGGTGACACAGTGGGTAAGAATCTGCCTACCAACGCAGGGGACATGGGTTTGATCCCTAATCTGGGAAGATCCCACATGTTGCAGAACAACTAAACCCATGAGCCATAACCATTGAGCCTGTGCTTTTGATCCTGTGAGCCTCAACTACTGAAGGCCCATGTGCCTTCTCTGGCATAAGAGAAGCCACCGCAATGAGAAGCCCATGCACTGCAACCAGAGAAAGCCCACACAGAGCAACAAGGACCCAGCACAGTCAAAAATACATAAATCAAATAAAAAACCACAGTCCTTTGTTATTAAAAAAGAAAGAACGAGCAGGCGGATGAACGTGCTGGTGTTGATCAGTCGTGCACCACTGTGTGGGCTGGAGGCCGTGTGCCCTTTTCCTAGAGATCTGCTTCCACATGTGGAATGAAATCACTGATCCCCTGTCAGAGGATTCAAGCACCCTGAGAACAGAGGGGGCAGATGTCACTGGGGACTGAGTTCCACCTCAGGATGGAGCCCTCACCTCCAACGTGGCACACATTCCACTGAGACCGGGACTCCTGTTCACTTCCTGCCTTAGAGTGAACCCCTTAGGTTCATCAGAAACACAGGTCAAGTTCATTGGAGAAAGGATGGCTGTGGGAGTTGGGAATGGTCTGGGAACAGCTACACATGATCTTGTGAAGGTCAGAAAAACATCCTTAACAACCTCAAGGGGCTGTTGACAAGGGGCTGCTCGAGAAAACACAGGGATCCATCAGTGAAAAAATGTTGTTGCCATAGCAGAAAACAAAGGATGTTGCACCATCAGGCCCTCGCATTACAGCCTCCTCAACAGTGCACCCTGGGGGACTCAGGATGAGAAAGCACAGGACACCGGCCCGAGAGAGTTGCTGTTGTTGTTCAGTTGCTCAGTTGTGTCTGACTCTTTGCTCTGCTAGAAATCCTTGGGCACAAATTAAGCAGTCATCCATGTTGGCTATTATATCTGGCGGAAGTGATCCCAGACCCAAACCTCTGCCCTGGTCCAAATCTCATCCACCCACATGGATGCCCATAGGCACCTTAAACACGAATCCAAAGCTAAATTCAAAAGCATCATCCCTCCTCCCCAAAACCACCAGACTCCTCTTCCTCCCCAGCCTCTGAGGGCTCCACAGAGCAGGATATAAGGTGCATGGAAGCAGAGCACATAATGTTAATCCATTTTAAATTCTGGGTTCCTAGCACAGGGATGAGGATGGACAAAATGGGCAATCACTATGTCTTTAGAGCTTGTGGGTTTTGTTTTGTTTTGCGATTTGTTGTCATCACATTCTTACCATGTGTGACAGCAGCAAGTCAGACAGCAATGCATTGGAATCCCTAACTTATCACTTCTTAGCTGTGTGACCTGGGGCAAGAAGCGTGACCTCTCTGAACCTCAGCATCTTTTCCTACACAAGAGGAATGCCCGTGGGTGTGTGTTAAGTCACAACAGTCATGTTCAACTCTTTGCAACCCTATGGACTGGAGCCCTCCATGCTCCTCTGTCCATGGGATTGTCAGGCAAGAATACTGGAGTGGGTTGCCATGCCCTCCTCCAGGGAATCTTCCTGACCCAGGGATTGAACCTGCGTCTCTCATACCTCCCGCATTGGCAGGCAGGTTCTTGACCACTAGCACCACCTGGGAAGTTCACAAGAGGAATGCCCAGACCTACTCAAAGGGCTGCTGTGAAGGGTCAATGAAATCACCCTGCCCAAGTTCTAACAGGGCATCTGGTATGAAGGACATTCTAGCAAATGGGCATTTTGTACATTAATAATGAGCCTGTGATATAAACATGATGATTTTCATTATCAGAGCTGAGGAGACCCAATTCAGAGAAGAGGCATCATTTACTTAAAATGACACAATTGGGACTTGAACCCAAATCTCTCGCTTCCAGGTCTGATGCTCATTCTTTGTTGCCTGATATCCAAATAATTTTACCAAATTAAGGGAGGAAGAAAGGGGATGAAAAGTTGTTTAAATTCTTTATTTCTCACCCAACAGGAGGAACTTATAATGAAGGTCCAGTGCCTTTGAGTTTGTTTTCAATTCATTTTTAAAATCCTCTTTCCCCACTGAGCTCCTTGAAAACAGCTTCCTGACACTTTGCACAGAAAGGCCTGCTCTCTTTCATGAAATACCAAAAACAAACAAAAAACTGGCCTTTGAAATGCTGGTTTGTCCCCCTAAGTGCTAACATTTGTCATTTGTAAATGATCACTCTCCACATTTCTTTTGCTCAGAATTAATCAGGTCCTAAAAAATCCCTGGGCATCTGTTTTTAATCCACAAACAGGTGAACAATGTTCCTTCTTAACAGGAGATATTGTAGGGAAAGAATAAACGTCAACTTCTCTTACACACAAAGAACAATTGACTCTGAACAATTTTGCACATATAATCTCCTTTGGAAATGGATTTCCAAGGTCAAGGAATGCCATCCACACCCCCCACCAACCTCGCCATCTCCCCCATTCCCCATCCCCCCACCCATCAACCCCCCCATCTCCCCCAACCCCCAGCCTCTGGGACAGGTGCATATTGCCAGGGAAAGAACAGTGATCTGAGGTCAGAAGACCTGGACTCTAGTTGCTACAACCTTGCTGGGCTTCTTAGACAAGTCCCTCAAGTTCTCTGAGCCTCAGTTTCTGCACGTGCATGGTGAAGGGGGTGGACAAAATGATTTCCGAAGTCTCCAGTCAGATTTCAGATTTGCTTAAAGTATGTGGGATATTGCTAAAGAAAAAAATGGCAGTGGCCTTTTTTGCTCAGGCATGAAAACCATGTTGAATGTTTATTTAGGAAAGGACTATCGTAAAGAGTCTTAGAAGATGAAGGTGGAGATGGTGGATGTGACGGCACATGTGCATGCCAGTTCACGCCTATGTGTACATACGTGAGCTAACATGCTTATAAATGTAGCTTGGGCACATGTGTATAACAGGGGCCTGAGTGTGCATGTGAGATGTGTGTGCCTAAGTGTCCTGGTGTGTGTTCAATGGGAGACACTCAGAGGGTCAGCAACAGCAGGTAGCTGAGTGTACAGACACTAGTAATGGCTCATTGTATGCACGCCGTTCAGCACCAGCATTAGTCATTCTATTGATACCGCTGACTTTAGAAACAGGGAAAATGTGTCCGCGGTAGCATCCTGGACTTGAGAAATGAGCACAGGTTTTAGAATCAAAAGGATCTGACTTCACATCCTACCTCCAGCATTTGCCCAGCATCTTCTGCATCCAGGTTGACACAAGGATGAAATGAGAAAAGGTCGACGATACCTGAGGATAGTGACCAGACAAACGTCCAGTCAAGCTATGGTTTTTCCAGTGGCCGTGTGTGGATATGAGAGCTGGACCATAAAGGAAGCTGAGCGCCTAAGAACTGATGCTTTTGAACTATGGTGTTGGAGAAGACTCTTCAGAGTCCCTTGGACTGCAAGGAGATCCAACCAGTCTATCCTAAAGGAAATCAGTCCTGAATATTCATTGGAAGGACTGATGCTGAAGCTGAAACTCCAGTACTTTGGCCACCTGATGCGAAGAGCTGACTCATTGGAAAAGACCCTGATGCTGGGAAAGATTGAGGGTGGGAGGAGAAGGGGACAACAGAGGATGAGATGGCTGGATGGCATCACCAACTCAATGAACATGAGGTTGAGTAAACTCCGGCAGTTGGTGATAGACAGGGAGGCCTGGCGTGCTGCAGTCCATGGGGTCGCAAAGGGCTGGACATGACTGAACAACTGAACTGAACAACTGAGGATAGTAAAGGGCTTGGCAGATGCTATTCCCTCCCTGTTCTTCTTCTTGAGTTATCTCAGTTCAGTTCAGTCACTCAGTCATGTCCAACTCTTTGCGACCCCATGAACCACAGCACTCCAGGCCCCCCTGTCCATCACCAACTCCCAGAGTTCACTCAAACTCATGTCCATTGAGTGATGCCATTCAGCCATCTCATCCTCTGTCGTCCCCTTCTACTCCTGCCCCCAATCCCTCCCGGCATCAGGGTCTAAACATTAACTCAAAACTCAGCAGCTTCAAACAACAAGAATTCATTACCTTATTGTTTCCGTGGGCGCAGAGCCCAGGCAGTGCTTTGCTGGGTCTTCTGGTTCAAGCCTCACAGGCTGCAATGGAGATGTGAGCCAGGGCTGAAGTCTCATGCGAGGGCTTAACTTAGGGAGTCTCCACTTCCCAGTCAGGCGGCTGCTGGCCGGCCTCAGGTCCCTGCTGGCTGTTAGCCAGTGGCCCCCACCAGTTTCTTGCCATGGTCCTCCCTATAGGGTGCTCATGATACTGCAGCTGGCTTCCAGTAGAACAAGAGCGAGCGAGTGAGATGGAAGCGGCAATCTATTGTCATCTAATCTCAGAGGTGACATCCATCAGTTTTTTTTTCCAGACTGTTCATTAGAAGCCAGTCATTAGGTTCAGTCCACACTCAAGGGGAGGGGATTTCACAGGATAAAATACAAGGATTGGGGGATCCTTGGAGGCTTTCTGAGAAGCTGCTACCTGTCTGTCCTCTAGCTTCCCTCAATGATTCACATTCTTCCCACAAGAAAAAATACATCTGCTCCCTTCCCAAGATTCCTGAAAGCCTCCTCCCACTTTGCATCAGCTCAAATTTCAGAACCTCATCAAATCAGACCCAGGGATTGCAGGAAGCTCCTTGGGACTAATTCCTTACACACAGCTCCTAGAATAGAATTCCCCAGAATCTATAGGCCTGTGAAGCGAAAGACATCCACTGTCTCTGGTATAAGAGGCTAAGCATACGTGGTGATATCTTTCTCCTTGTTTTCAAGATTTTTAACAAATATTCTCATTTTGTGCTCCACTAATTCATTTAATCGGGCTTCCCTGGTGGCTCAGAGGTTAAAGCATCTGCCTGCAACGTGGGAGACCTGGGTTCAATCCCTGGGTCGGGAAGATCCCCTGGAGAAGGAAATGGCAACCCACTCCAGTATTCTTGCCTGGAGAATCCCATGGACAGAGGAGCCTGGTGGGCTACAGTCCATCAGCAAATATTTATTAGGCACTTACTAAATACTTCTCTTTTTCTTCATCCCATTTTACCAGTGAGGAGTCTGAGAATTAGAGGCAAAATATTACCTCTTGGCCCACTGGATTATTTTCCTTCAGTGAAAGGACCCCTAGGGTTCGCCTTCAATGAGAATGATTTAACCACACCTGCAGTGAGGTTCGAGTTGGTTTAACTATTCAGATTATCTTCCACAAAGACTAGCCATTGAGATTGTGTGTGTGTGTGTGTGTGTGTGGCAGAAAATCTAAGACTGATGCAAGAGAATAAGAGACCTAGAGTACTGTCAGAAGTAGTCACTGCTAATAAGAACCAATCAAATATTGTAGTAAAAGTACAACTCAAGGAATTCAAGTCAGGATCAAGGCAGATAAATTTGAAACCTGCCTAATGGATCATACCAATCAGTGCTGTTTGTTAATTGTGTCTACACATTCAAACACAGTCAATTTTTTCATAATACCAAATCACAGTCCCTATTCCTCAGAAATTCAGATTCAACTGGTTTGGAGTGAGCTTCAGACACTAATATCGTAATCCTCAAGTGATTCTATGGGGCAGACAGGATTGAGAACCACTGGTAGAACCAGAATGTTGGAGAAGACTCTTGAGAGTCCCTCAAGAGGGATGGCAAGTGCTTACACTTAGCACATGTCCCCCATCTCCTAAGCCCCAGACAGACATCCTTAGTCACTCAGGCACCTCTTTTCCATTGAGTGGGATGAAGACTTCCAATCTTTCTCATCACAGGACTTCCGGCAGCCACTACCAAGGAACTGAAATTGACACGTGAGCTGGGCCATATTTACAGTTTCTGACAAGCAATATTAGACCTGCTTTCCCAATTCTTGAAATTATCAGGGGTGTGGAAAGCTAGAACCCTCTCGTTCTTAACAGACCAAATCTGATATAGACAACTGAGGCTTAATTGTCTGCCATTAAAGGGCATTGAAAGAGCATAGATGAGCGGCCAACATGCAGAGGAGAGGGACAACCATGTCTGGTGAGGATTGGTTTCAGAACCCAAGATGTTCAGCTCAGAGAAGACCCCTGGAGTAATATGCATGAAGGAGTGAGCCTCTTCTGAGTGTGTGAGGCCCAAAAGGAGGGCTCCGGGAGGAAGACTACGGTTCCATCTATGGAGAACTCTCTTCATGAGCTTCCTCTCTTCCCATCACACCTCTGACACTCACTAGTGTGAACTCACACAAATGACTAAATAGCTCTGAGCTTTCTTTTCCTCGTCTTCCAAATGATGATAATGGCACTTATTTCACAAGAATATTGCATGAAGAGAGGAAGATAGAGCACCTGGCCCGGAGTGTGCGGCCAGCAAAGGCTAAGTGTCACCACTCTGGCACTCTCGGTGGAGTTCAGGCTCCCCAGAGATGGTCTCAGAATAGAAAACAATGCTTCTAAGTGCTTCCCCTGGGCCCAGCAATTTGTTAACATGCTATACATGGGACACATGCACCCCCGGGCCCCAAACTGGGAACGCCAAAACCGCACCTCTTTAACCGTGTCAAAGCAGAAGTCTGCTGGCTCTGCCCACTGGTGAAAAGGGGTAGGCGTGTTCCCTCTAAGTCCTTCCCCAAAGTGACCTGGAGCTCCAGGGGTTCCATATGAGCTCAAGAACACTCTCCTCTCAGATGTCCCCTGCCTCCTTATCAAGCTCGACATCTTGTCCTGTTCCTCCTGTTCCAGGAATGGCCAAGTCTGGTGTGCTGTTCCATCCTATCCCTCTCCTAGATCGTGGCCCTGAGCTCTTGTTCCCCACACTACCCCTGGAATGGAGCACAGAGCTATGACCTGGACACGGAGGTCCTGCCCAGTGTTCTCAGGTGCTATAAACACAATCACAGAGCTGATGGTTCTCTAACTCTCCCTGTGTGTGTGGCTTTACACATTCCACCTGCACCACATCACACACCCCTGCTAATAAAGGCAAGTCCAGTTAAAATCCTCAATTTAATAATAAAAAAAAACTTGGTGAGTAACAATCTTAGACTTCCAGGTCTATTTCTAAGGCATTAGAAAGTCAGGATTTGAAATCAGGGTGATGATAGTAAAATCCACAAATAATGGAATGAAACTATTGGACTTAATATATGTACATAGCTAGGTATAGAAATATATGAATCCTCATGGAAATGTGCATAAGTACACATGAATATGTATGTGTGTATATATATATATATTTATACCTGTATCTATTTCCCAGCTCTGTCCTTTGAGAGAAACTAGGAGCAGTATCCAGAGAAGGCAATAGCACTCCACTCCAGTACTCTTGCCTGGAAAATCCCATGGGCGAAGGAGCCTGGTAGGCTGTAGTCTATGGTGTCACTAGAGTCGGACACGACTGAGCGACTTCACTTTCACTTTTCACTTTCATGCATTGGAGAAGGAAATGGCAACCCACTCCAATGTTCTTGCCTAAAGAATCCCAGGGATAGGGGAGCCTGGTGGGCTGCCGTCTATGGGGTCTCACAGAGTCGGACACGACTGACGTGACTTAGCAGCAGCAGAAGCAGTATCAGGCTTCCCTGATGGCTCATCAGGTAAAGAATCTGCCTGCAATGCTGGAGACCCAAGCTTGATCTCTGGGTCAGGAAGATCCACTGGAGGAGGGCATGGCAACTCACTCCAGTGTTCTTGCCTGGAAAATCCCATGGTTGGAGGAGCCTGGTGGGCTACAGTCCATGGGGTGGCACTACTGAGCGACTGGGGACACACACAAAGAGAACCAGCTACACAGATCTTGGCTTGTTTCATTATGAAAAAACATTATCATGAAATGAAATCTGATAAGGCATGTAGGTTAGATAAGAAAATTCCTTGTTTTTAGCAAATAAGCACAGAAAGGCTAAGTTGCTTCAGTCGTGTCTGACTCTTTGCAACCCACGTGGACTGTACCCCTCCAGGCTCCTCTGTCCATGGAATTCTCCAGGCAAGACTACTGGAGTGGGTTGCCATGCCCTCCTCCAGGGGATCTTCCCAACACCAGGAATCGGACCCGTGTCTCCTATGGCTCCTGCACTGGCAGGCAGATTCTTTACCACTGAGCCACGGAGAAAGCCCCAGGTTGAGGAGAGTGAAGATGCAAAGTTTAAGGACGTGCTCACCATGCACCTGTTGTCACGTGCTGCTTCCATGCAGTGCGGTGCAGAGGATGCCAGAATTAAGGCCACCTTTAAATTCAGCGTGGGTGCCTCTGGCTGGGTGACTGAGGGTGAGGCTCTGAACACCTCCCCAGGTCAACTGCCTCACCTCTTTCCCGGGCAGTCTGGAAGGACCTCACCGGAGGATTGGGAGGGTAACACTCTGCAGGCGCTTCGCTAGTTATAAAGGGCATCCAGGTGTGCTGCACCATGCTAACACTTCCCTGCAGGCCTTTGATAAGCCCCAGATGTGAGGGCCGCCACCTCCACAGACAACACAGCCTCAGACTCTCTGCGTAAACCCCTAGTTACTCACTCAGGGACATCACCTGAGCCTGGCCACTACTCCATGGCTTCCAGTGGTAAAGGATAGAGGAACCTGGCGGACTACAGCCTGTGGGGTCACAAAGAGTCAGACACAATGGAGCAGGCACCACCGCAGGACTCCAGGCCCAACATTGGTCTAAGCTAAGAAGGAGAACAAGCCTTTCGGGAACAAGATAAGACAAGTCTCAGCTCTTGGGACTGTTGACTTCCAGGATGATGTAGTTCTACCCAAGCCAGGAACCTCCAAGTCTTCTTAAAAGGTATCAAATCATAGAGTTCTTTAAAAGAGAGAAAAGAAGAGAAAAAAGAAAGACACCAAAATAACCTCAGTGTTACACAGACTCATTTAATCCTTGCCCAGACTTTTGGGGTTAAGGTACCCATATCTTAGACGGAAACTGAAGCTAGAAGACATGCCCAAATTCAGACAAGGGGAGCTAAATGTTGAACGTGGGGTTGTGGTACTTCAAAGCCTGGGCAGTGTGGCTTTTGGGCAGGTATCTGGCACCTGGACTCAGGAGCCATTCAGGGCCGAATAATTTGTTGTGGGAGGTCATCCTGTACACATAGGTTTAGCAGCATCTCTGGCCTCTACCCATTAGATGGCACCTCACACCCGATTGTGACAACCAAAACATGCTCCAGACACATGTCCCCTGAGATGAAAAGTGTCCCCACTGAGAACCACAGGCCTGAGTAAAATCCTGTCTCTACCACTGACTAGTCATATGACCTTGGACAACCAACTTAAGCTCTGTGCCTCAGAGTTCTCATCTGTAAAATGGAAAGATAATAGTATGTAAGGTTAGTGTGAGAATCAGCTAGGGATTAAGAAAGCACTTGGTCAAAATGCAGGCTCGTTTTTCCAGTGCTGCCTACCCTCCAAACACAAAATAGCACCCAGGGTATGGGTACAATATAACACAGGGGCCCAGCCTGGCACTCCATGACCACCTAGAGGGCTGGGATGGGAGTGGGGAGGGAGGCTTCAGAGGGAAGGGACATATATATGATTATAACTGATTCACATTGCTATATGGCAGAAACCAAGACCACACTGTAAAACAATTATCCTCTAATTAAAAAAAATAAAATGTGAAAATTAGTTTTAGAAATAAAAAGAAAATCAGCTTTACATGTGGATATAGGAGTGTTCAGTCAGTAAAGAATCTGCCTGCAGTGCAGGAGACCCAGGTTCAATCCCTAGGTCGGAAAGATCCCCTGGAGAAGGAAATGGCAAGCCACTCCAGTATTTCTGCCTGGAAAATACCGTAGACAGAGGAGCCTGGCGAGCTACAGTCCATGGGATTCCAAGACGCAGACACGACTTAGCAACTAAACCACCACAGTGTTTCATAGGGGTGCATCCGTAAACCAGGTAATGAACAAATGAACGAGGAGTGTCCTGATCCAGGCATCAGTGCATGTGCTGAAGGAGATGCTTTGGCAGCTCCTCTCACCTCTGCAGGGCAGTTCAGGAAGACTCCACAGCCAGGCTCTCCAGTCCAACTCGGCCACTCATGAGCTGTGTGACCCAGGGCTAGTTCCTGAGCTTCCTAATGCCTTCATTTCCTCATCTGTAAAATGGGGGTAACAAAAGTGCCTCCCTTGTGGGGTTGCAAGGATTGAATGAATCTGCACGTGTGCAGCCCGGGGACAGAATGAGCCTCTATTGTGCCTGCTGCTGCTGTGAACGTAACTCTCTCCAGCCCTGCAGCCACCTGGGTGTGCTTCTCTCCCCTGATGGTGCCCCTCAGGACTGGCCACACACCTCCCATCCCCAGCACAGAGCACTCCTCCCCTGGACCTCATTGTCACCCTGAGCCTTCCTTCTCCATCCTCCCTTCATGCCTCCCTCTTGACCGCCCTAAACTAAACAGCAGCCACATCACTCGACTCACTCTGGTTTATTTCACATCTCTCAGTATCACTGCCTGACGTGACAGTTCAGAGTCTGGATGGCAGAACCCTGCGGTACAGTACAGTATTTTTTGTAGTAGTATCATCTGGAGAAGTGTTGTCTGCTGTCTCTCTCTCCCACTGAAATATGCTTCCTGACACCAGAGGAGTTAATTGGTGACTATATTTCTAGAAGAGTACCTAGCACATAGTAGGTATAAATGATTATAATGAATAATGAGTGGTATTTTGCACAAGGCATTCCCAAAGTTCCCACATAATGCATCTCCTAATACAGAAATTATTTGAACTGGGGCCTAGAAAGATGTTTGGCAGCAATTAAAAATTTTTTCTTGTCACAACGGGTCTTTTAGAAGAGCTGCGTTTTTGAGATTTTCAGATCAATTAGAGTTTCTCAACCTGTGTTCCCTGCAACTGTGACCTCCAGCAAGAGAGCAAGAAGGAATTGCACCAAACAAGGATTCACAAGGCCAAAGATATTAGAAAACAATGCAGAATTCTCTCCTGCCTAGGGATTCACTGTCATTGACAGGTAAAGCTCTAAGAAGCCCCGTAGGAAACAAATATTGGACCTGGGTTTGCTGAATTTATTTCACCCTAGACTTTAGCTACTGATTTTTGCAGCACGGAACATGATTTGGAAAACTGTGCCTTAGTATAAGTCTTTCAATTTACCTAGGCAGACAGAACGTTAGGCCCAGAGAGGTTAGTTGACCCATTCCAGGTCACACAGCTATCTCCTGAATCTCCAAGCAGGATGCTTTTCCCTGTCCTTGATTTCCCTAGCGGTCCCCTTAGCAATCAGCTCACGAGAGGTAACAAATGGAACACTAGACCTCAGATTCCCATATCAATTTGACTCAGTCATAAATGAAAAGTAATGTATCAAATAGGATTCACTTTCAGTCTCCTCATTCCAGAGAGAGTGTGTTATTCATTCAACAACTGTCTATTAAGCATTGCGTGCCAGGCACTGCACATTTTGCGGTGAGCAAGACCTGGTTGTTCAGGAGACTGACAATAAAATTATCCCTAAAGAGACCAAAATTGATTGAACTGTCCTTGAAAAACCTGCTTCAATATAGAGACTTGTATGAAATTACATATTCACATTTCACTTGCTTCCATTAACAACGCTCACATTTAGATCTAAGGGTAATAATACGCTCTGGTCTGGGATGGCTCTGGAACTAAACACCTCCCCTCTGAAGTGCAGGTGGCAGAGAGGAAAAACTGAAAGACCGGAATTCACTGGGCTTTTTTGGTGAGCACCTCGACAGATTTCCCAATTTCAAGTTCACTCAAATACTATCTCTGGCTCCTACATTAATTAAAATGCATTCCCTCACTTCCTATTGTCCACAAATGAAAATGTCTATTTAAAAATTGGATTTGTTTTTTAAAGCATATCAACTCAAACATTTCAAAGCTCCTTCAGAAAACACAGTAGATCAAAAGCCAGCTAACTTTAAAACGCTATAGATTTGAGTTTGAGAAAGACCTAGCGATTATTCTATATGATCTTTTCAGTGAACCGATAGCATCTGTCTAGGGATCAGGAGAAATGTTTTATGTTATGTAGTTTCAAAAAGATTCCAACTAAGAAAAAAAAATTGGGTTATCAGGTTTGAGAAATACATATTTGATGCTGTGGCATGGAGCCAGATTTCAGCATAGACTTGAAATGTGTGTATCTAATTTTTTAAAAGTTGGAGATATCAGAAACTCTTGCCCCAGTGTGTAACTTTAAAGCCAAAGTGTCAGTAAAGAAGATAAATGCATGCTTCCAGACCCAGCCAAAATCCTCCCTGCTTTTAAGGATGCTATTGTAGCTTCTCCAGGAGCCATCCTGAAAACCAATCTGGCAAAGCAACAGTAATCACCCCATAGAACACATAATTTGTGTTTATTAGACATCAGAACAGATCAGGAAGAATTCCTCAGCTGGAGCAAAGACACACAGAAAGCAGAAACTACAGAAACACAGGCCACAGGAAGCAAGATACAGGAAAGACATACACGCACTCCCATCAGGCTACACACACATTGAACCTATTGCTTAAAAATCAACCCAAACACAAAGAAGTCACTTGTTCACAATGAACAATCTATTCACTTATAAGGGGAGGGGAGAGTATATTTTTTAAAGACTAAGTACCACTTTTTTTTGGGGGGGGGGGATCAATTACCATCTTATTTTCTCTAGCAGAACCGTGGGTCCATCTCTGCTAGGCTAGGGTACATTTGACGGAGCTTTTTCCAACTGCTCTCTCCAAATATTTCCACAACAAATCAGTCCGCTGAGGTTTCTGAGCACATGGACTACTACACCGACACTGAAGGCCCGATAAACTTAGCAGCAGTGGAAATGTATTTATGTGCATCCCGTGTGTATTCTGCATGCTTGTTAATGCCTGTGCAGTTATGTTGATCCGCGAAGAAGGGTGCTTAGGCAGTTTAATGGAATCCATTTGGGGTGAAAGGTGTGATTTTGCCCAATGAAATTCCCCCCTCACAGTCCAGCTCCCAGACCGACTGGCCAGCAGGGTCACCCTCCGGGGACGTCTGAGAGATCCGGGACATTCGATCAAAAGGGCTTGCCTCCTCCTCCTCCTTGTCCACCTCTGCGTCCCCCGGGGTCACCGCGTTGGGGATCCGATGGATGTAGGCAGCTGCGATCTCCCGGTGGAAGGCAGTGTCCTGGTTGTAGGAGATGAGCTCGTTGCTGATGTTCACCGTCTCCACCTGGGTGCGGGAGCACAGGTGACTGCACCCTAGCAGTTGGGCGAATACCTTGCGGAAGTCAGCGTTGAAGGCATAGATGATGGGGTTGAGCGAGGAGTTGGCCCAGCCAAACCAGACGAAGACATCAAAGGTGGTCTCGCTGACGCAGAGGAAGCTCTCGGGATGTCCGCTGCAGAAGGGGACCATGCAGTTAAGGATGAAGAAGGGCAGCCAGCAGCACACAAAGACCCCCATGATCACCGATAGAGTTTTGAGGACCTTGGTCTCCTTCTTGATGGATGCCCGCAGGCCCGAGTCAGGCGCGCAGGCCTCGCGGCTGCGGCAGCTCTGCGCATGCTCCGCAGCCCTCTCCAGTGAGGAGATCCTACGGATCTGCACCTGGGCGATGCGGTAGATACGCGTGTAGGTCACGATCATGATGACCACCGGGATGTAGAAGCTGATGAGTGAGGACGAGATGGCGTAAGTGCGGTTCAGGCTGGAGTCGCAGTTCTCTGCACTCCTATCTGACTCCCCGGCTTCCTCCCAAGGCGTCCCGTTGGCCAGGTTGGATGGAGGGTCCAGCCCACCCCTGGAGCCCACCTTGTCCCTGTGCCAATGGAGCTGGACTGGGATGAAGGAGATGAGGATGGACAAGGTCCACGCCAGGCCAACCATGACCAAGGCCACACGCTGGGTCATCTTGCGCTCGTAGCAGAAGGGCCTGGAAATGGCCCAGTAGCGGTCCACGCTGATGATGCATAGGTTCAGGATGGAGGCGGTGGAACACATGATGTCGAAGGCCACCCAGATGTCGCAGAAGGCCCCAAAAGGCCAGTAACCCGCCACCTCGGCCACCGCCTTCCAGGGCATGACCAGCAGCGCCACGAAGAGGTCGGACACCGCGAGGGATACGATGAACACGTTGGTGGTCATCTTGGCGCGCAGATGGCGGCTGCGCACGACGGCTGCGCACACCAGCACGTTGCCCAGCAGGGTCCAGACGATGAGCAGGGTCAGGAGGCCGGCGGTGACCACCTGCGCGGGCCCCAGCAGCGTCGCCCCCTCCGAGTCCCCCACGGCGCCCCCCTGCGCCAGCTGCTGCTGCCCCGACCGCGCCCGGTGCGAGGTGCCGTTGCGCCCAGGGGGCAGCATATCGGGTTCGGCTGCAAAGGCGGGCTGCGCGCGGTCCCGACTTCTACCCTGCGCCCCCCGGGCGGCCCCATCAGGTACCCGGGAGGTGGCACCCCGGGACCCGCAGCTTAAGGGATCACCGAGCTCCGGGGGGCGCTCACCGTGTGCTGCGCTGGGGGGTCCCCGGAGCGCGCCGGGACCCCTCTAGCATCCTCGAATGCCACCGGCTTGGTGACCGCGTTGCGCCCCTCTGGTGCCGGGAAGCGGCGGGTGCTCGCGGGGCTGTTCCCGGCCGCCGGCAGCGCACCAGCCGGTGGCGGCAGCGGCGGCGGCTGTGTCTGGTTCGGAGCCGGAGAAGCAGAGAGCGAGCCGCCACCGAGGGGGCGGGGGCGCCGGGCGAGCGCTGCCTGCTCCGGCCCCCGCAGCTCCCGGGGCCCGCTCTCCCGCCCCAGCGCCTCGGCGCTCCAATCTCCGGCGCGCCCGCCCCACCTATGCCTTGGCGCCCTTACTCTGCACGCTGCGCCCGCCGGAGTCTGGCGACCAAACCCGCAGGTTTGGGAAGCGCCCTAGTACCAAATCCTGGCCCTGGGAAGACCCAGACCCGCGTCCCCAGGAAACTGGAGAGGTGCCAGCCCAGCCCTGGTGCCCTGGCCCTGACCACGTTTGGAATCACTGGCTTCTAGACCAGAAAAGAGTGTTTCAAGAGGAGGGCTTGGGATTTCTCATAGACCGAAGCCCTACTCAGGACTCTTTTCCTCACTGTGTGACCATAAAGTCTTCTTTAACTTCCCTGGGCCTTGGTTTCCTCATCCACAAAATGCAAGGGGTGGAGGGCGCGGGGGGAGGGGTGCGATTCCTTCCCCATCTGGTGGTGTAGGGTTCAATGAAGCCAGGAGGCAGTTTGTCCAGGGAACATCTCCTCTCAACTTCCCCCAGCATCCATCCTAAGACTGACCTCTTGGGAAAGCCCTTTCCCCTCCCCCACCCCCAATCCTTACTTGGCTTTCCCTTTGGGGAATAATTCGGATGAACCCAGCAGGCAAGGAGGAGGGAAGGACCTCCAGCCAGTCTGGGGTTTCCCCCTGCAGGGCACTTTCAGTCCTTCCTTTGGAGGGATGGATTGGTTCCTGTCTCATTTTTAACAGAAGAGGAACCTGAGACTTGAATAAGTGGCCCAAAGCCCAGACTCTTAAAACAAATGGTGAGGAAACACTGGAGAGGGTGGGCGGTGTGCCAGGATCTCACTGCCCTCCCAGTTGATCAGCTCCAGTTGTGAGTTGTCAGGTCTGGTGTAAAGCTCAGCTGGAAACAGCTGCAGAGAGAAATGGAGGAGGCAGCAGGGTTCTGCCCAGTCTCGTCTGAGACCCGCTGATCCACACACCTATACTGCACTGAGGCTAGAAACAGGGGCTGAACTCTCTCATCCCTTCCCTAGTCTCTCTCCACCCTGACCCACCTGCCCCATTCACACTGGCCCCCACCTGCACCCTGGTCCAATAGCCAGACTGCTCGTCCTTACACAGCCTCTCCCCACTCGAAGCATCTCCCGTCTTCAGTGCTTTCTGCTCCCATAAATGACAAGACAATCTGTCCAGGGGTCTATGCCTAACACTAGAGACGCACACTTACTACTTCCCCTCCCCATCTCCTAGGTGCTGGACCACCCCTGTCTCTACTGACGTCCCTGCCTGGGACGTTCCTCCTCCAAGCTGTTTTATGATGACATGATCCTAGCCTCCGGTTCTGTCCACTCTCCACTAGATGCCAGGCAGAATGATCTTTCTCAAATATAACTATGAGCCTCTCCCCTGATGAAAAACCCTCTGTAGCTCCCTGTGATCCTTGATCCTTTGAAGTCTTGTAAGCATTGTGTCCTTGCCCAGTGCCCCAACTTCTGCCCCTCCTCCACACACAGGCTGAATTCAAGCCACTACCAACACACACACACACACACACACACACACACACACACACACCCACACAAACTGTAATTTCTCTAATGAGTTGTACTGTAATTCCGTACCCTGAAATGACCTCCATCCCATCTTGTCCTCCTGGGCAGCACCAACATGTGATTTTAGAAAAGAACTTGGACTTTAGAGAAACGGGGTTGAATTTCAGTTCTTTATTCACTTATCCAACAAATATTTATTGAGCACCTATTACGTCCCAGATGCTGTTTTATTTGCTGAGAATACAAAGGTAGACCTATGTCAAAGTGTTAGTCACTCAGTTGTGTCAGACTCTTTGCAACTGCATGGACTGTAGCCAGCTAGGCTTCTCTGTCCATGGGATTTCCCAGACATGAATACTAGAGTGGGTTGCCATTCCCTCCTCCAGGCTTCCCTGGTGGCTCAGATGGTAAAGCATCTGTCTGCAATGCAGGAGACCTGAGTTCGATCCCTGGGTTGGGAAGATGCCCTGGAGAAGAAAATGGCAGCCCACTCCAGTACGCTTGCCTGGAAAATCCCATGGATGGAGGAACCTGGTAGGCTACAGTCCATGGGGTCGCAAAGAGTCAGACACGACTGAGAGACTTCACTTCACTTCCTCCAGGGGATCTTCCCAACTCAGGGATCGAACCCAGGTCTCTCACATGGCAGGCAGATTCTTTACCCCCTGAGCCACCAGGAAGGCCAATATATATGCATTGCCCTTTCCCTCCACAAGATTATGTCTAGTAGTGGGTATAGGCTTTAACCGGAGTCATCCAGAGAAATGTACAATTACAACTGTTGCAAGTACTACACAGAAAGAGCACATGGCCTTATGAAAGTGTATAATAGGTGGAATTGACCAAGACAAAATGTTTAGGGAAGGCTTCCCCGAGGAAGTCTCGCTTTGTGTTGAAATCTCATTGAAGAAGGCAAAAGGGAAAAGAGAGAACAGCAGGGCAGGCCAGAACAGGTATTAACTAACTGTGGGATTTGGGTAAGCTTACTTGATTTCTCTGAGCCTCAGTTTCCTCATCAAAACTCATCAAAACAAGTTGATCATAGTAGTTTAAGAGATAAATGTGATGATGCCAGAATCATTCCAGCATGAGTGATGAACTGCCCATCTGGGCAGGCAGCCGAGGGAAGGGCAACATGGAAGAGAAGATGTTCAAGCTGGAGCGTGAAACAGAGTTCACCAGCATTCTGGGGTTGGAAGGGCATTCTTAGCTGTTCCCTCTTTGCATGTGCAAAGGCATGAAGCTTCGTGTGTGAAAGGACAGACTTCAGAACTCCAGGACTTTTCCCTCTGTTATCCCAAGGACCAGGTATCTCATTATTTTGGAAAATTGAGATTTTCCTCTCTATCCTCAAGACTCTAATGCAAGCAAAGTAAATTAATATGCTGCCAGAGAGGTTCAGCTCATGTATCTCCCATCCTTACCAGGAGCAGTTTGCCTGCCGGGGATGATGGTTTTGTGTAAGCAGTGTCTGCCCTCACTCATCCAAGCTCTACATTTTTTCAAAAGAACTGGGCATACAAAGTGCCCAGGGAGTCTGGGCAAGGAGTCTCCTGGTCAGCCTCAGAACTCAGCCTCATCGGCACAGATTCTAAACAACAAGGCAGCTAAATAAACTCCTTCTCTTATTTTATCCAAGCCAGAGCCCTGCGCTCAGAGGATGACAGTGACCAAATGATCCTCTCACAAGTTTGGCTTCTGCAAAATTGTACTAAGAGGATTTTTCTTAGAATATTTTAGGACAAAGGGAGTTTTCCTAATCCGGCCAGCTAATAGTCTTCCATTTCAACTCACCGGTCCTTCTTATTCTGAAGATATATTTTAAATTGGATTTGCTTCTCTGAGACATCCAGCTAAATCAATAGGCCAACAGCCAGGATTTTGCTACTGCTACTGCCATTGCTGGTATCAAGAGTCAACTCTCTTTTATACCAGGGCAGGCTTAGTTTCTTGCCTATGGGATACACACAGGCTGGCAACACACTCAGCTTGGTTCAGCAGAGCCCGGGCAGGTAGGTAGAGGTGAAATATCAGCCTCCATCTTGGAGGCTGGAGAAACCCTCTCAAGCACACATCCACTGATGATGACCTGGGGGTCTCTTCAAATCCAAGGGCTGGTCCCGTGACCCCCATTCCTTCCCAACTCAGAAACACAGAAAGCTGAAAGTGGCTATTTCTGGCAGGTAAAAATAGCGATCCCAGAAGCTAGCATATTCATGTAGCTATCCCAGAAGATAGCATATTCACGTAGGATGGGAGAGGGCTTTGCAAGTCAGACAGTCCTAGGTTCAAATCCCTCTTCTCTGATGCACTAGCTCTGGAACCTTGAGCGAGTTACTTAATCTCTCTGAGCCTCAGTTTCCTTGTCCTTAAAATGGTAACACACATACTTGGAGCCTGGGGTAAGATGGAGCATGTGGTCACTCATGCACCCTTGACCAAAGCCAAGTCACATGGGCAAGTGAGAACTATGCCCTTTCGACTGAGAAGTCACAGCAAGATGGGGAGGCCAGGAGCAATTGTGAGCAAATAAAATCAGCCACATCGTCTGCAGTAAATGAAGCCATTATGGCTTCATTGTTCCCCAATGGCTCCAACAGCCAACTCCTTCTCTCTGTCCCCTCTGCCACCCCCAATTCAGGTCCTCATCACCTGCTGCCCGTATGGTAACCAGAGCCTCCCAACAGGTCCCTGTGTCTTGGTGTCTTCTCTCCTCTCCATCTGATGCTCAACCGTCAAGAAGATCCTCCTAACACACAGATGGGATGCCCTTCATCAGCTTAAACACATTTTCACTATGTCTTATGACCCACATTATTAATTATTCACCCAACTAACAAAAATTTGTTAATCCCAAACACCTTAGCACAGTCTGGTCACCACCTATGTACCTGTTTATCCACCTGTTATCAGCCTCCTCCCTCACCTTCCAAGTCTTCCCCAGTAGACCCCATCTCCCACCCACCCCAAATGCCTCCCTTGTCTCCCAGCCCGCCTAGTTCTTCCAGGTCTTCTGTCCTTGCCCTAGATCTCTCCTGCACCTGAGATGTTCCAACCTCTCTTCTGAGTGGGGGTTAACTCCCATTCACCTTTCAAACCTAATGCAAGTGGACCGCCCTGATGGGTCTTCCTCAAGACTCCAGGGAGGTGACCATTCAGTGTTGCTGCAGCACACGGCACCGACCTCTGTTACAGCTCACAAGCCTGCTGTCATGGATGGTCTGTTCACTTACTGTTTACCTATCTTTCTGCCCAGAGCTTCCCAGGTGGCTCTGCTGCTGCTGCTGCTAAGTCGCTTCAGTCATGTCCGACTCTGTGCGACCCCATAGATGGCAGCCCACTAGGCTCCTCTGTCCCTGGGATTCTCCAGGCAAGACTACTGGAGTGGGTTGCCATTTGCTTCTCCAATGCATGAAAGTGAAAAGTGAATGTGAAGTTGCTCAGTCGTGTCCGACTCTTAGCGACCCCATGGACTGCAGCCTACCAGGCTCCTCCAACCATGGGATTTTCCAAGCAAGAGTACTGGAGTGGGTTGCCATTGCCTTCTCCGCAGGTGGAGCTAGTGCTAAAGAATTCTCCTGCCAATGAAGAAGACATAAGTGAAAGTGAAAGTTGCTCAGTTGCGTATGATTCTTTGCAACTCCATGGACTATACAGTCCATGGAATCTTCAGGCCAGAATACTGGAGTGAGTAACTTTTCCCTTCTCCAGGGGATCCTCCCAACCAAGAGATCGAACCCAGGTCTCCCACATTGCAGGTGGATTCCTTACCTGCTGAGCCACCAGGGAAGCCCAAGAATACTGGAGTGGGTGGACCATCCCTTCTCCAGGAGATCTTCCCAACCCAGAAATTGAACTGGGGTCTCCTGCCTTACAGGCGGATTCTTTACCAACTGAGCTATCAGGGAAGCCCCAGAAGACATAAGAAACATGGATTTGATCCCTCAGTTGGGAAGATCCCCTAGAGTAGGAAACAGCAACCCACTCCAGTATTCTAGTCTGGAAAAATC
The DNA here is from genome assembly GCF_027580195.1 of Bos mutus. Classification (NCBI taxonomy): domain Eukaryota; kingdom Metazoa; phylum Chordata; class Mammalia; order Artiodactyla; family Bovidae; genus Bos; species Bos mutus. The sequence goes on along the minus strand of NC_091622.1, from coordinate 104,664,384 downwards.
CATGGACAGAGGAGCCTGGCAGACTACAGTCCATGGGGTAGCAAAGGGTCAGACTTGACTTACTGTTCACTTACCTTTCCCCCGGGGGCTTCCCAGATGGCGCTAGTGGTACTCTCCTGCCAATGCAGAAGACGTCAGTGAAAAGTGAAAGTGAAAGTCGCTCAGTTGTGTTCCACTCTTTGCAACCCCACGTGTGCACGCACACACACACGCATGCACACAGACACCTTTCTCCGTGCTGTAAACCACCTGAGATGAAGTTGTCTCAGCCTCTTGGAGTCAGCTTGGCTACAAGGAACAGAGCTGGTATTTGTTGAATGAATAAAAGCATTGTGGCAGAAAGGGGAGAGTGCACCAACTACCCATTTGTTCTCTGTGCCGCCCAGACTACCTTGTGCTTCTGGCAACTGAAAACACGAGCAAAAAGGATGGTCCTTGTCGGAAGCACCTTGAGAACTGTCTTGACTCCTTGGCCATCTCTTCAGCAATGACCTTGTGCAGGGATATGATGGCTGCAAAGATGGAATCTCCCAGGATCCACTGGCCTGCATCAGACTCTCCATGAGGGAGACATCTGCTTCTTTCTCCAGGTCACTTTGGTTAGCATGACTAATACACCGATGAGTAAGCATTGTTCCATTTCTGATAGCTTCAAAAGCAATGTTGCTCAGTATCCACAGGGCACTGAGATCTTGGTTTATAAATACCAGCCATCACCAAGAGGACTCAGAGTGTCTCAGAGAAATGACTGAGGCCAGAGCTGGGTGGAGACGGTACCACACAAGTGTGGGACATCTCGTGCTGCCAGAAGACAAGAAAGTGCTCAAAGAATGATAAAAACATGTCAAAAGGACATGACAACCAAGTCAAAGGGGCTCCCACTTGCCACATCTGGGATAATGTGAGCATCAGAACTAATCATCATAATAATGGATTATAATCTACTGAATAAAATGAAACTCCATGAATTCCTTGTGAAAAAAGAAAAATAAAAAAACAAGGAAGGGAGGGAGGAAGGAAGGAAGGGAGGGAAAGAAAGTAGAGGAGGGATAAATTTGAGAATTGGGGGTTAACATACACAGTATTACATATAAAGTAGAATAAAAACAAGGACCTATTGTGTAGCACAGGAAACTATACTCAATATCTTGTAATAACCTACAATAGAAAAGAGTCTGAAAAAGAATATATATGTATGCTTATATATGTATGGTCATGGTGGAGAGGTCTGACAGAATGTGGTCCACTGGAGAAGGGAATGGCAAACCAATTCAGTATTCTTCCCTTGAGATCCCCATGAACAGTATGAAAAGCGAAAAAAAAAATAGGACACTGAAAGATGAACTCCCCAGGTCAGTAGGTGCCCAATATGCTACTGGCGATCAGTGGAGAAATAAATTCATAAAGAATGAAGAGACGGAGCCAAAGCAAAAACAACACCCAGTTGTAGATGTGACTGGTGATGGAAGCAAGGTCCGATGCTGTAAAGAGCAATATTGCATAGGAACCTGGAATGTTAGGTCCATGAATCAAGGCAAATTGGAGATGGCAAGAGTGAATGTCAACATTTTAGGAATCAGCAAACTAAAATGACTGGAATGGGTGAATTTAACTTAGATGACCATTATATCTACTACTGTGGGCAAGAATCCCTGAGAAGAAATGGAATAGCCATCATAGTCAACAGAAGAGTCCAAAATGCCGTACTTGGATGCAATCTCAAAAACGACAGAATGATCTCTGTTTGTTTCCAAGGCAAACCATTCAATATCACAGTAATGCAAGTCTATGCCCCAACCAGTAACGCTGAAGAAGCTGAAGTTGAACGGTTCTATGAAGACCTACAAGACCTTCTAAAACTAACACCCAAAAAACATATCCTTGCACTATAGGGAACTGGAATTCAAAAGTAGGAAGTCAAGAAACACCTGGAGTAACAGGCAAATTCAGCCTTGGAGTACAGAATGAAGCAGGGCAAAGGCTAATAGAGTTTTGTCAAGAGAACGCACTGGTCATAGCAAACACCCTCTTCCAAAAACATAAGAGAAGACTCTACACATGGACATCATCAGATGGTCAACACCGAAATCAGATTGATTATACTCTTTGCAGCCAAAGATGGAGAAACTCTATATAGTCAGCAAAAGCAAGACCAGGAGCTGACTGTGGCTCAGATCATGAGCTCCTTATTGCCAAACTCAGACTTAAATGAAGAAAGTAGGGAAAACCACTAGACCATTCAGGTATGGCCTAAATCAAATCCTTTATGACCATACAGTGGAAATTACAAATAGATTCAAGGGACTACATCTGATAGACAGAGTGCCTGATGAACTATGGACAGAGGTTCATGACATTGTACAGGAGGCAAGGATCAAGACCATCCCCAAGAAAAAGAAATGCAAAAATGCAAAATGGCTGTCTGAGGAGGCCTCACACATAGCTGTGAAAAGAAGAGAAGCCAAAAGCAAAGGAAAAAAGGAAAGATATACCCATCTGAATGCAGAGTTCCAAAGAACAGCAAGGAGAGATAAGAAAGCCTTCCTCAGTGATCAGTACAAAGAAATAGAGGAAAACAAGAGAATGGAAAAGACTAGAGATCTCTTCAAGAAAATTAGAGATACCAAGGGAACATTTCATGCAAAGATGGGCTTGATAAAGGACAGAAATGGTATGGACCTAACAGAAGCAGAAAATATTAAGAAGAGGTGGCAAGAATACACAGAAGAACTGTACAAAAAAAGATCTTCATGACCCAGATAATCACGATGGTGTGATCACTGACCTAGAGCCAGACATCCTGGAATGTGAAGTCAAGTGGGCCTTAGGAAGCATCACTATGAACAAAGCTAGTGGAGGTGATGGAATTCCAGGTGAGCTATTTCAAACCCTAAAGATGTTGCTGTGAATGTGCTGCACTCAATATGCCAGCAAATTTGGAAAACTCAGCAGTGGCCACAGGACTGGAAAAGGTCAGCTTTCATTCCAATCCCAAAAAAAGGCAATGCCAAAGAATACTCAAACTACTGCACAATTGCACTCATCTGACACGCTGGTAAAGTAATGCTCAAAATTCTCCAAGGCAGGCTTCAGCAATACATGAACCGTGAACTTCCAGATGTTCAAGCTGGTTTTTGAAAAGGCAGAGGAACCAAAGATCAAAATGCAAACACCTGCTGGATCATCAAAAGAGCAACAGAGTTCCAGAAAAACATCTGTATCTGCTTTATTGACTACGCCAAAGCCTTTGACTATGTGGATCACAATAAACTGTGGAAATTCTGAAAGAGATGGGAATACCAGACCACCTGACCTGCCTCTTGAGAAACTTATATGCAGGTCAGGAAGCAACAGTTAGAACTGGACAACAGACTGGTTCCGAATAGGAAAAGGAGTATGTCAAGGCTGTATATTGTCACCCTGCTTATTTAACTTCTATGCAGAGTACATCATGAGAAACACTGGGCTGGAGGAAGCACAAGCTGGAATCAAGATTGCCGGGAGAAATATCAATAACCTCAGATATGCAGATGACACCACCCTTATGGCAGAAAGTGAAGAACTAAAGAGCCTCTTGATGAAAGTGAAAGAGGAGAGTGAAAAAGCTAGCTTAAAGCTCAACATTCAGAAAACCAAGATCATGGCATCCGGTCCCACCACTTCATGGGAAATAGATGGGGAAACAGTGGAAACAGTGAGAGACTTTATTTTTCTGGGCTCCAAAATCACTGCAGATGGTGACTGCAGCCATGAAATTAAAAGTCGCTTGCTTATTGGAAGGAAAGTTATGACCAACCTAAACAGCTTATTAAAAAGCAGAGACATTACTTTGCCAACAAAGGTCCGTCTAGTCAAGGCTATGACTTTTCCAGTAGTCATGTACGGATGAAAGAGTTGGACTATAAAGAAAGCTGAGCACTAAAGAATTGATGCTTTTGAACTGTGATGTTGGAGAAGACTCTTGAGAGTCCCTTGGACTGCAAGGAGATCCCACCAGAACATCCTAAAGGATATCAGTCCTGGGTTTCATTGGAAGGACTGATGTTGAAGCTGAAACTCCAATATTTTGGCCACCTGATGTGAAGAGATGATTCATTTGAAAAGACCCTGATGCTGGGAAAGATTGAAGGCAGGAGGAGAAGGGGACGACAGAGAATGAGATGGTTGGATGGCATCACCGACTCAATGGACATGGGTTTGGGTGAACTCTGGGAGTTGGTGATGGACAGGGATGCCTGGTATGCTGTGGTCCATGGGGTCGCAAAGAGTCGAGCACGACTGAGCAACTGAACTGAACTGAACTGATTTATGTATAATTGAATCACTTGGCTGTACACCTGAAACATTGTAAATCAACTTCAATTCAAAACATTAAAAAATTAATTTTTTAAAGAAACTTTAAATAAATATACTGATTAAGAGTGCTTTCAGCTGTACATAATGGAAAGCCTGACCATTCATGGTTTAAGCACTGAAGATATACGTACTGGTAAAGAATCTGCCTGCCAATGCAGGGGACATAAGAGATGTGGGTTCAGTCCCTGGGTCAGCATTATCCCCTGGAGAAGGAAATGGCAACCCCATCCAGTATTCTTGCCTGGAGAATCCCATGAACAGAGGTTCCTGATGGACTATAGTTCATAGGGTCGCAAAGAGTCAGACACGTCTAAAGCGACTGAGCCCAGCACAACAGGAAATTCAGAGGGAGCCAGCAAGGGCTGGTACAGAAGCTCACGGATCCAACTATGGACCCAGATTCTTTCCATCTTTTCATTCAGATGCTTCACCTTCTCAACACAGTGCCCTTGTGTCCTTGGAGCCTCAGGGTCACAGCATGACTGTTACAGCTTCTGGCATCATGACCAAGTTCAAACTCCAGGTGCAAAATGGGGGCAGGCTGTGTCAGGGGGACTTTTCTTGATGTATCTCTCACCTGCCACCAGTGAAGAAAATCTTCTTAGAAAGACCTTCTGTCTCATTCAGTTCAGTTCAGTTCAGTCACTCAGTCGTGTCCGACTCTTTGCGACCCCATGAATCGCAGCACGCCAGGCCTCCCTGTCCATCACCAACTCCTGGAGTTCACTCAGACTCACGTCCATCGAGTCGGCGATGCCATCCAGCCATCTCATCCTCTGTCATCCCCTTCTCATCCTGTTCCCAATCCCTCCCAGCATCAGAGTCTTTTCCAATGAGTCAACTCTTTGCATGAGGTGGCCAAAGTACTGGAGTTTCGCTTTAGCATCATTCCTTCCAAAGAAATCTCAGGGCTGATCTCCTTCAGAATGGACTGGTTGGATCTCCTTGCAGTCCAGGGGAATCTCAGGAGTCTTCTCCAACACCACACTTCAAAAGCATCAATTCTTCTGCATTCAGCTTTCTTCACAGTCCAACTCTCACATCCATACATGACCACTGGAAAAATCATAGCCTTGACTAGACGGACCTTTGTTGGCAAAGGAATATCTCTGCTTTTCAATATGCTATCTAGGTTGGTCATAACATTCCTTCCAAGGAGTAAGCGTCTTTTAATTTCATGGCTGCAGTCACCATCTGCAGTGATTTTGGAGCCCCCAAAAATAAAGTCTGACACTGTTTCCACTGTATCCCCATCTATTTCCCATGAAGTGATGGGACCAGATGCCATGATCTTAGTTTTCTGAATGTTGAGTTTTAAGCCAACTTTTCCACTCTCCTCTTTCACCTTCATCAAGAGGCTTTTTAGTTCCTCTTCACTTTCTGGTATAAGGGTGGTTAGCCAGAGGGAACTAACTTAACTACCAGAACAAGCCTCAAGAAGGAGAAACAGTGTTTCCAGCCACCCTTGACCCGCCCCCCCTCCGCCCTCCGCCAACTGTGTTCCCAACTGGGAGAGGAGGAACTCTGATGAATGAACAAATAAATGAATGAATGTTTAAAGATCTTTTAAGACAAAAATGGGCAACTAGAAGATAGTGTCAATACTATGGAAAGCTCAGTAAAAAGTGTGCACTTATTTGATATTTGGCTATGAAGTTTAAAAAGTTATGGCAGGGGGAATGAGTTGGGAGGTTGGGATTGACGTATATACACTTATTGATGCTTTGTATAAGATAGATAACTAATGAGAAAATATTGTATAGCTCAGGGAACCCTACTCCATGCTCTGTGGTAACTTAAACAGGCAGAAAATTCAGAAAAGAGGGGCTGTATGTATATGCATAGCTGATACACTGTGTTGCATAGCAGAAACTAACACAACATTGCAAAGCAACTATATTCCGATAAGGCCTTCCCCAGTGGTTCAGTGGTGAAGAATGTGCCTGCATTGCAGCAGACACAGGAGTCATGGGTTTGATCCCTGGGTCGGGAAGATCCCTTGGAGGAGGAAATGGCAACCAACTCCAGTAGTCTTGCCTGGAAAATTTCACAGAGGAGCCTGATGGGCTTATCCATAGGGTCGCAAAGAGTCAGACATCGCTGAGCACACATGTATGTACTCTAACAAAAGTTAATGTAAATGTTGTTTATTTGCTATTGGAGAAACTCAGATAAACTTGGTGAGGTCACCACTGCCTGATTAAGCTGTGCAGGGGCCTCCATGCTCCAGATGGAGAGCTGTGATGGAGCCTCTTAACCATCAGTAGCTAAAGAAAAGGACCACCATTAAAACAATCTGATACCTAAATGTAGGATTAAAAGATACAATAGACATAGGAAGGAAAGCTAAATGTTGTGAAAGTTCATAATAGGGACACCAGACCCGGTCCAGGGCTAGTGGAGACTTCCCTGAGAAACCACAGTTTGGATGGAGATCTAAAAGACGAGGAGGAATTAAGTAACTGAAAGGAAGAGAAAATAGCAGGTGCAAAGGTCCTGGGGCAGGAGGAAACATAGCACCTTCAAAAAACCAAAGAAGCTGGTCAGTGTGATGGAGCACAGAGGAAAAGGGAAGCAGAAGCACAATGCAAGCAATATGAGATCAGGCTAAAGAGCAGGGCAAGACAGACCAGGGCCATATTAAGGTTCTCTGTCTCAATATCAAGGAGAGGTCATGGGAGCATGTTGGGCAGGGGAGGGATAGGAGCATGTTGGCCTTTTTCAAATTCCACTCCAGCCTCAGCGTGAAGGACAGACCAACAGAGGCGACGATGAACTGGGGAAATAAGTGAGGAAGCTACTTCGGAAGACCGAAATGGAGATGATGGTGGCTTGCAGTAGGTAGTGGTGTTGGAAGTGGGAAGGAGTGGATGGAACCGAAGTATTTGGGGTTAGGAGTGACAGGTGTGGCCATGGGTTAGAAATGAGGCATAAAGGTAGTGTAAAGGCAGCTCTTGTATGTCTGACTTGGTAAGAGACAGGCTGGTACAATCCATAGGGATGGAAAATATGAAGGGAGACCTGGCCAGAGGAGGAAATCTTGAGCTTGGTATTGGATGCAATCAGTCTAAAGTGCCTTTGAAACATCCAAATAGGCTGCTGGAGACAACCAGCCTGCAGTTCAGAGGTCAGGCTGACAATGCAAATTTCAGAGCCAATAGTATCTAAAAAGTAGCTAAGCCCTTGGCCATGAACTAAACCACCAAGGAGAGCAGTGAGAAGCCAAGTGGATCCTGTATAGCTCCCTGCCAGAAATTCCAACACCAAATAGCCAAGAAGAGGGCCATGAGCCTGCCAACAGCCCCGAGAAGGAAGCAACTCAGAGGGAGGGTGTCATCAAAGCCAAGACCCAATTCATGCTGCTCACCTGCTCCATCTGCACTCAGGGAAACTGAAACAGAGACAGCTTGGTATTGCCCTGGACCACCCAGCTTTTTCTAGGGTAAAGGGAAAAAGCATTTCCTGTGGATGCTGTAACAAACTGCCACAAACTTGGTGGCTTAAAACATCACAGATTTATTATGCTACCATTCTGGACATCAGAAGTCCAAAATGAGTCTTATTGGACTGAAATGAAGGTATTGGAAGAGCCATCAGTGGAGACCCTGGAGGAGAATCCCATTCCTGCCTCTTTCAGCTTCTGGCATTCCTTGGCTTGTGGCCACATCACTTTGGTCTCTGCCTCTGTAATCACACTGCCTCCTCCTCACACATGTCAAATCTTCCTTGTGATTGAGGCCCCATCCAGATATTCCAGGAGAACCTCCCACCTTACAATCCTTGACTTGGGACTTCCCTGATGGTCCAGTGATTGGAACTTCACTTTCCAGTACAGAGGGATGCAGATTCCATCTCTCGTTGGGGAACTAAGATCCCACATACCGCCTAAACATAAAACAGAAGCAATATTGTAACACATTCAATAAAGTCTTTAAAAAAAAAGATGCTTGACTTAACAGCATTTGCAAAGTCCCTTTTGCTTCTGAGTGACCTATTCACAGGTTCCAGGGGTTGGAAAATGTGGACATCTTTAGGGAGCACTGTTTGCCCTCTCATGGGCTCTCTGGGCCCTGTAAAGGACCAGTGATCTGAGAATTTTTGGTGCCGCTCTTCTGGGCAAAGAGAGACGTCTGGTCCACACCCAACAGCACCCCTGGAGGCAGAGACCTGAAATGGTCCATGTAGCCTTGATAAGCGCTTGCTGCCTGCCAGGTGCTGTGGCTCCAACTTTACACGCAGCATCTCAGTTCATGCTTTCAGTGACTCCTTAAGGTCCCCACTGTCTTACAGAGGAGAAAACCAAGGCGCAGGGAGAGGAAGGCAACTTGCAGTGGAGGAGACCTGAACCTGGACTCAAAGCCTGTCCGTCTCCCCATACCACACTTCTGCCAGGGAAGCGCCAATCCTCAGGGACCTGTTACAGGGCAGCTCCAGCTCTGCATGCACCTGGGCTGGTAGACTCGGTGCCCCTTCCCAGAAGGCTCCACCTCTAGACACTCACTGAGATCTTGACCTTTCTTCAGGGCCCAGCGTAGTACCCAAGGAACACCCAGATTCTAGCATCAGGGACAGAGCCCTCACCTGCTTCTGTAGTTCACCCACAGCCACGGTGACGGCCATGGTCTTAAACACCACAGTGTCATCATGCCTGTGCATGCTAAGTTGCTTCAGTCGTGTCTGACTCTGTGCAACCCCATGGACTGTAGCCCATGGGGCTCCTCTATCCCTGGGATTCTCCAGGCAAGAACACTGGAAGGGGTTGCCAGGCCCACCTTTAAACTGTGGGAGAAATTGCACTTTGGGGGAAGTGCTCTGTGCAGGAAGGTGACCTGCCCTGTTCCCCCTCTGGCCACTCTCTGGTTTTGTGACCCGACGGACACAGCTGGGAGGCTCAGTTCTGCCCAGTGAGCAGGCCACATCATCCCCATCCAGGTTGGGTGGGTAAAGGGCTGACTGCAGCCAGACTGGAGCATTGAGGGGAAGAAGAAACGCCTGCCATTCCCTAGATCGCATTCCTGGAAAAGGTGAAACCATTTTTGTCAAGTCAGGCGCTCACGAGACAGTTGTTAGGCCTGTAAGAAGATATTGGAGGAAGCAGTGGGCAGCATGCTATGGACACAGAGGAAAGGATGTGTCAGTGGGTGGGTTCTATGTGCTAATTCCCCACCACCAACCAGTGCTGCAGATCCCACCCACTCTCAGGCTTATCCTTCCGTGCTAGAGCTGAGGCCAGCTTCAGGGAGTGCTAGTCAGGATGCAAGTAACAAAGTACCCGATGCACAGAAAGCTCCCAAGGCCGGATCCAGCACGCTGCCTATTGGATCAATAAAGTTTTATTGGCACATCCGCATGCCTCAGGGGCAAAGGTGAGTAGTTGCAACAGAGAACTAAAATATGTTCTACTTGACCCTCTACAGAAAATGTTTGCCCACTCTTTGCTTACATAACAATAATGTTTATCTCCCATAAGCCGTCCAGACAGCCACTGAGAGGGAACTCTACCCAATACTCTGTAATTGTCTATATGGGGAAAAAAAATCTTAAAAAGAGTGAATCTAGGTATCTGTATAACTGATTCACTTTGCTGTACATCTGAAACTAACACAACATTGTGAATCAGCTATATTTCAATAAATATTTTCCATTGTCAAAAAAAGTTCAAATTTCCTATCAAAACAAGGAGTCCAGAGGAAGACAGCTCCAGGATCAGACAGGAGTACAGCAAGGACCCAACCTCCTTCCATCTCCTTCTTCTATACCTTGGCCTCTCTTTCTTGGGCTTGTTGCTTCATGGTCACAAACTGGCTGCCACAGCTCCAGGCTTGATGACTTCCTCCTACAGTCACATTTAGGCAGGAAGAGGGGCAGACCTTCTCCTCATCTCTTTCTTATTAGGGAAATAAATCCTTCCAGGGCTATCCAGCAGAGGCCTCTTACCTCTCATGGTTAAGACCAGGGGTCAGCAAACATTTTCTGTAAAGATCCAGATAGTAAATATGGCAGGTTTTATGGATCATGTATGGTCTCTGCATCAAATTCATTTTTGAAACTGTTTTTTAAAAAATCTTTTAAAAATGTGAAAACCATTCTAGCTCACAGGTGTAGGTTACCCACACATGGTCTAGAGCTATTCACATGCCCACTTCCATACTGATGCCCAGCAAAGGGGCAGGGGGTTCACTATATTTTGACCAACCACCCAAAAGTGAGTGTTCTAGAAACATCGCCAAGACAGGTAGGCAGCCCTGGTGGCTGTCAGGGAGACAGTGGGATCACTTCCTGTCCCAGGGTGAAGAAGCGATTGGCTGCTGGTTTTTCCCTACGGAAGGGGAGAGCAGACCCCACCTGGAGACCTCCTTCGAGCTGGGTCCCCTGCTTGGCTCCTGATCCAGACCAGGCAGAGCGCGGCACATCCTAATGGACAGGCTCCTGCACTCTGCATTAACAACCAGGCTTAAAGCGCCCTCTTGTGCCTTAAACGTGAGGTGTAGACTAGAAGCGCGCAGAGCAGCTCTACCAATTGTACAGCTCACACCAATTGTACAGTTCCCAGCGCCTGCTGGAAGAACTGACTCACTGGAAAAGACCCTGATGCTGGGAAAAATTGAAGGCAGGAGGAGAAGGGGACGACAGAGGATGAAATGGTTGGATGGCATCACCGACTGGATGGACATGAGTTTGAGTGAGTTTCGGGAGTTGATGAGGAACAGGGAAGCCTGGCGAGCTGCAGTCCATAGGGTTGCAAAGAACTGGACACGACTGAGCGACTGACCTGAACTGAACTGAGCGCCTGCTCACGTTCTGCAATAGTCTGGAGTCCCGAGGGCAGCACACCTGGTCATGCAACCCGTGTGGTGAGGCCCTGGGGCGGAAAGAGGCAGAGCCCCGCCCTCCCAAGAGAGACCGCTAGCAACTAGTGGCAAAGGGCGCCAAGGTGAAGCGTCACAGCGAGTCTACTTAGACTGATGTCAGTGGAAAGGGAAGAGACAGCGAAAGAAGGAAGGAGGGAGGGGAGGGGAAGGGAGGGGAGGGAAGCAGAGAGAAATAAAGTGCAGGTAGGGGTGCCTGGGGGAGAGGGAGGCACCAGCACAAGAGGCTGGAGCCGCAGAGGCCAGATCCTGAAGACCCCAACAGACCACCGTTAGGAGTTTGTGAAAAGTGAAAGTTACCCAATCATGTCCGACTCTCTGCAGCCCTGTGGACTGTAGCCCGCCAGGTTCCTCTGTCCATGGGATTCTCTAGGCAAGAATACTGGAGTGGGCTGCCATTCCCTTCTCCAGGGGATCTTCCCGATCCAGGGATCGAACCCAGGTCTCCTGCAGTACTTTCTTTTAAAAGCAACCGGAAGCCACCGAAGGGTTTTAGCGGGTGACTTAATTTGATCTACTTTTTTTTTAGACAACTTAAGTGCCTATTCCCCGTGGTGCTTCATATGTTATTAGGGCAGAGGAAACAGCACACCAGAAGTACCACCCCTTTGAGCATCAACACACTACATTCACGCTTCTCCTGCCCTTCCCCAGCGTTCGCTTGGGGTCTGCTCACTAGACCACAAGAGCACCCTCCCCACCAGCTGCCCTGACAGGTCCCACCCCAGCCTCATGCTGGGGACTCTCCTCTTGTGGGAATCCGCGGCAGAACACCCTGATCCTCCAGACCTCTCGATGGATCAAGGATGCCCCACCCCCGCCCCGGGGAGTGAGAGGTGGTGGGGGCACATGGGGGAAGCATCCTTCTTGAAACTAAATAGCTCTCTCAGCTTCCCTGTGAGAACTCAAAATCTTCCCGGTCCTCCCCTGGGACGCTGACAGCCACCTCTGACACATCGCGGGAACCCAGAGCCGTGGACAGAATCCAATCAGGGCACCTGTTACCCTAGAGGCTGGTCCCACCCCCTCACTTTGGCTTCAAAGTGCAAGCGAACTCAGAAGAAAAGGCACCAGCGCCCCCTGCTGGCCGTGCTCTTCTATGGCAACGTCCACAATCCCACTGAAGAACCAGCTGTTTCCAGCAGCGTCGCCTTCACCGCTTCACCGTTTGAACTTATGACCAAACTAGACAACATATTAAAAAGCAGAGACATTACTTTGCCAACAAAGGTCAGTCTCGTCAAAGCTATGGTTTTCCCAGTAGTCATGTGATGTGAGAGGTGGACTATAAAGAAAGCTGAGCGCCGAAGAATGGATGCTTTTAAACTGTGGTGTTGGAGAAGACTCTTGAGAGTTCCTTGGACTGCAAGGAGATCAACCAGTCCATCCTAAAGGAAATCAGTCCTGAATATTCATTGGAAGGACTGATGCTGAAGCTGAAACTCCAGTACTTTGGCCACCTGATTCGAAGAACTGACTCATTGGAAAAGACCCTGATGCTGGGAAAGATTAAAGGCAGGAGGAGAAGGGGACAACGGAGGATGAGATGGTTGGATGGCATCACCAACTCAATGGACATGTTTGATTAAACTCCAGGAGTTGGTGATGGACAGGGAGGCCTGGTGTGCTGCCGTCCATGCGGTCGCAGAGTCAGACATGACTGAGCGACTGAACTGAACTGTAGCAATTTACAACTGGGCAAAAAGGGAGACATTCTTCCGTGAATGTAGCGGTCTGTACACACATCCTCAAGCAATTGTTTCATGGTTATATTCACTGAATTGCATTTCTTCATGAGATGATATGTCTAATAGAGAGGGAAATGCAACAGGGTTTTTTAAAAAGGTTTATTGGTCCTGATGCTACAACTTCCTCATGATGCAGCTGTGATCAAAGGTTCCCTCCTTTCTAATAGAGTAGGAATTCTTATCCAGCGAGGTTAGGGAGCTTCTGAGACTTCGTAGGCAGACCCTGGAGGTGTTTGGTAAACTTGAAGGGTTATACAGTTAGGGACGCTCAAGTAGTAATTATTCCAGCTGGACTTCATGATGATATTCACCCTGGGGAGATATAAGAGGCTAATGTGCCCTCCGGATACAGATGTCTAGACAGATGCTGGTGGAAGCGATGTCTTTTGTAAGGCACACCCACGTGCCACAGGGCTAGTTGTGATCCTGGGAGTCCAACTCCAAAGTTTTTGCTCTCCCACTTGGCCTTACCAACAGCTGGGATACCCAAAAATCACAAGTTCAAATCGTCACTTGATGGATGAGCTCAAGCTGCCAAACGCACGGGCTCCTCCCCAGTCTGGTTGCAACAAGTGAGAACAGGTGAGTAAGAGGTTTTTCTGGTAACTTGACTGCCCAAGACATCAGTCCTCACAGTAAAGAACCACGTGGGAAAACAAACCCATGTCAGGTTTCTGATAGACATGGAATCATCCCTGGGGAGCGAGTTGGGTGATGTTTACAAGCTGATGGCATTGAGCTACCCCACGTCTGGGATCTACCTGCTGCCAAGGAGACCACACAGTGGTGACCTTGACAAGGTTGATATACATTCTGGCTCATTCATTTTTCACTCCTGTATAATATTCCATTCCTGGATTAATCCATAATTTATTTATTCATACTCCTAACCGATGGCCATTTAGGCTGTTTTCAGTTTTTCCCAATGACAAGGGCTATTGCTGTGGACATTTCTGAACACATCTCCTATGTGTGACGAATACATGTGAGTGAGGGTACCTCTGGGGTACATACCCACAGAGGAGTGGTATTGCTAGATCTCAAGGAATGTGCACCTTCAGCCCTAATCAACATTACCAATTGTTCTTCAGTCTGGTGTTACCAATTTGCTCTCCTACCACCCATGTCCGTGAGTTCCCTTTCTTTCACCTCTTGCTGACAACCTTTGCCAATCTGATGAATGGGAAATGCTATCTCATTATTATTTTAATTTGTATTGTTCTCATTCTAGCCCTGAGATTTAGACACTTGTTAACTGCACACTCTGCTTCCTATTCTGGAAATTGCATTAATATCAAGGTAATGAATTTTCCTTGGTGCCTAAGCTGGTTGAGTCAGGATGCTTGACTACTCATGGGTTGAAGCTGCCTGGCTAGAATAGCCACCCCTGATGCTGTGGGCTCTTCCTGTTTAGGGGAAAGAGATGACCCATTTTTTAAGAATACTCCCAAATGCCCTGAGCCCCAGAAGACTGTGCTGACTTTTCTGAGCTCTGATGGTGCTCAGAAGAGGTACTTTGAAGGAGGTCACCTTTATCTTCATCACCTCCACCATAGTTTGGCCCCAGGTAAATAACAGGACAGGTACACAGCTCCACCCATCAACAGAAAATTGGATTAAAGATTTACTGAGCATGGCCCTGCCCATCAGAACAAGACCCAGTTTCCCCCTCAGTCAGTCTCTCCCATCAGGAAGCTTCCATAAGCCTCTTATCCTTCTCCATCAGAGGACATACAGACTGAAAACCACAATCATAGAAGACTAACCCATCTAATCAATGGGCCACAGTCTTGTCTAACTCAAGGAAACTATGGGCCATGCCATGTAGGGCCACCCAAGACAGACGGGTCATGGTGGAGAGATCTGACAAACTGTGGTCCTCTAGAGAAGAGAATGGCAAACCACTTCAGTATTCTTGCCTTGAGAACCCCATGAACAGTATGAAAAGGCAAAAAGATAGAACACTGAAAGATGAACTCTCCAGGTCAATAGGTGCCCAATATGCTACTGGAGATCAGTGGAGAAATAACTCCAGAAAAAATGAAGAGATGGAGCCAAAGCAAAAAAAAAACAAAAACAAAAAACACCCAGTTGTGGATGTGACTGGTGATGGAAGCAAGGTCCGATGCTGTAAAGAGCAATATTGCATAGGAACCTGGAATGTTAGGTCCATGAATCAAAGCAAATTGGAAGTGGTCAAACAGGAGATGGCAAGAGTGAACATCAATATTTTAGGAATCAGCGAACTAATCTGGACTGGAATGGGTGAATTTAATTCAGATGACCGTTATATCTGCTACTGTGGGCAAGAATCCCTGAGAAGAAATGGAGTAGCCATCATAGTCAACAGAAGAGTCCAAAATGCAGTACTTGGATGCAATCTCAAAAATGACAGAATAAACTCTGTTCATTTCAAAGGCAAACCACTCAGTATCACAGTAATCCAAGACTATGCCCCAACCAGTAATGCTGAAGAAGCTGAAGTTGAACGGTTCTACGAAGACCTACAAGACCTTCTAGAACTAACACCCAAAAAAGATATCCTTTTCACTATAGGGAACTGGAATTCAAAAGTAGGAAGTCAGGAAACACCTGGAGTAACAGGCAAATTTGGCCTTGGAGTACAGAATGAAGCAGGGCAAAGGCTAATAGAGTTTTGTCAAGAGAACACACTGGTCATAGCAAACACCCTCTTCCAACAACATAAGAGAAGACCCTACACATGGACATCATCAGATGGTCAACACCAAAATCAGTTTGATTATATTCTTTTCAGCCAAAGATGGAGAAGCTCTATACAGTGAGCAAAAACAAGACTGGGGGCTGACTGTGGCTCAGATCATGAACTCCTTATTGCCAAATTCAGACTTAAATTGAAGAAAGTAGGGAAAGCCACTAGACCATTCAGGTATGACCTAAGCCAAATCCCTTACGATTATACTGTGGAAGTGACATAGATTCAAGGGATTAGATCTGATAGACAGAGTGCCTGAAGAACTATGGACCGAGGTTCATGATATTGTACAGGAGGCAGGGATCAAGACCAAGATCAAGATCCAAGAATAAGAAATGCAAAAAGGCAAAATGGCTGTCTGAGGATGCCTTACAAATAGCTGTGAATAGAAGAGAAGCAAAAGGCAAAGGACAAAAGGAAAGATATACTCATCTGAATGCAGAGTTCCAAAGAACAGCAAAGAGATAAGAAAGCCTTCCTCAGTGATCAGTGCAAAGAAATAGAGGAAAACAATAGAATGGGAAAGACTAGAGATCTCTTCAAGAAAATCAGAGATACCAAGGGAATATTTCATTCAAAGATGGGCTCAATAAAGGACAGATCATATGGACCTAACAGAAGCAAAAGATATTAAGAAGAGGTGGCAAGAATACACAGAAGAATTATACAAAAAAATCATCATTACCCAGATAATCACAATGGTGTGATCACTCACCTAGAGCCAGACATTCTGGAATGGGAAGTCAAGTGGGCCTTAGGAAGCATCACTAGGTACAAAGCTAGTGGAGGGGATGGAATTCCAGTTGAGCTATTTCAAATCCTGAAAGATGATGCTGTGAAAGTGCTGCACTCAATGTGCCAGCAAATTTGGAAAACTCAGCAGTGGCCTCAGGACTGAAAAAGGTCAGTTTTCATTCCAATCCCAAAGAAAGGCAATGCCAAAGAATGCTCAAACTACCACACAATTGCACTCATCTCACACACTAGTAAAGTAATGCTCAAAATTCTCCAAGTCAGTGTTCAACAGTACATTGCTGGGAGCGAGCTCCGCCCGTGGCAAAGGTCATGAGGAAGGAGGCTTGGCATACGCAAAGGCGGGATCGAGCCTCAGGAATCCCCCTGGAAATTCTCGAGCATCTACCCCCAAAACCAGAGTCTGCCTACTTTCTGCTTTGTGCTTTCACCTACACCTCTGACTTTAGACTTTACGGGGGGCTGTCCCCCACTACCTCTCTCTGAAAAAAGAGTTAGCTTACAGCTCCAGTTAATAATTCCTGGGTGTGACAGTGTTTCAACCTACAAACTTCTTTGGAAATCCTCTAGCCTGCCTAAATAGGTTTTTCCAGCCACATGTGATTGTTCAGAGCCTCCCAACTGTGAGAGGCAGGAGAAGTTCTAAACTGTCTAAACACAGATTCCTTTGAGTAGTTAAAAGATTGATTAGAAATTGTATTGGTGAAGGGTTTTTCACTTGTTGGGCCAATGTTTGCTGCTAAGTCTCCATATTCCTTACCTACTGTGTCCTTGGCAGTATATTGATTGATATAATGGGTGTATAGAAATGTAAGTAGTAGCCTCAATGTTTGTAACCTTGGACCCTTAATTCTTTTCTTGATTGAGCCCACCTCACCTTTGCCCTATAGGAATGCAACTTTATCCAATGCTTTTTGGAGGCTGGCGCCTGACTTTAGAATAATCACCTTTAGAGAAAAATAAGTTTCTTAAAATGTTAACAGGCCTCCTGGCCAGAAGATGATGTAAATCACCTAAACTTTTGCATATGATAAGTTTGAAAGCCTGGCTTCGATTAGGATCAGGAACTGCTCTCCTTACATGACTCTACCCCTTCCCCCATTATCCTCTATGCACAACTTAAGGTATAAAAACTACTTTGGAAAATAAAGTGCGGGCCTTGTTCACCGAAACTTGGTCTCCCCATGTCATTCTTTCTTTCTCCTTCTGGCTGAATTTTTCCTCTGAGGCGGGGAAGCTCATCAAGCCTACTAATTTTGCCTGGGCTTCTAAGATCTGACCGGGGAGGCCTTAGTGTCTCCTCTCCTTTGGGAGAACGGGAGGACGCCTGCGGCCTTCGTAGGTGATGTTAATTCCCTGCTTTGGAATTTTATTCAGCCTCTTTTCTTCACTGAATTTCTTCGCTGAGCTATCCTTATTTCACCACTCTTTATATCCTTAATTAAAGTTTAATTAAGCAGTTGTTTCCTGATCCCTGCCGACGCCGTCTCTCCTTCGAATACCCTGGATCAGCCGGGGCTGGACCCCGGCAGTACATGAACTGTGAACTTCCAGATGTTTGAGCTGGATTTACAAAAGGCAGGGGAACCAGAGATCAAATTGCCAACATCCGTTGGATCATCGAAAAAGCAAGAGCGTTCCAGAAAAACATCTACTTCTGCTTTATTAACTATGCTAAAGACTTCGACTGTGTGGATTACAACAAACTGTGGAAAATTTTGAAAGAGACGGGAATACCAGACCACTTGACCTGCCTCTTGAGAAATCTGTATGCAGATCAGGAAGCAGCAGTTAGAACTGGACACGGAGCAACAGACTGGTTCCAAATCGGGAGAGGAGTATGTCAAGGCTGTATATTGTCACCCTGCTTATTTAACTTCTATGCAGAGTACATCATGAGAAACGTTGGACTGGAAGAAACACAAGCTGGAATCAAGATTGCCGAGAGAAATATCAATAACCTCAGATATGCAGATGACAGCAGTCTTATGGCAGAAAGTGAAGAGGAACTAAAGAGCATCTTGATGAAGGTGAAAGAGGAGGGTGAAAAAGCTGGCTTAAAACTCAACATTCAGAAAACTAAAATCATGGTATTGAATCCCATCACTTTATGGCAAATAGATGGGGAAACAATGGAAACAGTGACAGACTTTATTTTCTTGGCTCCAAAATCTTTGCCGATGGTGACTGCAGCCATAAAATTAAAAGATGCTTGCTCCTTGGAAGGAAAGTTATGACCAACCTAGACAGCGTATTAAAATCAGAGACGTTACTTTGCCAACAAGGTCTGTGTTGTCAAAGCTATGGTTTTTCCAGTAGTCATGTATGGATGTGAGAGATGGACCATAAAGAAAGCTGAGTGCTGAAGAACTGATACTTTTGAACTGTGGTGTTGGAAAAGACTCTTGAGAGTCCCTTGGACAGCAGGGAGATCCAACCAGTCCATCCTAAAGGAAATCAGTCCTGAATATTCATTTGAAGGACTGATGCTGAAGCTGAAACTCCAATACTTTAGCCACCTGATGCGAAGAATTGACTCATTGGAAAAGACCCTGATGCTGGGAAAGATTGAAGGTGGGAGAAGGGGATGACAGAGGATGAGATGGCTGGATGGCATCACCGACTCAATGGACATGAGTTTGAGTAAACTCCGAAAGTTGGTGATGGACAGTGAGGCCTGGTGTGCTACAATCCATGGGGTCGCAAACAGTCGGACACGACTGAGCAACTGAACTGAACTGAGCTGAACTAATAGTATTCTGTGTCTACCTCAAAACCACCAAGCCTGGACCAGTTGTTCCCAGCACTACTGTGATTCCCTGTATCTCTTGGCAGGGCTTAAAACCCACAGGCTGGGGCCCTAGGGCTGTACTGGTGGATACTGATAGAACAGGGAGAAATCAATGTCAACCGAAATGGAATCCCTTGGAGAAACCAGCATTCACATAGGGTCATCTCACATAGGATCATTTACCAATATGCCCAGAGACTCAGGAGAAGATGCTTGCCAAGGTGTCATTTATAAAAGCAAAGAAACAAGCAAGCAAACCACATAAATGTCTCTAAGTGTCCAACATCAGGGTTTGACTAAATCAGCTATGGCACAGCCCTCCAAGGAATGTACTTTGAAGCTGTCTAAAGTTATGTTACAGCAGAGAACACAGTGTCTAGGAATGCCCTTCAGGAGTGTCTACGTGAGGTCCATGGGCTCCTAAGATGCTTCTGGAAAATGATCGGCATCACCTGAGATGTTTATTTAAGCATCCAGGACCGAACCCCAGCCCAGTGGAAGCTGACCTTTCACTGAGGAGGCAGGATTCCTAATAGACGCCCTAAATGATTCTAATTTACTCAACCGTGTGAGAATATGTGCCATGGGAACCCTGAAATACCCTGGTGTCTTAAGATTTAAAAAGCAAGTCACATGCAAATACAACACGTATAAAAACAGTACTGTTTGCACTTGTGTGAGTGCATATGTGAGTCTATGTGCAATAATGGGTACCCAGGTACCAAAAATTAACAGCAATTACCTCTAGATCGCAAATTCTCAACCCAGGGACTATTAACAATTGGAGCCAGACAATTCTTTGTGATGGAGGCAGTCGGGTGCGAACCTCTTTCCCGGCCTCTACCCATGAGTTGCCAGTAACGCCCCCTGTTGCTGAATGCAAAAGCAAGTGCAGAACGAGAAGTACCGTTTATGCTGTGGCTCTTTGTTCACAAGTTTGTCTCCCGCACCAGACTCTTGAGATTGAAATAGAATATCTAGACATTTCTCTGCTTGAGTTGGTTTTATAATTTCTGTAGCACTAGAAATTTACCACTCAAGACGTCCCCTAGTCACTTATGCTGTTTATCTGACTTTGTTGTTGCTCAGTTGCTAAATCGTGTCTGGCTCCTTTGCGACCCCATGGACTGTAGCCCACCAGGCTCCTCTGTCCATGCGATTTCCTAGACAAGAATACTGGAGTGGGTTGAAGAATACTGGAGCTCTCCTCCAGGGGATCTGCCCAACCCAGGGATTGAACCCAAGTTGCTTACATCTCTTGCATTGGCAGGTGGGTTCTTTACCACTGAGCCACCTGGGACATGCCAGGGTACACACCAGTATACTAAAGAGGAAGACATAACGCCCCCTAGTGGTTAACAAAAATGTCTCTAGACGTTGCCCAAATTGCCTTGGAAGGCAAGATCATCCACAGTTGAGAATCACCGCTGTAGATGGAAATTATAACAGATAATGTTTTACTTTGTTTTTTAGTATCTCTGCCCATTACTTCGTTTTTTCTAAAATTAATATAAAGTATTTCAGTCATGTAAAAATTTGAGTGTTTCTTAATGTCCCACACTCTGTGCTGTCAAAAAAGAAAAAAACACTCAGATGAAAAGATGTTCACATTAGTATTTACAGTAAATAGACTGATTTTATTATGACTTTAAAAGACTTAAGAAAAAGCATATACAAATCCATCCCAAATGTCACTATTCCTTCAGAGGCTTTAAACTATTTATAACCTTTAGATAAGCATCTCGATTTTAAGAATATATCTTAAAGAAGCAATCCTAAATATAAAAACTGTTTTACATACATGGTTGATTTTTGCAGAGTCACTTATTAAAAACAAAAAGTTATAAACACTCTAAAACCAATAGTAAGGAAAATGAAATTAATTACAGTGCTTGATAGACTAAAACATGAAAATGATATTTACAAAGAATTTATAACAATGAGGGGAGAAGGTTAAAGCCATATTGTTAAGTGAGGGGAAACGCATACAAAATTGAATATGTTGCATATCACTAGCAAGTATAACAAAACAGCAATAAAAAGAATCCTTTGCTTTCAAACAACTAAAAGAAACACATCAATCAAGTTGTTAGAAAAACGACTGTCAAGATCTTTGTCTTTAATTTTCTATCTACATGAGATGGCAGGTGTTCACTAAACTTATTGTGATAAGCATTTTATAGTGTATGTAAGTCAAATAATTAATGTATACCTTAATACAGTACTGTATGTCAATCACATCTCAATAAAACTGGGGAAAATGTCTATTAAACATTTAAAATGATTGTCAATTTTAAAAATTATTATTAATTAAACATCCTAGGTGATTTTTCTCTCTCTATTCTTCTGAAATATCCACATTTTCTAAAATAGGCCTATATATCTTTATAGTGAGAGGAAGACAGTAAAGATGTATTTTTTTAAAAACTTCAGAACAATTACAATGAAAATGTGCCAAACTTTCAGGTGAGAAATATGTCTTTATATTGATTTATACACAGTTTTCCATCCAGATGATAAAATAACTTTGTTCAAAAAATTAGACATAAAATATTTAAAAATTAAAAATCTTCAAAAGTACAATATAAAATAAGTGGAATTGTAGCTGCATTCACAGTTCTGAGAAGGGTAAAATTTAAGGGTGATTAGACTATCCAGATGGTCAGAAAAAGACTGTATATTGTAACACGATAACAGAAAGCAATTTTAATGAAAAACAAACTGGATATATATTTTTTCAACCTGCAACCACATTCTTTGGAAACAAAGGATCTCATTTTGAAGGAGATCAAATTTGGGTTTGATTAGAATTAACTAACCAAGGGCAGATTTCAGCCACCTCATCGATTTTGATCTAACTCGTTTACACTCATCCAGGGTGACGGGCAATTCCAGCTCATGGGAAAAGCAATTATCACAGACAAAAGGGGCCCTTCTCTCATCTGTAAGGCAATATTTGCCCGACCTTGCCATTCCCAGGTGGCTCCACCGAATTCTCTTGTTAGAGCTCCCCTCCGTCTCTGATGTGGACACAGATTATATCTTACAATAGACCTCGAAGAGGGAGGCAGCTGCGTGCATTCGGTAGAAAATAGAAAAGGGCATGGCCAGGTTGACCACAATTATCCAGGGTTCAAAGCCAAAGACAATTTCCTCCAATCCGTTGTCATACTCAGGGCGGCAGCCAAAGGCGGGAGGGATCCAGAGCTGCAAGAGAAGAGGAGACGGTCCCAGAGGCTGCCAGGGGTCCCACACGAACCCTGGTGCTGACCTGGACTCAGGGAAACCGAATCACACACGACAGAGCCAAACAGCCCCCACCCATTGTCTCCCATCTCCATGCAGCCTGCCAGTGCATTGAGCCCCAATTCTGCATGAACACTCTTCAAACTCACCTGCTTCTCTCCATCCTCATAGCCCTCACCTTGGTCTAGTCCCTGGTCCTTGGTCTCCCCACCTGGACTGCTGCAAAGCCTCCCAAGACCCCCCACTCCAGGGGGCACCTTCAATCCATCTCCCTGCGACCCCCACAATGTGTCTGCAGGGATGATCTTTATAAAGCACACATCTGACCTTGTCACTCCTCTGCGGGTCACTCATCAAGGCTCCGTATGCCTTCAGGAGAAAGTCCAAATCTCCTCAATAACTAGACACCTGTCCACGTCTTCACGTCCTTTATCACTCATTTCATTCTGCCCCACCAGACTGTGCACAGCCCCCAAATATGCCTTTTTTTCCCCAGTCTTCAGGGCTTTGCTCCTGCCTCTTCCTCTATCAGGGACTCCTTCTTCTGCTAAGTCCTACCTTCTTCCAAGTCTGGAGACACCTCCCCTTGCAGGAAGCCCTCCTCGATCTAACCTGTCAGGCAGGAACTTCCTCTGTCTCCCCACAGCCCCACCGTGCTTTCCCACAGTGGTGCTCCCTATTTTTCCACACCCATCTGTACATACCACCATTGGTGCTTGCAGATCCTGGGCCCACAGGTCTGGGCTGATGGTCTTTTTTCTGGCTTGTCCTTGGCTTAGAAAGACAGCCTAGGCCCTGCCCACATCCTCCTGACCAGGGGGAGAAGCACTGCCTTGGAGCCAGCCGTGGGTTTCTGCCACTTACAGACTATGATTTAACCTCTCCAAGCCTTGGTTTCCTCATCTGTAAAATGGGAATACTAACACCTGTATCAGGGGGCTCAGATGAGAATAAGATGGCACCTAAATCTGCAAAACATAGAGCAATAACCTATTATATTTGTTGTTCATGGAACCTATACCTTGGTTCCCCCTTCTCAGCCTTCCTGTTCCAGCTTCTCCTCCACCTCCCCTTAAATTCTCAGGCTCCTAGACCTGCTTCTCTCTCACACCGACACTTCTGCAACTTCCTCCATCCCCACACTGTGGCAGGCAGCCTCTCAGGTGACCCCCTGCAAAGGTCCCACCTCCTGGGATTCACGTTCCGTGGAGCCCCCTCCAAAGCTGTGAGTTGGACTCATCCAAAAGAATATGACACCAGTCATGGGATGTCACTACTGAGGTTAGGTTACAAAAGGACTCTGGAGTCCATCTTGCTCACCCCCTCCCATAAGAATGGAAGCCAGCTGCCACGTGAGCCACCAGAGGAAACTGGCTGCCATGTGAGCCACAAGAGGAAGCCAGATTCCACGTGAGCCACCCTATGGAGAGGCCACGTAGCCAGGAACTGTGGGCAGGTGAGTCTCAGGCTCGCAGCCAGCAAGGATCTCAAACCCTCAGCCCAACAACTCACCAGGAACTGAGTCCACATAGATGAGCCACATAAACTCACAGCTGCATACATGAATTTAGAAACAGACCCCTTTCTCCCAAAAAACCAAGCCAGGAAATGACTGCAGCCCCAGCAGACAGTTTGACTACAGCCTGTGAGGGACCCAGAGTAGAGTCACCCAGCTAAGCCACGCTCAGCTTCCTGACCCAGAACAGCTGTGCAATGATAAACGTCTGTTGTGTTAAGTTGCTGAGTTGGGGGTCATTTCTTACCCAGCAGTGGGTAACTGATACAAGTGACTTTCATTCACATCTCCACACAGAAACCTCTCAGGCTTCTATCTCTAGCCCTGGGTTCTGGGTTCTGGGTCCTTAGAAGTATTCCTCCCACGCCAGCTGGTTCTTCTCGCCTCCTTGGCTGGCTCCTCTTCCTTTGCTGTCTCTCAGTGTTGGCTGATCCCAGGGCTCATTCATTCCCGGGTCCTCTCTTCCCTACACCCGTGACCCCAGTGATCTCACCCAGTCCAGGTTGTAAACACCAGCTGTGGGCCCACAACTTCCCAATCCAAATCACCAGCCTGGTCCACCCTCGGAATTCCAGGCTCATATATCTCACAGGCTACTCAGCTGTCTACAACATATCTCAAACTCAACATTACAGTCCCATTTCTCCCCATCTCCTCGGCAACACCTTCTTCCCAAGGGCTCAACAAAACTCCAGTGTCATCCTGGTATTCTGATTCGCTCTCATAACCACCCGCCTACCATCTGATCCATCAGTAAATCTTGACGACTCTGCCTCCAAAACAGCACCCTCAATCCACTGCCGGGAGCCCGCGTGAGGAACTCTGCCCGTGGCAACGGTCATGAGGAAGGAGGCTCGGCATACATAAAGGCAGGATCGAGCCTCAGGAGTCTCCCTGGAAATTCTCGAGCATCTACCCCCAAAACCAGAGTCTGCCTACTTTCTGCTTTGTGCTCTCACCTACACCTCTGACTTTACGGGGGCTGTCCCCCCACTACCTCTCTCTGAAAAAAGAGTTAGCTTACAGCTCCAGTTAATAATTCCTGGGTGTGATAGTGTTTCAACCTACAAACTTCTTTGGAAGTCACTAGCCTGCCTGAATAGGTTTTTCCAGCCACATGTGATTGTTCAGAGCCTCCCAACTGTGAGAGGCATGAGATGTTCTAAAGTGTCTAAATACAGATTCCTTTGAGCAGTTAAAAGATTGATTAGAAATTGTATTGGTGAAGGGTTTTTCACTTGTTGGGCCAATGTTTGTTACTAAGTTTCCATATCCCTTACCTGCTGTGTCCCTGGCAGTGTACTGATTAATATAATTGGTGTATAGGAATGTAAGTAGTAGCTTTAATGTTTGTAACCTTGGACCCTTGAGTTAATTCTTTTTCTTGTTATAGCCCACCACACCTTTGCCCTATAGGAATGCAACTTTATCTAATGCTTCTGGAGGGTGGCGCCTGACTAATCACCTTTAGAGAAAAATAAGTTTTCTGAAGAAAGGGTCTTAAAATGTTAATAGGCCTCCGGGCCAGAAGATGATGTAAATCACCTAAACTTTTGCATATGATGGCAATGCCAAAGAGTGCTCAAACTACCGCACAATTGCACTCACCTCATACGCTAGTAAAGTAATGCTCAAAATTCTCCAAGCCAGGCTTCAGCAATACGTGAACTGTGAACTTCCAGGTGTTCAAGCTGGTTTTAGAAAAGGCAGAGGAACCAGAGACCAAATTGCCACCATCCGCTGGATCATGGAAAAAGCAAGAGAGTTCCAGAAAAACATCTATTTCTGCTTTATTGACTATGCCAAAGCCTTTGACTGTGTGGATCACAATAAACTGTGGGAAATTCTGAAAGAGATGGGACTACTAGACCACCTGACCTGCCTCTTGAGAAACCTGTATGCAGGTCAGGAAGCAACAGTTAGAACTGGACATGGAACAAAAGACTGGTTCCAAATAGGAAAAGGAGTTCATCAAGGCTATATATTGTCACCCTGCTTATTTAACTTCTATGCAGAGTACATCATGAGAAATGCTGGGCTGGAAGAAGCCCAAACTGGAATCAAGATTGCTGGGAGAAATATCAATAACCTCAGATATGCAGATGACACCACCCTTATGGCAGAAAGTGAAGAGAAACTCAAAAGCCTCTTGATGAAAGTGAAAGTGGAGAGTAAAAATGTTGGCTTAAAGCTCAACATTCAGAAAATGAAGATCATGGCATCCGGTCCCACCACTTCATGGGAAATAGATGGGGAAACAGTGGAAACAGTGTCAGACTTTATTTTTCTGGGCTCCAAAATCACTACAGATGGTGACTGCAGCCATGAAATTAAAAGACGCTTACTCCTTGGAAGGAAAGTTATGACCAATCTAGATAGCATATTCAAAAGCAGAAACATTACTTTGCCAACAAAGGTTCGTCTAGTCAAGGCTATGGTTTTTCCTGTGGTCATGTATGGATGTGAGAGTTGGACTGTGAAGAAGGCTGAGAGCCGAAGAATTGATGCTTTTGAAGTGTGGTGTTGGAGAAGACTCTTGAGAGTCCCTTGGACTGCAAGGAGATCCAACCAGTC
Source organism: Bos mutus (assembly GCF_027580195.1). Lineage (NCBI taxonomy): Eukaryota > Metazoa > Chordata > Mammalia > Artiodactyla > Bovidae > Bos > Bos mutus. Next base: position 104,637,797 of record NC_091622.1, on the reverse strand, counting down.
CATCCTGAAGGAGATCAGCCCTGGGATTTCTTTGGAAGGAATGATGCTAAAGCTGAAACTCCAGTACTTTGGCCACCTCATGCGAAGAGCTGACTCATTGGAAAAGACTCTGATGCTGGGAGGGATTGGGGGCAGGAGGAGAAGGGGACGACAGAGGATGAGATGGCTGGACGGCATCACTGACTCGATGGATGTGAGTCTCAGTGAACTCCGGGTGTTGGTGATGCACAGGGAGGCCTGGCATGCTGTGATTTATGGGGTTGCAAAGAGTTGGACACGACTGAGCGACTGATCTGATGTGATCTGATCTGAAGTTTGCAGGAAGAAAGCCTGGCTCACTGCTGACTCTACCCCTTCCCCCATTATCCCCTATGCACAACTTAAGGTATAAAAACTACTTTGGAAAATAAAGTGTGGGCCTTGTTCACTGAAACTTGGTCTCCCCATGTCATTCTTTCTCTCAACCTCTGGCTGAGTTTCCATCTAGAGCGCGGAGGTCCTCTGTGACCACATATTTGCATGGGCCTCTAAGACCCACTCAAGAAGGTGCCTAAGGTGGGGCACCTTCCGCTATTCGAGAGGGCGTCTGCAGCCTCCGTGGTCAGAGCTAACCTGATGTCACAGGTTATATTGATTTTCTGCGTAAACCAAGCTACTCGGCCTCTTTTCTCCACTGAATTTCCTCACTGAGCTATCCTTATTTAACCACTCTTTATATATTTAATTAACATTTAAATAAGCTGTTGTTTCCTGATCGCCGAAGCCGTCTCCCCTTTGAAACCCCTGACTCCACCGGGGCTGGACCCTGGCAATCTACCCACCTCTCTCCACTCCACCCGCCAGGCCGCCACCCCCATCTCTCACCTGGACCATCAGTGGCCCCCCGCCCCGCTTATGCTCCCAGCCCACAGTCTGTTCACCACTCCGCACCAGATTATTTATGTAAGGTGGTGTCCCTTTCCCGGTTAAACTCCCAAAGGCTTCACAGCATATTTTTTTTAAAATAATCTACCCTTAAACAGAATGGCAGAGCCCTCTGTTAGATGATTCTTTACCAGCCCCCAACCCTGCTGCCCAGCTTGCCCCCAGCCACCCACATGGTCACACGCACTTCCTCCTCTTCTGGAAGGAGGCAAGCGCTCCCACCCAGGATTTTGCTTGGCTCTCTCCTCTACCTGGAGCGCCCATGGCTCCTTCTCTGTTCAGCCCTGGGCTCTAATCCCATCTCCTGAGAGAGCCTTTCCCACCAGCCCGGCCTTCTGATCAACCTCAGGCATCCAAGCACCACCGCACACACCCTCCCTTGTAGTTCTCTGCAGGGTATGCGTCACTATGGGCGTTTTTCCTAATTGACTCTTGTTGCTAGTCCTGCCATCTTGTTTGTAAGCCCCATAGGAGGAAGACCAACATTCTGGGGCACATGGTACGTTTGTGACTCACAGTAGTGCTGGCCCTCAGTAGGCAACCACAGCTCTATTTTCAGGAAGGGAGGAAGAAAGGGAAGGAGGGTGGGAGGGAAAATGAGAAGAAGAGATTATAAGCCTCTTTCCTGAAATCCAGACCTTTCCGTCTGCTGTGACGTTGGCTACAATTCTTGCTACTCATCCCCTTGGGAGGCAGACCTCTGCCCCCTTGCCTTGAGTCCCGATAGATGCTGTCACTGCCGGATCCATAAAATCCGGTAGAAATGGTGCCATGCAACGTCTACACCTGGCCTTAAAAGACTGATCGTCAGTCCAGGTTTCATGCTAGAGATGGGATACTCAGGGCCGGTGCACCGGGATGACCCTGAGGGATGGGATGGGGAGGAAGGTGGGAGTGGGGGTCAGGATGGGGGACACATGTACACCCATGGCTGATTCATGTGACTGTATGGCAAAACCACTACAATATTGTAAAGTAATTAGCCTCCAATTAAAATTAATCAATTAATTTCCAAAAAAAGATAAAAAGACTGGCACTTCCAATCCCCTGGAAGCTTGGCTCTGGGGTACTGAGCCACCATCTAAGAAGCCCACCTCCCCCAAGACCACAGTGCTGGAGAACCCCCATGCAGATGCTGCAACCAGAATCCCAGCTGAATCCAGCCTTTCGGCCTCCCCCACCCAAGGTGCCAGATTGTGGACTTTCCAACCCTACCACCAGCTTCAGTTGATACGGTGAGGAACAGAAAAGTCCTGCCAAGCCCTGCCAGCTTTCCTAGCCCACAGAGTCATCAGATATAATAAAATGGTTGTTGCTTTTGTCATGCATTTGGGGTCACTGATTACACAGCAACAGAAAGCCAAAAAAAAAAAATCTGCCTGTTGGTGATATCCAGAGAGACCTTACCATTGAATTTATTCAGTACTAAACTCGCCCTCCCCGTGAGCCCCCTCCAAAGCCTCCTCCCCATCCAGAGACCCTTAACCTCCATAAATAGCATCACCATGAACCCAGGAACTCAAGTCAGATGAACCTGAGGGTCCTCACACCAAGTGAGATAAATTCTATACAATTCTCCCCACCCCCACTGGCACTGCCCTGGTTCAAGTTCCCATCATTTCCTCTCTGGGCAGCTGTGGGGGCTTCTGTACCAGCTTCCCTGATCTTTGATCTTATCTCTCTCCATCCTTCCTGCACATTGCTACAAGGACATCATTCCAAAACACAAAGGTCTGAGAAGGTCCTCTACCACCCTCAGCATGAAGACCGGACTCAGGCAGGCTTATGAAGCTCTGCTTAAGCCAGATCCATCTAACCACACACTCCATCCTCTTTCCTGCTCTGCTTCACATGGATGGAATTCATGCTAAGCTGCTGCTGCTGCTGCTGCTAAGTCACTTCAGTCATGTCCGACTCTGTGTGACCCCATAAACGGTAGCCCACCAGGCTCCCCCGCCCCTGGGATTCTCCAGGCAAGAACACTGGAGTGGGTTGCCATTTCCTTCTCCAATGCATGAAAGTGAAAAGTGAAAGTAAAGTCGCTCAGTCATGTCTGACTCTTAGTGACCCCATGGACTGCAGCCCACCAGGCTCTTCCATCCACGGGATTTTCCAGGCAAGAGTACTGAAGTGGGGTGCCATGCTAAACTGCTAGTGCTCCCCAAATAGGCCATGGTATCCTATGTCTCTGTGCCTTTGCAGATCATGTGCCCTCTGCCCCAAGGCTTTTCCTTGCCTTGACTACAGTTGGCAGACTTCCAACCATACATAGAGGCTGAGACAGGCAGTACTGAGTGGCCGTCTGTACATCTTCATCTTCCTTTTCACCTTCCATCATAGGGGCTAGAAAGCAAAGCATCCACTTCCCCATCCTCCCTGGTAGTTAGGGGTGTTCACATCAATCACAGACATTGCCTGGCACCAGTCCTTCCCTCTGTCTTCCTGTCTTGAACACAGGCATGATGACTGGTGCTACTGCAGCCATCCTATGACCATGTGGCAACAAGCACTACACCAGCAACAGTCAGGCAGAAAGGTGAACAGAGCCTGGATCCTTGATGATAGGGTTCAGCTGCCAGGCCAACCCTGAGCAGCCAACTTCCAGAATTCTTAAGACTGAAAATACTACTTATCAAGCTTCCTACTACTTATAGCCAAAAGCACTCCTCATTGAGACTATGTCTCACCTTAAGCACCCCTTGCTCATTCAAGTCCCTGCCTGAATCCACACTCCCCTTCTCCCTTGCACATAGTCCTGTCCCAGCCTTTGCCGTCTTCACTACATTGTATTTTTTTCCTTGTCTCCTTCTCCCACAAATACTATGACCTTTTTGAGGAAAGAGATTGAGTTTTCTCACTTTTAATTAATTTTTAGTTCCCACCCCAGCCCCTGGCACACAGATACTCAGTACATGGATTTATATTGACAGAATATAAGCCTATGTTCCGGCCTAATATTTTAACCTTACACTTAAATTATTTTGATTATAAGCTGCCTTCACTCCTCATTCAAAAACAGCAGGGAAAATAGATTTATCAATTTTTTTAAAATAAAGAAATAATGATGCAGATTACCGAAATATTGCAGAGGAACAAAAAAGCTGCAATATTCCTCAAGACTCTTCTCTGGGCATTGTCCTGAAGGAAACAGGAGTGGCAGGCTGAGCCCTGGGCCCTTTCCCAGCTCTTATCCTCTTTCTCTTTGCCACCGACTTCTCTCAGACATGTATTTCCATTGGCCGCAGGCGGCATCTCAAGGGCCTGGGGAGCCATGTCCCCGGCCATAGGTCCGTTCTTGAGGCAGGAAGAAGGGAGAGACGTGGCATTGCCATTGTAGACTGTGACCACCCGCAGGGTTCTAATGTCTTCGGAGAGCTTCCCTGGCTCTCGGTGAATGGACTCAATGATGAAGAGGTTCTGGATGTATTTCTCGACAACAGCCAGGATGGAGTAGGGCAGGTTGTACCAGGTGTATGGAGGGCGGGACTCAGCGCAAAGTACGGCCAGGATGGAACCCCAGGAGATGAACCAGGAGCCAGAGGCGGTGCCCACCAGCAGGTCCGCATCCAGTTTGCGGGCCGGGTTTTTGGACTCGTCTAGTGACTGCTCATCTAGCCTATAAATCCGGATCCCAACCAGCCCTGCTGCCCCCATAAGCATCAGCAAGATGCTGGCATACAGGTAGAACATGATGAGTGCCACCTCGCTCTTGGTTTTGGAACGGCCGATCTGGATCAGATACACCACCACGACCCCGATGGTGGTGGCCAGCACGGTCAGGCCCAGGACCGAGCCCAGCAGGACCCCGTGCGACCTGAACTGCATCTTCTGATGCTGGTGACTGTCGACCTTGCGCCCGATGTTTTTCCACAGGACGTAGAGCATCGTGGAGGCCAGGATCTGATACTCTATGTTGAAAGGATAGAGGTAGTACATTCCGTGGGAGATGGCCAGGCAGAGGGTCGGGGGTGTGCAGTTACACGGAGGCGTGTGGTCATCTAAAACTAGGGGAGGCAGATCACAGGGGAGGGCGATTAGCATGTTCATGTGATGACATGGAAAACCACAAAGAAATATTGTCACTATGGATGCATGCTTGGGTTTGCCCATTGAATGAAAAGCTTTGTGTCATGGCTTATTGTCATGCTGAATATCCTGTCTAACTTGACAGCCGTGAATGTCCCCCAGAGAGTACTGATTACGTGAATTAGATCTTCTCCAGACATCAGAATGTTGTCCAACCATTGGAAATGATATTGTAGCAATCTATTTACCAACATACAAAGATGTTCAGAAGATACTGGTGAACAAAAGCAGCTTGCCAAAGAGGCTAGAGCATGACTCTCTTTTTATAAGTTACAGATATAAAGGTGACATAGAGAGACAGGGAGATAGACAGACATAGAAGAAGTCTGGAAGGCCACATACTAAAATGTTAACAATGGTTATCGCTGGGTGGAAAAATAGCAGGTGATTTTTCTTTGGTTTGCTTTTCTATTTTCTTTCTTTCAGTAAAAGAAACATCTCAAAGTATCTTTTTTGCAGTTTTATTGAGATATAATTGACATATTTGTGTAAGTTTTCCTTTAGGTTTTGCTTCACTGTATTTTCCAAGCTTTCTATATGAATATGATTGACATGTATTATTTTAAAATTACTTTTTTAAAAACAACCTTGTGAGGGAAAATGCCTCTTATTAGGAAAGATTTTCCTCTTGAGAATATCTGAAGCCAGCAAGTGTGGCAAGAGACAAGTCCCATCTTCTGGAAGAAACTTGTTGATTGTATAAAGGACCATTTCATAACAAGGAGGGGAAATGCTGTAAGTAAATAATTAAATATGCAGCAAAAGCCTTAAAGTTGGTGTAAAGACTATGGCCTATAATTCCAATCTATTGCAGGGGACAAGTCAAAAATATAATCAAAGCATTAGGTAAAATTTTGTTGTGTGTTTCTGAGAAAGAAACAGAAGCACTCAATGTGGCACAATTTAGAAAGCATTAGATGGATTTTATGGCACCCCACTCCAGTACTCTTGCCTGGAAAATCCCATGGACGGAGGAGCCTGGAAGGCTGCAGTCCATGGGGTCTCTGAGGGTCTGACATGACTAACTTCACTTTCACTTTTCATTTTCATGCATTGGAAAAGGAAATGGCAACCCACTCCAGTGTTCTTGCCTGAAGAATCCCAGGGATGGGGGAGCCTGGTGAGCTGCCGTCTATGAGGTCGCACAGAGTCGGACATGACTGAAGTGACTTAGCAGCAGCAGCAGCAGATGGATTTTATAATGGGTTAATTAGATGAATTTACAAAATTAGATGAATGCTATAATACATCTTTATAATGGAATAGTGGTGGTGGTTTAGTCACTAAGTCGTTTCCAACTCTTGCAACACCATGGACTGTAGCCTGCCAGGCTCCTCTGCCCAAAGGATTTTCCAGGCAAGAATACTGGAGTGGGTTGCCATTTCCTTCTCCAGGGGGTCTTCCCAATCCAGGAATCAAACCTGCAATGCAGGAGACCGGGGTTTGATTCCTGGGTTGGGAAGATCCCCAGGAGAAGGAAATGGAATAGTATAATGGAATAGTAGGCAGACATTAAAAATATAATTGTGTCTGTGACAACCTAGAGGAGTGGGATGGGGTGGAAGGTGAGAGGGGTTCAAGAGGGAGGGGACATACGTATACCTGTGGCTGATTCATGCTGATGTATTGCAGAAAGCAACACAAATTGTAAAGCAATTATCCTTCAATTAAAAATAAATTAAAAAATTTTTAAAGATTAAAAAATAACAATTCTGTGTTTTAATGATGTAAGAAAATAATTATGCTACAATAACAATGAGGGGAAAAGTAAGAACAAATTGTATATCCAGTATTTTTAAATGCGTACCACAACCTGGAATTCAGTTGTGAGCTCAGTTTAAAGGACAGCAGCCAATATTTTTTAATGGAACTGCAATGGAATAAAATAGGATTGACTGAATGGAATCAAACACAAAAGAAATTTGAGTATCTTTGATATAGTATGATTATTATTTCATGGGAATATACATGTAGACATAGGGCATTTGGGTTGCAATGTAAAATCTATTTCTTACTGTAGGTGGTAGAAAAAAATGATTGAATATATACCATAGGATCTCAACTACAAATACACAGCACACTACCAAAAACTAACCAGATGTTAACAGCATTTAGCTGCACTCCTCAGTAGGTGTTATTGTGGATTTTTTTCTTTACATTTTGCCATTGCTTTAATTTATGATATGCATATACTACTTATAAAATCAGGCAAAAAAGGCTTTATGGTAGCACTAGTTACCCTCACTTGTTTTTTTATCTGCTAATTCCAAACTCACAGTCCTTCCCTCCCCTATTCCCCTCCCCATTGGCAACAAGAAGCCTGTTCTCTATGTCTGTGAATCTGTTCCTGTTTAGTTGATATGTTTGTTTGTGTCATATTTTAGATTCCACATACAAGTGATATATATTCATCTTTCTCCGGCTGACTTACTTCACTTAGTATGATAATCTCTAGGTCCATCCATGTTTCTATAAATGGCATTGTTTCATTCTTTTTATGGCTGAGTAATATTCCATTGTATATATGTACCATTCATTTATCCATTCATCTGTCAATGACATTTAGGTTGGTTCTATGTCTTGGCTATTGTAAATAGCACTGCTATGAACATAGGGCTGCATGTATCTTTTTGAATTATAGCTTTGAGTGTGTATATATATATAAATATATATACATACATATATATATGTATATAATGTGTATATATATATATATATGCACCCAGGAGTAATGTGCCTTACTTTTGCAGAGCACTGCAATTTTCAATACATAAGGAGTTTCCCTACCACTTGTAACCTAACCATACATCATAAGACTGTATGATGCAAAAGACAAGGAAGAACTCAGAAGAAAAAGGTTCGGATTAATAGAATGTTAGAGTTGACAAAGTTTCCTTTTTTATAAATTAATCTAATCCCACCTTCACCAAGGTCTCTGGAGCCACATTGCTATGATTCAAATCCTGGCTGAATCGTCTACTCACTGTGTGATCTTGGGTTAGTCACTTAACTTCTCTGAGGCCCAGTCGTTTCATCCATATAATAAGGTCAGTGTTGCCTACCTCCAAGTGTTGGGACAAGAGTTTAATGTGCCAGCCACTCAGAGAATGCTTAACAAAACATGTTGTTATTGTTGTCATTGCTGTTACTGTTACTGATTCCAATGAGGAAATGAGGCTCAAGGAGCATGACCTTCCCAAGAGTAGGCTGCTGGTTGGGGGTGGTGAAGAAATATAGTGTGTACCCTGATTTTGTCATCCTCACCCCACTGGTGAGGAAACAGGTTTAAAGTTCTCCTTGTGACTGATCTGGGTTTGTACAGAGAGGACAGATATGCAGTACATTAACGCTGGAGGTACTCATGGAAAGTACGTGGTTCAAGCCCCCTCACGTTATGAATGAGAAAAGAGAGGCTTGGAGTGGTTGAACGGTGTCCAAAAGTCACACAGCCAAAACATGATAGGCATAGGCCCCCAACCTGAGGCATCAGTCACCTGGGCATTGCACCTTCCTCTACCCCACACTCTTCTCAACTCCAGTGCTCTAAGATCAAATCGACAGATAGATTCCAAAAGAGAACTTTGGAAGAAAACGAAAAGATTCACACTACAGGCACTCAAATAGGTACAAGGGGGAATAAAGATGGGCCAAAATTATAAACCAAGTAGAGTTAAATAAAAACTTCAAATGAGCAAAAACCGATTAACCACAACATACCATTAGACATCTATGGATTTTTAAATGTTATACTTGTAGTAGAAAGAACTGGTCGTAGAGGTTTAATTAAAAACACAAACAGTAACAACCACCAATCTTCTGCAGTTGTAAATAAAGACATTCACCTCCATACCAAACTGAACCATGAGAAACCGTGATCAAAATGATGACCCTTGGGTCTGACGAGTCACTAAAGAACCCTTTAATTATGCTCAGCACACCCTACTTATGGAGGCAGGATGAAAGACTTAGGAGGTTTTGAAAGATTTTCAACAACAGGGGATTGTCTGGACGATGTTCAGTTGGGTGGACCCTGCAGGTCTTTGAAACCCATCCCTCTGTCTCTGAGGTTTCCCAGCTGTTCCAACATGACAGCCAGGCATCTCTTATCACTCACCTATAGTTATGTTCCCAAAGCCCAGGGTGATGAGTCGTTCCTTGTGTTCGTTAAGTTGGTGCTTTGACTCATTCAGGACGCTGTTAGCCCACAGAAGCAGGTTGGTGAACACTGAGTGGATCACCCCAAACCTGGAAAACACAAGGACTCACTGCTTGAGCAGCCCTGGGAAACTCTGAGCCCAAGAGATGAGGTGGAGACTTTCTATGCATGCACACACGTGCACACATATACACACGACTCTTTCTTTGCAGTGATTGTGGTTTCATCTGGCAACTCAAGCTCTGGGTGGGTCCCATGTCTGGCTAGGAGAAGCAGTTGCATGGAACCTTCCCAAACCAGTCTTGGCACTCTGCCTTAATCTTGAACCTGCCAGGACTCAATTCATTGTCTACAGGACAAAAGGAAAAAAAAAAAGCCCTGGGTCTTGAAAGCAGGGACACAAGGATGGAAATTTACTAAAAGCAGGCAACCAACCCCACCATACCCCAAACCCTTTCTTCCAGAAAGGAAGAGGACAGTTAAGAAAAGATAAAAGGGCTATATTGGACATCTGGAGAGTTCGGTATGTCCTTACTGTTGGGTTGCCAAACCAATGGTCATTATCAATCCTCTCTGTCTTACCATTTACTTCAAAGACACCAAAACAAACCACAGACTTGATATCTGGCCTTCCTTGCAATTAGGCATGGCCATTCTGGCCAGTAGGATGTGAGGTGAAGTCTACTGGCACTACGGAAAAGCTTCCAGTTTCTTGATGGAAGACAACAGAATGAGAAAAGCCTCTTTAGCCTCCTTCTCCCCCTTTTTCCTGGCCTTCAATGTAGACATGAAAACTGGAGTTGTGGCAGCTATCTTGTAACCATGAAGCAACCAACATTAGATGAAACCCTCACCCACTGAGGGAGGCAGAGTGGAAACATTCAGAAAGCCTATTCTGTGATAACACTGTTTAGCAGCTGGAGTTTCAGACAGGTTTAGGAAAGTTGCTGTGTTTAGTTGCTCAGTCATGTCTGTCTCTTTGCAACCCCATGGACTGCAGCTCGCCAGGCTGCTCTGTCTATGGGATTCTCCAGGCAAGAATACTGGAGTGGGTTGCCATGCTCTCCTCCAGGGCATCTTCCTAATGCAGGGATCGAACCCAGGTCTTCCACATTGCAGACGAATTCTTTACCAGATGAGCCACCAGGGAAGCCCAGGTTTAGGAATTAGGCCATATTATTCAAATGGTAAAGAATCCGCCTGCAATACGAGAGACCCAGGTTCAATCTCTGGGTCACGGAGATCCCCTGAAGGAGGGCATGGCAGCCCACTCCAGTATTCTTGCCTGGAGAATCCCATGGACAGAGGAGCCTGGTGGGCTACAGTGCATGGGGTCGCAAAGAGCCAGACATGACTGAGAAACTAACACTATACTACTATTTCACAAATAGAGTAAATAGCCACATTTGGAGTTTAAAAATTAGTAAGCACAAGGCTATTCTAGTCTGAGCAGAGTTCTATCCCTGCCTCTGACCACCCTGCCTCCTAAGGAAGAAGAAAAGGGATGACTCTGGACTCTGGAGGACAGGGGAGGGAACTAGGGCAGTATGGTTCCAATGGAGTCACGGTCTGTTTCAGAGCCTCCAGAGTCTCTGCATGGCTGCCAGCTTAACATGTGTTCACATTGGTTGCTTCTAGGGTGCTTAACAATGGGCCTTGCATGAAGCAGGTGCAGCAAATACAGGTGATTTGAGGAGATTCCTTGAAACTTCTAACTGATCACTTCCCAGTGGCAGAGCAGAGGCCCAGAGGATGCAAGCCCCCTTTAACCAAGAGCAGGCTTGTCCATGATCTGCCTACAGAAAAAACGGTACAGTTGGGTCCTCATCCCTGACCTTGCTTCTCCTCTGAGTTTTAACCCAGATGACTCCTCTGGGGCTCCCACGAACACTCGCAAGGCAAGTCTTTCCTTTTTTGAACTGTAGCTTCCTTTGGCCGCTTCCCAATGTCCAGGCGCAAGTGGAGAAGGCAGCAGCGACAGAGGGGTGCGGGTGGGCAGTCTGAGTCAGGTGTTTGCCCATCTGCCTGCCCCTTGTACTCATCCATTTGCTCCAGATTGTGGCCAGCCTTCCCCAGGGCACCTGGGAGGCACTGTATGTACAGAGCCTTTGACAAATGCAGACAATACTGTTTGCCTCCGGCTGGCTGTCTGGCTTTTCTTTTACTTATAATGCACACAGCTCCCCTTTCTTCTCCTCTTTCCTGGTCCAAATGACGTTGCCTAATCCCTGTTCCACAGAATCCAAGCAGGTAAGACCACTGCCACCCATGGCTGCAGGCGTTTTTCTGTCACACATGTTCCCCAGGAGCCGACAACCTCCGGTTGGTTGATCTGGAAACTGTCCTACAAACTAACGGCAAACATTTCCTCATGCCAGGCTGCCTTGCTCATACTGGGATCGAGTTACCCCAGACCACAAGAAAGAGAAAGATTCCATGAGCCATTTTTTGACCTCAGTTTATCTTTCCAGCTCTGATTTCAGAAGTGCTATTTTTCTAAACTTCCCTCTTGAGAAAAGAAAAGCTCTCAAATCTGTAAGAATTATCAAATCAGGAGAAAAGTCCCTGTATGTACTAAAAGCATGGATAGTGGAGTATTGGCTCAAAAGACCAGAAGAAAAGGGTAAGTCCAAGAGTGGGAAGTTCTGAAACCTCCAGGGCGTGGCAGGAAGTGTCCATGAATAAAGCAGGCCTGGGACACATTAGGCAGTGGTGGGTGATAGGGTCTACATGGGGGCTCATGGTTGAAATGGCTCATTATGTTGACCTCACAAAGAATAAAATCACAAGGACCCTTGAGACTGACCAAATTGCCCAAATGAAGTTCTGTTTTCCCCGCTGGTGCCTACCTTCTCAAAGCTACGAGACCCCCAGATTCCAGACCTCTGGCTATGTGACCACAGGACTCAGCAATAGGTTAAAAATTAACCATCCCTTCAGAGAATTTTCCATTGGTGGTATATAAGAAAGACCCCATCAGAAAGGGAGGACACTCGTTCTCCGTAAGGGCCAGTCACCCTCTCGTTTCCCTCTAATAAATTTCCCTTTTCTTGCCTGACTGCCCGGGTCGCTCTCTTTTTCTCTGCACTCCGTCTTAAGTGGGGACTGTAGCTAAATGAGTGGCCAGCTCCCATCTGGAGGGAATGATCCCAGCTCAGCCCTAGCTCTTTGCTGCCATGGACATTTTGGATTATCAAACCTTCCAATTTTTCTGGAGACATTTAACTCTGGGGACTTCCCTGGCTGTCCAGTGCTTAAGACTCCACATTTCCACTGTAGAGGGCACCAGTTTGATACCTAATCAAGGAACTAATATTCCATGTGCCACCCAGCATGACAACAAGTTTTTATTAAAATGTTTTTAAAAAATCTAAAACCAAAAAAAAAAAAAAATCTAAAACCAAAAGGTGATGAGTAACTCAAAAATGGTTAACGCTTTGCCCTATTTAAAAAAAATAACAGGCTAAATCAAGCTATGAGAATATTTAGTTCAAACTACATACTATCCAATTTAGGAAAGAGGCCCAAGACAGGGAGATTTGTCTCCAATCGCTCAACGAACAAGGTCAAGGCAGGACCAGGTTCCAGTCCTTTGGAATTCCTTTAGATGAAAAACTTCAGTGGGAAATATCTGGGTACATGGCCTAGAGCAGCATTACCCCAAATAAGATAATATAAGACACTGAGGTAATTTTTAATTTAAATTTAAAAAATTTTTAATTAATATTTAGTTTAAATTTAAATTTAATTTTTAATTAAAAAGACACTTTAATTTCCCAGTAGTCACATTTAAAGAACAGTAAAAAGAAACATGTGAAAATAATTTTAATAATATTTTTTTGTTAACCCCAGTATATCTAATATACTATGATGTCAACTAATCATAAAGAAAGATTTCACCCAGTAAACCCAGATGGCCACTGAGCCACTGTGATGCCGCGGAAATCGCATTGGATTTAAAGTCTGCATCCAGGTCCCGCCCAGCTATGCACAGGTGAGCTGCATGACCTTGGAGATTCACTTCCTTTCTCGGCCTCCTCCCCTGCTAAGTAGGATCACGATTGTAGCTACTGTCCCTAACCGCCAGGGCCATCATGAGACACTCTCATAAGTAACACATGTAAATGAAAGTGCTTTATGAATGGGAAAGCCCATTTTATTCAGCCAGGAATTCCTGGTAGGACAAGTGGCCCAATAATCATTTGTTGAGAACATCTCACCCTTTATCCCAACAATTCTACTTCCAGGAATTTAACTCAAGAAAATAATCAGAGGATAAGCAACAAGGTCCTACTATATAGCACAGGAAACTATGTTCAATATCCTGTGATAAACTGTTGTGGAAAAGAATATGAAGAAGAATGTATCCATAAGTGTAATGAATCATTGTGCTGTACAGTAGAAATCAACACGACACTGGAAATCAACTGTGTGGGAGCAAGTCACGCAGTTATGTCCAACTCTTTGCGACCCTATGAACTGTAGCCCACCAGGCTCCTCTGTCCATGGGATTCTCCAGGCAAGAATACTGGAGTGGGTTGCCACACCCTCCTCCAGGGGATCTTCCCAACCCAGGGATTGAGCCTGAGTCTGTTATATCTCCTGCATTGGCAGGTGGGTTCCTTAATGCTAGCACCACCTGGGAAGCCCCTAAATCAACTATACCTTAATAATATACATTTTAAAAAAAGAATGAGAGATGTTCAAAAGTATTTTTAACTGAAGATGTTCATCACAGTACTATTCATAATAACGACAAAAACTTCCAAATTCAATGTCCAGTGAGAGGTGTTATGGACTGGATTGGGTCCCTTCAGAATTTATATGTAGAAGCCCTAACTCTCAATGTGACTGTACTTGGTGATGGTGTACAAGGAGGTGTGTGTCAGTCGCTCAGCTGTGTCTGACTCTTTGCGACCCCATGGACTGTAGCCCACTCCTCTGTCCATGGAATTCTCCAGGCAAGAATACTGGATTGCATAACAATTCCCTTGTCCAGGGGATCGTCCGGATCCAGGAATTTATCCTGGCTCTCTGGCATTGCAGGCAGATTCTTTACTGTCTGAGACACCTAGGAAGCCCATATAAGGAGGTAATTAAGGTTAAATGAGGTCATAAGGGTGGGGCCCAGATCCAATAGGACTGGTATTCTTATAAGAAGAGGAAGAGACACCAGAGAGCTCTCTCCCCATGCCCAGAGGAAAGGCCAGGTGAAGACATAGGGAAAAGGCAATGCCCGCAAGTCAGGGAGAGAGCCTCACCAGAAACCAACCTGCTGGTACCTTGACCTTGGATGTGGAGCCTCCAGAACTGTGAGAAGATACGTTTCTGTTGTTTACACCCCTCCTCCCCTGCCCAGCATGTGGTACTTTACCAAGGCAGCCCGAGACGAATACAACAGGGCTGTATAATTTGATCAACTATAGCAATGGCACTTTATGCAATCGGTAAAGATCATGGAGTAGAAAAGGTCAGGGGAAATGTTAATGACAAAATGAAAAGAAAAGCCAAGAAGAGCAGGACCACAATTGGAAAAAGAAAAAAATTTCCTATCTATTCACTGAAAAAACAACTGGAAGGAAACCAAAATATGAATAGTAGTTACCTCTGGGTAGCAGCTGTCTGAGGAATCTCTGGCTGCTATAACAAAACAAAAGACATTTATTTCTCACAGTTCTAGAGGCTCAACGTCCAAGATCAAGGTGCCAGCAGACTTGGTTTCTGGTGAAGCCTCTCTTCCTGGCTTGCAGATGGCTACCTGTCACTGTGTCCTCACGGGTACACTCAGGGCAGGGGGTGCGAATCACTTGTCTCTTTTCTGTGTGGATACAAATCCCATAAGGAGGACCGTACCCTCATGAACTCATGACCTAATTACTTCCCAAAGGCACCACCATCAAATACCCATCACCTTGGGGGTTAGGGCTCCAACACATGAATTTGAAGGAGACACAGATGTTCAGTCCATAATGGTGGCATCATGGTGATTTTTAACTTCCACTGTGTCCTTACAAGTTTTATCAGGAAACAAACTACATTTTTTAAGAAGAATGTTATGGAGTAGACACAGTGAAACTCACACTCCAGAACAAAATCAGCAAGCATTCTCCTCAAGCTGCAAGCCGAACCCAGCCTCAGTGATGGAAAAAGGAGCAGGTGACACACACACCCGTCACTGCCCAGCACATGAAACAGGAGACACTGGATGGGAATCCCTGGCTTGTCACTTGCACTCTGGAGACCCAGGGAAGTCCCCTAACCTGCTAGAACCTGCTGCCACATCCATGTAATGCAGAGAAGAATCGTTACCATAGTTACCCTGACAGAGTCCATAGGAAACACGAGGATGGATGGGGAAGTCTTTGTCCTGCCCTAAGGGACAATTTGCTTTTGGCTAAGATCAAGTGTAGTCTGGGGGCTTCCCTGGGGGCTCAGTGGTAAAGAATCCACCTGCCACTGCAGGAGACGCAAGAGACGTAGGTGGGTTACAGTACACGGGGTCGTGAAAAGTCAGACACGACAGAGCAGCTGAACACAAGGGACAATTAAGATGGCAGTTAAAGGTCACTGCCAAGGCCACTGCTCGGGGCTGCACAGGGGAGCAGCCAGTCCACACGCTCCTGCAATGATGCTCAGATGCCTGGGTACCTTGACCCATTACCTCTGCATATCACCACTAGTGCCTGGCATCAGGCTCAGCACACAGTAGGAGCACAATAGATGCCTCACTGATGGATGAGCAGATCCTTTTTGCATAATGAGGTTGGTGACAGTTATTTCTAGTCCATGGAAGTCTCCAGGCCAGAATACTAGAGTGGATAGCTTTCCCTTCTCCAGGGGATCTTCCCAACCCAGGGATCGAACCCAGGTCTCCTGCATTGCAGATGGATTCTTTACCAGCTGAGCCACAAGGGAAGCCCAAGAATACTGGAGTGGGTAGATCTTCCCAACCCAGGAATCAAACCAGGGTCCCCTGCATTGCAGGTGGATTCTTTACCAGCTGAGCTATCAGGAAAGCCCTCTACTTCAATAAAATAGTTCCAACCAGTGCTCATATGTAAGTCACTTTCTTAAATAGCAGTTTTCATTTCAAATGATACTGGGGGACGTTTTTGTGCCTTATGGATAGTTTATATGATGAGGGATCATTCCAGAAAGCAAACAGTGATCCCTTGATGCCTCTATATGTGTGCACAGAGGCTTTCTTACCTGATAATCATAGTTTGCATGAAGGTAATTCACCTCATTAGCCTACAGATTCTCTCCCTTGATCCTCACAATCATCTCAAGAGAAAGACGGGCAGACATAATAATAGACCCAACACTCAGGGTCCTTATTCTGTACCAGGAACAAGCTCTACATCAATTACTGCATTCAGTACCCAAAGGCTGGCTATGCTATTATCCGCATTTTACAGATGAGGAAAACTGAGGCTCACAAAGGGGAAGTTTCTAAGAAAACAGAGGCAAAATTCAACTCACATCACCATATTTTTAGGGCTGTCCCAGAAGAGGCCAAAGGCAGAGGGTCCCCTCTCCAGGCCACAACTGAAGGCTTTGCTTGTCAGAATGGAGAAGAGAGTGGTTCTCATATTTTAAATCCAAGTAAGATGGCAGGGATTAGCTTTGTTTGCTCTAAATGAACATTAAATCCAGCATGTAAGTGATTACCCGCAATGTTTACCTTTCCAGTGTTTTGAAAGACTGGATGATATCCTTTGAGTGCCCCCAAAGAAAGTATACCTAAATGGAAACAAAGAAAATAAAGATATATCAATGGGAAAGCCATCACTATATCTGCACAATGAGAAGTTATAAAACCTAAGGGAAGGATGTGGAAAGTGTTGGGCATGTTAGTGACCACCCCATCCAAAAATGACAAGTCATTTCTGGTGATGGTGGCATTCATGTGCTCCAGGGGCACTGCCATGAGAATCAGAGGGAGGCCTCCAGGTTTAGGAGAAAATGGTACCCTGTGTGCTGTGGGGTAGGCCTTGGGGAGCAGCAGCCTGCCTGCCATGATGCCTGTTCACCTGCTTATACCATCCTTATAGGGCTTCATTCGAGAAAATATCCACTAAACTGTTCCTACATCAGTGGCTGGAAACCAAATTTTGAGTGCTTTAAATGAAGACCAGAAGTGATTCAGGGTGGTCTTTTATTTCACTCTACAGTAAGTCTACTATATACAAACCCTCAAGTTGTGAACTTTCAGAGATGTAAGCATGCATTCTTTCAACCTCAGTCAGTCAGTTTAGTCGCTCAGTCATGTCCGACTCTTTGCGACCCCATGGATGCAGCACATCAGGCCTCCCTGTCCATCAGCAACTCCTGGAGCTTGCTTAAACTCATGTCCATCGAGTCGGTGATGCCATTCAACTATCTCATCCTCTGTCATCCCC
Organism: Bos mutus; assembly: GCF_027580195.1. Classification (NCBI taxonomy): domain Eukaryota; kingdom Metazoa; phylum Chordata; class Mammalia; order Artiodactyla; family Bovidae; genus Bos; species Bos mutus. Next base: position 104,620,229 of record NC_091622.1, on the reverse strand, counting down.
TTCTCCTGCCTTCAATCTTTCCCAGCATCAGGGTCTTTTCCAAGGAGTCAGGCATGAGTGAAATCATAGCTTCCCCTCCGACTCCTATTGCTGACAATACTCCAGTCAGTAACTCTTCTCACCTGTCTGCTCAATGCCAGCCCCTGTATGCCAGCTACACTGGAATACTTTACTTTTCAAGGTGTGTGTGCTATATGGTCAGTTGCTCAGTTGTGTCTGACTCTTCGTGACCCCGTGGACGGTAGACTGCCAGGTTCCTCTATGGGATTTTCCAGGCAAGAATACTGGAATGGGTTGCCATCTCCTCCTCCAGGGGATCGTCCTGACCCAGGGATCAAACGTGCATCTCTTATGTCTCTTGCACTGGCGGGGTAGATTCTTTATCACTAGCGCCACCTGGGAAGCTCCCCCACCCCCCAAGGTACTGTCCTGTAAGATTTTAAATGTTTTACTTTTGTGTTTGTTTTTTTTATGTATTATTTATGTAAAAAGTATTATGAATCTATTACAGTACAGTACTATATAGCTGGACTTCCCTAGTGGCTCAGTCGGTAAAGAATCCACCTGCAATGTGGGAGATTTGGGTTCAATCCCTGGGTTGGGAAGATTCCCTGGAGGAGAGCATGGCAACCCACTCCAGTATTCTTGCCCGCAAAAGCCCATGGACAGAGGAGCCTGGCAGGCTGCAGTCCATGGGGTCGCAAAGAGTTGGACATGAATGATCGACTAAAGCACAGCACTACATATCTAACTGTGATAGGTGAGTGATTAGGCTAACTTTGTTGGACTTACAAAAAATTTGAATTACATATGGGCTCTCAGAACAGAACTCATTCTTATGTAGGCGATTATATACATATTTGTACTATATTATATCTGTTTCCCAGGTCCCTGGCCATGCAGTCACTAGAAGCAACTCAGGATGCAGGCTAAATGTGGGGAGGCTGTACTGGACCCATGAGCAAATCTCAGTCCCTTGGCCTTGGGCAAGTCTCTTTTCCCATCTGTGAAATGGGGATGATAATGAAACTTACCTTGGTGGATATTGTGAGCAGTGAAATAAGATAATCCATGTCTACTTAGAACAGAGCCTGCAGTTGGTATGTTTTCAGTAAAAGCTCTCTGTTGTCAATTTACTCCTCTGTCTTATGCATAATCTGAGTTCCTAAAGCATTTGGAGCCTAATTAGATGGTAAAGAATCTGCCTGAAGTGTGAGAGACACAGGTTCGATCGCTGGGTCGAGAAGATCCCCTGGAGAAGGGAATGGCAACCCACTCCAGTATTCTTGCCTGGAGAATTTCATGGACAGAGGAGCCTGGCGGGCTACAGTCCATGGGGTCACAAAGAGACAGACACGACTGAGTGACTATACACTTTAGACACAAACACACGTTGAGCACCTACTACTTGTCAAACACAGCCAGGCACTTCATAAATTTGTCTCAGCTTTCATTTGGCAAATGCGTGCTATAAAAAAATAATCAGACAACACACACTCAAAAATACACCACACATACTCTCTCATCCACATCATTTCACCTAAGATTTACTATCCTGCTCTGGAAAACACTATCAGGCATGATTCATGAAACATCTAACAACTTAAAAAACAGAGAAACAGAGAGCAGTGACTCCTGGTAAAGATGACACTCAGCCCAACAATAAGGAAGCGCTAAAGTGAATTAGTTTTTGTCTATGAATTCTAAGTTAGACGGCTACTTAGCTGATGCTTTGATAAAGATTACATAGCAGGGGCTTCCCTGGTGGCTCAGTGGTGGAAACTCCACCTATCAATGCAGGTGACACAGGTTTGATCCCTTGTCCGGGAAGATCCCACATGCCAAGGAGCAGCTAAGCCCATGCACTGCAACTATTGAGCTTGTGCTTTAGAGCCTGGGAACTGAAGCTACTGAGCCCGCATGCCACAACTACTGAAGCCCGTGTGCCTAGGGCCCGTGCTCCGCAAAAAGAGAAGCTACTGCAGTGAGAAGCCCGAGTATTCCAACTACAGAGTAGCCCCTGCTCGCCGCAACTAGAGAGGAGCCTTGCAGCAACTAAGACCCCGCACAGCCAATAAATAGATAAATATCTTAACAAGAATACTTTAAAAAAAAGGCTATATAGAAAAATAAAGAAGTTTATGATTTAAGTGAAAAATTGTACACAGAAAATCTGCCCCTTATATATAAAACTTTGATAAGAGTATATACTTGAGTACAAGGAGAGGGAACACATAAAAACAGCAACAAATATTTCAGTTGAGGACTTACAGGTGTATTTTTATACTCTTTTTCAGTTTTTTTCAGTAATGTTACATTTTTTAAATAAATATTTTTAATTCACCATACAATCCAGCAGTTTGACTTCTAGGTACATATCCAAATGAATTGAAAGCAGAGTCTTAGGACTTCTCTAGCAGTCCAGTGGTTAGAAATCCACCTGCCTAATGCAAGTGACACAGGTTGGATCCCTGGTCTGGGAGGATGCCACCTGCTGTGGAGCAACTAAACACCATAACGACATTCTAGCCCGCATTCTAGAGCCCACAAGCCTAGAACTACTGAAGCCTGCCTACCCTAGAGCCATACTCTGCAAGAAGAGAAGCCCGCACCCTGCAAGGAAAGAGTAGCTTCCACTTGCCACCACTAGAGAAAGCCCATGCAGTGCCGCCAATAAATGAATATTTTTTTAAAAGCAGGGTCTCAAAAATATATTTGCACACATACGTTCACAGCAGCATTACTCACAATGGCCAAAAGGTGGAAGCAACGCCAGGGTCTATCAATGAATGAACAGATAAGAAATGTGGTCCATCCATAGAATGGAATAGTTTTCAGCCTCAAAAAGGAAGGAAATTCTGACACATCTACAACATGGATAAATCCATGCTAAGCAAAATGAGCCAGTCACAAAAGGACAAACCCTCTATGTTTCTACTTGTCTGATTCAAAGAGACAGAAAGCTGAATGATTTGGAAAGTTGAATGGCAGTTCCCCAGTGCTGGGAGTGGTAGAAATCGGGAGTTAGTATCTAACGGGGACAGAATTTCATTTTTGCAAGATGAAAGAGTTGTGCTGATTAGTTGCATGACAATGTGAATACATTTAACACTGCTGAACCAAATAGCTCCTCTTGGCCCTCCTGCGCCCACACAGCCACCGCTCCTTGGATGTGGGGTTGCTCCTCTCGGCTGCCACCCCTGACCTCAGATGTGGGGTAGCTCCTCTGGAGCAGGAGCTTTGCTGGAGCAGCCATGAAGAGATACCTCACGTCCAAGGTAAGAGAAACCCAAGTAAGATGGTAGGTGTTGCGAGAGGGCATCAGAGGGCAGACACACTGAAACCATATCACAGAACACTAGCCAATCTAATCACACGGACCACAGCCTTGTCTAATTCAATGAAACTAAGCCATGCCGTGTGGGGCCACCCAAGATGGACGGGTCATGGTAGAGAGGTCTGAGAGAATATGGTCCACTGGAGAAGGGAATGGCAAATCACTTCAGTATTCTTGCCTTGAGAACCCCATGAACAGTATGAAAAGGCAAAATAATAGGATACTGAAAGAGGAACTCCCCAGGTTGGTAGGTGCCCAATATGCTACTGGAGATCAGTGGAGAAATAACTCCAGAAAGAATGAAGGGATGGAGCCAAAGCAAAAACAACACCCAGTTGTGGATGTGACTGGTGATAGAAGCAAGGTCTGATGCTGTAAAGAGCAATATTGCATAGGAACCTGGAATGTTAGGTCCATGAATCAAGGTAAATTGGAAGTGGTCAAACAGGAGATGGTAATCAGTGAACTAAAATGGACTGGAATGGGTGAATTTAACTCAGATGACCATTATATCTAACACTGTGGGCAGGAATCCCTTAGAAAAAATGGAGTAGCCATCATGGTCAACAAAAGAGTCTGAAATGCAGTACTTGGATGCAATCTCAAAAACGACAGAATGGTCTCTGTTCATTCCCAAGGCAAACCATTCAATATCACGGTGATCCAAGCCTATGCTGCAACCAGTAATGCTGAAGAAGCTGAAGTTGAATGGTTCTATGAAGACCTACAAGACCTTTTAGAAAGTGAAAATGAAAGTGAAGTCGCTCAGTCGTGTGTGACTCTTCACGACCCTGTGGACTGTACCTACCAGGCTTCCTCTGTCCACAGGATTCTCCAGGCAAGAATACTGGAGTGGGTTACCATTTCCTTCTCCAGGGGATCTTCCTGACCCAGGGGTTGAACCCAGGTCTCCCTCATGGGAGGCAGATGCTTTAACCTCTGAGCCACCAGGGAAGATGTCCTTTTCATTATAGGGACTGGAATGCAAAAATAGGAAGTCAAGTAACACCTGGAGTAACAGGCAAATTTGGTCTTGGAATACGGAATGAAGCAGGGCAAAGGCTAATAGAGCTCTGCCAAGAGAACGCACTGGTCATAGCAAACACCCTCTTCCAACAACACAAGAGAAGACTCTACACATGGACATCACCAGATGGTTAAACCAAAATCAGGTTGATTATATTCTTTGCAGCCAAAGATGGAGAAGCTCTATATAGTCAGCAAAAACAAGACCGGAAGCTGACTGTGGCTCAGATCATGAACTCCTTATTGCCAAATTCAGACTGAAATGGAAGCAAGTAGGGAAAACCACTAGACCATTCAGGTATGACCTAAATTAAATCCCTTATGATTATACAGTGGAAGTGAGAAATAGATTTAAGGGACTAGATCTGATAGACAGAGTGCCTATGAACTATGGACAGAGGTTCTTGACACTGTATAGGAGGCAGGGATCAAGACCATCCCCAAGAAAAAGAAATGCAAAAAAGTAAAATGGCTGTCTGAGGAGGTCTTACAAATAGCTGTGAAAAGAAGAGAAGCGAAAAGCAAAGGAGAAAAGGAAAGATATTCCCATTTGAATGCAGAGTTCCAAAGAATAGCAAGGAGAGATAAGAAAGCCTTCCTCAGCGATCAATGCAAAGAAATGGAGGAAAACAACAGAATGGGAAAGACTAGAGGTCTCTTTAAGAAAGTTAGAGATACCAAGGGAACATTTCAGGCAAAGATGGGCTCGATAAAGGACAGAAATGGTATGGACCTAACAGAAGCAGAAGATATTAAGAAGAGGTGGCAAGAACATACAGAACTGTGCAAAAAAGATCTTCACAACCAAGATAATCACAATGGTGTGATCACTCACCTAGAGCCAGACATCCTGGAATGTGAAGTCAAGTGGGCCTTAGAAAGCATCACTATGAACAAAGCTAGTGGAGGAGATGGAATTCCAGTTGAGCTGTTTCAAATCCTGAAAGATGATGCTGTGAAAGTGTTGCACTCAATATGCCAGCAAATTTGGAAAACTCAGCAGTGGCCACAGGACTGGAAAAGGTCAGTTTTCATTCCAAACCCAAAGAAAGGCAATGCCAAAGAAAGCTCAAACTACTGCACAATTGCACTCATCTCACATGCTAGTAAAGTAATGCTCAAAATTCTCCAAGCCAGGCTTCAGCAATACGTGAACCGTGAACTTCCAGATGTTCAATCTGGTTTTAGGAAAGGCATAGGAACCAGAGATCAAATTGCCAACATCTGCTGGATCATGGAAAACACAAGAGAGTTCCAGAAAAACATCTATTTCTGCTTTATTGACTATGCCAAAGCCTTTGTGTGCATCACAATAAACTGTGGAAAATTCTGAAAGAGATGGGAATACCAGACCACCTGAACTGCCTCTTGAGAAACCTGTATGCAAGTCAGGAAGCAACAGTTAGAACTGGACATGGAACAACAGACTGGTTCCAAATAGGAAAAGGAGTTCATCAAGGCTGTATATTGTCACCCTGTTTATTTAACTTATATGCAGAGTACATCATGAGAAACACTGGACTGGAAGAAGCACAAGCTGGAATCAAGATTGCTGGGAAAAATATCAATAACCTCAGATATGCAGATGACACCACCCTTATGGCAGAAAGTGAAGAGGAACAAAAAAGCCTCATGATGAAAGTGAAAGAAGAGAGTGAAAAAGTTGGCTTAAAGCTCAACATTCAGAAAACGAAGATCATGGCATCTGGTCCCATCACTTCATGGGAAATAGATGGGGAAACAGTGGAAACAGTGTCAGGCTTTATTTTGGGGGGCTCCAAAATCACTACAGATGGTGACTGCAGCCATGAAATTAAAAGACGCTCACTCCTTGGAAGGAAAGTTATGACCAACCTACATCGCATATTGAAAAGCAGAGACATTACTTTGCCAACAAAGTCCATCTAGTCAAGGCTATGGTTTTTCCAGTGGTCATGTATGGATGTGGGAGTTGGACTGTGAAGAAAGCTGAGCGCCAAAGAATGGATGTTTTTGAACTGTGGTGTTGGAGAAGACTCTTGAGAGTCCCTTGGACTTCAAAGGAAATCCAACCAGTCCATCCTCAAGGAGATCAGTCCTGGGTGTTCATTGGAAGGACTGATGCTGAGGCTGAAACTCCAATACTTTGGCCACTTCATGCGAAGAGTGACTCATTGGAAAAGACCCTGATGCTGGGAGGTTTGGGGCAGAAGAAGAAGGGGATGACAGAGGATGAGATGGCTGAATGGCATCACTGACTTGATGGACATGAGTTTGAGTGAAATCTGAGAGTTGGTGATGGACAGGGAGGTCTGGTGTGCGGCAATTCATGGGGTTGCAAAGAGTCAGACATGACTGAGCGGCTGAACTGAACTGAACTGAACTGAACCGAACCGAATAGGTAAAAATGGCTAAGGCAGCAAATGTTATGGTTACATGTACTTTACCACAATTTAAAAACAAAAAGTCTGTTTTAAAAAGTAATGTTTTTTATTCTTCCATCATCTAATGTAGCAAATGCACACAGTCAGAATCCAGTAAGGATAGAAAAATTGATTAATTGACTGACTGACAAAATGTCTTAAATTATGAAGGAAGAGATCTCCAAGCCACCAAGTGACAGAGTGATATTTTGAAAACCACATCTGCCCAGGTCTTTCCTCTGCCCAGAACCTTTGATGGCTCCCCACTGCCCTTGTGGGAAAGTCTTCCCAGGTCTTTCCTCTGTCCAGAGTCTTCAATGGCTCCCCACTGCCCTTGTGGGAAAGTCTGCCCAGGTCTTTCCTCTGCCCAGAACTTTCAATGGCTCCCCATTGCCCTTGTGGGAAAGTCAAAGCTCCTACAGCAGGCATCAGCCTTGACCAAGCACTCACTGCAATGTGCTAGGTATACACACCACACCTTTAATTTTCACAACAACCCCATTAAGGAGGCGTTTCACAGATGAGACCATGAGGCCCAGAGAAGTTAAGACATTTGCTCAGAGTCACACTGCTGGTGTGAGCCAAAGCCAGAGTCCGTGCCTATAAGGCCTACACCAAATCACGGCTCAGTCTGGGCCCATCACCCTAGCTCGCCTCCCCCTACAGCCCACACATCTCCTTCCCATCATGTGGAGGGGCTGCACACCCCCAAATGTCCTCTGTTATGGTGTCTGACACACCACACCCCTTTCCTTGACAAACACCCCTCACCTCAAAACTAGTGAGAGGCCTTCCTGGCTCTCCCTCATCCCTGGGTGACTTCATCTAAGTATCGAGTTGTGGTGCTGGTAGTGTCTCTTTTGTTGATTGTCTCCCCCTTGACTGACTCCTCCACAGAGAACAGACCATGGCTAGACTCAAGAGTACTGAACACAGGGCTTGTCATTTGGGGGACGAAGGAAGGAAGGAGGGGGGAGGAAGGGAAGGTGGGAGGGCAGAAGGAAGTTCTTCCTGGTCCCCTAAGGCTTTCCACATTGTCACTGGAATCTCTAGAAGATTGTTCCTCATGGAATGGGATGAGTTGCATGCCCCTGGAATGAACTGCATTCATCTGCTGGCACTTCCAGAACAAAATACCACAGGTTAGATGGCTTAAAACAGCCAAAACTAATTTTCCCCCAGTTCTAGAAGCCAGAAGTCTGAGATCAAGGTACTGGCAGGTTGGTTCTCTCCTTCCCTGCAGATGGCAACCTCCCTTCAATGCCCTCACACTGCGAGTCTGTGTCCTCCTCTCCTCTTCTCATAAGGACACCGGTCCTGTAAGATTAGGGCCCACCCTAGTGACATCCAAGACAGACCATAAAGAAGACAGAGCACCGAAGAATTGGTGCTGTCAAACTGTGGTGCTGGAGAAGACTCTTGAGAGTCCCTTGGGCAGCAACAAGATCATACCAGTCAATCCTAAAGGAAATAAACCCTGAACATTCATTGGAAGGACTGAAGCTGAAGCTGAAGCTCCAGTACTTTGGCCACTTGATGCGAAGAGCTGACTCATTGGAAAAGACCCTGATGCTGGGAAAGATTGAGGGCAAGAGGCAAGGGGGAACAACAAAGGAGGAGATGGTTGGATGGCATCACCCATTCACTGGACATGAACTTGGGCAAAGTCCAGGAGATGGTGAGGGACAGGGAAGCCTGGCGGGCTGCAGTCCATGGGGTTGCAAAGAGCTGGACATGACTTGGTGACTGAACAACAGCAAAGTGACCTCATTCGGCCTTGATTACCTCTGCCAAGATTCTGTCTCCGAACAATCACCTTCTGAGGTCCTGGACTTTAGGGCTTCAACACGTGAATGTGAGGGACACAATTCAGCCCACAATAATTCTCAAAAGTCAAGGTGACCCTTTTGCACAAATCACCCTGGGAGCGCCTGCCCAGTTCCAGAGCTCCCACAAAGACAAACTTCTGCTAAGCTCTCCAGGCACATCCTCTCAAAGAGCTTCACTTGTGAGAATGTGTTCCATCTCAAGAAATATTGTAAGGTCACCAAGAGCTGGCTGGCAGTCACCTGGATGCAGGTGGAGGCTGCTGCTGCTGCTGCTGCTAAGTCGCTTCAGTCGTGTCCGACTCTGTGCGACCCCATAGATGTAAGCCCACCAGGCTCCTCTGTCCCTGGGATTCTCCAGGCAAGAACACTGGAGTGGGTTGCCATTTCCTTCTCCAATGCATGAAAGTGAAAAGTGAAAGCGAAGTCGCTCAGTCGTGCCCGACTCTTAGTGACCCCATGGACTGGAGCCCACCAGGCTCCTCCGTCCATGGGATCCTCCAGGCAAGAGCACTGGAGTGGGGTGCCGAGATTAAAAAATGGTATCATTGGCCTTCAGAAGTGAGAAATTTGTCCTAAAGAACATTCCTCAATGGGGGAATACAGAAACATTTTCAGCAATAGCAGTATCGCTGAATCAAGCTCATGGCTTTTCAGGGTGACTTCTGTGGAGGCAAACCAGCGAGAATGTTTATGTATGTATAAAGAATGTACACATGTATAAGAATGTGAAGTCGAAGCTCCAATACTTTGGCCACCTGATGCAAAGAGCCGACTCATTTGAAAAGATCCTAACGCTGGGAAAGATGGAGGGCAGGAGGAGAAGGGGGCGACAGAGGATGAGAAGGTTGGATGGCATCACCAACTCAACTGACATGAGTATGAGCAACTCCGGGAGAGAGTAAAGGACAGGGAAGCCTGGCACACTGCAGTGCAGGGGTCTCACATAATTGGACCTGACTCAGCGGCTGAACAACAACATAAGAATGAGTGTGTGTATGTATACAGAATGAATGTATATACAAATAACTGAATCATTTTTCTGTACAGCAGAAATGAACACAACGTTTTAAGTCAACTACACTGCAATTAAAAAAAAAGAATCACGGCATCTTGGTTGTGACTTTGGGCAAGTCATTTATCCCCTCTGTCCTTAGTGTGACGATCCAAGAGCTGTGCTTGTGGAGGTGTTGAAAGCACTACACAAAGTGAAATGCAAAAGTCCAACAGAAACACTACTTGTTACTTTTGCAGTTATGTCAACTCTGACAGCCTTCACCAGGGACTTCGGCCAAGAATGGAAGCTATGCTGGAGACCCATCTCGGGTCTTCTTCAAAATGAGGTTTTTCTGATTCTAAGCTACAGATTTAAATTACATATCAAGTCCTTCCTTCTTAGCCACACCAAGTTGACCAAGGTTGAGAAAGAAATTCTCATACATTTCTAAAGATTTTAATCCACAAGTAAGCAAACAAATCAAAAAAAAAAAAAGCGTCTCAGTGACTCAGAGCAGAGACTGTAATGGCATGAAGTTTTTGGGGGGATGATGAAAATGTTCTAAAATGTATATAGGCATGGTCACACAACCCTATGAATATACCAAGCCACCGAACTGTACACTTTAAATCAGTGTGTTGTGTGGGATGTGAATTATATCTCAACAAAACTGTTAATTAAAATTCCCCAAGCCTTTTCTCATGGGCTCCAGCCTGGCTGAATTTCCTGACTCTTCATCAGTGTAAGTTTTGCCCCTTAAGATTCCCACAAAAGTGGCCACGGGGACACAGTCCCACTGCACAGAGGAGGTGGCCAAGAGACCATCTTAGACACCCTGGGATACACTTGACAGATATCAAAGCAGCCTAAGCAAACATCGTGTGGTTTACCTGCAACAGGGTATGCACCGCATGGGTGACAGGGAAAACTCCTTCAGTGGCTGATAAACATCCAGAAAATCCAATGAAGTACCCAATTTTAAGGCATCCCAGGATGATGGTAATGACTGCAAACAATGTGATACTACCTGAATGGGGTGGAGAGGCGGTAGAAACACACACATATAAGTGTTGGTATGCACTGATATCATTTCAAAACAAATTATATTAAACCCTCATATATAAACTCAAATGATTTTTGACAAGGGTGCCAAGATGGCTCAACTGGGAAATGGCATTTGTTTCAAAAACTGAATCTGAGAAACTGGGTATCCACATGCAAAAGAATGAAGCTGGGGACTTCCCTGGTGATCCAGTGGCTAAGACTCTGTGTTCCTAAAGCAGGGGGCCTGGGTTTGACTCCTGATCAGGGAACTAGATCCCTTATATCGCATCTAATAAGACCCATGGCAACCAAATAAATGTGTGTGTTTTTGTGTCTATGCATGTGTGTGTTAGTTCAATTGTTCAGTCCAACTCTGCAACTCCACGGGTTGTAGCCCACCAGGCTCCTTGTCCATGGAATTCTCCAGGCAAGAATACTGGAGTGGGTAGCCATTCCCTTCTCTAGGGGATCTTCCCAACCCAGGGATCAAACCTGGGTCTCCCACATTGCAGGCAGATTCTTTACCATCTGAGCCACCATGGAAGCCCAAATAAATAAATTTTTTTTTAAATGAAGCTGGATGCTCACCTTACAGCATATATAAAAATTGACTCAAAATGAAAAATGTTAATCTTTCAGTCATGAAAGATGTAGGAACCCGGGTTTCCTACATTGTAGGCAGAGTCTTTGCCATCTGAGCCACCAGGGAATGAATCAAAGACTTATTCTAAAACCTAAAACTATAAAATCTTAGAAGAAAACATAGGAAAAAATCCTTATAATGTTGGGTTTGGCAATAATTTATTGGATATGACACCAAAAGCACAAGCCACAAAAATAAAAAATAGTTACATTAGTTGCTCAGTTATGTCTGCCTCTTTGCAACCCTATGGACTATAGAGTCCATGGAATTCTCCAGGCCAGAATACTGGAGTGGGTAGCCTTTCCCTTCTCCAGGGGATCTTCCCAACCCAGGGATCAAACCCAGGTCTCCTGCATTGCAGGTGGATTCTTTACCAGGTGAGCCACAGAGGAAGCCCACATTAAAATGAAAAAAAAAATTAGGCATCAGAGGACACTATCAACCCACAGAATGAAAGATAATATTCACAAATCACATATCTGATAAGGTGAGAGTATCCAGATTCTATGAAGAACTACAATATAACCATTTTATTTAAAAAAGCAATTTAAAAAAACAAGCACAGGACTAGAATGGACATTTCTCCAAAGAACATATGTAAATGAATATTTAACACATGAAAAAACACTCAACAGCACTAGCTATTAGGGAAAGGAGAATGAAAATCACTATGAAATGCCATCTCACATGCATTAGGATGGCCACTACCCAAAAAAGAAGAGAGAGGAAAAGGATGGCTGGGGAAGGAGAGGGGAAGGGGAGAGAAGGGGAGGACGGAAGGAAGGAAGACAGGAAAGGAGGGAGCAAGGGAGGAAAGATGGAAAATAATAACAAAGATGTGGAGAAACTAGAATCCTTATACACTGGTGATGGGAACATGAAATGGTGTAGCCCCTGTGGAAAACGGTATGGCAGTTGCTCAGAAAATCAAAAACAATAACTCCACATGGTCTGGCAATTCCACTTCTGGGTTTCTACCAAAGGATCAAAAGCAGGGGCACAAAGGGATACGTGGACACCCACGTTCATGGCAGCATCATTCACAAGCGCCTAAGGGAGGAAGCAACCCAAGCGTCTATCATTGGATGAGTGGATAAAAATGCAGCATGTCCATTCAGTGGAATATGATTCAGCTTTAAAAAGGAAGGGCGTTGTGACACGTGATACCACCTGGACGAACCGTGAGGGCATCATGGAGCTCAAGGTCCATAAGTGAAATAAGCCAGTCACAAAAAGACAAATGCTGGATGACTCCACTTATTCCTTGGAGTAGTTGCATTCACAGGAACAGAAAGTAAAACAGTGCCTGCCGGGGGCTGGTGGAGGAGAAAATCGGGAGTTATTTAATGATACAGACGTCTAGCTTCACAAGATGGAAGAGTATTGAACATCAACTGTAATTAATTCACAAAAAAGAATGTACTTAACAGCACTGAACTGTACCTTTAAATGATTAAGCTGGTAAACTGTATGCTATGTTTATTTTATCACAATTTTAAAAAATTTTAATATATATAAAGCAAATTCTACTATTGGCCTCAGGAGCTAAAACTGGCAGAAAACATTATGACTTGTTTACCATTGTACAGGCCTCAGGCATATTCTGGGGTCTGACAAATGATGTACATTCAACAGAATTTGGGCAAAACAAAAGAAGTCCTCTAGAAGATTTTCCCACACAAAATGATCAATCTAAGAGTGTCATTGTTCTGCTCAAAATATCTCAGTTCTTTGATCCTAAAAGCCCGCTCGCTAAAGAATAAAAGTAAGGGGTATAAGGTATACAGGAACTTTCTGTACTATCTTTGCAACTCTTCTTTACAATAGAAAGTTTACCTTTTTAAGAATGACAGGGACTTGTCTATAGTCGTGGCATGTACAATGCTGTGCTAGTGACATGGAGAAAGGAAACACTCTTTAATGGTATATCCACCATGGTTGACAGCAAATGAAAACTAACAAAAACAGGCATATGAATAAGACTGGAAAGGAGTATGCAAAATACATTAAAAAAGGAACTTGTAGCCAAATGAAGAAAGTAGCAAGAAAAGCATAACTGTGGAGATTTGATCAAGGCCAAAGTCCCCAGTCCCTCTTCTGGCCCAACATCAACCACCATTCATACCTTCTCTCCCACGAAAGCAGGAAACCAGATCGTGTGTGACATGCATTATGGCAAGAGAGAGAGGAGGGCCTGGGCCATCACAGGGACCTCTAATGTTACAGCTCCGGCCTAAGAAGCCTCCAGTGAGGAGTAATGCAATCGCCTGGCTCCTTTCCACTGCTCAAAGCCTTAGAGAAACAACTCTAAGTCACATTTTTTTTTTCCAAATTCTGGAAAAACCCCCAGTGAAATCAGAAACTTCACAGGAGTGGAGATTCAATCCCAGGGCTTTGAAACAGTTTGACAAATGCATGGTTCCTTTTGATGACAAAGAGAAACGGCCAGATGAAGTGAGGCGGGCTGGTTGGGTGCCAAGGGCAGAGGCTGTAACTCTGGAGACCCGGCTGTGTCACGGACAGAATGTGTGAGTTCAGACAGGTCAATCCCAAGCTCCTAGTCTTGGTTTTGCCATCTATAAAATGAGACTAGTCCACAGCCGTGGTTCTCAAACTTGAACCTGGGTCGGAATCACCTGGAGGACTTGTTAAAGCAAGGAGTACTGGGTCCCACCCCCAGAGTTTCTGATTCAATAGGTCTGGGGCAGGGTGTCCAAATTTGCATCTCTAACAAGTTCTCAGGTAGAGCATATGCTGTTGGCCTGGGACCCCACCTGGAGAATCACTGATTTGGGACATCTCTGTCACTGACATTTCAAGAGTTGTGATAAGAACATCACATGCCTTCTCACATTCCTGCAGCCCTTCCTTCCTTCATCCATCCTCCCATCCATTTCCTTCTACAACAAATGTTTTAGGGACTCCTACTATACATGAGGGCCTTCCCAATTTGCCCAGTGGTAAAGAATCTGCCTGCCAATGCAGGAGACGCAGGTAGACATGAGTTCAAGCCCTGGGTGGGGAAGGTCCCCTGGAGGAGGAAATGGCACCCCACTCCACTATTGTTGCCTAGGCAATTCCATGGACAGAGAAGCCTGATGGGGTCAGGGGGTCCATGATGTCAAAAAGAATTAGACAGGACTGTGCAACGGAGCACACACACACTATGCATGAGGCATTTTGCCAGGCACTCAAAGGTAAACAAATAAGATCGCTGGAGAAACAAAAATACACACACATAACATTGCATGAATTGGGGTGTGCAGAAGATACAGAGAAGTGAGCTGGCACCAAACTTCTCATCTGCATCGTGCAAAATCAGAAGCCAGTGGGAGAGTAGCTAGGGTCCACTGCAAGGAAAGGACTGCAGTTGAGAAACCCTATTCCCAGGCAAGACGGTGCCCACGGGTCAGGGCAAAAGACAGAAAGATATTTGAAGATATGCTGAATATAATTGTTTGACACCTCTTTGTTGTTCAAATAAGATCCAGGCACTTGGGATATAAAAACATCAATAAAGTATATGTCCTTGGTGAGTTTAACCTGCTAGGGGGGAAGACAGGAAAATAAGCAAATAAGTGATAAACACAGAAGAAATGTCAGAAAGTGCCAAGTGCATGAGGTTGACGATGGTGGTCAGAAAAGGATTCTCTGAGAAGGTAACAGCTGAACTGACAAAAAATGTTGGGAGAAAAATATCCACAGAACTCACCTGACAAAGGGCTTTAACCAAACAATCAGGAGCCCTCTTATCGAGGGAAGATGAAGAGGAAAGGGAGAAACAATGAGTGATAAACTGTGCAACAGACTGAAGAGGTGGATGGAAGTATAATGGAAGGAAGGAGAGGAGGAAGGGAGGGAGGGTGTGAATGGGTGGATGATGGATGGATGGATGGATGGATAGTGGATGATGGATGATGGAAGGAGGGATGGATGGATTATGGATGGATGCATGAGTGAATGGATGAATAGTCCAGTTTAATAGAAATAAGAAGAAGATGATAGAAGTTATACCCAAATGGATGAAGATAAACTGTCTGGAAATGTGTAATTTACATGCTCTTTAAAGACTTGCGATACAGACTAAAGCTGGGGATGGACTGAGTGAGGAGCAGAACAACTTTTCAAAGTTCTCATGGTAAAGTGATGGGTACTAGGGGAAACGAGGGAAACAAATGCATTCTAAAGGTCTTATCTCTTTGGAATAGAGAGGAATGGGAGGATCTTGGAGTGAGAAGCAATGTGGTGAGAATGAAGTAATATGTACCTGATTATGAGAATGAGGAAAGGTAAGCTAGTCATTATAGAGTAGAAAAACACAGTAGAATGTTCAAGTTCTCCAAAGAGCAAACACTGGAAAAGGCAAATGAGTCAACAATATGTAACATAAATCATTATAATCATCCTAAAGAAAAACAGAAACAACAAAATCCAGAATATAAATCATTACAATTAGAATGATCTAAGTCTCCCATTAATTAGTAAACAAAGATGGGAATTCTGAATTAAAACCAAAACCTAACTATAAGATCTTTACATGAAACACACTTTTAACTGAGTGACAACAGTGGAAAAGAGGGAGGTGGACAAAGCGGAAGTAGGCAATACAAACTAAAAGAAGTGAGGTAGAGAAGTGTTACTATCAGACCACATGGGATTTAAGATTCACTGTAAATACTCAGGACAAAGAACTCTCCCATCTTTATCATCACATGTGAGAAAGGACATCGTGTATGAGGAAGACATAATAATCAAACAACCCAAATAAAATCCTTTTTGTTTCATGTATTTAACTGCTACTTTAAAAAAAAATTGAGTGAAAGATTTCAGAACCAGACAGATCTAGCAGACACAGACAGGACATAGAGGAAGTGAATTGCACAACTGACAAGCTGGGTTTTATAACATCACCTTGCATGTTGATAAAAATCCACTATGTCATAAAAGCACAGAACATAGAGTGCCATGGTAGGTGCTAAATCCCTGGCTTCAATCCATTTTCTACCACTTTATTATTGTTGATGACCTTGAGCAACTTCCTAACTTCTCTGTGCTTCCATTTCCTCATCTGTAAAATGTGGATTATAAGATTGACTATCTCCTAGGGATGTTCAGTTCAGTTCAATCACTCAGTCGTGTCCAACTCTTTGTGACCCCATGCACTGCAGCATGCCAGGCCTCCCTGGCCATCACCAACTCCCAGAGCTTGCTCAAACTCATGCCCATTGAGTTGGTGACACCATCTGTCATCCCCTTCTCCTCCCACCTTCAATCTCTCCCAGCAGCAGGGTCTTTGCCAATGAGCTGGCTCTTCCCATCAGGTGGCCAAAGTTTGGGAACTTCAGCTTCAGTCCTTCCAATGAATATTCAGGACTGATTTCCTTTAGGATTGACTGGTTGGATCTCCTTGCACTCCAAGGGACTCTCAAGAGTCTTCTCCAACACCACAGTTCAAAAGCATCCATTTTTCAGCACTCGGCTTTCTTTATAGTCCAACTCTCACATACATATGTGACTACTGGAAAAACCACAGCTTTGACTAGATGGATCTTTGTCGGCAAAGTAATGTCTCTGCTTTTTAATATGCTGTCTAGGTTGGTTATAGCTTTTCTTCCAAGGAGCAAACATCTTTTCATTTCATGGCTACAGTCACCATCTGCAGTGATTTTGGAGGCCAAAAAAATAAAGCCTCTCATTGCTTCCATTGTTTCCCCATCTATTTGCTATGAAGTGATGGAACCGGATGGAATGATCTTAGTTTTCTGAATGTTGAGTTTTAAGCCAACTTTTTCACTCTCCTCTTTCACTTTCCTCAACAGGCTCTTTAGTTCTTCCTTGCTTTCTGCCATAAGGGTGGTATCATCTACATATCTGAGGTTATTGATCTTTCTCCTGGCAATCTTGATTCCAGCTCATGCTTCATCCAGCCCAGCATTTTGCATGTTGTACTCTGCATATAAGTTAAATAAGCAGGGTGACAGTATACAGTCTTGATGTACTCCTTTCCTGATTTGGAACCAGTCTTTTGTTCCATGTCCGGTTCTAACTGTTGCCTCCTGACCTGCATACAGGCTTCTCAGGAGGCAGGTAAGATGGTCTGGTATTCCCATCTCTTGAAGAATTTTCCACAGTTTGTTGTGATGCACACAGTCAAAGGCTTTGGCATAGTCAATAAAGCAGAAGTAGATGTTTTTATGGAACTCTCTTGCTTTTTCAACGATCCAATGGATGTTGGCAATTTGATCTCTGGTTCCTCTGCCTTTTCTAAATACATCTTGAACATCTGGAAGTTCTCAGTTCATGTACTGTTGAAGCCTAACTTGAAGGATTTTGAGCATTACCTTGCTAGCATCTGAAATGAGTGCAATTGTGCAGTAGTTTGAACATTCTTTGGCATTGCCTTTCTTTGGTATTGGAATGAAAACTGACCTTTTCCAGTCCTGTGGCCACTGTTGAGTTTTCCAAATTTTCTGGCATTTTGAGTATAGCACTTTAACAGCATCATCTTTTAGGATTTGAAATAGCTCAGCTGGAATCCATCACCTCCACTAGCTTTGTTCATAGTGATGCTTCCTAAGGCCCATTTGACTTCGAATTCCAGGATGTTTGGTTCTAGGTGAGTGATGACACCATTGTCATTATCTGGGTCATGAAGATCTTTTCTGTATAGTTCTTCTGTGTAGTCTTGCCACCTCTTCTTAATATCTTCTGCTTCTATCAGGCCCATACTGTTTCTGTCCTTTATTGTGATCATCTTTGCATGAAATGTTCCCTTGGTATCTCTAATTTTCTTGAAGATATGGCTAGTCTTTCCCATTCTATTGTTTTCTTCTATTTCTTTGCACTGATCACTGGGGAAGGCTTTTTTATCTCTTATCTCACCTAGGGGTGTAGAGGAGATTAATAAGGTCAACTGTCTCCTAGGGGTGTGGAGGAGATTAAATGAGGCCTGACATGGAAAGCACCCAGAACAGTGTCCCACAAATAAAAAACTTCTACAAGGATTCAAAGCAGAGACCCTGTTTGAATGCTTATTATCATCACTGAACTAGGTAGAGCCAATTAGAAGGTTCTGTAGCCACATTACTTGAGAATAATCCTAAAATGTTTAGTGTTGGCAGAGGGGAGACCCCCTCCACTGTGTTAGTTGCCCAGAGCCCTCCTAGGAGTCCAGAATCTCGAACTGTAGACTCTTGGAGGTTGAAGGTGCCACAGAGTTAGTCTACATCCCCCATCTCATGCAAGGATGCTTCCCACTGCATCATGACCAGCACCTGTCTGGTCTCCACCTGAACATGCCCAGGGCTGGGAGGCTCACCCTTTGCATCACCAGCTTCTGCTTAGATTAGAATGCTCTTCCCCACATGGAACTTACGACAGCACCCCAGAACTACCATTCTCTTTCCTGGCAATTCTGCCATCATTCACTCATTCCTTCATCCATCCATTCAACTATCCATTCATCCAATTGATGATTCAGTAAATACCAACGGGCACTCACTGCATGTTAGGCAGTGTGCCAGGAGCTCAGGTTATAATGGGAAGTGCATTCAAACAGGGTCTCTGCTTTGAAGAGCTCACCATCTGGTTAGATCAACAAACTGAATGACACAACCTCCTGCTTGAGAAGTGCTAGGAAAAAAGTGAACAGGATGTTATAAGAACATACAACCCAGAAGACCCACCTGGTCTGAAGGCAACATGAAAGGCTTCCCTGAAAAAATGACTCTCATTTCCTAGGAAACCCCCTACCATCTCCACATCCTCTCTCTCCTGGACTGTCTGTACACCCCTTTCACTCCTCCTGGGGCCACCCCCTAGCAGCACCCACATGATGCTCAACGGGGGACACTCCACTTGCAGCTGACTTCCTTTCCAATCAGTGCCCAATCAGCATCAGCTTTTTAGGCAGCTGCATTGTAAGGCTGAAATCCTGAGAGGAGGTTTGTATTTTCTACTAGAGCAGAAATCCCATCCAAAGAACAAAGCAAAAAAATACATGTGAGAGAATGCGTGCAATTAGGCAAGACTCTCTCACAGTGAGCCCAGGCTGAGCCTAGGAGATAGTCGCTCACTTTCCTGGGGAAATCGCTCAAAAACCCCTGCATCTTCACCTGCTCCAGAATTTTGCTGGGTGTCACTGTCATGCTCAGTTTTTTATATTCTGTGTATTCTTTCATCCTTTTTAAAATTCAAGGTAGCCTCCTAAGACCCTACATATTCTCCCTATATATACACACGTGCTCAGTTGCTCGGTCATGTCTGATTCTTTGCAACTCCATGGACTGTAGCCCTCCAGGTGTCTCTATCCAGGGGATGGGATTCTCCAGGCAAGAACACTGGAGTGGGTTGCCCTGCTCTCTTCCAGGGGGTCAAACCTGAATCTCCTGCATTGCAGCAGATTCTTTACTGCTGAGCCACCAGGGAAGCACCTCCGCACACACATTGGGGTATCATCCTCCCCATTTTACAAATGAGGAAATTGAGGCAGAAAAGTGAGGCTACATGCAGGGGGGTGGGGCGGGGAGCTCTTAGCCCTCGTGCTCTGACGCCCCTCACTGTCTGCACCATCCTCGCCCCCTCTTGCAGCTCTCTATACAGGGGCCACACCCGAGCATCCTGTCCCCAGAACCCAACCAGTGCCCCAGAGCTCGGTCCAGGCTGTTGAACCAAACTGGATCAATGTTTCTGCCCAGCCACCACAAAAGGTGTCCCCATGCTGTGGGCTCTGTTATTCTCTGCATGTTCCAAAGATCCCTCTGCTGGGTGGAGAGGACAGAAGTTACATGGAAGTGAGGGATTTTGCCCCTCTGTCGCCCTCTAATATCACAAGGAGCTCAGCCCTCTTCTCTTTCTCACTCTGTCTGAATGTTTCCGTTGACAGGGGCTCAACCCTCCCCCTGATGCCCTTTTAGCTTCTTGGTCCAGGAGATGAAGGTGATAACATCCACCTCAAGAACCGCTGTGAGACTGGAAATATTACACTAAGTGAAAGAAGCTGATCACCAACATGACATATTAGGTGATTCCATTCACTAAAATGTCCAAGCCAGGCAAATCTAGAGATAGAAAGTAGATTCACGGTTATCTGTTCCTGGGGTGGATATGGGGTAAGGGCTCTCAGGGGGTAAGAGGTATCAGGGGATAAGAGCTAAAGGGCACATGCTTCTATTTGAGATGATAAAACGTTCTAAAAACTGACTGTGGTGATAGTTGCACATATCTGTGAATCGCCCACAACCCATCAGCTTGTGCACTTTGTGTGTGTGTGTATGTGTGTGTGTGTGTCAGTAGCTCAGTTGTGTCCAACTCTTTGAGACCCCATGGACTATAGCCTGCCAGGCTCCTCTGTCTATGGAATTCTCCAGACAATAATACTGGAGTGGGTTGCCATTCCCTTCTCCAGGGAATCTTCCCAGCCCAGGGATCAAACCCACGTCTCCTGCATTGCAGGCAGATTCTTTAAATGGGTAAATTGTAGATTATGTGGACTATGTCTCAAGAGGACTATTGTTTAAGAAACAGGAGAAGAATTGCTGGGCCCACTGACACGTGCTCACTATACCCGCAGCAGGAACAGAGGCCCAGGAAAACAAGGGGGGTCTGGAGGGTCTGTGCCTGCAGAGGCCTGAGGTGATCAGATTGAAATGAATATGCATCCTGAGGAGGGAACCAACCTGAAGCCCAGTGCCACATTCATGAACTTGCTGAATCCACCCTGAAATCAGCAGGGTGGACTGGAATCCCATGGGGACCCACCCTGACCGCTCCCTCCTTAGCCGCAACAGACACTGCGGCAGGGCTGCACGCTGGGTTTTGCAATCCTGCCAAGCATCCTCCAGGAGTTTCTGGCTGCACTGCCAGACTGTGGGCTCCCTGTGTTCAGAGACTGTTGCATCCTTGGGTCCTATAGCCTTCATCCCTTGCCTCTCTCTCCTCCTCTGCTCCCTGCCACCATCCCCGATGGGCCCCGCCTCTCTTCACACAGGTGCTTGGAACCATCTGTTTTTGCAACCTTCAATTTCTCACACATGGAGACGGCCTCTTTCTGAACTCCATCACTGCATCCCAACCTTTATCTCTACAGCCACCTGTCCTGGGCATGTCTTTCAGATGCACCTTGCCCCTAACAGATAAGAATCACAGTACTCAGAGCAGACAGAGAGGCAATGTGCTATGTACACAGATGCACCTCATTCTAAGTAAAAAAAGCACTTTGTAAGAATGTCTATATGTGTATAACTGGGTCACTTTGCTGTACAGCAGAGATCGGTGCAACACTGTAAATCAACTCTCCTTCAGTTTTAAAAAAGAAAGAGAAAAAAAGAAGTAATGATAAGAGCTAATCAATTATTGTGCAGGAGAGGGCAGAGAAGCAACCAATGAATCTTTTCCTAAGCCCTCTTTGCTAAAAAAAAAAAAAAAAAAGAAAGAAATGAAAGAAAGAAAAAAAAGGGGGGAGCACTCCGTAAAAATCTGATCTCATTTTAAAAGGATTAGATTTGGGAGTGATTATTCACACACACAAAGAAAGCATCACCGTGACAAACGACTGGGACAATACCTCTAACCAGCATTCCAAACACACTCAATAAACGTGGCTATTAGTCCTATTGTCGTCATTGCCATGATTTTGTGTTAATAACACTTCTCTGGGCTTGAGACAGGTCAGAAACCAATAAAAAAAGAAACCTTCCTTCACCACTGCAGTCCTTCAAGAGACCAGAAACAGAAACAAGACCTTGGTAATTAACAGGATGAAACAGCTACTCAGGGGGTTTTCCTGTCACTGCGCACCGGGGTTGGCATGAGATGTCCTGCTGCTGACACTTCTTCCAGAAGAAATCAGTCTCTTTACCCAGCAAATAGAGGAGCTGGATGAATAATTCATCCTTCCTGCTGATTTTTTATGACAGCCAATGACTTTTGTTCCCAAAAAAGTCTTCACTTTCTCATACGCGATAGGTGAGACAGAATGTCTTCTGCTCAAAGAAATGTTTCACAGCTCATACCAAGACCCAAAAACTTTCTCTGGAAAACCTCAGGGTCCAGAATTCCACAGGCTGGCTTTTTGTCAGAGCTGCAGACTTCCAAGACCAACACAGAAGCCAGGGCAGAGCTAAGTCAAACCTGTCTTTCCAGCTGGGATTCCAAGGAAAACCTCAGTGCCTTCTTGGGCTGAAGGCACTCCCTTTGGCACTGTGGACTCCTAGAGTACTTTTGGGACAATTAGGCTCTTGCTTCTCTGATAAACCACAGCTCATTTACAGGGGTAGACAGTGCTTTGCAAACCCCTTTCAGGCAACTTCTCCCAGCTCCTTCCCTGAGAGGCAGCCATGCTTCTTATTTTACTGATGAGGAAACTGGGACTCAGAAAGGCAAGGGTAACAGAGCTGAGTTATCGCGCCATGCCTTCAGAGTCAGCACCACTTCCATCATCCACATGCCTCACCTGAAGAGTTCTGTTACTATGGAACAACTTGGTGAGTGTCTAAACAGCCACACCATTTACTGAACACCTACTAGGTGCTCTCTCGACATTGCCTCTTTTATTCCATCTCTGCCTGATGTCTAATGGACATCTCAGATGTAACACATCCACAGGAGAAGCCCTGATTCTGCATTCCCACCCTACTCCTCCTTCTGTCTTCCTAGTCTTGGAACATGGCAGCGCCACCGATGCATTGACTGGGGCTGCAATGCTCAGAGTCTTCCTGGAAGGAGGAAAAGAGAGAGGAGGGAAGAGAGAGGAAGAGCAGAGCGGGGGAGTGAGAGAAGAAGGAAGGAGGAGGGGAGAGTGGGAGAAAGAAAAGACGGAAGGAGAGAGAGTAGGGGAGGAAGAGAGAAAGGAAAGAAGGAAGGAGGGTGGATGGAAAAGGGAGGCATGGAGGAGAAGGGAAGGGTTGGATGAGGGGAGAAGAAGAAGGGAAGAAAGAAGAACAGAGGATGGAGGAGGGAGGAAGTGAAGGAAAGACCAAGGGAAGATTCTGCCACTACAGAGAAGTGACGGTCAAAAGCCTGTGTATGATATTTTTGAGCCTAAGTCAACAGCCTCAAAGCAACATTCCATTCTTTTTGCGTGTTTGTTTGCTATGGCGCTGGATTCACTGCCATTTATAGGATCTCAAAACCATGAACCTCCCTGAAACAACCACTTTCAGAGCAGGAATTTGGGCCACCCTGGAGTTGTATGTAGTTTTTCCAAAGGCAAGATGATCTAGACACAGTCCCTGAGCCTAAGAAACCTCAAATCTCATCTGGATGACCAGGCTCATATCCAACTAGTCATAAGACAAGGCAGAAATTCACAAAGGCCAAAAGGGCTCTACATAGAGCCATGGTGACCCATGGGCTGCTGCTGCTGCTAAGTCGCTTCAGTCGTGTCCGACTCTGTGCGACCCCATAGATGGCAGCCCACCAGGCTCCCCCCCTGGGATTCTCCAGGCAAGAACACTGGAGTGGGTTGCCATTTCCTTCTCCAGTGCATGAAAGTGAAAAGTGAAAGTGAAGTCGCTCAGTCGTGTCCGACTCTTAGCGACCGCATGGACTGCAGCCTACCAGGCTCCTCCGTCCATGGCCCATGGGAGTGAGGAGTAATTCCTGCCAAGTGTGTGGAGAAGGTGGCGTTGGGGCCAGATCTTTGGAGGAATGAGACACTGTGACGGGAACTTAAAGTCTTTGAGCCTGGAGCACAGAATGAGGACAAAGGAGAAGATAAAACTGAAGAGTCACCTGGGACCCGATCAGA
Source organism: Bos mutus (assembly GCF_027580195.1). Classification (NCBI taxonomy): domain Eukaryota; kingdom Metazoa; phylum Chordata; class Mammalia; order Artiodactyla; family Bovidae; genus Bos; species Bos mutus. The sequence continues at coordinate 104,596,206 of NC_091622.1, read as the reverse complement.
GAGAGCCTTGAACGCCAGGATAGGGAGTGTGGCCTCTGTCACGGGGTCAGTGGAACCATGGCAGGGCTTTAAATAAGGAAAGAAAGATGTGAATAGGTTTCTGTAACCGTAGCTCCAACGTCGGAATATAAGGCAAGAGCCTGAAAGCGGAGGGAGAGAGAAGAGAAGTGAAGGTGTGGGGAGGGGGGCACAGAAAAGATGGACAGGAAGACGGAGGCAGAGAAGACTACAGGAGAGAGGTGGAAGGGAGCGAGGGCGCAGATACCGCGGGGCTGCAGCTAGCGGGCGAGCAGGCTGGTTTCGCTGTGCGCTCGGCCGCCCGCCCGCTGGTTTGCTGCGTCGGGGACTCACCGCGGAGCCAGCGCGCGCCGGCGTACGTGTCCTTGAGGCGGATGAGGCGGCGGTGCGCGGAGCTGCGGCGCACATACCACAGCATCCAGAGCAGCTGCAGCAGCATGAGCGCCGTGAGGAAGCACAGCAGGTCCCTCTTACCCACGCCCGAGGCGTGCACGGCCCAGGCCAACAGGAACAGCAGCCCCGCCACGAACACGTTCAGCGCGTACTGGCTGCTCAGGGCCTCGGCCAGCTTCTGCGGGAAGCTCTCGCGGACGGCGCCCCGCTGAGGCGCCGGGGAACCCGGGGATCCCCGGAACCCCGGAGCCAAGAACGCGGGCGGCGGGCGGGCCGCTGGCCAGGAGGAGCCCCTCTCCGAGTCGCTCGGAGCCTTCAGGGGAGCGGCAGGCGCCCCTTGACCCTCGGGCATCATTGAGTGACCCTCACCTAATCTAGCCTTAGGGACTGCTGCGACCTGCGCCCCACCCGCTGCTCCCGTCCTCCCCTGCCCTAGCCCCGAGGGGCCTCGGCCGATCAGCCCCCCTGTCCTGATCACCCGCGGACACCTGCTCTCTCGCCTTCTGCCCCCTGCCCTCGGTCAAGGCGCTCACCCAATCCACTTACCACGTCCCCACCCCGCTGACCCCAGCTTCTTCGCGCTCCCCTATGCACACTGCCCACTTCCCCTCCCTCCGCAAGGTCCGGGGCAGCCCTTCCCAGCACCCTGGACCCACGCAGGGCCCCCGATGCCTTGGTTGGGCACCAGCCCTGCCCCGATGGCCGCGCGTCCTCCCGCTCCCCAGCCCAGCGCGTCCGAACCCGCCCGCCGTCCGCTGCTCTGTTGTCCCCTGAGCCGACGCCGGCTGACCCAGCCCTGCCCGGGCGACAGGTGGCTCCCGGAGTTGGGGTGCGGGGGAGCGAGGGGTTGTCCAGAGCTGGCCGAAGAGGGTAGGCACGGGGGCGTGGTAGCGAGGGAACCGCGAGCCCCGAGGGTGCGTGCGCGGCTCCGGTGCCTCAGCGCCTGCGTTGCAGCCCGCGGAAGCCCAGGTGAGCCAGAAGGTGTCCGTGCGCGTGAGTCTGCCTGTCCTCGTCCCTGAGTGTCTCTGTGGTCTGTTTGCTCTGTGCGGGGTCTCTGTCTGGCCCGTCAGTCTTTGGGTGTGCCTGGTTGGAGCGGGGAGGATGGGACGGAGTGGCAGCGCCCGTCCCTAGATCTATGACTATGGAGATGGCGTGTCTTTTTTGCTCGTGTCTCTGTTCGCCCGTCTGCCTGGTGTCCCTGTGTGTCTGCCTGAAGATGCCCAGAAACGGATAAAGACGGGAGCCACTTCCCAAGAAAAGATCATCTCTCTCCCTCCTGCAGGAGCATGGGGAGCTGCTTCTGGACTGAGCCGAGCTGGGGCTGGGGGCTGCCCACGGGTCCTCCCTGGAACGCGAGGCCCAGGGCCCCTCCCTCAGCTCCCTCCGCCCCCCACCCCCAACCACCACCGCCCGACCTTGTCCGACAGGTGTCCCTCTCCGGAATTCTTCAGGCAAGCCTGAGATCTCGGCTAGAGCAAGGAGCTGGGAAGCACCGCTGGCGGGGAGATGGAGCCTGGGGAGGGTGGGCAGGGCTCACAGCAAGCCACAGTGCAGTAACAGAGGGCCCAGCGCCCCGGAGACATCCTCTTCCCTTGGTTTAACACCCTGTTGTTTGCCATTCTAAAGTTCTTAATTTTGAACCAGGGGACCTACATTTTCCTTTTGCAGTGGATCCAGAAAATTGTATGGCTGGTTCCGACTGCCAGAGGGTCCTGGCTGCAGGGAGCCCCGGGCTGGGAGTCAACCTGAGGACTCCGCCATCGTTCACGTTTTCACTTTGTTCATTCACTTAGGTGACCGATACTCATTTATCCTACATTGAATTAGTTGCAGGACTCTGCTCTAAGTGTGGGGGATTCAGCTCTGAAAGAGTATCGTTATGGAGCTCACCTTCTAGTGGAGACACCCTCGTGGGACAAGTACTTAACTGTCTGGAAAGGGGGAGAGAATCACACATGAGACTCAGCTCTGTCTTGCAGGAGCCCATGACCCAGGGCTGTCTGGATGGGGAGGGCTGGAGGAGCCCTGAGTCTGCCAAGCAAGGCGAGAGGTTCCCAGAGGAGGCAGCACCTGAACAGTCTTGGGAGAAGTAGGAGTTGGCCAGGAGATGTGGGAGGGCAAGTGAGGGGGTTCCAGAGACAGGATGGAGCACATGCACAGAAAGAGTGCAAAAAGGTCAGTCCCTTTGGACCATGTCCATCCGTCCAAAGCTTAGAGTGTGCCCTTCACCTGGGTGTCACCAGAGCTAAGCCAGGTGGCTGTCAGTAAATAAACCAAGGAGTTAGTGAATGCACACGTGGATGGAGGCCGTATGAATGAATAAGTAAGCCAAGCATCATCGTCTCATCAGACTAATGGGGGGAGTGGGATCCAATGAGTCCTCCCCACTGTGCTCCAGCCCCTGACCTTGCTTTGTTTTCCTTCTTTGCATAGTGTTACCCAGACTGTGTGTATTTCTGGGGCCTGTCTCTCCCATTGTAATGAAAGCTCTATGAGAAGGGCATGGCCTATCTCATCTGCTGCTGTATCTCCATCACATAGAACAGTGGTACCCAGCACATGGTAGGTACTCAATCAATACCTATTGAATTGTGTCTCCCTACAAAAGATGTTGAAGTACCATGGACGGTAGCCCACCCAACTCCTCTGTCCATGGAATTCTCCAGGCAAGAATACTGGAGTGGGTAGCCATTCCCTTCTCCAGAGGATCTTCCCAACCCCGGGATCGAACCTGCGTTGCAGATGAATTCTTTACCATCTGAGCCACCAGAGGAGCCCTGAAGTACCTGTGAATGGAAACCTGTTTGGAAATAAAAGTTTTGCAAATGATCAAGTTAAGGTAATAGGGTCCCATTCAGTATGACTGCCTCTTTCTTTAAAAAAAGGAAACTTTGAAGATGGACACATATGGAGGGAGGAGGATGTGAGTATACAGAAAGAATGCCACCTACAAGTCAAGGGTTATCTGAGACTACCAGAAACTAGGAGGGGCCTGAAACAGATTTTTCCCTCTCAGCCCTCAGAGGGAACCAACTCTGTGGACACCTTGATCTTGGACTTCTAGTCTTGAGAATTGTGGACTATAAATTTCTGTTGTTTAAGCCATCCAATGTGGTCTTTGTTAGAACAATCGCAGGAAACTAAGACATCCAGCTTATTCCTTCTGTGGTCCCCTGGGGACCTATCTACCGCTCCATTCCACTCTTTGACACATGGCATAATCTATCTTTTAACTGTCTTTCCTGTTCTGAACTCCTAAAGGCAAGAACTGGGCTTTCCCTCAGGGAAAGAATCAGCCTGCAATGCAGGAGGTACAGAAGAGACAGGTTCAGTCCCTGGGTTGGGAAGATCCCCTGGAGGAGGAAATGGCCCCCCACGCCAGTATTCTTGCCTGGGAAATCCCATGGACAGAGGAGCCTGGCAGACTACAGTCCAGAGGGTTGCAGAGTCAGACACGACCAAGTGACTAAACCCACAACACACACACACACACACACACACACACAAAGGCAAGATCTACATTTGGTTCATTCAGCTTTCTTTATAGTCCCAACTCTCACATCCATACATGACTACCAGAAAAACCATAGCTTTGACTATACAGACCTTTGTTGGCAAAGTGATGTCTCTCCTTTTTAATATGCTATCTAGGTTTGTCAAAGCTTTTCTTCCAAAGAGCAAGTGTCTTTTAATTTCATGGTTGCAGTCACCATCTGCAATGATTTTGGAGCCCAAGAAAATAAAGTCTGTCACTGTTTCCATTATTTCCCCATCTATTTGCCATGAAGTGATGAGATCCAATGCCATGATCTTAGTTTTCTGAATGTTGAGTTTTAAGCCAGCTTTTCATTCTCCTCTTTCACCTTCATCAAGAGGCTCTTTAGTTTCTCTTCACTTTCAGCCATTAGAGTGGTGTTATCTGCATTATCTGAGGTTATTGATATTTCCCCCAGCAATCTTGATGCCAGCTTGTGCTTCATCCAGCCTGACATTTCGAATGATGTACTCTGCATATAAGTTAAATAAGCAGGGTGACAATATACAGCCTCAATGTACTCCTTTCCTGATTTGGAATGTCTGTTGTTCTATGTCTGCTTCTAACTGTTGCTTCTTGACTTGCATACAGGTTTCTCAGGACGTAGGTAAGGTGGCTTTATAGTCCCATCTCTTTAAGAATTTTCCAGTTTGTTGTGATCCACACAGTCAAAGGCATTAGCATAGTCAATAAAGCAGAAGTAGGTATTTTTCTGGCATTCCCTTGCTTTTTCTGTGATCCAATGGATATTGGCAATTTGATCGCTATTTCCTCTGCCTTTTCTAAATCCAGCTTGTATATCTGGAAGTTCTTGGTTCATGTATTGTTGAAGCCTAACTTGAAGGACTTTGAGCATTACCTTGCTAGCATGTGAAATGAATGCAATTGTATGGTAGTTTAAACATTCTTTGGCATTGCCCTTCTTTGGGGTTGGAATGAAAACTGACTTTTCCAGTCCTGTGGCCACTGTTGAGTTTTCCAAATTTGCTGGCATATTGAGTGCAGCACTTTAACAGCATCATCTTTTAGGATTTGAAATAGCTCCCTTATCCACTTTTAATCCAGCACCACCAGGATCAAACACTCCTGATATTTATCATAAGTTATTCAGGTCCTGAAGCAACTTTGCCATGTATGGATCCCTCTCTCTTAGTGGGCCAGCGCATCCCCAGTAAGGCTAGTTTAGTATTTGATCCAGGATAATAACCTCAGATATGCAGATGACACCACCCTTATGGCAGAAAGTGAAGAGGAACTAAAAAGCCTCTTGATGAAAGTGAAAGTGGAGAGTGAAAAAGTTGGCTTAAAGCTCAACATTCAGAAAACAAAGATCATGGCACCCGGTCCCATCACTTCATGGGAAATAGATGGGGAAATAGTGGAAACAGTGTCAAACTTTATTTTTTTAGGCTCCAAAATCACTGCAGATGGTGACTGCAGCCATGAAATTAAAAGATGCTTACTCCTTGGAAGGAAAGTTATGACCAACCTAGATAGCATATTGAAAAGCAGAGACATTACTTTGCCAACAAAGGTTCGTCTAGTCAAGGCTATGGTTTTTCCTGTGGTCGTGTATGGATGTGAGAGTTGGACTGTGAAGAAGGCTGAGAGCTGAAGAATTGATGCTTTTGTAGTGTGGTGTTGGAGAAGACTCTTGAGAGTCCCTTGGACTGCAAGGAGATCCAACTAGTCCATTCTGAAGGAGATCAGCCCTGGGATTTCTTTGGAGGGAATGATGCTGAAGCTGAAACTCCAATACTTTGGCCACCTCATGTGAAGAGTTGACTCATTGGAAAAGATTCGGATACTGGGAGGGATTGGGGGCAGGAGGAGAACGGGACAACAGAGGATGAGATGGCTGGATGGCATCACTGACTCGATGGATGTGAGTCTCAGTGAACTCTGGGAGTTGGTGACGGACAGGGAGGCCTGGCGTGCTGCGATTCATGGGGTCGCAAAGAGTCGGACACGACTGAGCGACTGAACTGAACTGAATGGTTGAATGGCCAGGAAGGACATGGGGCAAATCCTGAAGAGAGTAAGCATTGCTTTGAGATCCCTACCTCCTCTGGAACTCTCCTAGGGCCTTGGGCTTCCCTCGTAGCTCAGTTGGTAAAGAGTCTGCCTGCAATGCAGGAGACCCAGGTTCGATTCCTTGGTCGGGAAGATCCCTTGGAGCAGGAAATGGCAACCCACTCCAGTATCCTTGCCTGGAGAATCCCATGGACAGAGGAGCCTCTACAATCTATGGGGTTGCAAGAGTCAGGCGCAACTGAGCGACTAAACACATACATACCTCCTCTGGGGCCCCCACATGGTCCTCAAGCAAGGAACGGCTCTGTTACCCAGGAAGGAGAGGTGGGCCTTCTGTTGGTCCAGAAGGTTCTGAGGAATCTAGGAGTGCAAGGTTCTCAAGTGCATTTTACCAAGATCCCCATCTCAGTTCTCTAAGTCCTGCTCCTTCCCTATCTGGGTTCTGACCTTGGTGGAAGATATTTTCCTAGACGGAGAGTTCAGCCTTCTCTGCCCCTCTGCCCCTCTCACAATTCAGTTCTGTGCTGACCCTTAGCTGTGTCTATCCTTCAGCTCCAGAAGGTAAAGATTTCTTTAAATGCTACCAAGAAGCTATTCTATTTCTCACTTTTTGAGAACTGTCCTAGTGGAAGCACTACTGGATTCCACTAGGAGATGACACAGAGGGTGGAATAGAGCCCAGAGTAGAGCCTAAAGCTTTGCACATCCTAACAAGCAGGACTGGTCCCTAAGCAATGAAAGAGGACTTGTGCCCAGGTGGCATTCGGGATTTTTAGGGACCAGAGGCCGCATGCCTTGTTTCTCTCTTTCTGAATGGGAATGTTATTGTGAGTACCCTACGGCCACCTCATCCCTTTATGTTTGGTGTATAATTGGCAGGTAACTTATCTTCAAAGAGGCTTCCCTGGTGGTTCAAATGGTAAAGAAACTGCCTGCCAATGCAGGAGACACAGAAGACGGTGCTTTGATCCCTGGGTTGGGAAGATCCCCTGGAGAAGGGAACAGCAACCCACTTCAGTATTCTGGCCTGGAGAATCCCATGACAGAGGAGCCTGGAGGGCTACAGTCCATGGGGTCACATAGAGTCGGACACCACTCAGCACCTAACAGTTTCACTTTTACCTTTAAAGGTGTGCAGATCAAGAGGACCATGCCTCTGATGAGGCACCCTTTATTGATTTACGACTATGAGATCAGGGAGCTAAAGCCTAAACCTGATGCTATAAGTGGGATCCCTGGAAGGCAAGTGACTCTTGCAAGTGGAAGGAATCTAGATAATTTGTGAACAGAGATTACACTGTAGCAATTTCCCTTTTTTAAAATTGGGAAGTATAGTTGATTTACAATGTTGTGTTAGTTTCTGGTATATGTATGTATATATATATATATATATATATATAAAAAGAATATGTATATATTCAGTAGGATCTTGTTATCTATTTTATATATAGTAGGATCTGCTAATCCTAATTTATCCCTAATTTATCCTAATTTATCCCTCCCCAATCCTCTGGGAACATTTGGTCATCATAAGTTTGTTTTCTTTTTTTTTTTAACTTTTCCCAGCTCATTTATTTAGTGACAGAATTAGGATGAGAGCTCAGGTTTTCTGGCCCCTAAGACACTTTCTTCCTACAATTGCACATTGCCTTTCTCCCTAATTTATCCCTCCCCAATCCTCTGGGAACATTTGGTCATCATAAGTTTGTTTTCTTTTTAACTTTTCCCAGCTCATTTATTTAGTGACAGAATTAGGATGAGAGCTCAGGTTTTCTGGCCCCTAAGACACTTTCTTCCTACAATTGCACATTGCCTTTCTCCAAGACAGTACACACAATGAATTCTACATTTTTTTCACACACCAAAATTAGCAAGATAAGTTTGTTTTCTATGTCTAGGAATCATGAGGTAAGTTCATTTGTATCGTACTTTAAATTCCATATATAAGTAGTATCGTACATTTGTCTTTCTTGGTCTGACAGACTTTAGTATGATAATCTCTAGGGTTCATCCATGTTGCTGCAAATGACATCATTTCATTCTTTATTATGGCTGAGTAGTATTCCACTGTGTGTGTGTCACACCCTTTTCACCCATTCATTTGCTGGTGGACATTTATGTTGCTTCCATCACCTGGCTATTGTGAACAGTGCTATAAGCACCGGAGTGCATGCATCTTCTAGAATCTGAATTTTCTCTGGATATATGCCCAGGAGTGGGATTGCTGGATCACATGGCAACTCTATCTTGTTTTTTTAAGGAAACTCCATACTGCTCTCCCGGAGAAGGTGATGGCACCCCACTCCAGTACTCTTGCCTGGAAAATCCTATGGACGGAGGAGCCTGGTAGGCTGCAGTCCATGAGGTCGTGGAGTCCGATACGACTGAGCGACTTCACTTTCACTTTTCACTTTCATGCATTGGAGAAGGAAATGGCAACCCACTCCAGGTTCTTGCCTGGAGAATCCCAGGGACGAGGGAGCCTGGTGGGCTGCCATCTCTGGGGTTGCACAGAGTTGGACACGACTGAAGTGACTTAGCAGCAGCAGCAGCAGCATACTGCTCTCCACAGTGTCTGCTAGACTGTGGCCATTTTAAACCACGACCTCCAAATTCTTTGGCACTCCTTTAGGGTGTGTGGAAGCCACATCTCCTCCCCTTGAGTCTGGAATCTGTGAGTGCTTGACCGATAGCATAGGATGGAAGTGACATGCTCAGCTTCTGAGTTTACGCTTTAAACAGTAGCTTCCATGCCCTGTCTTTGGAAACAGAGTAATGGCAGAGTAATGGCCCCAAAGACGTCCACACCCTCGTCCCTGGAACCTACGAAAACGTTGTTACATGGCAAAAGGAACACTGAAATGAAGTAAGGGTTTTAAAACAGGATGATCCTGGGTAACCCAGGTGGGTGGGCCCAGTGTATCCACACAGGCCCTTAGGAATGAAGGAGGCAGGTGGAAGAGGGGGGTCAGACCCAATGTGACCATGGAAGAAGAGGCAGGAGAACTTCCAAGTATAAGAGGGACTCATGGGACGTCCCTGGTGGTCCAGTGGATGAGACTCCACACTCCCAACGTACGGGGCCCAGGTTCCATCCCTGGTCAGGGAACTACTGCTAGATCCCACATGCCACGACCAACTATGACTGACCACAACTGACCACGACTGACCATCCTGCAGTTACACACTGAAACTAAGACCTGGTGCAGCCAAATAAAAACAATTTTTAAGTGAAGTAAGCCAGAAAGAAAAACACCAATACAATATACTAACGCATATATATGGAATTTAGAAAGATGGAAACAATAACCCTGTGTACGAGACAGCAAAAGAGACACCGATGTATAGATCAGTCTTATGGACTCTGTGGGAGAGGGAGAGGGTGGGGAGATTTGGGAAAATAGCATTGAAACATGTATAATATCATGTTTGAAACGAGTTGCCAGTCCAGGTTCAATGCACGGTACTGGATGCTTGGGGCTGGTGCACTGGGACGACCCAGAGGGAGGAGGGAGGGAGGAGGAGGGTGGAGGGTTCAGGATGGGGGGAACGCTGGGTATACCTGTGGCGGATTCATTTTGATATTTGGCAAAACTAATACAATTAGTTTAAAAATAAAATAAAATTTAAAAAATTATTTAGTGGAAATATTATTAAATATAAATAAAAGAATTATTTTATTTTATAAATAAAAGAATTATTTTGCTGGAAAGGAGACCCAAAAAGGGGCTAATAACTGGAGAAGCATGAGGAAGCCCTGTTTGGGGTGTGTTTGTTTGAAGATGGGAAACAGTACAACCCACTGGTGCGCAGACATAAGCGATGCATCTCAAGACATCGTGAATACACCCAAAGTGAGGCATGAAAAGGCTTGGAGACGGTACAGCTCTGCTAAAAGCTAGTTGCTCATATGGCTTTTGAAACAAGAGCTACTCATGACATTTCTGCATAATTGGAAAAGTCCTCTTCCTCAACCTCAAGAACTGAATCCGTCACTTAGATGACATCTTTGTGGCCCTCTGGAGAATACTTTTCTCTTCTGTTAACTCCCAATCTTCCCTTGACCCAGAGCCTGCAGTTCAGTGTTGTTGGGTTTTTTTTGTTGTTTTTGTTACTTTACATTGTTTTTTTTTTATTTATTTAATTGAAGGATAGTTGCTTTACAGAATTTTGTTGTTTTCTGTCAAACCTCAACATGAATCAGCCATAGGTATATATATATCCCCTCCCTTTTGAACCTCCCTCCCCATCCCACCCCTCCAGGTTGATACAGAGCCCCTGCTAGAGTTTCCTGAGCCATACAGTGCATTCCCACTGGTTATCTATTTTACATACAGTAATGTAAGTTTCCATGTTACTCGTTAAAATTAGTCCTTGGGTTTCCTTGGTAGTGACCCAGCGGTTAAGAATCCACCTGCCCATGCGGAGAACACGAGTTCGATCCCTGCTCTGGGAAGATCCTGTATGCTGCGGGGCAACTGAGCCCCCATGGGCCACAACTACTGAGCCTGAGCTCTAGAGCCCGTGAGCTGCGAACTACTGAGTCCATGCCCTGCGACAAGGAGTAGCCCCCACTCACCGCAACTAGAGAAGGCCCATGTGCAGCACCGAAGGCCCAGTGCAGCCAAAAATAAAGAAGTAAATCTTTTTAAAAATTAGTCCTTAGTGTATACAAACTATTCCTGACTGCTATGTTTCTTACAAGTTCCATGTAAACCTTTCCTAAAATCTGCCAAACTCTTCCCCACCTCGACTCACTGAGCTGAATCAAAGACTTCGTGATATTTTTATTTATTTTTGGCTGTGCTGGGTCTCCGTTGCTGCATGGGCTCTTCTCTAGTTAAGGCGAGTTGCGGCGCACAGGCTTCCTATCGCGGTGTCTTCTCCTGTTGCCGAGCACAGGCTCTAGGGCACACGGGCTTCCGTAGGTGCAGTTCGCCCGGCTCTGTAGTTGTGGCACATGTTTAAGTGAAGGGTAGTTCTCCTAGCTGTGGCCACAAAAGAGGGCATCTAATAACCTCTACTCCCCAGACCCATTCCCCTTCCCCAAACAACCCTACTTATAAAGATGTGGCTCTTAGCTTTTCCTTCCCAATGCATCTCTCTTTTGCTTAAGGATAGCCAGAGACCTTTTTTTGTTGTTGCATAAAACCAAGGAACCCTGATACAGCCAGGACTCTAAATCCTATTTAAAAGTCTCTTTTAAGTCTCCAAGAAAGACCACTGCCTCCCAAGCTAGGTCCCAGACACAGATCCGGGGAGAGGTTTGATCTGATTTTTACTGTAGTGAGCTCAGTTCGATTCCACTACCTCTTGGTTTCCGTACAATTAAAACATTCTACCTTCTGCAGAGACATCTCTGCCCAAAGTGATTATTAGAACACCATAGTTTTGGACTGAGGCTGCAGGGCAGAATCACCTGGAGAACTCTTCACAAGACAGCCTTGTTACCAGTTGCATGGGAGCGGCAGGCCTGGATGAACAGTGTGTAACCCGGGTTGAAGACTTGGTCTTCACACTTGGGACTGTCAGGGACATTTTTAAAGGCACATCCTTGCTTCTATCATATCCTTGCCTCTCACGATAAACATTCACAACTGTTAATTCTATTATTCACTACTATTCTGAGTAGACGCTCCCCCCACAGGCTTATTTAGCAGCAGTAACAACACTGCTTGACACAATTTTTATTTATTTAGAAGAACTCGCCTGCCAATGCAGGAGGCCCAGTTTCAAACCCTAAGTGGGGAAAATCCCTGGGAGAAGGAAATGGCAACCCACTCCAGTATTCTTGCCTGGAGAATCCCATGGTCAGAGGAGCCTGGTGGGCTACAGTCCATGGGGTTGTGAAGAGTTGGACACAACTTAGTGACTAAAACAACAATAGGAAAAGACCCATAATCAGTCTGCATAGCACTTCTTTTACAGAAACAGGGACAGGGCATGATCTCTTTTAAGCAAATATATTCGAACGTCTCTTTATAAGTAACAGTCATCTCCTTACCACCCTAGTTGGCCACAGTATCAGCGCTGGCTAGCTGGGTTATAACAAACTGGATTAAACAGAAACTCTCAGCCTTAGGTTTCTATCCAAGTAGTTAAACTTCACAAGATAAGAGGGAAGGAAGAAAGGGGTTTCTTGCAGAATCTGCCCAAAGAATCTGTGGGAGTGGTCACTGGGGCGCTGTCCCTTGGCTCCACCCAGGTTCTCTCGGGAGAGTCTGAACCCACGTTCTCTAATCCCACTTCCTGGGTCTGCACCCTCAGCTTTGCACTGGAGCTGCCCATCACTGACTGACTCAGCCTCCTGATTCTGACCTTTGCCTAACTTTGCAGCTTAACTGAAATGACTCTACAAACTCTCCCACGTATGTGTACACAAACTGGGCTTGATTCTGTTTACTGATCGTGCCTGCCCATTCCACTCCTGCCCTTAAGTCACTTTTGTCTTCCAGTCCCTCTCCATTACCATTTATTGGGTGAGCGCCTGCTGTGTGCCGGCCACTGTAACAGCTGTTTCATAAACATTATTCCCATCGCCCACAACTCAAATATTGTGCCTGCCTCCAGCTGGAGAAAGGTTCACTGCTACGCAAGGTCAAGATTAACCTCTACTGCAGGGTAGGTACAGGGTGTGAGCCCAGCCAGACACAAGTGGTGGCTGAAACGCCATCTCTGCAACCCCCAGGGTTGGGACAGGGGGGCAGAAACCAATGCAGGGTACTTAAGATGTCACAATGCTTACGATGTTTCAGGTTTAACGTAAACATACTTGCATTTGAAAGTGTGGATCCTGTCTTCCACTGGTCTCGGAAAGGCCAAGTAGCCTTCTCTGAAAAGAACCCTTATTTCTATAGTCAACTCAAAGTACTAATAGCTGAAAACAGAAACTATTCCAAAGTTTATATTAACAAAGCCCATAAGAAAGCTATAAAAATATTTTATTTAAATATTAAGACAAAAATTACACATACTTAAAATGATTAAAAGTTCCTATGTTAAACAAACACTAAAAACCCAATAATTTACACAGTGATAAAATCCCAAGTTGGCAAAACACAAATCCTTTTGATTGGTCCTCCCCCTAACAAAAGTATTATCAAAATGAAATTTTATAGGAATTGCTGAAGTTGGGTTAAAGGCACATGACACTATCACACCTTTAAATACACAGCCAGTCACTTCATACAATGAATTGTTACCCCTTAAATGCTCTATAATACTGGAGTACAGTATGCATCTCTATGAAAATTTGTTTAAATTTTTACACCAACAGTTTCTCCAATGATCCAAACAGATTAACAGTGCAAATTAAGTTATTCCTGTCTTGAATAGAATACTTTTATTTGAGTCTGAAAAATTCGCTAATCACTTGAGTTTAGAAATATGCAAATGAAATATAATTTATTCTGATTTCAGCTATAGAGTTATAAAGTTAAAATTCTTCCAAGGAAACCATTCACTTTGTAGATGCAAAAACACACTGTGTTCACCACTGCGTCTGCAGTGCTTTTAGCTGGCAGGATGTTAACCACCGACACACCCTTCCACCTGGAAGAAAATCCAAATGAGACAATCTATCTTAGACTGCTGGATTTAATATTTCAAAGCACAGTTCAATCTCCCCGTCTCCCCTCTGTGGCTCTGTTACCAGGTATAATTTGATGTCGGCAGTATTTCAAAAGCATAGAATTAGCACTTCTTGCATACGTTTTTGGTAAATGAGGAAGTATAGTCTTCTGTTACTAGATTCACAATCTAGTGTTTCTTCTAAACTATATTTATACTTCCCGAAAACGTGGAAAAAGTCAATACTGAACAGTCAAAGAGTCAAAGGAGAGAGGCTCAGAGGAGGGAACGTTTTTGTGGCAACAGGTCAACAGGGACAGAAGCCGGACTGTGAGAGTCCAAACGGTCCCAGACACAGCACAGCGTGTGGAGGGGACTCCGCACAGCGGCATGTGTGTGCGAGCAACTGTTTTCAGACAGATGACCAACGAGAGGACGGCCATTTCTCCTTTACCTGGTTACACGGACTCTCCTTAAAAACTCCAAAGGGAGAGCACTCTGTGAGCTGAAATGTCAGTCATTTGCACCCCAATAACTGAGCGTATTAACTTTTACTTCTCTGGGCCCCAGTTTTCATACTTGTAAACAGACACATGGAGTAGATTTCCTCCGAGTTCTGACATCAGCAACATGAAGAGAGGACTGCCTTTTTTACCAAGCCCCTAAGCGTGCAGAGTGAGGGCTCTCAGGACATTCTTATTTAGTAAATGAGTTATCTGACAATCAGCAAATAGACCCCACTGTGAGGTGGCAGGCCCAGGGATGCAGTGGTCTGCGGGGAGGCAGAAATTCTATAACCTGGAAGGAAAAGGCTGATGTGCCAGCCATCAAACTTTTATGCAGCAGTCAGGACAATTAGAAAACAGACTTTTTTCCTCAATTGGGTAAAACTGCCCATTAGTCCTATATTTCCATTAACTAAGAATAATCCAGGCTTCCCAGATGGCGCAGTGGTAAAGAATCCATCTGCCAATGCAGGAGATGTAGGTTTGATCCCTGGGTCAAGAAGATCCCCTGGAGTAGGAAACAGCAACCCACTCCAGGATTCTTGCCTGAAAAATTCCATGGACAGAGAAGCCTGTTGGGTTACAGTCCATGGGGTCACTAAGGGTCGGACACAACTGAGCTACTGAAGATGCACAGAAGAATGATCTAGCTAATAGTTATCTGCATAGAAGCTGATGGAAGTCGACTACAATAGAAAATGGACTAATGTGTGAACTTATCTATAGTGCAAGATACCCTCTTCATGAAATCTTGGACGGGCAGGGTGACTTCTCTAAGAAGCAGCCACTTAGAACTAAATAATGCAAAAGGGAAGGGATCACAGTCCCTTTCATCCCAGAGTTCCATGGATGACAGCCTGGTGTAAACACGGCTGAAATAATTCACTAGTCTGTTACTGCTATGTCTACTTGTGGTTCATCTGGTAAAGAATCCGCCTGCAATGCAGGACACCTGGGTTCGATCCCTTGGTTTGGAAGAGCCCCTGGAGAAGGGAAAGGCTACCCACTCCAGTATTCTGGTCTGGAGAATTCCATGGACTGTGTAGCCCATGGGGTCATGAAGAGTCGGACATGACTGAGCAACTTTCACTTTCACTGAACACTGTCATGAGAGACTATTTCCTTATTAGAATTACAACTCCAGAAATCTTACCTTGAGAAGTCATCCAAGGAGTGAGGTCAACATTACAACCCCCATAAACTGGGTAAACAGCAGCACTGGAGTGAAAAATGACCACACGTGCCACAAAGCAACATTGAAGCTGAAAAGGACAAAAAACCCACACCGTTGACAACTGCAGCTGTCCTCTATACAAATATACTGTACTGGAGAATCTAGATTTAGAAGGCTCACTTCCTACCCAGGCTGGGAAAGTTCATTCAGCCAGTAACTTTACTTATATATATACAGTTTCTCAGATATGTGATGTAGC
Source organism: Bos mutus (assembly GCF_027580195.1). Lineage (NCBI taxonomy): Eukaryota > Metazoa > Chordata > Mammalia > Artiodactyla > Bovidae > Bos > Bos mutus. Next base: position 104,580,718 of record NC_091622.1, on the reverse strand, counting down.
CAATATTGGAAATATCACAACCTGTTCACAAAGTACTTGGAACTGGAATCACTAAAGCTCGTCTAATGAGCGCTGGGCTGGCTCAAAAGAGACATCAGTCTCTTATAGTGTCTGTGAAGGAACATGAAATAAAATGACCATAGACTGGTTTTACAATCTCACACATGACCAAAATATCACGAGAAAAAAAAAAAGATGGTTAAAGTATTTTCCCATTAGAAACAGACTGAAAAACATCATTTATAAGCTGCTATTAAATTTTTCATTGAGAAAAACACTATTCCTGTCACCAAGTTAAGAATAAAACATTTTCTAAAGTGCAAGTGATTTTTATAGACTGCATTTTTTAAGAGTTGAAGCTAATAAAGGAAAATTATAGTCAATTAAGTGTTTCAGAGAGTTGATGATTAATATGTAACACTTTGACAAGTAGAAATTAGGATACCTATAATCCTACTGTGCTAAAAATAAAGTAACAGTCTTGGGGGTGATGTTAGCCTTCTTAAGAAAATGTTGAATAACACACCTGTCTACACTTGTTCCTGAAGAGTTAATAATAACCACATAACAATGTAACATGTCAAAAATCCATACTTCAACTACAGAAAATAAATCACAGAAAAAATACATTTACACTGAATACTGGAAAAGACCCTGAAGCTAAGAAAGATTGAAGGCAAAAGGAGATGGGGGCGGCAGAGGATGAGATGGTTAGATAGCATCAGTGACTCAATGGACATCAGTTATGAGCAAACTCTGGGAGACAGTGAAGTACAGGGAAGCCTGGAGTGCTGCAGTCTACGGGGTCACAAAGAGTTGGACACCACTGAGTGAGTGAATAACAACAAATGTACAAAGATGTGTGGTTTTCCCCAAACTACAATTCCATTAATATAAAGGGAGGAAAAAACCCTAAAAGGCCACACACCATGTTCAATACAGTTTTCTCACTGGCTGGCAGGAACCATGGGATTTACTTCCTTGTGTTTTTCTGTAATTCACAGATCTTTCTTTAGTGAGAAAGTTATAAAATACTTTCATAAACATAAAAAAAACACATCTTTTTCATTGACAACCTGTTAGTTTATGAAAAGGGATATTCAGTTCAGTTGCTCCTGTCCGACTCTTTGCGACCCCATGAATTGCAGCACGCCAGGCCTCCCTGTCCATCACCAACTCCCGGAGTTCACTCAGACTCACATCCATCGAGTCGCTGATGCCATCCAGCCATCTCATTCTCTGTCATCCCGTTCTCCTCCTGCCCCCAATCACTCCCAGCATCAGAGTCTTTTCCAATGAATCAACTCTTCGCATGAGGTGGCCAAAGTATTGGAGTTTCAGCTTTAGCATCAGTCCTTTCAAAGAACACCCAGGACTGATCTCCTTTAGAAAGGATGGACTGGTTGAATCTCCTTGCAGTCCAAGGGACTCTCAAGAGTCTTCTCCAACACCACAGTGCAAAAGCATCATTTCTTTGGCACTCAGCTTTATTTATAGTCCAACTCTCACATCCATACATAACCACTGGAAAAACCATAGCCTTGACTAGACGGACCTTTGTTGGCAAAGTAATGTCTCTGCTTTTTAATAAGCTGTCTAGGTTTGTCATAACTTTCCTTCCAAGGAGTAAGCGCCTTTTAATTTCATGACCGCAGTCACCATCTGCAGTGATTGTGGAGCCTAAAAAAATAAAGTCTGACACTGTTTCCCCATCTATTTCCCATGAAGTGACGGGACCAGATGCCATGATCTTCGTTTTCTGAATGTTGAGCTTTAAGCCAACTTTTTCACTCTCCTCTTTCACTTTCATCAAGAGGCTTTTTAGTTCCTCTTCACTTTCTGCCATAGGGTAGTGTCATCTGCATATCTGAGGTGATTGATATTTCTTCCGGCAATCTTGATTCCAGCTTGTGCTTCTTCCAGCCCAGCGTTTCTCATGATGTACTCTGCACACAAGTTAAATAAGCAGGGTGACAATATACAGCCTTGACGAACTCCTTTTCCTATTTGGAACCAGACTGTTGTTCCATGTCCAGTTCTAACTGTTGCTTCCTGACCTGCATACAGGTTTCTCAAGAGGCAGGTCAGGTGGTCTGGTATTCCCACCTCTTTCAGAATTTTCCAGTTTATTGTGATCCACACAAAGACTTTGGCGAAGTCAATAAAGCAGAAATAGATGTTTTTCTGGAACTCTCTTGCTTTTTCCATGATCCAGCAGATGTTGGCAATTTGATCTCTGGTTCCTCTGCTTTTTCTAAAACCAGCTTGAACATCTGGAAGTTCACGGTTCACGTATTGCTGAAGCATGGCTTGGAGAATTTTGAGCATTACTTTACTAGCGTGTGAGATGAGTGCAATTGTGCGGTAGTTTGAGCATTCTTTGGCATTGCCTTTCTTTGGGATTGGAATGAAAACTGACCTTTTCCAGTCCTATGGCCACTGCTGTTTTCGAAATTTGCTGCCATATTAAGTGCAGCACTTTCACAGCATCATCTTTCAGGATTTGAAATAGCTCAGCTGGAATTCCATCACCTCCACTAACTTTGTTCGTAGTGATGCCTTCTAAGGCCCACTTGACTTCACATTCCAGGATGTCTGGCTCTAGGTGACTGATCACACCATTGTGATTATCTGGGTCGTGAAGATCTTTTTTGTACAATTCTTCTGTGTATTCTTGCCACCTCTTAATATCTTCTGCTTCTGTTAGGTCCATACCACTTCTGTCCTTTATTGTGACCATCTTTGCATGAAATGTTCCCTTGGTATCTCTAATTTTCTTGAAGAGATCTCTAGTCTTTCCCATTCTGTTGTTTTCCTCTATTTCTTTGCATTGATTGCTGAGGAAGGCTTTATTATCTCTCCTTGCTATTCTTTGGAACTCTGCATTCAGATGCTTATATCTTTCCTTTTCTCCTTTGCTTTTCACTTCTCTTCTTTTCACAGCTATTTGTAAGGCCTCCTCAGACAGCCATTTTGCTTTTTTGCATTTCTTTTCCATGGGGATGGTCTTGATCCCTGTCTCCTGTACAATGTCAAGAACCTCTGTCCATAGTTCGTCAGGCACTCTATCAGATCTAGTCCCTTAAATCTATTTCTCACTTCCACTGTATAATCGTAAGGCATTTGATTTAGGTCTTACCTGAATGGTCTAGTGGTTTTCCCTACTTTCTTCAATTTCAGTCTGAATTTGGCAATAAGGAGTTCATGATCTGAGCCACAGTCAGCTCCTGGTCTTGTTTTTGCTGACTGTATAGAGCTTCTCCATCTTTGGCTGCAAAGAATATAATCAATCTGATTTCAGTGTTGACCATCTGGTGATGTCTATGTGTAGAGTCTTCTCTTGTGTTGTTGGAAGAGGGTGTTTGCTATGACCAGTGTGTTCTCTTGACAAAACTCTATTAGCCTTTACCCTGCTTCATTCCATATTCCAAGTCCAAATTTGCCTGTTACTCCAGGTGTTTCTTGACTTCCTACTTTTGCACTCTGAGAGGAGCTACCCCATGCCTGCGGACAGGGGCAGCAGCCAAGAGGAGCAACCCCACATCCAAGGAGCGGCAGCTGTGCAGGTGCAGGAGGGCCAAGAGGAGCTACTCCACGTTCAAGGTCAGGAGGGGTGGCCATGAGGAGATACCCCTCGCTCAAGGTAAGGAGCAGCAGCTGCGCTTTGCTGGAGCAGCCATGAAGAGATACCCCACGTCCAAGGTAAGAGAAACCCAAGTAAAACAGGTGTTTCGAGAGGGCATCAGAGGGCAGACACACTGAAATCATAATCACAGAAAACTAGTCAATCTTGCCGGGAGCCATCTCCCAGCATATTGCATATTGAGTGCAGCACCTTCACAGCATCATCTTTCAGGATGTGCAATAGCTCAACTGGAAGTCTATCACTGCCAGGAGCCAGCGTGAGGAACTCCGCCCATGGCAAAGGTCATGAGGAAGGAGGCTCGGCATACGCAAAGGTGGGATCGAGCCTCAGGAGTCCCCCTGGAAATTCTCGAGCATCTACCCCCAAAACCAGAGTCTGCCAACTTTCTGCTTTGTGCTCTCACCTACACCTCTGACTTTACGGGGGCACAGGGGGCTGTCCCCCACTACCTCTCTCTGAAAAAAGAGTTAACTTATAGCTCCAGTTAATAAAGTTCCTGGGTGTGATAGTGTTTCAACCTACAAACTCCTTTGGAAGTCCTCTAGCCTACCTGAATAGGTTTTTCCGGCCACATGTGATTGCTCAGAGCCTCCCAACTGTGAGAGGCATGAGGTGTTCTAAACTGTCTAAATACAGAGTCCTTTGAGCAGTTAAAAGATTGATTAGAAATTGTATTGGTGAAGGGTTTTTCACTTGTTGGGCCAATGTTTGCTGCTAAGTCTTCATATCCCTTACCTGCTGTGTCCCTGGCAGTGTATTGATTAATATAATTGGTGTAAGTAGTAGCTTTAATGTTTGTAACCTTGGACCCTTGAGTTAATTCTTTTTTGTTGTAGCCCACCATACCTGTGCCCTGTAGGAATGCAACTTTAATGCTTTTGGAGGGTGGCGCCTGCCTAATCACCTTTAGAGAAAAATAAGTTTTCTGAAGAAAGGGTCTTAAAATGTTAACAGGCCTCCGGGCCAGAAGATGATGCAAATCACCTAAACTTTTGCATATGATAAGTTTGCAGGAAGAAAGCCTGGCTTACTGCATGACTCTACCCCTTCCCCCATTATCCTCTATGCATAACTTAAGGTATAAAAACTACTTTGAAAAATAAAGTGCGGGCCTTGTTCACCGAAACTTGGTCTCCCCATGTCGTTCTTTCTCTCACCTTCTGGTTGAATTATTTAGCCTCTTTTCTCCACTCAATTTCCTCACTGAGCTATCCTTATTTCAGCCTCTTTTCTCCACTGAATTTCCTCACTGAGCTATCCTCATTCTATTACTCTTTATATCTTTGATGAATATTTAAATAAATAGGTCGCCAATGCCGTCTCTCCTTCGAATACCCTGGATCAGCCCGGGCTGGACCCCGGCTGGACCCCGGCACAATCTGATCACAGAGACCACAGCCTTGTCTAACTCAATGAAACTAAGCCATGCCGTGTGGGGCCACCCAAGACGGGCGGGTCATGGTGGAGAGGTCTGTCAGAATGTGGTCCACTGGAGAAGGGAATGGCAAATCACTTCATTATTCTTGCCTTGAGAACCCCATGAACAGTATGAAAAGGGATATTAATTGTGGCATTTTTTATAACCACAAAAGAATTTTTTAAAGAAATCAAGCTGGTTAAATAAATCATGATATGTCCATGCAGTGATAACCATGTAACCATTAAAAATAATGAAGCACATCTACACGCATGAATACAGAAGAAATACAAACTCAGTGTAAAAAAAAGATCACTTTGGAAAACAGTTTGGCACTATTTACTGAAGTTGGAGGCGTGCATACCCAATAGGTCAATGATTTCCCTGCTAGAGAGACCTATATTTACATATGTATGCATGTGCACAGACACCCAACAGAATCATGCAGAGGCACGTGTACAAGAATGTCTTGTATATGTCTCGAATGTCTTACCTAACAGCATCACACATGATAACTTCAAATTGGAAACAATCCAAATTCTATCAAGAGCTGCCGCTGCTGCTACTAAGTCGCTTCAGTCGTGTCCGACTCTGTGCGACCCCAGAGATGGCAGCCCACCAGGCTCCCCCGTCCCTGGGATTCTCCAGGCAAGAACACTGGAGTGGGTTGCCATTTCCTTCTCCAATGCATGAAAGTGAAAGTGAAGTCACTCAGTCGTGTCCGACTCTGTGCGACCCCATGGACTGCAGCCCACCAGGCTCCTCCATCCATGGGATTTTCCAGGCAAGAGTACTGGAATGGGGTGCCATTGCCTTCTCCATCTATCAAGAGCAGAACGGATAAACTGGAATTCAGTTATAGGATGGAATGCTGAACAGCAATGAAAATGCGCTACCGTTACGCACAACAACACGGAGGAATCATACTTCGTGTTGCATGTAACAGCCAAGGATAAAGGAACACATACCACAGCAACATGTCTCTATAGAGTTCAAACAGACACAACAACAACAACAAAAAAACAGTGTTTAAGAGATGCAAAAGAAAGGAACGACCAGGAAGGTGGGGACAGTGTCTTCCTGTGGGCAGGAAGGAAGAGGGAATGACTGGGGCAGGGGAGCAGGGGAGGGGTTACAGGGGGCTGGCACTGTTCTCCTCCTGCCCTCCTTAGGGTTTACACAAAGGCTCACTGCGTGATAATTCTCTCAGCCATACAATTTAGATTCTTCCACTTTTCTGTATTCAACTTCACAATGAAAATGATTTAAAAAGCAAAATGCAAAATATATATAGCGTGTTACCATATGTATTTTAAATTGCTATATAAGTAAAGAAAGACACTACCGAAAAGAGAATCAGAGACTACTTTTTCATTATTCCTTGTTTTCCCCGTTTAATTCTGTACCATGTATATCACTACCCGATCAAACAATATTCTTATTAGTCATTCCAAAGCTAACTCACCAAATTCCTGCTACAATAAAAGTAGCGGTTGTAATAGGTATCAATGCTGGATACTTGATATCATAATCTTCAATTCCACGATACCACTCCAGATAGATGATACAGTAAAATGCAATCGACACGCTAACGAGCAACAAGGCACTGCCGAAGAGAAACCAACTGTAGAGACAGAAGAATACCCTTCCGTTATCCTCTCACACGTCGTCTCTGAGGCCCAAGGGCAGATAGTCTTTTCTGACACATCTCCAGTGTGACACAGGACAGCTGCTGGCTAACCATGCCAATGGGAGCAATCCCATTCGTAACAGTGTATGTACATGACAAAGGTTTCATAAGTATCTCTGAATACAGGTGGTCTGAATTGGGAGACTTGTACCATCCACAGGGCGGGCAGCTTGGTTTTTGGTGCTCTGCACCCTGTTTTCTTGGCTGTACCTGTGTCTGGTGTCCCACCAGCCAGGTGTGACTCAGCCCTGCTACTAGAGCAAGGAAGTGTCTTTATGATTCTTCGGATCAGAACTTCCAAGCCCATTCTGCAATTTTGCTTCCAACTGTGCACATATAACTTGGGTGTAGACAATATAAACTACTTATAAAGGCTCTTCAGTTCCCTGAAGCTGGCCTAGGCATTCAGTGACTGTTAAGCAAATATGGACACAAAATTAAAATGATTTATTTTTAAAAGTGCTGAATGACAGCACTTAACACATCAGGGATCTTAAGAGTTTTCATTAACAGACAAGATACCTATTTCTAAGAAGAGTGTCAACTGGAGAAGGGGCACAGAGGGAACCCGTTACTCAATCCCAGCTTTCAGAAGGTCTAGATCTAGTAGGAAATGGGTGAGAAATATGGGAGTGAGACTCATGAAAGGATGAAAAAGGAAGACTTTAAACACACACACATTCTTTCATAAACTAACCAACCAAAAAAGAACCCTCGTTACACTAGTGCATTTTCTTTAAAAATACAGGAAAAATAGCAGCTTTCTGGTTGTTTCTGAAGCTTTGACTGTGAGATTAATAAAGATTTCAACAGATACCATCAACTTCTCCAAGTCAGGCAGGGTTTCTTGGAATACTGACAATCAGTTTGGAAGGAATTAAACTGCCTGTCATAAAAGATTTCTAAATGAAACCCTCCCATTCCTAGACTATCTCCCAGTACTCCCCCAAGGGGTAATGGCTTTTTTCTTCTTCCAACTCCATCCAAGACCTGGCTCAGTGTATGTGAGGAACCCTCATCAGCCTCGGCCAGTCACGGGGATGTGGCCAGATCTGGAAAATCAGAGGCAAGAACCCTTTTTGAGGAAGCAGAAGGCAGCCTGCACGGACCACCTCTGGGCAGCACTCTCATGCCTTGGCTGCTCCAACTCCCCGCAAACTGAGGCCTCAGCAAGAACACAATGCTGCTCAAAGTTCTCAGCCTCTGAGTGGGTGTTTCTGTCTCTTTTCCTCTAAGATGACACTTATTCGAGGACAGACCTATGACTTCCACTTCCTTTTTGTGCCCCACTACCCTGGTCTGGTGGTTGAGTCAGGCTCTGCCACACACCTGGGCATGCCTCTTACTCCAGCAGGCGCCCACAAACATTTCACAGTGGAAGGAGCTATTCCTCACCTCCCATCTCCCTTAACTGTTAATACTTAGTATTCTCTTATGTAAGGATATAGAAGGACACAAATGGGTAAATACTCTCACCTCTCCTAAAACCTCAAAGACGCCCACCTCACAAGCTTGGCGCATGGTTGTGAGAGCTGGATGGTAAAGAAGGTAGAGCAGGGAAGAACTGATGCCTTTGAACTGTGGTGCTGGAGAAGACTCCTGAGAGGCCCTTAGACGGCAAGGAGCTCAAACCAGTTGATCTTAAGGGAAATCAACCCTAAATACTCCTTGGAAGGACTGATGCTGAAACTCCAGGATTTTGGTCATCTGATGCAAACAGTTGACTCACTGAAAAAGTCCCTGATGCTGGGAAAGACTGAGGCCAGAAGGAGAAGAGGGTGTCAGAGGATGAGATGGCTGGATGGCATCACAGATGCAATGGACATGAACTAGGACAAACTCCGGGAGATGGTGAGGGACAGAGGCCTAGTGTGCTGCAGTCCATGGGGTCACAAAGAGTTGGACATGACTGAGTAACTCAACAACAACCCGAGGTTGGGCAAAACGAGGTGCCCCTTCAAGGCACTCCTACGTCATCCCATACACACTCATACACTAACACAGTACATACCGCGTGACCTGTTCATCTATCACAGCCTAAAATGAACTGGTGGAGGGGGAGAAACGTGCCTTGTTCATCACTGGCACCAAAACTGGACACACTTCAGGTTCTCGTTAAATATTCAGTGAACGAAGGGGCAGCTGATACGAGTTTGAAGTGAATGTTCCCTCTTTTCCCAGCCAACTGAGAGAGACAAAGGAGCCAGGCTGATGAAGATCAAGTCAGCTTTTTTTTCACTAATGGAGCTATGGAAAGAAGATGGCTTTGGTGAACGGTCACAGAGTGCTTCCTCACACTGAAACCCAGGAATAGACAGACTTAGCCACTGGCTTCAAGACACAGTGAAAACCTAGAGACCTTCTCATCTTAGGGTTGCCCCAAGAAACGATGGTGCAGGGACTTCCCTGGTGGTCCAGTGGTTAGGAATCCTCCTTCCAATGCAGGAGACACGGGTTCAATCCCTGGTCGGGGGACTAAGATCAAACATGCCTCAGGGCAACCGAGCTGCTGCACCACAACTACTCAGCTCAAGTGCTCTAGAGCCTGTGCTCGCCAACGAGAGAGGCCCTTGTGCCACAACCAGAGAGAAGCCCCACGCACTGAAACTGGAGAAAGCCGTGCACCACACCGCAACGAAACCTCAGGGCAGCCAAAATAAAAAACAATTAAAACTGAAATTTAAAAAAGTTTTTTAAGAAAAAGAGCTCCAAAAATACAAAAACAAACAACAACAAGAATTATGGCACAGACAAGCATCCCAGAATCTGTGCTTCCTGTGAGCAGCTGGCTCCGAAGGGAAAGAAGGTGCTGAGTTACAAGTCTGGTTCTTCATCCCAAACCCCATCAGGAGGTCCAGCACCTCCCAGAGAAGGAGCAGTGATGGGGAAGGATGGGGAAGCAGTGATGGGCAGTGTCTAGGGAAAGCTCCTGCTTGTGGAGATAAGGAAAGTGAACAAGCTCTCTCCCTCCCATAGTTTACATCAACTCCCCCACCCCTGCTGTCCCCTGGCTGCCTGCTCCCTCACTCTCCTCAGGCGCCCCTCCAGCAGTCACCGCCCCTCCTGAAGGCCTTGACAGAGAAAAACTGTATGCCCCCATCCCCAGCAAAAACACCTGATCAGCAGTCCTGTCTGCACCTTTCTAGCCTCACTGATATGTGTGTGTGCCAGTCGCTTAGCCGTGTCTGACTCTTTGGGACCCATGGACTGTAGCCCACCAGGCTCCTCTGCCCATGGAGTTCTCCAGGCAAGAATACTGAAGTGGGTTGCCATTCCCTTCTCCAGGGGTTATTCCCAACCCAGGAGTTGAACCCAGGTCTCCCCATTGCAGGCAGATTCTTTACCATCTGAGCCACCAGGGAAGTCTTACTTGATACTTCCAGACAATTAACACTTGCTCTCTAAGAGAACCACCCCTCCCGATGCCAGCTCTAACGCTCACTAACACCTCCCCATCTTTTTCTGTTTTCTAGGGACCTCCAGAACACTCTCTAACATTCAGTGAAGACTCAGGAGAGTGATCAACAACCTTCCCCTCAACCCCCCACACCTGCCATCAGCTCCTGAAAGAGATCTCAATTCACATGAATGATGGACTATTTGACATCCTGCCACAAAGCTCCTGACTTCTCGCACCAGTGAACTCAACTCTAGTTCAATCACAGCCTGTACATGTAGCTCACTGGCCATTAACTACTCTCTAAAAATGAGCTCTGAGACCTGATTCTCACCTACCACAGTTCTCATTCCTTCCTCCCAGGGCTTGTGGATCTGATCTCCTAAAGACCTTTAGTCATTCTCTCTCCATGTTTTACAAATGATTAGGTCCTTAAATTCACTGCCTTCCTCATCCTACAAAACATCTAGGCTGAAAAGGCCCACTGAAATAATGTCCACTCTGTTGCACATGCCCAGGACGTGCACTCTTTTTCAACTTTGTATCACCAGCACCTCCAACTTGCTGGCTGGCAGAAAGCAGGTGCTTACTAAGAGTCTAACAAAACATAATGTGAAAAAATAAGAGCCATCAAGTTTTCTTACCTACTGGTGTGGAAGTTTTCTTTAACAGTTTGAAAGAAGTCAACATAATAGGTAACAACAATGGATGCCAAAATCCAGAACCCAGAATGGATATTAAGTCTTGGAAGAGGTTTCTCCTTTTTCTCAACAGCTGTAGAGGTTTCTGCAAATAAGAGAGATTTCAACTGATCAAGTAACCATTAGCTCCACAGGAAAAATTACACCTATTTCAAGTCAAATAAAATAATTTCCTAGAGCTTTCTAACAGCCAGATTCTCTCCTATTAGAGTACCAATTTCTTCTGTAAAACCACCAAAATAAGTTTATATTTTTAGAAATAATAGGAGCTGCTATAAAACTTGTTCAGTATTGTCAACTTTTTTCCGCCAAATGAATTTTGGAACTAAATTTATTTATAGTCTTTTGGGAAGAATAATGCCATCCGGTAGTGTAGAAATTTTCATGTTGTGCTTCATATATCGCCTAGGAAAGTGATTATTCCTGTTAATTCAGAAATATGCAAGTGACAAACATTAGAACACAAAATGGACTTGTGATTTTCCAAAAACACTACTTACAAACACTACATATTTACTTGTTTTAAACAAACACAACCTTTTGAGGCACCTCAAAAGTGGAAAGGTCACACTGGAGGTACAGTTCCAACACCGTACTGTCTAGACTAGTGATGGATAAGTCAAATTCCTTCCACCTGGGACCCGATCTGAAAGAACAACTGGCTGGCTCTGGGTCAAATGGGGTCTAACAAGTTCCCCAGGTGACTGACATACCCGCTCTCCCAGTTCATGCGAGAACCACTGGTATGCATCCGAGGTTCCTGACTTCAGCTGACCATCAGAATTCCTGGTCACCTTACTCATAATACAAATTCTGGGAGATATCCACAAAATGTATAACCAGAAAGCCTCATGAAGTCTTCTGTGTTTGTTTATTAAAGGTAATAAATACACAACGTTTTAACATCATACAGGACAAAAACATCTAAGATGAAATCTCTTTCGATCCTTAACCCCAGTTCCCCAGCGCAAAGCAACTACCAGTATCAAGGTCTACTGAGTTCCTGCATATTCTATGCATCTACAGGTGAGCATACACTGCATGTTACCTGGGTTGAACCCGAACCGTGGTATATCATACTTTGTTCTGCGCCTCCCTTTGAAAATTACCCACACTGGTAAAGTCGGCCTGCTGTGTGGCATACGGATATCCAAGAGTATTTAACCAGCTCCCTGCTGATGGACGATGCTATACGCCTCCTCTTGAAAATTACCCACACTTGTACATAAAGTCGGCCTGCTGTGTGACATACGGATATCCAAGAGTATTTAACCAGCTCCCTGCTGACGGACAATTAGATGCTTCCAGTCGTTCGCTATTACTAGCAATAGCAATGCTGAGATGAAACACTTTGCACATGCACATACGTCCTTGTGTACTGCTACAAATATGCTTCTTTTCTTAGGGACACAACCAGTGGAAATTTTATTTTAATGGATACTGCCAAATAGGTGTTAAACCAGCTCTCCAGGGAATCCTGAAGCGCAGCTGAGACGAAGATGCGGAAGGCTACCTGATCTCTAACGCTTTTTTACGATACTTAAATACTTAAATAAAATACTTAAAACGTGCAAAACTACTTGGTAAGCCTTGATAAAAACAAATCCCAGTCCCTCCGGAATGGGTGGGCCTGCGGGAGGTCGGGTCGCCGTTTCCGGGCGCCTTGCCTACGGGAACCTCGAGGCGGCTCGAAGCGTGCCCGGGGGAAGCGCCTCACCCGGCCTGGGGTAGCCCTCGTGTTCCAGTGGGACCTCCGCGTCCGGCGGGAACAGGTACCGCCGCCGGAGCTGCTCCCGAGCCCGTAGAACATCCATCTTGGCACCACCCAGAAACGGGGCGGAAGTGACGTTAACCTCGCCGGAACTTCCTGTAGGGACATCCGGGCGGAAGGAGGGGTTCCCGTTTATGAAAAGTGGAGACTATGTTCTCTTCTAGGTTTTAGTTGGTAAGAACGTAGGGTAGCGTTGGGTTAGCTGTCTCCGTGCTCACATTTGCAAACAGGATTTGAATTTCGAAATGTTGACCTTTCCCAAACGAAAGACGCTCCGTTTATTCCGAGCTACGGAAGCCCAGAGGATCAAACTTACAGGTGCCGGCGGATGCGCGCGGGCAGGGCTGTAGGTCCCTGCCTTGGTACTGGGCTTCTTCCCGCTCTCTGCATCCGAAACCCTCCGTGGCTCCCCTGTGCCCATAGTGTCTCAGCCCGTCAGCTTCTTTCCTCTTCCTCAGGAATCGCCCAGCTAGACTTAAAAGGGTTGGAGGACTCCCAGGAGGAGGGAAGGATCGCTGGGCCGGGTCCGGGAGCCTGCGGTGGAGCCTGGGCCTGGCACTGACCGCTTGGACAGACTCCGGGCAAGAAATAAAAACCGTTCTGAGCCTGTTTGCTCTTCTGTACCATGGGGATTATGCCTGCTTCATGGATGTTTGGCGGTTTAAATGTGAAGCACCTGTGTGTGGTTTGTGTTAGCTCCCTTCTTACGACTTTTGTGAGAAATTGCCCCCAGCCAGGATCGTGGGAGCTAAACCGGTTGTTGTTCAGTCGCTAAGTCGTGTCCGACTCCTTGCGACCCCACGGATTGCAGTACATCAGGCTCCTCTGTCCTTCACTGTCTCCCGGAGTTTGCTCAAACTCATGTACATGGTATTTGGCCGGGAACCCACCACGAATGGGTGCTCTTGCCACGAATTCACAAGTTTTACTCCATCAATAATCCTGTTTACAGGACTTCCCTAGCGGTCCAGTGGTTAAGACTCTGCCTTCCAATGCCAGGGGCATGGGGTTCCATTCTTGGTCAGGGAACTGAGATCCTACATGCCCCAGCAGTATGGCCAATAAATAAAATTTTAAAAAAGATTTCAAAGGCAAATACATAAAGCTATAGTTATGTAGTTGTAAAAAAAAAAAAAAAACAGGCAAAAGAATTAGTCCTGTTTACTATTCTCCTGCCTCCTTCCTACCGTGTCATTTGTTGAGAAATTTTGTTCTTAACCCTTCCAACCTTTGCTGAGCACCTACTATCTGTTACTGCTAAGTCACTTCAGTCGTGTCCGACTCTGTGTGATCCCATGGACTGCAGCCTATCAGGCTCCTCTGTCCATGGGATTTTCCAGGCAAGAGTACTGGAGTGGGGTGTCATTGCCTTCTCTGTTAGGAACTCTTAGGCACCTTGCTAGACAATGGAGATAAGATGGATGAGACGTGAGGTTGCACTTGAGGAGCTCCTGGGCTAAAAATGACCATAGAGACTTACTACAGTAGAGAGCAGTTTATATAAATTTGTAGAAGCATTTCATTCAGTCAGTCAACAAATGTTTTCTGAGCAGCTACATCTGCTAAAATGCTGAGGACAGAGGTAAGTTAGATCTAGTGGAGAAGACAATTTCCATCCAAGGCCATGACAGAGATACTGTATACAGGTTGAATAAAGGGCTTCCCTAGTGGCTCAGATGGTAAAGAATCTGCCTGCAATATGGGAAACCCGGGTTTGATTCCTGGGTCGGGAAGATTCCCTGGAGAAGGAACTGGCAACCCACTCCCCTATTCTTGCCTGAAGAATCCCATGGACAGAGAAGCCTCGTGGGCTACAGCTCATGGGGTCGCAAAGAGTCAGACATGACTAAGTGACTCAATGCATAAAGGGCAGCCCTTCATTCTGCTGGGCTGTGTGGAGATCACAGAGTGGCTTGAGGTGGGTTATATACAGGGATGGATAGTCCAAAAAGTCACCCCAGAAGTAAAATTTGAATTAGTGGTCACTTTTTAATACCTTCTATATGTCCTGAGAATTTGCATAAGAAATGTAATAAATATTCAAGAAAAGAATGTCAAGTTTCTACAGGTTTATTAGTATCATTTCCTCAGCCTTTCTAGCAAATGCTTCAGCACATAGGATTTAACAGCTGGGTGGATCATATGGCTTTTCTACACAATACCTTCTTTTTCCTGTCTTGCTTTCCGCGCCCCCCCCCCCCCCGACCCTTTTTTCTTTTCAGACTCGTAAATAACCAGAGTTCACCTCTTCAAAGCCACCTGGGGTCTTCACCCTCCCTTCTCTTCTCTCTGGTACAGAGTTAGAAGTCTTGTTAACAGGAAGCAAATTCCTCATCAAATGCAGTCTTCTGTTGATTGTCTCCTTGCGAAAAGGTCAGTGCTGGGTCTCCCTTGTAATTGAATATTCCCAAGAGCATCTCAGGCATTCCAGGGTTTCCATATGTAGTGTGTTCAGGTCAGATCAGTTTCCCCTTTGGTGGTTTCAGAGTCTTTGTATTTGGATCTGAACTCTTTTCAGCCTTTTTTCCCCCTAATATTTTAAATGCACAACTCGCAGACCACGTTGATGATACTTAAAAGCAGGTTGGAAAAAATCCAGTGTTTAATGACATCTTCATTGCTGGGGCCCATTAAGTAAGTTCTTCAATGTGTGTACTGAGCACCATAATGATGGATACATGATATCAGATTGCTGCCAACCAAGAAATTCCATTTTCAATGTGGATTACTTGTGGGGGGGGAATAAATTTGACTGTGATCTTTGCTGGCCTCCCCTTAGCAATGTGGTTAGGTCCAAGGTGTTTACAGACTATTGAATCCTGGCTCCATCATTCTGGATCCCTTGGGCAAGTTGTTTCATTGTCCTAGGTATCAGTTTCCTCATCAGTGACGCCAGGGGTACCAGAGTGAAGATAAATGCATGCTGACTGTTTAGCCTGATGCTTCCCATGGTCAAGCAGGGTTATGTTCAGGTTAAGTCATTGTTCACTACTTGATTGGGCTTGCCAGGTCTTCTGGATCTGGTTCCTGCTTAGCTCCTTATCAGTTCTTCCTTTCTCCTTGGGCTCCAGTTTCTCTTTGTGGCAGTTTCCTTTTGCTTGGGCTCTCCCAGTTGACTGGGGACTACAGTCACATCTTAGCAGTGCCTTGCAAACACCTGGCATGTAGCAAGGATTCTATTACCTGGTTTTCAGTTTGACCCTTGTCGCAATTAACTCTGGTCTTTGATATAGACATCTATGTGTCTTCCTCTGAGAAACCACCTTTTCTCCCTCCTGTAATAGCCCTGTAATAGTCTCAGTAGACTGATTCTGTCCTTGGGGAGGGCTCAGGACCTAGACCAGACCTGTCAGCCCCAGGACTCAGGCTGGGGCTGTTGGGAAGATTGTTCCGAGGTCAGTGTGGGCTTGGGGATGCCACCCACTGTGGAGACACACAGAGGAGCCCACCCAGGAAGGAAGCTCAGATGCAAGCTAAGCTAAGAAGTCTCATAGCACTGTTTCAGCTTCCAAATCCAGCCAAGACCTAGCTGACGTAGTTAAGAATAAGAACTCTGGAACCAGCTGCCGGGCCAGCTGTCATAACTTGTTTTGTCATTACTAGCTGTTTCAGCCTTGGGCAAGCCGTGGATCTTCTCCATTGCCTACAAGATTGGATAAAGATTAAAAGTATTAATATATGCAAACCTCTTAGCACAGTGCCTAGCCCGTAGAAAGCTCTTGATATGCCCTTCTTTTTTTTAGTTGAAATACAGTTGATTTACCATGCTGTGTTAGTTTCTGCTGTATAGTATAGTGATTCAGTTATACAGATATATACATATATACACACATATATATGTGTGTGTGTGTGTATATATATATATATTCTTTTTCATGTTCTTTTCCATTATGGTTTATTACAGGATATTTGGGCTTCCCTAGTGGCTCAGATGTTAAAGAATCTGCCCACAATGCAGGAGACCCAGGTTTGATCCCTGGGTCAGGAAGATCCCCTGGAGAAGGAAATGGCAACCCACTCCAGTATTCTTGCCTGGAGAATTCCATGGACAGAGGAGCCTGGCAGGCTATAGTCCATGGGATCACAAAGAGTCAGGCACAACTGAGTGACTAACACATACACAGGATATTAACTATCGTTCAGTAAGTCTTACCTGTTCTTATCCATTGTTGACATTTCACAGATTTCTGAGCCAAAAGTAAAAGAAGGATTTTTTTCAAACTAATGCTAATTTGAGTGGTTTTCTGATACTCGCAATCGTGAGGCCGTACCAATACCACCCTCTCCTGTACAATGTTCTCTCATTGTACCCCGTACCTGCCCCCTTGGTCTTTCACTGGACTGCAAATACCTCCAGGAGTGGGTTCATATATGTAAAGCTCTTAGAAAAGCACCTGACATGTGGAAAATGCTCAGTAAATGATAATATCTATCATTTGGAATGCAACCCTTTATTCCAAAAAGAAAGGCAGTTTTTTTTAAAGTCTCCCTTTTATTATATAAATAATTCAATGAAATATGTCTCTCTGCATGTCTGTTTCTCTGATAAAAGCAATAGAACTGGAAACACTCAGTCGAAAGAAAGATCTACATTTTAAAACTAGCTTCATTCAGAAAGTGCAGACTGCACTACTTAACTCCTAGCAGCAGTGGGCAGGAGCAACCATCTTCATCATTTACTCCAACCACTGGCTTTATCATTTTGGTAAAATTTTCCCAATTGATAGTTGGAGGGAAAAATCTATCATTTCAATTTTTTATTAGCAATTCTTTTCACACACTAATTGGCCATTTGTACATCACTTTTCTTTGGGCATTTTCATCCCTTATTTTTTTTTTATAGATCAAGGATATCATTGTATATTTTTCCAGTTTATTATTTACCTTTTGAGGGTGATCATGCTCATACCTCTATTTCGTTTTGTTTTTCTTCACTCTCCATAGCCTGTGATGAAGAGTTTGGATGAATTTGCCCAGTGGGGGTCTGAATGGATGATCCAGGCCGGTGGAAAGTGCCCAGGCAGTGCTCGTGTATATTCACTCCACAGTGACTATAACTTGAACCCTTTTTAAGCGGACCTAGTTATTCCCTGCCCATTTGTTACTCAACTAACTACTGGGAGAAGTTATTTTAGTTAACCACAACTGAAAATAACTAAGCAACAATAATGACAGCCATAATGATAGTCCTTACAAAATACATGTACAATTAAAAAAAAAAAAGGAAAAAGAAAAGAACCTTGGGACTTCCCTGGTGGTCCAGTGTTTAAGACTGTGCTCCCAATGCAGGGGGTATGGGTTCGATCCCTGGCCAGGGAACTAAGATCCCACATGGCCAGAAAAAAGAAACTTATTGGAATTCCTCTGAAGTATTTCACAAGACTGACAGACAAATAGGATTTCAACCAGGTCTGGGTGAGGGTGACACCCGGGATGGCTCTGGGAAAGCAAACAAGAATAAGTCTGTAGCAGATGGCAGTGAGCCTGCCCCGTTCCTCTGGCCCTTAGCATGTCTGTGCATGCCAGCCTGCTGCTGACTCAGCTCAGATGTCACTCTGCCTGGGGTTCTCTCCGGTCCATCCTTTTTAGCGGTGAGAGAGAGAGAGGGAATTCTCGCAGAAGGGAAATCAACATGAACCAAACAGATGTCTACTAAACTAGCAAAAGAAGCCCCCAGGCACCCTTTAAGGCCATGCAGCATGCTGTTTTCTTGGACAGGGTGCTGGGGAGAAGAGTGGAGAAACTTCCCTGTGGCTGCCAGCTCATCCGGCAGAGGAGAGACAGGTGCTGGTCTCAACCAAAAGATCAGGACACAGAAAAGGATCGTTCCTAAACAAGAAAGAAGAGGAGGTTGGTAGGCGGGGACTGGCCTAACACTGAGAGGCTAGGTAGGCACGAATCCTAGTCGGTGCGTGTCCCCAAACACTTCTGACATTTCTGGCTGTGTGGCCAATTTGGGAACTACATTTGAGTCCACCGGGTTCTGTGAGAGGACTGTCCCTCGTATTAAATTGCTGTTGAAACCTGCTATCAGGCTTACAAACCCAGAGCAGGATGAAGGTGTGTCCTGGCTGCCTCTGCTCCCCAGGTGCCCAGAATCTTCCAGGCCGTTAATGCTGGTCGACCAGTGACATGAGCTAAACTGTTCAGAGCCTAGAACTTGGCCTGTTACTAATGTCATCAAATAAAGCAATTTTTTCCTTTCATACAACTTCTATATTTTTAATAATATATTTTACTGTTGTAGCCATGCGTTCTGGGAAACAAACTCACTCAAAAGGACAATGCAGACAGTGGAGTGCAGTTTATTACACCAGAAGGCCCAAGGCAGAGTCTCCTCTTAGCCAAGGAACCCCAACTGACTTTGGTGAAAACCTGATATACCTTAAGTGTACTGCTCAAGCCCACATCCCCAAATTCCTTAAACCTAGCCTGAAAAGTGTTAAAGGGAGATACAAGCAGGTTGCAGCCATGATTCATAATCAGAAGGGTCAGCTGGGTATGCATGGTAGCCTACACCAATGGCTGCCATAAAGATTACAAAGGTAATTGACTACACAGGGGATTATTACATTCTTTTTTGCGTCGGGAAATCTTGGTGTGGAATCTGGTGTTTATCAGTCCCAGAGGCCAGTTTGGCCGTAGGTATGTTATCCTCATGGCTACCAGGCATATAGTCCAAAGCTCACTGAAAGTGCGAGATGGAATTGCCTTCTTTTTCAAGATGGAGTCAGTTTGGCCTGTTCCTTTTCTCCCTCACTACCTCACACTGTCATCCATTTCCACTAAATATACAAATTTAGAAGACCTATTTTAGCCATTTCTTGAAAGTTTTAATTGGTAGAGGGGATAAATACAATACATTCTGAGATTCAGTCACCACAAAGTATCTTGAATTAGATAAAACCATGAAAAGGGCTTTCTGATCTCATGAACCATTACGGAAACCACTTGGAAATCCTTGGCCTGAACATTTTTTTTTTTTTTTCAAAAAAGCTCTACCTGGAGTTTATAACAATGATCTAAATCATCAGTGCTAAGAAAATACAGATGCAAGCAAAGATGGGATCCTGACCAAAGGGGAAAAAAATCTAAGTTATCAGAGAAACACCTGAGTTTGAATTGATTCTGCTACCTACAGTGTGACCTGGGGCAAGTCACTTAAACTCCCTGTAACTCATCATCCGTGACATGGATACGGTAATATCACCCACCCAGAGCTGTTGAAAGATTTAATTATATGTATACACATGCATATGCTGCTGCTGCTGCTAAGTCACTTTAGTCGTGTCCGACTCTGTGCGACCCCATAGAGGGCAGCCCACCAGGCTCCCCCGTCCCTGGGATTCTCCAGGCAAGAACACTGGAGTGGGGTGCCACTGCCTTCTCCACGCATGCATATACATATACACAAAAGGCTTAGGACAATGCCCGAGCCTGCTACCATAACAGTGCTTCGGAACCACTCCCTCTTTTTCCAGACCCAGTGTTCTCAAACATCCTCAAATAGTAGAGTACCAAGCACTTTGGGGGGACCTCATGAAATATGGATAAATGAGGCAAAAAATTTTGTTGTTCAGTAGCAAAGTCATTTCCTACTCTTTGCAACCCCATAGACTATAGCACACCAAGCTTCCCTGTCCTTCACTATCTCTTGGAGTCTACTCAAATTCATGTCCATTGAGTCAGTGATGCCATCCAACCATCTCATCCTCTGTTATCCCCTTCTCCTTTTGCCTTCAATCTTTCCCAACGTCAGGGTCTTTTCTAATGAATTGGTTCTCATTAGAAAGCAAAAAATAAAAAATAAAAATAGCCATGCCCTATAAAAATTTATGTCAATTCTCACAGCATCTAAACTAGAATGGAGGGTGATATGGGCCAAGAGGCTGAAGAAATTCTAGGCAGGGACAGCTTAACAATGAGAAAATTCTATTACCTTAACCTTTCTCTAAAACTGAGAAGTATCATTCCAATTTTAACTATAAAGTCTCCCTCTGTTCAGGATAAAATTGGATGGAGCAGGGCAATCCTATAATGTTACCATTAGTATCTGATGTCAATGTGATGCCAGATCCCAAGAGCAGTGTTGTTCAAACTATCCAACAGAACTGAGTCTTCACCTACCTTTGATCTACAATGGAGAAATCTAATATATGGATGACCACAGGCCTCCAACAGGTCACCAGGAAGGCGCAGCAGCAAAGGTCATATTTCAGCGGCTCACAATACCTTCTCTGTGGACAAACAATGGCTGACCTTCCCATCAATGTCTGACCTTTCAACTCTTGACAAATGTATATATTTTCTCAGCAATTACAACTTAAGCTACTAAAGGGGCAGTTTAATCACTTTTATCAAAGGGAATAAATTAAAGCTTCCCTGGATCCCAGAACAAAAAGAGCTCAACTAGCCTTTGCGGTCAAAGAAACCTCTTTTTTCACTGGGGCACACAGCTTTTCTCAGAAATCCTCACTGTTTGAAAGCAAGATGGAGAGTTAGAAGGAAGGTTCAGCCCCAAATTACAGAAGTTAAAAAATATAAAATCTAAAAGGACAGTCGTAGAGTATCTATTAATAAGTAGATGTCTTTTTTTTTTTTAACTGAGGGAAATTATTATTCTGATTTATCTTTAACATCATTCAAGACTGAAATCTGTGAAAACTTGGAGATGATGTTTTCCAGTTTTATAACCTAGTGGTAAACCCCAGAGATTATACAGCTATTTTGAGGAGCTAGATACAGAGATGAGCTTTCCAGGTGGCACAGTGGTAAAGAATCCACCTGTCAATGCAGGAGATGCAAGTTCAATCCCTGGGTCAGGAAGATCTCCTGGAGAAGGAAATGGCAACCCACTCCAGTATTATTGCCTGGAGAATCCCATGGACAGAAGAGACTGGCAGGCTATAGTCCATGGGGTTGCAAAGAGTCGGACACGACAGCATGCATACGTGAAGATACAGAGATGAAATTTAAGAAATATTCAGTTTCAGTGCAATTGGGCAAAGTAAACTGTTCAGAGTTTATCACCTCCTGCTGTCTCCCATGTACGTAGGAATGGGTGTCAGGTGAAAGGTAAGTGATGTTGCTAAAATTCTGCCTCTGTTCACAGGTACCAAATAGGAACTCAGAGACAGAGTTTTGGGTGAAGTAGAAAAGAATGGTTTTATTGCTTTGCCGATCCCTGGGTTGGGAAGATCCCCTGGAGAAAGGAAAGGCTACCCACTCCAGTATTCTGGCCTGGAGAATTCAGTCGGACATGACTGAGCGACTTTCACTTTCGGGAAAGAACAGTTTTATTGCTTTGCCAGGCAAAGGGGCCCACAGTGGGCTAATGTCCTCAAAACTGCGTGTCCCCAACTGGAGGGGTTAGTGAAGAGTTTTACAGTGTTCAGGGAGCAGGGCGTGGTCAACTCATGGACATTCTGATTGGCTGGTGGTTGAGGTCACCAGGAGTCAGTATCATTAACCATCTTCCAACTGGACTGGGGTCTATGTGCTTATGGTCAGCATGAAGTTAACCTTTTCCACCTGGTGGGGGTCTTAGTATCTGCAAAACAGTGCAAAAGACATGGCTCAGAATATTATCTATAGTCCTTGAGGAAGAACTAAAGGTCCCTGACTTTGTTTAATGGCTAAAGTATGATTATTCTGTCTTATTTGACATTTTCTCACTCCTCTGATTAAAATTTATTCTTTGCCTAAGTTTTTCTACAGACAAAAGGCAGGTGGAGGGCATGGGTGGTGGGGGGTTCTATTCAGGGAAGGCCTCAAGGGTCCTGCTCGGTTACAGTGAGGTGGCAGAAGAGAAAGACGACCCCATACTGCAAGTAGTTAATAAATACCCATCACTTAATCCAGAGGGCTGGTAATAACCCAACCATTCTATCCTCACGCTAGGCAGCATGACTCCCTCCCTCCCTGAGTGCACCCTACAACCAGTTTGCCTCCAGGACTTCTGAGATTGCCTCAGGGTCTTCTGTCTCCTTCTCCCTAAAGACAGCACACAGCCCAGTCCAGGGTGGACACTCTGGAATTATCTTATTAGTTCCTGTAATTTAGAATGACTTCAACAACAAGACAGTTTAGAGCAGAACCACAGGTCCGGTACTGGAGGATTCAGGTCCAAACATGTTTGTGAGGAAAAGCAAAAATCAGTGTATACAAGACAACTTCCCAACAGGATCTCTTCAAGGAAAATCCCACTACATGCTTATGATCAACAATTTCTTGTCTGAAGCTGAAAGGGGCAAGGTTCTCACATGGACCAGCTTTTCTGGAGAGAGAATCTTAGTTCTCTTTAGTAGAAAGATGCTAAAAACCAGCTTACTGGAGAGAGAACAAGGATGAACTACATAAGCAGCCTCCTGCCCAGGTGCAGTGTAGGAATCAATATAAAGTAACACTTCTGTTCCAGTGTAAATGAGAAATACAATGTGCTCTTCTTGGCTCACTAAGGAGAATAGAAACTTATAAGCCCTATTCTAGCCATCTTGAATGCTTAATTAGAAGGGATAAAGGCTGAATATATACTGCTGCTCAGTCCTGTTGGACTCCTGGCGACCTCATGGACTGTAGCCTGACAGGCTCCTCTGTCCATGGAATTCTCCACGCAAGAATACTGGAGTAGTTGCCATTCCCTTCTCCAGGGGATATTCCTGACCCAGGGATTGAACCTGGGTCTTACACTGCAGGCAGATTCTTTACCATCTGAGTCACCAGGAAAGCCCCTCCAGTTACCACAAAGTACTGGTAAATGTATATGTCTTTTCTTTCATGTGAATGAGCATAATAATTGATCTCTAATTTCCTTCCACAGGGAAGGAGTTATAATCTTTAGAGTGCTATGGCATCATGGTTCTGTATTGAGGTAAAAGTTAGTGATGTAAAATTACCTATGCTGAGCCCAGGTTCATCACTGAGACCAAAAAACCCTACAACAAAAACACACAAAAACAAACAAAAAACAGCTAGGAAGATCAGTTTTCAGTGGTGGAATAAAGAACTAAGATACACTATTAATGTGCTTTCACTAATAAAACCACTGATTTCTTAAAACTTTCCTTATTCAACTGCAAAAGTGCTCTCTAAAAGAAAACAGTCTATATCAAAGACTGCTAATCTTTTTCTTACTCCTAGAAATTTTGGGGGGAAACAAGTAATTTTAGGCTGCTTTGATACTATCAAAGTAAATTGTTTTAATAGGAATTGGTCAGTTCAAGTTTTAACTTCAAAAGAAAAATGACATGTTTTGAAGGATACTAGGAATTTTTTAAGGATATTCATAAAATCTGCAGATCTGTAACAATGTTATTAATCTTGACTTTTATTATCTTATTCTTGTAATCACCCCATGGAGGTGGGTTTAAACAGAGAACTAGGAACAGGGTCCTTGAAAGCCTCTTTCCTCAGAGGGGTCGTCTTACTTCACACCAAGGTAACAAGTCACTTATACCTGCCCGAAGCAAAATGAACCTGGGGAAACTCCAGTGCTTTTGCAATTTTCAAACTTTCTCCACCTCAATGCCCCCTGTCATCAGCTGCTTGAATTTTTAGACTTCTGCATTACCTGAGTCTGGCTGCTACAACCCATCAGAGGCAAGGGTAGTCCCGGGTTCACGCCTATGTGGCCTCCCTTCACTGTTCTGAGCCTCAGTTTCCTCCTGAGACTGCAAGATGCCTGGTGTGTCTGACATTGAGGAGGACCCCAGCCTGCAACACATCTTAATCTTTTCTTGGGCAGAATACACCCCATCTTCTCTCAAATGCTGTTTGTAAACAGCATCACAGAAAAAGGCCAGCTGACAAAACCAGGAATACTAGAAAGAAATGAATTAAAAAAAAATTTAATGATGTGTCAAAATACATCCCTGGCAGGTTTGGGGAAAGCCAAGTACCAGACTCATCAGACCAAGGGGACAGCAGAACATAGAATTCAATCTTACTCTCAACTTAGACGAAACAAAGCTGTAAAGCCCAAAACAAACATTAGACTGGTTCCGAAGTTCCCGGAGCTCCAATATCATGTGTGTTTGAGTTCAAGTCAAGCTGGCAACTGACCAAAGGGTGGTCTCCGAGCTAAGACCACGGGAAGCATCTGTGGGTTGTGCTTTGCAGTTAGAGCCATGAGGCAACAGCAGACACAGGAGCCATTCTCGCCAGCTGCAATTTCCAATGAAGAGACGCGTGGCCATGACTCTGACCGTCAGAATCGCTGTCTGCTGGCCTTGCTTCACTGCCTTCTCCAGCCCGCTGCTCTCCAGCATTCCGACACAGCCAACCCCGCGTGCTGTGCTGCCAGCAAGTTGTAATGCCAGAGACTCGCAGGTGACGGCTGACATGGAAGGCAGAAGCGAGGACCCACCCCAGTTCAAGTATGTGTTTTCTGTCACATTTCCAAACTCTGCCTTAAAGGCAAGACAGCAAAACTGACAAAGAATAGAAATCCACACAAATCCTGAAGTACTGTGGTGCTCGTACGCACAGATAGTGCTGCATACCCACCCCGCCCCAGGGCGGACAGTGTCGCTTGCTTCTGCTCCTTGCAGCCCCGAGACAGGAAGACGTCCTGGGCTGGACGCAGGGCTCTGCTTTGCCACTAACTGTGTCCTGGGTTTTCTCAGGTGGTGCTGGTGGTAAAGAACCTGCCTGCCAATGCAGAAGGTATAAGAAATGCGGGTTCAGTCCTTGGGTTGGGAAGATCCCCTGGAAAAGGGAATGGCAACCCACTCTATTCTTGCCTGGAGGATCCTATGGACAGAGGAGCCTGGTGGGCTACAGTCCAAAGGGTTGCAAACAGTCGGACATGACTGAAGTGACTTAGCACACCTGCACGTGTTCTAGGTCAAGCTTCACCTTCCCACTTTTTCCCCTTTACTTCCAAAATGTCTAAAGCCGCTCATGGCTCAGAAGTTGTTCTTGCTAACAGCAGTGATGGCAACCACAGAACGGATGCCTCTGGCCTCCAGGTATGGTGCTGTCAGTTTTTCACAAATTAGGTCCTTCAATCGCAACCAGAGAACACCCTTTACTGTTTCAATGTCTGGATGAAAAGAGTGAGGTTCAAAGAGGTTAACAATGGAGAGACCAAGCCAGGGCCTGACTCCAGGCCTGATTCCCAGGAGTCTTCCTTCCTCTGGACACAGTGCCCCTGCATCCAGCCACGACACAGCAGCTTGTCCCCAATCAGACCAGAATGTGGGGAAGGTCTGGGGTAAGCTGGCCCATCTGAGACTTAGAGGCCCACAGCATATCTCCATCTACCCCGCTGCCCTTCCTCCTGTTAATCCCCCCTGGCCTAATCCTTCCAACACTTGTTCCACGTCCCACTCTTGCTTTCACCTCTAGCAAGAGGTATTAAAGATGCTAGTTAACACTGGTTAAAGGGGAGATTCTTTTCTTTTAAATTTTATTCTATTATTTCTTTTAAGTTTTTTTTCTTTTTTATTTACTTGGCTGTGCCGGGTTTTAGTCGCAGCATGCACGATCTTTGATCTTCGTTGCAGCGTGCGGGAATGTGTGATCTGGTTCCCTGACCATGGATGGAGCCCAGCTCACCTGCACCGGGAGCCCAGGGTCTTAGCCACTGGACTACCAGGGACGTCCCAAAGGAGTGATTCTTACCACACATACCAGCTGTTGAGGGACTCATGGGCAAAACCTACTCAGGTATCAGAAAGTGGCCTGGCTCTCCTCTTGCACAGTGAACGAGGGCTGAGACCATCTAAGCAGGGCACTGAAATGGTAATACAGCTAAACAATGGATTAGCTGTATCGTTAATACGGCTGGTTCCCTGTATTTGGTCACAGGCCACACACCCCCAAATCCAGTCACCGATCAATCTGTCTTTGGCTGAAGATGAACTGGGTCAGAGTGGATGGGTCAGACTTACATAGAAACCCTGACTGAAGAGCAGAACTGGCTGGGCAAGGGTTACTACACATAAACAACTGTTTCGACCGCTCCTGGGTGAAACACCACAACTTTAAACATACATTTAAACCACACCAAAAATTAATGCCCGTAAACCCTCTAAATGTTTAGAAAATGACGTGATAAAAACAAACGCTTTCTAGTCTGATCAAGTTACTTTTTGAATTGTCACAGTTGGTACTATTTCCCATACAAGAATATTTTAAGTAAAATAATTTTCACTGCTACAGAATTAGAACTTGGGATAAGAATATATTTTATTTTCTCATAGAAGTTCTACCAAAAATATACTTTTTTCTTAACTTAAAAATACGGCTTTGGAAAGCAAAATTCGAGTTGTTACAATTTGTTACATGTTTTACAAACAACTATGAAAGGAAAGAGGTCAACAGAATGGACTCAATTATTAAATATAAAGATGTTCATTTTACAAGCTTGACCTTGTCCTTTAACAACTTCAGGGTGGGGTTCTTGCTGATTTTCTTGTTGAAGATGACCAGGAGTTCCTCTTCAGATTTGTGATGTTCATTTGTCACTGCATAATACTGAGCTAAAACCTTCACAAAGAAAGACAGTGGTCAAATAGGTATTAGTCCTGAAAATTTAGGAGTGTTGGTTCTCTGGCCCCCAACACAGCGGACAGTGACAAATCAAAGAACCCAGGTGCTGGTTACATGGGGGTGTCCTGCTTGTGGCAATTCACACAGCTGCACACGTGTGACATGTGGCCGCCTGTGTCAGACACCAGCAAAAAAAAATTACAAAGAGGGAAAAAAACACTGTTCTGGAATAATCGAAAGACAGTAACACATCTAGAGCAGTAATTTTCAGATTTAACACTGACGCTGCTCTGGCTGAGGAGGTGTGGGTGGGGGGGGGGGGGTGACGCCATCCCCATCCGCACCCTGAACGGCTAAAAAGGAGAAGCTGGAATGTCACTGAGACATACACACACCTATGTTTACAGCGTGTGTATATATACACTCAAGTTTACAGTGTTTCAGATGTAGAAAAACAGAACAGAATTATACATTTTAAAATAAAGAACTGATTCTCCCCAGCATTATATACCTGATTCGCACCCTTCATACCTTTTTCCTTAGCTTCTTGATTGTTATTTCATTGTCTGGGGCCTGTTTCAGAACTGCTTTAATAGTACCCTTCCAGTTGAATTTACCTACAATGTAGAAAATAATATGTAAAATACTGTGTTTTGTGGTACTACAAAAAGGGTTAAGAAACAGCTGTGTGTGAGAGATCCAGTCTCCCTACACCCCAGTCAACATTTGGTAGTGGTACGACGTTTGTAGAGCAAGTTTTTGGTCTTGATGAAGCCTCATTTCTCCACCACCTATTTGCTACGCAGGATATGAACAAGACCAGAATGAACAGGATGCCACAGTTCTGCGTAGCAGGCACCTGACCTGTCCAATCACAGTGGCCGAGAGGCACTGACTCTCGTCTATAATACTCATTCTCAAAATGAGCAGAAAAACTAAGTATCGTTAAGTACCACCATCCTACAAATTCCTGTAGAAAGACACGAGTTATTTCTAATGAACTCAAGATTTACTAAGGATCTGCTAAGATCAGTTCAGTCGGTTCAATTCAGTCACTCAGTCGTGTCCGACTCTTTGTGACCCCATGAATCACAGCACGCCAGGCCTCCCTGTCCATCACCAACTCCCGGAGTTCACTCAGACTCATGTCCATCGAGTCAGTGATGCCATCCAGCCATCTCATCCTCTGTCATCCCCTTCTCCTCCTGCCCCCAATCCCTCCCAGCATCAGAGTCTTTTCCAATGAGTCAACTCTTCGCATGAGGTGGCCAAACAAAAGAGTTCGAAATGCAGTACTTGGATGCAATCTCAAAAACGACAGAATGATCTCTGTTCGTTTCCAAGGCAAACCATTCAATATCACAGTAATCCAAGTCTATGCCCCAACCAGTAACGCTGAAGAAGCTGAAGTTGAAAGGTTCTATGAAGACCTACAAGACCTTTTAGAACTAACACCCAAAAAAGATGTCCTTTTCATTATAGGGGACTGGAATGCAAAAGTAGGAAGTCAAGAAACACCTGGAGTAACAGGCAAATTTGGCCTTGGAATATGGAATGAAGCAGGGCAAAGGCTAATAGAGTTTTGCCAAGAAAATGCACTGGTCATAGCTAAGATCAAGGGGCTGTGTAAACACAGTAAACAAAGCAAAGATTGACAGCAGGCTAGGACTCATCTAGGGAACCTTTACTTCTGGGAAGATGAAGACGAGTATGCAGAAGGTACATAATTCTGATGAAATGAAAGAAATCAAAGATTTAAATCAACAGACATGCCATGTTCATGGCTTGGAAGACAACACAGTAAATAAAGTGATTGATTCTCCCCAAACTGATCCAATTCCTCTATCATCACAGCAAGACTTTTTATAGATATAGGCAAGATTATTATAAATCTTCTAATTTTGCAACAGAATAAAGTGAGAATAAGCCTACCCCTTTTCAAGACTTTGGATATACCTACTCGAGTCAAGAGTGTGTGGTGGATGGACGGACACACACCAACGAGAGAGAACCCAGAACAGACCCACACCGATGCTGGAGAAAGGCACTTCACTGAGAAAAGACAGCCTTTTTAAATGGTGTGGACCCACTAGACATTGATGAGCAAAGAAATAAACCTTCAACCAAGTTTCATATCTCATAAAAATTAATTCAAAATGCATCATGGACTTGAGTGTAAAATATGCAACTATAAGACCTTTAAGAAAGAAACAGGAAAAAAAAAAAAAAAAACCTCCATGGATTTAAGGCTGGCAAAGAGTTCTCAGATGACTTCAGAAGTATCATCTCTTAAAGGAAAAACTGACAAACGAGGCTTCATCAAGACCAAAAACTTGCTCTACAAATGCAGTACCGCCACCAAATGCTGACCAGGGTGTAGCGAGACTGGATCTCTCACACACTGCTGGTGGGGATACAGCATGGTACAGCTACTCTTGAAAAACCTGGCTGTTTCTTAAAAAACTAAACATGCAAGTAACGTCCCACACAGCCACTGCACCTCCTGAACACTTCTTCCAGAAAACAGGACACAGGAAAATCTCTACGTGAGGGCTTACAGCCACTTTATTCATCAGGACCACGAACCGGAAATAACCCAGATGTCCGTCAACAGATGAATGGATAACCAAGCCGTGGGACACTCACACCACAGACCACTGCTCACAGTGCAGAGGAATGGACTACTGAGATGTGCAGCCACCTGGATGAATCTCCCTAGAATAAGGCTGAGTGAAAAGGGCCAATCTCAAAAGGTTACACAGTGTGAAGTGAAAGTCGCTCAGTTGTGGCCGACTCTTTGCAACCTGATGGACTATACTGTCCATGGAATTCTCCAGGCCAGAATACTGGAGTGGAGATAGCCTTTCCCTTCTCCAGGGGATCTTCCCAACCCAGGTCTTATGCATTGCAGGCGGATTCTTTACCAACAGAGCTATCAGGGAAGCCCATTACACAGTAAATGATGCCATTTATGTCACATTCTGAAATGACACAATTCCGAAATGGAGAGGAAAACGGAGAGCTACATGGAAGTAAGGGATAGGCTGACCTTTGGGGCAGAGGGGGGATGGGGCGAGAGGAGGGTGGGCGTGGCTATAAGAGGGCAGTGGGAGCATTCCCTGCGGGGACAGGAATGTTTGTCTAATATTTGTCTCTTGACTGTTTAAGGTCAGCACCCAGGGAAGTTTTGTCCTACGGTTGTGGGAGGTCTCAGCCGCAGAGGAAACTGGGTAAGGCCACAGAAGGATCCCTGAAGTCTAATTATTTCTTAAAAATGCACGTGAATCTACAATTATCTCAGACCTAAAAATTTTAAGTTAAAAAAAAAAAAACTTCACATATACAAAGTTATAAGCTAAGAAATCTAACTACACTTGGGCAGTTACTGAACTTCCGTGAATAAAGTCTCAAATCCCATTTGGGCCCTTGGGCCTGTTCTTAGTGGCAGGCCTGGGGGAGTGTTCCCGGTCTGACCAATAGGAACAGCTCTGTGGAGAAGACAGCATTTAACAGGAGCCCTGGACTTCCCAGGTGGCTCAGCTGGTAAAGAATCTGCCTGCGGTGTGGGAGACCTGGGTTCAATCCCTGAGTAAGATCCCCCAGAGAAGGGAAAGGCTACCCACTCCAGTATTCTTGGGTTTCACTTGTGGCTCAGCTGATAAAGAATTCACCTGCAATGTTCGATCCCTGAGTTGGGAAGATCCCCTGGAGAAGGGAAAGGCTACCCACTCCAGTATTCTGGCCTGGAGAATTCCATGGACTGTATAGTCCATGGGGTCTTAAGGAGTCGGACAAGACTGAGTGACTTACACTTTCACTTTGGAGTCTGACAAATACACATTCTGGCTGAAAGAGATGGTGGCTGTTGGGCTCCAAGCAAGGGGATACCAGGGACAGACCCAGAGACAGGAGGAGAAACAGTCAAGCCTGTTCTGTACCTTGGACTTCAGGGTACATCTATGGGAGTGATAAGAGTTAGGAACAAGAAGGGGCTTACTTTAAGCTCCAAAGACCATACATGTCTCCAATCCAGACGGCTCTACATTCTATCCTTACAGCTGGAGAGACCCTTGTGAGACTGACTGACAGAGTACTCACTATTACTCTGAAGTCACACCTTGGAGTATGGGTTTTGCTCCAGACTCTTTCCTGTGCATCCAGAGGGCACGACCCACCTGATGGGCCCAACCCTTCCCCTTCTCCCTCAACCTAGAGAGGGCAGAGCTGCAAAGCACAGTAGCCGTACCTTTTGCAGGAGCCTCATGGTTTTCCGGTTCTCCATCCTCAGAATTTTCTGGGGGCTTAATCTTTTTCTTCTTAGAATTTGCTTCAACTAAGTCATTAGGAAGATTAAAAAAAAAAAAAAAAACATATTTCACATTTATAACAGCACCTACCGTTTAATGAGAGGCCTACAGGGCCAAGCCCCTAAAAAAAAAAACCCATCACCTTGCTCATGCCCCCAGGCACCCCAGTCCCGAGACGTGGGGTTTCTCCTCCAAGGCAGATGACAAAATGGGCAGTCGAGAGGTGGTGTCGCCTGCCCCGGACTAAGCCCAGGTTGGCCTGCTCCCAAACCTTATGCTCTTTGCCGCGAGTGGTTTCAAACAGTAAGGTCTGACATATTTTTATCCATCCCCAACTCACAGCTCAAACATTCTTTAACAAACCCTTGGAGCGTAAGTGAGCCACAAACCTTCTGAGTGCTTGCGCTTTCTTTTCCCTGGACCGGCGTCTGCCTGCTCCCCCACCTCGGTGCCTCCATCCACCGCCCCATCCTGGGCGCGCTCGGCCTTGCTCTTCTTCCTCTGGCTCTTCGTCCCTGAGGAGCCATCGGCTGCCTCCTGCTCGGCCTCCTGTGCTGCTTTGCGCTTTTTAGGCTTCTGACTCTTTGCGTTCTCCTGGTGGTTTTCTAGTCTTAGTTCTTTCTTTTCTTTTTTTGTATTCTTCTGCCGTTCTGCCTTCCTTTCTCTCTTATTCTTCTTGGCCTCTGCTGGCTCTTCAGTGCTGCTGTTTGCTTTGGAGGACGGGACGTCGGCATTGTTCTCTGCACACGGCTTGGTCACTGGCTCTGGCGGCTGCGGATCTGGCCCCTTACCAACAGGTTCCTTATTATTAAGCAAAACCAAGACACACATAAATACTCATTCCAGACACATATCATTGTGTGTATCTACTGAATAAATTCCTCTAAGGAAACTGTTATTACTTACCATTTTATAACTGCGACCCTCACCCCCGCCCCATTGCTCACATGTAGCAGTTAATACACAAAATGAATAAAACTACCCCCAGCCCACATTCCTCTCTGCCTTTAACAGATATTTTCATTCCACTAGAAAAATGAAGGATCTCTATGTCACGGAAAAGTCAGACCTTTAATTCTGGCTCAATAGCCGCCTGTTACGTAGAAGACAGACATGTAGGTGTGGCAGAAACCACCAGATTTATGCATCTGCAGGCCTGGGTTCAAGTTCCAGCTCTGTTC
Organism: Bos mutus; assembly: GCF_027580195.1. Taxonomy (NCBI): domain Eukaryota; kingdom Metazoa; phylum Chordata; class Mammalia; order Artiodactyla; family Bovidae; genus Bos; species Bos mutus. The sequence goes on along the minus strand of NC_091622.1, from coordinate 104,548,115 downwards.
ACTAGCCAGGTGACTCAGAGCAAGTTATTTATCTGCTTCAAACCTATTTCCTCATCTATAAACAAAAAGGTAGTGACACCTACCTAACACAGTTTATGTACAAATAAAATGAGAAAAGCTAAGCTTGAGAAAGCAGCTGGATGTACAGGAAGAGTTTTGTAAACTCCTGAGTACTAGACAGAGGTGCCCTTATCACCATCACTGTTCAGATGGATGGCTACCCTGAGAGGAATGTCAGGGAGGGACACCTGGGCGGAATGTCAAGAATGGTAAGTAAGGAACCATGGAAATACGCGCTGGAATAAGACAAACTTCCTATTTACTGCCCCACCTGACTCAAACCGAGTGACTTCAGCACAGCCAGCCCCACTGCCTGCTGCACTCTGACTATAAATATGCTACGGCTTCCACGCCTGCCCCTTCCTAAGAGAGGACGTGGAGCAATTCACTGAACTGCTCCGCAAGCCCTGATGCATCTGCAGGGTTGGGGCCGCTGCAGGGGTCCTGCAAACCCTGGGACTCACGGTCAAGCTCCATCTCTGTTAAGTAACTGGCCAGGTGGTAGTCCTCCTCCTTTCAGAGGCGAGGTCACGAGGGGACCAAATGGAGGAGGACTGGCTTTCACTCCTGTACAAGCACTCTGCTGAGGTCACGTGGCCCGTGAGACCCAGTCATAGGCTCAAAGAGTAGTATTTGGGTATTGAGACTAAACAACTGGAGTTTTTTCAGTAAGAATTCAGAGATCAAATCATCCAGGCACATGCCGGGGAGGCAGGCGATGAGCTCAGAAAGGACTCAAGAGGAAGGGGGACCAGGACACCTCGCCCTGTCCTACAAGTTCCGTCCTATGGTACAGTGTGTTGTGAGCAGCAACCCACCAGGGTCAGAGCACCGCAGCCCCAGGCCTGACCCCTTCAGCCCAGTCTCCAGCTGCTGCCCTGCCTCCACTTCCTAACCAAGTCCGCCCCCTGCACTCCAGCTTCTAGGAGAGAGGGGAGACAGGAGGGAGGGAAGGAAGGAGGGAGGGAGACACACACTCACCCAACCAGCAGCCACTCAATCAATGAGTGAACAAACTCACATCCCACCAGCTTCCTACTTCGTTCCAGACTCTCCTCCAACGTGGTCTCCTTAGACACGATTTCACTGCCTCTGTCCTGACAGCGAGACTCTCCCCTCCTTCACTCTCTGCCCTGTCCTTTGCCTCCCATTTCTTCCTGGCCTGTGTCACCACCTGACATCACAGCATCAGCTCTTAGAGCAGCTGTCGGTCTCTCCTGCCAGAATGCAGCTCTGGAGGGAGGGACCCAGGTCCAAGGATGGCTGGGTCCACAGTTACCAGGTGCCGCTGTGCACTGGGGCAGTGAGTGTTTCACCTGAGAAGGATACAAAGCCTCCAGCCCAGCACCCCCAGGGCCTTGGCACCATCTCCACCTCCAACTCCAGGACATGCTGGGACATTCACTGCCCAAAAGCAATGACAAGCTGCATTTTACAGAGCTCAGAGTTTACCACGAGCTGCTTACTGGTTATCTTATTTAATTCTTATATATTCACAGCTTCAAAAATGAAATTGGAAAACTCTATTTTTTGAACTCTGGAGTTAAGCTAAATAACCACAGACTTTTATGACTGTTAGCTAAAATAATGGAAGTGAGAGTGAAAGTCACTCAGTCACGTCCAACCCTTTGCAACCCCATGGACTATACAGCGCGTGGAATTCTCCAGGCCAGAATACTGGAGTGGGTAGCCTTTCCCTTCTCCAGGGGATCTTCCCAACCCAGGGATCGAAGCCAGGTCTCCCGCATTGCAGGCGGATTCTTTACCAGCTGAGCCACAAGGGAAGCCCCAAATAATGGAAATAACCTTTAAAAAAATAGGTGCCACACAAGTGCCAATTGAATGATTGGTTACAAGGTTTCAAGGGCCCATTCGTGTGTTTAGAGACAAATGCTAGATGCACTGCCAAGAGAAAGTTTCATTTTTTATCCCAATTTGTGGTCACAACTGTTCTCTCTGCATAAAGCACATCAACAGCGGACAACTGTGAGGAGAATAGAAGCCCAGTTGGACCCCACTGTTGTTTTGAAACACTAATGATGTCTTCAGATGGGATATAAGCTCCAAGTAGGGGCAAAGTGCAACTGAGTTAATGAGAAAAAATGTTGAACAACGGAAGCAAGGACATGCCTACAAGACGTCACACCACAACTTTCTGCAGGTGTATTCCACATCTGGGGCCTCTCGGATCAAAGCATCTTCTCGGAAGGTGGTCTACTGATGTGTTCCAAGCAATCCCTCTGGCCACTGGAAGGAAGGAGACCAGCACCTACCGAGCGCCCACGCCCTGCTGGGCACGAGCTGGGAGGCTTGTACTCCCTCATCTGCTTTAATACTAGGACACGATCCCTCACCCCACACCTACCAGAATACCTGGTCACCCTCTCTTGTTCTCACCCTGTTTATTTTTCCTTCCTGCCACGATCACCCACCTGAGATGTTTTTCTGTTTTTCGTTCAGGGCCTGACTCGTATTGGGCACAGTAAGTACTGAGTCTTTTGTGTTGTCGCTTAGTTGCTAAGTCACGTCCGACTCTTTTGCGACCCCATGGACTGTGTAGCCCACCAGGCTCCTCTGTCCACGGGATTTCCCAGGCAAGGATACTGGAGTGGATTGCCATACCCTCCTCCAGGGGATCGCCCCGACCCAGGGATCCAACCCAGGTCTCCCGTACCGCAGGCAGATTCTTTCCACTGAGCCATCTGGGAAGCCCCTACTTAGTCTAACGATCCACCTCTATTTAAGACAAGGAAACGAAGGCTCAGAGAGGTTAAATAAAATGCCCAAGAGCAAACGCCTGGCAAATAGCAAAGTAGGGATTCAAATCGGGTTTGTCAGAAACCCAAAGCCCCTGTTCTTTTCCAATCATCCCACTACTTGATGTCTAAGCCGATCAAGTCTAGTCAGCTGGTACTGTTATCAAAGATCGGGATTAAATACCTTTCTCTGCACAATAAGGAAATCTTCTCTGCAGTGCACTCAGTGTATTCCTTCCCATTAATGAAGGCACAAAGAGGCTCTCTGAAAAAGAAGGCTGTCTTGACCTCCAAAGATAAGACATTCCCGTTTCATTTTTACTAACCACTTTTGCCACACTGCAAGTCTAGAGTGAGATTGGACTTACACTGCTGGAAGCTTCGGAAAAGATATTCCACACCTGCTCCAGGATAGATTCATTATGAACTTTTAAACTGTTCTTCATCCAATTCTGTATGGGTGAAAAAGAAAAAAGAAAAAACCCCACTTATCCCATATGCGGAAGTGCCCATATCCCCTCCGTCAGGGAAGTCCAGTCAAATACATACCTGAAATTTTGCCCTTTTCCTGGGAACGTTGTCAAAACCACTAATTTGCTCTAATAGTTCCCTCACTTTGGGGCTGACATTGGGTCTTTTTATTAATTCATGAATTTTCTACAGAAAAGGAAGATAAAAGCAATAAACAATCGACAGATGAGTTTCATGAAAGTCAAACTGCTGGGTTCACACCTCAAGTCCAGATTCTGGGTTAATGTCTATGTTTACAGATTCAACAGAGTGCTCAAAGGCCAGAGCAATTTATTGTTGCTGTTCAGTTGCTAAGTCATGTCTGACTTTTGGTGACCCCATGGACCGCAGCCCGCCAGGCTTCCCTCTGCTTCACTATCTCCCCGAGACTAAGGCAAGAAATAAAAGGCATCCACACTGGAAAGAAAGAAGTAAAATGATCTCTGTCCCCAGACAACATGGTCTTACATGTCAAAAACCCAAAAGATTTCACAGAAAGAATCTTTAGGACTAAGTTCAGCGGTTGCAGGATACAAAAAAATCAACACTCAAAAATCAAGCTGCATTTCTCTACACTAATAAAGAACAAATTGGAGAGGAAATTAATAAACAATTCCACTTATAATACTATCTAATACTATCAAAAAGAATAAAATACTTAGGGATAAACTTAACTAACCAACGAGGTAAAATACATATAAACTGAAAACTAAAAAACACTGCTGAGAGAAATTAAAGAAGATACAAGGAAACAGAAAGACATCCCATGTTCAAGAACTGAAGACAATATTAAAATGTCAATACTATTCAAAGAGAGCTACAGGTTCAGATGTAACCTCTATCAAAAGATGAAACAGTCCTGGAGATGGATGGTGGTGATGGCTGTACAACACTGTGAATGTACTTGGTTGCATGGGATACATTTATTTTTGTCTTCCCAGGCTACTCAAGAAGGCAGGTGACAGATGAAACTGCTTGATGAATTAGGAAGACCTTACCTGAATCCAAGCCTGCTGTTTAACATCGCCTTTGTGGGTTTTACCTTCATACCCTTTGCCACCATACTTCTGATCTTCACTTATGCATTTCACATGGTTTTTATAGTCATCGCCCCTTAAAGTGAGAAAGTTCCACCGTTAGAATGATTCCCAAATCGGAGTCTGTGCAAAGCTAGCATGCAGTCCACACTTACCTTCCCATCTGTGCTCTGCATGACCACCCCACCCCTTTCACTTACTACGCTGATAACCTCCTGGTCACATCACATTTCCTTCCTCCCAACTGTTCAAATCCCACCACCAAACTTTCCACCCATTTTTATATACAAATGTCTTAAAATCATATTGATGCGCACTATTTTTTTTTAAGTCATAAGCGAATAGTCATAAATAAAAAAGAATTCTCTGCAACAGGGTGGCTTTAAGTTACAAAACCTGTAGGGTTTCCTGGTAATATATAGCAAACAATCAATCATCAGCTGTAGACTAAGTTAAAAGGTGGTATAAAATGGTAGTTATCAGGTCATGAGAAAGTTCTGGATCTTGGGAGTCTTGGAAAAAAAGGACACTCGATTCTGTCTTATATGATCGTTTGAAGCTCTACAGGGTCCTCAGGGAAACACTGGGAAGAAGTCAGGGGCAAAGTCCCTCAAGGAGAAACAGCCCAATTTTCACCTGTTCTGTATATCCTTCCTCCTAGGATTAGGTACGAAAAAAGACTTTATCACCTTCCAAACATTTTTTTTTTTTTTTAATCACTGCTTTAGAATGAAATTAAAAGGGACTGTTTGCAAATATCTCTCAAATGCTACAGAGGCCAGTAGGGCCCACGTGCCAAAAGCTGAACCCTCTGAAGCTGAAGGCAATCAGTGTAAGAATGAGGGTAGCCAACTGCAGACAACCCTCCCTGAGAAACACTGGATGGGCAGGACCCACCCTGCCCCGTCTCCTCAGTCCTCTCCTCTCCAGAGACCCCTTCACTGGAAGCACCTGCCTCACTCGGGGCCAGGGGCTTCACTCCCCCCATCAGCTCTGATTTTCTGGGGGAGGACGAGTCTCTTCTCCCAGGGATCTCCACTGTGAATGCATAACTTCATTTTTGGGTCTGTAAATCCATCGCTTCCCTGTGATCAGCACAGCACACCCAGAAACCCTGCTCTGCATGCTCACCTCCCTGGCTCCGGTAATGGTGCCAAGGACAGGTCAGCAAGTGCCATGGACTCATCAGATTATGACCAAACCCGCAACTTCCTTTTTTTCTGAGTCTTCTCTTTGCATCAGCTTTAAAGAGCAAATGGTCCTGGCAGGCACTACATTTTTTTCTTAATTTTCTTTCCTCAAATTTGCCTCTTGCTCTTTTTTTTTTTTAAATGCTTTGTGGAACCAACGATCCCATAACTGGTCTGGACATTTAGTACAAATCCACACGGACTTACCAGAAGTCTTTGCCACAGTCGATGCAGGAAAGACATTCACAGTTTCGGCAAAGAGCCACGTGCTTTTCCACTTGTACCTTCTTCACTGATTCACCACATGCATTGCATGTAAAAAATACCATTTTTAGCTAAATGATTAAATATTTTTTTTTACCCAAGATGGGTTTTAAGCCCTGTCCTAAAAAAAAATTAAAAAGGAAAAAAGATAATTATCATTGTAATGTGAAACTTCTTTTCCAAATATATGAAAATAACACAATAGAATCAAAGCTGATTCATAATCTACATTAACCTTTACCATCATCTAAGTAAAACTGTATTCAACAATATTCACACGGCTGAAAACTGGTTGAGTGTGTGCTCACCATGCGCTGGGCTTTATTCTAAAAGCTTTACGTCTATGGACTTCATTAACCCTCACAGCAACCCTATGAGGGAAGGACTCTCGTCGTTCACAATTTACTCATGGTATTGGGACTCAGACTAAGGAAACTGTCCAAAGTCACGCAGTAGCAGAACCAGGATTTAAACTTGGCAGGCTGGCTCTAGAGATGAAGTTTGGGGATGTCATGTGCAATATCCTACTTTTTCCAATAACTTTAAGTGCACACATGCAGTCTCTTTCTCTCTACTGCCTCTAGGTGAGCACTTAAAAGTACTCCAAGTTTCCAAATACAATAAGAACACAGCCAAAGGGGAATCATGGAAAGTTCACAAAGTGGAGAAGAGACCTAAAACTCATTCCTATAAGCACAAACAGCACTCATACAGGCATAACCGTGTATCCACAGGTGTTAAAAATGCAGATGTGCGCATCAGTTTCAGCAGACAGGAGCAGATGTGGTCCCCTGTTGGCTCAATCAGAAACCACAGAACCCTTCCAGGTGTCCCAATGCTGGGTGCTGAACTACTGGAGTGGGTTCCCAAACCCAGGCGTCTGGAGCACTGCCCCGTGATTCAGTGGGTCCATACCTACACATAACTACCATTTAAAAAGTTCATGGAGGTGCTACTGCCCTCAACAAAACACAAATTCATTTAAAAGTGTGCTAGAAATCACTGTAACTTTCCAAGATTCAGTTCAGTTGCTCAGTTGTGTCCGACTCTTTGCAACCCCATGGACTGCAGCACACCAGGTTTCCCTGTCCATCACCAACTCCTGGAGCTTGCTCAAACTCATGTCCATCGAGTAGGTGATACCATCCAACCATCTCATTCTCTGTCACCCACTTCTGCTCCCACCTTCAATCTTTCCCAGCATCAAGGTCTTTTTCTATAAGTAACTTCTTCACATCAGGTGGCCAAAATATTGGAGCTTTAGCATCAATCCTTCCAATGAATATTCAGGACTGATTTCCTTTAGGATTGACTGGTTTGATCTCCCTGCAGTCCAAGAGACTCTCAAGAGTCTTCTTCAACACCACAGTTCAAAAGCATCAGTTCTTTGGCACTCAGCTTTCTTTATAGTCCAACTCTCACATCCATACATGACGACTGGAAAAACCATAGCTTTGACTAGAAGGACCTTTGTTGGCAAAGTAATGTCTCTGCTTTTTAATATGCTATCTAGGTTGGTCATAGCTTTCCTTTCAAGGAACAAGCATCTTTTAATCTCATGGCTGCAGTCACCATTGGCAGAGATTTTTGGAGCCAAGGAAAAAAAGTTTGTCACTGTTTCCACTATTTTCCCATCTACTTGCCATGAAGTGATGGGATTCAATGCCATGATCTTGGTTTTTTGAATGTTGAGTTTTAAGCCAGCCTTTTCACTTTCCTCTTTCACCTTCATCAAGAGGTTCTTCAGTTCCTCTTCACTTTCTGCCATAAGGGTGACGTCATCTGCATTTTTGAGGTTATTGATATTTCTCCCAGCAATCCTGATTCCAGCTTGTGCTTCATCCAGCCCACCATTTTGCATGATGTACTCTGCATATAAGTTAAATAAGCAGAGTGACAATATATAGCCTCGACATACTACCTTCCCAATTTAGAACCAGTCCATTGTTCCATGTCCGGTTCTAACTGTTGCTTCTTGACCTGCATACAGATTTCTCAGGAGGCAGGTAAGGTGGTCTGGTACTCCCATCTCTTGAAGAATTTTCCAGTTTGATGTGATCCACACAGTCAAAGACTTTGGCATAGTCAATAAAGCAGAAGTAGATGTTTTTCTGGAACACTCTTGCTTTTTCAATGATCCAAAGTATGTGGGCAATTTGATCTCTGGTTCCTCTGCCTTTTCTAAATCCAGCTGGAACATTTGGAAGTTCTCAATTCACATACTGTCGAAGATATGTTTGGAGAATTTTGAGCATTACTTTACTAGCATGTGAGATGAGTAGAATTGTGCAGTAGTTTTAGCATTCTTTGGCATTGCCTTTCTTTGGGATTAGAATGAAAACTGACTTTTTCCAGTCCTGTAGCCACTGCTGCGTTTTCCAAATTGGCTGGCAATTGAATGCAGCACTATACATGACCACTGGAAAAACCATAGCCTTGACTAGACGGACCTTTGTTGGCAAAGTGATGTCTGTGCTTTTCAATATGCAATCTAGGTTGATCATAACTTTCCTTCCCAGGAGTAAGCGTCTTTTAATTTCATGGCTGCAGTCACCATCTGTAGTGATTTTGGAGCCCAAAAAGATAAAGTCTGACACTGTTTCCACTGTTTCCCCATCTATTTGCCATGAAGTGATGGGACCAGATGCCATGATCTTCGTTTTCTGAATGTTGAGCTTTTTTTTTTTTTTATTCTTCCAATTTTATTTTTAAACTTTACATAATTGTATTAGTTTTGCCAAATATCAAAATGAATCCGCCACAGGTATACATGTGTTCCCCATCCCGAACCCTCCTCCTCCTCCCTCCCCATACCATCCCTCTGGGCCGTCCCAGTGCACCAGCCCCAAGCATCCAGCATCATGCATCGAACCTGGACTGGCAACTCATTTCCTACATGATATTTTACATGTTTCATTGCCATTCTCTCAAATCTTCCCACCCTCTCCCTCTCCCACAGAGTCCATAAGACTGTTCTATACATCAGTGTCTCTTTTGCTGTCTCGCATACGGGTTATTGTTACCATCTTTCTAAATTCCATATATATGCGTTAGTATACTGTATTTATGTTTTTCCTTCTGGCTTACTTCACTCTGTATAATAGGCTCCAGTTTCATCCACCTCATTAGAACTGATTCAAATGTATTCTTTTTAATGGCTGAGTAATACTCCATTGTGTATATGTACCACAGCTTTCTTATCCATTCATCTGCTGATGGACATCTAGGTTGCTTCCATGTCTTGGCTATCATAAACAGTGCTGCGATGAACATTGGGGTACACGTGTCTCTTTCCTTCTGGTTTCCTCAGTGTGTATGCCCAGCAGTGGGGTTGCTGGATCATAAGGCAGTTCTATTTCCAGTTTTTTAAGGAATCTCCACACTGTTCTCCATAGTGGCTGTACTAGTTTGCATTCCCACCAACAGTGTAAGAGGGTTCCCTTTCTCCACACCCTCTCCAGCATTTATTATTTGTAGACTTTTGGATCGCAGCCATTCTGACTGGCGTGAAATGGTACCTCATAGTGGTTTTGATTTGCATTTCTCTGATAATGAGTGATGTTGAGCATCTTTTCATGTGTTTGTTAGCCATCTGTATGTCTTTTTGGAGAAATGTCTATTTAGTTCTTTGGCCCATTTTTTGATTGGGTCGTTTATTTTTTCTGGAGTTGAGCTGTAGGAGTTGCTTGTATATTTTTGAGATTAGTTGTTTGTCGGTTGCTTCATTTGCTATTATTTTCTCCCATTCTGAAGGCTGTCTTTTCACCTTGCTAATAGTTTCCTTTGATGTGCAGAAGCTTTTAAGGTTAATTAGGTCCCATTTGTTTATTTTTGCTTTTATTTCCAATATTCTGGGAGGTGGGTCATAGAGGATCCTGCTGTGATGTATGTCGGAGAGTGTTTTGCCTATGTTCTCCTCTAGGAGTTTTATAGTTTCTGGTCTTACGTTTAGATCTTTAATCCATTTTGAGTTTATTTTTGTGTATGGTGTTAGAAAGTGTTCTAGTTTCATTCTTTTTACAAGTGGTTGACCAGATTTCCCAGCACCACTTGTTAAAGAGATTGTCTTTAATCCATTGTATATTCTTGCCTCCTTTGTCGAAGATAAGGTGTCCATATGTGCGTGGATTTATCTCTGGGCTTTCTATTTTATTCCATTGATCAATATTTCTGTCTTTGTGCCAGTACCATACTGTCTTGATAACTGTGGCTTTGTAGTAGAGCCTGAAGTCAGGTAGGTTGATTCCTCCAGTTCCATTCTTCTTTCTCAAGATCGCTTTGGCTATTCGAGGTTTTTTGTATTTCCATACAAATTGTGAAATTATTTGTTCTAGCTCTGTGAAGAATACTGTTGGTAGCTTGATAGGGATTGCGTTGAATCTATAAACTGCTTTGGGTAGTATACTCATTTTCACTATATTGATTCTTCCTGAATGTTGAGCTTTAAGCCAACTTTTTTACTCTCCTCTTTCACTTTCATCAAGAGGCCTTTGAGTTCCTCTTCACTTTCTGCCATAAGGGTGGTGTCATCTGCATACCTGAGGTGACTGATATTTCTCCCGGCAACCTTGATTCCAGCTTGGGCTTCTTCCAGCCCAGCGTTTCTCATGATGTACTCTGCACACAAGTTAAATAAGCAGGGTGACAATATACAGCCTTGACAAACTCCTTTTCCTATTTGGAACCAGTCTGTTGTTCCATGTCCAGTTCTAACTGTTGCTTCCTGACTTGCATACAGGTTTCTCAAGAGGCAGGTCAGGTGGTCTGGTAGTCCCATCTCTTTCAGAATTTCCGACAGTTTATTGTGATCCACACAGTCAAAGGCTTTGGCATAGTCAATAAAGCAGAAATAGATGTTTTTCTGGAACTCTCTTGCTTTTTCCATGATCCAGCGGATGTTGGCAATTTGGTCTCTGGTTCCTCTGCCTTTTCTAAAACCAGATTGAACATCTGGAAGTTCACGGTTCACGTATTGCTGAAGCCTGGCTTGGAGAATTTTGAGCATTACTTTACTAGCGTGTGAGATGAGTGTAATTGTGTGGTAGTTTGAGCATTCTTTGGCATTGCCTTTCTTTGGGATTGGAGTGAAAACTGACCTTTTCCAGTCCTGTGGCCACTGCTGAGTTTTCCAAATTTGCTGGCATATTGAGTGCAACACTTTCACAGCATCATCTTTCAGGATTTGAAATACCTCAACTGGAATTCCATCACCTCCACTAGCTTTGTTCGTAGTGGTGCCTTCTAAGGCCCACTTGACTTCACATTCCAGCATATCTGGCTCTAGGTCAGTGATCATACCATCGTGATTATCTTGGTCATGAAGATCTTTTTTGTATAGTTCTTCTGTGTATTTTTGCCACCTCTTCTTAATATCTTCTGCTTCTGTTAGGTCCATACCATTTCTGTCCTTTATCGAGCCCATCTTTGCATGAAATGTTCCCTTGGTAACTCTAATTTTCTTGGAGAGATCTCTAGTCTTTCCATTCTGTTATTTTCCTCTATTTCTTTGCATTGATCGCTGAGGAAGGCTTTCTTATCTCTTCTTGCTATTCTTTGGAACTCTGCATTCAGATGCGTGTATCTTACCTTTTCTCCTTTGCTTTTCACTTCTCTTCTTTTCACAGCTATTTGTAAGGCCTCCCCAGGCAGCCATTTTGCTTTTTTGCATTTCTTTTCCATGGAGATGTTCTTGATCCCTATCTCCTGTATAATGTCAGGAACCTCAGTCCATAGTTCATCAGGCATTCTATCAGATCTAGTCCCTAAAATCTATTTCTCACTTCCACTGTATAATCATAAGGGATTTGATTTAGGTCATACCTGAATGGTCTTACTATTCTTAAAAAAAATTCCTTCACAAACATATACACACAGACCTAAACCCCACTGACATCATCACCACCAAAACTGCCCACCTTAAGGGCCAACCTGTCAACAGCCTCCAGTGAGCCCTGAGACCTGAAGCAAGTCATTGTCACCTAGGGACTTAAGTTCTTCAGGCTGTGAAACAATGCATTAGGCCAACTAGGCTAGCTCTGAGCTCCTCCCAAGAGGAAAACTCCAAGAAACCAGGGGCATGGTGAAAGGGAAAGACAGACAAGCACACACTGTACACCATCACGCAGAAGCTCCTGACTGCAGGGTATACAGTCAGGCAGGATCTCTCCCTTGCTCTGCAAAGACTCTCAAGGAAGGTACATCCATCTCCACTTGACAGATGAGCCAAGGCCCACAGAAGCTGAGTGGTGTCTCTCAAACCCCAAGTTCCAGTCTCACACCCTCCCCACATACTACATCAACAGCAGTGGTTTAAACAGCATCTGTTCACTGGTGTAATAACTACCTGTGGAAGCCGACACGTCAGGCACTACGTTAGGCACCGGGGGGACTGAGGGTGCTGTGTGAATAAATCCCAGGTAGGCACTCTGCGAGAATGGTAGGCTTGCAAGCACTCAAACTCCACCTCATGCCTCTAACCTCTCCACAAAGGCAGGGGCTGCAGAAATCCGGACATTGACGGATCATCTACTATGTGCCAAGCTCTGGCTCCTGTAATACTCACAAGAATCCTCTGAGTTAGGTAGGTTCTATTATTATTTCCTTTTGACAGACCAGGCACAAAGGGGTTCAATAACTGTCAACAAGCTACACGTGCAGTTGGTGGCAAACCTGGATTCACAACGCAGCTACTCCCGGCCCTAAAGCCCCGCGCTCTCAACCATGCCCTAAGGGCCTCCTCCTTGGGGATCGAGCTCCCCAAGACTCAAAGAAGGCAAGTGCCTCGTCCCCAATATGCCGCAAGCCTGCACAACGCAGTCCGGTGGGGGAACCAACCAACCATCCCGGCTGGAACCCCCTCTACGGGTTCCCAGCACGACTTTTCCATTTTAAAACCCGGAGGAACTGGTCATTCTAACTCCAGGACTCCTTCCATTTCCCCCAGAGCACGAATGAAACTTGAATGCATTTCTTTCTTCCATGAGTTTAAGCCAAAGGAAAGACTCTCTAACGGTGGAAACGCAGGCAACGGCCACTGCGCCCACCCTACCCCGCTCCACCCCCAGCCCCACAGCTTGAGCTCCAGCCCCACAGGTCGGACCTCTGGGCCACCGCCCCTCACCTCTCAGCCAGCGCCCGCCAACGGTTTCAACCCGCCGAGAAAGGAGCACGTGGAATCGCGGTTTCCCGCAAGGCTCTATAACCTGCGCCTCCCTCCAGGGCTTCCGCGCGCAGAATTCGCTTCGGAGGCGCCCCGCGCGCCTGCGCGCCGCGACCACACCTCCTGGCGGAAGTGACGCAACCGGAAGCCAGAGGGCGGGTGCCGCCGACCCAATGCTGTGGGAGGGGCGGTGTTGTCGCGATGGTTCCGCTGCCGGCTGAGCCGGGTCAGGAGCGCTAAGGGCGGCGGTGGCGGCTGCAGGTGAAGAAGAGGCGACGGGGCAGGGAGCGGTCTCTGAGGGTAAGGTGGGGGTTGCCGGACTGGTAGGCCGGCCTCACGAGAGCGTGCGGGTCTGAGGGCGATGGAAACGGCCCGGAACCCCGGGCTGGGCGCCCGAAGGGCCGGGCCGGGTAGGGCAGGGCAGGGACCGGCAGCCGCCCGGCGCATCCCTCTGGCGCCTAGAGGGGCCGTAGAGCTGCTGCTGGGTCGGGCGTGTCTGCCGGCGGCCGTGAGGTGCTTCGGCTAGGAGACGCGACGACCAGGCCGGGCTCCTGAGCGCGTCCTTCACGGCGTGTGCAGCACCTTCGGCCTGGACGCCGCACCCGCTTTCCCCTCCCGGCCGCCCGGGGCACTGCCCGCGGGAAGCCGCGGGTCCCCACTCCTCTCTCCGGCTCCCTCCATCGCCGTGTAAAGTTGAGAGAGTTAGCGCTGAAGACCCTAGAGCTCCTATAGCCCAGCCCAGTCTCGTGGCCGTGCGACCTCTCCATGCCTCGGATCCGCGTCTGTAAACGCGTGTTACACTGCTGTGCTTAACTCGATAAGATTATTGTAGGATTTCCTGCAAAGCACTCGGTAGAGTGCTTATCTGCTCTTCTCAACCCTTAAGGGGCTTCCCTGGTAGCTCAATTGGTCGAGAATCCGCCTGCAATGCAGGAGACCCCGGTTCAATTCCTGGGATCGGGAAGATCCGCTGAAGGGATAGGCTACCCAACTCCAGTATTCTCGGGCTTCCCTGGTGACTCAGCTGGTGAAGAAGCCGCCTGCAATGAGGTAGACCTGGGTTCGATCCCTGGGTTGGGAAGATCCCCTGGAGAAGGGCAAGGCTGTCCACTCCAGTATTCTGGCCTGGGAAATTCCATGGACATGGGGTCGCGAAGAGTCAGACGACTGAGCAACTTTCATTTTCACTTTGGGGCTTCCCTGGTGGCTGAGATGGTAAAGAGTCATCCCGCAATGCTAAGGAGTTTGCCTGAAATGTGGGAGCCCCGACTTCAGCTCCAAAGTTCAGTTGGTAAACAATCCACCTGCGGTGCAGGAGAACCCCGTTGGATTCCTGGGTCGGGAAGATCCTCTGGAGAAGAGAGAGGCTACCCATTCCAGTATTCTTGGGCTTCCTGGTGGCTTAGCTGGTAAAGAATCCGCCTGCAATGCGGGAGACCTGGGTTCGATCCCTGGGTCGGGAAGATGCGCTGGCGAAGGGATAGGCTGCCCACTCCAGTATTCTGGCCTGGAGAGAATTCCATGGACTGTATAGTTCATGGGGTCGCAAAGAGTCGGACTCAAATGAGCAACTTTCACTTCAACCCTTAAGACAGGTCCCTTAAATAGCAGTGGTGGTCACCGTGGGGCCTCGGTGAGCAAATGAAGGTTGAACCCAGTGTGAACAGAGAACTGTGAGAAGCTAAATTAGGACTAGGGTGCCGGTGTGGGGGTTATAAGGAGGGTTTCCCTCTGGAGGTGAGCAGTGTCAGGAATGGAATAGAGGGTGTATGCAAGGGCTCCAGTAGCAAAATGCCATAACCTGGAGGGCCTGAACAACAGACATATATTTTCCTCACAGTCCTGGGAGCTAGAAGTCCAAGATAAGGTGTCAGCAGGTTTGTTTGCTCCCAAGGCTGCTCTTCTTGGCTCCCAGCTGCACACCTTCTGGCCATGCCTTCTGGTGATCTTGCCTCTGTGCACAGCATCCGTGGTGTATATGTCCAGCTTTCCTCTTTTTCTATAAGAACAGCAATCAGATTGGATTAGGATCTACCTTAACTACCATTTTAACTTAATTACCTCCTAAGGCCCAATCTCCAAATATAGTCTTCAACATATGGATTTGGAGGGAAACACAATTCAGCCCACAAAAGAATTTGTTGGATGGACAGAGAGGGAAATATTCTCCAACAGAAGTGACAGGTTGCCCAGGTTTAAAAGCTGGATACTCGAGGTGGGTTTGTGTGCAGAGCACATGTGTGAGTCTCTTCCTTGTTTGTGCTCTTCTGCACGTTTTTGTTTGTTTGCTCTCCCTGAAAACTCAGGGTGAATTCTCTTTGCTCTTTCTCTGGCAGACTTAACTTAACTTCAGGTTTCAGCATAGATGTCTTTCCTCCAGAAGGTTTTCTTCTGAGCCTTGTCCCCCAAATGAATTTGTACCTTCCCCATTTAATATCTCCAGTACAGCCCTACTTGTGTTTCTTTCACTGAACTGACTTTTCATGAAAGCATAGGATGACTATATCTGAGTTGTTTACCATCTCATCTCAGTGCCTGGTGTATAGTGCACACTCTGTGAAGTTTGAGTGACTCAAACTGAGACACAGCCTGTGGAGGGCAGGGAGCATTCCATCCTGAGTTTATCAGCTTTCCATCCTCACCACAATATCTTGCCATGTATTAGGCACATAACAGCTTAACTCAATTGGTCTCCATAGCATCATAGAGTCATTGTAGAGCTAAGACCGGAGTCTGGGCTTGTGTGCACGTGGCCAGTGCTTTTGTCATTAGGGTTGGATTAGGGGGCTGGGGACCAAGCCGCTTGAGAAGCATGATGGCCAGAGAGGAAGAGAGGCACTCTAAGGCAAGTGTGTGTGTGAACCTCAGACACTTGGAGAAGTAATCTTTCAGTGGCCCCACTGAACAGACTTCCCAAATTCTTTCCTGTGGTGTTTGGCCAATTGATCAATCACCTCATGGAACCGAAGGGCCTTTGCTCTAGGAACTGTCGCTACAGGATAAAATTCTGTTCTGGTTCTTATTCCCAGTAGAAGCACCTCTTCGTTCGCATGTATCTAAGCTTTTTCTTATGTTTCCCTTTTTCTCCTTTCCCATATTTCCCTTCCTTTGGATGCCATTCAGTCCACCGTCACATTCTCAATGTAGATTTAGAACAGGAAGATACCTTAGAGATTATCTAACCCAATAGGGGACCCTCTATTTTTACAGATTAAAACACCGAGAACCAGAGTCTCCATCCATCTTAAAACCATGTATTGAGCACCTACTATGTCCAAGGCACTCTTCTGGATACCAAAGATATGCTAATCGATAAGACAGTAGATTTTTGTTACTTGTCAAAAAGTGAGCCGCAAAGACAGCACACCGTGCTCCTTGTATCATAGCACAAAGCCTGTGTTGCACACGTTCGTCCTCATGTGTGTTGTGCTTTACTTCGGTGCTTATATGTGGGGTCACCTGGACAGTCAGGCGTTGGTAATAGACTGAAGAGGGTGCTGACTGGATTCCAAGGAAGGCCTTTGAGCTATTGCATGTAACTTGGAGTAGTAGTTAAGCATGTGGGCTTTGGGCTTTCCCCGGGTTTAAATCCCAACTCTGCCCTTATTGATAACCTATTATTATTACCACGTCGGTCCTCTCTAACTCTGGTCAGGTTATCTATTTGCTTTGTGACAAACTACCCTAAAACTTGGTAACTTAAAAACTGTTTTGTTTTATCTCACAGTTTTGTGAGTCAGAAATTCAGGCAGGGTTCTGCCGGTGGTTCTTCAGCCCTGCAGTGGTGTGGGTGGGGAATGGGGTTCAGCTGACAGTGGGGCCGGTCTGGAGCCTTCAGCGTGACTTTGCTCTCATGTCTGGTCCCTTGGAAGGGATGACTGGAAGTCTGGGTTCAGCAGAGCCCTTCTCCTGCCCCATATACTGGCTCCAGCTGGGCGTCTTACAGGCCTGTTGGCAACGCAGGCCTTCTGGAGCCATCGTCCGGAAGATGGAAGGTGGGAGCTGTCGGCTCAAAGGCCTCGGCCCAGAAAAGAGCACAGCTGTACACCCTTCCTTTCACCTGTTCTGTTGATTGAAATAGAGGCTGCCCCAAGTCAAGGAGAGGAGACCTAGATCCCACCTCCCCTTGAGTCACGGATGTTGTGGCCATCTTTAATCTGCCATGTGCTTCATTGTCCTCATCTGTCTGTAAAGTGAGGCTAATGGTATGTGGTATCTCTCTTACAGCTATTCTGAGAACTGAATGAGTTAATATGTGTAGAGGGCTTAGATAGAATAGTGCCTGACGTAAAGGAAACATTGGGTAAATACCATGATTATCCTTATGAGGTATGTGATACATTATGATTTGTGGCGGTTATTTGTAAGACACATAAGAAATGTAAGATGCAAATTCTCTTTCTGGAGCTTTTTATAATCTTATTTGGGAAGGTACAGGATGGATATCATGAAGCAGTTAGAGAACTATGCTAAGTAACATAAAAATAGTTACAGTTTTTATAGTCAAATTGTGGGATGTTTCATAACTTTCCGTGTCACTTCTGTATAGCCAGAGAATGTCTGATGTAGATTCAGGATATTAAATGCTGTATCTTAGCATTTAAGTCTTTGGAGGAAAGTTCTGTGTTGTGTTTCTCCTGTCCCTTTTCTCATGGGCATGGGAGCATGGACTTCAGGGTTTAGGAACCAGGATTTAAGTCCTGGCTTTGGAATATAACAGTTTTCTTATCATGGCCACGTTACTTTAACTCCTCGTTTCTTAATTTCCTTGCTTGTAAAATGGTGATCAAAGGGTTCTTCTAGCATTATTTGAGTTAATGGCTGGAATGTTCCTAGCACAGTGCCCAGTCTATATTAGTCAGTAAATGATAGCTAATAATAATAATAAACCAAGATGGCTTTTCTTTTCAGGCAACCATTGGGGCAAGGGTAGGTAACCGGTCACTCAGTCATTTGGACATTCAGCACCCTTGAGGATTCGGCACTGTGGACCGCGCTGTGCCATCTGACATAATGCTCGCCTTTCTGCGTTCGTGTTGCACAGGAAGTCATGACAGTGAAGCACAGATCAGTCAGTCAGTTTGGGTGCCCTTTCGTGTCCGGTCATAGCATCAAGGATCACTGCTTATCAGCGTCCTTTGTCCTAGGTCTCCTGGATGGTGGAGCATGGACCCAGTTGCCGCCCACAGCTGCCACCTTCTCCAGCAGCTGCACGAGCAGCGGATTCAAGGCCTGCTCTGCGACTGTATGTTGGTGGTGAAAGGAGTCTGCTTTAAAGCTCATAAGAACGTTCTAGCAGCTTTCAGCCAGTACTTTAGGTACGTGTTTTAGACTGTTCTAATTGTACAGAGAGAAAGCTTTTCTGGAATGGAATTCTTTTGTCTAAATTTTATTTTCTCCTCAATTTCATTCTCCTTATCTTTTGTAGCACATTGTGGGCTTTTTCATTTTTGTATTTAGAGTAACCTGAGCAGAAGATCCCCTGGAGGAGGAAATGGCAACCCACTCAAGTATTCTTGCCTGGAGACTCCCATGGACAGAGGAGCCTGGTGGGCTGCAGTCTATGGGGTCACAAAGAGTCGGACACAACTGAAGCGACTGAGCACACATGAGCAGAAGAGTCTTTTTAACTAAAATATAATTAGGGCCATGAAAGTAACTTGGCACTTTGTCTTTGATTTTTGAGTTGTAATTAATATCAGGCTTCTGTATACATTTCTTGTCCTTTCCAGGTAAAAAGATTGAGGAATAGAGTTTCTGATAAGAACATTTCTGTAATAAGAAATCTGAGAGGGGAAAACATCCAATTTGCCTTTTTTTTTTTAATTAAAACATTTTCTTTTTTTTTTCACATTTTACCATTCTAAGAAAACAGATTTGAACTCAATTTACTTATCCCTATAATTGTTTTTGCCTCAATGAAAGATTTACTTATAAACAATAAGATCAAGCAATAGTATTTCATTTAAGTATTCTACACACATTTTCTGGTTAACTGGAATAATCTGTCCTGAAGCACTTTTTCAGGACTGCCTTGTAGCTCTAAAGGTAAAGAATCTGCCTGCGATGCAGGAGACCAGGGTTCGATCTCTGGGTCGAGAAGATCCTCTGGAGAAGGGAATGGCAACCCACTCCAGTATTCTTGTCTGGAGAATCCCATGGACAGAGAAGCCTGGCAGGCTACAGTCTGTGGGGTTGCAAGAGTCGGACACGACTGAGCGACTAACACACACACACACAAGCACTTTTTCAGAACTTTTCCCCCTTAAATATATACTGTTTTACTACTCTAGTAAATGATACATGGAACAGTATTTACTCTTTCCTTGATAATCCTGAATCATCAAATTAAGTCTCAGCTGTCATATGTGCTGCAAGTCATATTCTAGTGGATTGACTCCCTGAGGCAGCATTCTGCCCATGTGCAAAATGGTCCCCTGCTTGGGCTTTGCCTGTTTCTTCTGTCTTTCCAGGACAGTTAGGTCTATATGTTATGATACATTGGCTAGTTTATTTGATAAAATGTCTTTAACAAACTTACAGGACAACTTACCTGACTCAGTATTTTTACAGGAGACAAATTCATTCACCTGTGAACCTGACTTAGGCCCAGAACAAAGGGCCTGGGCCTTATGGTGCCTTTTCCCTGCATTAACTTACAGGGCTCTCTCACTGCTGGTTTATGGACCATTGGGTTGCTGAGAAGCATCAGATACCAAGATCAGTCAGATTGACCGAGACGGAAAGTGGAAGGGTGGTTGCCAGGGGCTGAGGGGCTGGGGATAATGGGGGTTACTGTTCAATGGATAGAGTTGCTGTTTGGGATGATGAAAAGGTTCTGGAACTGGGTAGTGGTGGTGGTTACACAACAATGCGAATGCACACAGTGCCACTGAATTTATCATATGAACCACATAGCCAGCTGTTTGACATTTTGTGTATTCGGCCATGATTAACAAATTAAAAACCTTTTTTAAAAGAGTCTGTATCTGAACTGTATCTAGAGTTGGTTTATTATAGCTATTTTCATTTTCAGATGTTTTTAAGACACTTAAGATACAGAAGTATTTTTGTATGTGTTTTATGGTTTGAGGTAGTTAATTTTCAGACTAAACATGAAATATTGAAAAGTGTGTTCTTTAGTTTTCTGTAATTTGTATGCAATGAATAATGCATAGGTATAATTACATTTTGGAAAAAAAAAGAACAATGAGTATATTTTTAAATCTTATGTTGAGATTTCCTTGGAAGTTTGGATATTCAGCTTATGAATTCAATTAATCCAAATTGCTTTATTGAATAGCTTGCAAAAACTTCTTAAAGGATTGAAGCATATTTAATTTTTTTTTTTTTGCTTTTAAAAAGGACATGTTTTATTTTGAGTGATTAGAAAAATACTGAAAAACATTGAGAATCAATAATATCACAAACACACCTAGATCTTGACTTGGAATTGACAGACTTGACATTTTTCACTGTGGTAAGAACGCCTAACACGTGTTTAAGTGTGCGGCACAGTGCTGTTAACTACAGGCGCTGTGTTGCGTAGCAGATCTGGCACTTATTCACGTCGCATAGCAACTGTTAGCTTTTTTCTATTTATTCATTTTAATTGGAGGATAGTTACTTCACAGTAATGTGATGGCCTCTGCCATACATCAGCATAAATCGTCCATAGGCATACATGTGTCCCCTCCCTCCTGAACCCCACCTCCCTCCTCCCTCCCCACCTCATCCCTCTAGATTGTCACGGAGCACCAACTTTGGGTTCCCTACGTCACACATCAAACTCCCACTGGCTATCTGTTTTTACATATGGGGGTGTATATGTTTCAATGCTGTTCTCCCAAATCGTCCCGCCCTCTCCTTCTCCCACTGTGTCCCAAAGTCTCTTCTTTGTGTCTGCGTCTCCTTTGCTGCCCTGCACATAGCATCGTTGATACTATCTTTCTAGATTCCATATAATGGATTAATACATGATATTTGTCTTTCTCTTTTTGACTGACTTCACTCTGTATAATAGGCTCTAGGTTCACCCACCTCATTAGAATGGACTCAAATGCATTTCTTTTCATAGCTGAGTAATAGTCTACCGTGTATGTGTACCACACTTCTTTATCCATTCATCTGCCAGTGGACATCTAGGTTGCTTCCATGTCCTGTGCTGTGCTAAGTTGCTTTAGTTGTGTCTGACTCCATGCGACCCTATGGACTGTAGCCTGCCAGTCTCCTCTGTCCATGGGATTCTCTAGGCAAGAATACTGGAGTGGGTTGCCATTTCCTCCTCCAGGGGATCTTCCCAACCCAGGGATCAAACCTGCGTCTCCTGCATTATAGGCAGGTTCTTTACTAGCACCACCTGGGAAGCCCTGCTTCCAGGTCCGAGCTATTGCAGATAGAAGTGTGAAAGTGTCAGTCACTCAGTTATGTCTGACTCTGCGACCCCATGGACTGTAGCCCACCAGGCTCCTCTGTCCGTGGAATTCTCAAAAGCATACTTAATTTTTAATCTTAGCATTTATCAAAGGATAGTCATTTTGAACATTAGCATGCATATTACTTAAAAGAAAAAGCTATCAGAATGTATGGTTTGTTAACCTTGTAAGCAGATATCCTTTCTTTTATCAGGAGCCTCTTTCAGAACTCTTCAGGCCAGAAGAATGATGTTTTTCATTTGGATATTAAGAATGTGAGTGGCATCGGGCAGATCCTGGACTTCATGTACACGTCGCATCTGGATCTTAACCAGGACAACATACAAGTCATGCTGGACACGGCCCAGTGTTTGCAGGTTCAGAACGTCCTCAGTCTGTGTCACACCTTTTTGAAGTCAGCCACCATTGACCAGCCTCCAGGCCTGCCCTGTCACGGCACCTTCTCCCTGCAGAGCACCCTGACTCCTGACACGAACTGTGTCCTCAGTGAAAACTACCCACCTCACTTGCTGCCGGAGTGCTCCGCGGGCGCCCAGCAGGGTAGGGCCGTGGACGGGTCACTCTCACACGCCCCACCCTCAGTCGGCCTTCATCCGCCCACAGCCGAAACCTCCAAACAAGCCCCCGACCTGTTCGATGGCAGCTGCACAGAACTGCCTTTCAAACAGCCCAATTGTTACTATAAGCTCAGAAACTTGTACAGTAAGCAGTACTATAAACATGCCAGCTGTCCCAGTCATGAGCGAGTGACCGAGCAGCCTTTCACCTTCAGCGCCTCCGCAGACCTTCACGCCGAGGATCGCCGGCCCTATGCGGTCGGCCACACCGAATGTGTCCTGGAGTCCTCCCAGCACCTGCCTTCCAACTTCCTGGCCCAGCCTTTGGGTGAAAATGCCCCAGACCCCGCGTCCGACCACGCCGGCCAACAGCCTACCCGGCAGATGAGGCTCAAGAAGGCCATTCACCTTAAGAAGCTCAACTTCCTAAAGTCACAAAAATCTGCAGAGCAAACCTCTGAACCAAAACCCGATGACAGTTTAACCACGAGGCTAGAAGCTGCCCGGGAACACGGTGTGGAGAAAGTGAACAGCCCCAGCGCCGAAGAAAAGGAAAGCGAGGAACTCAGCAGTTCTGAGAACTTTAATGACGTGAGTGAGACAGAGAGGCCCGAAGACCCCGCGGCCCTGGAAGACCAGACCCAGTTGCCGCAGTCCCAGAGACAGTACGCATGCGAATTGTGCGGGAAACCTTTTAAACACCCCAGCAATTTGGAGCTACACAGACGGTCTCATACAGGTACACTGATTTGGTCCCTGCAGGCAGAAGGAAAGGAAATAATACCAGACGATCAGACACCACTGCCTGCTTCCGTTTTTGTAAGAAGTTTTGCTATTGCTTGATGATGTCATTGATATTTACCCCCAAAATCAAAGAGTGTTCGCTATCTTCTGCCTCGTGTTTTTGGTGATGTCTTTAAAGAATAATCTTAAGTTAGTAAAAGCTTTCATAGAGCCATTTTAAAAACATGGTGCACTTTTCATCTTTTAATTGTGGTTTTCTTTGAGAAGATTTCCATCTCAAAGTATGGCAGATTCTTTTGATTCACTCAGATTTTCAAATTAATTCTAAAACAGATAAGCAATATTTAGTTCTTTCTTTAGAATTAGATTTTTTTTTTTTTAAGCATGATGTTGGTTAATTCAGACCAAAGTAGTTTAGTTTGAGTAATTCTGAAAGCTTTGAAAAGTAATTTGAATGTCCGATTTTTTTGTTTGTTTTTAATGTGTTTTTAAAAATTTATTTATTTTTAATTGAAGGAGAATTGCTTTACAATATTGGTTTCATTTCTGCCATACATCAACATGACTTAGCCATAGGTGTACATGTCCCCTCCCTCTTTGAATGTCAGATTTTAAAAATTGTGATTTGGGAGGCAGGAGGTAAACTTTTGAAAGAGGATCAGCTTTAACCATTTGGTGTTTTCAAGTGAAAAATTCTTCCATTTGAACACTGAATTTTCAGAGTTCTGTTACCTTAGCTTATACCTCTTCCCCATTCCAAAATATTTATTTTTTCCAAAGCTTTTGAAAAAGTGCTAAATAATATTTATACAGTATGTAATATAATACGTGTATATTACTTTCTTTCTTGCACTTAAGCCTAATGACCCTAGTACACACATTATTGGCAGTTATCTTCGAGGTATGAGAAGGAGTATGTTCTGGAGGCTTCTAAAGTAACTGCTTTCAAGGTGCTTGTGTGATTGTGACTATTGGTGTAATGTCCTGTTATCACTCCTGATTCCCCATTTGCTTAGGTGTTCACTTCCTTATTGCATTGTTGAGACTGAATTAATATTTATGAAAGCCTTCTATAAATTTTGTTGTATTTGAATATAAAATACTATCGTTATTTTTACTAGTTGCTCAAAATTATTCCATACAAAGACAGTCCATTGACTAAATTTTGCCCTGAAAAAGCTTAATTTAGATCATTCTGTAATTTTCTGGAGCCTAAAGATCAGTATAATTTTTATTTGAGAAACTTACTTGTTTTAGCTTTAAAGGAAACAAGAATTATTTTTATTCTGCAAGAACGTCTTTGGATAATAGCCGTCAGACAGTTCTGTGGCACAGTTGCTTCCTGGGACATAAACAGATCGAGAAGGGCAGCAGTTCTCAAAGCATGGTTTGGGGAAGCCTTTCAGGGGTCAATGCGGCCAGAACTATTTGTATCCTCATGTAGGATGCTCCTCCTTCCCTCCTGCTCCCCCAACAAGTGTACAGTGCTCAGTCCCTCAGTCGTGTCCGACTCCTTGTGGCCCCACGGACTGTCTCTCTCCAGGCTCCTCTGCCCCTGGAATTGTCCAGGCAAGAAGACTGGAGCAGGGTGCCGTTTCCTCCTTCAGAGCAAGTGTACGGTGGAGTCGGCTCAAGGCTGCAGGATGTGGGATGAGGGCTTCACCTGCTGGCCAATGAAAAATGTCTAGCCGTTCCTTTAAAAAATCATTCCGTTTTGATTTCTAATACAGACTGTACCGTCAGATATGGCCCACGTAAGGAAAAGCTCTTTAGGGTCCTCAACTGTTAAGAGTGTGAAGGGGTCCTGAGAGCAAAAAGTGTGAGAACCACTGGTGAAGGATTATTAACCCTGGTCACCTGAGACTCTTAGGAACTAGTAACCTCTTTTTTCAGACTCTCATATCTCATATTGGGGGCTTTAATGTAACATTATCTGTTATCTCCCTTATCTTCAGACATAAATGTAGTTCAAAATGCCGTATCCATGTGATTATAATTACAGTTAGCCTTGAACAACGCGAGGCTTAGGGATGCTGACCATCTGAGCAGTCAGGTCCTGGTATAACTTATAGTTGGTCCTCCATGTACTCGTCCCTGCACATCTGCAGATTCAGCCAACCTCCATGATGTACTACTGTAATACTTACTATTGTAAAAAACCCATGTGTGTATGGACTTGCACAGTTAAAACCTTGCGCTTCAAGGGTCACCGGTACTTGTGGTCAGGAGCTCCCCACTCGTCCTTGGGGAAGCCATTAAACAGTTTGAGGATAAGATCAAAAGTCCTTTAGCAGAAGTCCAGAAAGCTAGCCAACTCCAGCAACACAATAGGAGGGGAAACATTATTTTTTAGAAGGGATCTTAATGAAAGCACTTGATTTGAGGGGAATGGGGAAAGTGAAAGGTTCTTGGCCTTCATGGGGTCTGTTTGTTTATTAGGGTTCTATAGGTTAAAGGCAGTACCTGAAGTATGTCTTTAAACAGACCATTTTCTGGAGACTGTCTTCAGAACCGTTGTGGTTTCTTTGTAGTAGAGTTCCATTCTCTACATCTGTTCTGTCCCAAAATGTGATCATTCAAAGTTGCTGAAATCAGAGGGGCCAAGCAGTCAGCAAGGGAACACGTCCCATGGTGGAATCTTCTTTTCCCCTGTTGGCACGTTTCAACCAAGGCTAAAAGGCAGTGGGGAGGGGCTTTTTCCCAGCACACGCTCAGGAGGTCCTGCTCTGTTTGGATGAGTCCCCCTGGTTCTGTTAGGACTCACCTGTGGTCAGTGCAGGAGCCAGGCTGAAAGATGGGTTTGTGCTGTTCAGCAAGAAAACTCACATTTGATTTTCGACTGAAGGGGAAATCTGTGTCCAAAGCCCCAGTATACTTTTGAGTGCAGATAAATATGTTTGATTTCAATACGGGTTTAAATTTGAAGAACCTTTTTTTTTTTTTTTTTAAGAGAGAAGTAAATATAGATTGGGACTTCCCAGGTGGCTCAGTGGTAAAGAATCCGCCTACCAATGCAGGAGACTCGGGTTTGATCAGGAAGATCCCCTGGAGGAGGAAATGGCAACCCCTTCAGTATTCTTGCTGGAAAATCCCATGGACAGAGGAGCCTGGCGGGCTACAGTCCATGGGGTCACAGAGTCAGACGTGACTGAGCACACACACACACGCAGATATAGATCTCACTTTTATCATCTCTGCCTGTATCTGAGGGTGAGAGAGATGGTGAGGACAGAGGCTCCCCATGTTCATACCCTGATGATGAAGTATGTTATGCTGTTTTGAATGGTGGGACACAGAAGGCAGTTTAAACATTGTAAGTGGAAAACTGTCGTGCAGGTATTACTAATGATTTTACCCGCTGTTGTTTTCTTTTGTTTTAGGTGAGAAACCTTTTGAATGTAACATTTGTGGGAAACACTTCTCTCAGGTGGGAATACTTTTATTTATTGTTAATAATCAAAAACCTGAAAACCAGTGTTTATTTTTATTACAGATGAGACATAATTTTGGAACTTGTGAGAGAAGACTCTGATGATATCTGTAACTTAAAAGACTTCAGACTAAATCAGGAGAAAATAATTTTCAAGAAAAAAAATTTCTAGCTCATTGTGGGGGGTACCATTCTTTATAAACATAACTGTGAACTCTCACAATACCTTTTCCCTCATTAACGATGGGTCTAATTCGAATGTATTTCTTCTCTTCCTGTGCATGATATAAACCATATTGAGCACCACTTGAGGGCTGCGGGATTCCTAGGAGGCTCAGTGGTAAAGAATCCGCCTGCAGTATGGGAGACAAGGGTTTGATCCTTGGGTGGGTAAGATTCCCCTGGAGAAGGAAATGGCAACCCAGTATTCTTGCCTGGAGAATCTCGTGGACAGAGGAGCCTGGCGAGATACACTCCGTGGGGTCGCAAAGAGTCTGAACAACTGAACACACACGTGGGGGCTGCAGTTTATGCCAGGCTGGACCCAAGACAGATGCCTTCTTACTCTTATTGGGGTTGTAGGTGTTAGGGTGTTGGAGAAGAGACCACACACTTGGCATTCCCTGCCTTTGCACACGTCCTCTCACTTGGCCAGTATGTGTTGTGTCCTCCTGTAGGCTCTGTACTGACCTGGGCGCCAGACAGAGAGAGCGAAGGTTTCAGAGGAAATTTTGAACGCAGTAGAATGGCTGTGGGAACCTGCTTATCCTTCTGTGACAGAAGGTTGCTGTTCCCAGAAGCTGCTCGCAAGGCCCAGTGCCCAGAGGAAACAGTTCACAACCGTTTCTACACTCGCATGGTAATCATGGAGTAAGAGCATGTACAGATGCTCCTTGACTGGGGAAGGACCCTGGGGCTGGGCCTTGGTGGAGGAGCTGGACCCCCTCACCCCGTGGAGCACGGGAACCGCAGGAGTGGCCCCAGCGCTGACACGTCCCCTTCTTCAGTCTCCCACATACCCAGACCTGCTGTCTGGCTGCTTTTCATTCTTCCTGCTGGCTGTGAGCCACAACTCACCATGCCCCAGTGTGTTCCATGGCCTTATCAGTCCAGTCAGGGGCTGTGCACCCCACCAAGCTTCTGCTGAGCTGAGTGGAGGGATTGCTGGTCTACCTGCCATGCACTCTAGCTGAGGCCGGTGCTGCTTCCAGCCAGCCTCCCCTGGAGGTCAGAACTTGGCCTCTAGAGCCAGACAGTGTGGATTTGGATCCAGCCTCTGGTTTCTACTTTGACCTTGGACAAGCTCCATGTTTGGCACTTTGGCTTCCTTATCTGTGAAGCAGGGGTGGGGGACCACTGACCCCTGTGGTGTGTGAGGAGTAAATGAGTTTATAAGACAGTCAGCTTCCCAGGTGGCTCTGTGGTATAGAATCTGCCTGCAAATGCAGGCAGAGGAGTGTCTGATCCCTGGGTTGAAAAGATCCCCTGGAGAAGGACAGGGCAACCCACTCCAGTATTTCCTGGGAAATCCCATGGACAGAGAAGCCTGGTGGGCTACAGTCCATGGGATCACAGAGTCAGACACGACTGAGGTCGCAAAGAGTCAGACACAACTGAGCAACTAAAGATGTTCAGCATCACGCCTGGCCTGTGGTGAGTCCTCAGGACACATCAGTAGTCCCTCTCCTGTGGCCATTGCCTCTCATTTCTCTGTCCTCTCTGCTCTTACAGACCAGTCTTCCGAAGGCACACTCCCCCCCCACTCCACCCCCCACCACTTTGATCTTTGCAGCTTTGCTGTAATGGGAAGCCGTAAAAAGTGGCTTAATGGCCATTAACAGTTAGCAATCACAACTTCTCTGGGTCTCATTTTTCTAATTCTTAGAATAGAGATGATACCACCGCATGGGAATATTAGGAAGATTAAATGAAAAAAAAATGGACGTGAAAGTCCTTTATACGTTTACACTGTGGTAACAGTTTAGGTTCTATCCTTTTCTTGCTTGGAATCCCATGGGTTTTCACTGTTAGCCAAATAAAGTGAAACCAGACATTGAGGCATTGAGTCTGCCTTCAGCCTTCTCTCTTGGAGTTAATGCCGGGGCTCACCCTCAGAGATTCTGACGCTGCTGGTTGGGGCTGGGGCTTCAGTGTTGGCACGTTTGAGTACAGTGGTTTTGATAGCACCCTGTCCTCTGCTTCAGACCTGTCCTACACGTTCCTCTCGAGTCCCACCAAGGGCAGCCGTGTCTGATAGACGCTACAGAAATCCTCTTCTATATCGGTGTCTGTGTTTTTATCAGACTTTTATAAACATTAAGGTTTTTTTTTAATGAACATAACCATATATTTATGGTTTTTAGATGTATATCGCTGTTTTACCTCCTAATGATGAAGTTTTTGTGAATAAGGACTCTTTCAACAAATATTTATTAAAAACCTACAATGTCTGAGGAGCTCTGCCTGCGCTGGGGCACAAAGATGAATAAGGCTTCAAGGAGCTTTGTGTTTAGAGGAAGAAACAGGTGCATAAAGTGGTAAAGCACAATGAAACGGTGGAACTTCCATGGCTGTTTTACAGGGAACAGTTTGGGTGAAGAGGGGAGTGGTCGTTCCTACCTGAAAGTTGTGATGTTTGGGTGGGTGAGGTCATGGGATGTGTCCCTGGGGCGGGGCCCTGAAGATGGGAGGCCTTGATGGGCCTGAGGCTCTGGTGTTCCAGGCGGAGGGAGCAATGGCGGTGTTTACACTTTAGTAACCTGTCCTTCATTTCTGAAATGAACTGGAATACATGTGGTTACAGTGGACTGGAAATACCCTCCGTTCTGGAAGATTCAGAAATCAGAAAGCAGACCTACCAATAAGAATTAACTTTTTATTCATTGTAGTATTTAATAGGGTTGGTTAGTCTTTAAAAAAAATTAAAATAGCCACCACCTTAATAATGAGTCAGCAAACAGTTTACCTCAGCTTTGGGAAAGCTGTGATAAGCCTAGATTGTGACAGCCGGCTCTGCGTGTATTAATGCAATTTCGGACTCGGCCCTTGCCTGGGTGACAGCAAGTGAGAGTCATGCAGGAGCTGACAGTATGCACGAGGCCCCATTTGGAGCCACGTGTCTCCTGTGTGCAGGAGAACCCGGCTGTTCAGTGCAAACAGAGGAGAAATCTAAGACCATGGCAGGTAGGGAATACCTGTCACAAGAAAAACAGGCAAAGGGAAACCCGGTGTGTTCAGCTGTCTTGGGGGAGAGGAGTGGAGTTGCCTCGCCTCTCCAGTGAAGCAGAATAGAGACCCTGAACAGCTGCTGCAGAAGGACGGGTTCTGAGAGGTTCAGTACCCTCCCCGCGTCTCCTTTGTCCAGGGTGTGATTGACAGGGCACTGCATCCCTCGGAGGCTGCTTACACATGTTCCAGGGTGCTGATGCGGCCCCATGCCAGAGGTCGCAAAGCTGCATCCCATCTGTGGTGAATGTGCCAGAAATAATACTTCAGTGAACCTAAATTATTCTTCAACTCTGAGGTGGTATTTCCCACACTTTTGATGTTGAATGTCCTTTTATCAATGGAGTAATCATTGTTCCTTAGGTGATAGCCTTATGTTAATCTCCAGATTTTTTTTTTTCCTGTTTTATAGTCTTAAAACTTCTCAAGATGACTTTTAAGATCTGAGTTCTCTTTTGTCTCTAAAGTTTCACAGTTCCCTATTCTGTACAGAAACAGTCACCCACCACTAGAAGAGTACTCTGCCTAAGAACATGTGTTTGATTTGATCATGATTAAATGCTGAGGTTCAGGTGCCTATTGGAAGGAGTTTGTTTTTTAAATTATTCAACAAACCAGGTGTTAACTTCTTTTCTGCAGCAGAGTTTTTGAGTTCTGACAACTCCATCCTAAACTAAAGTGGTGTCCACTTAGAAAGGGTAGAATTCCTTTTTTGCTAATATTTTTCAGCCCAACAGCTGAGTCCACAGACAAAGTCGAATTGGGGAGTGTTCCGTCCCAGCTGTAGGGGCCATGGCTGCTCCCCTCCCAGGGCCTCTGTTTACCTCCTGGAGCTGGTGAATTACACTTTATGAGGACATTGTGAGGACTCTCTGAAAGTCAGTTTGTAACTGGTGAGCCAGGTGTTCCACTCATAGTAAACTCTTAACAAAGGAGACCTACTGGTATTTACCACTTGCTGGAGTTTTCATGGATCCAGCAGTATATAGATAATTTCTAAGATGTTGTCTGTGTACTTAGCATATAATTAGTAACCTGGTGGCTCAGTGGTAGAGAATCCACCTGCAATGCAAGAGCCTAGTGTTCAATTCCTGAGTCAGGAAGATCCCCTGAAGGAGGGCATGGCAACCCACTCCAGTATTCTTGCCTGGAGAATCCCATGGAGAGAGGAGCCTGGCAGGCTACAGTTCATAGGATCACAAAGAGTCGGACATGACTGAAGTGACTTAGCATGCAAGCACGCAGAGCATAGCAAAATTTACTAAAAATAAAGACTTTTGACTAAAGGGCAAATAATCAGGGCCCCAATTTGCTATGTAATTTGGTATACATTATCTGAATGCATGATTGAATTTTTTTTGCCTGAATCTTTCCATTATTTAATCTACTTTTATGCCATTTATCAGACTAATATATGCTTCTTTATCAGGGGGAACGATAATTATTTTCATTATACATTTTCAGTATTAAATAGCTAAGAAAACATCTTAAAGTTTGTTTTACTATTGTTTACTGTAATATTTAAGCTTCCCTTGTAACTCAGTCGGTAAAGAATCTGCTTGTAATCCGGGAGACCTGGGTTCGATTCCTGGGTTGGGACGATCCCCTGGAGAAGGAAATGGCAACCCACTCCAGTATTCTTGTCTGGAGAATTCCATGGACAGATGAGCCTGGTAGGCAACAGTCCACAGGGTCCCAAGAGTCAGACACAACTTAGCTACTCAACCACCACCACTGTAATGTTAAGTAGAAGACTATTCAGTTTTATTTACTTTGAAAACAAGTAATTGTTAAGCTGTATTTAAAAAGGAAAGATGCACCATTGCTAAGAATTGAATCCGAATGTATTTCAACCATAATACATGGTTTATATAAGAACTTGAAACCGAGGATCTAATTAAACTATTGAGCAGATGGTGCCATACAAATTGTTATTTAAATGACCAACTTTTCTGAAAGTTGGAAGTGACTGATTTAAAATGTGTGTTATCTTAAATCCAGTGAGCCGTTTCCTGGATAGCACAGTCACTGGCATACTGAGAATTCAGCCCAAGCTAGCTTATTCACAGAAGCTTGCAGGCCCTCATGGAAGACAAGAGTTTAAGCTCAGATCAACCAACGTTAATTTCTGGCCTACTGTGTAACCAGAGCAACTGATTTATTTATCTGAATCTCAATTGTACACCTAGAAAACAGAGACAATATACCAGTTTCTAAGGGTAATTTGTTATGTGTGAGTAGACCGAATGTCTGTTGCTGTTGACATTTGCTGTTTTATTGTTATTAATAGTCATTCAGTTAAAAGCTAGTTATTTCCCATTGTTTTGCCAAATACTTTCTCTTTGGTTACCTAAAATAAACCAGCTTTTTTCCCTTAAGCCATATTTATCATATTTTGAAATATAGTATCTAACTCAGTGGTTTCAGAATCTGATAGACCTAAAGAATCTTCTGTCACATAACATAAAATCCACAGTTTTCTTTATACTTTCAGTCCTATAACCATGAACTGTCTTTGAATTTCATCTAAAATACAGTTTAAGCCAGCCACTCGTGCCTTCTGAGGTGGCCCACAATGTCTGTGTGTTTCTCTCTAAATAAATCCACTTCTTACCTGTCCAAAAAAAAAAAAATTAGAAGCCAAATTTATGAGTTGGAGATTATTGCTCATTCTATTTTTGGCTTATTTTGTACGTAAGGCCTGCACATTATTACCCTGGATATCTTCGTCCTCCTCAGTGTTTTTCATAGCAGAACACTATAAAAACTTCAGTCGGGAAGTGACAGATTGAGACTGTTAACGTACAGTACAGCGATGGAAGATTGTGTTTTCCAGCCCCAATTTGAAACTTTTGCCAGTAGCTTTTGTAATGTCAGGCCTTTGCAGGTTTAATTTCACTGTACTTCAGGCAATTTAGTGTTGATTTCCTGTT
Source organism: Bos mutus (assembly GCF_027580195.1). NCBI lineage: Eukaryota > Metazoa > Chordata > Mammalia > Artiodactyla > Bovidae > Bos > Bos mutus. The sequence goes on along the minus strand of NC_091622.1, from coordinate 104,515,815 downwards.
GATTAGCACATGGAAATCTATTTTGTGATCTCCATTTAAATCACTTGCTCTTCGTAAAGCCCTGCTGTTTCAGAGATTAGAAACAGAAGGCCTGCAGCTGAAGGACCACCCTGCATCTCCTGATTCGCTTTTTTTGCACAGAAGTAAAAATGACCAACCTGTCAGTAAGAGCAACTGTACCACCAGAGGAAATACTTTTTGGAAATGTCTTACCTTCCTTATGAACAAAAGCATGTTTTTCAAGAAAAAACAATGAATACTGAAATGACCAAGTACAAGTACTACCTTTTTTCAAATGATGTTTGCATGTAGGTGGTCGAGGTTAAAAAAAAACAACAAGAAATATAATACATCAACAGCTGTTCAAAATACAAGCTTAGCAACCCTAAAAGCAGCCCCCACAGAATGTCGGGCCCATTTTACAGGGACATGGTGGCCTGTACCCCTGCTGAGGGATGGGCCAGGGGCTGGCATGGAGCCGAGCTGAAATCAGTCACCCCCTGTTCAGTTCACTGCCAGGCAGGGGCCGCTCCCAAATCAGAACCAGGCTGGGCCTCCATCTCCTTGCACGTGGCTGCTTCTGAGTCGTGCATCTGGGATCTTCACTGGGAAGTTGGACTGGAACCTGGCTAAATCTGTCAGTATCCCTTTGGAATGTATGTGCCCTTAAAAAAGTTTTTTTTCCATTATTGGCATATTTTTTCTTTTCCTTTTCCGCAGGCGGGTAACTTGCAGACTCACTTACGTCGGCATTCTGGGGAGAAGCCATACATCTGCGAGATCTGCGGGAAGAGGTCAGTGCAGGGCTCGGTCAGCCGCCCGAGAGGAACCGTCTCGGCATCTCCGAGCCTCGAGGGGGCCGCTGTCACCCAGGAACACAGCAGAGCCGAACCTGCTGGCCTTTCATGTGACACACATGAGAACAGTGGAAAGAGATGGACATGTTAATCAAAAGGAATCTAGGACGCAGCCATAGGAAATGGGATTTTACGGGAAACAGAATTATGCTAAAATGTCCATACATTCCAGAAATGTCTATTAAAAGATGACTGGTCCCACGGAGGTGACCATCTGGTAGGGAAATGAGACTCGGCAGCCTCAATTCCTGGAATCAGGAGAGGGGGGCTGGGGACACGCCAGCCCTGCTCGCAGACCCGTGAGAAGGCTGAGAGTGCAGCCATAGGAAGGACGGGCGAGCCTCAGGCCAGGGAGGCCAAGCACTTGGGAGACCACAGTCTGCCCCTGGAAGTGGAAGTGCCCCCTCCTGTGGGCATACCGGCCTGCAGCCTGTACCCCCTGCCCCTTGGGGGGCGTTTGTCGGGATTCCACTCCCTCTGTCATCTGGTGGTTGGTTGTTCTAGGAGGCAACAGCCAGGCCTCTACCAGTCACTAGTGTTTTCTTCATCCATTTAACCATTCAGCCATTTAGCATTTATTAGGCACCTACTATATGCTAAGTTGGAGAAGGCAATGGCACCCCACTCCAGCACTCTTGCCTGGAAAATCCCATGGATGAAGGAGCCTGGTGGGCCGCAATCCATGGGGTCGCTAAGAGTCGGACACGACTGAGCGACTTCACTTTCACTTTTCCCTTTCATGCATTGGAGAAGGAAATGGCACCCACTCCAGTGTTCTTGCCTGGAGAATCCCAGGGACGGGGCAGCCTCATGGGCTGCTGTCTATGGGGTCGCACAGAGTCGGACACGACTGAAGTGACTTAGCAGCATATGCAAAGTGCTGTGATGGGAACACGGACATTTTCTGCCCCTGATAGGTTTGTATTCAGGAGTCGGGGGTGGGGGTGGGATGATATGGGGCAGTTATAGTCACAGTCTTCTACTGGGATAGGGCAGCACCCTTGATTCAGTTCCAGAAAAAGCAGTTGTCTCTGCAGATGGTAGAAAACAGAGAAGTAAAGGCTTCCTGGCCTGATAGTGTCTCTGCAGCTGCCCAGACACTAAAGGCCAGGTTTAGCGCCCAGGTCCCGGGTCCTGCCTGTCTTGGGTGCCTTGTAGCACAGGCCCTCTGCTGTTTCGATGGGGGCGGGTCCTTGAAAGTCTTGTTTCTCAGGGTGTTTTCAGTGTGAGCCTTCTGAACTCCCATTTAGAAGTAAAGCGTGCATTTATAGTCTTCCCAGATACATCTTCCCAGATGCAACCTGTGATCCTGCGATCAAGTGAGGCAGGACAGAGAGGGACTGAGCTCCACACCGGGGCTTGGGTTGGGCTGGGATTGCCCCTCCACCCCCCCAGCCCACCTAGCGATCACCTCTGAGGAAGAAAGGTTAACGCAAGTAGGTAGGGAAAAACTGTTTTAGAAATGAAACATTAGGATCATTCTCTACTCTTCCTTTAAAAAGAAGAGGAAAAAAAGATGTTCTTTTCTAATGAGCATCTCAAACGAAATCAGGCCACTCCTGGTCACATTCCGAGGGAGCAGCTCATCTCCTCCCTGGGCGACTTGGAGTTAGAAAGGTCTGCAGTGACGCAGGCAGGCTCTTAATTGACTTTCCAAATTGCATTTGCAGGTTTGCAGCCTCGGGAGATGTCCAGCGTCACATTATCATCCACTCAGGAGAAAAGCCACACTTGTGTGACATCTGTGGTCGAGGTACGGCCGAGCGTCTCCCTTCAGAAGATTTCCGACTAAAATGTTCTCCGTCCCTCAGCCTAACTCCAGTGTGTGGTCTCCTCTAGGGTTCAGTAACTTCAGTAATTTGAAGGAGCACAAAAAGACGCACACGGCTGACAAAGTCTTCACCTGCGATGAGTGCGGGAAGTCTTTTAACATGCAGAGGAAGTTGGTAAAGCACAGAATCCGGCACACGGGCGAGCGGCCTTACAGCTGCTCTGCCTGTGGTAAGTTTCCGCCCACCTCAGACCCCGTGCTCACCTGCTCCTCCCCGTGGGAAGGATGCCGGGCTCTGTGCCCACACACCGTCCTCGGTCATTAGCGGGGGCTCAGATAAGTCACCCCTCTCCTCGTGGGTAGCATGGAAGTGATTGCTATTTCTTGATCACCTTGGTCTTTGATTCATCTGTGTCCATGTGGCATTTACCCAAAGTCTCGGCAACTGCCCTAGATACAAAGGTGACTGATAACAGAGTCCCAGGGGCCACGGGGCATTGGCAGTGGGAAAAGTGGGGGACAGCGTGCGGTGCAGCTGCAGGGCCAGGGCACAGTGGCCTGCGGGGCATTGGGGGCACACAGTGGGCTCGGGAGGGGTGCTTCTTGAGATCGTGTCACGTGTCACAAAGCAAAGGTCACCTCTGCGGCATTTAGTGCATCAGTGACGTCATCGGGAGGCTCAGTTTCCAGGCACATCACTTCACAGGCCAGGGAACTGGGGCTTCGAGTTAAGTACCCGTGATCACAGAGTGTTGGAGCTTCTAAAGAACTAGGGGAGGGCGTGTGTGTGTGTGTGTGTGTGTGCGCGCGCGTGCGCACACGTGTACATGTGTGCCACTGGCAATGTGGACTGAATGAGTGAGTAACCATTTTTATGATTACCTGGTTAGAACAAAGAGGAAAAATGCTCAGAGTCAGGCCGTGGGGAGCCTGGAACTGGGGCATCCTCGGAGCGGCTCTGTTCTCGTTGTGGTTGGTCCCTAAAATAGGGCAGGATATCAGGATATGTGGGACGTGGCCGGAGGCAGCTTCCTTCATGTCTCCCGCTTAAGCTGGGTCAGATCCCCTGGACACCAGTATCGGCAGCTCCGTGACTTGTCTGCTCCCTCTTAGAGGATAAAATTGCATCACTTTCAATCACAGTTGCAGTCTCAAATCCCTAGTGTAGGATGTCGGTTATTATTATTATGACTGTGAACTTGACCTCAGATTCACTGTTCTCTTCCTTCCAGCCAGGACCTGCTTTTGCCCGCTATGACCCTGTAGGAGAGGTAGCGCAACGGGCCTCTGTCTCCCCCTGTCCTTCATCTCCACCCCTCCCCGCTGCTCACTGCCTGAGGCTTCTGACCCAGATGAGGTCAGCTTTCGGGGAAAGCAGGGAGAGGAAGGGAGCGAGAGTGATTCTGTGTGACCGGTTCGGATCTGTAGTAACAGCTTTCCTGAGTTGAGTCCTGTCTATGGGACCTACCCATTTGGAGTGAACATGTCAGCAGTTGGGGTGCATTAGTGCTGCGCTGCCCTCGCCACGGTCTTAGAACATTTCCATCACCCCAGAAAAGAAACCCCGTGCCCACGGGCAGTTACTCCACACCCGCTCCCTCGGCAACCCTTGGCCTGCTCTCCGTCCCTAGGTTTGCCTGTTGCAGACAGTTCATAGAAATCGCATCCTGTGATGTGTGGCCTTCTGTAACTGACTTCGTTTCACTTAGCACGTCTGCTAGGAACATTCACATGCAAGTGTATGTGTGGGTGTATGTTTTCGTTTTCTTGGATTCAAAAGACAGTTTCCACTTCATGGTGGCTTCACAGTCTGAGCTTTGCTGACTTGAAAGCCGGGCCCTCTCTGCCTCTTCCTCCCTCCCTCCTCCTCCCCCTCCCTCTCCCTCCAGCATTTCACCTTCTTTGTAAGACAGCCTCCCCCTTACACGCTGTTCTCTTTCCCCAGCACTTAGCTGCACTTTGCAGGATGGAAAGGTGCATTTTCTTCTGGCTGGACTTTCTCCTTTAGCCCTCGGTTTTGTAGCCGTTCATCCTGAGGAGGCTTTCTCTGTCGGGTCCCATTGCCCCTCTGGGCAGTCCTCTTAGGTTCTGAGGCTGGCTTCCTTGCAAGCATGACCCTCGTCTGATCTGTGGAAATACTCACGTTCTGTGCTCCGGGGTCTGCAGGCCCACGCGGGTGAAGAGGTGACCGTCTGCTCTCTCTCTGTCTGCCGCCCATACAGTAAGCGAGCTGTCTCCATTTTCCCCATGCCGGAGGCAGGTGCTGCTCCACTGTGACCTCCTAGAGACCCGCATCAAGCCCCTGTCTTGACTTGTACAAAGGAAAGACTCCTCCTCCCATTTCCCCTCTCTAGGGAACTCTCCTGTGGCTGAAATGAAATTTATATCCTTTGACGCCTTTTGCCACATAATGTCCACTACTGAGAATTTATCTTAAGGAAACAAGGGGAAGGATGATGTGAGCTGACCCTCAGGTATAGTAGCAAACAGTTGGAAGCAGTCCAAACAGCCCACCATTGCTTGACCGGGGCTGGATAGCTGAGAATTCAAATACAGGGACATAGGATTACGTGAGAAGTTCTGAAAGGTGTGTCCATGTAAATCCTGTAGTTTGTTTCAGTTCAGTTCAGTTGCTCAGTCGTGTCCGGCTCTGCAGCCCCATGGACCACAGCACGCCAGGCCTCCCTGTCCATCACCAACTCCCGGAGTTCACTCAGACTCATGTCCATTGAGTTGGTGATGCCATCCAACCATCTCATTCTCTGTCATCCCCTTCTCCTCCTACCTTCAATCTTTCCCAGCATCAGGGTCTTTTCCAATGAATCAGTTCTTTGCATCAGGTGGCCAAAGTATTGGAGTTTCAGCATCAGTCCTTCCAGTGAACACTCAGGACTGATCACCTTTAGGACAGACTGGTTGGATCTCCTTGCAGTCCAAGGAACTCTCAAGAGTCTTCTCCAACATCACAGTTCAAAAGCATCAGTTCTTCGGCGTCAGCTTTCTTGATAGTCCAATTCTCATATCCATACATGACTACTGGAAAAACCATAGCTTTGATTAGACGGACCTTTGTTGGCAAAGTAATGTCTTTGCTTTTTAATAAGCTGTCTAGGTTGGTCATAACTTTTCTTCCAAGGGGCAAGCGTCTTTTCAAACAAAGCATAGTTTGTTTCAGTCCTTTGTAAATGGCTTCTATAACGTTATGTATTGGTTTTTCTCTTCTGGTGTTCTGACCTCATGGTAGGCCTTAGATCACCTGCCTCTAGCTTATACCTAGAGAAAGGAAATAGTACCTGGAGAAGGAGCGTAAAATTACGTTAAAAATTGAGTGTATAAGTAACTTTCGAAAAGATGCTTCTCAAGTAGCGATTGGCTGTGTTCGATTTGGGGATAGCAGAATAGCGCTGATGTGGTTTCCCAGCGTGGGCTATCGGGCAGGCGCCCAGGCCCCCAGGGGATGCTCCTGGACAGGGGGATGGGGCTCCGGAGCCCTCAGGTGACACGGCACGTGGGGACCGAGGCTGCAGGTTGGGGGGCTGCAGCGGAGGGGCGTGGAAGGGTCTGGAACCGGCATGAGTGGGTGACAGCAGGGCGCAGCCGAGTTCACAGGAAAGCGGGGTCGTTTGGCACTTGGGGGCGGCGGGCACATCCTCCCGAACGTCCTCCTCTGAAGAGCGCCCTGTCTGTCCCTGCAGGGAAGTGTTTCGGAGGGTCGGGCGACCTCCGCAGGCACGTGCGCACGCACACCGGGGAGAAGCCGTACACATGCGACGTGTGCAACAAGTGCTTCACACGCTCGGCCGTGCTGCGGAGGCACAAGAAGACGCACTGCCGGGCGAGTGACGAGGGGCCGGGCGCCCTGGAGGCGCTCGCGCGGGCCATCGAAGCCCCGGACCTGGAGCGGTCCCAGAGCTCCGACTCCTTCTCCCAGGACGTGTCCGTGCCTCTGATGCCCGCCGTGACCGTCAAAATCCCTGCGCACCCGGTGGATGAGGACTCGGTGGCGGGGTTTGACAGCCCCTGTAAGTTCCAGCCGGTGGCTCAGCCCCAGCACGGGCCGAGTGAGTCAGAGAAGCTCAGCCTGGAGCCGGTGAAGCTGGCCAAGCCCCCGCATGTGCCGCCGGCGCAGCACCAGGCCTATGGCTACCCGGACGTGGACGCCCCAGCCGGCGCTGAGCCGCTGCAGGCCGACGGCGTGGCCACCCTGCGATCCTCCCTGGCGGCCCTGGACCACCCCCCCTGCACCGACCCCCTGGGCAGCCGCGCTGCTGCCCCCGCCTACAGGAACTCGGAGGGCCAGTTCTTTTCTAGCATGACCCTCTGGGGGCTGGCGATGAAGACGCTGCAGAACGAAAGCGAGCTAGACCAATGACGCCCCTGTCGGGTCTCACTCAGCGTCGGGCGCCGGGGCCGGGCTTCGGGGCAGGACGCCTTCTCACCAGCTCCAGACAGAGCCCGATCCTGACCTGGAGGGGCTGAGTGCCCCAGCACCTTGAGCTCAGCGTGCGGAAGAAAGCCTCCCAGCCCCTCGCGGAGGGGCACGTGGGACTGAATAAGGCTCATGGACCGGGCGGTATGGACTGCGGGGAACGCCTGCACATTTTGGTCATGGTAAAGGGAAAATACACATCTATAATAATCCAGATACTATTTTTGCATTTTTACATGGTTGAAATTTGTAGCATTTTGTATTTTATTTACAAAAAAGGTTTTATTTGTATAGGGAACTCATACAATAATTTAATTTGAATAAATGGAAGTTGCCTTTCTGCATACTATTGTGTTTCCTCCAACATTCTTATTAACCTAAAGACCATGTGGCGGTGGTGGTTTAGCTGCCAAGTCCTATCTGACCCTTGTGGACCCCATGGACTGTAGGCCACCAGGCAAGAGTATTGGAGTGGGTTGCCATTGCCTTCACCAGGGGATCTTCCCGACCCAGGGATGGAACCCAGATCTCCTGCTTTGCAGGTGGATTCTTTACTGACTGAGCCACCAGGGAAGCCCTAACCTAAAGACCATGCTGCTGCTGCTAAGTCACATCAGTCGTGTCCGACTCTGTGAGACCTCATAGACAGCAGCCCACCAGGCTCCCCCGTCCCTGGGATTCTTCAGGCAAGAACACTGGAGTGGGTTGCCATTTCCTCCTCCAATGCATGAAAGTGAAAGTGAAGTCACTCAGTCGTGTCTGACTCTTAGAGACCCCATGACTGCAGCCTACCAGGCTCCTCCGCCCATGGGATTTTCCAGGCAAGAGTACTGGAGTGGGGTGCCATTGCCTTCTCCGATAGTGGAATAAAAATAAACATCAGGATTTCCCTGGTGGTCCAGTGGTTAAGAATTCACCTTCCAAAGCAGGGGACACAGGTTGGATACCTGGTCTGTAAACTAAGATCTCACATGCCTCAGGGCAGCTGAGCCAAACTACAGAGCCTGTGCCCCACAACTAGAGAGCTTGCCTGCCGCCACCAGAGAAAAGCCACACACCCCGATTCTGCATGTGTAACGAAGACCTGTCAGAACCAAATAAATAAATTGAAAGCTTAAAAGAAAAAGTTTTTTTTTTTTTTTTTTAAAGGGACTCCCCTGGTGGTCCTGTGGTTAAGAATCCACCTGCCAGCACAGGGGACATGGACTTAATCCCTGGTCTGGGAGGATCCCACGTGGAACTGAGCCCTCAGGCCACAACTACTGAAGCCCGTGCACCTAGAGCCTGCGCTCTGCAACAAGAGAAGCCACTGCAATGAGAGGCCCGCACGCCGCAACCAGAGAGTAGCTCCCACTCACCGCAACTAGAGAACGCCCGTGTGTAGCGACAAAGACCCGGTGCAGCCAAAAATAAATAAAAAGCGTCCAGGAGGGCTCACCCTGAGGATGAATACCTGGTTCAGTTCTTCCGTCATCCTGGACAGTGGCTTCAGGAACCCGCAGATCAGAGCCTGGGTCCTGGCTGCCACATCCCAGTCAGGTCATGGGCAAGCTCCTCAATCTCCCAGAAACTTCTGTGGGTTCACTTTTCTGTGGTGGTTTAGTCACTAAGTCATGTCCGATTCTTGCAACTGCATGGACTGTAGCCTGCCAGGCTCCTCTGTCCATGGGATTCTCCAGGCAAGAATACTGGAGTGGGTTGCCAGTGCCTTCTCCCACTTTTCTGTAGTGCGAGGTGAGTAGCTTTTGGTAGTCTTACAGGGCTCAAATGATCTCATCCACTTGAAAACACCTGCCCAGGGCCTGGCTGTCGACAGCTTCTGAATGCATCCTTCTCAGCCGCCCGGCAGAGCCGAGCTGGCCCCCGCAGGGTGAGTTGCCTTGTAGTGCTGTCTAGGGAGCTTCCGAGTGAGAGCAAGTGCGTGAAACTGTAGTTACGCATGTGGACAAGTCACTGGCCTCTAGAGCTGCTCGCACAAAGGACTAGGGCTTGTAAGGACACCTCCAAATACTGTCGTCATCAGCGCTGGCTTGGAAATACAGCCATTGAGAGAGAAACATAGGTTAGGTGAGGATTTCCATGGAAACACTTCAAGGAAGTCAGCCTTGAAGTCAGATGCAGGTTCAGTTCCTGGCGCTCCCCAGCCTGAAGGGCACCGCCGTCCCGCAAGGCTGGAGCGGCACGCATCATCCCCGCCCTGCGGATGGGAGAGCCTGAGGTTTGGGAGGTTGGCGACCTGCCCAAGGACGTGTAGCTGGTAAGACTGAGGCCTCAGGTCTCCTTGCGGGGGGCGTGCCTGGCTGTGAACTTGAAACTTGACCTCTGGTGCAAACGAGCAAGCACACACAGTCATGTCCAACTCTGCAACCCCATGGACTGCAGCCCACCAGGCTCCTCTGTCCATGGGGATTCTCCAGGCAAGAATACTGGAGTGGGCTGCCATGCCCTCCTCCAGGGGATCTTCCCAACCCAGGGATCGAACCCCCATCTCCTGCATCTCCTGTATGGCAGGCGGATTCTTTACCACTGAGCCATGGGGGAAGCCCTAGTCGCATATGGGTGGTCATCTCCCTGGGCCTCCTCGCTTGTTCCCATTCTCATCCCCACCACCTCTTTCTAGCTCCTCCCTAGTATGCCAGCCCCAGCAGCCCTTCATGCCCACCAGAACCTCCAGCCCGTTGGTGAGCTCATCTTCTCACAGCGCCTCACCCCTCGTGTTCCTGTCCACCTCCTTCCCAGGCTGTACCCCGTGCGCTGACGTGTTCTGGTCCGCCCTCCAGCTTCTCTGTCCAGCTTCCCTGCTGAGCCCTGCCCTCTGCTCCTGCACACAGGGCGCGGAGCCTGGCTGGCGGGGAGCAGCCGCCCTCTGGTTTCTAACACAGCTCGCTCCTGGTGAGGTCAGGGTCCGTCTGGCCACCTTCCTCGGTGATCAAGGCCCTGTGCTCTCCTGGATGACTTTTCCTCTGTCTTCATGGTGCTCTCCAGCCTCTGCCCCTCCCTGCCCCATCCTCAAGGCCCAAAGAATAAGATTTGCCTAGGCCAAAGTAGGGCTTCCCTGGGGGCTCAGCAGGTAAAGAATCCACCTGCAGTGCAGGAGACCCGGGTTCAGTCCCTGGGTCAGGAAGATCCCCTGCCGAAGGGAATGGCAACCCACTCCAGTATTCTTGCCTGGAGAATCCCATGGACTGAGGAACCTGGTGAGCTACAGTTCATGGGGTCTCAGAGTTGGAGGCGACTGAGGCCAAGGTAACCATCCTTGAATAAATCTGCATGACTGGGACAATAGTTTGACCTAAATAAAAGTTTAGGGAAAAAATGAAAACCAAATCTTTAAAATTCATATTTCCTGCCTCTTTCTTTCTCCCCTTACTACTCTGCCCCAAAGTCTTAACCTAAATAAGGAAGAACTCAGGAGTGGTGAAATGTGCGGAAGCCTGCTAGTGTGTCCTCAAGTGGGGGATTATGTTGCGGTGCGCCAGGCCTTGACTTTGTGATACACACATAACATGGCCATCCACGGCGCGAATGAGTGCCTGTGTGTGTGTGTGTGTGTGTGTATGTGTGTACATGTGCACGTGCACATCACTGGCCCCAGAGTCAGGAGGCCTGGACTGTGTTCTCAGCTCCATCACCGGCGTGTGACAAATGCCCTCCCTTCTCTCGATTTCAGTATCCTGACGACAGGATGAGGTCTCCACGGTTCTGTTGCTCTGTGAGCACTCTAGATGGCTCATGACTAGGCTCCTGTAGATCCTTCCAGGGCCAAGAACAGCCTTTCATTACAAAGTTGGAGTGCAGAGGCCAAGAGATTGGGCAGGTCTTCAGAAGTACCCCAGCATCTTAGAGCTGGATGGGACCTTAGGAATCATATCCTGTTTCCATATGGGTCTCCGCGTTCTGTGAGGTCAACAGGAAGTCTTGTTAACAATGCAGATCTTTATCATTTTGCTGCTATCAAAATCAAATTGACCACATCTGATTCTTGGTCAGGGCCAAGGCCTAGGAACTGCATTTTATCAAGTTTCCCAGGTGATTCTCAGGCAGGTGTTGTCAGGACAGTAGTTGAAGACGCTCTGCTATAGTCTGCATCCCTCATCGGATAGATGCCCTGAGCTGGGAGAGGATGTGCCCAGGAATAACAGCAGCTTCGTGTTCGTCCTGTGCCAGGGACAATGGAAACGCTTTACCAGCATCAACTCTTTTAAACTCCATGACACCCTCAAGGAGATCCTGCGATCCTCCCCATCTACAGATGAGGAAAGGGACCCCCTTGGGAGGTCAAGGAACTTGCCCAGTTCCACCCAGCCAGGAGGTTGGGTCCCAAGGTTCCGGGTGAGTTACTGACCCCAAAACTAGGATCAGACCCAGCCCAGAATGCAGGGCTCATCTGCCAGGAGGTTGATGGGTTTCCAGAGACCAACCTGCTCCTGAAACAAAACTCACCTCTGCAGGGGCCCATCCCACCCTCTTCTCTTTAATTTCTTCTTTTTTCTAAGTGAATGAAACAGAAACATCAGAAAATACAAGAAGTGAAAAGGAAAAATATTTCCATCACCCAGAGGTGACAATGATGTTGATAATGATGACAAATGTGACTCTAGTCCTGACCACAACTGATACCTGCTGGACACCCCAGCCTTTGCTCTGCACTTCACATGCATTTTCTCATTAAGCCCCTTCAACACCCGAGGAAGCTGAGCACTGTTTACACCTGGATTTGTTTCCTCTGCAGTCAGATACAACAGAACTTAGACACATTGACATTTTAAAGATCTGTTTGTACCATACACTCTTCTTTTTGCCTTGTCACAAAACAAATTGTCATAAGCATCAGTTCAGTTCAGTCATTCAGTTGTGTCCGACTCTTCACAACCCCGTGGACTGCAGCACGCCTGGCTTCCCTGTCCCATCACCAACTCCCGGAGCTTGCTCAAACTCATGTCCATCAAGTTGGTGATGCCATCCAACCATCTCATCCTCCGTCGTCCCCTTCTCCTGCCTTCAGTCTTTCCCAGCACCACGATCTTTTCCAATGAGTCATAAGCATCATTCCTTGTCAAAAAATGTGTTGACCCCAGCACTCTGAGTCCCCATCTCATATCACACCCACTGCGGTTTGAGGCTGTTTGTGACCTGGGCAGAAGGCAGGTGCTCCACATAAAAAGCTCACTCTTCCATGCAGTTACAAGGAAATCTACAGGCCACCCAGGCTGTTTCATGTCAGGTTTGCTTCTGACCACCAGGTGGCGGTATAGCCCCTCAGAATAAGCTGAGACTGCAGCTGGGGGAACCTCAAACGCTAAGGCTGCCCCCAGAGACTGCCAGGGCCACTTGCACCCACCTGAGTCCCTCCGCCTGCCTCCCAACCCACACCACGTGGGAGCCTGTTGGTGACCTAACATTCTCCTTCCCCAGTTTGGAGGGATGTGTCCTAGAAAGGGGAGTCATTTGCTCATTTATTTTTCAACCTTGCAGAGTGCTAACAATGTCCCCTGACTCCAGGGTTCAAGCTTTAAGAGGAGACGTTACGGTTCACTGGGTTCTCAGTCTCCTCTGTACAAATGGGCTCTAAAAATAGCTGAGACTCACAGGTGACCTGTGAAAACCCGATCCTGTGTAAAGGAAGCCAGACACAGAAGATCATATGTCTTGCATGGTTCCATTTATATGAAATCCCCAGAATAGGCGAATTCATAGAGAAAGAAAGCAGGTGAGCAGTTGCCAGGGCCTGGGGGAGGGTGGGATGGGAAGTGACTGCCAATGAGTCTGGGGTTCCCACCGGGGATGATGAAAAGATTCTAGAACTAGATAGTGGTCGTTAAGGGCTGAATTGTGTCTCCCTCCCCCCAAAATAAGACCGTAAGTCTGGGACCTGATCCCACAGAACCATGTCCTTAGAAGAAGGGACCCCAGAGGTCATCAGGAGGTGGGGACCAGGCTCCCCTGGCTCCTAAGGGGTGGCCTCAGTGAGCTCACCTGCAGGATCCCTGGACACGTGAATCGGACGCTGACACTGCCTGCCCTCCTCCTTCTGCCTTCAGGACAAAAGAATCCTGTGTCCTGAGCCCCAGAGCCGGCCTCACCATCTCCTGAGAACCCTCTAAGCCGCCTGGGCCTGGCCCATGATGTGCTGACAGAGAAAGGAATTGTGAAAATCCCGTCTCTCTCACAAAACCCTGGCTTTTGAATCTATTGTCTGGCTGCAGAATTCATTCTGCATGCCAGAGTCAAAACACGACCTGGAGCTTTTTCTCTTCACTTCCTCTGTGACATTCCTAACCCCACCCCCATCCCCATCCCCACTCAAGGCAGATGTATGTTTTTGATCATCAGGGAGGAAGTTCTCAAAGGCAAAAGAGAAACAAAATGAATAATTTTCCGAATAATATCTTTTAAACATACATGATGCAAAAGTATAAACATGATTCAGTCTGGGGCCAACAGCAATGCAAAATAATTGTTGTCTATAGACAGACCCTCTCCTGTCCGGCAGAGGTCCAGCTGGCTTCTCCCCTGATGTAAAAAGCCAGTCTTGCCTCCATTTCATTTCAATATTCCTGACCTGAAAATATGTCTGTTCTTTGGATTCTCTGTTGAACCAGCTAGGACATCTGCCCAGCTCCCTCCCTGATTAACGTGTTAAATAAAATCTTCAACACGTATTCATTCTCACCTCTCTGTGAGAGGCGTGATTTTTTTCCTTTTTTTTTTGAAAATTATTTCTGACAGACTTCAGAAAGAAAAGGTTGGTCCAGACATAGACAAAATTTTCTCTTGTTTATTTTGTGCCTGAATTTGGTATATTTCCAAGCCTAGAGTGTATTAGTTTGCCAGAGCTGCCAAAACACGGTACTGCAGACTGGGCACTCAAACAACAGAAATTGATTTTCTCCCAGTTCTAGAGGCTGGGAGGCTGAGATCAAGGGCTTGGTGGGGTTGGTCCCTTCTGAGGCCTCTCCCCTTGGCTTGTAGATGGCCATCTTCTCCCTGGGTCCTCACAAGGTCACTCTTCTGTGCTTATCTTTTCCTGATCGCCTCTTCCCATAAGGACACCAGTCCTGTTGGATCAAGGCCCACCCATATGACCTCATTTTACCTTAATCTCCTGTTTAAAAGCCCTGCCTCCAAATACAGTCACATTCTGAAGTCCTAGAGGTTAGAACTTCAACATGGATTTGGAGGAGAGGGGATCGTAATTCAGCCCATAACATAGAGCAAGAAACAGGACAGGTTGGAGTTCATGGCATGGAGGGGTGGCCGGGAATCGTGCTGGGTGACGCAGCAGAGGGAGCTGTGCCCTTGCTCCCAGGGGCTGCAGACAGAAGAGTGCTGAGGTACCCACTCCATTCGTCTGCCTGTGATTCCCAGAGACCACAGCAGCAAGGCCAGTGCCAGACCGGTGCTACTTCCAAAGGAGGTGGGTCGTTTCACTTTTGGTCCCTGAGATTCTCCAGTTCCTGGGTGATTTTATCAGGGTCCTTGGCTGTAGACTGCCTGACCCTTCAACTGTAGGAAAAAGAGAAATGGGACTATGGGCTTTGAGGACTGACGCTGCTTCCTGCCCGCTGACCTGCTGGAGCTGGTTTGGCTTCAGGGTTTCAAGCAGTCTTGGCCACGAGATCTTTAATCCATCACATGGCAGGTGGATGCCCAACCCACAGAGTGGAAGAAACCGAAACACTTTGATTCATGCAGGGTGGAGCCAGAACCCTGTATGCTCAGCGCCTCATCCTTCTATGCCCCACCAGCCTTGACCCTGAGGGGGCTCCCTGAGATCCCCAGGGACTCCAAGAAGCACACTGTGCAAACTCCTGCCCTTGGGGACACTGCTGGGCGTGTCACCACATTTCCTGCCACCTGAGCTCTGCAAATCAACACAGTGTAGTTCCATTATCTCATTAGTTATTAAGACTTGCCTTGCTTCAAGAAGACTATAGAAATACAAATAAATTTCTAAAATATCCAAGGAGACTGAGACAAAGGGAAAATAGAGGCAGGGGATATGTGTATATATGTTACATACATAGAAGTGTATACCATATAGCATAGAATGTATAACATGTAGTGAATAATGTATATATGTAATATAACAGATAATGTATAATGTTAATAGGTGCTATGAACTGAATGTTCATGAAAGTGAAAAGTGAAAGTCACTCAGTTGTGTCCAAGTCTTAACAACCCCAAGGACTATACAGTCCATGGAATTCTCCAGGCCAGGATACTAGAGTGGGTAGCCTTTCCTTTCTCCAGGGGATCTTCCCAACCCAGGGATCAAACCCAGGTCTCCTGCCTTGCAGGCAGATTCTTTACCAGCTGAGCCACAAAGTCCCCCTTCCCAGTTCATATAATGAAGCCCTGACGCCTAATGTGGTTGTATCTGGGGATAGGGCCTCTAATGAGTTGATTAAGGCTGAATAAGGTCACAGGGGAGGGGCCCTCATCCAATGGGATTAGCGGCCTCATGAGAGAAGAGACACCAGAGAGCTCTCATCCATGAAAGGCCATGTGAGGACACATCAAGAAGACAGCCACATCCACCAAAATTCTTACGCTGAAGTCCTGACCCCAGGACGTCATATGTGACCCTCTTTGGAAATACGGTCATTCAGACATAATCAGTCGATTTAAATCAGATCATACTGGTGTCAGGTGGGCCCTAATCCAATGTGACTTGTATCCTTATAAAAGGAGAAATTTGGAAACAGACACACAGGAAGAGTGCTATGTGAAGATTACAGTTCTTTTCTTTTTTTTTTTTAGTATTTATTTATCCATTTGGCTGTGCCACATCTTACTTGCAGCATGTGGGATCTTTAGTTGCAACACTCATAATCTTCACTGTGGCGGGTGGGATCTAGTCCCTGGACTAGGGAGCGAACCCAGGCCCTCTGCATTGGGAGTACAGAGTCTTAGCCACTGGACCACCGAGGAAATCCTGAAGATTACAGTTCTGCTGCCACGGCTGAGAAGCTAGGAGAGAGGTCTGGATTCTTCCTTAGCACCTTCAGAGGGGCCAGAGTCCTGCCAATACCTTGCTTTTGACTGTGGTCTCCAGAACTGGGGGGCAATAATGTCTGTTGTTTAAGCCCCTTGGTGGTAGTTCTTAGTTATGGCGACCCTTGCAAACTCTCAATACACACACAGCGCTGCGCTGCCAGTTTATACACATGAGCTTCACCTTCAGCCATGAGATTCCTGGCGGCCAAATGAAAGAGGGAATCCGCTACTGGAATCTCAGCATTTCTTATGGGCTAAGAACTGCTGGGGCCAGGACACTCAGCACAGTGCCTGGAAGCCAGGCAGTGCTCAAAAATATATGTTACCTGGCATTTTTATTTTTTCTTATTTTTAATTTATTAGCCACCAATTTCCTTGAAATCATCACGTTGGGAAGCAATAGACTAGAATCTAAGTTTCTCTCCAGCTCTGTGGTTTTAAGGTTTTATAGTCCTCTTGCAGTGGTTGGTGTTGGTTTTCACGGCAGACGAAGAGCTGGTGTAGGAATCCACAGGCTGTGGGCTCAGGCCAAACCACAGGGCCAGGCCAGCCAGGTAGCAGCAGGAAGGAGCCCCGTCCCCAGGCATGTGCCCAGGCCAGGCCAGAGCGTGCCTCTGCTTGCTCGCTCCCCCCGCTCCTCGCACTTGCATTGGTCTGCACGTCCCAGCATTGTCTCACTAAGCTCATGCCGATTTCAGGGTCTTCTCAACACCATGCTCCAGGCAAACCGGGCCAGCCAGACCAAAGAGGGAGGCTGAAACAATCCCAAGCCCTGGAGGAGTGAATGTTCCAGAATTCCATCATCTGTGTCATGGGCATCCAGACCCTGCTTCTTTAGCCTTCATGCTTTCATTCACGGTCTGGTGGGTCTTAGAGCTGGTCTCCGAGTGTCCATCTTGCACTAGTTCATGCCCTCCTCAGAGTGGACATGTGAAGGCACCTCACAGTCCCTGACACCGTCCCCCACTCGCTGTGTACCCACGGGCCCCAGGCCTCTGCAGGGTGAGGCCTTTCACAGTGAAACCCAGTGTGGTGTTCCCTTCTCTCCTCCAGCCACCCTGCATGATCCCAAGGTGCTTGGAGCATAGTAAGTGCTCAAAAACATTAATACTTAATGATTTCGTCAATAGAAAACAAATCTGACCTTACACCCATTAGAATCGCTACTACCGAAAAAAAAAAAAAGACAAACGTTGGTAAAGAAGTGAAGAAATTGAAACCTTTATTCGACGCAGGTAGGACAACTATTAGGGAAAAGAGCATGGAGACCCCTCTAAACTTTTTCAATTCATTAAAAAAATTCTAATTAAAAAAAAATTTTAAATCGACCTCGTCAACCCACTTGTGGGTATATATCCAAGAGAATTCAAAGTAGAAAAGATATTTGCACATTCATGCTCACAGCAATGTTACTCACAAGAGCTAAGAAGTATAAAATGACCCAAGAGTCCAACAACAGAAGAACGAATCAATAAAGTGCGGTCTAGATCTACCTAGGCCGTGGAATACTATTCAGCCCTAAAAAGGAAGAGGGTCCTGGTATGTTACAACACGGATGGACACTGAGGACCTTATGCTAAATGAAATAAGCCAGAACAAAAGGACAAACACATCAGGTTTCCACTAGTACGGGAACTTGGAGGAGGCAAGTTCCTAGAGACAGAAAGTAGAATGGTGTTATCAGGGGCTGGGGGAGGGGACGAGGGGGAGTCGTTTAGTGGGGACAGAGTTGCAGTTTTGCAAGATGAAAACGTTCCAGCGATCATGGTGGTTGAGGTTGCACAGCGACATGAATGTACTTCACACAACCGAAGCGTATACGTCAAAGTGGTTAAGATGGTGAATTTTACGTTATGTGTTTTTACTACAATTTTTAAAAAGAGAAGCACATATTAAAAAAAAAATCTGGTCTTAGGTAAAAGGAGACTTTTTCAGATAGGATCTTGGCAACAGCAGGAGGGACAATCACACAAGCCAGGCAAGTCGCCCAAGTCGCCAAAGGCCAGGCTGGGTCCTCTCCAGAGAGGTGCCAACACGCCTGGGAAGAGCCGGGTGGGTGGGCTGGGGTGGAGTGATGGGCAGTAGATCAGAGGATGTCTTTCCTGCCACCAGCCAAGGGTCCTTCGGAGGACATTGGCAGGCGTCATTGTACACTGGCCACAGGCCAAGGGCAGCCAGACTTCAGGAGCCCAGGGGGGAAGGGAGAAGCTTCACAGAGGTTTGGTCAAGTCAGATGAATGGACATGTCCGGGGGGTCAGTGGGAACAAACTGTTCAGCTATTTTTTTTTTTTTGCCTCACTATCTGGCATGGAGATGATCAGGGATGGAACCCATGCTCCCTGCACTGGAATCATGGGGTCCTAACCACTAGACCACCAGGGAATTCCTCAGGTAATCTCTCATGAGCAAAGGATGAGAATTTGGAAGGTCTGGCCTTGTCACTGGTGAAATGGGGGTGTGGAGAGGACCTGTGAGTCGTACCTGAGTCGCCTGGGACGACGCCAGGCGCTTTGCAGTGAGCTGCTTCTGCAGAACACAAAAGAGGGAAAGTTTCTGGGTGTTCTCTGTTTTCCGGGAGCAGGTACAATTCAACATCAATTTGCATGGGATGGAACTGGTCAGCGCTGGGGAGGACCTGCTTTTCTGGCATAGAGCAAACCCTCAGTAGACACTAAAGTGAACGAATGAGTGAGTGAGTGAATGAATGAGTTGGTAGAAGGGAGCAAGTACCGTGGGCTGCTGGGGTCTGAGGAGGCTCCCCAGAGAAGGGGAGATCTGAAGCGAGTGTGATAGATGCACAGGGAATTGGTCACCTTGAAAGTGCTAGTTGCTCAGGCATGTCTGACTCTTTGTGACCCCGTGGACTATAGCCCACCAGGCTCCTCTGTCCATGGGATTCTCCAGGCAAGGATACTGGAGTGGGTTGCCATGCCCTCCTCCAGCAGATCTGCCCAACTCACGGATCGAACCCGGGTCCCCTGCACTGCAGGCGGATTCTTTACCCTCTGAGCCACAAGGGCAGCCCTGGTCACCTTGAGAGTCACAGCAACAAAGCAGTTTCAAGGGACAGGAAGGCAAGACCATGGTTCATTATATATTATACGTGAGGCCCTAGGCAGTTTGGTCAGGAAAACAGAAACCTCCCTGGTTATTTCAAGCAGAACAGACAAGGAATTGACTGCTTACAGAGCCAGAGGACCAAGCTTCTAGGTCAGAAACCAAGAGCCCTTCCAGAAACAGACACATTTGCCTGAGGTCCAGCTGTCTGCCCAGAGTGTTTATTGCCATTGGTACAGGTAGACCCTCCTTGAGTACAAGACTCATATGATACAGATTAAGAGGACCAGTCCCCTCGCTGCTGTTGTTCACTAGACCGGATTTCCTGGGCTCAGCTTGCTTATAATAGAAGCCCAGGCCGGAAAGGAAGATTCCTCTGGATTCCTCACTCTGGTAAGGGGGTGCTGACCTACAGAGCCCTTCCAGGAGAGAGGAAGACAGTGAAACCAGTTTATTGAACAAGAGGCCCCATGAAGGGCAACAGAAGCGAGAATTTGCTCTCTCGTGTCTGCCTCTTTCAGCCTGGTCCCCGGAAGTGATCCAGGCAGATCCCACGCTCCCCCCTCCCCCACCCCATCACTCTCTGAGGATGCTCCGTGTACCATTACCCGGCCGTTAAAGAGCCAGTCCCACCGGCTCTCAAGGCTACAATCTGACATCTAATTTATAAATTCCATTGCCTCAGTTCTCAGGTGTGGAGCCGTGCCCCCAACTTGCCCACTGTTCCTCTCCCCTGTTGCAGGTCTCTGCACCCCAGAAGGTATGTGTGGCTCCCCCAGAACGTGTGTTGGGCGTGCTGGAGAGAAGACAGGACAGTGTCCCTTAGCTGGTAGAGCTGGAGTTCACTCTCAGCTGTGAAAAACCCTGGGCTGTGGCAGATACCAGGCCTGCAGTGGTTCTGTGCCCACATGTGCGGCTTCTTAAAAACATGCCTATTCCCGCTGCCTGTAACTGGAACCCATAGCTGCTGGCAACACCCGATGCCTTCTGTGTGCGAGGCCCGGGGGTCAGCTCAGCCATGCCCTGGAGGCCTCCAGGTTCTCACCCCTGGACCCTGGAAACGCCACCTTACACCGCAGAAGGGACTTTGCAGGTGTGATTAAGGAACTTGAGATGGGAGCTTAGCCTAGATTTTCTGGATGGGCCCTAAATGTCATCAGGAGGGTCTTTATAAGAAGGAGACAGGGAGGTTTGACACAAAAGAAGGAGGCGATGTGATGACAGAAACAGAGATTTGAAGCTGCCAGACACCCCAGACCCAGCGTGGTGACCGGGACTCAGGTCTCTGGGAGATTACCTTTTAGTGGGAGGAGACAAGCAGGCAAACAATTGTCGAGATATTTTTCAGAGAAGGGTCAGTGCTTCGAGGGTCATAGACCAGGGTGACACGTTACCCACGCTGGAGGGGCCGATGTGGGGAGGGAGCCACTTGAATGAGATGTCAACGTTCCCAGGTCCTGAGCCCCTGCAGGTGGTAGGTCCTCAAGTTCACCTTAGCTACATTCAAATGTGAAACGCAGGCAGGGGACAAAGTGCAGGCTCGCCCCAGGGGCCTGGAGCACTCGTGCAAGGATCCTGAGTGGCTTCCCGCCTTTCCCAGTGTGCTGCCGTTCCCTGTCCATCCATTCTTCACTCAGTCACTCAGTAAACAATGTGCTTCCCTTGTGGCTCAGCTGGGAAAGAATCTGCCTGCAGTGCGGGAGACTTGGGTTCGATCCCTGGGTTGGTAAGATCCCCTGGGGAAGGGAAAGGCTACCCACTCCAGTATTCTGGCCTGGAGAATTCCATGGACTGTATAGTCCATGGGGTCCCAAAGAGTCAGACATGACTGAGCAACTTTCACTCACTAAACAGTTATCTCTTGAACACTCCTCACCCGCTCTGACTGTATCCTAGGCATTTGGTTCTCTGTCCCCTCATTCCAGCTCTGTAGCCTCACCCTAGGCCACCTCTCCCACCAGCCACGGGACTGACAGTGTCAGCAAAATGCCCAGCTGTACACCTCCGCCCCCACACACACCCACCCCCCACAGGAGAGCCCCACACTCTCAGGGAAGCTTAGTCCCCAGGTGCTTTCCAGGTCCCGCCCCCCCGGCCTGTCTCCCCAGGTCCCGCCCCCGGCCTCTGTCTCTCCAGGTCCAGGTTGAGAATCTAGGAACCTGCAGTCATAACCCACTGCACGCGCGTGTACTCAGTCGCTTCAGTCACGTCCAACTCTCTGTGACCCTATGGACTGTAGCCCGCCAGGCTCCTCTGTCCATGGGATCCTCCAGGCAAGAATACTAGAGTGGGTTGCCATGCCCTCCTCCAGGGGATAAAACCCCAAACCTGCATCTATTACATCTGCCTTGGCAGGTGGTTCTTTACCACCAGCGCCACCTGGGAAGCCTGTTGCCAGAGTGCAAATAGGGGAAACGCTGTGTTTCAATCGAGCCTCTCACAATTTGCCTTGCAGCGGGGCTGGGAGGTGGTGGTTAAATGAGATTCTGGTTCAGCAGCAGCTGGGGGAGGGTGGGAGCCTGCCTTTCTAACTGGCCCCCTGCTGATGCCCACACGGCTGGATCTCAGACCAGTGTTGAGGAGCTAAGGGTTACCAGACTATAGCACTTCACCCTAGAGCCCTTCCAACGTGTGAATAACAGCTGCTTTTCTATAGACCCTTCCTGGGAATCTGGGAATGTGCAAAGGGCTTTGCATCAACCCTTCCTTTGATCTAGTAAAAGCCCCCTTTTACAAACATAGGAAACAGGCATAGGAGGTTAGAGACTTGCCAAGTCATGAAGCTGAGTAACGCAAAGCTGGAGCCTGAACCCAGGAGATCTGATGCCAATACTGAGGTGGCCAAGGAGAGATAACATTTCTGGGCAACTGTGTGCATCAGGCCTATGCTGTTTGCTTTATCCCCACCTCTAATCCTTACAGAGTCATGTGTAGTAGACTTGAGAATGTCTTCAACTTACCAAAGAGGAAACCGAGGCCCGGGGCAGCTCGTAACCAGCCCAGCGTCAGTCAGTGCCAAGTGGCAGGGCTGGGACTGAGCCCAGCCCCTGATGTCCATGCTGGGACCACTCAGGCCGCCCACCCCGGGTAACCTCTGAGCCGAGCACAGAGCTGGTGCTGCTCAGTGACCTGGCCCACGGCCTGCCTGTCACCCCGCCAGCTGTCCCTGCCCAGCCATAAACCCTTTGCTCCTTTCCTGTGGCTGCTGGGACAAATTCCCACCACTGGCTGGCTTGAAACCACAGCACTGTATTCTCTTACGGTCCTGGAGGCCAGAAGTCTGAGGTCAAGGTGTCCCAGGGGCCCTTCCAGCCTCTGGTGGCTCCTTGGCTGAGGTGCCATCACTCTAGTCCCTGCCTCTATCGTCACATGACTTCTGTGTCCGAATCTATGTCCCTTCTCCTCTTAGAAGGGATTGGGTCAGGGCCCACCCCACTCAGCATCATCTCCTCCTAACTAATGACGTTGTGCAGATCCCATTACCAAATAATAGGTTCTGAGGATCCGGGTGACACCGACCAGGGTTCCTGGCCTTCCCCAATCAATAAAAATTGACTAGAGGTCAGACAAGAAGTTCAGGCAAGGCTTTCCTGGGGCCCCTGCTGCCGTAGAGAGCAGCGAGCACAAGTAACACATTCCCTGGCTTGCTGGTTCCAACGCGCGGTGGGTGGAGCTGGTTCCTTATTTGGCGTGAAGGTAGGGGTGGGTCCAGGGGTTGGCCCGAAGGGGTGGCTTAGGTGGTTTGCCTTTGTGGTGCTGTGTGCAGAGAAGGGGATGCACAATACTGTAACCCTGAGTTGGGGGTGGGGGGAGCCTAATCCAATACCTTGCTCACTACTTAGCTTTTTCTCCTGACCCCTTGCTTTTGCTCCTGGCTCTTCAGAAGTGACAGTGGGGTTTTTTTGGCTTTTTGGTATCTTTCGTCCAGAATCTGCCCAACTTCTCACGCACACAGATATTTTTAGTCCCATACAGTTTCTTTGTATTTTGTTGCTCGAGGAGAGGTGTGGCCAGGTGCAGCATTGCAGCGCTGCGGCAAAGGTCCCCACCTGTCTCACGGGTAGATGGGAATCCAGGGGAATGTTACTCAACCCAGCACAAGCCCACCATCTGCCCTCAGCCCCAGGCTGCAGCACAGAACACGGAGACCAGAGAGGCTGGGGGAGCCACTGGCGGTCCCTGCAGCGCCCAGAGCGCCGTCACGTGCGGGGCCAGCTGTGCCTTTCCCATCCTGACAAAACAGGGGCTTTTGCTCTGGTTTGGTTTGTTGTCCTTTCTAGAATGTTGCCTCCAGGTCTTTTTCCCCTGCCTGTGGTTGGGAGCTGCCAGGCTGTTGCTGTGTAAGAGGTCAGAAGCAAAGGATGTGGACAAGCGACTCGGGGCGGGGGTTGGTGGGGGGCATGGGAGGTGGGGGCAGGGCAGGAATGTCACCCACAGGAGGAAGTGTCACTAGTTAACAAGCCTGGAAATGCATTCATCCCCTCTGGTGGTCAAACAAATGCAAACAGACACGGGATACCATTTCTTGTCCTTGAAGTTGGGGAAAGTTTCTTGGGTTTGTTTTTCAATGATAATTGTCAGTGCTGGCAATGATGTGTTCGAAGCGGTCACTTTCAAGCAAGGCTTTTAGCCCCTTTTGGAAAGTCACGTGATCATGCTCCCCAGAACTGCCAAAAGAGTCATGCCATTCTGTGCAGTGATTCCACCTCTAATCATCTCTCCTAAGGAAATAATCAGAGATGTGGTCAAGTTTTTTGTACCAAGATGTTATTACAATGTTTTTAAAAAATCATGGTTGAAAAAAATAAATTGGAAATAGCTTAAATGTCTAACCATAGGGGACTGACTGAGTAAACAACAGCGTATCAGCTTGATAGAACAGTGTTTACAGAGTTTGTACTAACTTGGAAGAATGCGATGCTAAGTGAAACAGGATACACAATTGTATATCCACAGGACCACAAATGTGTACAAAATTGTGCAGAAAGAAAGGGTTTGATGTGCTTGTGATAATGAACGTCTTCAGGGAGTATACGAAGAGTGGGGGAAGAAAAGCGAGTTAGCAAGGGGACTGTCTCTGGTACAGAGATGGGCCCTGGGGGAGAGGAGGGAGGTCACAGCCCAGAAATTATCCCCCACGACAAGCAGCATATGAATGGACATGAGATTTTGAAGCATTCTGGGCAGGTGCCAGCCTACCCCAGCCCCACCTCCCCACTAGTCTCCTGCTCGCCCCACATCCCTCCATCCTGCACCCCAAAGGCAGAGTGAGTTTCCAAAACACAAATCCAGTCAGCTCATTCCCATGCCATAAACCCTTCAACAGCTCCCCACTGACCAAAGAATAAATCCAGGCCCAAGTTGGAAGGCCAGGTGCTTACCAGTCAGCTCACCTGTCTTCCCAGCCTCACCTTTCTCCCCACCAGCCATAAGCCATGCTCTTTCATCCCTCTGTGAGTTTGCTCGTAGTCTTCCCTCTGCTCCCAATCCACTTTTCTTTCATTTCCTCCTAGTAAACTCCTACACATCCTTCAAAACCCTAATCAGTTGCCACCTCCTCTCTGACCCTTTCTCTGGCTGTCCCCAAGTGAGCTGGAATTTCCCTCCTCTGCTCCCACAATCTCTGAAGCTCCCACCCCCATCCCAGTTCTCACTTGCTTTTACACTCTAAAGATTCATTTGGCATCCAGTCTCCTCCTCCAGGCTGTGAATTCCTTAAGGGAAAGGGCGACACTTCTTCATCTAGAATCTCCAGAGCCCAACCGTGGAGCCAGACCACAATAAAGACCCATTGATTGTTTGTTGAGAAGTGATTACATGTCATGGCTGACCAAGAAAAAAAAGTTCCAGATGAATTTACTCACTGAAACGACTGTCCGAAATAGGAATTAGGATCCTCATTTAATACCCAGGGAAACTAAGCCTTACAGTGCTTAGGGAATTCAGCCAAGACAGCAAGAGGCAGAGCTATCTGAATCCAAGTATCTTGTGTTCTTTCTACGACACCTGTATCAGTTTTCCTGGGGCTGCTGTAACAAAGCACCACAAACCAGCTGACTGAAAACAATGGAAATTTGTTCTCCCATAGTTTCAGAGATCGGAGGTCCAAAGTCAAAGTGTCAGCACGGCCAAGCTCCCTCCGAAGGCTTGGGTGTTCCTGGGTTTGTGGCTACATCACTCTAGTCTCTGCCTCCATCAGCATGGCCTTGTCTCTGTCTCTCCTCTGGGTGTCTCTTAAAATGACACCATCATTGGATTTAGGGCCAACCCAGGTAATTCCATCTGCAAAGGCCCTTTTCCCAAAGAAGGCCACATTCCCAGGTTCTAAGGATTAGTGGGGACATGGAAATCTTGGGGAAGAGTCAGCTTTCACTAATTCAATTCAGTTCAATTCAGTTGCTCAGTCGTGTCCGACTCTTTGCGACCCCATGAACTGCAGTGCGCCAGGCCTCCCTGTCCATTACCAACTCCCGGAGTCCACCCAAACCCATGTCTATTGAGTTGGTGATGCCATCCAGCCATTTCATCCTCTGTCGTCCCCTTCTCCTCCGGCCCTCAATCTTTCCCAGCATCAGGGTCTTTTCCAATGAGTCAGCTTTTTGTATCAGGTGGCCAAAGTATTGGAGTTTCAGCTTCAACATCAGTCCTTCCAATAAACACCCAAGACTGATATCCTTTAGGATGGACTGGTTGGATTTCCTTTCAGTCCAAGGGACTCTCGAGAATCATCTGCAACTCCACAGTACAAAAGCATCCATTCTTCGACGTTCAGCTTTCTTCACAGTCCAACTTCCACATCCATACATGACCACTGGAAAAACCATAGCCTTGACTAGACGGACCTTTGTTGACAAAGTGATATCTCTGCTTTTTAATGTGCTCTTTAGGTTGATCATAACTTTCCTTCCAAGGAGTAAGTGTCTTTTAATTTCATTGCTGTGATCACCATCTGTAGTGATTTTGGAGCCCAGAAAAATAAAGTCAGCCACTGTTTCCACTGTTTCCCCATCTATTTCCCATGAAGTGATGGGACCAGATGTCATGATATGAGTTTTCTGAATGTTGAACTTTAAGCCACTTTTTCACTCTCCTCTTTCACTTTCATCAAGAGGCTCTTTAGTTCTTGTTCACTTTCTGCCATAAGGGTGGTGTCATCTGCATACCTGAGGTTATTGATATTTCTCCCGGCAATCTTGATTCCAGCTTGTGCTACCCCCAGCGTTTCTCATCATGTTTTCTGCATATAAGTTAAATAAGCAGGGTGACAATATACAGCCTTGACGTACTCCTTTTCCTGTTTGGAACCAGTCTGTTGTTCCATGTCCAGTTCTAACTGTTACTTCCTGACCTGCATACAGGTTTCTCAAGAGGCAGGTCAGGTGGTCTGGTATTCCCATCTCTTTCAGAATTTTCCACAGTTTATTGTGATTACATACACCTATAATGAGTATATTTATGACCGGTTTTAATTAGTTTCATTTCTACACAGAGGGTTTCATCGTAATCCAGTCGGTGCTGGCTGGCAGCTACCATGGACCAGGGTTGGTGAAATCCCACAGATGAAGGATGTGGCCCTCATAAAGGGTCCCCACTTAACAAGGGAGCTGTAATGGGGGAGGGTACAGCTAACTCTCTCTGTAGGCCTGGGGTTGGAGTGGGGGTGCCAGAAAAAGAAACTCTTAGGCCCAGTTGAGTGATTATTTAGGAACAGCCAAGGGACCAGCTTGTCAAGAGCAAAGCATCGTAAGGAACCTGGGATGATCAGCCACGGGGTGGGAGTTGGGGTTGGGGTGTCCGGTCAGCCTGCAGTGGAGGAGGCTGGGAGAGGTGCCAAGCAACCCGGCTGGAGATCTGGGCCAGCCTTGGTCATGGAGGGCCCTGGGGGCTGGAGGAGCTGGACTCTGTGAACTGGATGCAGCCTCCCCAAGGCCTCAGAGGTCGTGGTCAGCTCCTTCCATCCCTGCCCTCCAAGGGCTGCCTGGGCCCGGTTCTCTGTGGGGCTCAGCTTTTTCTCTTGACCTAACTGATGCCCTCAGCTGTGCTGTCCGGTGATATCCTTGGGGCCTCCCCAGAAAAATGACACTGAGTGCCCCGGGCTCACTCTTTACAATGAAGAGAAATGAGTGCTCAGCCCTCAGCATCTTATTACCAGGATTAAAGGAGGGGATGTCGCTAAAGCCTGTCCTCAGTGGCCTTGGTTCACACTTGAGCTATTGTGAAGGTCTTCTCTGTTCTTCCCCCTCCAGCCCTCCCTCCCCAGCTTTGTGAATCAGAAAAAACAGTCTGTAGAGACCAAGGGCAAACACATAAATATCCCTCCTTCCCTGCCTTTGGGCGAATCCCAAAATGTTCCCTGCGTCTAAATTGAGTCCTTTCCACAAGAGCCACGTTTGGTCAGGGTCTCCCTCCCACCCCACCCCCCCAGAACTCCTGGGGTCTGTTTGTTGCTGGAAGCCCAGCTCCCACACTCTATACCTTTGGACCTTGTCCCTCCCCCCATCCCCTCCCATCCCAGACCTGCAGGGATCTTTCTAACCTGGACAGGTGTGCTCTGCAGGGCCTCGAGCTCTGACCCTGCCCCTTCCCTTCTGTGGGGCCCCTTGCTCATCTGTGAAATAGGGATAAGAGTCACTTTTACTCCACTGTTTTTTTTTCATTGAGGTAGGGCTTCCCAGGTGGCTCAGTGATAAAGAACCTTCCGGCCAATGCAGGAGATGGGAGTTCGATCCCTGGATGGGGAAGATCCCTTTACTTCACTGTTTTTTTTTAAACTAAGGTGGGGCTTCCCTGGTGGCTCAGTGGTAAAGAACCTGCCTGCCAATGTGGGTTCGCTCCCTGAAGAGGGAAGATCCCCTGGAGAAGGAAATGGTCAACCCACTCCAGTATTCTTGCCAGGAAAATCCTACGGACAGAGGAGCCTGGCAGACTACAGTCCATGGGATCACAAAAGAGTTGGACACGACTCAGCACCTGAGCAGTAACAACAACAAAGTACATTTAATGTGGAATTGACCATTTTAACCACTTTAAAGGTGTGAGGGACATTCACACTGTTGTATAACCATCACCACCATCCATCCCTAGAACTTTGTCATCTTCCTAAACTGAAAGTCCCCATTAAACACTTAATCCTCCCGCCCCTCCCCGAGCCTCTGGGCCCACCTCTCTGCTTTCTGTCTCTATGAACCTGTCTCTGCTGGATGCCTCATATAAGTGGAATCAGGCAGGATTTGTCCCTTGTGATGGGCTTGTTTTATTTCACATACATCTTTGAGGGTCATCCGTGTTGTAGCCTGTGTCCAATTTTCTTTTTTAAGGCTGAACACCAATCCATTGGTTTGTTTGTCCATTCATTTGTCAATGTGAGCACGAATGTTTGAGTCAGTATCTGTTGAGACTCATATCTGTTTGAGTCTTCACTTTCAATTCTTTGGAATATACATTGAGAAGTAGAGTTGAAAATATATCCAGAGGTGGGATCGCTGGGTTATGTGCTGACTCCATGTAAATTGTCGCGGGACCACCAGAGAATGTTCCCAGCCATTTTTACCTTCACTGCACAGGGCTTTGTGTGCAAATTGAAAGGGAGAGCAACCCTTGGCAAGAACCAGAGGTTGAGAAACATTGACTGTGATCCCTGCAACCTGCCCTGCCTGTTACCTTCCAGATGGTAACAGACAGGGTGGAGCCTTTGGCTCAGGGTGGAGCTGAACTCCTTTACCTGCATCTAAGACCCCCATGGACTGGCCTTCAGCTTCCCCAGCACCACTTTCTCTCAGTTCAGTTCAGTTCAGTTCAGTCGCTCAGTCGTGTCCGACTCTTTGCGACCCCATGAATCGCAGCACGCCAGGCCTCCTGTCCATCACCAACTCCCGGAGTTCACTGAGACTCACGTCCATCGAGTCAGTGATGCCATCCAGCCATCTCATCCTCTGTCATCCCCTTCTCCTCCTGCCCCCAATCCCTCCCAGCATCAGAGTGTTTTCCAATGAGTCAACTCTTCGCATGAGGTGGCCAAAGTACTGGAGTTTCAGCTTTAGCATCAATCCTTCCAAAGAACACCCAGGACTGATCTCACCACTTTCTCTGGCCCTTCCCAAAGCCTGGCTCTAGCAAGTGGGACTGGCTGACCAGTTGGGGTGACCCTGACTGGGGCTCCTTCAAGGAGCCCTGGGTCTTAGTTTGTATCAGTTCCTCTGCCTGACCCTCCTGCTTTGCCAGTAGCCAATATTCAATTTGTCAATATTCAAGTATGAATGTTCATGTTCAATATGAATTTGAATGAAATTCATTTGAAATTGAAAATGAATTTGAAATTCGTTGAAAATGATTTTGAAATGGCATATTCAAGTCAATTCATAATCAATATTCAACTATGGATATTCAATAATATATCAGTTATTCAATTGAAATATTCAATTTGATTTGTCAATACTCGATTATGTGTCACCTCCTACAGGGAGACTTCCTGGTTGTTCAGACACTGTTATGTTCTTCCTGTGGTCTTCTGGTGAATTCCTGAAGGTCCAAGAGAGGCAGGAAGGATGAAGAAGGTCTCAGCCCCTGGCACTGGAGACCCTGGGTATCGTGCTCATCTCTTGACGCTGCCAAAAGCTGTGTGGGCACAGGGCTGCATCTGGTCCTTCTGTCTTGAAGCCCTTGGTGGGGCTGACTCATGGTGAGTCCAGTGAATGAATGAACGGATGAATGACTGAATGAACATGTGCAGCCGGGCACTCGCTCCAGGCAGAGGTCCCATTCCCATGTATGGAAGTTGGTCAGGAAGGCAGCCTGTTGGGGAGGCTTGGCGTGAGGAGTCAGCATTCTGACCTCAGGAAGGTGACCCACCCTCTCTGAAGCACACCACACCTACCGAGATCTTGTGGGTATCAGAGGTCATGCATGTGATCTCCTGCCCGGGTGGTGCCCTGAGGATAGGCCTGGGATCTTGTGCCCTGGAGATCTCATAGGGGCAGCCCATCCTAGGGGCCACTGCCGGTCTCCTTCCAGCACAGACACCTCCACACAGAGCATGCCTCCCTTACCTAGAGAACATCACCCACAGGGGACAAACTACAAACCCAGAGATCACAAAAAAAGGAATAAAAAATGATGTGGATCTGAGCCCCCAAACGAATGCCACAGTCTGTGGGCACTGCTGGGGGAATACAGCTCCCTAGTTCCTCATAAGAACCTTTATTCTGTAGACCCGGGTATCATGATCTGGTCCAGCCTTCAACAGATGGGGAGTAGTGAGAGCTACCATTTTCTGGAATTTTCATTTTCCCCAAAGCAGGATTCCAAGTTCTTTCACGTTCATTGCCCATTTAAGCCTTCTCACAACCTCAGGAAGTACACAATTTTATTAGCATCTCTATTTGACACACAGAGAGGTCGATGAACTTGCTCAAGGTCACAGAGCTGAGAAGAGCAGAGCTAGGATTTGAACCCAGGCAGGCTGGCTTTAGAACTTACACTTTGACAACCGTGTTCTGGTGAAATAGATGCTAAGGAAGCAGATTTGAGAGCAGCAGGATGTGACAGCTGCGGCTGGGGGACAGAAAAGGTATAAAAAGAAAACGCAAGAACTCAGAAGGTTGGCAGTATGGGGGGTCTTTGGTGGAAGGGCCTAGAAACATGAAATCAGGCAGGGCTACAGCTTCTTCCTCCCCCATCCCCACCCCCGTCCCCCTCTCCTTGCTGCTCAGAAGGCTCCCCTCGCACTGACAAGGTGGCTTCCAGTCCTGCTCCCCCAGGCCCTTTCCAGCAGCCCCAGACACTGTCTCTTGCTGTCCCCACAGCCTGAGATGAATGCTGCCCAGGGAGCCGGGCTCCCTGCAGCTGTAGGTCAAGGGGTGGGTGCAAGTGGGAGGCAGCTACTGGCATCTTGGTATCATCATCAAGCGGGGCTCAGTGGGCCTCAGTGACCTGTGTTAGAGAGGCCAGGGGAGCTGCAGCTAGTAAGACGGTGGGTCTGGGTGCTTGTTTCTGGGTCCATTCCGGCTACCTGGACTCCTCGGCATGAATATCTCAATAAGGAGGATTGCCACCTGCCCCAGGGATGCAACCTGGAGGCTTTGCCAAGCAGAGTCCGTCCTGCTGGGATGCTCTGACACGGACCAAGGGTTCTTCGGCCACATTGGGTCGCTGTGAAATTTCAGTCTTCTAAGCACGTGCCAAGAGACTTACCAGCCTTACCAGGGCAACAAGGGTAGTAAACCAGGTTCTTCCTGTGTGTCCCGCAGCCGCCCTGAAGTAGACACATGCAGGGAAACTGGGGTTCAGTCTGTGTTTGCCTGTGGGGTTTGGTCGCTCCCTGGGCATTGGGCCCAGAGATTCTATGGGACACCCTGTTCCCCTGTACTCCTCGGGGTCTGGCAGAAGCCTCCCCATCCCACAGGGGGGTTCCCAGCTCCAGACCGTAGATGTGGAAGCTCCCTGGGACCTGCCCTGTGCCCCTTCTGGTCTCAGTGCCCCCAAGACCCTAAGGTGCTGGGGTCAGCACCACCCCACTGGGAGGGGGCACCGGGAAAGGCCGTCATTCCACCTCCCTTGGCTCCTGCCATGCTGTGCCCCGCCCCAGAAGCCCTCCGGCCCCCCACTCAGGGGCCTGGTTAACCCGTGCATCTGCAGGACCCACAGTGCACATCCTCCTCTCTGAAGCATCCCCTGACTCAGCAGTTCACGTGCCCTCAGATAACACACCAGTGAAACAGACACTTGGGTCCTAGAACACAGCGGGCATCTCTGCACCCCACCAGCCAGAAACACTGCCTGGAATACACAGGCACTCAGTGAGTGCCAGACGAGTGGGGGGTGAAGACACAGGGTGGGCAAATAGTGGGCTTAGGATCCCCCCTTATCTAGAGTTTGAACCCCAGCTCCGCCACTTGCCAGCCAAGTGGATGTAGATTCGCGGCTTTACCTCTGTGAGCCTCTGTTTTCCCATCTGGAAAATGGGTGCAGTGACCCTTCCTTTAGGGTTGGTGGAAGGAGGAATAGAGTAACAGGCATAAAGTGTGCAGCACAGAGCAGAGCTGAGTAAGCGCTGGCCCCCATTCCGTGCAAAGAATTGGGGCATTTTGTAATGTCACCTTTCTATACCTCTAAGAAAAAAGTGTCACAAAATGAGGAGGCTGCTTAGCGAAAGTTCAGAGCAGGGACTCTGACGCCAGGCTGCCTGGGTCCCTGGGTGGCCACTTATAATCTTAGGCAGATAACTTCTGTGTGCCTACCTCAGTTTGTTTGCAGTAAAAATGGGTCGATAATGGTCCCTCCTCACAGGAGGGTCAGAGGGTCAAATGAACTCATCTTAAATTAGGGGTGGCATGAGCTAAGTTTTGTAGAGCACACGGGACAGCAGATGGTTGAAGGAAGTGCCTCGGAGTGTCAGAGAACCAAGCTTCCTTCCTGGGCATTTGTTGTCTGGGGTTTGGACCTCGCTCTGTGTTTCCCTCTGCAAAGGGAGAAAGACCTCAGTTACTCTTAACGGAGGACCATTGTTTCACAGATAAGAGTTTGGACGCTGATTTTCCGTGAAGGCGTCCTTTATGGTCTGTGAGGCCGTCACACCGTGGGTACCACACAACGGGGAGGACGGATCTGCAGCACTTGAAGCTAGGTCAGCCAGGCCTGCCCATCACGCAGGATTCATGCGATCCTTCTCCAGGAGTGTGGATGTTGAGCAGCTTCGACATAAACTCCTAAACACGGGCTGTAGCCCAGCCCACATGCCCTGAGCAATCTGAATCTTCTAGCTCTGTACAGCTCTCACCTTCTCCATGACAGTTTTCTCAGACTTCTGTCCACTTACCTTCCATCCCCCCAACAAAGAAAAGAATCCAAAAGATACAGGTTCGAAAACCACTTTCCCTGCTCACTGCTGTGTGACCTTGACCAAGTTACTTACCCTCTCTGAGCAACTCTCATCTTCCTTAAAGTGGGGATAATGCATCATGCTTTCCATGGAGGAGAACCGAGGGGATTCAGTGAGGTCAGGAAGGAAATGGAACTCAGGTCCTTTCTCTGCTTCATCACCAGGAACCGCTGTTTTCTGAGCTGGCCGCCTCTGCCTCAGATTGTGGTTAATTTCATGGGAGCTGAGCACCTCCACTCACAAGTGAGGTCCCCGAGCCAGGATTCAGTGCCATCCTCCTTGCATCCCCCACACCCAGCCATGCCCGGGAAATACTTGCCTTAAGGATGTGCCACCAAGTGACCCATAAACACCTATCAACATGGATCCTCCCACGAGTGGTGTTTAGACATCTTTGTTAAGAAGCAGTGACTCTTTCTCTCTCAGCTTGTTTTATACTGAAAATATGAGAGGAGTCAGAAAATCCTCCTGGGACCCCGTGGCGGAGCTGGGGGAGAAACACGGAGAAGAGCAGGGCCAAGCTAACGGTGATGTGGCTCTGGGTCTAGGACCACAGCTGTGCAGTATGTGGGGCTGGGTGGGTGTTCCATGAGCACAGTTGGAGCCCGGCAGGGAGGTGGTGACAAAGCGGGTTCTAAGCCAGCACCAGTGTGATGGCTGGGAGCATGGACACGGCATTCCACACCCGAGGACACTGCTTGTGAGCAGGTTGTGGGCTGAATGTTGCTGCTGCTGCTACTGCTGCTGCTAAGTCACTTCAGTCGTGTCGAACTCTGTGCGACCCCATAGACGGCAGCCCACCAGGCTCCCCGGTCCCTGGGATTCTCCAGGCAAGAACACTGGAGTGGGTTGCCATTTCCTTCTCCAATGCATGAAAGTGAAAAGTGAAAGTGAAGTCGCTCAGTCGTATCCGACCCTCAGCGACCCCATGGACTGCAGCCTACCAGGCTCCTCCGTCCATGGGATTTTCCAAGCAAGAGTACTGGAGTGGGGTGCCATTGGGCTGAATGTTAGTCTCCATCAAATGTGTCCACATCCAAGTCCCTGGACCCTCTGTTGTTGTTGCTGTTTATTTGCTCAGTCGTGTCTGACTCTTTGCAGCCCCATAGACTGTAGCCTACCAGGCTCCTCTGTCCCTGGGGTTTTCCTGGCCAGAATACTGGAGTCGGTTGCCATGCCCTCCTCCAGGGGATCTTCCCGACCCAGGGATCGAACCCCTGTCTCCTGCACTGGCAGGTGGATTCTGTACCTCTGAGCCACCTGGGAAGCCCTCCAAATGCTCCCTTATCTGGCAAAGGTCTTTACAGATGTGATTAATCAAGGACCTCCAGAGGGGATAATCCCGTATTAATGAGGTGGGCCCTGAATCTGACAAGTGTCCTTATAGGAGGGAGATTTGAGACAGGAGAAAAAGCGGTGTGAGGGTGAGCCAGAGACTGGAGCAATGGGGCCACGAGCCAAAGAAGCAAGGGCTGCCTTTGCCCCCAGAAACTGGGAGAGAGAGAACATGCCACACCCCCTACCCTGAATTCAGACTTCTGGCCTCTGGAACTGTGAAAGAATAATAAATTCTGCGGAGTACAACTGCTGTATGTGTTCCCGCAGCTTCCAGAAACTAACACGTGAGCTTTGTGACTTTGCGGGAATTCCTTAATCTTTTAAATTTCAGCATCTTCGCTTGTAGATAGCACCTAAGTTATACAATTTGTAAAGGATGAACTGAAGTATTGGGCTTCCCTGGTGGCTCAGATGATAAAGAATCTGCTTGCCCTGTGGGAAACCCAGGTTCCATCTCTGGGTTGGGAGGATCCCCTGGAGAAGGAAATTGCAACCCATTCCAGTATTCGTGCCTAGAGAATTCCATGGACAGAGGAGCCTAGTGGGTTAGGGGGCTACAGTCCATGGGGTCGCAAAGAGTTAGACATGACATTCGGTCCCATCACTTCATGGGAAATAGATAGGGAAACAGTGGAAACAGTGTCAGACTTTATTTTTTTGGGCTCCAAAATCACTGCAGATGGTGACTGCAGCCATGAAATTCAAAGATGCTTACTTCTTGGAAGGAAAGTTATGCCCAACCTAGATAGCATATTGAAAAGCAGAGACATTACTTTGCCAACAAAGGTCCATCTAGTCGAGGCTCTGGTTTTTCCTGTGGTCGTGTATGGATGTGAGAGTTGGACTGTGAAGAAGGCTGAGTGCTGAAGAATTGATGCTTTTGAACTGTGGTGTTGGAGAAGACTCTTGAGAGTCCCTTGGACTGCAAGGAGATCCAACCAGTCCATTCTGAAGGAGATCAGCCCTGGGATTTCTTTGGAGGGAATGATGCTAAAGCTGAAACTCCAGTACTTTGGCCACCTCATGTGAAGAGTTGACTCATTGGAAAAGACTATGATGCTGGGAGGGACTGGGGGCAGGAGGAGAAGGGGACGACAGAGGATGAGATGGCTGGATGGCATCACTGACTCGATGGACGTGAGTCTGAGTGAACTCCTGGAGTTGGTGATGGACAGGGAGGCCTGGCGTGCTGCGATTCATGGGATCGCAAAGAGTCAGACACGACTGAGCGACTGAACTGAACTGAACTGAGCCACTAACAGTGATACTGACTGAACTGAAGTATTCAGGTTGAACCACGTTAAATTGCCATTTTTGCAAGTCAGAAATAATTGGATGTTGGCAGTTTTATTTGAGTCAACCCAGTAATCTATGCAAAGCACTTAGAATAGCATGTGGCCCACAGAGAGTGTGCACAACTACGGAAACACACTCCCAGGGCCAGGAGAGATGACTCCTCAACTGGGGCTGATAGCTTTCGGTGAAGGGGCATTCACACTGGGCTCTGAGGGATGCATAGGAGCTGATGTGGCAGAAAATGGGGATGCTGAGGGTGGGGGAACACTTCAAAAGGTGGCCCAAGAGGGAAAGGGGGCTTTGGTAGGTACTGGTAGGAGACAGAGGAGCTCCCCTAGGGGGAGGGGTACAGGGATGATGTAAGCACCTACTGAATACAGAACCCTCTGTGCCTGCCCAGCCACCAAAGTGGACTCTCCTCCATCCTATCACAGCATAACTTTCTTAAAATACCTGAGTGAGCCACACCCCTACTCACAGTCTTCACCGAGGTATGTGATCCTGGGGAAGAAAACTTAAATCTCTTTGGCCTGCATAGGAGTTTCCTGTGGTTGCTGTAATAGATAACCCCAGACTGGGAGGCTTAAAATAACAGATATTAATTTTCCTACAGTTCTGGCGCTCAGAAGTCCAAAATCACTTTCATCAGGCCGAAATCAAGGTCAATAGGGCCATATCCCATCTAGAAGTTTCCTCGTCTTTTCCAGCTTCCGTGGCTGGTTTTCATCGAATGTCTTGGCTGGCAGCCCCTTCCTCCATCTTCAAGGCCAGCAGCTTAACATCTTACTTCTTTGTCACATGGCCTTCTTTCATGTCAAACCTCCTTCAGTGGCTCAGTCAGTAAAGAATCTGCCTGCAACGCGGAAGACCTGGATTTGATCCCTGGGTGTGGAAGATCCCCTGGAGAAGGGAATGGCAACCCACTCCAGTATTCCATGGACAGAGGAGCCTGGTGAGCTATACAGTCCATGGGGTCCCGAAGAGTCCGATATTAGAGTTGTTCGGTTAGTCTGAACTCCGAACGCTAACATTCCCTCTTCAAGGACACTTGTGATTCCATGTAGAGTCTGCCTGTATAACTGAGGATAATCTCCCCATCCCAAGATCGTTGATGTGATCAAATTTGCAAAGTTCCTTTGCCACACAAAGTTACAAGCAGAGGTTCTGGGAACTAAGACCCACATGCCCATGGGGACTGTTATTCAGCCAGCCTGACTGGCATTAAAAGTCCCTCCTTTTGTTTGGTCTCTGCTCCTCGTCTTACCGCCTGCTCCACCAAGCCCTGCTCAGACACACCAGGACCTGCTTCCGCTGGAGCACTCTCCCTGCCCCTCCACAGGGTTCCTCCGTCTGGAGTTCTCCATAGTAACACCCTGTGGTGCTTCCCTCACTGCCCACCTCCCGGTGCCCCCGGAGGAGTGCCTCTGCATCCCTCTCTGGCAGCATCTGTATCCCAGGCCAGTTCTGGACCAACTCAATGGACATGAGTTGGAACAAACTCTGGGGGATAGTGAAGGATGGGGAAGCCATCACTTCACAGACCTGGAGTGCGGCAGTTCATGGGGCTGCAAAGAGTCAGACCTGACTGAGCAACAGCATGGGAGGGAACAGCAAAACAAGCACATGTCCTGGGAGGACCTGCATGTGATCTCACAGAAAGGAAGGGACAGGTCAGGTGAGAACAGTTGAGGGGGCTGAGAATGCCCGGAACACAGACACGTCAGGGATTCTTTGCGAGCCTGTGAACTGTAGCCTCGAGGCTCCTCTGTCCTTGGAATTCTCCAGGCAAGGATACTGGAGTGGGTTGCCATTTCCTTCTCCAGGGGACCTTCCCTACCCAGGGAATCGAACCCAGGTCTCCTACATTGTGGGCAGATTCTTTACTGTCTGAGCCACAAGGGAAGCCCTGATTGGGCTTTTACTATTAATACAGCTCAGCCATGCGACAGCCCTCACAGCGTCTCCATGAAGGAGAAACTCTCATCAGATCTATTCCGTAGATGAGGAAGGTGAGGCACAGAGAGCTTCAGTAACTTCCACAAGGTCACACAGCTGGATCCTTGATCTTGGACTCCAGCTCCCAGAACTGTGAGAAAACACATTTCTGTTGTTTCAGCCTCCCAGTCTGCAGTGTTCTGGCTATGGCAGCCCAAGCTGACAAAGACGCTCTGTGATTCCATTCATATGACCTTCTGGAAAAAGCAAAGCTGTAAGGACAGAGAACAAACTGGAAGTCACCAGGGGCAGAGGTGGGAGGATTTCACTACAAAGGGATCAACACAGGGAATTTTGGGGGGTGGGGATGATGGAACTATTCTCTGTGCTGTGAGAGTGATGATGATCACATAGCTCTTAGAACTCTACTCCCTTATGAAACAAACTTTTCTGTGTATAAATTTTAATTTTTAAAAAATTTATGGCATGCTGGATCTTAATTCCCTGACCAGGGGTTGAACCTGTGCTCCCTGCAGCGGATGCATGGAGTCTTAACCAACGGACCACAAGTGAAATTCTTGTGTATAAGTTTTAAAAGAAACAAAAGGTATGCTTTGCTTCACAGACAGAAGGCTGAGCACCGAAGAACTGATGCTTTTGAACTGTGGTGCTGGAGAAGACTCTTGAGAGTCCCTTGGACTGCAAGGAGACCAAACCAGTCAATCTGAACGGAAATCAACCCTGGATATTCACTGGAAGGACTGATGCTGAAGCTGAAGCTCTAATACTTTGTCTACCTGATTCGAAGAGCTGACTCATTGGAAAAGACCCTGATGCTGGGAAAGATTGAGGGCATGGAGGAGAAGGGAGTGACAGAGGATGAGACGGTTGGATGGCATCATCGACTCAATAGACATGAATTTGAGCAAACTCCAGGACATAGTGAAGGACAGGGAAGCCTGGTGTGCTGTAGTCCTTGGGGTCTCGAAGAGTCGGACATGGCTACTGAACAACAACAACAATACCACAGAAAAAAAGAACCCTTTGGCTGCTGTTTGGAGAATGGACTAGAGGGGCACGAATTGGAGGAGGTTGGACATCAGACAGAAGTAGTGATGGTGAGGCTGGGGGGTAGCCAGGGAGGAGGGGAGATGCGGTCAGACTGGGGCTGTGTTTGGAGGTAGAAGTGACAAGAACTGCTGATGGACTGGATGGGGACTGGTCAGGAATGGAGCAGAATCAGTGATGATTTCTAGGTATTGGCTGTGAGTCTGCCTTGGTGGAGAGGATTGGGGATCGGGCTCCAATGGCAGCCCCAGGGTCATTAGATTGGGTTGGTTCTGGTAGACGCTTCTTTAGTAGCAAACTCTGGATTCCAGCTGGAAGCTATGGCCTATGGCTCAGAGTTAGCCATGAGTGAAATGATGCTTCATAAGCAATAAATATCCCTGAGCATGTTAAGCATTTCCAAGAGGCTGGCAGGTGTCTCCCTCTGAATCGATCTGGATAGGCCTCATGGCATCCCTTGCTTTCCCTACCTCCCAATGAGTTATTGTGCCTGTCTTCTTGATCATTTGGAAACACACAGATTGGTCGTTCATGCTTCCCCACTGACTCAGGGTGCATCTGGGTAAGTCCTCTTTTTTAAACCTCATAGCTTGAAAGGAGACTAGACTCCAAACCCTCCTTCCCAGCCCCAAAGTTGTGGTTGAAGTTCAGGGTTTGTCCCCTCACTGGTCCGGCCAGCCCCCCAACCCTGGATCCAGCCATCATCAACCAGGAACCCCTTGGTTTGAAAAAATTGTTCCTACAGTCACTGGGGGCTGGCAGAGGCCTGCAGAGCACCCCTGAGGGCCTCGGTATCCTCTTCTGCAAAGTGGAGACACTCACAGTCATCCCCACATGTGTGTGTTAGTTGCTCAGTCGTGTCCAACTCTTGCGGCCCCATGGACTATAGCCTGCCAGGCTCCTCTGTCCATGAGATTCTCCAGGCAAGAACACGGGTGTGGGTTGCTAGTCCCTTCTCCAGAGGATCTTCCTGATCCAGGGATCGAACCTGGGTCTCCTGCACTGCAGGCAGATTCTTTACTGTCTGAGCCACCAGGGAAGCCCTTCATCACCTCATGGGAGGTAGTAAAAATCAGGAGAATCCAAATGAGACACCAAGGACAGGGCCTGACCCATGATCTGGGTTCAAAATAGGCTAAGACATTCTACTGCTGTGCTCAGACGCTCAGTTGTGTCCGATTCTTTGCGACCCCGTGGACTGTAGCCCACCAGGCTCCTCTGTCCCTGGGATTTCCCAGGCAAGAATACAGGAGTGGGTTGCCATTTTCTCCTCCAGGGGATCTTCCCAACCTAGGGGATTGAAGCCGCATCATCTGCATTCGCAGGTGGATTGGAGAATCCCGTGGACAGAGGAGCCTGGTGGGCTATGGTCCATAGGGTCGCAAAGGGTCAGACACAACTGAAGCGACTTAGCACGCATGAACAAGCACCATCTGGGAAGCCCAAGACATGCAATTACCGTCCAGAAAAAATCATGCTCCTTCCAGTGGACACTGCTTTTGAGTTTGCAAAGAGCTGAGTAGATAGCATTTCATTCCCTCTGGGTGGTAAGCCTGTGAAGGCAGATCAGATTGCAGTGAGGCCTCTGATTCGGGGAGCAGGGAGTAGAGCTCTCAGCCCCATGGTGGGGTGCAGGCGGATGACCAGGGCTCCCACTTGGAGGCCTGAGATCTTTCCACACTTCTCTGTGGGAGAGACTGGCCAGCCCCTTGGAGACGGAAAGCGGGTCTCTGTGACAGCACTCGGAAAGCAGCGCCTGCACGGACTCACCTCTTTGTTCTTTTTTTTTTTTTTTCATTTTATTTGTATTATTTATTTATCTTTGGCTGCGCTGGGTCTTCTTGGCTGCTTGAACTTTTCTCTAGTTGCAGCGAGCGGGGGCTGCTCTCTAGCTGTGGTGTGCGGGCTTCTCATTGCGGTCACTTCTCCTGTTGTGGAGTGCAGGCTCTAGGGCGTGTGGGCTTCAGTAGTTGTGCACATGGGCTCAGCACTTGTGGTTTCTGGGCTCCAAAGCACAAGCGCAGTCACTGTGGCGCACGGGCTCAGTTGCTCCGTGGCATGTGGAAGCTTCCCAGATCAGGGATTGAACCTGTGTCCTGCATTGGCAGATGGAGTCTTTACTACTGAGCCACGAGGGAAGCGCTCATCTCTGTGTTCTGATACCACGTGCTGCGCTGGGCTCCTAAGCGGTGAGGTTGTTGTTGTTCTTAATTTTTTTTTATTCTTTTAAAAAAATTAATTTATTTTAATTGGAGGCTAATTACAATATTGTAGTTGTTTTTGCCATACATTGACAATCCGCCACGGGTGTACATGTGTTCCCCATCCTGAACCCCCTTCCCGTCTCCCTCCCCATCCCATCCCTCAGGGTCATCCCAATGCACCAGCCCTGAGCACCCTGTCTCATGCATCGAACCTGGACTGGCGATCTATTTCACGTATGATAATATGCATGATTCAATGTTAGTATCTGTTCTTAATTTTTATTGAAATAAAGTTGATTTACCATGTTGTGTTAGTTTCAGGGTACAACAAAGTGATTCACTTACACACACACACACACACACACACACACATGTATATTCTTTTCCATTATAGGTTATTACAAGATACTGAGTATATTGTTCCCTGTGCTATACAGTAGATTCTTGTTATCTATTTTATATATAGTATTTGTCTATGTTAATCCCAAACTCTTCATTTACCTCTTCCTGCCTCTTTCCCTTTTGGTAACCATAAGTTTGTTTTCAATGTCTGTGAGTCTGTTCTGTTTTAGAAATAATGTCATTTATATCTTTTTTTTACATTCCACATATAAGTAATATCATATGATATTTGCCTTTGTCTGACTTAACTTATTATGATAATCTCTAGGTTCACCCATGCTGCTGCAAATGGCATTATTTCATTCTTTATATGGCTGAGTAATATTCCATTGTGTGTATACACACACACACACACACACACACACCCATGTGTGTATATATATATGGGCTTCCCTGGTAGCTCAAACAGTAAAGAATCCACCTATAATGCAGGAGACCTGGGTTTGATCCCTGGGTTGGGAAGATCCCCTGGAGAAGGGCATGGCAACCCACTCCAGTATTCTTGCCTGGAGAATCTCATGGACAGAGGAGCCTGGCGGGCTACAGTCCATGGGGTCACAAAGAGTCAGACACGGCTGAGTGACTAAGCACACACATGTATATACATACCACATCTCTTTCTCCCTTCATCTGTCAATGGAGATTTAAATTGCTTCCATGTCTTGGCTACTATAAATACTGCTGCTACGAACACTGGGGTGCAGGTATCTTTTTGAATTAGAGTTTTCTCTGGATATATGCCCAGGAGTGGAATCACCATGGCGGATTTGTTAAGTGAATGAACAAATGAATGAGGGCTCTGTATGGCGATTGAGGCAGGGGTGTGGACCATGAATACTGAGGGGCCAGCTTCATAACACTTGCTCTAAGCCTGGTGAATGCTGAGCCAGCCTTCACAGCAATTCATCACCATTAGTCTCATCTTACAGATGAGAAAGCTAACACTCAGAGAGCTTAAGCAACCTGCCAACCATCACTAGGCCAGTGAGTGGTCCAGCCAGAATTGAATTTAGGCTTGACCGATGCCTGTTACCCTTCCCAAACACCTTCACCCAGGAGTAGGTGATGGGAGAGCATAGACTTTCAAATCAAGGTCCTATTTTTTATGTGAATGCAGTTATCCAACTCTTAGAAACTAAAAGCTTATACTATTTCTACCAAAATTGCAACCACCTCTACTTTTGCAAAGCCTAGGATACTGGTTTCCCAGGGTTGCCCTCAGGAAGGACCATGGACAGAAGAGTGTCTTCTCGTGGTCTAGACGGGCTCCAGGTCTGCATTATAGGACTGGCTTTGCCGATGAAATGTGACTAGAGTGATGTGTGTCCCTCCCGAGGAGGCACTTTAAGGGTCGCCATGTGGTCTGGGCAGCTCTCTTTTCCCTCTGCTCCAAGATCAGCAAGTCCCTGAGAGGGGTTGCTGCTGTTTTGTGGTCTGGGATAAAGAAGATGAAGGACAGGACCACAGAGGCCCACAGTGGACACGGACAGGAGTGTCCCTGCTGATGCTGCTAGGATCTCAGGGTCCCTTGTTACAGCAGCATGACTTGACCTCAGCTGACTCCATACACTACAGACATCATTTTATGAATTTTAGGGTGTTCAGTGTAGTTCTTCACAGAGATGGAGGGAACCCCTCGGTCCTCAGATCCCTGAGATTAAATTCTACTCACTGCAGTGTCCGGGTTTCCCTGGTGGCTCTACCTGTCAATGCAGGAGACCCAGCTTCGATCCCTGGGTAGGGAAGATCCCCTGGAGAAGGGCATGGCAACCCACTCCAGTATTCTTTCCTGGAGAATCACTTGGACAGAGAACCCTGGTGGGCTATAGTTCGTAGGGTTGCAAACAATCGGACACGACTAAGCAACTAACACTTTCACTTTTCACTTCACTGCAGTGTTCATCTATTTGTCTTCGACAACATAGCATGGCAACTGAATCTCTGAAACACCAAGTGGTGCCCAGGCCTCAGCATTCATCAGGATGCCACTTGCCCCGTGGCCCGACGGCAATCAGAGGCTGGCCACTGCAGGCTGCGCTTTGGAAAGAGACCCAAATTCCCACCTTTGTCCTTCCTACCAACCTGATGACCATGAGGCAGTTGCCAAATGGATTGGTGGGTGAATGTGTTAGTCTGCTTGGGCTGCTATCATAAATTTTCATAAACTGGGTGGCTTAAATAATAAAAGTTTATTTCTCACAGTTCTGGAGGCCAGATGTTCCAGATCAAGTTCCAGCAAGATCAGTTTCTGGTGAGGGCTCTTGTCCTGCCTTGCAGGTGGCCACCTCCTCACTCTGTCCTCATGCGGTAGAGAGAAAGAGAGCTCTCTAGGGTCCTTTACTCTTCTGACAAGGTTACCAGCCCTATAGGATAAGCCCTACCCTTATGACCTCAGTTAAGATTTATCACTTCCTCAAAGGGTCACATTGGGGGTCAGAGCTTCAACATTTGGGAGAGAGAGACATAGCATTCAGTCCATAATAGTGTGGTAGGCTGAGTAAAATCCTCCCATGACCTAGTTTCTGGAATCTGTGAATGTCACCTTAAATGGAAAAAGAGATTTTGCAGGTGTGATAAAGTTAAGAGTCTTGAGGTGGGCAGTAGCCCTGAATTATCAAGACGGTCTCATGTAATCATGCTGGTCCAAGCTGGAGGAGATGGGAAGAAGAGAGGACAAAGTGATGATGGAAGCAGAAACTTCAAGAGATGCTCTGAAGGAGGAGGGAGGGGCCATGAACACAGGAGGCCATGAGAAGGTGAAAGAGGCAAGGAAACATTCTCCTCCAGAGCCTCCCGAAAGAACCAACTCCGCCAACCCAGTGAGGCTGATTTCAGACTTCCGATTTCCAAAACCCTAAGAGAGGAAGTTTGTATTGTTTTAAGCCAATAAGTCCTTCATTGGAAGGACTGATGTTGAAGCTGAAACTCCAATACTTTGGCCACCTGATGCAAAGAGCTGACTCATTTGAAATGACCCTGATGCTGGGAAAGACTGAGGGCAGGAGGAGAAGGGGACAACAGAGGATGAGATGGCTGGATGGCATCACCGACTCAATGGACATGGGTTTGGGTGGACTCTGGGAGTTGGTGATGGACAGGGAGGCCTGGCATGTTGCAGTCCATGGAGTCGCAAAGAGTCGGATACAACTGAGCGACTGAACTGAACTGAAGCCAATGAGTGTATGATACCTTGTTACAGCAACCACAGAAAACGAATACAGCTGCTTTGGGTTTGACTGTGACAGAAAATGCCTCCTAAGAGTGGCTCAAAGAGGAGAGCTGGGTACAAAGCCTGGGGACAAGTAGGT
Source organism: Bos mutus (assembly GCF_027580195.1). Classification (NCBI taxonomy): domain Eukaryota; kingdom Metazoa; phylum Chordata; class Mammalia; order Artiodactyla; family Bovidae; genus Bos; species Bos mutus. Next base: position 104,471,273 of record NC_091622.1, on the reverse strand, counting down.
CAGGGCTGGGGGCAGGGCTCCGCCTTGAGGCCCTTCGAGCGGGTCCCAGCTCCTTCTAGCTCCCTGCTACACCAACCTGGCCAGGGCCCTTATCTTCATGGTCCATGGCGACATCCACAAAGCAGGCAGCGGGAGGGAGGAAGGGGCAAAGGCGACAGAGGCAAGGAGTGCGCACCAGCTGCCCCGAGGGAAGGTTACTAGGAGCTTCCACAGAGCACTTCCTCCCGTTTTCCTTCCTGCCAGGACTTACCTATGGGCCACACCTCACCACAAGGGAGGTGAGACAATTGTTTTTGCTCTGAGCAGACACGTGCCTGGAGGGAACAGAAGAAGGGGAGAATGGGTGTGGGAAAGGTCCGCATCTGGCACGCTGAACCTGCCTGTGAGTCAGGAAGGCGTTCACCTGAAGGAACAGAAGCCCTGCCCTAATAAGGCTTCAGCAAATTAAGCTTTCCCTTTCCTGAACAACAAGGAGCATTTGGTTGCTCATGCAGTGTAACCACTGCAAAGATGACCATACTGTGAGGGTTGGTTTCCATACTGAGACTTGGAGCCTCATGGACAGAAAATGGCTGCTGTGGCCCCAAACATCATTTTCATATTTAAGGCAGGAAGAAGGATGAAGAGTACTGCAGTCTGTGTCCCTCTTCAGCAGGAAAACAAAAGCTTTCTTATAGACACTCCCAGAAGACTTTGTATAACAATCATTGGGCAGCACTGGGTTTCATGGCCTCTCTAGCTCCAAAGGGGTGTGGAAAACCAGGCAGTTAGCTTTCCAGCATATTAGACAATAGATCTGGCATGCTGAACTTGCATGCCAGTTGTTATTCCATGCAATTGTTATACCAATTGTTATTATCATTATTGTGCACAGACCTGTATATGCCCAGAGATGTTCACTACAGTGTCACTTATCACTGAAAAATCGTAAACCTCTCACATGCTCAACTGTATTGTTTGGGTCCCAATCGATGAGTTGATCATTCAGTGTCTGGCCCCAGCACCTGTGTTACTTCATCTGGAAAACAGAAGAAAATATAACTTACCTGTTAGGATTATGGAGAAGACCAAGGATAGGCACGGAGCTTGTCTGGCGCTTAGCTGGTGCTCTGTTGGTCAGTTGCTAAGTCACGTCCGACTCTTTCCTACCCCATGACCTGCTGTATGCTAGGCTTCCCTGTCCTCCACTATCTCCTTGAGTTTGCTCAAACTCATGTCCATTGACTCAGTGATGCTATCTAATCATCTCATCTTCTGCTACCTTCTTCTCCTCCTCCTCTCAATCTTTCCTAGCATCAGGGTCTTTTCCAAAGAGCTGTTGCTTAGTCAATGGTAGTGTATCCTAACCTCTAGCCCTTCCACCATCTGCCCCAATGGTGAGTGCAGCCATGAAATTAAAGATGCTTGCTCCTTGGAGGAAAAGCTATGACAAACCTAGACAGCTTATTAAAAACCAGAGATATCACTTTGCTGACAAAGGTCCATCCAGTCAAAGCTATAGTTTTTCCAGGAGTCATGTACGGATGTGAGAGTTGGATCATAAATAAGACTGAGCGCTGAAGAATTAATGCTTTTGAATTGTGCTGCTGGAGATGACTCTTAAGAGTCCTTTGGACCGCAAGGAGAACAAACCAGTCAATTCTAAAGGAAACTAACCCTGAATATACATTAGACAGTCTGATGCTGAAGTTATAGCCCAATACTTTGGCCACCTGATGCAAAGAGCCGACTCATTGGAAAAGACCCTGATGCTGGGAAAGACTGAGGGCAGAAGGCGAAGGGGACGACAGAGGATGAGATGGGTTGGATGGCATCACTGACTCAATGGACGTGAGTTTGAGCAAACTCCGGGAGGTAGTGAAGGACAGGGAAGCCTGGCATGCTGCAGTCCACGGGGTCACAAAGAATCGGACACGGCTGAGTGACTGAACAAAACAACTCCCCAAATGGAGAAATAATCAGTTACAATGTTTTAAGGCATCTTGTTAGAAACGTTTCTGGTGGGTTTAGCTTGTTGATCTCAGGAGAGTGAAACACCGCCCTCCGACTCTCTGAACTCGGGAGGGAGAGGTGCCAGTGTGGCATGGGGCTGCGGGGGTGGATGGCACCCGCTTGGGAGTAAGCTGTGCCTTCCTGTGAGGATGACTTTCACTCTCCTCTCTATCAAGAGGAATAGGGCTGACCTCCCAGGCTGTTGTGAGGTTTCACAGGACAAACTACCCCTGGCTTCGGTGTCTACAATCTAGCAAACCCCAAACAAGTGCTAGTCCCCTGCTCCTGACGTGAAGCATTGGAGGAAGCCTGTCGTCCCCAGGCCCCGGGGTGTCCTGACATTAGCAGTGGGAATGCTGCGCACGCTAGGGGCTTCTAATCGAGTTTAAGTCTCCCTGGCCTGGCCCATCCAGGGCTCCTGGCTAAAAGGCAACCTAATTATTAACGAAAGCCCCAGAGATGAAAGCTCAGACATAATCCACCCCTGAATGGATTCAGAAGGAGCAGATAATGTGACAATAAAATTAATCTAGTAGAAAAACACAATTAGCTGTATCGTTTATAAATCTCCTCTCCTTCCTCATGGGGTGAAGTGGGGAACAGCGTAGCCTGAGTGTCCCAGTGTCCCGTTTCACTTGGATGGAGGCATCTTTGGCTGGGAAAATATTTTCAATTCACATTCACAGCGCCTTGTTAGAGGTTTGAAAACAGTCTTCAGAAGCCAGGATGACCCAGAGGACAAAGTCAACATGATGGTCTGTCATCACCCGCATCCCTTCTCTTGCCTGTTTCAAGTCATTTCAACACAACTGAAGCTCCGTTTATGGAGAATATACCCACAAGGGGCCCATGCCAGGCATGAGGGCGTTAAATGGATGAGCCCCAGCTTCTGTCTCCTCAGGGTTCACGGGAGACACAGACCCACCCCCAGCTCCCCACCCCCAGCTCCCCACCCCCACCACCCAGCGAGTGACGTTGGGCAGGTACTTCATGTTAGCAAGACTCCGTTTCCGTACAGGTAACATGCAGCAAATGAGGGTGCCTCCTTCCTCCCGCGGCCTGCCGAGGATCAGGTGGACATCTGCAGAGCCCTTGCCCAGGACTGGCCCACGGCAGCCTCAGCGACCGGAAGCCGGGATGACTCCCACGGTGGGGAGTGTCATTTATTGAGCACGTGCTGTGTGCCAGGCACTGGTAGCTGCAGAGACCTAAGGACACGGTCCTGGACATTCACGAGGCCCCCTCATGGTTCAGAGAAGGGAACTGGGGCTCGGAAAGGGAAAATGACCTTAGATCTACAAAGTGAGCAAATCCAGGTTTGAGTCTGGCCCATCAGGCTTGGAAGCCTAAGCTATTTTCTGAAATATTGCTCTTTGTGGGGGCAGGTTGTGAGCTGAAGTCTGTCCCCCACATTTCATATGTTGGAGCCCAAACCCCCAGCACCTCAAAATGTGGCTGGACTGGGAGACAATGCCTTGAAGGAGGTGATTAAGGTAGAATGAGGTCACTAAGGTGGGCCCTGATCCAATGTGACTGGTGTCCTTTTAAGAAGGGGAGATTTCTTTTTTTGTCTCCCCTCCTGATTTTTCCAGATCTGTGGGGTAGAGGTAGAGGTAATGAGGTAAGTTAATGTTGGTCCAGTTAAAGGCTTTAGGATGCTCAAGTGCTTATGTCATAGCCTTATGCGCTAACCCCTGCCGGCCTCCTTTTAATTAGTCACTAAGTTAGTCACCAGTGGGGCTTAATCAATGTCCTAAGTTTCTGAGATGGGAAACCAACAAGTGAAGGTCAAGTTCAAGGTAGTCCTCATTCATTAAATCAATATTGAGTCACTGTTGACAGGACTTCACTTCAATAAGTAGTTTACTTTAATAAGATGTTTGTATTTATAGAAAATATCTGGGATGATAAAAAGCATATGAGACAATACGCTTTTAAAAAGAAAGGGGGGGGAGATTAGGACACAGACACACACAGAGGGAAGACCATGTGAGGACGGAGGGAGGACTACTGAGGGTGGAGGGAGGACCACTGAGGATGGAGGGAAGACCATGTGAGGACGGAGGGAGGACCACTGAGAGTGGAGGGAGGATCACTGAGGGTGGAGGGAGGACCACTGAGGGCGGAGGGAGGATCACTGAGGACGGAGGGAGAACCACTAAGGGCGGAGGGAGGATCACTGAGGGCGGAGGGAGAACTACTGAGGGCAGAGGGAGGACCACTGAGGGTGGAGGGAGGGTCACTGAGGGTGGAGGGAGGACCACTAAGGGCAGAGGGAGGATCACTGAGGATGGAGGGAAGACCATGTAAGGACAGAGGGAAGACCATTGAGGACAGAGGGAGGATCGCAGAGGGAGGACTACTGAGGGTGGAGGATCACTGAGGATGGAGGGAGGATCATTGAGGGCGGAGGGAGGACCACTAAGGGCGGAGGGAGGACCCTGTGAGGACACGGGGAGAAGGTGGGCACCCACAGCCAAGGAGAGTGGCCTCAGGAGAGACCATCCATGCCCACAACTCATCCCTGGCTGCAACCTCCAGGACCGAGAACACAGCATCTGTTGTTTAAGCCCAGGCTGTGGTGCGTTGTCAGGTGGCTGAGACGAAGGAGGGAGTGAGCGTCAACCTGGGGAGTGGGGTCAGGTGGTAGCGGAGCTGCCCTGGCTGGGTGGCCTCGGAGCTCACCAGGAGGAGCCGGCAAAGGCAGTGCTGCTTCTGGCCCCCAGGCCCAGCCTCTGGCAGTCCGTCTGTCTGGCCCTAGGCACAGGCTGACTTCCTCAGGAGATTTTCTTCTCTCAAACCAGTTCCATCTCGCCCTGGGAAAGGACCCAACCAGGAGACAGAAGGGCTCCCTCACAGGCCCTCAAGTTCCTTTCATGGGTGTGCAAGATACACAAAACACACTCACATGCACACAGGCATGCATGTGTGTGCATATCCAGGTATACGTACAAACACACATACGCATACGCACACATGAACACATGCACACACATACATACGCATAGATGGACTCGTGCGCAAATAATACACACCTGCTCACACAGCCACAGTGTCACAAACCAGCTGACAGTGTGGTAGAGCGGGTGACTCCTTGGGTTTGAGTCTTGGCCCTGCCTCAGTCTGACATCTGCAAAGGGGCTCTAACCACAGTAGCTGCAGTACTTCACTGCGAGTGCGGTACTTAACGAAGTCGGTGTACAGGTCAAGGTAATTAAGTCTTAATACAGTGCCTGTTGTGTAAAAGCTTTAAAAGTGTTAGCAATTAATAGCATTGTACTCGGAATCATTCTTTTCCCAACCCAACTGCTGATTCACCAACCATTTTGTGACCTGAGCATTCCCTCCGTATTTTGAAATGTAATTCACACACCATAAAGTTTGCCATTTTTCTCCTTTTCTTTTCTTCCTTTTTTTTTTTTTTTGCTGCATGTTATGCAGGATCCTAGTTCCGCAGCCAGGGATCAAACCTGCATCCCCTGCAGTAGAAGCATGGAATTCCAGCCACTGGACTGCCAGGGAAGTCCCAAGTTAGGCAGTTAAAGTGTACAAGTCACAGGTTTTCAGAATGTCCACAAAGTAGTGCAGCTACTCAGCTGGTAAAGAATCCGCCTGCAGTGAAGGAGACCCCGGTTCAATTCCTGGGTCAGGAAGATCCCCCGGAGAAGGGATAGGCTACTCACTCCAGTATTCTTGGGCTTCCCTGGTGGCTCAGTCTGTAAAGAATCTGCCCGCAGTGCGGGAGACCTGGGTTCGATCCCTGGGTTGGGAAGATCCCCTGGAGGAGGGCATGGCAACCCACTCCAGTATTCTTGCCTGGAGAATCCCCAGGGACAGAGAGCCTGGTGGGCTGCATCCATGGGGTCACAAAGAGTTGGACATGGCTGAGCGACTAAGCACGGTACACAGCACAGAACAGTGCAGCTCTCACCACTGTCTAATTTCAGAATATTCTCATCACTGTAGAAAGAAATTCCATTCTGTTAATGGTCACCTTCTATGCTCTCTCCCCATTCCCCATCCCCAGGCAACCACTAATCTTTCTATGTGAACACTGTCTACCAATGGGATGATACTAATGGGATGATACCAATTGGTAAGATACCAATGGGATCATACAATATGTGGGGTTTTGTGGCCAATTTCCTTCATTCCACATCATAAGATTTTCATCCATGCTGTAGCCTGCATCAGTACATCATTCCTTTTTGAGGTTGAGTAATATTCCAATCTATGGAGAGACTATATTTTGTTCGTCAGTTGATGGATGTCTGGGTGGCTTCCACTTTTGAGCTTTATGATTTGTGTTAGAATGAACTTGGGTGTACTCATTTTTGTGTGAGCATGTGTTGGGAGCATTCCTAGGCATGGAATTGCCAGACCGTCTGTTCATTCTACGTTTAAATTCTGTATCGTGCTGTTTCCATGGTGGCTGCACCATTCTACATTCCCATTGGCAGTGTAGGAGGGTTTCAATTTCTTCTCAACCTTGTCAACACTTGTTACTGTCTTTTGTAGTAGTAGTAGCTGTTATAGCCAGCCCCCCCACCATCTCTGCGTCTCTCTCCATGACCTCGCCCCTATCTCACCTTCACCTTCGCCGCGTGGCCCAATGTGCTACCGAGGGCTTCTAATAGTAGGGCTGACTGCCAGGACTGTAGTTTTTCGCAGGTGCCCCTGATGAACCTCTGTGTTTGCCTAAGTACCTGCAAAGTCTTCCAAGCTGCCCAGGTCACCTAGCAAATATGTTGGAAAGTGCTCTTTCCCTTTTCTGTTCTTCAGTGTCCCCACGTGTAAAATGAGGTCTTAGCATCTCAAACTCTAGCACCTCCAAGAGCCAAGTAGGCAATGTAGCAGAGGTGTAAGGAGGATGGGGGCATGGTATGGGGGATGGACGTTATTCGTACCCAGCTGATTTCTGTCACCTAGGAATGCCTCTGTTCTTAGATCCCTCAATTTTCCAAAAGAAGGCAGGAAACCTGGATGTTTTGCAAAATTTCCTGGTTTTCCAATATTTCCAATGAAAGCATTTTTTTAAAAGGGCACACAAGCAAAACACATCTGTGTATCTAGCCTAGCCCAGCCTGCAGAATTCCAGTTTACAAAGCTGGAAGCAATGATTCTGGAACCTGTGTGTACCTGGGAGTCACCTGGAGGGCTTGTTAAGCCAGAGTTTCTGAGCCAGCACGTCTGGGGGGTGGGGGAACCCGAATATTTGCATGTGTAACCAGTTCCCAGGTGAGACCCATGCTGTTGGGCCCAGGACCCCACCTTGAGAATCACAGCTCTGGACTAACGCTAAGTTCCATCCCAGGTCTGAAAGGCAGGTTCAGGATTCTACACCCCACAGTGCAGGGTCTCCCCTCGAGGGGAGGAAGCGCCACGTCGTGGATCGGACTATGGACAGGAGTTAGCAAGCTCCTGCGATGACCACCCAGCAAAGACAGCAGCACAGAGCAGGCACCTCCATTCTGTCAAGCTTTTGTTGTTCAGTCGATCAGTCGTGTCCGACTCTTTGCGACCCCATGAACTGCAGCACGCCAGGCTTCCCTGTCCACCACCAACTCCCACTGTGGAAATTCGTCCCCATGAAATGCTTTCAAAACTCTAAATCAGGGGTCCCCAACTTCCAGGCCAAGGACCAGTACCTCCTGTCAGATCAGCAGTGGTGTTATATTAGAAATGAAATGTATAATAAATAGAAAACTCTTGAATCATCTCAAAACCATCCCCCTGCCCTGGTCCATGGAGAAAGTGTCTTCCACAAAACCAATTCCTGGTGCCAAAAAGGTTGGGGACTATTGTTCTAAAGGGCTTTTTAAAAAATGCATATGGTACTAGTGGTAAAGAAAGTGAAAAGTGAAAATGAAGTTGCTCAGTCATGTCCAACTCTTTGCGACCCCACGGACTATAGCCCTCCATGCTCCTCCGTCTATGGGATTCTCCAGGCAAGAATACTGGAGTGGGTTGCCATTTCCTTCTCCAGGGGATTTTCCTGACCCAGGGATCGAACCCAGTCTCCTGCATTGCAGGCAGACACTTTAACCTCTGAGCCACCAACCTGCTCGCAAATGCAGGAGACGTAAGAGACTAGGGTTCGATCCCTAGATCGGGAAGATTCCCTGGAGAAGGAAATGGCAACCCACTCCAGTATTCTTGCCTGGAGAATCCCATGAACAGAGGAGCCTGGCAAGATATAGTCTATAGAATCCACAGAGTCGGACACCACTGAGCACACACTCCCACAGTCCTGTTTCTCTCTTTTTAAAAATTTATTCTAATAAATTTGGCATTTTAGATATTTTGCTCACAGCAAGTTGGATAGAGGTAATGGGGTGAGTGGTAAGGAGGGTTACCAGCAGCCCCCCCGACGGGACAGAGGCCACAGAGATGTCAATAATTAGCCCTACACAAGCCCAGGAACTTGGAGACACCCAGTGTGGGAAGGTTCCTGACTCTGTACTCCCGGTCCAGTTCGTGCAGAAAGCTGACCCCATTCTTCTAGAAGCAGTACGCTTCTTTTCAGCATCCTCTGTTTTGGAAGACAGGGTAACATACTTTGCACATTAGAGTCACGGTGGTCCAAAATGAGCAAATTTTTAATCTTTGGGAAAACCCGCCCCCATTCCCCAGCTGGACCAGAGAAACAGGGAGCCTGTCCGACATAGAAAGGGTTATAAATTATGGATGTAAAAAAATAAAATCATACCACAGCCAGAAGTCCTAGGTCAGCTCAGAGCCTGTGGATCGGCTCTGTGCTAATTTCACTGGGCTGCAACTACTCAAAGCACAGCCCAGCCTCAGGAAGGGACAGATTCTGGACAGAACAGCTCCGTCAGGTCATAGCTGAGCTGCCTGCAATGCAGCTGAGCCTGGCACTGCGTAATCTCCAGCACACTCCGAGGATGCTGTGAATTTTAGACACTCTCCCAGGGACCCTGGCTCCACGGAGCGTGGAATGCGTTGCACTCAGCCATCTGTGGGCTTTTTAAAAGTTCAATAATTAATTCCAGCATACGGTGGTCTTACTGCTATTAGGATTTGGTCTTTTTGTGGTTCTTTGGTAAAGGGCTTTTCTAATCATTTACCAGCTAAATAATTTAATATGAGTTATTGCTACAGGCTGCAAACCTGGCACTTAGCTAGTGCTGGGTGATATGAAAATGCCTCTGAACGGAGCAGGGGAAGAGCTGAATGGAATTACGAGGCCCTGGTAATTTATTCCCCAGGTCGAGTGCAGTACCTTGCTTGACCTCACCATGCCCTCAGTAATTTTGCTTCTGATTTATCCCCGGGGCATTCTTGTCATGGGGAGAGTGAACCCAGTTGGGGCAGCGGTGTCTCTGAAGCAGGAGGGGAATTACGTTCTAGTCCATTTTATGGAAGGGGAAACTGAGGCCCAGGCAGGTTGGTGGTTTGCCGAAGGCCATGTTGCTAGGATGACTGCTGGCCGATGAGGAAAGGGAGTGATGGCGCGTAACCTCTGGGCCACAGTTCAGGGTTTCAGATTTAGGGGATTTGTTCTCCCCCATTTCAGGTCCTAAGTGGAAACTGAAGGCAGTTAGGGGAGAGCAGAGACAAGAACATCTGGGCAGGGGCTGGGCTTGGAGCAGAGGGCGGGCTGCAGTTCTGTGGTGCTCGGTCGCTCCAGTCCTGTACCATTCTTTGTGACCCCAGGGACTGTAGCCCACCAGGCTCCTGTGTCCATGGGGTTCTCCAGGCAAGAATACTGGAGTGGGTTGCCATTTCCTTCCTCCTGGATGAGGAAATGGTAGTTTTGGTGGAGAGTCTACATCTTCACTAGGTTCTTCTGAGCTTTGTCTTTTTTTTTTTTTTTAAGCTTAGTTTCTCCTTATTTTATTAAATTATTATTATTTTTAAACATTTTACAGCTATACCGCCAGGTATGTGGGATCTTAGTTCCCAGACCAGGGGTGGAACCCACACCCCCTGCAGTGCAAGGGCAGAGCTTTAACCACTGGACCACCAGGGACGTTCCCTGAGCTTGTCTTAGTGACCATATCTCGTCTCAGACCCAGTGGTTTTGTCTGAGAGGTGGAATAATAGAACTGCACACAGTGGTTTGCAGGGATTGATAGCATTCACTGCCCTGTTGGCTCTGGTTGATACAGTCTTTCTGCCTATTGTTACAGTTCCTTTATCTGTAAAACGGGTATACTTCGAGACTCAATAACAATGACTGCCCCCACCACTTTGGTATTGATGCTTTCAAATGGTAGTGCTGGAGAAGACTCTTGTGAGTCTCTTAGACAGCAAGGAGATCTAACTAGTCAATTCAAAAGGAAGTCAACCCTGAATACTCAATGGAAGGACTGATGCTAAAGCTGAAGCTCCAATACTTTGGCCTCATGATGCAAAGAGCTGACTTATTGGAAAAGACCCCGATGACTGGGAAAGACTGAAGGCAGGAGGAGAAGGGGCGACAGAGGATGAGATGGTTGGATGGCATCACTGACTCAATGGACATGAGTTTGAGCAAACTTCTGGAGATGGTGAAGGACAGGGAAGCTTGGAGTGCTGCAGTCCATGGGGTCGCAAAGAATCAGACATGATTGGGCGACTGAACACACAACAACTTTGGAATTTTTGAGTAGTGAGAAAGAAAAGGATAATGGCATACAGTTCTTCACCCAAGAGGAGGTCAGGGCAGGACATGGGGGTCTTTCTGGAGGCTCCAGGAAGGGTCTAGGCAGGAGCAAACACTTTCTCCACTGCCAATTGTATCATGAGTCAAGACAACCAGAGGTAGCAGGTGGCCTGCTAAATGGGATTGTTTGAAGAGGGCTTGTCTGCAAAGGTGTGACCGAGGTCTGGGGCCCAGAAGGTGTGGTCCAGCAGCCTGAGCCGAGGTTGGGGAGCAGGAAGGCAGGGCAGGGGGTGGGGCTCCTCCTGAGTGGCCTTCTTTTAGGGACAGGGACACAGGATCCCATTGGTCAGAGGGCATGAGGATGTCTGCAGGATTAGAGAGAGGATGGGACAGTGGGAACGGGTCTGGAGGAAAAGGGCAGGGGGAGGGGTGCCCAGCACATCCCTGGGGGTGCCCCCCGCGCAGTGGGGGTGCCTGGAAGGTGAAGGAAAGGGATGGGGGAGGGAGTCCGCCTGGTCTGTGAGTTCACTGCCAGGGCTCCCAGGGAGGATGAGCTGCCAAAAGCCCCAGGGACAGGTTCTACTTCTCTGAGAGGCTGGTGACAGTGCATGCAACTCCCCCTGGGCCTCAGCTTCCCTGGATGAAAAATGTAAAGCCAGGGTGTGGAGCTAGAGGACGATTCAACCTCTGAGAAGCCCTTGATCCTAAGTTACATCGTCACTTGATCTGCAGTTCCTCCCCAGTCAGGACTGTGTTCTGAACTTGCTCCCCTCAAAATACCACATTGGATGTTCTTAGAATGCGCTGCTCCCCACCCCTAGCCCCTTATGTGTGGGGGGTAAGCATGGGCGGGGTGGTGGGGACAGGGGTTGCAGAAAGGGGAGGATGGAGCATAGGGTGATGTGGAGGTGCTGCTGCTCCTCCTTCCCCCTCCTTCCCTGCAAAAAAGGAAAATCTTGGGGTGGAGGATGGAGGGCTCAGTGCATATTGTTTTAAGTCCCCTCTGCTAGACAGTGACAGGCCTTGTCCTCAGTATCTTTCTACTCTACTGTCCTTGATTTCAGGGTTGGACAGGTTTGAACATTTGAAAGCAGCCTGGGTTGTGCAAACCATAGGAATTTGGAGCTACAAGCATTTCTTGGAGACAATTCAGTGAGTGAAAGTTGCTCAGTCGTGTATGACTCTTTGCGACCCCGTAGACTATACAGTCCATGGAATTGTCCAGGCCAGAATACTGGAGTGGGTAGCCTTTCCCGTCTCCACGGGATCTTGATCTCAGGGATCAAACCCAGGTCTCCCACATTGCAGGTGGATTCTTTACCAGCCTAGCCACCAGGGAAGCTCAACTGGAGGCTCAACCAGGGAAGGCTACTGGAGTGGGTAGCCTATCCCTTCTCCAGAGGATTTTCCCAACCCAAGAATCAAACTGGGGTCTCCTGCATTGTAAGCGGATTCTTTACCAACTGAGCTATCAGGGAAGCCCCCCCCCCAAAAAAATCAACTTCTGCTGACTTTATGCCCATCAGTCACCCAAAATTGCAATTCTCTGATGGAAAATGCAAACATTTGCAGGACTCAAGTAGGAAGCATTTTAAAAATCGTATTTTCGGGACTTCCTTGGTGGTCCAGTGGTTAACACTCCATGCTTCCACTGCAGGGGGCATGGGTTCCATCCTTGGTTGGGGAATTAAGTTCCCTCATGCCACAAGATGTGGCCAAAAAATTAAAAAAAATTTTTAATTAAAAAAATGCAGAATTAAAACAAAAAACAGAAAACTTCTTTTCTTATATCCCAAATCAGGATGAAAAAAAGAAACCTCTGTGATCACTCCCATCATGTTAGATGAGGACACTGAGGATGGAGAGAATCACTCCCTGGAGCGCTGTGTCTTTCTTGTTCACAGCCCCCCATCCCTGCAGCCCTGCCAAGGTCAAGGACCTCAGAGCCAAAGTGAAGTGGATCTAAGAAACATTTGGGGAAGATCAGGAATTGTTGAATGATTCACTAAGGCTATACAGGCAACAACAACCAAACAACCCCCCAACTTTCCCTGGAGACCTCTAAAACCCCAAATACCATCAGTTCAGTTCAGTTCAGTTGCTCAGTTGTGTCTGACTCTTTTCGACCCCATGAATTGCAGCACGCCAGACCTCCCTGTCCATCACCAACTCCCGGAGTTCATTCAAACTCACGTCCATCGAGTCGGTGATGCCATCCAGCCATCTCAACTTCTGTTGTCCCCTTCTCCTCCTGCCCTCAATCCCTGCCAGCATCAGAGTCTTTTCCAATGAGTCAACTCTTCGCATGAGGAATACCATAGTTCTGTTTAAAATGTAACAGGTAACCTAATGACTTGGAGCCCCTTTAATCCTGTTTATTTAGTTCCTCCAAGTACAGAGAAAGGAACAAAAGTATCGCTCATTCATTTTTTAACCATTCATAGAGTCCCTAGTGTGTGCCAAGGGCTGGGGACTACAAAGGTGAGTGAAACAGTAAAATCATAAAAATGACCGTATTTATGATTTTGTCTATACGTCATATATTTTAAAACAAGGTCTGGCATTTTCCAGAAATGAGCATTGGCAGCAGGGTTAACCCTAGGAAGCGGAATGTCTCAGTGATGCTACAGGCCAGCTTGCTTTCAGCTTGAATTAGACCGTGAATTTTCTCAAGACACACTTGAGCTTGGCTTTACAAACCTGACATTAGGATGTCTGGATCTACTGTGAATGTAAGATGAGTGGGTGCCTATTTCATTTAACATCTGACTCCTGTGCAGTTGCTGTGCGCCAGGCCTTGTTCTAGGCACGGGGGATGGAGAAATGAGAAATTGAGTCCTTTTGCAGGATATGCTCCTATGCTGGGGACCATGCTGGTATGGGAAGCCAGCCCAGTGAGCCCAGGGCTTGCCCCACATTTGCCCAGAGCTCTGTGGCCTGGGACTAGGCATTTATTTCCCTGAGCCGCAAAGAGGCTCATCAGGACCCTGAAAGAGTCTTCTTAGTTATTCTGAGCCCTCATCCTACACCCATGACAAGCCTCGACCACCTCTGCCTGGCTCCAGCACACGCTACCGACAACAGAGACCACCTAATGAGAGGTCAACGCTGTAATAAGAGTCGAAGCAGGCACTGTGGGCTTTACAAATAATGGCTCATTTGACCCTCACGAGACAGTGATGGAGGGACTATTATTATCCTCCCCGTGTATACAGGGGAAACTGAAGCACAGAGAAGTTAAGCACCTTGTTCAAAGTCACACAGCTAGAAATGGAAGAGACAGGACTGGAAATCAGGTTGGGTCAGCCTGCCTCCTGCTGTGGCAGTCTGGGCTCCAACAAAGTGGGACAAAAGAAGTTGCTGAGAGGCTAGAACCTGGGAACAGGGTCTCGAGTGTTGGGGAGCAGCAGCTGGCTGCCCTGCCCCGTGGAAGGTGGGTGGGGTGGCAGTTACTTCAGCCACCTGCAGTGATGGGTCAGTCCCCAGAAGGGAACATAAACCTAGAAACGTCCCTGAAAGAGTCATCTGCAAAAACCAAATCTTTGTCAAATATCCTGTGAGGCACCAGGAATTACAGACTGCTGGTGTGAGGATGAAACTGGGGTCCCAGGGAAGAACACGGTGTATTCCACACAGATTTCATTCTGTGTGGACTGTAAAAATACCTTAAATCCGTTTGCCCTAAAACCACCAACACAGCGTCACTGATCCCCAGTTCTGTGACTGTGGCCGCTTCAACTGACTCTCTAGTCCAGACCCTGCCCCTCCCAGAAAGCATCTGCGACCCTGAGTTCCCCAGTTCCCTGCACCCCTAAAGGCTTGAAGCTTATGGTGGGCTCCAGGGTGCTCTCCCCAAACACGTCCAAATCTAACTCTCGGAACCTGTGGATGTTACCGTATAGGGCAAATGATGTGATTGAGGATTTTGCAAGAACATTAATTTGGATCATCCCAGTGGCCCTGAAATCCAATGACAAGTGCCCTAGCAGGGGACACACACAGGAGAGGAAGGGGCGGGGCGACCATCGAGGCAGAGACTGGAGGGATGTGGCCACAGGTCAAGAAACGGGGGCCACCAGGAGCTGGCAGGGGCAGAAGAGACTCCCCCCACAACTTCTGCAGGGAAAGTGGCTGGCTGACACCTTGATGTCTGACCCTGGCGTCCAGAGCTGTGAGACCAAACATTTCTGCTGTTTTGAGCCCCCCAGTTTGGGGTAATTTGTTACAGCAGCCCTGGGAACGGATGCCTGCACCTCCACCCCTACTTGTGAGGCCTTCCGCCTGCTCTGCCTTCCCTCCCACCCCCCTCCAGGATTTCAAATGTTGCCCACAGTCTCTTGCACCCTCCCCCTGGCATAGGACATGGTCGCTTACTCCCGTGGGCGCTCTGCTTTGTCCAAAGGCTGTTCATTTCATTCCCCTCAGCTGCTGATGGGCGGGCTGTGTGTCTTGTGCGCTGCCCTGCCCATGTGTGTGCCCTTCAGGGGTCTGGTATGGCCTGCTAGTGCTAAGTCGCTTCAGTTGTGTCTGACTCTTTGCAACCCCATGGACTGTAGCCTGCCAGGTTTCTCCATCCATGGAATTTTTTCAGGCAAGCACACTGGAGTGGGTTGCCATGCCCTCCTCCAGGGGGTCCTCCTCACCCAGGGATGGAACCTGCGTCTATTACATCTGCAGCGTTGGCAGGTTCTTTACGACTAGGACCACCTGGGAAGCCCTGGGCACCCAACAAAAAACCCACAGAACCAAACTGCAGAGACCCAATGACCCGCGCAGGGCCAAAATCCTTGACAAAACGAGAAAGCAAGCAAACGCACGGCAACTGTTCCCTGCTGTCTCTGGGACAACCATGAGTTCTTGTCTCTGTCCTTCACAGGTGACAGAGCCTTGAAGGGGCTTTTGTCACACGGGGTGCAGGAGGCCCACCCTGAAGCTCCCTGTGTGGGATTCTGACTGGTGTGTGTGTGTGTATGTGTGTGTGTTGGGGTCTGTAAAATGCTGGTACCTAAGATGGGGCAAAGCTTCCGTTGCTTAAGCCCACAAAGTTTCTCATGATCTGTAAGCTTAATCTGCACCTACACCAGGACCTGAGCAGACTCTGGCCACTCTTGCTCACCCGCTGCAGGAGGTAACAAAGTGTCAGGAAGGAGGCTGCCCCGGTTCCATGGAAGAACCTGGACCACACACAGACGCCTTATCGAAGTACCAGGCCTGCGTTCAAAGGCTCTTTGCCCAAAGGATGCTAAGGTCAGGCCCCCAAGGCCAGTGGCAGGGGCCAGCACCTGGGACCTGCCCCCTCCCCCGCCCCGCCCCAGGGTCTGCCCAGGGGTAGTGTGCGCCAGGAGCCTGGACCCTTTCACTGTGGTCAAAGGCCCACTTGGACCCTGGTGACGACTTGGAGCCATGTAAGAGGTACCTCACTTGCTGGTACCCTCCTGGTGATTCTGGAACCAAGGTGCCCATGGCCAGGTTCCTAGATTGAGCCGGTGGCTCAAGGCTTGGCAGGCAGTGGCTGCTCCTATTCTAGAG
Organism: Bos mutus; assembly: GCF_027580195.1. Lineage (NCBI taxonomy): Eukaryota > Metazoa > Chordata > Mammalia > Artiodactyla > Bovidae > Bos > Bos mutus. The sequence goes on along the minus strand of NC_091622.1, from coordinate 104,455,144 downwards.
GTAGACTGGGGGCCAGGAGGTCTTGCGGGGCTGGTTTGCAGGCAGCTGATGGAAAACGCTGGGCTTCAGGGCACCGGTCAAGCAAAGCAGAAGCAGGCAAAGTGTGTTAAAGTAAGACTTTAGGGAACACCTACTCTGGGTCCTAGCAGGGCCCCAGCAGGACACAGGGGCCTGGGAAGAGCCCTTTTTTCCTTGAGCCCCCTTCCTCGGCTCCGGGTCCTGCTCCCACACCCCGGCAATTTCTCTCTGGGGAAGTCCTAAAGCCAGAGTTGGTTGGACGTCTGTAAAATGGGGGCCCTAATCTGGGCAGCTGCGACAGTGGCCCCGCTGCGGAGAGGGTGGGCCAACGGATCGTGTTAGAAACCCCCTCTTTCTTTCCAGGACGATCCCTTTCTGCGCCCTGGAGGCCTGAGGCTGAGCTGCCTGAAGCGTCCCGAGCTTTCTCTTCGGATCGGGACCAGAGAAACCCTCCGACGCAGCACGCAGCGCGCTCTCTTTGCCCTGAATTTCCTTTCCTCCAGCTAACCTGGGCGTCCCCCCAAATCCGGGCCCCCCTCCCCGGCTCTGGAGAACGCCCCCCAAGCCTGCACCCCAAAAAAAAACTCCCCCCACCCCGCACTCCAGCCTCGATTCCCATCCGTGCCTCCTTCCACCAGGGACACGCCCTCTCCCGCACCCAGCCACGCACGCTAACTGGACGCTCCCGTCTCTGCCGCCCTCTACCGCCTCCTGGAACCCTCCCCGTCGGACCCTTCCCCATTCTTCAGGACTCCCAGATCGACTGCAAGGTGGGGGTGGTGGGGGGAGCACCTTTTCCCCTACTTTTGGGGACTGCTCCATCCTTAGCATCGCCCCCCGCCCCTCTCTGGCTTTCAATTGCCTTGAGCCCGGGCCGCCGCCCCGGGATTGCGCAGCCCGCACCTCTCTTGGCCGCCCGCCCCGCTCCCCATTCCCTGCTTCAGCCCTGTGGGCGCCCTCCCGCCGCTCGGAGCCTCCCATCCGGGGCGCGATCCCACCCCTCCCCTGTTCCCCCGCCCCCAGGTCCTGGCGATCGCGGGGTCCCCCGGGGAGCGCTCCCCGCTGCGCCCGGCCCGCGCTCCTTTGTGCGGCCGGTGCGCGCGCTGCGTCAAGGCTGCCGCCGCCACACGCACGCACTCACCGCGCTCAATTAACCCCCGGGAGCGGCAGGAAGGGAGGCGGCGAGCGGGAGGAGGGAGCCCAATCGCGCGGTGCCCCCGCCCCGGCCCCGCGCGGCGCCGCCTCCGCCATTGCTGCGAGCAGGAGCGGGCGACGCGGAGGCTCGGAGCGCGGCCGGAGCCCAGACCTGCCGGAGCCGGGCGTGGGGTGAGTGCCGGCCGGAGGGACCGCGGGGCGCCCGGGCTGGACACTCCCGCCCGGGAGCCGGGTCCAGGGCCGCGCATCACCCCTCGGTGGGAGGGCCGGGACTGGGGGTCCCTGGGCAGGTCTCCGGCGCAGCCGCGCCAGGACCGGGGACGCGTCTAGACCTCACGGGCAGGGGCGGCGCCCCCTCTCCGGCGGCTGTGCGCCCCTGTACTCGGCGCTTTTGTCCAGCGGGTGGGAGTCCGTAAATACACCGCGCCCGCCCCTCACCCCTAGAGCCGCGACCTCTGCATCCTCACGACCCCTCCCCGGAGACCAGGCGGGGGGCCGGAGAGCTCGCCGACGCCCGGGACAGCGGGTGGGTCCGGCTCGCGGTGACTCCCGCCCGGCCCTCGCTCCGCAGGCTGGCAGCCTCGGGTCTCCCGGAACCATGGTGAAGTTGGGGAACAATTTCGCGGAGAAGGGCACCAAGCAGCCGCTGCTGGAGGATGGCTTCGACACCATCCCCCTGATGACGCCCCTCGATGTCAATCAGCTGCAGTTCCCGCCCCCGGATAAGGTGAGAGGCCCCCCCCACCCCGGCACCCCCAAATCTCGGGTGGCGGCCGAAACAAAAGGATCGCGCCGCGTGTGTGCTGGGGACGGGCTTGGGCGGGGTGGAGGACGCGCCTCGAGGGACCACGTACCCGCGAGGGATTCTGGAGCGGGCGGTCTGCGCCCCCCATCACCCCACCCTCCGCGCCCCGCCTTGGATGACAGCTTCGTGCTGACCCAGGAACTGCGCTGTCCGGGAAAGATCCTTTCTTAATTTTCGTGGGACCCTGATCCGAGAAAGGTCCCTGACCCCTCCTCCGCCAGCCCCGCTCTGCGCCTGCCTGCCACGGGGTACCCGGGGCTCTGCTTTGGGGGTGAGCCCAGGAGCGGCTCGGCTGCCCCTCGCGCCTTCTGGGGTGGTGCAGTTTCCGATTTGCCCCTTTGCGGTGGGGAGACCCCTCTCCCTGGCCAGATGGACCCTCCCTTGGGGGCCTCCTCCTCTCCCCCCGCACAAACACACCGGTGGTAGCTGCGGCAGAATGCGCGCTCCTTCGCCGCCACCTTCCTCTCTTTGTTCCTTTTGTGAAAATCTCCAAATAAGCTGAACACTCGCGCTCCTCAGTGTTCGTGTAACTGGGGAGAGCCGTTCACCATCCTCTCCTGGAAGTGGGATTTTTGCGTGTGTGCTGAATTTAAAGAATCCCCTCTTTTCTTAAATACAGCTTGCAATCGAGTGCTTTCTGTCCCTTAAGATTAGTCTTTTCAAGAGTTAACGCTTAGAAAACGTTTAAAAGCCTAGACAACTGTATCGTGAAACGGAGACCTAAAATTGGGCACTCGCATCCTTTCTGCCCGCCTTGCTGCTCTTTAGAAGTCACCCCAGCCACCAGGAAGCGCTCTCTCTTCCCCGAAGTGTGCAGGCACTTCTTGTTTCATTGAACGCCTGGCAGGGCGGTTCTGACTCAGGACTTGGCCTTTTTTCCAGCCTGTTGGCGATGACGGGTGACGGGGCAGGGGTGGGGATGCGGGGAATATCCCTGCCATGGATCCATCCTCTCTGGAGGATTCCTTTATTCACATGGTGGGCCCTTTGATAGGCTTACTCAGCTCCTCCAGGTGATTCTCATCCTCCCAACTCTGTGTTTGGGTAGGTAGGCAGGGGGGCAGAGGCTGGAGGGAGGCTGAAACAAGTGTTTCATTTCAAGGAAAAGGATCAGCTGATCTCGCCTGTGCGCCTGGGGCATGTGGGACCACTCTGGGGCATTGATGGTCCAAAAGAGGCTTTGAGGGACGGGCAGGGCTGTCTGAGGCCTTGGCTCCCACCTCCCTTTTGCCATGTATGTTTCAGGCTTGCCGGGTTAGCACAGCCTGGCACCACCATCCCCACCTTCCCCTCCTGCCTCAGCCCAGGAGCCATGGCAGCCTGTGCCAGGAACGCTGCATGCCCAGGCAGCACTGCCGTCAGGTCCTTCCCTCCACTCAGCCTCCTCTTGCGTCCTAAGTCTGTTCCATTTTGGAAACGTCTGGCACACGGTTGGCTTATAGCAGGGAGGAGGTTTCAGGGAGGTATGAAGTCTTGACCAACCAATTGGGCCGTCCAGGAGCAGCCTTGTTGTTGAGTCACTCAGTTCTGTCCGACTCTTTGTGACCCCTTGGACCGCAGCATGCCAGGCTTCCCTGTCCTTCACTATCTCCCGGAGTTTGCTCAAACTCATGTCCATCAAGTCAGGGATGGCATCCAACCATCTCATCCTCTGCCACCCTTTTCTCCTCGTGCCCTCAATCTTTCCTAACGTCAGGGTCTTTTCCAATGAGTCGGCTCTTTGCATCAGGTGGCCAAAGTATTGGAGTAACCTAGGCTGCTCTGAAAGGTGATGAATCTCCCATCCCTGTGATGCTCCCAGCTGGGGATTCTAGCAGGAAGTGATGGTTGGGCCAGAAGATTTCTAAGGTCACAGATGAAGAAACCGAGTCTCCGGGAGTTTACAGGACATGCCCAAGGTCACTCAACTGATGGCCACCACCCTCCAGGATGTGAAGCTCCATCAAGACCTCTTGCTCTGCCCTCTTGGAGCCAGACTGTGCTCACATAGGATGTCTCTTAACCCAAGCAGTGGTACCGTGTTGCTCCCAGCCCAGGTTCAGGGAGGTGATGTCACCTGTCCCAGAGGACACGTGTCTGGGGGCAGATAGTGCAGATAGGGTTGTCAATGGGCTGTGTGCTGCGTTCCGAGGTTCTGGAGGTGCGACAGTGCGGGTAGTCACAGAGCTGGCAGCCGCTCTGTGACTACCCGCTACACAGTCTCCGCTGACGTGTGTTGAATGCTTATTACGCGCCAAGCCCTTGTCTGCGTGGTTTACAGCTTTCACTTCCTTTCGTGTTGCTGACGTTAGACAGTAACCACCACTGTTGCCCCATTTTACAGATGTGGAAATGGAGGCACAGAGAGTAAGGAACTTGCCTGAGGTCAGCCTTGTAGTGGCAGAGGCAGACTGAATCTGGGCCGATGGGCTACTGAGTGGGTTCCCACCGGGCTGAGGGTCCCAGGGATTCCCTGCTCCTCGCAGTAACCCAACCAGATGGGCCTTGTTCCCATTTCACAGGCCAGGACACTGAGGTTCCAAGTGGCCAAGGGTGTGCTTAGAGTCACGCAGCTAGTCAGGTACAGTTGGGGTTCGAGGATGGCAGGGTTAAGCCCTAGTGCTGCCCTAGAGACGGTGCCCCTGGACTGGGCACACAGGCTGTCAGGCTGGGCAGAGGAGAGCTGCATGCAACCGGAGGGAGGGAGGAGGGGGCCAAGGGTGTGCTTACAAGTGATGCGGCCCTTGGATCAGTTTTTCAGTGTCACGAGGTATGAGCCAATTTCTCCCTGAGGCTGGGTGCACTGTCACAGCTCAGTGTGGGATCCCTGCAATCTCCTGAGTCCTTGTTCTGCCCTGGGTCCCAGCATCATGCAAGGCGGTATGTCCCACCCAGTGAAGGGCGCTGCCACCTGGGTGAGGAAGCAGGTTGGCAGCGGGGGGCTGGTCCTCTCCAGTCCAACAGCCACTTCCTGGCTCCTGCTTTGGGGTGGGGGTGGGCGTTTGGGGATTAGAGACATGTAGCCCCTGGGTACCTCGCCGCCTCGTCAAGTCGGGACAGAGAAGGAAACAATCTCAGAAACAGGGTATGAGGAGGGCAGTAAATGATGCAGAGAGGCTGAGGGTGGAGGCTGCAAGATTGGGTTAGGGTTCATCTGAAGCTGGTGGTGATGATGGGAACAGATTTACCCTGGAACAAAGGCAGAATAGGTTTCCTGGTTGGAAAAACATCTGCTTCACAGTAGAGAGTGGAAGGGTAACAAGCAAGGAGACCATTTAAGTGGTAAAGAACCTGCTGGCCAATGCAGGAGGGGTAAGAGACATGGGTTCGATCCCTGGATTGGGAAGATCCCCTGGAGTAGGAAGTGGTCAACCCACTCCAGTATTCTTGCCTGGAGAATCCCATGGACAGAGGAGCCTGGCGGGCTACAGTCCATGGGGTCACAAAGAGTCAAACACAGCTGAAGCGACTGAGCACGCAGAGACAGGGAAGAGAGGAGGATGGTGGGGGTGAGACAGACTCCCCAAAAGTGATTTGCTTGAAGGCTGGTTTCCTGTTCCTTCCTAATCCTGGAGGGAAATAGTGCACTTGAATCTTCTTATTTTACCCCTGGCAGCATATAAAAAATAAATGTATCCTTCCTTCCCACTACCCAGACCATGAAGCTCTGGGCAGTGATCAATTCAGTCTCTCAGTCGTGTCTGACTCTTTGCGACCCCGTGGACTGCAGCACGCCAGGCTTCCCTGTCCATCACCAACTCCCGGAGCTTGCTCAAACCCATGCCCATCGAGTCGGTGATACCATCCAACCATCTCATCTTCTGTCGTCCCCTTCCTCTCCTGCCTTCAGTTTTTCCCAGCACCAGGGTCTTTCTCAATGAGTCAGTTCTTCTCATCAGGTGGCCAAAGTATTGGAGTTTCAGCTTCAGCATCAGTCCTTCCAATGAATATTCAGGACTGATTTCCTTTAGGATGGACTGGTTGGATCTCCTTGCAGTCCAAGAGATTCTCAAGAGTCTTCTCCAACACCACAGTGAAGGGAGTTCACTGTGAAGGGAGCACCAGATAAGGCGGCAGGAGCCCCAGGTGCTGGGGGAGCACTGCATCAGGAGTCTGGGGCCCTGCTGACCCCTAATAGGCCTGCTGCCTATTAGCTCCGTGGCCTTGGCTTCGGAGCTTAACTTCTCTGCCTCTCTGTTGTCATACTTCCCTCCTGGTGCTGCTTTCAGGATTACCAATGGGTAATTTCTCTGCTAGTCTTGGCACAGAGGAGAGTTGTAATAAGTGGTGACTGTACTCATTCTTTTTGTGAAATACTTCCTGGCAAAATGGTGACTTTGAACACTAGAGTCCCCCCCTACAACCTGTCCTCTTTGGACAGGTGTGTTGGAATGCATGTGGCCATACTCCTAACTGTTTTCTTCTGTTTGCTGAACAAGGTGGTTGTGAAAACTAAGACTGAATATGAACCTGACCGCAAGAAAGGCAAAGTGCGTCCTCCCAAGATAGCGGAGTTCACAGTCAGCATCACTGAGGGCGTCACCGAGAGGTTCAAGGTGAGTGGCCCTGGAGACAGGTGAGATGCTGCTTTTGCCCCAGGACAGGTCCACTGGGCTCCAGAGATGACCTGTGGAATGATGGGAACAGAATGAGACGCTAATATGGGCTGACCCCAGATATGCAAAATTGACCTTGTGGTTTTTAAAATTTCTTCTTTCTTTTTTTATTTTCAGAAAATGATCAGTATTACCAAGTTTTAATAATAGGGACAACCCACTCCTCTACTTTCTTTTAGACAGAGGTATATATGGCTTCCTGGGTAGCTCAAACAGTAAAGAATCTGCCTGCTATGCGAGAGGCCTGGTTTTGACCTGTGAGTCTGTAAGATCCCCTGGAGAAGGGAGTGGCAACCCACTCCAGTATTCTTGCCTGGAGAATTCCATGGAAAGAGAAGCCTGGCGGTCTACAGTCCATGGGGTCACAAAGAATTGGACATGACTGAGCAGCTAACACTTTATAAACAGTAAAATCTTTACCTTAAGTGCAGAAGAGGGGCAAACAATAACAAAAAGGCAACCATTGCCCTTAGTTGGTGCAAGACCCAGTCTGAGCCATATGAGCATCCCTCTCCAGGGGGTCAGTACTCTCCATGTAACCTGTTTTGCAGATGGGGAAGTTGAGGCACAGGGCGGTCACAGCTGTCCCTTGCAGGGCCAGGAGTCAGAGGTGGTCCACTCTGGAGCCCTTGTGTTCACACTTCACCTATCACCACCCTTGACGGGATGCGGAGGTGTGGGGCCTGGCCGGCTCTGTACACAGGTTGCCGGACGTGCTCACTTTGGGGAAAGAAGCTGCTCCAGACCATTCTTTAGGGAGAGACAGCTACTGAAAGGGTCAGGGTTCCAGCCAAGCCTGGGGACAAAGCCTTCTCCACTGAGTCTGTGTGGCCTCTGAGGGTGGAAGCAGCTGTGATGGTTGAGGAACAAGTTAGGATGTTGATACTCTGGAAACTTTGTTTCTTTGGCAAACATGAAAGATAGTAAAATGGAGGCCCTCACCTAGATTCAAAGGAATGATTTAGGAGACATAAGTCACCCAGGCCCTGAAGGGTGGCCTTGACTGGCCACCCTGGTTGTCACCCACATGGATGCTGGGTGCATAGACACCTGCCCACCCCATGCGCTGCAGTTTCCAAAGCCCCTTTGCATATTGCATCCTGTTCTCTCTCTGTGTCAACCCTGCAAACTGGTTAAGAGATGAAAGTCAACCCCAAAGGAGTGAGTGGCTTTGTGGGTGATTGGGTATGCTAGGACATAATCTGGCTTTAAGTCCTTCTTCCCCTCCCTTGGTGCTGCCTTCCTGGGCTGGAGGAAGACCATCCAGGGGCTTGCCTGAAAACCAAACAGCAGGTCCCATCAGAGTCGCTGTGTCTTTTGTGTCTGTAGGGGTGTTTACTGGTGTCAGCTCATCTAATCCTCCTATCAACCTTCCTGGAGAAGCAAGTGCTATTGTGCAACTCATTTTACAGATGGAGAAGTTGAGGCACAGACAGGCCTGCATCTGTGGTTTCTGCTGGTGTCCAGGAGGGTGTACAGGTGGAGATGCTCTTCTGGCAGTTCCTGGCTTGGTGGCTCATCTGTGTTGCGAGGTTCATGGGGGACCAGGTCAGACTGACCTAAGGTCACCATCTGTCTCCTGCTCTGGCCAGCCGCTTGGCATGTGCCTCTTCTGGGCCCACTTGCTCATCCCGTCCTGTCCACACCTGGGGCTCAGCCCCTGGCTGAGGCAGAGGTGACCTCATTTTCAAGGTCATGATAACCATCACCATCTGGATCTCTGAGCATGGCTGGGTTTGTTATCCCTGCTTTGAACCCTGCCTCTTCTGGCCCTGGCATTTTGTGTCCCTACAAGGCAGTACACTTTGTGGCCCTTGAATGGCCATCCCTTCATCTGTGAGTTGCCTGTAGGCTCTGACCCCACCTCTGGGGTCCTTTGCTTGTGCTTTTTGCTCACCTGATGCAGGTCCCCAGGTCCCTTATTTAAGACGTGGATGACGCACCAGAGCCTCCAGGGCTCTCAGCCACAGCTGGGCCTTTGTGTGGTTACCAGGCTCCGGTTGTCAAGAACCTGGGCCCAGAAGATCAGTGCTATCCCAGGGGGTGGGCTGTGGCAGCAGAGGTCCTGCCTTCTCTGCTCCCACCTGCCAGGGATATCTAAGAGGTGTTGTCCACAGTTGGCACTCAGCGGATTTTTTTGCACTGCAGTGGCCTGTTTGCCAGGTCTATGTGTAAACCAGGCATGTCTGTACACTTTTTTTGTGTGGCCTCCCTGTGATTTGTGGCCTCCCTGTGATTCAGGGCCATCCTGAAGGGAGTATCATAGCCCCTTTTGCAGCTGAGGCCGTTGAGTCCCAGAAGGTCACCGGGGGGGCTGGGGTCCTCCCCACGACTCTCTGCCTCTGAGTCCAATGCCCTTCCATCACCCCTCCTGCCACGCACAGCGCTCCGTGGGCCCTGCTTCCAATTTCTAGGCCCGGTTCCCCTTCTGTCACCTTCCAGTACCAGCTCAGATATCACCTCTGCCGAGAAGCCTCCCAGGATTAACCTCACCCTCCTGGTGGTTCCACTGCCCTTTTTAACAAGGCAATGACAGCCTCTCACAGTAATGGAGTGCTCCCAGGAGCCAGACTCTGGGTCAGGCTCGTTATGTTTATGATCTCATTTTATACTCAGAAACCTCAGGGGACAGGCACTGTTATTATCTGCGTTTTGCAGTTGAGGGGGAATTGAGGTGGAAATCTTGAACTTGAGCAGCCTGCCCTTGGCTACAACACCTGAGGTCCAGGCGGCTTCTCCTGCAGGACACATTGCACAGGATGCTCTGAGCCCAGGGGACCCATTGCTGCTGGACTGACTTGCTTCTAAGAAGCCTTTTCCTTTGTTGATTCAAAACCCTTCCCAGTGCCTGCCGCCCTGTGGCCTCTGTCTGAACACCAGTCACCCTCCTTTCCAGCAGCCTTCGGACATGCGGGTGCCCATGTACCTCGAGTCCTCCCCATGTGAGCCTTGAATTTCAGCTTTTTATGTTGCGGTGCCCTTTCCCTGGCCCATGCTTCTCTTCGGGTGTGAGGCCTATGATCTCGTGCCCCAGTGAGTGGGGTGAGTCTGTCTAGTGGGATGACCCTGCTAATAAATAAGCAAAGGCCCCTTGACCTGAGTTGGTGACCTGGGGGAGGCAGCCGGAGTTTAGTGCCCCTGAGCCACCGTCAGGCAGAGTGAAGGTGCGGGGCTCTGGGTGCAGACAGAGCTTCCCAGCCCCTCTGTGTCAGGCAGGAGAGGAGCTCCCCGATGCCTTCCGTCTGGTGCTGGACACACAGGGTGACAGCTCTGTAAGTCGGGGTGACAGACCAGGCTGCCGGCCCCGAGTGATGGAGACTTGGCGAAATTTCCAGGGACCCTGGCTTGTTGGGTACGTTTGATGGTAGCTCCCGAGGAAGCTCCTCTCTGGGCCAGGTGGGGGTGTGAGTCTTTATAGGTGGTCATGCAGTCAGCAGGTGACACGCCCAGGGTCCCACAGTCAGTGTGAAGCCACCTGGCCAGCTTGACCCGGAGGCCTGTGGTCCCAACTCGCTCAGCTGAATGACCTGTATCCTGCACACTTCCTGCTTTTGTTCCCAAACAGGTTCCCTGCCTGCCTGCCCTGGGGCTCTGGGTGTGGAGTGTAGCCTCCAGGTGTGGCCTGGGGCCACCTCTGTTGGAATCACCTGAGGTTTGATTGTAGCAGTGGGACCTCGGACCCTAGGGTATTGTAACACCCTCTCCAGATGATTCTTTTGGGTTTGTGACCTTTTGTGGGTGGGGCTGCGTTCTAGCAGGCTCAGAAAAGCCGGTGCCTTTTGAAGATGCTGAGGGTTTTAGCCCTTCTAGAATGTTCTCTTGGCTTTTTCCTGCCCACTTATGTTTCTCGCATCTCTGAATGCACGCAGACAGTGAGGCGTGCTTCTCTGGTGGGTGGTGTCAGCTGGCTGAGGGCGGGGGTCTCTCTTTTGGAAAACTGGGGTGCATGTGGGCAGCAGAGAGGAGGACCTGCACGCACCCCCCCCAACCTTGAGGGTCAGTCACAGCTCTCCTGGGACAGAACATCTTCCTCGTCCTGCCGGTGACCGGGCAGCTTCCATGTGGCTCCCCAGCCCAGCCGTCTCTTCATTCTTTCCGGCCCCGTGTGTGAAGGGCCAGAATGAAACCATGCCTTTCAGCTGTTGGAGCAACAAGTAAATAACATGGCCCCCTTTTGTCTGTAACTTGTGTAGTTCAGGAGCGGGAGGCCGCTGCTCTGAGCCTCATCTTTATATACCTTTGGATGGCATCCTCGAGACGAGATGTCTTTTTGGATGTTGCTTTATGATTATCACCCGGGGATTAATCTCTTGGCTACGAGGTTGCTAGGCTGGTTGCTAGGTAACCGCTGGCTGGGGAGAGGGTTTTCTGAGGCTCCTTCATATGGGATTGCTGGATGAGCCACCCAGCGGTGGCCCAAAGTCTAGGCTTCCAAAGAGGTTGGTGTCAACAAGGAAAGCGGTCGCTTAGTTAATTGGAGGTGTGTTTGTGCCGAGAATAAACATGGGCCTAAGATGTTTCTCAAATGAACTAAACCTAAACACTGTTTTAATTGCGTGGTCCTGCTCACCCATGCAGAGCAGCATGTCATGGTGTTGTGTGGGATTCTGGAGAGCGGAGGGGCCATAATGAGGCAGATTAAAGGAAGACTTCTGCTTGCGACTGCTGTGATGGAGGGCTGTTGACACCTCTGACGTCCACGCGTGTTCTCCTCGTGAGTTCAGGGTTCGGGTGAACAGGCTGCAGTCCCAGCCCCTGCTGCCACGTTGCCTTTGGGCCTTGAAGAGATTCCAAGGTCAGCCTCGCCCAGATGGCGCAGGGCTGGGAGAACGTCCTGGGAGGAGAGACTGGGTTTGTTTGCATGGGCCCTGTGTGCTGCACTGGGGGGTCCCTTTGCCTTCTGTCCACAAGTGAATCTGTTGGTAGGGACTTCCCTGGTGGTCCAGCAGTTAAGACTGTGCACTCCCAAATGCAGGGGGCAATGGCGGGGTGTTGTGTGTGAGCAGTTAGATCCCTGGTTTGGGAAATAAGATCCTGCATGCCACACAGTGTGGCCAAAACAAGAGAACCAACCAAATGAATCTGTGGGTGGTTTGTATCTTTTCTCACATCCTTAATGACCTTGAGCTTCCTGTGCCGTCAGTCAGTCTGTTTTTCCACCCTCTCCAATAATCCCCTGGTGTGTTTCAGGATGCATTTGTTAAATATTTATGAACGGTGACACCGTTTCCTTGGCACTCACCAGTGGGGGCGGTCTTCACGAGTTGGCACTAGGGATCCTAGAAATACTTGAACAGCTTCAGCGCCCTGTCACCTTCAGCAGAGCATCAGATGGGATTCCCCTGCCCTGTTTTGCGGTTTCCTGGCCCAGCTGTACAGTGGGGACTTCACCCAGAATCGAATAATTAAGTGGATTGAATCATCTGGGGGGGTGTGTCTGTGTGTTCACTTCATGTGGGTTACCTAAAATATTTAAGTGCTGTAAATGCTTGGAGATGTCAGGATTCATCTTATGTTTCCAAGATCTTTTTTTTTTTTTTTTAAACTGCATTACTCAGCAGAAAAGCACATTTCTCTACCCCCTCTCCCAGCCCCAAGGGTGGGAGGGCAGAGACAGCAGAGCAAGAATGACCCAGCTACCATCGACCCAGTGCTGCCTGCCTGCACTCTTACTGTTTTGAAGGTTGGTCTTCTGTCCTGGTTTTAAAGGTGGGGAATTAAGGTCAGAGAGGAACCCAGCCCAAGGTCAGCCAGCTAACTGGGGGGTAGCAGTAGGATTCAGACCCACGTCCACCTGACACAGAGCCTGCCAAGCTCTGTTTTCCATACTGGCAGCTACGTGGGGTTCATGGGATGACTCTGCCTTGCTACAGACGCCCTACTTCCCACCCCAGTTGAGCAGTGACCCCTGGGAGGGCCCCCAGCAAGAGAGGAGACCCCAACCAGAAAGAGCAGGTGGGAACACAGCATATTCAAATGCCCTTCAAGCCCCTCGTCTGTGAAATAGGGTGAACTGCCAGTTCCCAGCTCATGGTGAACATTTAGAGAACTGGTACAGCGGCCAGGGCCTTGTAAGTTGCATGGCTGTGTAATTAATGGCCCAGAGTGGGATACTTTTGGGAGTGGCAGTGGGCCCTGTGCATTTGGGATGCTGGGGCAGGAACCGTTGCCAGGACTGTCCCGAGCAGGTCTGGCATATGATCCTCCTTATAAATTCCTAATAAAGTTCACCCTGAGGCCCATAGCCTATTTGCTTCCATTCCTGGCTGTTCTTTCCAGAACACACCCCTGGGACCTCTCTGTTCTCTGGGGGTAAGGCTGCTCTAGCTTGGGGTTCCCATCTGTCTCTCTAAGACCCCTGCCATAGTCTGGCCTCCTATCTCTGCCTCACCTTCCTCCCCTTTTATTTGGAGCAAACTGTGTTGGTAGGACTGATGCTGAAGCTGAAACTCCAATACTTTGGCCACCTGATGCAAAGAACTGACTCATTGGAAAAGACCCTGATGCTGGGAAAGATGGAAGGCTGGAGGAGACGGGGACGACAGAGGATGAGATGGTTGGATGGCATCACTGACTTGATGGACATGAGTTTGAGCAAGCTCCAGGAGTTGGTGATGGATAGGGAAGCCTGGCGTGCTGCAGTCCTTGGGGTCGCAAAGGACAGAACTGAGCGACTGAACTGATACATAATATACAATTTACAACTTTAAAGTGTTCAATTTAGTGATATTTATTACATTTCCAGTGTTGTCCAACCATCACCATTGTCTCCTTTCAGAACATTTTCAGTCACCTCCAGAGGAGACCTCATACCCATTGGCAGTTACTCCCCGATTCCCTCTGCCCTTTGCTCTAAGCAATCACTCATCTCTTTTCTGTCTCTGTGGATTTTCCTATTCTGGACACTTCATAGAAATGGAATCATAGAATATGCGGTCCACATTGCATTTATCTCTTCATCTTATCAGTGGGCATTTGTGGTGTTCCCTCCTTTTGGTTAAGTGTGAATAGTGCTGGAATGAACATCCGTGTACAAGTTTCTGTTTGAGCACCTGTTTTGCCTTCTCTTGGGTTTGTACCCGGGAGTGGAATTGCTGGTTCACGTGTTGATTTTTTGTTTAACATACTGAGGAACTGCTGGTTTCCACAGTAGCGGCATCATTTTACATTTCCACTCACGGTGCGCAAGGTTTTCGTTTTATATCCTCACCAACAATCATTATTTACTTTTATTGTAGCCATTCTCATAGGTGTGAGGGGGCATCTCACTGTGGCTTTGGTTTACATTTCCTCATAATGGATAATGATGTTGAATATCTCCTCCTGTGCCTGTTCTCTATTTGTTTATCTTCTTCGGAGCGATGTCTGTTCAAGTCCTTTTCCATTTTTAATTGGGTTGTTTGTCTTTCTATTGTTGAGTTGTAGGAGTTTTTTATATATACTCTGGATACTAGGTCCTTACCAGGCGTATCAATTGCAGATATTTTCGACCATTTTGTGGGTCGTCTCATCGTTTTCTTGCTTGTGTTCTTTAATGCACAAAATTTTAAAATTTCGGTCAAGTACGGATTATTTTTGTTGATTGTACTTTTGGCGTTCTATCTAAGACATCATTGCCAAATCCGGGGTCATAAGATTTGCCTCTTATGTTTTCTTTTAAGAATTTTAAGGCTTTAGCTTTTATATTTGGGTTTTTATTCCATTTTGAATTAGTTTTTGTAAATGGTGTGTGGTCAGGGTCCATCTTGATTCTTTCATGGGCAGATAGCTAGTTGTCCTGACGCCACTTATTGAAGAGACTCTTCTTGCCCCGTTAAATGGTCTTGGCACCCTGAGTGAAGAGGCAGTTGGCCATGAACACAAGCTTATAGTTCTGGACTCCTCCACTCTATATCATTGATCTATACAGCTACTCTTACACCAGCCCCACACTGGTTTTGATTACTGCAGCTTTTAGTACGTTTTGAAATTGGGAAGCCTGAGTCCTCCAACTTATTCTTCATTTTAAAGATTGTTTTGGCTATTCACAAACCCTTGCAATTTCCATTTCTGTGGAAAAACTCGGTTGGGATTTTGATAGGGATTGTATTGCGTGTAGATCAGTCTGGGAAGGATTCCCATCTTAGCACCGTTGTCTTCCCGTCCATGGTGTCATTCCATTTACTTGGGTCTTACTTTAATTTCTTTCAGCAGCGTGTTATATAGTCTGCAGTGGACACATTCTTTCACTTGGTACAATCAGCTGCAGAAGTAGAAGTCACACTTTTGACTCACCAACACGAATCACAGGTGTTCTATGGATCACACTGCAAGTGACATTGAGATTTCGGCAAGTGTTTAGTCTCATCATTCCTTTGAAATCATAGTATTGTAAGAGCTTGTTGTTTGATGTATTAATAAGGAAGCATGTATATATTATATCACAAATCTACATTTTGGCAATATTTTCATATTAGTATTTCAATATCCTTGGTTTTCTTTCCTGTGTATCATGTCTTACGCATTTTTAAGCGTGAGTCTGAGGATTGATAGGCTTCATGTGACTGCCAGGGGCACAAACGTGATGGAAACCCTGCACCAGGCTGTTCCCTGACCCTTGCTGTTCCCACATGCTGTCCCTTAAAGCCACAGCCCACATCAGGGGGTGAGGGCCACCATGGGGGGCATCTGGCAGAGAACCAGGGCGATGAGTGCAACCACGTACAGTAGCTGTAATTTTATCCCATTATCTCCTGCTTTTGAGCTTTTACTGACAGCTGCACAAAAGTGATGTCAATTTAGGGAACATGTAGAATCTGTTCTCACACACATACACACAACACGCACACGTGTAAACTGATGGCAAACATCTGTCCTTCAGGCAGCTGGTGACACCTCCCGGAGCTGTGAGAAATGCTAATTCAGGGTATAATAGAGGGGCAGCCACCTCCCGGAATCCTGCAGTACCCAGGATCCATCTGGGCTCCCTCCTCTTGGTATGACAGGCTGCCCAGGTGATAAGGAACCTACCTGCCAACGCAGGAGACGTAAGAGATGCGAATTTCGATCCCTGGGTTGGGAAGATCCTCTGGAGGAGGGCACAGCCACCCACTCCAGTATTCTTGCCTGGAGAATCCCATGGACAGAGGAGCCTGGTGGGGCTCCAGTCCATAGGGTTGCACAGAGTCGGATGCAGCTGAGCGGCTTAGCATGCATGCACTCTTGGTATGATGCATGGGGTCCTTTATCACGCAGCCTGTGGCTCCTCTCCCGCAGGACACGTGATGCTGTAGCCACACCAGCTGAACTTGCTGTATTTGGGGTCTCCAGGCTTTGGCACAGCCTCGCTTTCCCTATGACAATAACCCTCTTTGCTGAATTCTCCTTGGTCAGCTCCTTGTCCTTCAAGCCTAGACCCCTCTCCTGGACATCTCCCCCCAGGAGTGTGTCTGCTCCTACCTTTCCCCTCCTGGTTCTCACCCTGTGTTGTAACGAGTTAACACCACTCTGCAGAGACCAGGGCTGACCCTGCTGGCCAAGCTCACTCCAAGGTGGCCGCTGTCAGGTCTCCTGGGAACATCTGCCAGCCACTGGGGAAGCTGATGACCAAGGAAGGCAGGGTCATGGGGCACAAGGTGCTTTTCTACCTTAAAAAAAAAAAAGTCTCATGATTGCCTTGGACCAAAGATGAATATAATCCAGGCTGGATTCATTATTGTTTATTCATTATTTTTTATTTTCTGTTTCTTTTAAAAAGCAAAAGTTAAAACCATTTTCTGGGGTCACTAAAAGCATTGTGGGCCCCAGCACTGTGCACCCAATAAAGTCATCGGCCCTGAAAGAAAGGCCCTGTCTCTGAGGAAACGCCCTTCCACGAGCCAAGGGACTCCCTGGCCTCCATCCCTGGCCTTCAGGCCTGCAGCCCACCTCAGAGAGGACACCGTGGGTGCTGCCCATCCTCCTGGGTCCCAGAACCACCTGGGACCTTCCCATGCACCATCATTTCTGTAGTAAAACCCAGGCAGACAGTCCTCCACAGGCTGCATGTATGTTCTGTTTGAGGTGTAGACATCTGGCTTGCTCTGGGTCCCCAAGGGTTGCCCTGTGACTCCTCACTGCGGGGACGGGCCACCTGCACCCACTCACTGATTGTTCATTGAGTTCGGGAGGCTCCTCTGTCTGCCTGGTGCTTAGGTTTCAGCCTTCCCTGCAGGGGCTTGGTCTTTGTAAGTGGATGGGCTTGAAGGGAGGTGAATTTGTTTCCTGGGGCGGCCATGACAAGGACCGGCAGCTGAGAGGCTGGTAGCCACGCATATCTGGAGGCCAGAAGTCCTGAGTCAGCCCTACTGGCTGCGCTTCCTCTGGGGCACAGTCTCCGTGCCTCTGCAGCCCCTGGAGCTGCACTGCTCATTTTCCTTGCCCTTCAGCCCCTTGTCCATCTCCATAGCCTGCAGCACAGCCTCTCCAGTGTCCCATTGCCTTCTCCTCTGTAGCCGAGTCTCTCTCAGTCTCCCTCTCAGAAGTTCACTTGCCTGTGACTCCACTCCTGGACGATCCAGGAGAATCTTCCATCTCGAGATCCTTGACTTGATGCCACCTTCAGAGTCCCTTTGTGCATGTAAAGTGGAAGTGTGAAAATGTTAGTCACCCCCTCGGATGTGCCCCCAGATGAGGGGCCTTCCTTGCCTCTTCTGGGCCTGGGGGGCGGGGACGGGGGGACCGGGGCGACCGGGGCTTGCCAGCAGTCCTTGGCTTGTGGCTGCACCACCTCCATCCTCCGTCTTCACGTGGCCTCCTCCCTGAGCGTGTGCCTCTGTGTCCCAACGGTCCCCTTTTCGTGACCCAGTCATCCTGGATTAGGGCTCGCTCAAATGACCTCAATTAATGTAATCACACCTGCAAGGACCCCTATTCTAAATAAGGTCACATTCACAAGTACCTGGCTTAGGGGGGCACCATTCAGCCTTGACAGGGGCCCAGCACGAGGGGCTGGCAATGTGCTCTCAAGCCTGAGCACTTACCATCCTCTTGGTAAACCTGTCAAAGCGTGGGGCCTTGTTCCCTGCTTCAGAGGGGAGATGCACCAGGGACCTGCTGTCACGCAGGTGGTGGGTGGCAGAGCCGGGCCCAGTTCTGAGCCAGGTGGGGATCTTTCTGGAGAGGCCCATGGTTCTCTTCTCGGTCAGTGGTGACCATGGGGTGGGCACCGTGCCCGAGTAGTGAAATGTGAACTCGAGTTGTGAAATGTGAATCGGAGTAGTGAAATGTGAACCTGTATTGCTGCCTCCACCCTCCCCATAGGGTGCTTCCCAGGTCTGAGCAGGTTCTGGGGCCCAGGAGAGGTTCAGGGTTCACAGAGGTGTTGAGGGGGGTGGAGCGAGATAGCCTATGGGTGTGGGAGGCTTTGCCATGCCCCACGCCTCCTGCTTCCCTTGTAGCTCAGTCAGTAAAGAATCTGCCTGCAATGCAGGAGACACAGGTTCAATCCCTGGGTCGGGAAGATCCCCTGGAGACAGGAATGGCAACCCACTCCAGTATTCTTGCCTGGAGAATCCCATGGACAGAGGAGCCTGGTGGGCTATAGTCCATGGGGTCACAAGAGTTGGACACGACTTAGCGACTGAACCACCACCACAGCTCCTGCTGATTCTCTGGGGATTTATTCCTTTGCCTTCTTCATTGGCTGCTCCGGGGACTGTTGTGTTCTCATTTCTCAGTGCTGTGAGCACCTTGGCCATCGAGCCCAGGTATCCTGGGTGAAAGGTCCAGGCGTCCTCTTTCCTGGGAGGAGAGCCCTTAGGAGGTGCTTCCCCACCGCCCCTCGGAGAAGGGGTTATTTTTACACCTAAACAGATGGGGCGCTGTGAACCAGACTCCATGTGGCTTCCAATCCAAGGGAAAGATTCAGATTGTGTGTCTTTCCAGGACTTAGGATCATCTTATTTTTTTAAAAAAATTGAGATGTAATTGACATGGAGAGAGCATATTTGTTTCAAGTGTGCAACAGACTGATTCAATATTTGTGTGTATTGAGAAATGATCACACTCTAAGTCTAGTTAACATCTGCCACCACACATAGTGACACATTTTTTTTCCTTGTGATGAGAACTTTTAAGAACTCCTGTCTCAGCAACTTTCAGATATGCAACATAGTGTTTTTAACTACAGTCACTGTGCTGTATACCACATCCTCTTGACTTCATTTTGGTTCAGTTCAGTTGCTCAGTCGTGTCCAACTCTTTGTGACCCCATGGACTGCAGCACGCCAGGCTTCCCTGTCCATCACCAACTCCTGTAGCTTTCTCAAACTCATGTCCATCAAGTCGGTGATGCCATCCAACCATCTCATCCTCTGTCATCCCCTTCTCCTCCCATCTTCAATCTTTCCCAGCATCAGGGTCTTTTCCACTGAGTCAGTTCTTCACATCAGGTGGCCAAAGTATTGGAGTTTCAGTTTCAGCATCAGTCCTTCCAATGAATATACAGGACTGATTTCCTTTAGGATTGACTGGTTTAATCTCCTTGCTGTCCAGGGGACTCTCAAGAGTCTTCTCTAACACCAGGGTTCAAAAGCATCAATTCTTTGGTTCTCAGCTTTCTTTATGGTCCAACTCCCACGTTTATACATGACTATTGGAAAAACCATAGCTTTGATTAGACAGACCTTTGTCAGCAAAGTAATGTCTCTTCTTTTTAATATGCTGTCTAGGTTGACTTATTTATCTTTAATTGGCAGTTTGTATCTTTTGACCTCCTTCACCCAGTTCTCCCACCCCAACCCCCTGCCTCTGGCACCACCAGTCTGTTCTCTGTTCTCTGTATCTTTGAGGTCAGTTTTTTTCCTGTTTGTTTTTTAAGATTCCGCACTTAAGTGAGTTCAAAGCACTGTTTGTCTTTCTTGGTTTGACTTATTTCACTTAGCGTAAGGCCCTCAAGGTTTACCCGTGTTGTTGCAGATGGCAAGATTTCCTTCTTTGCATGGCTGAATTATACTCCATTGAATATATACACCACATCTTTATCCATTCACCCATCAATGGACACTTCGGTTGCTTCTGTATCTTGGCCGCTATAAACAATGCAGTAAACGCAGAGGTGCAGATGTCTTTTCAAGCTAGTATCTCCATTTCCCTCAGATAAATACCCAGAAGCAGGATTGCTGGACCATATGGTAGTTCTATTTTTAATTTTTTTGAGGAACCTCCATACTTTTTCCATAATGGCTGCACCAGTTGACATTCCCACTAATAGTGTAGAAGAATTCCCTTTTTCC
Organism: Bos mutus; assembly: GCF_027580195.1. Taxonomy (NCBI): domain Eukaryota; kingdom Metazoa; phylum Chordata; class Mammalia; order Artiodactyla; family Bovidae; genus Bos; species Bos mutus. Next base: position 104,435,318 of record NC_091622.1, on the reverse strand, counting down.
CATGTCCTTGCCAACCATTATTTCCTGTCTTTTTGAAAATTGCCATTTTAATTGGTATGCGGTGATATCTCATTGTGGTTTTGATTTGCATTTTCCTGACTAGTGATGTTGAGCACTTTTTCATTTACCTGTTGGCTATTTGTATGTCTTCCTTGGAAAAATGCCTATTCAGTTCCTCTACCCATTTTTTTTGGATTGTTTGGCTTTTTGCTCTAGACTCATATGAGTTTTTATATATTTTGTACATTAGCCCCTTATCAGATACATGATTTACAAATATTTTCTCCCTTTCAGTAGGTTGCTTTTGATTTTGTTGATGGTTTCCTTTGCTGCACAGAAGCTTTTTAGTTTGATGTTGTCCCACTTGTTTATTTTTGCCTTTGTTGCTTTTGCTTAGTTGCCAAGACCAATGTCAAGGGACTTATCACCTATGTTTTTTTCCTAAGAAAACTCATGTTCAAGTTTTTAATCCATCTTGGGTTAATGTTTGCATATGGTGTTAGGTAGTGGTTGAATTTTATTCTTTTGCTCAAGGCTGTCCAGTTTCCCAAGCACCATTTATTGAAGAGACTGTCCTTCCCCATTTTATATTCTTGGCTCCATTGTCATAAATTAATTGATCATATTTGTGTGGGTTTATTTCTGGGCTCTCTCTGCTGTTCCATTGGTCTGTTTCTGTGCCAATGCCATACTGTTTTGATTACCACAACTTTGTAATATTGTTTGAAACCAGGGAGCATGATACCTCCAGCTTTGTTGTTCTTTCTCAAGATTGCTTTATTTATTTGGAGGCTTTTGTGGTTCCATACAAATTTGAGGATTGTTTGTTCCATTTCTGTGAAAAATGGAATTAGAATTGTGATAGGGATTGTATTGAATCTGTAGATTTCTTTGGGTAGTGATAGTATGGACATATTAACAATATTAATTCTTCTAATGCATGAGAACAGAATCTTTCCATTTATTTGTATCTTCAGTTTCTTTTATCAATGTCATTTTTAGTGTATAGACCTTTCACCTCCTTTGTTAAATTTATTCTCGGATATTTTATTCTTGGGGATGCAATTATAAGTGGGATTGTTTTCCTAACTCTTCTGATAGTTCATTTACTAGTGTATAGAAATGCAAAAGATTTTTGTATGTTGATTTTTCATTCTGCAACTTTAATTTGTTGATAACTTCTAACAATTATTTGGTGGAGTCTTTAGGGTTTTCCATAGAAAATTTGTCATCTGCAAATAGCAACAGTTTTACTTCTTCCTTTTTTAATTTGATGCCTGTTTTTTTCTTGCCTAATTGCTCTGGCTAGGATTTGTAATACTGCGTTGAATAAAATTAGCAAGAGTGGGCATCCTTTTCTTGTTACTGATCTTGGAGTTTAAGTTATCAGTGTTTCACTATTTGAGTATGCTATTAGCTTGGGCTTATCATATTTGGCCTTTATTATGTATGTTCCCTCTATACCCACTTTATTGAGAATTTTTATCATGAATACATGTTAAATTTTGTCAAATGCTTTTTATGCACCTATTGGGATGGTCATATAATTTTTATCCTTCACTTGGTTAATGTGATATATCACGTCTGCGGATGTTGAACCATCCTTGCAACCATGGGATGAATCCCACTTGATTGTGCTGTATGTAGTTAATATGTAGTTGAATTCAACGGGGGTGATATTTTATGGAGAACATAGTCTAACAACGCTTGTTAACCTGTTGTGTGACATAGACCTCCTTTCGGAATAATTTCAAGTGCCCCAAAAGAGAATATAAAGGGTCACGGAGGACAGTTACTTTAGATACAGCTCTCCCTACGGACAGCCCTGCTGTTCTAGACTGTGGGAAGAGCTGCCCTCACTGCTCTCAGGGGCCGCCAGCAGGTAGCCGGGTCCCAGGCAGGGCAGATTTGGGTGAGCAGTAGCCAGGTGAATGTGAGGAGGGGGGCTCGGGGAAGATCAAGCATCAGGCCTGGGTAGGGGGACTGCGTGTCTGGACTGAGAGCCCAGCTCCGCATCTGCTGGCCGTGGTGACAGCTGCAGCAGCAGTAGCAAATGCATCCTTCCAGAGCACCCACTGTGTCCGGTTCTGTCCTCTCATCACTGCATTGAGTCAGTCCTCCATGGTCCCACCAGCCCTGGGTGTGCGTCCTCTCGCTGCTATTGGCTGGCAGGAGCCTGGGCCCGGAGGAGCTGGGTGACTTACTCAGGGTCTGGCTGCCTCTCCTGGGCACGGTAGGCAGGCAGGGTTGCCGCTCCTGCTGGAAAGCCGTGCACGTGCTCCATTGCTGCCTCTGCTGACACATGTCCCAGGGCCACTGCGCTACCTCTTCCCACTTCCTTCATCACCCAGCTCCATGCTCGTCCGCCTCCGCTGTCCCGCTAGGCTGCCCTCCTGAGCCAGGTGGTCTTGTCCTTGCCTGTGTGTAGCCGCCACCGGGATCCCCGATGGCACCTTTCCTGTGGCTCTTTGGGTCCCGAGGCAGCCGTGGCTCCACCCTGTGTTGGAGATGGGGACTCGTGGCTGGGGCCCGCATGGCCAGTGGCCAGGGTGGCTGTGTGGGGTGAAGGGAGGGAGCAGTGGATCTGGGCCAGGGACCTGGGCACGGCTCCTGGTCACACCTCCTGACCTGACACACAGTGCCTTTGCACGCCGTTTCTGCCCAGGATGCACGCTCGCCCTGCCCAGCGGCTCCCGGGCCTCCAGGGCACGCCTTCGAGGCCCAGAGGCAGCATCATTTTGTCTCCCGATCCCTGGACCCTGCAGCAGGGGACGTCTCATCACCCAACCCAGTCTCCTCAGGGACTGTCATGTGTCCACCTGCAAGACGTTCCTGGGCCCATCCCGCGGTCCGGTGCTGGTTGCTTTGCAGATGGTGGGGCAAAAAGTCAAGTCCTGTGCTTATGGGGACCACCCTCTGGGGAGGGGCAGGCTCTCCCTGAACACTCTTGTCCAGGGTGGAGGTGATGGGGGCCCTGGAGGGTCTGCCGTGCTCAGCTGGTCTCAGCTCAGGGGTGGGGTTGGCGTCTGGGACTCAAGGGCATCTGTGAGACAGCTGATTAGCCAGTGACTGATGCGTCACCAGGGTGACTGGCAGTGTCAGAAGGGCAGCCGCATCCACAGCTCCATGGCGTGTCTGGTGTCCCTGAGGCCCAGTCATAGGTGTACCCCAGGCTGTCTACACTGGGCCCAGAATACAAGTGGCCAGTTTACAAAGAAGGTGATACGTGGATGTGATAAAAAATGAAGATGGTACAGAAATTGTCCAGTGTGGGGAGACTGTGCGACCTTCATCCCCAGAGGCCTCCTAGGTCTGTGTTCTGCACCTCCTTCCAGACACAGTGCCTGTGTGCCCTGGCGTGGGCTCGTGTGTGTGCATCTGTGTGTACGTGTCTGTGTGTGTCTGTGTCTGTCCATGTCTGTGTGCATGTTACTGTGTGTGTGCTGATGTCTGTGTATATGTTACTCTGTGTGTATGTCCGTGTCTATGTGTATGTTACTGTGTATGTCCGTGTCTGTGTGTATGTTGCTGTATGTGTACGTGTCTGTATGTTACTGTGTGTGTGTGTCTATGTGTATGTTACTGTGTATGTCCACGTCTGTGTGTATGTTGCTGTATGTGTACGTGTCTGTGTGTATGTTACTGTGTGTGTGTCTGTGTGTTACTGTGTGTGTTTATGTGTCTGTGTGTTTGTTACTGTGTGTATGTCTGTGTCTGTGTGTATTTGTCTATGTGTATGTTACTGTGTGTGTGTCTGTGTTACTGTGTGTGTGTATGTGTCTGTGTGTACATGTCTATGTGTATGTTACTGTGTGTGTGTCTGTGTGTTACTGTGTGTATGTGTGTGTGTTTGTTACTGTGTGTGTATGTGTTTGTGGGCTTCCCTAGTAAAGAGTCCACGTGCAACGCAGGAGATCCTGGTTTGATTCCTGGGTCAGGAAGATCCCCTGGAGAAGGGATGGGCTACCCACTCCAATTTTCTTGGGCTTCCCTGGTGGCTTAGACAGTAAAGAATCCACCTGCAATGCGGGAGACCTGGGTCTGATCCCTGGGTCAGGAAGATCCCTTGGAGGAGGGCATGGCAACCCACTCCAGTATTCTTGCCTGGAGGATCCCATGGACAGAGGAGCCTGGTGGGCTACAGTCATGGGGTCGCAAAGAGTTGGACACCACTGAGAGACTAAGCACAGCACATGTGTGTGTTTATTACTGTGTGTGTGTATATCTGTGTGTATGTATATCTGTGTGTATGTGTCTGTATGTATGTTTCTGTGTGTTTGTATCTGTGTGTATCTGTTTGTATGTTTCTCTGTGTATCTGTGTATGTGTCTGTATGTATGTTTCTCTGTGTGTATGTATCTGTGTATGTGTCTGTATGTTTCTCTATGTATGTGTGTTACTGTGTATGTGTCTGTATGTTTGTGTGTATCTCTGTGTATGTGTATGCATGTGTCTGTGTGTGTCTGTATGTTTCTCTGTGTATCTCCGTGTGTCTGTATGTTTCTCTGTGTGTATGTATCTGTGTATGTGTCTGTATGTTTCTCTGTGTATGTATGTATGTTGCTGTGTATGTGTCTGTATGTTTCTCTGTGTATCTCTGTGTACGTGTATGTATGTTTCTGTATGTTTCTATGTGTGTATGTATGTTTCTCTGTGTATCTGTGTGTATATGTATGTTTCTATGTGTGTCTCTGTGCATGCATGTTTCCACGTGCATCTGTGTGTGTGTTACGGTGTGCACACACACCACCTCATCAGTTGCCCTAATCCCCCGCCCTCTGCCACCCACAGGTGTCCGTGCTGGTCCTCTTTGCCCTGGCCTTCCTCACCTGTGTCGTCTTCCTGGTCGTCTACAAGGTGTACAAGTATGACCGCGCCTGCCCTGACGGCTTCGTCCTCAAGGTAAGCCCCCAGCCCCTGGGGCCCCCAGTGCTTTTGTACCTTACCCCCCTGCTTGACTCACGGCTCCCAAGGGATGGGCCTAGAGTGGTGGGAGCTCCCGGTGGGGGCCCTGCGGGCAGGGCAGGGGGTGCAGTGGGGATGTGGGGTGAGTCCCCTGCCTGGCAGGCCCAGTGCAGCCCCTGGGGGTGTGGTGAGGAAGTGGAGGTCCCAGGAGAGGGAGACCTGCACTGCCACGCAGGGATCGGGAGCCCAGCCCCGAGAACGCGCGTCCCTGGTCTGCCCGCCGCAAAACACGGCTGGACTCTCTCTGGACGGATGATGCTCGCTTTGCTGAGCCGTGTGACTCCTCTTTCCGCAGAGGCTGCACGGAGAAGCAGATGCGGGGGACTGCAGGACTAAAGGGAGAAGAACAAGGGCGGGGCTGGGGTGAGGGGACACGCAGGAGGTGGTGACGCACACGGGCCAAGGGCTTGCTCCTGAGTCCCCCACAGTCATATCTGGGCCCCGTTTGGTTCTGAACTTCCTGGAGCCAGTATGAGGAGGAAGACCCTGTGGGTTCCAGGACTTGGTGCTGCTGGAATGAGGCAGGACCCGGTACTGAGCAGGAGCTGACCCAGCCTGGTCGCCGCTGTCACTGGGCGCCCGTGCTTTGGCCGATGCTAATGTGAGGGCCGTGGGGCCCTCGTATGGGCTCCTCCTCTCGCAGCTCCAGAGCTCCTAACATTCTGTGCCCATCACGTGGGAGGTCTGTGAGGGCGCCTTGCAGGCCCCTGGGGAAGGACTCCGGGCTGGCGGAAGCCCGCCTGCCCCTTCCACCAGCCCCTGTGCACACTCTGGTGGGGCCCAGGCTGGAGGAGTTGATGGTCTGTTTGGAGGCTCAGAAGATGCTGGGGTTTAAAGGAGGTGGATCCAGAGGGCTGGGAGCCAGCAGGGCAGAGCCAGGTGGGTCGGTGGGGTGATAGGCAGCTCCCAGGTACCTGCTGGCTGGTCCATACATGGCCCACCTGGTGGGGGAGCCAGCCGTGGCTAGACTGGAGTGTCGGCCAGAGACCCCCGGGGGACGGGGGAAGTGATGGGACAGTCATTTGGGTGGCTGTGGAGGCTGTGGGTTGGAAGGGAGTGACAGGGGGCCAGTGAGATGACCCAGGAGGCTAGTAGAGGGGAGCAGGGGAGAGATGGGGGTCTGGACAGGTCGGGGTTCTGAGGATGGAGCAGGAGTGACTCTGGGAGGCAGGGGTGGCAGGGCAGGAGGGGAGGACCCAGGGGTCACGGAGGAGCCAGGGTGACACGGGAACTGTGCCCTGATGGAACCTGGGTGTGCGGAGCATGACTTCCTGGGGACCAGAGCCCTCATCCAGGTGGACTGCTCACGCATACCTGAGGCCACAGCCTGCCTCGGGGCTTCCTTCTGGCTCATTCTCTGTGACCCCGAGTGCAGAGGAGGGCGGGTCCGAGCTGTCTTCTCCATCTTGCATGGCCAGGTTTTGCTAGATTCGCTGGTCCAGGTGGGGTCAGGGAGATGAGGGCCAGTCCTTGGGCTCACCGCACCACTGGATGGGGCAAGCGTGTGCCTGTTTAATAGACTCTGTAGGTTGATGCTGGGCTCAGCCAGCCTTGGGGATTTAGAGCCCCAGGGAGGTTGTTCTGGATCTTCGTCCGCTGGGACTTGGCAGTCTCCCCTGGCATCTGAGGGGCGGTGTCTTTCCTGGAGAAGGGGAGCCTGGAGGGCCGGGGAGCTGCTGACCTGTTTCCGCTGCCCTCAGGCTACGGCCGGAGCAAGGAAGGTGTGAGTGTGTCTCCTTCCTCCCTTTCTGCGTGTTCGCGCATGTGATCAAATGTCGCTACCCGGCAGTTTACAGGGGCTTTTACCTCAGATCTTTGATGCTCCCAGAAACCCTGTGGGGTAGATGTCATTAGACCCCATGATACCAACAGGAAATTGAGCTCAGACACGTCTGTGGTGCCCAAGGTTAGGCCCTGCCCTTCATTCATTACTCAGTGCGTATGAAGGGCCCCCTCCTGTGTGCGTGGTGGGGTGCTGGGCGTGCTGCGGGGCAGACAGGCAGTGCTGGGTGCCTGCCCTTGAGCTCCCGTTCTAGCAGCAAGCCAGCAGACAGATGCCCAGACGATGTGCGTGCTGCCAAGAGTTAGGAAACAAGGAATACAGGGTGACTGAGTGTCTGTGGCCACCTCTTCCAGGAAGACCACAGGGCTTGTCCGGCAGGGATCTAAATGAGAAGGGGGCATTGGTGTGGACCAGCTGTGGGCAGTGCTTGTGCTGGGGGGACAGAGTGGCCTGGGCCCCCGAGGGAAGGGCTGATGGGCACAGGTGCCCAACTTCTGGGATGCGTGGAGGGGCGGGGACCAGCCCCTTGCTGAGGCTGGCCCCAAACTGAGGAGTGTCACAGGAGATCTCAAAGGGCAGACGTGCGCTGGAGAGGACACTAGGTCTCTAGCTTTTTTTTTAAATCATGAAGTCACTGTGCGAGCACTATAGAAAGGTCTTAAACATAATGGGAACCGCCCCAGACCCCCTTGAGGTCTTTACGCTTGGGCGTTCCTTGTACACTTCCTCTTGGGGAGCCTCCATGTGAGCTTTAATAGCTGACCAGGGCTGTTGGGACACTTTTCCTGGACTCCCTCACCCATCTGGTTGTCGTTTGATGTTTAGAGGCTCCGTGACCTCCCTGCGCTCACCCCTGACATGTGGCTCTGCTAGGGTCTTTCTGGCCCAAGAGGGCAAGGTCACAGCTTCCTGAGAGCCCTGGCCCCATCCCACTCCCACGTGGCTCCCACACGCCCCCCGGGGTCTTGCCCGCCACCGGCTCGCCCCTCCCCACCCCTGCAGTGCCTCCAGAGCATCCCTGTCTTGCCACCTTGCTGTGTCGGCAGCAGCAGGACCGTCTTGTTTTCTTTGGCCTGGGCACCTGGAGAAGCGGGAATACCCTGTCCTGTCTGGAGGCCCGTCTCAGCCTGGAACAAAGTCACTCGCTGCCCAGCAGGTGCTGGTGGCTTCAGAAGGTCGTGCCAGACCCTGTGCTGGTGGCGTGGACAGAGTGGAGGTGAGGTGGCAGTGCAGAGGGGCGGAGGGTGGCTGCTGGCTCTCTGGATGGGGGCCAGTTCACCTGCAGGGCTGGCCTGGGAGTGAACAAAAGGTTCAACCCTGCAAAGCGTCCCTGCTCCCCTATGCCCAGGTGTAGCTAGAGGTCAGGACACTGGTGAGAGGTCAGGACATCAGAATCTGCCTGCAATGTAGGAGACCCAGGTTCGATCCTTGGGTTGGGAAGGTCCCCTGGAGGAGGGCATGGCAACCCACTCCAGTATGCTCATCTGGAGAACCCCATGGACAGAGGAGCCTGTACAGTCCATGGAGTTGCAGAGAGTCAGACACGACTGAGCAACTAATACACACAATGAGCACAGCTGTTCTGGTAAACTTTTGTGGCTTCCCTGAAATATCAATAACCTCAGATATGCAGATGACACCACCCTTATGGCAGAAAGTGAAGAGGAACTAAAAAGCCTCTTGTGAAAGTGAAAGAGGAGAGTGAAAAAGTTGGCTTAAAGCTCAACATTCAGAAAACGAAGATCATGGCATCTGGTCCCATCACTTCATGGGAAATAGATGGGGAAACAGTGGAAACAGTGTCAGACTTTATTTTTTTGGGCTCCAAAATCACTGCAGATGGTGACTGCAGCCATGAAATTAAAAGACATTTACTCCTTGGAAGGAAAGTTATGACCAACCTAGATAGCATATTGAAAAGCAGAGATATTACTTTGCCAACAAAGGTCTGTCTAGTCAAGGCTATGGTTTTTCCAGTGGTCATGTACGGATGTGAGAGTTGGACTGTGAAGAAAGCTGAGCGCTGAAGAATTGATGCTTTTGAACTGTGGTGTTGCAGAAGACTCTTGAGAGTCCCTTGGACTGCAAGGAGATCCAACCAGTCCATCCTAAAGGAGATCAGTCCTGGGTGTTCATTGAAAGGACTGATGCTGAAATCGAAACTCCAGTACTTTGGCCACCTCATGCGAAGAGTTGACTCATTGGAAAAGATCCTGATGCTGGGAGGGATTGGGGGCAGGAGGAGAAGGGGATGACAGAGGATGAGATGGCTGGATGGCATCACCGACTCGATGAACATGAGTTTGAGTGAACTCCAGGAGTTGGTGATGGACAGGGAGGCCTGGTGTGCTGTGATTCATGGGGTCGCAAAGAGTCAGACACGACTGAGCAACTGAACTGAACTGATAACTCAGTTGGTCTAGAATCTGCCTGCAATGTAGGAGACCCCAGTTCGATCCCTGGGTTGGGAAGATCCCCTAGAGAAGAGATAGGCTACCCACTCCAGTATTCCTGGGCTTCCCTTGTGGCTCGGCTGGCAAAGAATCTGCCTGCAATGTGGGAGATTTGGGTTCAATCCCTGGGTTGCGAAGATCCCCTGGAGAAGGGAAAGGCTACCCACTCCACTATTCTGGCCTGGAGAATTCCATGGACCATATAGTCTGTGGGGTCGGAGTCAGACACGACTGAGCGATGTTCATTTCACTTTACTCCATCTTCACTAAACCAGCAACAGTGAGTCTCGCATCTCTGAGGCGAGGCAGTAGCTACGGCAGCCGCAGCAGGGAAAACACCCATGGATCCTGCCTCGGCTTCAGAGGGGCCTGGTTGGGGAAGAGGTGGCTGGATCTGCTGTCAGAGTCAACTTACTTACACAGCTCCACCAGACCCCAGAGCTCTCTAGACCTCCTGCTCCTGACTATGTCCCATCCTTCACCCCCGGCCCTCTTCCCAGACCCAGAGTGATGAAGCCACAGCTTGGTGGTCCGGGCTGGACGAGGCGCAGTGCCTTCCCCCTGCCGATTGCCCATGTCCGCCCCTTCTTAGTGTGGGTGGCGGAGCGGAGGCTGTGTGGCAGGCGTGGGGCTGCAGGCCTGGGCTCGGCAGGTCTGTGGATCCCCAGTGCCTGGCCCTGAACTGGCGTGGTGGCTCTGAACCCCATGGGCAGCCCCCACCGTGGGAGAGCCCCCGACCCTCGGGCTGACAACGCCTCTTCACAGATGCAAGGCTGGTGTCCTCAGTAAGAACCGTTCAACGTGGAGAGGGAGCCCTGGGTCACGCTTGTTCAGGCTTCTAAATGGGCTCAAACAGGAGCCTTTGTAAGACCCCCATGTGGTCCCTTTTCCCCCACAAATCACCTGTTGAGCCCTCTGTGACTGCTCCTGACACCGGGCAGTGGTCCTGAACAGTGGGAAGGCCTCTGGGTCCTGAGGGTGGCATGACCGCCTGGTGCCCAAAGAGGGCCTCGTGAAGGCTGTGGCATTCGCTGGGTTCCCGTGGTTCCGGCCGTAGGAGCAGCTCCTCCTGCCAAGCCTGCCCTCCCCACCAAGCCCTGCAGAGCACCGCCATCCCCACCTCTGAGGAAGCCGAGGGCCCAGCGGGGACCAGGCCAGTGGGCTGCAGGGCTTGATGAACGCTGGTGGAACTTGGGGCTGCTGGGGGTGCAGCCCTGCCCTGGTGCCCTGGGGAACTTGCTGCCTTGTTTCTCACTGTTCTGCCTTTGGGCAGAGTGTTGACCGTCGGCAGCTTTGTGGGTGGAGTCCAGAGTTCCCTGAGCAGAGGCCCTGAGCTGGAGCTGGGTTCTCACCCAGGTGGGTCTCGCTGGCCACATCTATGAAATGGAACTAACGGATCCCAGCTCACAGGGAGATACTGTGCCCACAAGGCGCTCGGTGGCTTACTCAGAAGGAACCAGTATGGTGGCTGGGCCGCGGTCTGGTGATGGGCCTTGGGTCTGCAGGATAGACCCCACAAGGAACAGCCCCTTAACAGGGAGGAGCTAACCTGCCTTTAGCTTCTGGAGGCTGAGGAAGCCTGCACTGGGCAGGGACGAGGCTCTCAGAGGAGGTTCCCCTTGTGTGTCCCAGGCTGACGCTCACGTCCACTGGGCAGCAGCTGCCATCGGCCATGCAGGTGACCATCGGAGACCCGTTGTGGTCTCCATGCTGGGCCCACGCAGGGAGGCACAGGAGCGCTTTGAACAGCCGGGGTCTTGCTGGGCCCTAGGGGGTTGGCGGGATCCCGCCAGTGTGCTTGCCCGTGAGGTGGTTGAGGCTGAGACGCTGCTCCAGGGTTATCTGAGCGCTGGATCCTGCGGGCGGGGCTGGGAACCCGGTTTAAAACTCTCCCTGGTGACCGTGATGTGGCCGAGTCTGGAACCCCTGTCACTTCACGCTCCCTTCACCGTGTGACAAGGAGACGGTGGCGGTGCTGTGATGCTTCTGTCGTTTGGAGACACAGATGGTGTGTCCCGCCAGATGGAAGGCTCTTCTCTTGTTAAAGCCGCGGCTGGCAGGCAGTGGGGCTCCGGGAGGTCTTCCTGGAGCCCCTGTTCTGTCTTGGGCAGCGCTGCCAGCCCCTGGGGGTGTTGTCCCTTTCCTGGCAGGGACCAGTCTAGGAGGTCAAAGCCGCTGAGAAGGGGCCGCGGGAGCAGTGGAGGGCAGGCAGCTTCTCTGTTGGCTCCCCTTCCAACCTGCCTGTGCCACACCCCTCACATCCCACTGGCCAGAAGTTAGTCCCGCGGAGGGGCACACCTCTCGCATCCCATTGGCCAGAAAGTCCCGTGGAGGGACTCATCCCATTGTGGACGGACACACCCCTCACGCCCCATTGGCCAGAAATTGGTGCTGGGAGGGCTGGGAAATGTCCTGAGCTGGGCGCTCTGTACCTGCTGAGCTCTGGGAGAGGGGGCTGGTGCCAACCGTGGGCAGCCCGCCACCCTTCCTCGAGGGCGTGTGTGTGTGTGTGTGTGTGTGTGTGTGTGTTGGTGACAGTGGGTGGTGGCTTAGCCCGGCTTCTGGATGGAAGAAAGGCAGCTTTTGGCGGTGGGGGTCGGGGGCGGGCTAGACTCTGGGTGAGCGGACGAGACAGGGATTCATGTCTCCACACCCAGCCTGCCCCGGATTCTGTGGTCGGTAGGGAAGCGCCTCTTCCCTAGTGGACAGCTTCCTCGGGACAGCCTCCCTCTCAAGTGCCCTGGTGGGGTTCGCGTGTCTTCCTGCTGCTCTCTGGTTCTCAGGGTCACACCAGTCCCTCCCAACCCCCTGACCCTTGCCTTCTCCAGGTGTTTGTGTCCTGAGGCTCCTCGCCCTCTGCTGTGCCACGGGCCTCTCTCCAGCCTGTGTCCCGGGTCCTCCTGCCCCCAGGCCCAGCTCACGTGCCCTCAAGTGTGCCTCCCCTAACCCCCCTGCCCCCAACTGGCTCACAGAAGCCTTTCTTCACTGTTGCGTCTGGTGGACATGTCAGAAGTTCCACTGTATTCTAGTAGATTTAAAATGGTCTTCCCTGATAACTCAGGTGGTAAAGACTCCAGCGGCAATGCAGAAGACCCTGGTTCGATTTAAAATAAATCGCGAGTGTAAGGTCTTTAGAGCAACAGGAAGGACCGCTAAGTCCCTTCACTGGCCTTACAGACGCCCCTCCTCTTACGATGCCATCAACGCCAGGCGGTCAGCTCAGCATTGAGTCTCTCCCAAACCCAGGGAGGTACTTGGTGACCACAGGTGTTACCTGGAGACTCACGGGCCCGCCTCCTGCGTCAGTGTGTGTGTCTCAGGGGCCGCTTGTCTTGCAGAACACCCAGTGCATCCCAGAAGGCTTGGAGAGCTACTATGCCGAGCAAGACTCCAATGCCCGGGAGAAATTTTACACCGTCATTAACCACTACAACCTGGCCAAGCAGAGCATCACCCGCTCCGTGTCGCCATGGATGTCTGTTCTGTCGGAAGAGAAGCTCTCGGAGCAGGAGACCGAGGCCGCAGAGAAATCCGCTTAGCGAGATGGGCAAGTTCCTTAATGGTGTCGCTTGAAGGTAACAAGGGGACTTTGAGGGACATTTCATCAAATATAATTACTGATAATTTATAGAGGTTACTCATGTATGGTGCAACCGCTTCTGTTTGCTAATTGCTGCTTTGCAAATACGACTTGCTGCGGGCCATTCACGGGCGTAAAGTCAAGTGCGTATCAGCACTGCTTAGGGAGCTCTGCCACCACTTTCCATGTTAGGGAATCTTAATTTAGTGACTTTCCTGGGATTTATTGGATGCTGTCAAAAAAAAAATTTACACTGGATATGCAAGGGGTTTGAACTTCAGATAAATAATGCATTTTGTGGATTTTTTTTTTCCTTTTAAACCACCTTGCTGTTTCGCAAACCTTACTCCACAGCCACATCTTGAGTGATCCCTGCTGTGCTAAGGGCAAGCTGTACTTCACGTTTCTTCCCACCTCCCAGAAGGGTACTCCGATAGGCCAAGAAGCCCATGCCCCATAGTGAATGGTGGAGGACGGTGGGAAGGAAGCAGAGAGGCCGGGAGGCGGGGGCGGCCATGCCCTCCTCCCCCGCGCTGACTGCCGAGTGCGCAAGCGCTGCAGCGAGGACGTGGCGGCCTCTCTGTACAGAGGGCGCTGGCCGGGCAGAGGAGTCAGTGTGGCCCCTCAGTACCTGTGAACTGGGTCAGAGCACGGGAGGTGGAGACTCTGGGAGGAGGGGACCCTGGGCCACAGGCTACAGATCCCCGTCTCCCTGTAGGTAGTCTTGTCTGTTCTGTGATGGGCGGAGTAGGAATGAAATCCAACCAGCCCTTTTGTCCACGTCTATTACGAACAAGTTTGCACCGACATGCCCGTGTTAGCAGGTTAGTTTTGGAACACTTAGTTGGGTGGGAAAAGTGAACAGTGTAATTGCTGGTATAAGTCAAGACTATGTTGATTTTTATTTTGTGGGACAGATGTAACTCCTTTGATGTAAGAAACAGGCTGGAAAGGCTGGGAGGGGGGGCTGCAAGTCCAATTATGACATTTCCATTCACAATCTTTGTAAGACAATTACGTTTCAGCCTGAATCTTGACATTAAAAGTATATGTTTACAGAATTACCAGTTAGATAAACCAAGTGTGTAAGAGGATTATATAGAAAAAAAGACATTCACAGACATTTTCTTCCGTGTTATTTGAATGTGTTGTTTCTGGTGGACATGTCAGAAGTTTCACTGTTTTTTTTTTTTTTAATCAAAAATAAATGACACATAGTGCAAGCTGTGTTGTAAACAAGCATGGTGGTCATGGCCATCTCCATTACTGTTCCCTGAAATGTGCTTCCAAAACATAAACAGTGTATTTTATTATTAAGGGTGTCTGGAAACAATGACTGTGGCCTTGGAGTGGTGGGTGGGCATGTGGAGTTGTGGACGTTGTGAGGCTGCGGGGACGCAAAAGAGCAATAACTGTGCCAGAAGTCCTCCTGTGTAGAGAGGACCCATCAGCCAATTCCAGCCCACGTCAACGCAGTGCCAAGGCAACCCTGTTTGTGTTTTCTAGTAGGCGTGTATTTTATAGACTGTAAACTCGTTCACGTGTAACTTCCAACATTCTCAGTCTGTGCAAATAAAGAACACAAGGATCCCTGTGGAGGCCCTGGCCTGTCTCGTGGAGAGCCCTTGACCATAGCCTGGGGCCCACGAGTACCAGGGACTTTGCACAGATGTGGTTGCAGATGCCTCACCAATCTGTACCAGTGGGCGTTCCCAACTCCTGGGGCCTGGGTGGGAGGAGAGGCCCAGGCCCTTCTCTGGACGCAGCTTCCGGGGGGGCCCCAGGGGCAGGAAGTTAGGCCTCCCCTGCCCGCCCCCCTCTGCCGCAGTAAAGTGCTGGGAGGAGCCAGGCCCCTGCCCACATTTCTTCCCCGACAGGAGGCAGGTGGCCCGCAGTGACATCCTAACCTTGGACCCACCAATAAGACAGTAAGTGGCCGCGGTTCTATACTAGTTTCACAGGGTGAATGAAGGCGAGCTGGCTTTTCCTCTGCTCAGGAGTCTGTGCATCAGTTGCTCAGGCACACAGGAAACCACAGGGAGCGCAGGTCATCTGCCCTGAGGAGCGGCTGACCGCGTTCTTCCTGCTGGGGTGGGGAATGGCCTTTGCCTCCTCTGAATTGGAGACGTTTGTGGAGCAGGAAGCCCACCAGGCCCCCTCCCTGGGGCAGCCCCCGCCCCCCAGCAGCCCCGTCAGGTGCAGGAATAACCATCCCCCCGCTCCTTCCCTCTGGCCTCAGGATTGCAGCGCAGACCAGTTTCAGTTGTGTGGTTTTCTTTTTCATTACTGAATGCTTAAGCCACAGGTCTGGTGTCCCTTCTGTGAGCACACGTCTCAGCCCCGCTCCCATCAGTGGCTCCGGTGCGGGGCGCCGTCCCCCGGGCCGCCTAGCTGTCGTACCAATCGAGGAAGAGCAGGGAGAAGGAGCACATCACCAGGAAGAAGAGCACCCACACCCGGAAGCCTGCGTTGTTCTTGATGGCCTGGGGGAGGAGGGGAGGGGGTTGGTCCGAAAGGCCCGTTCGTGTCCACCGGCGCTCCCCCTGCAGGGCTGGGACTGTGGGGGCAGCTCCAGCCTGTCCCTACCTTGCACGGATGGCTTAGTTTTTAAGCAAAACCGAAAGGTGGGTTTAAGATCTATTAGAAGACAGACAGGGTGCCTTGCCCTCGCTGGCTAGCCACCATGTGGTGCCTCTGCACGAGTCCCCCAGGAGAAACGGCTCACGTCCGCCCAGGGTTAGACCCACACAGGCAGGCTCAGCATGCGTGTCTGCTACCCTGGCCTGTGTTTCCTGGCAGTGCGATGGAGGTGGTGGCCCAAGAGTGGTCCCACATCAACCCAAACCTGAGGACTGCACCCAGAAAATAAAGTCCACTCGACAGAGGCGACTCTGGTGGTCCCATCGAAGACCAGGGCTCTGGTCCAACAAGCTTCTCCAGTGGCACCCAGCCTGGACTTAGGGAGTGGCCCCTGCACCCCAGAACGCTCCTCTGCAGGGCAATGAGTGGGCCCTGGGCTGGGCAGGATGGAACTGTGGAACCGGTCCATCCAGTGCATGGTCCTGCGACCTGCCCTGTGTGTGCGGCCCTTGACGAGGCGACCACCACCCTGGACTCAGTGCCTCCAAGTCATTCTCGGGGCCTAGAGTACCCACCTCTCTGATGTCTTCATTGCCCTCCTTGATATTCTCAGTTGCTCCAACTACTAACTGGTGAATATTGTCAATCTCGGCTTCCTGTGGAGGACAACAGCAGATAAATATAACTGTCCTCCTTCCCCAAGTGTCTGTCACAGTAGAAACAGCAGCTGCTGCATGCAAAGGGCAGGGGCTTTACACACGTGAACCCACATGTTCTCACAGCACCCAGGAGGTAGGCAACACTCCCATTTTACCAAAGGGAAACTTCAGGCTCAGAGAAGCTTAGTAACTTTCCTGGAGAAACACAGCACCCAAGTGGCAGGACTGGGACTGGACGGGGGCCTTGTGCTCCCTCCACCCCAGCTTGCCACCTTCCCATCCACTCACCGGACAGGAAGGGACAAACGTACGAGCCTGATCACAGAGCGGCTGCCACACACCAGGGCTTTCAAGGTGCACGTGGCTTTAAAACACACACAGTAGCTTCAAAATGGTGCTTTGGTTGCAAAATTTTAGTCAGAATACTTGGAAACCTTACATGTGGGCTCCTGGGCTTACACAGAAGCGTCTGGCTAATAACCCATCCTGCACCCCAACACTGCCCTCTAAGGGGCAGGGCTGGCTGTCCTTCCCCCTTCCTCTAGGGGTGGGTGGGAGGGAATGTAAACAAGCTCGGGTTTTAGGGAAACCAGACTGACATGGAATCGGTACCGCAGAGAGGAAAGTGACCTTCAGCCACCCGCTTCCCAGCAGTGAGAGCCACACAGTGGAAGACCCGAGGGCCAGGGACCGCCTTGTTCTCTAACTGCGTCTTGGAGACGCTCCCAGTGGGGGCAGGTGCTCCCATGAGTGTGTTGTGAGAGCCACCTTGCAACACAGATGAGAAATCCCAGACACACTCAGCTCTTTTCAGGTCTTAGAAATCCTGGGAAGCCAGGTGCAGCTCAGTCTGTGCTCTGCAAGCCCCTCCCAGGTCAAGCCCCGGAGCCCTGGGTGTGACGCAGGCTGGGCCTTGCTCCCACCCCGCGGGGTGCCTGTCCAGAACTCCAGGACAGCTGCTTCCTGTCTGAGAAGCAGCCCCCTAACCAGAAGCAACTGTGAATGGCAGTCAGTGCCCCTCGGTGGCTGGGCTGAGGAGCAGACACAATGGCTGTGGAAGTAAGTGCTGCCAGTGCACTCAGCCACTCAAAACCTGAGTGCTTCTCGCTGCACATAGGCTCTGCCCGCTGGTGAAGCTCTGGCTGTGCCATGAAACAGGGCATCACCCAGGTCGGCTGCAGCCACACCCACAAATAACAACGGTTCCTAGTTCAGTTCCGGATGGAGAGCCCAGGGTGAGCCAGGCACTTCCTATTCTCCACCCAAGAGGGACACGCGTGACCTGGGCCCCAGTCTGAAGAGGGGGAGGGGGCTGGGGAGTACCGCAGGTCATACAGCGAGCAATGGGGAACCAGGTTGGAGCTGGCTGTCTGGCTCTGCTGGGGCTCGGAGAGGGAGACATCTGATTGAGCTGTTTTCTGTGTTAGGTGGCTGAACTGATGCCCATTAGGCTTCTAAATGGAGGCTTAATATATATGGACTAGAATAGTTCCTGCAATGTGCTCATGAAAAGAGCAACTCTTGCAAACCTGAACAGCCTCGTGTGCCCAGTGTGCAATGATCTGACTGGCTGTGTGGTTTAGGGGACATTTTGTGAGTGGAGTCTCTTAAGTCAAGTGGCCCAGTTTAACACAGTGGAGAAAAATGATTTTGTCCTTCAAACCTTCCAGTCTGTGGATGCTGAATACAAAAGGGAAATTTTATCAGGTGTTTTCTAAAAATTTTGTCGGTTAGTGGCTAGAAGAACTTCCAACAGCAGGCAGGTAGAAATGAAATGAAAATCCACTTATGAGAACAGTCACACTTCCTGTGAGGACGGGACACCCGAGGTGGCAGGGACCTGGCATCTGGGAGGGCCGAGCCTGAACCTGCAGCACTGCTGATTGTAAAGCTACTACCCATCAGGCACTGTGCTGGGCACTTTCCGTGGGTTATGTCTGTGCCTTACGACAACCATACAAAGGCTGCTCCATTTTATAGATGGAAAAATACTGTGGCTCAAAGAGGCTCCCCAGCTTTCCCGAGGGCACCCAGAACCGCAACCTAGCTGTCTCCCTTGCCCAGGGGCTCTGCCGCATGGGGCTGGGGCGCGTGGAAAGTTGTCCCACAGTCCATGGAATTCTCTAGGCCAGAATACTGGAGTGGTAGCTATTCCCTTCTCCAGGGGATCTTCCCAACCCAGGGATCCAACCCAGGTCTCCTGCATTGAAGGCGGATTCTTTGCCAGCTGAGCCATCAGAGAAGCCCAAGAATACTGGAGTGGGTAGCCTATCCCTTCTCCAGGGGATCTTCCTGACCCAGGAATCGAACCGTGGTCTCCTATTGCAGGTGGATTCTTTACCACCAGAGCCAGCAGGGAAGCCCAAGAATACCAGAGTGGGTAGCCTACCCCTTCTCCAGCAAATCTTCCCAAGCCAGGAATTGAACCCAGGTCTCCCGCACTGAAGGCCTATTCTTTACCAGCTGAGCCACAAGCAAACAGTTGCAGAGGCCTGATGACCTCAGAAGAAATGTCCCAAGTTCTGAGTAGATGCCCCTGTAAGATAAAACTGAAAACAATTATTTTTTCTTACCTGCTGTAAAACCTTCTCTGTGAAGATCTCTTGGAGTCTGGTGATTTCAACCACTTTCCCTTCTATTTGCCTTCATTAAAAAAAAAAAAAAGAAAAACAGATACACATTAACTGTTAGTACCTGGTGATCTTAACAGCAATGTCACACATTTCTAAAGAAGTCGTCTCTTCTAAGTGAAGGCATGGGAGGGAGGGAACACCATGGTGACTCACAGTGGCCTGCTCAGGACACAGGCTCAGGAGGGCAGAAGCTCATGCTCCTCACTGGTTCCCCTTTAACGCCCTTCAGCTTTCTGGGTGTACTGGATGGTTTGGAAGCCTACCCCTACCACTTCATAAGCTGACCCCTGGGACCCCTGACTCCTGAGTCAGTGCGGGGCCAGGAGCACATGGCTGTACCCAGTAGTTACAAAAGGCAGAGTCTCCTTTAATGCCGAGCCCTGTCCTAGCAACACAGTCATACGTGGTGGGGATTCAGAAGAAAACGCCAGAATATGCTGTCACCCAAAACCCTGTTACCACTCAGCAGGTTAGAGGAAAGGGTACATTCGCCATTCAAACCAACTCTCTGTGGAAAGGAAACCTCCTTTGATTCCGGCTGAAAATATCCCATCTGGGTTCAGCACCAGAGCATGTGGGCCTCTCCTGGTTGCCTGGACAGCACAGGCGACCCTGGGGTGGTCTAGCGGGTGTGCGTCTAGAGGCTGAGCTCCCAGCCCAGGAGGAAGCAATGTTCGGTGGGGAGATGACTCCTCCAGACCAGGTGAGGGAAGCAGAAGAGAGGAGAGTGAGGAGGGGCCAGGGCAGGAAGAGCACCATCTTGAAGAAGGACTGGGAGGCCCGCCTGTGAGGGCAGAGGCTGCAGAAGAACCCAGGGCAGTGGTCAGGGGAAACCCTGCACTCAGCCTCCAGGGCTGCAAGGCTGACATGTCAGGACAAGTCTTCTTTTGGGAAGTGGCCACGATGCAACAAGAGTTTCAGCACGTCCTTTCAGAACACTCCCGGCATTCCCAGGGCAGCAGGCCCGAGCGCTTTCACTGGAGGGCTGGGCGGTGACCCTACTCACGTGGGCCACAGCCATGGGCCTTCTGTGTGGCTGATAGCCTGGTCAGGGAGCAGCCAGACCCCAGTGGAGCCCTCTGCAGGGCTTCCCTCTGCCAGCCGTCCCTGCTGCTGCTACTGCTGCCGCTAAGTCGCTTCAGTCGTGTCCGACTCTATGCGACCCCATAGATGGCAGCCCACCAGGCTCCCCCATCCCTGGGATTCTCCAGGCAAGAACACTGGAGTGGGTTGCCATTTCCTTCTCCAGTGCACAAAAGTGAAAAGTGAAAGTGAAGTCGCTCAGTCGTGTCTGACTCCTAGCGACCCCAAGGACTACAGCCTACCAGGCTCCTCCGTCCATGGGATTTTCCAGGCAAGAGTACTGGAATGGGGTGCCATTGCCTTCTCCGGCCAGCCGTCCCTATTTATACTTAATTAACCCCTTTCATCTTAGGGTAGCTAGGTACAGACAATCCCCTCCTGGCAGCTGTCATGACATGTGCCATCATGACCTTTCAGATGGGGCTGCAGCACCTGGGAGCCTGGGAGCGGCCCACAGAGGGTACCTCGCAGGCCCACAAGTTGAGGGGCAGTGAATTCTCGCAGCTTCCTTACGGGGGGCTGGAGGCAGGGGTAGCTACATTTGGCCCAAGGGCCACATGTGGATGCCTGAGCACCAAACTAAATGAGTAAAGTTTCTACTTTCTGGGAAAGTTGTAAACTAGGCCATTTGCTCACCCGGGAACCCCACAAACATACCTCACTTCGTCAAACAGGCTGTTCATTTCACCAATCAGGCGCTGATTTTCTTGTTCAAACTGTAAGGAAACACACACATTAACTCGAGTCTCAAAGCAACCCACCCAAAGGCAAGTGTCTAGCACAGTGAGTCTGTGCAGAACTCTTTGATCCACCCTCCGAGAATCACGCCGGAGCCCCTCTTTCCAGCACGGAGTGAGTCAGCGTTACTGGAAGACCTTGAGCATTCACGTGAGGATAGCCAGGCTGCAGGAAGAAAATGAAACCCCGCAGTGCAGTGGGGCTGCCTGAGGCTAGACTTCTCAACTCGCTCGTTTGAACCGCAAGCGTACAAGCTGACTTTTATGACTGATGGCGAGCGTGGAGAAGTGTGGGTCATCCCCGTGATGCGTGTACCACGTTGTGTGTGTCTCCAGCCTTCTGTGTGACTGTGAGCTGCCTGGACCCACACACCTGTTCCAGCTGCAGTCACACATGCAAATGTCCTGTGAGGCACCTCTGTGCCGGGCACCGCACAGGGAAGAGAAGGGAGCTCTTGGCCTGCAGAGGCTGGAAATCCAGCTGAGGACCAGGCCACCCTGCCTTAGTACAGCAGCAGGGATGAGGAAGATGAGGGGCAGGGGCTCGGCTCACCTGGGTGCGCTGTGCTCTGCCTCTGCCCCTGCAGGGGAGCAGCCTTGCTATCCTGGCTGGTGCCTTCCCGTGCTGCTCTGCCAGGTTTCCTCAGCACCCTTGCTGGCTTCATGCCTTCCCTGCTGTCTAAGGTCTGCCCTCCCTCCCTTTTGGTCTAGGTGATCTGGTCCATTCCATCCCTGCACCATGAGCATGGGGCCACTCCACACTGAGGCCTCCATTCCACCCCAGACCCACCGGGTCAGAAGACAGAGAGGGGGAGCGGCAGGGGGTTGGAGGAGTGCTGGGGAAGCCCCCCCGAAGGGCCACCCCAACCACAGCAGGCTGCCTTGCCGGCTGCTGAGACGGTACTGAGATGGCCCTCCTAACTGTGCATCAAAAAGGCGATTCAAGGGAATATTTCACTCCTGAGTTTGAAAGAATCAGCTCCGTTAATTGTCAGCAGTCCAGTATTTAAGAAAAAAATATTACTTCAGCATGTGGGTGCTAATTTGACTAATTCTCTCAGGTACTTTACTCAGGTTTTGGATTTTTCCTTTGGGCAAGGGGCATTTTCTTTGAATTCTTCTAATGACAAAATATGGCCCCAACCTTTTAAATCTACAGTCGTTTCATGCTTTTGAACTATTCCTAAACAAAATTAACTAGTGGTTTGAGGTGGTTTATTACTGGAATGTTCCTTGAGAACAAAGCTTGCTTTTTTCCCTCTCCAGCTGAAGGGCATGTGGCTTCCATTCAGGCCTTTGTGTTACTGTTCCTTCTGCAGGGCTCCCAGTTAGCTATGTCGGGAGTGGATCACATTCTGGCTCTGACTTCCTGCCAGATGGGTTCTTGCAGTTACCTGAGAAATTCCCCATCCCTGGAGGAAGTGAGAGAAACAAAGGCCTGAAGGGATCAAGCAGTAAGGTGGGATGAGGGGAGAGGTGTGTCTATGGCCAGCCTTAAGGAGTGCAGGCTCCATGCACGGGGCGGGAGTTACAATGAAACTGCATTAACAAAAAAACAACACAGCAGAACCTGTTTCCCACAGCCCAGTGCCCAGGAGCCTTCTATCTCGATGGCCGGTCGATGGCCGGTCGATGAGGCAGAGGCCAGGCTGCTGCCCGCAGTCCCCTGCACAGGCAGGGTGGTTTCCGAGGTTGTCTGGGCAGCAAACCCGTACACCTCCTCTCTCATCTGCCGAGTGAGGCAGGGAGCCACCAACACCAGGGGAGGTGGGGGATACGGCAGGGGCTCCAATGACCCATGTCCTGTGTCCTCAGGGGGACTCCCTGGCTGACCCTGGGCCAGCCACTGGCCTTCTGTGTGGCTGTCAGTTTCTCTGTGTGAACAGACATGGTGGATGATTCCTATCCTTTCCTGCCTGATCCTGAGGGTAGGGAGGGAAGCCTCCTCCATCTTCTAAGCTGTTTGCCCTTGGGCGGGTAACACCCTCTCAGTGCCTCTGTCTTCATCACTAAACTAGGGGAAACTAGAGTACTAATAGAGTTGGTAACAACTTTACCTCTATGAATGTTAATTCTTGTTATGTCATTCTCCAGGACTCAGATTCTGGATATGCAAAATGAGTCATTAAATGCTTTGGAGGCCCCTCCCTGGGATTCCCTGGTTGCTCAGTCAGTAAAGAATCTGCCTGCAATGTGGAAGACGTGGGTTCAATCCCTGGGTTGGGAAGATTCCTTGGAGGAGGGCACGGCAACCCAGTCCAGTCTTTTTCCCTGAAGAATCCCCATGGACAGAGGAGCCTGGCGGGCTACGATCTACAATCCATGGGGTTGCACAGAGTTGGATATGACTGAGTGACTAAGCACGCAGCACAGCACCCCGGTTTCAAGTTCAAGAGGACCACACGGCTCTGGGTCCCTTCAGTCTCTCGGGCGTGAGGAGTCCATGCACAGCACTCTCAGCGGGGCTCCCTGGCACTACACAGGCACCGTGCAGCTGCAGCCCCACAATCAGCACCAAGGACAGGGGGGCCTCCAGGCCCTGGGAAGACACACCTGCCGGCGTCTTCCTCCATCTCTGTCCCCCTGAAAAAGGGGCTGAGAGGCCTAGATGACGGGGAGGGTGGGCAGGCCCGTCCTGGGGAGAAATGACAACAGCCAGCCGGCCTTTCTGGGCTGTTCCACGCTATACTGCTTAGGTCTCACCCCAGAATACGGTGCTTTCCCTCAGTGCAGACCCCAAGCAACTGCCAACAACAGTGGGAGGTGTCGCGGTTACAAGTCCTACCACATGGGGCGTCTAAACTAATAAAGCTCAAGTGCTCAGACGCCGCTGGACAGAGCAGGTGACATGATTTAACTGCTTTATTCCATTTAGAAGTCGGCCAGACTTTCGAACAGGACCTCCCAAAAGGGTTTATAAATCTGGTTTAAAGGCTGCAGATCCACATTGTGCATACGCTGTTATAGAAATCCTTTTCTAATCCAGAAAAAGAAAATCACTCCTCCCAAGGCCTCTGAGTGTCAAATGAGGAGAAATATCTGTGCTGCAAAGACCTAAGAAGAGTTCACTAGAGCAACACGGTGGACCCACGGGGGGCTTGGCCCAGAGGGCAGCCTGCCTCTCAGCTTGGAGCCCACTCCCCAGACCTGCTCGGGGCTCTTCCAGTTATGTTTTATTTGTGCCAAACACCTTCACACCTGTGGCTCCGTGCCCCTCACCCTGACCTCCACCTGTGCCCCAGTGAACCTTCCCAGGGTCTAGACCCCAGCTTTCACCCGTGTGGCGCTCAAATTCTATCAACAATGCTCATGTTCCCAATGTGTAAGCCAAGCGTGGCCACAGACCACAGGCCCTGCCAGCCACGCACCTGGTGCTTCCAGGGGCCTGCCTCACGGCACAGGGGCCGTGGGACACTTTTCAGGCAAACTGAAGAACTGAAGAACAGGAGTCAGTTTCATGTCTTTAAAACTTACCCCAAAGAAATAGATTACTAAGTGCAGTGGTTTCACTGGAGGCAAGTAAAGTGAAGGTGGGCTCAGAAAGGAGGTGTTTTTCTCTGTGTAACATCAGAAAACAATTTGGTTCCACTCAGCCTGACCACAAACATCTGCTTATATTAACCCAGGGGTATTAATATACCTGTATCACGAGTGATGAATGGAAATGTGCGAAGAATTACATAATGCTCCGCAGCCATTCTGGAACAAGTATCAACAGCTCATGTGGGTGAAATAATGGATTAAATTGCTATTATAGAGCTTAATTCATTATTTTACCCTGAGGAAAAATTCCAAAACAGTGACTATGAATTATGACCACAATTTGCTATTAACGCTTTCCAATTTAAAACCAATAGTGTGGCATTTCTTTTTCTTCATTTTCAGGGTTGAGCCTTTTAAATAAGATTCGGGTCAGTCGGACTGTAAGGTATGGTACTTGGCTATGAGCCCCCGTTAAGAAAGGAGTGAAGTGAACATCAAACAGCCTGTCATAACGGTGCTGAATGGAACAGCCTCCTGCCCCATCCTCTTGCAATAACGCAATAAAAATTAGGGAGGGATGCCCTGCTGGCTCTGATCGCTAGGGTCACCAGTCTCGTGACACCGAGGTAGCTAGCATTATTGGGACTGGTCGCCGGCACGTTTTTGGACGATGCTTCCGTCAAGACAGCACAAGGAAAGGCACGCATGGTGCTCCAGCCATCATTATGGAAAGACAAGCCTCACGATGTGAACGTGTGTTTCTCATACGCATCGATTACATCGCCCTCTGAACATGCAGGGAACGCAGGACCCCATGGGCCCAGCAATAATCTCTCATTGTTGGCGGGGAAACAGCCGCTGAGCAGCTGCTATGTGCCCTGCACTCCGCTGGGCGCTCATATATCCATGACCCCATTCCTGACAACCCTGTCAACCTCCCAAGCTCAGGTTCAGTGAGGCTCAGCTTCTTGCCCCCAAATTACAGAGGCAGTAAGTGACACAGAGGATTCAAAACTTGCTCTGTCTCACAGCTCACGTTGCTGCATCATCTCTCACTGGGGCCGAGCATCTGCTGATCACAGATATCCTTGCTGCCAGCCCTCCTCTGGTCCAGCCCCCGTGCAGCCGACAACTTCTGAGCCCACGTCTGTGGACGTTCACATGCTGCTGCTGCTCACCGCTGCCCGGTGGGGGGGAGAGGCAACAACTGGCAAACAACGGCCTGCCATTCCTCTACCTATTTCCTTTATGAAGTGGGGCAGCGTACTTTAAAAAAATCCTTAAATAGAAGCTACGTTCTGCCTAAACACAAATGTATTCTTTCTTAATGAAGGGACAGTGCTGTACATATTTTTATCTCTAGCAAAGATAGGGTGGTCACGTTACATGATCTGGGGGAACACATGACATCATTTACAGTTATAAACTTATTTTGTATAAACTGAAGAAGAACTATGAGGATTCAGGAAATTTGGCCATCATCTAGCTATAGGGGAGCATGATCAAACTGCCCTTCAGTCTGCTGGCTTCTCCGCCTTGACCTGCTCTGGCCCTGTGTCCCAGGTGGCGTGTGTCTCTCTCCACCCTGGATGTGCTTTCAAACACCTGCTGTCAGGGGTCTCCCACGGTCACGTCTCCAGCTGGAGCCCCAGGCCTGGGATCCCAGCACCCACCAGACACCTCCCAGGACCCACACCTGCCCCTGATGGAGGGCATCACCCCGACTGCCGGCATCCTGCGTCCCCAGGTTAGAAAGCTCCCGGCTCTTTCTCCTCCCTCTCTCTCTCACACCCAGCTGCCCTCCCCGATCACCAAGTCCTGCCCACTTCCCGTTTCTCATCTCTGCCCTCACTGCCCACCCTGGCCATCACCCTCAACCTCTCCCAACTGGACTGGCTAGCAAGGACTGCTGCTTGGAGTCGTGTGCAGGCCTCTGGGTGGCATGCTTGCTGGACTGGGGAGCACTGAGCAAGTATCCCAAATTGGAGGTATATCTGGACCATGACAGAAGCAGGGTATCCTATACTGCTTTAAGGTATCTGAGTTACTTCCTGGGCTCAGAATTATTTTTGTCTATCAAGGACACAGGGAGCTCTGCCTCTTGTTCCACAGCCTCCGAGGGAGTGCCCCAGAGCAAGTCCCAGGAAAATCGAGGCTAATGGTATCATCACTGGAATCAGTGTCACGCTTCTGAGATGATTTAAAGGGGAAACTGCTCATCCGAGAGAATGAATGTTTGTGAAACAGCCCTGAGTACAAAGCATGTATGAGGCTCCAGTGAGCAGCAGCTACCACCCAACGTGGCCCTCCAATCCTGCCGTGAGTGCAGCACACACATCACAGCCCTTCCTCTGCATTCATACGTGCGCGCATGCACACACACACACACACACACACACACACGAGGGCATGCCCGGCTCCCCTCCCCTGCCCCCGGCCCTGCTAGAAATGGACCAGACTGGGGCTTGGACCAGGTCTATCGCTTTTCTTCTGAAATTCAACCAGAGATGATAAGCTGCAGCTGGCAACTAGGGCATGGATGACTAAAAGGTGACACTGGCAGTTAAAGTGGCGCTCGTCATTTGCAGTCATTACTTACGCTTTCTTCACAGTATCATGTACCAGCAATTCAAACAATTAAAAAGCACCATAGCAATGAATATAAAAGAGTCATTTAGAAGACTGTTTTACTGCTGCCAAAAAGACATCTAATATTAGTAATGTTATTCTAAGGCAATTTCTTCCTTAATTATGCTATTGCAAATTTAAAGCATATGAAAAGTATACTAAGAATTAGGAAATCAAGTGGAAAATTGTATCTAAACTATAATTTTTAAAGCTCAGCATAAAAATAAGGGTAACAGCATTTAGGATGACCTTCTATTCAATGAAATATTCTTACTAAAAGTAGTTAAAAACACATGATTAGGAAGAGACTAGCTTACCATTTGTATTTCTTCTGGGGATAATTCATCTTCACCTTTGCCATCTCCCCAGCTTCCCAATTCAGGTTGTGCTTCGACTGGAACCTTTTCTGTTTAAAAAATAAATAGAAAGCAAAATAGTCACTTTAGAACAGGTTGGTTTAGGAGGTAAGCATATTAAAAAAACCCGAGACGAAGCAAAATTGTAGGGCTTTGTCCATCCATATTTGATTATCTCTCGGTTAATATTCAAGTACTGTGGTGTGATCCTTTACAATGTTTGGACCTGTGCTATGTATGTGTGTGTGTGTGTGTGTGTGTGTGTGTGTGTGTCAAAGGGGACCCTCCATACAGTTTTGGTACTGCTGTGATCTCAGCAATGGTCACAAACCAAATGGATGTTTTTCAGGACCACTTTTCAAGTGGACTTTACTTCAAAACACATACTCACACGCTTACATCCTTCCCTCTGCTTTTTAGACTGTCAAATGTACGGGCAATTTCATTAAAATGTTTCCTGTATTTCATTACAATACAGGAAATGACACACCACCCCTCATGCCCTTCCCTCCCAGAAGTAGCCACTCATTGGTGCTGTGATGTGGCCTCGCAGGCTCTCTCTGGCATGTTCACCTACAAACAGATAAGCAATTCCCTGCCTCCCCTGCCCCCACGCCAGCCCAGAAACAATTTATAGTTTTGCGAGTGTGGTATTATTTATTTGCTTTTCACAGGTATATCAACGGTAACATGTTGTTCTAAAACTTGCTTTTTATAACTTCACAGTGCATCCTGGTGATTTTCCTATGTCACTCCACATAGATCTCCCTTGTTCTTCACTTTTTAAGTATTTATTTATTTAGCTGCAGCCTGCGGGATCTTTAGTTGCAGCATGCAAAGTCTTGGTTCTGACACTTGGGGGGTCTAGTTCCCTGACCAGGGATGGAACCTGAGCGCCCTGCACCAGGAACATGGAGTCTTAGCCACTGAACCACCAGGGAAGTTCCTACTTCGTTCTGTTAAATTGCTGCATAATATCCCACTGTAAGGAATTCTCTGTGTAACCAACTCCACTGATAAACCTTGTACTTCTGCTAGTACGTGTGCCAGGACACACTTTGGTGCAGTCTGATGTATTCCAGGATAGCAACCTGGGAACAGACTGCTGACGGGTGGTGTAGGAACATTAACCTAGAGAATGTTTTCGTCATGATCATAAACATGGACCAGACCTCTGAGACAGCAGACCAACAGCACAGCTCCCAGAAGGGGCTGTGCCACCTGGGGCCCTGAGGGCGAGGCCTGTGTGTCTCCTCGGGGGTGGGTGGATGCTGGAGCTTCGCCCTTAGGTGGAGGCTGTAATGGGTCTTCTTCCTACAGGTGACTCTGTCTGCTGTCTCAGCAGTGCTTCTGGGCTTATCAGCGGGTTGCCAAGTACTTAAAAGGCAAATACCGCTTCTTTTCCTCCCCGATGTCAGTTAAATTCCCATGGCTGCTCTCAGTCCCATGAGGGAGGCAGAAGTCCAGAGTTTTTGTCTGGAGACTGATAAGGGAAAAGTACATAATGATGGTGTCAGTTTACAGACAGCAGATTAGGCAGACCTGTGTACAAAGTACAGTTATTATTCTGCATATGTCATCACAAAAAAATAAAATTAAATGTGCATTAATTTTTTTAAACACCATCCTTGTAGAGAAGGGGGACAAAAAGAAGCAAATATAGAAAAATATGGGAAACCTATTGAAAATATGTCCATGACTTTGTGCAAGTTTTTAGAAAATGGCTGTTTTTTTTTTTTTTTGCCAGAACCATCATTGTATTTATAAATGACACATGTACATCCCACCCCCGCCAGAGCCCAGGCTTCTCTGTCCATGGACTTCTCCAGGCAAGAACACTGGAGCGGACTGCCATTCTCTTCTCCAGCCTCTACCTTGTACTTGACCTCATTATGGTATCCATCTTGAGCTTTCACTTCTATGTGTTTAAGGATAAGAACACCAAAATTAGAAACAGAAACATCACTCACATCAGAATCAAGTATAAACCACTCTGAGCTAGAATGGGAAGTCTGTTAACAGAACTCACGCTCTCCTTTGCAGCCACCTGGAGCCATCCTGACCTGCAGCAGTTAAGAATCAACTTGAAGCATGGTGCCCCGAACACCGGTGCTTTGCCCAGACCTCCCTCCTGCCCCGATGCCGAGAGACTCAAGTCCCGATTCCGTGGTCCAGCACTCAAGGCCCTCTGCATTCCAGCCCCCCTGACCTCAAGACCCACTCCTCCTCCCCTTTCTGTGAGTTTTACTGACCCAGAAGTGCTTTCCTCCACTGACTGCATTCCACATCTCCCCTGTGCTCTGTGGCCTCTGAGTGTTTACTCATGCTATTCCCTCTGCCTGGAACATTCTAAGCTTCCCCCCTTTTCAGGTCCAGACTCATTTCTCAGGACCACCACCACCTCCTGAAGTCCACTTTGCCCATTTAAAAATTGGGTTATCGTTTTCTTACTGACTTGTAAAAGTCCTTTCCACGTTCTAGATACAGATCCCTTATTAGGTGTGTGATTTTCAAATATTTTCTCCCATTCCATGGGCTTTTTTCACTTTCCTTCCTTGTTAATTCTTTGCCAAATCTGAGATCAGGAAGATTTAGCCCTGGTTTTTGTTGTTGTTGTTGTTTTTTTAACAAGTTTTAGGGTTTTAGCTCTGTAAAGGCCTTTGGTCTTATTCTGAGTTAGCGTTAATAAATGGTGTGACTCAAGTGTCAATCTTTGTTCTTCTGCATGTAGATATACAATTTTCCCAGCACCAATTGTTAAAGAGACTGTTCTTGCCCACTTGAAGGAAATCAACTGGCCAGAGCCACATGCTGTTATTTCTGGATTCTCAGTTCTGTTCCATTCATCCATGCCCATCCCTGTGCAGGCATCCCTGTCCTGATTACTGCTGCCCTGCTGTCTGTTTTGAAACTGGGAAGTGTGAGTCCTCCTACTTTGTTCCTTTTCATGACAGTTTGGTTTTCTTGAGTTCCTTGCTTTTCCTCATGATTTTAGAATCAACTTGTCAATTTTCACAAAGAAATCAGCTGGGATTCTGATAAGGAATGCACTGAAATTGTGGATCATTTTGGGGTGTACTACCATCTTAACAACATTAATTCTTCTGATTAACTTGAGATGCTTTTCTATTTGCGTGTGAGTCGCTCAGTCATCTTCGACTCTTTGCGACCCCATGGACTGCAATCCTCCAGGCTTCTCTGTCCATGGGACATTCCAAGCAAGAACACTGGAGTAGGTTGCCATTTCCTTCTCCAGGGGATCTTCCCAACCCAGGGATTGAACCCGTGTCTCCTGCGTTGAAGGCAGATTCGTTACCGTCTGAGCCACCAGGGAAGCCCCCTTCTATTTGTTTTGGTTTAGTTCAGTCGCTCATTCTTGTCTGGACTCTTGGCGACCCCATGGACGCCAGATTTCCCTGTCTATCACCCACTCTCAGAGTTTACTCAAACTCATTTCCACTGAGTCGGTGATGCTATCTAACCATCTGATCCTCTGTCGTCCCCTTCTCCTCCCACCTTCAATCTTTCCCAGCATCAGGGTCTTTTCAAATGAGTCAGTTCTTCGCATCAGGTGGCCAAAGTATTGGAGTTTCAGCTTCAGCACCAGTCCCTTCCAATGAACACTCAGGACTGATTTCCTTTAGGGTTGATTGGTTGGATCTCCTTGCAGTCCAAGGGACTCTCAAGAGTCTTTTTGAACACCACACATTTCAAAAGCATCAATTCTTTAGCACTCAGCTTTCTTATAGTCCAACTCTCACATCCATACGTGATTACTGGAAAACCCATAGCTTTGACTAGACAGACCTTTGTTAGCAAAATAATGTCTCTGCTTTTTAATATGCTCTCTAGGTTGGTCGTAGCTTTTCTTCCAAGGAGCAAAAGTCTTTTAATTTTTATGGCTGCAGTCACCATCTGCAGTGATTTTGGAGCCCAAGAAAATAAAGTCTCTCACTGTTTCCACTGTTTCCCCATCTATTTGCCATGAAGTGATGGGATTTGATGCTGCGATCTTAGTTTTCTGAATGTTGAGTTTTAAGCCAACTTTTTCACTCTCTTTCACTTTCATCAAGAGGCTCTTTAGTTCTTCTTCGCTTTCTACTATAAGGGTGGTGTCATCTGCATATCTGAAGTTATTGATATTTCTTCCGGCAATCTTGATTCCAGCTTGTGCTTCACCCAGTCCAGCATTTCACATGATGTACTCTGCATATAAGTTAAATAAGCAGGGTGACAATATACAGCCTTGATGTACTCCTTTTCCTATTTGGAACCAGTCTGTTGTTCCATGTCCAGTTCTAACTGTTGCTTCTTGACCTGCATACAGATTTCTCAGGAGGCAGGTCAGGTGGTCTGGTATGTCCATCTCTTGAAGAATTTTCCACAGTTTGTTGTGATCCACACAGTCAAAGGATTTGGCATAGTCAATAAAGCTGAAGTAGATGTTTTGCTGGAACTCTCTTGCTTTTCTTGATGATCCAATGGATACTGGCCATTTGGTCTCTGGTTCCTCTGCCTTTTCTAAATCCAGCTTGAACATCTGGAAGTTCACAGTTCATGTACTGATGAAGCCTGGCTTGGAGAATTTTGAGCATTACTTTGCTAGCGTGTGAGATGACTGCAATTGTGTGGCAGTTTGAGCATTCTTTGGCATTGCCTTTCTTTGGGAAGTTATTTCTCCACTGATCCCCAGTAGCATATTGGGCACCTACTGACCTGGGGAGTTTCTCTTTCAGTATCCTATCATTTTGCCTTTTCATACTGTTCATGGGGTTCTCAAGGCAAGAATACTGAAGTGGTTTGCCATTCTCTTCTCCAGTGGACCACATTCTGTCAAATCTCTCCACCATGACCCACCCATCTTGGGTTGCCCCACGGGCATGGCTTAGTTTCATTGAGTTAGACAAGGCTGTGGTCCTAGTGTGATTAGATTGACTAATTTTCTGTGAGTATGGTTTCAGTGTGTTTGCCCTCTGATGCCCTCTTGCAACACCTACCGTTTTACTTGGGTTTCCCTTACCTTGGGTGTGGGGCATCCAGTCCCACCACTTCATGGGAAATAGACGGGGAAACAGTGGAAACAGTGTCAGACTTTATTTTTCTGGGCTCCAAAATCACTACAGATGGTGACTGCAGCCATGAAATTAAAAGATGCTTACTCCTTGGAAGGAAAGTTATGACCAACCTAGATAGCATATTCAAAAGCAGAGACATTACTTTGCCAAGAAAGGTTCGTCTAGTCAAGGCTATGGTTTTTCCTGTGGTCATGTATGGATGTGAGAGTTGAACTGTGAAGAAGGCTGAGCGCCGAAGAATTGATGCTTTTGAACTGTGGTATTGGAGAAGACTCTTGAGAGAGTCCCTTGGACTGCAAGGAGATCCAACCAGTCCATTCTGAAGGAGATCAGCCCTGGGATTTCTTGGGAAGGAATGATGCTAAAGCTGAAACTCCAGTACTTTGGCCACCTCATGCGAAGAGTTGACTCATTGGAAAAGACTCTGATGCTGGGAGGGATTGGGGGCAGGAGGAGAAGGGGACGACAGAGGATGAGATGGCTGGATGGCATCACTGACTCGATGGACGTGAGTCTCAGTGAACTCCGGGTGTTGGTGATGGACAGGGAGGCCTGGCGTGCTGTGATTTATGGGGTTGCAAAGAGTCATACACGACTGAGCCACTGATCTTCTTTGGGAATGGAACGAAAACTGACCTTTTCCAGTCCTGTGGCCACTGCTGAGGTTTCCAAATTTGCTGGCATATTGAGTGCAGCACTTTCACAGCATCATCTTTTAGGATTTGAAATAGCTCAACTGGAATTTCATCACCTCCAATAGCTTTGTTTATAGTGATGCTTCCTAAGGCCCACTTGACTTTGCATTCCAGGATGTCTGGCTCTAGGCTGGTGATCACACCATCGTGGTTATCTGGGTCATGAAGATCTTTTTTGTACTGTTCTTCTGTGTACTCTTGCCACCTGTTCTTAATATCTTCTGCTTCTGTTAGATGCATTTGGATCATGTTAAATTTCTTTCAACAATGATTTGTAGCTTTCAAAGTATAAGCCTTACACTTCTGTTTAGTTTATCCTTTTTGATATTATCATAAAGGAATTCCTGCTTTTTACATTTCATTTCTGGATTGTTCATTAAGTATATAGAAATGAAATTTTTGTTTAATGGTTTTGTATCCCAGAACCTTGCTGAAACTCATTTACTACTTGTCTTTATTGGTGGAGCTCTTAAAATTTTCTGTATACAATACCAGGCTGTTTATGAATAGAAAAAATTTCCTTCATAATTGCCTCTGCTATCTTGGCCAGTCTATTAATCGACTTCCAATGTTCAACTGATAAAGAATCCTGCCAAACCTCAGTGTCAAGCAATGGACTGCTTCATAGTTGGCTCCACAAACCAATGTGCCAGACACTGCTTACCCCTTTATCCTAGGCTCCTGAAGTGCTCACAACAAACCACAGCTACGTGATACTGTAAAAAAGTGGTGGCTCAGAGTTCAAGTAACTTGTCCAAGTGGAGGACAGCGGCCAGACTGAAACCAAGGTTCACAGTCCTTCCATGACATCATGCTGCA
This sequence comes from Bos mutus, assembly GCF_027580195.1. Taxonomy (NCBI): domain Eukaryota; kingdom Metazoa; phylum Chordata; class Mammalia; order Artiodactyla; family Bovidae; genus Bos; species Bos mutus. The sequence continues at coordinate 104,401,789 of NC_091622.1, read as the reverse complement.
ACCAAATGCTTCCCCTTCCCTTACCTCAGAAGGAGGGATGGCACACCTCCACACACAGGAAATAGATAAAGGTGGGGTGCAGCAATGGTAAAGCTTTCTTTCAGGAAAAACAGACAAAATGAAGCAGAGAAAGCTTGTTATACATGCAGCAACTTGTACATAAAGTGTGCACATTTTTAATGAGCACCAACTCAGATTTTATGACCCTTTGGGACTCTATGTAACCAGGAAAGAGATGACTGTGAAATAAGCATCAGCTAACGACCATGGAGGAAAGGGTGGCTGGGTGGAGCTGTGGGGACAGTGAGGCCAGTGGCAGCAGGGGCCGGGATGCCTGGGGGAAGAGAGAGGCCTTACCCAGTGGTGGTGGGGGGTGGAGGGGGGAGAGTCCCGAGACGCAGGGGTCTGCATTTAGAAAATGGGGGAACTGGTGTTTGGCAGTGCCACTAACTGCTGCAGCTGGGATGCTGACGGCCTCCAGAGAGACACTCTTCACACCACTCGGCTCCTGTATGTGCTGGTGAGAAGCTAAATGGGAGCACGCTCTCTGAATATTTTGTGGGGATGGCTTAGTCAGGAGATAATGGCATGATTATAAAGTATCCAAATAGTGACTTTAAGATAAAAACATAAACTGTGAGGAATGACGCTCTTTCACTCTGACCATTTGTTTTCTACCACCCAGAGACATTAAGTTCCTTTTGCTTCAGGCAATAGTTCCACAGCAACTAAAAGCAGTCAGTGTTCCATATAGAGGCTTCATTCATTCCTTCATTTACTCATTCGTTCATTCATTCTTTTCAACAAAGATTTAATGAGCACCTCCTATGTGCCAGGTGTTGTTCTGGGTACCAGTGTTACAGCAGTGAACAAAGCACATACAGAAATTTCTGTCCTCGTGGGACTTAGGTTTAGCTTGGAAGACAGAGCATAAAGAGTATAAATGAGAAAAACATATAGAAAGGTAGAGACCAGTGCCAGGGAGAAACAGCAGGGAGGACCGCAAGTGGCAGGAGGCACAGCCCTTCATCCTCCTTCTACCAACCCTCATTCCTTGGGGAATCCCAGCCTGTCTCAAGTGATCTACAGACCTGTCCCCTGGCCTCCAGATGCGCAGACCCAACTCCCTGTTCAACCTCTGTGCCGGGCAGCCCCTAGCCTGTCCCTCCTCAGCCTCCCGCATCTCAGTGAAGGGCAGCCACCTTCTTCCCGCTGCAACAACCACTGCAGCCTTCCCTGACCCGTCTCCTCCTCATGCCCCACATCCAGGAAGCAGATTCTGTGCTCAACTTTCAAAATATATCCAGAACTCTCCGCATTCTCTCCCATGCCCTGGCTACCCATGCTTGGTATAATCTGCCATCATCTTGTTTCTGGGAGACTTTAGCAGCCTCTTAACTATCCCTATTTTGCTTCCTAAGCCCCTGAACAATCTGTTTCAACAGAGCACCCGGAGGGACCCTGCCCAAACGTAGTCCTCTCTGCAACAGTCTTCTCAGAGTCCTTCAGAAGGCTCATCTTAAGAAAAAACAAGTTCATGAAATCCATCTGAGAGGGCTGCTGTAACGATGGTGGTGACATCTATGAAGGTTCAGGACAGCACCTAGGTAGCACCCCGGAGGCGTACAGTAACCGAGTGCCATTGTGAGAGTACAGGAGAGGAGGTGAGGAGGGGAGGCGGGGAGGGGAGGCGGAGAGGGGAGGCAAGAGAGGACGTGAGGAGGGGAGGCGGAGAGGGGAAGCGAGAGAGGACGTGAGGAGGGGAGGTGAGGAGGGGAGGCGAGGAGGGGAGGCAAGGAGAGGAGGTGAGAGAGGACGTGAGGAGGGGAGGCAGCGAGGAGGGGAGGCGAGAGAGGAAGTGAGGAGGGGAGGCGAGGAGGGGAGGTGAGGAGGGGAGGCGAGGAGGGGAGGTGAGGAGGGGAGGCGAGGAGACTCGCGGGCCTCAGCATCCTGGGATCCACGCACAGCAAGCGCTCACCCCATTGCCCAGCTCTGAGGTATGCGGCACACTAAGCACGCATCCCCTACACACGCAGCCGCCCCGGCCAGACACAGGGACTTAAGATGTCCCCAACGGCGCTCTGTACATTTGCCTGTGTTGCAGGCTGTACAGAGACACTGTGTTTATCCAGCATCCTCCGTGTGTCAGGAGGTGCTCTAAGTTACAGGCCGGCCAGCAAACATGAAGACAGGAAGCATATAAACCCAGACATGCATTACACTGGCTCAGTTGGCTGATGGAGCCTGCTGACATCACACACCCTACCCAAGGCAGGATGGTCAGGTCCACATAAGGTCAGCGCTGACACGGGCACAGGGTAGGCAGCGCCCTACCGCTCCTGAGACTGACAAGCAGAGATCTCTGATGTTTCCTCTGGGTTCTAAGGCTCCAGTCCCCACCTCACTGGTGTGTGGAGACTCAGGCCCTTTCTTTAGACCCTGCCGGCCCCCAGGTGTCTGGAGGACCCTCCCGCCCCACCCTTGAAGTGGTCATTAAGATCCAGCTGTGACCAAAAAAAAGGCTGCCGCTTCCATGTTTCCTTCCCTTCGTGCAAACGCAAGCACCACAGGTCATAAAGAAGAGACGCAAGGCACGATTTTGATTTTAATTCATACCTGGATATTCTTCAGGGACAGGTTTTTCTTCAGGGTCTTTTGATGGACTCTGTGAAACTTTCTCAGAAGACATGGATTCTCTTGTCTTTGTGTTTGGTTCTGGTTCCAGCTTAGACCTAAGGATGAAAAATCAGCAGTTACATCATTTACTTACACAGCAGGATTCTGCCTGAAAACAGAGGAGTCAAAGATGAGCCCTACACCCTTGCCTTGCGCCCTCAGCTGGAGAGTAGAACCATGGCCTTGGGCCCAGCGACCATCCTGACACAGTTCAAGGGGGTGGCGCTTATTACAGGGCAGTCGGCACACCCCCGCCAGAGCCCGCAGCTGAAAGAGTGCTGTCAGCAGGCGTCAAAGGAAAGGACGCAGGAACCCACCCTACCTCCTGACCCCACACTCGAGACGTGGCAGCAAGGGCCAGCCCACTGCTCCAAGTTCAACAAACCCAAGAGCTGGTCGTGCACCAATGCAGAAGTGGGATTGAATAAATACACGCACATGTTACATAACACACGGTACACAAGTAACATCTTAAAACTGACCTGTAAAAGCACGAGTCTTCACACACCCACAGGGAGCAAGGCCTTGTCTCAGGTCTCTTAGCCTCATCACCCGCCCTGGCCTGGGGCTTGCTCCCACAGAGTATTCTCTTCCACCCCCAGGGCCAGGCGAGATCTCGCCCACCTCATCTCACTCTCCTGCCTGCAGAAGGCCTCCTCTTGCCACTCTGTGCCCCAGCGCCTGTCTTTTTCCCAGCAGTCACTGCGGGCTGAGGTGACCTTCCCCTCTCATTTGGTTACTGTCTGTCTCGTTCCACTGCAGTATGTGCTCTGGGAGCAGGGCCCCTGACTGCGTAAGTCATGGCTGCTGTGCAGCCCTGGGTTCGAGATGAGTGTGTGGCATTCAGGGTTTAATAAACATAGGGTGAATGAATGGATGCTTTATAATTCTCAGTGCATTGTTAATAAGAGGGAAAAAAATTGGTTATGAGATAAGGGGCCTTGTATTGTAACTCATAGAGCACTATGAAAATTCTAGGCAGATTGCTAAAAAAGACCTATGATAACATTATGAGGCAGACTCAAAAAGAACAATGCAAATGCATATCGGGATGATATTATCAATGCCAGCTAATATTTATTGAGGGCTTCTCAGGTACTGGGCACTCTTCTAAGCACCTTTATACACATAAGCTTAAATTAATGCCATACATCCCTATAGCAGTTACTAGTATTAATGGCCTTTTCACAGAGGAGGAAAGTGAGGTGCGGGGAAGTCAGGAAACTTGCCCGGGCCAAACAGTGAGTACATGGTGGGGCTGGGATGTGGCCTCAGGGAACCCATCTTGGAGGCCACACTCTGAACAACTAACTGCCCCGTGAAGAGGAGGTTCTATCCACCAGGTTCTATGAGAAGGGACTGCAGTGACCCAGAGAGGCTGAGAGAGTGGAGTCAAAGCCAGATGGGTACTTGACTCTGCAACTTTCCAGAGCCGTATATACCAAAATACACACTGAATTTCCAAAAAGGATGTCTCTTCCAAATAACCTGACCACAGAGGCCATTTTCATGTTTTGTTTTTTTTTTTTCCCCAAAAGATAGTGTTCTAAGAAAGGGTGTTTATAGGAACTGCTCCTCTACAACAGTAACAAAAGAATTGTCGAGTAATTATATGATCAATCACGCTAAGGGCTCCAGTTACTGAGGCTGAATAATAGCTACTCTAAAATGTATACACTTTGAAACAATAACAACCACTTAAGGTGGCTCAGTGGTAAAGAACCTGCCTGCAGTGCAGGAGACCTGGGTTCAATCCCTGGGTCAGGAAAACCCCCTGGAGAAGGAAACGGCCACACACTCCAGTATTCTTACCAGGATAATCCCATGGAGAGAGGAGCCTGGTGGGTTACAGTCCATGGGATTGCAAAGAGTCAGACATGACTGAGAGACTGACATTTTCACTTTCACCATCTATTGGTGTTTCTGGGGCCAGGAATTTGGGAGCAGCTCGGCTGGGCGGTTCTGCCTCACGAGGGCACTGCTATAGGGTAGAGGGCCCCACCACCTGAAGGCTCGCCTGGGGTTAGAGGAGTCCCTTCCAAGGAGTCTCATTCTCACGGCTGTGAGACAGTGCTGGCAAGAGCCTGGTCCCTTCCTCATGGGCATGTCAGTGTGTCCCTGGGCATGGTAGCTGGCTTCCCCCAGAGCAAGCAGTCTCAGAGACCACGGCAGAAGCTCCAGTGCCTTTTTATAACAGTCTCGGCCTCTGTTTACAACGGTCATTTCTGCCATACCCCACTGTCCAGGCAGTTGCGACGGCCCACTCAGGTTCAAGGAGCGGGAACACAGACCACATATCTCCCTCTCAGTGAAGCAAGAACAGTCACATTTTAAATAAGACCATGTGGGATGGGATGTTTGAGTTCAACCGTCTTAGAAAAATATATTTGACATTGTAAGTACCACACATATGCACAAAGATGAACAGAATTTCACAGAAGACATACAAATGGTCAATAAAGCAGAGGAAAAGTGTCCAATAACATGGAGTAAAAAAACCATAGTGAGATACTGTGACATTGCCACTAGAATGGCTTAAAAAAGTTACCATCTCCGAGCCCTGGTGAACACAGGGAGCAACACTGACTCTCACACATTGCTGGGAGGACGGTAAAATAATAAGGCCACTTTGGAAAACCTAAGACAGTTCCTTAGCTTAAGAAACATCTCCACGTTGACAGAGCAGCTCCACTTTTAGGTATTTAAACAAGAAAAATTTCAGCTTCTTCAGCGTTACTGGTTGGGGCATAGACTTGGATTATTGTGATATTGAATGGTTTGCCTTGGAAACGAACAGAGATCATTCTGTCGTTTTTGAGATTGCATCCAAGTACTGCATTTTGGACTCTTTTGTTGACCATGATGGCTACTCCATTTCTTCTAAGGGATTCCTGCCCGCAGTAGTAGATAAAACGGTCATCTGAGTTAAATTCACCCATTCCAGTCCATTTTAGTTTGCTGATTCCTAGAATGTCGACATTCACTCTTGCCATCTCTTGTTTGACCACTTCCAATTTGCCTTGATTCATGGACCTGACATTCCAGGTTCCTATGCAATATTGCTCTTTACAGCATTGGACCTTGCTTCTATCACCAGTCACATCCGCAGCTGGGTATTCTTTTTGCTTTGGCTCCCATCCCTTCATTCTTTTTGGAGTTATTTCTCCACTGATCTCCAGTAGCATATTGGGCACCTACTGACCTGGGGAGTTCCTCTTTCAGTATCCTATCATTTTGCCTTTTCATACTGTTCATGAGGTTCTCAAGGCAAGAACACAGAGTTCCAAAGAATAGCAAGAAGACATAAGAAAGCCTTCCTCAGTGATCAATGCAAAGAAATAGAGAAAAACAACAGAATGGGAAAGACTAGAGATCTCTTCAAGAAAATTAGAGATACCAAGGGAACATTTCATGCAAAGATGGGCTCGATAAAGGACAGAAATGGTAGGGACCTAACAGAAGCAGAAGATATTAAGAAGAGGTGGCAAGAATACACAGAAGAATTACACGAAAAAGATCTTCATGACCCAGATAATCACGATGGTGTGATCACTGACCTAGAGCCAGATATCCTGGAATGTGAAGTCAAGTGGGCCTTAGAAAGCATCACTACGAACAAAGCTAGTGGAGGTGATGGAATTCCAGTTGAGGTATTTCAAATCCTGAAAGATGATGCTGTGAAAGTGCTGCACTCAATATGCCAGCACATTTGGAAAACTCAGCAGTGGCCACAGGACTGGAAAAGGTCAGTTTTCATTCCAATCCCAAAGAAAGGCAATGCCAAAGAATGCTCAAACTACCACACAATTGCACTCATCTCACATGCTAGTAAAGTAATGCTCAAAATTCTCCAAGCCAGGCTTCAGCAATACATGAACTGCGAACTTCCTGATGTTCAAGCTGGTTTTAAAAAAGGCAGAGGAACCAGAGATCAAATTGCCAACATCCGGTGGATCATGGAAAAAGCAAAAGAGTTCCAGAAAAACATCTATTTCTGCTTTCTTGACTATGCCAAAGCCTCTGACTGTGTGGATCACAATAAACTGTGGAAAATTCTGAAAGAGATGGGAATACCAGACCACCTGACCTGCCTCTTGAGAAATGTGTATGCAGGTCAGGAAGCAACAGTTAGAACTGGACATGGAACAACAGACTGGTTCCAAATAGGAAAAGGAGTACGTCAAGGCTGTATATTGTCATCCTGCTTATTTAACTTATATGCAGAGAACATCATAAGAAACGCTGGACTGGAAGAAGCACAAGCTGGAATCAAGATTGCCGGGAGAAATAGCAATAACCTCAGATATGCAGATGACACCACCCTTATGACAGAAAGTGAAGAGGAACTAAAAAGCTTCTTGATGAAAGTGAAAGTGGAGAGTGAAAAAGTTGGCTTAAAGCTCAACATTCAAAAAACGAAGATCATGGCATCTGGTCCCATCACTTCATGGGAAATAGATGGGGAAACAGTGGAAACAGTGTCAGACTTTATTTTCTTGGGCTCCAAAATCACTGCAGATGGTGACTGCAGCCATGAAATTAAAAGATGCTTACTCCTTGGAAGGAAAGTTATGACCAACCTAGATAGCATATTCAAAAGCAGAGACATTACTTTGCCAACAAAGGTCCGTCTAGTCAAGGCTATGGTTTTTCCTGTGGTCATGTATGGATGTGAGAGTTGGACTGTGAAGAAGGCTGAGCACCGAAGAATTGATGCTTTTGAACTGTGGTGTTGGAGAAGACTCTTGAGAGTCCCTTGGACTGCAAGGAGATCCAACCAGTCCATTCTGAAGGAGATCAGTCCTGGGATTTCTTTGGAGGGAATGATGCTGAAGCTGAAACTCCAGTACTTTGGCCACCTCATGCGAAGAGCTGACTCATTGGAAAAGACTCTGATGCTGGGAGGGACTGGGGGCAGGAGGAGAAGGGGACGACAGAGGATGAGATGGTTGGATGGCATCACTGACTCGACAGACATGAGTTTGAGTGAACTCCGGGTGTTGGTGACGGACAGGGAGGCCTGGCGTGCTGCAATTCATGGGGTTGCAAAGAGTCTGAGACGAGCGACTGAGCGACTGAACTGACTGACTGACAAGAAAAATGAAAAGATATATCCACACACAGATCTATCCAAGAATGTTCATGGCACCCGTATCCATAACAGCCAAAATAGTAGAAACAACTCAAATGTCCACCAATAGGAGAACAGATGGTCCAACTGTGTGGATAGAATGGATAGACCAACAATTCATGCAGTATAATGCCATTCATTAATAAAGAAGAAAAAACTGGATAAACACAACATGGATAAAAAATTGGTTAAGCAATAAAGCCAGTTGAAACCATAACTGAAAAGAAAAACACAAAACAAGGGTCTATCTTGTTTAACATTAAATGTATAAATATGATTATTTATTACTTACTTCCTAACATTTTACCTCAAAGATCAGTTTTGGGATTCAGTATGTGGCAACCTGACACCTTGGGCTGCCCAGGTGATGCGACTGGAAAAGAACATGCCTGCAAATGCAGGAGACATAAGAGATGTGGGTTCGATCCTTGGGTCAGGAAGATCTCCTGGAACAGGAAACAGCAACGCTCTCCAGTATTCTTGCCTGGGAAGTTCCAAGGACAGAGGAGCCTGGCGGGCTAGAGTCCACAGGGTTGCAAAGAGTGGGACACGACTGAGCTACTGGGCATGCATGCACCCAACCTGACATCTTAGCCATGTTCAAACTAGTATAGCATGAATAAGACATCCATTTGCAGAATTTTCAGATTTTTTTTTTCCAGTAACTAAATAACAAGTGACAGCATTTCTTAGCCTGTTTTCTCCTCTGTAAAATGGGACTGTAAAAGCATCTTTCTACTGGTTTATATGTAAATCTTGAGCACAGTCTGGGGCAAGGGATGAAAAAATTAGCTATTACTACCACTCTTGCATCACTGTGTAACAAGAAAAGGCAGAGGGGTTAGATAGTATTGAGAAACCCTAAAGAAATACACTTTTTTTTTTTTAATTCTGTCAAGATAAAAATCAATGGAGGAAAAGATGGAAACAGCTGGCACAATCCATCAATAATTCAAAAAACTCAGAGACGGGAGAACACTGCTGCTCTCAGTGTAAGGGACTCAGTAGCGTCTTCAGTCATGGGCCAACTAGTGCTCATCTTCCAGGCTGGTGCTGTGGAGAGGGAAGGATCTGAGGAGTCTTGGTAGATCAGCAGAGGAGAGGTCTCGGGGTGGTGGCCATGCCTCGGTGGCAAGGCAGCCTTGTCCTCGGCCACATTCCTTGGTAGGACTGGCCTGATGTCCTCCTGGATGGTCTCGGGTGACAGGCTACTCCAGTAATTCCACAAATCTACGGTGGATGGGGACACAATCCTTAAACTATTGGCTGACTGCCTGTCTGTCTGAGAAAGATATGCTCAGGAATCTGTTTGGAGACAAAAAGTGGGTTTGGAGTCTAGTCTGCCACTTGTCTGCAATGTGACAGTTTCCTGTTATGTTTTTTTCAATCCTCTGAATTTTCTTCATCTGCAAAGCACTTTTCTACAAAGAAGAATCTTGCAAACACTGCATGAGGTCACCCGTGACAACGTACTTAGCACAGAGGTTGGCGTGAAGCACGTACTGCTCTGGCTCACCTTCTAAGTACTGGGCCTCAGCTTCCACATCTGTAAAGTAGCTTCCCGTATCTTTTGTTCTGGCCAATAAAACAAGGTTCATTCTGCCTTTCTCCTTTCACTTCTTTGAGAATGAGAAACCCGGCTTTTGGTACCCTTCCAATATTAACACTCAAAATCATTGCAAAGACTAAATGACGCACTAGACAAAAAAAAAAAAAAAGTATTATGTAAAAGGTAACAGAAATATTGATCAATGGAATAAAATAGAAAGCAAGATAAATCTCTGAATTTAGACACCTTATCTTCTGCAAAGGAGGCAAGAATATACAATGGATTAAAGACAATCTCTTTAACAATGGTGCTGGGAAATCTGGTCAACCACTTGTAAAAGAATGTTTCAACACCATACACAAAAATAAACTCAAAATGGATTAAAGATCTAAACGTAAGACCAGAAACTATAAAACTCCTAGAGGAGAACATAGGCAAAACACTCTCCGACATACATCACAGCAGGATCCTCTATGACCCACCTCCCAGAATATTGGAAATAAAAGCAAAAATAAACAAATGGGACCTAATTAACCTTAAAGCTTCTGCACATCAAAGGAAACTATTAGCAAGGTGAAAAGACAGCCTTCAGAATGGGAGAAAATAATAGCAAATGAAGCAACTGACAAACAACTAATTCAAAATATACAAGTCCTCAGCTCAACTCCAGAAAAATAAACGACCCAATCAAAAAATGGGCCAAAGAACTAAATAGACATTTCTCCAAAAAAGACATACAGATGGCTAACAAACACATGAAAAGATGCTCAACATCACTCATTATCAGAGAAATGCAAATCAAAACCACTTGAGGTACCATTTCACACCAGTCAGAATGGCTTCTTAATAAATGCTGAAGGGTGAGAAACCCTCTTACACTGTTGGTGGGAATGCAAACTAGTACAGCCACTAGGAGACAGTGTGGGAATTCCTTAAAAACTGGAAATAGAACTGCCTTATGATCCAGCAACCCCACTGCTAGGCATACACACTGAGAAACCAGAAAAAAAAACGTGTACCCCAATGTTCATCGTATAATAGGACATGGAAGTAACCTAGATGTCCAAAATGAATGGATAAGAAAGCTGTGGTACTATACACAATGGAGTATTAATTAAAAAGAATACAAATCAGTTCTAATGAGGTGGATGAAACTGAAATTATACAGAGTGAAGTAAGCCAGAAGGAAAACATAAATACAGTATACTAACGCATATATATGGAATTTAGAAAGATGGTAACAATAACCCGTGTAATGAGACAGCAAAAGAGACACTGATGTATAGAACAGTCTTATGGACTCTGTGGGAGAGGGAGAGGGTGGGAAGATTTGGGAGAATGGCAATGAAACATGTAAAATATCATGTAGGAAACGAGTTGCCAGTCCAGGTTCGATGCATGATGCTGGATGCTTGGGGCTGGTGCACTGGGACGAGAGGGATGGTATGGGGAGGGAGGAGGGAGGAGGGTTCGGGATGGGGAACACATGTATACCTGTGGAATTCATTTTGATATTTGGCAAAACTAATACAATTATGTAAAGTTTAAAAATAAAATAAAATTGGAAGAATAAAAAAAAAAAATAAAAGGTAAGTACTTTAAAAATCTAACTGCTATTAATTCAAAGAGTAGAAATACCCAGGGGCTTCTCAGGGGAGGTATCACTTAGGCAAACTTTTAAAAGAGGAGTAAAGTTTTGCCAGGCACAGAAGAGCAGAAAAAATATTCTACGCATAAAGAACAAAGGTGTGGAATTGCTGGGTCATCAGATGGTCATTTAACTTTGGAGAACTATTTGGCTGTTTCTAATACAAGGCTTTCCTGGTGGCTCAGATGGTCAAGGATCTGCTTTCAATGCAGGAGACCCAGGATCGATCCCTGATCAGGAAGATACCTTGGAGAAGGGAATGACTATCCACTCCAGTATTCTTGCCTGGAGAATCCCATGAACAGAGCGGCCTGGCAGGCTACAGTCCATGGGGTTGCAAAGAGTCAGACAAGATTGAGTGACTAAGCATGCACACAATATGGAGTTACTTTATATTCCCACCAGTCATAAACGAGAGTTCCAGCTGCTGCACACCCTCCCTGAAGTGTCACTTTTATTTTAGCCTTTCTAACATGTGTGAGATGGGATCTTTTAGCGTTTTATTTTCTTGGGAAATAAATATAGTCACAGGCATAGTAATCTGAAAGATAGTATCAAGAATGCTTTTTACTGAACCACTGGAGAGTAATATGCCAACCTGATGCCCCTTCACCTCTGAATATTTTAATATTTCCTAAAGATGAAAGTTGAATATTCATTGGAAGGACTGATGCTGAAGCTCCAAAACTTTGGCCACCTAATGCAAACAGTTGACTCACTGGAAAAGACCTGATGCTGGGGAAGACTGAAGGCAGGAGGAGAAGGGGTGGCGGAGGATGAGATGGTTGGATGGCATCACTAACCCAATGGACATGACTTTGAACAAACTCCAGGAGATGGTGAAGGACAGGGAAGCCTGGCCTTTAATTTGTCTTTAATTTGGTCACCGGCAGCTTTCAAACTGGTTTATGTCCTTTTTACAGGTCCCCATCACTCTCTGAGCCTTCCCTTGCTTTCTGGTACAACAATATGCTCCAAGTTCATTTTACACTTTCCCTGACCCAGCCCCAGACTCAGGCATTTCTGCAAGGAGCCCAGTTCCTGGAAGCTGAAATTGCTATTTAGAAGCCAAGATCTGAGTGCTAAACATGCTTATTGCCTCTGGGATGTCAGTGTGTCCAGGCTCTCTTGGCAGACAGAGCCAGAAAAATCTGTCTGCTTTTGCAGACCTAGACATGCACACACGTTTATGACCACATTTCATTTCTATGTCCACCTATGTAAACTGAGAACCATGAGTTCACACCCGTCCTTTTCATTCTAATCCAATTTCCCTTTCACTCACCTGAAAGTCTGAACCTGGCTTCCATTACCCTTCTATGTTTACTACTTGATCAATCCCCCTGCATACAACCAATCTGCCTCCTCCACTGCTGCTCCTCCCCTGTCCTGGCTCAGGCTCTTACTGCCCACGCTGAGCCAGACCTCCTCAGCTCGCTCAGGCTCTGAGCTGCCCCGGGAAATGCCCCCATAGCTGTGGACATCCCCCCTTACTCTGACTCACTCCATGCCTGCAGGACTTAATTGTTCAGGAAGGAGAGGGGCTTAACTGACTTTTAAATAAAGGGTTCCATTAATATCTGTCACCCTTTGTGTCCAGAGTATGCTAATATGCCAGTTTTTAATTTAAAATGAACAAAGGACTGCAATGCAGCAGACTTAGATGAAGTTGAATGCTTTTTTTTTTTTTTTTTAAGTGATAAAAACAGATCTAATTATACACAGAATGTCTATTGAAATCCTCAGGGAAATTACAAATTAACTAGTTGAAGGCAATTTGAAAAAAGCAATTTTTCAAAAGTCATCAGAAAGATCAGTTTATGCTCGATAATTTACTTTAATTGATTTCTCTAACTGAAAGCTGAGTATTTCATAACTGCAATCAAAACAGTTTCCACCTGGCCAACATCTGTTTCCAGGTCCCTTATTTGAAAAACTCTGGGATTTTATATAAAATTTGAGAAGAACAGAAGGATAGAGAGGAGAGGGAGAGAAACAGTTTTTCCAGGTCTGAAACAAGAAATTACATGGAAGAAGTTCTTTGAAAACCTTAGATAAAGCCCTATACAAATATGAGAGAAAAGTGATAACTATTTCAGAGTGCAAGGAGATCAAAAGAGTCAATCCTAAAGGAAACCAGTCCTAAATATTCATTGGAAGGACTGATGCTGAAGCTGAAGCTCCAATACTTTGGCCACCAGATGCAAAGAACTGACTCATTGGAAAGGACCCTGATGCTGGGAAAGATTGAAGGCAGGAAGAGAAGGGGACGACAGAGGATGAGATGGTTGGATGGCATCACCGATTCAATGGACATGAATTTGAGCAAGCTCCGGGAGTTGGTGATGGACAGGGAAGCCTGGCGTGCTGCAGTCCATGGGGTCGCAAAGAGCTGGCCATGACTGAGTGTTGTGGATAACAACAATCTCTCAACAAAGGCTCTAGGTAGAAAGGACACAACCCACACTGATCCCTAGTACTGTAGTACTCTCATTTCAAGGATGGCTGTCGGACTAAGGTGTCCAACAGGGCACAGGTCTCCTGGATTCCCCCAGAGCAGGAAATTCATCACATCATCTAAGCCATCTTCACACTTACAGATATTTACTGGGCATGTACTTCATACTGAGTGATTTTCAGGCCAGTGTTAATCAAGTGTGATCCAGAGACCAGTATGAGACTATGAACTGTTTGTTACTGGTCTGCTATGAGTAAGAACAAAAATGAAGAATAATCATTTAGAAACATTTATGGCAATTTGATAATGCTGTTTGATCAGGGGACTCCTGTCTCCAAACAGGGTCTAGACCACTTCAGGTGTTATCAAACTACAGTGGTGGGTCACCTGAGTCGGGGAAGAGGGACAGAGAATATAAGTGTGTACGTATGAAGGGCATTCTAGGCAAAGAAATCAGAAAGGATGAAGGCACAAGAATGTCAAAGGACACAAGCAGTCAGCTTTGGTCAGAGCATAAATCCATGGGGACCAACTGAAAAAACAAAGTATTATGGGCCTGGAATGTCACGCTGCAAAGGTTAGCTTTGTAAGACACTGGAGAAAGGGAGGGCTACAAGTATACATGTGTTTTAGGCAGGTGCCTTCTGGGGTAAGGAGAGGAAAGAACCAGAAGGGAGGGCTGGACTACACGAGGTGGCTCACAAAGTTATTTTCCTCAAGGTCCTCTGCTCAAAGTAATTGGCACAGGGCAGCTATCTGACAGGAGATGAGGCTGAACTTCACAGCCTAAATGAGAACAATTCCCATCTGACTGATCTTAATTTGTCCAAACCTCTGCTGAGAACCAGGAGCTGAGGAGGCAGCAGCAAGAGCCCCCTTCTTACCTTACTCAAGGGACCAGCTAGGTCTCAAGGGTCAGGGACCGCCTGGGATCAGGAAGCAGAAGTTATTAGCATCTCTTTCTGGCGGGCGTGAGACCCAGTGACCACACCCCATCTCGACAGCACATGGAACACCGTCAGAGCCTTGTTTCTTCTCCCAGGACCTGCTTTGGGCAAACACTCTGCCTGCCCTCCTGCCTGAGCCATTCTTCCTTTCTGATCCTTTACCCAGATTATTTTCATTCAACCTCCAACACAAAGTCCATCGTTTGAGATAACCCTGGTTAATCTGACGTTCAAATCTGAGTTCAGCTGTATGACACTGGGCAAGTAACCCAAATTTCCCGAGTCTCGATTTCCTCTATAAAATGAGATACTAATTAGCAAGCGGGGGCTGGGCAGGGAGGTGCGGCGCGGGCTGCATCGCAAGAATCTGGCCTGAATACCCCGAGCACTATCTGAGCGAAATAATTTGGGCTAGCAAAAATGAGATACTAGTAGTTACTAATAAAGTGGCTGTGAGGATTACATGAAATAAACATACTGCCTGACCCATGGCAAGTACTTAATAGCAGATAACAGTACAAGTTAACATGGGTTAACCACTCACTACTGCTTGGAAGAAAAGCCATGACAAACCTAGACAGCATCTTAAAAAAAGAGAGACATCACTTTGCTGACAAAGGTCCATATAGTCAAAGCAACTGTTTTTCTGGTAGTCGTGCACAGATTTGAGAGTTGGAGCATAAAGGCTGAGTGCCAAAGAACTGATGCTTTCCAATTGCAGTGTTGGAGAAGATTTTTGAGAGTCCCTTGGACTGCAAGAAGATCAAACTAGTCAATCCTAAAGGAAATCAACCCTGAATACACTGAAAGGACTGATGTTGAAGCTGAAGCTCCAATACTTTGGCCACATCAACTCATTGCAAAAAACCCTGACACTGGGCAAGATTGAGGGCAGGAGGACAAAGGGGTGACAGAGGATGAGGTGGTTGGATGGCATTACTGACTCAGTGGACATGAGTTTGAGCAAATTCTGGGAGATGGTGAAGGACAGGGAAGCCTGGCGTGCTGCAGTCCACGGGGTCGCAGAGTCGGACATGACTTAGGGACTGAACAACAACACAGGATATCCAGTGGTTCTAGCACTCATGTTAAAAAAGACCATCCTTGTTCCACTAAAATCGCTTTGTACCTTTGTGGAAAATCAACTGACCAATATATGTGTCTCTATATGGACTCAAATTCCAGTTCTGCCACCTCCTGGCTAAGGGACATAGGTGAGTCACCCCACTTCCCAAGCCTCAGCCTCCCCATGTGTAAGATAAGGGTCATTGCAGTACCTGCCTCCTGGGGCTCCTGTGAGCTACAAAAGTGTCCAGCACGGAACGTGCCCAGGGAATCCTGGTCACAGCAGTTCGTGAGGAAATTGAAGCTTCACAATCATCAAGCTCTACAAACTATGGGCTTCCCTTGTAGCTCAGTTGGTAAAGAATCTGCCTGCAGTACAGGAGACCCAGGTTCGATTCCTGGGTTGGGAAGATCCCCTCGAGAAGGAAATGGCAACCCACTCCAGTATTCTTGCCTGGAGAATTCCATGGACAGAGGAGCCTGGTGGGCTATAGTTCATGGAGTCACCAAGAGTCGGACACAACTTAGCAACTACATCATCATCATCATCATCATCATCATTTACAAACTTTAGCTGCTATTATTATGATTCAGTTCAGTTCAGTTCAGTCGCTCAATCATGTCCGACTCTTTTTGCAACCCCATGAATCGCAGCACGCCAGGCCTCCCTGTCCATCACCAACTCCCGGAGTTCACCCAGACTCACGTCCATTGAGTCAGTGATGCCATCCAGCCATCTCATCCTCTGTCGTCCCCTTCTCCTCCTGCCCCCAATCCCTCCCAGAATCACAGTCTTTTCCAATGAGTCAGCTCTTCGCATGAGGTGGCCAAAGTACTGGAGTTTCAGCTTTAGCATCATTCCTTCCAAAGAAATCCCAGGGCTGATCTCCTTCAGAATGGACTGGTTGGATCTCCTTGCAGTCCAAGGGACTCTCTCAAGAGTCTTCTCCAACACCACAGTTCAAAAGCATCAATTCTTCGGTGCTCAGCCTTCTTCACAGTCCAACTCTCACATCCATACATGACCACAGGAAAAACCACAGCCTTGAGTAGACGGACCTTTGTTGGCAAAGTAATGTCTCTGTTTTTCAATATGCTATCTAGGTTGGTCATTAACTTTCCTTCCAGGGAGTAAGCGTCTTTTAATTTCATGGCTGCAGTCACCATCTGTAGTGATTTTGGAGCCCAAAAAAATAAAGTCTGACACTGTTTACACATCTATTTCCCATGAAGTGATGGGACCAGATGCCATGATCTTCATTTTCTGAATGTTGAGCTTTAAGCCAACTTTTTCACTCTCCACTTTCACTATCATCAAGAGGCTTTTTAGTTGCTCTTCACTTTCTGTCATAAGGGTGGTGTCATCTGCATATCTGAGGTTATTGATATTTCTCCAGGCAATCTTATTATCATTACTATTGTTAACTAAAGAACACCAATGAAGACAATACTCACAATCTTTTCTTGTCCACCACTCGCTTGACTCGGATGGCTCTTTGTTCTGAGTAAAGTTTACACACTCCTGTCCAGGGGAAAATATCAGAGACCATTTAAAACTGCTTCTCAGGCAAAAGTATCATTATATACAGTGAGACATTACAGTCTTCAGCTAGCAAAGCTAAAGGCTGCATCCCACCTATTGTGAAATGCCACATGTGATCTTTAAGATAAAATGAAATACTTTTTAAGTAATCTTCAGTGAAATCCAAAACGGCAGTCCTGTGCTCCTTCACTTGCTGAGAGTGTATCCCCTTGTGGGCTGAAACAGAAAAGGACAATATTCAGGGCTCTGTATTCAATTACACTGAAGAACAATTCATCAGCTTCCTTACAACAGCTTCTTTATTAGATGTATTCTTAAAAACACAGCTATAAAACAAGTCCTGTGTCAAGTGACATTTCATTTTTAAAAGAGTGAGATTTATGAGGTTTTGCGAGAGTAAAAGATTAAACCTGCTGAAAACTACAGTCAAATAATTTATGGTTTATTACTAAGGGATCGTGTTTGACGTGGGCCATTTCTTGAGAGCTGACCCCGTGCGTGTTAACAGGATCCAATGCTCAAGCTGACCTTCAAGGACCGTTTTAAATCAAACTCAGAGCATACACTCCCCTCTGCCTGCCCGGCTGCCTGTCAGCTTGGGCTGCTCCGTCCTCTTCCCTCAGCCACTCACATTCACCTCCGACACTGAGTGAAACCTTCCTTCTCTGGGAAACCTTGACTCTCTGAGCCACAAGAACACCTTTCTCCTGTGAATCATCACTTCTTCTTGGAGTCTGTGCCAGTTGTATTTTGGTAGAGGCTGGGTACCTACAGTATGAGGCACCCTGCCAGTACTTTACACAAATTACTGCTAATGGCCCAAACAATGCAGAAGGCGATTATGATTATGCCTGTTTTACACATGAGGAATCCAGAAGGAGCCCAGGATCACATGGTTTGTACTTATTTATCATTGTATTAACGTGCATGTATTTTCAAGGTATCTCAATGAATGGACATTAAGGGTAGGGGACATGATCTGTTTTCACTACAGGGCTGCTGCTGAACCTGAGGTTCACATGGGGAATTCAACGGATCCATAAAATTATACACAAAATCTGATGCATCTGCATATTTTTTTTGTGGCAGGAAAGTCTACAGTTTTCATCACTCTCCAGGTGGTCCATCAGGGTTCAAATGGAAGCTACCCAAACAAAAGTCTGGGTCGAGCACAGCAGCATCTGACCACGTGAATTCCATGCTATGTAACGTAATCTGCATCTGCTTAAGCAAATTAAAAGAGAATCAAGGTAGACACCTAACTTGGGAAGCCGTCTCAGTGCCCCAGTAAAAATTTAACATCAATGAAAGTGAGATGATGGTAACTCTAAGGCTAGCTATTGTCCTGAGGGTGGCTAGGAGAATTTAATTCTCATGATGACCCCAAGAATGGGCTTCCCCGGTGGCTCAGATGGTAAAGAGTCTGCCTGAAATGCAGGAGGCTTGGGTTCAATCCTTGGGTTGACCCCAAGAAATATGCCATATAACTGTCTCCATTTTATAGATGAAGAAACTGAGACCCAGGGCGACTAAGTGACTTGCCCAAGGCCACATGGCCTGAACATGTGGAGCCGGTGTGCGTGCATACGCAGCCAAGGCTCCAGAGCCGTCCTCTTTACCAAGAGAGTCTGTCACTACAGTTTAATGCTCCAAGTAGAGAGCTCAGAGTACCTTCATGCGTCCTTGTTCACATGCCATCAACCGCTGCCCTACTCAATGCCGCCCAGAACACAGGCACACCCGCACACACCTCCACACTCGAGTCACCTTCTCTGACCCTGGGCCCAAGGTAAACTCTTGGTTCTGTCTGGAGAGGTCCTTTCCACCTCCCTCTTCCCATCTGTTTAACTTGAATCATGGCCTTTGCATGATTTTTAACGGCTTAGGTTAAAACACTAATGAGGAAAAAGAAGACTTTGAAAGTTCTGAGACTGAAACCTAAATAAGAGCACAAGAGAGAGCTTTAACTGGCTGTGCCACACGCATCCTGTAAGTACTTAATCGCGAAAAGGCTGCCAGCTGCCCCTTTCAAGGCACACACCTTGTGTTCTCAGCTGCTGGATCGCTTCTGAGCAGGTCCTCATGAACGTCTGAGCATCCTGGTCTATCTGGTCTCGTTCTGTGTCCGTCATTCTCCCGTATTCAGACATGACGTGACTGACGGAGAGAGAGAGGACAGCATGAAGGGGCAGCAGCAAATGCCACACCTGGAGTCTGGATGGGGTGTGAAGGGGAGAGCAAAGCTCCCTGCTGAAATGACCACTAAGCTGAGACTCGAAGGATGAGGAGGAGCTGGCCAGGCTAAGAGGTGGGAGATTGCTCTAGACAGTGGAACCAATGCATATGAAGCTTACAGACCCGAACTCCATTTTCCTGACCATTCTCTCTAGACCCCGTGCAAACAGCCTTTTGCCCTCACCCCCCCACTGTGGTCTTCACTCTCCAAGGTCACCACTGGGGTCATCCTTCCCCTCAAGGTACTTTCCACCTTTGGACAGTGCTGATGGCCCCCCCTCCCTGATCTGCTTTCTCCTGTCTCCTGACTGCATTCTCTCCTGGTTCCCTCCCACCTCCCTGGCTGCTGGTTTTCAGGTTTTTTGTTGACACCTTTTACCCATGGGTTTCCCTGGTGGCTCCGACAGTAAAGAATCCACCTGCAATGCAGAAGACCTGGTTTCCATCCTTGGGTTGGGAAGATCCCTGGAGGAGAGCATGGGAACCCATGAGAACCCCCATGGACAGAGGAGCCTGGTGGGCTACAATCCATGGGGTTGCAAAGAGTCGGACACGACTGAGTGGCTAAGCATAGCACACCCTTAGTCCCTGAATATTTCTGTTGTCCACACTGCTCCCTTGGTGAGTTCGGCTAGGCTAGTGGGTTTTTTTCTGTTGTTAGTTTTACACTGATAAGTCCCAAATTTATATCTTCAGCCCGAACCTCTCCTTGAACTTGAAATGCATATATCTAACTGCTGGCTCAGTATCTCTATTCAGATGTTTAATCTGTATTGCAAATATGCCCAACACTAAGCCCGCAGCCACTCCCAAGCCCGCTTCCCACTTGTGTTGTGGGCAATTCCATTCCTTCTAGCTGCTCAGGCCTCAAAAGGTCATCCTGGCACCTCTTTTTCTCTCTCAGTTCACAACTAATCCATTAACAAATCTCCTTGGCTCTACCTTCAAAACACTTCCAGAATCTGACCTCTTGTTATCCCACCCACTGCTAACCCCTCTGGGCCATGTCACTGGGATCCCAAGGCTGGACCGTTCACTGCAGCCGCCCAGCTGGCCTGTTATGTCTGGCAAGCTCCTCCTCCGATGATTCAAATGCACCAGCCTTACCGTTCCTGTTATACAGTCAGTCAGATCCTATCAATCCTCCATACAGATGTCCAGTGCTTCCCACCTAAAAGCAGAAGCCAAGGCCCTTACAAGAGCTGCACGAGCCTTAAGGTGCCTCACAAGCTCGGACTCCTGCCCTCTCTGGGCTTATCCTCAGTTGCCCACCTCCCGCTGCTCCAGCCGCCTTGGCCTCTGCACACTTCCTGGAACGCTACAGCCGTACCCCTGCACCAGGACGTATACTAGCTGGCTGCCTTCTCCTTTGGAGATCTCCTTTCCCTGGATGAGATCTCCATGAACTGACTGCTTACTTCTTGTATCTGTTTATTCAAAGTCCCTGCATCTTAATAAGTACTTCCCTAAGCTACCTTTATACACTTGTATCCACCCTGACAGTTTCTATTTTCCCTTCTCCACTCCCCCTAAAAACATTTACTAAGCTCCAACATTCTATGTTTTACTCATTTTGTTTCTTTTCTATCTTCCCCTCCAAAATACACATTCCATAAAGGTGGGGGCATTTGTCTGCCTGTTCACTGCTGTATCCCCGTCATCACCAGCAATCCTAGGGTTTAGTAGGCTGATAAATCAATGGATCAATAACCAACTACTTTCAGAATGACCTCACTTAGTGTGTGAGGCCGATGTGAGAAGCCTGACACACAGCTACAGCTGTGCTCCTTAACAGGCCCCTCCTGGTCTGATTGCACCCCTTGCCCTGAGACCTGCAGACATCCCACTTCCAGAGCCTCCCCTGGAAATACGGAGGTACAGAGGCCCCAGGAATGTGTCCCTCCTAGAACAGGCCCCCAAGAGAAGAGGGAGGAGTAAGCCTGGGGCTCTCCTTAGGGCCAAGCAGGAGGCCAGTCTCCTCTCCTCTCCCACCTCGGCACGGCACCCCCTCAACGCCCCCAAGCCCAGCGTCCACACTTTCCGGGCGAGCGCTGGAAGGAGAGAAGGCAGCCCGTAGATTTCAGGGTAAGGGATGGCCTCGCCTTGGTGAGTGAGAGACGGGTATTTCCCTAACCCCCAGCCCTCCGCAGGGTCTTGTTTCCTTAACTAATTTGGCTTAACACGGTAATCCTGACAGAAATGTTCTCTGAGGAGAAAGAGCCCAGGGAGGGGAAGTGGGGCAGGGGCTGGGCAAGCAGGCTCATCAACCCTCTCCGCAACTCCCCAGTCCGGCCAAGAGGATGGAGAGGGGAGGATGAAGAGCTGTGAGCACATGGGCACAGTCTGTACCGCCCCTCAAGAAACGGGCTCACCAGAAACCGGAAACGGAAATGGAGGCTAACGGGGTCAGGGGCAGATAAATGAGACCGGCGCTCACTTCCGAGTGACGAGGCACCCCATGGACAGAGTCGATCTATAAAAGGACCAATTTCAGGAACGTGAGATTAACGTCCTCCTTCTCTATTTTGACTTAATGGAAACTCAGCTCAGTGAAACTGAAAAGGTCTAAAGGTTAATTTGATAAAACTGATTATACTCAATTAAAAGGTGGTGTTCCTTTAGGATACATTATATATTAACCTTTTAAATTGGAAATTGCCAGTATGGTCATTCTAGTAGTAATAACGACAGAAACCAAGAAAGTTTCTCCCCCAGGTGGTACTGTTTTGTCGCCAGGATATTGAGGAAAAGGTCTATCTACCAGAAGTGGAGAAATTATTTTTAATTAAAATCATTCAAGAGATCTAGCCAGAGGCTACTTAGGTTTCTTGCTGTTCTGCTTTAGTAAAATGTCATTATTATTTTTTTTAATTAAATGGGTCGATAAAGTCTGAGTTCTACATTATGGGAAAAATGATAGCTTCCTAATTATGTCAAACTAACATAGCCTTGTGGGTCTGAAGGCAGCATTTCTCTCAATTCCACGATCGCACTCTATCCACAATGTTCCCAGTGAGGCAGGAGATAGATGGGCCCACCAGGGTGAATAGCTGGAGTCCTTTCCTGACACTTCAAGATGAAAATAGCAGGAAAATAGGGAGAGGAGGCTGGGCCCTGCCCAGATGACCACAGATTTCTCATTCTCAAAGTCAAGGAGACCTTCCCAACTAGAAAGTTCCTTGGCGGTCAAAAGGGGAGGCCTATGGGTCAAGGTTAACCACGGGCTTCTTCGCTGGAATCCATCTTGGCTGTGAGATGCATGTGCATACATGGGAGGATGTGGAGATGCACCAAAGGTAGACTCAGAACCAAAGGAAATCTGGAAGAAATGTCCCATATAAGTGATTTAAACCACCACGAGGGTGGGACGTTCTCTGAGTCCACCCATGTGTCTATCCACAGGTACTGTATTCTTCTCCCTCCTGATAAACACTTTCCTTGTTTCTACTTCCACCTTTGTGGGAATTCTTTCCTGCAAAGCAAAAGGGCCAGGGCTTTGTCATTGGCCACTGGTCTAGTGGCTAGGATTTGGCATTCTCAGTGCTTCGGCCTGACCTCAGTCTCTGGCTGTAAACCCAAACTTTGCTTCTCGCCACTGAAGAGCAGGAGGAGAAGGGGATGACAGAGGATGAGATGGTTGGATGGCATCACCGACTCAATGGACATGGGTTTGAGTAAACTCCGGGAGTTGGTGATGGACAGGGAGGCCTGGTGTGCTGTAGTTCATGGGGTCGCAAAAAGTTGGACACGACTGAGCGACTGGATGGAACTGAACTGAAGAGCAAGGCCGCCAGAGATCACTAGAACAGGCCACAGCCAGCACCCTGCACTGGGAAGCACAGCAGTAAAACAAAGAAAAGACTTTAAATAGTCTACCACCTTTGGGAGGGAGAACGTGATGGGAGAAGATAAGGGTGGCCCTTCTCCCTCTGGAGAGAATGTAGGGTATGTGTGTGTGGGAAATGCTTATTCCCTGGTCCTCCTGTTTCTACCAGAGAATCCACACCTCTCATGACACCCTCCCTCCCTCCTCAGTCTCCACCCTCCTGCCCTTCCCTTGGAGCAGGGACTTCTCTGACTGGCAGCCTGGCAGAAGGACCTGAGCAGGGAGTGAACAGGCCTCCAGCCACAGCTCTGCTCTCTCCTCTCCTCTGGGATCTCCCTGTTTAGTGGCAGCGGAGGTTCTGCTCTGCTTCTTCTCTCATACGCTCTCAAGGGCCTCTGTGCTCTGTGCTCCCGGGCTGTGACCGTTGCATGGCACTAACGACTGAGTGCACCCGTCTAATTCAGGAGCCTTCAGCAAGGCCACCCGCCCGCAGATCTCACCTGTGCTGCTACCCCAGATTTCACGGGTGAGCGAGCTTTGACCATGTCCATCTGTGTCACGTTGACTTGACTCCGGCATCCTCTCTTTCCCTCCCTCCTCTCTGGCAGGAAACAGAGGTGCTTTCTTTCTTTTTAAAAAATTATTTTACTTCTTTTAGGCTATGCTGGGTTCACTGTTGCTCAAGCTTTTCTCCAGGTGAGGTGCTCAGGCCTCTCATCGTAGTGGCTTCAGTTGTTGCAGAGCACAGGCTGCAGGGTTTGCGGGCTTCAGTAGCTGCAGCACATGGGCTCAGTAGATATGGCTCCCAGGCGCTACAGCACAGGCTTAGTAGTTGTGGCACATGGGCTTAGTTGCTCTGCATAACGTGGAATCTTTTCAGATCAGGGATCAAATCCATGTCTCCTGCATTGGCAGGCGGATTCCTTACCACTGAGCCACCAGGGAAGCCCTTGAGAGGTGCTTTCTTTATCAAATGGCCACTGACTCACCTGCACCACAGGTTAAATGGGGTTCCAATTCAATAACCATTCACCAAGGGACTTCCATGTGACAGGAACTCTCACACACATCTCATTCAGTCCTCATAAGAACACTGCGTGTGAGTGTGCTCAGTCATGTCTGACTCTTTTCGATCTATTGACTGTAGCCCGCCAGGCTCCTCTGTCCATGGGATTCTCCAGGCAAGAATACTGGACTGGGTTGCCATTTCCTCCTCCAGGAGATCTTCCCGACCCAAGGATCAAACCTGTGTCTCCTGTGCCTCCTGCATTGGCAGGAGGATTCTTTACCCACTGAGCCACCTGGGAAGCCCCTTATCCACATTATCCATACTTTATTTAAAAACAAATGAAAACTAAAGCACAAATATCTGAAGTGAGTTGTGTTTACTTACATGACTAATACTTGGTGGAGCTGGGACTAGAACTCGGGTGTGACTGACCCCCAAAGCCCTGCTCTTTCAGAGGAGCTAAAACAGGGGCAGGAGGGAAACTCGGAGTCCTCCGGCTACTGATGAAGTACAACTGGGAGGAGGACTCAGTGGGGTAATGACCTGTCAAGACTCAGGAAGCCTCAGGAAGCCTCAGGAGCACTAGTTGTGCTGATGCTGTAGCCACACAACCACTGCGTAGACAAGAGTGGAATGGGCCCTGGGGACCCCGGGCTTCCTCCCAGCGTGTGCTGCCACAGTAGCTGGGAAACGGGGAAGCCGAGGCCAGCTACCTGCTGTCCTGAGAAACATGAGGACTTGGAGTAAGTCCACGCCATGCTGCTCTGGGAACACTGACAGGCAGTGTTGTGGAGCTGATCTGTGCTGTTCAAGGAGAAATGTCTTAATCCCATCCCTATAGTCAAAAGTTTAAAACTACTGCAAAGTTACAGAATAGCTGCCTTATACAATAATCTTTTTATAAATCCACTGCTTTTTTTCTTTTCTGCACAGCATTTCAGCTGTACCGTCTTGTCTGAATCTAACTAATAGGCAAGTGAGCATCACTCTCATTATTTAGAGCAGGACTCCTCAAAGGTTTTCTGAAAAGGGCCAGAGTATAAATATTAGACTCTGAGGGCCATACAGCCTGGGCACAGCCACTCAGCTCTGCTGCTGAGGTGTAAAAGCAGCCATCCATACATAACATGTGAATGAATGGGCATGCTGCTGTTCCAATAAACTTTATTTATGACACCAAATATTTAACTTCATTTAATTTTCTTATGAGGTAAAATATTATGATTATTGGCTCAGATGGTAAAGCGTCTGCCTGCAATGCGGGAGACCTGGGTTCGATTCCTGGGTCAGGAAGATCCCCTGGAGAAGGAAATGGCAATCCACTCCAGCACTCTTGCCTGGAAAATCCCATGGATGGAGGAGCCTGATAGGCTACAGTCCATGAGGACGCAAAGAGTCAGACACCATTGAGCGACTTCACTTCATTATGATTATTATTACTCTTCCCATAGCCATTAAAAAATGTAAGAACTATTCTCAGCTCACAGGCTGTACAAAAATAGGCAGTGAGCTGGACTTGGCTTATAGGCTATGGTTTGCTGACCCCTGGTTTAGAGGAAGACATTGCCTTCTGCAATTTAAGTGAATTTCTCAGGTTCGCATGGCTAATAAGGAGGCAGAGTAGCTTGAACTAAACCAACATTTAAAGCATTCACTTTAGCGGATGCCTTTTGAAGGCAGAGGGAAGTTAATAATGGATTCCATGAGAGATCTCCACGACCACTTACGTAACCTAAGATGGCAAGTACTAAACAAAGGAGCTGGAAAATGGTAGGCTTACACCAGTTTTGTTAAGCTTTCCAAAACAACCGTCACTTCCATCTGTACAGACTATAGAATTAGCATCTGATGTACATACAGACCTTTAGAAAGAAAATTCATACTGCCATCTAGTGTTGACCAACTATTCCAACTGAGAACTTTATTATTTTTTTTTTTTAACTAAGAACTTTAAAATAAGGCTTACTTGGTATGAAGCACTAGAATAATAATTTTACTATATTCCAAAATTATGTAAATGAAATACACTTAAAAGCATAAAGTAGACAAAGTGGTATAGATTATTTAAAACTCACCTGGGGCATAATTATTTTCTCTGTTAAAAAACAGATATGAAATATTTCCATTTTTGCATATATATTGATTAAAGTCCTTTTATAAATTCAGAAGATTTATTCCATATTTTCTAACTGTGTGATAGGAAGGCTTCCAAAGGGCAAAACCCCTTATTCTATAATGATGAAATCCTAAACAGATGCTTCTAATGATGTCATTTCCTATGTCTAGTCCAACTTTTCCACTGCTTAGGCACTACAGTTGAAGCTGAATCCTATGGGAGCTATGCCACACTAAAGCCGGGTGCGAACAGAGGTCAAGGAAGAGCAGGAGGCACTGCAGTATAGTCCTGAGTCTACTGAGAGCTGGAGTCCATTCTAGAAGTCCTTTTGGAGGTTGCAATCAAAATGCTTTTTCTTTTTAAAAATCAACCTAACAAAAACCCTCAGGGAGGCAAGAGTTCTCATCTCTCCAAATGGCATTTTTGTGTGACTGGCGTGATCTCTTCATTTGCTCAGTAGTATGCATTCAGTGAGACACTGTCCCATCCTCTCTGCATGCTTCACGCCATGTATGGCACATACAGAGCTGCAAACACGTGTGCACCTCAGGGAACACTGCTGTGGGGCTGTGGTGACTTTAAGGACATGGGATATGGCTGCACTTACCCTGGCTGGGAGCCCCTTTCTGCTCTGCAGATTTTCTTTCACTGTCAAACTGATCTTCCCCATTACAACCCAGAGTTAGTATAAAGTGAGGACGAAAACCTCACAAGGAATATAGGTATGGTAAATAACAGTCACCAAAATCACGATTAAAAAAAAAAAAAGACACTTACCTATAAGCATTAATATAATTTTTTCTGTGTTCCAGAAGAAAATCTCTTAGCTTGCCAATGTGCGAAATCTGTCATGAAAAGAAAGCAAATGGTTTATATGGATAAACATGTTACACCCATATGCAACAAATTTTAAATTAGTAGAGAGAGAGTGGAATGCTCTCTCTCCAAATCTTCAAAAGATTCTGAAGCTACAAACTGGACACTTCTGATTTTAGACTCTTGTATAATCACTAACTTGTCAAAGTCACCCACATTCCTAGGCCTTGGTCTCCTGCTTAAGTCACAGATCACAACAACTACAGGAAGAAAGAAAGAACCAACAGCAATGAAGAGATGACTCGAAGGAACTTCGAGATTCTATGAGATAATGCATGTCTAGTAACTGCACAGCATATGCTTAATAAAAGCCAATTCCCTTCCTTAAGCATTTTCTACCTAAAATTTTATAGACAAACATTCCTTCTTCCAAGTGTTCTAGGGGATGGATTCTAAGGCTGGAGCTATTAAGTTTATAAACAGGGTCCATGCAGAGCAGCAGAATTAAACAGATTCGGGAGCAGTGATAAATTCCTACACAGCACATCTCCATCTTCTCCACTTCTGAGGATGAACAAGAGAGGACACAAAAGTACAGGGGACTGAACTCCTGGTGGCTCATTTTTCGGGCGAAAGCCCCTACCATGTGTCAGGTGCTGTGTGTGGAAGGAGGGATTAAGAAACAAAACAACAAGAGGTAGGAAGAAGCCTGGGAACATGGTCGACACGGACAACAGTGCTTCCAGAAGGAGAGAACGATTAGCTAAGCCGGGGGCCCACGCGGTCCTTTGACCACGGCTCACGCTCGCTTCCTTCTAATGCCCTTTGTATTTATTTCAAACACACGCAGCCCCGGTCTCAAAGGATCTGCTGAACTTTCATCTTTTGCATGAAAGTTTTTCTGTCAAGGCCAACTCAGGCCAATTTTCACTCCGCTCTGAACTTAAAAGCATATCTGCATCCCACCCACCGGGCACTCAGCTACACACGGCCACGTCCACTGGCTTCACTTTTGCGCACACGCCTCTCAGGGGTTAGGAACCATGTGAGGAGGAGGCTGCCCAGCTTCTCCCATGGCCCTACACACAACATGGAGCCCGGCGTGGGGTCAGTCAGTACTTGCAGACCGAGTAAACGTCTAAATACAAAAACAGTATTTACCACTGAAGAAACGTTCAGCAACTGTCTGGGGATAGGTTAGTCGGGGTTCAGTTACATTTCCCAGGGTCTAGACTAAGAACAAATACAGTTCAGAAAAGCACCCTCAGGCATCTTAAGAGCATGAATTAAAGAAAAAAATGAACTGTGACCACATATTCATTTATTTACCAGATTACAAAGATTACTGAGACTGTTCGGCAACCCTGGCTCCATAAGGAACCTCCACACACACACACGACCTCCTTCTTCCCCAGCGGCCCGTCGTGGGCACTGACGTCACTGTGCTCACAACCAGGCTGGGAATGTGAACCTCGCAGAGGCTACGTGACTTGCCCACAGTTACACGGTTAGTGTCTGGTGGGGGTTGGAGGCAAGCTCAGGACTCTCTTGAGTTCATTTGGCCTGTCTTCCACTAAACCACAGCTGCCTGCTTCATCCTCTTATTCCAATTTTCCACTTACGCTGCATTTTAAAATCTGACTTTTAAGACTGTTGGGAAAAAAAAAATTTAGATCTGCAAACTAGGTGCTTATTATACCACATATGAGATATAATCAAATTAACTCTCCTGTTTAATATGCTTCAGTGGTTCCCAGTATCAGGGTCAGGGTCCTCGATGCTAGGAGAGATTTAAGGGCAGGAGGAGAAGGGGGCGACAGAGGATGAAATGATTGGATGGCATCACTGACTCAACGGACAGGAGTTTGAGCAAACTCCGGGAGATAGTGAAGGACAGGGAAGCCTGGCATGCTGCAGTCCACGGGGTCACAAAGAATTGGACACGACTTAGCAACTGAATGACAGCAACGAACAGCAATGGTTCCCATTCCCTTCCCAAGCCCCTGCCTGCAAGGGGCCAGGTAGCAGTGAGTAAGTAAGGCAACGTGAGGGGAGGGGACAGGGCACTGCGGAGGCGTGAATTCAGTCAAAGGAAGCATCTCTCCCAGTCGACTTGCCAGAGGGCAGCTAACTGTCATCTCTGCGCCTAATCAGTGGGGTCAAGTCCAAGCCCCAAATGCAGCACTTGCGGCCCTACACAGTGCAGCTCCAGAAGTCCCAAGGGGCCTCAGTCCTGCCACGCTCCCCACCGACCACAAAGACCACAATGATTCCTTTCCGACTAGCTTCCCTTCACCAGAGCGCCACAAGCTCCTAGAGGGTAAATGGTCCTCCCCTTTCCCCAGAGCCTGTCAGGCACAAAAACTTCCACTGCCTGTTGGATAGATAGTGGGCACTGAATAATGCGGGCTTCCCATGTGGCTCAGTGGTAATGAACCCGCCTGCCAATGCAGGAGATGCAAGAGATGAAGATTGAATCCCTGGGTCTGGAAGATCCCCTGGAGGAAGAAATGGCAACCCACTGCAGTATTCTTGCCTGAAAAATCCTATGGACAGAGGACGGGCCACAGTCTCATGGGATCACAAAGAGTTGGGCACGGCTACCACTGGAAAAGACTCTGATGCTGGGAGGGATTGGGGGCAGGAGGAGAAGGGGACGACAGAGGATGAGATGGCTGGATGGCATCACCGACTCGATGGACGTGAGTCTGAGTGAACTCCGGGAGTTGGTGATGGACAGGGAGGCCTGGCGTGCTGTGATTCATGGGGTCGCAAAGAGTCGGACGCGACTGAGGGACTGAACTGAACTGAACTGAAGCACACATGCAATGAATAATACCCTAAGGATTATACCTACTGTGGTAGGCAAGGGAATGCTATATACCCTCCTTCCAAAGATGTCCAAGTCTTATCCCCGGAGCCTGTGAATTTATTATGTTACATGGCAAAGGGGAATCATTGTGGCAGAAAGTAATAAGATGCTCATCAGCTGAGCTTAAAATAGGGAGATTACTCTGGATTTATGTTGGCGTATCCGGGGAGGTAGGCCCTATATAACCACAGGGTCCTTAAAAGGAGGCAGAAGAGAGTCAGAACGATGCAACGGGAGGACTCGATCCAATATTGTTGGCTTTCAAGACAGAAGAAGGGAGCCAAGGGATGAACACCACGTCTGCATGCTGGAAAAGGCAACTTAGTGGATTCTCCCCTAGCGTCTCCAGAAGAGAAAGCATCCTACCCACACCCTGATCTCAACCTAGGGAGTCCCACTTTGGACTTCAGACTCACAGAACAAGAACACAATACATTTTTGTCATTTTAAGCCACTAAATTGATGGTAACTTGTTACAGCAGCAGTAAGAAACTAACATACTATGTCTCAATTTGGGCTGCTGTAACAAAAGACCACAGGTTGGGTAGCTTACATACCCAACGCTTGTTTCTCTCAGTTCTGGAGGCGGGGAAGTCCTGGCCAAGGTGGCAGTATATCTGGGGCCTGGGGAGGGCTCTCATCCTAAGTTGTAGACAGCTGCCTTCTTGATGAGTCCTCACATGGTGGTCCTGCATCTCTTCCTCTAAGGACACCGATCCGAAGGCCTCACCTCCAAATACCATCCCATTGGCTATCAGGGCTTCAATTCTGTGATGACACAAACATTCAGTCATAGTGTATCTGACATAGCATAAAGCCTTATCTGAAACAGCCTTTTTCTTTTTAAAGGAGTCATAATGTTTTCAATAAAGGTTTAAGTGTCCAAAGGAGTCTACTGCACAGTCTAGACACAGAAGCTCCCCTCTTTAAGTTCCCCCCCCTGCATCGTTAGCTAGTTTTAGTCTATCAGGGTTGGGATCATGTGTGGGGGGTGAGTGCCAGGAACAAGAAGCCCCTCAGAAAACATGATTACAAGAAGTTTCACTTAAAGTGTAACAAATGTGATCCCTATTTCTTATGCTATGATACCTGGGCTTTGCTTCAATATAACATGGGATGGAGAGTAACACCTGAAAGAGGATCAGTCATGAGTTGACAGCTGAGTGTGGGACTCCTTATAAATACTGTCTACTTCAATACATGCTTGATAGCTTTCTTAACAAAACATTATTTTTCAAAATCTCCCATTTTTCACTCTCTTTTAACATGTTTGGTGATTCTGAAGTACAGATTTTCTGCTGCCAAACTAGTAATAACCCATACTTGAACAAACAACTCAACCCCACCTCAAATCTCTAGCTACTTTATTTCTAAATAGACTTTAGCAAGTTTTTGCTTAAAATTCCACTTAAGATGATCAATACCACTTAAAAAAAAACAACCCTACCAACCCCAAAACCTTCACTGAGAGTTTACTATGTGCCAGGCTCTATTCCAAGATCTCTGCATGCGTTAGCTCATGGAACTCTCCCAGCAACCCCGAGATGAGTAATATCATCATGCCTGTTTTAACAGATAAGGAAACTGAGTCAGAGAGCCGATAAGTAATCTGCTCAGGGACACATGGGGTGAAGCCTGGATGGAACCCAGTATTCTAAGTTATCAGACTGTAGTTCTTAACCCCCAAATTTATGCACAGATTCTTGGCAGGTGGCAAGTTCAGTTTTTCAGTATAGTAGTCATGAAGAGGGATGCCTGGGAATTGAGAAAAACACCCAGTGAGCAACGTCAGGCTGTTTTCGTGCGTCTGTATTCAACAGTGTGCTACACATCTGACGTCACCCCACAGTGACGGGCACTTACAGAGCACCGCTGTGTGTGCCAGGTAGTGTGTGAAGTGCTTGCTTCGTGCTGGCGTCAGCTCCCTTATAACCAATCGGATGAATTAGACATCGCCCCCATTTCTATTTTATACACATGGAAACTGAGGCCCACGTGAGCTCACAGGCTAATAAGGGGCAGGACTGGCATGGATCACAAGTCTATATGACTCAAAGGCTAAGTTATTTATATCATCAAAAGGTCAATAAACCATTACTACTTAGCTTATTTAAGTTTGAGGCTTTTTTTCCACAGAAATATAAACTGGGTTTCATGTGAGAGTTATTTATAGACACTGATTTTTAAAATGTTTTCAACTACAGTGGATACAGAAAGCTCTACAAGAGAGATTTTTTTGAATGTTTCCACACAGAGCACTCATTTTAAAAGTCACTCAAAGTAGAAACATGCATATATCCAAAGCAACTGTTTTCCCCACTAAAGTCTCCTCCTCCAAGCCCGGCTGTTATTCCCAGTCTTGTCAACACAGGAGGCTTGGAATTGGTGAGTACTGTCAGGATGCTGCGAGGAAGGCCCACAGATGTGTGCCAGGAACCAGGACGGTCACAGAGACTGGTGGTGCCACGATGACTGTTCACCCTGAGTACCAACCATCAAACTGCCATCAAAACACGGTTTAAACAAGGAATGAAGGCAACTTCCAGGGCTGGGTCTCTTCCCCGTGTCTGAGTTCATCTACCTCCACCCATAGTGTGGGGCAGGGTATCAGCAGAGGAGCAGACTCCCGGCAAAAGACTGTGGAGTTTGGGTGGAGCAGGGAAGACAGGAGAGAAATGGGTAAGAAATCCAGGGAGTTGGCTGAGCTTCTTGGTTCTCATCTCTGCTCAGTCTCTGCTACTTCCTCGGAAAGGGACAGTGATGCCCGCCTCGTTAGGCTTCGAGGGACCCCAGCTGGATGAATATCCTCTTCTGTCTCCCGACCCCTCCGTCACATGTCTGAGGGAAGAGGACTGGCTGGGGTAGGGTCTGGAGAGGGCAGGGAGCAGGCTCCGCTCGCTCGTGGCCAGGCAGCAGAGAGGGTCTGCTCCAGCTCCACCCGCATCTGGCCACAGAGCTATAGTCCGGTTCTCCGTTTGGCTTTTTCATGTTCTGACTGCTTATTTCTTTCAGGTAGCTCCAAAACTTGCTGGGGGAAAATGGGTGTTTTTAATAAACTCCCTAAACTCTTAACCTTTGCCAACTGAAATTTTGAGCAAGTTGCTTAATCTCCCTGAGCTTTACTACAAAGGGAGGGCAATAAACATGATTCTTTAAAAGCAGAGTAGCAGCACAAGTTAACAGCAAACTCTTATTACGCACATGCTGTGTGGCAGGCACCAGTCTAAACGCTGTCCGTCCACCAGCTCATTTGTTCGCTCCTCCTGATAACCTCGTGGGACAGGTTTCGCTATAATCCCACTTAACAGATGAGAAGACACTGAAGTGACGCATTTCATATAAATGGTTCAAAATAAACGGGGGACTGTGACGCCCAACCCAAGGACCTGTGTGCTTTCAGCCTCTACAAGTCCACCTGTGAAGACAGCCCTACCGTCCCGTCCGAGCGCAGGGCGTCTCTGGGGGCCGCCTTCATCACAGGGCACACAGAATGTTTTGAGATCAAAAGTACTCAACGCTGAGATGCCCTGTTCAGGTCAAACGTGATGTCAACAGCTATGGGTCAGTGTGGAGCCAACTGCCACCCTCCAAGGCCTGCTGGGATCTGGCTTCTCCACAAAGCTGATACTCAACCAAGCAATTATTTAAACTCCATTCTAAAACGACAGGCATTCATCTGGCCCATCCTTTTCTTTCTCTGAAGATAAACCAAGTTCATTTTTAAGTGACTGCATTTTAATAAGGCTCATTTCAAAAGTCATCAAGACACTGGACTTCCCCACACAGCACATCTACCACATAGACAGACTGATTATAAAACAGTAGCAGTGGTCCCAATGCATCTGACAGGGAAAAACACTCTCACATTACCTGATGTCACACGTAAAGCTTTTACTAGGAGAGACCAAACAAAAACACCCCAATACGTGCAGCCGTGAGACCTGCTCCCGCGGGTAAATGCGTGCTGTTGACATGGACTCGGCCCCGGGGACTCAACCCCATGGATGGTTGCCCACAAGTATGCTGGTGAATGGGGTTGGAAAACCAAGGTTGCCCTCAGCATGTACTTATGTAAAATATGTAAAATGCAGACCTAAAGCTGTATCCATACAGAGAGGGGCATCTTAAAGACTGCTCATCAAAATAGTGATGGTTGGGTGGTAAGATTTAGAGACTGTGCTTTTTCCTATTTATAAGACCTTTTCATACCTTAACACTTTTGTACAATTTGTATGTATAATCCTTGTATCAGACATAAAAGTATTTTTAAACAAAAATGTAAATCTTCCTACATCCTTCCCTAAGAGTGTATACGGACCCCTGAGACCCCCACAGGACCAAGGCCAATTCTGTGAGCCCAGGGTATCACCGACTCAACGGACATGAGTTTGAGCAAGCTCCGGGAGTTGGTGATGGACAGGGAAGCCTGGTGTGCTGCAGTCCATGGGGTTGCAAAGAGTCAGATACAACCGAGCAACTGAACTGAACTGAAGGAGGGCCCACCAGTGTCCCTGTCCCTCCTGACTTCTAGGAGCTCAGAGCCCTCTCCGATCTCCCAATCCCAGTTTCCTGACTCACTCCTACTCTGCTCATGGGGTACACCTCCCAAAAGTCTTCTCTGCCATTTCAGGCCAGGCTAACAACCCCTTGCAAGCACTCCTCTTTCAGTGATGTCAGCCTCTTGTTTTGAAATGTTTTCATGTCCATCTGACGCAAGCTGCTCAGGCATAAGCTTACCCAAAGCAGCTCTTCAAAACACGATTTAGTGCTCCTAACACAAGTAAGCAGGCTACATATTTTGCATTATCCACTAGATGGCAACACAACTCTTGCAGGAATAGAAATACTAGGAACTCTCAAAAATATCAGTTTGGTCTTTTTTTCCCCAAGGGCTTTACAATTTTCTCTGGTTCTGTACTTCTGATCTGGAATTAAAGGATTACTAAAGGCTATAACTGTGTTGCTCAGGCCGAAGCTGAAATGACACTATTTTGAAATAGACATGTGCACTTGGACAAGACCAAGGTTTTAAAACACTGCGTTCCCGGCAGGTTGGACACAAAGGCAGCTCCCGGGCATGGCTGCCATCTGCCATCCCCAGTGGCGGGGGGCCCAGCTTTGTTCACCCACAGCACAGACCTGCTAGCTGCTCCTTCCTGGGTTCTTTGTGAATTACCCAGAGCAAAATAAGACTGTATAACAAAAAACTCTGGTATAAAATGGAGGACGACTGCATTTTCACAGTAGGGGGAGTTTGGAGCAGTCACCGGTGTCTTTAGCAGATCACAGCAGCGGTTGGACTTGCACACCCCTCCCCGCCCGCCACAACCCCCATGATAGGAATTCTCTTCTGGCACTCACAACACTTCCAACAAAGACCTGATTGAGTATGAAACACCGAGTACCCATTTGCATAATGTGCCTCTGCAAGAAACAGCCATTGTTCAAGATTAAAGAGACTCCAGTACGGCCTCTGGCATATTGTAAAAAGGTCCCTGTAACACAAAATCATTATTTTTTTTAGTTCAATCAGTGGACACAGCTTACTGTTCAGTTTAAGTAGGCAGCCAAAGGCACAGTCAGAACAACCGCTGTTGTATAAATGTTTGCCAACCACTGATAAGCTGACATGACTTTTCACAGGGGTCATGTTCCCAAGTCTGATTTGGAGGCCCGCTAAACTAAATTCTGAATCCACTCCCTTCAGTCATGATTGCAAAGGGCCTCAATACCAATTACGGCCGAAGGTTCAGAACGGGCTGCAGCTCTGGAGCGCGATGACCCTGCTGAAGTCACAGTGGGGGCTGTCTGAGTCCTTGTGCTAGGGAAGCTCCCTGTGACCAGTCACCCACAAAAGAGCCTGGCACAGCCACAGGCATTCCTTTGGTTTTGGGGTCACAGCAGGGAGGGTGTTAAGGGATTACACGTATGAACTGTGCCTTCTCGCTTTGTCTCCTTTCAGCAATTGTTTAGTCGTAAGCTGAGCCTCCTCCCATCCCTCCCTCCCTAATTCCTACTGCTGGAGGCCACCCTTCCAGCAGGCACAGGGCCTGCCGTGGGCAGCCGCTCTCCAGTCCTCGCACAAGCCCCTCCTGAAAGCACGGTCCTGCCAGGATCTCTTCCTAAACTTCTGACAACTCTGCGTCACCTTCTTTCCTTGCCTCCTCCCACCTCTGCAAACCTCTGAAACTTCAGGAAGCTCAGCCCTGACGCACACTTGCTAAACCCACTCCTTCTACCCATAGCTTTAATGTACCATCTACAGAAAATTTGTCCACTGGCCCCCGCTTCACTCCTGTGTCCTGAGGGTGAATTCAACTGTCCACTGCGTGTCCCACAGGTGTCTCAAAACCCATGTGTCCCAAAGCCTGAGTCATCCAACCACACCTGCTCAACCCCTCTCTCCCTGCCATGCTGACTTACTGGGTGTGACTTACAGGGAGAACCATGGCCTCCCTGTCCCTGCAAAGAGAAAGAGCCTCTCTCTTCTGATTCCAAGTTAGAAAACCCCAGAGCATTTTGACTCTCTTTTTCACTCCACAAATTAAACTGGTCAGCCAGGCCTGTCCACTCCACTGGTTGAACAGCTGCCAGAGGAATGGGCACCCATGGACCAGCTTCTCCTCCTGTTTACCCATGTCCACCTGGGAGTCCAGACCCTCGAAGCTTTTCCCAATCTGGCTTCCTCTTTCCACTTCTGCCTTGGGCACTACTATTCTCTCTGCTTGGAACATCTTTATCATCCACCAACCTTCCACTCAAATGTGCTGGGCCCAGTTCAGTTCAGTCGCTCAGTCATGTCCGACTCTTTGCGACCCCATGGACTGCAGGACACCAGGCCTCCCTGTCCATCATCAACTCCCAGAGTTTGCTCAAACTCATATCCATCGAGTCGGTGATGCCATCCAACCAACTCATCCTCTGTCATCCCCTTCTCCTCCCACCTTCAATCCTTCCCAGCATCAGGGTCTTTTCCAATGAGTCAGTTCTTTGCATCAGGTGGCCAAAGTATTGGGAGTTTCAGCTTTAGCTGAAGCCCAAGGAGGTTTTAAAATACAACATTCTGACTTCACTTTCCACTTTCTCTGTATGATGCCTTCTGGGAGGCTTGCTATAAGTGTCTGTTAGCTGAGTGTTATAGATGTTAGCTGCACGTATATATGTTATATACATTATACTCACACACACATATGTGTATATAGTATAAATGTTAGTTTGAATATATAAAGTACTCTACCCCATTAGTCTGGGAACTTAATTAGAAAAAAAAAAGGCAAAGCCGTTCTTGATCTAAGGAAACTGTCCAGTGTGGGTGTGTGCGCAGTTGCTCAGTCATGTCTACCTCTTTAGGACCCCACAGACGGCAGCCCACCAGGCTCCTCTGTCCATGGGACTGTATCGGCAAGAATACTGGAGTGGGTTGCCATTTCCTACTCCAGGGGATCTTCCCGACCCAGGGATCGAACCCGAGTATTTTGCATCACCGGCAGATTCTTTACCGCTGAGCCACCCACTGGTTAAGCCCTAAGGAAACTCACTGGTAGTTAAATAACCCATTCTGGAATTTTTCTGAGAACCAGGACCAACCTTATTGGTTTGCAGTTTCCAGAATTCAGAGTATGTTTTTTAAGAGAGAAAGAGAAATCTTGTGTACGAAAGAGGAGAGAGGCCTGAGGAGCAGACGACAGGGATGGTCACACAGAGGGGCAGGGATAATTAACACTAGCTGAGGTGAATCCACTCCACTGTTCTTGCCTGGAGAATCCCAGGGACAGGAGAGCCTGGTGGGCTGCCGTCTACGGAGTCGGACACAACTGAAGCAACTTAGCAGCAGCAGCAGCAGAGGTGAATTCAGCGGTTTAATTTCTGATATTAGCAACTAATCTCCAAACAACCTGACGGGTATTGTTTTCTAATATTAAGCCCCTGTCTCCTTTTAGGAAATTCAGAAATTAAAAACCTAAAACCTTAATTCTTAGCGTTAATGACATAATGAAAGAACTTAAAACAATTTCAAAAGCGGAGCAGCACCATGGGGCTTAATAACCCATGAAGCTCACTCTATGCAATTCCATTTTAAAACAGGTCTAGGACCCTTAAGCTCAAGAAAGAGCAAAAACCTATCCTGTTCTCAACCTTTTCCTCTTCAATCCCTCTGCCACAGCTTTCTCTTGCAATTCCATTTTAAAACAGGTCTAGGACCCTTAACCTCAAGAAACAGCAAAAACCTATCCTGTTCTCAACCTTTTCCTCTTCAATCCCTCTGCCACAGCTTTCTCTTTCCATCTCATGGTCTCCATGCTCACACTTTAACCTCAGGGCTTCCCTTGTAGCTCAGTTGGTAAAGAATCTGCCTACAATGCAGGAGACCTGGGTTCAATTCCTGGGTTGGGAAGATTTCCTTCCTGGGGAAGGAAATGGCAACTCACGCCAGTATTCTTGCCTGGAGAATCCCATGGACTGTAGCCTGCCAGGCTCCTCTGTCCATGGGATCACAAGAGTTGGACACGACTTAGTGACTAAACCACCAACCACCACCACCACCACCACCAAACACATTCTTCTGGCTCCCCCAAACTGCACTGAGGTAGCTTTGCTGGAGCACACCCTCCAATCCCAAAGCTCGGTCCACTCCCGGCCTATTTGACCCTCTTGTTTGCTCGCTGACACTCAGAGTATAACCCTGCTCCACGTGCATGGAGGGAGCCCCTGCGTCTTCCAAGCCTTGGACTCTACTTCATAGGACACAGTTCTTCTTCACTCTGCTCGAGTGCAGCTATTGTGTGGCCCTGTGAGGAGAGTCTTCTCACTTCTGTAAGCTACATGTCTTCAATCCCTTCCAGAATTCTTTACATGAAATGCACTTGGGGCTGCTGGTCATACTTATTACTTTCTGAATGCAGGAATTTATTGGCCTCAAAAATCAAATGTGGTTCCGAGAATGGACTCAACGCTCTGTGTCAACAGGAGGTGGAGAGCAGGCAGAACCTTCACCTACACTCTTTCAGCCTCTGGGCTTTTAGTAATGCCACCTAAGAGGGTGTTCGGGCTTCCCAGGGGGGCTCAGTGGTAAAGAACCCGCCTGCCAATGCAGGAGACATAAGAGACATGGGTTCGATCCCTGGATCGGGACAATCCCCTGGAGGAGGGTATGACAACCCACTCCAGTATTCTTGCCTAGAGAACCCCACGGACAGAGGAGCCTGGCAGGCTACAGTCCATGGCGTCACAAAGAGTCGGACATGACTGAGAGACTGAGCAAAGCACAGCAGCAAGAGGGTGTTCACTTTCAAGTCACCGAGTCAAACTGACTTACCATCAACTACAATTATTTTTTTCATGAAGACCTATGTCTTCACTATATTCATATTTCCCCCCTAGCCTCTTGCCATTTGCCATTCTGATCATTCTGCCACTAAAGACATCTGTTAACTAAAAATTATCAGTTTAAAAAATAGAATGAATATTGGGCTGAAAAAGAAGCACAGAGTTACAGACCCCTCCCAGTGGACAGCCAGCTCAATGAGCCACAGACATCCTTGCAATCCAAATATTCAGTCCATTTAAAAAAATGTTTCCTTCAGACTTCCCTGGTGGCCCAGAGGTTAAGACTCCGAGCTTCCATTGCAGGTGACACAGGTCTCATCCCTGCTCAGGGAACTAAGATCCCACATGCTGTGTGGCACAGCCAAAAATAAATAAATCAATAACAACACAACATTGTAAATCAACTATCCTCCAATAAAATTTTAAAAAATTTAAAAAACTGTTTCATCCACAAAAGCAACACAGTGAGATCTGCTAACTACCCTGTGAAATCAGATCTCCTCACCTGCGACTGATTCAAAAGTGCACAACAAGACCGGGGGGCTGGGTGGGGGTAGGGGTGGTGCTCCGGGAATGTACTGGTTCATTATCACTACTTTCTTTTCTGTGGGCTTGGAAACCTCCCTTTTATTTGTTTTCAGTGAACAGGTTAAGAGCAGGTACGGGGCAAGCACATCAAGGAGGGAGGTAATGAGGCAGAAGGGAGGAGGGGAGGTGGGCGGACAGAGGGGGAGTCCCGACGCGGGGCTGACGCGGCTTCGCACTGCTTTTCAGGCCCCAACCCAAGCCCGGCTGGTCTGGAGGCTGCGTGCAGAGTGTGTGTGTGGAGATGGCATGTATCTTGCTCTCTCTCCACACTCTCTCCGCGGGGTAATGCAAAGCATGAACTCCAGAGTCACACAGACCTGTGTTCAGATCCCGGCGCCATCCCTGACGACCGGAACTCACTTAACTTCTCTGAGCTTTAACCTCTGATTTGTAAACTTGAGACAGTAACTCTGAAGGTGACACAAGCCTTCAATGAAACGTCGACAGTCTGACACTGTATCTGGCACAGAGCAGGTGCTCAGGTGTATTAGGTCCCGCACCTTCCCCCGCCCCGACTCCCCTTCATCACTGTCTGGGTTCTTACCCATGAGGCCAGGTCTGCCTGGACGGGGGGCTGTGCTGGGTCAGCAGATGGAAAGGCAGACAGAGGAACCTGGGCCGTGCTAAAGGGCTGTGACCTTTAAGGTCATTCACAAGATTGTATTGCTGAGGAGAGCAGAGAGCTATGGAGTCAGACAAAGAAAAGAAACTGGATTTGGCACCAATCCAGCACACATGGAGGACAGGTGGTGGCAACACCAGTAGCTAGTATTTATTGACTGCTTACTACATGTCAGGCACTGTTCTAGGAGCTTTATGTATATCTAACAATGAAGGCGGGAGGAGAAGGGGACAACAGAGGATGAGGTGGTTGGATGGCATCACCGACTCAATGGACATGAGTTTGAGTGAACTCTGGGAGTTGGTGATGGACAGGGAAGCCTGGTGTGCTGCAGCCCACGGGGTCACAAAGAGTCAGACACAACTGAGCAACTGAACTGAACTGAAGTGAACTTATTTACGACTGAGCGACTGAACTGAACTGAAGTGAACTTATTTAACTCTGCTGATGACCACATGAGCTAGGTACTGTTACTACCCTCTATGAAAAGAAGCTGAGGCCCAGAGGGATTATTTCACTGCCAAAGGCCCCACAGTGAGTCTGTGACTTATCACGATTTGGACCCAGAGGGTCTGGCTGCAGAGCCCAACTTAAACTGCCACGGTGGCAACGGGAGGCCCCCATGGGTACTGAGGTTAGGAGCAGAGAATGGAGAGAGGAGTGGCAAGGACCCCCTGACACAGATTCAACCCCAGGGTGGCGGGGCACCTGGAAGGCCTTCTCAAAAGCAGCTTGGAAACAAGTCCCGCCCTCCCTCAGGCACAACCAGCTCCTATAAAGGGCTGGCTGTGGACAAGCGCTCTGCTGCCCACTGTACTTGGGTGCCTCCAAAGTGGAGTGCACCTCGCAGCGGCCTAACTTCTGAGCAGGGAGTGAACCTCATACACACCCACCCACACCCACACCCACACTCTACATGGCATTTACAAAGCCCACCCTGGATCCCAACGTAGGCTCCTACACTAAGTTCAAGACTGTTCATTCCACCAGAGCTGGAACGGGTGCTGTCTCTTCAGCTGTGCATCAGAGGATGTGGCTGGTTTGAGTTTTTAAGAGCCACAATGAGAGCAAAAATGCTTCTTAGATGCTAGACTCACAGTCAGTGAGGCAGAACTCTTCTTGTTGCAAGAGGCCCCAGGAAACCACCGAGGAGAGAGCAGCAATGCCCTCCCACCCTCACTGGGGCCTGCACGTGCAGACTGGACAACAGGCACTGATGAAATCAGCGTCTCTTCCCTGCCAAGCACACGGAGCTAACTCCTGCCAGGTCGGTATCTATGAGATGCGCCTTGAGGTTGTAGGCAGCTCCGTCATCCCACCCGCTCTCCTTTGCATCTTCTCTCCACTCTGTGGTCAAAGAAATTAACTGCGGCCCCAGTGCCCACCTCCATGGCTGATGAGGGGGCCTCCAACTGCACATCTCTGGACCAGGTCTTGACACACTGGCCTTGAGTGTGAGGGAGGGTCCCCCTCCTCCCTTCCATCCACCTATCAAACACTAACTGGGAAGTCATTCCTCTACTTAAAATTTACCTACAACCTCTCTGACCTTGACAAGTAATAAACAATGTGTGCGTGCTCAGTTGCTAAGTAGTCTCCAACTCTTTGCGACCCCATGGGCTGTAGCCCACCAGGGTCCTCTGTCCATGGGGTGGGTTGCCATGCCCTCCTCCAGGGGATCTTCCCAACCAAGGGATCGAACCCAGTCTCCCACATTGAAGGTGGATTCTTTACTGTCTGAGCTGCCAGGGAAGCCCAGGAATACTGGAGTGGGTTCAGTTCAGTTCAGTCACTCAGTCAAGTCCGACTCTTTGAGACCCCATGGACTGCAGCACGCCAGGTTTCCCTGTCCATCACCAACTCCCGGAGCTTGCTCAAACTCATGTCCATCGAGTCAGTGATGCCATTCAACCATCTCATCTTCTGTTATCACCTTCTCCTCCTCCCTTCAATGTTTCCCAGAATCAGGGTCTTTTCCAATGAGTTAGTTCTTTGCATCAGGTGGCCAAAGTATTGGAGCTTTAGCATCAGTCCTTCCAATGAGTATTCAGGGTTGATTTCCTTTAAGATTGGCTGGTTTGATCTCCTTGTTGTCCAAAGGACTCTCAAGAGTCTTCTCCAACACCACAGTTCAAAAGCATCAGTTCTTCGGCACTCAGCTTTCTTTATGGTCCAACTCTCACATCCATACAGGACTACTGGAAAAACCATAGCTTTGATCAGACAGACCTTTGTCGGCAAAGTAATGTCTCTGATTTTTAACATGCTGTCTAGGTTGGTCATAGCTTTTCTTCCAAGGAGCAAGCGTCTTTTAATTTCATGGCTGCAGTCACCACCTGCAGTGATTTTGGAGCCCAAGAAAATAAAGTCTGTCATTGTTTCCATAGTTTATCCATCTATTTGCCATGAATTAATGAGACTGGATGCTATGATCTTAGTTTTCTGAATGTTGAGCTTCAAGCCAGCTTTTTCACTCTCCTCTTTCACTTTCATCAAGAGGCTCTTTAGTTCCTCTTTGTTTTTTTGCAATGTGGTGCAATCTCTGTTTCCAACTGGAGTGGGTAGCCTAATCCCTTCTCCAGGGGAATCTTCCCGACCCAGGAATCGAACTGGTGTCTCCTGCATTGCAGGTGGATTCTTTACCCGCTAAGCTACCAGGGAAGCCCGGGAAGCCCTTACATAGTACTTAGTCCATGCCAAGAAGAGTCCCAAGGGCTTTGTCCAGATGACTCCATTCGTCCCCGGTACAGCCCTCCAGGGGAGGCACCTTCATTAGCTCCCTTTATTGGGGGGGGGGGAGCTCACCGACTGGCTCAAGGTTTCGTTAGCAGACGACAGCGCAGGATCTGAAGCCAGGGCGTCTACTCCACAGCCTGAACTCCTAATGTTTCCTTGCTCGTATTGTTCTTCAGAACCTTGACAAGATGGGTGAAGGGGAAAATGGTCCATCTATATTTGAGTTCCTCAAAATAAAATCTCAGCTCTATCTTTAACATTCCAATTTGAGTTACGTTTTATAGGAGGGAGTTATAGTATCTTTCATTTCATAAGTGGGCTTCCAGAAAGAATCGTGAATTTCAAAGGTACAGGTCTCGCTTTCAGGGGGCACGGATGCCTTTGAGACACTAACCAAAGCTACGTGTCTGATCTGTTCC
The DNA here is from genome assembly GCF_027580195.1 of Bos mutus. Classification (NCBI taxonomy): domain Eukaryota; kingdom Metazoa; phylum Chordata; class Mammalia; order Artiodactyla; family Bovidae; genus Bos; species Bos mutus. Next base: position 104,358,206 of record NC_091622.1, on the reverse strand, counting down.
CTTAAGAAAATGAATTTTCCCACAGACGCAAAAGAAACTTCCTGCCCACCGTTCTGAGCTTTAGAGGCTCTTGGCTCACTGGAGCTCAGGTTAAAACGTAATTCAACAAACAAACAGACAAACACAGGAGGGCACAACTTTTCTGTAAACCTCCTGTGCGTAAGAAAGCACTTTCAGCTGGACACCTGGGGGCAGCTGCCGGCCGTCCATCAGCAGAGTCTGTCTGCATGGTGGTAACTGGAACCCGGGAGGGTGGGGGGGGGGGCAGGGGCATGAGGCCTCCAGGCATCAGGGAGAGACCGAGTGCACTGTCATAACCACTCACACGCTGTATGCCTCACAGCATGGAGCAAAGGCCAGATGAAGAGAAGCACTGACTGAGCACGGCCACCGTCAGATGATCACTGTCATCATCAGTGCTTACCGTTGGCTACGCTGCTGCACAGATGATCTCATTTAATTCTCCTAACACATGAGAAAACGGAAACTGAGGCACAGAGCTGTTAAGTAACTTGCCCAAGGTCACACAGCAAGCACGCTGAAAAGCCAAGGTCCGTTACTTCAAAACAGGTTCCACGGCCTGTGATCTATGTCTCCAAGCTTAGGCTTTTCGAGCTAAAAAATGTGAGCTGAACATCCAAACCAAGGAATAGTTACCAGCGTCTTTCGAAACCTCCCACACACCGAGCTCATTAAAAGAAAAGCCATCGGTTTTATTTATCAGCTCCTCCAAAAGTCCTTTCTACATGTCTTTTAAATTCTTCCAGTCACAGCAGAAAATACCAAGCAAATAAACACATTTATACCCCATCGTAGTACATGCCACATCTCAGGAATATGTTCCCTCTCTTCTGTTGTAAAGAATTAAAAGAATTATGTCGTGTTTGTTTCAGATTCCCAAAGTCTGGCAAGGATCCTAACTCAACAAGTGTCTGTAGAACAAGTGAGGCATCTTATTAAGAATTTGTCCTTCTGAAATAAACATTAAGGAAGGAACAGCTGCATCTATAACAGGTGGTTATGATGCATTAAAAAGTGGGTTTTTTTTTTAACATAGATTTTTCTCACACTGATTTTGCAGATGTGTTAGTACACTCTGAAGGCACACACACTCTGTAACAGACAGGCCATGATTTAGGAGCCAATTGATAATCAGCAGCAACTCCTTTCCTCCTAAGGGGAACCAATTCTATCCAACCAGTTCCAGCCAAAGGGAGACTCCTATCACTAAGGTTAAACACATACACTCCAAAATACAAACTCTCCAAAGACTGACTGCTGCCCTAGTGACATTTTAAAAAAATGATCTTTATTTTGTAAAAATATCAACTATGAGGAGAGACTATGTTTGTGAAGATGGCAAAGATTAGCACGTACACCTACACGTGTGGGGAAACCACAAATAAAACCGACATGTCACAGCTTCTCCCAATCTCATTCTCCTGGGATCCTTGCCCTGGGTAGAAATTATGAGCTGGGAACAGCATAAAACCTCACTTATTTGCAAACCAAGGTCAAGAGTCAACACAGACTCGCTCTCTAAACTCTGTACCCAGAGCAGCAAGCGCACGTCCCGTCCACTAGGTGGTGCTCTCTACCACACTGTGCCTCACGAACAGTACAGTATATCAAAATGACAACAGCCTGGTTTTAAGATGATTTGTCTCTTGAGGATATACATTTGGTTTAAGTTTCCACTGCAACGTTAAAGTTCTTAAGATAGGTCATGCAGATCAATTGCTCCTGTAATCTGAAACTCAAAAGAGCAAGTAATATCTAAACAAGGGGAGGGGGCGGCCCTGAGCTTATAAGGTTCTCTAAAAGCCAGGAGACAGTCAGCCTGGCTACCTCTAATCTCATCATCAAAACTGTTACCTTGTCCAGTTTCTGCTTCACATCAGCAGGGAGAACAGCGAAATCAACTGTGGGCGGTACAAAGGGAAAACATACATTCAACTTCCATACTGCTTGATAGATGCCAATAATTTACACTCAACAGAAAACACTGCTTGATGACATTTGAACCCGCAAAGTGTAAGTGCTTTGCTCTATTAAAACACATCCCCCCCCACCTTTATTAGTGAAAACAAAAGTAAAGGAATCAATGTGCGTTTTATCACGAAGCTCTGCGAAAGACGGCTTGGTAACAAGATACACAATGTCGCCTCCAATGTCATCTTTCAACTGAGCGAGTGGGAGTGAAATGCAGAGCATGCCGGCCTCGAGCAAGAACACAAATGTCCAAATTCCAAGCAAAACCCAGGGCCTGGTTTCATCACTCCCAATCCTCCTAAAAATACAGATTCTTTTCCCTCATCATGGTCTTCTTTGGAGTAAATAAGACATAAAACTTAAAGTGAAAAAAAGGCAAAAATATTTTTTCAAGGAATAAGATACAAAACATTCTAACAATCTCTTTGCTTGAAAAAAAAGAAAATAAAATTGAGTTGTTTTCAGGATTTGAAAAAACTGTAGCAGATTAGCTAACTGTTAAGTTTTATAAAACGGGGACAAGCCTGATAAAAATTGATTATTAAACTTAAATGTTCAAAATAGCAGACAATATGTAAGTTTCTAACATTGGGCTGGCCAAAAAATTCATTAAGGTTTTTCCATAACATGTTATGGAAAAATCTGAATGAATTTTTTGGCCAACTCAATACAACATTTGCTAGAGAAAAATCTGTGTGTAATAATAACTAGAAAAATAATGGTTAGATCCTGAGCTGTATATATAGATTTTGATTTTGAGAATCAAATTATACCTTTTCAGTCTACTTTTAAGATTTATTTACTGTTTTATACTCAGACACCTAAATATTTAAAAGCTATACTTGAGTTTTATATTGAGAACTCAGTTGAAAGTTTTAAAAGTAAAACAAGTATATATAATTTAAATTCCTTTTAAACAGTTTTTCAGATCATTAGGTAAAGCATTTGAAACACTATGCAGAAAGAATTTTCCATTCTTATCCTAGCAACAAGTTTCAGTTAAAATCACATATCAATTTGTAAGCAATAAAATTGTCATCAAAATGTAATACTAACCATTCCCCACCCAAACACATACACTTTTAAGGGATATATATAGTAGTGCATCAAAGAAAGGAAAGCAAAAATGTCTATATGTAATAGGTGCTAAAGTGATATCTTTTTACACTTATTGTACCATTACATTAAAAAATGGACAAATTTCCCCAAGAATTTGTATGAACAACTAAAAAATATTATAAAATGCCAATATGCAATTGTGAAGTTAATGTAATCAAATCTTAGACTAAGGTTTTTATATTTTATTTGTATTTATACTGCATATTGTGATATATCTCAATAATTAAAAGAACTAAAATATTTTCCCGCCTTTCAAAATCAGGAATCTCCATATACACTAAAATTTAATGCTTCTTTTGTAAAAATTAGTTTAAAGTTTCCTGGCAAGTATGTACGCACTTTGTGTTTTAAACAAAAATACATATGTAGTGTTGGTGCCCATAATTGGAGGGGGACATTTTGGGGACTCCCAAACAATCAGTATGGTTCTTAAACAAGAAAAAAACCCAAAATTTCATACATATTGAAGAATTCATATTCAGGCCTTATTTTCAATTATAGCCAGTCTTTATTCTAGAGCCACATAATAACCATTCTTCTCCCTGAAAATGAGTTTTCAGAGACAACATTATTAAATGTTACATCTGACTTTAATAGAGTTTCCCAATTTGCTTTTGCATGTTTATTATCAAACTCCAATCATGACTTTCCCAAACTTATTTATACTTTCACACAAGCTTCCAAAGTTTTCCCAACTTAAATAAAAGCCCACAAAAACTGTGGGAAATGTTTTGCTTGAAAGATAAAAGGCAATTGGTTCAAATGTACATTTGCAGTAATCAGTGTTTACTTTCATTGCTCAAACATTCAGCTTAGGGCACTTTCAATATCTTCATTCAACTTAACTTTTTTGTCTCGTAAAAAAAAGTGGGGGAGGGAAAGTAGTTTCCTTTCCTCTTATTTTGCTCTCAAAATATAAACTCATTTAATGCAAAGCATTCCTGAATCAGGCATGTTTTATACTAAAAGCATATCTAGTCCCAACAGCATTTATATTACATACGAAACACTATTTCTCTCAAAACTTGTCTGAATATTTTATAAGTCTAATTTCACCTTTCTTAATAAAGTGAAGACATTTTACTATGTAAGACCTTCTTAAAAATTTTTAGTAAATGAAAATACCAAAAGAATGGATACTACAATACTAAAGTCGAAGGAAGATAAGTATTAATTCATTTACTTGGAAAGGTGAAGGGTTTTTCTTTAAGTGTCCCTACTATAGATTTTGCACTATATTTATTAAAATATGACAAATCTTTAACCTGGGAACAATTTACCAGTTAACATTATCTATTGAAAGAGGAAGTCTACTTTGGATAAGTAAAACACTGGAAACTATTTGTGCTGCCCTTGTTTAAAGTTGCCTAGAAAACTGGGCTATGTACTTTTAAAAATAATCATTAAAAAGAGCCTAAAGAGTAACTGTGATACAGTTAATCCACAAGCCATTGAGGCCACTTAATTCTAGAGACAGAAGTCTGTCTCTCAAGGGGGGATCTAAGACATCCATACAGTAATACACATTAAAGGTAATGAAACTATAAAGACATACTTCCCAATAGAATGAACATATTTTAAAGTCTGTATGACCGGCAATAGAAAAGTTTTGATTTTTTTTTTTAACCGTTAAAAATAAATATCCAGACAAGAGAATCTGGTTTTGAAGTATGTCACACCTCAGTTCCCCAACCACGAATCCCAGTTCATTTTTTAAAATGAGGTCTATTTCCTGTAATTTTAGATATTTTAGAGTACAATTATTTTATATTTTTATGATGCCTTTGGGGTATCATTACAAATATTTTTATATGTTTAAACTTAGGAAAGTAAAATTAAGTAATAGCTTCTCTTAAAGGGAGCTGTCAACTCTCTCCTGAACAAAAATCTTTGTTTTAAAGCAATCTAGAGATTTATATCCCCAGTAACCATAGAAATTAATCTTAAGCTTTAGGGAAAAAAAAACTGCATAAAATGCTCTTTAATTAAAATCAGAGCTCTGCTCTTAGAAATAAGGACCCTCTTTTAAAAGGAAAGAACTTTCCACAGAGTAGAATTGTTTTTACTCAAGGTGGCACTCTTTGTGATAAATTAATCAAACATGTTTAACTGACTCATGAATCTGTGTGCACAGAAAATTAAACACTTTGTTGGAAAGGAAAGGATTTGCCGAAAACTTTCAGCTAAGAAGAGAAAGTGAAACACATAGGATCCAAACAGTATTTGTAGATTATCTAAGTGTGAGCAGGAAAAGAGACAGCAGAGCAAAAGAATTTAACAATAACAATTAGGAGAATCACTCAGAGCGGAACTCAACTTTGTTTTCATAAGGAAACTGAAAGTATCATTTATGGTGCCTTAATATGAAGATCTGTCAACACGTCATAACTCAAATTTCACTCTTGTGAGCACGATCACTTTCTATTTCACACGTGCTAAAATAGAGACGCGTTCTGAATTCTGCTTATCACACACAACCAAGAAGTTTCTTTCAGTTTTAGAAACCAGTCAGGGGTGCCTCGGGGAGTCGGCAATGCTCTTCCAAGCACTTTCTTCCTGAGTGGTCTGAAAGAATGCGTGCGTTTGAGGATGGGAAAGGCAAACTCCTCAAACATTTTTAAAGCGTCAGAGTTTTCAAGGCTTATGAAATTCAGGTTTTGATGAAGGCTGTGCACAACCAAATCTGATTAACTTTCATGAGATTTACATTTTATAGTTTCGGGTTTTTCTCTGTATAATGAATCATTTTAAAAGCTAAGCCACATTGTTTCCATTACATTTTTAAAAATCCACCCATTTGGACTTTTCTAAAAAAGAAGACAAAGACAAAAAAGGATCAGAGCTTCATATAGAATCAGGAAACAAAGATACTGATTATCATGTCAAAAAATAAACATTAAATACTTGTAAAGTGCTCATACAGTATATTGTAAATCCTAAGTAAAGTCCAAACTACAAATGTTTCTGCTTTTAGACAACCGAAGTCTTTGAAGAGGCCTGAAATAGGTGTTTTTCTGCATGAGTTTCGGCACTGCTAAGAATGCTAAACATTTATCACCATCTTCTCTAAGCAAACCCACTTTTTGGAAAAGACACAGGCATTTCCTCTCTGCACTGTCCACGGCTAATTTCAGGGTCCTACAAAGAAAAACTTTCCCAAGCATTTAAGGGAATCAAGACCTCTTGGCGTATGTAGTAAGCTGCAAAACAGGACAGAAAAAGATGAGGGAATGGAAATGATTTGACACCACAGTGTGCTCACCTTGGTTGTTCCAAAAACTATCCCAACAACAACAACAACAACAAATGTGTTTTTGCAGGAGGTGGAGGGGGAGATGACAGGAGTCAAGAATTTGAGTTCAGATACTAGAAAATGACACATCTTATTATCTTCGTATCTTCACTACAGGCTGGATACTTCCCTAGCAATTACGCCCCAACTTAACAAGACATATTATATGTCAGTGAGCTGAAGCACTTTTACTTCAATCTGTAATAATCAACATTAATAGAAAGAGTCTGAGTGAACTCCGGGAGTTGGTGATGGACAGGGAGGCCTGGCATGCTGCGATTTATGGGGTCGCAAAGAGTCGGACACAACTGAGCGACTGAACTGAACTGAAAACATCTATTCTAAGGCATCAATAGGAGATGATATTTATAATGGTTTAAACATTATATCAAAGCATGATGCCGTTTTGAAGCTTTTACAACTTGATGTTGAGTAAAAACAAAATACCAACATTCTATTAGAAGCATACTTGGAATAACTTCATTCCCCTCCAATATCAACCTTATACCTGCAAGAACTGATGAAAGATAAAAGAGCCCCATTTTCCTGGAAAACAGAGGAACTGGAAAGAGGTTCATGGGCTTTCAGCCATTCGCTATTTGCATATTTTTAACTCTTCTCCTTCTTGTTCACAAACATCAAGGTAAATACATACTCTTTCCTTGTACCCCCTTAACCCCATAACCCATGGTGGCTTGTTTAGGACTTTACCCAACAGGCAAAGCCTTCCCCTGGGGTCAGGTGCTGGAGGCCGGGGAGTTGCTCTGAGAGCTCCGTAACATACACGAGAGTGCACTGAGGCGACAGTGCAAACACTAGGAAGCAGAGGTGATGCCAGTCACAGTGGTAAGACAGCGTTTGGACGGCATCTGGGCTCACAGTGTGCCCCTGGTCCAGTCCTTTCTTTACGCTTCCATTTCCTCACTTGTATTTCACATGAAGGGGCTGCATTCCCTGATCCCGAAGGTCTATTTGAGCTCCAAAAACTTCATGACTTCTTGCATTTGACTGAAAGCTGAACAGCACATTTTCAAGTGATTTTTCCTATTCAAACTGTGCTTACTTTACAAAGAAATAATTCAGCATTTATTTCTGATTTCCTACTACAGGGCTTCCCTAGTAGCTCAGATGGTAAAGAATCTGCCCGCAATGCGGGAGACCTGGGTTCGATCCCTGGGTTGGGAAGATACCCTGGAGGAGGGAATGGCAACCCACTCCAGTCTTCTTGCCTGGAGAATCCCATGGACCCAGGAGTCTGGCGGGCTACAGTCCATGGGGTCGCCAAGAGTCAGACACAGCTGAGCGACTAAGCGCAGCACAGCACTACAGGACAGAGCATAGTCCGTATTTTCACATATCTCATTTCATCTTTACAGAAGTCTTCTAATAGTACCACCTTTACAATTTTAGAGGTAACAAAACTGAGGCTCTGATATACTAGAGCTGGCCAAATTAGATCCGCCCAGTTAACTATCCACACTCTTGCCATACATCCTGGGATCTCCCCCAATGTGGTAAAAGTGATAAATAAAGTGATGTGATGAAGTGGTAACAGTACGTGGAAGCATCCACTGAGGGTTAACACTCAAGTCCTGTGTATATCTGTAACACTGTGCTGGGCACCAGACAAGATATACACAGGGAGAAAGGATGTCCCTGTCCCCGTGGGCCTTACCTTACAGAGTCAAACCATAGAGCTCTATGCCCATCATTGTAAAAGGCCATTAAAAACCCTACTAAGTGTTAGTCAGTCGTGTCCGACTCTTTCTGACCCCATGGATTGTGGCCCTGCCAGGCTCCTCCGTCCATGGGATTCTCCCGGCAAAAATACTGGAGTGGGTAGCCATTCTCTTCTCCAGGGGATCTTCCTGACCCAGGGATCGAACCCAGGTCTCCCGCATTGCAGGCAGATTCTTTACCATCTATACGTCATGAAAAGGGGAAAAGGAAAGAGCCTAGTAGATTAGAAAAACAGGGAGAGTGATCTTTTTTTCTATAAAAGGGAGAAGATGGAAGATTTGATTGGGTCTCCGGAAGGGCCAGGTAAAATGTCTCTCTCTGCCCCCGGCCCTCTTGGCAAGCTCTGCAGATAAGTCTAACGGACAAGCAGGCTAAGAACCAGCAACGAAGAGGGGGCACTGGTGAGCAGAGTCTGCACGCAGACAGCCTGGATCCAACACTGGCTCTGACAGTCACCATGGGGAGGCTCTGCCCAGATTACTTAACCTATCTTTGCCTCAGTTTCTCCTTTTGTAAAAATAGGAAAAATAATAGTATTAGTACACACCACACATATATGAGAGTGAAATGCGTTATTTTTTGCTCAGAAAAGAACCTGGCATATGAGAAGGACTATGCAAAGACTTGGAGAAGGAAATGGCACCCTACTCCAGTGTTCTTGCCTGGAGAATCCCAGGGATGGGGGAGCCTGGTGGGCTGCCGTCTATGGGGTGGCAGAGAGTCGGACACGACTGAAGCAACTTAGTAGTAGTAATAGTATGCAAAAAAGGCCTTTAATGCCCAGTGAAGGAACTTCTGGAACCCAACAGGGTTAAGATTCTCTCATACTGCCAAGGCAAATTAGCTTGTATCTGAGAGGACCTAATAACGCCTGGAAGAACCAAGACACAGAAATGAATTCCATAAAACCAGCAATTGAGTCAGCACAGGGCTGTGGCGGTTTCTGAGGACTGAGGTAGGGTCTGCCATCCCAGATACAGGACCGAGAAGGCTGGCAAGGGGAGTGGATGATCACAGATGTGCAAGTGGACCACTCACTGCCCTGGCGCCCCCTCAGGCTCCCCAGAGCCAGGGGAGCCACAAGGTCGACAAGACCCCTCCAACCCCCGCCCCCAGTACCTGCCCCAGAAGGACAGCTCAGAGAGGCTTTCGGAGGGCGTGACCTCTGATTTAGCTCCCAGGGGCTCAGGCCGAATTCCCGGGATTACTGCACAATATGCCAATAAAGAGCACAGACTTCCAGTTTCTAAGATGTTTATAATGAACCATCAGTGCAGAAAAACTGGGGCACCGCAGGGGATGAGTAGGACTAAGGAAAACCAGAAAAAGCTACATCGCCGTTCAACTCACGCAGTGTTGGCCAACCAGCCCCCGGACCTATGAAGGGCATCTTATGATTCAGAAACATCAACCGGTGTCAAGACACCCATCACACACTCACTAGTGTCCATACAGCGCTCCACACCAGGCATGGTTTGATTCTACAGATGTTAGCTCACTTAACTCTCCTTAATCTATGAGGTGAAGAGTAGTATTATCCCTATTTTACACATGAGGAAAAGGAGGGGGGCAGCAAGGTTGAACACTGTGCCCATGGTCACTTGGCTAATAGCATAACAAGATTAAAACCTGGGTAATGTGGCTCCAGAACCTTTGCTCTTAACTAACATCTATACTCCCTATTTGTTAGAATTTGTAAGATCTGTCAATCAGAAATGAACACCAGCCCTCAGAATCACCCTGTCATAGATAGCTTCCTGAGATACATCTATTATACCTAGAACAAAATGTGTATTGTGCCTGCTGAGTTAAACGAAGACTAACTTTATCTTCTAAGACACAAGAGCATAAGGAGACAACATGGTGTGGTCTGAACTGAACTAATGCTATGGTCAGGAAAAACTACTCCTAGGTGTTCACATCTGAGGGTCTATGCTGCTGCCAAGTCACTTCAGTCGTGTCCGACTCTGTGCGACCCCATAGATGGCAGCCCACCAGGCTCTGCCGTCCCTGGGATTCTCCAGGCAAGAGTGCTAGAGTGGGGTGCCATTTCCTTCTCCAATGCATGAAAGTGAAAAGTGAAAGTGAAGTCGCTCAGTCATGTCCGACTCTGTGCGACCCCACAGATGGCAGCCCACCAGGCTCCTCCATCCATGGGATTCTCCAGGCAAGAGTACTGGAGTGGGGTGCCATCGCCTTCTCCCTGAGGGTCTATGGTATGTGTCAAAGAGAGGTGTGATCACTAGTTGCTGTAAATGAACAGATGTCTTCTACTAATTAAAATAAGTCACATAAAACTTCAGTAACAATATGAACTGGGAAAATCCAACTCAATCACTCTTTTCTATAAAAGGAAAAATCTTGTTCCATAGAACCTCATATTGTTTTCACCACATAAATTTACAACTCATTTATATATGTCTTCCCTAAATTTGCAAGCTTTTTTAGAATGATTTTTCTCTGGAGGGAAGCACTTCTGGGTTTGGGGGGTGGGGCAAAAAGCAAATAGATCTGAAGCCACTTTTCAACTTCTCTGCAAAATAATACTGGAAAATAAACCCATTAACAGCAATAAACCCCAAATAATGAATGATACTATTACTGCCAATATATCGGAAAGGTCTCCCTACTAGACTTGCTCTATTCTGAAGCACTTAATCTCATCCTTTTTTTGGGGTGTGGGGGGTGGGGAGTGGGCAGTATCTTCGGTCCCCAGTACAGGGACTGACACAGTCCCGGTATCACACAGACATCTAGTAAATTGCTAAATAAATGTAAGCTTATGTGTCTGGACTATTTAAATCACTGGCCCAATCCATTATCAAAGACTTCCTAGCCTTTCCAAGAAAAATAGTTCTGTGATAGCAGCTCACTGGTACATGATGCTGTTGTTAGGACGAAACAATCAGGTAATACACAGTCAGTCAGAACATTTAGGAAGGATACTAAGAACAACTTGTTCATATCCATACAGGTATAGATTAGTACTCCAAAATATGCGGCAAATAGCAAAACAGCTTAAGTTTAAAGAAAAAGATCTATGTTTCACACCAGATGGAAAAAAAAGGAGAGAGAAAAAGATAATGGTCAATCAGAAACACAAAGCGCTGGAAAGACTGCGAGACGTCCTTCTCTGAAGGCCTTTAAGAAAAGACACTCATCAAAGGGCTTCAGGTTATTTTTGCAAAAGACAGAAAGCTCACCAAGGCACCTTATTCCAGCTCTAGAATTCCTTGGCTATTGCAAATGTGGCAAAGTAGACAACTAGGCCGAACAGGCAAATGAGGGGAACAAAAGGTGCCACTTCTTGGCAGGAGAATAACAATTTGAGGCTATCATGAACTTACATACAACAAACATCTAAAAAATTAATCCCAGAGCCTAACAAACTTTCCTTAAGAGATCTGTTCTTTTAAATTAAAAACAGTAGCTTTATTAATGCTCAACCCATTGCGAATTTGAAACACAACTCTAAGCCATACCTTGTGGACTGGAAAGCCATAATTGTAATGTGGAATGAGACCAACTGAAATCAGTATAAGAAATTTGAAGTAAGTAAATACTTTTCTTCCCCCCCTAGGGGGGTTAGTACGAAACGTATGAAATTACAGTAGTAAGAAATTATTAATTTTAAATTATAAAGTGGAATCGAAGACTTTAAAATATTCATAGATTTTTTTCAAAGAAGTTTGGAAGCAAAGAAAGCCATACCATGCCTTAGGAAAGCTCACCTTTCAGAAAAACAGCATTTAATTTGCCCTGCTGCTTGACTATGTTACACACAAAGCCACAGCAACATGGATCCCACCAAGACATGCACTGATTATAAAGTGGTGTTTTCAAGTTCACAGGTATTAAACTGACTGGCTTCTCCACAAACATGCATTATTTAATAGCTAATCCCATTTAATTATTAAACCTGAACCAGGTAAGAACAGGAACTGTGTCAAGTTACCTGTATACCACAAGACTCTGGCAGAGAGAGTTAGGAACATTTCAACAATCACTGGGCAAAGAATCACTAGCAGTAGAATGTTACCTTCAAGTCAGAAGAACTAACTAGTGGGCACTCAAAAATGTTTGCTAATGAAAGAATAAAGGAATGTTCGTTCGATAGGGGAAATTGCTTTTCAAATTTTTTTCCAAATAAAATGACTGCTGATTAAAACAGCAGTTACTTGTGGATTCCACCCCATTGCCCACATTCCAGATGGGTCACTCCCCCCGCCATTAGGATTCCAGCCACGGGGATGAGGGTGGGGCAGCTGTATGTGACTTAACACAGCACAAGCCCCAGAGACTGTCAATGAGCCTGACCTTGGTGGGATTTTAAAGTGGGGTTTTCCAACCCTTGGCATTTGAAAAAAAAATTTGCCTCTTCAACTACATTTTAAACTCCTTTTTTTTATAATCTTATTCTCTGCTAATCATGGAGTGGGTGAAATAAGTAAAATAAAAAGAAAATAAAATCAACTCATCATCACCTAGAAATACAAACTCTTTTGCCACTTTGACATATGATCCATTTTATACACAAATTTCCTTTACGTAAGGAATCATATTATATATGCAATCTTATATTCTACTGATTTCCAATGACACTACAAATAAGCACTTTATGACTATATAACATTTCATTGCTTAAATTTACCATAATCTATTTCTCTACCACTGGATAACTGAACTGCTCCTTCTGATTTTCCACAGGATAAATTATGCTGTAAAGAACATCTTTCTGCTAAACCATACCAGGCTATTTTTGTACAGTGAATCTTTATCTGATTTTGTAATTCCTTAAGACAAAGTCTTAAAAGAGGAACCGTGAGCTTGACAGTTACAAAATCTTTTAAAATCTTGAGGGATCTTGCCAAATGGCTTCCCAGACAGGGAAAGGAGTTACTGGCCTCACGTGGCACCCCAGCCTAGGCTAGGCGCACAGCAGTCCTCCAGCAGGCCTGCCGGGACTCCCCTCCCTCGGTCCCCTTGTTCAGAACGACTGACTTCAGAACAGTAAACAACACGTTTATCTTAATATCATTAAACCCGATTTCTTCTGCCTCAAGTCAGTGATCATTTTCTATATACAGGGCAAAATAAGACCTTGGTTTCCTCATCTAGAAACTACAGAGTCAAGACTAACCCATCTGTAAGGTGCTTGCTGAGCACCAACAATTCTTATTTTGCAGTTCTTATCTGTCCCTAGGCAGACACCATGTGTGTAGGTTCACGGGACACAAGAGAAGAATAAAACGTAACCTACTCACTTAAAGCTGTTCAGCTGTTGTTCAACCTTGTTTCTCTTGGAGCAAATCATGAACAATAACGCTGCAAATTGGAAATACTTATATACAATTGCCATACTGTTTTAGAAAAAGAAAGATAACATTCACTTCTGTTATTTAAATACATAACCTAGTTTTTGATTTTCAATTCAGGCTCCATAAAACAAGATGCCAACAGCTGGAAATTCTGATTCAAAATTATGACTTCACAGAAAACCAGATGCTATAGCAAAGATAAGGTTTCCTGGAGAAGTGTAGCATTTTAAGAGGCAATCGAAAATCTGTATTAGATTTTCTGCAGAAAAGCAGAAACCTCCAGGATACTAAGCATTAAGAATCTGCACATTAACAGAAAGGTGAAGCTGCCAATCTGCGGTTCTTATTTCTCAGCAGCAATATAGCCTATTTGCATGTTGCAGGCACACAGACCTCTATTGCCCTATAGGTGTAATATGCCTAAAAGCATCTCCCAGATACCTCAAAACCACTGCAGGTAAAAAGAAAACAAATGACAATTACTTTTTTTCTAAGCTTTGAAAATTACATTAGGATAAAAAGTACCCAAAAAAATTATTTCCATGGAGAATTCAAGCAGAACCATATTACTTGAAGAACAGTAAAAGTTTCTTTTAACAACAGTGTAATTGGGAAAACGGAGAAAAAGGATTTAAGGTAAGTGGTATAATCATTGTTAGCAAGACAGCTACTGAGTCAAAAACTTTACTTGTAAAAGAACATTTTATTCTTGAAAATTAATAATGAGTTCCAAAGCATACAATACTATTCAGGAATAAAAACATTTTCCCTTTGTGTCTTTTCAAAGAAAATATAAAAGATGAGCAAGTTCAGATTTTACACAAAAATTTTACATGAAAAAAAATTTTTTTTTTTCTGGATCAGTGAGAAAATATATATTAAGTTCTTCTTGATAGGAGTTCTGAGTTGAGAAGATGGGGGCTGGTTCTTTGCCTCACGAATCCTGAAGCAATAGTCCACGTGGCAGACGGATGGATACTAGGAAACACAGGATGGACTTCTAACGGGTATCAGGCACACATAATTTTAAGGAAGTCGATTTCTAGAGTTCGACATCTATGTATACTCTTTTCTGAAGCGACTCTTCCTGCGAACCTGTTGCTGATCCACATCCTGCTGGTCTACTTTCCCACAAGCCCTTCACAAGGACCTTTTCCGCTTCTTAAAGTCAGAGCTCCACCACACCTGAAGCTTATTATGGTGCATAGGCCTAGACATAAAAACTTCTAACAAAGGGACACTTAGAAATCCTGGGAATGACGTTTATGACTGAACAACAAACCCTTCCACAAGCTTGGGGGTTGGCGGGAGGGGACGGTTTCCAACATTCCCCACTCAACAAAATTAACAGAGGATCTAACTCAGTTTTCATCTGGCAGATCATATTTAAAAGTTTTGATGACAGTTTGGGCTTGTAACGCAGAGGAAGTTCAAACAACAGAGAGGAGTGGCAGTGCGAACACAAAACTCCTTCCATTCGTGTCTGTTATGTGTGCAAACAAGGTTTCCAAGGTTTCTCAGCTCTTATGTCATAAGAAATGAAAACTAAGAATGCAGTTGATATAGAATACTGTTATGATCTAGAAAAAAGTAACATTCATCTACTTGCACATAATCCAGTTTTAAAAAAAATCTGTTTCCTTAAGAGTCTTTTCATGTCAAATAACATATTTTTTTTTGTTTTAATATATGCACATTGATAATAACTGCCAAAGTAACTAAACACAGAATAATTCAATACAATAATTCAACAGAGAACAATTACAGCCTTTTGGTTATCACTGGAAATACTTTAAAAATTAAATTTCTACTTGCATACCTATTTCTGTTGCAAAGAAGTAGAAGAGAATGAACAATAAAAGATTTCAGCAATAACCAAGGATAGGATATTATGTGGGGGAAATGAAATGGAGTTTATGAAGAAAAAGAAAGATTGTAAAATTTATGACTATAAAAAGGAATTTTTAGGGATTTCTTTTTCCAACAAATGATGGTGAGCATCATATACAGTATTTAGATTTCATGGGATACATTTAAAAGAGTGACCAAAAGTTTAACTTTAAAATGTCAAGTTTTATAGCATGCTGGAAATTATATCCTTTGCAACTATTTAAAGTTATAAAGAAAAAAAGTGTAGATGTCAGCTTGAAATATATATACAAGGTTGCTTGGCTTTGTCCAAAATTCTTTTAAGGGACAAATAAACAAAAATATTTAAAGGTCATTGGTTTACGGTCGGTATGGTGAACATACTTAATTATAAATAATTAAAGTTTTGTTAAGTAAAAACAGGGACACTATGAGACAGAGACGCCCAGCCTAGACTGGGGCAAGGGGGAGAGGGTTTCTGCCATGAAAGGTAAGCCTCAAGAGGATAAGGGACTGTGTTTGTCTTATTTATTCTTATATTCCCAGAGTCTAGATTGAATGAGCAAAGGCGATGCTTGAACTAGGAAATAAATAAATTAGCCTGGCAAAGAGAGTGGGAGGAAAAGTGCTCGAGACAGAAGGAACAACACCTGTAAAGGTTATAAGGCCGAGGAGAACAGGAAATGTTCAAGGAATCAAGCTGTATCATGACAGGCTTTACAGTCTATATTAGAGATTTTTTTTTTTTTAAAGAGTATGTATAGAAAGGAAATATTTTAATCAGGTTTACTTTTAATATATTATCTCTCCGAAAAAAAAAAACCTGTTGCTAATCAGTAAGAAGGGGGAACTCATTCATTCATCCATCAAATATTAACTGCATATCTGTTTTATGCCAGATATTTCATGCCAGATATTAAGCACTGAGGGTACAGGAGTAATCAGACAATGAAACCCTGAGAACTTGGAATTCATCAAGAAGTACTGAAGAGAGAAAAAAGACGAGCTAATCAGGAGAGGAAGAGAAAATACTTGCAAACCACATATCTGACAAAGGACTTGCATTCAGAACATATCAAGACCTCTCAATCTTCACACTAAGAAAACAAACAACTCAGTCATAAAATGAGCTCAAGACATGCACAGATTCCTCACTAAAGAAAGCAGATAGGCATATGAAAACTATTCCATATCATTAACTAGGGAAATGCAAATGAGTAGTGAAATATCACTACACACCTATTAAAAGTAGCTAAAATAAAAAATACTGACAATACTAAGTGCTGGTGAGGTTTACATGAACACCTAGACCTCCCACGCTTTGCCGGTGAGAATACAAAAATGTACAGCCACTGTGGGAAAGAAGTTAGCAGTTTATTATTTTTTTAAACAGCTTGTGTGCTCAGTTGCTAAGTCGTGTCTGATTCTTTGTGACCCCACAGACTACAGCCCACCAGGCTCAGACTCTGTCCATGAGATTTCCTACGCAAGAATACTGGAGTGGGTTGCCATTAAACAGCCTTACCAAGATATAATTCATATAGTATACAATTCACTCATTTAAACTGTGCTATTCAATGGTTTCTAGTATATCCACAAGTTGTGCAGCCATCACTTCAATCAATTTTAGAATGTTTTCATCACTCCAAAGATGCGATATCCATCAGCAGTCACTTCCCATATCTACCCAACCTCCCAGCCCCAGACAACCATACTACCTCCTGTCTCTACAGATACCTCTCTTCTGGACATTTCACAGAAATGGAATCATACAACAAGTGGTCCTTTGTGACTGGTTTCTTCCATTAAGCATATTCTCAAGGTTTATCCCTGTTGCAATAAGTATCAGTACATTTCTTTTTACTGCCAAATAATACTGACTGTATAGATATATCAGATTTTATTTACCCATTCCTCAAGTTGATGGACATTTGGGCTATTTTCACTTTTTCCTCATTATGAATAACACTGCTAAGAACATTTGTACACAGGCAGTTTTTTATAACATATAGTTATCATATGACCTAGCAGTCCCACTTCTGGCCATCTGCCCTAGAGAAACAAAAATTTATTCTCACACAAAAACCTATACACAAATATGCAGCAGCTCTATCATAATTGCCAAAAACAGGAAACAACCTCAATGTCCTCAAGAAGTGATGATCATGGTGCCTCCAGATACTGCTGCGCAGCAGTAAAGAAGGAGCTCTGAATAAACACACAGCTTAAAGGAATCTCAAAGGCTTTATATTAAGATTGAAGGCTTTGTACTTGAGAAAAGAAGTCAGTATCAAAGGATTACATACTACATGATTCCATTTACATAAAATTCTCAAAAAACCAAAACTACAGCAAGAAAGGACCGGTTATGGCTGGACGGGGTTGGCTACAAAGGGATAACATGAGGGAGATTTTAGAGGTAATTGTTCTGTATTCTGACTAAAATGGTTATACCAAAAGAGAATACATATGTATGTATATATACATTTATGTTGGTAAAACATATATGCATATGTGTATTAAAATTCACAGAGCTGAACAGTTTAAAAGTCAAATTTATTGTATGTTAATATTAAACTAAAATTAAAAAAAGAAGCCAACTAGAAAGATACACAGACTCTCCTAGCACGTTATGCTCCAGTCCCCAAGGTAAGCACTGGTGGCTCAGACGCTAAAGCATCTGCCTGTAGTGCGGGAGACCCGGGTTCCATCCCTGAGTTGGGAAGATCCCCTGGAGAAGGAAAAGGCAGCCCACTCCAGTACTCTTGCCTGGAAAATTCCGTGGACTGAGGAGCCTGGTAGGCTACAGTCCACGGGGTTGCAAAGAGTCAGACACGACTGAGCGACTTCACTTCACTTCACTTCCTGTCTATCAGCCACCATGCCAGAGAGCCGACCACAGAACAAACAACTTTGGCCATCCAAACACAGATACAGAAGTCCAAATGGGGGGGGTGTTTTTAATTTAAATACTAGCTGGCCTCCCATGACTGCTTGGGAGAATTATGAGTTATCATCAAGTAAATGTGTCACAGCTGCCATGCCTTCTAGACTATAACATGTAGAAATGCTCAAGTGAAAAGCACCTGCTTCTAGGACTTTCAACTTGGGGGTCAAATCCCAAACCACTGTTGTCTTTGTTTTTGTTTTCTGTATGTTCATGGTGTCTTAAGAGTCTGTCATTTGGGTCTCTCCATTCCCCACTGATGTGACTCTGGAAGAAAACTGCCTCTTCTGACTACACATTCTCATCTCTTTTATGCTACGTAGCCTGTATTTCCCTTTAGATCATCCCAAACATAGCCTCCAAATTCGGTAAAAATCCTAGAGGTTTTGGTCTTGCAGTCAGAAACAAACGTCACTTTAATTATGTAGGTTATATAGGCTTCTCTGGTGGCTCAAATGGTAAAGAATCTGCCAGCAATGCGGGAGACCTGGGTTTGATCCCTGGGTTGGGAAGATTCCCTGGAGGAGGGCATGGTAACCCACTCCATTATTCTTGTCTGGAGAATCTCCATGAACAGAGGAGCCTGGTGGGCTACAGTCTGTGGAGTCACAAAGAGTCAGACACAACTGAGCGACTAAGTACAGCACAGCACATAAAGAAAATTAATTATTTTGAAACAAAGACTAAGCCAAACACTTCAGGAGACCAGAAATATCAGGCCATTCTGAAGTCAAAACAAAGAAGCTGGTTTGTAACAAAAACTGAATTAAATTTGGGAGTCAAAAGATCCCAGTTTGAACGATCTTGGCTCTGCTTACAATTGCTGCTGCTGCTGCTAAGTCGCTTCAGTCGTGTCCGACTCTGTGCGACCCCACAGACAGCAGCCCACCAGGCTTCGCCGTCCCTGGGATTCTCCAGGCAAGAACACTGGAGTGGGTTGCCATTTCCTTCTCCAATGCATGAAAGTCAAAAGTGAAAGTAAAGTCGTTCAGTTATATCCAACTCTTAGCGATCCCATGGACTGCAAGCCTACCAGGCTCAGAGTCTAAACAGATAATAAACAATAAATATAATAAATATATTAAAAATAACATATAAAAATAAGTTTGTCAATAAAGTATATTACTTGTTCAGTCACTGAGTAGTGCCCAACTCATTTGCGACCCCATGGACTGCAGCATGCCAGGCTCCTCTGTCCATGGGATTTTCCAGGCAAGAATACTGGAGTGGGTTGCCATTTCCTTCTCCAGGGGATCTTCCCGATCCAGGGATCAAACCCTTGTCTCCTGCACTGGCAGGCAAATTCTTTACCCCTGAGCCACCTGGGAAGCCCCAGTAAAGTATATCAGATGGTGATGAGTGTTATGGGGAAAAACAAGAAAAAGTAGAGTAAAGGAAGGGAAATCTAGGTAGAGTGTGAGGGAACAGGTGAATTATAATTTTTAAATAGAGGGGTTAAGATGGCCTCACTGACAAGATGACATATAGGACATGCTTAAGGGAGGGGAGCTAAGAGTTCTCCTGACAGATACTCTGGGGGAAAGCATTACAAGTAGAGCGAACAAGTACAAAGCCCCTAAGACAGGAGTAGGACAGGAGCAGACCTAGCATTTGCCATGAAAAGCAAGGACACCGAGGGTCTACCGGACCTCTGAGCAAGCACGTCAAGTAGGCAGTAGAATGTAGTGTTTGAGGAGAAGTTTGAGCTGGAAATCAAAATTTAGAAGTTAGTAGAATTCAAAAACAGATATGCATTGTTCTTCGAGCAAACATTTAATGAGTCAACTATGTGCCAGGAGGAGTGGGAGAGGGAGAGAGGCAGAGAAACTCACCTCACAAAATGCTCTGCAATTCAACCCCAGCTTAACCAGAGCGATGAGGGAGGCCAAGGAGAAAGAAACTTAGGGCGAATTCCCAGTCACGGTTTTTAGAAGACATTAGTCAAAGAAAGATTTAGTGAAAAATGTAAGAAATATTAAATCTGATTCCTAATCTACAAGATGAACTGGAGGGCTGTGCTTAACACCTCAAATTCTCGCTGTGAAGTCATTACTAACATTCTTTTCATTGAGTTGTCATTGAGAAACTCCTGTATATGAGTCTGAAAATGAATCAGAGGTACCTTACTTTGCAATAGTTTCAAAGAGGGAACTTCATTTGCCCAGCCCATGTTAATACAGATGCTGTAGCTCCCTGTACTTACCAAGCATGATCAAGGCCCTTATAAGACAGTGTTTTGTTCCGCACAGTTACTCCTAAAAATGGATATTTCATCCCTAACATGGGCTGAATATAAATCTCAAAAGAAATCTTAGGGAGGACAGCATAATTTTGATGCAATCCTAGCAGCAATTTATATGAATAGGTTATGCATCAAAAGTTTGCAAGTTTAGATACGTCGCTTGGGTACACAAGACAGGCTATAAGTGTCCATCTGAACCCCTGTGGTAGGTGAATCAACAGTCCCCCTAAATCTGAGTGATGGGGTTCATCGGGTCACTTGTGTACTGAAATATCTTAAATATGGGACTAAAATGTGTACCAATAACAAACAACATTCACAATTAGTTCATATATACCCCTAAATTAGCTAAGGGTCTCTTGAATAGAAACTAGTTCTAGCTAGTGTTCCAAAAATGGGGAGTGGGGACTGAATGGATGCCAATGTTATCCAACATGTTTGAAAGAAGGATTAAACTTCAGGGTTTATCACCCTAAGCTCTACTGACATTTTGAGCCAGATAACTCTTTGTTGTAGGGAAATTATGTGGGGAGTAGGAGCTGTCCTGTACATTGTAGGGTAGTTTAGCAGCATCCCCCAAGCAATGTCTCTAGACATTGCCAAATATACCCAGGAGGCTGAACTGCCACCAGTTAAGGACAACCGTTTAATGTTAAGACATGGGAAGGGCAAAGACACAGCTGGCCCTCTGAGACAACTGGAAGTAGGTATTTAAAAACTTCTCTGTGAGTCTGCCTGAAGGTTTATCGATTCTGCTTATCTTTAAAAAAAAAAAAAAAAAAAGACCACCACCAAAACAAAAGAAAAAAAACCAGCTCATAGTTTAACCAATCTTTTCTATTGTTTGTTTTGGTGTCTATTTCATTTATTTCTGCTCTGATCTTTATTATTTCTTTCCTTCTACTGACTCGGGGTTTACTTTGTTCTTTTTCTAGTCCTTCTAGGTGTAAAGTTAGGTTGTTCATTTGAGACTCTTCTTGTTTCTTAAAATAAGGCCTGTATTGCTATAAACTTCCCTCTTAGAACGGCTTTTGCTGCATCCCACAGATTCTGGAAAGCTGTGTTTCTACTTTCATTTGCCTCAAGCTACTCTTTGACCTCCTCTCTGATTTCTTTGTTGACTCACTGGTGCTTTTGGTAGCACGCTGTTTAGTCTCCATGGATTTGTGTTTATTCCAATTGTCTTCCTATAACTGATTTCTAGTCTCATGCCGTTGTGGTCAGAAAAATGCTTGAAACGGATTCTTTCTTCTTAAATGTATTGAGACTTCTGTGGCCTAACGTGATCTATCCTGGGGAAGGTTCTGTGTGCACTTGAAAGGAACGTGCATTCTTCTGTTTGGGGATGGAATGATGCTCATTATCAGGGAAATGACAAGCAAACCCCAGTAAGATGTCACCTCACACCAGGCAAAATGACTGTCATCAAAAAGACAAGAAATAACAAGTGTCCATAAGGATGTGGAGAAAAGGGAACCCTCAGGCACTTCTGATGGGGATGTAAATTGGTTGCAGTCACTGTGAAAAATAGTATGGAGGTTCCTCAAAAAATTAAAAACAAAACTACCATACACTCCAGCAATTCACTTCTGGGTATTTATCCAAAGAAAACAAAAACAATAATTCAAAAAGATATATGCGCCCCGATGTTCGCTGTAGCATTAATAGCCAAGTCATGGAAGCAACCTAAGTGTACCCATCAACAGATGAATAAATAGAGATGTGATACATACGTACACACAATGGAATAATACTCAGTTACAAAAAAGAATGAAATCTTGCCATCTGTGACAACACAGATGGACCTAAAGGGTATCTCACGCTAAGTGAAGTAAGTCTGACAGAGAAAAACAAATACTATATGTTTCACTTATAGGTGGAATCTAAAAAACAAAACAAACAAACATAATAAAAAAGAAACAGACTCACAGGTACAGAGAAAAAGCTAGTGGCGGCCAGAGGGAAGGAGGCAGGTAGGGGTGAAATAGGTGAGGGAGACGGAGGGGTGCAAACTACCCACCAATTGTAAAATAAAGGAGTCGGGGATGCAATGTACAGGACAGGGAATACAGGCAATAATACCATAAGAACTTTGTACGATGTGAAGTCTATAAAGATATCAAATCACTATGTTGTATATCTGAAATTAATATGAGTAAACTATACTTCAATTAAAAATAAATTAGTTTTTTAATTAAAAAAAATCCCTCGAGAGCTCCCTTGATTTCTAACCCGGTTTTCCTTCTGTATTTCAGCTTTAATTCTCTTACTGCAATTCAGCAATGGGAACATTGTCAACAGCTCCTTTTATTTGTTA
The DNA here is from genome assembly GCF_027580195.1 of Bos mutus. NCBI lineage: Eukaryota > Metazoa > Chordata > Mammalia > Artiodactyla > Bovidae > Bos > Bos mutus. Next base: position 104,335,370 of record NC_091622.1, on the reverse strand, counting down.
AATCAGGCCTCTGGACAAAGAATGACTCTTTTCTCAAAACCCAATTTTTAAAAAATGTTTGTTGTTATTTTAATCGCTCAGTCATCTCTGAGTCTTTGGGACCCCAGGGACTATAGCTCGCCAGACTCCTCTGTCCGTGGGATTTCCCAGCCAAGAATACTGGAGTGGGTTGCCATTTCCTTCTCCAGGGGATCTTTCCGACCCAAGGACTCAACCTGCATCTCCTGCACTGCAGGTGGATTCTTTACCACTGAGCCACCAGGGAAGCCCAGGAAATCTTAGGGAATGAGTCTTACTGTCCTGACTGGAGCCTGATCCCTGCCTATGGTGTGTGACCTGAAGGGTGGAGGATGTTACATGGAAGAACAGCAGCTTCTGCTGAAACTATGTTCGAAGTCAGAGGCAGTATCAGCTTCCAAAAGGAGGAAGGTGCTATTGTTGATAGAAGAGTGGTTTGGGAACAAAAAAACAAACCAGGCATCCACCACAACCATTTAATAATGAATAATAAACGTATCACAGGGCAAACAGTCAGCAAATTAATATTTCCTCATCATATTGGACTGGGTTTCCTTTACTACATTTGAGGCACGTTTGTGAGCTGAGTATTCTGGGAAGCATCTGAATCCACTGGGAGATGAGTAGAATTTTTAGGTAGGTGGGCAGGCATAACATCTATGCCTGGCTATTTTGTCACTAATGTATTTTACAGTGAGTTTCTAGATGACACATTTAAGTAATCCACAGATGAAATCCTGGAATAGTACTACTACTGTGAGATTCCTGCCCACAGGCAGACATGACAAAGGACTGACAGTTGGTATGCTTTGTGGGTTACTAGCAAAATATACTTCTAACATGTGACTCTGCCTAAGTCAACGGCAGACCATAATTGAACAACCATTGCCCAATTTGTGGGCTAACAGAAAACCAAATGTTTGCCTTGAAACTTTCCAACTCGGTTCAAGAATAAAATCCAGGAATATGATAATATACACATCAAATGGACATGAATGCATTCAACTCAAAAATTTAAGGAAGGAGGCAGTGTAAGTTCAAAATTTTTAGAAGTTTCCCAAAGACTAAGAGGAGACAGGAGACAGGAAACCTTTCCTTAGTTCTCCCATTAGCAAATCCCAGAAATTACATTCCATGTTAGTTCAGAAGCACTTGCACCTTGAGAGTAAGATCAGGAAGAACCTAGACGCCAAATCCCAGCTGTAGGCACGCCAGACCTCTCAGGGCCTCCCATTCAGCTATGATCTCACAGAAAGTAGGCTCAAAGACCTGACCGCAACATTACCCTAGAAAAAGCAACCCTGCATAGAGCCACAGGCCAATCCTAATCAAAGGAAGGACAGAGAAAAAGGTTGAAGTGACGGAGGAGTGTGGGGGACTTCAACCTGCAGAGTCATCTCAGTCAGCTTTCTCTCCTCAGTTCCTGAATCTTACTGTGTTAGAGCTGACTTTAGGGGCTACATTTGCCAGCAGAACATGGGAATGCTGATATTAGTATTTTCAAAGTCCATCAGTAGATTACTTAAACATGGCACCTTGAATATCTCTAAATATTCCAAGGTCAATAAAAAATCACATTTCTACGTTTTATAACAGGCACCCAACAGAAAGGAATAACTGATGAGATTCTTAATCCTCTGATGAATAAAAAGTACCCCAGCACTCACGACAAAGCCAGAGGTCTGCAGTGTCTCCTTGCTAGCACAGTAATAACATGCTGGTTGGCTACGATGAAGACAACCATAAACTTCTAACTTTTCTTAGAAAAGACGGATGTTCAATCATTGCTTCTATAAATGACATAAATTTTTTTCTTTTTAATGTCAATCTGAGGGCAGGGCTATGATGAAAACATGGAGGACCTGGAAGAAAACCATCCAAATACGTAAGAGTTGACTACTGGAGGGAGAACTCTGAGATTCCAGCTTCCACTGAGGGAGAGAAGGGGCCCGAAGGAGACATGATGATCAAAGGAGCCATGATTATCAGCCCTCAGCCTTCACGATCCATGAGGCCAGGAGTTGTCCATTATGACGTCTCTGCTTCGAGCAGCACCTTGAAAGTGCTCAGGAACTCTTTACTGAGTGGTCAAGTAAAGGCTTCAAGGCTTCTCTACAAATCAGGAGGACTCGTAGATACACAAACCAAAGAAATGTTTCTCAGTCTTTTCACTGCAGATGAGGAAAGCAGTTGCATAAACATTATCATAAATTAAGCAATCAATTTGTCGAACACAGCAACAGACAGTGCAGTTGGAATGGAAAGCAAACTCTGTGAATGAAATTCATCCTATCATTGTTCTCATTTTAAAAAAACTAGAGTAAAAACAAAGTTCTTTCAGCTATTTGGTTATGGCAGAAAGAGAATTTCAGAGTTAGATATGATTTCTACCTTTTAAAGCTCTTTCACTCCTGTCTTTCAATACTAAGAACCCTGAATGGATGGTTCACTTTGCCCTGATTTTTCAAGACACTGATTTATCTATTCTTAAGCTCTCTGACCTGGCTTCTCTCAACTAAGTCTTCAACGAAACTACTCTCTACATGATAACCAATTAATACAGACAACCCTCCTGGTCTTCCCTCTGTTGCATGATGCTTAACCGATTATTTAATCAAAATTCTCTCCTCCTCACGAACCAGGATATTCTGATCCATATCCTTTACTCTCTGAGGGCATGGCCCAGGCATTGTCCTTAGCTCCCGTCTAAAGGAGCACCTCATAGCACCCTTCTCCTCTGAACTTGACATGCGGAATATGCAGACATCATACACATCCACGTGGCAGAGTGCACAGACAACGCTGGGCATGTTTTGCTGCGTGAACGTTCTCCTGCACACCAATGCTCGGCTCCTCCACTCAGCATTCTTAAGCTGCCTTCATGCAATGTGAGCTGCTCAAATTACGCAGCAACTCCTTAAGAGTTTTCCACTATTTTTACTGATATGAGAAGGAAATGGCAACCCACTCCAATATTCTTGCCTGGAGAATCCCATAGACAGAGGAGCCTAGTTGGGGGGACTACAGTCCATGGGGTCGCAAAAAGAGTCAGACAGGACTGAGTGACTAACACACACACAACAATCTCAATTATATTTATATTCATTTTTGAATGCCTATCGTCATGGCCCAGTGGTCCTATGTGGTCTGTTTAAACTAAAGCTAATATATATTGAGCATTACTATGAGTCTGATACTATTCTGAATGTGTGTGTGTGTGTATAAACATCCCTACAAGGCAGGTAGGATTATAAGCCCCACTTCAGATGAGAAAATTGATGCGCACAGAGGCAAAGTAAATTGCCTGGGTCACATAGCAAGAAAGTGCCACAGCCAGGGCTTGAAATCTGGGCAGACTGGATTCTAGCCTCTCTGGTGTTCACCACCACGCCATACTGCCTTTGTAGCAGAATGTTTTAGATATTATCTATGTCAGTTAAGGATTTATTTTTTACTGCATTTCTCTCACTTGATACACTATGCATGCTGCATCACTTCAGTAGTGTCCAACTCTTTGCGACCCTATGGACTGCAGCCCGCCAGGCTCCTCTGTCCATGGGATTCTCTAGGCAAGAATACTGGAATGGGTTGCCATGCCCTCCTCCAGGGGTTCTTCCTGACCCAGGGATCCAACCTGCATTTCCTGCAACTCCTGCACTGCACGTGGATCCTTTACCTCTGAGCTACCAGGGAAGCCCTGATACTGTATATTCACTCAACAAATGTTCTTTGCATTTCTATTATGACTACACATTGTGGACTGAAAATAGAATAAGATGTGGCCAGTGCCCTTAAAAAGCAAAAGTCAGGGAGACAAACAGTCACCCAGCTGCAGTGAGCTCAGTAAGTGATACAACAGCCATAACTACGGGCTGCATCAATTCAGTCAGTGAACAAACCAACAGTTTTCTATGTGTAAAGAATGTCTGTAAAGACAGAACATATTTTCAAATAATCTTGATGTTCCACAAAGAGTTTATAGAGTGACAAAACCCTGATCTGAATCTTTGTCCTGCAGCTTTGGGGTTTATGAGTCAACCTGGGTTCTCTGAAGTGTATGTCTCTGACTCGTATCTCTGAAACAGGAAGGACTTCGTAAAAGGATTGTGAGAATTGAGTGAAAACAACCAGCAAACTGGAACGCTGTAAAGAAATACTAGGTATTATTCACACTTAGACCTCATGTGGGCCCCATAACAACACAGCCCAACACAGACTAACTGCTCTGTATCAACAGATCATAAAGAAATGTCCTCAACCATAAAAATAACTTTTCCAAGGCTATGTTCAATCAAGTGTAAATACCGGACAAGTACAAGTATATAAGAGGAGGTATAACTCGGAGCAATAGTGTTTCTGAGGAATGGATCACCTTGTAAAAAGAAGAGTAATTGGTTGGCTGAAAGGGAAATGGTGAGAAGTTTTTAAGGGCAGGGCACCAGCGTGGCCAGAGTTATTTGGTAAGAGAAATAAGATCTATAGGAGGAAATGACACAAAAAGAAAAGGAGAGAAGACTAACGCTGGGTTGAGAGAGGCTTGGGTGATCTGAGAAAGAGTGTGGATATGGTGACTAAGTCAGGGAGAATGGGATGGAAGTCGGCAGCCGGTGCATTCACCCATCATTCAGCCAACAAGAAGCAAACGTCTGCCACAAGCAGCACTGTGCTTGGTGCTGGGAGAAGACAGAACATACCACACCTCCAGCCTGTGATCTGAAAGAGCTTACAGTCCAGTGGGAGTGCCATTAAACAGGTTAGTAAACAAACACAAAAATCCAAGTCAGGCTAAATGCCATGAAGGAGGGCACCTCAGTGGCCCAAACATCACATAATGAAGCAGGAACTAGGAGGGAGTGCTGGTCTAGGAAAATCTGGGTGGAGACAGGAACATTTTAAGTAGGATCAGATCAGGGAAGGAATGAGACAGGATCTAAACAGTGTCTCTGTTAAGCTCCTACTTAGAAAGACTAATCTTTAACCTTCTCTGTGAGGACCCTAAGAAGTATGGGGACCAGAAGAAGGTAAAGATATCACACTGTTCTAGAGTAACTGAGCAAATGTCTTACGGAATTATTAAGCATACGGTATTTGTAATTCTCTTCAAGTTTCATTTTCCCATATAATTCTCAGAAAGTTCATTCACGCAACCAAATAAAACTACTTCCCTCCCCTACGACAGAATCTTTAAAAACATCCCAAGAATGGTAAGACCTAAATGAACTTTTAAAAAAAAACAAAACCCACACTAAGAACGGTCATAAAGTTTCTAGAAAAATTCACAATACAATATGCAATGATGACTCCAATAAATACCTCAGAACATTGGTTTCCAATGCTAACTGGAATGTGAATGACTGGAATACTAAATAATGGTGGGGGGTAGGCGGGGGGCGGGGAAGAGCTTTGACTATTGCATAAGCATTCTAAAACCTGTGGTGATCTTTCGTCTTGTGTTTTACGAAAAACTTTAAGTGCCAAGATTCCTGGATAATATTTGAATATTTTGAACTAGCTGTGGCTGCTCATGGTTAATTCTCACACAAAGATTCATCAAATCATAAACTGACTTGAAATGGTCTGAAGTGGATTTTGAAATCTATACAATGTCTTAATAACAGATACCTGCCTGATGGGCAAATGCAATAAAAATGTATAAAGAGAAAAACAACTGTAAAATACCTTTGATAAAGGAAAGACAGATTTTAGCAGTTTACATGTATTTTTCAAAACATCTTACTAACTGTATAAAGCAATTTAAAATTATCTCAACTATAGTTTTCTAAGTTTAAGAGGAAAATAAATTATCTTTTCCTAGCACATAAAAAAAGTTAGAGTCAGCAGCAACATTTTAACAGCTACTTTTAAAAAATACTACTCACGAGTATAACTCTCTCCCCCCAGCCCATGCAGTCTTTTCTCCAGTGCAAATTATTGATTTCCAGACAAAAGTATTCCGAAAACACACATCTGACTATAGCATAAGCTATCTATGATACACAAGCTTTTGTGATGAGAAAAGGCAGTACCTCAAATCTAAGAAGGTAGAACACAAGTAGCAAAAATGAATCCTTTAAGAACCATCAAACCAAACAAAAAATAAAATTAGATATAAATTCAAGTTTTAGACTGTGGTCAATTGAGGTCTAGACAAACCCCTATGTTTGTTCACTGCCTAGTCTCCAGTCTGCTCCAAGTTTGAAAAGGTAATTGAACACAGTCTATAATTACTGGATTAGACACAGATGGGCTCTGTACATTTCAGGGGGAAAAAAGCACTGTTTTGATTCATTTTATGATTGCCTGTAAGGTCAGACTTTTCAAAATGTACTTTCATCTGTTAAATGGTTTCTCAAATTCCCTAGGGTAGATCTTCAATAACTGTGATGTTTTAAGCAATTTGGGCCTATCAGATCCTGTCTTTGAATGTAACTAGCTGCCCATTTTCTAGTATTATAAATGTGCATGTAGGTTAATTGCTACATCTCTTACATATTTTCTGAAGTTGCAGTTTTGGGGAAAAAAATGAAAAAATTGTGCCCCTTCTCTGACAGGAATTGGTCATATTGATGAGGATTTTCACGTAAGAAAGAAGAAAAATTAGCTATTTAATTAAGAAAGAGTTTACTGTCATCTAAAGTCCATGAAAAATATTTTTCTGACTCAAGTGAAAAACAGAAACAAGGACTTCTACATTTTGGACAAAAGTTGTAAGCAAAGTAAGTTTAGATTCCTTCCAACTGAGTAATTTGTAAAACAAGATAACACACACTTGACTCTTCTTAAGCATTTTTATTTTAATAACTGCAAATGACTAGGAAGTATGTTGTCTGTGCAAACACACACACAAGGAAAAATGATTTCCTAATCTAAAAAAAGAAAACCCCTAAAGATAGCAAATCTATATCACTTACGATAATAATGATGCCATGATACAGCAACGTATCATCAATTCTCAGAGGAAAATAATATCTAACTTTGAGAAGCTGGTATTCGGTCCTTTCAGCGTCCTGCCTATCCTATTCCCAACCATCTCATGTTAGAACAATTCAGTCAGTAGAGCTAGACACAAAGTTTTCAATTATAAAATTTGTGGCATAACCAATAGCTTCAGTTAAAATGCCACAAAAAGTCCTCCTTGCTTAGTGCACTGAACCACAGAAGATAGATTCTCAGGCTAAAGACTTGGTCACAGGGGCTCCCCAGTCCCCCACAGGAGCCGCAGTTCCGACAAGAGCTGGAAGGCCGAGGGCAGTCCTGTGGCAGCGGCAGCGAGGCTCCAGGCCTGTCAGGGCAGCCTTCACCTAGTTCCCACCTTGCACGGCATCACATTAGACTCTCCTGTTTCTTATTAAAATCTCCTTCATCTTCTATTTCCCAAACTCATTTAGTTGGCTACTCTGCAGCCTAGATAGTATAGAAACACCTCAATAATAGAAAAATTAAAAAAAAAAAAAAGAGGGTACAGTAAGAAATAATTCCAAATAGTTTTGACATGTTTTAGGAAGTTGGTTTTGTGTATGTTTTAACACACATGGACAAGAAGAATTTACAATCACCTAATAAAACCTAAGTTGATATTCTTCATGAAATTATACATGCAAATAGGAAGTATTTATACTTACAGAAAGATAAACAGCCATGTTCAAGAGAATTTAGCAATTTTCTGATGCTCTCTTCAAGATGCATAAATATAATCCACTTATAACCTCCTCTTGTCACAAAACCAAGGAGTTGCTAAACCACCCAGATAATCTTAGGCTTTTAAAACACACTAATATAAACAGAAAATTTTGCAGAAGCAAATGTTTATGTGACTATCTATATGAACACGGTAATCATCATTTCATTTATAAGTGTTCCCATAAATGCTGTTGCAACTGTAACAACCTCACATGTACTGAGGAAGTGGTTTTTTAAATTAAATCTATTCTATATTTGTTCTATCTTCATGCAAAATGAACAGCTGCCTCTATTTTATATTTCACATATGTATGGATTTTCTTACCAAAATTTCCTAAACATAAGATATATCTGTATTAAGTGACTAGAAGCTCAGAGTACCATGTAAATGCTGTAGAAAATTATTAACAATTTCCGTCCTTGCTCTCCATCGAGCTCGTACACAAAATCAAGATAATATCGGCATAAGGCATTTGTACAGAAAACCATGACAGAACTCTGGCCCTGTTACTGTGCTGCTCTATGCTTCCTTCGTAAGGGCGTATATAAACTGAGTGCAACAAGCCAACCGAAATGGTGAAGCTGCCAAGGAGGGAAGTTTCTCTAGGTAAATCTGTTTGTGAAATTAAATATGCGTTTCACGAGGCTGGTTACCAAAAACTGTGCCTTAATGTCGACCACAGACACACAGCTACTTAAGAGAACACAAGGGTTTTTTAAAACAAGATGTACATGCGGTGAGTTAATTCCCTCCTTCCTTCCCTTCCTCCTTCCTTCCTCCCTCTCTCTTTTCCTTTCTTCCTTAATTTCATTTCCAAAGTCACATGAAACACATTTTAAAATATTACAATGTATTTGGTACATATTATTCTGCATCAACACCCAGTTTTAGCCCAGCCCTAGCTCACAACCATCTTTAGTCACATACTCGTGCATTTTATTTTTTAACATTAATGCTTTAAATAAACTGAGCTTAAAATCATGAAGCTAACTGTAAGAAACAAAGCCTGGAAAGACTTCTTCTTAGCCTTTCTCAAAAAAGGCCCTTCCCTTTTTAAACAATTTACATGATGTTTTATGGTCCTTTTAGAAGAGATTATAGTGAATGGCACTCCAAGTGGGTTGTGTGAACCCACAAACCACTCCTCATAAAAACTGCTATAATTTTCCAGGACAGGGACAATAAAATATCATACATAAGCCAAAGCTACATCACGGTGTGACCACAGTAACAAACACATTATTTTCATGAAAATTAAGCATGATAAAGCTAACAAAGAAATGACAAAGAGAAAGTTTCTGACAGATTCTTCTCAATCTGCACTTACACAAGCGTTTACAGATTTTTCCCCCTTTTCCTAAGTGGCTTGAAATGCAGGTGCTAATTCAGTTCCCAAGTTATTGTATGTAGTTCATCTATTTTCAAAGAGATTAAGAAAATAAGTAACTACAACTATAGCTCAAAGAACACTATAAATAAGCCAATCAACCTACCTAAAATTATTAACGTTTTTGTTTCTGATGAAATGTTAAGCTTTGCAGAAAGTTCAAATGAAATTTTCCAGAGATGCATTTCTCATTTCAGACCACTAGGGACCAATGAGGGTCTTCCATTTCCCAATCAGTAACTTCACAGTTAAGAGAATGAAGGCTGCAAACACTAGCAATGTACTCTGTCTCCCGAACAGAACCAAATTCATTATCTGTGAAACGGCTGAGAAGATCCAATCACTATACAGAGAAAAAGGGGTGATCGAATGAAATGTTTAAAAGATGGAAGGAATTCATACGGTATAATTCTTTCATCATCACCTATCTTGAAAAGCTTCCCACTTTCCTTTTCCCTAAGACAATTATTAAACATTAAAACTGAAAAACAATATGAAGACCATGCTATTCTACCTCAGAGGTGGGAGAAACTGCAATACCACACTGCCACAGAAAATAAAGCCTGCCTAATACAATTCACTGTAGCTGATCATAGCAGCTTATTGCTAAATCAGGCATAATACTGAAATTAGGATCGGTGAGCCAGGCCAAAATATCTATAAAAGAATATCATTTACAGAGAGTTAGCTTATGATGCAGTAAGAATGGTAAAATTAAACAGCATTTTCTACTTACATCTGGTGGTATTAATTCTGGTTAGACAGAACTATTTAAAATATTTACAACTCTCTTTCACAAAAAATATTGAAAGAGAATTGGAATGAAATAATACAAAGCTCTGAAACAAGCTAAGTGACAGAAACCTTAACAGATACGTTTTACTGCTTTTCAGAGTCTTACGATAAAAAGGATGGCTGTAGAATAACAAATTATGCTAAATTTATATAGTACTTGTGCACATAGCTTAAAGTTCCCAACTCTTTCTAAAAGGGTACTGTTAATTAGCATCACAAATTTCTAGGAGAATATGGCAATGATTCAATTAAATCTGCTAGGACATCAAACACAGAAATTTGCTCTTTCTCCCACACACAAAATAGAAAATAATACTTCCAAAACAGCGATCCAAAAAACAAAAGGCGAACACCTGAAACACATACTTGTCAAATCCTTTCATATAAAAATGCACTTTTTATAAGAAGAAAATTATTGCTATTAAATCCAACTTTAACAAACAGAACATTTAAAAATGATTTACACTGTTAGATATTGAGAACAACAGTCATGTTTAGATAGTTTGCTATTAAAGCTAAATTCATTATTTTTGAGCTTAAAGTTTTGTATGCTAAAATATGTCATTATATTTGTTCAGTCTAGTGAGCCTTTGTGTTTATTGGAAATGCCTTCCAAATACTAGGCCCCAAAGCAGAGCTTCCCAAATGGAATCTGCAAAAAAAAAAACACTGATTCCAAAAAGAAGACTGTGCAAACAATACATAGTTCCAAGATAAATAATTCTACCCAAACCAACTAGACTGTTCTCCAGGTTAATCAGAGACTCCTGCCCTGCGACATGTATCTTTCAGAAAACTTAAGCTGTCCGCATGTCAGACTTAACAATTAAAATGATCTTCAGAACTAAAAAATTTCATCGGCCCAAACAAAATGAACAATTTATCTAGTCTTGCAAATAGATATGAAGAAGCTTTGAAGATACAAAACATCTTCACCTCATCCTGCAAAATCTGACCTGACTCCTCCTCCATTTACCGAAGTCCACCCACCTGCCCAATCCACCCTTTCACCTCACCCCACCCCGCCCACTGCCCCTACTACATTCTAGGTCATATGGCGAAATTCTTGTAAGCAAAAAGAGAAGTGTACTGAATCTCATTTCGCTACATGGCCTTGTTTCCTTTAGGTCCCCTCACTGACATTTCTTTGGCCCCACAGCACGGGGGTACGGCCGGATCTGCACGGCTGGCTCTACAGACGTATCATGCGTGAAGCCTTCACGACTGACCACACAAACACAATACCACAAGGTAGGTCGCACGCAAATGCCAACGTGAAACTTATACAGGAGTAAACTGCAGACATAAATCTAAAAGGGTAGAATTCCACTCAGTGATCCTAAAATTATTTCAAGGAATCAATCTACAAGAATGCATGATCAAATCAGAAGAGCCCAGTTAAGCTTTAAGACGAGGAGCTGGGGATGATGAAGAAAGAAAGAAAAGGAAAGACTTCAGAAGAGGCAGCGAAGGTTTCACCAATCATTGTATCACTGAGAGGGCTCAAACTACAGATGAAGTTAGAATACAGAAGATTGTAGAAAGGGCATTTAAAATTATTAACTGATCAAAAATTTGTAGTTGTCATTTTAAAAAAATACAACTTAGCAATTCAGTTCAGAAAGAAGAATATCCCCAGAAACATACACATCTGTTTAATATTACAAGCCAACTGTCAACATCCTAAGTGAAGTTTTAATTTAATATTTTTTCTTTCTTGATGTTTTACCTTTAATCAATGCCTCATGAGAGTATCAGTTTTCTATAAGAAACTGTTAAATATAAAGAAATGTTATTGTAGCATGTTTATAAAATCATAGTTCGAGAACTTTTTATTTTTCCAAAGCCTGACCACAACTTAATTATCTGCAGGACATTCCAGGCTCACAATTGCAAGCTCCAGTTCCCAAGCAATTTTAAACAATATCTACTGTACAGGACAGAGGGTACACAACAGACCACAACATGGTTATATTTCCAAAAGTCAGCATTAGGCCCTTTAGACATGGTTTTTATTTTCATTAAACAATATTTGTTTCCTCACTAATCATTAAATGGTTTTCATCACTATCGCCTGTTTTCCTTTCACATGTCAGCTGTTAGCATCAGTGTTTGTGTTCATAATAAATAAAAAAGTGATCTACCCAGTTATTTAAAAATGAACACACAAGATGTCTGGTTCAACAAGTGTTAGAGATTGCATGACAAACTCACGCTCTTCATACTGTTCTATTTTAATCTAGACTCTGAAGGACTTTAATGGAGTAATAGTCTGTACAATACTGCTTTAAATCAGATTTAAGCTTCATGCCTGCTTATGTTATTGTGGGCACATAGATCTAATCAGTGGTTCAAGACATTTACTTGGGAAAATGCAAAAGGAAGAAGAAAAAGACAGCGAGGTCGTATTCCTGACCATAATGGAGAGGAGTTGAAATTATTGCCAATTTCTACAGATGGATGAAAAAAGTAGCCTGATTAAAAGTAACATGCCAGAAACTGACCAAAATGCGGGGGTGCAACTAAAAGAGCATTCCAGAACTTTATAAGAATGATTCTGGGGAAGAAAATCTGAAGAAAACAAGAGAGAGAGAAAGAAGAGAAAGTTATATGCAGTGAGGTTATTAGGAACAATTTTAAAACACATCAAGTGTGGAAGAAACAAAGTACATCAAAGTTAGAGGTACATCAAATTAATAGCCAGTATTATAATAAAAATAATAATCCAATAAATAATCTGGAAAAACTTCAAGAAGTCAGATATTTGCACTGTTTACATTGGAACCACCAGAGTTTTCAGAAGAATAAATTATTTAGGTCCAAAACAAAGTTTGGATTTCAGATTAACTGGCCGGTAGGTAAGTAAATTTAGAGGCAGACAGATCACAAATGCAGGGCACATGCACTGATAGATTTCTATGTTTATTTATCAAACACTTATTAACATTTTCTATGTGCCAAGCACTTTCAAAGTGATTAAGTGATTTACTCATTTAATCCTCTAAAATTTTTTCTTCAGGGGCTTCCTTGGTGAATCAGATGGTAACAAACGTGCCTGCACTTCAGGAGACCCGGGTTCGATCCCTGGGTCGGTAAGATCCCACGGAGAAGGGAATGGCAACCAACTCCAGTATTCTTGCCTGGAGAACTCCATGGACAGAGGATACAGTCCAAGGGGTTCTCAAAGAGTCGGACACGACTGAGCGACCAACACTTTCACTTTCACTTATTCCCACCTTATAGATCAGGAAACGAACTAATCTGCCCACAAGTCACACACCAGTAGGTGGTAGAGCCCAGGGTCCATGTGCCTAACCAACCACCTTGGCATCAATCTCCCAGGAGACACTGCCTTTATCAAGGCAAGAGGAAGTCTATTATTTGGAGAGACCCAGATGCCTAACTTCTCCACGGCCTCCTTCTCTGATCCCTTATCCTCTCCTAGACTCTCAAATGTTGCTCTTCCCCATTACACAGCCCTCTTTTCTTCTCATTTGAAATTCCCCTTGGGTAACCTCACTCCTTCTTCAAGGAAGAAGTGATATCTATACTCCACCTGTACTCGGATATCTCCCATCTATGTCTCTGGCTCAGAGACTTTTCCCTGAGGTCCCCTTCTGTATTTACCATTGCCCGATAGACATGCGCCCCTTGGGTGGGTTTTCAGCAGGCACCTCAAAGAACCACAAAGCTGAACTCATGTTGAACTGAACTAAACTCATCTAGCAGTCACCCACAGCTGAAACCTTGAATTCATCTAGACCGACTGGTTTTCATCTCCTACACTTAACAAGTCCCAAACCCTGTCAATATATCTTAAACCTGTCCTCTGTCCCTATAGTCCCTGACTCAGTTCAGGCCTCCACTGGGTCGGGCTCAGACTTGATTATTCCAACAGTCAATGGATCTTTCTCCTCCCTGCCAGTACTTCTCGCCTCCACTGAATCGACCAACGTCCAGCAGAACCATCTTTCTAAAATCCATACCTGATCCTGCCAGTTCCCTGCTGGAAACTTTTTAATAAGGTTCACCATGGCCTTGAGGATAATGCCCTTCTTTCTCCATTCTAAGGAAGTCCTTTCTACCCTTCAAGGCTTAGCTCAAAACTGACCTCTCCTGTGAAGCTCTCTCCCCCTTCAAGCCCCTCCCACTGAGTCCCTCATTTCTATTAACACCCCTGTATCCACATACATTCTGATAACAACACTTATTATAACAGGTTTTAACTATTTGCCTATTCATCTGTCTTTTCCATAGACTAAAAGTTTCTCCTGGTCAGGGATTGCCTCACTCGTGGTTATACACCCAATACCTAGTTGCACGCCTGGCATACTCTATCCAGAGTGTTCAATAAAGACTGAGTGAAGAGTTCATGCCAGAAACATTTCCAGTTCAAAGCAGTATTAATAATCTGTCTAAGGCAGAGTGAAGAAGCACAATTTCAGAGCGATACACATCGATGGTTGGTCACTCACACCCACTGCCCTCCTCCTGGGAACAGCTCCCCACATTTCCTTGGAACATTCTTCCCCTGTTCACAGCCGTATGTGACACTGCTCTGGCTGCAGAGCTGGGTCCTAAGCAGGCTTCTGGGGATGGGTTTAAGGAGCAGCATCCGCCTCAGCCCTAGGATTCCAGCCGGTCTCCCAGGAAAAGTGTTTCTCTCTTCCTCTGGGTGGGGTAGTCTGGCAAGTAAGCTCTGCATGTGCAGCAGATCCACAGCTACCACGGAGCTGGAGCCTGGAGGGGCCTGAAGGGAGGTGCTAATACCACTAACAGAGAGAGTGAGAAAACAGTGCTCCTGGTGACACTTGTTTTGTCCCCGGGGCACAGCCACGCTGCAGGTTAAGTCATATTACCAGACTTTTCAATGATATAACCCAATAAATTCCCTTCCATCATTTAAGCTAATTTGTACTGGGTTCTCTGTAACTGGTAAGACTACTGATACAGCAAGTTAGCGTTCTGGGGAAGAAAATCAAGCTACACATTTGAAGAAATGCACTGAAAAAGGAAACAAAACAAGGAGAGGCTGAGAGTAGACACCAAGTTAAATCTCACAGGCAATGGGGAGAAAGGTTAACAGGATATTCCAAAGCGCAAATGAGAGGAGATCCAAGATGGCTTCCTTTCCAGACAGCATTAATCAGTTACTTGCAGGGGTATTCTATATGGTATATTTATGAAAAGAATAAAGTTTTATAAAGAGTTAGAAAAAGAAATAAAAAATAACAAATGCTTCTTTCTGAAAATGCCTTTATGAGAAAAAGAAAAGGCTTTGGGATAATTTAATCTAGAGAAAGCAAGTCCTAGAGGCAATTTAACTTGTTGAAGGGTTATTTATAAAGAGGTGACTAAACAGCTGTTCTCCAATTTCACAGGGGAAAGAATGAGAGGAAATTGATTTGCATTTCAGTATGAAGCAAAAGGCAGGCAAAAGGAAGAAGTGCTGGAGGGAGAACTGTTAATGGTGAAAAAAGCTAAATGAGAAACTGGATTTTTATGGCTTTTCGAAGATGGAAAATCACCCATGTTGATTCATTTAGCTCTGGGTCAAACTAGTAAACAAATATTTGAGAATGTTTTCGATTCATTTAGTCACATACCATGGACTGACTCCCCACCATGGGCCAGGCGCTGGGCTGGGCGCTGGGAAGGCAAGCATGAGTAAGTTGGGTGACTATCCTGCCTGATAGCTGCAGCCCTAGCTACATCAAAGCCACTGAAGGAAATATTTAAAAGACATCCAGTCACTCGTACCCTTTCCTCTTCCATCTCCCGTGCTCAAAAGTAAATAACGTAGTTTGGAAGACAATACAACGGCACTTGGAAGGCTAAGCATCGATGCAATTATTAAATAACAATATGTGAGTGCCTGTCTCTCAGCTGGACAGGATACTGCCCGATTCATCTTCAAAAAGTAATGACAACAACAAACAATAATGCAAAGGCTGTCACAAGCCTCCCAGACTTGCTGGGTTAACAAGTAATACAAGCAGCAAATGCTCTGAATTCAGAAGAGATTCCTCTTCTACCCTTTTAAGATGGGTAGCATATGAGTTAAGTAAAGAGGAGTGAGCCGTCGAGGCAAGAGAAAGAGCAGGAGTTTCAGACAAGGAGACAAGAGAGCAGAACAGCGTGTTAAGAGAGCCCCTTGATTAAAGCTGGTGGACGGTACAGGGAGGTATGGGATGTTAAACTGGAGAAGTGGGTGGGGCTAGCTTTATGAAGCCCTTTGAACACCAGCCAAATAACAGGATCCACCTTGTGAAGAAGGAGCAGTGCTGAACACTTCCGAGCGCGGGAACATAATGAGCGTGGCACTTTCTGCACAGTGGCATGGCTCTGAGAGAGGGTGGAGGTGCGGGAGCCCTCAGACCTGCTGTTGCCTCAGCTCAGGCTCAAGAAGGTGAGGGTGGGAACCCACGTGGTGCTAGTGGGATAGATGAGAAAGAGAGGAAAGGCAAGGCGCTAGTCAACGTCACAAACAGTGCTGACCTCCGCACCGTGTTTGCAGGGGCGGGGAGCAGGACCCAGTCTGTCCTCTTGGGCCTGAGATTTCACCAGGCAGGGGAGGCCAGCAAAAGAGAAACTGAGATGACTGCAGAAATGGCAGTCAGCGTGGCTGAGAGCCCGGGAGGCTCTGATTCCTACAATTTTAGTCACATGAGCCGAATAATAACACAAAGTCAAAATATAAACAGAAAAACCAATCCTCCCAAAATATCACCTCCTCTGTGTATCTGGGAGATGCTGATTTTTTTTTTACTGCCAGTTGAGTCATGGAAAAGTATAGAAGCAATGTGCGTGTACTGACTGAACTATACCAAGTAATGAATACCAAAAAGACTTCAGAAAAGAGAGAGAGTTCTTTTTTAGGACTGAAATGTTTCCAGATTTCATCCTTTGACACAACTGAGATACAGTCACAGATCTCCTACTTACCCACAGATAAGTATTTAGAAGCCTTCAGAAAATTCACCACCTCTCCTGATATCTCTTTTTTTTTTTCTTCCTTCCCTTAATTTAATTTTGATTTAACTTCCTCTTGTCACTGCTTGCTTACAAATCACGGCCTCTATGTCTGGAGTCAATTAGGGCTATAAAGGACCCCACCACGCCTTCATCTGGGGACCCATTTATATATATTTTCTTATTTCAAGAGGTAGAGCTAAAAGCCTGTAACTCCCAAAGTTTCCAATCGACCATCACATTCTATTCTTGGGAAAAGTATGTTTCTCTCCACAGTTAAGAAGACGACTATCAAACTATACTTTGTAAGAATATTTCCTTTCCACCTGTATAAAGATGAATTGTGCTTTGGGAATTCATTTGCAAAAAATGGGTTGAGTGTGTATACTACATGCTTAACAGCAATAACATTAAAAAATCTATCATTTAAAATTAAATGTAATTTCCTTATTACTTTAATGGAATCCTTTGGAGTTGAAGTATTTAACTAGTCCCTCTCACATCAAGTATTCATTATATAATTCCCTCTTAATATTAGGTATATTAGGTACGTAAACTGTCCACTGACAGAGTAAAAACACACATTTCACTGAAACAAAAACAGGAGAAAGACAAGGCAGATTGATTCAGAATCTGATAATGGGTTACAGATTCCATTCCAGTTCAGATTTATAGTCAAATTGCCATGAGAGCCATTTACCACCTCTAGCCTTTCAGGTCATTTCTGGAAGAAAAGTATGAACAGCCACATCACTAAGAGAAAATCTGTTTGAGCCTAAAGTTTGTGACATTTCCCTATTGTAATGCTGAGCGAGAGAGAGAAAGAGAAATATATCACCTTTAAAAGCTACCTTAAATAAAAAGGCAAAGATGAACCGTCCAACATTCTATACAAGGGGATGAATTCCCTTTGTCACAATCATTCAGGGTCACCCCTCAGTGGAGCTGCAGTGCAATCCTGTCTGTTGCTGGCTGGTACCAGACTATTTGCTAAACCCATTCTAACCCATGGGATGCTTGGCATACATGGGTAAAAAGTGCTGGGGCTGGTGGCAGACACCTATGAGTAGACACCTGGCCCTTGTGGACACAAAGCCCCGCTACCCAGTTCCCCAACCAACTCCTGCCACTTCCAGCCCTCCAGCCTCCTGCTGGAGCCTCGCACCGACTGCACCCAGTCAGAAGCCAGAGAACAAGGACACCGGCCACGCACTCCATACAGATGGGCCTCCTGAAGCACGCCGAGAGGAAAGGACAGACAGGGGCCGATGGGGTAATATAGGGCACACCCCACTGCCTACTTCTCACACTCTTTCCAGAGAAATGAGCTTTCCTCAGACTTTACCAATCTAGTGCTTCCCCCCTCCTGGAGCTTTCATCACGCGTTCCATTCTGCATCTCCTCTCTGTTTCTACATGTGGAAAATCTGGGAGGCCCACCTGAATGTCATCTCTTCCATGACACCTTCCCTCCAACCTTACCCAAAAGTAACCTCTCTGCTCTCTGAATTATCAAAGTTTTTCTTCTGAAGATTTCTATAATTACCTATGAGCATGTCTGATGAGTTTCTTTATCACTACCTGACATCAGTATTTTTTTCATGTTTACTTGTTTACTCTAAGTTTTCCATTAGAATATAAGCTCCACAAAAGTAGGGATTTTTGTCTGTCTTATCTTTGCTCGGGTGGCTCAGTGGTAAAGAATCCACCTGCAGTGCAGGAGATGCAAGAGACACAGGTTCGATCCCTGGGTTGGGAAGATCCCCTGGAGTAGGAAATGGCAACCCAGTCCAGTATTCTTGCCTGGAGTATCCCATGGACAGAGGAGCCTGGCAGGCTACAATCCATGGGGTTGCAGAGAGTCAGACATGACTAAGCACACACACATCCCCAGGATCAAAGACAGTGCACAGCCTTACACCAGATGCTCGATAAATATTTGTTGATTGAATGAATGCCTTCTTCTAGATTGTTAGCTTATTAATGAGCAAAACAAAAGTCTCATTCATCTTCAGAGTCCAAAGAGCAATCTAAGCACCTTCCTTGTTTATGGGCAGGTACTCAATAGATACAAGCTGATAATAAAGCAGTTGCCATTTAATGAGTATCTCTAATGTATCACATACAATGATGGCAGTTTTACATGAAATATCTCATTCAGTCCTCAAAACAACTCTAAAATAGGTAGTGTGGCAGAGCTGTGCCTTCAGGATGAAGGCCCTCATTGCCCCAGCCTCCAGAAAAACTGCTTGTCGATGCCTCACAGCTGAGTCTCTCTCAAGGCACTGTTCTCAGCAGAATGAAGCTGTCCCATCCAATTGGAAGGCCTCTCCCTGGGGAAGCCCTCTCCCTGGGGGAAGCCTTCATCCAATGACTGACCAGTGGTTCCAAAGGCCCGGGCCCTTGCCTCACCTCAACGTTTCTGGAAAGTCATCTCAGCTTGAGTCCTCCATGGGACTCACTGTTGAATAAACAAATAAATAACAAAAGACTGTCCCAACAACAGAAAGGGGAATTATACTTTCTCAGATGTATATAATGTATAAATTGGGTCTCCTTCCTTCTCAACGATTTCACTAACTAAAACCACAACACTTTTCCCCTTTGCCCCAAAACAGACCTCAACACTGGCTCTAAGAAATACACAGTTACTAGCAACTGTTGACTAAAAAGAGAGTTTGCTTTGGAGGCAGCTGTATTCCCCAAAAGCTAGTCAGGCACTTTCAAATACCTGAGATTTATACAGCAAAACATGCTCCCTAAGACAGCAGATGATATGACAAAATGCTAGGAGAAAACCACCAGAGATCTGGCCTGTGCAATGCCAAGTGGAGCCCAGCTCCAAAGCCCCGGGACAGCACTCACATGCACACACAATCCTGTACTGAGAGGTGTGTGCATGGAGAGGTGGCAGGAGATGCCAGGAACGGGGCGCAAGCCCATCAAGGTGACACCACCCTGGGCAGGGACTTATGCTCCTGAACCTTGGTTTCTTTATGAGTAAAGGAACCTAACTTGCAAGGATAGCCAACCAAATGATAACGCTCTTAGCAGAGTGCCAGCTAGAATAGGTGCTCAACAAGTGGTAGCTATTATTATAGGTTTATTATTTTTTAGAATGACAACCAGAAAGCTAAGACATCAATGAAACATTTGTGGATGATTTTCTTGTACAGGTTAAGAAAGTCTCAACTGAAAATCCAGCTGAGTTACAGGAAAATTACTCCCTTTACAAAAGATTTACCACAGACTTCCTTTAAACAGGGGCCCTCTCCATTGTGCATTTAATATATAATTAGATACTGCTTATTCATGACATTTTTCCGATCAAAAGATATTAATTCTTTTCCATTTCCTTTCACAGCAAATAAAAACTCATCGGCCTGGAGGTTTACTTGTTCTGTTTTGTTTCTCATTTCAGGAGTAATATGTGCTCATTAAAGAAATTCAGGAAGATAGAAACAGAAAAATAAACCACTCATCATCTCATTAGCCAGAAACAGCCATTGTTAACATTTTAGTGTATTCTCGTCTAATCAATATTTCCATGCCTGGAGTTTTTTGATTTGGTATATAAAGTTTTAATTGTATGTGGTTTTGGTAGTAACTTTTTAATATGAGCATTTCTTCTCATGCCATGACAAACTCTTCAGTATGCCATATTTACCTAATAATTTCTTATACTTGGGAATAATGCTATGGTGTCTCAGTGTAAAGGTCTTGTGAGAGCTGCCATCATCAAAATCAATGCCATTATCAAGTCCAGTGCTATGAATTTTTAAACTCAGAAAGACCTCGCGCTTTTAGAAGATAGGTTAATTTTTGTTTTCTTCAGTTTGGCTTTTACAAGTAAATCTTTAGTCCATCTATAAATTTAATGTGTCCACAGTAAAAGATAAGGACCTAAAAAAACAAAAAGCCTTTTTTTGCAAAGTGCTAACCAATTATCCCCAAATCACTGAATGAATCTTTTTATCGTAAATCTTACTGATTTACAATACAAGATAAAAGTTACACACACACACACAAATAAATCATACATGATCCATACATGTATACACTCGGTTTTGGCTTTAAAATGTTTTAATATTTGGTAAGGCTAGTACACCCACCCCAACATGTATGCTGCTGCTGCTGCTGCGTCACTTCAGTATACTCTTCGTCAAAAATTAATTAGCTATTTACACACATCTTCTTTTCTAGATGAATTTCAAAACAACTTTCTAGACAAATTTCAGAACGACTTTCTGTTGGAATTGAGGTTAAAGCCGCACTAAACCTGCAAATTAATTTAGGAATAACTGCTATCTTTACAGCACTTCCTCCCTTCCACATATACAATATGTGTTTCTATTTATTCAAGTTTTCTCTCTCTACAAAACTATGAAGTTTTCTTCAAATGGGGCATTTACATTGCTTATTAAGGTTATTTCTAGACGTGCTTTTTGTTACTACCATAAGTGATTTCACTAGATTTTAAGTGGTCATTAGATTTGGATGGCCACTGATTCTTGTACATTTATTCTGTATAAAAAGCTCAGGGGGCCTTCTATAGTCTGTAGGCCATAAAGCACCTCCCCAAGTTTGTTTCACACCACCGACCAAGAAGAAGCTACCTGGCCCCGTTATCCGTGTCCTTACTGTCGCTGAAACGCACCACACTCATGCTCACCACCTACCAGTTTTACTTGCCCTTCAAGGCTCTGGTCCCATGTCAAAGTTTTCCTGATTAGCCTGCTCCTCATTATCACCTACCTACCCCTACCCCTTTTCTATTCCCCCCACGCCCAGCACCGAAATAAGTTCTAAAACACTTAGCATTTCTCCCCAAATTAGGGATACTTTTCTTTTTATCATATTGGGGCATCCAAATCTTTATATCTGAGAAAAGATTAAACAGAAAACAAGTGAAATGATATACATTTTGCCTTTCATCTTGAGAGTTTATAAATTCGAAACAAATTTGGTAAAAATGTACTGTTTAAAATAGTGATAAACTAAAAGCAGCCTAAATATCAAATAAATTATGGAATAGAATTATTTTTTTAGGTAAGATATTTTTATTCTGTAGTGTTATTTTTAATGGTTATGCAGCCAAATAAATTGGCAGCAAGAACAATATGTATTGACATAGAAAAAATTTCACAGTATGTTATTAGGTAAAGGTGGCAAAAAAGTACAAAAAAGATCTTCACGACCCAGATAATCACGATGGTGTGATCACTGACCTAGAGCCAGACATCCTGGAATGTGAAGTCAAGTGGGCCTTAGAAAGCATCACTACGAACAAAGCTAGTGGAGGTGATGGAATTCCAGTTGAGCTATTTCAGATCCTGAAAGATGATGCTGTGAAAGTGCTACACTCAATATGCCAGCACATTTGGAAAACTCAGCAGTGGCCACAGGACTGGAAAAGGTCAGTTTTCATTCCAATCCCAAAGAAAGGCAATGCGAAAGAATGCTCAAACTACTGCACAATTGCACTCATCTCACACGCTAGTAAAGTAATGCTCAAAATTCTCCAAGCCAGGCTTCAGCAATATGTGAACTGTGAAACTTCAGATGTTCAAGCTGGTTTTGGAAAAGGCAGAGGAACCAGAGATCAAATTGCTGACATCCACTGGATCATCGAAAAAGCAAGAGAGTTCCAGAAAAACATCTATTTCTGCTTTATTGACTATGCCAAACCCTTTGACTGTGTGGATCACAATCAACTGTGGAAAATTCTGAAAGAGATGGGAATACCAGACCACCTGACCTGCCTCTTGAGAAACCTGTATGCAGGTCAGGAAGCAACAGTAAGAACTGGACATGGAACAACAGACTGGTTCCAAATAGGAAAAGGAGTTCATCAAGGCTGTATATTGTCACCCTGCTTATTTAACTTCTATGCAGAGTACACCATGAGAAATGCTGGGCTGGAAGAAGCACAAGCTGGAATCAAGATTGCCGGGAGAAATATCAATAACCTCAGATATGCAGATGACACCACCCTTATGGCAGAAAGTGAAGAAGAACTAAAAAGCCTCTTGATGAAAGTGAAAGAGGAGAGTGGAAAAGTTGGCTTAAAGCTCAACATTCAGAAAACGAAGATCATGGCATCTGGTCCCATCACTTCATGGGAAATAGATGGGGAAACAGTGGAAACCATGTCAGACTTTTGTTTTGGGGGGCTCCAAAATCACTGCAGATGGTGATTGCAGCCATGAAATTAAAAGACACTTACTCCTTGGAAGGAAAGTTATGACCAACCCAGATAGCATATTCAAAAGCAGAGACATTACTTTGCCACAAAGGTCCGTCTAGTCAAGGTTATGGTTTTTCCATATGTCATGTATGGATGTGAGAGTTGGACTGTGAAGAAAGCTGAGCGCTGAAGAATTGATGCTTTTGAACTGTGGTGTTAGAGAAGACTCTTGAGAGTCCCTTGGACTGCAAGGAGATCCAAGCAGTCCATCCTAAAGGAAATCAGTCCTGGGTGTTCACTGGAAGGACTGATGCTAAAGCTGAAACTCGCCATCTCATGCGAAGAGTTAACTCATTGGAAAAGACTCTGATCTGGGAGGGATTGGGGGCAGGAGGAGAAGGGGACAACAGAGGATGAGATGGCTGGATGGCATCACCGACTCAATCAGTTTGAGTGAACTCCCGGAGTTGGTGATGGACCGGGAGGCCTGGCGCACTGCGATTCATGGGGTCACCAAGAGTCGGACACGACTCAGCGACTGAACTGAACTGAACTGAAAGAAGGCAAGATAAGACCAAAAAAAAAAAAAAGAGGAGGGGGGGGCTAGAAAACAATATTGTAGAAAAATTGTTTTGTTTTTTTTTAATAAGAAAAATGTCTGAAAAAAAATATACTAAAATTAAAACAGTGGTGATTTCTGGCCATAAGTAGTATATGTGAACTTCACTTTCTTTTCTATCCTGTTCAATGAGCATTTACTATTTTTATAGTCAGATTTCAAAATCAGTCAACTTGAAAAACATACCCCACTGATAAAACCCATTACAAGAGTACATAATCACTACTAAATCAAATACGTTTGTGGAAACATACCAAATGAGAACTCTGAAAAACAAATTTTTTTTCTTTTAATCTAGGTGAAAAATTCTAAGTACACAGAAAGTCAGGGAGGAATATCACCAGGTGCTATAAAAAGCATTTAAAAATATATTCTGGGACTTTCAGAAAGAAGAGTACTGATCATGGAAAAATTCTTAACGATAATCTAGTGAAAGTTCCTCATTAAATAAACAAGTAAAGTGGGGGGAAAAAAAAAAGCAAACAAAAAACCAGAAATAGAGTTTAGGTGAGTTCTCCAAGATCAGATAATTAATTATTGGCAAAGTCCCAAAGTATTTATAACTCAAAACTTATGCTTTTTAATTCCTTTCTCAATTTCTCCCAGCCAAGATATGCAGCAACCTGTCATTTCTACTTAGGCTATAAAAAACAAACGTTGATTTTAACCAGGATTTTCTTATCATGTGTCCAAAAAAGTGAACAGGAATGTGTACAATATTATGAAATGAAAAGACTCACTTCTCTTGGTTAAACATAGCTTACGAGCTCCGTAAGAAAGTTCTGACAAATAGGCGTATGTTAGACTGTGGCAAGTAGAGGGCAGATTCTAGTATTTATAGACTCTGAGAACCTGAAAGTCAGGAAGAAAAACGTACTGCTGAGTTTAAAATTACAAGTGTGCGGCAAGCTTTTCATAGCCGAGTTATATGAGTTCATTCAACACATTATACTTTCACTTCTCTGGTTTATTCACTTTCTTTTAGAGGGTTCAGACGGGGCCTCTTCTTACATCAACTTTAAAGTTAATATGTTTAAAACACAGTAAGTTTTTCATAACACAAGCCATAATTAACCACTGTAAACGTCACTGATACTTTGCCACCAGAGGGAGCCCATAAAAATTTCCATGTAACAAGAAACCTCAAACATCAAGTTCGTATGAATTCTAGAATTATATTATTCATGATACAATCAACATTGTAAAATCACTTAATAATATTATACTTCTGTCCCTCTAAACAGAGAAAAATTAATTGAGATCAGGTATGTAAAGCCCTCAACAGAGTTCCGGACCTACAGAAGTTCAAAAATAATTGACTTTCCAAAATTTGGATCCTTCTGAGTATTAGTTATAGCACTCAAAGTAAATGAACAATCTAGTATTCTGCTTGTACACAAGCTGGTGTGAGCTCCGTTGATACCTGCCCTGAAAATGGTTCTTTCCTTGGTATGTGGACAAATCTCCTTCTCAAGTCTGCAAGACAGAATCAGACCCTGGACAGAAGAACTCATTCCAAAGGTCACCCTGAGAGGACCTGTTTGGGCAGCCCTATCCTAGTAGGTCATACACTGAACTGTTTACCTGCCAACGACAAACTGAGAAGAGAGGGAACTCTTTGACCCTTTCCAGATTTTTCTTGGAATAAAGAAGAAAGTTAACTGACGACTATCCCTGAGAATCAAACTTCTACAATATGTATGTAGAATACATAAGTGACACAATCATTACCACAAAGATGAATTTCTTTCAAGAAGAAAGAGCGCACTATTGAAAACAAGTCTGTATAAGATCCTGGAGTCTAAATGTGAAAGTCGCTCAGTCGTGTCCGACTCTTTGCGACCCCATGGACTATACAGTTCATGGAATTCTCCAGGCCAGAATACTGGAGTGGGTAGCCTTTCCCTTCTCCAGGGGATCTTCCCAACCCAGGGATGGGACCCAGGTCTCCCACATTGCAGGCGGATTCTTTACCAGCTGAGCCACCAGGGAAGCCCCTACTGGGCCCTGCTGAATAGCCCCATCTGCAGTCTGGTGCCGTGGACTCGCCTTGTGTCTGCCGCCATAATGAGGCACAGCCCAGTGTTTGCTGGATTTGTGAGGTAATGGCTGGGCACACGTACTAGGTGTCTATTTTAAAGATTCAACCATCTCCACGTTCTAAGTATGACAAAACTAGAGGACCCCACTTGGTTCCAGCTATGCTCTCCAATCCAGCTTTTCCAAGAAGCAATGCCACTGGGGAGTCACCCACCACCTGTTGTCTCAATGGGCTTCCCTGGTGGCTCAGCAGTAAAGAATCCACCTGTAATGCGGGGGACCTGGGTCCCTAGGTCAGGAAGATCCCCTGGAGAAGGGAACAGCAGCCCACTCCAGTATTCTTGCCTGGAGAATTCCATGGACAGAGAAGCCTGGTGGGCTACAGTCCATGGGGTCACAAAGAGTCAGACATGAGTGAGCGACTAACGCTTTCACTGCTGTCTCAATAAAACTTCCGTCCTCTGGGCTCGGTGGATCTATTCTCCACTGTTTAGAACTGAGAAAGCAAAGCCACGAGTAACTGGCATCCGACTCTAACCTTGAAGAAAACGTTGTGGTATCTATCACCATGAAACTTTCCAACTAGAAAGCTGGGAATTGTTCTACCTCTTCTTTCTAACCCCACCAACGGCTACATTTTTAAAAGAGCCACTTTCTAGATATCTCCTTCATCCAGTCATTACTCCATCCACTAGCTCATCAGCTCTCACCTGAATCACGGCAACAGCCTCCTAATGAGTTTTTCACTCCAAACCCATCTGCAATATTGCTGATCATCTTAAAATACAAATATGAACTCTCCTGCCTCTGCTCACACCGCTTAGAGCATAAAGTCCAAATTCCTCAGCATTGCTGACGATGCTGTTGCCCAAGGTCTAGCCAACGTTCTATCTGTCACTATAGCACAAAAGCATCCATAGCCTAAAATGAATATGATTGCATTCCACTGAAACCTCAGTTATAAAAACTGGCTGCGGCTGGATGTGGCCTGTGGCCCAAAGCTGGTCGACCTCTGCTCTAACCTCATCCAGCACAGCCTCTTCTCCTGCCTCCCCGCCCCTCTCCCAGGCGCCCCAGGAACGGGCTCCAGCCGCACCAGCACTGCCCTTGCTCCCCCTAGTCACCCTGCTCTTGAACACCAGCGCCCTCACTCACAGCCCCTCCTCTGCCAGGAAGGTGATTTAATCCCCTTCCTTTGTCTGGTAGAATGGTTCTTGTCCTTCAAAGTCTGGTTTGTTTTTCCATTGATTCTCCCTCAAGGAGCTTTAGTTACCCTTCATCTGTATTTCCTCAGAGAAGACAATGGCACCCCACTCCAGTACTCTTGCCTGGAAAATCCCATGGATGGAGGAACCTGGTAGGCTGCAGTCCATGAGGTCACTAAGAGTAGGACATGACTGAGCAACTTCACTTTCCCTTTTCACTTTCATGCATTGGAGAAGGAAATGGCAACCTACTCCAGTGTTCTTGCCTGGAGAATCCCAGGGACAGGGGAGCCTAGTGGCTATGGGGTCGCACAGAGTCAGACGTGACTGAAGTGACTTAGCAGCAGCAGCAGCATCTGTATTTCCTAAAAGCCAGGACATAGATGTCATAACTTTTTAATGTCCTCACAATGACTGACACGTATCAGGAGTCCAATGATTACAGGAGATGGACTAAACCAATTAGTATTGAATAAATGTAATTTCAAAAGCTACAGTCTTCATAAGTGCTGGAAAAATTCATAAGTGCAGTCCCCACAAAGGATTCACTATTTATATCATAGAAAGTCTCTGGCACTGAGTCCCGCTTACAGTTTACACTTGGTTATTAAGATCCATAAAAACACCGCATCATGAAGTTAAAAGAGGCCCTGAAGAACACTAACACAGTGAGACTGTGTCTCTCTGAGCCCTACAGGTGATTCCAAAGAGGATCCTCAAGGAGAAGGGGGGGACGGTGGAGAGGCAGCTGACTAATTAACTTCTCTTTTCCCAGCCCTCTCATCCCAGCCTTAGACAAAACAGCTCTTTATATCAGTTGCAAAAGGAATTCTGCATTAATTTTTAAAAAGTCTATATGATTTAACAGACTACATTGTGTTTGGAGCCTGCCTCCTAAATCTACAGTTTCCTGATCTTTTTCTGTCCTGTGAGGCCCTCTCTCAAGCTTCTCACTGACTGTAGCACCTGTTGCCTGATACTGCTTCTTTGAACCATGCTCTCCTCAACTGACACTCTATTTACGTAGAACTATATTCAATCCTTGAATAAAGTCTATTTCCAGCTACTCTGGATAATAAAAAGAATACTCTGGATAATACTCCTATTCCCAGATTCACTTATGGCTCCAAAGACTGGCACACAAGGTCAACACTACATCTCAGAAGAAAACTGAGAAGGCCCTGGGGTATCAATGTTTGGTGTTACAGTTCCACTTCCACTTGAGTTGTTGTGGTATTTATGTGTCCGCTTCTCCATTTGACTATAAACTCCCTGAGGTAGGAACAAAATCTTAATAATAAAAGCCACTATTTATTCAATGTTTACTCCAGACACTGGATTAAGTATATGTGTGTGCACGTCAGTCACTCAGTAATATCCGACTCTTTGAAACCCCATGGACTGTGGCCCAACAGGCTTCTCTGTCCACAGTATTTCCCAGGTAAGAATATTGAAGTGGGTTGCCGTTTCCTCCTTCAGGGGATCTTCCCAACCCAGACAGGGAACCGGAGTCTCCTGCATTGCAGGCAGATTCTTTACCATCTGAGCCACAAGGGAAGCCCTAAGTGTGTATATACATGCTATATAATATTAAGGAATCATGTTAGGCTCACACATTTTCTGGAATTGGAAGGAGCCTTAGACAGAGATCAACCAGCTCCAAAATTCAAAGCAAAGTGACACAGTAAATAACATTCATTCATTAATTCAAGAAACATTTACTGAGAATCTATCTTGCACTGCTCTAAAACTTAAGGAGTCTTTGTTTTCATGAAGTATATGTTCCAGTGGATAAACAGGTCGATGGATACACGGTATGTTAAATAATAGGAATAAAGCAGAGTAAAGGAGAGAAAAAGGATGCTATTTCACACAGGGCAGTGGAGGGAGGGATCACTGAGGCAACACATGAGCAGAGGCATAACAACCAATCGCGTGGCATCTGGGAGAGAAGCGCTCCAGGTCCAGGGCACGCACAAAGGTCCTGAGGTGGGGATGTGCCTGGAGGCTGTGAGGAAAGCAAGGTGGTCAGGGCAGCTGGTGCAGGGTAAAAGGAGAGGCGCTCGGGACGGTAGCGGGGAGCAGACCATTTGCCTTTGGGCTGCTGTAAGAAGTCTGATTTGAAGTCAGGAACTCAAGATAATGCACTCCTACAAAAATAAAAAATAAGTGACACTTGGCTTTCACAAAAGCAATGTATAATGAACAAAGAAAAACTCACGGGCATGCTTAATCTGAAAACAGAATTCCCAAAAAATACTCAGAGCCGATGTTTATCTTAGGTTATCTCTGCTTTATAAGAAATTGCTACAATCATGGGCTAAGCTGTCAGTTTTACCAAGGTGAACATTGAGGCGCAGAAAGACTAGGCTGTCTGCCCCTTGTGGCTGAATGTGGGCCAGGACACAGGTCTCCTGACGTCCTGTAGGCTGGCTCCTGCTGTTCATGCACACTCGGTTTGGCTGCTTAGAGGTGTCTTGTTTTACTGCATGTTGCTTCCCCTGGCCTCTGTAATTTTTATAAATTAATAAGAGAATTAAAGAGCTGCCCCCTAGGAGGCACCTCAGGACACATTCCCGCATGAAGCCTGTCATTACAAACTCCTACAATTCTAGTGTTTTTCTTCCCCACGGAGCTGAAGACCAGACATGTAACGTGAAAGCAGGTCAGGCACTGTGCTAGGGACCAGAAAGAACATCTGCGTTGGTTTTGCCTGCCCAGTATCCCTTATTCCCTGATTTTTAGACACAGTACTCCCTTTTCCAAGGTTCTGGTGGGGCAGCCATCACAGCATTCAACCCATCTATTGGCCAAGCCATAAGGAGGGCTTCCCTGATGGCTCGGACGCTAAAGAATCTGCCTGCGATGCAGGAGACCTGGGTTCATTCCCTGGGTCGGCAAGATCCCCTGGAGAAGGGAATGGCAACCCATTCCAGTATTCTTGCTTGAAGAATCCCATGGACAGAGGAGCCTGGTGGCCTACAGTCCATAGGGGTCACAAAGAGTCAGACACGACTGAATGACTTCCTAACGAGGGCTCAGAACCCATGCAGAACCAACTAGAGCCCTTTTCTGGAGTTTTATGGATAAGAGCTAAAGAAAGAAGCTCCTTCCTATGTTTCCCAGGTAGATAAGCCAAAACTTTTCTATTTTCCTCGGGTTGGTTTACACAGTGCTGGGTGCTCAGTTGCTCAGTCATGTCTGACTCTTAGTGCAATCCCATGGACTGTAGCCCACCAGGCTCCTCTGTCCCTGGGATTTTCCAGGCAAGAATGCTGGAGTGGGTTGCCATTTCCTCCTCCAGGTAGTTTACACAAGGCCACCCTTACGTGCAACCAGAACAAGTCACACTCATGCAAGCACTTGCACACCTTTTCTCATTTCATCTGCATAACCACCTTATCAAGTTGCTATGATTCGCTCTATTTTAGAAGTGAGGAAACTGAGGTCAAATAACTTTCCCAAGGCCTTGCGGTAAATAAGAGGCATTCAAATTCAGGACTTTCTGCTCCAAATCTTATTCAGTATCCAGTTATGAATTCTGTATTAATTCAGGAAGAAGAAACTCAGCTAAGGAATTTTTGGTTTAAAATTAGAGTGGAAATGCATGTATGGGATGGGAAATAAACAACATTCAACTGGGGTTAAAGGACCTGGCTTCTTCCTCTGGCCCTGCCCTTTGACCTCATTAATTATTACTCTGGGCAAGGCATTTTACTTACCTGAGTATTAGTTTGCCCATCTACAAAATGAGAAGCCTGAACAACACAAACTTCAGGTCCTTTTAAGTACTAAAGAGAAAAAAAGCCCATGGTTCTGCTTTAGGCATACAGATTCTATTTTTACTATTAATATATATTAGATAGGATGTCAGTAAATTTCAACTTGAATGTCAGATCCAACAACTGGTAACAGCTGCCTGGGGCAGTGTTGCACGGGATTCTGAGCAAAAGGGATCTGCTGGGAAATTAACACCAGCTTCCACGGTCCCAGGGATGGGGAGAGAGAGGAAGAGCTGTCCACTTGCCACACATTTGCTATGGTGGAGAGACAGGAAAGCTGCTGTCTCCTCTAGTGATGCTATCAGCACCCGCACAGGATTTTCAGACTCCTTTATGAACTGACTTGGTTTCCCTTTACAAGAAAGAATGAAAGTACATGACAGGTAAGTGGTGTAAGGAATAAAGTTTCACAACACTGATGAAAATACGTCTAAACAGCCTACCTGGCAACAGGGTAGGGGGTGAAGAGGAACAATAATAATCATTATAGCTCTTTACAATATGTACAAGGTCTCATAAGATCCTAATAATTAGCTTTCCGGTTAAGTAAGGTATTATCATGCCCACTTTATACAAAGGGGATGTGAGACACAGATAACAGGACTTGCCCGGGTCACCCACTTCTAAGTAGCAGACTGGAATCCAGTTCTTCTAAATTCAAGACCCAGTTTCTACTCCCAATATCCCCATTAATCCCACAGTCCAAATGAGTCAAGCTCCCGTTGCCAAGAGCCATAATTATCACTGTTTGGAGTTGTTCAGCTATGAAAAATTCCTCCTCCGAGAATCTGAAATGCCATTACTAATCTGTCATTCAACCAGTAGACACACACTGAGTATAAACAAGTTGAGCATAACGTTATCTAGCTTCACACCTTTGTGCACACGCTTCTCTTAGCCTCAGAGGCCCTTCTCCACCCTGTCTGCACTGGAACCAACTACTCGTCCTACAAGATTTTTTCAGGCATCATCTCCTCTGTAAAGCCTCTCTTGGCCCTGAGGTTTAACTGAATACACTCTGCTTTGTGTCCCACATGACATCTACAAGGCTTTGTGGCATTTCTTTTGGTAATATGTCTGCCCACCATTCCTTTTAAATCACATTATTCTAACACAATGGTGGTCAGAAAGTAGGCACTTAATAGATGCTTTCTGATGGACTGAATATATACATCTGGACCAACTTTCCTTCCAAGGCTTGAATATCCTTTGCCAACTGCCACTCCCTAATTCATGCATACATATATTCATTGAAAACTGTGTCTACAAAGTACCAGACACTGCATGCACTGTGTATCAAACAGAAGTGGATTTACCAAGAAGTTTAAGCCTCAGGGCCCCTCCCTTGCACCTCCTAAAGTTCTGAACCTTTTATTGTAATTTTGGATTTTTATTTCTTAAAGAGGACAGACAGAACTGTATAAGCTTCAAGGTCCACAAAAACGAGATCCATCCTTGGTGGCATGGAGACAAAAGTGAACCTGGCAAACTTTCTCTCTCCCCTTACAGAGTTTCCAGTGTAGCGGGGAAGACAGACAACCATTTGTTCATTCATTCCTTCAACAAACACTTACTAAGCAATGTTAGGAGTCAGGCTTTGGGGATTCTGCAGTGAAGTCAACACTGTTCCTGCCCTTAAGGAGCAGGTCACGGCTCTCCTGAACCTAAGTCGGCTGTGTTCAGGAAACAGAAAGGAGTTTAGATGACTGGAATAGAGCATGCTTGTGAAAGAACACCCTAAACTAGCCCGTTCCTAGCCTGAGTCCATGAGAAGCAAGGAGAAGTGAGAGATCAATTGAAAGCCACCTGCGATCTCAAGGCGGGGCAGGGAAGGGGAAGGCGATGAGACGGGTAAACCAAAGAAGTAATACACCGCGGTCAGTGCTGCGACAGGAAAAGCAGAAAACTATGGGGGAAGCCTCGCCGGCGTTCAGGTCTGAAGAGTGACAGCTAAATCACTAGCTCAGGAAGCAGCCCATGAACTTGACAGAATTCCGAGTTCCCAACATGCGTCCCCATTCTTCGACCCAAAATGAAGTGAAGTTCACTCTGCGAGCCCATGGACTGTAGCCTACCAGGCTCGCTCCTCCGTCCGTGGAATTTTCCAGGCAACAGTACTGGAGTGGGTTGCCATTTTCCTTTCTCCAGGGGATCTTCCCGACTCTGGGATCGAACCTGGGTCCTGCCGCATTGCGGGCAGACGCTTTACCGTCTGAGCACCAGGGAAAATCCAAGACTGTTCGTTTCCCGACAGCCGTCAGCTCTCCGGAACCAACTCTCCCGCCCCCCTCTTCATACCACCTTCCCCAGGCTCTTTGACACACTGCTCTACCAGACACAGACAGTCGGGTTTGGGATCCGCGCCCTCAACTCTCCAGCCCGCCGTTTCCATAGCAACCAGCTCACCACTTCGCGCGCTCGGCTGGAGAAGTCGTCTTTGGGCCTGGGGCTCCGGCGAAACAGCTCGTCGCGGCTGCCCTCCACCCCGCCGCCCACTGCCACTCCCAGTGCTTTGTTGCGCGTCTTCACGGTCTTGACGCTGGCCCTGAACAGCAGTGTGATGTCCACCGCCATGGCGACCCGCGCCCACCGTTGCCCCACCAAGCCGGCTCACGTCAGCAGCCGGCGACCGCGGCGCGACGACCCGGCGGCTGGAGGACCGTTCCGTTGTTCGCACCCTTCCGCCCGACAACAGCGACGCGAGAAAAACAGTTCCGAGCAGAGCGGGGCTGCCGCGGAGAGAGGAGAAAGGTTCCGGCCTTCGGCCGCGGGCGTGGACCGGTTTCCTCACCGACGCTCACACCAGCGCCAGTTTCCCGTCCCGGCAAACTTCGGCGGGCTTGGCTGCGCGAGGAAAGGTCCCGGAGTCCCGAGCTCCCCGAGCCCGCTTGCGGCGTTCAGGCCCCGGGAGCTAGGGGATCGAGAAGCTGGATCCCTTCTCGTGGCTCCGGGCATTGCCTGAGCCCGGCCGCGCGGGTTGCCGGGGTAGGAGGCGACTCAGCCTGACCCAGACCTCATTGACCCACCTTGTGCGGGACCGAAGCACATGGATGGTGACCACCTGGGTGCAGTAAGTGGTAGGGCAGATCAGGTGTGCAGGGCACAGAGCTAGAGGCCTTTCTTTTCCAGTCTTCACCCACCTGATCTGTAAAGAGAAGCCAGCACCTTCCTCAGTGTTAGTGTGAAAGTTAAGCGAGATAACACGTGCACTGTTTTGACATTGCTTGAAATAAAAAGGCGGTTACTCCTTGGAAGAAAAGTTATGATCAACCTAGACAGCATATTAAAAAGCAGAGACATTACTTTGCCAACAAATGTCCGTCTAGTCAAGGCTATGGTTTTTCCAGTAGTCATGTATGGCTGTGAGAGCTGGACAATAAAGAAAGCTGAGCGCTGATAAATTGATGCTTTTGAACTGTGGTGTTGGAGAAGATTCTTGAGAGTCCCTTGGACAGCAAGGAGATCCAACCAGTCCATCCTAAAGGAAATCAGTCCTGAATGTTCATTGGAAGGACCGATGCTGAAGCTGAAACTCCAATACTTTGGCCACCTGATGCGAAGAGTTGACTCATTTGAAAATACCCTGATGCTTGGAAGGATTGAAGGCGAGAGGAGAAGGGGAGGACAGAGGATGAGACGGTTGGATGGCATCACCAACTCAATGGACATGAGTTTGAGTAAACTCCGGGAGTTGGTGATAGACAGGGAGGCCTGGCGTACTGCAGTCCGTGGGATCGCAAACAGTTGGACACGACTGAGCGACTGAACAGAACTGAACTGACTCCTCAAGACCAATGACAGCTAGTTACCTTTATTAATAATAACGTTATTTCTATCATTCTTGTTATTAATTACAGTGGGGAAAGCTCTATAGAGAAGCCATCACTCTATAGAGAAGGCATCACTCCATAGAGAAAGCAGATTTGAAGAATGAGTAGGAATTTATGAGTTGGAGACAAAGATGGAAGAGTTTGGCTGGTTTCTGTCCATCCTCATGTATGCTTTTTAAATATACCGTCTTAAGTCTTAGTTACTTAAGTTGACTGCACGTTAGCCAATGAGTTCTTTCTACAGTTTGGTTCAAGGTTCAGATTTAATTCAAGGACTCTTTGGTTTCATCGTTTGTTTTCTTTTTGAGAGGATGTGCAACTAGAATATGTATTAAAATGTGGTTGCCATAGTGGTAGGCAAAATAAAAATTATTTTCATCAGTTCAGTTCAGTCGCTCAGTCGTGTCCGACTCTTCGCGACCCCATGAATAGCAGCACGCCAGGCCTCCCTGTCCATCACCAGCTCCCGGAGTTCACTCACACTCACGTCCATCGAGTCAGTGATGCCATCCAGCCATCTCATCCTCTGTCGTCCCCTTCTCCTCCTGCCCCCAATCCCTCCCAGCATCAGAGTCTTTTCCAATGAGTCAACTCTTTGCATGATGTGGCCAAAGTATTAGAGTTTCAGTTTTAGCATCAGTCCTTCCAAAGAACACCCAGAACTGATCTCCTTTAGAATGGACTGGTTGGATCTCCTTGCAGTCCAAGGGACTCTCAAGAGTCTTCTCCAACACACAGTTCAAAAACATCAATTCTTCGGCGCTCAGCTTTCTTCACAGTCCAACTCTCACATCCATACATTTGTCTTTTAGTTCTTTGTCTTGCATGAACTGTGCACAATTGGGTTTCCTGGAGGCTGGGTGGCTTGTGATGTTGCAAAACACTGTGCAAAACAGCTGTCTTCTATTAAGCCAAACTTTAAAAGAGATTTGCAAAAATATAAAACAATTCTCACTAAGTTGTTTTGGTAATATATTTGTTTCACCAAAAAAAAAAAAAAAAAACCAAATGCCACTTGTATTAAGATGTATGCATCCTTTGTTTTTAACTGAATGAATATTTGAAAGTTTTGTTTTCATTTCTAATATGGTAGGTATCTATAGCTAAAACCCACATTGACACAAATAGTTTTAGAGCCCTTAGGAATTTTTTAAGAGTGTGAAACATTGCTGAGACCAAAAATTTAAGGCCCTCTGTATTAAATAAGTTTATCGCAAATAGATGTCAAGAAAGTACATAAGTACCTAAAATGAAGAGGGAAAATAGTATTTGAAACCCAAACTGTAGCCACTTCAGCCCTCCTGTATGATGAAAATAAATTTTCATATGGCTTTCTTCTACCAACAGAGTAAGGGAGAGAAATTGAGAAAGAAATTACAAAATCTCTACCAATGATTCCGTCTCACAGAAATCGCCCCTTGTTGTATTAAGACACTGAGTCTCTGGCTTCTGTGAAGGTAAGCCTGGGGCAGAGTAGAAGGAAAGAAGAGTTAAAGCACGCTGCGTAATAAAATGAACGGGATTGAATTAAGAGTGGGAGGGAGGAACCAGAACCCAGGGAAGGGGCCAGGAGAGGGGAGAGTAGCCCATTGTGTAGGGTTTTCGAGTGGGAGGGGCCAAACTACAGCAAACCTTCAGTGAGTAGTGTGTTGGGGTTGGGTTTTTTGGTTAAAAGTTCTGGAGAAAAGTCTAAGTTTTTTTGTCTGCATTGCAAAGAGCAAAGGGGATTATGGAGATGAGACCCAAATGAGCTCAAGACATCAGGCTCTAAAGCCACAAGTGACCACAAGCACATCAAATTCCTAGAAAAGTTACAAAGATCTTTTGTATCCCACAGACCATAGGATGAAAGATGTTGCATTTTTATTATTTTACTCCTCTAACCTCAAAGAGCATGGTCACTTCAGTTGACCACGGACTTAATAACTATTCGAAACCTCGTAAAGCCGAGAGATGTGAATAAAAAGGAAGAACAGAAGCATAGTGGAAGTGTATTACAAACTGCTGAGTGTGAAATGGTACCTAAATTATGTTTCATTTGTAACAATGCTTCATTCATTAGACTAGGCTCTCTTCTCTTGAAAAACAGTGAGG
Organism: Bos mutus; assembly: GCF_027580195.1. NCBI lineage: Eukaryota > Metazoa > Chordata > Mammalia > Artiodactyla > Bovidae > Bos > Bos mutus. The sequence continues at coordinate 104,298,761 of NC_091622.1, read as the reverse complement.
CATATTGAAATTCTTGAAGATAATCAATAGTTCCCTGTAACAGCACCCTCCATACAATTAGGATAGATGAAGGCAACTTAGAGTCATTTGGGGACTCTCATAAAAGTCATCAAATTCAGCCTCTGCCAAAAGGAGGATAATCTGGCCCATCCACATACCCAAGTCATGACAGAACTGTGCTTTGAGTGAGAAATAGACTTGCTGTCAGCCACTGAGGCTTTGTCATTGTTGCATCCTTTATAGAGATGTTGGTTTTATTGCCCTACCACCCTAGTAAGCAGGCATTACTGCTGTATGGAGGGTGCTCAATGCTTGGAAGTATAAATCCCTACAAGGCAGTACAGAGAGACCAGTTTTATGTGTATATGAAATCATAGACTTGCCACAGTTGCTATTAATATATAAACAGTAACTGGAAACTGTCTGTTTTATTGTTCAGTCATATTCTTGGTCCCTCCAAGGGGAGGATTATAGCTCCTTGGCCTATTGATGACTACCATGATCAGGTAATTCCTTTTAGCTTTGAAAAGTGACATGTGTTGGTTCTGGGCAGCAAATTTAAGAGTTAATGTGTGATACACTGTTCTCTCTTCTCCCTCTGCCATGGCAATCTGTGACTTACCGCTGGGTCATGAGCCTGGGTCCGTGAGTATAGAGGATGCAGAGCACAGCCAACCAAGGACGTGTGCTGGCAGTGAGAAGTAAACCTTTGCTCTTGTTGTCCACGGAGATGTGTGATTGTTTGTTACTGTAGCATAATTATCTTATGCTAACTAATACAGCCTATATCAAGATATCTTGTAAAAGAGTCTATAGGGTGCATTCGTCACTTACCATCATTACAGTGTTATCTTTCAGTAGGTAAAGGACAGAGAGGAAGGACCTGTTAGGTTATCAGATCAGATCAGATCAGATCAGTCACTCAGTCGTGTCCAACTCTTTGCGACCCCATGAATCACAGCACGCCAGGCCTCCCTGTCCATCACCAACTCCCGGAGTTCACTGACACTCACGTCCATCGAGTCAGTGATGCCATCCAGCTATCTCATCCTCTGTCGTCCCCTTCTCCTCTTGCCCCCAGTCCCTCCCAGCATCAGAGTCTTTTCCAATGAGTCAACTCTCCGCATGAGGTGGCCAAAGTACTGGAGTTTCAGCTTTAGCATCATTCCTTCCCAAGAAATCCCAGGGCTGATCTCCTTCAGAATGGACTGGTTGAATCTCCTTGCAGTCCAAGGGACTCTCAAGAGTCTTCTCCAACACCACAGTTCAAAAGCATCAATTCTTCAGCACTCAGCTTTCTTCACAGTCCAACTCTCACATCCATACATGACCACAGGAAAAACCATAGCCTTGACTAGACAAACTTTTGTTGGCAAAGTAATGTCTCTGCTTTTCAATATGCTGTCTAGGTTGGTCATAACTTTCCTTCCAAGGAGTAAGCGTCTTTTAATTTCATGGCTGCAGTCACCATCTGCAGTGATTTTGGAGCCCAGAAAAATAAATTCTGACACTGTTTCCACTGTTTCCCCATCTATTTCCCATGAAGTGATGGGACCGGATGCCATGATCTTCATTTTCTGAATGTTGAGCTTTAAGCCAACTTTTTCACTTTCCACTTTCACTTTCATCAAGAGGCTTTTTAGTTCCTCTTCACTTTCTGCCATAAGGGTGGTGTCATCTGCATGTCTGAGGTTATTGATATTTCTCCTGGCAATCTTGATTCCAGCTTGTGCTTCTTCCAGTCCAGCGTTTCTCATGATGTACTCTGTATATAAGTTAAATAAGCAGGGTGACAATATACAGCCTTGATGAACTCCTTTTCCTATTTGGAACTAGTCTGTTGTTCCATGTCCCGTTCTTACTGTTGCTTCCTGACCTGCATACAAATTTCTCAAGAGGCAGATTAGGTGGTCTGGTATTCCTATCTCTTTCAGAATTTTCCACAGTTGATTGTGATCCACACAGTCAAAGGCTTTGGCATAGTCAATAAAGCAGAAGTAGATGTTTTTCTGGAACTCTCTTGCTTTTTCCATGATCCACCGGATGTTGGCAACTTGATCTCTGGTTCCTCTTCCTTTTCTAAAACCAGCTTGAACATCAGGAAGTTCAAGGTTCACATATTGCTGAAGCCTGGCTTGGAGAATTTTGAGCATTACTTTACTAGCATGTGAGATGAGTGCAATTGTGCGGTAGTTTGAGCATTCTTTGGCATTGCCTTTCTTTGGGATTGGAATGAAAACTGACCTTTTCCAGTCCTGTGGCCACTGCTGAGTTTTCCAAATGTGCTGGCATATTGAGTGCAGCACTTTCACAGCATCGTCTTTCAGGATTTGAAATAGCTCAACTGGAATTCCATCACCTCCACTAGCTTTGTTCGTAGTGATGCTTCCTAAGGCCCACTTGACTTCACATTCCAGGATGTCTGGCTCTAGGTCAGTGATCACACCATCGTGATCTGGGTCATGAAGATCTTTTTTGTACAGTTAGGTTATACCTACGTCTAACCAATAGGACATGAGTTTGAGTAGGCTTCTGGAGTTGGCCACGGACAGGGAAGCCTGGCGTACTGTAGTCCACGGGGTCGCAAAGTGTCGGACACGACTGAGCACTGAACTGAACCAATAGGAAAGACCTGATTAGGAGGATTGGAGTGACAGACCCTGGAAGGCTGGCCATGCCGAGGTGGAACTCACTGTACTGAGAGCAGAGAACTTGGAGTGTGTGTTTTCACTTTAGGATGTGGACCTAAAGAAATTCATCAAAAAATATTTTTTCTCAGGGGCTCTAAAAAGGACCATGACTCTAGGTATGGGAAACTCAAAGAATAAACTTTTGTTCCTAAGAAGGAACCTAGCTAAAGAAGTCAGGATGATGGAGAAATTGGAACCCTTGTACACTGTTGGTTGGTGTGCAGAATGGTGTAGTCACTATGGAAAACAATACGGAGTTTCCTCACAACATTAGAAACAGAACTACCATATAATCCAACAATTCTAATTTTGGATATTTAGCTAAAAGAATTGAAATTGGGATATCAAAGAGATAGTTATACTTCCATGTTCATAGCACTATTTGCAAGCACTCAGACATGGAAGCTATCTAAATATCCATTAATAGATGAGTGGGTTCAAAAAAGGAGTATGATATATACATACAGTGGAATATTATTCAGTCTTAAAAAAGAAGGAAATCCTGCAATATACAACAACACAGATTAAACTTGAAGACATTATGCGAAGTGAAAGAGGCCATTCACAGAAGAATAAATACTTCATGATTGCACTTATATGAAGTATCTAAAATAATCATGGGCTTCCCTGGTGGCTCAGATGGTAAAGAATCTGCCTGCCAATTCAGGGGATGTGGGCTCAATCTCTTGGTCATAAAGATCCCCTGGAAGATGAAACGGCTACCCACTCCACTATTCTTGCCTGGAAAATCCCGTGGACAGAGGGGCCTGGTGTGCTTGCAGTCAATGGGGTCACAAAGAGTGGGACATGACTTAGTGACTAAGCAAGAATAACAACAACATGGTCAAACCCATAGAAGGAAGAAAAGAATAGTGGTTGCCAGGAGCTGGGGGAGGGGGTTTGCTAATTAACAGGTATAAAATTTTAGTTACACAAGATAAATAGGTTTCTGACAACTGCATCACTTTTCTTACAAGCTATCATGTGACGCCAGCTCTGCTCCTCTCTCTTCTATGTTTAAGAACACATGTAATTATATTGGGCTCACCTGGTAGTCTGAGATAATCTCTGTATCTGGAGGCCAGGTGATTAACAACCTCAATTCCATCTGCAATCTCGGTTCCCCCTTGCCAAGTACTCTCACATTCCAGGGATTGAGACTTGGATATCCTTGGTGGGCTATAATTCTGCCTACCACAGGGCTTCCTGGTAGCTCAGTTGGTAAAGAATCTGCCTGCAATGCAAGAGACCTGGCTTCAATCCCTGGGTAGGAAAGATCCCCTGGAGAAGGAAATGGCAGCCCACTTCAGTATTCTTGCCATGGGAAATCCCATGAACAGGGGAGCCTCACGGGCTACAGTCCATGGGGTCACAAAGAGTCGGACACGACTGAGTGACTAAGCCCAGCACAGAGCAGGGGGTTCACTCCAACAGAAAAGAGAGCTGATTATGAGCTGAGTAGACACCTCTTTCTGTCTTCCTGGATGAACACAGAGATCCACCTCTTTTTCCATTTCTGGAGCAATGTTTCTAGCCCTGTTCCTAACACTCCAAGGGACTACAGAAATAAGGAAAACAGAATCTCTACCCTTAAAAGCTCTAATCTAACAGGAGGCTTTCAGGTATCTCAAGTACCAAGATTTCCTCTGAAATCTTCTAGCCTCTTTTACCTCTTTTAAGGAGTGTCCCACTTTGCTTAACCCATTTCAGAGGATGCAGCTTGCAGCAATGTAATGAACAGCTACCAAAGTTCAAGCCCTCTCTCTCCCCTCTCCCCCACAGGGTTGTATGGTGGTGCCACTGCCTCCCAGTTCTCCCTCCCTCCACCCCAGGAGTTTCATAAATCACTTCATAAAAACTCATTTACTGGTTTTCCCCACGTAATGGCAGAAATAAACTGCTCAATACACACTTGGAAGCTCCTTCCAGAAAACTCGCGCATCGTATTGCTGGCGTGGTATCTTGGTTTCCAACCTGAATTTCCACTGCCTTTGCTTTTCTGACAGTATCTTCTGTAATTAACATGGCTGAATCCTCCCCTTTTTATTGAGTTGGACGGCAAATCACAGAGTAAATGCTTTCCCTTGCACTTTAAAAGGATTTAATAGGAAAATATTTTTCTTACATCCTGTTTCAAGGGGAAAATGTGATTTTAGGGGACATTTTATAGTTCACAACAGGATATTGAAGGGCATTTGGTTTTGCTTAGTCTATTATGACTGTGTTTCTTCAGCATGAAGTGGTGTTTTTTGTGATTATTTAGATAAGTCTGATTAAGGTAGGTAGATAGCCATAGAATTATGGGAATTTAGGACAGAAAAGGGGCTCAAATACCATCCAGGCCATTCCCCTCATAATTCAGATGAGAAAACAAGTGACTTGTGCAAGGTCACACATTGAGTTACAGGGGGAAATGAGATTCAGTTCTTTATCTCTCAACTGTTCGATGCTCCCAAACCAGCTTTGTGGAGAGGTTGGAAGTGGAGGTAGAAATAGAAGAGAGGCATTTATACAAAGGGGCCCATGTGTTTCTAGACTTATATGTATCATATAAGTACTTTTGAGAATTGGGGTGATTAGTAAGTATGGATTTGTGTGTGTTATATCCACCCATCCATCCATTCAGGCAGATTCTGAACACATTTTTAGTGTCTACTCAATAAATGGCACCATGCTAGATACTGAAAAGATAAAAGCAAAGCTGAAGTCTCCACCTTCTGTTGTTGTTTAGTCACTAAGTCGTGTCCGACTCTTTGCAACCCCATGGATTGCAGCACGCCAGGCTTCCCTGTCCTTCACCATCTCTCAGAGTTTGTCCAAACTCATGTCTATTGAGTTGGTGATGTCATCCAACCATCTCACCCTTTGTTGCCCTGTCTCCTCCTGCCCTCAATCTTTCCCAGCATTAGGGTCTTTTCCAAAGAATTGACTCAGCATCAGGTGGCCAAAGTATTGGAGCTTCAGCATCAGTCCTTCCAATGAATATTCAGGGTTAATTTCATTTAGGATCAATCAGTTGGATTTCCTTGCCATTCAAGGGACTCTCAAGAGTCTTCTCCAGCACCACAATTCAAAAGCATCAATTCTTTGGCGCTCAGCCAAAGTCCAAGCCTCCCATATGTATATGACTACTGGAAAAACTGTGGCTTTGACTATACAGATCTTTATAATTAAATGTAGCAAGTGCAATAACAGAGTTCATTGTTTTAAACGAGATGTCTGAAGAATGAAATTCTCCAGGGCTAGGAGAAGATCAGCATGAGTGAGAAAGGGGACTCAGTTCCAGGAATAGGGCAGTAGAGAAGATATTCTTATGGTCCTCCTTTCTGGCCATTTCAGTCATCCCAGTCTTGATGAGACTCTTTGGAGCAGAAAACAGATCTTAGCCTGGCACTGTGGCAAGAGTCCAGGCTCTGAGTCTTACACTCTCATGTTCAAATCCCAGCCACTTATTAGTAGTGAGATCTTTAGAAGTTATTTCTTCATCTGGGAAATAAAGATAAAAATATCCAACAGAATTGTTGCATGAGAGTCATGTCCAACTCTTTGTGACCCCAGGGACTATAGCCTGCTAGGCTCCTCTGTCCATGGGATTCTCCAGGCAGGAATACTGGAGTGGGTTGCCATGCCCTTCTCCAGGGGATCTTCCTGATCCAGGGATCAAACCCAGGTCTCCTGCATTGCAGGCAGATTCTTTACCATCTGAGCCACCAGGGAAGCCCAACTGATCTATATGAAATGTATAAGGCAACATCTGGCACAAAGCTGGAATAAAAGTACAGCCATTATGGCAATAAGATTGTTGAGGATTAGATTTCATGGCTCATGGGGTTGGGGCAACTGGAAGTCGTGGCGAGTCTTCTTCTAGAATTGGAAGGAGCCTTGGTTTACTTTCCAGTCTCTGCATCACCCAGCTAATGGGCACTATTCAAGGTTGAATAAAGGCTGAGACGGTACCTTGGATCAGTGTTGGAATTAAAGGAAGCACTCAGAAAGTAATTGGACACTGTGGTTTGGGTCAGTCTCAGAGAATGTTTCTGGGAGTTCGACTATTTATTCTGGAGAAGAGAAGACTTAGGGAATGGATGAAGTAAAGGTCCTCAGGAGCATGAACCAATGGATGGAGAGCAGCTGTTCCCTATTTCTGTTTTGGACAGAGTGAGAGGAAATGAGCTTACACTGAAGCATGAGGGACTTAGGCTAAACATCAAGAAGTATTTCCTGGCTGTGGGTGTTGTTGGACTTGGGAACGAGTTACCAAGGTGTTTAATATCAGGACAGTGTCTCTTCCGGCCACAGATTTTTACATGTGGGAAGATCAGCTCCATGTAGGAATGGCTATACTCTCAAGCTCTTTCCAAACTGAGGAGTCCATGTCCCTCACAGAATCCTTTAAGACAAGAACAGGAGTCTCAGCCAACCTGAAACCACTGTCCTCGACCTCAGCCTATCCTAAGAAACAGTTGTGATACAGGCTGAGTGATCACCTCCAGCAATCTGCCGTTTTGACATTCCAGAAATACCACAATTGCTTATGTAGGCTACTCCAGCGACCAAACACCTCCCCTCTCTGAAATTTATTAAGAAATTCTCTGTAGGGCTTCTTTTACCAAAAGTGCATTTAATAAAGCTTGGAATTTCCTCACAACACATTTATTCCTGATGATGTATTTTAGGTCTCCATTATTACTTGTCTTCACCTTTCCTTGCTTTGTAGGCGTGAGGCAGGCCAACCCAGCAGGATTCCAAAAGTTATCAATAACCAGGAGTGGGCCACACTGCTGGAACTCTCCCCAAACCCAACTAGGAAAGCCAAGTTTCTCAGTGTTAATTTAGGAAGCCTTTAAGTCAGCCACTGGTTTTAATAATAGCTCATTAAAAGGGCAGGCAAATTACAATTTCAAGTTAAAATTTGAACATGAAAGTCTCACTGTGAGCATCAATGTTGAAGTAGTTTTGAGTTATTTCCCAAAAAAACCTGTGATGGGTTAAGTTTGTGTTTTAAGGGATTTAAAGTCAAGTGGCTATAATCAGGAAGAGGTTTTTAAGAAAGAACCTGTATCAGTCAATTACTGAACAGTTATCACATACATCCCTATACACTCCAGAGTGTTATGTCAGAAATGTCAAATTCATTATAATAATCCACTAATTCAACTTATGAAGTCCTTAATTACAACCAAAGGACTTTCACATGTTAGATGCGTCCTGACAGACCCCCAGGACTCAGCAGTTTATGAAGAAGCCAGGGCTGGCCTTCCATCCCCCCACTGTAGAAAGAAGAGTCATGGTTTCCATCACTGAACAGATGATGCTCACATCATCTTCCACACCAGGTTCTCACCCCTACGGGCTGGCTGAAGGAGGAGAGGCAGTGGCAGCTGTTTTTCCCAGTGTGAATCCAGCCCACCATAGCCAGCAGGACCTCCGCTTTGATGGCTGCCCTCTCAGGTCTGCAGAGAGACCTCCTCCCCTCAGAACTTTCTGTTCTTCCCTCTCTGACTTCTTGGTCTATTGAGGCCCTGGAGGTCCCCCGGGGTCCTTCCTCTTCTAAGGCTGTCATTCATCTTTGCTTCTGGGGCCCATGCAAGGACTTAAGGGATGTCTCCTCTGCCCCACTGGGGGCGGGGAACCGTGTAAATGACAGGCAAACGTTTCATTTGCGCCTCTGGCATGAGCTCTGCCACTTCCTTCTCTACCTCAGGTCTCCCTCCTCTTCCACCTTGAGTGGTAGTGCCTTCATTTGTCTTGGCCTTGGAGAGTGTAGGTTCCAGGAAATTCCGGATGAGAGTGGAATGGGACATCTATTCCCCACAACTAGATAAACTGACCTTCCTCATTGCCATGAACAGAGATTTGTTGTTCTTTCACTTGCTAAGTTATGCCTGACTCTTTTGTGACCCCTTGGACTATAGCCCACCAGGCTCCTCTGTCCATGGATTTCCCAGGCAGGAATATTGGAATAGGTTTCCTTCTTCAGAGGATCTTCCAGATCCAGGGAATTAACAGAGACAGAGGATGATCACGATGCTGGTGATGAGAGCAAATCCTTAACGTACCACTTACTAGCTTACTTATTCTTATCATTCCCATTTTATAGATAGGAAAAATCAAGGTACAGAATGGTTAAGACACTTGCTAAAAGTCACACAGCCAGTAAGTAAAGAGCAGAAGTGAAACCCAAAGAGCCCAGATCCACAGTCTGAAATGCCACCCACGGAGAGAGCAGTTATGCCGGAAATGCCTGCAGGGGCCAGACAGGCGGAAGTACAGAGCAGCTGCAGGAACTCTGGCTTTGAGACTAGAAGTGGATTCAAAACAGTTTAGGAGCTATCTCTCCCCCTGGGCTCCTGGCGTGGCCAGACTTGCCCACGAGGCCACCCTTCTAACTCTGCCTTGTTGGCTGGACCAACATCCTCACTTTTCTCCCCTTCACTCACTCTCACCCACGCATCCTCCTTAAGTCACTCAATCTCATCCCAGGCATCTCCAGGCTTACTTTATACAATACTTTCTGTCCTTGGAGTTATTCCAGGTGCCTCACCACCATTCTGTTGCCTGCCCATCAAATTTCTGGCTCCCCCTTCACATGGGCATCCCCAAAGTTCACCTTTACATACAGCTTCCCTAAGAGAAATTTGATGTAGAGTTGAAAAGCAGATGCAGTGACAATAACCATCTCCTTGGGCAGCAGTATTTTTCCCAGGCAGTTGTTTTCCTCCATCCAGCTCTGCCCCATCTCTGCTCTAGCTCGTGGAGCTGGAAAATGTGAGGGCTCCACTCAAAGAATATAATTTCCATAAAATACTTTCCAAATTTATTAAGGGAGCAGACAGCAAAAGGAAACCCACAATTAAGGAGTTTTTGCATGCACTCAGTATCTTTCCACTGGCTGGAGTATCATCTTCCTGAAATAATGAGGTCTGGCAAAAACTGTAGTGAAGTATGCTCCACTTTCAAGACTTCAGGGGGTTTGCAACCCTGGGTGGGGCATAGAACTGGCAGGGAAGAGTTAGAGGCCAATCTATTTGGTTAGGATGTGTTGCCAGACTAAAATTGCCAGGCTGATACTATAGGTACAGACAGAGAAGGAGCCTTTGTGTGCAGTTGACTATTCACCCATCAATTTCACTGTCCATCTTCCATCTGTCATTTAGCTCACTCTTTATCCACCCACCCACTTAATACTTATATCCTACCTTGTCTTCAAAAGCATTGAAAAAGGTAGCCAGAGATCTGGATCCAAGAATAACTAGGGGAAGATCGGATTGGGCAGGTGGCAGGTAACACCCATGCATGGCTTGTTCTGAATCCAATATTCAGTTACCACCACTGACTAGTTCCTTCATCTTATTTCTCTGTGTTTAACATCAGAATCACACTTAACCATTCTGGTGTTGGTGTATGAACTAGTACTATTAATAATGTGCTCCTTGTGTGATATTTATCACTGAAGCAGACAGTAACGATTCTATCCATTCTCTATTTACTGAGCCTTTACTGTGGGTCAGGCACTGCTTTAGCGGCAGGAACTGTGATAGGGAATAGAGAGCTCCCCGCCCTCCACCACCACTGAAATTTCTTCAAGCACTTTTCCCCCTCTTGCTCATTAAAAACTCTTACACAAGGACTTCCCTGGTGGTTCAGTGGTTAAGACTTCACCTTCCAATGCAGGGGGTGTGGGCTCCATCCCTGGTCAGGGAGCTAAGATTCCACATGCTTCAAGGATGAAAAACCAAATCATAAACTAGAAGCAATATTGTAACAAGTTCAATAAAGACTTAAAAAACAAAACAAAAACCCTTACACAGGGAATTCCAGTGGTTAGTGAGCGAAAGGGAAGTTGTTTAGTCATGTCTGACTCTTTGTGACTCCATGGACTGTAGCCTACCATGCTCCTCCATCTGTGGGATTTTCCAGGCAAGAATACTGAAGTGGGCTGCCATTTCCTTCTCCAGAGAATCTTCCCCACCCAGGGATCGAACCCAGTCTCCCGCATTGTAGGCAGACACTTTACCGTCTGAGCCACCAGGGAAGACACCAGTAGTTAGGACTCTGCCCTTTTCTTTTTCAAGGGTTCAATCCCTGATGGGGGAACTAGGATCTTGCAGGCTGCAGGGTGGGACCACCACCACAACAACAGCAACAACAATGAAAGCCCTTATACACAGCACAAGATCAATATACAAGTTTTCGAAACCCTGGAGACCAAAGCAAGTAAAATAAAGGCTATCAAGACCCAGAATCTCAGAGGTACGTGCTCACATGATTTCTTTACAAAGAAGTAACAAGAGGTTTTGCTGTTTGTTTTTTGTTTTTTAGGAAATGTATAGTTGTTTACAGAACAGCCAGAGTAAATGCAACCTGATGTTTCAGCTTCAGGCATCATATCCCAGACATTTCTGAAACCCACAGAGGGTCGTTTTTACTTCTTCAGAATGTCTCCCCACCTCCCACCCCATCTGCCTTCCTTTTTCCTCCAGTGGGAGAGTATACACAAACTACCTAAGAATATTGTATAAATGATATGCCGGTGTAGAAAACACATTCCTAACAAAGTCTAAAGAGTGCAGCATTCATACATCCATTCATTCAATGAATGTTTACTAACAGGTACTGTTCAAGCAGCACTGTGTGAGTGTTGATGGCAAAATGGTACAAAGCAAATGCAGCCAGACCTCCGGGAAGAGAGGCTGTTACACGTGAACCAGGCAGAGGCAGGAAAAATGCAGCATAATGAACGCTCTTAGTGAAGGGGTGCACTGGGGGTGGGGCCAGGGAGGGGTGCCTTCCTCTTGAGAGTGGGGAGAGAGGGGAGTAGTTTCAGGGAGCTGACAGCCCTCACACTGGCCACTCCTCTGTTCTTCATCCCTTCCTTCTCTTTGGGAATCACTGATGAAAGAGAAATATAGCCTGAGAGGCAGACCTGGTGAGGACTTTAATATCTGTTGTTGTTTAGTCACTCAGTTGCATCTGACTCTTTGTGATGCTGTGGACTATAGCCCTCCAGGCTCCTCCATCCATGGGATCTCCCAGGCAAGAATACTGGAGTTGGTTGCCATTTCCTTCTCCAGGGGATCTTCCCAACCCAAGGATTGAACCCAGGTCTCCTGCATTGGCAGGTGGGTTCTTTATCACCGAGCCACCTGGGAAGCTCTTTAATATCTAGACTTATGGAGTAAGATGCTCAGGACATAGATCTTTAGCATCTATTCCAAGCCCTTATTGGATGCTTGGATCTCTCCTAGGAAAACTCCAGCAAGGGACCATCTATTTCGTACAGATAAACCCTCACGGATGGGGAACTCTCCTTCATGGGAAAGCTCTTTCGTTTTGGGATGCTCCAGTTTGTTCATTCAGGAACTGTTAACAGAGCCATGAACGTATCTCTGGCTCTGCATCAGGCACTGGGAATACCGAGCTGAATCAGACATAGTCCTTGCTCTCCAGCTGCCCCCCGCAGCCTTCCTGCTTCTCTGAGGCTACATCTTCTGCCCTGCTTGCCACCCCAGTTCCCTTTCCTGTCACGTGGCTTTTCCTTTGGTCACCTTTTGCCTGTGTTTCTTCGCAGAACTGAGCCCTAGACTTCAGGTGTGGTCTGACTCTCATGCCTCTGGGGTCTCCCGTTCTGAAAACTGTGCTTGTGTTACAGCGGCTCAGAAACTCATTAATATTTTGGCAGCCAGGCCCTACTCTGGATTCACAGGAGCTGGAGACCACCAGCCTCCCCTCTCCCTTTCCTTCCCCCACGCCACCCTCATCCCCATCTTTGTCATCCTTGCTGCCATTAAGCCTTACCTTTCCCATCTCCCCCGTGTGAGGCAATTGTGGACGAATGCTTAGCATCCGACATCTGCCTTTGGTAAACGTAGTCTTATTACATTAGCACCCTCGTTTTCACCTCTCGAACTTTTGAAGTTTGTTTCTGCTACCTAAGACCTCAAAAGCTTTGCATCTCCTGTTAGAGAGTTTGTGTGTGTATGTGTGTGTACACACCTGGGTTAAGCTCCTCAGCCCACCAGTAAGTTTCTGAGCACTGCTTTATGAATGCAGCTCATTCATACACAAGCATATTCGTGCTACAACATTTATTCAACATCCCCTAATAACACTTCTTTTCTTTGAGAACTTTTTGCCTACATCTTACAAAATGGAAGCAAATAATCCATACTGAGGAGTGCAGCGTTGATAGTATTCACCTTCTTCTTCACCTCCCAGGATGTTTGCTTGTTAACCCAAATGACAACCTTAATGGTGAACTAGCAGACCATAATATCAGAAGCAAGTGGAGGTTTGTATCATTTGACTGACTCTAATGGGGAGCTTTGAAAGCACCACCCACCCTGTCTTCCATTGGAGCTTCTAGAGAAGGAGACTGGCTCCCCCGGGGTCCCAGAAATGTTCAGAGAATCCTCAGCATGCCTTCTGCTTATCCCCAGTATCCACCAGTAAACTGCATCAAGTTCAGAATGGCTGTGGCAACCCCAGAACCCTAAGATCCCCAGATCTTTTTCCAGCTCAGCTCACCAATTCCTCCCTTGTTATTGGATGGAGGTGGTGGATTCTGGCTCACATCTGTTTCTCAAAGCAATTTCTTGCTTAGACCACATCTGGGTAGACTAAAACTCCAACTTACTGTGTTGGAGTGAGTGCAAATGGACTACGGTCTGCTTTTCAAGAGTCTGGGTAGAACTGCAAAAGCAGAGCCTTAGCAGATCGAGCTTGTGAAAAAATTCTTACATGGCAATAAAACCACTTTCTCATAGGATTAATACAAAGATTAGATGGCATGATGGCTATAAAAGGCTTGCCCAACACAAAACCCTCCTAATAGTGGCTTAAACAGTGAGTGAAGTCGTTCAGTCGTGTCGGACTCTTTGCGACCCCATGGACTGTAGCCTACAAAACTCCTCTGTCCATGAAATTTTCCAGGCAAGAATACTGGAGTGGGTTGCCATTTCCTTCTCCAGGGGATCTTCCCGACCCAGGGATCAAACCTAGGTCTCCCGCATTGCAGGCAGACGCTTTAACCTCTGAGCCACCAGGGAAGCTTAAACAGAGAGCAGGGGTATTTTCCTCAGGTAGTAAAATGTCTAGAGATAGGTCATAACAGGCATTGGTTCAGCAGCTCATGATGATGGGGTCACTGTCTGTGAAATTTGGGGCTATTCCCTCATAAATGCAAGGGAGCTGCCGTAACTCCAGCAGTCACATCCTTGCTCAAGCCAGGAGAAACAGGAAAGACTGGATTAACCACATCTGATCTCTGTTTTCAGCAAAGGAAAAGCTTTCTCAGACATTCGTGAGAAGATTTCCGTTTAGAGTCTGAAATGGACAAGAAGCGTTCCATTATTGGCCGGCTTGAGGGGAAGGCGTCCCCCCACCTCTCACCAAAGGAGCTGACGTTCACCCGAGCCCCGACTCCCGCGCCCCCTCGGTGTCCCGGGCGCGGCAGGGCAGGAACGGCCTCCGCGCCCTCTGGGACCGCGGGGCTCGCCTTCGGAGCTGGACGGTCGCTCACACTTTGAAGTGCGGCCAGGCCTAATGAAGGGCTTGCTGGGCGGCTGGATCAAGTGTCAGGGCCGCCCCCAGACTCCGCTGGGCGGACAAAGGGCTCTCGGCCGCCTCGGGGCGCTGGGAGGAGCGCGCGTCCGGCCGCGCGGAGCGGGACAAAGGCGGAGACGCGAGCGCGGCGAGGACCAGCGGGTGGCCGCGCCGGCCCCGCGCGCCCCCGCCCGGCTCCCCGGCGCCTGGTCCGGTAACCCCGAGCCCCTCAAGTGCCTCCTGGGGCCGGGAGTTGCGGCGCGGGCCGCTGTCAACTGCAGCAAGGTCGCGCCTCTGCCCAGCCCTGGCGCAAACCAAATTTTGGGGACAGTGTGACCTTGGCTTTCTCCTACGACGTGTGAAGTTCCCACCGAACGCAACGCTTTCTTTTCACCGTAACAGTGAAGACTTAAAGCGCCTACCTGCCACGCACTGTTCTAAGTCCTTTAGTAGGAATATTAGTCGCTCAGTCGTACCCGACTCTTTGAAACCCCATGGACTGTAGCCAGCCAGGCTCCCCTGCCCATGGGATTCTCCAGGCAAGAAAAACTGGACTGGGTTGCCATGCTCTCCTCCAGGGATCTTCCCCGACCCAGGAATGGAACCGGGGTCTACCGCATTGTGGGGAGATTCTTTAGCATCTGAGCCACCCAGATTCTTTAGCATCTGCTCCTCCAAAATTCCTCCAGTTGGGAAGATGATTAGCCTTGTCCCTCAGATAAAGAAACCGAAGCACGGAGGAACTGTGCCACCAGTTAGCAAAACTAAAATGGTCCCTCAAGAATGGCCAGCCCTAGTATCCCCGAAAGATCGTACTTTCATATTTAGTATTTTGCTTATCTGCCTTCTTTGGTGTGTGCATTAATTTTGCTTTGAAAAAGTCAGTTCAGTTCAGTCGCTCAGTCGTGTCTGACTCTGTGACCCCATGGGCTGCAGCACGCCAGACCTCCTTGTCCATCACCAACTCCCAAAGTTTACTCAAACTCATGTCCATTGAATCGGTGATGCCATCCAACCATTTCATCCTCTGTCGTCCCCTTCTCCTGCTTTCAATCTTTCCCAGCATCAGGGTCTTTTCCAATGAGTCAGTTCTTCACATCAGGTGGCCAAAGTTTCAGCTTAGAGTTTCAGCTTCAGCATCAGTCCTTCTAGTGAATATTCAGGACTGATTTCCTTTAGGATGGACTGATTGGACCTCCTTGCTGTCCAAGGGACTCTCAAGAGTCTTCTCCAACACCACAGTTAAAAAGTATATTGCACTAAAATATTATCTTGGATACTAAGCTATTTTGCCACCCGTTTAAATTTTGCTTCGCAGCTAGTATCCATATCTCTCTATTGCCTGACATGAATTCTCACAACAGGCTCCCAATGTTGGGGTTTCTGACTCCCCTGAATGTTTCAGAAGCTCAGAGTTGCCAAGTGACTTGCCCAGGGATTTGTGGCAGCCTATTCTGCCACCAGCCCTGAGCCGGTTAACATTCCAAAGTACGAAGGCCCTTAAATACCCCTGTTTTGGATGTCTCAACCCTCATCATAGCAAACTCTTAAAAAAAGCAACATCCCACACATTATGCAGAGCTTTATTGTGATAAAAACTTTGAAAGAATTTTTTAATAATTTTAATTTTGCTTTACTTGGTTACAAGGCCCTAATTTATAATGGCTGCCACTTCTTAGGACTGATTGGGTGAACTGGGACATTCTTGCAAAGTGAGAAAATTGAAATCGTTTTCACATGTAGTGAAATTTTTAGGGATAATTAATTTAGCAACTTAATGATGTTGACACCGCGCTACCTTCTACAGACCTTTAATTAAATATTTATTAGTTTTGACTTTGCTTTTCTCAAGGTGGAGCCAAAAATTACTTTTCCAGGTCTCCAACATTTTTGTTGGAAAGTTGTCCTCCAACCCTGAGAGCTGACTGCTCTTCCCTAGGGTACCCACCCCCTAGAAATGTCCCACCCGCTGGACGCCCTGCTCATTCCAGTCCCACCCCACACGTTGCAGGGGGTGGGGGTGGGGGGAACCGCCTCCCATCCTTGCACTGTTGCAACTTTTTTTTCTTTTTAATTTACTTTTTAATTGAAAGATAATTGCTTTACAGAATTTTGTTGTTTTCTGCCAAACATCAACATGAATCAGCCATAGGTAGACATAAGTCCCCTCCCCCCGAACCTCCCTCCCATCTTCTGCCCCATCCCACCCCTCTAGGTTGATGCAGAGCCCCTGTTTGAGTTTCCTGAGCCATACAGCAAATTCCCGTTGACTATCTATTTTACATATGGTAAGTTTCCATGTTACTCTTTGCATACGTCTCACACTCTCCCCTCTCCCCATGTCCATAAATCTGTTCTCTATGTCTGTTTCTCTACTGCTGCCCTGTAAATAAATTCTTCAGTGCCATTTTCTAGACTCCATATATATGTGTTAGAATACAATATTTATCTTTCTCTTTTCTACTCACTTCACTCTGTATAATAGGTTCTAGGTTCATCCACCTCATCAGAACTGACTCAAAAGTGTTCCTTTTTATGGCAGAGTAATGTTCCATTGTGTATAGGTACCACGACTTCTTTATCCATTCAACTGTTGATGGGCCTCTAGGTTGCTTCCATGTTCTAGCTATTGTAAATAGTGCTGCAATGAGCAATGGGATACATGTGTCTTTCTCAACTTTGGTTTCTTCAGGGTATATGCCTAAGAGTGGGATTGCTGGATCATATGGTGGTTTTGTTCCTAGTTTTTTAAGGAATCTCCATACCGTCTTCCATAGTGGCTGTATCAATTTACATTCCCACCAACAGTGCAAGAGCATTCCCTTCTCTCCACACCCTCTCCAGCATTTATTGTTTGTAGACTTTTTGATGATGGCCATTCTGACTGGTGTGAGGTGATATCTCATTGTAGTTTTGATTTGCATTTCTCTAATAATGAGCGATGTTGAGCATCTTTTCATGTGTTTGTTAGCCATCTGTATGTCTTCTTTGGAGAAACGTCTGTTTAGGTCTTTTTCCCACTTTTGATTGGGTTCTTTGTTTTTCTGGCATTGAGTTGTATGAGTTGCTTGTATATTTTGGAAATTAATCCTTTGTCAGTTGTTTCATTTGCTATTCTTTCCTCCCATTCTGAGGGTTGTCTTTTCACCTTCCTTATAGTTTCCTTTGCTGTGCAAAAGCTTTTAAGTTTAATCAGGTCCTACTTGTTTACTTTTGTTTTTATTTCCGTTACTCTAGGAGGTGGGTCATAGAGGATCTTGCTTTGATTTATGTCACTGAGTGTTCTGCCTATGTTTTCCTGTAAGAGTTTTATAGTTTCTGGTCTTACATTTAGGTCTTTAACCCATTTTATCTTTATGTATGGTGTTAGGAAGTGTTCTAATTTCATTCTTTTACATTTAACTGGCCAGTTTTCCCAGCACCATTTATTGAAGAGGCTGTCTTTGCCCCATTATATATATTCTTGCCTCCTTTGTCAAAAATAAGGTACCCATAGGTGCATGGGTTTATTTCTCAGCTTTCTATCTTATTCCATTGGTCTATATTTCTGCTTTTTGTGCCAGTACCATACTTTCTTGATGACTGTAGCTTAGTAGTATAATCTGAAGTCAGGAAGGTTGATTCCTCCAGCTCCATTCTTCTTTATCAAGAATACTTTGGCTATTTGGGGTCTTTTGTGCTTCCGTATGAATTGTGAAATTTTTTGTTCTAGTTCTGTGAAAAATTCCATTGGTAATTTGATAGGGATTGCATTGAATCTATAAACTGCATTTGGTAGTATAGTCATTTTTCACAATATCAATTCTTCCTACACAGGAACATGGAGTATCTCTCCATCTGTTTATGTCATCTTTGATTTCTTTCATTAGTTTCTTATAATTTTCTGTGTATGGTTCTTTTGTCTTCTTAGGTAAGTTTATTCCTAGATATTTAATTCTTTCTGTTGCAATGGTGAATGGGATTGAGTCCTTAATTTCTCTTTCTGATTTTTCATTGTTAGTATATAGAAATGCAAGTGATTTCTGTGTATTGATTTTGTATCCTGAAACTTTGCTAAATCTTCCAACATCTTTGTTGGAAAGCTGTCCTTCAACCCTGAGAGCTGACTGCTCTTCCCTAGGGTACCCACCCCCTAGAATGGTCCCACCCGCTTCATACCCTGCCCACTCCAGTCCCACCCCACACATCACGGGGATGGGGGTGGGGGGAACCACCTCCCATCCTTCCACTGTTGTGACTTTTAAAAAAAATATATTTCTTTCTTTAATTTTGCCTGTGTTGGCTCATGATCGCTGTGCAGGTTTTTCTCTAGTTGTGGCAAGCAGGGGCTACTTTGGTCGGGGTGCTCGGTGTTCTCATTCTTGTGGCTTCTCTTGTTGTGGAACCCGGGATCTAGAGGACCCAGGCTTTAGCAGTTGTAGCACGTGGGCTCAGCAGTGGCCGCTCTGGGCTCTAGAGTGCAGCTCAATAGTTGTGGTGGCAGAGACTTGGTTGCTTTGGGGCATGTGAGATCTTCCTGAATCAGGGATGGAATCCATATCTCCTGCATCGGCAGGTGGATGCTTTACCATTGAGCCACCAGGAAAGCCCATGATTGTGACGTTGAAGTAAGCAGAGTCTCCTCTGACTAAGCCCCTGCTACGCAGTGAGCTTCCGCACATCAGGAACTAACCATAATCAAGTCTCAACCACCTTCCTACCTCCGATAGAGGGAGGACACGTTGTCAGTCAATATTGAATTGTGACTTTAGTCTTAGAAGAGGAGTGGGGAGGATATGAGATAGGAAGGGTTGCAGACAAAGGGGTGGAGAGTCGGGATGTTACTGCTAATGCTGTGTGTCCCCTGGGAGGCCTCTGCCCCTCTCTGGGTCTCAGGTTCCTCTTCTGGGAAGTGAAGATGGAATGGTAGGTTTCTAACTTGATGCCTTTTTCAGTGTTGTCATTCTTCAACTGATACGGTTCATGGGAGAAGCAGTTGGTGTCACCCAAATGAACACCAGGGGAAGGGAAATCTCCAAAGGTTGGCTTTGGCAAGTGGGGCCCAAGAAATGTTTCCAACAGTGGCGGCTTGTGATTCTCTGTGTTTTTTCTGGGTGCAGCCTTCCCACTGCCTCCCACTTTTCCTTGTATCCTTAGCAGACACGGAATGACCTTCCTGTGTCTCGTGAGCCCCAGGCTTGGAGGCACGTGTGACTCTTTACAGAGGACCCAGTACCAGGCCGTTCAGGCACATCATCACTGTTGTCAGAGGATAGCTCTGATTCCAAATGGGGAGACCGAGGCCCAAAGAGAGGAAGTGGGCCATCCCGGGAACAGCCCAGCTCCTGTGATGTTTCTGTACCAGCTTCTTGGGAAGAGGAGGATTTTTTTTATGTCTGCAAGCTGGGTAGACTTTGCAATCTGTACCCAAGGCCCAAGCTCAGTGAGGTCACCGAGGGGCCTTGTTTTCCTACCAGGACAGCTTTCAGGAGAGAAGACAGAGAACCTTTCTCTACTTGGGAGGCTCAGCCCCATTCCACTTCCATCCATCTTAACCAGAGGCTTCTAGCTAAAAGCAGTTGTCTGGGAGCCCTCAAACCTGGGTTCTGGCGCTGACTCTGGTGCAAACATGTTGGGATTTGGGGCAGTCCCTCACCCTCTCTGTGCCTTTGTTTCCGGCAATAAATCAGCAGTCTGGAGTAGAGAAGTGGTGCTCAGGCACGTCATCTGAGGTTGCTGTTAAAACCCAGGCTGCTGCTGTTCAAAGCAATCTCGGGCGGGTGTTTCTAACAAACTCCCAGGTGATGCCATTGCTTCTGCCAATCTTTGGATCAACTTTGAGTGGCAAGGACCTAGAGGGCTTTGGTGGTCACTTCTGGTTTTGAAAGACCAGACCTTGAGCCCCGCCAGCATTAGGCACCTGGAGACTGACAACAAGTTTGCCTAGATTTGGGCCAGCGAGGGCAGTGAAAAATGCAAAATGATGCCAAGAGTTCTTTCAATCAACAGTTACAAAAATCGTCATGTCATCATTATCATCATCAACAGCAACAAGAACAAATATTTGTGCAGTGCGTTTCATGTCCAGAGCAGCTGTCACATCCTTGAACCCAGTTGACCTCTGCTTACACCCTGATGGGAGAGGAGGACACGGCTGGGGAACTCCATTCAGATCTAGCCAGAGGATCTGGGCCAGAACACAATAGCCCCCAAACTATTGTTGCCCAGCAGCCCTTTGATTTTCTCAGCATTTTTTTTTTTTTTTTGGTGTCTGCTCTCTGACCCCTTCCTCTTTTGTCTCCAAATGCACCTCTTCAAGGTTCCTAATTCTTCCCTCTCCCAACACACTCAAGCACAATGTCACGCGGAGAAAACCAGTGTGTCCACCCCCAAATTTCCCACTTTTGATCCTCTCTCCCCTCTGACCGGACAGAACCCAGCTTCAGGGACTGGAATCTTGGCTCCTTTCAGGCCAACCTAGGACAAATCAGTTTATCTCCTTAACACCCCCTCTTCTTATTTGTAACAATTGTAACTTTCCATAAAGTGACATTTGTTGAAAATTTATGTATCTGGAGACACTAGGCTCAGTGACTCCATCCTTACTATATAACCCTAGGAACTATCTCCACTTGGTGTATGGGGAAGCTGAGGATTGAGGGAGTTTACCAGCTGGCTTAAAGCTCAACATTCAAAGAACTAAGATTATCCAGTCTCATCACTTCATGGCAAATAGAAGGGGAAAAAGTGGAAACAGTGACAGAATTTCTTTTCTTGGTCTCCAAAATCACTGTGGACAGTGACTGCAGCCATGAAATTAACAGACATTTGTTCTTTGGAAAAAAGCAGTGAGAAACCTAGACAGCATATTAAAAACCAGAAACACCACTTGGCTGACAAAGGTCCATATAGCCAAAGCTATGGTTTTTCCAGTAGTCATGTATGGATGTGAGAGTTGGACCATAAAGAAGGTTGAGCCTTGAAGAACTGATGCTTCTGAATTGTGGTGCTGGAGAAAACTCTTGAGAATCCCTTGGACAGCAAGGAGATCAAACTAGTCAATTCTAAATGAAATCAATTCTGATTATTCATTGGAAGAATTGATGCCGAAGCTGAAGCTCCAATACTTTGGCCATCTGATGTGAAGAACTGACTCATTAGAAATGACCCTGATGCTGGGATTGAAGGCAAAAGGAGAAAGAGGTGGCAGAAGATGAGATGGTTAGATAGCATCACTGACTCAGTGGACATGAATTTGAGCAAAATCTGGGAGATAGTGAAGGACAGGGAAGCTTGGTGTCTTATAGTCCATGGGGTTGCAAAGAGTCAGATACAACTTAGCGACTGAACAACAACAATCTGCCAAAAGTTACCAGAGCATCAAACCTTGGCTGATTAACATCAAAGATCTTTGTAGATTCACGTGCAGTTCCAAGAAATCCTACTGAGAGAGCTAGTGCAACCTCTTTCCAGTCTTCCCCAGTGATTTTGTTGTTCAGTTGCTTAGTCATGTCAGCTCTCTGCAACCCTGTGGACTGCAGCATGCTAGGTTTTCCTGTCCTTCAAACTCATGTCCATTGGGTCAGTGATGCCATCCAACTATCTCATCCTCTGTCATCAGCTTCTCTTCCTGCCTTCAGTCTTTCCCAGCATCAGGGTCTTTTCCAATGAGTTGGCTCTTCACATCATGTGGCCAAAGTATTGGAGCATCAGCTTCAGCATCAGTCCTTCCAATGAATATTCAGGACTGATTTCCTTCAGGATGGACTGGTTGGATCTCCTTGCAGTCCAAGGGACTCTCAAGAGTCTTCTCCAACACCACAGTTCAAAAGCATCATTCTTCAGCACTTAGCCTTCTTTGTGGTTCAACTCTTATATCCATACATGATTACTGGGAACTATGACTATCATTTGGAGATAATGTCTTGCACAACTATCCTACAATATCAATAAAAATACTGACATTGATGCAATCTACCAAGCTTATTTAGATTTCACCTCAGTTTTACATGTACTCAAGTGTGTATACAGATACACACACACATATATATTTAATTCTGTGCAATTTTAGTGTATTTGTAGGTTCATGCATTTAGCATTGCAGTCAAGATACACAACAGCTCCATCATCACAAGGCCCCTTCACCATATACAGCCATACTTACTTCTCTTCCCTTACCCCGAATACCCCACCCCTCCAACCACAAATTTGTTCTTCAGCTCTGTAATTTTGTGATTTCAAGAATGTTTTATAAATGGAAGCATACATTTGTATGATTTTAGGATTGGCTTTTTTCACCCAGCATTACTCCCTTGAGACTCACCCAAGCTGTTTCATGGAGCAATGGTTCGTTCCTTGTCCTTGCTGAGTGGTGTTCCAAGGTGTGGAAACATTCACCTGCTGAAGGATGTTTGTGTACAGATGTTGGTGTGAACACAAGTTTTCATTTTCCCAGGACAAATGCCTGAGGGTGTAAGGTCTTTGCTTTTTGGCCCCAGCTTTGTGTGGCCCTCAGATTGGATGCAAAGATAATAACACCAATGGAAAAAAAAAAGCAGTAAAATCTTATTAAGATTTTACTATATATTTGGCTGCTGCTGCTGCTGCTAAGTCGCTTAAGTCGTGTCCGACTCTGTGCGACCCCAGAGACGGCAGCCCACCAGGCTCCCCGTCCCTGGGATTCTCCAGGCAAGAACACTGGAGTGGGTTGCCATTTCCTTCTCCAATGCATGAAAGTGGAAAGTGAAAGTGAAGTCGCTCAGTTGTGTCTGACTCTTAGTGACCCCATGGACTGCAGCCCACCAGGCTCCTCCATCCATGGGATTTTCCAGGCAAGAGTACTGGCGTGGGGTGCCATTGTTGTAAAAACTTTGCCTGGATCAACTCATGAGTCTTCAAAACAACCTTAAACTTGGGTACTGTTAATAGTATTATCCCTTTTGGGGGGCTTCCCAGGTGGTGCAGCGGTAAAGAATCTGTCTGCCAATGCAGGGGATGCAAGAGACGTGGGTTCAATCCCTGGTTGGGAAGATCCCCTGGAGAAGGAAAGGGCAACCCTCTCCAGTATTCTTGCCTGGGAAATACCATGGACAGAGGAGCCTGACAGGCTGCAGTCCATGGGGTGGCAAAGAGTCAAATGCGACTGAGCATGCACACACACACACACACACACACATACACACATTATCCCTATTTTACAGAGGAGGAAATTGAGGTACAGAGAGGCTAGTCTCAGAAAACACAGGTTATAAGTGGTTGAGCCAAGATATGGACTTGGGGCTGTCAGACTCCAGATCTGTCTCTTTAACCTCTACCCTGTGCTGTGCTGTGCTTAGTCACTCAGTCGTGTCCGACTCTTCGTGACCTCATGGGTTGTAGCCTGCCAAGCTCCTCTGTCCATGGGGATTCTCCAGGCAAGAGTACTGGCATGGGATGCCATGCCCTCCTCCAATTAACCACTATCCTACCGGCCCAGAAATTAAAGTTTCTACTTTTTGGGAGTGGGGGGCAAACTTTTTATAGGGTTAAAACATATATCCAGCCAGTTTTGCAAACCTTAAGTGTGAACTTTAAGCTCTAAAGTTTTTTACAAAATGTTGGATGCTCCCTGAAAACCACCACTCAGATCAAGATACAGAGCACAACTGATTCCTGGAAGTGTCCCTCATGCCTGCTTCCAGTCTTTATCCCCCACTAAGTGGAGCTGCTGTTTAGACAGCTGCTTCTGTCACCATAGATTATTTTTACTCGCTTTGGCATTTTACGAAAATGAAAACACAAGTGTGTTGTCTATGGTATCTGGCTTCCTTCACTCATCCTTGTGTCTGTGAGACATCCATGTATAGCTTTGTTCTTTTTTTCTTGCTGTGTTGAATTCTATCGCACAGATATAATGCAGTTGGCCACCTGATGTGAAGAGCCGACTCGTTGGAAAAGACCCTGATGCTGGGAAAGACTGAGAGCAAGAGAAGGGGGCAACAGAGGATGAGATGGTTGGATGGCATCACAGACTCAATGGAAATGAGTTGGAGCCAGCTCCGGGAGATAGTGAAGGACAGGGAAGCCTTGTGTGCTGCAGTTCATGGGGATGCAAAGTCAGACATGACTTAGCGACTGAACAACAACAACACAGTTGGTGTCTTTTCCATTTGAAGGCTGTGTGGTTTGTTTCCAGTCTTTGGCTTATTGTGATTAATGTTGCTAGAAGTATTCCTGGCAGTCTCTATTGGTGTGCTTATGTAATACATTCTTGTTGGATTGATGCCTGGGGGTGGGGTTGCTGCATCTTAGGGTACGTTTTTGTAGATTCTGCCAGTTTCGCAAAGTTTTGGTACCACTTTATACCGTCACTGGCTGTATGAGAGAATTTCAGTTGTTTCACTTTCTCATCAACACTTGTATTACCACTTTTTACATTTTAGCGAATCTGGTGGATGTAATTGTGGTTAACTCAGGGTTTTAATTGCATTTCTTGGTGGTTTATAACATTTAGTAGGTATTCATACATACACTAGCCATTTGAGTTTTTTTATTATATGCATGATTTTTATTTCCGGTTTTAAAATAGTTTTCTGTAGGTTTTAAATATTTTCACTAAATATGTACAGCCATTTTAAGCAGAAAAACAAAGTAAAATGATTTTCTATTTACTTCTTTGAGAATTTTTATTTTAATTTTCAGCTCTGTGTATGATTTAAATTTTTTTAAATTTTACATTGGAGTTTCTTTAAATTGTGTATTCTATCCTCACAATGTATCTCATATCTTAAAAAAATTTTTATGAAGTATAGTTAATTTACAGTGTGCTGATCTTCTGGCAATAAGCTTTCTAAATTTTTATTTGTATAAGTGAAAGTCACTCAGTTGTGTCCAACCCTTTGTGACCCCAAGGACTGTAGCCCACCAGGCTCCTCTGTCCGTGGGATTCTCCAGGCAAGAATACTGGAGTGGGTTGCCATTTCCTTCTCCATATTTGTATAAATGTCTTTATTTTCCCTTTCTTTAAAAAGTGATATTTTCCCTGGATATGGAATTCTAGTTAGGTGCCCAAAAGATGCCATGATATTGTCTGTCTTCCATCATTTCTATTGAGAAGTCTTATCATTGCTCTTTGAAGATAAAGCATCTTTTAAAGGTTATACTCTTTGCTGTTACTTTTCAGTAGTTTGACCACAATTTGCTGACATAGAGTCTCTTTATTTTGATGTTTGATGGGCCTCCAAGCCACCTCTCCCTCTTCTTACTTTGCCTCACATCTGGGCAAGCTCAGAAAACCTGGGTGCATCTTCCGTCTGTGCCAGTGGGAAATCTGAACCACACAAATCTGAACCATACAAATCTGAACCTGCATGGGAAGCCTCATCCCAGCTCCATCCTCTTATAACCATAACAACTGGAGCCAGTGTTTCCCCCCACCCCCCCTGACTTTCTTGGTCTTTTTTCTTTGTATTTATCCTGCTTGGCATTTGTAAAGTTTTTTGAATCTGTGTGTTGATATCCCTGTAAAACTTAGGAAAATGCTGAGTCATTTTCTCTTCAATGATTGATCTTGTCTGTATTAGAGTTCTGCAGAGAACTCTAATATATATACATAACATATATATTCCCTATCTATATATCTATATATGTTTATAGATACAGATTTATTGAGAGGGATTTTTTAAGGAATTAAATCACATGATTGTCAGCACCTGTAGTCTATTGAGGGAAAACTGGCAGGCTTTGACTCTTTTTTTTAATAGGTGCCAGTTTCTGGTGATTTTCTCCATCATTTCTTCTATTTTCTTGGGCATATTAATCGTACCTCTTTTAAAGTTTATGTCTGCAAACTCCAACATCTGGTTCCTCTGTAATCTGTTTTCACTCTTTGTTTTTCTATTTTTGGCATTCAATGCTGTTTCTATCCTGCCTGGTAATTTTTTATTGCATGCTGAAAATTGTGTATGAAAAATTGTAGAGCTTCTGGATGAAGTCTTATTCTTCCAGAAAGGGTTTAATTTTCTCCTTATTGATGGATAAAGTATGGGTACATCATCTTCATTGAGTCATGTCTTGCCTTACCATATTCTTGGAGGGTAGCCCTTTAGGATTTCAACTGAAAGGCTGAGGTGTTTATTAGGAATCTTTCTTTTGATTTACCGTGAATTCCAAATTTTGTTTCCCCAAACCCATGAGAGTGCCAGAGTCTGTGTTCAGCCTCTGAGCAGGTGCTTTCCGGTTGGGTTCTCTGTCTCTCTCCCTGTGATCTCATAGTTTTAAAATTTGGTACATTTCTTGCAGAGAAATTCAGTGTGGACTACAGCACTCACTTCCTTGCGGTTCTCCGTTCTCCGGTACCTTGCCTCTCCATCATAGGTGCTTGTTACTCAGATCTCTGTTTCTTTTTCCTTATCCTTCTGATCTAAGTAAGTAGCTGCCTGATGTTCTAGACCCCTGCTTTTGATTCGGCTTCTATGACTCACATTGGGAAAATACCCCAGGAGTTAAAATCAGCAGAGGAGATAACACTTACTTCAGTGTGTTCCTCTGGGGTTTGGACTGACTGGGATATTTTTGAAGGCCTTTCAAACAGCTCTTTTTAAAAAAGAGATTCAGCCTTCATAGTTGTTCTCAGTGAGTTTAGTCTGAATACTTTCGTATAGCTACTTGCTTATAGCCAGGAGCAGAGGAAGTCTGAGTTAAGTTTTGGATAGGATTTGCATAAGAAAGTTTCTAACTCCGTGTGGGTCCTCTTCTCTAGTGAAAAACGGTTAATGGTTTGTCTGAAGGTGACTGAGAGACCCCAGTGTTCTTTGCTTGCTCGAGATAGCAGTTAATTGTTGAGAGGGAAGAGGGGAGAGTTTCTATGTTAGTGCGTAAGACCAGGTGGGGAGACTTGAGGCTGGCAGGCACTACTGAGACCAGCTGGGCTTCAAGGGCCTCTCATGACTGTTTCTTAGTGGGCAGGAGAGGCCTCTGACATGGTGTTTTCCACCATCTGTGGTTTTATCAGATTTCTAAAGGGGTTAGGGATAAAAAAGGCAAAGATTCAGTGACCTAGTTGGAGGACTGAAGCAGCCCGAGAAGAGGTGTATTAGTTCACCCAAGTCACCACAACAAAGTATCATGGACTGACTTAAAGGACAGTTATTTTCTCATGGTTCTGGAGGCTGGAAACCCAAGATCAAGGTTGCCATTAATGTTGGTTGCTGGTGAGGCCTCTCTTCCTGGCTTGTAGACAGCCCCCTTCTCACTGTGTCCTCACACGGCGTCTCTGGGCTTGGAGACAGACAGCCAACTGTTTGGTATCACTTCTTCCCAGATGGTGCTGGTGGTAAAGAACCCACCTGTCAATGCAGGAGACATGAGACATGGGTTCAATCCCTGGGTCGGGAAGATTCCCTGGAGGAGGACATGGCAACCCACTCCAGTATTCTTGCATGAAGTATCCTGGTGGCCTAGAGAGCCTGGCGGTCTATAGTCCATGGGGTCGCAAATGGTCAGACATTCTTAGGGGATGCATACTAATGGAAACCGCCCACCCTGGCCAGGCACCATAGTAACCATTTGCATAAGTTGTTTTATGACAGGAGGTCCTGGTAAAGAACACAGAACTAATAAGCCACCACCAACCAGAAGAATTTGGGAAAGGTCTAAAGGAGTCACCACATGTCCGACCACCTCCCTGAATCCTTCTCTCCCGCATCCATGTTGGCCGAACAAAGCGTGCACCACCAGGAGGGACTCTGAGTCAGAATGATTGGCTAAAGACAACCCGGAAACTAATCCCATCACCGTAAACCCCAAGACTGTGAGCCACGTGGCAGAGCTGTTCTCCTGGGTTCCCTTGCCCTACTGCTCTCCACTCGGGTGCCCTTTCCCAATAAAATCTCTTGCTTTGTCAGCACATATGTCTCTTCAGACAATTCATTTCTGAGTGTTAGGCAAGAGCCCAGTTTCAGGCTCTGGAAGGGGCCCCTCTTCCTGCAACAACATGACTGAAGTGACTTAGCACACATGCACGCTTCTTCTGATAAGGACACCAGAACTACCAGATTAGGGCCTCAGCCTTATAACTTGGGGCTTCCTAGTGGTGCTAATGGTGTAGAACCTGCCTGCCAATGCAGAGATGCAAGAGATGCAGGTTTGATCCCTAGGTCAGGAAGATCCCCTGGAGAAGGAAATGGCAACCTGCTCCAATACTCTTGTCTGGAAAATTCCATGGACAGAGAAGCCTGGCAGGTTACAGTCCATGGGGTTACAAAAGAGTTGGACATGACTGAGCATTCACACTTATAAATTCGTGCGTGCACGCTAAGTCACTTTCAGTCGTGTCCGACTCTTCTCGACCCCATTAACTGTAAGTGGCCAGGTTCCTCTGTTCATGGAATTCTCCAGGTAAGAATACTGGAGTGGATTGCCAGGCCTTACCTCCAAGGGATCTTCCCAACCCAGGGATCGAACCCATGTCTCTTACATCTCCTGCATTTGCAGGTGGGTTTTTTACCACTCACACCACATTTAACCTTAAGTATCCTCTTAAAGACCCTATCTCCAAACACATTTACATCCTGAAGTTCTGGGTGTTAGGACTTCAATATATGAACTTGGGAGGGATACTTCAGGCTGTAATATCAAGGCTATCCAAATCATGGCTCATGATAGACCTGAGGATAAAGATGGAGCATACTCTGGTACCTCCCTGATGCCCAGTGATGAACTTCTCATCCCAAGACTGCGTCTGCTCATATCCATGGCTTCTGTGCATCTCAGAGCAGTTGCTCAACAAATATCTTATAGAACTGAGTGAACCCTAGGGGTTCTAGCTGGGATCTCTTCTCAGTACAAGATGTCACTCTTCCCTTCCCTAGTGTACAAACTAGCCCAGTGAGGGTGGAGGGTTCACCTGTGATCACAGAGTGAGTGAGCAGCAGAGAATGGCCCGGGGCCCAGGTGCCCTGCCTCCAGACTCATGTCTACCCCAGGTGGGCCTCTTCCACTCCTGGAGTCCTTGCTAAAGTCAGAGAAAGTGGAGCGAATCTGCGAGTCGAGGAGTCGACACCAACTCATTTCCTCTCACAGGATATTTGTGTTTAAATCTCCATGCCAGGCCGAGGAAGAGAAATCTAAGCCACGTGTGTGTGCGTGCATGGGCTCCAAAGGGCTGGGTAGGTGGCGTGCTGAGGTCTGCAGACAGGTCACCCAGGGGAGACCTGATTTGCTTGGCCTCTCAATTTTCCTGCCTCCAACCCCGACTTCGTTTTGCGATACTGGTGAGTGTATCCATGTGCATGCAGAAATCTTGAAATAACTGGACTGAATCTGTCTCTCTAACCCTATAGTGTTCCAGACCCAAATCCCAATTGAAAAGCAGGCCAAATTAGCTCATGTCTTCATATCCAAGTTATAATTTGCAATAATAAATGAAAGTGAAATGTTCCTTAAAATGTTAAGAAAAAAAAAAAAAAAACTATCTTAGTTTCCAGGAGAGAGTTTAAAACAAAACAGCCACAGAGAGCACAACTTTCCGTGAAAAGGAATAGATTTTTTACTGATGGCTAAAGTTGCTGAGAAAGCTTCTGGAAACTTCCGGGTCTGGCTCAGAATGCTATTTCTGACCTTGGCAGCCACTGGCTGTCTGGTATTTGGCATATCCCTTGTCCTCTCTGGGCTGTAGTTTTCTCATCTGCACAAGTTCATTGAGATGTCTCTCTTTGCATTGTGGCACTTTATCTATGCCTACCTGTCACATGGGTATCATGACCTCCCTTTAATAGGAGAGGGAGGACGTACAGAAAGGTGCTGAGCTATGAGCGACATAGCTGAAAAACAACACCAGAGCTTCAGATTGCATGGTGGTCTTTGCACCCTTTGAGTAAGGAGGGCTGTGTGGCCTTGGACAGGCCTACCAACCTCTCTGTTCTTCTGTTTCCTGCCTGTAAAGGGAAACACAGTAGTGTCCACTCTAGACGATTGTCATGAGAATCAAATAAATAAGGCTCTGATGGTGCTTGCTGTGTTCTCAGCCCGGTCGAGAAGTCTCAAGAAACTTTCTTGGCAACTAGAACCACCAGATCTGCTTCCTTCCATGGAAAGTTCTTAGCTTTGTGGCAGTATTGTTTTAAAATGTATCCTACAAATGGAAATAAGTTTCTCTTACCATCCAACAGATTTTCTCTGCTTGGGCTCCAAAATCACTGCAGATGGTAACAGCAGCCATGAAATTAGAGGACGCTTGCTTCTTGGAAGGAAACCTAAACAGCATATTAACAAGCAAAGACATCACTTTGCCAACAAATGTCCATATAGCCTCTTCCAACAACACAAGAGAAAATTCTACACATGGACATCACCAGATGGTCAACACCGAAATCAGATTGATTATATTCTTTGCAGCCAAAGATGGAGAAGCTCTGTACAGTCAGCAAAAACAAGACCAGGAACTGACTGTGGCTCAGATCATGAACTCCTTATTGCCAAATTCAGACTGAAATTGAAGAAAGTAGGGAAAACCACTAGACCATTCAGGTATGACCTAAATCAAATCCCTTATGATTATACAGTAGAAGTGAGAAGTAGATTTAAGGGCCTAGATCTGATAGATAGAGTGCCTGATGAACTATGGACTGAGGTTTGTGACATTGTACAGGAGACAGGGATCAAGACCATCCTCATGGAAAAGAAATGCAAAAAAGCAAAATGTCTGTCTGGGGGTGCCTTACAAATAGCTGTGAAAAGAAGAGAAACGAAAAGCAAAGAAAAGGAAAGATATAAACATCTGAATGCAGAGTTCCAAAGAATAGCAAGGAGAGATAAGAAAGACTTCCTCAGAGATCAATGCAAAGAAATAGAGGAAAACAACAGAATGGGGAAGACTAGCGATCTCTTCAAGAAAATTAGAGATACCAAGGAAACATTTCGTGCAAAGATGGGCTCGATAAAGGACAGAAATGGTATGGACCTAACAGAAGCAGAAGATATTAAGAAGAGGTGGAAAGAATACACAGAAGAACTGTACAAAAAGGATCTTCATGACCCAGATAATCACGATGGTGTTATCATTCATCTAGAGCCAGAGATCCTGGAATGTGAAGTCAAGTGGGCCTTAGGAAGCATCACTACGAACAAAGCTAGTGGAGGTGATGGAATTCCAGTTGAGCTATTTCAAATCCTAAAAGATGATGCTGTGAAAGTGCTGTACTCAATATGCCAGCACATTTGGAAAACTCAGCAGTGGCCACAGGACTGGAAAAGGTCAGTTTTCATTCCAATCCCAAAGAAAGGCAATGCCAAAGAATGCTCAAACTACCGCACAATTGCACTCATCTCACACGCTAGTAAAGCAATGCTCAAAATTCTCCAAGCCAGGCTTCAGCAATATGTGAACTGTGAACTTCCAAATGTTCAAGCTGGTTTTAGAAAAGGCAGAGGAACCAGAGATGAAATTGCCAACATCCGCTGGGTCATTGAAAAAGCAAGGGAGTTCCAAAAAAACATCTATTTCTCCTTTATTGACTATGCCAAAGCCTCTGACTGTGTGGATCACAATAAACTGTGGAAAATTCTGAAAGAGATGGGAATACCAGACCACCTGACCTGCCTCTTGAGAAAACTGTATGCAGGTCAGGAAGCAACAGTTAGAACTGGACATGGAACAACAGACTGGTTCCAAATAGGAAAAAGAGTTCATCAAGGCTGTATATTGTCACCCTGCTTATTTAACTTATATGCAGAGTACACCATGAGAAACGCTGGACTGGAAGAAGCACAAGCTGGAATCAAGATTGCCAGGAGAAATATCAATAACCTCAGATATGCAGATGACACCACCCTTATGGCAGAAAGTGAAGAAGAACTAAAAAGCCTCTTGATGAAAGTGAAAGAGGAGAGTGGAAAAGTTGGCTTAAAGCTCAACATTCAGAAAACGAAGATCATGGCATCTGGTCCCATCACTTCATGGGAAATAGATGGGGAAACAGTGGAAACAGTGTCAGACTTTATTTTTCTGGGCTCCAAAATCACTGCAGATGGTGACTGCAGCCATGAAATTAAAAGACGGTTACTCCTTGGAAGAAAAGTTATGACCAATCTAGATAGCATATTCAAAAGCAGAGACATTACTTTGCCAACAAAGGTCCATCTAGTCAAAGCTATGGTTTTTCCAGTGATTATGTATGGATGTGAGAGTTGGACTGTGAAGAAAGCTGAGCACTGGAGAATGGATGCTTTTGAGCTGTGGTGTTGGAGAAGACTCTTGAGAGTCCCTTGGACTGCAAGGAGATTCAACCAGTCCATTCTGAAGGAGATCAGCCCTGGGATTTCTTGGGAAGGAATGATGCTAAAGCTGAAACTCCAGTACTTTGGCCACCTCATGTGAAGAGTTGACTCATTGGAAAAGACTCTGATGCTGGGAGGGATTGGGGGCAGGAGGAAAAGGGGATGACAGAGGATGAGATGGCTGGATGGCATCACTGACTCAATGGACATGAGTCTGAGTGAACTCCAGGAGTTGGTGATGGACAGGGAGGCCTGGCGTGCTGTGATTCATGGGGTCGCAAAGAGTCAGACACGACTGAGCGACTGAACTGAATGATGATCTTTCCAGTAATCATATATGAATGTGAGATTTGGACCATAAAGAAAGCTGAGCACTGAAGAACTGATGCTTTCGAACTGTGATTCTGGAGAAGACTCTTGAGAGTCCCTTGGATTGCAAGGAGATCCAACCAATTAATCCTAAAGGAAAAGAAACCTGAATATTCATTGGAAGGACTGATGCTGAAGCTGAAGCTCCATTATTTTGGCCACCTGATGTAAAGAACTGACTCGTTTGAAAAGACCCTGATGCTGGGAAAGATTGAAGGCAAAAGGAGAAGAGGACAGCAGAGGATGAGATGATTGGGTAGCATCACTGACTCAATGGGCATGAATTTGGGCAAATGTAGGAGACAGTGAGGGACAGGGAGGCCTGACATGCTGCAGTCTGTGTGGTTGCAAAGAGTTGGACATGACTTAACAGCTGAACAACAACAACAACATCCTAAGCACTGAATTCAGTGTAAGCTATGGGCACCACTTCTAACTGTTGTTCAAATCAGCACTTTGGAGACAAGGCCCTTGGGTTGCAAGCAACAAGCACCAACTCTGGCCAACTGAAGCAGAAAGGCCACTTCTATGATGATGACAATCGATCATGGCTGAGGCAGGCTCTGGATGGACAAAAATCAGGGCACCTGTGGGGAGGCAGGGCATGTGAGTCACGGGAAGCAAGTAGCCAAGCTGATGCTGGGGAACTGGCCATAGCCCCCTTCTGTATTACCTTACTCTCTTCCAGATCGAAGTTTGGGGGAGGGAAAAAGTGTCTATGGTAACAAATTACCACAGACGAGGGGCTTATGTGTGTGTGTATGCTGAGTCACTAAGTCATGTCCAATTCTGTGTGACCCCATGGACTATAGCCCACCAGGCTCCTCTGACCATGGAACTTTCCAGGCAAGAATACTGGCTTGGGTTGCCATTTCCTTCTCCAGGGGATCTTCCTAACCCAGGGATTGAACCCACATCTCTTGCATGTTTTGCATTGGCAGGTGGGTGTTTACCAGCTGTACCACCTGGGAAGGCCTAACTAGTGGCTTAAGTCAACACAAATGGAGGGATGAATAGATGGGGCGCAGAGGATTTGAGGGCAGAGACTCTTCTTGTATGATACTGTCATGGTGGATACATGTCACCATCCACCTGTCAAACCCATAGAATGTACAACTCCAAGAGGGACCCAAGTGTAGACTGTGGACTCGTGGCCACAGTGGAGTAATTTGGTCCACCTGCCTACCTCTAGTATTGGCATATGATGGAGCCACTGCGAGGGCTTACCGAAACGCAGCTCGTGGGCCCCAGTCCCAGGCTTTCTGATGCAGCAGGTTTGGAAGGGCCCTGAGAATGTGCATTTCTTACAGATTCCCAGGTGATGCTGATGCTTGCTGCTGGTCCCAGAATCCCTCTTCGGGGTCAGAGGAGGCAGAATCCTGTGACTGACTTTGTCACACAGCCCATAAATAGTGGGAAGAGAAACTTCCTGAACGATCATGGATGCAGATACTGGGTGTGATGACTGCCAGGTGGCAGGGAACACAAATGTCCGGGTAGTTAGGGGCTCCTGCTCTGAATAAAGTATGTGATGCAGTCACAAGGAAGGTGTGCTCAGAACTGACGGAGGAATCAGTGTTCATTGCAGCACTGTTTGCAATAGCCGAGACACCGAAGCAACCTAAAAGCCTGTCAACAGAAGAATGGAGACAGATGTGGGACATATATACCATGAAATATTCTTCAGCCATTAAAAGGAAGGAAATAACGCCATTTGCAGCAACATGAATGGACCTAGAGATTGTCATAGTGAGGGAAGTCAGTCAGACAGAGAAGGAGAAATACTGTATGACATCCCTTTTACGTGGAATCTAAAAAGAAGTGATACAAATGAACTTACTTACAAGACAGAAAGAGACTCACAGGACTTAGAAAATGAATTTTTGGTTGCTGTGGGGATGAGGGGGAGAGTTAGAGAGTTTAGGATGGACATGTACACCCTGCTTGCTGTATTTAAAATGGATAACCAACAAGGTTCTACTGTACAGCACATGGAACTCTGCTCGAGGTTATGTGGCAGCCTGGATGGGAGGGGAGTTGGGGGGAGAATGGATACATGTATATGTATGGCTGAGTCCCTTGGCTGTTCACCTGAAACCATCATAACATTTTTAACTGGCTATACCCCAATACAAAATAAAAAGTATTTTAAAAGGAAATGGTGGAGGAGGGTAAAGAGAGGCTGGCAGAGGTCATACTGGCCGTTGAGACCCACAGGCTGGTGGGTCCGCACTCCTGCCTGAGTGTCCAGCGGCCTGGCCACAAACAGTTCCATGGCGGGGACAAAGACTCAGTGGGCCTACATAACATGTGCTCCCAGTAGGGGTGCCCGGGTAGGGACAGTTTTACCTGGATCTTGGAGCCAGAGAGCAAGCTGCAGGGAGAATCTGCTTTTCATTCTCAGAAACAAGGAGCCTGGATCGAATGACCTGTGGGACCAGCTGACTGGCCCCGTCTGCCATCCTCTGCAATCTTGTCCCGAAGCTAATGATGTCATAGCCCTGGGCTGCGTCCGATCTGTGTAGTTAGGTTGATGGGATTAATCAGCTCATGTTAACATGCTGATGATCATGAAATAAAGACGACCATTTCAATAGGATACTTGGGGCTGGCGGGGACCAAAGTGAAATCATTTGGACATTCACAGAGGTCACGGTTGAATTATCACAAAACTTCCTTTACTCAAAGCAGATGCTTATTAAGATTAATTTAGTGTGAAAAGTGAACCAGACTGAGTCTCAAAGACATTGTCTCCTCAATTATGTAACAGGACCCCTCCTCATTGTCCTCTGCTCATTGAAGATGATTGTGTGTTTCCTCCGGGGACGGTTCAGCACGCCGATTGCAGTCCCTCTTTGGGGGATGCTCAGTGAGATCTCAGCATTCACACAGAGACAGAGCACATAGAAACAAAAGGGAGCAGTGACTGCAGACAGAACCCATCTTTCTGCTAAAACCATGTATTCAGCAGTTTCTAGAGATGTGCCTTGTCTGAAGACAAGAAGCAGACATGGGGAAATGACTTCACCTTCTTGAATGGTAGTAGATGCTTTTGCGAGGATGGGTCCTGGTGACCATCCAGGTTGTTTGGGTCCAGAGGAGGAGCTCTGAGAAGTATAACTGGTGAGGATCACATTTATTGGATCTGTGAAGGGTTTAACCTTCCTCCCAGATGCCTGCAGAGCTGTCATCATGTCCAGCCTTCTTTCTCGTTTAAGCAAATGAGATCCAGTTCTCTAGTTTGTCTGTCAGTGGTAAAGAATCCGCCTGCCAGTGTGGGAGACGCAGGAGATGCGGGTTCGATCCTTGGGTCAGGAAGATCCCCTGGAGAAAGGAATGGCAACTCATTCCAGTATTCTTGCCTGGAGAATTCCATGGACAGAGGAGCCTGGCAGGCTTCAGTCCATGGGGTTGCAAAGAGCTGTACACAACTGAGCACGCATACACCTTGTTACAAAAATATTGTGAAGATTTTACATTCAAAATTTTGCATTGTAAATTTACATTTTTTTATGAATTTATTTTTTATTGAAGGATAATGCTTTACAGAATTTTGCTGTTTTCTATCAAACCTCAACATGAATCAGCCATTACACTTACATTTTAAAATCTCCCAATTTAAGATCTTTTCCTTTGGTTTCCAAGACCCTCTGGAGCCCTGATCTGACCCTATGTCTGATCCTTTCCTATTGTCCTTTCTGCCTCCTCTTCCAAAGGTAATTTCTTGACTGTTGCTCCTCCCCAGGGCTCAGCTCTCTGGAAACTCATTGGAAACCCTCTCTTCCCAGAGTTAATTCATCCAGTCCCATGTTTTAAATGATCACGTAAAGCCTAGAGATACCAGGAAAGCAAGGCTATCTGCCTTAATCAAATCAAATCCAGAGTCTCCCAGATTAGCCCAGAGAGGAGAATTTTCTGATAGGAGGGGGCAACTGGCCACACAGCCCTGTCTGAGTTTTCTTTTCTTTGGAATTCTTGCTTTCTCCTCCTCTGGGGAATGTCAGGAAGGGCCTGCTTTCCTGCAAATCTCTGACCTAAGAGCGAACAAATCCCTTCCTCTTGGTTTTCCTAAAGCACAGCTGACACAAGAAACTTTCTTAATATTGCTATGGCTCCATCCAAGGACTTCTTTAGTGGCTTAATGGTAAAGAATCTGCCTGCAATGAAGGAGACGCAGGAGATGTGAATTTGATCCCTGGGTGAATTTGATCTTCCTCCAGGAAGATCCCCTGGAGAAGTAAATGGCAACCCCCTCCAGTGTTCTTGCCTGGAGAATCCCATGGACAGAGGAGCCTGGTGGTCTACAATCCATGGGGTCGTAAAGAGCTGGACTCAGCTAAACAACTAAACACCAACAATGAATGAAGGAAAAACTCAAGGGGAATAAGGGTAACAAGACCAAAGAAGGTAAACAGCTTGGCTTACAAGGTCTGAACCAACAGAGCTGTGTAATTTTACTGCAGATGGTGACTACAGCCATGAAATTAAAAGATGCTTACTCCTTGGAAGGAAAGTTATGACCAACCTAGATAGCATATTCAAAAGCAGAGACATTACTTTGCCAACAAAGGTCTGTCTAGTCAAGACTATGGTTTCTCCTGTGGTCATGTATGGGTGTGAGAGTTGGACTGTGAAGAAAGCTGAGCACCGAAGAATTGATGCTTTTGAACTGTGGTGTTGGAGAAGACTCTTGAGAGTCCCTTGGACTGCAAGGAGATCCAACCAGTCCATTCTAAAGGAGATCAGCCCTGGGATATCTTTGGAAGGAACGATGCTAAAGCTGAAACTCCAGTACTTTGGCCACCTCATGCGAAGAGTTGACTCATTGGAAAAGACTCTGATGCTGGGAGGGATTGGGGGCAGGAGGAGAAGGGGATGACAGAGGATGAGATGGCTGGATGGCATCACTGACTCGATGGACGTGAGTCTGAGTGAACTCCTGGAGCTGGTGATGGACAGGGAGGCCTGGCGTGCTGCGATTCATGGGGTCGCAAAGAGTCGGACACGACTGAGTGACTGAACTAAACTGAACTGAAGTTATCTCACGCTAGGTAACAAATCAACTCAAGCTGTAGTGGCGTGACAGTATCATTTATTACAGTCATAGTTTCCATGGGGCAGGAATAGAGGAAGGCATCTCATGGACAGCCACTTGTGAGCTCTCTTGTGGTTGCACTCACGTATCAGCTGGGGCTGCATCATCTGAAGGCTTGGCTGGGGCTGAAGAATCCACTTCCAAAGTGGATCATTCAGATGGCCGGCAAGTTCTTTCTGGCTATTGGTTGGGGTTGGAGGGGAGCTCTCAGTTCCTCTGCCAATGTGCTTGCCACAGGACTGCTTGAGTATCCTCCTGGCATGGTGGCTGGTCTTCCCTCAAGCAAGTGGTCATTGTAACGCTTTCTATCTAACCTCAGAAGTCACACGTTTTCAATTCCTTAACATTCTACTGGTCACCAAGAGGCAGCCCTGGTTCAATAAAGGGGTTGACTACATAGGGACTTGAGTGCTGGGAGACATGGATCCCAGGGGACTGTCTTGGAAGCTGGCTACCGCAAGGGCCAATCTGTTCTCCGGGATTTGTGGGACTGTGTCATGCCATGAGGATCCATATAAAGAGGGTTTTAGGGACCTTCACTTTTTGGCTTCACCCACTGCCTTAGATGAAGCACTGACTTGGCAAGAGCATACAGGGCCACCCCTCTTCCAGTTTTATCTTAAGAAGTCAGAAGTGGAGAATTTAATCCTACTCCTTAGTTCATGGTATACATTCATCATTGCCCTATGGGAGGCTTCTTTTTTGCTTTATTGATTTATTCTCTTTTTATCTCCATTGCACATCTTCACTGTCTCCTCTACACCCCTTCCCCATGACCACCACAGGCAAGCACTTTAAAATGTTTATTGAGTGTCTTAGCCTACTTGGGCTGGTATCACAAAATGCCATAGATTGGTGGTTTAAACAATAGACATTTATTTCTCATGGTTCTGGAGGTTGGGAAGTCCAAGACTAAGTTTTGCTTCTTGGTGGGGTCCTTGCTTGAAGACGGCTGCCATCTCGTCGTGCCCACACATGTCTCACTGTGTCTCCTCTTCTTGCAGGGTCACTAATCTCATCCTGGGGCCCCAGCCTCATGACCTCATTACCTCTTGAAGCTCCCATTTCCAAATACCATTACATCAGAAGTAGGCTTTCAACATGTGAATTTGAGGGGCACAAAAACATTAGGCTATAACAATGGGCATCCTTATATTATTATGTATACTTGGAAAATATATACTCGGAGAAGGCAATGGCACCCCACTCCAGTACTCTTGCCTGGAAAGTCCCATGGATGGAGGAGCCTGGTAGGCTTCAGTCCATGGGGTTGCTTAGAGTTGGACATGACTGAGTGACTTCACTTTCACATATTGGAGAAGGAAATGGCAACCCACTCCAGTGTTCTTGCCTGGAGAATCCAGGGATGGGGAGCCTGGTGGGCTGCTGTCTATGGGCTCACACAGAGTCAGACACAAAGTGACTTAGCAGCTTA
The DNA here is from genome assembly GCF_027580195.1 of Bos mutus. Classification (NCBI taxonomy): domain Eukaryota; kingdom Metazoa; phylum Chordata; class Mammalia; order Artiodactyla; family Bovidae; genus Bos; species Bos mutus. Next base: position 104,259,394 of record NC_091622.1, on the reverse strand, counting down.
GGATACTTGGAAAATAGGTAGTGTTATTTTGTCTGTTCATGGATTTTTAATCTCCATAGAGGTTATCAGACCAAAGAATTTGCTCTGTAAATCACTTGACTCATGTAGCATATACCTCCTCTGAGGCGGATTTCTGCCCCCTTTTAGTCATCCATCCTCCTGGTGATGAATAGACACCCAGATCACCTCCAATCCCTCCACCACAAATAATGTTTCAAAGAAACCCTTTTCCCTTTAGTTCTGAATGAGAATTTCCATGGAGTCTCCATGTAGGTAAAGGTCCCTGGGTCATGCTGCTGCTAAGTCGCTTCAGTCATGTCCGACTCTGTGCGACCCCATAGACGGCAGCCCACCAGGCCCTGCCGTCCCTGGGGTTCTCCAGGCAAGAACACTGGAGTGGGTTGCCATTTCCTCCTCCAATGCATGAAAGTGAAAAGTGAAAGTGAAGTCGCTCAGTCGTGTCCAACTCTTAGCAACCCCATGGACTGCAGCCTACCAGGCTCCTCCATCCATGGGATCTTCCAGGCAAGAGTACTGGAGTGGGATGCCATTGCCTTCTCCCCCTGGGTCATAGACATACATAAATGTACTTAATGTGACTACATGGGAGCAGGTAACTCTCCAGGGCACGTTTTAGTCTCCTAGACTCCAGGCCAGAGAGAAAGTGTGTCTTCTTATCTCCCTTCTTCAGAATTCCTGCCCAGGTCCAAGGTTTTGATTGATAAACCTACTGCTTTCCAGGAAGCCGGATGAGTTGTAGCCCACACTTACAGGTCCATCTGCATAACATAGCCTAAAGGTCCGTTTAGTCAAGGCTCTGGTTTTTCCAGTGGTCATGTATGGACCCAAGAGTTGGACTATGAAGAAAGCTGAGCGCCAAAGAATTGATGCTTTTGAACTGTGGTGTTGGAGAAGGCTCTTGAGAGTCCCTTGGACTGCAAGGAGATCCAACCAGTCCATTCTAAAGGAGATCAGCCCTGGGTGTTCTTTGGTAGGACTGATGCTAAAGCTGAAACTCCAGTACTTTGGCTACCTCATGCGAAGAGTTGATTCTTTGGAAAAGACTCTGATGCTGGGAGGGATTGGGGGCAGGAGGAGAAGGGGACGACAGAGGATGAGATGGCTGGATGGCATCACCGACTCAATGGACATCAGTTTGAGTGAACTCCCGGAGTTGGTGATGGACAGGGAGGCCTGGCGTGCTGCGATTCATGGGGTCACAAAGAGTCGGACATGACTGAGCAACTGAACTGAACTGAATGTTCCAAAATAAAAAAAGGTTGTGATCTCATGGTCTGAAAGGTCATGTCATTGCACAGCCCAGTTCATGTCTCTATCCTTCACCTTCTTTCGGAGCATCAGATCTACTTACTGTGTTACCTGCAACACACCCCTCCTTGGCTGTTCCAAAGGCCCCCTCCAACTCAGCTTGTCTGTACGCTCTTTACTTTCATGACCACTGCCTCCTTACCAGAATGGTACCACCAGCTCCTGCTCAGTCACGTGGTCACCACTGATGTCACCACTGCGTTCTTTCTCTGCTTCCCTTGGTGAGGTTCTGCTGGGATCATCCCCTAGACACTTTTGGGGTCTGCTATTCCTTTTCCATCCAGACACCATTATTCTTGGCTTAGATTATTTCACCAGTCTCCTGGTTCAAAGCCACATCACTCATTCTGGGAGCGGGAGCCATGTACCACGTGGTCGCCAGTGTAGGTTCCTGACCTTGACACACAATTGGATCCCTGCACCAGGAGAGGAAAGTTGAATCAGTTGAATCAGAACCTGAAAGCAGAGTGGGAGGAGAAGAGAGGCTGGCATTTCTAGCTTTAAAAGTTGCACAAGCTTATGGTCACCAAAGGGGAAAGGTGAGGGGTGGGGGATAAATTACAAGGTTAGGATTAACAGGTACACACTACTATATTTGGGCTTCCCTGGTGGCTCAGCCAGTAAAGAATGCACCTTCAGTGAAGAAGACTCCAGTTTGACCCCTGGATCAGGAAGATCCTCTGGAGAAGGGCATGGTTACCCACTCTAGTATTCTTGCCTGGAGAGTCCCACGGATAGCGGAGCCTGGTGGGCGACAAAGGGGAAGCAAAGAGTTGGACATGACTTAGCATCTAATACACACACTATTATATTTAAAATAGATAATCAGCAAGGAAAGAACTCTAGCACAGGGAACTCTACTCAATACTCTGTTATAACCTATATGGGAAGAGAATCTGAAATACACATACATACATACACATATGTATGTGTGTAACTGTATTACTTGGTGGTACACCCGAGACTAACATAACACTGTAAGTCCACTGTACTTTAATGTAAACTAAAAATTAAATTAAAAAATAAGAAGCTGTACCCTGATGCTGGGAAAGATTGAAGATGGGAGGAGAAGGGGATGACAGAGGATGAGATGGTTGGATGGCATCACTGACTCAATGGACATGAGTTTGAGTAAGCTCCGGGAGTTGGTGATGGACAGAGAGGCCTGGCGTGCTGCAGTCCATGGGGTCACAAAGAGTCAGACTTGACTGAGCAACTGACCTGAACTGAACTGAACAAGTGATTTGAATGAACAGTCTCGGTTGTACTCACTGCTCTCATGAAGTGCTTCTCAAACCTTACTGAGTAGATGAATTACTTGGGGATCTTGGCAAAATGCAGCTTCTGATTCAGGATGTGTGTGGGTGCTGTGTTTCTAACGAGCACCCAGAGGCTGCTGATTCTGCTGGTCGGCCAACCACATTTTGCAGAATACATTCTAGCTCACACAGGGCCTAGCACACTGCCTCCATCATACCAGTGCTTGAGAAGTGCCTGTTGGATGCTAATGCATGAGTGAATGAGGGAACACCAGGCACTTAGGCGTATTATTTCATGCCATTTTCACATCACACTGAGTGGCTATATTCTTTATTACTCCCGTCTTACAGCTGGTACATGAGAGGCAAACGGCTGTATCAATTGGCCTGTGTGCTTAAGCTGAATGATCATGGGCACACCTGTTCACTCTCTCAGTATTTGTTATAAAAGAGGGAGAATAAAAGTAATTGCTTCATGGCATTATTGAAAGGGACAAATGACATAGTGAGTGGAAAATTCCTGGCAGAGTTGCTGATGCTTTCTAAGAGACCAGTAAAGGGTAGTTTAAAAAATGGTGCACAATTTCCCACCTACTGGGATGAGTAGAGTCAAAAAGACAGATAATGACAAGGCTTGGTGAAGATGTGGAGAAGTTGGAACCCTCATACACAGCTGCTGGGACGGCAAATGGTGTGGCCACTGTGGAAAGCAATCCAGAAACTCCTCAAAAGTAAAACAGAATTATCATAGGACCCAACAATCTCACTCCAGTCTACCCAAAGGGTGGAAAAAAAGATGCCTACTCCAAAACAGGTATGCATATGCTCATAGCAGCATTGCTCATAATAACAAAAAAGTGGAAATAGGCCAAACATATATGGCTGGTGAATAGATAAACAAAATGTGGTCCATCCATACTATGGAATATTATTCAGCTATAAAAAGGACAAAGGTGTTGATTTATGCTACAACATGGATGCACAGTGAAAACATGTTAAGTGAAAGAAATCACCCATTGTATGATTCTGTCTATGGAACATCTGTAAATGGTTATTGCCTTTGGTTGGGAAAGATGGGGGACTAGGGCTAATAGGCAAAATATATTGGGTTTCTTCGTAGTGATGATAAAAATATTCTAAAGTTGATTGTGGTGAAAATACTAAAAACCATTGAATTATACACTTTATTTTTTAATTTATTTTTTGAAGTATAGTTGATTTACAAAGCTGTATTAATTTCTCGTGTACAACAAAGTGGTTCAGTTTTATATATGTATACATTCTTCTTCATATTCTTTTCTATTGTGATTTATCAAAGAACATTGAATATAATTTCCTGCTCTGCACAGTAGGACCTTCTTGTTCATCCATCCTGTATATACTAGTCTGCATCTGCTAATCTCAAACTCCCACCCATCTCTCCCCACCCTGGATTATACACTGTAAATAGTTAAATTGTATGGTGTGTGTAGGATGTCTTAATACAGGTGTTACCCCAAAAGTGGTATGGTTAGGATTCAAGCACTGGTTTGGGACTTAAACCTATGGCACCTGATGGAGCTATTTATTTAATGAATCAAGACTTGGATGGACCTAGAGACCATCATACAGGGTGAAGTAGGTCAAAAAGGGAAAAACAAATATTGTATATTAACGCATATATGTGGAATCCAGAAAAATGGTACAGATGAACCTATTCGCAAAGCAGAAATAGAGATACAGATGTAGAGAACAAATGTATGGATACCAAAGGGGAAAGGGAGGGCGGGAGGAACTGGGAGATTGGGGTTGGCATATACACACTATGGATACTGTGTATAAAATAGATAACTAATGAGAATATACTGCATAGCCCAGGGAACTTACGTGATGCATTGTGGTGATCTAACTGGGAAGGAAGTCCAAAAGGAGGGGATATATGTGTATGTATGGCTGATCCGTTTTGCCGTACAGCAAAACTGACGCAACATGGGAAAGCAGCTGCACTGCAATAGAAACTAAATTCAAAAAAAGACCTCTTTGAGGGTCTATGATGCTGACTTCCAAATCTTGTGACTCTGTGCCCTCCGCTCTACCCAGAGAATTAGACATCCTGAAGGATTCTTTACCCTTCCTGCTGCCCGAGTAGCAAGTGTTGGCCCTCCATGTAATAGTTGCTCAGTAACTGCCTAGTGAATGGCATGGAATAGGTGTTTAAGAAATGTCAACATATTAAGATGACTCCGCTAATATTAAGCATTCAGAAGTGGAAGGTGCCTCGTGAAGAAGGTATATGTACAGGCCCACAGACAGCATAGTGAGAATTGCCTTGCAGTCATGGAGGCCTGGGAGGAAGGAGGCTGTGGTGAAGTCACACTCTGGGCTGGGAACGCCATAAATTGAATGGAAAAGCGACCAAAGAGCTGATGGTGTCGTTCCAGTCCAAATCTGAAGGTCTGAGAAGCCGGAGAGCCAATGGTTCCAGTCCAAGTTCAAGTTCAAAGGTGGGAGAAGATGGATGTCTCAGCCTGAAGAGAGGCAGAGAGAATGAATTTTTTGTTAGTGAGCCTTTCAGGCTAGTTAGGCCTTCAACTGATTGGAGAAGGCCCATCCACACTGTGGAGGGACTCTGGTGGTAAAGAACCCGCCTGCCAATGCAGGAGACTTAAGAGACATGGGTTCAATCCCTGGGTTGGGAAGATCCCCTGGAGAAGGGCATGGCGACCCACTCCAGTATTCTTGCCTGGAGAAACCCATGGACAGAGGAGCCTGGTGGGCTACGGTTCGTGGGGTCACAAAGAGTCAGACACGACTGAAGCAACTTAGCCCACACTGCTTTACTCAGTCTACATTCGAGTTTAAGCTCATCAAGAAACACTCACCCCACCCCCAACCCTGATATACCCAGAAATAATGTTTAACTGGGCACCTGTGATCCAATTAACTTGACACATAAAATCAGCCATCACAGTGAGCAAATGTGCACGCCGATGTCTAACCCTAATGTGTCTGGGTCCTTCTTTATTTACTGAGTTAATAGTTCTTGACTGTTTGATGAATGACCAGATGCTCCAAGGGGTAGGTGTAGCAGTCACCAGATGCTGTTAGGATGTGGGATTTGAGACAGACAACCTCAGGGTAGACTGGGAGTAGGCCTAGTCCTAGGAACCAGTATGTCTCTGTACTGATTTGAATAGTGTACCCTAAAAGTTCATGTCACCTCAGAACCTAAGAATGTGGCCTTATTTGAAAATAGGATCTTGGCAGAGGTAATTACGATTCTCTGGACGCTCAGTGGTAAAGAATCTGCCTGCAATGCAGGCAATGAGGGTTCAGTCTGTGGTCTGAAAAGATCCCCTGGAGAAGGAAATGGCAAAAGACTCCAGTATTCTTCCATGGAAATCCTTTGGACAAAAGAGACTGGACGGTTGCAGTCCATAGGGCAGCAAAGAGTCAAACAGACACAACTTAGTGACTAAACAGAAAGATCATACTGGGTTAGGGTGGGCCTAAATCCAGTCCTTGTAAGAAGAAGTTGCACAGATATTCAGGAAGAAGAGGGCTGTGTGAATCCGGAGGCAGAGGCCGGAGTGATGCAACCACAAGCCAAGAACACCAGGAGCCACAGAAGCTGGAAGAGGTGGGAAGGAATCTCCTCAAGAGCCTTAGGAGGGGGCGTACAAAATCCGAGACACCTTGATTTGGTACTTCTGTCCTTCTGAACTGTGAGAAAATAAGTCTGTTGTTTTAATTATCTGGATTATGGTAATTTGTTTGGGAGCCATAGGAAACTTGTATTAGCCTCCCAGGTAACACTAGTGGTAAAGAATCCACCTGCCAATGCAGGAAACCCATGAGATTTGAGTTCAATCCTTGGGTCAGGAAGATCCCCTGGAGGAGTGCATGGCAACCCACTCCAGTATTCTTGCCTTGAGAATCCCATGGACAGAGGAGCCTGGTGGGCTACAGTCCATAGCGTCGCAAAGAGTCAAACATGACTCAGGCAACTTAGCACACACTGTCTTGAACAAGAACCTCCCGGGCCTTTCTGCCACTCAAGGGTGATTGCCGGTCTCTGCTTCTCTTTCTAGAACACTCAAGTCCCCTCTGGTGACACTGTTCTGCTAACTATAAATGATCAGGTCCTCATGGGCTTTGGTAGGCCCTCTTATTTTTTTCGCTTAACTATTACTTACTGAGCCAGGAGGTTCAGATTAACTTTAAAGAACTCATTTGCATTTCAGATGAGAAAGGCCTGCTTACTGGGATGGCTGCAGGGGGAGCTGAGAGGAGAGCTGAAACTCAGTTCATCTGGGCCACTGACTCAGAAGTCTTTCTTCCACTGGGCCTCTGCTGGGTGAGACCCTGTGACCTGGGGGGTTTATGGTGCCCGCTCTGCAGGAGATGTCCTGCACAATTCCCTGGAGTTTGCAGGTTTCCTGGCCTTCCCTGAGTGTAGAAAGTTCGGTTATTTTTTTCTAATTACAAAATTTATATGCATTCACTGAAAACAATTCAGACAATAAGTAAAGCACAATATGGCAAAAGTGACCCTTACTATCTTCCTGTGTGTGTTCGTGTGTATTAAGTCACTTCAGTCGTGTCCGACTCTTTGCGACCCCATGGGCTGTAGCCTGCCAGGCTCCTCTGTCCACGGGATTCTCCAGGGAGGAATACTTGAGTGGGTTACCATTCCTTCCTCCAGGGGATCTTCCTGACCCAGGGATCGAACCCACACCTCTTATGTCTCCAGCATTGGCAGGTGGGTTCTTTACCACTAGCACCACCTGGGAAGCCCTACTATCTTCCTGCTGCTGCTGCTGCTAAGTCACTTCAGTCGTGTCTGACTCTGTGTGACCCCAGAGATGGCAGCCCACCAGGCTCCCCCGTCCCTGGGATTCTCCAGGCAAGAACACTGGAGTGGGTTGCCATTTCCTTCTCCAATGCATGAAAGTGAAAGTGAAGCCGCTCAGGCGTGTCTGACTCTTAGCGACCCCATGGACTGCAGTCCACCAGGCTCCTCAGTCCACGGGATTTTCCAGGCAAGAGTACTGGAGTGGGGTGCCATTGAACTGTTATTAGTGAAAGTCACTTAGTTCTGTCTGACTCTTTCGACCCCATCAACTGTACAGTCCATGGAATTCTCCAGGCCAGAATACCGGAGTGGGTAGTCTTTTCCTTCTCCAGGGGATCAAACTCAGGTCTCCCACATTGCAGGTGGATTCTTTACCAGCTGAGCCACCAGGGAAGCCCCTGTCAACTCTTCTTCATTCTTTCTTAGGTGTTTTTGGACATACACACACACACACACACACACACACACACATACACACACACACACACACTGTTTTCTTTGTTTATGTTTACACTTTATTTTTTATTAAAAATTTTTTTTTTTTTTGGTTTGGCTGTGTGACTTGTAGGATCTCAGTTCCCTGACCAGGAATTGAACCAGAGTCATGGCAGAGAAAGCCCAGAATCCTAACCACTAGGCCACCAGGGAGCTCCCTCAGCTGCACTTTATGAGAATTCTGTGCACTAGACATACCATTCTGTAAGCTGTTTCTTCACTTCACAGCACTGTGCACATTCTCCACATGTATCATGCTGAACTGATATGGACATTTTATTATCTTTTTCACTGAGGTATAGTCAATTCAAGTGTTGCTTTAGTTTCCAGTGTGCAGCAAAATGACTCAGTTATGCTGTGGACCTTGCTTTTTGGCTGCCTTGAATCTTAGCCGCATCATGGGGTTTCTTTCGTTGCAGCACATGGACTCTCTAGTTGTGATCCATGGGCTTAGTTTCTTCGAGGCCTATGGGATCTTAGTTTCCTGACCAGGGACTGAACCCATGTTCCCTGCACCACAAGGCAGATTCTTAACCACTAGACCACGAGGGAAGTCCCTGTGCATTTTAAATGACTGTGTCATTGCTGGCATCCCCTCCCCTGGACATGCCCCTGCTGTGCAGCATGTGGGTTAGAGTGGCCAGGTGCGAAGGACAGAGGACCTGTCTGAGGATGAGGGTGGGGTTCCCACCCTGACCCAGACACTATCAAGTCGCTTTCCCTTGTGACTTTGTTCTCCTAGACACTGAATGTGTGTAAAGATCTATGTTGTTGCCCTAATCAGATCTTACCGCAGTGTAGAAATGAATGAGAGGTAGCTTACGAATTAAAGTCCTTAGAGGTGGGACTTCCCTCGTGGTCAAGTGGTGAAGAATCTGCCTTCCATTGCAGAGGACATGGGTTCGATCCCTGGTTGGGGAACTAAGACCCCCACATACCGAGAGGCAATTAAGCCTGCACGCCGCAACCAAGACTTGATGCAGAGAAATAAATAAATATTAATTCCTTAAATGAAAACAAAATGTTGGAGGTGCTCGTTCCTCCTATTCTTTCTGTGGGGACTTGGGAAAGGATTAGGAGATGCAGTCATCTTCAGGCATATTGTTTATTGTTGAGCTCAAAAAGTTTATGTGATATCTGCTGATGGCCAGGTAGGGACTGAGGATGCCTCTGAACCCTGAAGCCCACCAGGGTCTCCATCTCAGCTCTGCCTACCTGCTGTGCAAACAGGTAACTTACCCAAGGCTGGCTTTGCTTTAGTTTCCCGGGATTGCTATAACAGATGACCACGAACCGGGTGGCTTACAACAACAGAAATGTAATCTCTCATAGTCCTGAAGGATAGAAGCCCAAAGCAAGGTGTCAGTGGGGCTGGGATCCCTTTGAAGGCTCCAGAGAAGAAGAATCCTCTGGCTTTTACCAGCTTCCGGAGGCTCCAGGCAGTCCTTGGCTTTCCTTGGCTCCCGCTGTGTCATTCCAAGTTCTGCCTCTGTCATCCCAGCGCCTTCTCACCTCTGTGTGCCTGGGTCTCAATATCCCTGCTTTTTTTTTTTTTTTTTTTTATGAGACACGAGGCAGGGGCTTCCCTGGTGGTCCAGTGGTGAAGAATCTGCCTGCCAGTGCAGGGGACATGGATTAAATCCCTGGATTAGGAAGATCCCACACGCCTTGGGGCAACTAAGCCCGCAAGCCACAAACTACTGAGCCTATAGTCTAGAACCTGTGCTCCACAAGAGAGACCACTGCGATGAGAAGGCCGCCCATCACAACTAGCAAAAGCGCTCACCCAGCAATGAAGACTTAATCAGTCAAAAATAAATAAGTAAATGAAATGTTAAAAAGACACCAGTCTCGGGGTTGAGGGTGCACCTTTATCTCGTATAGCCTTATCTTACCTTGATTGCATCTACCAAGACCTATTTCCAACTAAAGTCTCATTTAGCAGTTCCGGGTGGACACAAATTTTGGGGGGACATGATTGGTGGCACTAGTGGTAAAGAACCCATTTGCCAATGCAGGAGACATAAGAGATGTGGGTTTGATCCCTGGGTCAGGAAGATCCCCTGGAGAAGAGCATGGCAACCCACTCCAGAATTCTGGCCTGGAGAATCCCATGAACAGAGGAGCCTGGCAGGCTATGGTCCACAGGGTCACAAAGAGACACCTGAAGCGACTTAACACACACAAACCCATCCTTTAGGAGGACATGCAATTTGTGTTTGGAGGAATTTGTTAACACATATGTATCACTTAGAACAGCAGCTGGCCTGGTGAAGCCCTCACAATGACAGTCATTATGAAGCAAGCATGCTATATGCTAAGTTGCTTCATTCATGTCCAACTCCTTGTGATCCCATGGACTGGCAGGCTCCTCTGTTCATGATGCAAGGGACCTCTGAAAAAGCTCTGAGAAGAGATTATGTATAAATGCGAAGTGAAGCCCACATCCCACCCAAGCAAGCCCCCGGCCCTGCCCCAACCCTCTTTTTTAGTTTTGCTGTCTCCTATGCCAAAATATCAAGTTTTCCTCTTGCAATCCTTCCATTAAAGAATGGTTTATCTAGCCATTTGTTTATGTGTGGAAAATGCATAAAAATTTATAAAATAAACCCATTTACTTCCAGACGAAAGTTAGCGTTTTTGCCTGGAGTGAATTTTTGTGGCCGAGTTATAAAATTCTGAAAATAAGGGTTTCTAATGAAACGGCACTACCCTTTAATGAATCTCGCTGCCCTTGCTATAATAAAGAATGTACAACATTTGGCATGATGAACTCTGGAAAAATCGCCTAATGTGTAATATGAGTGATCGCCCTCTTTGTGAGCCAAGTTCTGTTTCCATTTTGTGAGGGTAATTCAGCTCAACAAATATTTATGGAGCAACTACTGAGTCTCCAGTGCTGGGCCGGGTCGGGGGGATGTACAGATGGCATGAGTGTGAGTAAGAATGACCTCCTGACCGGAAATGTGTTGAGCACTGTTGTAAGAGCCTTGCATACGCATGCTCAGTTGCTCAGTCGTGTCCAGCTCTTTGCGACCCCATGGACTGTAGCCCTCCAGGACCCTCTGTCCATGGCATTTTCTAGGCAAGGATGCTGGAGTAGGTTGCCATTTCCTACTCTAGGCAACCTTTCCAACCCAGGGACTGAACCCACATCTTCTGCATTGGCAGGCAGATTCTTTACCGCTGAGCCACTGGGGAAGCCCTTCTGAGAGCCTTCAGTTTAGTTCAGTTCAGTTGTTTAGTCGTGTCCGACTCTTTGCGACCCCATGGACTGCAGCACTCCAGGCCTCCCTGTCCATCACCAACTCCCAGAGTTTACCCAAACTCAGGTCCATTGAATTGGTGATGCCATCCAACCATCTCATCCTCTGTTGTCCCCTTCTCCTCCCACCTTCAATCTTTCCGAGCGTCAGGTTCTCTTCTGATGAGTCAGTTATTTGCATCAGGTGGCCGAAGTATTGGAGTTTCAGCTTCAACAACAGTCCTTCCAATGAACATTCAGAACTGATCTCCTTTAGGATGGACTGGTTGGATCTCCTTGCAGTCCAAGGGACTCTCAAGAGTCTTCTCCAACACCACAGTTCAAAAGCATCAATTCTTCTGCACTCAGGTTTCTTTATAGTCCAACTCTCACATCCATACATGACTACTGGAAAAACCATAGCCTTGACTAGATGGACCTTTGTTGGCAAAGTAATGTCTCTGCTTTTTAATATGCTGTTTAGGTTGGTCATAACTTTCCTTCCAAGAAGTAAGCATCTTTTAGTTTCATGGCTGCAGTCACCATCTGCAGTGATTCTGGAGCCCCCCAAAATAAAGTCTGCCACTGTTTCCACTGTTTCCCCATCTATTTGCCATGAAGTGATGGGACCAGATGCCGTGATCTTAGTTTTCTGAATGTTGAGCTTTAAGCCTTATCTACCCTTATATCCTAACAGGGCCCCATGAGGGAGGCACAGGTCTGTACCTCATTGACAGAGGGCACACAGGAGGCCCAAGTGATTCGCCCATCATCATGCAGATGGCAAGTTGGAAGTCAAGGTTCACACCCAGGCAGCTGGGGTCCAGAGTTCACCCTCTTAATCACTGTCATGGGAAACCTCCTCCAAGAGCTGCCTTGCAGTGGGTAAGTTCAATGCTATGGGGTCAGCCCAGGTGCTATGGAAGCCCATGATTGGGGGGCACAGTCTGGGAGGGCCAGAGAAGGCTTCTTGTGGGGGGTGTCCTTGGGAAGACTTGGAGCTAGAGCTGATGAAGGAGGGAGAGGATGAGCAGGTGCAGTCCTCGAGCTTGGAGATAGCCCGGTGTGCTCACACCTGTGTCAGGTGTGGCTGGAGCCACATCACAGGAGACAGAGCAGCAGGAGATGAACCCAGAGACTTGGACAGGGATCAGTGGTTGGGGAACTAAGGTCCCACATGCTGCTGCTGCTGCTGCTGCTGCTAAGTCGCTTCATTCGTGTCTGACTCTGTTCAACCCCATAGACGGCAGCCCACCAGGCTCCGCTGTCCCTGGGATTCTCCAGGCAAGAACACTGGAGTGGGTTGCCATTTCCTTCTCCAATGCATGAAAGTCAAAAGTGAAAGTGAAGTCACTCAATCGTGTACTACTCTTTGCAACCCCATGGACTGCAGCCTACCAGGCTCCTCCGCCCATGGGATTTTCCAGGCAAGAGTACTGGAGTGGGTTGCCATTGCCTTCTCGAAGAGCCCACATTTGGCTTTTTGGCCACAAGATCCCACATGCCTTGTGGCCAGAAAACCAAAACGTAAGACAGAAGTAATATCGTAACAAATTCAATAAAGACCTTAAAAAAAAACAACTGTGAAAAACCAATACCCTTGGAAGTGTGCACCTCAGGACAGACACTCAGGGCCTGGGATCCAGCTCTGCCACTCATGGGCTCTGCATAACCCCAGGCATATTCGATGCCTCTGGACCTCAGTCTTCTCATCCATAAAATGGGGTCATAATACCTACCTCTCAGCACTGATGTGACATTTATGGGACATACCACAGTAAAGTCCCTGCTGAGTGGTTAGTAATAGTGGATGGAACATTAATACAGAATTGGCTCTCAAGCATCTACTCCACTCATCTCCAAAATTCTCCCTGGCTGTCCCCATCCATTCCCACTCTGCCTCGCATGTGCTAATGGTGGCTCCTGATTTGCATTACTTGCTGACTTGCCCACCTGCCTCCCAGATATGCAGACAGATCATTTTCTTACAAAGGGCTTAGGGGAGAAGTAGAGGGATGGGAGAAGGCTGTGTACGTGGCAATGAAAAGAAGGAAGCTCATGTCAGAAAGATGCATAAGGTCACGCAAGGATGCTTGTGGGGTCAGGAAAAGAATGGGCAGGGATGCTGGGTATATAAGAGGAAAGTTCAGGCAGAAGATTTTGGGGTGCAGAGCACTGGGACACAAGGGTGGTCCTGAAGGGTTTTAAGCAGGAAGAGGCTTGTTCAGATTTGTTGAAGTCTAGACGGGACCCTGTTGGCGGCATGGAGATGCCCCAGCATGGGTGAGCCTGCAGAGAACCAGGGAGCCTGGCACGGCAGAGGCTGACTGTGACCTGTGGACCATGAGGTCTGAGCCCCTGCCCTTTGGCTGGCTCAGAGTCTCAGCTGCAGGATCGGGGTTGTTAACACCCTCACAGGAAGACGGGCTTTCCAGAGAGCTGACCCTTCTCCCCCATCCGCAAAGGTGAGATGGGGAAGCTGGCGCTGGAGTCGGGAGGCTTACTTCCATTTTTTTGTCCCACAATCATTAGGTTTGCTGATAAGCGGGGATTATTAATTAAAGGGATAAAGCGTGTGCTTCCAAGGGTGATTACCCGTACTGTAAATCAGACTTAATGGTGGCAGAAATTCATTAGGGATTCATTTCCTAATGATAACGAATTGGTTTGAGTAGATGTCAGATGCAGCCGTGACAGTAATTCTAATTCTGGTCTCTGAGAATGGAAGGTGTCCAGAATCAAGGAATCCAGGCACTTTTCAGAACTTAGCAGTGCATCCAGTGCTGGGTGGCCACTCCAAGTGGCCTTCTCTTGACGACCTCTGAATCCGTGCCCTTGCTGTGTCTTCTTCCAGGAACAATAAGGTCCTCCTATCTCTTTTCTGGAAGATCACCTCCCTCAGAAGTCTTCCCTGACTGTGCCTGGGCAGGGTGGGGACCCCTCTGGGTATGAAGCTCTGACCACGTTGTAGTCCCCCAGGGGGAGGAGGGCATTGGCCTAATTCCAGCTCTGCTTCCACAGCATCTGGCACATAGTTGGTGCTCCAGGTGAGAGCAGAATTAATGATAAGTGAGGGTAGGGGAGGAGGGAGATTGATGGAGGCATCCAACGTGGCTTAACCTGCCGCAGACCTATGGGGCTGGCCAAAAGGTCTGTTCGAGTTTTCCGTAACATCTTATGAAAAACTTGAATGAACATTTTGGCCAACTCAATATTTGGAACTTGGGGGCCAGAGAGGAGCCCCTGGGACAGACAGGGTGGGGCCCCTGCTTGCCTAGAGCACTGAGTCTCCCCATGAGGACCAATGCAGGAGATGTAAGAGATGCAGGTTCAATCCCTGGGTTGGGAAGATCCCCTGGAGGAGGAGGAAATGGCAACCCACTCCAGTATTCTTGCCTGGAGAATCCCATGGACAGAGGAGACTGGTGTGCTATGGTCCTTGGGGTGGCAAAGAATTGGACACGACTGAAGCAACTTAGCACACACGCACGCGTGAGGATGAAGGTGAATTGAGGCTCTTCCCCAAGGCACAAGGATGCCTGGCCTAGAAGGGTCCTGGGTCCTGTGAAATTTACAGGGGATTACAAGGCAGCAGGAGGTCAAGGTCCATGCCCATTTTTTCACCTGTAACAGTGGTTGCTGTGAAGAGTAAATGAACTAATGCACATCAGGTTCAAGCCCTTAGAGAAGTGCTTGGCTCCTGGTAACCATTCAGCAAATATATATCAGTATTGTTATTATTTTGGTGAATTGATGAGGTTGACTTGCCAAACTTGTGACAAGGAAGAGAGCAGTGTCACTTGTCAATGAAGACTGACCTCCAGTGTGGCAGACCAGGCCTTGGAAGGATGCAGCGGGGTACAGATGGGGAGGCAAAGGACGGGCAGACAGTGGTGCTCAAGAAGGGCCCATCCTAGGGAAGGACCAGGCATGCTGAGCAGGCTGGGAGGAAGGATAAATGGGGCTCGGAGACACCGCCCTCCAGAGCAGTGTGGTCAGGAAGGTCAGCTCAGGGGATGGGAGAATCATCCCTGACATGTCACGTGACCCTCTGTGTCTGGTCTCTCCCACCAAGTGCTTGCAAGGTGAGTTGGACCCGGTCTGGGTCCTCTTCAGATGACGATCCAGACTCAGCGAGGTTGAGCAACCTGCCCACGGACACTCAGCCAAGACCCAGGCCATCTGTCAGCTTATTTCCCTGCCACCTAGAAACCACCTGGCTAGCTGGTCTCAAAGGAACTGGGGCTTTCTACAGACACGGAGCTAGCCGTGAACTCTGAGGGCAAGTTTCTGATACTGTATTTTGCTGGTGGGACCAGGAGTTATTGTTTGGGTCCTTGGGAACTAGCAAGGCCTCCTGGGAATGTCATCTGTAAGAATCTGTTAACATTTAGAAACACACATTTCCTTTGGTCCTGCCATCCCACACTGGGAATCTCCTCTGCAGAAATGAAAAGCCTATATGTCAGGCCACAGGAACGGCTTCCCAGGTGGCACTAGTGGTAAAGAACCCGCCTGTCAATGCCGGAGACTCAAGAGACACAGGTTCGATCCCTGGGTCCCCTGGAGGAGGAAATAGCAAGCCATTCCAGTATTCTGGCCTGGAAAATTCCATGGGCAGACAGCCTGGCGGACTACAGCCCATGGGGTTGCGAAGAGTCAGATACAACCGAGCACACAGACACGAGGCCGTAGGAACGGGGCTTGACTGTCGTGCGTTTGTGGTGGCAAAAGTCTAGAAGCAACTGGAAAGTCTATCAGGACTGGAAAGGTTGCGTAAGTTATGATTATTCATCTTCTAAAAATTAGATTTTTTTTTGAGAATTTATTTTTTCTGAGCCGCATGGCAAATGGAATCTTAGTTCTCCAAGCTGAGATTGAACCCATGCTCCCTGCTTTGCAAGTTCAGTTCAGTTCAGTCGCTCAGTCGTGTCTGACTCTTTGTGACCCCAGGGACTGAAGCACTAGGCTAGCAGAGTCCTAATCACTGGACCAACAGGGAAGTCCCTAAAAATTGGATTTCTATGTGGAGAGAAGATGAGGTGGTTGGATGGCATCACTGACTCAATGAACATGAGTTTGAGCAAGCTCCGGGAGTTGGTGATGGACGGGAAGGCCGGGCGTGCTGCAGTCCATGGGGTCGCAAAGAGTCAGACACGACTGAGCGACTGAACTGAGCTGATATAGTGGTCTGGGGTGCTCTCCTTGATATGAAAGCGATAGTTGGTTAGTTGCGTCCGATTCTTCATAGATATTGCTAACTAAAAAACAAAAACTCCAATTTGACCAGTAATGTGAGTTGTTGTTGTTTAGTTGCTAAGTTGTGTCCGACTCTTTTGTGACCCCATGGCCGCCCATGGAGGGTTTTTTTTTTTTTTTTTTTTTTTGTCCATGGAGTTTTTCCAGGCAAGAATACTGGAGAGGTTGCCATTTCCTTCTCCAGGGGATCTTCAAGACTCAGGATTTGAACCCAGGTCTCCTGCATTGGCAGGTGGGCGGGTTCTTTACCACTGAGTCACTAAGAAAGCCCAATGTGACTTAGGCACTGGCTTAAAAATTAATTTAAAAGCACTGGGTTTGAGCTCCTGCATCATACAGCACATTCCGCCTGGCTATTTTAAATATGGTAATGTATATGTCTCAGTGTTACTCTCTCAATTTGTCCCTCCCTCTCCTTCCCCTACTCTTCCACAAGTCTGCTCCTGTCTGCGTCTCCATTGCTGCTCTGCAAACAGGTTCATCAGGACCATCTTTCTAGCTTCCGTAACAGCAAGAGGGGTGCGATAGGGTGGGAGGTGGGGGACATACGTATACCTATGGCTGATTCATACTGACGTATGGCAGAAACCATTACAATATTGTAAAGCCATTACCCTCCAATTAAATATTTTAAAAAATTGTTTTGAAGGGGAGAGGATGTGAAAAAAATAATAAAAATGTCCTACACGTGTATCTGTATGAGTCTACTTGAGCTGCCTTAACAAAGCACCGCAGACTGGAGGCCTTAAACAAGAGACGTTAATTTTCTCAGTTCTCGACATCCAAGATCAAAGTGTTTGCGAGACTGGAGGCTGGGAGTGGCTTGGTGTTCCTAGATTTTGGGTGACTGTACATGGCAGGAAAAT
The DNA here is from genome assembly GCF_027580195.1 of Bos mutus. Taxonomy (NCBI): domain Eukaryota; kingdom Metazoa; phylum Chordata; class Mammalia; order Artiodactyla; family Bovidae; genus Bos; species Bos mutus. The sequence continues at coordinate 104,242,108 of NC_091622.1, read as the reverse complement.
ACTAGGGAATGAGACTGGAAGGGGACAGGGGCCTGGTAGTGTAGAGCCTTTTGTTACAAAATAAGACTTGGGTGGGTACTTCCCTGGTGGTCCAGTGGCTAAGGCTCCGTGCTTCAAGTGCCTAGGGACCAGGTTCGATCCCTTGTCAGGGAACTAGGTCCCACATGCCACAGATAAAGATCCCTCATGCTGCAACTAAGACCTGGCACAGCCAAATAAATAAACAAATAAATATTGAAAAAAAAAAAGACTCGAAGAGAGGACATGCAGATAACCCTTCTAAGAGCCTTCCCCATTTTACTTCAATGAGCTCTTACAATTGAGTGGACTAGTATTATTTCCATCCTACAGATGGGGAAACTGAGGTATGCAAAGGGGAAGTGACTTCCGAAAAGTGGCTCAGGTAGTCAGCTGTAGAATTAGAATTCTAACCCGGGCAGCCCTGTTCCAGAGGTTCTTTGCCCTGACTGCCTCAGTATAGAGGAGTCTGTTCTGTTCTTAGGGGCAACCTTGACCAACATTTTTAAGCCCCAAGACAGCAACTGCTGCATAATGCTGTGTTTTGGTGACCCTTCTGGTACCTAGTCTTAGCCCCATACCTGGCAGACACTCTCCATTCTTCAGACTTGGAAGAATGACCGAACTCTGGGAGACAGACAGGGAGTGCTGTGCCCATTTAACAGATGAGGAAGCTGAGGTTTGGGATGATTCTCCCCCAGGGTCATCCAGGTGACTCCACACCAGGATTTCTCCCCTTCACCTATGCTTCCTCGTAAGCCTCATAGGACCCTTGTAACTGCAGAGGTGTTTATTCCCCTCCCAGGTAGGGGAGACTGAGGGCCTGAGAAGAGAAGAGCCTGCCAGATCTCTCACGGTAAGCAGAAGCAGAGAATGCTCTGGTTCAAGATCCTGGGTCTCACCTAATTCCTAAGAGGCACATTGTTCTCATGACACATCTGGATGTGGTTGGCAGAGGCCCCTCGTGCCGAGGGTTTTCTTTCCGAGTGCCTTTTTATAGACTTGTAATGAAATTCTCTTGTGCTTTGCAGATCCCAGCTTGCCGCTGTAAAGATAATTCCTGCTCCAAGCGGAAGACAGAGGCTTCTTGTTTGTTTTCCTAACAGTAGTAGAGGCAGGTGTACCTCTCTTAGACCTCTTTGTTGCTATTTGAAAACCTATCCTTCCATAGTGGGGGGCAGGGGTGGGGAAAGAAATTGTAGCAGAAGAAATATTGTGCTGTGTGTTTTCCCTATGATCTCTCTGAACACTCCTCACATCTCTGCTGGATCAGTGTTATCCTCTCCTTTTGGGCTCTTCCCCTATGGCTCAGCTGGTAAAGAATCTGCCTGCAATGTGGGAAACCTGGGTTTGATCCCTGGGTTGGGAAGATCCTCTGGAGAAGGGAAAGGCTACCCACACTAGAATTCCATGGACTATATAGTCCATGGGGTTGCAAAGAGTAGGACACAACTGAGCGACTTTCACTTTCACTTTGACTGAAGGGACTGAGGTTCAGAAAGGAGCTGGTTTGTGCCCAGGGGGAGGTGCTAAGTGACGGCGACAAGACTTGCTGTTGGACTGTGTCTTGAGTCTTGCCTTCCTTAGTTGTTTCCTGTGTGGGCCCTGCTTAAGTCTAGGATCCTCACCATCTTCTTTCTTCTGGACCATTTCACATCCTAGGCTCTGGGCCTCAAATCCTGCCGCTTCTCCCTGCTGCCTCTAGCTTTTCCTAAACCACAAACCTCTTCAGACTTTTCCCTGCTTAAAACACCAATGGGTCCCAGTTGGCCTTGGGAAGAAATCCAGGTCACCTGGATTCACTTCTCTCCTCCAGTTGGAATATTTTTTACAATGAGTTTTCACAGGAGTCTTCTTTTGAGACGATATTGTTGTTGTTGTTCAGTTGCTGAGTAGAGTCTGACTCTTTATAACCCCACGGACTACAGTATGCTAGGCTTCCCTGTCCTTGATTATCTCCCAGAGTTTGCTCAAACTCATGCCCATTGAGTCGGTGATGCCATCCAACCATCTCATCCTCTATTGCTCCCTTATCCTCCTGCCCTCAATCTTTCCCAGACTCAGGGTATGGTGGACCAATAATCATACCGGGTAGAGTGGGATTGCAGCCTTACACACCACCTCGCACACAGGAAAAGGAAATGCAACTTCCATAGTTTCTGAAAATGACCTTAACTGTGGTTTTGAGTAGCAGCAGAAAGTGGAGAGGTACCCACAACTTGTTAGTCTTGGAATCTCAGTCTCGTCCACAATTGCATGTCTCAGTAGCAGAGTCCCTTTCAAGTACCTGCTCAGACTATAAGGGTCTCCTCCTTTCTTGGCATCTGCAAGAGGTGGGGATGATGCTTCCATGACCCTATGGAGGCGGGGGGTTGTGGTGTCCTTGGGTCTGTTTGATTTTGTGGTGACAGGTCCCAGTGGTGACAGGTCCCATTTGGGCTGATCTGGTCCCTGGACCCCCGTGTCAGATTTAATGAGGGTCAGCTGGGCACAGCTAGCCTCCAGGGCATCGTCTGGGCACACATTGCAAATGGTGTTGGCACTGTACTTCTGGTCTCAAATCCCTGCATTCTGTGGCTCCTTCCTTCTGACTTGAGCCTTGACAGGTCCCCTTGTGCTTTTTGCCTCTCACCAAAGCATTTGGGAAAAGACTCTTGAGAGTCCCTTGGACTGCAAGGAGATCAAACCAGTCAATCCTAAAGGAAATCAGCCCTGAATATTCATTGGAAGGTCTGATGCTGAAGCTGAAGCTCTAATACTTTGGCCACCCGATGTGAAGAGCTGATTCTTTGGAAAAGACCTTGATGTTGGGAAAGACAGAGGGCAAGAGAAGAAGGGGTTGACAGAGGATGAGATGGTTGGATGGCATCACTGACTAGATGGACATGAGTTTGAGTAAGCTCCAGGGGTTGGTGATGGCCAGGAAAGCCTGGCGTGCTGCGGTCAATGGGGTTGCAAAGAGTTGGCTATGACTGAATGACTGAACTGAAGGCATTTGGGAAATTTTGGATGCTCTGTTGATCATGGGGAATGAGCCGTGCCTCCTTTGGGTCATGTATCCAGACATGCCCTCTGTTGATGCTTCCTATTGCCCTTGACTGCCACGGTGGTGGTTGGATCACATGCTAGGCACAGCTTCTCCTAGCAGGTTGCAGCCTCCTCTGGTGCTGCCTCGGCTGGTGGGTTATGCACCTGCTATCCTCCAGTTTCTCCAAATTATGTGGATATTTCTACTTCAAGGTCACAGGCAGGTCACTTCTCCATTCTACCTCCTTCTCTCTTCTCTTCAAGAGCTCTCTTTTCTTCTGCCACTCTCCTTCTTGTCTACTAGGGCTTCCCTCTGTCAATCTCTCTTCACTCCAAGGTGGCATTCTTGTTCTTCTCTTTCCTGGGACCCTAAAGCAGAATGGCTAACAGAGAATGAGATTTATAATAAGGAAGAGGAGATAGAAATATTTATCTGTATAATGTGTCCAAACATTATTCATGTTACAGTAAATGAAATGAACCCTTGGGCTTCTCAGTAACCCTGCAAGGCTTAAGACAAAAGAACAGGCTCAGAGATGAGGCGATTTCTCAAAGTCAGAAAATTAGCAAAGAGTCTGAAATTGACCGTAGGATCTTGACTCCCAGGTCAATGCTTGTCTCAATAGGCAGAGACAAAGACATATGGGATGTCATGGAGGGCACAGACTTTGGAGTCAGACAGACCTAGACATGAATTTTGTTCCCCCAATTCTGGTAAATGATATTGGGGAAGTTACTTAACTAAGCCTGTTTCATCAGCCCATAACTGATGGAATTAATACTTATCTTTCAGTCTTATTGTTGCAATTAAATAGAATGATGCAAAGTACAGACTACATGATAAGTTAGGATGCATTTGGCTACACGTAAGAGAACACCTCTTGATAAACCTATATGCAGGTTAGGAAGCAAGAGTTAGAACTGGACATGGAACAACAGACTGGTTCCAAAAAGGAAAAGGAGTTCGTCAAGGCTGTATATTGTCACTCTGCTTATTTAACTTCTATGCAGAGTACATCATGAGAAACGCTGGGCTGGAAGAAGCACAAGCTGGAATCAAGATTGCCAGGAGAAATATCAATAACCTCAGATATGCAGATGACACCACCCTTATGGCAGAAAGTGAAGAGGAACTAAAAAGCCTCTTGATGAAAGTGAAAGAGGAGAGTGAAAAAAGTTGGCTTAAAGCTCAACATTCAGAAAATGAAGATCATGGCATCTGGTCCTATCACTTCATGGGAAATAGATGGGGAAACAGTGGAAACAGTGTCAGACTTTATTTTTGGGGGCTCCAAAATCACTGAAGATGGTGGTTGCAGCTATGAAATTAAAAGATGCTTACTCCTTGGAAGGAAAGTTATGACCAACCTAGATAGCATATTCAAAAGCAGAGACATTACTTTGCCAACAAAGGTCCGTCTAGTCAAGGCTATGGTTTTTCCAGTAGTCATGTATGGATGTGAGAGTTGGACTGTGAAGAAAGCTGAGTGCCAAAGAATTGATGCTTTTGAACTGTGGTGTTGGAGAAGACTCTTGAGAGTCCCTTGGACTGCAAGGAGATCCAACCAGTCCATTCTGAAGGAGATCAGCCCTGGGATTTCTTTGGAAGGAATGATGCTAAAGCTGAAACTCCAGTACTTTGGCCAACTAATGTGAAGAGTTGACTCATTGGAAAAGACTCTGATGCTGGGAGGGATTGGGGGCAGGAGGAGAAGGGGACGACAGAGGATGAGATGGCTGGATGGCATCACTGACTCGATGGACGTGAGTCTCAGTGAACTCCGGGAGTTGGTGATGGACAGGGAGGCCTGGCGTGCTGCAATTCATGGGGTCACAAAGAGTCGGACACGACTGAGCAACTGAACTGAACTGAAGAGAACACTCGATGCGAAGAGCTGACTCATTGGAAAAGACCCTGATGCTGGGAAAGATTGAGGACAGGAGAAGGGGACGACAGAGGAAGATGGTTGGATGGCATCACCGACTGAATGAACATGGGTTTGGGTAGACTCCAGGAGTTGGTGATGGACAGGGAGGCCTGGCGTGCTGTGGTTCATGGGGTGGCAAAGAGTTGGACAAGACTGAGCAACTGAATTGATTGATTGATTGATTGAAAAAACACCCCTCCTCAACTGGCTTAATCAATAATTAACTTATTATGTCACCTAAAAGGGAGTCCAGAGATAGGGCTGTTGCAGGAGATAAGGTTGTTGGCTAATTCAGCAGCTTAACGATGCTCTTTATTCTCAGCATTTTCACTAGCACCTCTCATAATTGCAATATGGCTGCCGCAGCTCCATACATCAGATTCTCCCATACCCATGTCCAGAGGGAGAAATAGGACATTTTTCTTCCCTGTGCATGTCTTTTGAAGAGTAAAGAAATCTTTCTCAGATGATCTCTATCCATCTTCCACTTATGTTTTATTTGTCAGAACAGATCACATGTTATTCTGGGTACCTACAGCTACATAAGAAATCATCCCCAAATTCAGTGACATAACCACAACAATCATTTATTTGGCTTTCAAATCTGCATTTTGGGAAAGGCAACTCATCTTTGCTCCATGCCTAAGCTGGGGTGGCTCCATTGGAAGCTACAGAATCCAGGTTCAAGATGGCACCTTCACACCACTGACAAGTTAGTGATAGCTTTTGACTGCGAGCTCAGTTGGGACTGTGGGCCAGAAACCTTGATCCTCTTCATGTGGACCTCTCCTTGGGCTGCTCAGGTGTCCTCAAAGTATGCTGGCTGTGTTCCAAGAACAAGCCTCCCCAGAGAACCAGGTGTAATACTACCCATGCCTTCGCCTTAGGGCTTCACCAGTATCTCAACTGGTAAAGAATCCGCCTGCAAAGCAGGAGACCTCAGTTTGATCTCTAGGTTGGGAAGATACCCTGGAAAAAAGAATGGCTACCCACTCCAGTATTCTGGCCTGGGGAATTCCATGAACTGTATCTCTTGGGGTCACAAAGAGTCAGACATAGCTGAATAAATTTCACTTTCACCTTAGAAGTCATGTGGTATTTTTCTGCCACAGACACAATCCCACCCAAATTCAGAGGGAGGGTATACCAAGACCCCTGCCTGTCAATGGGAGGAGTGTCAAAGATATATTCAGAACAGCACATGGGATGGGATTTATATGGGTGAAGCCATTTTCAGAAAATATAATTTGCCTCACATGCTAACCTATTAACTAAACAACAAGGAGGATGAGCCCACCACATTTGGCTCAGACCTACCTGGATTTAGGGGAGTGGTAAAGGTCTGAGCGACTTCACTTTCACTTTTCACTTTCATGCATTGGAGAAGGAAATGGCAACCCACTCCAGTGTTCTTGCCTGGAGAATCTCAGAGACGGGGGAGCCTGGTGGGCTGCCGTCTATGGGGTCGCACAAAGTCAGACACGACTGAAGCGACTTAGCAGCAGCAGCAGCAGCAGCAAAGGTCTGTCTAGTCAAGGCTATGGTTTTTCCAATGGTCATGTATGGATGTGAGAGTTGGACTATAAAGAAAGCTGAGTGCAGAAGAATTGATGCTTTTGAACTGTGGTGTTGGAGAAGACTCTTGAGAGTCCCTTGGACTGCAAGGAGATCCAACCAGTTCATCCTAAAGGAGATCAGTCACAGGTGTTCATTGGAAGGACTGATGCTGAAGCTGAAACTCCAATACTTTGGCCACCTCATACAAAGAGCTGACTCATTTGAAAAGACCCTGATGCTGGGAAAGGTTGAGGGCTGGAGAAGGGGACGACAGAGGATGAGATGGTTGGATGGCATCACCAACTTGATGGACATGGGTTTGGGTGGACTCTGGGAGTTGGTGGCAGATAGGGAGGCCTGGCGTGCTGCAGTTCATGGGGTTGCAAAGAGTCGGACTTTGACTGAGCGACTGAACTGAACTGAACTGATGGGATAAGGTCGATATAGAAGAAGGAAGAGACTACAATTAGCTAGGCAACCAAAGTATTGAACTGGGGGCAGGTCAACACATGATAGGGCTTCCCAGGTGGCACTAGTGGTAAAGAACCCAGCTGCCAAAGCAGGAGATATAAGAGATGTGGGTTCAATCCCTGGGTTGGGAAGATCCCCAGGAGGAGGGCATGTCAACCCACTCCAATGTTCTTGCCTGGAGAATCGCATGGGCAGAGGAGCCTGGTGGGCTAGAGCCCATATGGTCACAAAGAATAGGACATGACTGAAGCGACTTAGCATGCAAGCACACAAATGATAAATTTTACTATCATCAGTCATCTAGTTCTAAGATCAGGTGGATATATAGAGAAAGTCCTCTGTGCAGCTAGTCAGAGCAGATATGTCCCCCAGAAATAGTTTTTCAAGGGCAGCAGTACCAGCTAAGTTGACTTTTCTCACTAAGCTCCTTGCGCCATTATGAGCTACCTTCATGTCTTGACTTTCCCTCATGCCTGAAGGGCTAACATTTTATTGGTATGGAACATTCCAGCAGGGCAAGTTAGTGGTGAGTTGAGCCTTTTCTGGGGCCAACTCTGCCATTGTTCCTTCGTGCCTGTCTATTTCCTTGTAGCTGTTTTCGGGTGTTAGAAAATTGGATTAAGCTTCAATCGCATTTTCCCCTAAACACAAAAGTCCAAAATTAGTAGCACATTTCTAACAGACCTCACTTCAAGCCACATCAAATTAACTGGAGTCATTTTAAAATGGTCCTGTATATATTGTGCAGCGTGGATTGGAAAGGTTTATGAAGTGAGGTATGTTTGTAAATACTGGAAAGCTCAAAATTGTTTTGACCTTGTGATATTTGAACCATATTCTTGTAAACTGTATTCAACTTGGAATTGACATCCTGTGGATTTACAGCCATTTTCCCCGCTACATATTGCTTTGGAATTTTATTACAAGCTCGTTTGATGATACTTTGTTTTTATAAACCTTGATGTTATCCGAAGTTGCATAAGATCAAAGGATATTGAAGCGACAAACCTCCTCTGAGAGCTCCTATTCAGCCCTCAGAACTCACTCATCTTAGAAATGAGGAAATTGAGGCTCAAGGAGGTGAAATAAGTGGTTTAAGCCACATAGAGCATGGGTGTCTGGGGTAAGAGTTGAATTCAAGGCTCCTAAATGCAGATTGGGTGCATTCTCGGCTGGAATGAAAGCATACATTGAAGGGACATAGGTAGCTTGAACTCTGCACTGAGCTTCCTCCCTTAGTAGCTATGTGACTTTGTTGTCTGGTCGCTAGGTTGTGTCTGACTTTTTGCAATACAGTGGACTGCAGGGTCACAGTCCTGCAGGATTGCAGGCTTCCCTCTCCTCCACTATCTCTGAGAGTTTGCTCAAACACATGTCCCTTGAGTCAGTGATGCTATCCAACCATCTCATCCTCTGTTGCCCCCTTCTCCTTTTGTCCTCAGTCTTTCCCAGCATCAGGGTCTTTACTGAATTGGTTCTTCACATCAGGCAGCCAAAGTATTGGAGCTTTAACATCAGCATCAGTCCTTCCAGTGAATATTCAGGCAAGATTTCCTTTAGGATTGACTGGTTTGATCTTGCTGTCCAAGGGACTCTCAAGAGTCTTCTCCAGCACCACAGTTCGAAAGCATCAATTCTTCAGTGCTCAGCCTTCTTTATAGTCCAACTCTCACAACCATACATGACCACTTGAAAAACCATAACTACCTCAACTACCTTGGTTATGTCTTTAACCTCTCTGAGCCTTGGTTCCCCCTGCCCCTGTGAAGTGGGATATGTGTCCTATTCTCAGGGTGGTTGCAAGAGTTAAAAGAGATGATAGCAAGCAGGAAACAGAGCCCAGGACCTGGTTCCTAGAAGGTGCCTGGTTCCCATTTTGTTCTCTTTTCTAAATGACTCCTTGCCTAGTGCTTATGCTGTTGAAACAGTCTTGGGGGGAGGGGGGTAGGCATGAGAAGATGCCACGGGTGGGCTTGGGGACATTGGGGGAGAAGGAGGTCTCAGGGGGCTGAGAAGAAGTGAGGGATCCTGGAAGATGGTGCTCCCCAGGGGCCGCAACTCAGGCAGCAGAGCTTTGGCTGGCAGCCATAGTGAAGAGTGTCCCTCTGTGCCTCTGATACAGGAAATCTTATGCCGTCTACTCACCTCTCAAGTCTTGACTCCAACGTAAGTTCAGTTCAGTTCAGTCACTCAGTCGTGTCCAACTCTTTGTGATCCCATGGACTACAGCATGCCAGGCTTCTCTGTCCATCACCAACTCCTGGAGTCTACTCAAACTCATGTCCATTGAGTCTTGCCATTGAGTCATGTCCATTGAGTCCATTGAGTGATGCCATCTCATCTTCTGTCATCTCCTTCTCCTGCCTTAAATCTTTCCCAGCGTCAGGGTCTTTTCCAATGAGTCAGTTCTTCTCATCAGGTGGCCAAAATATTAGAGTTTTAGCTTCAGCATCAGTCCTTCCAATGAATGTTCAGGACTGATTTCCTTTAGGATGGACTGGTTGGATCTCCAACATCACTTCCCTATAAAGTTGTCTCATCCTTCTGTCCTCTGTGCTCCTCGAGCTTTGAGCTCTGGCTTAGGGACTTTTTGTTTAGCTGCCTGTCCCTGAGATGTCACTGGAGGAGCTGAACCAAGGAGCAGAACATGTCCTTTCATTTCACAAAGAGCCTCGACATGGACTGTCCTCCGGGCGGGGGCAGCAGCTTCGTGATGTTCCCAGGGTTCCCGGCTCCTCCCGCCCCACCCCTCCAGTGCGTGGCAATCATCAGTGTGGTACTTCCTGGTTACAGGAGGGGCATTCTACACCAACCTGAGTTCCAAGAAAAGGAAGAAGGAAGCAATGATAGAGAAGGATGTACAAGCTTTCCTAGTAACCCTTAGCAACCCCTGCTTCCAGGTACCGGCAGATTAAAGATGGTTATAAATTCTTTACCACTTCCCTCCGTAAGGGGCAGGGTCTCTGTGTTCTTGCCTTGAATATGAAACGGTGTGAGGGCTGCTTGACCAACAGAATATAGCAGCAGAGGTGCCAAGCTGGTTTCCAGGTCCAAGTTTTAAGGAAGTGTCAGTTTGCATTTCCTATGTCTTAGAATCCCCTCTCTCTCTCTGAACCAGGCTGCTATGCTGTGAGGAAGCCCAAGTCACCCCCCAGAGAAGCCCACATGGAGAGGAACCGAGGCCCCCAGCCTACAGTTTTCAGACCATAGCCAGCACTAGCTTGCCAGTTGGATGGGTGAGCCAACTTGGAGATGGCTCCTCGCGCCCCCGGAGCAAAGATGAGCCCCGCCTACCTTCAGATCATAAAGGAGATAGATCACGATTGCTATTAGCTGATTTTCCTGCACTGCAATTGATAATCAGGACACTTGCCATTGGCCGGAAGACTATCACACGGGGACCTCTGACTGCAAAAGAGACTGAGAAATGAGCGGGCACATTGACACCTAGAGAGAACACGCAGGGTTTTCTTGGCATAGAAGGCAACGGAGTGTAGGCAGCTGACTTTGCTAAACAGGCATCGGTAACGTTTTATCAACTTCATGGTTGACATGCCCATCACCTCTATCACTTGTCTTCACTTAAAAAATGTGTTTACCCCAGAAAGCATGCTTTCCACATGCAAAGAGCAGGCACCCCATCTGTGTTTATAAATTATGCATGTATAATAACTAAATATGTAATTAATGTTAAAATCTTACAGAAAAGACAAATTTTGAAATGGATTTTTAAAGTGATTAAACAACATTTCTTAAAAGTATATTTTTATTCTCTTCATTCTCAGTGCTAAAACAAAAATTATTCATAATCTTTTGGGTGCTTTTTTAAAAAAACATATCTTACTGTATAAAACCTGTAGTTAATATCTCCAGGCACAGTATATAATCATTCAGAGAAATGTGTTGTTAATAGCGGGCAGGGGTCCATATTTAGCTTGTTTTCCTGATGAATTTCTCTAACTCTCTCAGTCTCTTTCTCTCTCTCCCTTTTCCGTTGCCTCTGATTAACTGTCAGGGTTTTTAACCTGAGAGGAGAGAGTTCGTACTTGGAGGAGAAGCGGCATCAAATCTGTTGTTTTCTGGCCTGCTCAGGCTTACATGTCACACTGTCTTTCTCTGCAGGAATTGTTCAGCTGTGTGTCCTTGTTAAAGTTCGTGTAATTAGCAGGATAATATAAAGTTGCAAACCTACCGTACCCGCTGCAGATAACCACACTGCGCTGTGCTGGACAAACTGCAGGAGGAACCAGCACCATTACAAATCCCCTCCCCATCCTCAGCACATTCCACCAGGTGACAAGCCCTCATTTCTGTGGGTTGCTCATGCGAACCCACCGGAGCCAGGTGGGATTCTGGGCACCAATACTGACCCACCTATTAAATGCAGTGGAGCTTAATTTCCTAAGTCCTGGTAACTACTAGGTAAGAATCAACAGAAGTAGCAATTCGGACCCATTTTCTTACACTCCAGCATCACTGTGCAAGGCTGTGAATTTTCCCACTTTGGAGACCATTGGCCTCTTAGACTTTGAGGTTCTTGTGGACAAAGTCTATGTGGTGCTTGTCTCTGAATTCCCAGTGGCTGGGGCTGTTCTGGCATCAAGTTGCCAGCTCAGTGTTTGCAGAATGAATGAATGAACAGGAGCAGCCCAGGAATAGAGGGCCCCAAGCTCTAGGATGGGGCTCAGGGATGAAATTCAGAGCCTGGGCAGACTGTCAGATTCAGGAATGTGCTTCTCCAAAACCCACTTCGTTGGTTCCTGCCTAGTCTTTTCATCTGTAAGCAGAGAATCATAATAATAACATGTTCACACTCGTTGTCCACAGGTGTTCATGAGACGATGCAAGAAAGAATGAGTGAGGGACTTCCCTGGTGACCCAGTGGTTAAAACTTTGCAGGGGGTGAGGGTTTGATCCCTGGTCAGGGAGGTAAGATCCCATATGCCTCTCCACCGAAAAATCGAACGTGAAACAGAAGCAATATTGTAACAAATTCAATAAAGTCTTTTAAAATGTGTGTGTGTGTGTGTGTGTGTTAGTCACTCAGTTGTGTCTGACTCTTTGCAAGTCCATGGATTGTAGTCCATCAGGCTCCTCTCCCTGGAATTCTCCAGGCAAGAATACTAGAGTAGGTTGCTATGCCCTTCTCCAGGGGCTCTTCCCATCCCAGGGCTTGAACCCAGGTCTCCTGCATTGCAGGCAGATTCTTTGAGCTACCTGGGTAGACTGTTTGAGCTACGGGGGTCATTTTTAATGGTCCACATCAAAATAAGTAAATAAAATCTTTAAAAAATAAAAAAGAAAGAAAGAATGAGCGAGACCCTTTCAGGGCCTGACACCATAGCTGGTCAGCCAGTGTTTGCTCCTTCTTCTGGAAGAAGAAGATAAGACAGAGTGGCAAGGCCAGTGCCTGGAGGCCACTGGGGTGTCTGTGTCGGTTTTCTTATTGCTGCTATAGCAACGTACAATTACTATTTCACTGTTCTGGAAGTCGGAAGTCCCCTGTGGATCTCACTGGGCTAAAGTGAAGGTTTTGGCAGAACTGGCTCCTGGAGGATCCCAGGGAGACTCAGTCCTTTGGCTTTTCCAGCTTCTAGAGACCACCTGAGTACCTTGCCTTATAGCCCTCTCCTCACCTTCAAAGTGAGCATTGCGTCACTCCAACCTCTACTTCTGTTGTGACATTGTCTTTTTCCTGATGAATGCTCTTGCTTCCCACTTAAAAGAACTCTTGTGATGATACTGGGCCCACCCTGATAATCCAGGATAACTCCTGGAGTTATCCTATGCACTTACTAGTGTAGTACCTTGTGCAAGTCGCCTCAGTTTCTTCATTTGTAAAGTGGGAATAGTAACAATACCTAACTTTAAGGGTTATCCTGGAGTTCTCCTGAGGATCTCAAGATCCTCAGTTTAATCATGTCTGCATAGTCCCCTTTGCCATTCATAGTTCTCAGGGATTAGAATGTGAACATCTTTGGATGGGAGGTGCTATTAATACTATTCAGCCCATCACAATAAACCACCATCCCAGTTTGCATGGGACAACCAGTTTTAGCCCTGAAAGTCTGGTGCCCTAGAATCTCCCTAGGCCCATGCAAACTGGGACTGCTGGCCTGCTATCAGGAAGCAGCGCTTTAATGGTTAATACCTGGGCTATGGGCTTCCCAGGTGGCTCAGTGGTAAAGAAACCACCTATCAATGCAGGAGACACAGGTTCAATCTCTGGGTCAGGAGGATGCCCTGGAGAAGGAAATGGCAACCCACTCCAGTGTTCTTGCCTGGGAAATCCTGTGGATAGAAGAGGTTGGCAGGCTACAGTCCACAGGGTCGCAAAAGAGTTGGACATGACTTAGCGACTAAACAACCCATGCTATAGAGTTAGACTGACCCAGATTAGAATCTCCTTTCAGTCACTTGCTAGGTGTAGTACCTTGTGCAAGTTGCCTCAGTTTCTTCATCTGTAAAGTGGGAATAATAACAATACCTAACTTTAAAGGCAGAAAGCAAAGAAGAACTAAAGAGCCTCTTGATGAGAGTGAAAGAGGAGAGTGAAAAAGTTGGCTTAAAGCTCAATATTCAGAAAACGAAGATCATGGCATCTGGTCCCATCACTTCATGCGAAATAGATGGGGAAACAGTGGAAACAGTGTCAGACTTTATTTTGGGCTCCAAAATCACTGCAGGTGGTAATTGAAGCCATAAAATTAAAATATGCTTACTCCTTGGAAGGAAAGTTACGACCAACCTAGATAGCATATTCAAAAGCAGAGACTTACTTTGCCAACAAAGGTCCGTCTAGTCAAGGCTATGGTTTTTCCACTAGTCATATATGGATGTGAGAGTTGGACTGTGAAGAAAGCTGAGCGCCAAAGAATTGATGCTTTTAAACTGTGGTGTTGCAGAAGACTCTTGAGAGTCCCTTGGACTGCAGGGAGATGCAACCAGTCCATTCTGAAGGAGATCAGTCCTGGGTGTTCTTTGGAAGGAATAATGCTAAAGCTGAAACTCCAGTACATGCGAAGAGTTGACTCATTGGAAAAAACTCTGATGCTTCGAGGGATTGGGGACAGGAGGAGAAGGGGACGACAGAGGATGAGATGGCTGGATGGCATCATCGAGTCGATGGATGTGAGTTTGGGTGAACTCCGAGAGTTGGTGATGGACAAGGAGACATGGCATGCTGCAATTCATGGCGTTGCAAAGAGTCAGACACAACTGAACAACTGAACTGAACTGAAAATCACTGCAGATGGTGACGACAGCCATGAAATTAAAAGACACTTACTCCTTGGAAGGAAAGTTATGACCAACCTAGACAGCATATTAAAAAGCAGAGACATTACTTTGCCAACAAAGGTCCATCTAGTCAAGGCTATGGTTTTTTCAGTGGTCATGTATGGATGTGAGAGTTGGACTGTGAAGAAAGCTGAGTGCCGAAGAATTGATGCTTTTGAACTGTGGTGTTGGAAAAGACTCTTGAGAGTCCCTTGGACTGCAAGGAGATCCAACCAGTCCATCCTAAAAGAAAACAGTCCTGGGTGTTCATTGGAAGGGCTGATGCTAAAGCTGAAACTCCAATATTTTGGCCACCTGATGTGAAGAGCTGACTCATTTGAAAAGACCCTGATGTTGGGAAAGATCGAAGGCAGGCGGAGAAGGGGATGACAGAGGATGAGATGGTTGGATGGCATCACCGACTCAATGGGCAAGAGTTTGAGTAAACTCTGGGAGTTGATGATGGACAGGGAGGCCTGGCATGGTGCAGTCCATGGGGTCGCAAAGAGTCGGATACGACTGAGTGACTGAACTGAACTTAACTTTAAGGGTTGATGTGTGCAATGGTGACGTATACAAAATTAGTCGATGTCTCCGCTACTCTTATTCTATGGAGAGGTCTGCATGGGATGCAATGGGGCTTGAGACACTGTCCCTAGTCTCTAACCCCTCAGGCCTGAGCCTGCCCCACCCCCGCCCAGAGTGGCTCTGGCTTTCCCAGAAAACAGGAGGGCTTGAGCAGTTGAGTGGGCTCCCATCTGCTGAGCTCCACACTTGGGCTGCTCTCCCAGTTGGGGTGGGGGCTTCCTGAGTTTGGAGCTCACCACATCCCTCAATCAGAAATTCAGGGCATAGACAGCGACCCTGGTAAAGCATCGGATCTTCCCGGACTTCTCTCTTCCTCTCTCTGGAAAGAACTCCGGGAGAGCCCCCCACCCACGAGTCCAAACCCAACGGCTTATTTAAGTTTATCGCGAGGTCAGTGTATTTAACTCTGGGCTATTTGGCTGATTGGTATTTGTTTAGGAGACAAATTTGTTCTGCATGAACAAGTCAGGGTTATTTCGCCCACTGATTGGTTCAGCTGGAGATGGCTGCAGAGTCTGGGTACAGTGGGATTTTGACCTTGGAGGAGCGGTTGGCTTGAATTAGAGAATTCTGCATCTGCCTTGTGATTGCATCTCATGTGAATTTCACTTCCTGCCTCGGCATATGAGAGTGCTGGGCATCTGAGACTGGGTTCCTGCATTAGAGTACCCATGCTGTCAGGCCTTAGGAGCGAGCATCTGCCTTGATGCAATGGCTTCAGTGATGCATGGTCTGATGTATTGGGACAGCAGGTTCCCAGGGCAGCAGGGCAGCTGGCAGAGCCCATGAAAGGCTACTGAGGTGGACAATGAGAGTAAGTTCCAGAAGCTTCCTCCTGGGGTGCACTGGGCTGGCTGCTGGGCCAACAGTTGAAAACAAGTCATACCCTTATGCTGTTCTCCTGGAGCCAGCAGTCAAGCATGGAAACCCCCTGATTGCAGTTATAGGAATGACTAAATTAAAATATTGGCCTGGGGCTGCGTGATCCGTCTCTGGTCTCAGCAACCTGACATTTCCCTCTCCAACCCCACTCCAGGGTCTCCCAGTGCCCTGCCCCACTCCGGCCACACTGAGCAGCTGGCCAAGTCTTTGCTTGGGCTGTTCTCACAGTGTGATAAACTCATACTCATCTTTCAGCGTTCAGTCCCAGCAGTCCCAATCAGGGGATGTCCCTGCCCTCTTGCTCAGTTCAGTTCAGTTCAGTCGCTCAGTCGTGTCTGATTTTTTTGCGACCCCATGAACTGCAGCATGCCAGGCTTCCCTGTCCAACACTAACTCCCAGAGTTTACTCAAACTCATGTCCATTGAGTTGGCGATGCCACCCAACCATCTCATCCTCTGTCATCCCCTTCTCCTCCCGCCTTCAATCTTTCCCAGCATCAGGGTCTTTTCCAATGAGTCAGTCCTCCTGCTACCCCTATACTTTATTATCCCTTCCCCTGTATGATACGCCATGCTCCTGTTATGCTACTTCAATTTATTTGTTTACTCAGTATCTCTCATAATAGTTTCTTTTTTAGAGTTTTATTGAGATACAATTCAAGTAACATAGACTTTGCTATTTGAAAGTGTACAATCAGTAGTTTTTAGTAGATTCACCCTTGTATAACCATCACCACTGTCTAATTCAGAACCTTTCTGTTACCCTCCCTGCAAAGAACCCCCATATCCATTAGCAAACCCTCCTGATGCTATGCTCCCCCAGCCTCTAGCGACCACTAACCTGCCTTCTATCTCTGTTTGTTTTTGTTCAGTCACTAAGTCATGTCCAACTCTTTGTGACCCCATGGACTGCTGCACGCCAGGCTTCCCTGTCCTTCATTATCTCCCAGAGCTTGCTCAAACTCATGTCCACTGAGTCCGTGATGCCATCCCACCATCTCATCCTCTGTCGTCCCCTTCTCTTCTTGCCCTCAATCTTCCCCAGCATCAGGGTCTTTTCCAATGAGTCGGCTCTTCCCATCAGGTGGCCAAAGTATTGGAGCTTCAGCGTCAGCCTCAGTCCTTCCAATGAATATTTAGGGATGATTTCCTCTAGGATTGGCTGGCTTGATTTTCCTTGTTTGGACATTCCATAGAAATGGAATCACACAATATGTGACCTTTTGTGACTGGTTTCTTTCACTCAGCATGTATTTCCAAGGTCCACCAGACTGTAGAAGCAGAAACGTATCCATTTTAGGGCTGAAAAATATTCCACTGTATGGATATATCATATTCTGATATTCTACCTCCTTCCCTTCCACCACTAGAAGGGATGATGATGCTGGGGTGGTTAATATCATGTGTTAACTTGAGGGGGCCACCTGGTGTCCAGATTAAACATTGTTTCTGAGGACTTCCCTGATGGTCCCGGCACTTCTATCTAGACTTCTAGTCCAGGGGTGTGAAGGTTTGATCCCTAGTTGGGAAACTAGGGTCCCACAAGTGCACAGCTCGGTCAGTAAAACTCCCCACAACCCCTTGTTTCTGGCTGTGAATGTGAGGGTGTTTCCAGGTGAGCTTAGCATTTGAATGGGTGGGTTCAGGAAAGCAGACCTCTCAACCAGTGCGGGGTTGCGGGGAGATAAGGTGGGGTGAGTGGGGAGCATCATCCAATCCACTGAGGGTCTGAACAGAACAAAAGGTGGAAGAAGGAGGAATTTGTCCCTTCTTTTCCTGTCTCACTGAGCTGGCACATCTCACGTCAACTTCTGCCCTTAGACTGGGATTTACATCATCAGATCCCATGTTCTCAAGCCTTCAGATTCAGACTGGATTATACTGCTGCCTTTCCGGTGGGACTTCTCGGCCCTAAAGCCAATTTCTCATTCCCTCTCCCTCTCTCCTATAAATAAATAAATAATAAAAAGAAAGAACCAGTAAATAGAAACATTCATATTTGTTCTATTTCTCTGAAGAGCCCTAATACAGATACTGATCTCTCTCAGCCTAGAACATCTTTTCACCCTTGGTTAATTTCTATTCTGTCCATACTACTCTGTACAGGCCTCTCACCTCCAGGAAACCTCCTACCTGGTTTACCTCTCAGCATATGGGGATTAAATTTAGCTCTGCAGCAGAAAGCTCTGTGTCATTGGTCAAGTCCCTTAAAAATGGAGGTGATTTTATTAACACAAGAGATCATTAGAAAAGGTCTGTATCCATATGCCGTTGCTAACAGAGTTTGCAACTTTGCTAACAGGGTTTGTCCCTTTCGTTTGTTTAAGCACTGACATTTGTACTCTCTAGCACTCATGAAAATGATATTCTCAAAGTCAGAAGTTGAAATTAAGAATTAACACTTTGATTCAGCTTTGGTTAAAATGAAAAAACAAACAAACAGAAAGGATGTCACCACTTAATTGGGCAAACCTAGGACAGAAGAATTTGATGTTTTCAAAAAAATTTTTTTTGGCGCATAGTTGATTTACAATGGTGTGTTAGTTTCAGGTATGCAGTAAAGAACCAGTTATAGATATATACATATATCCACTCTTCTTTACATTGTTTTCTCATACCGGTCATTACAGAGTACTGATAAAGTCCCCTGTGCTGCACAGCAAGTCCTTATTCGTCATCCGCTTTACGTATAGACGTGTGTATATGTCAGTCCCAGTCTCCCAGCTTACCCCTCCCCCTTTTCCCCTTGGAAACCATACGTTTGTTTTCTACCCCTGTGACTCTATTTCTGTTTTGTAAATAAGTTCACTTGTACCATTTTTTTAGATTTCACATGTAAGGGATATCGTATGACGTTTTCCTTTGTCTGACTTACTTCACTCAGAATCATAGTTTCTAGATCCATCCATGTTGCTACAAAGAAGAATTTGATTTTGATGAACACTTTGTCATTTCAAAATGTCTTGTTGGTAAGGTGAGGCTGTGACATTTCATGGGCAAGGGAACCCTGAAAATAGAGGAAGTTTCCCCAGACAGGAAGGGAAAAGGTCAGTTTAAATTTACTTTTATAGAAGCCCTTTTGTCCATGTTTTCTGAGATGAAATGAAGGGTTCCTGGAAAAAACAATAACTACCAGTCCACTCTAGATTTTCATCACTGCTACATACAGAGCTCCTGCTAAACAGCTTCAGAATGTGTTACCATCTTGCCTCAAAGCATATACATCATTGCATATTAAGTTATTAAATATTTTATTTGCACATAAAACACTACTTTATGGTAGGATATGGAGCTTATTCACTTAAATTATAAGTAGACTCACCAGCCTCCAATCACTTTGTATGATTTCTTCTCTGAAAATATGGGATCCCTGAATCTTTTTTCTCCTTCTGGGCTGAAGATAATGTAACACCACCTCTGGTCTATAAAGAAGGCTGAATGTGAAGATGCTTTTGAACTGTGCTGTTGGAGAAGACTCTTGAGTCCCTTGGACTGCAAGGAGATCAAACTCTTCAATCCTAAAGGAAATCAACTTTGAATATACATTGGAAGGGCTGATGCTAAAGCTGAAGCTCCAAAACTTTGGCCACCTGATGTGAAGAGCCGACTCATTAGAAAAGACCCTGATGCTGAGAAAGATTGAAGGCAGAAGGAGACGGGGACAACAGAGAATGAGAGGGTTGGATGGCATCACTGACTCAGTGCACTTGAGTTTGAGCAAGCTCCAGGAGATAGTGAAGGGCAGGGGAGCCTGATGTGCTGCAGTCCTTGGGGCCATAAAGGGTCGGACACGACTTCTCGATTGAACAACAAGCCTATTCAAGTCCAAACACAATGGCCATCAAGGTTCTTGGACAAGGGACTTCAGAGCACTTTGAAGGAATTATTTTCATGCTGTGAGGTTTCTTCCATCTTGGGACATTATTATCTTAAACATGTGGCTGCCAAGACATCTGGAAAGGTGAAGGGAAAGGATGATTTTAAGGACTACAGCAACTTCCATTCTCCCTGCCTATGTGCCACTGGCTATAATTGAGTCCTATGGTCTTCTGCTGAATTGCAAGGGGTACTGGGAAATATAGACCAGGATGTATTTGGGAAGAAGAAACAGGGTGATGGACACACAGCCTTGTCTATGCCACAGCCACTAGATTTTCCCAAATTCTGTATGAAGTACAACAAAAGTAGGCCATATTTCAGGGAGAACAGGGCAGGATTTTTGCAGTATTTTAGGACATATTATCATCACTGCTGGAATCAGGGGAAATTCCCTTTCCCCTTTTGAGACTTAATTTTCCTATCAATAAAATAGATGGTTGAGGGCATCAGGGGGCAGACAGACTGGAACCATAATCACAGACAACTAGCCAATCTGATGACACAGAACACAGCCTTGTCTAACTCAATGAAACTAAGCCATGTCTGTGGGGTCACCCAAGATGGACAAGTCATGGTGGAGAGGTCTAACAGAATGTGGTCCACTGGAGAAGGGAATGGAAAACTACTTCAGTATTCTTGCTTCGAGAAACCCATGAACAGTATGAAAAGGCCAAAAGATAGGACATTGAAAGATGAATTCTCCAGGTCAGTAGGTGACCAATATGCTACTGGAGATCGGTGGAGAAATAACTTCAGAAAGACTGAAGGGATGGAGCCAAAGCAAAGACAACACCCAGTTGTGGATGGGACTGGTGATAGAAGCAAGATTCGATGCTGTAAAGAGCAATATTGCATACGAACCTGGAACGTTAGGTCCATGAATCCAGGCAAATTGAAAGTGATCAAACAGGAGACAGCAAGAGTGAACGTCGACATTCTAGGAATCAGTGAACTAAGATGGACTGGAATGGGTGAATTTAACTCAGATGACCATTATATCTACTCCTGTGGGCAGGAATCCCTCAGAAGAAATGGAGTAGCCATCATAGTCAACAAAAGAGTTTGAAATGCAGTACTTGGATGCAATCTCAAAAACAACAGAATGATCTCTATTCATTTCCAAGGCAAACCATTCAATATCACAGTAATCCAAGTCTATGCCCCAACCAGTAACATTGAAGAAGCTGAAGTTGAACGGTTCTATGAAGACCTACATGACCTTTTAGAACTAACACCCAACAAAGATGTCCTTTTCATTATAGGGGACTGGAATGCAAAAGTAGGAAGTCAAGAAACACCTGGAGTAACAGGCAAATTTGGCCTTGGAGTACAGAATAAAGCAGGGCAAAGGCTAACAGAGGTCTTCCAAGAGAACACACTGGTCATAAAAAACACCCTCTTCCAATAACACAGGAGAAAACTACACATGGGCATCACCAGATGGTCAACACTGAAATCAGATTGATTATATCCTTTGCAGCCAAAGATGGAGAAGCTCCATACAGTCAGCAAAAACAAGACCAGGAGCAGACTGTGGCTCAGATCATGAACTCCTTATTACCAAATTCAAACTTAAATTGAAGAAAGTGGGGAAAACCACTAGACCATACAGGTATGACCTAAATCAAATCCCTTATGACTATACAGTGGAAGTGAAAAATAGATTTAAGGGACTAGATCTGATAGAGTGCCTGATGAACTATGGACGGAGGTTCATGACATTGTACAGGAGACAGGGATCAAGACCATCCCCAAGAAAAAGAAATGAAAAAAGCAAAATGGCTGTCCGAGGAGGCCTTACAAATAGCTGTGAAAAGAAGAGAAGTGAAAAGCAAAGGAGAAAAGGAAAGATATAAGCATCTGAATGCAGAGTTCCAAAGAATAGCAAGGAGAGATAAGAAAGCCTTCCTCAGTGATCAACGCAAAGAAATAGAGGAAAACAATAGAATGGGAAAGACTAGAGATCTCTTTAAGAAAATTAAAGATACCAAGGGAACATTTCATGTAAAGATGGGCTCAATAAAGGACAGAAATGGTATGGACCTAACAGAAGCAGAAGATATTAAGAAGAGGTGGAAAGAATACACAGAAGAACTGTACAAAAAAGATCTTCATAACCCAGATAATCATGAAGGTGTGATCACTCACCTAGAGCCAGACATCCTGGAATGTGAAGTCAAGTGGGCCTTAGGAAGCATTACTACGAACAAAGCTAGTGGAGGTGATGGAATTCCAGTTGAGCTATTTCAAATCCTAAAAGATGATGCTGTGAAAGTGCTGTACTCAATATGCCAGCACATTTGGAAAACTCAGCAGTGGCCACAGGACTGGAAAAGGTCAGTTTTCATTCCAATCCCAAAGAAAGGCAATGCGAAAGAATGCTCAAACTACCGCACAATTGCACTCATCTCACACACTAGTAAATTAATGCTCAAAATTCTCCAAGCCAGGCTTCAGCAATATGTGAACCATGAACTTCCAGATGTTCAAGCTGGTTTTAGAAAAGGCAGAAGAACCAGAGATCAAATTGCTGACATCCGGTGGATCATTGAAAAAGCAAGAGAGTTGCAGAAAAACATCTATTTCTGCTTTATTGACTATGCCAAACCCTTTGACTGTGTGGATCACAATAAACTGTGGAAAATTCTTCAAGAGATGGGAATACCAGACCACCTGACCTGCCTCTTGAGAAACCTGTATACAGGTCAGGAAGCAACAGTTAGAACTGGACATGGAACAACAGACTGGTTCCAAATGGGAAATGGAGTACATCAAGGCTGTATATTGTCACCCTGCTTATTTAACTTCTATGTAGAGTACACCATGAGAAACGCTGGGCTGGAAGAAGTACAAGCTGCAATCAAGATTGCCGGGGGAATATCAATAACCTCAGATATGCAGATGATACCACCCTTATGGCAGAAAGTGAAGAGGAACTAAAAAGCTTCTTGATGAAAATGAAAGAGGAGAGTGAAAAAGTTGGCTTAAAGCTCAACATTCAGAAAACGAAGATCATGGCATCTGGTCCCATCACTTCATGGGAAATAGATGGGGAAACAGTGGAAACAGTGGCTGACTTTATTTTTCTGGGCTCCAAAATCACTGCAGATGGTGATTGCAGCCATGAAATTAAAAGATGCTTGCTCCTTGGAAAGAAAGTTATGACCAACCTAGATAGCATATTCAAAGCAGAGACATTACTTTGCCAACAAAGGTCTGTCTAGTCAAGGCTATGGTTTTTCCAGTAGTCATGTATGGATGTGAGAGTTGGACCATAAAGAAAGCTGAGTGCTGAAGAATTGATGCTTTTGAACTGTGGTGTTGGAGAAGACTCTTGAGAGTCCCTTGGACAGCAAGGAGATCCAACCAGTCCATCCTAAAAGAAAACAGTCCTGGGTGTCCATTGGAGGGACTGATGTTGAAGCTGAAATTCCAATACTTTGGCCACCTGATGCAGAGAGCGGGCCCATTTGAAAAGACCCTGATGCTGGGAAAGATTGAGGGCCGGAGGAGAAGGGGACGACAGAGGATGAGGTGGTTGGATGGCATTACTGACACAATGGACGTGGGTTTGGGTGGACTCCAGGAGTTGTTGACGGACAGGGAGGCCTGGCATGCTGCGGTTCATGTGGTTGCAGAGCTGAACATGAGTGAGCAACTGAACTGAACTGCATCTGTGGGCTCTGGATCCCAGGAAAGGGGACAGAAACTAATTATTCTGTCTTGGAATCTCCAAGCAAACCTAGTACGGTGATAGATGGAATGACCTTTGATGGTGTTGAGATTAGAAGAAGCATTTATTTGACAACCTCACTGTTTCCATCATGGATATTCTTCATTAATATAAACATGGAAATAGAATTTCTATCAGGGGAGGATTTACAAGATACTTTCTTATGTAAGAGGTCTTTATAAAGGAAAACATCTGGAGCCACAAAATTAGCTTATTTCTATCAACAAATATTGATTGAGAGCCTTCCCTATGCCAAACACTGCACCTGGCTAATGAATTAGAAAGTAAAATCCTGTCCTGATGGAACTCAAAGTCCAGGGGCATATGTATATATTCGTGGAAAGGTCAGTTATAATATAATTGAATAAATATTCCAGTTGAAGGAAGCCCTCCATCCCTGGGAACACGAGGAAGGGCACCTATCCCAGGCTGGGGCTATCGGAGAAAACTCCCTGGAGGAGGCGGCATTTCAGTTAAGACTTGGCAGTTACTGGAAGTTAGCCCAGCTAAGAGGTGAAGGAAAAATACTCTAGGTGGAGGGAACGGGTAGACTTCAAGGCAAGAGTGATTAAGAAGCACAGCAACAAAGGGCAAAATCTATACATTGAACTACATAAAAATGAAAACATTTTGTGTGTCAAAGGACACTATTACCAGAGTGAAAGGCAGTCTGTGAAAGCAGGGAAAGTCTTCACAAGTCATGTATCTGATAATGGGTTAATAGCCAGAATATATAAAGAACTGTGGCTCAATAACAAAAAAACCAAACAACCCAATAAAAAATGGGCAGAGGACACGAGTAGACATTTTTCAAAAAAAGACACAAATGATTAATAAGCAATGGAGAAAATGCTCAGTATCACTAACCATCAGGAAAATGCAAAGCAAAACCAAAATGAGATACCACCTCACATCCATTAGGATGATTACTATCAAACAAACTGGAAAAATCTAGTGGTGGGGACGATGTGGAGGACCTGGGACCCTCACGCACTGTTGGTGAGGATGTAAAATGGTTCAGCAGCTGTGGGAGATAGTCTGCTGCTGCTAAGTTGGTTCAGTCGTGTCTGACTGTGCGACCCCATAGACGGCAGCCCACCAGGCTCCCCCTTCCCTGGGATTCTCCAGGCAAGAACACTGGAGTGGGTTGCCATTTCCTTCTCCAATGCATGAAGGTGAAAAGGGGAAGTGAAGTCACTCAGTCATGTCCGACTCTTAGCAACTCCATGGACTGCAGCCTACCAGGCTCCTCCGCCCATGGGATTTTCCAGGCAAGAGTACTGAAGTGGGGTGCCATTGCCTTCTCTGGGGAGATAGTCTAGTAGTTTCTAAAAATACTAAAAACAGAATTGCTATGTGATTCACGTGTTCCTATGGCAGATTCATGTTGCTGTATGACAGAAATGAACACAATCTTATAAAGCAATTATCCTTCAATTAAAAATAAATAAATTAAAAACAGAATTACTTTATGATCCATTAATTCTACCTCTGGGTATACACCCCCAAACAATTGAAAGCAGGAACTCCAACACATATCTGCATACTCATACTCATAGCACCACTGTTCACCATTTAGCAAAAGGGGAAAGCAACACATATATCCAATGGTAGACGAACAGATAAACAAAATGTGGTGTATGCATAATGGAATATGATTCAGCCTTAAAAAGGAATGAACTCTGGCATATACTATAACACAGATGGACCTTGAAGACATTATGTTGTGTGAAATAAGCCAGTCCAAAAAAAGGCCAATAGTGTATGACTCCGCTCTTACATGAGGTACCTACAGTAGTCAGATTTATAGAGACAGAATGTAGAATGGTGAGTGCCAAGGGCTGGGGAAGGGGAAAATAGGGAGTTACATGTTTAATGGGGCTACCGGAGAAGTCTTCCTGGAGGAGGTGGCATTTCAGTTGAGACTTGACAGTTACTAGGAGTTAGCCCACTCCAGTACTCTTGCCTGGAAAATCCCATGGACAGAGGAGCCTGGTAGGCTGCAGTCCATGAGGTCACTAGGAGTCAGACACGACTGAATGACTTCACTTTCACTTTTCACTTTCATGCATTGGAGAAGGAAATGGCAACCCACTCCAGTGTTCTTGCCTGGAGAATCCCAGGGACGGGGGAGCCTGGTGGGCTGCCGTCTATGGGGTCTCACAGAGTTGGACACGACTGAAGTGACTTAGCAGCAGCAGCAGCCCAGCTAAGAGGCAAAAGAAAAGCTCTCTGGGCAGAGGCAACAGCTACAGACTTAGTTCTGGAGGAGGCTGGTGGTGACAGCTAACTGTACAACAGTGTGCACGTACTTCTGTCTTGTCGTTCAGTTGCTAAGTCACGTTGGACTCTTTGCCACCCCATAGACTGCAGCACCCCAGGCTTCCCTGTCCTTCACCATCTCCCGGAGTTTGCTCAAACTCGTATCCATCGAGTCAGTGATGCCATCCAACCATCTCATCTTCCTGCCTTCAATCTTTCCCAGCATCAGGGTCTTTCCCAATGGGTTGGCTCTTCGCATCAGGTGGCCAAAGTACTCAGTGCCACTTAATGAATGTACTTACTGTCACTTAATAATTGTTAAAATGATAATTTTTATGTTGTGTCTATTTTACCACAATAAAAAATAGTAGGGGGGAGGGGTGATTAAGGGCCTTCTGGGTGGGGGTCTGAGGAGCCTGGGAACTCCATCCCCCATTTTGTCCCTGCTAAGAGCTCACCAAGGCCTTGCTGGCCTGGCCGGTTGTCTCAAAGGCATTTCTGAAATGCCTGGCTGGGGGGCACCGCTTCCTGCCCAGTGATGGCGGGGAGGGGGAGGGGCGGATGGGGAGGGGCAGTCGTCCCGGGAAGCTGGCCCAGAGCGGTGACCTCTCTGGCTGGCTTCCTTCTGTCCGGTGCCAGGCGTCATCTGGAACCTCTAAAGAGTTCATTTAGCACAAAGGCAGAGGCTGTGGCATTCAGGGTCTGCCCCTTATTGGGAGACCAAACTGCCCTTTAAAAGAGGAATTAATTCAAAATAAGTCCTTAGGATCACAAATCATTAACAGACATGTTCCAAAAATGTCCAAATAATTACAACTTCAGGGGGTTCTGCAACCCTCTGTAGCGTAAATGGGAGAATTGTTCCGGATGAAAGGAGGGGAAAAGCTCCGACGAAGATTCCAACTTCAAATGTGAACTGGCTCTTTTTTCTTTTACTTTTTTTTTAAGCTATAAGAGGTGTCTATTGAAGGAACTAATTCTTGTTTCATTTTTCTCTTTGGATCTTCTGGCTTCAGAGAGGGTGGCAAGAGGTTAAAACCCAGTGGGAGCCACTGTCCTTGTGATGTTTCAGTTCCTGGAGACAGAAGGGGATCAGGAATCCACAGAGGTGGTGGAGGTAGTGAATCTTGATTGGGATTCAGACTTGGATCAGAGAATCAGGTCATGTCAGAGTGCCAGGGTCAGCATTTCACAGTTTAGGGACTGTGGTTGTGTGTATGTGTGTGTGTGTTAGTCACTCGGTCATGTCCGACTTTTTGCGACCTCATGGACTATAGCCCGTCAGGCTCCTCTGTCCATGGAATTCTCTGGGCAAGAATACTGGAGTGTGTTGCCATTTCCTTCTCCGGGGGATCTTCCCAACCCAGGGATTTAACGCGAGTCTTGCAAGCAGATTCTTTACCATCTGAACCACCAGGGAAGCCTGGGATTGTGGTCATTTGCCTGCAGATGAACTGTCTTCAAATATCTGCATTTCCTGGCAGAAAAGAGGGGTGGTGACCAAAGGGACCAGGGTCCTGCTTGAGTTAGAACGGGCTGAATTGCAATCCTGGAGGCCCCCCAGGAGGAGGAGCTCACTTGATTCCCAAACTTGTACTTTGGCTGCAAGAGTCTTGGCCTCCCGTCTGCCTCAGATTAAGGATCCCGATTCTCTAGGAGGTTAGGTTATTCCCCCCACCCCCACCTACCCCTTCCTCTTCAGACAGTCCATTCACCTTTGAAGTGAAGTGAAGTGAAAGTTGCTCAGTTGTGTCCGACTCTTTGCAACAGTCCATGGGATTCTCCAGGCCAGAATACTGGAGTGGGTAGCCTTTCCCTGCTCCAGGGGATCAGGGATTGAACCTAGGTCTCCCACATTGCAGGCAGATTCTTTACCAGCTGAGCCACGAGGGAAGCCACATTCACCTTTAGCCAGTTTCTCTAAGATGCACAGATGATGTTTTAACTTTGAGGAGGGGTAGCGGGTAGCAGAGCAGGGGAGCCTTTATGGGAACTGCGCTAACTAGCACCCCTCCCTGCCCCACCCTCCTGAGGCCATGAAGCAGTTTCTGCCCCTGGTCTGACAGTGAGTGTTCGCTGGCCTTTCTCCCTGTTCCCCTTGGTTCCGGGGGCCTCTCAACTTTAAGGTGGATAGGGTCTTGTTATAAAGTCTGGCTGGAATAGGCTGAAGGGAGACAGAAACTGATAAATTTCCTTTTGATCTCTGATCTGCAAAGCCACTCCGAGAAATCATTCACACCTGTGTGCCCACTGGGGTGGGTCAGAGCCGATGGGAGCCAGGAAATCTTCCTTCCCTCTGGGGCTCAGGCTCTGTGGATCCCCCTGGCATGTTTCATTTCCGAAGAGGGGGGATACACACGGAGGGATCCCCCAGGCTCAGAACAAGGCAGGGAACCTAATTAGGTGAAAATCATTTAAATGGTTTTCAAGGCATTGCTTGATTTAAAGCATTTATCACCACCTAACGCATAATTAACAGCAGGACAAACGATTGAACAAAAGCTCTCGTCTATTCAGAGGGATTGTGCTGATTTTCATTAATCTTGTATATTACCATCTCTCTCCAAATGAATGCTATCTTAAAGGCCCAAATGCCTCCTGTGATCTCAGGGAAAGAGAGAGAGAGAGAGACTGTAACCTGTGTTTTTGGGAAATGACATTTTAACAGCAGGCTCCAAGTACAGGATCAGAAGTTTTCTGTATTCAGGAGTTAATCCAGCTGCAAAAAGGACATTCTGTTGGGAGCAATGAGAAACTGTGCTTTCCCTGTACACTGGAGAGGATCAGCCTGGCTTAGTTACTTAAAGCCTTTAGTTCTGTCATGTTTATTTCAATTCTAACGGAATATACGTGAATTCTGTGATAATGTTCCATGATTCCCTTACTCAGTCTTCTCTCAGTATCTCTGGGGCAGTGGTTACAGGACCTCCAGGGATACCAAAATCTTCAGATGCTTAAGTCCCTTGGATAAAGTAGTATAGCAGAGTAGACCTGGGATTTCCCAGATGGCCCTAGTGGTAAAGAACCCGGTTGCCAATGCAGGAGACATAAGAGCCATGGGTTCCATCCCTGGGTCAGGAAGATCCCCTGGAGGAGGGCATGGCACCCCACTCCAGTATTCTTGCCTGGAGAATCTCATGGACAGAGGAACCCGGTGGGCTGCAGTCCATAGGGTGGCACAGAGTCAGACACGACTGAAGTGACCTAGCACAGAGTAGGCCCTCAATATCTGCTAGTTCTGAATTCATAGGTATGCAGGGCCACCTGTACAATTTTGTGATTTGATATGTTTGCTCACTTTAACTTCCAAACCCACGGGGTCCTCACAATAATTTAAATTAAAAAAAAATCAGTTAAGACCATGCCACTAAATAGTAATATCAACTGACTTAACATTAATAATAGCTACGCATATACTGGCTCTTAATTTGTTAATTACTTCATGTGGATGACGTCATCAAATTCTGACTGCAGCCCCACTGCCATTCCCATTTTGCAGATGTGGCAGTTGAGGTGGGGTCAGG
Source organism: Bos mutus (assembly GCF_027580195.1). NCBI lineage: Eukaryota > Metazoa > Chordata > Mammalia > Artiodactyla > Bovidae > Bos > Bos mutus. The sequence continues at coordinate 104,212,961 of NC_091622.1, read as the reverse complement.
GGTGGGGGTGGTGGTGGAATGTAGGCCACTTGTCTCAGTCAGGCGTCAATGGTGGGGATACTTGCCCAGCCAGGCAGCATCTGGAACCTGGTCAAGTAGCAGAATATTAGTGCAGTCATCAGCCTGGGGTCCCACATGAGCTTTGCTTCCAACTTGCTGTGTGATTTGATCAAGTATCTTTTCTTCCTGGGCCTGGGTTTCTTCATCATTAACTTCTGGAAGCTATACCAATAGCTTGTGTTTATGAAATGCTTTGTTGTGTGCTGGGAGCTGTTATTTTCCCATTTTACAAATGAGGAAACAGAGACTACAGAGGCACTGCCAGGGTCACACAGGGGTAATTGTACAGCCAGGATCTGAACCCAGGTGGGCAGATCACTGAGCCCCTCTTAATCTATATGCTATGTTGACTTGTAAAGTCAAACTAGGGGTCCTTTCTAGTTTCAAGACGATAGGATCGTGACACAAAGGGGTTTTATGGTGGTGTCTTGACTGTAGGGATACGCAAATCTGCACAGGTGATAAAATTGTACAGAACTTCACACAAACACACATACAAATGAGAACAAATAAAACTGGAAAATCTGATTAAAATTGGTGGATTTTATCAATCAACATGCTGGTTGGGAAATAAAAAATATTTTGTAAATGTTATACAGTATTATTTTGTACAATGTTACTGTGGGGAAGTGTACTTTCTTCCAACTGCATATGAATTAGGGATTCCCTGGCGATCCAGTGGTTAAGACTCTGTGCTTTCATTGCTGAGGGCCCCAGTTCAATCCTTTGTTGGGGAACTAAGACCCCACACGCTGTGGGGAAAAAAAAGAAAATGAAAAAACTGGAGGTGATTCTACAGTGATCTCAATAAAAGTTTCTATTAAAAAATAGAAATGAACTAAAATTATAGGAGTCTGTCCATAACCATGTTAAGGAGCTCCATTTTGTGTCCGCAAAGTGTTGGGATTAAATAAATTATAAGTCCTTGCCTAAAGAACTGTAATGAATTAATGATAATGACAATTCTAATAAATCATGATCATTCATGAAGCATCTGGGCATTAGGTACAGTGTTCAAGCACTGTATTAATCTCTGCAGCAATCTAATGATCACAAGACTATTTACAAGCTGAAGAAGCTGAGCCTCAGAGAGGTTAATGAATTTGCCCAAGGTCACCCAGCACACAAGGAGTATGTTTGGAACCCAGCCGGAGCCTGGATCCCACCCTGGCCACATTCTCTGCACATCAAGCTAGGGTTCCCTGAGCCCCTACCACACCAGTGCTTCCTGTTAAAATAATCTCATTCACCCCTGACCCAGTCGGGTGAGGCAACATTATGCCCACTTGGCAGATGTGGTCACTGAGGCTCAGAGTAGGAAGAGGCTCAAATCCAGCTGCCTCTTCCTCCCGCCAGGAGGAGATGGAGCAGCATGCAGGTCTCCAGCCTGTGGGGTGTTCTGGGGTTCAAGGGCACACCTCCAAGAAGAGGGCATCTGAGCAACCCCGGGGTGAAAGGCAAGGGCCTAGATAAGCCCAAATGGGTCCCAAGAGCTAAGAGCAGGGTGTGAGTGGAGCCCAGGCTGTTTATTCAGCTTTAGGGGGAGAGATTTCATCCAGGGCTCTGGTTGGTGATAAAGCCATTCTGTTTTCAAACCAAACACGGCCTTTCCTTGGAGGACTGGGGAGTTTGGGAAGAAAGATACAGCGTGTCTCTCCTGTGGATCTTTCCAGCCATATCACCAACCAAATATCCCACTGGGGGCAAGTCAAGGGGGTTTGCAAAGAGTCTCCAACCACCTCGGGGAACTTCAAAGGATAGTCATCCAGGAAGTTAAAGTTTAAAAGACCCATGATGACTCCATTAGAACATTCGGCCTGGATATATCGCTGGCCGGGCCCCCATGGTCCATGACCCTGATCGAGCGCCCCACGAGGCTGCAGAAGTGTCCATGGGGAAGGCTGGCTCTAATTCAACCCTGGATAGAAAACCTGCATCTCACTGTGGAGGGAGATGACACCAGGCCCTAGGAACTTTATGTGTGTTGTGTGTATATTTAAGATCCACCACAGCATTGGAGGTTTCCCTGGTGGCTCAGATGGTAAAGAATCTGCCTGCAATGCAGGAGACCTGGGTTCGATCCCTGTGTCAGGAAGGTCCCCTGGAGGAGGGATTGGCTACCCGCTCCAGGATTCTTGCCTGGAGAATTCCATGGACAGAGGAGTCTGGTGGGCTACAATCCATGGGGTCACAAAGAGTGGGATGTGTCTGAGTGACTAACACTTTCATTTTCAACACACAGTGCTGGGAGGGAAGAATTCTGATCCCCATGGTATAAATTCAGAACATAAGGCACAGAGAAGGGTCTCACGCAAGGTCTCAAGGCTGGTGGGTGACAGATCTGAGAGTGTCCATTTCCAAAGCTGATTCACATGGAGTGGTGTTGGCCTGGGTCATCACAGATGATGACAATGATTTCTACTCCTCTTCCTTCTCCTTCCTCCTCCTCTTCTTCTTGTTATTATATTGTGGCAGACAGTACTTTCTAAAGTCAGAGTCCACAATATCTCCTGTTCCACCTGTCCTGATACTGTGACACTGACATTGCTCCCACTGAGTGGTGGGGTCCGTTTCTCTCCATTCGGACCTGGGTAGGCTTGTGACTATGGTGGAAGTGATACTATTTGACTGACAGCCCAGTTTATTAGATCATAAAAATGCCACGTGTGCCTGTCTTGCTTTCTCAGGTCACTGTCTCTCGGGACCCAGAGGCCATGCTGTCAAAAAAGCCCAACCGAGCCCACAGGGAGAGGCCACCTGTGTTCAAACCAACAGCCCAGCTGACAGGTGGCATCAACGGCCAATCATGGGAGTGAAAATGCCTAAAGGTGATCCCAGCCTTCAAGCTACCGTCCATTTGAGTCTCCTGGCTGGGGCTCAGAGTTTGAGGAAGAGAGAAAACCTGCCCAACTTCCTGACCTACAGAACTATGAGTACAAAGAAATGGCTGTTTGATGCTTCTACATTTTAGGGTTCGTTTATTAGCAACAGTTGTTCAGTTGCTAAGTCGGGTCCAACTCTTTGTGATCCGTGGACTGCAGCACACCAGGTTTCCCTGTCATTCACCATCTCCCGGAGTTTAGTCAAACTCATGTGTATTGAGTCAGTGATGCCATCCAACCATCTCATCCTCTGTCACCCTATTCTCCACTTGCCCTCAATCTTTCCCAACATCAGGGTCTTTTCCAACAAGTCAGCTCTTCGCATCAGGTGGCCAAAAGTATTGGAGCTTCAGCTTCAGCACCAGTCCTTCCAATGAATATTCAGGGTTGATTTCCTTTAGGATTGACTGGTTTGATCTTCTTGCAGTCCAGGGGACTTTGAAGAGTCTTTTCCAGAAACACAGTTCGAAAGCATCAATTTTTTGGTACTCAGCCTTCTTTATAGTTCAACTTTCACATCCATACATGACAACTGGAAACACCATAGATTTGACTATATGAACCTTTGCTGGCAAAGTGATGTCTTTGCTTTTGAATACACTGTCTAGGTTTGTTATAGCTTTTCTTCCAAGGAGCAAGTATCCTTTAATGTCATGGCTGCAGTCACCATCTGCAGTGATTTTGGAGCCCAAGAAAAGAAAATCTGTCACTGTTTCCACTTTTTCTCCCATCGATTTGCCATGGCATAAAAGGACCAGATGCCATGATCTTAGTTTTTTGAATGTTGAGTTTTAAGCCAGTTTTTTCACTCTCCTTTTCACCTTCATCAAGAGGCTCTAAAGTTCCTCTTTACTTTCTGCCATTAGAGCGGTATCGTCTGCATATCTGAGATTGTTGATATTTCTCTTGGAAATCCTAATTCCAGTTTATGATTCACCTAGCCCAGCATTTCGCATGATGTACTCTGCATAGAAGTTAAACAAACAGGGTGACAATATACAGACTTTCCCAATTTTGAACCAGTCAGTTGTTCCATGACTGGTTCTAACTGTTGCTTCTTGACCTGGATAGGATACAGGTTTCTCAGGAAGCAGGTAAGGTGGTCTGGTATTCACATCTCTTGAAGAATTTTCCATAGTCTGTTGTGATCCACACAGTCAAAGGCTTTAGCGTAGTCAATCAAGCAAAAGTAGATGTTTTTCTGGAATTCACTTGTTTTTTCTATGATCCAACGGATGTTGGCAATTTGATCTCTGGTTCCTCTGCCATTTCTAAATCCAGCTTGTACATCTGGAAGTTCTCAGTTAACGTACTGTTGAAGCCTTGCTTGGAGAATTTTGAGCATTACCTTGCTAGAATGTGAAATGAGTGCAATTGTGTGATAGTTTGAATGTTCTTTGGCATTGTCTTTCTTTGGGACTGGAATGAAAACTGACCTTTTCCAGCAATGGTAGTTGAGCCAACATAACAACCATGACATTTACTGAGTGCTTGCTTCCTGCTCTGTCAAGAGCTTATAGAGTTAGAGGTGGAAGGGGCTTTATGTCTGGACCAATAATTCTCAGCCCTAGGGAGATGAAAAATTTAGGTCTCTGGGCCCCATCCCAAACAAGCTGAGTCAGCCACATGCTCAGCATCCCAGCAGCCAAGAGTTCACTGACCAAGGCAGAGCCAGAACAAGCCCAGGAGAAGGGACAGAACAACTGGGGTCAGCTGAATGCCACAAATATTACTGATAGCCCTTACCATGTGCCAGGAGCCTGGATTCAACCACTCGAATAGTTGTGTGGTATATGGAATACGTGGGGCTTCATGACACAAAGCAGAAGGGAATTGTGGCCAATGATTATCTATCAGAGTCTTATGTGACATTTTCCTGCGTACTTTGTGTCCATAAGACTATTTGATGACCTCAGAACAGAACTGCTTCTTTTTTTTTTCTTTAAAGACACAGAGATTGAGACATTTTAAGTGTTTCCTAAACGGTCTAGCTAGAAAGCCACGAGCCAGGATCTAAACCCAGGTCTGTTTGATTCCAAAGCTTCTGTCTTTCCATAGACCCTGCTGCCTCCTGGAGTAAGAGCCTGGTGTTATGGGAGAAGCGTCGTGAGCTTAGAGGAAGGAGCTATTTCTTCTAGCAGTGGGATGCTGGACTGTCTCTCAGTATCCATTCTTCCTTCTTTCTTGGTAATGAGTACATGACTACCTTCCCCAGCCTCTTTTCTACCTGGGTGACTAAGTGAATGAGTTCTTGGTAATAAGATACAAACAGAAGTCCTGTGTGGTATTTCTGGAAAGCTTCCTGAAAGAGAGTGCATGCATTCTTCTTTTCATCGTCTTTAAAACTCTTCTCTTGGAATTTCATGGTGATCCAGTGGTTGAGACTCTGCCCTCCCCATGCAGGAGGCCCAGGTTCAATCCCTGGTCAGGGAAGAAGATCTCACATGCCACAACTAAGAGTTAGTATGCCACAACAAAGATTGAAGATCCCATGTGCTACAACTAAGACATGGTGCAGCCAATTAAATAAATAAAACAAACTCTCCTCTCTGGAATGTAGATGCAATGTCTGGAGCTCTAGCAACCATATTAGACCATGAGGATGAGTAATCATCCCAGGAATGAAGAAATCTGGGTGCCAGATTGCAGAAGAGCTACCATACTAGACCCTGGATCATCTACCTCAGGTCATCCTCATGCCAGAGAGGATGAGCTTTTACCTTGTTTAGGTCACTGTTGTATTGAGTCCCCCTAGCTGAATCTGATCCTGAGTGATACAATGGGCAGCAGAAAAGTTTTAGAGGGAGAAAACGAACTTTGGTTGGGTTTTGAAAGATGGGTAGGATCTAGACATGTGGGGATGGGGGAAGAAGTTCCTTAAGGGTTCTGGGAACAGCAAGAGTGATGAGGGTCCTTGGGGCCATCTGTGGAGTATGACAAGGGGATTTAGGAGCCAACAGGATTGGGGCAACATTTTGGAGAGAGCCTCGAATGCCAGGGAGAGACGATACAATTTCAGTTGTTAAGTACCAGGGCACCACTGAAGGTGTTTTGAATAGGAGGTGTTGTTCTCACAACTGTGTCTTACTTCATAGAGATCTGTAGGACGGTCTGGCCAGAGGGAAACTGGGCTAGAACTGGGGTGTGGGAATTGGTTGGAAAGAAGGCATGGAGACCAGCTTTGCCAACAGTCCCTGGAATTGCTAAGTGGTTAAACAATGATGTGATAATACTGGGCTTCCCCAGTGGCTCAGTGGTAAAGAATCTGCCTGCCAGTGCAGAAGACGCAAGAGACTTGGGTTCGATACCTGGATCAGAAAGATTCCCTGGAGTGGGAAATGGCAACCCACTTCAGTAGTCTTGCCTGGAAAATCCCATGGACAGAGGAGCCTGGCAAGCTACAGTCCCTGGGGTCGCAGTCAGACACGACTGAGTGATTACACATGCATGTGATAATACTATAAATCATCTGGCAACCTTAAAATGATGATGTATAGTGTGATAACATGTAAAGTTGTTCAGGGTAGATTGTTAATGACAAAAATAGGTTCCCCAAACAGTGTGTAAGAATATGATCAACTCCACGAAATAAATTAACAATATGCATTTTTGAAAGGTCGAGAAGGTTCTTCTTCAATTGCTAATGATAGTTCCTGCTAGGTGGGAGGATTGGCAGTAATGGTGACTTTTGCGTCTTCTCTTTGCTGGCTGTTTTCCAGATTGCTAGTAATAATAATAACAATAGCTGAGCTCTCCTGCAGAGGTGTGGGCCTGGCTTGATCTTCACATTTTTTCTTGCATTAGCTCTTTTGATCCTTACAATACCCTGTGAGGGAGAGGCTTTACTTTCCTTCATATTGGAGGAAACTGAGGGATATGGGGTAGGGGCCTTGGTCAAGGGGAGGGAGCCAGTGGAGGGCGGGGGTGGGGTGGGTGGGGGTTGCGGTGGGGAGGGAGTGGAAGGAAGTCTCAGCTGGAAAGAGGTCCCAGGGAGGGGAAGGAGACGGGATGAAGGGGTCGGAGGATGGAGGACCCTCTCTCAACAACCTCAGTGGACGTCTGGTGTGGGCCTTGACAGTTTCTAAAGCCCATCGTGCACATTGGGTCCATCCTTCCCTAACAATGTGCTTGTTGGGAACAACGGTTATGCTCTTAACGGCAAAGGAAATAGAGACTCAGAGAGCTTAGTAGAGTGCTCAAGAAAACAAATCCTGTGAGTCAGGATTTGAACCTAGAGCTCGCCGCCTGATGTAAAATGTCTTTCTTATTTCTCTCCCACACTCTGCTCCAGAGGTGCTAGCTCCAGTCTGTCCGGGAGATCTGTTTGGCACTCCTGCTCCCTTCAGCCATGACACTCTGGACCTGCAGCGGGAACCACTGAAGAAGAGACCCTGGACACTGCCTTTTGATCACAGTCTTGGCCTTGAAGTGCTCGGCCTGACCCAATTTCTTGACCCAATTGCACCTGATTTCCCCAGCGTCTATTCATGGTGCAGCTTCCTTCCTCAGTCCAGTCACTCACCCTGCTTCCTTCACTTTACTTTTAAATATTTATTTATTAATGAATATTTTTTTCTGGAGAAGGGAATGGCTCCCCACTCCAGTGTTCTTCCCTGGAAAGTCCCATGGACGGAGGAGCCTGGTGGGCTGCAGTCCACGGGGTCACAAAGAGTCGGACACGCTGAGCAGCACTTTCAACAACAACGCTTAGTTGGCTGTGTGGGTCTCGGGTGAGGTGTGCAGGCTCACTGATCTTCCATTTCGGCATGTGGGATCTTTTTTTCTTTAGTTGCAGCATGTGAACTCTTAGTTGTGCTCTGTCCCATCTAGTTCCCTGCCTAGGGATCAAATCTAGGTCTTCTGCATTGGGAGCTCTGAGTCTTAACTGTTGACCACCAGGGAAGTCCCTCCGTTACCACCTTCTTGACCAAAGTTGAAGCTGCCTTTGACTTCCTGGGGTAAGGACTCTATGCCACTCCACCTGGTCCCTGGGCTCCCCCCTCCCCCCCTCCAACAGGTAACCCTGCCCGGCCGGGCCTCCAGCCTGGCATCTGGCCCTCCCATCCTCTACCCCACCCCGCTCCTTTGCCAGCCGCATCCTGCACCTGCCACAGCCACCCCTCCAGGGGAAAAGCCCCTGAGGACACTCTGTCCCTAGTGTCAGATGCTTGCCTAATTCCCCTGATCTTTTGCTGTTTCAGTTTATCGCAAATGATTTTCCAAGCCAGTGGATTTAATTGCATTACATTTAGGGAAATTGGTGCCATTTCTTAATTACTTTTACAGTTGAAAAGCAATTACTTAGCAATCACACGAAGGTCTTCTTGTGTTTCCTGGGGCCCCGTGAGGAAGCAGGGCAGCTTTAAGAGATTGAGTGTGCTCTTTCTGGGAACTGGGGTAATTGGTTCTGGGGAGAAGGGTACTTTTTAAACATTCCAAAATTAATTTTTATTTTACATTGGAGGATAGTTGATTTACAATGTTGTGTGAGAAGGGTAAGCTTTGTGGTATAGGATTGGATGAAATAAAAGATTTTAAAATCATGATCCTCCTAGTTAATGACTCAAGCAGTAAAGCACCTGCCTGCAATGCAGGAGACAGGAGACCTGGGTTCGATCCCTGGGTTAGGAAGTTCCTCTAGAGGAGGAAATGGCAACCCACTCCAGTATTCTTGCCTGAAGAATCCCACAGACAGAGAAGCCTGGCGGGCTAGAGTTCGCAAGGTCGCAAAGAGTTGGACGTGACTGAGCGAGCACACACCTAGTTGTTTAAGCCAAAAGGGTGGCGGTTGAGTCATCATTAACTGTGCCCTCTTCCTCAACTCTCTGTACTTGGTCATTCGTCACATCCTTTGAATTCCATCTCCTGATAAACTCTTAAACCTGCTGAGACTCGACTTTCCCCTTTTTGGTCCAGGTGAGCCATCAGGATCGCTGACCTGAGTGAGAGAAGTAGCATCTTAACTGGTCCCCTCCCTGTGTCCACCCTGGCCCCCATGGTGGGTTGAACACTGGCTCTCAAAAGATACATCCACCCAGAACCTGTGAGTTTGGCTTTAAGCATCTTGAAATGAGAGCATCCTATGTGACCCAGGTGGAATCCAAAGCCAATGACAAACATCCATAGAAAAGAAGGGAGGGGAGAAGAAACACAGAGAGGAAGGCCATGTGTAGATGGCCATGTGAGACTGGAGTGAGGCTTCTATAAGCCACAGGGCGCCATAGATTGTGGGAAACCACCAGAAGCCAGGAGCGAGGCGTGTAAGGGAGCCTCCAGAGGGGTCCAGTCCTGTTGACATCTTGATTTTGGACTCCTGGCCTCTGAAACTGGAAAGGATGAATGTCTGTTGTTGTAAGCCACCCAGTTTGGGGTAATCTGTTCCGGCAACCCTGGGAGATGAATATATCCCCCTCCAGCCATTTTTCAAATGTTACTTTTGTGCTCAAAACCCAGTGGCTCACCTCTCTCGCAGATAAAATCTAGGACCCCAATCGTGGCCTCAGGGTGATGGGTTTAGGCCTCGGCTCCTTCTCTTTCCCAGCTCCTGCCACTCTGCTTTGGCTTTGTTGACTTCTTTGCTCTTCATCAAACACAGTGAAACCATTCTTGCCTCAGGGCCTTTGCACATGCTTGTCTGTCTGCCTGGAATGCTCACCCCTAGAGACCCCTGCTGCTAACTGCCATGGTGGCCGCTGCTCCAGGTCACAGCTACAGAGGAGCTTTCCCTGGCCACCTGACGCAGACACAGTTCCGCTCATTGCCTGACCCTGCTCTATTTCCCAGTAGAGCCCTTGCCCCATCTCCCTTGCTCCAAGTTCTCCATGTTTCCTTGTGCACTTTTCATCCGCTGCACTGGGATGACAGCCTCACGAGAGCAGGGCAGTATTGCATCCTCAGCATCTACAATAGCACCTAGAACAGATGTTTTAAAAACACTTGTTGAACGAAAAACATTTGTCGTTGGCTGAGGGGCACATGAAGGCTCCTGGCTGTGTGTCCTCTGGGTGGGTGATGCAGCTTCTGGTGATCAGACTTGTGTGACCCGCCCCCCCTAGAAGTTGTAGCCCCTTCTCTGTGCGCAGTTTGGAAATATCTACCAAAAGGACAGATTCATAGAGACTTTGAACAGTAATTCTATATCTGGGAATCTCAATGCCTTCATCTGTCCACAAGGCTAACAGCACTTGACTGGGCTGTGGACAAGACGCGATGGCATGAGCAAACTGGCCTGACAACCATCTTCTTCCTTTGCCCTCATCACCCCATAGGAGAGGAGGAGAGGAGGTGGCCAGTTCCTCCCTGCCCCTCATCCTTCTTGCTTCATTCATTATTCAAAGGATATAATGATATCATTTATATCTGAAAAAGGGAAGAGGACATAAATGATATAAAATGATATTAAAGGAAAACACTTGCACCCATGACGTCATCATGCCATAATATCCGTTTCCTTTTCCTCCTCTGCTCTTGGTCCATACTTAGGTTTCAATTACTTGTAAGCATGTTAAATGCACAAGTTTTATTTTATTTTTAGAAAACGTTAAGTTTAAATTTAGAAACTTCTGTGCAGGTGTGTAGTGTGCTGCATTTTCACTAGCTGAGCGCACCTAGCAGCCACACCCCAGCTTGGACTTTCTTGCACTCACTGCCTGTTGTTCCAGCTGCTGGCACCCTGATCTTAGACTGTGAGAAATAAGTTCCTATTGCTTGTCTGTCACTTAGTTGGTGGCAATTTATTACAGGATCCCAAACAGACTAAGGCAGTGGTGGGGTAGATTCCCAGATATAGAATTACTGTTCAAAGGCTCTATGAATTTGTCCTTTTGGTAGATATTTCCAAACTGCCCACCACAGGATTGGACCAGGTGGATTCAGAGACGGTGGGTGGATGGGGGCAAAAGGTGGCAGGAGCAGGGATGGGAGGAGACCACTGCAGTTTCCAGCTATGGGGCAAACGAACGTGGTTGATCTGAGATACAGTAGTGAGGGGAGAAGGGGCAGAACTTTCACGGTAAAAATCAAAGGACAAGGATATAGTGATTGTTTAGAGAAATATTTGGGAGGAGAGGCGTGTGAGAGTTCCTCAGGATGATTCCAGGGGAGGCAGAGTAGGCCCACTGTCCCCTAATATCTGTTCTGTCCTTTTTCTATAGTTATCGAGTTCTTAGCTGGCCATGTGACTGCCCGGCTCAACGATGACTTTCCCAGACTCTCTTGCAGACAGGTGAGGCCATGTGATCAAGCTCTGACCAGTGGGATGCAAGCAGAAGTGACGTGTACAATCTGCAGGGCACATCCTTAAGTGCGGGAGCCTGCCTTCCTCTGTCCCCTTTCATTTCATTGGCCGGAGTGTGGATGAGAGGACAGGAGCCCGAGATGTCATCTTGGATCATGAGGTCATACAGTCAGTTTAGTCACTCAGTCGTGTCTGCCTCTTTGCAACCTCATGGACTGCAGCATGCCAGGCTTCCCTATCCATCACCAATTCCCAGAGCTTGCTCAAACTCATGTTCATCCAGTTGGTGATGCCATCCAACCATTTCATCCTCTGTCGTCCCCTTCTCCTGCCTTCAATCTTTCCCAGCATCAGGGTCTTTTTCAATGAGTCAGTTCTCTGCATCAGCTGGCCAAAGTATTAGAGCTTCATCGTCAACATCAGTCCTTCCAATGAATATTCAGGACTGATCTCCTTTAGGATTGACTGGTTGGATCACCTTGCAGTCCAAGGGACTCTCAAGAGTCTTCTCCAACACCATAGTTCAAAAGCATCAATTCTTTGGTGCTCACCTTTCTTTATGGTCCAACTCTCACATCCATACATGAGTAATGGAAAAACCATAGCCTTGAGGTAGACGTTTTCTATTAAGGCAAAGGGAGAAGATAGAGGGAGTTTGGATTCCTGATAAGAGAGAAATGAGTTTCTACCTTGTTAAACTGCTATTTTTCTGGGTCTCTGTTACAGCTGTCAAGCCTGAATGGCTGGTTACACTGGTTTGTGACCTTCACTGAAACAGGGCTATAGGGAAACAGCTATGTTGTTCATCTCTATGGATACCGAGAGTCTGCTCTGTGCTGGGTGCTGGATGCTGGGGTACAGTGTGACCAGGGCAGAGATAGTTACTTCACCTAGAAATCCTCACACACATGGGGGCCTGCAGGGATGGGATTGAAGGCCTTCCTGAGGATGTGACATTTAAGCTGAGCCCTGGTGGCTCAGTCATTTAAGAATCTGCCTGCAATGTGGGAGACCTGGGTTCGATCCCTGGATTGGGAAGATCCCCTGGAGAAGGAAATATCAACCCACCCCAGTATTTGCCTATAGAATCCCACGGACAGAGGAGCCTGGTGGGCTACAGTCCATGGGGTTGCAGGACACGACTTAGTGACTAAACCACCAGCACCACAGCAGGAGGAGTAGGTATTAGGGCCAAGACATGTCAGGAACAGAGTTTCAGCAGAAGGAACAAGAGAGAGCAGCATATTTGAAGCTTAGCAAGAAGCTCGGTATAAAAATTAGACTTTTATACCAGAGAATGTGGCCTGTCCCAACTCTCCTTCTGGTGGGTTGTGGCCATTGGGGAAATATTAAGTTATTGGCTGGTGAACTTTTAGAAAGAGTCTTCCTTGATTCAGGGATCAGAGATATTTTTCCATAAGTGAAACACCAATCTGTCTCTGGAACTTTCTTCGCAGCATCGATGAGAGGATGTTCTATGCTGGGTCCTTCCAAGCTAGTTGCCTTCAGGGCATTAATAAGATTGCCCTTCTTGCCTTAATATTCCCTCAGGAGAAAGTGTGTGCTAAGTCGCTTCAATCACATCTGATGCTTTGCGACCCCGTGGACTGTAGCCCACCAGGCTCTTCTGTCCATGGAATTCTCCAGGCAAAAGTACTGGTCGAAGTGTTAGTCATTCAGTCATGTCCGACTCTTTGCGACCCCATGGACTATAGCTCACCAGACTCCTCTGTCCATGGAATTCTCCAGGCAAGAATACTGGAATGGGTTGCCATTTCCTTCTCCAGGGGATCTTCCTGACCCAGGGATTGAACCTGAGTCTCCCACATTGCAGGTAGACAGTTTACTGACTGAGCCACCAGGGAAGCCCTGTGGAGTGGGGTGCCATTTCCTTCTCCAGGGGATCTTCCCCCAGGAGAAAGTAAACAGGCAAAGACACAGGCTGATAAGATGGGTTTGAAGGAGGGACTGTTCTCCAATGAGACAAAATTCAATTTCCTTCTATGCACACAGCAAAAGCAAGAGCTCAGACAGTATGTTTCAGGTCTGGCTTCAATGTGCCAACTTAAGGAATTCAGAGTGCTTTTCTCTTTATTTCTCTTCGCCTTTCTAGGGCACGGCAGGTCCTATTGGGGTGTCCCTTCCTATTTTTGTTCCTATGTGGGGGCCATGACCTTCGAGGGGATGCTGAGTTTCACGTGGGGTACACATTCGGGGATGGCATTGGGATACTCACACTTATGTATTAGTTGCTTATTCATCCCACACACATGGGAGCAGGGTGGGCTCTCGGAGAGTGCCCTCCAGGTGGGTCAGCTGTGACACCTGCCTCACGGCAGTGAATCCTGCAAGTGACAGTGACAGTAGACAGTGACAGGTGCTATGTGAGGGGCCACGGGGACACAGAGGGAGGCCCCAAGTCAGGCTGGATGGGAGTCAGGGGGGCGCTCACGAAGTCTGGGGGGATGGACCCTGGGTTTGGGTCTTGAGAGTTGGGTGAGCCTAACAGGCCTAGAAGAGAAGTATGCTCCGGGGAGGAGGGACACCTGGGGGAAGGGCTGGGGGCCTGCCAGGCAGTCCCAGTCCAGTGCAGGGGGCTACAAAGCCCCAGGGTAGCCACAGAGGAGGGGACTTGGTGGCCAGGCATAGAGTCCGAGAGGCGGAAAGGGTGGCACTGGGCTTGGCTGTAGCCTGCAAGTCAGCTGGATATTTGCAGGTCTCAGCGCTGTGTGCCAGCCAAGAGGACAGGCATAGCTTTGGGAGTCACTGCCCCACCATCCAGTTCAGATGCTCGGGTCCAGGTGGGAACAGACAGGTAGTTTTAGAAGGTGTGTTTGCTTCCTGGGGTTGCAAAGCAGTTCACCACCATGATCTGGGTGGTTTAAAACATCAACTGCAAATTGGCAACCTCTGGGAGATAGTGCGAATTGGCACACCAGGGAAGCCTGGCATGCTGCAGTCCATGGGATCTCAAAGAGTTGGACACAACTTCGTGACTGAACACCACCACAAATTGGCACTTGCCATCTGCCTCTACAAGGATTAAATCACGTGCTGCTGCAGCTGCTGATTTTCAACACCCCCTGAAAGGATTTCAGGGTAGAGAGCAGAAATGAGGGACTCTGTGCTCTGGGGAAAAAAACAGCAGGACAGGTCTTCAGATGGTTAGATATTTTCGGGAACTGACTCTATGAGCCCAACTCTATCTCCTCATATCTAGAAAAGCACTGAATTCCTTCATGGTGATGTCTGCTCCTTGTGACTAGCAGAAACCTTCTGCAGAAATATGTGCTTGATTACATGAACTCCCCCTTCACCAGAATCACATAAATGCTGACCTTCACCCTTACCTATTTAGAGCAGTTTCTCAGAGCTATCTGAGATGCTGTCTCCCAGACTATAGTCCTCATTTTGTCCCAAATAATACATAACTCGCAACTCTCACGCCATGCATTTTTTTTCACAGACATGTATTTTGCATAGCTCTGGAGGCTGGAACTCTGAAATCTAGGTGTTGGGGGTCACCCTCCCTCTGAAGGCTTAAGAGGGGGCTCCTTCAGTGTCTCCCAGCTCCTGGTGTCTGCTGGCAGTTACTGGCTCCTGGCTTATAGTGGCATCACCCTAGTTTCTGCCTCTGTTTCACATGACCATCTCCCTCCTCTCTGAGTCTCTGTTTCCAAACTTTTGTCTTCTCCTAGGCATTTCAGCCATCAGATTCAGGTCCATTTGAGCCCAGAATGCTCTCTGTTTTACCTAGATTACATCTACAAAGACCTGATTTCCAAGTAATAAATAGTAAGTAGTAGCAGGTAATGTGGTATTCACAGCTCCTGGGGGTGAGGACTTGAATTTATCTTTTGGGGAGACACAATTTTATCCACAACAGGAAGCTAATCAGGCACTTTCCTCTACTCCCCACCTGAGCCCTGAGTCACCAAAGTCAGGCAGACAGAGTCAAAATTCCAGCTTTGTGGCTTGATGAACTTTGTCCTAGTCACACTGCCCTAGTGGGCTTTCTCTGGCCGCCCCCAGAATCAGGCAGATTCACCCACCCAGTCCAAGCCACCCTGCACAGCAGGGGGCAGAGAGAGGGCCGCATGTCACTCTGATGGCAGGTGGGACACAAAGTCAGGGAAGAAGGTTGCCTGACAACGCAGGTCCCAGGGAGACAGAGAGCAGGGACAGGATATCTGCAGAGTGGGGGGTGGTCCAAGCCAAGGAACCATGCAAACTGGGACAGATTGGAGGGAATCAGAGAGCAGGGTGCAGGAGCCAACTTAGAAGGAAGTCTGCGGGGGGCGGGGGGGGGGGGCAGCCCCTCCCCCACTGCGGCATTCCCACTGCTGGGATGGATTCCTAAATCATCGGGACACTTCCGGCTCCATTAAAGCAGGCGGCCAGTCATTTTGATCGGTAATCCGTCCAAAATAAAACAGAGCAACCCGCCGGACGCCTGGGAAACAGCGAAGAGGCCCTGACCACTCGTGCTTTTTTTTTTTTAATTGGTTTCTGGTCTTCGCTTCTGGCCTCCGCCCCGCGGGCCCAGCGCCCCAGAAGGAGGCCCACTTACTGAAGTAGCCTACGCGGCGATGTTTGGCTGTTTGCATTTCTTGACAAAGGAAATTTGTTGGGCTTAAGCTGGCAAGGGTTTGCATCTGGATCCTATGATGTTTGGCTTCGGGAGGGCTGTGCGCAGAGCCCAGTCGGCTCCGGGGCCTCCACCGGCCTCCATGTAATTAACTTAAGTGCTGCGAAGATGAAAGCTTATTTGCCTGATCCCGGATTAGGGCATCGGCCGCTGAAGGTAGGCAGCAGACTGGGTGAGTTATCTCCCACGATTGAAGTTTCCAGAGATACCAGCGCTGGACAGTGGAAGTCAGGAAGTTTGGGCATGTTGGACTTTATTAAATTTGCAGTTAAAAAAAACAAAAAGCCCCCACCCCACTCCCTAGTTCTGGATGCCAGCTCGAGGAGGTTAAGTGGAAGCATAACTTTACATAATAAAGTGGTTAATCATATTTTGCTTTAGAAACAACTAATATCATAAATTGGCCTCATACTTTCATGCTTCCAGCTTCAACAATAGAGCTGAGACATTCATTTCCTGGTTTGGTATAACTTCTGGGGTTTTCCTCCTGGGCCTCGCCCTCCTCCCCTCCCTCCCCCTCCTCCCCCCTCCCCCCCCCTCCCCCCCTCCCCTCCCCTCCCCCTCCCCCCCCTCCTCC
The DNA here is from genome assembly GCF_027580195.1 of Bos mutus. Classification (NCBI taxonomy): domain Eukaryota; kingdom Metazoa; phylum Chordata; class Mammalia; order Artiodactyla; family Bovidae; genus Bos; species Bos mutus. The sequence continues at coordinate 104,196,558 of NC_091622.1, read as the reverse complement.
CCCCCCTCCCCTCCTCCCCCCTCCCTCCCCCTCCTCCCCCCTCCCTCCCCCTCCTCCCCCCTCCCTCCCCCTCCTCCCCTCTCCCTCCTCATCCCTCCTTCACCCCCTCAGCTGGAGTTGGGAGAGATAGCTTTGATCCTTGACGCTCTGGGGTCCTGGGGAGGTGGAGCGGGGAGGCGGTGGGGATTCCTACAGGTGATTTTTAGGCCTGAATTCCATTGTGACAGCAATGATTTATTTTAACTACTAACCCAGGAAAGCAGGCGCCACCAGGATGGATGCCTCCACTAGCCTCTAGCAGACTAATTTTACTGTTTATGAATCACTAATATGAATTTTAAAAAAAAAAAGAAAGAAAAGAAGAAAGAAAAGGAATACCGTTTTAGGTAACTAAAAATAAGACTTCCAGCCAAGACCCCATGGTGCCCAAACAGTCCCACATGGGAAAGATGACTTTGGATTACAAGATAGAGAACACATGGGGCCCAGATAGCTACCCCCCACCTCCGCAGCGGGCAGAGGCTACTGGCAGATGAAACACTTTCATCTCTCCCAGGGAGATAAACTGGCTGGTCTGGATGGGCCTCTTTATTTACAAAAGAAAATTAAATCCGTTTTAACACTTGCACCGTTCATAGGAAACACATGTCGGCTGGTAATTGTTTTGAACTCAATTTCGAGCTGGGCCGCACCACACTGGGTAGCTCTTGCGATTTTCGCACTGGCTTGGGATGGCCGTGGAATTTGCATGGAATTTCTTCCCAATTCCAGAGGCTCTGCGAGGGGACATTCCTTGGCCAAGATGGCAGAAGAGGGCTACTCGGTTTCCATGCCTCCTGGAGGAAAACACTTTCCCCTTATTGCCAGGGGGCTCCCCCCAGTGCCCCTTGCCCCCAGTTCTTATCAGAGATTGGAAAGGATCAAAGAGCCCTAACTGAACCTAAAGGGCTTCCCTCCTGCCCGGGAGCCTGGGAGTCTTTGGAGAAAGAGAAATAAAAGGTTGGGTGATTTTCTCCAGAGGGCCGGGTAGAGCTTTATAGCTGCCAGGAGGTGTCACCCACCTCTCAGGACTGTGCTTTTCAAACGTCAATCTGCAAGAGACTTCCTGGCGCTCCAGTGGATATGCAGATTCTGTAGGTCAGAGCTGGGACCTGAGACTCAGCATTTCTAACAGGCTCCCCGATGATGCCAGTGTGGCAGGTCCTAGGACCAGGCTTGGGGTCATCATCAACCCAGGAGGGTTTGTTAAGACAGAGTTTGCCGGCCCCACCCTCAGGGTTCCTGATTCCTCAGGTCTGGGGTGAGAATTTGTTCAATCCCTGGGTGGGGAAGATCCCCTGGAGTAGGAAATGGCAACCCACTCCAGTACTCTTGCCTGTAAAATCCCATGGACACAGGAGCCTGGTAGGTTATATAGTCCATGGGGTCGCAAAGAGTCGGACACAACTGAGCGACTTCACACACACACATACACACACAAGGCTGCTGCTGCTGGTTCAGACACCACGCTTTGAAAATCACTGTCCCAGACAATGCCCTTTCTGAGGAAACTGAGCCTCAAAACGATGTTCCCGAGGTCACTTTGCCCAAGGGTGGCAGTACTGGCACCCGGACTCTGGTCCCGTGCTTGGTCTTTTTTCCAAAAGGCAGGACCTGGAAAAGAAGGGAGCCCATACTTCCAAGGGGACCCCTCGCTGACCAGGCACTGACAGTGAGCATGCTTGAGGACAGAGGATAGGATGTGACTGAAAGCACTCAGGCTGCTGTTTGTACCCGGGGTAGCAAGCTGTTCCCTTGCTCTGAAATGCCCTTGTCTTTCTGCTTCCAAAGTCCTCATGTTCAAAGCTCAGTGTCAGCATCACCTCCTCCAGGCAGTTCTCCTGTCTTTAAGGCCTAACTTTGCTCTCTCAGCACCTCTGGCATTTCTCCATCATCATTTATTCCATTTCTGCCTTGGTGAGGTCAGTCCCCTGGGAAACACTAGAGAACAGGACAGAGGGAGCAGATATTTTGTAAATGGATGAAGAAATCAATTACTTCCCTTCCCAGTGGCATCTTCACCTGCTGTGTGTCCTTGGACAGGTTACTTCACCTCTCTGCGTCTTGTTTACCCCATCTGTAAAATAAAGACGCTAATGTCTACCCCATCAGGTCACTGCTTATAGAGGTAAAGGACCAAGCAGAGATGAATGGTAAATGAAGGGTAACTTTTGCTGGGTTTTTTTTTTTTTGCCATTTTTATTACTTATTATTATTTTTGTCTTTGGGGAGGGTGGGTCGATATTTCTATCTTTACTGCCACCCTTTTGACTCAGGCTTTACTTTTCAAGAAGGTCCCCATTGACATATAAATGTATTGTATATGCTTAGTCACTCAGTCATGTGTGATTCTGGGCGATCCCATGGACTGTAGCCCGCCAGGCTCCTCTGTCCATGGGATTCTCCAGGCAAGAATCCTGGAGTGGGTTGCCATGTTTTCCTCCAGGGGATCTTCCCAGGGATCGAACCCTCACCTCTTACGTCTCCTGCGTTGGCAGGTGGGTTCTTTACCACTGGAGCCACCTGGGAAGCCTGCAAATGTATTGGGGGAAAGTTAACATCTTAAACCATTGTTAAGAGATGTGATGATGACTCAGAGTGACGGTGACTCATAATTATTCAATGCTTCACGGTTGATCTGACCATTTCCTCACAAGTTGAGTCATTTAATTCTCCAAAAGTCCAGCACAGGAAGTGCTATCAAGTTGAGGCTTGGGGAGGTTGAGGCCCTTGCTCTCGTTCCCACAGACTTTTTTTTTTCATCTCCTTGCCTCCCAGGGTGGCAGCTCAGAAAGCAGGAGGTGCATCTACCTGTGGATTGGGTCTTTTTTCCCAGGGTCACATTTTGAGGGCTTGAGACTGCATCTTCTGTTCTAGCCCAGAAAACAGCCCCTGGAGAAAATTGCTTTCTATACTTCCAACTCTTTATCTGAGGAATGTTTATCCTGGAGATGCTTTTGGAGGTCAGATACACTTGGGAGCCACATGCATGCTGTCTCACACCTGGGCCTTCAGAAGGTGTTGTGTGTGCTAAATTGCTTCAGTCACGTCTCTTTGCCACCCTACGGACTGCAACCCTCCAGGCTCCTCTGTCCATGGGATTCTCCAGGCAAGGATACTGGAGTGGATTGCCATGCCCTCCTCCAGGGGATGTTCCCAACCCAGGGGTTGAACCCACATCTCCTGTGACTGCTGCATTGCAGGTGGATTCTTTACCGCTGAGCCACCAGGGAAGCCCCTTCAGAAGGTGCACCCACCCCTCAAAGCCCCCAAAGGCCCCAGGGTGAAGCAGCCCCCTCACCTTGTTGGAGTCCAGCATTTTCCAGCCCTCATTGTGGTGGCCTTCTCTTTCCCCCGCCCCTGTGGCCGTCAGTAGGAATTGCCTCTGGCCTCTTCTCCATCCTTCAACAGCCAGCATTTGCTCCATCTTTCTTTACTTTTTATTTATTTTTTTGGCCATGCAGCATGCAGGATCATAGTTTCCCAACCAGGGATAGAACCCGTGCCCCCTGCATTGGAAGCCTGGAATCGTAACCACCGGACCACCAGGAAAGTCCCTATTTGCTCCTCATTTAAATATTTTTTTCCGCTCAGCCTTCAGGACTGCTGCTCTCTGCCAGCTATTCCCCATTTCCCCTGACCTCTTCCTTCCGTCGAGTCTCTGCTCAAGTCCCTCTGATCCGAGACCTTTCCTGACCACTGGGTGTCACTGTGACGAGTGACGGCTGCTGCATTTGACAGTCTGATAGGGTGTAAGAGTGGAAATCCAGGTGCTCTGGGATCAGGTGAACCTGAGTTCAGATCCTGCCTTAGCACTGATGGGCAGTACAGCCTTGTCAAGATACTTATATGTCCTGAGCTTCAGGCGCCCATCATTCAATGGCAGTAACAAAGGCTATCTTGCATGCTTGCTGAGGGTGGGCCGCCATCAGGGATTAAAAGCCTGGTTTATGGGCATTGAGGCACCTGGGCTAACCTTTGCCATGGTTAGAAGGTGGCTAGGGCAGGCTTCTGAGAGGATGCGGCGTTGGCCTTGAGCTTAAGAAGTCCCCAAGATGAGGCAGCAGGGAGCCCTATACCAGAGCCCAAGGGTAGGGGCTGGACCCAGTGGGTCAGGGTTCACATCCTGGCTGTCTCTGAGCAGCCGTGTGAACTCAGGCACATCGCTTAAGCTCCTGTGTCTCCAGGTCCTGATCTGTAAAATGGAGTTTCGGTCTGGCAAGCGCTCCATCAATGTTAGTGGTCTCCAGGTTATCCAGGGCGAGTCAGTAGAGGCTGGTTCTGGGTGCCTTAGAAGGCAGAAGGAGTAGAGATGACTGGTTTGGGTGAGCGTGGGACAGGTGTCCTCCAGACCGCAGAGTGACCCTCCCTCTTAGAATGGGACGGAAGGCATTCTCTGTTCCCCATGGGAGCCCTGCTCATCCATCAGGAGTGCGTGCTGTGTCCTGTACCTGGGAATCCAGTGAACCCTCCTTGTGGCTCTTTGAATCCTCAGGAAAAGCCCAGCATCTTGGCTCGTAATCCCTGGTGGCTCAGATGAGACCGAACCTCACATGGTAGCTTAGCTGAGCTTTCCTGGTAGCTCAGATGGTAAACAGTCTGCCTGCAATGCGGGAGACTTGGGTTCGATGCCTAGGTCAGGAAGATTCCCTGGAAAAGGTAATGGCACTCCACTCCAGTATTCTTGCCTGGGAAATTCCATGGACAAAGGAGCCTGGTGGGCTACAGTCTGTGGGGTCGCAAAGAGTTGGGCACGACTGAGCAGCTAACACACTACTTGGCTCAGCATGGGCCTCAGAGCTTGCAGAATCAGAAGGCGTCTTCTCCCAGCAGGCGCGCACGAGCCCCTGCCGCTGCTGCTGCTAAGTCACTTCAGTCGTATCTGAGTCCCCAGCTCCATTTTACAGACGAGAAAGCGGAGCTTCAGAGAGTTGTGCACCTGGGTTCCACCCGGGCTCTGGTGTTCTGCCCCTCACCCACCCCTTTAGGTATAATTTGTATATATTTGCATCTACAGAGGCTAGTTGGTGACATCCTGAGAAAGGTGGGAGCCTCATTTGTGAAGTGGAGACAAGTCCCAAAGCAGAGTATGAACATTCCTGGATTTTTTTGTATTGAAAACTAACATTAAAAGTTCATTTTTCCTTTTGACTTTGGTTTGCTTGTTTGTGTCGTGTGCTCAGTCGCTTCAGTCTTGTTGGACTCTTTGTGACCCCAAGGACTGTAGCCCACCAGGCTCCTCTGTCCATGGGATTCTCCAGGCAAGAATACTGGAGTGGGTTGCCATGCCCTCCTCCAGGGGATCTTCCCAACTCAAGGATCGAAACTGCATCTCTTTGGGGGCTGCAGAATTACATCTCCTTCCTTAATAAGCTTTTGCCTTTAGAAAGGTATTGCCTTTTGGAAATATCTGATTGTATCTGATCCTTCTGATTGACATGTAAGGGGAAGCCCATGGTCCCATTATAGTGTCCACTCATGGTGGCGGTGGGGAGATGGGGTTCAGGGCAGCGAGTACCTTTTGAGAACCTGTGTTAACTCCAAGCTGGGGCCTCCCTGAAAGGAGGGTTCCTGACTCCTGCTTCTGGTCTCTTTCTCCTACCCCAGATGGCTTCCTTAGATTGAAGGTAACTCTTCTTTACCAATGAGAACATGGAAAAGTCAAGCAGAAGTGACCTTGAATGCTGTCTTCCCACTTTACAGCTGGGCATATCACTTACTGGGTCTGGGCCTCAGTTTCCTCATCTGTAAAATGGAGCTAATGTTCAACTCTCACTGGGTTGTTTTGAAGATTAAATAAGAGGCAACACAGGTGGGGATATAACAAGTGGTCATTAATAGTAAGAGAAATTATCATCAGGGTAACAACTCCCTTGGATCAGCAGGAAATGGTGGTGTTACATCCCATGTCTTTCTAGTTAAACAGCCATGGGCCTATGTATTTAATAAAATTTCTGTCTCAAGGCTGTGTCCGAGGTTAGCCGTCTCATATTCAGGAGCTGAGACACCAATGCCATGGGGGCCAGAAAACAAGGGTTGGGGAATGAGGCTGGGTGCAGCTGATGCCCTATCCCAAGTGGACAGTGACTGCCAGCTTCAGCCAGGTGGGAATGACCCCAGAGAGGCCATGACTTTCAACTTTTAAAGAGAAAATAGAAATTTAAACTTTTGCTTTAAATTTCCCAATTTTAAAAAATTAGCTAGTATATGAGTAATTTACATAGACTTATACGGGCTTCCCTGGTGGCTCAGATGATGAACAATCTGCCTGCAATGCAGGAGACCTGGATTCGATCCCTGGGTCAGAAAGATCCCCCAGAGGAGGGAATGACAACCCACTCCAATATCCTTGCCAAGAGAATCCCATGGACAGAGGAGCCTGGATGGCTAAAGTCCATGGGGTCACAAAGAGGGGGCCGAGGGTGCTGTTAGCTGGCTCCTGCTCTGGGTGTGATTAGCGAGCAGCAGCGCTGTCAGGGGGCCTGTCTTCCCTCTGGCCCGGTCCTTATCTGATGCTCATGGGGGCCTTGATGGAGGCCACCTCCTGCCTGACACACGGGGCTGCTTCATGTCAGGGCCTGGATATCTAATCACCCATTTTATTCCACTGGCTCGGGTCATCCCTGCTGGGGATCTTAGGGACCCTGTAGCTGGAAAAGTTCCCATAAATTAGCAGTTTACTACCCACTCCTCCCTGGAAGCATTGGGAGAATGCAGTCGGCTTATCTGCTGTGGCTGTGTGGGTGTGGTGGGGTGGGGTGGGAGAGAATGGGGGTGGGATGTGTCTGGGTTCCCAAGGCTCTGGAATCCGTAAGCAGAGAGGAGGTCCGTGGGCAACAATATTCCTTGTTCTCCTCCACCCCATATCATGGCCTTGGTAAGCATCTTTCCTTACCTTTTGTCCTATGCACAGGATTGTCCATTCGGCCACCTTTCTAAAGCCACCATGAGATCGTACACGTGAGATGTCGTAGTGTGAAGTGTGCCTGAGGTTACGCAAGAAGCGGCAGCCTTGGGATTCAAAGCCCACAGCCTGCTCCCAGAACCCCAGCGTGAGCCACTCATTACACTGCTTCCCACCTGCGGTTTTGTGGCCTTGCTTTTTCTTCAGTTAACTATTTATCAGGTTTCTCTGTATTAATCCACACCAGTACCACCATCCCTAAGGGCCGATAGTGTGTGCTATTGGGCGAGCTCTGAAAAGCCGGCCTTCCAGCTGTGAAATTGGCCTCTGGCTTCTCCAGGAGCGGGTCAGAGGCCTGGCATTGACTGCGGTCACCTTTCGGTGGTCTGCCAGCACGTGGTCTGGGTCACGGACATCTCTTGACATGGTTTTTCATCCCATTTGTTTTTCCGAATTCGCCTACCCTGATGCCTCCCCTCATTAATTCTCACCCTCCAATAATTTCCATTTCCCTGATGGAGAAGGCAAAGGCCTTCCAAGTCATACTGGATGTGGGCCTGATTGCCACCTGTCCCGCCTCCTCTGTCAACTCCCCTCTGCTGACTCTGGCCAGCCCCCTGACCTCCTTGTCATTTCAGCCACAGGACAGTCGCACTGGCTGTTCCCTGTGCCAAGAATATGCTGCGTTTGAGCATCTGCATGGCTACCTCCCTTCCTCCTTCACATCCTTGCTCAGCTTTTGTCAGAACTACCCTGTATTGAAAGCATAGCCCCCCAGCTCCCTTGGGAGGCACTGCCCATCTGTTTATCCTAGGCACCCGCTCCCCTAACGTATTACATGGCTCACTATGTCTACTAATGATCTGGTTCCCTCCACTAGAGTGCAGTCTCCAGTGGGACAGAGATATTTATGTGCTGTTTGCCTAAAACACCTGGCCATATAAGAACTCAGTTTAAATGTATTGGATGAGTGAATAATTGTAAACAAAACTCATCTTTCTAGAACTCTTGGGGCCTTAGAACTCATGTATGCCCCTATCCCATGGTGGAATTTCCATTCCTCACTCTCAGTAGGAAACAAAACACACACACACACACACACACACACACACAATCCCTTAACACACAGGGTTCCACTCAAAGACTATTACGTACACGAGGCACGTAGCGTGGCATCTGGCACACAGTGCCTGCGTGCTAAGCCGCTTCAGTCGTGTCGGACTCTGCGACCCCGTGGACTGTAGCCCGCCAGGCTCCTCTGTCCATGGGATTCTCCAGGCAAGAATACTGGAGTGGGTTGCCATGCCCTCTCCAGGGGATCTTCCTGACCCAGGGATCGAACCTGCGTCTGTTATGTCTTCTGCTTTGGCGGGGGGCTTTCTTACCACTAGCACCACCCAGGAAGCCCAACACATAGTGGGTGTGCAGCAAATCTGAGTCCTCTTTCCTGGTGCATCCTCTCAGGAAGGAGGACCCAAGGCCCTGGAGACGAGTCCACTCAAGTCAGCACTGCGATGGGCTGAACAGTGTCCCCCCAAATCCATATGTTGTGACTCTATCCCCCAGAACCTCAGAATGTGACTGCGTTTTGAGACAATCATTAAAGAGCTAATTAAGATAGAATGAGGTCATTAGGGTGGCCCTGATCCACTAGGACTGGCATCCTTAGACAAAGAGACGAGTTGGACATGGACAAACACGGCGGGGCGACCACGTGAGGTCACAGGGAGCAGAAGCTTTCTACAAGCCAAGAAGAGAGGCCTCAGAAGAGATCAGCCCTTCTGACACATCGACCTTGGACTTCTAGCCTCCGGAACTATGAGACTGTAACTTTCTGAGCTTCGTGTGCCCCAGTCTGGTGTTTTGTGATGGCAGCCCCAGTGGTCTATTACAAACCCCATACATGAGTGGGTTGATTTCCCATCTTATTTTTTAGTTTTTTTTTTAAACTTTTTATTTTGTATTGGGGTACAGCTGATGAGCAATGTTGTGATAGTTTCAGGTGAACAGCAAAGGGACTCAGCCACAGATACAGTATCCATTCTCCTCCAAGCTCCCCTCCCATCCAGGCTGCCTACACAACGCTGATTAGAGTTCCACGTGCTATACAATAGGACCTTTTGGGTTATCCGTTTAAAATATAACAGGGTGTACATGACCATCCCAAACTCCCTAACTATCCCTTCCCCCCATCTTTCCCCCAGGCAACCATAAGTTCGTTTTCTAAGTCTGTGAGTCTCTTTTGGTTTTGTAAGTTCTTTTGTATCTTTTTTTTTTTTTAGATTCCACGTATAAGGGCTATCACGTGATTTCTCCTCCCCTGACTCACTTCACTCAGTATGACACTCTCTACGTCCATCCATGATTTCCCATCTTATGAATGAAGACCCCCAAGGCTCGACATGAGGAAGCTGCTCTGCTCCCCGAAGCTGGCTTCCAAGCTCGCTTCCAGCTTCCAAAACCATGTTCTTTGCACTGCATCTGTCATGGCTAGAGCTAAGTCCTGAAGCAGAAGCTGGCAGGGGAATAGCCTTCACTGGGGAGTTGGACCCGGGGATGGTCCGCGTGTGGAGGCTTCCTAAGCCCGCCTCCTCAGTGCGGTTGCCCTCCCAGAGCAGATGTTTCTATCCGTCTGGGGAGGGAGCCTTTCTCTCTGGTGTGTTTTGAGGAGGGGCTGTGTGGGCTTCTCCCAACACTCTGGCTCCAGAAAAAAATGTGCCTTGTGATTTCTCCAAAAGCAGCGCTGTGAGAACAGCCACAAGGTGAGTCCTGGAGATGTTTATCCTGGGGATTCCAGGCTTAATTTATGACCCCCTCCGAGCAGCCGTTAAGTCATTTGAAGAACAGCGTCTCCAGGTCCCAGAGCATAAATAGCTGCTGTCAACTGAGCCGGGAGGGGCTGGGCTGCTAATAGGCGGGGTGGGGGCCTCCCAGGTACCTTCCAGGCCCCTCCAAGGGACCTGAGGCTGCTCTTATCAACTCCCTAGTCAGCCTCCAGGATTGCTCCAGGTCCCGGATTTATTGACAGCAATTTGTAGGACCTCGTAGAACACCCACGAACAAACCCAATTAGCAGGAACCTCTGCCTTGTTAGATAAAGATGCGCAAAGGGCCGGTCTCAGGCACCACAGGGTTCGCAGCCATTGCTGCAGACCCGCCTGGATTCCTGCAGAAATTCTCCAGGGTTCAGTTACTTGGGGCAAACACAATGGTGTTTTCAAGAACTGGGCAATTCAGGGGTTTCACAGGGATACCTGGAGGAGGGGGTGCGGAAAGAGCAGACAGGCCTGGACATAGTGTGGCTCCCTATGGACCCATGCAGGACGGTGGGAAGGATAAACTTTTGCCTTGACTCTGAGGGCTCAGGAGTGAGGACTGGTCTTGGATGGACAAGGAATGCCAGGCACACAGTGGGACTTTAAATCGGCAAGCTCCTCTTTCCTGGGACGTTTCCTTTCTAGAATCCTCATCTCTCCACCCGCCAAATGAATGTGGTCCTTCACTGATTTCACTGATGCATTCACTCATTTACCTTTCAATGCACTCATTTCTACAACAGAGGTTTACTGTATGCCTGCTGTGTGCTGGTGTTGGATTAGGCCTGTGGACAATATTTCAAGTAGCCAGCTCTTTATCATTTGAATGCATGACTCCAAAAATGCAGCCATGAAATTGGAAGACGCTTGCTTCTTGGCAGAAAAGTTACGACAAACCTAGACAGTGTTTTAAAAAGCAAAGACATCATTTTGCTGACAAAGGTCTGTAGAGTCAAGGCTATGGTCTTTCCAGTAGTCATGTATGAATGTGAGAGCTGGACCTTAAGAAGACAGAGCACCGAAGAATTGATGTTTTCAAACTGTGGCACTGGAGAAGACTCTTGAGAGTCCCTTGGACATCAAGGAGGTCAAACTAGTCAATCCTGATTTCTTGAGGGAAATCAGCCCTGATTATTCATTGGAAGGACTGATGCTGAAGCTGAAGCTCTAGTACTTTGGCCACCTGATGCACAGAGCTGATGCATTGGAAAATACCCTGATGCTGGGAAAGATTGAAGGCAGAAGGAAAAGAGGGTGCTCGTCCATGTGGTAGCATGTATCAGAATGTCCTTCTTTTTATGTAGAGAAAGGAGAACCTTTGTACACTGTTGGTGGGAATGTAAATTGGTAAAGGCATGTGGAAAGCTGTATGGAGGTTTCTCAAAATATTAAAAATAGGACTACTGTATGATCCAGCAACCCAACTTCTAGATCTATATCTGAGACAAAATCAGTGATTATGAGATCTCTGTACTCCCGTGTTCATTGCAGCGTCATTCACAGTAGCCAAGATGTGGAAACAACCAAATTGTCCACCAGTGGGTGAATGGATGAATAAACCTGATTTATACACACACACACAAACAAAATGGAATAATATTCAGCCATAAAAAGAAGGAAATCTGCCATTTGCAGCAACATGGATGAATCTGGAGAGCATTATACTAAGTGAATAAAGCCAGGCATAGAAAGACAAATACCGTATGGGACCACTTATATACGAAATCTGTTAAAAAAAAAAAAAAAGTTAAACTCATAGAAACAGAGAGGCGAACGGTGGTTCCCAGGGGCTGAGGTTGGGGTGTGTGTATGTGTGAGAAATGGGGAGGTGTTGGTCAAAAGGTAAAGACTTTCAGTTTTAAGATAAGTTCACAGGATCTAATGTACAACTTGGTGCTGATAGTTAACAATATGTACAGTGTACTTGAAATTGCTAAGAAAGTAGATCTTAAGAGTTTTCACCATACACACACACACACCCCCAAAAAAGAAAAAGGTCACCACGTGAAGTGGGGCATTTGTTAATTACACTGAAATGTATCATATTAAATCACTTTAAATATGTACAAATAAATAAATAAATATGTACAGTTTTATCTGTGAAGTATATTTCAATAAAGCCGGAACAACAAAACAAAACAGAAACCAAAAACAATGTCCTTGGTCACCATTGAGAAGTTACAAGGGCACATGGGGAAAGCACCATCAATCCAGGGCCATTTCTGGGAAAATAGTTCTCTGTCAGGTACGCTGTGTTCACAAGGAGAACACCAGTGGTCAGCATTAGATCAGTAGCAAGTCTGATGAACATTCTCAAGTTTTTAGTTGAACTATTAAAAGTTGTTTAGAAAAAGAGTTTCCTTCCTTTTTAAAGGTGATTATTTCATCATATATATAGACTGCATTTTGCTCAGCCACTGGTCATTTGAGCTGTTTCCACCTGTTGGCCACTGTGACTAATGCAGCTGTAAATATTGTTATGTACCAATCTTTTAAATACTCTTGATAAGTTTTATCATTTGGAGAAGTTGTATCAATGTATATGTCCACTGGCAATGGATATAGAGTGGCTAATATACTGTATTCAGTGCTTGATGGCAATTTTAAAAATAAAAGACCTGTGGATGTGGAAGAAGGAATGCTGTAATGAAATTACATGTAAAAATGGGACAAGGCTCATTCTTTTTACCCACCTACCTATTCATCCCCATAGCCACCAGTCTCCTGCATCTACCTTCTTGCCAACTTACACATCCACCCTTCCACCAGTTCACCTTCTACTCACCTGTCCACCTGTCCATCCACTCCCGTATCCATCCATCCACTCAGCCTATTATTTGCAGTTATGACTTCCTGGGAGCCACACCCACATTTGTTTACAATACCACAGAATAAAAAATGAGGATATCTCCGCATCTTTCTCTGCCTTTTATTCTACCAGGGTTATCTGAGTTTGCTGCTATTAGTTCTACGTCACTGCCCTGCTCCCTTCCCCAGCCCCCAGACTCACTGAAATTTCTTCACAGCATCTTTTCAGTGGAGATCAAACTCCCCCCGCTATACCCAAAGCCCAGGCTCCATCATGTTATGAAAGCACATTCAATGGTCAGTGTAGAGTTTCAGTGTCACCAACCTGCAGCCTCTGCTTTTGCTTCTACCAAGCAGGTGGTTGGTGAGGCAGCTGCCTGTGACCTGGGGGTGGGTTTTAGTGGGGGCATTTTGCAGAGGAGGGGGTCCCTGAGCCCTGAAACATCTCCCCTTGCAGATAGCATCTTGGGCCTGAAGCTAAAAGAGTTAGGAGGTATTTGCAGTGATTCGAAGCTAATTGTACATCATGCTGTGTTCCCACTTTGCCCTGCAGTTTGGGGGCTTGTGTTTGTGTTTTAATGTAAATGGAAAGGGCAGGTATATTGTACGACATTTCTACGAAAACAGTAGAAAACAATCATAATACTTACAGGTCTATCAATTCCCCAGAAATCACTCTAAAATAGACATAGGAAGAGAAGTTTTCTCCAGTAAATGAAATAAGAAGTGAGGAAAGAAAAGAACATTTTTGAATTAGGTCTGTTGCTGTACAGTTGCTAAGCTGTGTCTGACTCTTTTGCGGCCCCATGGACTGCAGCCAGCCAGGCTCCTCTGTCCATGGGATTTCCCAGGCAAGGCTTATTCTTGGAGTGGGTTGCCATTTCTTCTCCAGGGATCTTCTGGACCCAGGGATCCAACTCGTGCTTCCTGGATTGGCAGGCAGATTCTTTACCACCGAGCCACCAGGGAAGCTAAAAACAAAAGGAAAGGTTTATTGTGATAGACATGGTGCCCGCACTGAAAAGCAGACAGTGTCAGAGAGTGGTGGGGCCTGTGGTCCATCTCCTGGGCCCCGGGTTCCTTCAGGTGGTTGTTCTGAGCAGGGGGCCTGGGACTCGCACACTGGGGGGTGTCTCTCCACCACATTTAATAGTGGCTCTGCCACTTCTCCAGTAGTTTATATTGAGGGCAAATTTTTTGGTCTCCATCCAAAGGGCACTTTAGAGAGAGGCCTTTTCATAAGATTTAGCGGAGGACCAAGCCAAAAACACCACTTTGTGGGCAAAGATTCAGCTTGGAAACACTACCCGTGTTTGTTCGTGCTGAAACCTTCAGCCTTCCCACTGCCATGGGGAGTTCACACCACCACCTTCTCTTCCCTAGAAGCTGAGCATCTGAGCATCAGGGGGGTTGGCCATAGTGCGCACTTATTTTACAAACACCTTTCCCATCTTTGCCACTCCCTTTCCTAAAATCTCTCTTGTCATTGGGATTTCCTGGGGCTGTTACAGTCTTCTGTACCCTCTAAGCCCCAAAATGAAAACATGATTTTGTCGATTTGAATTTTCTCTTTTCAAGTAACATTTGGAGAAAAAGAGGAGCGGAATTCAGTTGGGACAGTGTTTGTCTTCCAAGAGCCCACATTTTTCCTGATCCCAAAGGGGCGACAGGACTTTTCCAGAACTTTCCAGAAAGCTCTGGAAACCCATTCTTAAGATTCTGACAGCATGAACTGTCCTACTCTTTGTTGTTTTCATTCTCTTTTTCCTCTCTTTCTTTTCCTATACTTAAATTCTTTAGTAAATGTTACTGGTAATTATGGGTTCTTTATGACTATGATCATATCTGCCTCAAGTCATTTCAACTATCCTGCCTCCCTCCCCACAGAAAGAAGCTGTGACTTGATAAGAATTTCCTTGGCATTTGAGCTGGATGTCTTACTCCGTGGGCCTGAGAGGGGCCCCCTATCTGCTGGGATGCAAGCAGGAGCTGGATGTGAGTGTTTTCTGGGGAAAAATTTTAGATTTAAATCGACCTCAAGGATGAAACCAATAAAAGTGCCTGGGGATGCCTCGCCTTTGAGGTTAGAAACCTCTTGCATTGATGTTTGTGCTTCTGAGTCACCAGTAGTCGAGTCTGCAGAAATGTCTTTTCTGGGACAGGAAATCCTCAGGCTAAAATATAAATGCTCTACCTGAGTGTGCTCCCCAGTCAGGCTTTTGAAAACCAAAAAGGAGATGAAATCACAGACCAGTTTAAAACATGCCTGTTCATCTCAGAAAAAAGTCTCTCTGCTGAATTCTTTAGATTCTCAAAGCAAAAATGTCTGTGTGGAATTATCACTCCCAACCCCACCCCTGCCCCTAACTCTGATCATGTTCCAAGGATATCTTTAATAAAAAAAAATTTGTTTGAAAATTTTTCAAAAATTTTTTTTGAAAATTGAAGTATGATTAATTAACAACGTGTTAATTTCCAGTGTACAGCAGAATGATTCCTTTATATATACATATGTACCTATTTTTTTCAGATTCTTTTCCATTATAGGTTATTACAAAATATTGAGAATATTGACCTGTGTTATACAGCAGATTGTTGCTAGTTATCTATTTTAATATACATAGTAGTGTATACACACATTTGTTAGTCACAAACTCCTAATTTGTCCAAGTATGCTTTCTCTTTTCCTTAAAAACAGGAGATTCTTCATCTTTGTTCATTGTACAGCTCAAGCTGGCAGTTAGGAAAAGTCATGATTACTGAAAATATACAAGTAGCTTCATTACTGTGAACACGTGATTGTCAGACCATAGCTCAGTTCTTCCCATACCTTCTGTTGCCTTACTCCTAAGAATCCCATGCTAATGTGCATCTTTTAGGCTTTTTGCGTGGAGTCTGAGATTTTAGTGGTTGGCAACAAAAGAAAGGGCCTTAGGAATGCTTATCCTTTGCAAAACAGAGGTTTGTCCAGTGATGGCTGTGCTGCGCTTGTAGTTCTCAGGTGCTACACAAGAGGGCGCTTCTGTATCCCATTGCACAAGGCCCTGAGGATAACAGGGTGTTGCGTGGGGCAGCTTTCAGTAAAAGTATTTCATAACCAGGGCCTGCTTACTCTAGGCCAAATGACTTCTGACCGCAATTAAGAAAAAGGAAAGTTAGATTTGTGCAGATTCCTCTCTTACTTGTATACTCAAATTGAATGGAATTTTGCAGTCCCATGACAGTTTCTTTGAGCTGGGGCCTTCTAAGGAAGGAATCAGGGTTGTCCAGCTGGAATTGCTTCCTTTTGTACAGCCAGAGTCCACAGTAGGCAAAACTAGGAAATGGCCAAAGATTGTCATTCATCTCAAAATGTTGCCAGGAAGTAACTGTTCTGAAACGAGCCCTCCCTCCTTCCTGTTCTTCATTCTTTATCTCATGCTCCATCCCATCTCCTATGTTCCAGACTCAATTTCTGAGGGAGAACCAAGCCCTGTTTTTCCATTTAAAAAATCTGATTGAATTAATTCCCCACTGAGACATGAATTAATCATATTATTCCTATCTGAATGCTTTCAGAATTAATAAAACAAACAAAAATACACTTACTTGAAAAGAGGATACCCAATTTAGGCTATAGTTTATAGAATTCAGATGTTGGTACAGTGATATGAGAAAAACTGTTTATGTTAGCTGGTTGTTGTTGTTCAGTCGCCCAGTCGTGTGCAACTCTTTGCTACCCCGTGGACTGCATGCAGCACACCAGGCCTCCCTGTCCCTCACCATCTCCTGAAGTTCGCCCAAGTTCATGTCCATTGCATCGGTGATGCCATCCAGCCATCTCATCCTCTGTTGCCCTCTTCTCCTTCTGCCTTCAATCTTACCCAGCATCATGGACTTTTCCAATGAGTCAGCTGTTCACATCAGATGACCAAAGTACTGGAGCTTCAGCTTCAGCATCAGTCCTTCCAATGAATATTCAAGGTTGATTTCCCTTAAGATTGACTGATTCAATCTCCTTGCTCTCCAAGGATACAGCAAGAGGTTAGCTGGAGGTGGATTGAAATCCAGATGTTATCATGGGGTGATGTTGGAATCACTACAATAATGTACTCAGTATACCTATTAAGTGCCTACAGTGTGCAAAGCACCAGGGATGCAAGGATGAGCAAAACCAGACAGGGACCCTCTTCCAAGCATATAGTCTTAGGGGGAAAGGCTGACATAAATCAGTCAAGAAAATGCGTGTCAATTCACACCTGGGGTCACTGCCACTATGGTAATTACTAGTGATGTTCTCTGGAGAGGTGGTCTCCCCATCCCTCATCATACATGTGATAGGGTTGCACTTTCCCATTCTTTTGAAGTTAGGCCTGGCCATGACTTGCTTTGGACAATGAAACGTGAGCATAGGAGTCATGTGACTCAGTGATGAGTGTAAGCTTTAAAAGCCAGGGAACCATTGCCCTGTTCCCTTCCAGCTGTTTCAGTGGATTGCAAGCATGTGCCAAGATGAAGCCTCTGACTGACCTTGGTTCCAGACAGACCATGATGAATTAGCCCCACCCCCCACCTCCCACCATCCCACAATGGACCTGCAGCATGAGAGGGAAATAACCTTTGATCAGCCACTGAGATGAGGGCTTATTTGTTACTACAGCAAAGTCTGGCTTATCCTGACTGATACAGCCCCACGAGACTGTGAAAGTGTGTGATAAGGAAGTGGGCTGGGTGGAGAAGGTTAGGAGAATGTCTCTGAAGTTGTGACAACTGAGCTGAGATCTGAGGAAGATACGGGAGGGGGGTCCTGAAGGAAAAGCATTCCAGATTTCAGGCTATGGGGCAGATATGTAGATGGAAAGCATTGGACAGATTAACTTCTCTGATCTAAGTGGCAAAATTGGGCTGATGGATTTATTGGGAGGCTAACCAGTAGCAGGGTGACAGAACCCAGCCTAGAGCCTGGTATGCAGTAGGTACTCAATGTATACTCAGAGTGTCAGATACTGCATAAGGCTGTACATGTAAAAATTCATTGAGTCTTTACATAGTCCTATAATTTAGACATATTATTATCCAGAGTAAGCAACTGGAACACAAAGGTTAAATAACTTGCCCAAGGTCACTTAGCTAGTGAGGGATAATACTTGTATTTGAACTCAGAGGCTATGCTTTTAGCTCTTTTTCTTCCTGCTTCTAAAGGCTGCTGTTTTTGTTGTTACTATGGTTTTAACAAGGGATTCCCCTTCCCTACTACTTGCTGCATCAAGCCATACCAGGAACAGTTCTTTACCAATTTAAAGCCTTGGTGGCTGAGTAGTAGAGACTCTATCTGCCAAAGCAGGAGACGCAAGAGATGCTGGTTCGATTCCTGGGTTGAGAAGATCCCCTGGAGGAGGGCATGGCAACCTACTCCAGTATTCTTGCCTGGAGAATCCCCATGGACAGAGGAGTCTGGAAGGCTACAATTCATAGGGTTTTGAAGCACGTTTAATGATGTCCAAGCACTTCTAAGGTCCATTAATATCCTGTATCAGTCAACTGTGGCCTGATGATGCCATGTAACAACCAACCACAGAGTTTGGTGTCATTCAGCGATCAAAATGATTTCTCATGGTGTGTGTGTCATCTAGGGCACACATTCAGGCTGGGCTCAGTGGTGTGGTTCTCCTTCAAGTTGCCAGTCTAGGTGAGCTGGACCGGAGAGTGGCTCTACTCTCTGTGTCCTCATTTTTTTAATTTCTGAAGGAACAGTACCTCCTCAGGGACCCTCTTCCCAGGCTTTTGGCAGAGTGCTTAGAGAGCAAACAGAAGCATGGGGAGAGCCTTCAGGTCTCATCTGGAATCTGGCAAGGAATCTGCTCTACGTGGCAGATCTGCCGGAGCCCGGGTGGGCACCTGTGTCTTGGGGGGAGCGTGAGAGGCATCCAGGGTAGCGGTGGCTGGAGGTGGTGATGTATATACGTCTAAGTGTGTGTCTGTGTTTCCATAAAATGACTGGGTGTGAAAGCATCCAGGATTCTCCAAAACGGAAGAGTGTGGAGGCCCTGTGAATGGGGCATGGACTTTAGAGTCTTCAGCTCTTTACCCTGTTACCAAGTCTGGGAGATTGTGTTGCTGTTACAGTGCTGAGAAATGTGATCTGCACCCTGACTCCATGGGCTTCCCAGGTGGCTGAGGGATGAAGAATTCACCTGCCAACGCAGGAGATGCAGGTTCGATCCCTGGATCAGGAAGATCCCCTGGAGGAGGAAATGGCAACCCACTCTGGTATTCTTCCCTGAGAAATCCCACAGACAGAGGAGCCTGGTGGGCTACAGTCCATGGGGTCGCAAAGAGTCAGACACGACTGAACAACAGCACGCAGGCACTGACTGCATGACTGCAAAAGTCCCACTGACTTGAGCACCCATTCAGGTCAATGTCACCTTCATTGACTCTAATACCAGAACACAGTACTTGATTTCTTTAAAATTTTACATTTTTCAGTTCCATTTATCTCTATCGATTGCCTCTCTTAAAAGCCACCGTTTCATTGGCTAAGACACCTTGGTAAGTCACTGCATCTCAGTTGGCCCTGCCACTGTGTCGTGAATTTAAATGAGATGATGCGCCTGGAGCAGGGTGGGTGTGTTCATTTCCTAGGACTGCCATAACCCACTGGGCACCTTAAGCAACAGAAACGTTGGATTTCTCCTTTTCCAATATCTTTTCCAGTGGTCATCCATTCCCCTTCTCCTCTGCCTCTTCCTGGTCTTCTTTCTTTACCTTTAAACATTTCTCTTTTCTGAGTTCAAAGCATAACACACCCTCCATAGAAAATTTGGCAAATCTGAAGACTCACATGTAAAATAAAAAAGCTGAGGTTCCACTACCGGGTGGTTTTATTTAAGCAAAGTTCTTTCCACTCCTTTTCCTCTGCACATGTATTTTCTTGGAATAATTTTCATGCCTCTAGGCACACAATTTTGCATCTATTTTCTTTTCATAATCGGTCAAGCATATTCTTATGTCCTTAAAGCTGCTTTGCAAACACTAGTTTCATTGACACCTGCGTATTCCATTGTGTATGGTGTTACTGATTTTTCCATCCCTGTTCTTGCCTTTGTAAATCACCCTTGGGTTCTCATCAATTTCGCTGGTTCCCTCCTTGGCTCTGCACAGCTTTCCCATCTCTGTCTTCTAGTCAGTCACCTATTAAGCACACAAATTGATTGGCCTACTTTGTTCTCAGAGAATCATAGAATTTTATGTATGCCTTTTCTTTCATCTTGATATCCTCAAAGCTACTGAGAAGGGTGGCTCACTTTTCAAAAAGTGACTTTGGGAACCTTGTTTTTATTCATCCTTGGCAACTTTATCAAGTAAGTATATGATCAGCCCCATTTACAGATGGAAACACTGAGGCAAAGTGTTGGCTTCCCTCATGCTGAAGCAAACATTCTGAAAGTTAAAAGAACTGATTTTTCTTTCCAGTTGGCTGATGTCCTGGGCTAATCAAACTTCATTAAGGATAAGTAAGTTCTGAGTTGCTTTTCTTTTTAGTCTAAACAAAGACTAAAATAAGGTGCCCCCAGACAGGGCACTCTTTATCAAAAATGTTCCAGGAGGAGGCTGGGGAACCACGCCTGAGACCCATCTTAAGAGTCACTTCCGTGGGAAGCCTTCTTGTCCCTCCGGGTCGGAGTTCAAGGCCCCCTCCCCATGCTTGTTTCTCGTCACACCTAGTTATCAGAGTGCTCACGTCCCCACCTTGGGTCTGCAAAAAACCTAGAAGGAAGAGCCATGGCCTTCTTGCTTCTGTGTTCCTTTTGCTTAACGAGGTACCTAGTTGGCACTTGAGTGTGTCCAAATGAATGAATTGCCACAGTCTACTATGTGGATGTTGGGGCCAAAAAATGGAAAAAGAGACATAGGGAAATAAAAGTCTTAGAAGAGAAGGCAAAGTTAGGTCAAACTGCGACAATATGACATGCAGCAGCTGATTCAAATAGCTGGTCCACCTGGCCATCGCCTTTCTCATTATAAAGGATATTTGGTGTTCATCCATCTGTCACAGGAGTGGATTTCAGTGAGGTGTCCCCACTTTGTCCTCTGGCCTCACCCAGGCTGATCACCTTTGGGAACTCTAAGCCAGGTGATTCCATCAGGACCCCAAGACCAGGTGTAGTTGTGTGTGGGCAGACAGATGGCCCTTCTTAGGAATATCAGTCTCCCTTCACGTTTCCTTTAAAAAATTTTTTTTTTAATTTTATGTATTTATTTATGACTGTGCTGGGTCTTCATTGCTCATGGTGGGCTTTCTCTAGTTCTGGTGAGCGTGGGCTACTCTCTAGCTGTGTTGCATGGGCTTCTCATTGCAGTGGCTTCTCTTGTTGAGGACCATGGGCTCTAGGACTCGTGGGCTTTAGTAGTTGTGGCGCACAGGTTTAGCTGCTCCCAAGGCATGTGGAGTCTCCCTGGACCAGGGGTTGAACCTGCGTCTCCTGCATTGGCAGACAGACTCTACCACTGAGCCACCAGGGAGCCCCCACTCCCCCCACACACACTTTTTCCTTACATCAGTCAGATGTTCACCAAGCGTTTGTTAGCATGGTGGATGGTTAACATAATGGATGGCCCTCAATGATCCCCATCTCCTGGTATTCACACTCTGGATAAGCACCTCTCCTCGAGTGGGGGCTGGACCCGATGACTCACTGCCAACTGGAGAATATGGCAAAAATGATGTGAAGTCACTTTCATCATTGGGTTCTAAAAGTCTGATTTCATCTTGCTAGCAGATTCTTTCTCTCGACTGCTCGGCTTTTGTTTTTGATGAAGTCGGCTGGCATGTGGGAGAAGCCACGTGGCTTCCAGCCAACAACTGATGAGGGATTGAGGCCCAGCCAACAGCCACGAGGAGCTGAATGCTGCCAATAATCACCGAGCAAGTGGCTCCTTCCCCAGCAGAGCCTTCAGATGAGACCACCACCCCAGGGCTGGCACCTTGATGGCATCCAGGCAGAGGTTGTGAAGCAGAGCACCCAGCTGAGCTGTGCTTGGCTGTCTGACCCACAGAAACTGTAAGATGGTGAATGTTGTTGTTTCAGAATCCAAAGCTTTGGAGTGATATGCTTGTAGATTTGAATACCAGTCAATCCTAAAGGAAATCAATCCTAAATATTCATTGGAGGGACTGATGCTGAGGCTGAAGCTTCAATAATTTGGCAACCTGATATGAAGAGCCGACTCACTGGAAAAGACCCTAATGCTGGGAAAGACTGAGGGCAGGAGGATAAGGGGATGACAGAGGACGAGATGGTTGGCTGGCATCACCGACTCAATGCACATGAGTTTGAGCAAGCTCTGGGAGTTGGTGATGGACAGGGAGGCCTGGTGTGCTACAGTCCATGGGGTTCCAAAAAGTTGAACATGACTGAGCTACTGAACAACAATGAATACAGCACCCGCTCTGTGCCATTGTCTTGATACTTTTCATGGGCACTTGGCAGTCACCTGTGCCCCCTCCAAGACCTCCCCACCCTGCTGTTTCCCTGAGGCTGGAAGGATAAAAATCTCATTATCTAGCCTCCCCTTTGTTGGGTTCTGGATATAATTTAGATTCTGCTAGTGAGATGAGCTTGTAAAAGATTTGGAAAACAGGGTTCTTGCTGTGGTAGTGGATGGGCAGGCTCTGGCTGTCGTAAGATTTTGCAGTGGTCACACTTGATGTCTTACTCTACTTATCAGTTCCTGGGTGTGTGGCTGCTGGGATACCAGCAGGGATATCTATCTGTTTTCTGAGGCCAAAATTGAAGCAGTGGTGACCATTGAAGCAGTGGTGACCAAAACCCCAGTAGCAGAAGTGTAACTTTTACACATCCAGCTGTTCCAACAATTCCATTGGCACCTATTCCTCCATACTGAATACCTTCCTGCCAAAAATACCTAGACATGTTGCTGTTGCTTGCACTGAACTCTGCTGATGCAGTCCCTCACTGTTCAGGGATCTGGGACCACAGGTGAAGCTGACATAACTCTACACCTCAGGATACTCACACTGTAGTGATGGAGACAGAACATTAGAAAGTGCATTCACTACAATGTACCTGTCTCTTAGCCCCCTACTCTGAGGCCAGTTTACTGCGAAGTTAACAAACTTAAGCTTTAGTGTCCCTCACTCAGTAAGGATACCTTCCAAGGGTCTGAGAGAGGGCTTGCAATTCTGGTTTCATAATTGTGTGGGTTTAATAAGCAACCCCATCCCAAATTGTATAAGCTCCTGGCCCCTAAAATCCTGAGTCAGGCCCTGGCCTTTGGGAATCTCACCCACTTGATGACTTAGCCCATCTGCCTTGTGATGGAAATCTCTCAGCAACACCTCATCTGCTAAGTCTGAGCTTCATAGCTCCACCCACTCCCTGGATATCACCATGGGTTGTCCCTCTGGCACTTTAACTTGATGCTTATTCTTTTAGCAAAACTTCTTTCGCCCTAAGGTCTTCTTCGGTTGACTGACATCACCGTCCACCTGCTGGCCCAAACCATACTCATGGGAGTCAACATCGACTTTCCCTTCTTTGTCCGACCTCATTCATGGGGCTGAGACACTGTAGACAATTCATGAAAGTGAGAGTAAGGGAGAAGGAGGCAGGCCTGGACGGGCGGGAGTGGTAGTGTCTAGTTGAGTAGAAAAGGAGCCTGGAGGATGACCCTGAAGTCCAGTCCCCACAGCAAGGTAAGGATGGAAGTGAAAACAGCGCCAGATGAGCATCCAGATCACTAAACATGAGGGGGAATCCAGGGAGGAGGAGTTAAGAACGACTCTGAAAGAGTAGCATTGACATATGCAGTGCATGTGTGAAACAGACAGCTGGCGGAAGCTGCTGCACAGCGCAGGGAGCTCAGCTCGGTGCTCCGTGATGAGCTGGAGGGATGCGGTGGGGGAGGCTGGGAGGGAGGAGCATATGAATATCCTCCACATATATCAAGAAGCAGAGCATATATGTGTACATATAGCTGATTCACAATGTTGTACAGCAGACAGTGACACAACATTGTAAAGCTACTATATTCCAAAAGAAAAAAAAAAAAGGACGGATTCAGAATTAGGGCTGTGAGTTCAAGTGTGGCCTGGAGCGCCCCCTTGACACGGCACCTATTACTTCCAGGGTCGTTGTCTACATGTGTGGTGTAGTTTAGTCGCTAAGTCATGCTCCTCTGTTCATGCGATTTCCCAGGCAAGAATACTGGAGTGGGTTGCCGTTTCCTTCTCCAGGGGATCTTCCCAACTCAGGAATTGAACTGGGTTTCCTGCATTGCCAGCGGACTCCTGCACTGCAGGTGGATTCTTGACTGACTGAGCTATGAGGGAAGCCCTGCATGCAGATTTGCCTAAAGCAGAGCCTGAGACAAGGATGTGATTCAAGTGATGGATGTGGGTGATGAGTCCAGAGAAGGGAAGTGAGGCAGGAAGAAAAGGAGAGGCAGCAAAGTGGGTGAAGTGGGAGGTCCCTGCTGTGGGCTTCCTGGGCTCGGTCCCCAGAGGGTCCAGAGAATGAGCAGAACCCACCCCGGAGCTGCTCTACGGAGGAGGGCAACCCCAGGGGACTGACCCTCCAACTTTTGTCTGGCACTGTTAAGGATGGCTCCTGGAGGGTCCACTTTCTAGGGCTCTGGCCACCCCGTTGGTCAAGCAGATGAACCCCTGTAGCCAGAGGAGCCCTGGGGCTTGTTTGGGAACGTCTGCTGTGGCCTCCAGGCTGCGTGGGAGGTGCTATGCGTGCACATTGATGGCCCTGGCAACAGGGGGCTGCCTCTGCTGTCTTAAAGGCAGGACATCTTCCCCTTGGTGCAAACTACATGTGGGAACCTCCTCCATCTGTCTGGTGGGAAATGCAGAGACATGTCCTGCTCCTGGGGCTCACTGAGGGCCCAGCAGCAGCCATGGGACACACTGAGGCAGGAGTTCATGGGCTTTGAGTCCTGGATTGAAACCTTGAAAACACTGCTCGATAGCTGTGTGTGTGTGTTAGTCCCTCAGTTGTGTCCGGCCCTTTGTGACCCCAATGGACTGTAGTCCACCAGGCTCCTCTGTCCATGGAATTCTCCAGGCAAGAATACTGGAGTGAGTTGCCATTTCCTTTCTCCAGCTTGATGGCCATATAAATGAGCAACTACCTTATCCTCTGAGGATCCCTGTTCTCATACCTAAGATGGGAATAACAGTACCCGCCCTACAGAGCTATTGTGAGAATTAAACTGATCCCCAGAAGAGTCCTTCTCCCCGCCCCCACACCCACATCCCCGCCACCCCCTCAGCATTGCTCCTAGGCAGACACAGGGCCTGGTGGAGTCTGCTACTCGCTGATTTTCCTGGCCAGCCCCAGCCGTGACTTTGGCCTGGTGGGGTTGGCGGTGGGGGTAGTCCCCCTGATTCCTAGCTCTTGCTTACACTCAGTTCTCACTCATCCGTCTCTTTGCTTCTTCTGAAGCAGCCCTTTCAGGGTAAGAAGTCCCTTCCAGGCAGGCTGCTGGAGTGGACAGGGCCAGCGGACAAGGACACGTCAGCACCACTGAAGGGTCCTGGCTGGCAGGGTACCCTGCATCGCGGGGCCATGTGGTTCACTCTTCTCAGCTCATGGAATGACAAGACTGCAGGAGGCCCCTGTGGCCTTGGCAGCCAAGCCAATGTTTAGACAATTTTTTCTGCTGTTTGAATAAGAGCTGCCTTGAAATTGCATCTTTGCCTTGTTGCCTCTTCTGTGGCCAGGCCGCCTGACAACCCCTCGTCTGGAGTCACTTGTAAAGTTCCCCTCAGCTCCCACAACAACTTTATAGATGAAGAATCTTCCAGTGGGCTTTGGGGCTGGCTGCCCCTTCCCCTCTATGCAGGCAGCTCTTTTGAATCACCTTTCCTCCACATTCAGGAGGCCTCTGAGCCCCTGGGATGGTTCTGAAAATCCGTGGCCCTGGAAGTTGTTCTTTCTCCCCATCCAAAATACACCTAAAAGACAGAATGACCCTAATGTGTTATTTAGGAGGCTCAGAAAGGTTAAGTGACTTTCCTTACGTTGCACAGCCAGTTAGTGACAGCTTTAAGTACAGCAGCCAAGCTTGCTGACCTCAAGGCTTTCAGTGTCTTTGTACACGAGAGAGTTCTAGAGTCTAGATGTGGGCAGGACTCATCTGGCCCACCTTCCTACCTTGCTGAGGAGTCAAGAGAAATTGAGGGCTTTCCTGGTGACTCAGCGGTAAGGACTCCGCCTGCCAATGAAGGAGACTCAGGTTTGATCCCTGGGTCAGGAAGATTCCCTGGAGAAGCAAATGGCAACCCACGCCAGTATTCTTGCCTGGAGAATCCTATGCACAGAGGAGCCTGGTGGGCTACAGTCCATGGGGTCACAAAGAGTCAGATGTGACTGAGTGACCAAGCACACGTGAGAAATTGAGTAGAAAATGCTATGAAATCCCCCATAAAGTTGCAGCTGGTCATGATGAGAGGTTTTTTGTTTTTTGGTCTGTGTAATCTGGGAAACACTGGGGGCCAGGTGCACAAACCTGGAGTCAGACACTCCCAGATTGAAATCCAAGTTTCTTGAGTTCCAGTGCTGTGTGATCTTGGGCAAGTCACTTAACCTCTCTGTGCCTCAGGTTCCTGTGAAAGGATGATGCTTACCTCACTGAGCTAAGTTAAAGTGCTAAGCACAATGTCTGGGACAGAAGAAACTCCAGTCAGTGTTATCTGTGACTATTTTTAACCTCATTATCACTCTTCTTATCTATCTAAAGGTCGATTTAAATATGACGTTGAGTAAAAGCTCAGTAACTGATAGCCGTGATGATTTCTGTTGCCCTTAGCAGAATTAAATCTGGGAGTGGCCCCTTGGTCCCCCTGGTGGGGATATTGTCCCAGAGGAGAGAGGAGATGGGTGGAGGGGTGTTCTTCGGGAAGGCGGAAGGAGGCAGCATCACACATAAGTCAGACACGGGCACACGGGGCAGGGACTCTGGATGGTATGATCCAGGTTCTCTGCTTCAAGTCACAGCCCAAGTGCTAAATGACATCAGGAAACTTAAAGGAATGGAGAGGCAGGGTTAAAAGGTCTAAGGGTCCTCAGCCCTGCTGCTGCTGCTACTGCTGCTGAGTCACTTCAGTCGTGTCCGACTCTGTGTGACCCCACAGACAGCAGCCCACCAGGCTCCCCCGACCCTGGGAGTCTCCAGGCAAGAACACTGGAGTGGGTTGCCATTTCCTTCTCCAATGCATAAAAGTGAAAAGTGAAAGGGGAGAGTGTTCGACTCTTCATGACCCCATGGACTGCAGCCTACCAGGCTCCTCCGTCCATGGAATTTTCCAGGCAAGAGTACTGGACTGGGGTGCCATCACCTTCTCCAAATTAATTGTGTGGTTTTGAGTAAGTCACTTCCTACTTCAGGCCTTTATTCGCATGAAGAGGAAGATTTGTATTGAGCTGACCAGTTCCTTTTAGTTTTGAAACTCTGTCCAACCACCAACCCATCCACCCACTCATCCTTCCATCTCCATCATCCATTCACATATCCACCCATGAATCCCTGCATCTACTCATCCCCCATCCGTCCATCCTTCCAGCCATCTCTCCTTCCATCCATCTATTCATCCGTCCTATGTACCAGACTCTAGGCTGGGAAGCAGAAAACAGATGAAGAGGCTGCAGCCAGGGGCCCACTATGGAGGAACTTGCAGTTGGAGTCAAGGCCCCAGAGTCGGTCAGGGAGCCAGACTTCCATCCCAGGGCCGTCAGACCCCAGAATCACCAGGCCCTGGTGCATCTTGACCTTGGGGCCCATCCTGCCTCTGTGAGCTGTCAGATCACAAGGGCTGTGAGTTCAAACCACTCTTCTGCAATATTTTGTGTCACATGCTGTGATCCCCAGTACACATGAATTTCCACTTCTAATCCTCATTCAATCCTGTGAAGTGGGGCTTCCTATTTGGAAGGACTGAGGCTCAGAGAGATGAAGAGTTAACCCATGGCCTCCCTCTGTAACATCTGTCCCAAGGCCTTCGCACAGAGCTACCCTCTGCCCGCCTGTACCTGGCACTGAGAGTCCCATGCCAGGTGTGGACCCTGACTGTGGATCTTGGGAAAGTTACATTCCTCCCACCTCTGTTTCCTTGTCTGTGAAATGGGACAATAATAGTCTTTGTTTCCTAAGAGTGCTGTGGGTGTTATGGTGTAATGTTTGTGGGTGGTATGGAGTAGACACTCCAAGGTTAGACATGGTTATTCTTATTAGAAAGCGGAGACCTCACTTTGCCGACAAAGCTCCATATAGTCAAAGCTGTGGTTTTTCTAGTAGTCATATACAAATGTGAGCTTTGGACCATAAAGAAGGCTGAGTGCTGAAGAACTGATGCTTTTGAACTATGGTACTGGAGAAAACTCTTGAGAGCCCCTTGGACAGCAAGGAGATCCAACCAGTCAATTTTAAAGGAAATCAACCCTGAATACTCTTTGGAAGGCCTGATGCTAAAGCTCCAATACTTTGGCCACCTGATATGAATAGCCAGCTCACTGGAAAAGACCCTGATGCTGGCTGGGAAAGATTGCAGGCAGGAGGAGAAGGGGGCGGCAAAGGATGAGATGGTTGGATAGAGTCATCAACTCAATGGATGTGAGTTTAAGAAACTCCGGGAGACAGTGAAAGACAGGGAAGCCTGGTGTGCTGCTGTTCAAGGGGCCGCAGAGTCAGACACAGTGACTGAACAACAACAAAATTCTTACGCCTACTATTTATTACCTGTCAAGGTCAGAGAGGTTGTAGGTAAGTGTTAAGGAAAGAACTGACTTCAAGTAAGAATCTGACATGTGGATGGAAGGGAGGAGGGGCACCGCCCCAAACACTCAAGGCCAGTGAATCAGGAGCTGGTTCACAAAGGTGCAGGCGGAGACCCTGTCTTCTGCCGGTGAGATGGGCACTGGGGCTGCGATTAATTTCTTTGACCACAGAGAGGCAGGCATCAAGCCTCATTAACCCGATGCTCACAGGACCCGGCAGGATGTGTGTAATCTTGTTTTCCCTTCAGCCGGCTTCCCAGGACGCCATTGTGTTGGCGCTGA
This sequence comes from Bos mutus, assembly GCF_027580195.1. Classification (NCBI taxonomy): domain Eukaryota; kingdom Metazoa; phylum Chordata; class Mammalia; order Artiodactyla; family Bovidae; genus Bos; species Bos mutus. Next base: position 104,167,924 of record NC_091622.1, on the reverse strand, counting down.
AGCTGTGGTTAACTTCAGCAAATTCCCTGCGCTCGCATTGCTCACTAAGCCTTGTCTACACGAGTGAGAGCTCGCACATCAGCTCGGTGGGCTGGGCACTGCTCTGTCCTCTCAGCCTCCTCTGCTGCCCTCAGGATCGGGGGGAGGTGGAATGAACCCTCGCCCTTGTCCCACAATCTCTGAGACACTTGGAGGCACTTTGCGGGACTCTCCAGGCCGCATGGAACAGAGAAAGAAAGAGAACGCTCATTCCATGAATGTCTCCAGGTGCCAGCGACTTTATACCCAACAGGGTGTCCATCTTCTAACTATCATGTGGGGACCCCCCACTTTGGGGTGACTTCAGAGACTTGAGGGGGTCGAGGGGGGTCTGCTGGAACCCCAGAGGATTGAGCAGCAAGAGGTCATTCAAGGGCACTGAGTTCGGGGTCTTGGTGCCTGGATTCAGTTCCTGCTTCCTCACTTCTTGGCCCAAGAGACCTTGGGAATCTCCCTTGTCCGTTTCCTCATCCATAAGCCCTACTTATGGATGGAGACATGCCGGTACACAGTAGGAGCCCATAGAATGGTTCTCCGCTTTCTCATCTGGGGCTTCCCCGGTGGTGCAGTGGCAGAGAACCTGGCTGCCAGCGCAGGAGATGGAAGAGATGTGGGTTTGATCCCTGGGCTGGGAAGATCCTCGGGAGGAGGGCATGGCAACCCACTCCAGTATTCTTGCCTGGAGAATTCCATGGACAGAGGAGCCTGGCGGGCTACAGTCCATGGAGTTGCAAAGAATCGGACATGACTGAATTGATTTAGCACGTGCGACCTTTCTCCCTCATTCGTTTATTCTTACGAGATGCCGAGCCTGGCGGTTAAGCAGTGGCAGGACAGACACGGAGGATGCCATTCCTTTCCAGAAAGCCACTGTTTAGTTGTAATGACAGTCACTCAGTTATACTAATCATTTAATAGTTGCCAGTGTGATGCATTATATGAGGGAGACTCTACAGGGGCTGTAAGAGCAAAGCCAGGGGGACCACTCTTATGGGGGGTTACCCTGGGGGAGGCCAGGCGAGGGTCTCCTCATGGAGGTTAGTTTTAAACAGAGACCAATCTGCAGGCTGAGGGGACTTTGCCCCTGATGGGGGTGGGGACGGGGATGGGGAACACTCCGTCTGTGGGGCAGTGTGTGCCAGGCCCACTCGGGGCTGAGAAGGGACAGAAGGCTGGTGTGATGTGGGGGCGGGGAGCAAAGGAGCAGGGGTGCCAGAGAGAGCAGGACGAGCGGCCGGGGACATCACAGGCCTCCCCCACGGCTGCCCCCGACCCCCAGCAGCTGGGCAAGGCTTAGCAAACATTGTCAACACAAGCTCTTTTCCCAATCCAATCCATCCGTGTTTATTCTGACGTGTCGTGGCTGGCAGTATCCCCTTGGGCCTTTGGCTATGGGTATTTGCAAATTGTCCTTTCACGGCTCTGGAGTCTGTGCTGTTAAAACCAGCTATTTCGTGCCCAAAGCACAGAAGCAATGTGGTCCCGGTGGACTCTATCCAGGCGTCCAGGACAGAAGCTGATGCAGAGCAGAGGGTTGAGCCAAGAAGGAACTTTCTTTTGTAGCCTTGGTGAGCTCAACACTGTCTTTTCTCCTTTCCTGACGATGCTCGGTCAATGGAGAGACAGTTTCCTAATGGAAGCTCAGTGTTTGATGGCGCTAACCTCCCAGAGTCCTCTCAGCATCCCCACTGAGTTGGGAATACCTCTGGTTTGTGGAGGAGAGAACTGAAGTTGAAGGTTAAGTGACTCACTGCAGGTGGGGTCAGGATTTGAACCCAGGCCTTGCTTAGGCTTCCAGCTTTCAGCACCATGTTCTGTGCTAGGTCAGTCAAGGGCGAGTCATTTAGATGGTGACAGTTTAGTACAGCCTCCTCTGACATGGGCTTTGGCTTTTGGGCGTTACCAGGGATCCTGGGGTGCCTGACAGCTGTGTTTGGGTTCATTTCACAGACAGAGAAACGATCACAAGAGTGTTTACTAGAGAAAGAGAATCAGTACTTTTTGGTTTCTCAAGTTCAACCATCAATGGCTCTGCAGAGAATTTTCAAGCCAGAAAAGACGTAGCCTTCCATCAGTCTGAGTTTCTGCTTCTTGTCGATGAGGAAATAGACCCAGGACGGTCGGGGCCAGCTGGTGGTGGGTGGTGTTGGGCTGAGTCCAGGACATCTGTGTCCCATTGGGTGGGCTTTTCATCTCAATCAACTCTGTTAACATTGACCCTACAGAGGCAGCCACTTCCCACTTCAGTCCCTTCCTGGATGAAATATCCCCACAAGTAATCCTGCCATGAGACACCTCATTAAATGACATTTCATCCCTGGAACCATTCTTTAAGGAACACATGATTTTAGGTTTTCAGCTCTAAATCTCTCATGAGGTATTTCATACTGAAACTTGAAACTAGGGGAAGATTGGCAGGTAAGAAAGTGGGTGGCTAAGTGCAGTGTCTTGAAAGGTGGTTGCAATTCCATCCCTCCAGTTGCATGAAGTCAGATGAGAGATTAAGCTCTCCAAGCCTCCAATTCCTCACCTATGAAGTAGGCATAAAAATAGTTCACTTCTCCTTGACCTTGCATGGTGGCCGTGGCCATGAAATCTATACAAAGAGGCAGGAGGTGGGGAACATCGTCATGGTTTTCATGTGAAGAGTGATTTTTCTAAAGCATTAACAGAATCAAGTTACTCCTTTTATGATAATGCAGCAGTGGCTTTCTGTTGTCCTCATTCATTCATTCATTTATTCAACTCAGATTGAACATCTAGTATGTGCCAGGCGCTCTTTCAGGCACCAGGGACACAGCGAGGAACAAGGCAAAAGCCAGATCTTATGCTTACAAGGCCATAGAGAAGACAGACAGCAGAGTAAGTAAACAGACTTGCTGTGTTTGGGATGTGTCTGGGATGCCTTCGGGAACAGAGTGAGGTAATGAGTCACAGTATTAAAGGTGAGCTGTCAAAGGCCGTGAGGGGCTGGGGGATGTTGAGCCCCACAGCTTTTTACTCTATATGAGATGGAGAAGCACAGGAGGGTTTTTGAGCAAAGGAGAGATGTGATCTGACTGTGTTTTAGCAACTGGTCATCAAGGTTGACCATAAACTGCAGAGAGAACATGGGCAGAAGCAGTAATTCCACCCGGAGAAGGTGGTGAGAAACAGTAAGATATGACAATTCTATGATTAGTGTTCGGCTGTGTCTGCCGACTCACTCTCGTTGTTTTGTGATTGTGGAGGGTGAGCTCATTTTTGTGGACATACTCTGCTGCTGAGTTTGAGGGTTACATGTTCAAGGAGATTTGGCACGTGCTTCTCCTAGGCACACCAGATACCCACCTCCATCACCGCTGGGCTACTAACTTAATTTCTAAAGCAATCAACAAGGATGGATTGATGATGCTAGCTAACCTGCCCTCTTAGGTTAATTCCTCTGCTGGAAAGTTCTTCAACTACATGGGGAATGTAACTGCTGATACCAAGGATGAATGCAAATAAGCCATAGGAATGTCTTAAAGGACAATGTGGTTGAGAGAGATCAGCTTGTCAGTCAGCTCCCAGGGGTGGTGGAAGGATTTTTCTAATCCATCCCTCTCTGAAGTTGTAGTCGGTTGAGGGTCCCCATTCCTGGTGGGGTCCTCAGTTCTAACTTCCCATTGTGCTTGGGCTTAGGGCCTCATCTTCTGGCCCCAGTTAGCCCCTAAGGCCCCAGCCTCCAAGTTATCCAAGCTCTGCATCTCCCCCACCCAGGCCAGACACAGGTCACCTGTACTCTTGCTCTGAATGTCAGTTCCCACTTAGTGAAGCCCTAGAAATTGCCTTTATTTGTTTTCAGGGGCTTAGCTCTGCATTTAAATTGAGTTTCCTGTGTTTTTTTCTAGCCCATTGCAGGAGGGTTATCTAGCCCCACCATATTGCTAGAAACCTGCCTGATGCCCTGTGTCACCACGAGTATCTCTTGACAGAGCCCATGTGAGGTCTGTCAGCACCAGAGTCACCTTGGGAATGTGTAAGGGATCAAGCTGTCAAATCAGACCTGTGGGCATTTGGCCTGGGAACCTGCATTTTAACAAACAACCAAGGTGATGATGCTGATGCGCTTACAAGTATGAGAACCTCTGCCTCTTTGACAGTTCAGGTTCATCAATCGACCTGGTCAACATTCATGAAGCACCTACTGTGTGCCTGGCACCACACAGGCCTCACAGGTCATGGAAATGAATGAGATGTTTTCTTTGTTCAGAGGGCTCCTGGCGTCATTCAGGAGTTGGCAAGCTTTTCGCTGTAAAGGGCAGAGAGTAAACACCAGGGGTCTTTTGGTCTCCGCCATAGAGGATATGTGAGCCATGGGTGTGGCTGTGTGCCTTAACCTTTTATTTACAAAAGCAGGTGGGGGGCTGGCTTACCGTGGTTTGCCAAACTCTGGCGTCTTTAAAAGAGAAACGTGCTGAATAAAGGCTCATAATGCATGCTGTTGCTGTAGTGGAGTTGTGGAGAGGTCCTGTATTCTTATCCGGAGAATCCCGTGGACAGAGGAGCCCCAGGCTACCGTCCATGGGGTGGTCAAGAGTTGGACACGACTGAGCACGCACACACGGAGAGCTATGGTGGGAACAGGAGAGGATGAGGGATGTCCAGAGGGCTTTCCAGATGGGCTGACTCTGGAGCTGAGACTCGAGGCATCCAAGGGGCAAGCTGCAGGCTCTCCCTAAACGTTTAGGTTGTTCACGTTCTTTGCCATTTTAAACAGTGTGGACCGTCTTTGATGTAAACTTGTCTGATTTCTTCCTTAGGGTAAAGGCCCTGTCTCAGGCTTTGCGGGCACATTTTCAGGATGTCCTGGGACAAGGGAGGTTTGTATCAGCTCTCACACCCGCCAGGTGTGTGCCTGAGGGCACATCTTTCTCCCCTCTCATTCACACTAACTCACCAACTGAATTTCTAAAAACACCAACAAATACCAACTCATGATAAGACTCAGCCTAGCCTATAATCACAAAAATTTAAACCTAGACCAGAAAAACTTGCTTGCCTTTTTATTTTCATGAGCTGGTCCAGAAGTTTTTCGAAAATTGAGATATAACTGATACAGAGCCTTGTGTGAGTTGAAGGCATAAAACATGTGGATTTGATACATTCATAAATGGCAATCTGGTTACCACTTTAGCATATCTTAGCCTGAATTTAGCCTGGACTTCCTTGGTGGCTCAAGAAGTAAAGAATCTGCCTGCAATGCGGGAGACCTGGCTTTGATCCCTGGGTCGGAAAGACCCCCAGGAGAAGGAAATGGCAACCCACTCCAGTATTCTTGCCTGGAGAATCCCCATGGACAGAGGAGCCTGGTGGGCTACAGTTCATGGGGTCACAAAGAGTCGGACATGACTGAGCGACTAACACTTTCACAGCCTGAGCTCAAGGATGTTCCAGGTTTGTTTCTATGTGTTGGGCAACCTAGACTGTAGGATCTGGGAGCCTGAGAGTTCCTCACAGCGGGTGTGACTTCTGGTGTCTGACTCTGGAAAAGGCTTGACTCTTCATCTCTTTGCCGTGTGAACAGTGTAGTCTGCCCAGTCCACTCTGTGGAGGAATCAGCTTTTTACACCATGGCTAAAGGCACACCCACATCAGTAGAAAGGAGACCCGGGAGTCCGTTTGATCTCAGTAGAAAGCTGGCCCAGGCTGGCATGTGGACATTTGGAAACAGTGAACACAATTACCCATCTGTAGACCAAAAGGAATTTTTTTTTCCCTTTAAGGGAATTGAAGGTATTTTGCCCATGGTAGCATTTCTCTCTAAGAGGCCCCTTCTGACTTGAGCAGTGTGGATAATCCTCCACAAAGCTTAATTCAAAAAAGAGGGCACCCCAGGAAGAGAAGCTGGGCTCGTGCCAGAGATACGTCTTCCTCTGGAGCTGACCTTTCAGAGGAGGGTGAGAGGCAGAGAATCACCAGTGTTACTGATCAGGGTTCTTGGCCTCCTTGTGTGTGTGTGTGTGTGTATGTGTGTGCAAAGTCGCTTCAGTTGTGTCCTACCCTTTGTGATCCTATCGCCCTGACTGTAGCCAGCCAGACTCCCCTGTCCACGGGATTCTCCAGGCAGGAATACTGGAGTGGATTACCATGCTCTCCTCCAGGGGATCTTCCCAACCCAGAGATCAAACCCACATCTCTTATGCCTCCTGCATTGATTGGCAGGCAGGTTCTTTACCACCAGTGCCACCTAGAAAGCCCCTTGACCTCCTTAATTAATAGAAATTGACAAGAAACCAGATGAGAAATTCAGGCAAGGTTTTATTGGGGTCCCTGCTGCAAGACAGGGGAGCAGGAATAAGTACCAGGTTTCCTTGCTTGCTCCTTGAGAGGGGGAAGCTGGTTCCTCATAGTGGGTGAGGGTAAGAGTGGGTCCAGGGGTCAGGACAGAGGGGTAACTGAGGTGGTTCGCCCAGCCCTTTGGCTGTGCTGTGTGTGTGCAGGGGGCATGTGCAGTACCCTGTTTTTGCTCCTGGCTCTTCAGAAGTGGCAGTTGGGTTCTTTTGGTCTTTTTGTGTCTTATTGTCCATAATTTGCCCAGCTGTGCATGAGGTGGGGTTTTTTTTGTTTTTGTTTTTTTTTCTTTTTCAGTCCCTTATAGTTTCTGTGTGTATTTTGTTGCTCAAGGACAACTTTGTCTATTTGTCCAGACGGAAGCACTGCAGAGAAGGGTCCCAGGTTCCAGCCTGTCTCACCGAGGCCCTTCCCAGTTTTCTTGAGGCCTTTGCCATGGTTATTTCATCTTTGACAAAGGAGGTCAATGAGACCAGGCCTCGTGAGATTGTCCACAGCCAGCCAGTGGCAGGGCTGGGACACGAACTTGAGTGTCCTGAGTGCTCTCTTCCTGCTTGTGATGGGTTGAATTGCTCCTCCCCCTAATTTGCACATTGGAGTGCCCCTCACCCGATACCTCAATGTGATTTTATTTGGAAATAGGGTCTTGGCAGTTAGTTAAGATAGGGTCACAGTTGAGTACAGTGAGCCCCTAGTTCAATATGACTGACGTCCTTATGGAAAAAATACATGTGAAGAGACAGAGACACATACAGAGGGAAGATGTGGTCAAGACCCATAAGAACATTATCCACAAGCCAAGGGATGCTTCAGGCTACTGGGAGCTGGGAGAGTGGGCCTGGGACAGATTTTCTCTCACAGCTCTCAAAGGAGCCAACCCTGTGACAGCCAGATCTCAGACTTCCAACCTCCTGAACAGTGAGACAATAAATCTGCGTTATCTAAACTCCGCCCCACCCCCCACCTCCAGTCTGAGATACTTCGTTATGGCAACACAAGGAAACTGACACATCACTCACCTTAGTAACAGGAATTGGAGTTCTTAAGGACCTGCTCTGTGTGGCAATATTATTTACTGAGACTTGTGTTCTCCCCATATTTTTGTCCTCATTATCTCCTCAAAACTAGGGCAGAGACGGCTAACTGTTCTCCTTCCTTTTAATAATATAAACCCAAAACAGAGTGAAAGTGGCTCAGTCATGTCCGGCTCTTTGCAACCCTATGGACTATAAAGTCCATGGAATTCTCCAGGCCAGCATACTGGAGTGGGTAGCTTATCCCTTCTCCAGCAGATCTTCCTAACCCAGGAATTGAACCAGGGTTTCCTGCATTGCAAATTCTTTACCAGCTGAGCTACCAGGAAGCCCAGAAACCTCCTTCCTTTTTTTCTTTTTTGGCTGTGCTGGGTCTTCATTGAAGCACGTGGGCTTAGCTGTCCCCTGGCATGTGGGACCTTAGTTCCCCGACCAGGGAAATATATCTGCAGTGCAAGGTGGATTCTTAACCACTGGACCACCAAGGAAGTCCTCTCCTCCCCAATTTTAATAACCAGAAACTACATCTCCCAGCTTCCCTTGCAGCTCAAGTGTGGCCACGTGACCATGTTCTCATCAAGAAAAGGTGAGTGGAAGGGTTGTATGCCACTTTTGCAACATTTCCCTAAAAGGAACTTACTAACCCTCCAGTTTCTCTTTTTCCCAACTTCTTAGAAGCTGGAATGTGCCCATGGATAGCCACGGTCAACTCCCATCACATGGCCATAGAACAAGATGGAAGGAACCTGGTGGACCCCACCCAGCCTGGGCTGCCTGCCTTCCTCTGGGCTGTCATGAGACAGAAGAAGCAGTTTCTGTCTTGTTGGGGCCAATGTGTCTTAGGACCTATGGGTGACAGCAGCTTTACCTACGTACTGTAACTCGTGTGTTTGCCCCTTGCTGCCTTTGGAGATGGTGATGCTACCAGCCTGAAAGCAGATGTTGCCACTCAACCATCTGATTAGTTACTTTTAAAAACAGCTTTCTGGGAGTATAATCAGCATACGACAAACTGGATAGAGTTAAGATGCATGACTTGACATAGATTTACACCTATGAAACCATTGCCACAATCATGATAATGAACCATCACCTTGAAAAGTGTTGATCACTGGTTTTCATTGTCCAAGAGCCCCAACTCCTTGATGGGGAGAGAAGAGAAGTGAGTTCTTTTGAGATCAGTTAGAGGCAAGAGACGGAGAGGGCAATGGCACCCCACTCTAGTACTCCTGCCTGGAAAATCCCATGGACAGAGGAGCCTGGAAGGCTTCAGTCCATGGGGTCGCTGAGGGTCGGACACAACTGAGCGACTTCACTTTCACTTTTCACTTTCATGCATTGGAGAAGGACATGGCAACCCACTCAAGTATTCTTGCCTGGAGAATCCCAGGGACAGGGGAGCCTGGTGGGCTGCTGTCTATGGGGTCACACAGAGTCGGACACGACTTAGCAGTGACTTAAGTGACTTAGCAGCAGCAGCAGAGGCAAGAGAGACCCTGAGCTGGGAATTGGACACAGAGAGCGGGGCCTTATACTTGGAAGCTGAGAGTCTGAGGGCCTGGGAATCAGATTTCTTAAAGAAGGCTCTCAGGTGATTCTAATACAGTCAGGTTGGGGAAAATCTGGTCTTGAGCCTTTCCTGGGAGATGTAGTGAGTTTAAGGCAAGCCAGGCTTCCATTCTGCATCTGGTGTTCCTTCCACACATCCATGGGGCCTCCCTAAAGAGAGTATTAACTTTATGTTCTACAAAGAACACAAGGAGAAAAACTTTGCTGTTTTTCTGATTAACAGGGAAGTGGTCCAGTTGGCTATACTTGAATTACATCCCCTGAATATTAAACTCTGGTTTCTTTAGTTTTCATTTATTTTATTGGATTGTATGGATTTGTTTTAAAAGAGGATGGTGGGGAGTATTCTGGGATAGTGGCCATTTTTGCCACATACAGAAGGCCAATACTGCTTCCAGGAGACTTCAGTAGACACAAGGATACCTTCACTCAGTGGAAGGTTTTTTCTTCCAGAGAATATCTGGGTTCAGAATTTATAACAAGCCTAAGGCTTTTCTGGTTCTCTATTTAAACGATTCCTCACTGTGCACTTCTGGTTCACAGTTTCCTTCCCGTGGTGGCAGTGTGGCTGCTTAGAATATAAATTCTTAGAGGATTCGCCAAAGCCTACAGGCACTTATGTTCTTCGCCGCTCTTAAAACGTGGTGATTTTCAATAAATAACCCACAGCCAAGGCATGGGGTTTGGTTTCGATTTGTCATAAAGAGTTTTCCAGCCTGTTTCTATTAAAGTGAGAGCATCTTAGTCCAGAGCTGATTCTGGGGAGCCGGCTGCTGTTAGGGAGGCTTGCTCTTCCTGGGAGCGTCTCTGGGTCCCACAGGTATCCATCCTGCGGAGAATACACAGAGCCTAGCACCACGTGTCCCTAGCAGAGTCAGTGCTGATGCGTTGGGGGAAACTTCCAGCAGAGAAGTAGCAGATGGTGCAGGACCGGTGGCCGCCGAGAGATCAGTGCTCCACCTTGTATGGACATGCCTAGGAGAGGCATCCGGAGAGGGACACTGCACTAGGGAGGCTCTACAGACAAAGAGAAGAGGGGTTCACAGGAAGAAGCCAGGCAACTTGTTAGGAAGGGGGAGCTAGTTGAATTTCCATCCTTCTCCATGAATGTAACTCTATTGACCTGGCTGAGCTCTCAGAGCAGGAGGGAATGAGCTGCAGTGTCTCCTGAGTTGTCTCTCCTCCGTATCACCTCTATGCAACTTTGTGTGACTTTTATGGTCAAGGACTTCCCTGGTGGCTCAGACAGTAAAGCATCTGCCTACAATGTGGGAGACCCAGGTTCAGTCCCTGGGTTGGGAAGATCTCCTGGAGAGGGAAATGGCAACCTACTCCAGTACTCTTGCCTGGAAAATCCCATGGACGGAGGAGCCTGGTAGGCTACAGTCTATGGGTTGCAAAAAGTTGGACATGACTGAGCGACTTTACTTTCACTTTCTCTCATTTTATGGTCAGGGAAAGAGTTCATAATCTGAGTACCTTGGACACAGAATGTGGGGTCCATGGGGGATCTCTATGACTCTGTAGTTCAATTCCTATCTTGCTCTAAGGAGAAAGCACAGTTAAGAGAATTCATGGGATTTATCCCAAGTCACATAACGAATTTGTGCAGAGTTGGATGGATTTTCAAAATTTTAATATCTAGCTGAAGGCCCTTTGCCATGACAGCCAAAGTTGTCTTTATAGTTCTAGGCTGTTTTGGGCTTTCACTTGAGCTCACAACGAGATTTCTGTTGTTTGTTTTTTCCCCAAGATTGCAGAATGCAACCTATGTCTTCTTTCTTTAAATTTTAATTTTTAATCAAAATTTACATGTACCCAACGTAAAATTGGTCAAATAATTTTCCTGTGCTTGCTGTGAAAAACGAAGCCTCCTTTCCAGTCTTTCTGCTTTCTTCAGAGGTTACAACTTTCAACAGTTTTGCTTGAGTTTTTGTTTTTAAATTACCTTCTTATTACAAGATAATGTGCTTATGTTATACTGCTAGATTTTTCGTTTTTGCCTTTTCACTGTGGAAGATTGGGTTTTGTTTTCTTTCATCCTCCTCTATCCACCTCCCCCCCCCAACCTTTGAATCTTTCCAGCTTCCCAGTGCATTTTAGCTTCATTTTGCTTAGATTAATATTTGCCTTTACATTATTATAACCACATAAATGCTGTTCAGATATATTGGGTATTTTGCACATTTTTCTTTCTGAGGAAGTCTCTTCTGGAGATTTCTGACTTGAGGCAGTCAAGGTTGAAATGCAGAGTTATAGTCTGGGCTCTCCATCTACCAGCATCCCACGGCCTCTCTCCTGTGATGAATCTTGTTTTGTTATGTGCTGGATTCTTTTTTCTTAATTGGTTTATTCCTTTTTCTAGAAACAAACGTGCATTCTTGGGTAGGTTTCTGTGATAGATTTTTTTAATTTAAAATTTTATAAGGCTGAATGTCTGAAGATAGTCTATGTTATAGGGCTGGAGTGTAAAATTCTGGGATAAAAAATACTTCCTTCTGAGTTAAAAGATTTTGCACCACTGCTTTCTAGAGGTGGGGTTGTTGTGGTGAAGATGCCTGATGCTGTCACAGTTCTTGTCCCTTTGCATGTGATCTACTTTTTCTCTCTGGAAGATCACAGTATCTTTTCCTTATCTCTAGTGCTCTCAGATTTCTTGATGGTGTGTCTTGTAGTGAGTTGCTTTTTGTCTACTGTGATGGACCTTTTTCAATCTGAAAACTCCTGCCTTCAGTTCTGGAATATATTCTTGAAAATTATTTCTTTAAGAATTCTTCTTGTATTTTTTTTTTCTTTTTGTTAATTTCTGTCATTTGTATATTAAACTTCCTGAGCAGAACTCTCATTTCTTTCTTGTCTCCACTTTTCTTCCTTTATTTTTTCATTGCCATTTTCTCAGTTTTTGCAAAATTTTTCAAATTCATGTTTATTGTCAAAAACTTTAATCTTATCATCTCTATTTTAAAATTCCAACACAGCTTTTTTTGTTGTGGTGGTTCCTTTTATACAGCAGCATATTCTTGCTCCATGGATGCAGTATCTTTCTTCTTTCTTCCATAGTCTATTTCCTCAAAGTCACTTTTGCTCCCTGCTTGTTTGTGTCTCTGTATTTCAGCTTCAAGAATTCTTTAGAGGTCTAGTGATTGCCTCCCGCTTTCTTCCTTCTGCCTTCATTGCTATAATCATCTCTGAGCTGACCTACCAACCCTTGGTCTTTTTCATCTTCTAGCTTGTTTTGCATAATCCTTTCAAGTCCGTCTTTCTCAAATGCTGGTTCAGCATCTTATTTCATTGATGAAAAGCCTTCAGTATCTCCCTAGTTCCTACTTCTTCAGACCTAAACTCTGACATTTGTAACATTTCTAAACTCTGACTCTGTCAAAGCCAGGCACCACATCTCTCATCGTTATAATATGGATGAACTTACGTGGTCAGAGTTGGAGATCAGCTAATAATAATACTAATAATGCTAGGACTGCAAGGAGATCCAATCAGTCCATCCTAAAGGAAATCAGTCCTGAATGTTCATTGGAAGGACTGATGCTGAAGCTGAAACTCCAATACTTTGGCCACCTGATGCGAAGAGCTGACTCATTTGAAAAGACCCTGATGCTGGGAAAGATTGAAGGCAGGAGGAGAAGGGGATGATGAGAGGATGAGATGGTTGGATGGCATCACCGACTCAATGGACAAGAGTCTGAGTAAACTCCGGGAGTTGGTGATGGACAGGGAGGCCTGGCATGCTGCAGTCCGTGGGGTCGCAAAGAGTCAGACACAATTGAATGACTGAACTGAACTGAATAATGCTAGAAGACATAGTAATTAATGACGATAAAGACTTTAGACATTTCCATACATTTTTTACTTTTTCTAATGGCTCTGTGATGCCTATATCATTATGCCCATCTTGCAGGTAAAGATGTAGAGGTGCATACAGGTGAAGTGGCGAACCCAAGACAACACAGCAGGTAAGTAGTAAAGCAGGGATGGGTCTACATCTCAGTGCATCCACCATGCTGTCCACTGATAGACTCAGTGATTCACCTGAGTGATGAGGCTTTATCAAGGCCTCTGGAGGTAAGTGGCAATGCCACACTCATCCCTGTGGCACGTCTCTCACATCTTTCTCCTAAGTGCCAGCTCCTCTCTCTGCATACAGCATACATTCTGCACCTCGCTCACAAGTTTGTGAAAATCCTTGGCTGCTCTGGTGCCTGGGTTAATGGAAGTTGCTTACCATCTTCGAAGGCAATCAGGCTTGACCTCTTGCTTTATTTCCACAGAATTTTTAATAAACCAGTAATAACTCTGCAAGTCTTGCAGACCTCTGGCTTGAAAAAACAAACCTGGAATTGCTTAAGAGAGCAGTAATTTCCTATGAGCTGGGATTACAGGCTGTCTAAAGCTTCTTAATGAACAGCTAGCTACACTGCTTTTCTGAAATATGAATGTATTTTCCAATGCAAATTGGAAGGTTGTGCTGTTTGCCCTTTCTGGAAATTTTGGGCTTCTAGAAATTGGCCAGTGATGGACCCTGGTGCTTGGTTATTTCTTTGGTGAGTCTTCAGGACCTTTTGCTACTCTTTTTCTCTCCATATCTTTCCCTGACATGTTATCCTTTTATTTTTTATATTTTTTCATAACTACAACATTTTAAGATTCAATCTCACCATTTTGCTGAAGACAACAAAATTTGCCCTAAGTGAAATCAAGTTCAAATCTTTCTTTTTTATTTATTTTCAGCTTCTTTTCCCTTAGCCTAGAATGGGGAGAATACCTAAGCAAAACCCAGAAAACCTAGGTTCAAAGTTGATGTTAATTTGCCGAATGAGTTGGACATGACAAAGTACCTTTGAACTTCAGTTTCTCAAGTGAAATGAAGTGTTAGTCAGTCAATCATGTCCTACTCTTTGCAATCCCATGGACAAGGCTCCTCTGTCCATGAGATTATCCAGGCAAGAATACTAGAGTGGGTAGCCATTCCCTTCTTGAGGGGATCTTCCGGACCCAGCAGTGGAACCTGGGTCTCCCACACTGCAGGCAGATTCTTTACTTACTGAGCCACCAGGGAGGGTTAGACTAATGATTCCCAAAGCAGTTCTGACAGTCTATAGATGAAGCATACTTGCTTCTGAGTGCAGTTTCTGTGGCATCAGGGGATTGAGATAGCAGTGAACCCTCCTTGATGTCACCTTGAGACCCTACATTGAAAGCGATGAGGACCCTGTTAGGAAACTCCAATGGCACCTCCTCCAGGGAAGAAAAGTGGAGGATGCTTTGCAAGAAAGACTGTCTTGGCCTTTACCTCCTGATTTCAAACACAATGGTTCTGTTAAGCTGCTTTTCTTTTTTTTTCCCCTATGAAAATAATTTTGTGAGAAAATGTGACCAGTGCAATTATACTGAACTTTCATAAAATGAAATGTTAATAAAAGGGAGGTTTGACCAATAAAATTCTTGATGCCAAATTAAATGGGCCTGAAGGGAATTCTCTTTTGGAGCAAATTCCCTGGGAAACAGGATGAAAAGGAAAATAATAATATTTTTACACAAGTATATGAATTTCTCCAAAAGTAAAAACATATAAGTTGCAACATCTTTGGCTTGCCTAGAAGGACTAAAATATAGTTGCCAATGATGTGAATCTAAGGACAAATTTCTTGAGTTCAAATTCCAACTTTGCTAGTTCTTATCTGTGGCCTTGGGTGACCCGATCTCTTTGTGATTCTGATTTCTGGTCTATAAATTGAGGCTCACAACAGTATTTTCCCCATAATGTTATGAGGGTTGGGTTCTACATATAATTGTTCAGTCACTTAGTCACTAAGTTATGTCCGACTCTTTTGTGACCCCATGGACTGTAGCCCACCAGACTCTTCTGATCATGGGATTTCCCAGGCAAGAATACTGGAGTGGGTTGCCATTTCCTTCTCCAGGGGATCTTCCTGACCCAGGGATTAAACCCACATCTCCTGCACTGACAGGCAGATTCTTTACCACTGAGCCACCTGGGAAGCCCGTGTATATGGCAATTATTAATGCTAGGTGTCCATGAAGTGTTCAGTCTACATTATCGCTCACTACTATTACAAAGTCACTAACATGAGATAAAATTGTTCTTGAGATTATGTGTTCTGATTCCTGCCCTGAGCACAAAGTTTGGTTCCCTAATTTATCTAGGGGGCATCAGGAGCCTAGAGCTGTTGAAGGACTTCCCCAAAGCCACACAGCTGGTCTGGAATGGGAAGAAAGAATGTTAAGGTCCAGTGCAATGAGTGACCAATAGACTCCACAATCCCTGTGCCTTTGTATAGGAGCAAAGAGATGATGACCCAGAATTCTTGGGGAAAAACCATTCTGGTTAATTAAGCCAGCAATCACCTTCTCCAAGGGTAGCCTGGAAAGTAAATTAGGGCAGAGGCTGCAAAAAACTCTGGTCTAGTCCACTGTGCCTGTTGCCAGTGTTTGCTCCCTTCCTCTTGTGCCTGGATTCCCCGATCCAAGAATCTCTGTGGGACACTGCATGCAGCCAGGCGGCCAGGCCCCAGGTCCTTCACAGCCACTCTCTATCTGCTCCTTCAGCCCCATTTGCTCCTTGGAGCCCAAAGCTCAGGACACAGCAAACTACCAGGGCTTCCCAGCATGGACTGTGCCTTTGTATACCCCTTGGAACGGAGACGTATGTTTGTCTTTTTAGGAGAAAACCCAAGGGTCACCTCCTTTGAGAACGTTTTCTGCTTCCTTCATATTATTCACTTGCCCCCCACCCAGTATCATCTTGTAAAACCCCTATTATAGCACTTGCCATAAGAAATCATAAATTTCTAAAACAAAACAAGCCTGTCCCTCCAACTAGTTGGAGACCTTCTTGGTCTATATGTTTTGATTGATTGATTGGCTGTGTCATGCAACATGAGGGAGCTTAGTTAGTTCCCCAAAAGAGTGAGGTGAAAGTTGCTCAGTTGTGTCCAACTCTTTGCAACCAGGCCAGAATACTCCAAGCCAGAATACTGCAGTGGGTAGCCATTCCCTTTTCCATGGGACCTTTCCAAGCCAGGGATTGAACCCCGGTCTTCTGCATTGCAGGCGGATTCTTTACCAGCTGAGCTACCAGCAAAGCCCCTTAGTTCCCTGACCAGGGATTGAACCTGTGCACCCCGCATTGGGAGGTCCCAAGAAGGTCCCAAGACCTTCTTGAAGACAGGAACCAGGCTGCATTCTTTCCTGGACACCTGGTTCATTAACTGTCTTCACCTGCTTGCCTAGGAGAGTTCAGAGTAACCAACAAACTGAAATGTTCCTTGACAACCAAGACTCCTACATTTTCTTTTTCATTTCTTTGACAAGGCCATTGTAAAACTTTTTACTGAAATTTAATATACACACAGAGAGTACACACATTATAAGTATACAGCTCGATCAGTGACTTTCACAGGCTGGACACAGCTGTGAAACTGGTGTCTAGACCATTATCAGTTGCCCAGACCCCTTCTCTGGCCCCTTCTAGTCATTATCCGTCTCCCCTCTGCCTCCAGAGAATCAAACACAACAAATCATGTCACCGATCAAACCCTCTGGTAGTTTCCTATGCTACTCAAAATGAAATCACAAGTCTCACCATGGATTCGAAGCCTTTTGTATTCTGGTCCTTTGCTTCCTTTTTGTCATTGTCTCATATGATTTCCCAGTTGATCAGTGCACTCTAGACCTACTGCAGCTGGAAGGAGGAAAAGCCCTTTATCCTTGGGTAAGAGGCAGGAAGCCATCCTTGACCCAGAGATTCCTACTGCTCGAGAAAGCAAGATTACTAAGAAAGGCCCACTTATGAGCCGCAGGAGCACAGGGCATGCCTAATATTGAGCTAGCAAACACCAAGTAGCCAGGAGCAGAATTCTACCACTGGGGGTTGAGCAGGGCTGTGAGGAGGGACTGCTCTGTGGTATAGGCTCATACTGGAACCTTAAAGCTAAGGGTAAAGTGGGGATATTGTGAAAAATCCTAGGACAAGCCAGGCCCTACTCTAAGTAAAATGTAAAACCAAAGAAATGTGAATCTGGTGATGTATTGAAGACAATCACAATAACAACGAAACCTAAAGCCAATTCAAAACCAGACTAGATTGAATCAGTCTTGAAAATAACAGCCTACTAGAAGAGATGTGCTCATTTCCAGGCATAAACACTGTTTATATTAGTCTCTACTGTTCCAAATATGAGGCTTAGAAATCAATTTTTAAAATAAGACACATAAAAAAATGAGGAGAAAAATTTCAGTCAAGAGAAGATGCCATCAACATAACCAGACTAAAAGAGGGCCCATGTTCTGTAACTATCAGAGAGGAAATTCAAAGTAACGATGACTAATGAGGTTAAAGGCTCTAGTGGGGAAAGTAGATAACACATATGAACAAATGGCATTTCAGCAGTGAGGTGGACACCAAAAGAGTCAAAAGGAAATGTTGGAGATAAAAATATTGGTGAAATAAGTAGAGAATGCTTTCAAAAGCCTCATCAGTAGACTCAACATAAATGAAGAATCAGTATACGTGAATACAGGCTCGTATGAATTACAAAACTGAAATATGAAGGGAAAAAAGGAGAGCAAAAAAGCAGAACAGAGCATACAGGAGCTGTGGAACAACATTAAATTGTCTATGATATGTATTATTGGATTCTTGAAAGGAGAAGAGAAAGAGATCAGGACAAAGGAATCTTTGAAGAGATAAGGGCTGAGCATTTCCCAAAGGTAATGAATAACAACAAGCTCGAGATCCTAGAAGCCCAGAGGACTTCAAGCAGAAGTAGAAAAAAAAATCTAGGCACATCATATTCACACTGCTGAAAACTAAAAATAAAGAGAGAATCTTGAAGGCAGCCAGAGGAAAAATGACACATTACATACCGAGGAACAAGGGTTAGAATTACAGCAGATGTATTATCAGAAGCTATGTGAGTCAGAAGACAGTTGAGCAACATCTTCAAAGTGCTGAAAGAAAAAAACAAATCTGCCCAGAGAAAAAAATGCTCAGAACTGAAAGAGAAATAGATAATTTTAAAAAACAAACAAAAACTAAAAGAATTAACAAATAATGCCTTACAAGAGAATAACGGCCAGCCAACTTCGAATTATGAAGCTGGCAAAGATATCCTTAAAGACTGAAAACAAAAATAACCCTAAATCACCTAATCTAATTCATATATATGAATGTAAAAATGAAATGAGACATATCCATACAATGGGATGCTATTCTGCAATGCACAGGTATGAACTGATACAGGCAGCAATGTGGATGAATCTCCAAAATCAAACTAAGTGCAAGTAACCAGTTGTAAAATTACTACATACAACGTGATTCCACTTGTTAAATTATATAAAATATAAAAATTATAGTGATAGAACAGATTAATAATTCATGGAGCTGAGGGTGTAGGAAGGGGTTGATCATAAAGGGTCAAGGGAGATTTTTTTTTGGAGGGGTATGATGAACACATTCTTAAACTTGATTGTGATGGTGTTGCCCAACTGTATACACTGATCAAAGCTCGCTGACCTGAACATTTAAAATAGGTTAATTTTACTTATGTGAATTTATATTTCAAAGCTGTAAAAAATTAATTATTCTCAACTGAAAATTGAGCAAATGAATAAATCAGAACACAATAGTAAAATAAGCCTTTGAGTCTTGAAACTTCTATGAAAAATACTGTGGGTCATCAAAGTATTTTAATGATCCAAATTAAGCTTGAATTTTGGGGAAAATATGAATATTAGACAAACATATTTCTAGGCAAAAAAAATCAAGCATAGAAAACCTGCACTAAAGCAAACCTACACCAAATGTTAAAAGGAATTTCTCAGGCAGAGAAATGGCACAGAGGAAAGGCACAGTCCCCAATGGGAACGCTGAAACTCAGGAAAGAATAGAGTGATGAATAGAGTAAACATGTGAGTAAGGGTAAGTGAATATTGGCTGCATACACAGTTAAGAGTGCCCTGTAGTGTTCAATATGTATGTAGAATTAAACTATGTGACAACAACACAGAAGGCAGGAGAATATTAATAGAGTTAATATTATCCAGAAAGCAGTAAAAATACACATTTGTATTAGGCAAAGATGCACATTGTAACATCTAGAGTAAGCACTAAAAATGTAGCAAAGGAATGGATGACAAACATGCATACGAAAGGAATACGAAAATATTTGACTAATAAAAAGAAAGAGTGATATAGAATAGTTGGAACAAAAATAAGAAACAAATAGTAAGATTCTGATTTAAACCAACCATATAAGAAATGGTATTATATGTGAATGAGCTAAATAGTTCAATTAGAATAAATGTCAGACATGATACAAATAAAAATGCCCAATTTTATGTAGCTTACTAAAGCACACATTAAAAGTAAAGAGAAAAAAGTTGAAAGCAAAAGAATGAAAAATAATTCCCACACAGCACTGAGCAAAAGGAAGCTAAATGTGCGTATACTAACATCCGACAAGGCAGACTTTAAGATGAGAAGCATTATTAAAGATGAAAAGATGCTTCATACAATCACTGATTCACCACTAACTTATAGCAATTCTAAATTCATATGCATGTTTAATAGCACAGCTTCAAAATTCATAGGGCAAAAATTAAGAGTGGTAAAAAGAGGAATAAAGCAATAAAAAATAAATAAAATTATAGTGAAAGAGTTTAGCGAACTTATTCGATAATTAATAGGATACACAGATAAAAATTGGGTAAGAATGTACAAGAGTTAAATAATAGAATTACAAAACTGAATCAAATTGACATAAATAAGATACTACAGCTGTCAAATGCAACAGGAAGTATCCACATAATTAAGTTAGAAAAAGGAGAGAACAAGCCCAAATAACGTAAAAGGAAGGAAATAATACAAGTAAGAGTAAAAATACTAATATAGAAAATAAGCATTGGCATTAGAATCAGCAAAGACAAAGGTTTTGTAATTTGAATAGTTTGATGTGTGCCTGGTGGGCTACAGTCCATGGGGTTGCGAAGAGTCAGACACGACTAAAAAGACTTAGCGCACATACACACATACAGCATAGTTATTAATCTGTATATCTGATTCTGTATTTGAATAGTTTAGAATGTTGTGGATAAAACACCAAAACACCAAACTTGGTTTTCCGATACTTCATCCAGATTTCTTTCTTCTACTCTTAATAGTACTGCTTATTTCCTTCTTTTTGTAATTATTGATGAAAATAACGGAGACACATTGAGCGTCTATGAAGTGACAGCATTGCTGTAAGAAGTTTCCATGTTATTTCCCTGCATCCTCATAACAGCCTGATGAGATAGTACTGATCTCCTCTGTGTAAGAGAGGGGCCAAAGGGGACTCAGAGATCAGCTGCCCAAAGTTACTCAGCCACACTAAGTGTAAGAGGTGAGATTCAAACCCATGGAGCTGATGCCCGAACCTCAAGTGTTCATGGATGAAGGTATATGAGGCAACTCCATCTTCTCCTCGCTCTGGGGCTATGCAGCCATCAAGGCCGATGTGGTCCTTACCCTGTGGACACACAACGGAGTGAGTGGTTCTCTTTGGAGGGGGTGCGGAATCCTAACATAGGAAAGAAGCAAGAGCCTCCGGTGGTCCACGATTCTGCCGGGAGGACAGACAGCGTGTTAGGGTTTCCATTTGCTGGGGTTTGTCTTAGCGTCCTGAGGGTGCTGTAACAAATTACCACAAGTTGGAGGATTGGAGTAACAGAAATTTATTCTCTCACTGTTCTTGAGACCAGAAGTCTGAAATCAAAGGGTCGACAGGGCTGTGCTTCCTCCAAAGGCTCTGGGCAGAGTGATCCTTGCCTCTTTCAGCTTCTGGCCCCTGTGGGCAGTCCTGGATGTTTCTGGGCTTGGGGGCACGTCATTCTAACTTCTGCCACCATCTTCACATCCCTGCCTTGTGTGTCTGATCTCCCTCTGCCTCGCTCTTATTAAGGACACGTTATTGAATTTTGGGTCCTTGGTGGCTCAGACGGTAAAGAATCTGCCTGCAGTGCAGGAATTCAGTTCAGTTTGGTCACTCAGTCATGTCTAACTCTTTGCAACCCCATGGACTACAGCACGCCAGGCTTCGCTGTCCATCACCAACTCCCGGAGTTTGCTCAAACTCATGTCCATCGAGTTGGTAATGCCATCCAACCATCTCATCCTCTGTCATCCCCTTCTTCTCCTGTCTTCAATCTTTCCCAGTGTCAGGGTCTTTCCCAATGAATCAGTTCTTCACATTAGGTGGCCAAAGTATTGGAGCTTCAGCAATGCAGGAGACTCAGGTTCAATCCCTGGGTTGGGAAGATTCCCCTGGAGAAGGAAATAGCAACCCACTCCAGTATTCTTGCCTGGAGAATTCCATTGGACAGAGGAATCTGGTGGGCTATACAGTCCATGGGGTCACAAAAAGTCAGACATGACTGAGCAACTAAACACTGGGTAGTCTAGGATTAGTGTCTCTTATCAAAAACCTTAATGTAGGCACTTCCCTGGCGGTCCAGAAAAGACTCCATGCTCCCAATGCAGGGGACCCAGGTTCGATTCCTAGTCAGGGAACTAGATCCCACATGCTGCAACTAAGACCTAGCACAGCCAAATAAATATTTTTTAAAACCTTAACCTAATCACATTTTTTGCCATATAAAATAAAATTCTTTCCTTTATTATGTAAGGTAACATTCACAGGCTCAGGAAATAGGATGTAGACATATTTTGGAGGGCCACCGTTCAACCTACCAAAGAGTTCCTGGGCAGTCGGGCTGCAGCTGAGTCAAGCTGGACAGTGTGTAGCAAGTCTGCTGGGTGGCAAAGAGAAAGAGAATTAAGTTTGACATCAGAAAATAATTTGGAAAGCACAACAGCTATAATTACACAGATCATATTTTGCACTTGAGGGCTCTCACAGATCACTGAAAATCTGTAGGCAATCTGTTGAAGGCTGAGTGGTAAAGAATCTGCCTGCAAAGCAGGAGACTCAGGAGACTCAGGTTCTGTTTCTGGGTTAGGAAGATCCCCTGGGGGAGGAAATGGCAACCCACTCCAGTGTTCTTGCTGGGACAATTCCATGGACAGAGAAGCCTGACAGGCTACAGTCCATGGCGTTGCAAAGAGTCGGACACGATTGAGCACATTGGCCATTATCCAATCTGTTGAAACATTCAGGTCCAATGAAGACGGCTGGGTATATAATAAAATTACTACAGAATGATCGCCAGTTCATGTTTTCTAAATGGAGCCACGTGCTTTAATGTAGAAAACACACACAGCATCAAGTCTTTTTGTTCTGATGACATCATGGATAGGAGTATGTGACTTTGAGTCAGACCAGAAATCGAATCTTGGCTTCACTTCTTCCTTATTTTGGGAACTTAGACAGATCTGGCCTTTCTGAACCTTGATTTTCTCAGCTGTGAAATGGGCTACTTGCCTTGAAGGGCTATTGTGAGGCTCCCAGCATAATGCCTGTT
This sequence comes from Bos mutus, assembly GCF_027580195.1. NCBI lineage: Eukaryota > Metazoa > Chordata > Mammalia > Artiodactyla > Bovidae > Bos > Bos mutus. Next base: position 104,145,473 of record NC_091622.1, on the reverse strand, counting down.
CCACAGAGGCTTTGTGAATGCGTGGCTCTTCTCCTGGCTAGATGCTCAAGAAACAACATGGAAAGAGATCAGCCCGACTCACATTGTGTAAGGAGAAGTAACCAGAGTTTAGCCATCATCAATACCCCTGTGGGGGAGGAGGTGTAGACAGAGCTTCAAAACCCATTTCTTCTGATGGCAGACTTCCTCTAGCATCAAAGGGGATTCATTGGGATGATACGAGGGGTGATTTCTCATGCAAACATTAGTTCAGAAAGCACCAGCTCTCGGAATAGGTCCAGCAGGAGAAACAAACTGTGTCTTTAGTTTTACTAATCTTGAATGGAATCTAGCCGTTTCCTTCGATCATGAGTATAGACAACGAACCACTGAAGCACTGGCAGTCCCCGTGAATTTGTCACTAGTAGAAATGATAGGTATTTCACATCACATGGTTGTTTACTTGTGTCCATTGCTACTTAGAAATGAGGCTTTATTTTATAGCTTTATTGAGTTGTAATTGACATTACATATGGTGATTCACATACATACATTTATATTGTGAAATGACTTCCACCATTAGGTTAGTTAACACACCCATCACCTCACATAGCTACCTCTGTGTGTGCATGAAACTTTCAGGTCAAAAACATGGTATTGTTAACTGTAGTCACCATGTTATACTTTAAATCCCGGAACGTATTCGTCTTCTAACTGGAAGCGTGTAGCCTTGGACTAACATCTTCCCACTCTCCCACCCTTCAGCCTCTGGCAGCCACCATTCTACTTTGTTTCTATAAGCTTAGTTTTTTTTTGTTTTTTTTTTTAAGATTCAACAAGTAAGGGAGATCATATGGTTTCTGCCTCTGAATGACTTATTTCACTTAACATAGTGGCCTCAAGTTTCATCCATGTTGTTGAAACCAGCAGAATTTCCTAGTTTTAAGGCTAAAAGATGTGGTCTCTTTCCTCTGCCATCATGCACTACTGCAGCAAGATGTGGTCTTGCCTCCCTCTGGAAAGGGTCCAGAAGGGCACCAAATTCTGCTCTTCCTCAAACATGCAGGTCACATTCCTGCCACAGGGCCTTTGCACTGTCTGTTTCCTGTGCTTAGTACTCTTCCCTCAGAACCCACTGGACTCAGCCCCTGTCACAGTTTGGATCGTGTCCCTCACTGCCTGTGAACGTGACCTTATTTAGAAATAGTTTTTGCAGATGTAATTACTAAAGTTAAGATGAGGTCATTCTGGATTAGCTGTTGTTCTGTCACTCAGTCGTTTCCAACCCTTTGCAAGCCCATGGACTGCAGCACAGGCTTCCCTGTCCTTCACTATCTCCCAGAATTTGTTCAAACTCATGTTCATTGAGTCAGTGATGCCATCCAACCATCTCATCCTCTTTCACCCCCTTCTCCTGCCCTCAATCTTTCCCAGCATCAGGGTCTTTTCCAAATGAGCCAGCTCTTTGAATCAGGTGGCCAAAGTGTTGGAACTTCAGCTTCAGCATCAGTCCTTCCAATGAATATTCAGGATTGATTTCCTTTAGGACTGACTGGTTTGATCTCCCTGCAGCCCAAGGGACTCTCAAGAGTCTTCTCCAGCACCAATTTTTTATGTTAATTTTTATTTTAAAATTTGTATTGAAATATAGTTGATTTACAATCAGTTGTAGAACTGATTTACAATGTTGTATTAGTTTTAGGTGTACAGCAAAGTGATTCAATATTTACATATTTTTCCTTTTTCAGATTCTTTTCCATTATAGGTTATTACAAGGTATTGGATATAGTTCCCTGTGCTATATAGTAGGTCCTTGTTGTTTATCTGTTTTATATATAATTGTGTGTATCTGATAATCCTAGACTCCTAATTTATCCCTCCCTCCTTTCTCCTTTGGTAACTGTAAGTTTGTTTTCTATGTTTGTGCATTTATTTCTATTTTCTAAATAAGTTCGTTTGTATCATTTTCCTAGATTCCACATGTAAGTGATATCATATGATATTTGTCTTTGTCTGACTCACTTTACTCAGGGGGATCATCTCTAGGTCTGTTGTTGTGAAATTTTTAAAGCATCAGAGCTCCTTAGCACCACTGGCCTCAGTTTCCTTATCCAGAAAATGGGATAATTCTAATATCCACCCTTTGAGACTTCTTGGTAACGAAGCAACATAACACAGGAACTTCGCAGAACAGTGCTCAGCACACGGGAACCAAAAGGGGCCGGGAAGGGTGGGGGCTGTGTTGGGGTGTAGCTGTGACTCTGCTCACAGCATTTGGGGGTGACAGAAAAGAAGGGAAACTGAGCTCTAACACACAAGTCAGGAAGATGCTCACTCGGGCTCCCAACAGATCCACCAGCCGCGAACTTGCAAGCAGACTTCGAAATAACAACAAAGAGGCCGCTTGGGGCCTCCTGCCCTGCAGGCACCTCTGTTATGACTTATGGACGGGTTTTGAAGACTCTAGCGAGGAGCTAAATAATTGATTTTGAAATATTTGTGTTCTGGAACATGAAATGGAACCCGTTAAGCTTTTCATGTACCTTCCTCTCCTCCATAACAACATGGAGCTTATTTTAAACTCCAGAAATAACAAAAAGAACCCGGAGACCACCCCCTTAGAATAACTCCCAGCGGTCGATGAAAGGAAAGCATATCAAATTCGTTTTGGGATAGAAAGGATTCTAAGAAATGGATTTTCACAATGTCAAAACGGGGCTGGCCTATGGGTTTTCACAAGGATTAGACCAGCCTGCTTTGCCTTTAGGATGAATGCAGATGGTTAAATTCATTTCACTGGACTTACGGGAAAAAAATTTTTTTTTTTCAGGAGGGTTTAATGTTTTAAAACCATGTGAAATTCTTGAATAAAATGGCTTTTTGGTAAAAACTTTTTTTACATTAATAGATTTTATTTTTTAGAGCAATTTCAGATTTATAGACCAAATTGAATGAAAAGTATAGACAGTTCCCATAACTCCCCTCACTCGCATAATTTCCCTTGTTATTAACATCTTTCATTAGTGCTACATTCTTACAATGGATGAGTACCTCTGTGGTTTCATTGTGTGTGCTCAGTGGCTACTGTGTACTCTAGGCTCCTCTGTTCAAGGAATTGCCCCAGCAAGAATACTGGAGTGGGTTGCCATTTCCTCCTCCAGGGCATCTTCCCAACCAGGGGACTGAATTCTCGTCTCCTGAATCTCCTGCATTGGCAGGTGGTTTCTTTACCACCTAACCACCTGGGAAGCACCTGGGCATTCTATAGGTTTTGACAAATGTATGTGATCACACCCCCTCCATTATAATATTATACAGATATCCTATTGTTCTAAACATCCTCAGCTCTGCCTATTCATACCTCTCTCCCACCAAGCTCCAAGCAGCCACAGATCTTTTACCTGTCTCTGAGACTTGGTTTTACGTTTTTCCTTAAGTTGCTTCTTGTGTCTTGGGATATCAGCCATTAATTACAGGACCTGTACTGCATTTATAAAGAAATTAGCTAACATGTATTAATGGTGCAAACTTGCTTTACTAAATGAGTACCAGATCAAAATAATTTGGAGACCCGTGCCCTAGCAATGAGCTGACCACTAAACAGCTTTCAAGCAGGGTCCAAAAGCTTCCATTCCTCAACAAAACATTTATTTTTAAAACTAATGTTTCACAACCAGAAAGTGTAGTTTTGAGTCTGCAAAGTGCCTTCACTGCTGTTTGCTCCTCTTGTTCCTTTGTGGGGCAAGAAAGGGAGGTATTTGTGCCTCCATTTCAGTGGTGGTGTTAACTGACTCTCTTGCCCGCCTGCTTCTTTTCCTGCTCTTCCTTTTTCTCCTTCTCTTGCAATGATGGGCTCAAGAACAGAAGTTTTCTCCCACTGAACTCAGCTTGTCTTATAAACCTTCCAGTTACTTTGTTGGTGGAAATGTTTTGTCGCCAATTCAAGGTTAACTCAGTCACTTCCGGTTTAAAACAGCCTTTTGGGGCCAGTAGTCTACTAATTCTGGATTCTTAGCTTCCTCCTAAATTCTCCCACATCCTGGGGTGATATAAATTTGGAGCTTGGGCTGCCAGTATATTGTCCAGAATTGTATTGTCAATAAATCCTTCATGTCTAGACTATATTTCATGCTCAGTAAATATTGAACAATTGACTAACCGTTTATTTGGTCTTGGCTCTGGAAGGTTAGACTCAGAAACTCTCCAAATGAACTCACATCTTCCTTCCCTGCTGCTCTTCCTCCGGGGCTCCCCGTTGGAGCATGACCCCAACACCTCCCCATTTGTTCAAACCAGAAACCAAGCATCAGGCTTCGGAGTCAGCCCTTGGGTTCCTGCCAGGTCTGGGCTGTCATTCCTTCCTCATTGGTGCAAAATCTATGGGCTATAATAAAAATTCTCATCAGTAATCAGCTCAAAGAACAGCAGAGACAGCCATGTGTGCAGACTAACATTTCTGTTAAATCCATTTATGTAAACATCTATTCCAGGTGGCTCAGTGGTAAAGAATCTGCCTACCAGTAACAGGAGACATGGGTTCAACTCCTGGGTAAGGAAGATCCCCTGGAGAAGGAAATGGCAACCCACAATGGTATTCTTGCCTGAAAAATCCCATGGACAAAGGAGCCTGGAGGGCTACAGACCATGGGGTCGCAAAAGAGTTGGGCTCAACTTAGCGACTGAACAGCAACAGTCTCTAGTGTAGACTTCTTTGTGGGACATTTAAACCTTACTTTTGGCTAGTCTTTACCTAGGCCAGACCCTAGAGACAGTGTCCAGGGAGGAGAGAGAGAAGCTTTAACTGATGTTTGCCACTCTTTGTCCCAGTTTTTTTTTTTTTTTTTTTTTAAATGTGGACCATTTTTTAAGTCTTTATTGATTTTGTAACAATATTGTTTCCATTTTACATTTTTTGTTTGTTTGTTTTTTGGCTATGAGGCATACAGGATCTTAGCTCCCTGATCAGAAATTGAACCCACAACCCCTGTATTGGAAGGCGAAATCTTAACCACTGGACCATCAGAGAAACCTCCATCCAGTTTTAAAAAGAAGATCCTTCCTCATCCCTTTGGTTTACAAGTTCTGTCTCCCAGGCTCAGAGAAGGCCCTGCCCCGGATGAGTGAGCACACATTTCTCTCTAAAGGGTCTGCTGTTTGTAAAACCAGGTGCCAAGCTGTCTTGGCCCCAGCACTCCTGGCCAGACAGCTATTCCCTCCTCCTCCACTTCGCTTCCTCTGGGCACTCCTAGGGTGTGTGAGGGGCAGGGCATTTTGAGGGATAGAAATTGACTGGAAAATTGATCTTTAGAAACTTTGCCAGTTTTAGCCCTTCCTGACTTCACTGGAAAGAACTGCCCGTGCCCCTGGAGGATGGGCATTCTTGGGGAGAGGAGCGTCAGATCCAGGCAAGGGGAGCAGAAGTTGCTTGACTAGACGTAGAAAACTTGCCCCACCATCCAGCCGTAACTCTCTCTGTCTCTGCCTAGTCAAATGGCCCTCCTCTTCCTCAGTAACACAGAGGTTGGGGCAAACCGTCAGGGGAGGAGGCACCCCCAGCAGTCTGCAGACCGTATGTGGGGAGGGCAATTATTGCACAGAAACTGTGCAACGGCCAAAGAGGGCGTGAGTGGTAGGCAGCCAAACCTTGTTTTCCAAGGGACTCTCCCGGTGGAGTGCTCGGCCTTGCAAACATTTTAAGGGAAGCCGTTTCCTGTTTTCATGGTAGGCTCCAGCCCAGTGTTATCATCCCCGCTTTATCAGTGTGGAAAATGCAGATAAAGAAAGGCCAAGGTATTCGGTGAGTCGTCCAAGATTTTGTAGCCAATAGTGTGAGCCAGGAGTAGCATCTGGGCCTTGGAAATGCTCAGATTATGAAGGTGTTACCTGTATCGGAGAACAGAAGGGCCTTGGGGCCGCGTTCTCTCCAGAGCAATGTTCTACCCCTGGAGGAGCCCCAGGGCTGTCTGTCAGACCAGAGCCTGTTGGACCATGGGACTTGGAGGGGACTTTGCACTCTCCAGTTATGCCTCTTGTTTTTACTGGGACTCAGAAAGATGGAGTGACTTTTGTAGTGTCGTATACCTAGTTCATGCCAGACTTATCCCAAAGGTTTGGGACACAGTCAGAACTTTGTGCTTTTCCATAACCACCAGATGGAATAAACTCTGAGTTCTCCATAAACTTTATTTGAATACAAAAAAATAAAAGGCAGAACAGAGAAAAATTATTATTTTTCCCATCTGGAAGAAGCATGGCAATTAGGGTTTCTGGGCCTCCATCCATTTTTCATAAAGGGATGGTGGGGGAACAATATGATAAATAATAGATATTATCAAGTTTTCATTTCAATATCGTGGTCAACTTTTGCTGGAAGTTAACAGCTTGGCATTGCTAAGCACACTCCTAGAAGCTGTTTTGTTCCTGGCTAATCAATCCAAAAATGGTTTTAAAAGTTTGGAGTGCAGTCTGGCCCCAAGACAGCTAAAATAGGTTGAAGATTAAGGCACAAATCCAATTTTACTTTTCTATTAAAAAATAGCATTTTTATTAAAACATTATTATGAACTCTGAGGGGCATATTAGCTTTGCCACTGACCCATGATGTGACCTGGGAGGTGACTCACTTTGCCAGGCTTCTTTCTCACTGTGAAATGTACAACACCCACCTCCCAGGACCAGCGGAGAATCCAATTAGATGAGAGAGTCTGTGTCAGGCACACTTAGTAGGCCCAGAGATGGTCCTGTCTGTGACTGCTTCTGATTGTTAGAAGCCATCCTGGGATTCTCAGCCCCTGGGAGTTGGAGCAAAGAATCTTTGAGAAGCCCGAGTTTGTAAATTATAAGGCAGATGGACCCTCATTGCTCAGACCACCTTGCTTACATAGTCCAGGGAGTCAGTTTCCTATGTCCATTCTCTGAAATTCCAAATTGAAGAATGTTATTAGGAAAGGCTGAACTCACTGCAGCAAAGATCTGAAGGTAGGACAAAGTGTCAAGAGTCCTGATCAGAACAGGGGTGGAGGGTGTATTTGTCAGAGTCCTCTGGAGAAACAGAACCAATGGGATATATAAATATATATATATGTATGATTTATTTATTTATTTAGAAATTGCTTACATGGTTTTGGAGGCTGGCAGATTTAAAATCTACAGGGTAGTTGGCTGGTTGGAGACCCAGGGAAGAGCTGATGTTGCAGTTTGAGTTCAAAGGCTGGTAAAATTCCCTTTGGCTTGAGGAAAGTCAGACTTTTATTCTATTCAGGCCTTAAGCTGATTGGATGAGGCCCACTCACATTACAGAGGTCAATCTGCTTTATTCAAAGTCCCCTGATTTAAATACTAATCTCTTCTAAAACCATGTTCACAGAAACATCCAGAATAATGTTTGCACAAATGGCTGGATTCCATGGCCGAGCCAAGTTGACACATAAAATTGACCATCACAGAGGGTCGGCAGGGAAAAACTGGTCTGGGCATAAGGTAAGAACTATTCTGAAAAGTTTTCTGGAACTGGTCACCCTTGTACAGTGGGTATTTGGGGGGAAGCAATGGTTGAGTATGGGAATGTGGGAATATGAACCACAACCCCTGTGTTTTTGATTGTTCCAAAGAACAAGAGTGGGTTAGCTGCAAGAGCAGATGTTACCCAGACTGCACCAAGCCCTTCTTCAACAGTGATATCTTGTGGCCACAGGGAGTAATGACAGTAGCGGGCAGATGAGACTCCATTTCCCAAAGGGACCAAAGAGGCAAGAATAATCCCTTCGTGGCTGAGTGAGTCTCCAAGGATCCAAATAATTATGAGACAGCTGGTGGGGGAGGTTCAGTATGTAGAAAGGGATCCTCAAGAAGGAGATAAGAACTTCCCGCTAGTTGAGCAGCACATCCCTCAGCAATTCAGTGGGAAAATAGCAAACTGTCTGCTGCACGCTGACTTGGTGAAGCAGAACACACAGATTGCCTTATTAGAATTCAGAAGTGCTGCTTCCCTCACTGCCAGCATACACAGCCATGGCAGAAGCCTCACAAGCGGCCCCCATGCTTTAGGTGTCAGAGTTTGAGCTGCTGCTACTGCTAAGTTGCTTCAGTCGTGTCCGACTCTGTGCAACCCCATAGACGGCAGCCCATCAGGCTCCTCTATCCCTGGGATTCTCCAGGCAAGAATACTGGAGTGGGTCGCCATTCCTTCTCCAGAATTTGAGCTACAGCTTCCTATTGGCTCAGATGGTAAAGAATCTGCTTGCAATGCAAGAGACCTGGGTTCAATCACTGGGTCAGGAAGATCCCTTGGAGAAGGGAATGGACACCCACTCCAGTATTCTTGCCTGGAGAATCCCTTGGACAGAGGAGCCTGGTGGGCTACAGTCCATGGGGTCGCCAAGAGTCGGTCATGACTGAGCGACTAACACTTTCCCAGGAAATCTGTGTAAGTTGAAGGCCAGTGAGGTGAGTTTCATTCAACATCTCAGGTTCAGAACTGTGGGAGTATGTACCCCTCCTCTTGAGCAGCAAGTGTCCCCTGCCTGGTGGGAGAGGGGTGCATGCCTGTGACGCTCAGAAATGTGACATTTAGCAAAGCTTGCTGTGCATCAGGTCTGGGCTAGGTGCTCACCTCTGTCATGTTTCTGTATCCTCTAACCACCCTGGCAGGTGGGTCTCGATGCCTCTACACTGAGGCACAGAGGTTCAGTCGCTAGCCATGGTCACAAACCCCTACAGGGGACAGAAGCTTGAAAAGGAGATGGTGACCCTCCTGGGTGCTGCCCAAGAAATGGGATGAACACTATAGATACTTTCTTGGGAAGCACAGGAACGCCCCCCCTCTCCTGCCCCCCAGAACTCCTTGGCACAAAGACAGTCTTTTTTCCACCGCAACAATTTGCTTTCAGGATTTTTCTCTGAAGCCGGCCCAGGAACATGAGTCTGATCGCTTTCCGTGGCTTGGTTACCCAGCAGTCTGCAATTACAAGATGGTGGGAACGTGCCGCTTCCTCTGTAAAGACTTGGAGCACCCTCTAGGCCTCTCTGGGAGGACCAGGCTCCGCGGTGCGGGTGGGCAGTATCCTTTTTCCGCTCGGTACCTCAGCCCTCCGAGTGGTCACTGAGGGTCTCGGCGCAGACGGTCCCACGAAAACAGCAAAACCACTTCTGAGTCTGTTTTGGAAAGGAAATACCTTACAATTTGGGGGTAGGCTCCTCAAATTAAAAGCATCAAGCTGCCTCCTATCCATCATATGTTAAAATTTTTTTCCCCTTCAATAAAAAGTCTTATTGTCATGAGACAATGCTGACATAAGCTTTGACTTTAGGCTTCCTTGAGTGAAAAGTCTGTCACGCATATGCTGTGCAACATGGGGCAGGTCATTTAACCCCTCTGGGCCTCAGTTGTCTCCACGCCGGAAAACGTCCAACCTCTGCACTTGGTTGCTCCGGGAGAGAGGGGGGTGTTGATTGCATTCATGCAGGTGATAAGTCTGCACACTGCAAAGAGCTGAACGCTTATGAAATGCTATTATTGTTTAATATTTTCATAGATGGGTCTTAGGACATAATAAAGGAGTTTTTGCCCTCCTAGGAACTGGCTGAATAGATCTCAAAATTCATGACCATGCAGGCCTGTGAACACTGAGCATCTCTTCTCTGTGGGGATGGGTGCGGAGGTTCTGGCACCCCTTCCTGGGGCATCTTTTCAAACCCCATGGAATCAGGAGGCCTGATCAGGAGGCTTGGTCTTGCAGTCTGCTTTCCCAGCTCCGGGTTCTGAGCCTGCAGATGTGACTTTGAGAGCCCATCTTTACTTCTTGGGGGGTGCTGGGGTCGTCAGTGAAGCGGTGATGATGGACTGTCTTCCAGAGGTGCTTGTGAGGGTTAAGAACTTCACTGGGCAGAGCGAGGGATGCCGATGCAGGCGCCTCGCGGATGCTGAGCGGATAGTGCCACAGCCCTCCCTGGCTCCTCCCATCTGCTGCCTGGCTCACAGCCCTGCGGGCACACGGCCCCTGTAGCTCCTGCCCAGTGACCACCACAGGGCGAGCTCCTTCTGTCTGCAACAGTCTGCAAGGCGATGGACTGAGCCCGCCCCCTCCCACAGCCCTCCACCACTGCACACACTTTGGGGCAGCTGCTGGGACGTCAGGCTGTCTGTTGGAGGTGACAGCCCAGCAGGGACAACTTCTTCGTCTTCAAACCGATTCGGGTTTCCCTTGTGTGGCTCTGAACTTGGGCTTTCACGGGAGGGAGTCCCTTGTCCCTGTCCCTTCGCCCTGCCCTGGCCCCAGACCCAGTTCCTTCTTCAGGTTTCTTGGTATGAATCTCCCCGATTCGCCTCCTTCTGAAACATAAATTCAGGCCACTCATGGGGCTCACCCTGGAGCTGCCTGGAGCCCTGCAGTTGGGGGTCATGTCTCAGCCTTCACCGGGTGGGCACTGAAGCTTTTTCCTGGCCCATCTCTCTGGGGTGGGGCTAGCTGGCTACCCAGGGTGAACACCCACCTGTCCACTTCCATATCCCCCAGCCCCAGAGGCAAGTCTGAGCCCCCGTCCCATCTCTCAGAGCTGGGTGCTATCTCTACTGACCCCACAATCCATTTCCATCTCAAGTAAAGATGCTTTCTTTTCTTGCTAAGACTGGAATCCCGCCCTTGGAAACGGAGCGCCTTTATTCTGTTCGATTGTTCTGTTTGAGCATTTTGATGGGTGAACGAGAACAGCAGCTCTGAGTGTATCTGTGAGCCCATCATCTTTCTCAGATGGTGCTGGTCTGGGGGACAGAGCAGGTATGTGGCCAAGGTTGATCTTTCTCCTTCACCACTGGCTCCCTCTCCTCTGTGCTTCTTTGAGGTCAATGGCATCACTGTCCAATGGGTCGTCTAAGTCACGACCTGGTTGTCATATTTGATTCTCCCTGCTCCCTGGCTTCCTATGCTCAACCAGGCAGTGGTATCGCTTGGAACTGTTTTTAGTCCTCTGACAAACTTTGCCTGAGTCCTGGTTATGTGTCCAGCACTGGGCTCTGGGGGTACCATGGGGTCCCTGTGCTCACCAGCTTGCAATTCAGAGGGCATCAAGACACAGAGGAGGTTGCTGAATCAATAAGGCATCCACTGTGCACCTCGGCTTATGGCGGCAGAGTGAGAAAGAGACAGGCTTGGAGAGGCTCTCCTGATCTCAGGATCACACAGTGCCATTGACTGAGCCCTGCATCCAGCCATGCTGGAAATCGCATCCATCCCTGGACTGTGGTGGGTCCACGGGGCACAGAGCTAGGCCGGGGCCCCATCCCTGACTTCACAGGGGTGGGCTCAGCCGTCCCCAGAGGCTGTTCCAGCCCCGGCATTCCCTGGGCCAGGATTAAATGTTAATTTATCGTGGGGTCCGCTGAAGGCATCTCTGGTTGCAGGCCGCAAGGCAGATTACTCTGGAATCTCAGTGGAATGAATCAGAGGCCTGCTTTTGGCAGGCAGCATCTGAGACTTAACCAGGCAAAGATGACAGTTTATGCTGTGTCGAAGAGAATGATAGCTCTCTTGTTTTACTGCCAGAAGCACACCGTGGGGCAGGGGCCTGGAGATGGAAAACCAAAGTGTGTCGGCTGGAAAACTTTTGTTTTTATTTATGAGACTGATTTGTATATGTTAAGGCCAATTGGTAGAAATTGGTCCATTTGCAAATTGGCAGACAGAGAAAAATCTTGATTTAGGATGAAAAGCAATGAAGCTAAGGCAATAAAAAGAGAATCACTTTCATTATGTTAGAAAAAGAAGACAACTGCTCAAGTTTTTTTTTAATTCCTGCTTAAATTTTCAACTTCTCTCATGGTGAAAGAGTTTGAGATAGTTTACAGAGACACAATAGGATGGGCTGAAAAGAAATAGGTTAAGCAATCAGGAAGAAGGAACAATAAGGATAAAATAATAGAATAGTCAGGGGAAAGATGATACACAGATGTACATGGTGCTCTGGGGGGAGATTCAAATAGTTAATTTCTTTTTAATCTTTAATTGAGGTGTAACATACATATATTCCGTATAGAAGTCTTAGATGTTCAGCTCAGCTTGATGAGTTTTTGCCAGTGTATATATCCAGGTGACCACCACCTACAAAAAGACTGGAAACTTGCCATATCCTGGTAGCCTTCTGCTTCGACTCAGCACCATTGATAAGATAACCACTATTTGAACTCTTTTCACTAAATAGAGTTTTGCCTCCCTTAAAACTTCATGTAGGGGTTTCCCTGGTGGCTCAGTGGCAAAGAACCCGCTTGCCAACACAGGCAACTCAGGTTCGACCCTTGGTTGGGGAATACTCCACATGTTGCAGAGCAACCAAGTGGGTGTGCCACAGCTGTTTAGCCTGTGCTGCAGAGCTAAATACATGAACCACAGCTACTGAAGCCTGCTCGCCCTAGAGCCTGTGCTCTGCAACAGGAGAACCCACCGCAGAGAGAAGCCCACGCACCGCAGTGAAGAATAGCCCCCTCTCCCGCATCCAGAGAAAAGCCTGAGCAGCAACGAAGACCCAGTACAGCCATAAGCAAATAAATAAAAATTATCTTAAAAAAAAAAAAATCTCACGTAAATAGAATCACAGTAAATAGAAACACAGAGCTGTTTTGTGTTGGCTTCTTTCTTTTGATCATGCATCTGTGAGATACATCCAGGTTGGTACCTGGAATTGGTTTATTCTTTTTTACTGCTGGGTAGTACTCCCACATATGTCAGGATATACTTATCCAGTCTACTGGTGATGGACACCTGGCTCATTTCCACTTTGTGGCAATTATGCAGAAAGCTGCCATGAACCTTGTTGAGGGATATAAGCACCCATTTCTGCCAGGTATAGGCTCAGGAATAGGATAGCTGGGACATATGGTATTATATGTAGACAATGTCAAGCATTTTTTTCTAAGTGGTTGTGCCATTTAGGACTTCCATCAGCAGCATTCGAAAGTTATCCCACATCCCTGCCCACACTTGGTGTTGTCAGTCTTTTTCATTTTAGCCATTCCCATGGGGGCATAGGGTTTCTAGAAAACATTGTTTCCCTTTGCTGGGCAAAAGCATTGCTTTCCAGTGACATCCATCATTCATTAGCCCTGTTGGGAGGGTGGCGCATGACCCAGATGTCAATCAATCAATATATCATTTGGCCTTAACATGAAATTACGTGGCTCAGAGGTTAAAGTGTCTGCCTGAAATGCGGGAGACCCAGGTTTGATCCCTGGGTCGAGAAGATCCCCTGGAGAAGGAAATGGCAACCCATTCCAGTATTCTTGCCTGGAGAATCCCATGGAGGGAAGAGCCTGGTAGGCTGCAGTCCATGGGGTCGAGAAGAGTCGGACACAACTGAGTGACTTCACTTTCACTTTTCATGAACCACTTCGGTGGACCAATAAGAATCTCCAGCCCTATGCTTGGGGCTGGTGCACTGGGACGGCCCAGAGGGATGGTATGGGGAGGGAGGAGGGAGGAGGGTTCGGGATGGGGAACACATGTATACCTGTGGCGGATTCATTTTGATATTTGGCAAAACTAATACAATTATGTAAAGTTTAAAAATAAAATAAAATTGGAAGAATAAAAAAATAAAAAAAAAAAAAGAATCTCCAGCCTTTTGCTGAGCATTTGGGTGTATCTGGCAAGTATTCAGCTGCAAGGGAGAGAGGGTCTAAAAATAGAATCAACATCAGTCTGTGAACCAAGAGGATGGTAGGAGCAAAGGCAGTTCCTGAAGACATTGATCCCCAATTCCATTTATATCTGAAACTTCATCTACCACTATCAGTTCAGTTCAGCCACTCAGTCGTGTCCGACTCTTTGTGACCCCATGGACTGCAGCACGCCAGGCCTCCCTGTCCATCACCAGCTCCCAGAGTTTACTCAAACTCATGCCCATTGAGTTGGTGATGCCATCCAACCATCTCATCCTCTGTCATCCCCTGTCCTCCTGCCTTCAAACTTTCCCAACATCAGGGTCTTTCCAAATGAGTCAGTTCTTCACATCAGGTGGCCAAAGTATTGGAGTTTCAGCTTCAGCATCAGTCCTTCCAATGAACACCCAGGACTGATCTCCTTTAGGATGGACTGCTTGGATCTCCTTGCAGTCCAAGGGACTCTCAAGAGTCTTGTCCAACACCATAGTTCAAAAGCATCTACCCCTGTAGGCAACGTTTTCCCTTTTATATGAAAGCCAGGTTGAATCAGGTTTTCAACTACTTGTCCTATTTAAATGCCCATCAGGTCCTAAAACCCCACTTTAGCTTTGTGACAAATACAGCTCAGAGCTTCCCCTACAGGTGAAACATTTGTTCCCCTGCTCAGAGCCTTCCCAGGGGCCACTCTCTCGCTCCTTGTCTGCTTTCTTTACACATATCCTCCCCGAGGCAGCACATCCGTCGCTGATATTATCCTGCTTGGTCACTTCCTCTCATCCTCGTCACCCTGGTGTAAGTTGTTGACAGTCTATTTGTTTATCACTTACTGATGGAATCCTCCCCCTGACTTCCCCGAGGTTGGCGATAATCTCGGTTTTATCACAGGATAAGTTCACAGGAAACCCCAGCCCTAGCACAGTGCATGGCTCATCAGGGTGACAGCCAACATATATTGGTTGAATGAATGAATATGGCTGTATCCCAACCTTGATCTGGGTTCCCATCTCCTTGACACTGAATGACCCAGTTGCCAGGTCAGTGCCCCAGCTCCAACCTGCTCATCTTGGTTTGGATTCTTCCAGAAGCAGAGCCATGAGACACAGATTTAAGGCACAAAGGAAAGTGAGATGGGAAGGAGAAGACAGTCAATGAAGAATATGTCATACAGCAGACTGTGGCTTGTGCCTACTGAAAATTCTGGGAAAGAGATATAGATGGGCAACTCAGGATTACCTTACCAAAGGGAGAGGGAGCTGAGGTATATATACCCCAAGTTTCCTGAGACACTTCCCAGGGGCTGCTCCTGGGAGGTGTGAAATCCCAGCACTTCTAGCTCTGTCTCTGGTGGCCAGAGAAAGACTTCAGGCATGGAACTATAAGTGCTGGTGATGGGAAATGTGGCAGTGTGCTCCGAGATGGCAAGGGCACTAGAACAGAGGTGTGGCAATTCTAGTGTCTGCCCCGAAACCCGACCCTGACCCCTTCCCATGGTCCACTGTCCTAAGAAAGCCATTTTGAAGGATCAAGCACCTGCCTGGTGTCCAGTCTGAATCTACTGCCTCCTTTGCTGTTGTGTGGCTTCATGGAATTGAGCAGGACATTTTACCAGGATGCTTTGCCAGGCTGAGTTTCTATTTACTCATCGATGACATGGGAATCACAATCTGCAGGAGCACAGACCATACTGACTCCTCAGCTCCTGGTGAGGAGTCTGTTGTTGTTCAGTCACTAAGTCGTGTCCTACTCTTTGCGACCCCATGAACTTCAGCAGGCCAGGCTTCCCTACCCTTCACTATCTCCTGGAGATTGTTCACACTCATGTCCATTGGATGGCATCTGCTGATGGATGGCATCCGCTGATGCCATCCAACCATCTCATCCTCTGTCACCCTCCTCTCTTCCTGCCCTCAATCTTTCCCAGAATCAGGGTCTTTTCCAGTGGGTCAGCTCTTCACATCAGGTGGCCAAAGTTATTGGAGCTTCAGCTTCAGCATCAATCCCTCCAATGAATATTCAGGGTTGATTTTCCTTTAGGATTGACTGGTTTGGTCTCCTTGATGTTCAAGGGGTTTCCCTGGTGGCTCAGATGGTGAGAGGTCTGGTCCACAGCAAATGATCCTAGCATAAGTTTCCTACCTCTCAGCTGCAATGGTTGTACCTCCTAGCAGGTACAGCCTGCACCATATGTTCCAGGGCCAGAGAACAAAATAGAAGTAGAATGTGACAAGTCTGTAGCGAGGGTTGTTTAAAACGCAGGCTGGCTCCTGGACCTCTGATCCGTAGGCTCTGATGATCATGCTTTACTGGAGGACACACCTTCCCCACTGCGTGCCCTGGGGGGCCCCCATGGCTGGGGGTGGTCCATTTCCAGGAGAGGATTAAACCATTTCTGAAAAATCTTATGCACACGAATAAATAAAACTATTTTCCCCAAGCCACCCAATGGAGAATGCCTTCTCAGTTTAATTTCAAACAGCCTCTCTTTGTGGGCTGGGCAGCCGCGAACCTAAATAGGCTTCCCTTTGGTCCTGACAGAAGACAGTTAGAAATGCCTGGGGGACAGCTCCCATCTCCAGGAAGGATCAAATTGCCATGACATCTCTAGGACTCAGGCCCTCTACAGTTGCAAAGACTTTTTGAGTTCAGCTTGCCTTTGATCCTTGAGACCAGCCCTACTGTGAGCAGACCAGAGCGGCTCCATATATATATATATCCATTTTAACAAAGATCAGGGAGGCCCAGAGAGGGAGAGCAACCCATCCACGGTCACACAGCAAGGCACAGCAGAGCCAGCATGGGGACCCAGTCTCCCGACTCCTGGAGGGGCACTTTCCCCACTGTAACTCTCTGCACCCCAATATCAAATCCTGACCTTCCGGAAGGGAGGTGACGCCAGTCCCTTCCTGCCTTTAAAGAGATCTCTCTTCTTGTCCCCACCCCCTTCTTTTTAGTAAGTAGAACCATTAGTTTTTATTGACGGGACTAATGCTTTTCATTTAGGGCCAATTACAATAGGAAGGGAGACGCTTAAGGGTAACTGGGTGATGAAAGGCTCCCATTAGGGAACAACCTCGTGAGCTGCTGTTTCCCATTTGTAATGCTGGTTCCACAGGCGAGTCATATTTAAGCCATAAACGCTGGCGCCCAGGGAGCACTCGCAGATTGCCTTGAGAAACCCAATACTTTTATCAAATCGCCAGATGGCCCCGTATTAGAGAAACCATTTATTTATTTTTTCCCCTCTGAGCTGCTTAGATTCTCAGAAGCCGGCTCCATCTAAGCCCATGGACCTTCCAGTAGCATCTACGCTCCTGCCTGAAATAATTGTTCCTCGGGTTTTACTGGCGCCCCCATGGCTGCTTGTAAATTCTTGCTCATTCCCACCGCCCCCCCCACCACCATTTGAGGAAAATTTTGTTCAAGAGGAGAGACATGAATACAGCACTCAGAGCCCACCCAGCCGTGGGTGCTGAGTCCACTCTTCTTTTACCTTGAGTCATTCGGCCCATACAGAACTGCTTGAGATGCATCCACCTCACAGACAAAACTATGGAGGCTCGAGGTGGCCCCCTAGCTTGCCAGGAATGATGCCAACCCAGGGTTATCTACCTCTTTTCAAGGCTGCAAATAATTTGGAATCTACACTGAAAATTCCTAATAGTCTGATATGTATATTTACATAATATTTTTTCCCTTTAAACCAGAGACTTGGCAGGACCTGTGATTACGTAGAGGAACCCCAGATGATTATGGTGTGGTGTCTGGGCTTCGTGGAAGCTTTTGGCATTGGTGGCTGCCTTTTTTTTTTTCTCTCTCTCTCTCTCTCTTAAGGTTTGTGAGAGGAAACTGGTGCTGGCCCTAAGGGGGCTGAACAAGTGAGGGGCTGGAGAGTAGAGCTGAGGAGCAGGGATGATGCAGGCTGGAGGCCTGGGAGGGGAAGGGGAACACAAACAGAGAAACGAGAGTTGTAAACACAAATCAGCCCCGATGGAGGCTCGGAGGGTTGGGCAGGATGGGAATCCTAGCTGGGGCGGATGGAAAATGAAGAAGGAGGTTGGAATCCGCTTTGAATCCTGCAGGCGATTGACTCCGGGGCAATGGGACAGGCGCAGGGTGGGGTGGGGGGTGGCATATTCTGCCTCCCGCTTGAAACGTCGTTCCCAAAAGGAGGGGGAGAGTCCACAAGCACTGCTTGTCGGGGGAAGAGCTCAGGCAAAGCCCAGGAACTGCAGGGATGACTCTGAATTCCAGGGAACGCATGCTGATGACTAAAGGAACAGATGCGCTCAGTGTACCGCGGGGGCGGAGAAGAGCTGCCCACATCTCATCGGCACCGCAGACCTTTGCAGTCCTGGGATTAGCCTCATTTTAAAGATGGGAACGTTGAGGTTTAGGGAGATGAAGTCATGGACCAAAATCCCCAAGAGAGTAAGTGGGAGGCTGAAGTTTGAACACTTCTTCGGGTTCCAGAATCCGGCTCTCATCACTGCACACAGATAACTCCCGGAGAGAAGCAGGGGTGGGAAGGAGGCTCCAAAGAAGGAGGAGGAGTTTGCTCCTCTAGATAAGGTCCATGGAGAGTCCCACGAAGAAGCGCTGGCAGAGGAATTCACCCGGCAGAGGGGAGGAGAGGTCTAGGCAGAGGGAACCGTGCAGGCGAAGGGCTGGGGGCTCACTCCACCCAGTGGGTTTGGGGGCCTGACAGGAGTTTAGGGAGGCTGAGGCAGTGGGAGTTCGCGGGTTGGAGGGGCGGATAGAGCAGAAACGGGAACCACAGGTAGTCCTGACTGTCAGCAAGGCTGGCGGCACGAGTTCACATCTGTGTTTTTGCAAGTGATCGCTGATGGAACAACAGAGCATGCGCACGAACAGAACAGAGGCTAGGTGTCCAGAGTTTCCTCAAGTTCTTGGCCCCGCCCCCCGTTTGGGTGTAGTGTCTACGAGGCTCCAGTAGTGCAGAATTCTGATGGAACCAAACGTATGAGAGGTCAGTGAGACTCAAAGCAAGTACAAGGTAAGACGGTTCCATCTACAGACTGCCAAAGGGGGAGTGATAACAGTTGGAAGAAGCTACAATTTCTGTTCCAACCTTAACTTATTTCAAATGCAGAAAAGACAATGACATTCTAAGAAATCCAAACCATCCACGATATCCTTTCCGTCTCATGCTATTTCCCTGTAAGAGCCACCTAATGCTATAAAGGATGGCATTCAAGCAAAAGGAAGGGTGCTAACACCCAGTTCCTTTCCCCTTTAGTTTTTTTTTTTTTTTTTTTACTAGTGAGTGACCTGAAAGTGTTGAGGGGTGATAGAATGTGCGTATGTCAAGAAGCAAAATTTAAAAACTGAGTTAGTTTTGTGCTGTTTCCACTTTTCTGGTGAGAACCAAATACATATGCTACATACGAAATATATATGAGCTATGAGATACAAATGTGTGATTCTTGCCATTTGGTCTATAAGTCACATGCTCTTATATTTGCATTTAAAACTAGCATGCACATTATGAAGATGAGTGGTAAAATTCATGCTAATCATATACCATTAAAATGTTTTTCATAAGATGCTGTTAAATAACAAATTAAAAAAGACTGGCAAGTCGAGAGAGAGACTGGAAGATATAGGGAGAGCTTATTATTTCAGTGTCAATTGTGAACGGCACTTTCCCCCCGTTTCTTGAATAAGGGTCTCTGAGCCATCATTCTCTGTTGAAATAACCACCTTCCCAGGACCCGGCACCTCCTCGGTCTCAGGTCTCCCGCTGGTAAAATGAGAGAAACCGTGGATCAGAATGGTGGACAGAGACCAGACTTGGTCAGGTTGGTCTGGGTTGGAATCTTGGCTCTACCACCTTATAGCTGTGGCCCAGGACACCTGGCTTAATCTCCAGAAGCCTTGATTTTTAAAATCTGAACAGCAAGGACCCCAACGCTGATGGCAGGGCAGCTGTGAGGGTGTGACGTGGAGAATGCTGAGCTTGGCAGCAACTTTGAGCAAGTTGCTTCACCTCTGCCTGTTTCTTCAAGGAGAAAGTGAGGAAAGCAATATGCTGTGGAGTTCTTATAAGACTGGCTTGGCGAGACAGATGGCAAAATGATGCCTGGCGGAAAGTGAAGATGTTAGTCCTATTGGACTCTTCACAACCCCATGGGCTGTAGCCTGCCCTGCTCCTCTGTCCATGCTATTCTCCAGGCAAGAACACTGGGGTGGGTGGCCGTTCCCTTCTCCAGTGGATCTTCCAGACCCGCATTGCAGGCAGATTCTTTACTGTCTGAGCCACAAGGGAAGCCCATTATTTTAAAATTACTGTTATGGCTCATAGGTGTACGGGGTGATGGGCACCCTGTTTTGCCTGCCCGTGCCACCTCTAGGAGCAGCTCCTCTGCTTCAGGGAAGTGCTCCTTCCCCTCAACAGGTGGTTTCCAAGGCAACTATTTTCCTAGGTGACTCCTCACTCAGTCCCTTGATTGGTCCACAGGTGTCCCGTGGCCAAGTGCTGGCCAATCAGCTGCTGCCACCATGATATAGTAGACTTTCTCCATAAAGGACCAGACGGTGGGCTTGTGGTCTAGAAACAGTCTGTCACATCAACTCTATTCTGCAGTTGTAGGGCAAAAGCAGCCACATACAATATGTAAACGAATGGGCGTGATTGTGTTCCAGTGGAAGTTTGAGGAAAACAAGCAGTGGGTGAGATTTAGCCAATTGGTCCAGCCCTGCCATATACAATAGAACAACAGATAGAAAATTCCTTGGGATAGAATTGGCAAAAGATAGTCAAGATCTGTATCTTAAACACACACACATACAAAGCATTGTTAAGAAAAATTAAAGAGGACGTAAATAAAGGGAGAGCCATACTGTGTTCCCAGATTGGTAGACTCAAACTTGTTAAGATGTCCGTTCTCTCCAAAATGATTCAGAGACTCAGTGCAATCCTAGGCAAAACCCCAGGAAGCTTTTTTGATGGAAGTTGACAAGCTGATTCTAAAATTCATATGGAGCTAGACTAGCTCAAACAACTTGACAAAGAAACAGAGTTGGAAGACCCACACTACTTGATTTCAGGAATTATTATAAAGAGAGTGTGCTGTTGGCATAAAAATAGACAAATAGATTTTTAAAAACCCTTAGTAGAATCAAGAGTCCAGATATAGACCCACCCATCCTACCCACCTATAATATATAAGTCAACTGAATTTTAGCAAAGGAGTAAGGCCAATTAAATTTCTGTAAATAATGGATTAAATATCCAGATGCAAAAAAAAAAAAAAAAAAAAGAGCTTCAATCCTTACCCTGAAGCATAGAAATTTTAACTCAAAGGGATAATAGACTTAAATGGAAAGCCTAAAACCAAAACATCATAGAAATATTCATGGCCTTGATTTAGGCAAAGACCTTAGTACAAAACCATAAGCACAGTACCTAAAAAGAACAAATTGATGAATTATACTTTATTGAAATTAACAACTTCTGTTTTTCAAAACATGTTTTGAAATCCCTGTTTAAAAGATGTTTTAATCCCTGTTTAGGGATTAAAAAGACAAGCCATAGACTGAAAAGAAGATATTTGTAAATCACATATTGATAAGGATCTGGTATCTAGAATATATTTTTTAAAAAAACTCCAAATTTGATAAAAGAAAATTCTAAAAATTAAGCAAAATATTTAAACAGACATTTCATCAAAGAAGAGACTTACGGAAAATAAGTGTATTAAAAGATGGTTCTCATTCTTAATGATCAAAGAAGGGCACATTTAAGTCTAATGAGATACTAATACACATGCACTAAAATGGCTAAAATTAAAAAGACAGACAATACTAAGTGCTGATGAGGACATAAAGCAGCTGGTGCTCTCATACATTGCTGGTGGGAAGGCTAAGAGGTAAAGTTCTGGAAAAGACTTTGACAATTTCTTGAATATTTAAACACATAGCTACCATATTACATACTCCTGCTTGTAGCTATTTACCTAAGAGAGATGAAGGTGCATGTCCAGACAAATACTTGTGCACAAATATTCACAGCAGCTTTGTCTGTAGTAGTAAGAAACTGAAACAACTTAAACGTCTATCATTTCAGTTCAGTTCAGTTCATTTCAGTCGCTCATTCGTGTCTGACTCTTTGAGACTCTATGAACCACAGCACGCCAGGCCTCCCTGTCCATCACCAACTCCCAGAGTCCACCCAAACCCATGTCCATTGAGATGGTGATGCCATCCAACCATCTCATCCTCTGTCATCCCCTTCTCCTCCTGCCCTCAATCTTTCCCCACATCAGGGTCTTTTCAAATGAGTCAGCTCTTCGCATCAAATGGCCAAATACTGGAGCTTCAGCTTCAACATCAGTCCTTTCAATGGATATTCAGGACTAATTTCCTTTAGGATGGACTGGTTGGATCTCCTTGCAGTCCAAGGGACTCACAAGAGTCTTCTCCAACACCACAGTCCAAAAGCATCAATTCTTTGGCGCTCAGCTTTCTTTATAGTCCAACTCTCACATCCATACATGACCACTGGAAAAACCATAGCCTTGACTAGACGGACCTTTGTTGACAAAGTAATGTCTCTGCTTTTCAATATGCTGTCTAGGTTGGTCATAACTTTCCTTCCAAGAAGTAAGCGTCTTTTAATTTCATGGCTGCAATCACCACCTGCAGTGATTTTGGAGCCCAGAAAAATAAAGTCAGCCACTATTTCCACTGTTTCCCCATCTATTTGCCATGAAGTGATGGGACTGGATGCCATGATCTTAGTTTTCTGAATGTTGA
The DNA here is from genome assembly GCF_027580195.1 of Bos mutus. Lineage (NCBI taxonomy): Eukaryota > Metazoa > Chordata > Mammalia > Artiodactyla > Bovidae > Bos > Bos mutus. The sequence continues at coordinate 104,123,068 of NC_091622.1, read as the reverse complement.
GCTTTAAGCCAACTTTTTCACATTCCTCTTTCACTTTCATCAAGAGGCTCTTTAGTTCTTCACTTTCTGCCATAAGGGTGGTGTCATCTGCATATCTGAGGTTATTGATATTTCTCCCAGCAATCTTGATTCCAACTTGTGCTTCCTCCAGCCCAGCGTTTCTCGTGATGTACTCTGCCTAGAAGTTAAATAAGCAGGGTGACAATATACAGCCTCGACATAGTCCTTTTCCTATTTGGAACCAGTCTGTTGTTCCATGTCCAGTTCTAACTGTTGCTTCCTGACCTGCATACAGGTTTCTCAAGAGGCACGTCAGGTGGTCTGGTATTCCCATCTCTTTCAGAATTTTCCAGTTTATTGTGATCCACACAGTCAAAGGCTTTGGCATAGTCAATAAAGCAGAAATAGATGTTTTTCTGGAATTCTCTTGCTATTTCAATGATCTATCGGATGTTGGCAACTTGATCTCTGGTTCCTCTGTCTTTTCTAAAACCAGCTTGAACATCTGGAAGTTCACGGTTCACATATTGCTGAAACCTGGCTTGGAGAATTTTGAACATTACTTTACTAGCATATGCTACTGCTACTGCTAAGTCACTTCAGTCATGTCCGACTCTGTGTGACCCCATAGACGGCAGCCCACCATGAGATGAGTGCAATTGTGGGGTTGTTTGAGCATTCTTTGACATTGCCATTCCTTGTGGTTGGAATGAAAACTGATCTTTTCCAGTCCTGTGGCCACTGCTGAGTTTTCCAAATGTGCTGGCATATTGAGTATGGCACTTTCACAGCATCATCCTTTAGGATTTGAAATAGCTCAACTGGAATTCCATCACCTCCACTAGCTTTGTTTGTAGTGATGCTTTCCAAGGCCCACCTGACTTTACATTCCAGGATGTCTGGCTCTGGGTGAGTGTGAGTGATCACACCTTCGTGATTATCTGGGTCGTGAAGATCTTTTTTGTACAGTTCTTCTCTGTATTCTTGCCACCTCTTCTTAATATCTTCTGCTTCTGTCATGTCCCTACCATTTCTGTCCTTTATTGAGCCCATCTTTGCATGAAATGTTCCCTTGGTAGCTCTAATTTTCTTGAAGAGATCTCTAGTCTTTCCCATTCTATTGTTTTCCTCTATTTCCTTGCATTGATTGTTGAGGAAGGCTTTCTTATCTCTCCTTGCTGTTCTTTGGAATTCTGCATTCAAATGGGTGTATCTTTCCTTTTCTCCTTTGCTTTTCACTTCCCTTCTTTTCACAGCTATTTGTATGTAAGGCCTCCTCAGACATCCATTTTACTTTTTTGCATTTCTTTTTCTTCGGGATGGTCGTGATTCTTGTCTCCTGTACAATGTCACGAACCTCCGTCCATAGTTCATCAGGCCCTCTGTCTATCAGATCTAGTCCCTTAAATCTATTTCTCACTCCCACTGTATAGTAGGTGAATGCATAAAAACACTGGTCTGTCCATAAAATGGAACACTGGCTGGGTTTAATGAATGGAAGGTTCTGGAGAAAGGCCTGAGGGCAGATCAGGAAGGGGAGGTGGGGCCGGGGACTTCCCATTCCCGTGCCTCTCAGAATGTCCAGAAGCAGCCTTGCCTCCTGCATGACTCAGCTTTCACCCCGTCCGCTCCAGCCCCCTGTGGCCCTGGCTCCATCGCGTGGCCCCTACCACAGCCCCACTGGCACCTCTACTTTGTCCCCATCCAGGGGTGCTGGTGGTTCCTGCTATCACTAATCTCTGTGCTACCTTGCTGCCTTAAAATGTCTGAAAGTGGCTTCTACCTTCCTGGTTAAACCTTGACGGACACAGATAATTTCTAAGGCTTCTTCTGCATTAAAAAGGAAAAAAATAAAATCCAAGAATTTAATAGTGGAATTTCAGACAGCGTGACTGGCAGTGAGGGAGATATTTGGGTGTCAGGAGAACCTCCTGGAGGCCTCTCCAAGCCCAGCTCACAGACAGCATTCCTGTGAATCCTTCTGTGGCAGGACCGGTGGGATGAGGCGCACAGGGGCAGAATCCAGCCCCCAGCCCCAAGTTCACGGGAATATTTGGCAGGGAGCTCAGATGCATTTCCATTTAGGATTTGATACAGATCAAAGTGAAGTGGCCGCACCAAGCTTTGTCGTCTCAATTAAAGTGATCTGAGGCGCTTTGGGAGGACACACTTGCTCTGACCAGACTCTGTCATCAGCATCAGCTGGGAATTTCAAGGGGGACAGCTGCTGTGTCCCTGGGCATGTGCATGTCTGGGAGCACTTGTGTGTCCTCAAATCTAGGGTCTTGTTGTGTCTGTTTAACTCTTCTGCATTTGAGATGCCAAAATCTAAATGTACATGGAACGTTTTACTTTTTTTCTCAGAAGGAAAGTTGTTACTAATTCAGTGATATCTATCATTGGTCTTAGAATTGAAGAAATATAGACACCCCTCCCCAGAATCCCACCCCAGTTAATGTTTTCCCGAGAGGATGTTTCTCTTTTTTTTAATGCCCAAATTTTATATACTATCTGTGTCTCATAGTATTTTATTTTTTGTCAGTGTTTATATAAGGAAAAATGATATTTACATTCAAATAACTCAACGCAACATTTCTCCTAAATAAAATGATGAATGGGAAAAGTCTCTAGTTACATTCCAAATAAGGAGAGTGTATTTCAGATGGTGTTGATCCCGGAGGACTTCCAGATTCTTCTTAGTATGAGTGGTTCCCTGCTGCTGTGTGCTTGTCAACAGCGCTTCCCTTGTTTTTGCCTTGTTTGAACAATATGCCCCTCAAAAGTTGAGCATGGGGGCAAGAAAAGTGATTACAGTGGAAGAAGAGATGCTACCACTGTATCAGCCAGCTATTGCTGCGTAACAAAATTGCCCCAGAAGCTTAGTGACTTCAAGTAGTCATCATTCATCTACAGGGTGACTGGAGTTGGCTGAACTAGGCTGAGCTCAGCCAGATGTTTTAGGACACACTTAGTACCGAGATGGGGAAAATGGCAGGAAAAATAGGTTTGAGGGGATGGACACCCTGCATGGTTGGGTTAAGGACATATTAAATTTGAGGGAGCTATTAGACATCCCAATAAAGTTGTCAGGCAGAAGTTGGACATTTGATCCTGGGCTTCAGAGGAGAGGAAAAGCCTGGAAACACCAGTTTAGGGGACATCTGCTGGTATTTAGAGCATGTGTGTGTGTGCTAAGTCACTTCAGTCATGTCAGACTCTTTACGAGCCCATGGACTGTAGCACTCCAGGCTCTTCTGTCCAAGGGATTCTCCAGGCAAGAATACCAGAGTGGGTTGCCATGCCCTCCTCCAGGGGGTCTTCCCAATCCAGGGATTGAACTCATGTCTCTTGTATCTCTTCCATTGGCAGGCGGGTTCTTTACCACTCATGCCATCTGGGAAGCTCATTTAAAGCCTGAGATGGAACAAAGTTGGCAAGGGAAGGAATGTGGACACGAAGATACCCAAGCATCTCGAAACTGAGAGGATGGGGTTCCACATTGGGTGTATGCCTTCGCCAAGGACCACCTGCTCCTGAGAGATTGAAACTAACAAGAAGTCATGGTATCAGTGTCTCTTCAACTGGTCTCAAAGTGCTGACCCAAAGCCTGTAAGACAGCCCAAACATGTGTTTGGTCAAGCCAGACAGTATTTTTCAAAAAGTCTGAATGAATCACCAACATTGAAAAATTGAAGAATTTTAAGAGAAAGCCTAGAAAAAATTGGTTCACCAAAAAGTTCAGAGCGTTATTTCTCTTGACCAATTAGAAGATCTGGGAGCACAGGCTTATTCTTGCCCAGGAACTCTCAGCCAGAGCTGAGAACAGTTGCCCTGGAGACGGATCACAGTCTCTACATTGCGCCACAGTCCCCACCACTCCCTACTGCCTCCCGCTGACCTCGCTTTGCCCACTTATGTTTCCTGCCAAACCCCTGTGGGCCCTTGAGTCTGTAATCTTTAGCTGGGTCTCTGGAAGTTCTCCACTTATTCCTACCTCCTGGCCCCCGGATTCCTGTTCTCGGAGAAGAGGCATCTTGAACCTGCTCTATCCATGGCCCTGGCATCTGAGGGGAGGTCACAGCCCCGGGGTAGCCCACAACTGACCTTCGATGGTTTGGAGCATGGCTTTGTCACTGAGGACCTGGAGTGAAGTCCTGTGTAAAACATTTTGTATGAAAAATGGGGAGTTTTTTTTTCCCTTGGCTGTAAATGGGTTAGATCAGGGCCAAGTCTAGGTTCATGTTATGGACTAAACTCCCCCGGAGGCCTCTAGAAAATGAAGAGAGGCAAAGAGAGAAGGCAGGAGGAAGGCTTTCCTCTGCATCCCAGGCTCCCGTGGGGCCTTCCCCAGGGCCACAGGTCTGCTCTGGGCACACCAAGGGCTAGAAGGACCACAGCAGGGAAAACAGCAAAGCAAATGTTTTTCTGAAGTGCTGTCCTCAAGGCCCAGAGGAATTTTAAACAGCTCTGGGTTGGTGTACTTGGCATAATTTGCCACATTAAATACAAAACAGATTTCAGCGACTGCAGCTACAGAGCCCATGATAGATCCTAGGCCTGGAACGTTGAAGGGAGCACAAATTGTCATTCAGCTTGTGTTGAATAAACAAGGACCCCCCCTCGACCCCCCCATGGGAGACTGAGAGGTGGAGGAGTCACAGCACCGCAGTCACAAGTCACTTGGCTTCTCTATGCCTCAACTTTCTTGTCTCTGAAACGGGAGAGCAGTTGCAGCTGATAATCAAGAATTACAATGGACTTCCAATAGTCATGTGTGGATGTGAGAGTTGGACCATAAAGAAGGCTGAGTGCCAAAGATTGATGCTTTTGAACTGTGGTGTTGGAGAAGACTCTTGAGAGTCCCTTGGACTGCAAGGAGATCCAACCAGTCAATCGTAAAGGAAATCAGTTCTGAGTATTCATTGGAAAAACTGATGGTGAAGCTGAAACTCCAATACTTTGGCCACCTGATGTCAAGAGCCAACTCATTGGAAAAGACCCTGATGGTGGGAAAGATTGAAGGCAGGAGGAGAAGGGGACAACAGAGGATGAGATGGCTGGATGGCATCAGTGACTCAATGGACATGAGTTTGAGCAAGCCCTGGGAGATGATAAAGGACAAGGAAGCCTGGCATGATCCCAAGCCTGGCATGGGATCACGAAGAGCTAGACACGACTGAATGACTAAACAACAACAACAAGGAAACTCTTTGAGGAGGATGCCCACCTTATCCCCATGACTTGGTGTGAATGGTGTTTAGGGCAATTTGGCACCAGATTGCGTGGGCCTGAGTGCTGCCTCCATCCCAAAGGGCTGTGTGGCCCTGGTAATTTGACCAAGTAATTTGACCTCTCTGTGTTTTAGTTTCTACATCTGTAAATTAGGGATGTAGATATAAAGTAATAGTCTCACTTTATAACCAGTGGGATGCTCCTAGTCCTGCCTTAGAGATTGGTAATGAGGATGAGTAACAGTGGTAAGAGTATGAATACTTTCTGTGTCCAGGCTCTGTTCTAAGTGCTCTGCACAGTTGATGTGGCTAAAATCTGCTGAGCTCTCAGCACAGCACTTCAGATGCACTTAATACTTGTGAGGCACTGCACTGGGTTGAGTGATGTCCTCTCAAAATTCATGTCGGCTAGGAACATCAGAATATGACCTCATTTGGAAATAGGGCTTTTGTAGATATAGTTAAAGGGAGATCACACTGGACTTCAAGGAAATCAAACCAGTCAATCCTAAAGGAAATCAACTCTGAATATTCATTGGCAGGGCTGATGCCAAAGCTGAAACTCCAATACTTTAGCCAAATAATATAAAAGAGCTGACTCATTGGAAAAGACCCTGATGCTGGGAAAGATTGAAGGCAAAAGGAGAAGGCAATGGCAGAGGGCGAGATGGTTAGATAGCATCCCTGACTCAGTGGATATAAATTTGAGCAAACTCCAGGAGATAATGGAGGACAAAGGAGCTGGCATGAAGCAGTCCATGGGGTTACAAGAATGGGACAAGACTTAGCGACTGAACAACAACACACTGAATTAGGGTGGGCCTTAAATCCAATGACTGGTGTCCTTATAAGAAGGTCCTGTGAAGACACAGAGACACAGAGGGATATGGCCATGTGAAGATGGAGCAGAGACTGGAGTAATGAGCCCACAACCTAAGGACACCTGGAGCCACCAGAACCTGAAAGAGACAAGTAGTTTCCCCTGGAAACTTTGGAAGAAGCATGGCCCTGCTGACCCCTTGATTCCTCAGCCTCCAGAACTGAGAGGATAAATTTCATTTGCTTTAAACCTCCGTAATGTATACAGCAGCCCTGAAAGTGAAAGTGAAGTCGCTCAGTCGTGTCCAATTCTTTGCAACCCCATGGACTGTATCCTGCCAGGCTCCTCTGTCCATGGGATTCTCCAGGCAAGAGTACTGGAGTGGGTTGCCATTTCCTTCTCCAGGGGATCTTCCTGACCCAGGGATCGAACCCAGGTCTCCTGCATTCCAGGCAGACGCTTTAACCTCTGAGCCACCAGGGAAGCCCAAGCAGCCCTCAGGAACTAATAGAGCAGGGATTATTACTGCATGCGTAAAGGGAGAGGTAAAAATCAGAGACAAAGTAGGAGTAGGGTAGGGGTAAACATTAGTAAATGACGTATAATTTACTGGGTATTTACAAGCTAAAAACAAACAAACAAACTTGGCAGGGAAGGAGGAAGGGAACTGCTATATTTCAAGTGTCTCTGAAGCATCAGGCATTTTACTAGATGTGATTTTATGCCTGTTAAATGTGAAAGTGTTGGTCACTCAGTTGTGTCTGACCCTTTGTGATCCCATGGACTATAGCCCGCTAGGCTCCTCTGTCCATGGAATCCTCCAGGCAAGAATACTAGAGTGGAAAAAAAAAAGAATACTGGAGTGGGCTGCCATATTTCCACTGCCCTGCACTACCCTTCTGCTCTGCTAGAGTGCAGCTCCACAAAGACCAGGCCAGACTTGAATTCTGGTGCTCAGGTCCCAGTGCCTGGCACAGAGTAGTGCCTTTCTTAATACTGGCTGATGAATGAATGAACAAATGCTTTGAGTTCTTAATAGCACTGATGTTCAAGGTATGATTCCCCCCTCCCCCTTACCCCCCCCCCCCCAGCTCCTTTCTGAATTTGATTCTCAGACTCCAGTCTCAGGGTTATACCCCCAGGAGAGAGCAAAGGGGTTCGTCCTGAATGGAAGCATGTGTCCAGAGTTGCAGCTGCTGCTCTGATCTTTCTTCATGAGGAAATTGACCTAAAGGAGTGAAGGTGACCACAGCCTCCACCTGCTGCCCCTTTGGGATCTGCAGCAGCAACCATCTCACAGCCACACCCCTTCCTTCCAGCCAATGGCTGCTCAGAGATGTGAGGTCCAGGTCCGGCCATTCCTGCCCGATGATTCATATACAGATTTCTGGGGGAAAAAAAACACGACATCAGTGGCATTTCATTAATCCATGGTAATGTTTACTTTGAGCCAGTGAAGTTTTGAATATAAACAATTAAAAGAAGGTGTTCTGAGACTTGCTTTCTTTGCTGCTGAAGTGAATTTATTTCTGATTTCTGGAGTCTATTTGGAATTTACAGTTTTGAAAGGAATTCTCACTCACAGAGCTGCTGCTGCTAAGTTGTATCAGTCGTGTCCGACTCTGCGCGACCCCATAGACGGCAGCCCACCAGGCTCTGCTGTCCCTGGGATTCTCCAGGCAAGAACACTGGAGTGGGTTGCCATTTCCTTCTCCAATGCATAAAAGTGAAAAGTGAAAGTGAAGTCACTAAGTCGTGTCCGACTCTCTCGAGACCCCATGGACTATAGCCCACCAGGCTCCTCCGTCCATGGGATTTTCCAGGCAAGAGTATTGGAGTGGGGTGCCATTGCCTTCTCCGACTCACAGAGCTAAATAGTGGCAAATGGTGGCACATCTGTCTAGTGGTCTCAGCTAACAATTAGTTACACAGAGGGGAAAAGGAGGGTTGTTTTTTCTTAGGTCTGAACAAAATCTAGTTAACCTGGCAGTCCAAGTTATAACACATTTGTGGTGGCCTCCAGTGTGTGAAAATCTGTTCTCCATCTATGTGAGTCAATGTTATTTTTTTAATTCATTTTCTATAGCAGTTAACAACTGTGTTAAAACATTGAAATATGAAACATGTATCTGCAATGGTCCTTTAAAAAAAAAAAGCAGCTTTAAAATCACCAGGTGAGATTTTCTAGGGTCCTGCCCAGCTCAGACAAGCTCGTGCAAATGGAGACTGTGATTTATTGCCATGATAATGGAGCTTCACAATCACTCTCACACTCGGTGGCTCTAACAAGGAAGCATCTCGTCCATGACTGATTCTGGCTGGGCTCAGCAGGGCGATTCTTCTGAGCTCGGTTGGTGTCTCTTTCATTTCTGGCAGTTGGTGGCAGGTTGACTGATCTGGAGGCACCTCAGCTGGGACAGTCAGGGGACTGGGGCTACCCCACATGTCTCCTTCAGCAGGCCAGCCCTGGCAGGCTCTCACAGCCACAGCAGAGGAGCAAGAACAGAAAGGAAACACATCTGCACCTTCTCAAGTTTCTGCATGTGTCACGTTCCCTCACACCCTTTTGGCTAAAGCATGTCCAGTGGATGAATAAAGAGACACAGGCAGATCTCAGGGGTTCTGGGTGTTCAGTTCCAGACCACTGCAATAAAGCAAATATCACAATAAAATGAGTCATTTGAATGTTTTGGCTTTCCAGTGCATATAAAAGTTATGTTTATACTATACTTTAATCTTTTATGTATGCAATAACATTATGTCTAAAGACGATTTTTCTTTGTTTTTGTTCAGTTGCTAAGTCCAGTACAACTCTTTGCAGTCCCATGGACTGCAGCATGCCAGGCTCCCCTGTCCTTCACTATGTCCTGGAGTTTGCTCAGATTCATGTCTATTGAGTTGGTGATGCTACCTAGCCATCTCACCCTCTGCTGCCTCCTTCTCCTTTTGCTTTCAATCTTTCCCAGTATCAAAGTATTTTCCAATGAGTCAGCTCTTTGCATCAGATGGCCAAAATATTGGAGTTTTAATTTAAACATACTTTATTGCTAAAAAATGATAACTTCATCTGAGCTATAGCAAGTCATCATCTTTTTTTTTTTTTAAATATTTATGTGTTTATTTGACTGCACCTTGTCTTAGCTGCAGCACATGGGCCTTCTAGATTGAGCATGTGAACTCTTGAGTTGTGGCATGTGGGATCTAGTTCCCTGACCAGGAATCAAACCTGGGCCCCCTGCATTGGAAGCACAGAGTCTTAGCTACTGGACCACCAGGGAAGTCCTAATAAGTCATAATTTTTTTGCTTAAGAGAGTTTAAAATATTACAAGAATCACCAAAACATGGCACAGATTCACAAAGTGAGCAAACACTTTTGGAAAAATGGTTCCAATAGACTTGCTTGACACAGGGTTGTCACAGACCTGCAATTTCTAAAAATTCAGTATCTGTGAAGCACAATAAAACAAGATGTGCCTGTAGCCCCTTTCAGCAAAAGAGACATCAAAGTGCCCCAGCAAAGGAGATGGGAAGGGCTGTAAGTCAGGGCCATGGTACAACCCTCTACCATGAGCCCCTTTCCAAGTCCTGCCGTGGCTCATCAGAGGAGGAGACTTCAACCAACTCTGCAGGGTCTAGGGGGTCAGGATAAAAGGAGCTTTTTCTGTTCTCTCTCTTCTACAGGTCAGTACTCCTTAGCAGCTCCTCTGTAGCATATGCCTGGTCATAACTCAACACCATCAGGCCCAAGACTAATGTACGGGATTTTCATAGTCAAATGAAGCAGGTGCCACCTTTTCTCTCTCTCTGTGGCTCTTGCTCTCTGAGGATGCCCATTCTAGGGCATAGTGAATTCATCATACACTTCATGTCTCCAGAAGGAAGATCCCCTGGGTCTCCCCACCCTGTAGAAGTGAGGTCCCCATACTCCAGCCTGTGACTCAGTGGGTAAGACAGCTTCAATTCTAAGCTCTTGCCTTCTGGCCCCATTTCTCATGGGACCCTGCTTGTCCTTCGGTCACCAAGTCCATACCTCAAGTAGGAATTGACCCAGTTCCGTGTGCATCTCCATTCTGATGGACGGAAGGGTAGCTGATAGGCCTCCTCTAATTTATACTAATCCCATGAGTGTTGTTTCCAAGGCAAACCATTCAACATCACAGTAATCCAGGTCTGTGCCCCAACTATTAATGTCAAAGAAGCTGATGTTGAATGGTTCCATGAAGACCTACCTACAAGACTTTCCAGAACTAACACACACACACACACACACACACACACACACAATATGGTCTCCTTTTCATCTTAGGGGATGGGAATGCAAAAGGAGGAAGTTAAGAGATACCTGGAGTCACAGGCAAGTTTGGCCTTGGAGTACAAAATGAAGCAGGGCAAAGGTTAATAGTTTTTCCAAGAAGAACATACTGGTCATTGCAAACACCCTCTTCCAATAACACAAGAGACAACTCTACACATGGACATCACCAGATGGCAAATACCGGTCAGATTGATTGTATTCTTTGCAGCCAAAGATGGAGAAGCTCTATACAGTCAGTAAAAACAAGACTGGGAGCTGACTATGGCTCAGATCATGAGCTCCTTATTGCAAAATTCAGACTTAACTTGAAGAAAGTAGGGAAACCACTAATCCATTCATGTATGACCTAAACCAAATCCCTTATGACTATACAGTGGAGGTGACAAATAGATTCAAGGGATTAGATTTGGTGAACAGTGCCTGAAAACTATGGGCAGATGTTCATAACATTGTACAAGAGGCAGTGACAAAATAATCCCAAAGAAAGAGAAATGCAACAAGGCAAAGTCCTTGTCTGAGAAGGCCTTACAAATAGCTGAGAAAAGAAGAGAAGCAAAAGGCAAAGGAGAACAGGAAAGATACACCCAACTGAATGCGCAGTTCCAGAGAATAGCAAGGAGAGATAAGAAAGCCTTCCTCAGTGATCCAAGAAACTGAGGAAAACAACAGATGGGAAAGACAAGAGATCTAGAAAATTGGAGCTATCAAGGGAACATTTCATGCAAAGATGAGCGTGATAAAGGACAGAAATGGTGTGGACCTAACAGAAGCAGAGATATTAAGAAGAGGTGGCAAGCATATACAGAAGAACTATACAGAAAAGGTCTTAATGACCCAAATAACCACGATGGTACGGTCACTCACCTAGAGCCAGACATACTGGAGTGTGAAGTCAATTCGGCCTTAGGAAGCATTACTATGAATAAAACTAGCGGAGATGATGGAATTGCAGCTTTTAAAATCCTAAAAGATAATGTGTTAAAGTGCCGCACTCAATATGTCAGCAAATTTGAAAAACTCAGCAGTGGCTACAGGACTGGAAAAGGTCAGTTTTTATTCCTATCCCAAAGAAAGGCAATGCCAAAGAATGCTCAAACTACCATACAGTTGCATTCATTTCACACGCTAGCAAGATTATTTTCAAAATCCTTCAAGCTGGGCTTCTGTAGTAGGCAAACTGAGAACTTCGAGATGTTCAAGCTGGATATAGAAAAGGCAGAGGAACAAGAGATCAGATTGCCAACATCCATTGGATCATAGAAAAAGCAAGGGAATTCCAAGAAAACATTTACTTCTGCTTCATTGACTACGCTAAAGCCTTTGACTGTGTGGATTACAACAAAATGCAGAAAATTCTTAAAGAGGTAGGAATAGCAGACCACCTTACATGTCTCCTGAGAAACCTGTATGCAGGTCAAGAAGCAACAGTTAAAACCGGATATGGAACAATAAACTAGCTCCAAATTGGGAAAGGAGTACGACAAGGCTGTATACTGTCACCCTGTTTATTTAACTTCTATGCAGAGTACATCATGAGGATGAATGGATCTTCAGGCTAGATGAATCACAAGCTGGAATGAAGACTGCCAGGAGAAACATCAGCAACCTCAGATATGCAGATGATACCACTTTAATGGCAGAAAAAGAAGAGAAACTTGATGAGGGTGAAAGAAGAGAATGAAAAAACTGACTTAAAACTCAACATTCAAAAAATTAAGATCATGGCATCTGGCCCCATCACTTCATGGCAAATAGATAGTGGAAAAGTGGAAACAGTGACAGAGTTTCTTTTGGGGGGCTCCAAAATTATTGCAGACCATGACTGCAGTCATGAAATTAAAAGACACTTGCTCCTTGGAAGAAAAACTATGACCAAACCTAGATAGCATGTTCAAAAGCAGAGACATCACTTTGCCGACAAAGGTCAATATATCAAAGCCATGGTTTTTCCAGTAGTCATGGACAGATGTGAGAGTTGGACCATAAAGAAGGCTGAGCGCCAAAGAACTGATGCTGTCGCACTGTGGTGCTGGAGAAGCCTCTTGAGAGTCCCTTGGACAGCAAGGAGACCAAACCAGTCAATCCTAAAGGAAAGCAGCCCTAAATCTTCACTGGAAGGACTGATGCTGAATCTCCAATACTTTGGCCACCTGATGTGAAGAGTTGACCCACTGGAAAAGACCCTGATGCTGGGAAAGATTAAGGGCAGGAGGAGAAGGGGATGGCAGAGGATGAGATGGTTGGATGGCATCACTGACTCAATGGACATGAGTTTGAGAAAACTCTAGGAGGTGGTGAAAAACAGGGAAGCCTGGCATGCTGCAGTCCATGGGGTTGCAAAGAGTTGGACACGACTGAGCGACTGAACAGCAATAGCAACATGACTGTCAGTGAGAAGGAAGCATGGGCACGTTCAAGATCGGTTTCTCAGATGCTCCTGAAGCGGTCAATGAGGGAAACACCCACTTCTCTGAGCCATGCTTCCTTGCAACCTATGATGACGGCTATGTGTTCTCGAGTCCTAGCTGAGCTCTGTATGAGGCATCCAAGAGCCCCAGGACACATTCCCTCCAGCCTCTGAGGCTGTTTGGGGAAGGGCAGGGCTGGCAGAGCCATTGGAAACACTGGGATGGAGCCATTTTTGGCATCAGACATGATCATCTTCTCTTAACAAGGCCATAAAACAATAGAAGGGCAGAAGGAAAACTAGACAGTGCCTGAAATTTCTCCAGAGCTCTTGATGTCATTTTAAGGCTGGGATTAAAAAAAAAAAAGTTAAGAAACCCCTTGGGATGACCATGTGGACTCTGGCGATGGTGGTGGCTGTGCAATGTGGTTCTTTGCATTCTCCATCTCTCTGGATGTCTGGCTCAGTGTTGACTGTTTAAAAACTAAAGTGTCTCATTAGGATATTCATTAGAGCAATCCTTAGGAACAGGAGTGGGAAGGGGACAGGAAGCAGAATGTTGGGGCAGGAGGGTTTAATGGACTTATGTATATTATACTTCTTCACATTGAAGAGGACTTGAGACATTGTAAGGGGATACATTTAATGCAATAAGAAAGGGGGGAAATGAGGACATTTGGGTGCAATAGGAAAGTAAGGTGGAGCCAAGCTAAGTTCAGACTGCAGAGGGTGCCGTAGGTGGTGAGCATTTACACAGCTGAACTTCTAGGGTGACTGTGTTTCCTTGTGGCCAAAGCAAAGAGGCAAATACGATCAGGTGCAAGACGCACAGGGTCGGTAAGATACAGGACACTGGCTCACACAATGGCTTTGCTACTCCTGACAGATAACTGAGAAAAAAATTTTTCCCATAGATTTTCAAAAAAGAGTGTCACCCAGCTTAGCTCAGTGGAGCTGGGACATCAAGCCTGTCCTGCCTTTGCCTGGGGAGGGCTGAAATGGGGAAGGACAACCAGGCACAGAAAGTAAGGGGGCAGGCGGGGGTTATCATCACCCAGACCCAGACCAGGCCCTACCTAAGGGTCACCCTGGCTTGCTGCCCGTTTCTTCAAATTGGCAACTTTCTCAACCACCAAGGACAAGGGACTAGGTCAGGGAGCCTCGGGGCCTCTAGAGCCTTCCAGGTGTGATGGGGGGAGGGGTGGGGAGCTGGGGGGTAGGAATGTGGGTTCCCTGAACCCCATTCTGGGCCCAGACAAACTCCAATCTGGGCCCTGTGAGGTCTGAAGCTCTCTCTTATAGGGGGGCAGGAAAGTTGGTTCTGAGATGAGCTGTTTACAGAATACTTGGTGTCCAGAAAGGCAGACCATGAAAGTCATTACCAACACCTCACTTCTCCTTGGGGAGTTTACCTAGCCCTCCCTACCCAACTCTGCCTTCCCAGCCTCAGGAGATCTCAGGGCCGCGTGACTGATACTGGCCAATGGAGCGAGAGAGGAAGTGGCCGCGCCTCCCACCACGCGTCTTCCCCAGGTATGACCTTTCCCATGCTTTCTTGTTCTTCTCAGCCCCCTACACTGGACACCCGCAGTTGAGGATGCAGAGACATCAAGTCACGGCGTGAAAGGGCTGCTTGGAGAGCCATCAGGGCTCTGACAGACTTTAGGATTGAGGATTAGTCTTTTACCCCGGCAGATCCAGTGGGATCTAAGGCAGAGAGAGAGTGAATCGCAGGGCCCCCTTGCTGTGGGTCTAGATGGGAGAGTTTCAGCTGGGCTCCGGAGCCTGTCTGCTTCTGTTTGAGTCTCAGCTCTGCCATCTGCTAGTCCATAACCTTGGGCAAGGAATGCTCTCTCAGTGTCTCCACCTGTAAGTGAGGTTAATAATAGTACCTGCCGTGTAGGAGGCAGTGGCGATTTTAGAATTCCCTGGTGGCTCAGCTGGTAAAAAATCCGCCTGCAGTGTGGGAGGCCTGGGTTCGATCCCTGGGTTGGGAAGAGCCTCTGGAGAAGGGAACGGGCTACCCAGTCCTGGAGAATTCTGGCCTGGAGAATTCCATGGACTGTGTAGTCCATGGGGTCCCAAAGAGTGGGGCGTGGGTGAGCGACTTTCACTTGCAAGGTAAGCAGCTACTGCCGCGTGTTTATTCTATCAGCTATATAGCGTCTGCTCCAGGGCCTGACAGTGGGAAGGCTGATACCTGTTAGCTCCCTGCCGCCACCAACACCCCGCTTCTCCAGCCTCCCCTACCTTACTTCACCTCATCCTCTGCTGAGTCAAAGATCAGCCGTAAGTACGGCCTATCCAGGGGGGTGTTACATGCTCAGTGCCCAGCAGCAGGCTCAGAGAGGGGGACTTCACTGGGAATGGACCCTGGGCTTGGAGAGGTGGACCTGCCTGGGTTCACATCCAGGCAGCACCAACTTTCTGTGTGACCTTGAGCCACTCACATAGCCTCTCTGTGTCAAGTACCTGGGCATGGACAATACCTCTCTTCAGGTACTCCATAGCACGTGACCAATGACAGGTCTGTGAAGGTGCTTTGGGAGCCCTGGGCACCCATTGGCTTCATGGCCTGCAGGGAGCACGTGTAGGGAGATGCAAAGTCATGCCTGACACACTAGGGTGAGACTGGACTCGG
This sequence comes from Bos mutus, assembly GCF_027580195.1. Lineage (NCBI taxonomy): Eukaryota > Metazoa > Chordata > Mammalia > Artiodactyla > Bovidae > Bos > Bos mutus. Next base: position 104,107,653 of record NC_091622.1, on the reverse strand, counting down.
TCTCCAGGTGGGCCTGCAGCTGCCCTTGTGGCTCTGATAGGGGAGAGGGAGGAACCTTAATTTCTGGGAGTTGGTCCCCAGAGCCTGCATCTTCTCCAGCTTTGCAGGGGCCAGGGTTTAGCTGCCCCTTGTATCCTGCTTTATCCACAAGCATTACAGCCCGCTTTTCTCATGTCATTACAAATTCATTACAAAGATAAATATTTAATGACTGCTTAGCATTCCATTGACTAGATGACCCTACGTTTATTTAACCAGTCCCCTGTGGTTGGATGTTTATGTTATTTCCAACCCTCTGACATCAACAACACCAGGATACATACTTTGACCCCTAATCTTTATACAAATATCTATAAGATAGATTCCTAGGAGTAGAATTCCCGAATCAAAATGATCTAAGACTCTTCATGCAGATGGCCAAATTGCTTTCTAGAAATGAGCCTTTTTTGTAAGGAAGCGGAAATGAGCCATGAGCTCCAGAGAGGAGCTGGGACCAGCCTGTGGTCACCAAGCCGAGGGGGCAAGAACTCGGCAAGGCTGACCCTCCTGCCAGCGCTCATCTGCCACTGGCCCCTAGAATGGATCCAGAGGCTCAGATTTTTCTGGATCGGGGTTCTGACAGCACCTGAAGTGGGGTGGGGTGTGGCCAGGGCAGAATGGAGGGGGAAACAGCAGGACCTCATGTTGTGGGCATTACAGACTCTAGGGGGTCATCTCAGCCAGCTGTCGTCAGAATTTGCTTTGGCTTCAGAACCAGAGGGGTGTGTGTGTGTGTTGTGTGTGTGTGTGTGTAGATCAGTTCATTCATTGAAAAGAGAAGTAAATGTGCATATTTGGACAGAAGATCATCCCGTATTATCTGTAACAGAGATGGATTAGAAATCACTTCCATGTGTCGCTCTAGTCATAGAGGTGGGGCCAGGACCCCCGCTCCCCTGCCTGGAATGGCCCCTGCTTCTGCTCCCCAAAACTGTCCTGGAATCCCATCCTGGGAGTCCCCCAGGGCAAGGGTCAAGAGGCTCGGAGCCAAGGGCATAGCTGCCCACACCAGCCTGGGCGTGTCCTGGTTCAGGCTGCCACCTTTCCCTTCTCCATTCAAACAGCCCAGAGACAAACAACCCAGCCTTAATTGACGGTCCCGTTAGCATGACAGCAGTGAAGACATCCCTCCTGTGCAGTGTCTACGCAGGGCCCTGGGGCTGTCCCCTCCCGTTGGAGAGGTGTCACCAGGGTCAGCTGGAGGAGTGTCCCATCGGGGCCACCCCCCAGGCGTTGTTCTGAGCACACAAACTAAACAGTCCCCCTGGCAGTTTGTGGGTTTAGGGAGAGACGAAAAACAACCCAAGTCATTTGTGCGGGAAAAAACAGGACACGATCGAGTCCCAAAGGCAGTATTTTATTTGCAGTGTTTCCTTCAAGTCTCAGGCCCAGGCAGGCAGGAGTAATATATTAGCTCCGTTGGTTTAACTGGACAGCAGCATGAGCTTGTAATAAGGATGTGGTAATACACCACGAGAATCTGTAGGCTCATAAAACTTGACCTTATAAATCTCCGTGTGGATCAATTCCATACAGCAGCCACTCCCCGCGGTGGAAGTCCCAGACTTATAAAGTGGCCGTTGATAACAGAGCAGTTTATCCCCACCCCACCTCCTTCCTTTTAAACTCCTCAAGGCCGACTAATCAGGGCACATTCATAATTTCCTCTTTCAACATGAATGCTACATTAAAACACGTAAGACCCAAACTGTTCTCTAGAATCAGGGAGTGGGACCCTGAGAGGTTAAACAAGCTCATTAACAATTAGGATAGAATGTCCCCAAGCAACTTCCCCTCTCCTCCCCCACTAGAGCTCAGCCTCTTTGTGGGGGTGGGAGGCGGGGGAGGATCTGTATGACCCTCTTACTCTAAATCAGGCATTGGCAAACGTTTTCTGTACAGGTTCGTCCATGAGTGCTAAGTCACTTCAGTTGTGTCGGACTTTTTGCAACACTATGGACTGTAGCCCACCAGGCTCCTCTGTCCATGAGATTCTCCAGGCAGGAATACTGGAGTGGGTTGCCATGCCCTCCTCCAGGGGATCTTTCTGACCCGGAGACTGAACCTGTGTCTCGTGATTCTTATGTCTCCTGCATTGGCGCATGGACTCTTTACCACTAGGGCCACCTGTCCAGACAGTAACTCTTAGAGGCTTTGAGGACCTTATGCTTTCTGTCACAACAGGTATTGACAATATGTAAACTAGTGGGTGTGGCTGTGTTTTAATAAAGCTTTATTTATGAAAGTAGACAGGCTGGATTTGACCCGAGGGCCAGAGTTTGCTAACCCTTGTTCTAAACAGTGAGTCCCCTTTCCTGAGTGTCCTTGTGCTGGCAGCTTTCTCCCTGGCATGATAAAAAGGATAAAGGATAAAAGGATAAAGGATAAAAGGAGGCCACCTATAGGATTTAGGTGGGTACCTGGGATTCCCAGCTTGGGTTACAAACATCGAATGTGTGTCTGGGGTGCCAGACAGTTTTTTCCGCGTCAACTCACTTGACCTCGAGAGAGGGGTCACTGCCCTCTCCCATTTCAGAGACAACAATACTGAGATCCAGAAAGAACAGGTAGCTTCCCCAAAGTCATATACCTAGGATGGGCAGAGGTGGAATTCGAACCAGCAGCTCTGGGCCCACATACACAGAAGAGCAGAAAACTCTCCCATGTACAAGAGACACTGCAGTTATACTACTTCGATTTGGCTTCCCTGGTGGCTCAGCAGCAAAGAATCTGCCTGCCAATGCGAGAGATATAGGAGACCCCGGTTCGATCCCTGGGTTGGGAGGCTCCCCTGGAGGAGGGCATGGCTTTCCACTCCAGTATTCTTGCCTAGATAATCCCATGGACAGAGGAGCCTGGCAGGCTACAAGTCCATGGGGTCGCAAAGAGTTGGACACGACTGAGCACTCATGCAATAGAGGTCCCTGGGTCCTCACTCCTAACTGTGGCCTTGGGGGAGTTACTAAACCTCTCTCACCCTCGTCTACAAAAGGACCATGAAGAACCTTCCTGCAAGATTGTCACAGGATTAAATAAAACATGTGGGAAAACTTCTTGGGAGATTCTAAAATGCTGAGTAAATGTTAGTTTATCTAATTTTCTTAAAGAGTCCAGGCCAATAACTTGACAGCCTTCTTTTCTGAATTAAAAGGCTCTCTGTTGGCATCGCCTTTGCACAGTCCCTGATTTTGGCAGGAGTCCCCCGCAGGTGGAACTGAATGTGAATCTGATTATAGTTCCCAAGTCTTAGCTGAAAGTGGACGTGAGCTCTGAGGGCCTGGCTGGCCCCAAAGGGAAGGACTTTGAACCCATTTGAACAGACAGGCGGGTGCAGGGGGCAGCTCCCTGCCGGCCATTTAGAAGAGGCTCCCGGCAGCATGGGGTTCTATTTAGGGAAGCCGTTTCCCCGTCTGGGCAGATGGCCTGCAGGAACAGGGGCTTGGCTGATCTGGTTTCAACTAATTCTATTAAACGAAAAGTTCTGTAGAGCAGATTCCTTCGCGAACCTCTGTCCACATGGTGATTTAATCGAGTAAATTAAAACATCGTTGCTTTCTGTCCGCCTTTGCTGCTTTCCACGGTGGCCTCGTAGGGAGGAGGGGAAGTCTGGATTTGTAGGGGTTTTGACCAGAGGTGGGGATGCTGGAAGCCCCTGGAGACGGAGGCAGGGCTCAGAGAGGGTGACATGGGCCTGGCAGGGAGAGGGTCTTGGCGAATAGAGGATTAGTGTGATAGAGCTCACAGGGTGCCCACAAACCCTCCAGCCCACCCCCTGATGATGCAGGTGGGGAAACTGAGGCTCACAGAGGGGAAATGACTGGATCGAAGTCACCCAGGGAGTCTGGAGCCAGGAGAGCTGAGAGCTTGGAGCGTGTGAGCCCAAGTGCTCAGTCGCTCAGTTGTGTCCAGCTCTTTGCAACCCCTTGGACTCTAACCCACCAGGCTCTTCTGTCCATGGGATTTCCCAGGCAAAAATATTGGAGTGGGTTGCCATTTCCTCCTCCAGGGGATATTCCTGACCCAGGAACTGAATCCTGGTCTCCTGCATTGAGCTTGGAGAGATTTGAGCAAATCAGATGCCAGGCGCACCCCTGTTCCTGGAGCCATGTCTCTCCCAGGAATCTCAGGAGGCCAGTGTGACATTGTCATATCCTGGGAAAAAAAAGGATTTGTCTTTCCTTTTTACTCAGCAAAGAGCTCGACTTCTTCCTCTGGGGCCCTGCCTGGGGTTATCTGTGGGGTCTGTCTTCCCCACAAGTCCACCGGGGGCACTTTGTGGCTTTTAGACTTCTGTTGAGGGTTAGCATCTTTCTGTATGGAAGTCTCAACATTTGTAAAGCAGAAAAGAGAGCAGAGCTAAGCTGGTGAACCCTGAGCTCTACCCCCTGAGTCTCCCCTTTTGTGGCCCCCAAGGGATGAAGCCTAGTTGGAAAGTGACAATCCTTGGAAAAACACACACTCGGGATTTGCTCATTCCTCACTGTCATGTCTGGGAAACCAAATAAAGATACGTAGCCTTAAATGCTCTGATTCCGCTGGATTCCTGGTAAGATAGTGAGGTCTTTGATGTACGTGCACTTCACAGTTGCAAGTCACTCATCACCCATTGTTTCATTTCTTTCCTCCCCTTTTTCTCGTGGGACAGCCAGACCGACCTGAGGGTTATCCCCATTGTCTGGATGGGGAAGCTGAGGTTCAGAACAGTGACCTGATTGGCTGTAAGGGGGTGGGGGTGGGGAACTCAGATTCCCATCAGGTTGCTGTCACCAGGGCCAGTTGTCCGCAACCAGGGACAGAACTGCCTTGTAACAGCCACAGGATGGAATGAATGCCAGGGTGCAGGGTTGGTGCAGGGTGGGTCCTGGAGAGAACTGCAGATCCAAAAGATTTGGGTCTTTGTTCCTCTGACTCCCCATGCCCGTCATCTAGGCCCCATTTCTACCAAGTTTCCCATGGAGTTAGTTGATCACGAGGCTCCTGGTGGTTGAGAAGGGCTTAGCAACATGGGATTGCACTGTCCTGACAGCAGGAGACGCGTCCCCACCTCCGGGGGCGGAGGCCACTCGGAGGAGTTTGCCGGCTCGGGCTCTGCTGCCCAACCCTCCCGGTGGCCGTGAGAACGAGGAGAGACTCTTCCTGGGGTGCCAGGACCCTACCCCAGGGCTTTCACGAGCACCTGCTGGGCGAAATGGTTGCAGTGGACCCGCTTCCACCCTCAGCTCCAAAGGGTGGGCTGATCTTATTGTCGTGAAAGTTTCAATGGGATGATGCCAATCTGCTCTTCCTACTCCAGATTCAGGCGGACAGGGCACTTTTGTTCTTTATACTAATTTTGTTGTTGCTTTTCAGTCACTAATTCATGCCAACTCTTTGCAACTCCATGGACTGTAGTACACCAGGTTCCCCTGTTCTTCACTATCTCCCAGAGTTTGCTCAGATTCATGTCTGTTGAGGCAGTGATGCCATCCAACCATCTCGTCCTCTGTCACCCTCTTCTGCCTTCAATCTTTCCCAGCATCAGGGTCTTTTCCAATGAGTCGGCTCTTTGCATCAGGGGGCCTTGGGGCTTCAGCTTCAGCATCAGTTCTTCTAATCTTATGCATCACGTGAAGTAAGGGCATCCTCCGAGGCATCACGTGTGTGGAGAGGGATCCCAGCGTGGACCCACAGAGCCTCCACTGCTGATGGGCAAACCTCTATGGGCACATCTGGCTAATGGTCAAAGAAAGCCCCAGGGTTGATGCCTGGGCAGCTAAGGAGCCTGCTGAGAAAGAGTAGACTCTAGGGTCCGTTACTTGTTTAGGCAGGCACAGCAGTTGGGAGAGAACTACCTAGCGACAAAACCCAGGTCCCTAGAAGAGAGCGGCCCGGGACTCAGCAGCCTCACTCAGATCCGTCCCCTGGACAGACACCCAGTGGCTCCCTAGAGATGACAGCTTCTAGAGAGAAAAAGGGCGTCACTTCACCCTGTGCCCGTAGAGCCCTAGGCAGCACCACAGGGGACCCTCTATGTGTGCCACAGCAGGAGCGAGGAGGTCCTTCCCCCGGTTCTGAATCTCACTGCGGGGCACCCTCTGTGTGGGCACCCTGAGAACACAGGGCTTCGCTGGTGCCACTTGCTGGATGAACTGGAATCGGCCTGTGGACACAGATACTGAGTGGATGGTGGAGAGGATAAGCTTTTTCAGAGTCTGGAGGAAGAGGACGTGCTCCTGAGATCTCCCCACCAGACTCTCAAAAGTGCTGGGGTCCCTTTTGAGGCCACTGGGAACAGAATCTCAGCAGACTGCCTGAGCTGAAGGTGGGGGCACAGCTAGTGACCTGTGAGGGTTCCTGATGGTGAGAGTCCCCCCGCCCCTCAAAGGATCAGGCTTGGAGGAAGCCAGCTCATTGGGATTTGGGGGAAACTGGGTCTGCATAGGGGTGTGATTAAACCATCCCATGGCTCAGATGGTCAAGAAAAGTGAAGTCACTCAGTCATGTCTGACTCTTTGCGACCCCATGGACTGCAGCCTACCAGGCTCCTCAGTCCATGAAATTTTCCAGGCAAGAATACTGGAGTGGGTTGCCATTTCCTTCTCCAGGGGATCTTCCTGACCCAGGGATTGAACCCCGGTCTCCTGCATTGCAGGCAGATGCTTTACCGTCTGAGCCACCAGGGAAGCCCTGGTAGATAAAGATGGTAAAGAATCTGCCAGCAATTTGGGAGACCTAAGAACATCTCCTGGAGAAGGCAATGGCACCCACTCTAGTACTCTTGCCTGGAAAATCCCATGGATGGAGGAGCCTAGTAGGCTTCAGTCCATGAGGTCGCTAAGAGTCGGACACGATTGAGTGACTTCACTTTCACTTTTCACTTTCATGCATTGGAGAAGAGAATGGCAACCCACTCCAGTGTTCTTGCCTGGAAAATTCCATGGACAGAGGAGCCTGGCGTGCTACAGTCCATGGGGCTGTGAAGAGTCAGACGTGACTGAATGACTAACAGGGAAGAGGGATGTGATTGCTCATCCTTGCAACAATCCTGCAAATTACAGGTGAGGGCCCTGAACTCATTCATCTTGGGGAAGCATATCGTTGGGGTATCTTTATCCCCTTGGTTGTTAGCACAATATTCATCGTACTCATGCCGAGAAGCCTCAGAAGTCAGGAACTGTGAGTGCGAGCAATCTACCCAGAAAAATCTGGATTGAATCTTGGTCTGCCCCTTTTCACGTGGAGGCTTACACAGGTTCCTCGACCTCTCTGAGCTCGGTAGCCTTGTTTTGAGCACAGAGGTGCCAGTCTCAAAGATCAGGGTAAGAGTGAACAGCCGATGCAAACCATTAACTAGGACCTTGGAAGAGTGAAGTGTGGGAAGCTGTGCTTTTTTTCACACTTGTGAACACAGGGCTGCCTTGGGCTGTTGGAGACAACCCTTGACGTTCCTACTTTTTCCTGTGCAACATGTCTGCCCTCATTGGCAAGCCTGGACACATCACCACTCAAAAGCACATTTGTCCTTTGTCACGTGAGGGGCTCCGTTCAGATCTTTCTTCTGGGCCCAAGCAGATCAGAGCCAAGCCATGCTTTGGCTCAGACTCTGAGAAAACAGAAAAGTGATGATGTCCCTGTTGGTATCATCAAATCCATCATAGCCCTAATTGTTCCTGAACTGTCCACAATTAAACCCTGAGACCCCGGCCATGTCCAGGTCACTGGGGCAGTGGGACTGGGAAAGCCAGGACTTTTGACGGCAGCTCTCAAACCAGCTGGGCTGCTGGGAAGAGTTCCATTTCCCCAAGAAGATGTTTTAAGGATGTGTCCTCAATTCCGGACTCTTTCTCCATCTAAATTAGCTGGCTGCTTTCTGGGGAATTGAGTCACAACAGCATGAGTCTCTCCACTTGTCGCTTGTGGGGATTTATGGGGGGGCTAACTGTGATACGCCGACGTGAACGCAGTCAAGATTTTGCTTGGCTTATGCAAAACTCTGCAAATGCTCCTTTTGGAGTTCACCCACCTCATATGCCACCCACATCCAAAAGTTTCTGGGCCCCCAGTCCCCAGATAGCCTTAAAGAAGTGCCCCAGCTGGGCTGTGGAACCACAGACCGCTGTCACTGCCTTCTAGGCTCCACTGAGCTTCCCTCCACGGCGGGGACGGAGGGAGGTTGGTATAGAAGATGACCCAGTTGCCTAGCCCTGCCACTTAAAAAGTTCTGCTTCGTGTTCAAGAACCTTTTCCTTCTGTCAAATTTCAATCCCGAAATTTACTCAACATACTTTCAGCGGTTCGTGTTTTATCCGTTTTTAATTAACTCATTTCGAAGCTTTCATACTTGCCCCCCAAATATTTTATTGGCATTTCATTGCCATTGTTTTCCTTGGGAAGGCTGCCGATTCCGCAGAGGAGGGTCACCAAGCAACATGGCTTGGCATTTGGACCCGCTTTTGTTCCCCTCTTCCCGCCAGCCCTCTCTGGGGCTCTTGCATTTACTGTTAAAATATTACAGAGGCCCACACCCGAGCGGCCATAATCCCTAGTGCTAGACTGTCTCTAATTGATTTAATTATTCATAATTGCTCAGCTGGGTTTATGCATACTTGAGCGTGATTACGGGGAACAGGCGGGTCTCAGAGTCACTGGGGGCCTCACACGGCCTGTGGACGTTTGGACAGCACCCTCAGAAAGTGGGAGTGGAGCCCTGTAGAGTGTTGACTTTAGGACAGTGCCACCCTAGAATGTTTGCTTAAAATGTTTGGGAATTTAGAACGTTTGCTGCCCATGGAATTTCAAAACAAAGGACAGACAGAAACATCAGTAAGGGTGGCCGAGTGGCCGAAGGGAGGTGGAAAGGAAGGTAGAAAGCAAGCCAGGATTCCACGTTAATAGATGAACATCGACTTGACCCTCAAGCCGTTGTCCCCCAGGGCTATGTGTGCCCCCACATGTTGGCAGAATCACGAATCCAGTCCTACCATATAGCTGAGACACCCTGTCTGGAAAAAACCAAACCTGCCAGGATCTGGGAAATTGCAAGGGAGGCAGAGTGGATGCAGAAGCAAATTCCATCGCAAGGAGATGTCATCAGCCTAAGGTCTCTCTAATTGTCCCCATACCGGCCTTCTTAATTAATTCAAGACGAGGAAATGATACGAAGCTCGTTTGCTTCATGGGGTGGCTTCCTGGTGACTAATATTAGAAGCAATAAAAGGAACCGGAGCGTTTCTGCTTCCTGAAGGTTCCCAGTCATCCTCAGACTCAACCCGGCTCAAAACAGCCTCCTCCAGCTATGTCTATCGGAAACTAATGTGAAATGACTTGGTGGTGTTGATGGCATTGTGGCTGTTCAGAAGTTGCTTCTGCATCCTTCTGCTTGTCTGAGCATTGGGTCAGGTCAGGGCAGCACAAGGGTGATAAGTCCCATTTTACAGAGAAGGAAACTGAGATTTGGGGGGGTTAAGGGACCCAATTGAGTCATACTGCTGAGAAGAGCAGCGAGGGTGTGATCCCTCACCTAGAGGACCTCCAGCTCACCAGAATGTCTCATTCCAGGTTCTGTGTTCCGAGGCAGTGACTGGGGCCTCAGAAGCAGGTAAACTGAGGAGACTGAATACAGACCCTCCAAAACCAAGGAGGAGCAAGGCCTTTCCAGGTTGTTGTTATTTAGTCTCGAAGTCGTGTCTGACTCTTTGGCCACCCCATGGACTGTAGCCCGCCAGGCTCCTCTGTCCATGGGGTTTCCCAGGCAAGAATACTGGAGTGGGTTGCCATTTCCTTCTCCAGGGGATCTTCCCGACCCAGGGATCAAACCCAGGTCTCCTTCATCGCAGGCAAATTCTTTACCTGCTGAGCCACCTGGGAAATTTCCAGGTTACATGGTGCTTTTATACCCACTTTCTCCCAGTCTTTTAAACCCTACAAGGCAAGTATTTCTGTGGGCTCTGATGAGCCCCAGGGTTGCCCTTGAGGAAACTGAGTTTAGGAGAAACTGGGAGAATCAAGCAGGACCTCAGAGCCGAGTTCTCTGATGTTATCCCTCTGCTCCGCCAGGGCCCCCACCAGCAGGCGTTTAATCTGAACTAAATCCTAAAACAGCCCCCAGTACTATAAGGAGCGGATCCCAGGTCTAATTTACTCTCCAGGTGCCTCATCAGATCTTTTCTAACAAAAACACAAAAATGGTTTTTTTACGGTCCAACCAACCACACAGCTCCATGAACCTCGAGAGAGACGGACAGGCAGCTGTGGCCTCTGCAAACTGAAATGTATTATCAAAAGGATGTAATTACAAGTATTTAGTACGCGGATTCTGAACCCAGAAGATACTGAGATGGCGCTGGAGCCAAAAAAAAAAAAAAAAATAGAGAAAGAAAAGAAGAGTGGGGGGAAAAAAAGGCTGAAAAACTCCTGACAATAAGCAATTCTTCATGGAACAAAACTATTACAATAGCCAGCCTTTGATCTTGCCCGTCTCCTGTTGCCAATTGTATTTTGTCACCATTGGGCTGTCACCAGCGAGGGAGCACTTTTGAATTAAGCAGTCTACAGCAATTTAGTGCGCACTGGCTTTGAAGTGCCAACATCAGTCAGGCCAGGACTAACTTTTTTCATTAAAAAATTTTCAACTTCTCTAAGGGGGCTTTTTTGCCTTTTTTTTTTTTAAGCCTGCCGGGGCACTGAGATAAGTTGAGCCTCCAACCCGTGGCCCCAAGACATCAAAAGGCACTGGGTCCAGTAATGCTGGAGGCGGCCGTCATTAAGCCCTAATGGAGTGCTTCATTAAGGCCCCTTCAAAGGCCCCCGTTTACAGACTCGGAGATTGACTAATTTACACATTGTGGGAAAATTGCTACCAGCTCTGCCCACACCCAGCAGGAGGAGAGACGCCCTCTCTCTTTGAAAGGTGGGAACTGCAATCGGGCACTTTAATGGTAGCGAAAGACCCAACCCTGGCCCTAACTTTTGGAGCTGGCTGAAGCGTTTGTGCACTCACCCGGAATGGTATTTGTCTTTCCGGAGGCAGGGTGGGACAGACACAGGTGTGCGGCTTTGGAGCCGACCACTGTTAAACATACCTGGGTTTCAATCCCAGGTCTGTCCCATTAGCTGGGAGTGAGCATATGACTTAGCCTTCCTGGGCATCAGTTTCTCTTATCGGAAAAATGGGTATGATCAACTCACTGCTCCGGGCTGGGACAAGAGGTAAGAGCAGGGAAAGGGCCCGATGCATGCTGGCTGTTCTCACCTTAGCATAAACATAAAGGAGAGCAAACAGCTAACCTGAAGCAGTGGCCATCTTTCCAGAGGCTGTTTTTGTGGGATTATTGATCAATCTGCGGGGAGATGCTCGCACCAAGAGAGGCCTGGGGTCCACAAACAGATGGCAGTATTTGCTGCTGTGAGTCAGACCCATCGGCTGTTGGAGAACCACGTTATACAGCCTTGAGGGTAGCACATAATGGGATCTATTTGTATACTTTTTCCTTTGTCATCAGAGCAATTTGGGAAGGACGTAAGGAAGTGTGCTGTCTTTGGGATGCTTTCATGTGGATATATGCATGCTAAGTCACTTTAATTCTTGTCCAACTCTGTGACTCTATGGACTGTAGCCTGCCAGGCTCTTCTGTCCTCCGGATTCTCCAGGAAAGAATACTGGAGTGGGTTGCCATGCCCTCCTCCAGGGGATCTTCCTGACTCAGGGGTAGAGCCCAGGCTCCTGCAGCTTCTGCACTGCAGGCGGATTCTTCACTGCTGAGCCACCGGAGAAGCCCCACTGTGTGAGAATAGCTCTCAGCCAGCGAAGGAACTCGTGTGTCATCAGAGGCGAACCTCAGCATGGCTCTGCCCCAGATGTGCTGAGCAACACTGACCACACTGCCGGCCCTCTCTGGTCAGCAGAGACTTCCGCAGGGATAAGCCCTGTGATGTCCTTGGAACCTCTCTCCAGCCTGATACACTGGGGTCCTCCCGATGCACTGGGGTCCTCCCACCTGTTGCTACTCACAGGGTGGCCCAGGGACCTTAGCCTCACTAGGACCTTGTGAGATATGCAGTTTCTCAGCACCCCTCCCCGGTCTCCTGAACAGGCACGATCACGGTGGTCTGGGAACACGTACAGTCAAAGGCCACTGCTCTAACCCTTCCTTTGGCGCAGGAAGACCCCAGTGACTGTTGTTTCACCCAAGGGGTCCAGCCTCCTGATTCTGGCCTGGAAAAGTCATAATTTGGGGACCAACAACCTGGCTTCTCGCCTACCATCTGACTGGGATCCAGTCTCTTCACGTCAGCATCTTGCCACTTTCACTCTCTGGGGTCATCTGGGAACCTCAGCGAATGGAAGGAACCTCCACATCACTAACTGAGTTCCTACTGTGTGCCTGACACCCTGCCAATCACATCACAGCATCAGGAGTGGTGAGTAACTGAGGCTGTTAGTGATTTGGTCTTTCGGTTGAGTGGGCTGAACAAAAGGTCAGGTGAGTTGCCGGAGGTCACACAGGCTCTCCCCACCCCAGGACCCCTTGCACCATACCCAACTCCAGGCTGCACAGAGAAACTCGGGGGGGAAAACTTCACTCCAGGAGAGGTCCCACAAGGCTGGTTAGGATGCCAGCAGAGGGGCCGGTCAGCTCCTGAGTCCCGCTGATGGTCACATCACCCTCCACTTTCTATTTGCCCATCTCCGTTAATTATAGAAAATAAATTCCACAGTCACTTCCTCTCTTCAACCTTTCACTTAAAAAAAAAAAAAAAGGCTGCTCCCACCCCCTCCGTTCCCAACCTCGCGGGGAAGCCGCCCGGCCACGGGCTAGCATCGCAGCGAACCACTTAGCAAACCGCAAATTTCAGAGGCCTCGTCACATCTGCGTTTTATCAGCTTTTTCCGGATAGTATTACCCCGAGCAATTGTCTGCAGATCGGCGGGCCGACAGCTGAGACGTTCAAGCGCTGAATTAGGGAGAAAGGGCCGGAGATAAAGCCGAGCACATGTATCCCATCAAAGTAATGAAAGCCTCCTGCCGCCAGGCCGCCCTGCTGCCTCCTTCCGAGCCGCCCAGCAGCCCAGCAGGAAGGCTGATTAACCCTTGCGGGGCAGAAAAGAAGAGCAAGGGTCATCCAATACCCAGGCTAATCAGGGCCCCAGCGGCGGGGGTGGGGGTGGGCAGGAAGGAGGCCACTCTGGCCTCAGGATCAGCCGGGCTGCATTTCCTGTGGCAGGACCAAGCTTGGCGGGGTGGGGCGGGGCGGGGGATGCTGGGGGGGCGGTAAGTGCAGCCTCTAATAAGGCCAGAAAGAGAAACTGGAGAGACTTGACTTGAGGAGCCTAAATAAAGAACTCGGTGCCCAGAAGGTTCCAGGCACTCTGGCTGGGTAGCCGCAATCCTGAGAATCAAGGGTGAGCAGTTCCCTGTGTGGGAGCCTGGCCTTGCTGCAGATACCTTGTTTGCAAGAACTGGTGACTACTGTTTACTGAGCACCTACTAGGGGCCTGGCCCTGAGGGTGCTGCTGCGGCTGTAGGACTTACCCAATGCCCTCATCTGCCAGAGGAGACAGAGGCTCAGAGGGTTCCCTTGCCCTAGTTCAGACAGCTAGAAAGTGGCCCAGCAGAAGCTGGAACGAGAAATGCAGGCCTTGCTCTGTGACCTCGGATTGTCACCAGTGTTCCCCTTGCTTACCACCTGACCCCATGGTGTCATATGCCTGGAGCCCCCACCTTGACCACTACATGTGTTTCCTAGTAAAAGTTGGGCGCCAGGTTGTCCCCCGTCCCCCTCTTCCCATGGGCCACTTGGGCATCTGTATCCCGCCCGCCAGAGACCTACGTGCTGGCTGCCTGGCAGCCTGATTCCTGACCTGGGGCTTGGGGCCCCGGCCAGGCTGTCCTGCTCATGTTACCTTCAACATTAGCCCAACCACGCACTCAGGGACAGTCCTTTCTCCTAACACGTCTGCCATGCCTCACGTTTTAAATCATCGTGCTTCTCTTTACTAATGAGTTTGAACATCTCTTATGAGGCATTTAGGCCTGTCTTCTTTAGGCTCCCCCTTTGGGCATTTTTCTGTCAGACCTCTATCTTTATTGTTGAGAGTTTCAGTATGTTCTCAATCATAACCGCTTGTCAGTTGTGTCTGTGCCGTGTGCCCAGTCTGCTGCCTTTGCCTGTGGCCTCCTGCATCAGCTGGAATCCTTAATTTTGATGCAGGCGGATCCATCATTTCTTCTCCCTTCTCTCTGGCCCTTTTTAAGTCTTTTGGAGTAGAATCTATCTTGGGCACAATGACGCCTTCTTATGCTTTCTTTGATTGGCTTTGTTATTGTAACATTCACATCTGAAGCTTTGGTCCATCTGGAGCCCACCTTTTGAAAGGCTTAAGGGATAGAGTGTGAATTTTTATCCACATGAGACCACTCCTCAGCGTGTGCCGTCAGCTGATTCAGGCCTCGGTTTCTCAACTGGCTGTGGAGCACCGCACCGCATCGCAGATTCTCCATCGAAAAGAGGGGCATCATCCAGAACCTCATTCCCAGCTCCCTCCTGTCCCCAATCCTGCTACCTGAAGCTGCTGTGTGTGTTTGAGCATCATCTCTCTGTTTTGTAGGAAATCACAATGGAGACAAAATAAACAAATCGCAGGGGACAGAGAGTGTCCTGGTGCAGACGCTTTCTAGAGGTGATGCTTTCAGTGCGCGCTTCCCAGCAGCTCTGTGAAGCCCTTGCCTCATGGAGGATGGATGAAGCCTGCCTTCCACTTCATGCTTTGCCCAGCATTGACTCTCAGGCTTGGTTTTGACAGTCAGGACTCCTCCCACCGCCCTTTGCTGCAGCATCCCAGCCAGCATGCAGATTCCCAGGGATCTTTGTCGGTGGTGATCTCTCTGCCAACGGTGCCTTCTCTTCCTTTCACCCTTCCCATCCTATCTCTGCCCCATCCACACATCTATTTTAAAAAATTTAGATGTGTTGCATCTGCCAGGGTTCTTTGGAGGTAAGCAACAGAAAAGGACTCTGGCAAATCTTTTTGTAACAGAAAAATATTCATTTCCAAGATTTAGGACAGGTCCCAGAAGTTGCGAGACACTGAACTACTAGGCCTCAGAGAGACAGGAGCTGGGGAAACTGGACTTCTAGCTGCCAGGAAGTAAGAAGTCAGAACAACTTGGTGCCAACTAGAGTGACCTCAAGTCACTCTATCATGCCTGAAATTCTCAGGAAAGAACATCTGATTGGCCCAGCTTGAGTTCCTCGCCCAACTCATGACTGAATCAGGTCAGGTACCAGGACTGTGTGTCCACCAAGACTGCATGAGGAAGGGAAAGCTGGAGCCCAGAGGAAAATTTGGTGCAGACACCACCCTTGGTGCACACTTTATCCCAGACACAGCCTGGATGGATGCTAGAGGCTACGGGATGAACTCTGCAGTTCCTGCTGCAAGTTCCTGCTCCACTAATAGCCCAGTGGAGGAGGCTGGTTAAGTAGAAAGTACTTGAAACAGGGTAAAGAGTGCCATGACAGAGGGGTCCCTGAGATCCAAGGAAGGGACTCCTGGATCCAGGTGGGGCATCAGAGAAGGCTTCCTGGAGGAAGTGATGCCAAACTGAGCCTTCACAGACCTGTAGAAGCAAGTTGGGTGAAGAAGATGAGGAAGAGTGTTCTGGGCAGAGGGGGCATACAGCATGAGCAAAAGCGGGGAAGTGCTTGAAATAGAAACAGAGGGGGCCTGGAATGTTCCACAGGGGTTCCTGGGGCCCATACAGGGCAGTGACAGTGGCTGGAAAAGTCTAGAATGCAAGTGGGAAGGGACTTTCCATGCTTCTGATCTAGCTCGAAAGCTTGTCGGTGTCCAGGAGGGCTGGGGGTTCTGCTTAAGACATTAACACGATAATCCCAAAGAGCTAAATTGATCCGTGGGACAAAATCCCTCACAAGTGTGTACTAGGTTCTATGTATAAGAAGAAAAACTCCAGGTGGAGACAGGTTCATCAAAATGACTCATCTTCTTCCTCTGGTACCCAGGGGAGGATCTGCAAGATGCCACTCTAGGGGCAACGTGTCTCAAGCCTCTTCTCCTGGCTGCTAACACCACAGGTCGCATGGGAAACACTAATCCAGACCAACTGGGTCCTGTAATGGGAGAAACTGAGGCCCAGCAAGAGGAAATTCTCAGCCACAGTCTGTCCTCATCTAGAGCTTGAGTCTCCTGTTGAGCTCACAGAGGGTCAATGTAGAGAGATCAATTTTTGAGTGAAGAAAATAACTTTTTGGTTTCATTTGAAAATGAAACCACATCGTTACCCCCTCCACATCCACTAGGGTGGCCATAATCAACAAATGAGAATGACAAGTGTTGGTGAGGATGTGGAAAACTCAGAACCCTTGTGATTGTTGGTGGGCGTGTAAGATGGTGCTGCCAACCCTAGAAAACAGTTCTGAGATTTTGCAAAAGCTTAAATATAGAAATACAGTAGGACCCAGCATCCACAACTCCTAGGCGTACACCCAAGAGAAAGGAAAACAGATGAGTATACAAAACTTGTACATGAGTGTTCACAAGAGCATGATTCACCATAGGCAAGAGATGGAAACATCCTGCTGCTGCTGCTGCTGCTGCTAAGTCGCTTCAGTCGTGTCCAACTCTGTGCGACCCCATAGACAGGAGCCCACCAGGCTCCCCCATCCCTGGGATTCTCCAGGCAAGAACACTGGAGCGGGTTGCCATTTCCTTCTCCAATGCATGAAAGTGAAAAGTGAAAGTGAAGTCGCTCAGTCGTGTCTGACTCTTAGTTACCCCATGGACTGCAGCCTACCAGGCTCCTCTTTCCATGGGATTTTCCAGGCAAGAGTACTGGAGTGGGGTGCCATTGCCTTCTCCAGGAAACATCCTAATGTCCATCAATTGATAAATGAATGAATGAACAAAATGTATAAGATACACACGTGGACTCCCTTGTGGCTCAGCTGGTAAAGAATCCGCCTGCAATGTGGGAGACCTGGGTTTGATCCCTGGGTTGGGAAGAAGGAAAAGGGTACCTACTCCAGTATTCTGGCCTGGAGAATTCCAGGGACGGTATAGTCCATGGGGTTGCAAAGAGTCAGACACCACTGAGTGACTTTTACTTTCTTTTCTTTTTCAAGATACACACACATAGTCATGCAACGGAATATTACTCAGCCAGAAAAAAGAATAAAGCACTGATACATACTATATGTGAATGAACTTGTAACCTTGATGCCACATGAAGGAAGCCAGACATAGGAGAACAAATATGGTGTGATCCGTTTATATGAATCATCTAAAAGAGGCAAATCCATAGGAACAGAAGGCAGATGAGTGGTTGCCAGGAGGTGGGAGGAAATGGGGAGTGACTGGTTAATGAGTACAGGATTTCCCTTTGGGGCGATGAAAATGTTCTGGAACCAGTAGTGGTTTTGGCTGCGCAAAACAGTGAAATCACTCAGTGTCACTGAGTCACACACTTGAAAATGGTTAATTTAAAGCTAGGTGAATTTCACTTCAGTTACAGTAATAACACATTGCTTATGGCTAATGATGTTGGAACATTTGTATTGGTTAAAGACGAGATGGTGTGATAACCCAGCACCTGCTCTCAGCCCCATTTTAAGCCCTTGACAGCAACCTGATCATGGAGTTCACATTGTTGTTCCCATTTTGCAGATGGGAAAACAGAGGGCTAAAGGGCATACAAGGAAGCACGGAGCTGGGATTTGAACACAGGCGGTCCGGCTCCAGAGCCCACGTGAGAAAGCACAAGAGAGAAGCCTCTTGGGTCACAGGACTGGACTCAGTGCCAGGGGGACCAGGGTGTGAACCCAGCACTCTCTGACTTTAGATCAGGCCCATAAACTCTCAGATCCTCAACATCACACCCCTTGAGTGGGGTGGGTGTGCCTGATGCTGCCAGTGGGGCAGTGAGGTTGAGGTCCTGTGGAGGGACCACCTGCCATGATCATACCCACTCTGCTCACAGGTGCCTCTCCTGGGCTTTGGCATGCTTGAAACAACATTTTGGTAGCTTCTAATTCTATCTCCAAGGGTTCTCTAGGCAATCTCCATCAATGAAAGGACCGCGTCTTTCATTTTTGCCAAGGGCTCTGCTCCCAGAGACAGGCCCATGTAATTACCACCTTGGCCCCCTGCTGTGTGGTAGCCAGTCACTGGATTCTTTTATGAATCCTGCAGGAGATGGATTGGCCTCCTGCAGGGAGGCCAAACCCCAAAGTGAATTTGTAAGTGCAAATCAGGGATAAAGGTAAGGGAGTGGAGAGTGGCCCACATGAATTGCTACATCTGGCTCCCAGAGGGGCATCATCTGTCTGGCTACATTCTGGAAACATCTGCGTGGACCACTTGGACCTGAGCATCTCTCTCAAGCCACTGATGGAATTCTGTTTCGGCCACTGAATGTTTCTGGGGATGGTGGACTGGTAATCTTGGGGGCCTAGCATGGTATGTTTAGTCAGGGAAGCCAGTGTGGTCCCAGGAATGTGCCATTTTTTTTAACACAAAATATTTGTTTTTCTGTCTTGTGGGCATGGAGCCTTTCTTGAGCCAAAATGTATGTAGCTCACCCATAAAAAGTGCTTTTTGTCAGAAAGGAAGGATGAAACCCCTGTCTACTGGATGCCTGCCTCCTGGCATGCTCTGCTCCAGGCAGGCCCATGAGATTAACACATCCATCTGGGAAGTGGTTATTTTTGCAGGTGGGAACCTGAGGCTGGGGTGGTGGTGGGATCTCCTGTGCGGGGTCACAAGGAGAGTTGGGGTAGAATCAGGAAACCAACCCGCTCTGAGTCTGAAGAGTGAGTTCCTTCCACTCTACCAGGGCTTCCCTGCCTGGGGCTGGGAGATGACTAGGACCATGGGCCTGGGGGTTGGCCAATCCCTATTTCCTTTGCGTGGATGGGTGATAGGTTTCACATATGACAGCCCTACTGTTCTGTGGTTGTATGTGATACTCTTAGCCAATAGGAGCAAAATTATTTTAAAGGCTCTGGGACTGGAGGGAAAAAATGCTGTAAAGGGCATTATTGGAATGACTGGTGAAATTTGAATAAAGACCATGGATTAGATAATAATATGGTGCCAATGCTAAAATCTCTGACTTTGATAACTGCAGTTGGTAATTATGTAAGAGAATGTCCTTGTTCCTGGGAAACACACACAGAAACACTCAAGGGTTGTTTCCATTATTTTTTATCATTTGATAGCACAGAAGCCTAAGATGGCAATGATTAATTACATCTCATGATCGTGTGGGTTGGCCGGACTCAGCCAGGCGGTTCTTCTGCTCACGTGGCTGCATTCAGCTGGAAGCTTGGCTGGGCCAACACAATCCAGATGGCTTCACCCTCTCCACATGGTCTCTCCCCATCAATAGACTAGTCTGAGCTTTTTTATAGGATGGCTGGGCCCCAGGAGAGCTACCAAGTTCTTTTAAGTCCTGGAAACCAGGAGACCCCACCCAGAGATAATGATCTGTGGCCCTCAGGGGCTTAAATGCCACAGGCCATCCCTGGGCATGGCTCCACTTAGGGTGACCCCCAGGGATACCTGCTACCAGCTGAACAGGAGAGTCTTGTAGTTTCAGTTGCCTACGGCCTGGTTCTTGGCCACCTTAAGGTCTTTAAGGGGAGCTCTCCTTCCACCATTCCTGGTGGTGGAATCTCTTTTCTGATGGATGACCTCTTGTTCAGACAAATTCTATTTCAAAAGAACAACACCGACAATCCATTTCCAACCCAGAAAAGTGATTTGAGTTCCCTTTTCTGCAGGAAGAGAGCTGTAAATCCTGATGAAATGGGTGTATTGGAGGGCGTTTTGTCTTTGTGGAAAACCTGAAGGTCACACAAAGACTTGGATTCTAATTCTGGCTCCATCACTTTTATTGCTAGGTGGGCAACTGAACCTCTCTGAGCCTGTTTCTTCAGCTGTAAAATGGGAAGAATAATTTCCATAAAGTGGTTTTGTGTGAGAATGACATGAAATGATAGAGTTCAGGTTCCTGGCACCGTGCCCATCACTGTCAAACTGGGAAATGGACCCCCAGCCATACGGGTGTGCCTGGGACTGAGGGATTCCTGGGACTCTATAAGACCAGGGTGGTGGGGACGAGTTGGTCACCCTGCATGGCAGGTCTCCTCCCCTTCCCTTCTCTGTGCCTTGGTTTCCCCAGCATGCAGATGCAAAGATAAAGGACTTTATCTTTGTGATGCCGTCACAGCACTGAATGGATTAAGCATGCATGTTACATAAACTCAAAACCAGCTTTCCCTGGTGGCTTAGTGGTAGAGAATCTGCCTGCCAATGCTGGAGACAGGGGTTCGATCCCTGGTCCAGGAAGATCCCACATGCTGTGGAGCAATTAAGCCCGTGTGCCGTAACTATTGAGCCTGTACTCTAGAGCCCAGGACCCACAATTACTGAGCCCACGTGCTGCAACACCCGAAGCTTGTGCACCCTAGAACCTGTGTTCTGCAATGAGAAGCTACTGTAATGAGAAGCCCGCGCATCACTAGATAGAAGCCCCCTCTTGCTACAACCAGAGAAAAGCCTACAATGAAGACCCAGTACATCCAAAGATAAATAAAATTATATATATGTACTCATATATAAAGCAGATGTCTGCACATGCATAGGTGGGTGTGGGTATAGGGGTGGACATGCACGA